>NC_134533.1:180552836-183052836 GCF_050624435.1 Tenrec ecaudatus
ATCTGAGGCCCCTGAATTACAGAGTCCTGGTGGTATCCCTATTTTGACTGGTCTATTGAAACCTCTAAAAAATATAGAGACAGTGAAAGCGCTTTCTTACAGGAGGATGTGTCTACACTAACTGATTAGAATAAAGATTTAGAAAGTCAAATATCAGCTCTCACCCCTTCTGCCCACTGCCAGTTGCTACTTCTTTATGCTTTTCTTTGTCTATATACTTCTGTGATAGCACTTAATTGGAATTTCCCTCCCTGCCCCTTAAAATATACCACAATGGAGATCCCCTCATAGAGGGGTTTAGGAGAGGAGATGGGTTAATTAGGGTGTGAGGTAGTATCGATGAAGAACACAGCTTTCCCCCAGATCCTGGATGCTTCCTCCCCCCAACTACCATGATCCGAATTCTACCTTGCAGGGCTAGATAGGACAGAGGCTGTACACTGGTACATATGAGGGTTGGAGGTACAGGGAATCCAGGGTGGATGATACCTTCAGGACCAAGGGTGTGAGGGACGATGCTGGGAGAGTAGAGGGTGAGTGGGTTGGAAAGGGGGAACTGATTACAAGGATCCACATGTGACCTCTTCCCTGGGAGAGGGACAGCAGAGAAGGGGGGAAGGGAGACTCCGGATAGGGCAAGATATGACAAAATAACGAGGTATAAATTACCAAGGGCATATAAGGGAGGGGGGAATGGGGAGGGGGGGGGGGAAAGAGGACCAGATGCAAGGGGCTTAAGTGGAGAGCAAATGCCTTGAGAATGATTGGGGCAGGGAATGTATGGATGTGCTTTATACAATTGATGTATGTATATGTATGGATTGTGGTAAGAGTTGTTTGAGTCCCTAATAAAATGTAAAAGAAGAAAAGAGAAAAAAATGATTAGGGCAAAGACTGTACAGATGTGCTTTATACAATTGATGTATGTATATGTATGAACTGTGAAAAGAATTGTATCAGCCCCAATAAATTGTTAAAATTATATATATATATATATATATATATATATATATATATATACCACAAATAAATCCTTGCTTAAAATGCTCTTTAAAATTCTCCCCAGCAATGGTATTTATGAAATTTATAATTTTATAAAATTTATAAAAATTCTCTTTCTATCACTTTTACTCAGGGCACACTTTCAGATTAGGATGGTGAAAAAAAAGTCTTATTTCATGAATATACTTAAAATTTTAACTCTTGTTGAAGTCTATCAATCAAAGCTCCCTGATTTATATTAGGTTTGTTCATCTAATAATTGGCCTTGGGAAAGCTAAACAATAACTAGGACATACAAATTACCTTAAATATTGATAAAATGGCAATAAAACTGTTATAAGCCTCTCAAGTCTTGAGTGGAAGCAATTCTATAGACTATCCCTAAATCTTTTCATGTGATAGAGAAACTACTTAATAACCAAGAACATCAACCATTTTAGATCAACATTGGAACAATCTTGTCTGCTACTAATCCCACTGTTTATAAAAGCCCTTTCCCCAGAATACTGAAACCTCAAAAATAGTTGGGCCATTAATCAGGAACAAACACTGATTCATTTTTAAACTGATACATTTATTTTCAAGCTGTTTTAATATCTCTTTTACATTTACTACCTCATTGCTTAGTTCTAAAACCCCTATAAATCTATTGGGAAGATTATTTTTAAATCATTTTATTGGGGCTTCTTAAAGCTCCTACAACAATCCATACATCCATTGTGTCAAGCACATTTGTACATATGTTGCCATAGGTTCAAAATGTTCAAAACATTTTCTTTGTACTTGAGGGGAAGATATTTTTATCCAAATGGAATCACCATTTACAATTTAAAGAAGAAGCGATTTCTTTGTTTTGTTTTTATCTGTCTGATATCTCTAAAGATAAATTCTTTATTCATGAAGAAAAAGCTATTTGCTATATGGAAGCAATTGCCAGTCTCCCCAAATTCAACTTAGAGTAATCCTTAACTTCACGTTACATTTTACATTATTCCTGAAATATGATGGAACCACAACATCTACAGATGTAGGGCAAGTTTTGTCAGTTGAGCCAATTAAAATTCAAAAAGATTTATATAAACCTATGAAAAAAGCAATTTCCCAGTGTCTAGTCTATTGAGAAGAAAAGGAAATACTAGTGCCCATCATACAAGATATCCTTCCTGAAAATGTAATTGTCCCTTGTCCTGGCCCTTATAGTATTCCTATCCTGGTTTAAAAGTTTTTTTTTTCTTTTTTACATTTTATTAGGAGCTCGTACAACTCTTATCACAATCCACACATATACATACATCAATTGTATAAAGCACATCCGTACATTCTTTGCCCTCATCACTCTCAAAGCATTTGCTCTCCACTTAAGCCCTCCGCATCAGGTCCTCTTTTTTTCCCCCTTCCTCCCCACTCCCCCCTCCCTCATGAGCCCTTGATAATCCACAGATTGTTATTTTGTCCTATCTTGCCCTATCCGGAGTCTCCCTTCCCCCCCTTCTCTGCCGTCCATCTCCCAGGGAGGAGGTCACATGTGGATCCTTTTAATCAGTTCCCCCTTTCCAACCCACTCACCCTCCACTCTCTCAGCATCGCCCCTCACACCCCTGGTCCTGAAGGTATCGTCCATAAAAGTTTTTTAAAAGCACAAATTAGAGAGGCTGGAGATTTAAGATTTGCATACAATCAAATATATGGTTATTCCTTGATTACCAGTAATCTCTAATCCTCATTTACTACTTCCCAATATCTTTACAGATGCAACTAATGTTATGGCTGTAGATATTTGCTGGACTTTTAAAGCTATATTTGTGCACTTTTTCGAAACCTCTGCACTTTTAAATTGTATCAGAAGATGGGGGCACTATGGTTCACTTAATAAGAGATTTAATGGGAACTTGCCTATTATAGCCTTTCCTAATTACTACCCCAGGAGAATATGTATACTGCAAGAGACACCAAATAAAAGATTTATCAGAACTTAGTTGGAAGGGCCTATACTTAGTCCTTTTCTCTGATCCTTGTCCTGTTAATTTAAAACTCCAAAAGCTCATTAGCATCAAGGTGATTCCAACTCATAGCAACCCTTCAGGACAGAGCAGAATTGCCCTTGTGGGTTTCTGAAACGAGATATTTACATGAATAAAAACTCTCCTCTTTCTCCCTTGGAACAGCTGGTGGTTTCAAACTGCTGACCTTGCAGTTAGCAACCCACTGTGTAACCCTTTATGCCACCAGGGCTCCTGCCAGTCAAATGAAATGGAAGGACATCTCAGATCTCTTTGCTAAGCCGGTTTTAAAATGTTGACTCATCTTTGCACTAGCAAACCAAGCACAGAATCGAAGGTATTGTTGAAATGGCCCGTTATCCAGACGTGGAAGACACCAGTGGCAGACATCTGGCCCAGGATCCTGGAGCACATCTGAAAGAGTACCTCTTCTCTTTTAAAGTTTGTTACAGGCATACTACTACTGGTGCTTTCCTAGAATGGGAAGATATTTATACTCACCCTTTTAGAAGGTTTAACTGTAGGATTCATGGATCCTTACAAATGCAAGTCCATCTTCCCTTTCCTGGTGTGTTAGTCCATACGTCCAATCTAACCCATATGGCCGATACCCATTTGTAAAGTCCTCTTCTGACTCACAAAACACATGCAATGCCACCGAATTCAGGACAATCACAAGCCAGTGGGTGCAAAGTCTTGTGGGTCCAGAGACAGTAGAAATATCTCAGTACTGGCAGGGGTCTCCACGTGGTCCCTCCAGTTCCCAGGGCACAAGGTTTATCAGTGTAGTGCCCTGTGTCTTGTCAGTAGAGCGTCTCTCAGGGAGTGGAGAGTGTGTGTGTCTCCTGCCTCCAAGGAGGAAATGCAGAAATTTCAAGAATCCTCAGGGGAAGGCCATGCCCACAAAGAGGCCTCATTGGATGTAACCTGATTGGTAGACTAGACTCCACCCCTTCATGCTTAATTCTCTCAAGTCCCAAATTGACACCAGATTATGTAATCACCACACCTGGAGAGTGTCTTCATTACCGGCAGCTCATTGTTTTTATCTTAATCTACAGATAGCACAAAGAAACAAATCATCACTAGATGAAATTGTTATTACTAGATTTCGCATTGATAGAGGGCCTCTTTGGGGATCTGAATGAAATCTAGCCTATAATTTAGACTTTAGTCTTAACACAAACCTTGTTTTATTAAATATAATTACCCAAGAAGAATTAACTAATATTTCAAACCCACAACAAGCAGCACTCTTTGTGCTATCAGCAACCATGGAACGGATTCACCTGGTTAACTCCTTAGTGAGGAGGCTACATCAGGTGGCTCTCCTTTGCTGGGAACAATCTAACCTTAGCCATATGTATATCACAATCCCCATCAGATCTAAGGGGTGCCATCTAATGTCTAATGTGCATGGTATCAGTTTTAACCTTAAAAACTACTGATGAGTTCACTACCTGCTAGCTGTGATGGCCAGGTATCTATTAGATATGTTCTAAAGGAAACTTTCGGCAATGCAGAAACAACCATTGACCCAGGCTCCCACAAGCTTGCTTTGAAAACTGCACTCAGGGCCTGTGATTGCCTGCAGGACATTTTAATTGAAATGCCTTTATCATCTAATGTACCTGCGTTAAGAGCCACACCGTCTCAGTCACTGTTTGTGGGAGACAGAACCAGGAAGAGAGTGTATGCGGATAAATTCTCTATGTTCATACCTTAAGGCCTCTGGGAGATGGGGCTCCTGTGAAGGGACACCTTCACATTCATGGGTTGGGGCTGCATTCCAGTCACATTCTTCTAAGGAAAAGTTATTCCCCTAGATGCTAATTTTAAGGTGCTTGAAAACACATGGTTGCTACCATATAGGCTTGAAGGTCAACTGCTTGAAGGTTACTACCCTGAAGGCTGTCTACCATTGAGAACAATCAGACCCTATTGTCTGTCCCACTCAAAGTAGTGCCCACTCCCTTCTGATAATGATCGTAGGGGCATTTAAGGTCAAGGCAGGGCAGAGACAACCCAGGTTAGGCTGTCATCTTGACTCAAGAATCTGCTCATCTTGTTATGTATGTATCATTCTGTCACATGTGTGCCCCTTCTTATTGCATATGTACCCCTAGCTTGCCCCCCTCATGGTACAGCTATCCCTCAATACAACTCCTTCCTGGTACCTCTGTGCTTACCATGGCTTGCATGCCCGAGACTATATAAGCTTGTGAGAGAATACATGATGGCCTCATTCTGGTTCCAGTCACCATGGCAGAGGTGAGCCCTTGCATGGTTTGTCTTGTCTGGAGTCTCTTTAATTTACCCCTCAACTATACAACTGCCCCTTGGGCCTATTTGGTTGTGCGGAGGCTGGCTCCCCACAACTGTTCTGTTGGCTTGATGAATTAGCAGTAATATTTGCATCTCAGATAGTACTTGAAGATGTCATGGTATGTATAGAAATAATAATAATATACAATCTACCAGAAATGATAGTTTCCATGGGTTTCAAGCGATCAATACAAAAGAAAAGTAATACTCTAAAGTCTAGGTAACTTTGATATAATAAAATATGAATGTTGTGTGCATATTTCTGACCCTAGTGCTAATACTACACTCTGTTAATTATCTGCAATATGTAGCATCTCACCTTCATGATCCCAATCCTTCAGTCATTGATATTATATATGATTGATTGTCCTCTTACTGGGTGTTGATGAACAGAAAGCAGACTCCTCTATTCTTCCTCATATCTCCTGAGGAGTTATGCATATTAATTTTGGGAACTGCATACTTCTCATTGTTTCTATCACTATAAACATAAGAATGTGAACTGCCACATAACTGTATTTAATTGCACTGCAATGTGGTATTCTAGTGCATGAGTCTACCATAATTCACTTCCGTGTTTTCCAATTGATGGGCACTGATTTCTTATCACTAAATGCTAGAAAGAAAACTGCTAACAAATGCATAAATATACATGTATGCTAGTGAGTTGACACTGGTAGGGATTGTCTGGGTCAGAAAGGTCACAGATAGCAGTTGACTTAAATAATGGGTGGGAACTGAAAGTTGAGTTCAATTAATCATACCTACATAATTGGGCCACAATAAAAAAGTGGTGAATGTAGGAGGAGAATATTTCCATTGAAACATAGAAACGTAAAGGGACCAGTCGGATTAAGCAGTACAGAAACGAGGGGGCTGCTGACTCCCAAGCGTATGACTGGCACCCTCAGGGGTTAGTGAAACCCCTGAAATTATAGCCAGTGGATCAGAAATAAAACATAGTGGGGACTCCAGAATATGTACCCAGTATCTGAGGTCCAGAGCCAGCAGGGCAGCCTCTTTGGATGTGAGGTGTGCCTCCGCTGCAGGCGGTGATGGTCAAAGGAGAACATACTGGTGGGTACTTGGTGTCAGAGCAGAAATGGAACAGAGGTTAGCAGGAATAAATAGATTGCATTGATTTGATCCTAACAGTTTAGAACAGAGAAATGGTGTTTGATGATTCCCTACAAGACTGCATAAATTTCACCTTTTAGTAAACTTAATATCTTCTAATCTTTTATTTTTGCAATACTCATGAAATGGAGGAATATTTCAAGTGTTTACTCACCATTGTCTTGTTCTTTTGTAAATATAGTTGCCCATGTTTTCTATTCGTTTCTTAGTATTACTGATTTATATATTATATTATACATATTTGTATATGTTGAAGTCTAAATATATAAATATATAATCCATATTGGAGCAGCAACCTAGAGAGGTTTGGTAAGGGACATGCCCCACTAATGTTGACTGTATAATGCACTTTAATATAGTGAAAAGAAATGTTTGGTTTTTTAAAAAAAGAATATGGATATAAATTTTTGATATAAATCAAGAGGGAGAGGGGCCTTGTATTGGCTTGCTTGTGCGGTCTGGTCATCTTTGTGGGAGAGGAGAGATCCTTGCGTGTCCCGGAGCAGTCTCTGCCAGGCCGCGTGGTCAGAGGAATCCTATGGGTGCCGCGTAAAACCTGATGCTTCTTTGAACTTTCATTAAATTCACTTGGATCATGAAAAAAAATTTTTTGATATAAATATAAATAGACATTACACAAATATAACTATTAACCTCCAGATGTAATCATTCAAATGTAAAACCTTGAACAGCCTAAGAACTATCATCATTGCATACTCTGCCACCTCAGTGTCGAATATTTGCAGAGTGAGAATAATGCAATCGCCCCTTGTCTGTCAGCTTGTCACACTGTGGGGGCTTGTGTGTTGCTGTGATGCTGGAAGCTACGTCACTGGTATTTCATATGGCAGCAAGGTCACCAAAGCTCCCAGACTCAGAACAGACCATGAAGAGGGACGTAGCTGCTGAAGATCTTATGAATAGATGAAAAATATTGTCATGTCCTGAAGGTCTAATGTAGTCAAGTAGAACATTGTCCCAGCTAGTGCCAGAAGATGCGCTCCTCGGGCCAGAAGGTACTTGAGATATGACTGAGGAGAAGGGGCTGCCTTCTCAAGTACGGTTGACTGTAGACATCAGTGCCATACAGCCTGTGGGATAGGGCCGTTGGGATCTTCATTGAGATGAAGTAAGAAATAAACAGATGCAAAAATCAACATGGAATGTCCCGTGACATTCCAAGTATGAATATATGAAAATTGGAACTTGTAAAAATTAAATGGAATCAGAATGCATTGATAATTATTGGTGATCTGAATGATAGAAATGATGCTGTAGCTCAAAGAATAGAATTTTGTGACACCAATGACTTGTTCATAGCAAATACTTTTTTCAACAACACAAATGGCGACTATACAAATGAACTTCTCCAGATCGAATATACAGAAATCAAATGGACTTCCTCTGCAGAAAGACACCATGGAGAAGCTCAATAGCAGCAACTAAACTCTGGCCACCAGCTGACTGTGGACCATATTGTCAGTTGCTCACATGATAAGTTCAGGTTGAAGCTGAAAAAAATAAAAATACATCATGAAAGCCAAAATGCAACCTGAGTCTATCCCACCTGAATTTCAAGAACAGCTGAAGAAAGACTTGACTCAGTGAACACTAGTGGCCAACAACCTGATGAGCTGTGAGAGGACATCAAAGGACAGCATTCGTGAAGAAAGCAGAAGGTTATTAAAAAAACAGGAAAGGGGAAAAAAAGATCAGCGTGGATGTCAGAAGAGACTATGAATATTGCTTTTAATCTTAGAATAGCTAAGACAAATAGAAGAAATGATGAAGACAAAGAACTGAACAAAACCTTTCAAAGGGCAGCTGGAGAAGACAAAGCAACGGATGATAATGCACAGTGCCAACACCTAGGGAGAGGAAACCAAAAAGCTTGACTAAGCTCAGCATATTTTAAGTAGAACTAATTGAAGAAACGAAGTCAAGCCTGGAGTTGGGATAGTGAATGAGTCTACTGGGAAAGAATTGACTAGTCAGGAGAAAGACAGTGAAGTGATTTCTAGAGATGAGGACAGAGGAGGACACAATAAAACCTCCCTGGAGAGTCTTTCTTCTGTGTACATCTCACTCACTGCCATTGAGTCCATCCTGATTCAGAGTGGCCCTATAGGGTGTGACGGCCCCTGTGGGCTTCTGAGACTGTAACTCTATGGGAGTAGAAAGCCACGTGCATCTCCCATGGAGTGCCTGGTGGTTTCGAACTGCTGACCTTGCAGTTAGCAGCCTGCTTCAAAACCACTATGCCACCAGAACTCCTCTTATGCATACAGAAGAAGCACTAAAGGCATCTATAAGAATCAACCTGGGGCTGTTGTTACATTATAGAATCTGATGCGGTATATCTGGCATGGAAATGCAAATTCTCATCAGGGAATGGACGCAGAATGAACTAGTTTGAAAACCCAAGGGAAACCCGGACATTCCTGGGAAGGGAAGGTGCCAAGAGGAATCAGCTACAGTTACTAAAAGGAAAACAATAATTAAGGTTATGTGGAATATTGAGTTAGTTTTACATTTAAATGGGTTTCCTGATGCTTTTATGAAAAGAGAGGCAATTTCAGTGGTCACTGAGAAGCCCCATTTCCAGGAAGGTTGAGGGTCTAAGTCTCAGATGCTCACAGGTTTGCTTTGTGATGCAAAATGATGGTGGAAATTCAACTAAACTGGAGGGGTGCCCTAAACTGCTTTGAAGCATTTGCTTTTTTTTTTTTTTTTTTGAGGAATCTGATTCCTCAAACTATAATTCTGAAAGCCATCCCTTCCTAAGTGGAAAAAGCCAGAGCCTGGGAACCTGCTGCCTTTGTTACTCTTAATTGTGCCTCCCCACCAGTGCCATTAAGACAGTCCTTGTCTCAGGGTGGGACACTTGCTTAATACTCCTCAGCAGCATAACAAGAGGAAACAGGGGGAGGAAAATTACATTTTCACAGGAGAAATTATGATGGGCTGTGATCCTCTGCCAACCCATGAATTTCCAATGGCGCTCCATTTTCAAATGCACTATTTCAGTCCTAATCAGCCAGGAGAAAGCAGCCGTGGGGGGGATACTTCACACGCGCTTCAGCTCACTGAACAGTCCTAGAAGACTACAGGCGAGCGTTCCGCTCATAAAATCTGTCCCTTTGAGTACAAAGGGGGTGCAAGTCAATCTGTCTTTACAGACCCAGCATTTGAAACGAACTAAAGGGAGACTTGCAGTCACGTGATTGTCAGCGACTGGGGCGAAGCCTAGATTTTTCAATAGCTGCTGAGCTGGGCCATCATCTCTCCTGAGCTAGGCGGTGTATCCCCTGGTGCTACTGGATTGAAAACACTTGGGCACACTTGACCCTTAGAGCTAAAGCATCAGGGGCGGGAGGCAGGCAAAGCCTTGCCCCTTTGTTGCTGCCTTGGAAATCAAGATCGATGACAATTCCATAAATCCACACACAGCTGCCCCAGAAAAATCCCAAGAGCCCAAAATGTAGGTGGACGTCGTCATGAGGAGCTGTCAAACAGCAGCGGCAGTTTCCCATCGCGGAGTTTGTGAATGAGCAAGCCTGAGAAAGTGTCTTTCAATGGAAGATGACGTCCCTGGTTTTATTTTGCCATTTGGAGGGTAAAGATGTCAGTGGAGTACAGAGAGTTCTTCGATTGGTATTTTTAAAATAAATCCTACCTACCTGACAAATCAGGAATGCTGACTTGTTGATAAAAACAAAGAAACAAACCAAAACCGCTCCTTGGTGCAAAGACATCAAATCTAAAAGAAGCCTTTGGAGAATTCTGTCTCTGTACCCAACCCAAGGCTGGCTTGTAGTCTATGGTGCCCTCTGCTGGGAAGGACTCTATAGCATACTTCCTAATTCTTAAAACCTGGTGTCAACTTTCAAAGAAATCTAGATTCAACTCATGTAGGTCGGTCATGATTTGAAAGATTGCCAGGAAATGTAAAGCTAGCATTTTTTCCTTTCTCTCTCTTTCTTTAATGTCGAGAAATCCTCACCTTTTGGAACATTCTATTTTTAGATCAATTTGTTGAGAATTTGAGATGTGCATGACTTCTTTCTCCCTCAGTACCGTCAAGTCCGAGCGGACAGCACCGCGCCCTGTGGGTTTCTGTTCATAGGAGAAGAAAGGCCTGTCTGCGCTCTTGGAGGTGCTGGGGTTTCAAACTGCCGACCTTCCGGATTGCAGCACAACGTGCAATCACTGCACCCCAAATCTGTCAAAAGCCTATTTCTGTAACTCTGGTTTCTGTGAGTTTTAGAATTCATATTTGATAACTTCATATTATGATTTGTTAGGTGCTTTCACCAGACTCGATTTTCAAAGACTTGGACTTATTATCAATTAAGAAAATGCCCACATAACCAGAACCATTGGAAATAAAGGTGTGAAAACAAATTAAACAAATAACACAAACTCCTGATCTACTACCAACGCTTGCAACCTTGATTTGCAGCAGGTTTGCCCATTGTCACAATGATTGCACGTTTGACATCTGTTATTACACCATATTGCTCTCTTTCCCTCTGACTCTCTTAGACAAGACATAGTTTAAAGTAGGAATATATATATGTATAATTATACATGTATTTATATAAAAATTATATATAATTTGATGTTATAATTTAGTAATCCCTTTTATAAAATGACCTCTTTGTTACATAATTATGAAAAATTATAAAACATATTCCAGTAAGCCTCCCAGCTAAAGAAAAAAAAAGCCTGCTTTCCGAAATCTTTGAATTGAATTAGATGGAATTCCCCAGAATAACATCTTAAATTACCTTTGAAATGCAAAATATGTTCTTTGGAGTGGGACAGTAATAAGAAAGTTGGCCAAAATCACTGGAAAATATCTGACGCAATAGTTAAGAGTAAGATGTCTGTGGCTGGCATAAAATGTTAAGTGCTGGGCTGTGTAATGTTTGGCCGCTGGGACCCACACGGTTGGCGCCCACAGAGGTGTTCTATAAGACAGGCCTGGTGATCTGCTTGTGAAAGGTCACAGCCTTGAATGCCTTAGGGAGCAGTTCTAGTCACAGTCACTATGAGTTAGAATTTACTTAACAGCCAACAACAAGTTTAAAGACTATTGTTTTCTTCATAAAAAGTTTTAGTAAGAACACATATTAATTAAAATAGAACATTGTCTTTAAGGTCTATAGAAATAATCTGGGCTCAGAGATGAAATACCTTGTGATATACAGTGGATAACCTGGTATGGGATACGGATGTGGGATATAGGCAGAATATTCCCTCGGTTGTCCCTCCATAGTATATGCCATACCTAAGATTCTGCTTGCTAACACATGGCCAATGCCTATACATTTGGAGGTCAACTCCTAGAGGTTATCTGCCTGAGGGTTATCAGCCATCTATCAGGACTTATTGTCTGTCCCACCCTAGATGGGGTCCCACTCCCTGCTGATAAGAATAGTGGATTATTCCTCTGAAGGAGAGCCCAAAGACAAAGTAAAGCCAACTCAAGGAGGGTCAAGGTTAGGCTGCCCTCTTGACTTTAGAGTCCTCCCATCTTGTTACATGTGTACCCCAAGTGCCTCTCCTTCTTATTGCATGTACACCCATAACTTGCCCCCCTCCTATTGCATGTATGCCTATGGTACAACCCCTTCCTGTTATGATGTAATTCGGGGGACTTGCACTTCTCCGAAGTGTTTATCTATAAGCTGTGATTGGATATATATCTCTCTACGGGGACCTTGCTGCTGACATCATGGCCATCCTGGAGGTGAGCAATTGCATGCTTTATCTTGTCTGATGTCTCTTTAATTTTACCCCTCAATGACACACTGCCCCATGGACCCATTTGATCGTGGGTACTGGTACCCCACATAGAGAAGCAGGTGAGATTTTAACTCTTGAGCACTCAACACTCTACCAGGGTTTCTTTCAGTAAAGCAATTGAGCCAGGTGTGGTGAGACCCATCCAAAGAATTAATTATAACAGTAATCTCTGTATTTTCAGAAAAAATAGGCTAATTATACAATCAAGAGTACCAATTCTTCATAAGGGATGTCAGGATAATTTCACTTAATAAATTAGCCTTCTAGGTTTTTATCAGTTTATTCATTCATGCACATAATCTTCTAAAATAATGTCAGCCACCCAATTCCAAATTTCTACACTTACACGCGAATCAACATGTATCAGAGGTTGTTCTTCTATGCCCTTGCTTTCATCTTGACTCATTGTAACCCTCTGTACAATAGACTGAAACACTTCTTCCTGACCATGCACCACCCTCACAATTGTTATGTTTGAACCCATTGCTGCACCCACATTGACAACCCATCTCATTGAGGATCTTCCTCTTTTTTGCTGATTCTCCACCTTTTCAAAGGTGATATCCATTTCTAGGGACTTGTCTCTCCTGACAACATGTCCAAAGTCCATGAGATAAAGTCTTGCTACCTTTGCTTCCAAAGAGCATCCTGGCACTCCTCTCAAGATAGGTTTGTTTGTCCTTTTGGAAGTCCACAGCACTGTCAATATTCCTCGACAATGCCATAACCCAAATGTATCACTTCTCCTCTTGGTTTCCTTCTTCATTGTCCGCCTTTCACAGGCATACGCAACAATGGAAAATACCATGGGTTGGGGGCAAGGATACTTTAGTCCTCAAAGTGATGTCTTTGCTCTTAAACCCGTTAAAGAGGCCTTGTAAACAGATTTTTCCAATGAGATGTGTCATTTACTTTCTGTACTCTGCTTTAATGAGCATTGATTGTGAATCCAATTGAGATGAAATCCTTGACAACCTCATTCTTTTCTACACCTATCATGAAGTTGTCTATTGGTCTAGTTGTGAGGATTTTGACTTTCTTTACATCAAATTGCAGTCCATAATGATGGATGCAGACCTTGATCTTCATCGGGATGTACTTCAAGGTCAACTCATTTTCGGTAAGCAAGGTTTTGTCATCTGCACATCAAAGGTTGTTAATAAATCTTCCTCCAATCCTGATGTCATGTCTGCCTCACATATTCTAGCTTCCCTGGTTATAGGCTCAGCACACAGATTGAATAAGTATGGTGAGAGGCTATAACCCTGACACACACTTTTCTTGAATTTGAACTATGCAGTATGCACTTGTTCTGTTTGCACAACTGCCTCATGATCCTTCCCCAGGTTCTGCATGAGCACAATGAAGAGTTCTTGAATGCTCATTCTTTTCTGTGTGACCCATAGCTTGTTACAGTCCACAGTCAAATACCTTTCCATAGTCAATAAAAAAAAGGAATCATCTTCTTGGTACTCTTTTGTTGTCAGCCAAGATCTAGCTGAAGTTAGCAATGATATCTCTCACGCAGCATCCTCTTTGGAGTCTGGCTTGAATGTCTGGCAAGGACCTATCAATGTGCTACTGCAAATGTTGTTCAATACCTTGCTTGAAATTTACTTGCATATGATAACAATGATATTATTTGATAATTTCCATATTCTGTTGAGTCACCTTTATTTGGACTGGGCATAGTTTTTTTGGTAATCATTTTATTAGGGGCTCATACACCTCTTATCACGATCCATACATACATCAATTGTATGAAGCACATTTGTACATTCATTGCCCTCATCATTCTCAAAACATTTGCTCTCCATTTAAGCCCCTGGCATCAAGTCCTCATTTTTGCTTCTCCCTCCCTGCTTCCCTCTCCCTCATGAGCCCTTGATAATATATAAATTATTATTTTATCATATCTTGCCCTATCCAACGTCTCCCTTCACCCACTTTCCTGTTGTCCATCCCCCAAGGAGGAGGTTATATGTAGATCCTTGTAATAGGTTCCCTCTTTCCAACCCACTCTCCCTCTACCCTCCCAGTACAGCCACTCACACCACTGGTCCTGAAGGGATCATCTGCCCCGGATTTCCCGTGTTTCCAGTTCCTATCTGTCCCAATGTACATCCTTTGGTCTAACCAGACTTGCAAGATAGAATTTGGATCATGATAGTGTGGGGGAGTGTTGGGGGGTGGTGGTGGAAGCATTTAGGAACTAGAGGAAAGTTGTATTTTTCATCCTTGCTACATCGCACCTTGACTGGCTCGTCTCCTCCCCAGACTTCTCTGCAAGGGATATCTGGTGGCCTACAAACGGGTTTTTGGTCTCCACTCTGTACTCCCCCCTTCACTCACTATGGTAAGATATATTTGTTCTGATGATGCCTTATACCTGATTCAACACCTCGTGATCACCCAGGCTGGTGTGCTTCTTCCATGTTGGCTTGTTGCTTCTGAGCTAGATGGCTGCTTGTTTACCTTCATGGACTGGGCATAGTTATTAATTTCCTTCAGTCAGTTGGCCAAGTTGCTGTCTTCAAATTTCCTTGCATAGAGGAATGAATGCTTCCAGGGCTTCTTCAGGTTGTTGAAACATTTCAAAAGGTATTACATCGATTCTTGGAGTCTTGTTTTTGGCTAATGCTTTCAGTGAACTTTGGACTTCTTCACCCTTGGTTCTTGATCAAATTCTACCTCTTAAAATGGTGGAATGTAGATGAGTTATTTTTGGTAGAGCGACTGTGTATGAAATCCTCACTACTGGAAAAATGCTAGTATGATAAATAGTGAAAAGACTAAAGTCAGAGATTGTGTCTTGCTTGGATCCACAATCAATACTCAGAGAAGAAGCAGTCAAGAGATCAAAGGACATGTTGCATTCAGTAAATATACTGCACAAGACCTCTTTAGAGTGTTAGAAAGCAGGGAGGTTTCTTTGAGGACTAAGGTGTGCCAGACCCAAGCCACGGTACTTTCAATTGTCTCATAGGCATATGAAAGTTGGTTGGACATTGAAGAAGGAAGACCGGAGAACAAGAACAATTTTGTTTGAATTCTTGTGTTGGCCAAGAAAACCGCTATTCAGTGGAAGATTTGAAGCGTGACTTGACCCTCAGTCTCCCAATGAGACAAAGGCTCAGAATTATTTGAAGCTTTTATACGATGGCTAGAATGTGTGTGTGTGTGTATTTATAAACTTTCTACTTCCCTGTCACTTCTCAAAGGCAAAAATAATATTTGTTTCATCGTTTCCAATAAAAGAGTCAGTGTTTAACAAAGTTACCATCAGGAGAGGAATAAATCTTCAGGAGACTGTTCATCTCTCCTTTTGATTCTTGACATTAAAGGTCTCTGTAGTCCCGCTAGAAATTTTCCATCAAGGTTATTCTCTAAGTTCTTGTAAATGACTTTGAAATTTAAATTTTCCCATCATCTTCCAGAATGAAGGCTGAAGTTAAAAAGATAAATTCATTTATTCTCTTTTCCCCCATGGCCTCTCCCGTCTTCTTTTCTCACCATTACTCTGCCCCTGGCCTGTGATAGATCTGAAAAATGTTTTACCTTCTGATGCCTCTTCCGTTTCTTCCTTCTTTCTCTAGCTGCATCTTCCTTGTGGAATTTATGCCAAATATAATTGCCCTGCACTGTTTGGGAAAGGCTTGATTTCTTCCATAGGTTGTTGCTTTTGCCTTAATAAGTACAGACACTTATTAGCAGGGTACAATTTCATTCTCGCCTCTGTGGGTTGCATTTCATTTCTTGTTAATGTGTGAATCATAGATTTCTCTAATTACATACCATTGCCTTTCTTTTCTGCTCAGTTTGAAAATTAGCAAAGGGTTAGTACTCTGATAGAAATGTCGAAAATGGTTTCTTCAAACACATTTGGGCTTACTCTTGGGACAGACTAAATTTAGCCTCTGTGTTTGTGTGTGTGTGTGCATACAAGCATGCACACAAATAGCTCAGAGGCCATACCTGACCACCTCTGGCTATCCAAGGGAGGAGACTCTAATACCACCTAATTACCATAAGGCATCGATTAGACATGTTTTTACCCTTCATCCTTCCTCACCTTATTCTGCTACTAATCATTCCTCCCACAACACTCCTCTTCTCTGATGGGTCCAATAATCCACTGTAATGCCCACACAGACCTCACAATCAATACTCTGGATTAACATAATTTATTAGGGATGTTAACAGGGTCCCACCAGTCAAAGTTAGTGAACAGTGGGGATATAGGCTTTGGTCCGGAGCGCTACCTCTCCTCAGTCAGCAGCCAAGTCTCTCTAGTCTTCCAGCTCTCAGTCACAGGGCACCCTGACCTCTGTCTCTGCGGACCAGGAGTCTGCCTGCTGCGCTCCCTCCCAAACTCACATGGTCTCTGTGTTGCTCCACTGCTCTGTCTCATGGTCTTCTTGCTTTTCAGGGGTCAGTGTGACTCCTTTGCTTTGTCCCTTTGGGGTCACTGATTTTGACCTTTGCCTTTGGGAAGATATTTTTAATTATTATTTTATTAATCATTTTATGGGGGGCTCTTAAAAATCTTATAACACTCCATTATTAAATTGCATTAAACAGACTTGTACATACGTTGCCATCAAAATTTCCAAAATATCTTCTTTCTATTTGAGCCCTTGGTATCAGCTCCTCTTTTTCCCCCTTCCCTCAGCCATTCTCCCACCCTCATGAATCCTTGATCAATTATATATTTTTACTGTTATTTCATGTCCTACATTATCCATTGTCTCCCTTCACCCACATTCCTGTTATTTGTCCTTTGGGGGGGTGGGACGTATTCAACCCTTTCCCTTCCTCCCCCGAACAACCCCTACCCTCATGATTTTGCTACTCCCACTACTGGCCAGATTTGTAAGGTAGAACTGGGGCATGGTAGTGATAGGGAGGAAGCATTCAGGACCTAGAGGAATGATGTGTGTTTGTTGGTGCTGTACTGCACTCTGGTTGAATCATCCCTTCCTTGTAACACTTCTGTGGGGGGACATCTAATTGTCTACAGATGGGCTTTGGGTCTCCACTCCAACCCCCCTCCTTCACATGGATATAATTCTTTGTTTTGGATCTTTTATTACCTGATATCTGATCCTATGGACACCTCATGATCACACAGGCTGGTGTGCTTCTCCTATGTTGGGAGGAGATCTTAAATGTTGTTCACTGCTGGTTCTTCTTCCTTGATGGTTCTGGGAGTCTGTCTCTGTTCCTGCTTCTGAGTTGGTTCATTCTTATAACCAGGAGATTGGCAACTTAAACTGGCCAGTCCCCTCTATTAGAGGTTCTCTTCACCCCAGTATGTGAGTGTACGTTTGTGTAGGTTGGCAACTCTGTTTGCTCAGTTTGTGTTTTTCTCATTTGGAGATTAAGAACATTATGGAAAATTCTGAAAGGTAGGCTATGTCGTTTCTACTCAAAATCTAATAGCTTAGCATTTACCTAAGAACTAGGAAAGAAATGATTCTTTTAAAAAAACACAAATGGAATAAAACATTCATGTGACTCACAAACATATGAAGAAATATAGGTCATTAGACATTTGAGAGAATCAAATCAATACAACTACAACTATGATTGTGGAGTTTATGTTTTACTTTGTAATTCTTATTAGCGTTGTGTTGTTGCTGTTGTTTTAATGTGTTGTTTTGTTTTGGTATGTGAAATACAGGATAGGTAAATCTATGGAGGCAGTAACTGGATTAATGGTTCCTTGGGTTATGTCAGGGGAGGTTGGGGGCAAGTGGGGAGCTAATATTGATGGGTACGGGAATGAAGAAAACATTCTAAAACTGATTGTGGTGATGATTATACAACTCTTCTTGAATTGTTGACTTGCATAATATGTAAATTATTTGCAAATTAAACTTTAGAAAACAATACTACAACAACAATGAGATACCACCTCACTCAGAATTAACAGCAGTTTTTGTAAAAAAGCAAAACAGAAAACAAAACATGCTGAGAAGGGTGTGGAGAGGCTGGAACTCTCTTCCATCACTGGTGGGACCATGAAATAATGCAATCACCACAGACTAATGGCATTTCTTTAAAATGTTGAGAAAAGAAATGACCCAGCAATACCTCTACTTGATATATAGATCTTTGAGAAATAAGAACCATGATGGAAATATATACATTCACTCGATTTTCATCATAGCACTATTCACATTAGCAAGAAGATGGAAACAACATACATGTCCATTAGTAGAAGAGCAGATAAACAAACTCTGCTACATACACCCATGGAATATTATGTCACATAAAACAATAACAATTAATTGGAGAAATACCTCACAACAGGGATGTATCTGATGACACTTTGAGGAGTGAGACTAGTCAAACACAGAAGGACAAATAGCGTATGCAACCACTACTATAAGAAGTCAAGAATAAGTTTCCACACGTGACAGCAGGTGTAATGTGCCACTAGGCCAATAGGAACATGTGGGCGGATGTTAATCAGGTCCCAGCTTGCTTGGAGGATGACCTCAATAAATAAAGACAGCTGACATCCCAACTTTGTCTTACTCCCTGGTGATTGGGCCAGCATGCTGCTGCATTAGCTAGTTCTCTGCCTCAACCTGTGTGCTATACTACCTGTGGGCCAAGCCAACCCAGGGATTCTGTAGCTAGAGTTTGAGGCTCCTTCGAGCCTTGCTTCACCATGCTGCTGGTGTGTACATTGCTTGAACTTGAGGCTGGTGGATCCTGTCACAGTGCTTGAGTTTGAGATCCCATCAGGGGCTGCTTCGCTAAGTTCTTGAGCTATGGACTTGCCTACCCACCCTATGGACAAACACTGAGGGAAGACTCCACTGTCTGCTTCCTTGACCTTGGGCCTGGCAGCCCAAGTGAGTTGAAGGACTTCCAGTATATTAACTGTTTCACGAAAGGGAGCTGAACTGAGCCCTTTGTTCTGCTCTGTGGACTAATTAGCTGTTATAGTCCTTCTCTATGATGTATATATTCATAATTATCCTGGTTTTCTTTCTCTCAAGAACCCTGCCCAACACACTACATGAGAAGAAACATTCTTCAATGGTAATCAAGGGCATGGAAGGGACAGAGGCTAAGTCATGGGCTAGGGGTAGACAAGTATTAACTTGTGTGATGGGGGAGGCAACACACAATCAAAGATGTTAGGGGAAAATTGACAGAGGCAGAGAAAGATACAGGGAGATTTACAAGAGCTAAAGAAAACAGGCAAATATTAGGTATATACAATGCGACAACATTGGGGATAGATAAATAGATGCTCAAAGGCACACAGACAGAATATAGGTAGGATAGGGAGTGGAAACATACCCATGAATGTATATTGATCTGACAGAAGGTATTTTATATGTCTATTTACTTTTGTTGAAAATATATCCATGAATTTGGTAGAGCAGAAAGGGTACAAAGTAATGAAAATGTGTTAACTATAACCAAACATCTTGAAGAAATGAGTCTTGGACCTGGGGACTAAGGGCCATAATTATGAAGAACTCCAAAGTCAATTGCGTAAAGACGTGAAGTTCATAAAGACAATGTTCTCTATCCTAAAATGGTGATGACTCCAGCTTACTGCTATCAAGTCAATGCTGACTCAAAGCAACCCCTGTTGGTTTCCGAGATTGTAACTTCATAGGAGTAGAAAGCCCAGTCTTTCTCCTACTAAGCTGTTGGTTGTTTTAAACTGCCAACCATTCAAATAAAAGTCCAATGCTTGACCACTACACCACCTTAAAAGTTCATGAAGAGCCATCTAAGGTGCAAGTATTATTCTCATTCAGAGGAAAGAAGAGTGATAGAAATTGAAAAGCAGAACCAGTGAACTAATGGACCAAGCAAGAATTGCTCTCCATAACCCTGAGACAGAAGAACTAGATGACATCTTGCTACTACTTCCAACTACTCTGAGCGGGATCACCTTAGAAGGACCTGGATAAAATGGGGAGAAATGTTTAAACAAAACTCAAAATCGCAATGAGTCTAGGTTTACTTGTCAGATAGACTAATGGAACACTCAAGAACATAGTTCTACCTTTCAGGTCTGGAGTGGAATCCACCTGTGTGCTAGAATAAACAAGCACAGAAGAGCAAAAGAACTGCATTTACCCAGAAGGTCAGGAGAGAAGGGTGGATGGCAACAGAAAACACAGATAGGATGTGGACTCAACGGGACTCACGGGGGACAGCAATGATGAACTGAACCTGAATGTGTATGAATTGTTGAATGTAAACTATAATCTGCTCTGCAAAACTTCACCAAGTTAACAATAAAACATTCAAAAAGTAATTCAGAAAAATTCAATAGTATTATAGCATATATTTTTAAAAAGATAATTTTTGGATATTCTAGCAAAAGAGTGCCAGAATTTTCAACACGTGAAATTCCCCAAAAACTGGAATTGGAGCTTTCATAATACGCATTTTCCCTGCTAGGCAAACATCAAGCCACTTGCTCTGAGTTAGTGCACCCACTGTCATTGCCTGGGAAGTTTCTCCCTCGTCACAGTGAATGTTCTTCATAAAAGCAGCTTCGCTTGAACCTTGTTGTTTGGGATGGCTGATTTAAGAGAACAGCATGGGGCTTTGAAATTTTGTTTCCTGCTTCGAAAAAATGCCCCCCAAACTGCTGTGATGTTGAACACAGCTTACAAGGACAGCACTATGGGAAAAACTAAAGCATATGAATGGTTTTCTCCTTTGAAAATAGGTGAAACGTCGATTGATGACAAATCTTGTATTGGAAGTTTGTCAACTTAGAGAACAAACAAAAATGTCAACTTGTACATACGGAATTCATTCCACCAGGTGAGACTGTTAATCAAGCATCTATTTAGAGGTTCTGAAAAGATAGCAGAACCGTGTACAACAAAAAAGGCCTGATTTGTGGCAGATGGGGGACTGATTTTGCCACCACAACAAAGCACCTGCTCATGAGGCCATCTTGGTGCACCAGTTTTTGGCAAAAAAACATCATGCCTCTCTTGCTCCATGTACCTTACTCTAGTGACCTCACTCCATGCAACATCTTTTTGTTTCAACAAATATGAAAGGATACAATTTGAAGAAGTAAAAAGGTGGTGGGGGGGGTGCTGTCAGCCATCCAAACAGATGAGTTTGAAAAATGTTTCCAAGAATAGAATTGCAAGGAGGGAGGGGCGAGGGAGTGGGAGGGAAAGGGAGGAACCCATCACAAGTTTGGAGATATAGCGCCCTCCCCAGCCTGGGGAAGAAAAACAGAAATATGGATGAAGGGAAATATGAAATAATATATTTTTTGCAAGTGTAAGATACAATAATAATATATAATTGATCAAAGATTCACAAGGGTGGGAGATTTGGGGGGTGGGGGCAAAAAGAGGACCTGATACCCAGGCCTCAAGTAAAAAGAAAATTATTTGGAAATGTTGATGGCAACATATGTACATGCGTGCTTAATACAATTGAATGATAGAGGGTCATAAGATTTGTAAGATGCCCCCATTAAAATGATTAATAATTTTAAAAAATGGAATTACAGGTTTGAAAAATGAATTAAGTGTAATGGAGAGTACCTTGAAGGTGATAAGGTTGTTTTGTAAAAAGAAAAAAATTAAATACATATCTTTGGGGAAATAATTCCTTTTGTGGGGGCACCCCCTCGTACAACAAATCTAGCATTAGTTTGTTATAAAGTGGTGGGTCTTGAACGATTTTTAACATTCCTTTAATTAACTCAATTTTCTAAACATTATGCCAAATAAATGCACAATGTAACCAGAAGGTTGTTTTTTAAAAAATAGGGAGAGGTTTCTTTTCCTGGTCTTGACTCTCCTATTCCATGCGCTCCACCCCCAATCCTGTCAACATCACAGTATTTGTTTACAGGAACTTCACAGCCTCTCAACAGCTTGTACAAATTGCTTCCGACTGAACTCATTTTACAAGAGAGCTCTCAATTAAATCTAAAGTCGTTGGAACATAATACGTTTAAACATTTAGGCAATAGATAATGAGGCTTTCGAACAAGCCTGGAAACACATTTGCCATGCTTGATCCCAGATTTCGTACATTTCTTTTTCACAGATGCAATAAAGCATGGTAACCACCATGATGTCCTTGTCTGTCTTCAATAATACCTAAAATGATTCTCATAGATCAAAAGGATTCATCAGATACCGAGACATGGAAACACAGTCCCACACAACTGATGTTCCATTTTGTGGCCATTATCAATATGACATAATGGAGCTAAAGGAATGATGAAATTTGAAGCCAGAATGTCTGAGTTTGAATGTCAGTTCTTCTGCTGCTTCTGGTTTATGCATTTTTAAAAGAACCAGATATTAGATAAGAGTTTGAAGACTGAATGCATTCCATCTATAGAGTTTCAAAGTAATCCATGAGACTGTGTTTTAAATATTTTATAGATGTATTTAATAGAGGAAACTGATCTCCTGAATATACTCATGCCTATCCATTGCATGAACGCCTGCCTGTGGTTGAAATACAGAATTCCATTGCTGGTTTAGGAATACACAGCTGGCAGAGGAAGATTTTCTTTTGAAGTCACTACCATATTTCCCCCATTCATGTGCAGAGCACACATGCACAACTACCATGCCACCATGCAGCTTCTCCAGTATTTGCATAAAAATCAGGTACTCAGTTCATTTACCACCTGGCTTCTACATCAGGCCACCACAGTGGTACTTAGTATTGTGCTGTATCTGTCTGGATCCACTTGATGCGTATTTATTTTTGCAACATGATGTTTCTCCATTTAACCACAAACGATTTCTCCTCAGGTAGCCTTTTTCTCCATCCGGGCCTTAAATATTTGGGTGACCTCTGTTCTGTCTTTATCACAATCTTGTGTTCACATTTCACTCTCTCCCTGACCATCGTCATCAGGCTCATGCCACTGTTGCTGTTGCGTGCCATCTAGTCAAAGTCTAGAAGCTGGACACGACAGAGCCGAACTGTCCCCCCGAGTCCAGCTTTCTCAGCCGCCATCTTTACAGGAGCCAAACTTCAGGGCTTTTACCGCGTGGAGTCAAACTCTCGACCTTTTGGTGAGCAACGAGGAACATGGTGCCATCCATGTTCTGTCCCGTGCTGGAAGCTGCCGACTGTCGCTTAATGATTTCCTCATCTGCACCTTCAGTCCTGATCTCTTCTCAAGCATGGAGATATGTCCACAATTCATCGCTGCTTCCTAGGCTCCTCTAGATGCATCATCTACGTTTCTAGCTCTACAGTGGTTCTCATTCCGGTGTTCATGTTGGCCACCAAAAAGCCCCTCCTCTCCTCACCCCGGTCTCATATTCCAGAGCCACCTGAGCCTGAACAGCACCTATGGAATCTCATCTGATCTTTACTATTGCCCCAACCCATTCAGCCACTGACTCCTTCAAAGTGTACATGTGTATTCTTTGTCATGTCCTGCATAATAAATCTCATTTTTTCAGTAGCTGAGTCAGAATGCATTTTCATGCTAGAGGACAGCAGACGGACTGTGATTCCACTTACCGAGAGGCTCTTCAGACGGCTAGTCTGGGATTGACACCAGACTGAGTGATATTCAGGTATGTACGACACATCCTTCATCTTCTTGGAACCAGGGGCTACTTGTGGTGTATTTCATTATAATGAAACACCATCCAGAGAGTGAACTGCACTAGTACATTTCAAGCCTATGGTCATTACAAGTCCACTGGCCCAAGAAAACCACATGACTAACCCCCATGTCATGAAAGGAGGAAATAAACTCAGCCTCTAATAGACAATGTTACATGGCAAAGAGTTGGGCGTATAATTCTAATTCAAGGAAACCACAAAACCATAGATATAGAGACAGAGATTGTCTATGCCTCTATTTTACATCTCTCAAAAATATCTTTATTTTGGCTCTAAATTAGAATACCTTTATTTCACTCTTAATCAACTCTGCTTAGACTTTAACATATCCTCTTTTCTGGTCTCCCACTAACTCAAACTCATCTTCCATTGCGCAGCACCAGAGCACCCAGGAAAAAGAAATCACTGGTCAGACCTTGTAGCTTCTCAGGGTACAGTTTTACAGTGGCTCCTCTTTGCTGATGGAATAAAATCGATGTGCTCCACAAAGCACACAAGGGTTGCCGTTGCACCCCTCCCCCCCCCCGCACTCCTCCCATGCCTCATCCCCACTCCTCTCAGAATTGCACTGCAAGAACAACAGAATACGTGGGAACCGCCATTCCCTATGGTATGATTGTTCATGTTGTTCCCTCGACTGTACCATTTCTTTCTCTCTTTATTGATCTGGCAAATCCTGGCCTGTCCTTGAACACCTAACTTAGATAATCACTCCTACAGTGAATCTTTAATTTCCCTCAGCCTGGGCTAGCACTTCATCATAGTCCTTACCATGTTGCAGTCACCAGTGATCTGCTCCCAGAAAGCTTACAGCCTAGGCAATCACCTGGGGAAATTCTGCTCTGTGGCTTGGAGTCACTCTGAGTGGAAAACAGGCTTAACTACATCTTGGAACCACAGCAAAATATGTTATAATAACGGACTAGAACAGTTAAGGGTATAAAAGCATACAGAGAGCAAGGTCCTCCTAGCCACCTCAATTCCAATCCTGGAAAAAAACTAATGTGCTGTTTCTTGTGAATGATTCCAAAAGTTCTATACCAACATAAGCAATTTGTGTATGTATGTATAGATGAAAAGGGACCATTATTAAACATATCACAATACATATGAATACACAAACACAAACACACTCATTGGTATGCATATTTTTTCCATTGCAACTCAGTTGATGGTGCACCATACACTGCCCCTTCCTTTATTAACAACTGTTTTAAAAAAATAAACAAACGAACAAACTCCCTGCTACGGAGTCCATGCTGACTCATAGTATAGGGGAATACTTGCCCTGTGGGTTTCTGAGACTGTAACCCTTTGAGGAGCAGAAAGCCCCGTCTTTCTCCTGAGGAGCCACTGGTGGTTTTGAACTGCTGACGTGTGCTTAGCATCCCGATGTGTAACCACTATGTCACCAGGGCTCTTACTAACCCCAAATCCCACTGCATTGAGTCAATTCTGATTCATAGAGGCCCTATTCAGGATTTGTGCGATTGTAAATGTTTATTGGAGCAGTCAGCCTCATCTTTCACACTTGGAATAACTGGTGGATTCAAACCATTGACCTTATGTTTGGCAGTTCAACCCTTTCCTGACAGCACCACCATGGCTCTCTTATTAGTCCAAAATTCCTTTCTGGAATTAAAATGAGAATTCCCTTATATTTATTTGCCCCAAATTTGAAGACTCCAGAAGAAATACACACATACACCACACATGTACATATAAAACACACATATACATTATACATATATGTACATATGCATGTACACATACACACATATGTATATAAAACTAGCTATATTTCACCATACACCATCTTAGGGCTTTTTTTTTTAAGTGCCTGAAATCTCAGTGCAAAGGCCAATCAATGTAAGCAGCTTAGAGTAAATAGAATGAGGCAGTCTTCTGGCTATTACTAATGGAACCTGGCTTTTTACTTAAGTATTTTAAAGTTTGGTGCCTCACAACTAAATTGCCCATCATTGCTCAATACTAGTATTTATGGTTATTTTTCCCTTTATATTAATCAAAACCAAAGATATATTATACCATGTCTTATTCAAGGGAATTTAATACAATGTTTAAAGGGCGGCAGTTGAAAATAATTTAGTGAGAGTATTCATAAGGTAAATGAAAAAAATGATCCAGAATTGCATAGTATAATCCTAAATTGTTTTTTTTAATTGTATGTAGAAAGACAATGAGCAAAAATATTTTTCTCTGTTATGAAATTATGCTATATATTTATTGTCTTCTTTAAGTTCATTTATAGTTATTCCAAACTCTCAGCAATAATAAACAGATTTTATAATCAGAAAAAAGACTACATGAATAAATAACTCAAACAGAGCACAAAATAACAGAGAGAGGCAGTCCACCAGAGTAAACTTATGTAGAAGCTTTGTTACATAACTAAATGAATACTGAAATACAAGAAGCTTAATTTAACAGCAGAATTTTCTAGCAGCCAAGACTGAATCCAACTCCCCAAGTAAGACAGAGAGATGTGTTAGTAGAAAAGACAGCCTTTGTTAGCATGTATAGCGGTAAGTGAGCATTGCGCACACATCAGCATGTGTAATAGATACATGGATATAAGAATCAGGGTCTGCAACATGTAGAGAGAATGGGTTCATCATGTCCCAGAAAGACTTTCAAGTGAAGAATGCCCTCCTAGGGCCAACCAGGGAGAAAGTAGTCTGGGAGGCCTCGTGCACATGGTCAGTTCCAGCATCTGTGGCCTGGGTACTCTCCAGAAAAGCAGGGAGGAGAGACAGAGGTTGGAATTTGCAACCAGGAGGATGAAAGGCACAGAAATATCAACAAACACTAGAGTTTTCCCTTTTTGTTTGAAATAAACAATGGCTAAGATAATAATAGCTCAATAGATATGTTAAGTATATCCTATAAGGTACTTCTTCAGAAGACCTGCATTGAGTAATAGTCTTACCATTACTTTTAACTCGCATATGGACATTCTTTCTGTTCTTCACTGTGGACTAATTCCTAGAAATATATAACAATAATGGCTCAAGTATCTAACTCACTCTGGGCTTGCCGTTTAACCTCAGGGCGATCATCTGACATAAAGGTGGGATGAATTGCTGTCCTGGATGTCTAGAGAAGAGGAAAGAAATTCCATCTACAACAAGTTTAGGAATTGTTCAGTTACCTTATTAAAATGGTTACTAATTTGTATTATTGTTATATAGCAATAAGAACAGCAAAAGGACATGCCTCTTTCTTGCTTGCCCCTCAGGATAAAGGTTCTTCAGAGTTGGCATTGTATTTGAACACCGAGTCCCAGAGAAAACCAGGTTCTCTGTCTTCATAGATGGGTTTTCATCTATTTGTCAAATCCTGACAATGACTCCTTCGAGTCCTTTTCTCCCCCATTAAAGGGTGTAGAGTAATTAGGAAGTAGTCTAACTAGAACAGAGTGAAACTATTAAGAGAAGAGGTACCTAAGATATTCCAACTTTCTGTGTGCCTGCCAACAAGATCTAACTATTTAGTTATTTACGACCTCTCAGATTGGTCTTTTTATTGTTACCCAGTTGGTTTCAATTCACAGGGAGCCAATTCATAAGAGAACAAAACACTGCAGCATCCTCACAATGATTGATATGCTTGAGCCCGTTGTTGCAGCCATTATGTCAGTTCATCTTGTTGAGGTTCTTCTTTCTTGCAGCAGGATGTGCTTCTCCCAGGACTGAACTCCTGACAACATGAGACAAAGTCTCCCCATCTTTGCTCCTAAGAGCATTTGGCTATACCTCTCCCACCAAAGCTTTGTTTGCTCTCCTGGCAGTCCATAGTACTTTCAATATTCTTTATCGACGGTGTAATTCAAATACATTCCTTCATCTTTGGTTTTTCAGTATTCAGTGTCCAGCTTTCACAGGCATATCAAATAATTGAAAATACGATGGCTTGCATCAGGCACACCTTAGACCTCCAGGTAGCATCCTTCCTTTTCAATACTTTAAAGATGTCTTGTGCAACACAGTGGCCCAATGCAATACGCAATTTCATTTCTTGACTGCTGCTTCCATGAGCCTTGATTGTGGATCCAAACAACTGGAAACCCTTGAATACGTTAATCTTTTCTCATTTTATCATGATGTTGTCTATTGTTCCCTTTGTGAGGCTTGAAAAAAATTCATATGTTGTTACTTTATTTTATATTTACTTTACATAAATCTTTCTTACTTAATGAAGTTAATCATGCTTAATGAAGTTAATCATAATGAAGTTAATATAATATTAACAATAGCATCATCATTATACTTTTAATTTATTTTAATGTCTTATAATTATATTTTTAATATCCAAACAAAGTTCTTCTTAAGGAAGAAATCTCTCCTTGCTACCAAAAGCTACTTATTTATGTAAGTTAAATTAGGTAATTTCTACATGATATTCAGATATTTTGATGACAATATTTTAAAATTATTAAAATTTTGATACAGATGCAATAACAACTTCAAAAATTATTTTAGAATTCCCTTAATAGTAGCACTTCCAATGTTAAAAATGCATTTGGGTTAGACTTGGCTTTGCATTACACTATATTATATGTTATTAAATAAAAAATTATTTTATTGGTGGCTCATACAACTCTTTTTGTGATAGAAACACTTTCTTTTTTAAAAAACCATTTTATTAGGGGCTCATACAACTCTTATCACAATCCATACATACATCAATTGTGTAAGGCACATCTGTACATTCATTGCCCTCATCATTCTCAAAACATCTGCTTTCCACTAAAGCCCTTGGCATCAGGTCCTCATTTTTTCCCCTCCTCCCAACTCCCCCCTCCCTCAGGAGCCCTTCATAATTTATAAAGTATTATTTTGTCATATCTTACCCTGTCTGATGTCTCCCTTCACCCACTTTTCTGTTGTCCATACCCCAGGGAGGAGGTCACATGTAGATCCTTATAATCGGTTCCCTCTTTCCAAACTACCCTCCCTCTACCCTCCAGGTTATCGCCACTCACACCGTTGGTCCTGAAGGGATCATCTGCCCTGGATTCACTGTGTTTCCAGTTCCCATGTGTACCAGTGTACATCCTCTGGTCTAGCCAGATTTGCAAGGTAGAATTTGGATCATGATAGTGGGGGTGGGGGTGGGGGAAGGAAGCATTTAGGAAATAGAGGAAAAGTGCTACATCGCACCTTGACCAGCTCGTCTCCTCCCCTAGACTGCTTGGCAAGGGGCTCTCCAGTGGCCGACAAATGGGCTCTGGGTCTGCACTCTGCACTCCCCTCCTCATTCACTATGGTAAGATTTTTTTGTTCTGATGATGCCTTATACCTGATCCCTTCGACACCTCATGATCACACAGGCTGGTGTGCTTCTTCCATGTGGGCTTTGTTGCTTCTGAGCTAGATGGCCGCTTGCTTACCTTCAAGCCTTTAAGCTCCCAGATGCTACATCTTTTGATAGCCGGGCACCATTAGCTTTCTTCACATTTGCTTATTCACCCACTTTGTCTTCAGTGGTTGTGTCGGGAAGGTGAGCATCACAGAATGCCAATTTAATAGAAGAAAGTGTTCTTGCATTGAGGGAGTACCCACACTGCTGCCTTCAGGCATTGTCTGAAATCCTTTGCAGCCAGGAGAAAGGAACAAAATAGCAACGCAATTGTAAAACAAAAGCATTCTTCTCTGGAGGGAGAGGGATGGATGCTGAATACCAATGCTCCTTCAAGGTAGAGAACAGGAACACTTTTGAAGGTCACACCTCTGAAACCCACACAGGCTTAATCAGAACAGCAGAACTCTCATAATGTAGCTGAAGTTCAAGGCACATTTGAATACAAACTCTGTCAAGCATTCAAGTAAGTATTATGTCGGACCCCTAAAGGCCTTGGCCCCTGGTTATAGGACCACACTGGTTAAAGAAAGCTATCGATGGGAGTCTCTATAAACCCCAGAGCACATACTTGCAGTACCATCACATGAATGATTGGTTCCCAAGGATGTGAGAGTCTGAGGCAGGAGGGAGCAAAAGAGGTGGGTGTCAACTCTCCAGTGGAAGAGAGCCCCAAGCAGTTTAAAATTATACGTAGAAGCCAAGGGAGGTGTCACTTTAGTTGGTGGGCACAAGTTTAATGTATTCCATATGTCATACTTCGTGTGAACAATGGTATATTGGAAATTTTCGGTTCTGGGTGGTCTCCCAGGGAAGTCTGGCATCAGCTATCCCTGTCACTCACTGTACGAAGAAGCAGACAATAAGTGACATGGGGGTAATGCTTAAATAATGCTTTACAATTAGACTTTTCTTGAGACTCAGTGATTGCCTTTTATGAGTTTGGCTACCACTCTTTCAAGGACACATATTTTAGGGCTGGTAGTGTGTTTTCTAGTTGTAAAAGATGTTAAACATTGAGAGGGACTGCAAAGGAAATTTATGTCATTTCTGAAAGTGAAAAACAAAAACAAACCCACCCCAAGAGTTATCTAGTGGATTCTGAACCATCGTTACCCTCTGGGGTGCTGTGGTTCTTGCTAGGTTCCCTCGAGTCAGTTCCAACTCCTAACGACTGTGTGTACAAAGGAGCACAATCCCGTCTGCTCCTGCGCCATGCTCACAACTATCCTTACCTTTGAGCCCGTTATGACAGCCACCGTGTCAATCCATCTTCTCGAGTGTCTTCCTCTTGTTCACTGCCCATCTACATTACCAATCACGATATTCTTCTTCAAGAACTAATCTCCCCTGAGAATAGGTCCAAAATACGTGAAACAAAGTCTTACCACCCTTGCTTCTAAGGAGAATTCTGCCAGAGAATAATGTTCCATAGAATTTCTGAGACTGAGTGTCGCCTCTATACCTTTTGCACAACTGGTGGGTTAGAACTGCTGACCTTTCAGTTAGTAGCCCGATGCATGACACAGTTTGCCACCAGGGCTCCTTGTGAAAGCAAAGATCTTTACAATTTGGCTAGCACAGAGATGTGCAGTTTTCAGAATGATAGTGTTGTAGTCCCATAATCTGGTGTCAGTTTGAGGATTAAGAGGGTAGGGGTGGGGTATAGCCTGCCAATCAGGATATAGTCAATGAGCTATGTGGGCATGACCTTCTCCTGAGGATTCTGGGAACTCCTGTATTTCCTCCTTGGAAGAAGAGGGAGACACTCTTACTCTAGGTTCACTCCCTGTGAGCTCACTCTCCTCAGCACATTCTCTGGGAGACATTGCAGCTGACAAGACACATGGAACTATGCCAGTGCCCTGAGCTGGAGGAAACACAGAGCCCCTGCCAGCACTGAGATGCTTACACCGCCACTGGATCCACAAGACTTCTGACTCACTGGCCTGTGATCTTCATGCATTCGGCATCATCATTTGTGAGTCTGAAGAGGACTTTATAGATTGGTATCAGGTCTATGGACTATTATCAGACTTATGGACTTGATCTGGACTGGGCGGGGATGTTTTCCCAATGTTCAGTTGTTCTTGTATATAAAGTTCTTCCCTGTAAACACGAGTGTCTATGAATTTGTTTCTCTCATCTACCCAGACTAATACAGATAGGTATCTTGTAGTTTCAAACATGAGCTAAATAAGTGTGCTTATATCCATACCTACAATCTCCTAGGTGGGTTTGAAGTGCCAACCTCTTAGCAACCCAACACCGAACCCACACCTCCCTCTGGGTTCTTTGTAACACTCACAGCAGCTGTCTGTTTATTACCATTGATCTTGTTCATAATCACGTAAGGAAAATGCTGGCAGCATTTTAAACAGGAGAAACTGGGTTTTGAGAAATTAAATGACTTCACTTTGTTTTCATGGTTAAGAAAGGACACAAATTTAGGATCACCTAGCTTTTCTTCCTTTGTTATTTGGGAACCATAGTTGTGTTGTCAGCAATACATTGTTTTCTACAAAATAGCGTTTTCACTACCTCTCATTTCAACCTTATCATTGTATTCCTAGACGAGAGCAGAAAATATTGGAAAAAGTACTGACGAGGCAGTGGTAAAATAATGGTTTCTAACTATAGAAACACAGACATATTTTGTTTTCTGAATTTGAACTTCGTCTTCTGTGCATGGACATTTTGCATTGGGCAAATCTGCTGCACGAGATGCCAAGGATGTCCGTTTGAGGACAAAGGAGCAACTGATTAAAAACAATGGTATTTTCTGTCAATTCATATGCTTGTGAAAGTTATACAGTTGATAAGGAAGACCGAAGAAGAATTGTTGCATTTGAATTTCAGTATTGCTGCAAAATACTGCAAGCACCAGGGACTGCCAGAATGATGACCACACATCTGCGTTGGAAGAAGCACAGCCAGAGCGCTCCTCGGAAACAAGGCTGTTCATCTCATGTCTTTGGAAATGTTGGCAGGAGAGTCTGGTTCCAGGAAAAGGACATCATGCTTGGGAAAGTCCAGTGAAAAATAGGAAGACACTGGACAAGATGGACTGAGACAGTGATTGCAACACTGGGCTCCGATATCACAACTGTGAGGATGGTGCAGGACTGACAGGGTTTCGTTTTGGGGTTACTGTGCATCAGAAGCAACTTGATGACACAGAAGGAAGGGAAGAGGGAAGATTCGAAGGAAGATAGGAACGGAGGAGTGCAGAAAAGAAGGAAAATAGGGAAAAAGTGAAGAAGTAAGAAAGGTAGGAACAAAGGAGGAGAGAAGAAATAAACATTTTCAACAGACTAAATGAAGCTCAAGGCGATGATCCAGGATAAACTTTATGTTGAATCAATTAATTGTAGATGTTAACTACATCTAGAGAATATATTCAGAGCGATGTCTAGATTAGTATTTGAATAACAGGGTACCACAGGGGATCACTTTGACTTGGAATCAACTCAAAGGAAATGGGTCTATAGTCTTGACATACCTTAGGAAATATGGGGAAAGACATAAAGTAGGTTGACTAAATTGAATACAAGAGGCATGAAAGTACCTGGTTGTTCATAGCTCTGCCGCTTCCTCTGCCATGATGGGGAGCTAAAAGATACAGATTTGTGGTTGGAGCATGTGAGTTAAAGGAACAGAGGAGCCAAATGAAACATGCTTGGTCCATACATTCATGAGGAGGGATGGACAAATGTTTGAAGTTCACCAATTGGTTTGATGAACTGCTTATGTGTACCAGAGTGGGTATGCCAAAGGGTGGCCAAGAAGTTAATGCTAGGGGGGGGGGCGGGGAAAAAAAAGAAGTTAATGCTTTATATTTCTCATTCATATTTAGTGCCTCATAATTGCATATTGTTTTCTTGGCCTTTCTGGCCTTTCTTATTTTTCTCCATATTCCATACGCTCTACAGTAGAGTTTAATTGTCTTAAATGTTAGTTACTTACCTCCATTTTAGACTATTGTTTGAGTTTTGTCCATCCCAGTTATCTTCCTGTCATCTAGAGGAACATGGAATATGCTTGAAGGGTACAGACAAGGTGTATTAAAGAATAACTATCCACCCCTCGAATTAATAAATTCCAAGTCAGTTAGGATGATTCCAGATGAGAGAAATGCAGTGTAAGGTGTGCCCAAAGCCACAAGTCCCAGATGAAATTGCTTTCTGGTGATTTCTGTCTATGCTTTCTGGGTTGCACACAGATACGTCAAGTAGAGAGTGAATGATAGGCATTCCTGGAGACAGGAATTGCACATACACTCATAGGGTCTGAGAGGCACTAGGAAGCCCTAACTGGCTTAACCTCACCATAAAATGCAGAATGGCTCCCCCTTTTCAGAGCACTCATTGGGCCTTTTGCCAGTGACTCACTGAGCCATCAAAACGGGCAGATTGCAAAACACCACTTTTGGGTAAAGCAGCAACATCTCGTGTTGTTCCGCTACAATCGATGATGTAACAAAAGTTAAAAAAAGAAAAAAATGCCGAGTGGCTTTCTTAAGTCCCCTTCCATGAATCAAAGGTCCTTTCCTCTTTTGCTTTCCTTTAGCCAACTGCCTTTGTCTGCTACGACTGCTATACCACACGTGATTGGGGTTGGCTCCAAAGAACAATTTATTTCTCACAGTTTAGAAGACTAATTCTAGGAATAGGTCCTCTCGCTGTTGGCACTGTGGGAAGAGCCTTGCCTCTGGGGTTTCTGTTCCTAGACCGCTTGGTGATCTTCACAAGACTGCTATCTTGTCCTTTCGGTGCTCTGATCTATAACTACACTGCCTGCTCCTTAGAAAACTCAGAGACCACCGGGCTTGGGGCACACCTTACACTCACAAGGCCTCAGAAACAAGACAACTCCTGTTCCAAGTGGGGTTTCCCCTATCAGTACAAAGATTAATATTCAAACACATATTTGGGAGGACACCATTAGATTCATAACGTCAGCGATGACTCTTTGAAGAACTTTGTAGGAATTTACCTGCTTAAATATATGACGCAATTTACCACCTTAAATATAGACAGTCCGTCCTCCCCATCCCATTCCCCTCTCTCCAACTCTTCTTCTAGTGAAAGAACAGAGAAACGTAACAACCCTACTTGGTTGGTTTTATTTTCATTTTTTATTGAAAGCTTCATCAAAGAAAACAGAAGTTTAAACCTAACATCCACTGATCTACAGAAAGCCCAAGGAACAGGGGGAAATGGCAGCTAATTTGACTGTGGTACATATGACAAAAATAAGATAAAACCAGAAACACCGTAGAATTACAGAACTTTCCATGACAGAGAGAGTAGTACAAAAATGCTCTTAAATAAAATTCAAATTGAATGATGTTCCAAAGTTCCAATAGAATATGGCCTGAAATAAGAATTTTAAAAGAAACTGTATCCCATTTTCTTCTTAGAAATGAAATCTTTCATAGCAAATACACTTTTACACATTACTTTTAAAATTAGGATTCATTTTAATTCTTCTTTTTTAAGTAAATGGAGGTCATTATTTTCCAGAATGATGAAGACTTTGTCAGGTGCCTCTTTGAAATGATTTTTTACAGTTCCTGAAAAATATAGGCTAGCTCCTTTTTAGAGATGTGGAGATAACACTTTGGGGACATGGTGATAGAGCATGTTTAGTAATAATCTAAGATCAGAGGGTTTAAATTACAAAGTATAACTCTGAAGTTACCCTTAGGACATTATTTAAAGTGATCATAAAATATCCACCGGAGTGTCAAAGCCATTTAGCCTTAGCCTTCATACAGTAAAACAAAGTAAAAATAATAAAAATAAAATAAAGCTTTTGGTCAGAGTTAAGAGGGGTAAGAATATGTATTTAACTAAGAGCCGCTATTATATTCTTATAACAAAATTTGAGTTGACTCCCTTTCCTATTGATTTAAAACTCAGCAGCATAATTGAAAACCCAGCCCCTCCTTTTGAGGGAAGCCAAAGGGTTTGCTAGTTTTTCCTTGAAATCCTGAAAAAATACAGCCAACTCGCAATTCTCTGCTGTGGGTGGGAAAGGAACATTATGGATAATTATATAAATCCATATTATATAAAACACTGACCTGAATTTTACCAATGATTTAAAATATGTAATGATCAATCATTAGTTAATTATAAAAAGAGAGAGAGAGAGAGAGAGAGACTAAATTCAATTTTATCTCCAATTGGTTTCTTTTTCTACCCTCAGGGTGAAATGTTAACAAAAGCCAGCGGAGCCAAAGGCCTCAATTCTCATAGTTGAAAGAAAATAGAAAAGTGGGGGGTGGGGTGGGGAGGAGGGATACCAAATCCACAAACTAGCTATTAGCCCTTCCAAAACTAAGAGGGGTTGCATTTCTGCAAGATTCAGAACACTGGGCAGATACTAACTGGAGCAAATAAAATGGGAGATATTTCCAACATGGCTCAGTGGCCTGGGGATTCTTCCTCCAGTTCCATGGTTGATTCCACCTCAGTATCCCCTTTAAAGCTTTCTGAATGGAAATAGCTTTTAATTTGTTCCTCTCAGAGAAATAAATATTTAAGAAGCTATTGTTCCATTGTGATGCAGTGAACATTTGTATGTTGGGGTACGAGATTAAAAAGACAAGAAATCACTAATGGGCAGGGGTTCCTCTCTCCCACATCATACTAGGTCCTTGGGTTCGCTCAGGGATTTAGTATATAGAGCTTGTGCACTTTTCCTGGAATTGATGTCACCCACGAAGGACAATCATCCTTGGGTGAGCACTTGGGTTAAGGAACCGATTTAATACTTAAGAATGCTCGAATAGAAATATTCAACTTCAGCCAGACCACACGGTCTTCTGATGCCACGGTGGATATCATTTGTAAAACAAAATTTATTCATTAGTGAGATCCCATGATCGCTCTGTGACAGGAAGGGGAGGATGGCGGAATCGATGAGCTAGTTTAAATGCTGTCAATGCATCAGATTGAAGTGAGAAACTGTCAGGCCCAGTGAGCTCAAACTGCTGAGGCCTGCCAGCCCCAACAGCATGAGCAAACACAACCTCCTTGACACCCCAGTGTGGACACAATAGTCCAGCTCAAGGTTATGGCACATTTAAAGAACACTGTAATTGTGGCGTGTGATTTGCCACGTGGGCCGGATGTTGTTGCACACCCATAGATGTCACTGCAATATGAAGTCATAAGCAAAGATATTCAACACTGAAACCACGTGAGGGTTTCTCGGTATTTATAAACTCATCGGAGGTGGTCCATGCACTCAAATGAAGACGGAGTTGTCGAACGCATATTTAGACTCCGATTTTTCTGTGTAGCCAGCCCGTTCAATCACGAAAGAGACTGCACGAGTCCCTGTGGAAACTGAGTTCCATTTTCATTAATGAAAAAAAAAATTCATTGGGCCATTGTGTACATCCCAATTATTTACAATAAACTGGAGGAGTGGAAAACTTTTGGGGAGCAACACGGTGGCGGAGACTTTCAAGCAGTTTAGCCAGTGATGTATTCCCTAGGTGTGGTGACATTATGTAAGCGTCTGCTGATAGCCAGCCTTTGGACTCCCAGCTTTCAATTTCTAGTGTGAGTGCTTTTAACACCTTATAGTTTTTCATCAGAAGAAGGTAGAAGTGAGTTTTATATGCTGTCAAGATCTGTGGCGGATCCGCTGAGATCACAGAAAAAATTGATTCAAGCGAAGCATAGAAACAATATTCTGAGAAGCCGAAATCTCCCAAAGCAACAGACTATTTCTTGCCAACAGGAGTCAGGTAGAGGATGCTTTGAGAATATCATGCCACATGACAATTTTACAGCATGCTAGTGTTCGAAGACACACTCTCACCACCATTTACTAGCATTTGCCTTTAGCTCTATTAGAAGCTACCATTTTCTTTGGAAGATATGGTCCACATCAGGGAGTTCTCACCAAGCGTGCGGGCTTTGTCTTCTTGACATCTCCTGACCATTAGTAAGAGGGAATCTACTCTTCCACTGACCAGATAGCTAGAGATTGGTTGAGATTCCGTTTATCCCATTTGGACTGTGGCTTTCATTTGCTTCCTGATGTTTAGAGGATGTCTTGGCAGTTAAAGTCAAAAGCAGAAAGGGAAACATTTGAATCAATGTTTAAAAGTTTGGTGAACCAGAACATGTGAAAAATGAACTTCAATGTTTTACAAATGTTTATACTCCGAAATTTAAAATCACCATAATATATATTAAGTTAGGAGTCTGGTGTCTGCATTTATAGAACTCATGTATGGGTTTGCTTTATTTTTCATACACAACAGTGTTGCTTACCTGTTGATGTTTGATTTGGTTTTGTTTGTTTGTTTTACCCAGACTTGATTCTGATAAATAACAGATAAAAGGAGTGGTTTGAACATGTGCCATTTTCCCATTTTTGGTTCTTTTAGTTTGAAATAATATACACAGAATGGCATGATGTGAACAATCCAAACACAAACTACATGGACACATAAATGACAGGTAGAATCGTCTCCTCTTGCTGGAAGTGGCTTAGCAAAATGGAGATTATTGAAAGTCCATAGTTGAAAAAAAAATACGTTTCTGAATGTATAAATTAAGCAGCAGCTGTGATTAGAAACAGGAAGTTACCCAGGCACATTCATTAGCCACATGGTAGCTACCTCTTAGCCTCATTATTGATTGTGTACATGAGGCTTTCTTTGTATCACATGAATAATCTGTTAACAAATGAAAATGTGTTGGTTTCATATTCAAATGAATCCTGCCCAGGACAGTCCTTATTTATACAAAGAATCCAAAGTGGAAAGCATAGACTCTGGGGTCCCCATATATGTTTCCTTCTACGCCCCCTGCCGTGGGTCCCACTGATCAAGATGAAAGTGACGTGCCATCCTTAGAACACATGAGGAGGTGAAAGATGAACCGGAAAACAAAAGCATAAACGTAAGCTTCGCTCTAAAGCATGGGAAACGCAAGGAAGGGGAAAGCCAGTTGGAATTTCTCTGTTTTCTGGATCCACGTTTGTATCTGATTTAACTGCAAGGATAGGGACTACTTCTCCAGATTCGAGTTTCCATTGATGGGGTTGCCCTTAGGAGAACCAGGCTCTATGTCAAGACTGGTGCATTGTTCAGTATTTAATGGGTCATCAACAGGGAAATAGTGACTATTTCAAACAACTAACCCTCATTACTCGTTTCAACTCATTCAAATCAAAAGATATTATTTACCTTTTGAATTTTGGTTTCAAAAAGTTCATTCTCCACTCCTTAATAGTGCACTGAATGTCTTCTGGATGAAGGCAGGTTTTTGTTACGTCTTGAAAAGCTTCATCCATTTGATTCTAATGATTCATTCAGAAAGCAATTCTACTGAATGATTCAACTAACAGAATCGCAATACCCTTAATTTCAGGTGAAGCTGTACAGATTGAATATGGATTTTATGAATCAAATAGGCAGAGATTATCTTCCAGGGAAGTTGATTGAATTTAGTTGAGACAAAATTGTGCATCATTTTAAATGCAAATATCTCTCCTTTGGCTTAATGATTGATTAAACCTAATTCTTTTGGTTCGTATTGATATAAATCACATAATTTCTTGATTGTCAACTAGCATTTTAAGAACTTATCTAAATTCCAGTAATCGAATACTCAATCTTTATTGGTCCGATTTGCCTCAGAGAGTGAAATGAAAATAAAAAGGTCTATTTTATCTTCTTTCTGGCAATACCAGGATATGGAAATACAGTAGAAAGGGGCAAAAAGATGTCCTCCCTCCCTCACTACAGAACGAAAGTGATTCTTCATGCTCGATGATGACAAAGACCGAGGTGAGGAGACAAAACCAGAGGTGTCAGAATTTAAAGGAAGACTGTCATTACAAATACAATGTGACCTTTTTCAGGAGACCATTCACCATTGCACAGAATAGCACTAAACTTTTAAAACAAATGACCTTTCAGACCAGGTTCAGGAAGTGTCTTCCGTTTAAAATTTACAGAAAAAAAAAATCCAACCGATTAGAGCGAGAGTCTTGACTTAACGGTGGCCATCGGTTTAGGCTTTACTCTTTGAGAGACGCTCAGAGAAGGTAAAGCCATTTAGCTGTCTCCATAACTTTTCATCTGGGACTGCTGACGATAGTAGATACAAGTTTCTACGATCGACCAAAGTACGTGAAAAAAAAAACCACATTTTTTTTTCTTTTGCGGTATGTAAAACACCAGTGGAAGAGAGTTTAAACAAACACAAAGTAAGAACTGGTCCGGCCATGTAGGTCAAATAAATTTTTAAAAAAAGGAAAAGGAAAAACAACTTCTATCTTCTGGACTGCAATAGGGGTCACTTCATCTTTGGTATAAAATAGGCCATCCATAGGCTAAATTTGATCACAACTAGGAAAGACTACAGAAATTGTCAACAATTTCTCTATCTATTGCTTTTTTTTGTTTTTTGTTTTTTGCACTTTTTGACCATAAGCTCCTATCTACTTAAGTTTTTTGTTTCTTTAATGCTCTTAAGCTAAGTTTTGCAATGTGACAAGCAAAGCTGACTAAAAAGTTTGTAAAGCTCATAAAAAAGACTGCAGATAAAAAGCACTAACGCTTTGCTAGCAATCACGCTTTGTAAATTAAAAAAATCTGCATTCTGCCCCCCAAACACGCATTATTTCTAATGCAGTTGTTTTTAAACCAACATTAATAAACTTTACCATAAAACGTTTAGCCTTCCAGAATGATTTGTGTCAACAGTTAAGACAAAGCTCATGAAAAGTCCCAGCATTTTCCCAATTTTTGAAGTTGCCAAGGTTTCTTTTATCAACGAATTTTCTTCAAATGAAGAAAAGCATTTTCTCTTAAACTGTACAGTTTTTTTTTCACCCTAAAAACTCATAGTCTTAGACTTCTGCGCCAGTGAAAACTGGCACAATATTTCAATTCTTCCTTGATTTTTTTTAACAAGACGTTGACAGCTTGCCTCTAGAGCCTTTGACGTCCTTAAAATTAAGGCAATTAAGATTCAAGATAAATCTTACCTAAACTTTTAAAAGAAAAAACAATAACCAAAAAATAAAACAACAACCAAAAAAAAAAAACCTTACTAGATTTAAACAAGGAAAAGAGAGAAAGAGTAGCTTAATTGCTGAGGAAGACAAATTCTTCCCACTTGTTGACATTAGGTTTAAAAGGAGAAAGAAAAAAAATCTATCTACACCTTCAGGTAATTCTGAATTCACATGTTCCTCCAGATAAAATGCCAACCTTCTATCTTTGTTTGTAGGTTTGCTTTGCTTGTTTGTTTTCTTCCTCTTCTGGGATTTCTTTCTTTATTAAAAAAAAAGATGGCAAAATTAAACTGTCAGACCACATGAAGGAACCATTTGCACGGCACATTAAAAATGCTTTGTTTTTCATTGGATAAAGTAGAAAATTAAAAAAATAAAAATTAAAAACAAAAAGCATTCAGTTGATGCCTGTGCAAACTGGAAGCCAACTTCTTGTTCAATGAAGTTTCTTCATTCAAGGCAAAGTTTCAGGTGGACATTCTGCAGTCCAATTTATGGTCTGTGAAGACAAAAGAAGGCGAGGAGCCATTAAATCAAAGCGACGTCAGAACCATCCTTGCTGTGATGCTTCTAGTGAGGTCTCTGGAAGATTCCCAGCTCTTTCAGTGGGACGCTCTACACGTGGAAGCTATAAGACACATTGGCCTTCTGGGGATGCCAAAATTTGGCAATGTTCAAGACAATATATACTCGGGCCCAAAAGCTTGGTTATGTTAGAAATCAAGGTTAAGTTAGGAATAGCTTTCAATTCTAAAGCTGTACTACAATCCAATAGAACTGGACATGCAATGCTTCCAATGTGCAGAGAACTAAACACGTTTAGTGCCTGGTTGATGTGCTGACTTTCCCCCAGACTATTTCTGTTGTTCTGTACCTTCAGAAGTCCCATGGGGTTGGTGCATCACTAACTCAGTCATCACCTACGGAGTTCCTATTCTATACCCAAGAATGTATGCTATCTTGTGATATTGACCAATGTGTTCACAGAAGCCTATTGAGCCAACAAGTAGTAAGAAGTCAATGAAGTTTTGCTTTCTTCCCTCGCTCCGTTCTTCTCTTCCTTTCACATCCCTTCCCCGCCTAGATTTTAGATTCTCGAGATAAGAGTCTATGGGTTTGCTTCTTGTGTTTGTAATGCTCCTGGAGTCTTCAAGGCTGATGGGCACATAGTGAGTGTTGAACTAGACAGCTGCCACTTTTGCCCAGCCCAGATCCTGTCTTCTTCAGCGGCCCGATCTACACTGCAGTGGCAAGCTCTATGATGGTTTGCCTTTATTCTCCGCTCTTTGGCCAAACATTAGGATTTTACTAAAAACAAACAAAGGCGTGCTAACAAGGATCTTTATGTATGTAGGCTACATTTTGATGAGCATCTCTTCTTTCATAGCACAGGACAACAGGGGGGAAAACACCAATGGTTTTTTTCTGATGCCTCAAGGTTGGTGGACATAGTTATTGTTCACTATATAAAAATTAGGACTGAAGGAGTGCCGGAAAGGTCAATTTTAGTTCTCAGTCTCCTCCCCAGCTATTTCTCTGGTCCTGGGCTGCATCCAGCAACGAGCAACGAGATTTAGGCCAGTTTGGAAAACGCTTCCTTCCACCCTTAATGCTTTGAACTGTGTAGCATCTTGGACTTGCCCAAAGGAGGATCCTTTTCTAATATGCAAAAGCAGCAACAATAACAACAACAACAACAACAACAACAAAATTACTACATGACCTGGTGAACTCTTGATGAGGATCCTGCCAGGAAAATGTGTAGTTGATAAAAGTGAATACTGTGATTTTTTTTTCAGCCAACAGTTTACTCACACATCTCTAGAAAAAAAATATTTTCTTTTGTAGGTTACAAGTGAAAATAGAGATTGTCGAAAGAAGGGATTCAATTATAATTTTAATAATAGCAGCAATAAGGGAAGTTTATTATCGTAGTCATGGGAATTATAATCTACATTATAACTTGTCTTTCTACACCTTTGCAAACTGTAGATTTACTCAATTAATTTCAAAAAGTCTATCCTCCTCTGAGAGAGAGGAGACTGGGTGGTTTCTGTTTGTTTATTGGCTGTTTTTTGCTTTCTTTTTGGTCTATTCTTTCCACCCCCTCAGCTTCCAGATGAACTGAGCAGAAAATGCCTTTAATAGCAGACAGTATATACCTCTATGCTAACCTCTCCATGAATGGCATCTTACTCAATGGATTAAACTGACACTGAAGACCCTCACTGCTCCGTTACTTCATAGGAATTGCCTTCAGAATCATTCATATTTATAAGCTATGCTGTAGCTATTTTCAGATGTTATAACTTTGCACAAATGTTTCCCATAGCCCTCTCCCGTGACTTGCTTAGCTTTTAATGTGACCTTGTTGCAGCCTAAAAACAAATGAGGAGACGTAAATGGGCGCTCTTTACATTTTCAGAGAAAGTGTGTTACTATACAATAGAACTTCATTTCCTCCTGCCCACCTTCTCTGTCCTAGACGATGTACAAAAGCGCACATTTACATATGCTTACAGATTGCACTGATGTCCCTAAAACAGAAGACTTGTAAATTTTCAAATTGTAATCATTAGCCACAAAAATTGTCTTCAGCAGGAGTGTGAGACAACTTGGGAAACAAAATGGGATGCAGCATAAAAATAAATAATTATGAATAAGATCATGTGCGTGAAGCCATTTGCTAGCTGTAAATCACTAGGCAAATAACATGCATTAGAACTCATAAGGTTGAGGCCATAAAGGGTGGTGATCCAGGAGCCAGCTTGCACATCGTGAGTATACTGACAATGTAAAGAAGTTGATGTTCGGGCGGGTTATTGGAGAAGATGAAAAAATAAAAGAAATCCTCTGCCCCTCTTTGTTTGACATGAAGGCCTTCTGCACTGGAAGGAATGTTGGAAGATCGAATATTTGGTGACGTTTAGGAGCATAGAATCACTGGAAACGCTCCCATCGGCCTTTCCCCTTCGAGTGGAGGGAACTGACTGGGAAAGAGGCCAGTGCGGAGTTCAAGCTGGCGGCTTTCGGGGTTAGAAGGGGTCGTGTTGTGAAGAGGTCTGGGGGATCAATTAAGGGTGTACCATTTTCCAGTGTCTTCTCCGACGCACAGTGCAGGGTGCAGTGAGCTGATTCTGCATCACGCTGCTACGCTGGGCGCACGGCAAGGCTGGCAGTCTCGAAAACACACGGGGCAGATCTGCTCTGTCCTCTGGGCTCAATGAGTCAGAACCGACCTCTTCGGAGGGAGTTTGGTTTCGGTTTTTATAATCTTCCTGAGGAGCCCTAGTGGGGAAATGGCTTCACCATCAGGTCGCTAACTAACAGCAACACCACAGAAGGAAGACGTGGCAGTCTGTTCCTCTGAAAACCCACTGCTCCCCAGTCCGTAAGGAGCAGTTTTCCTGTGGCCTAGAGATTCACTAGGAGCCAGAACGGATTCAAAGAGAGTGAGTTTGGTTTGTAGACATTTGTTTTCGCCCTTTAAGTCACTGCGTGGTACAAATGGTAATGTGCTTTCCAGCTAACCAGAAGACTGGAGCCTTGCTTGCCTCTGGACGCACCCAGAAGACAGGCTCAGCCATCTTTCTGAAAGAGCACACCACGGAAAGCCTGGGAGCACAGTTCTGCTGAGAAACACAATGAGCAGCATGAGTCAGGCTGCTACGATCCCAAACCAACTGCACACGTGCACAACCTACCAATGAAGAAGCCTGCGAATAAACACTTTTTGGAATGAATGTAATTTTAAAAATTAGTATTAAAGTAGTTCTCATGTAGACAATCAGGATATAATTGACTTTTTAGGAATTAATATGTAAAAACAACAAAAAATAATATCATGGGAGAAGGGCAGTGTATACCCTAATCCTTCAGAAGGGAAGCATTGGAAGTGTTCTCCTGGCCCCATGGAAGGTCTTAGCCATTTGTATCTTAATAGCTTGATAATGAACTACAATTAACAAGTGCCTTTTGCAGAGTTTAATTCGGTGGCTCCTAATTTAATTTACTCAGGGAATGCTTCTTTCACAGATCACTGTGAGAGAACAACTCACAACTTCAGGACACGGAGGAAAATTGACCTGCAGCAACAGAGATCTAATTTATACCCTTTAAACAAAATCAAGCCCACTGTTAACACAGGGCTCTTGGGTTCAAGCCTCTTTTTTTTTTTTAACACTTAAACGCTTAACCACTGAATCATCAGAGCTTCTTCCAAACCAACCCCAGTGCTGTGCAGTTGTTTCCAACTCAGATCGGCCCTCTGGGATAAAAGAGAACTGCTTTCAGAGTTTCCAAGACCTACACTAATCTTTATGAGGGCGGATAGCCTCATCATGCTCCAGGAGGCCAGCCGGTGGGTTTGAACCTCCAACCTGATGATTAGCAGCAGAGAGTGTTAAGCACCGTATCGCCACGGTTCTTCTTCAATCCTTTGAAAACCCAAACCACTGCCATCACTTGGACTCTGACTCAGAGCAAAGTTATGTGGAGCACAGTTAACAGTGCAAGCTAGGTAAACATCTACAGAACCAGCTAGCGTCATCTTTCTCCGGCTGGTGTGTTTGAACCACAGTCTTTGCCATGAGCAATCCAATGCTTAACTCAGGGTCAACAGGGCTCTTGTACTCCCGATTGGGCACTCTGCTCTAACCCTCTCATTCTGCAGAAGAGGAAAACTAGGTTCAGAGGGTAGAGTGGCAATGAGTAAGGGGAAAAGGTAGACTTTGATCAGTAATAATAAAATTATTCTGTATTATGTAATTTAGTTTGGGAACTTCGTTCTACTTACCTTAAGTTTTCCTAAATAACCCAGGGAAAAATAAAATTATTTGGATAGACACTGGAATTTCCACAGAATTCCCAAAATAAAACTGCTATGCAGTTTGCCATCTGCTTATAAGTGATCAGTCTCATTTGCATCACTAGCCTCTTTTTGACGATGGAGAGGGGGAGGGAGTATGAATATAAAATGTGAGAACCAGTGTTTTATCTTGGAATGTGGAATTGGAAATATTAAAATATTGAAGATATAGGTCCCGGACATAATTCTTTTAGTCAGAGGGATGCCATTTATCTCTGTTACATTTTTTCCCCTATAACCTACTCTTGTAGTTCACGTTCAAATGCAATTAATATAGACATGGGAGTGTTAAATATACGTGCAATTTCTTTAGCTACTTTTCAGGGGCATTCAGCTGCCCTAATCAGAATTTCAGACCCCACCAGAGGTCAGCTAGCATTTAATGAGAAAGGCCAGAGGTTTGTTTGAGTACTTTAAGTTATCCATTTCTCAATTATCATAATGATTGTCAGAGATGGGTTATCTGGTGCAAGTATAATTAGCTTAATGGATGTTGGAAATGAGCTGCCATTTGTGAAATGTGGAGTGTCCAAGAAGGAGGATTGGCTAAAATAGGGACAGTTTCCTCTCTGCATGAAAGGACCTATAGTAAAGCATAGGGGTGTCTGTAACCTGTAACTTTAGGGATTTATATTGGTTGCGGTTTGACTCAAAATAGGCTTGGTAGGGGTAGAAGATTTCTGGAGGCCTCTTTAAGGATAACCTGTAGCAATGGTTGAATTCTATGACTGGATTTCTTATGTCAGGCCTCGGTAAGATTACTTAAAAGAGAGGGAACTTGTTCCAGCTTACAGAACAAACTCGATTATTGCTTGGGGCTCCTTCTCTAACAACAAAAAAATGTCTCTGTAGACGCCCTTACCATAAGAACCAGATGCTGTCTAGATGGTGCCAACTCATGGTGAACCCATGTGTTCAGGAAAGAACTGTACTTCATAGGGGTTTCAAGACTACAACCTTTTAGAAGCAGATTGGCAAATGTTTCTTCCAAGGCATCTCTAGATGGTTTGGAACAGCAAACCTCGTGGTTGTAGTAGAGCATGAGTCCTTAATGATGTGTGCCACTCCGCGGCTTTTTACAAGCTCTGTGTCTTTCAGACTCTTCTGGTGACAGTAATCTATGAAATAGAACCCAGGAGTCCACAAGACGCAAGCGTTTAGCTCAATTCCTCGGGTCTGCCTTGTACAGCTCTAAAAATCTCATCTCTTGCCTTGACACAAGCCTCTTTCTCTTGCTAGAAATTTATCAAGACTTGGCTAGAGTTGTTTCATTCCTTCCTTTTATTAAAATTCAGAAGTGATGGCCGGCTCTGGATTTATTTGCTTTTGATAGCATTTGATGTGTTTTCGTTATTTTTTTTTCAAGTCCAAGGCTATTGCGTCATTCTGAGTCGGCACCAACTCAATAGCAGTGAGGGCGGTAACGTCACATCCTGAGCACATTTAAGATTGAGGAAACCAAGACTGAAAACGCAGCTTTACGATTTACTTTTACTGGAAATATTGGAGTTTTCCCCAAAATAAGTCGTTAGATTTTGTTGTTGTTGTTAAATTGACTGCAATGTCCTTCTTGTGCCCCTGTCAACCTTTTTTTGATAGTCCCCCACCCCCCACATTCACTCTTAGCTTGGCAATGTGATGTGTTTGGCCAGCTAATCCTCTTGCAAAGGAACCACCAGCAGAGCATTGCAAGTATTGCGGTAGGTTGCGCATATGCTATTTTGAGCCAACCACGTGAATAAGGCTGCTGGAGGATAAGAAACATGTCGTCCATCCCTCTCAAAATCAGCCAGGAATTTAGCTGCATAGGTGACCAGTAATTTTCCCCCACTGCCTAAGTACACCCAGAAGAGCCATCTGCTGGAGGTCAGCCTAGATGGCCCACATAATCCTGAGCTACGTGAGTGCTTGCCATTAAGCTTAGGGTGATTTGTAGGACTTCAGAAGCTAGAAGATACAACATGGGAGAATGACTGACCATCAGGGCGAGAGCTTGGCACAGCCGCACTTACTTAGACTGTTGATAAGAATATGCAGGTGCATGTTCGCTGGATGTGTCCACTGCTATCTGTTGCTGCTGACCACTGGTGTCCTGGGATGATGGTGCCACTGTCTGGGGAGAGGTATCGGCAACAACACCCTAAGGAGGTGAATCAGAATACAACACTTAACTGGTTTTAGCAGAAGGCTCTCTCCCAGATCAATTGGGGGAGAATAGCTCTCATCTAAAAAGTTGTCAGTTCCATTGACAGAAATACTCCCAATAAGTATTCAAATAGCAGAGCAGATTCAGATAAAGACTGAGGAATTCATTCTAGTGTGTCTTCACCACGTCTTTGGAGTAGCCGCACTGAAGAACACCCTTTGGGCCAGACTTATTAACCATGCTTGGACATTGTCACATCGAACACCAAAGTATAAATTAAAAAAATCATGTAGGATTCCTACACAGAGCATAGAGTCAAATATTCTCCTGGAGTCACACACTGTACAATTCCTGTATGAATTGAGAAAACTACGGCACCTGACCTTAATAAAAATCTGTATCATTGTTTGGAATTCTCTTTAAAGGACACCATTTAAGCAGGTTTTCTCCTCAATAATCTGGTGATGTTTTTGTCTTCCTTTCCTTTTTTAGTATTTCATTAGGAGCTCTCCCAGATATTATGACAATCCATAGTTCCATTAGATCAAGAATAATTGTACAATGGCTGCCATCACCATTTTCAGTACATTTTCTTTCCTTTTGAACTCCTTTGATAGCAGCTCCTGTTATTGCCTCCATCCCTGACCTTACCGCCCCCTGAATATGTTATTATTATTGTTGTTTATGCCATAGTTTGCACCATCCGCTGCATCCATTCACGTGAAAGTCTGATGTTCGTTGCCTTGAGTAGGGTTATACAGTCATCATTACACCCCCCACCCCCGATTTTGGCAAACCAATGGCTAAAATTAATTTAGAGAACTCATGAAATAAGAAAATAAGAATTTATCCTTAATTTTGGAATGCTTTAGCCTGGAACTTTTCTATTTCGTGTCAGCAAGGATAACATTTCTAGAACTGATCATCACCAGGGCCAAAAGTTTGGTTCTGAAAGAGGAGCAGGTGGTTGTATTCAGCCATTTTAAGGAAAAGAGCCCAGGTGACCCAGTGGTTACACAAATGGCTGTTCACCCAAAGGTTGCCAGTTCAAACCCACCAGCTGCTCTGTGGGAGATGACAGTTTGCTTCCACAAAGTTCCTTGCAAACTCTCTGGGACAGTCCTACGCTGTCCTCTGTGAGCCAGGAGCCACTCAACAGTAACAGATTCAAGGTCAACATCAGGAAGGAGGGCTGCTCTCTGAGCACATCTTTTGGGTTTTCTTTACAGGCAGGGATACTTGCGGCAGTGTGGAATTTCCAATATTCTTGGTTAATTCTTATTCACTAACTAAAGATCCTTGAAAAAAGAACCCTATCTTCTGAATGATCTTTTATGGTTTTGTCTATACACTGCCATTTCATTTCATGATTTCATCTTTATGTGTGTTTATAAAACTCTTCCTCATTTGGGTGAAAATTTACAGAGAAATTGGTTTCCCATCAACAATGGAGACACATTTTGTTTTGTGATGTTGCTTGCAGTCCCTACAAAGCAACAGCACTCTTCCTACCTCACCCTCCCCCCACCCGCCCACCCCTACCCCCACCCCTGTGTACCGGTTCCACTAGCTCTTCTTCCTGATATCCGAGATTTAGCCCGGAGCAAATGCTGCCCTTTTTAGTTCCTAGGGTGACTGTGTAAGGCATATGTACCCTTCTGGAGTTGTCATTTACCCTGGAGGCCCGTCTATTGTTGGCCTGAAAGACAAGCCACAGGGAAGACAAATTCTAAGGCTGAAGGGTGGTTAAGGGCCATCCATAGTCTGGGGTGTTTCTCTCTTCTCTGCTAGATCATTAAACCGGATCTGTTCTGTGATTTTTGCTTTTTGTTCACATTTTTCTTCTCCTCTACCCAGGATCCTCTGTTATGATCCCCCCAGTACGGTCAGCAGTGTTGTTGGGTCCACATTTAGGGCTTCTGGTCTCAAGGTCATGAAGACCAAGGATCTCCTGAGCGACTGTTTCCATGTCTCTTTATTTGACTTTAGCCACTCAGCTTTGCTCCAGACTAGGAGAAACCACCTCAGAGGGCGGCTCACAAACTCTTAAAACCCCATTTGCTTCTGAGCTAAGTAGGATGCTGAACACTGTCTCTGTGGACTACATTATGTCCAATAGATTCCATGCCCTCTGAGACCAGGATCTGAAGCCCCATTTCCAGTATTGCAGCCCTTCAAAGTATTTCATTATAGCTAAGAAATGCACACACCTCTGCCCCGTGTTCTCTCTTATACACTTGGGAATGCATATCTTTTATAGCTCATAAAATGTGTATGTAGAAATACTATGTGTCAAAGTTGCACAAGATTATGAGTATAGTCCTTTGAACCTACACATAGCTATAATCTGCTTGTTTGCTCATGTAACTAATTGCAGATTAATGTTTCTATACTGCAGATAATGTAAAACAGTGTATATCATAGTATTTGCTTTTGTTATCTAAAACTCTTATGCACCTCATTGGGCTTCCTCTCCCTTAGCAGTTTTGTGCTGATCACCCTTTATTATATATTGCCTTTCATTTCACAAAATTAATGTGTGTTTATTATTATATAGTGAGTAACCTTTTCCTCCCTCCTGCCTGTCCCTGGGAATCATACAATACTTTATTTCCCCTGTGTGTAAACGTTTCCTTTAAACATAATATAATGCACACACACAATATTATGCAACATTAAAGAGTAACAGAAAATCCATGAAATATCTCATCGTGTGGATGGAACTGGAGGACATTATGCTGAGTGAAATAATTTAATCATAAAAGAATAAGTATTGAAAGGGTCCACTATTATAAAAAAGTCAAAGAAATGTTCCCATAGACTTACCTTTTGAATGTGAAAAACCTCACTCTATGAATTCAGTCTTTCTATCCTATTATTTTATATATTTTCTAAACCTTCCATTTGAGTTGACTTGTGTGGCTACTGCTGAATTTTTGGGGAACATTTTCACATAGAAAATAAGCGGCTGCTTTCACTTTGAAGAATAAGTTCAAAACATCTATCGATGTGTACTTTCATTTCTTTCAGCAACAAACCTTAATCTGAGATTTAACTACTATTAGACTGCTTCAAATCAGCCATACCACCAAATGTGCCTTATTATTTTGTAGCCAAGAAAATGCTCAGGTTTTATAGATAAGCCTGGTTGGAAACAGAGAAATACAAATCTGTGGCAGATTTTAATTCATTAATGAAACTGTGTATTATAGGATTCCACTGAATCTGTAAAGGTACTGTGTCTAGGTTGAACTAAGAGGAGGTAAACTGTAGGAGATGACTTGCCTTCTCCCATCTCAAGCTCTGGACGCTGGGAGAATCACGGTGGACTTTCATGTGTTGTGGGGCAAAATATTAGCTGGCCGACTCATAAAGTATCCGTCACAAGATCTAGGGGGTTTCAGGTGAGTGAAAGCATGAACATGTGACTGCGAGGGCACACGAGAATCGAGGGAGAAGCAAGAAGTATCAGACACAAGAGTACACACACGTTTCCCCACCATTGGCACAGCTCTTCTTTCTGTCTTGGCCTATCGAGCTAGATGATTGTGTCCAGAAAACAGAGATGCAGCTGGACAGATATAGCTCAATGGAAAGAAAAGAAGAAAAGCTTCCATTCGAGATATATGTCTTCATGATTCATGGTGTCCACAGAAATGAGTTTGAATGAACTTTTTCTTTCGTATCTGGAGGAAGTCACAAAATCACCCAGGTTTGTCTACTGGACCAGGAGTGCTTTTGGTACCTGTTAGAATCCCCGGGGGAGCCTTTATAAATCCTGATGCTCATGCCATACCCCAGAATAATCATTCAGAATCACTAGGGATGGCACTCGGGCCTCACTATTTGTTAAATTTTCCCATAAAAATAGAGCACACAGAAAAGGTTGAAAATCAGCACAGGAATCCAGTATCTGTTCAATTTTAATCCAGCTTAGTGAGCTAAGTGATCTTGCTAAGGTGCAGATCCTGATTCAGCAAATCTGGGTGATGTTGGAGGGTCTGCATTTCCAACAAGCTCCCAGAGCTCTTCAAGGGAAAAGAAAAGAAAAAGAAAAACCCACTGCTATTGAGATGATTCTGACTCACTCATGTGGCAGGCTTACGCATTACAGAGGGAAGGAAACTGCTCCAGTGGGTGTTTGGGGCCATAATCTTTATGGACATAGATCACCAGGCCTGTTAGCTAAGTTCCCAGTGACAGCTTTCAGGTTAATCCTCAGGAACAAACCATTTGTGCTCCCCAGGGATCTTCAACAAGCTGATTGGTGAAGCAAGTGATGTTCCAGAGCCTTCTTTTTTTTAAGTCAAAAAGCCCTAGATAACCAGCGCCTTCAAATAGCTGAAAGCTTTCTTTTATATATCTTCCCTATTTATGAGTATTTGTGGTTACCGTTTGATGGGATCATGATAGACCTCTCTTTATACCTCCATACAGATGACTTCACTTCATATGCAAAGCAAAACATTGGCATATTCGAGTACATGAATAGAAACCCACCCCTCACTTACCAAAAGGACTACATTCCAATGACCAGGTTGTTTCCTAAATTTAGCATGGTGCAGACATATGTGGAGGATGTTTACATCACCTCACCCCCTCACCTGTACTGTGAATGTCCTCTCAAGCCCATCACTGTCATTGCCACCTCCCCTCCTGCTAGAGCTCTTCCCTCCCCCCCTCCCCCCATGACTATCTAGAGGGCTGTCCAGTCTTCCAAAAAAAAGATGTCCCAAGTTTGTCCCTCTCTCCAGCTCTGGGCTCCTCTGGTATTCTTAGGGCAGTATTTTTAGGATGGATGGCCCATCTTATGTCCTCAAAGACCCCCAAATACCTTCCATGCTTTGTCAAGAGCAGAGAGCGCCCCAACTGGGGTAGAAGGGCCTGTAGGCCTCAGGGGAGTCACACACATCCTGTCAAGCCCCTCTGCCAACCTCCCACTAAAGCATCAGCCAGTTGTAGGTATTTGGCCCTGCCCAAGCCAGAGCTTCCTCAGAGGCCAAGGCAGCCCTCTGCTTCTGACCTGAAACTATAATCCAAGCTGGTTACTCACCAGCTGGTCCCAGCCCCGCCAAAGGGGCATGACCTGTCCTCCCCTCTGCCACCTCTGGAAGCACAAGGGAGTGTACAAGTGTCAGTCAGTTAGCACAGTCTCAAATCTGAGTGTTTTCTTTTAGGGCTCATTGGGACCATGGCCCCCAAGGATAGGAGCGGGGGCTGGATCCTGGGGTTCCACTTCTTCCTAAACCCCGAGAGTGATCCATCAGCAAGAGACTGTCTGCCAGGCTGCCACTGGCCTGGCCTCAGTCCCCTGTAGGTACTCCATATGTGCCAGGCAACATCTCATCCCTATCAACCGCAGCCCGCCCACCTCCCCTGGACCCAGCACCCCAGTGCCCCAGGCAGTGTGTGTGCTCCCCTCTCCAGGGCGTGAAACACTGCAATGTGAGTTACTCTCTACTGCACATGGAGTCTGGTCAGGGACGTGCCTCGGGGACCTCAGTTTTCATTACTGCCAGATGGAATTCATGCACAAAACAGCTGGCCAGCAGATTTATTGTATAACTATTGTCCTAACTGGAAAAAAATGTTGGATGTTAGAGATAGTCTTGATACATGAAGGGGAAGTGTACTTTCATATGCTGAGTTTGAAACATTGAACGTTCGATCTGTACAAAATTCACCCACAAGGATTCCTCTGATTATGGGGGGCCATATTCGATGTGGCTGAACTTCACCTCCTTCCTGTCACCCAGAGATGGACTTACTTCAATCGAGACAGCTGTCGGAGGCACAGGCGTGTACTGGGGAATGTAGGTCCCTTGCATAGGAGCGGCAGCAGTCATGTACTAGAGAGAATCAAAGAAAAATGCATGTGAACGTGGGGTTGATAGTATTCACGAAAGCAGATCTTTGCACAGGACTGAATTAACTGTGCAGCCCACGGCTAGTAAATGATGGAAATTAGACTCTATATTGACCAAAAATAAGATCATTCCTACCAACTCAGAATAATGTATGCTTCCAGATTTAATACTAAGAGCCCCTCACCTCCCAGTTATCCATCCCTCGCTCTTTAAACACTGTGTCAGATTTCAAGACATTTCATCGTTCACATCTAAAACATAACTCATGGGGCAGGGTTGTTGTCTGTTTTTTTTCTCCTTTTCTTTTCTCCTTCTTCATAGCACTGATCACATAGTAGGCTTCTCAACAAATATTTGTTGAATGAATGAATCGTCATATTAATTGTTGGTAATGCATTCTCATGTAACTAAAACACATACAATTTGAGACATAATAAAGTAAATATATACGTACCAATACTCAGATTTAGTGCTAGGAGTTTGCTGTTGCCCCTTGGGAATACTGAAACCAGCTGTGTTTCCTTCCCCCAGACCACTGACATGTCCCTGTCAGTATTTCCTGCTTAGCACCTTCAACCCTTAAATCTCAATTATTACGGTAAATTAAAAATAATCAAATAATTTTTCACTAAGTTGTACTTTTCAGTAAAACACATATTAAAGATAATATGTATTTTTCCAGTGGAGAAATGGTTCTTCAGAATTGTATATGCTCATCTACATATCCATGAGATATGATCTGTATTCCTATTTTCAATGCATGTTCTCCCTAATAAGAGAAAATTATATCTATACTCTCAGAGAATTAAATTTTCTTATAGAATCAACTATGTTTCTAAGCTTCTAAACTTGACCAGTATCATAAAACCATGAAACCCAAGAAATCTTATGAACAAAGACTCTTATTCCATAAAGGTTCGAGGAATGGTTTTGCTGGAAAAAATTGCAAAGTGTCTGAGGCTGTGTATAAATAAATATATAAATCCTAACCTGCCGCACTTTCCTATCTTAGTATGCTTGCTGCCCGTGAGACAAGATTATTTTGAATCAAGAGACGTATCAAAATGGAAACTAGTCCATTAGTTATGGTTGCTGGATTTTTTTGTTGCTGTTGTTTTGGCTTGATTCTGATGGAGAATCTTAGCAATAAGAAATAAATGTATTCCCGTTTTGGTTAAGTAGTTTTCTGCTGTATCTATTTTCCACAAAGAGAGGTGACCCTAATGAACTAACTCTTGCTCAAACACACTCCAAACTAATGTCTCTAATCCATGTGTTGCCACCATGAGTAATAGAGTGCAATTCATATCTACACTTAAAGCAAAACAATACAAATAAACTAACATGTAATTGGCAGCGAGAACACTTATTGAGAGGCCTTGCAATATTAGGAATTTAGCTTTACAGTGGACGATTATCAGAGAAGGTGGCTGAGTCCTAGTGTCCTTGTTCTCCTCTAGTTCGTCACTCTTTGAAGTGTGTCTACATTGCTCTCTCCTTAGGGGCACGGGGCACGTTTCATTTGTCTCTGAATCTCCCAATGCCCAATTCAAGGCCTTGTATTCAGTAAACAATTATTCAATGAGTGAATGAAAGGGTATGGACATAACTCTTCTTTATTTAAAGTTAAAAACCTCGCACGCTCCTTGGTCATTAATAATGCTGAGTTATAGATATTAATGTCACCACCCCATTTGTATTCGTGTAACCCTGAAACAAATACAGAGTTAACTCCTCTCATCATTGTCCTTGTTTCCTGAAGTAGACAATACGTACTCAGATATATGATGACTGTCAATTCTTTAAATAAATAGAGAACCGAACTCTTATTTCACCAAATAGTTCATACCTGGAACTCTATGATAGGTATCTGATTTGACAAGAAAACATCTCCACAGGAGAATGCTATAAATAATGGTTTCCTAGCCATTTTGCAACGATGATTTGTCTCATTTATGTGGTTTTATTTAGTCTTCAACTTAACATTTCCTACTATGAGTTTTTAGAATATTATCCCCACTAAGAAAAGAGATTTCTGTGACAATATTTTTGAGCAATATGCAATCATCCCTTCTTCCTTGATACTGACATTCACTAAAAACATCTGAAAAATCATGTTTTAGAGAAACCTATTTAAGGATTGTCAAACCAACATTTCTCTTTTTTTCAGGGGATGGGAACAGAGGTGGTGTGGGTACCACTTATCAATTTTGCTAAGAAGCAGTGCTTTGGGTAACATATGGTTTTTTATTCAATTCATAGAAAACTTAATTCGGAAATGTTCCTTTAATCAAATCTCAGAAAGCCTAACAGATTTACATAGAAAGTGTGTGCGTATATAAATATTCTGGCTCATACACTCCCCATTGGCCAGAGTTTACCAAGATTGACTACAGACTAGTTAAAGGATCTCAACAATTTGAAGACTAAGGTTCACCAGACACAAATCATGGTATTTTCAATGGCCTCATATGTTCAGAAACAGAGATGTCACTTTGAAAACAAGGCTGGCAGGAGGATGTGACAGAGTTGACCTAAGCACTGGTGTTTTCAGTCACTTCATAGCTATACCAAAGCTGGACAATGAATGAGGAAGGCAGAGGAATAATTGATGCGTTTGAATAATGGCATTGATTTCATATTGAATATTAAGTATAGACTGCTGGAGGCAGGGAAAAAATCAGTCTTAAAAGAACAGTAAGAATGGCCCTAAGCCCCTAAGGGAGACAACACTGGAGACTAAGTGTCAGGACTGACCCTGTAACACCGAGGCAAACCACTAAAAGCGTGTCGCAGAGCAACCATGGGAGCAGAGCAGGGAGCTCCTGAGGGAATACAAAGGACAGACTCTGGGGCCAGAGCATGGTACCCCATTGGACCTGACTGAAGGACATGCCTAGAGATCAAAATCAGACCTTGATCTATTTACAGGTCTTTCTTTCTTTAAAAAATTTTTTCTTTTTATTAATGTATTCTTCTATGGGTAATTGGTTTTCTTTTTTGTTATCGTTGTGTTCTCACTCATCGCCTAGCTTGCTATGGCTTGATCTTTGGTGCATATTATTATCTCTACAGACCTATCTAGATAAGATAGAATGGATGAATAGTCTGGAGGAGAAAACAATGAGACCAAAATGGTTCTAGTGGGACATGGGAGAAGGGGAGGCAGATGTAAGGAAGTGATGTTGACCAACCCAGGTACAGGGGAGCAATAAGTGATCCAAAATCAGTGGCAAGGAGAGTGTGAGAGGCCTGGTAGGGATTCAGCAATGATAATGTAACGGAAAGAAATTACTGAAACCCAAATGAAGGCTGAGCATGACAGTGGGACAAGAGGAAAGTAAAAGGAAATAGGGGAAAGAACTAGGTGACAAAGGGTATTTATAGAGGTCTAAATACTGGAATGTACATATGTAAATATATTTATATAAGAGTTTGGGGAAACAGATATATGTGCATATATTTCTAGGTTTAGTATTAAAGTAGCAGATGCACATTGGGTCTCCACTCAAGTACTTACTCAATGCAAGAACACATTGTTCTATTAAATTGGCATTCCAGGATGCACACCTTCCCGACATGATTGCTGAAGAAAAATATGTGCATAAGCAAATGTGGTGAAGAAAGCTGGTGGTGCCCGGCTATCAAAAGATATAGCATCTGCGGTCTTAAAGGCTAGAAGATAAACAAGCGGCCATCTAGCTGAGAAGCATCAAAGCCCACATGGAAGAAGCACACCAGCCTGTCTGACCACGAGGTGTAGAAGGGACCAGTTATCAGAAATCAAAGAACTAAAAATCATATCAGTGGTGCCCACCTTCCTGATACAATTACTGAAGACAAACGTGTGCATAAGCAAATGTGGTGAAGAAAGCAGATGGTGCCCAGGTAGCAAAAGATATAGCATCTGGGGTCTTAAAGGCTTGAAGATAAACAAGCAGCCATCTAGCTCAGAAGCAACCAAGCCCACATGGAAGAAGCACACCAGCCTGTGTGACCACGAGTTGTAAAAGGGATCAGGTATCAAGCATCAAAGAACAAAAAATCATATCATTTTAAATGTGGGTGAGTGCAGAGTAGAGACTCAAAGTCCATTGGCTGGCAACTAGACATCTCCTTACTGAAGGGTTGTGGAAAGGAGAGGAGCCAGTCAGGGCCCAGGGTAGCAACGATGAAACATATAACTCCTCTAGTTCTTAAATGCTTCCTCCCGCCCCCCCCCCCCATCATGATCCCAATTCTACCTTACAAATCTGGCTAGACCAGAGGATGTACATTGGTAGAGATAGCAGCTGGAAACACAGGGAATCCAGGACAGATGACTCCTACAGAATCAGTAGTGAGAGTGGTGATGCCTGAAGGGTGGAGGGAATGTGGGGTAGAAAGGGGGAACCGACTACAAGAATCTATGTATAGCCTCCTCCCTGGGGGATGGACAGCAGAGAAGAGGGCTGGAGGAGATGTCAGATACTGTAACATATGACAAAATAATAATTTATGATCTATGAAGGGTTCATGAGGGAGAGGGGAGTGAGGAGGGAGGGGGAAATTGAGCAGCAGATTTTGAGGGCTCAGGCAGAAGGCAAATGTTTTGAGAATGATGATGGCAACAAATGTACATATGTGCCTGACACAATGGATATATGTATGGATTGTGATAAGAATTGTATGAGCCCCCAATAAAATGATTTAAAAAAAAAGAATGGCCCTTAGCAGCAAAGATGGCCAGACTTCATTTCCCATACTTTGAACATGCTTAATCCAGAAGGCCAGGAACGCTGGTGATATAGTGGGTTACATGTTGGAGTGTTAACCTCAGGATTAGCAGTTTGAACACAGCGAGTTGCTGTGTGGAAGAAAAATGAGGCTTTCTGCTCCTGTAACTATTTGGGAATCCAGTGGGGCAGTTCTATACTGTCCCTATAGGGTCACTCACAGAGTTGAAATCTATAGATGGCAGTGAGATCAGGAGGGACCAACCCCTGGAGAAGGACGTCAGACATGGTAAAGTAAAGGGTCAGTGAAAAAAGAAGACTTTCACCAAGCAGAATTGGCACGGAGACTGTGTAAGTGAACCCAAATATAAGAATGACTGTGAAGACAGGGTAGGCTGGGCAGTGTTGTTGTTTTCTTTCTGCTTTACACAAGGTCTCTGTAAGTTGGAACTGACTCCACAGTACCTAACCACAAAGGTTTCAGGATAATTCATCAATCTGAGTAATGTCATTGCTGGAGTTAGTGATTCAAACTTTGGAACTAGGTTTAATAAATATGTGTGTGTGCAGTATTCTGACCCTTCCCCACTTCTGTGAACTAGTGTTAGTGATATAGCTATAGTCATATCAGACAATGTTCACTAGTTCACAACAGAACGTGCCCCATTGCGTAGACCACTCTTGCCAAGCTAAGGGACTCTAGTGGCATAGTTTATACCAGAGGGCTGTGATCCAAAGGTCAGCAGTTTGAAATCAGTAGCCACTCCTTGGGAGAACGCCAATGCTTTCTATTCCAGTAAACAGATAAGTCTCAGACACCCACCGGGGCCGTTCTACTCTACCCAGGAGGGTCACTATGAATTGACATCAACTTGCTGGCAGTAGGTTTTGGTTTTGTTTTTGCCCAGCTACAGAGCTACCCAGACAATAAGGCTAATAAAAAGTATTTTATGCGATCCTTAGCTACACTTTAAATAACACCGAGTTACTCAAACATTTATCTGCATTCTGATTCAGTAAAACTGAATCTGGAAACCTTGGCTCCCCCTGTAACTCTTAGGCAAGTTGTAAACGTCTAAAACTGAACTTTCTGTGAAGAAAAATTCCTCATTGTCCTTTCTTTGAGCAATACAGAGATAAGAAGGGTCATTTACCTACTTTACAGATGGAGGAGTCAAGGCCCATGGCTAATGGTCATGATTTCAGTTCTTTCGACCCACAGGTCCGCCCAGTCTAAATCAAATATGGGAAGTGGAGTAAACAAGGTTTTTTTTTTCTTTTTTTCATTTCTGGAACAAGGTTTTATAATGTAGTTATTACCACGTACTATACATGGCATCTTGTTATTTTATGGATTTTTATCATTGGAGAGTCTTAGGTAGCACCAATGATTGTACACTGAACTACAAACTAAATGGTTGACCATTTCCATCATCACCCAGGGCTGCTAGACTAAAAAGAAAATAATAAATAAATGCCTGGCAAACCACCGAACATCCTATAGAGCAGAGTTCTCTTTCGAAACATCTGGGATGGTCATGAGTCAGAACTGACTCCAAGGCAGCTGGGTGCTGGAGTGACGCAGAGAATCAGAGAGATGGCGGAAACTATGCCCTAATCTACATTTTCATTGCTTTATCCATACACCTACACAGGATGCTTACATTCCTCCTGGGAGGGAGGACTGCTCGGGATGGCTGGTACCTTATATTAAAGTTGTCCTTCTGAACAAAGCCAACACAGATCTCACAATACAGATGCGAGTCGTTCAAGTCAATGTATTGTTTGTATATATGAATATCTTTTCATTGAAATTTTTTCTTCTTCCTGTTTGCTTTTCTTTTGTCACAGAACATCTAATAGATGGAACTTGAGAATGTCACTTGAAAATTCAGACTAGAAGTGTCCTTAAATATGATGAACCTATTACATTTTGTCCCTTAAAACCACTATCTATGTATATATTTATACAGTCAAACTCTCCTGTGGTAGACACATTTTCTAAGGTGCACGGTCAAAGAGGGGCAGCCCTTTCGAATTAGGAGCAAGTACTTGCAGGGAATAGCTGCAGCTGAGCCTCTGATCAAGCCTACGCTTTGGACGAGTGTAACAAATGACACTCAGCTTTCTCTGTGAGCGCACATTTGATTTCCTTAGAGAGGCAGATAAAATAGCGTCAAACTTAATCATCTAGGCTACAAGAACAGCAGTTAGATCTGTGTGTCTCAAAGACTGCTTTTATTTTTCCCGGCTAACAAATGACAAAGGATCAAGAGAGTGACCAGTGATATCAAAAGTCTGCCCTTCGGGATTTGATAAATTCCCATGGGTGACTTTTAAAACCATAATAAGAATGGATGCGTGTTTTCCCATGCTAATTTCTTTACGGTGGCTCTCAAAAGCTAGCCAATATTTGCTCCAATTCTTTCATGAGTGCAAATGATTTGCGTTTATGTTTTAAAATCAATAGTTAATGAGAGCCACATTAGATTAAGGTAATAGAGATACAGTGGTGAACTTTTATGATTTCCCCCTATTTGTAGGAGCTCAAATTTATAATAACAATGGGTACATTTTGGTGGCAAACAACGTGATGATTTTTACTTACTTTGAAAACACAAGATTTGCACATGTGAATACGTAGGAGCACTGACTAGTCATTTCAAACCCACAAAATAAATTCCAGACGCCATCACTTGTTCCAAAAAGTCTAGACACTACATCACCAATATAGTTACACGTAGAATGAAACAAGAATTTTAAAAGTGGCCAGATTAGAGAGAAATTGTGCTTTTGTGTTTTTGTCTACTTAAATTGAGGCAGACTAAATGTTTCTGTTACTGTGGAATTATTGATTATTTCCATGGAAATAGAGAATGAAAACCCAAATTATTAATTCTGAATCATTCACCTCTTCTCCAGCAAAACAAAAGACCATGAAAATGTGTTTCCTGTGTAAGAATTTTTCAATTTAATTACATAATTTAGAGCAAGGAATTGGTAAGAAAGTTTTTACATTTTAACTTTTGGGCTTTCCTAAAAATATTTACCAAATGGGGTCGTTTTTACTTATTACATTATATACATTTTAAACTGGTGTTTCTAAGCTGTATTATATATATATGTCATATATATATAATACGTATATACATATATTTAAAAAGTTAAACTAATTGCAGGAAAGAGGAGTTGCCCAAGTCCTACCCCACCTAGAAAATCAATCAAAATAATACAGGAAGAGTTTGAAAATGAATTGTAGAAAAGAAGATGAGTGGGGAAAAAAGCTGCAATTGTGGAAGGCAGCACTAACTGATTGTAGCATGAGTTACTACCCAAATCATTGAATACAAAATTCTTTTAAAAGGGGGGGGGGGGATTGAGCATTCAGAGAAAAATCTGAGTTATGGTTCCTTGAGTTTGGAGCAATGACTGAGAGTTACAGTCTTCTTTCAGGTAGAGGTATTCTGGGTTTTAAACAACCCAAATGGCACAATAGTTAAGCAGTGAGCTGCTAACTGCAAGGTCAACAGTTTAGAATCACCAGTCCCATGCTGCGAGAAAGATGAGGCTTTCTACTCCCATAAAGAGTTACTGTGGGAGTTACATAAACTGTTGTCAATTTGAGACCTGCGAGTGAAGGGGTGGAGTTTACCTGTCAATCAGGTCACAGCTTGATGACTTCATTTGGAGGCACTAAGGAAATAAATAGTTCACTTGAGCCAGGACACTGGCTCACTCCCTGTGAGACAGTTCTGACGAGGAGCTCATGAAGCTACCCTGATGCAACTAGAGCTCTGGGAGCTGGAGGAACCACGTGGAGACCCCTGCCAATGCTGAGATGATTACAACGCCACAGGTTCCAAAAGACTTCCCACCCACTAGCTTGTGATCTTCCTGCATTCGGCATCATTGCATGTGTTTTGTGAGTCTGAAGAAGACTTTATAGATTGGTATCAGACATGTGGGCTAGTATCATACTTATGGGCTTGATCTGGACTGGGCTGGGATGTTTTCTCAATATTCAATTGCTCTGGTATATAAAGCTCTTTCCTATACACATATGAGTGTCTATGAATTTGTTTCTCTAGTCTACCCGGACTGACACAGTTACTATCTCAGAAACCCACAGGAGCAATTCTACCTTGCTCTAAAATGTCACTATGAGTTGGCATCAACTTGATGGCACTGAACTGAGTTTTTGGTTGGGGTGTGTGTCCTAGAGTTTACCTGGAGCTGGGATGGCAAGTTAATATTATCTCACAGATTTTGCTCAGATTAGTAAAGGCTGTCTGATTTCAAGATTGCTTTCTAAATGTCTATGTCTCTAAGTACATGGGATATTTTCCTCAAGGAAGGAAAGAGTTGGAGATGTTCTCCCTGAAAAAGAGAGCGCCACCCAACAGGGCACTCTTATACCCTCACTTCTCAGTCCTTTCTATATCCTATTTTTCCCAAAGAAATTTTGGAGAATGTAATAGATCCTCATCCAGAGTAGGGATAGTGTGCACTTTCATGTTTTATATCAGAATTGAGTTACCAGGTAAGCTATTGGCTTTTCAAAGTATTAATATAAACCTATTAAAGCCCATAATCATGAATGATTAAATACTTGCCCCTGAATTGTAGATGTAATTCAATACAGACAGTAGAATACAGTTCACCTAGTAGGAATCAAAGCATCTAAAGATGGAAGGGCAGTTGGTGGGCTCATTAGGTAATAGTTGGGTAGCATTCTTAGGAGTGAGTAGCATTCTATGTTATCCCACCCATCACTCAGAATAGGAATAGATGTAACTCAAAGAGATGTTTAAATTAAACTACTGAATAGAAAATACAGATTGCCATCACTGCAGTCTTTGGTGAAGATTATTGACTGGTGACATACAGCTGAGAGAAATAAGGAAGAAACTTAGAAACTACTCTTAGCTTGGAAGCTTATAAACTCTTACTCACCTATACCACAGTGATATGAAAAGATTCTTATGGGATAACAGGTATACACTCATTGGCATTAAGTCAATTCTGAGTTACAGTAACCTCATAGGACAGAGTAGAACTGCCCCCTTGTTTCCAAGGCCATAATTTTACAGAAGCACAGTGCCACATTTTTTTCTGCCACGATAACAGTATGGAGGTGCTTGAACATGCAGAAGCAACAAAATGTTATGAATGTGTGGAAAGGAACGAAAACTGATTAAGTTTAAGTATTTGTACAGCTCTTTACAGCAGCATTAAGAATAAAAAGATAGTACTATGAAAACGTACTTGATGAAGAAATGATGACTTAAAAAAATTGAACTTGACACAACTCTCTATCACTCACCAACTCACTGCCATGGTGTCAATTTCTACTCAGAGTGACCCTGGTGAAGGTGACCCAGTGGATGGCCCAAGCAGTACATCTTTATGGGAGCCGAAAGCCTCATCTGTCTTGGAGCAAGTGGGGAGCTGGAGCCACTTACCTTGCTGCTAACAGCCCAATGTTATCTCTGTGAGCTCCTAGTTCTCTGCTTTGCCATCTAAACTAATGTTTGTGCTAGGTCCCTTCTAACCGAGATTAAGAGAGAGATGTAGTAGAGAAGAGATTGAGTAAACCCAAAAGATGGCTTAGGAAATGAACAGCAACAAGTCAGATACAAGGAAAATGAAGAGCCCATTAGGTTAAAGAAAGAGGGCATCTGCACTCAGGAAAGCCTGTTTTGAATGGAGCAGTGGCAGAAAAGGAGACCTTGAGACCCATAGAGCACACGAGGCGAGTGATGAGAAAGGATAGCAAGATGAGATGATGAACCACCACGTACCTATGAAGGTGGCAACAGAGGTGAAGTGGACAAATTTCTTGAAAAGTACAGGTGAGCGAAATGGAGAGAAGGAACAGAAAATCTAAACATAAACTAAAGAAACAGAATCCATAAAAACCGTCCCAGAACAAAATCTGCAGTATCCGTTGGGACTATAGCCTGATAGCTCTCATAGGAATGAATACTATTTTTAATATAAAATTTCAGTCAATCAAATCTGGAAATGTATTAAACTACATCCAGATGGGTTTTATTTCAGAAGTGTAAGGTACATTTAAAATATCTCATTATAATTAATCACAGTGACAGAAAAAAGGAGAAAATGTCTTTATCATTTGAAAAGATCAGAAGTATCTTTGATAAACTGCAGCATCAGTGTTTAATAAAGCGCTTTAGCACACTAAGAATAGATGGGGGTTGGGAATGAATGTCTATATTTAAGAAAACTACAGCTAACATCATGCTTAATTGGTAAATATTGACCACTGAGTTGAGAAGGAGACAGAGAAGCCCAGTATTGGCAATCCTAGTGAATACTGATCTAGGTGTCCTGGGCCGTGAAAATTAAAAAATAAAGGGAAGCACACGATGGAAAAGGAAGAAGCAAAGTGTCATTCACAGATTAAGTGATTGGTATATAGACATTTTAAGAATACACCAAACAGCACAGTTCCTAGAATAACAAGGAAACTTGCAAAGTTGCTAAATGAAAGTAATATTAAAAGTGCATATATATATATATATCTCCACAGCAAAACATTAAGTAAAATGAAAAATACTATCTACGTATGGCATAACAACAGAAAGATCTAGAAATGAATACACGAACAAATTCTTACTGAAATGTAGAAAGCAGCTGAGAGTAGTTAAATAATACCTTAAAAATAGCCTAAATATCAACAAATTACTGATATGCTTGACACAATCGATGGCTGTATGGCTCGGGCTAAGAGTTGTACGAGCCCCCAATAAGATGGTTAAAAAAATAGCCTACATAAACAGAGAGGTACACCATATTCATGGATTAGAAGATTCAATATCGCTACAATGTTAATTCTCCTTAAGGATATCTGAACACACCATGAAATTTCAGTTTCTTGGTGAAATTAAGCAGCCCATTAACAAAGGTACATGGAAATGTAAAGGACCTAGAACATTCTGGACAACTGTAAGAAAAGAAAACATAACTTGGAGGATATACAGTACCAGATATTACGATTTACTAAAATTCACAGAAATTAAGACAGCGTGGTATTGTTGCAGGGATAGACAAGTAGATGATGAAACAGAATAGAATAACTGAAACAAATAATCTAACAGGCATCTGATTTAAGACATAGGCAAGCTTGCAATTCAGTGTGGCAAAAATTGGTCCCTTCAATGAACTGTGCTAGATAAGTTAAATATCTCTATGAATAAGAAATAATCAAACAAAAACAGTTGCAGTTGAGTGAATTCTGTCCTTATGGGGCAGGGAGAACTGCCTTCTAGCATTCCTAAGGATGAACTCCTTTAGGAGAGGAGCTGTGGTGGCGGAGTCGATACGTGTCAGGTGGGTAACAGCTAGGTCACCAGCTACACCAAAGGAGGAAGATAGGGTTTCTGCTCTCATCGAGTTGATGGGTTGGAAGTGCTGACCTTGTGCTAACAGCCCAATGCTTAACCCACCGTGCCACCTGGGATCCTTATGAAGGCAGAGGGAGTCCTTCTATCTCTGGCATTTGAGAACATTTTTCAACTTTGACTAAACATATTCTCTGAAATCATCTTCAAACTCCACAGTAGTTTAGCTAATTTAGTGAAGAATGTTGACTTTAAGCATTGTACTCTTTTAAAGTATTCTCTATGTTAGATCAAATTGACAATAGTAGCTTGAAAACATAGGTTAAATAGTTTATAGGGCATTGAGTCTGGGTCAACAGTGGGGAAACAATATGGGGGCATGCGATGGCAGTGAATTATTGAATGTGATTGTTCTAGCCAAAGTCTCTGTGACTCCCACATAAGGATTTTTTTTCCTGCATGGCTCTGGGGCAAAGGTGGGGGGAGGGGGTAAGACACTGATAGGATTCACCTTAGGGTAATTGTTAACAGGACTCAATGGTTTGCATCCTGCTGGGTATAAAATGAATCCTGTGACAAGCATGAACAGTGATTTCACTACCAGCTAGAGTCAGGAGTGGAGCATGTACTCTGGACCCTGAGATTCTGTGTAGGGAAACTCCTTGATCCAGAAGACAATGGTGACGTCAGAACAGCAGAGTAGAGTCAGAGCATGAGACAGAGTGGTGGAAATTCAAGCCCACACAGTGAGTTGAGTGCTTTGGGGCAGGAAGCTGGCTTGTAGAGTGGGATGCCTCTGGGCACTTAATTGGGAAAGGTGGACTTGCTGTCCCATGGAGGTGGAGCTGAGTGCCTTCCCTTTGGGGCTTCCTGGAGTGAAGTGCCTCTGGGCATTTCATTCAGGGAGCTGGGATCACTGTCACCTGGAACTTGAATTGAGTGCTTTTGGCTTGAGGCATGCCCTTTGGCCACTTATTAGCAACCCTGAAAATACCTTGTAGCATGTCCTGAATAATTGTATCCTGATCATTTCTCCCCTGCACTGCAACCTGTTAATTCTCTTAATAAACTTGTTAATCATGAATATTGGCTGTGAATTCTGCGTGGCAACTGCAATGAATTATAGACCCTAAATGAAAAAGTAGAGAATACCGTTTGAAACTGAACAGAGGGTAAATGGCAAGAATGGTGGCACCGTGTGAAGAATGCAACCAGTGTCGTTGAACTGCAGGGGTAGAAATTGTGGAATGGTTGTATGATCTGTTGGGAATATTTTCCCTAAAAACCAAACCAAACTTGTCGGCATCAAGTTGGTTCTGGAGGTGCTTCTGACTGGTGGTGCCTCGATTTTCTTCTAGAGGGCTGCTCCAAGCGGTGTTCTTGGCTGTAATTGTTCTAGAAGTAGATTGGCAGAGTTGTCTCCTGCAGTGCTGCCGGGTGGTTTTGAGCTACCAACCTTCCTGTTAGTAGTCAAGTATAAACCATTTGTACTACCCATGTACTACTTTGAACTTTGTACTACATCAGCATTAAAGTATACTGTGAAAGCACGGATTGTGCAAGAAGACCCAAGGCGGTCCAGAAGAAACCTGGTTTTGTTACTGTCCTACTTCATTATTGCCAATCGTACATTCACCACAATACCCAGCAAAAGAGCAGTTTATAAACTTGTGTCTGTTAACCTTTTCTATTATTACTACTTCCTTCTGTGGGTTGTTCCACTTTGAGCTTTAATTTCCTGTCTGCTTTTAGCCTCCCTGATGTTCCTTAGCATATTCTATTCTTTTGGCCTTATTAGTGTAGTATACCAATGGTAAACAACACTTTTCTGCAGTGGTCTCTTAAAATGAAAGGAAATATTGCAGCCAAATCACCATTTATTTAAAACACTCTCTAAATTTGAATACACCAAGAAGAAATCAATTTAACAAATGACCTAGACGATCGATGCCTGCATAGTTCTCTCAGAGAATTATATGAACACACAGCCCCAAACTAAATTCTTCAGCCTCTTCTGGCCTATTTATTCATCTCTCTAGGAGGCTAGCTTCCTTATTTTGTAAATGGAAGATATGAGAGAATTTTCATCAAGAAGATAGATTTTTATCAAGTACTAAGAGGTCCCAATTTACCAAGAAGTTTGTTTTCTATTTAAGTCCTAAGGCTAAAACATTAAATTGGGTTGGGTAAAGAAATTTCAGCCAACGTTAAAGGCACTCATCCAGACAGCCACACACATAGTAAATTCCATTTCCACATGAAACATATCCTCTTAATGATCTCAGGCCCACACATGGTGAACTGTAATCATTTCAGTGGATATGAAAAGACAATAACATTCAACAAGAGGTGATGTAGACAGTGACCCTAAAGTGTCCTTTGAAACAGAGTGAAGTCCCAGCAAGAATCAACAAGCACATTGTTTTTTTAGTATGTTTTTCAGTCTGAAGACTTCCACAGAGAAAACCTGACCTCAAATATTTGGAATATTCATATTAGAAACGGATCCAAGAAGCATAGGAAACAAATGAAAGTACTGCAGGGAGTGGAAAAGAGAAGCAAAATAAGAATAAAATTCTAAATTAGGAGAGAAAATGGAAAGAAACTACAACTTGGGAAGTGTGGACTTAGGACAATCAGGTTTTTGACTGTGCTATTCCGTTGGATTGTACTCCTTGGGAGGTGTAAAAACAATCCTAATCTAAAGGGTAATACTCTGTATGGGAGCATGCACAACATTGACAATATCTTACGAATAAGTTCCATAAGACTCCAGAAATGATTAGTCTTGTGTCAAAGGATATGAGGATTTCAGTTAAAAAACAAAGGCAAAAAGACGCAAAGGAGGACAAAAAGGAAACTGTCCGTGCCAGCGTGTAGATGCCTCTTGTCAGCACCACCTGGAGCAGACAGCCATTGAACCATTCACAGCCCAAGGACGTTGGGGTCAATAATAACAACCTGGGGTCAATGACAACAGCCACTCCCACTAACTTCTTAGAACCATTGTGACCGACATCACCCCCATTTTGGGTTGTACCTGAATGTAATGGCTCAGAGTTACGAGGACTCTCCTCATCATTTCGTTTTTTCCCATTTGAAGCCTCTTTCTATGCAGCTAAATTACATATTCGATATCTGTCTTTCAGGCTGAGAATCAAAACTTTAGATTTTTCTAAGAAGCGTCGTTTCCATGGTCCAATGGCAGGGATGTGGCACTCACCACTCTCTTCCAGGGCATCTCACAACTCTTTACGTGGATCCTCTCTCCCTCGTGACAGTCCAATTGGATACGCTGTTAGAAGGACCCTGCTTGGTTCATCATAGACAGCACCTAATATGCATTTGAATTAATTAAAATTTCAATGAATCCTTAAACATTCTGGGTGAAAAATTCGAGGTCCCAGAGGCTACACTGTTAGGTGTTTGGAGTGTCCTTTGTTTTTATCTTAATGACTATATCATAAGCTAATTTGTGCAACATATGTTTCTATTGTGCCTTCAACTATTTGTTACTAATTTAGAAACACATAGAGCATAAAATAAAGTATATAAAATTACTACGGCGATGACCTTAAGACTTTTCAAAAGTATTTGGTAAAAATATCTGACAATTGTTGATTCTGTTGATTAGGCCTTTTAAGTGCTAGAAACCGTGGGAAGCATTAAGAGATTTTTAAAATATTCATTTAGTAATTGGAAATGCAAGAACCACTTTGACCACGGGAGCAACATCTTACTAACATTAAGCAGGGATTTGGTATATGAATTGAAAAACATGAGGACAATCGAGAATAAGGTCAGCTGAGAAAAAAAAATGTTTCTTTGTAGAAAGAATAAAGTTAAAGCAAACTGAAGAGAAAAGGACCTCATAATTGGGGGGGGGGGTACATGGGGAGCCATACATCCTACATCCATTTGAAATGAAATTGGAACCCATCACAAGTAAAATACCATTAGAGAAAACACCAATATAGTCTCTACAATCCTGAGCTCTCACGAACTGGACAATACCTGACTACAACTACCCACTGTACTCACATTCAAATTGCCTGGACAGAGTGGGGTGAGGGTGGGGTAGGGTTGGGGGGCTGTTCACAAAACTCAAAATGACAAAACAGACCAGGCTTACTGGTGTGATAGAGGTTGATGGAAACTCCAAGACTTGGTCACCATTCGAGTCTAGAACTGAATTAATCCTGTGTTAGAATAACCAGTCATTTACAATCAAAAGGGTGGCATTCATCCAAGGACAAAGTTCAAATGGTTAAGAAGGGAGGAAGAATGAAGACGGGCACTCAGGAGGGAACTGAAAACATGAGAGGATTGCAATGTAGGAGTTGAAACACAATGTGAATGAAGTCAAGGTAAAACTGTGCTCTGCTCTGTGAACCATGATCTAACCCACAATACAAGTTAAACAACTACAAAACAAAAACTGGATCAGGAACAAAAGGAAGCAGGATGAAAGTGTAGAAATAAGGTATTCCATCGTATGAGCCAACGCCAACTCATCTGATCATCGCCACAGGGGTCGACAATAGAATAGAGGAGGGGAAGTGTTCTGTTGAGGAGCATTTTGAAGGTGAGGCTGAGACTGGGACCAATGGTGATGAGATAATGCAAGTTTGGGAATGAGGTACCAGAGGAGGCAGGGGGAAATGAGCATTAAATCAGGATACAGAAGTAAGCCTAAAACAGGAAGCACAGTGTATCCTTTGAGAGAAGGAAGGCAAGGCTGGTTACCAGAGTCAATCTGGGGATCAAGAAACTCAAGAACATCACACATAATAGCTTTTGATTTTCTCAGTAAAAATGGCGTCAAGTGTACTGGCCAACAAGGCTGATGCAACATTGCGAATTGTAATCGGAGAGAGTAAGGTGAACTTTTGAAATCAAATACTTGGATTATTTCATTGGAAAAGTAGAGAGGGATCTGACTCAGGATAAATCAGAGGATTTCAAGCCCCATTCTTCTTTCTTAACGATGGTAGCAATGGTTTGCAAGGGGCCAGTCAGAGAGACACAATGTTTTCTAGACTCGAGGGGGAAGGAAATGGAGGAAAGGGAGGTGAAGGACACAGGAGAACAGGATTGTGAAGCAAGTGTGAAGGCCTTCAGATTTCAGAGAGAGACTACGATGGTCCCATCCAAATGTAGTCTTTGGGGTAGATGTTAGAAGTAGCCTAAGATGAAGATGATTGGAATCCAGAAGGCTACAGAACACGGATAGCATGGTATTAAAGTGGCAGAAGTTGGAGAAAAGAGAGAGGATACAAAGGCCATATTGAACGCAGGAGTTGGCAAGGAGGTCAATGTGTGAGTTGGCAAAGAAGATAACAAGAAAGGAACGATGATAGAACTGTGGCAGTGCCATCCTCAAAGGAAGAAGGAATTGATAACAAGAAGGCACAATAGTGACTTGGACGACAGTTAATATCCCCCATCCAACTCCATTGGTCCCAGGAAAAAATGAAGTTTTCATCTGACAGTGTCATTGGGGGAGACATATGCACAGGACAAAAGCGATTTCAATTAAAGCAGGAAGAGATCATTTTCTGGGCAGAGCATGACAAAGTAAAGGAATTTACCTTCGGGGTTAATAGTGTTTTAAGAAGGGCAAAGATGAGGGGTGGGGCCCACTGGACATGGAGCAGAATGCCCTGGGCATAAAAATGGAATAAAAGTAGTAGGACTGAATTAGGATTGTGTTGCAGGACACAGGGAAAGTGGTTTCTTGACATTGAAGTACTTCCAAGTTCCATCCAGGTCAGGTAAGACTTCAGTGTGTTTTAAGAGCTTGCTCAGCAAATGCTTATTAGCTATGCTAAATCGACTACTTATTTCGTCTGTAAATATTCTTTCTTTGTTTTTTCTCTACCTCTTTATTCCTCGAGGCCCTTCATTCTGAAGAGCTGAAGGAAAGACAGCACATTTGAATTTAAGTTTAATCTAAATCTAAGCAGATGTTCTCTCTGTTGGATTGCAGAGTGAATTCCAATGAATAAATCTTGAACACTGCCGATTTGAAACCAACTTACATATTGATATTCTTGACTCAACAGAGTTTTCACAATTCCTGAATAGGGAAGGGGGAAGGATATCTAGCAACAACTCTCCTTATGTTTGGTATTGTGTTAGTCTGGGTCGACTAGAGAAACAAATCCAGAGACACTCAAATATGTGTACAAGAAAGAGGTTTATAGACAAGAGCAATTGAATATTGAGAAAACATCCCAGCCCAGTCTAGATCAAGTTAATAAGTCCAACATTAGCCCATATGTCTGATACCAATCTAAAAAGTCCTCTTCAGACTCATGAAATACATGCATGTTGCTGAATGCAGGTGGATCACAGGCCAGTGGGTTGGAAGTCTTCTGGATCCACGGTGCTGTAAGCATCTCAGCCTTGGCAGGGGTCTCTATGTGGCTTCTTCAGCTCCAGAGGTCTGGTTGCAGCAGAGTAGGTCCATGTGCCTTCTCCAGCTCCCAGGGTGTAGCGACATGTGTCTTGTCAGTAGAGCATCGTCTCAAGGAGTGAGCAGAGAGAGACAGTGTCTCCTGCCGCCAAGGAAGAAATATAGGAGTTCCCAGAATTCTCATGAGAAGGTCATACCCTCAATGGCTATGATCTGATTGACAGGCTAGACTCCACCACCTTCACTCTTAATCCTATGAAGTCCCAAATTGATACCAGATTATGTAACCACCAGAGGTATTGATCAGAGAAGCCTCACTAGAAAATAGTCAAACCTTTGAACTACAGGATAATCTAGCATTCTGGCCAAGCTTGAATTCCCCTGGTGCTACTTTTTGTACTTGGGTCTTTGCTGTTACTGTTTCTTTAGACCATATTAATTGTTATGTCATTGGGAAAACTGATGTAGTAACATGGTATTTTCTGCTGCTTTCTAATTGAACATACAAGAAATGCTATCATTTTAGGAATTCCTTCTCCGTTTCTTTTGTCATCAAATGCTTTTTTTGTTTTACAGAACAATAAAATAAAAAACTAATAGGGGGTTGTCTCAGACTCTGCTATATTAGTTTGAGGAATATTTAAAAATATTTAAAAAGCAAATGAATCCAACACTGTACATTAAAGCAAATTAATGATAGTGACTATGTAAATGCCTATAGGAGGAGAGAGACTTATTTTTCTCTCCCTGGGTCACTGTTAGATTTGAACCACCGACTTTCATGCTAGCAACCCAATGCTTAACTCATTGCACCATCAGGGCTCCAACTCCACTTGCAAGAAGAGACCATTATCAAGAACAAAAAATAGGAGGATCAGGCAACAGTGACTATATTGTCTTCTTCTCCTTTTTTATTTTAATGCACATGAATATTATAAATGCTTCAGACTTTCAAAAGGTGAGGAGTTGGGGCATCCTCTCTGGCTTCAAAAGTTTAAGGTACCCCCAAACATATGGATGACAAAGCAACTGAAATGTAATGCATCAACTCCAAAGAGTTGAAAGGTGACCTCAAATTTCAAAAATTCCCATCCTTTGGAAATATAGGAAATAAACATCATGTGAAGCAGCTAAGTAGCACCTCCAAAAACAAATAAAGCTCATGGATTAAAAATTAAAAGCAAACAAAAGGGCCAGGGGTGTGATCCTTGCTAAATAGTGGCGTGAAAGAAGTGGGACAGCCAAAGTCAAATAAAGTAGAGAAAATATACTACATATTTATTATCAACATTACTCTTAATGCTCAGCTCAGCCCAGTCCCATCTAGTTGATCTGTTTTTGACTTCTCTACCCCCAAACCTCAAGTTTCTGTTTACGCCTGAAAATACTCCTTCACTAGTTCACAGGCTATTGTGGACACTATCCTTCAAGAGTGTTAAGTCCTGATTGATTTAGGACTTGTGTTTCCTATAAATAATTTAAAAATATTTATGGAGAATCCATAATGTTTAAAATATTATTACTATGCATTGACAAATGTGAAACAATCTTCTTTCTTCGGAATGTATTGCAGACTTCTTAAAACTATGTGGGACTCAATTTTGTTGAAGAAGTTGTAAAAATCTTATCTATGGGATATAGATAAAACAGTAAGAGAAAACTAAAAAGAAGGGCCCATTGTTATACTGTGACTCAAGGTCAAAAGTAAAAATAATCAAAAGCAAAAATAAGTGTGTTTTCTAGAGACAAGGAATTATAACAAAGAACAGGTGTAATGATTTTTTTTTCTTTCTTTACCCACTCAACCTCTATTTTCCCTTCTTAATGGTAATCTGTAGTTCCTTTGGGAATTCTTTCAGGACCATGATGTTTGAAGGTGATTGACTTCCACTACAGTTAGTGTATCTTGATCCTTTATCCTCTGTGACTGGTTCAGAACTTAGAGGAAGATAACCCTATCAGAACCAATGATATATTTGCTGAGGCTACTGGACATCTAATCAGTTTATCTGTTGTGGAGTCTTTCAGAATGACTTTTCTCTTCCCTGGTGCACTGCAATGTGTGAGCATGTGAGGTTATAATTAAGACAGACACTTGGCTACCAGGACACGGAAGGCCCCGGGTTGTCAGATGTGAGTCTACGGTCTGGGAAGGATCAAGGAAACAAACCTTCCTGACACCATCTGAGCCAGCTCTTCCTATGGCCTTTTCAGATACCAGAGTCAACACATTTCTTTAAAGTAAACAATGTTGATCTGAGCCGTATGTTACTTCTTTTAAAGACAATGTGAGTTTCTTGTGGGTGGAGAAGTTACACGCAGCTGGAAGAATTAGGCCTGAGGGAAAGTGAGTTAAATTAATACATAAATGATTAGCTCTGATAGGGTTGGTGGAAAGATACCTGGGGCTGCACTGGCTCATGACTCTTGTCCCTTAGGCATCTCTTAATCTTTTATCCTGTGAATGTGACTCAATTGTTAATAGAATCTTCTCCAACATCAATAATTGGCTGGCCATTTAAAGTTTCAAATCAAAAGTCAGTTTACTCTAAATTTTCTTCCCTGTATACAGAATCTCAAGGACTTTTCTCAACTAGGAGACTTGCTTGAAACTGCTTTTTGAGACCCTTGAGGCAACCCTCATAGACAACGACCCCATCAGTCTGCAGTTCTGCCGGAAGACTAACATGGAAACGACCCAGGAGTGCACCTCAAATGCCCCCAAGAAGGAAATAAAAGAGTTCTGAGGAAAGAGTGCAAGGTTAATTTTGATTAAAAACAAAAGAAGAAGAAACCATAAGACTGGGTATTACTAGATAGACTTTAAAAGCATAACGTTCTCACACACCCTTTTAAAGCCTGAGAGAAGAGAATTTAATGTAATGAGCAGGTGGAACAGGACTACGACAACGGAACAGTCACAAAGGAAAAGAGCCATTCATAAAATGAATTCTCATATGTCCAGACGCTTTGGAATCCTGGAGGGTGGATGAAGCCTGAACTTACTACCCTAAAATAATCTTTAAACCCTTATCTCAAAATATCCCTTAAAATAGTCTTCAAACTGAAAAACAGTTTAATTCAGTGCTTCCCAAAATGGATGATAGGTGAGGGTGGGGTGGGAGGTGTTGGAGCTAGAATGATCCAGAGGGGCTGCAACATCAGGTACCCATACTTTACTCTTCATTAGAGGCTATAATAAAAAAAGGTTTTAATTTCCAGGTAGGTGCTGAGTACTTTTTTTAAAAAAGGGTGATAGGCCAAATAAATTGGGACCTACAGTTTAACTTATGGGATCAGGAGTAGTATGTTACTAGTTGGGCCGGTAACCTCTGGTTAGCAGTGTGAATCCCCTGCTCTTCACAAGAAAGGTGAGGCTTTCTACTTCTAGGAAGAGTTGAAGTCTCCGAAATCCACAGGGGCCTTTCTGTCCTGTCCTGTAGAGTTGACATAAGTTGGAATTGTGTTGGTGGCAGTGGGGTCTTTTTGTTTGGTTTTGGTTGTTGTTGTTTTCTTTTTAGTTTTATGTGGGATTAAACAGACAATAACAACTTGAAAGGCAGTCTTAGAGGGGGTTGGGTTGACCTGTCATGAGGAAGGAACAACTCAGAAACAGATGAGGACATCTGGACACCTCAGAGAATGGAATTGATGGCAATAAGTCGCGCAGGTGGACACCATTGAATTGTGTATGATTTGCTGCGCCCTCAACAACAAAATAAAATTTAAAGAAAAACGAATGGATGTAATAGAAATAGAATACATTGGGCAGTCTCATTGGACAGCAAATCATTTCAAATGATTCTTCATCTGTGACTAAATACTACACCAAAGAGCTACCACCACACCACCTCTGTCACTGCAGCTCACTCTCTTAACTGACCAGAGTCCTCAGAGCTTTACCGTGTTACCAAATGTTGGGGTTCAAGAGGCAGTTTTGACTGGAGTTCTTTTGTTTTGCTAATTTGGGGGAACTCAACTCAATTTTACATAGGGATTGTGAACCAAACACCAATTTTTGCCTACCTACATATTCCAGTGCCTTATGGTGCAGACAAATGCTATTTTAGGCACATCTGGTGCTATGTGACTGGGTAGCTATGTCTAGATATAACTGTTTCTCATAGGCCTTGCAATTAAAACTTGGCCATGGATTCATTTTAATCAAATTATCTTCCAAATTATATTCCCTGAGAGGAATTTTCAAGGAATTCTTTAACAAGTATCCCATCTAGACAAACATTTCTGAGTATATAAATTGGAACAATGATGGAATAAGTCAAAGCTAGGCATGTATATTTGCTTTTTATACAGGTAAATATTCCTTCTCTTTCTTCTTTATTATTGCTCCTCCTCTTCCCCCTGGGATTACTTGAAGTCTTTAATATGCAAATATTACTGTGAATCTCTTTGAAGACAAGTATAATTTGCTACATTTACCAAGCTAGGAAGAGGACTACAGAGGGTTCATTTTAAAGTATGTCTTTTATATCTCATAAAACATGAGGCCCAGTCTCTAGGACCTGGTTATCTAACTAGCAAACAAATGAACAAAAATCCTCACTGCCATCCAGTCCATTTGATTCCAAGCCATCGTGACCCTATTCGGTAGAACAGAATTGACCCCATTGGTTTCCAAGTCTATAAATTTTTATGGGAGCAAAGAACCTCACCTTTTCCCCTCAAAGCGGGTGGTGGTTTCAAACTGCTGATTTTGTGGTTAAAAGGATGATGTGTAACCCGCCGCATCATTGGGGCTCCTTATCTGCTAGGCATTACATTGAAATTACCTGGGAAGCTATAACAAAACACTGATGCCTTACTTTGTCTGCAGATATTCTGACTTCACTGGCCCAGAGTAGGGTTTGAGAAATGGGATATTTAGAGATTCCCTAGTGATTCCTAAAAGGCACCAAAGTTGAGATCTACTACCTTAGGGGACTGTTTTGGAAACAGTGCTTAAATGTCTTCCAAGAAAAATCCATATTTTATATAAATGACTAAAAGATTACCAGAGTTTAAGTGAGGAATTTGTGTTGGACAGCTGAATTTTTATCCTTCCACCATAGAGTTGTAGTTTGCATGTAGGAAACAAAATGGAAGAAGAAAAAAAAATACGCAAAGGAAGTTAACAGCAATTGCGAAGGGAATCGGAAATAAATAACTGTGGGCACAGCAGTATTCTTTCCCAATTCTACACACAGTTCTTTCTGCAGGTGCTGGTGGGGCTGCGGGGAGTAAAACTGTCCTCATTAGCAACGAGACACAGTGAATCTGTACACAATGAAGGTCAGCCTAGGTGTGAAATTGGGGATTCAGTTGAGAGCTTTGTTTCCAGTGTTACACATTTTAGAAATACAAACAGTGAATAATCAGGATTAGATACTGCCAGTTAGGAAAAGAGACTTAATATCCACATTGGTGTAATCCTCTTAGCTGATATTGACACCAGTGAAAAGCAAAAATATAGTTACTATATTAATTTTTGGAGGCTCAAAGATATGGGTGAATGAGGCAGCAACTTGTTGACATGGCCTAAATGCTTCAGTAGGTGTGTCATATGGCCTGTCGCCCTTTTTGAAAAATAGAGCTTAACGAATGACATTGGTTCAGCGTCGCCAGAGCAAGCATGTAAAAAGAAGACCAGAAAGATTCCGCTTGATGTACAAATTATTGCAGTTACATTTGTAAAGAGTGGTGCTTCCTTTATCTCCAGTCACTGCGATCACTTATGGTCTTGTGTCTCTTAGATATTCAAAGTATCTCTTAGTAACTAACCATTCCATAACCTGGTGTCCAGACTTTGTCATATGCCAATTCAGCTTATTTCATTTTCAGGTGAATAATTAATTAGATCATTTTAGTTCATGTAATTTTGTATCATTTGTATCATCAGTTTTGATAGCATTGTATACATTCAAATAGTGATTCGTCCCCACCCCTACTGATTCAATATTGTCATATCCCAACCTAAACTAAATTCTATTGGTAGTTTAAGTCACATTGGTGACTTGTGCCTGGGGTCTTAAAAGGTCATGGGCAGCCATCTACTGGTGCAACTCTTGGTCTCTTCCTGCCCAGGGTTAAAAAAAATGAAGAAAATCACAGCTGCATGAAACCAATTAATTTCAATTAACTGATGGAACTCATAACCACCAATTTCTGTTAATCCAACCAGAAAAAGGAGATGGTGCCTTGGTAGCACCACCGAATGCTTCCAAAGGGGTCACATTAGAAGAAAGTCCTGTATAAAGTGAGAGAAAAGTTGGAACAAAACTCAAAATAATAAAAACACCCAGCTTATTTACTAGTTGGCTTGTGGACCCCAGGAGACTATGAGCCTACTTCTCATCACTCAATTTTTAGTCAAATAATAGGTCTAAAAAGGGACCAACAACACAGGGAGGTACGTATACCTTAGACTCACCAAGCACGTGAGAGCAAATGGGTAACATTTCTCAAAGGATAAAGTTCAAAAGGGTTGGGGGTGGGGGTGGGTGGTGGCGAGAAATGAAAACAGAAAACATAGGTAGGAAGTAGAATAGATCATGTTACATTATGAGGATTGACTTCAATGACATGAAACAAAATGTGTTTACGCATACACATTTCGTTTCATGTCACTGAAGTCAATTGATCTGCTTTGTAAATCTACAACCCATGCATAATAAAAAGCTTTAAAAATTACCTTGGTGTCTAAGACAATATAAAAGAAATAGGAAAAGAAACAACAACAACAAACAAAAAGAAACAAAATAAACCACACCAAACTCACTGCCATAGAATCTATGTCTACCCATAATGAGCATATAGGACAGGGTAGAACTGTCTCATGAATTTATAAAAGAGTAGAAAGCCCTGCCTTTCTCCTCTGGAGAGGCTGGTGGTTACAAACTGCTGACCTTTGGGGCCACAGTGCAATGTGTAACCACGACGATACCAGGCTCCACAAGATAGAACAGAGACATGAAAAGAAAGACTATGCATGAATAATAGAGTATGATTATGATTCTGCTTTCACTTCACCATCAGATTAATTCCCTGCCATTGTCTTAATTATTTAAGCCTCTCCCATTTACACATATGCTTCAGATTGACTGGTTATAATAGTGTGTTCAAATATTAGTCTCCAGTTTTACATTCAATGGAGTCATGAGAACTTTCATTTCTAACATTTTATCAGGATCTAGACCAGTGGTTCTCAACCTTCCTAATGCCACGACACTTTAATGTAGTTCCTCATGTGTGGTGACCCCCCCCAACCACAAAATTATTTTCGTTGCTGCTTCATAACTGTCATTTTGTTACTATTATGAATTGGGCTACCCCTGTGGAAGGGTTGTTTGAGCCCCACAGGGGTCGCGACCCACAGGTTGAGAACCACTTATCTAGCCTATTTAGAGAACCGCTGGCTTTGAGAATTCCAGAACGTGATTATAATTATTCATTACCACTCTTCTACCATCTCATCTAACTCTCACAGTATATTTCCACTAGGTTTTATCATGATCTCATATGCATTATCTCATAGGGAGTTGATCAGAAATAAGGGCCACAGAGGCCACAAAGAGAGTACGTGAATGAAGTGGAATTAAAGTATTCGTGTTTTCAAAGTCTGAGTGATTTCTTCACTGTTTACTGCTTGCCTAGCCCTGCAAGGAGTTAAGACATTGAGCTGTTTTCTCATTCAGCCTAGTCAGTTGACAGTAGACTCTCCAGAGGAACAGGTAATAACAAGAACCCACAATAGAAATCCAACCACCAAAAACTACTTTATTGCACTCTATTTAATAAGCATTGACTGCATTATTTGCTTTATTACTAATTTTCTCAACACACAAATTATTAATATTAGAAAAAGCTTGTGAAACATATGGGCTTTGCTTTTACTAAATGGTAACATTCTATTCTTTGTGAGCTTCTCAAGGGAATGTAATAGGGACTGGGCCACATATAGACTTATATATTTCAGAGTTGCATGGGATTAGCTCACCACATAAACTTGAAATTTAATGATGTGAGTGATAAGTATAAGTGTTGGCTTGAAAACAGGCATTTATGAAGTATAAACCAATATAGAACTATGAACACATTCTTCCAAATTTAATCATGGCTGATGAATGAAACCAAAATGTACCTGATTTTTAAAAAATGCAAAATGTACCTGATTTTGTAATATGTATGTGACATAGAATAATAACTGGAATGGAAAAAATTAAAGGTTGATATTGTTAAGCTCTCTCTCTCTCTCAAAAACAAACAAACCCCCAAACAAGGGCAGTGTGTGTTGTCTAGCAAGGAACTCTCCTGACAAACCTATGGGAAACAACATTGCTCTGCTCCAAGTGACGGCAGCAGGCCTCACCGCTTTGAATGCGTGTCCCTTCCACAAGTTTGGTAATAAACCAATCTGATAAATTAGACTACTGACAGGGCTTACTGTACACAGCCTGAGTTTCCCACACAAGGGCATCAACGCAAGAAAAAAACCCCTTTTTGTTTGTTCCAGGTGTTCTTGTGCATGTTATTATCTCTTCAGGTTTGTCTAAATAAGATAGGCTGGATGAACAATCTGGAGGAGAAAACGGGACTGACAGTTCCAGGGGGACATGGGAGAGGGGGAGGTGGGGGGAAAGGAAGTGGTGTTAACAAACCCAGGGACAAGGGAACAGCAAGTGATCTAAATTGGTGGTGAGGAGAGTGGGAGGCCTTGTAGGGCATGATCAAGGGTAATGTAACAAAGAGGAATTGCTGAAACCCAGGTGGGGACTGAGCATGACAGTGGGACAGGAGGAAAGTCAAGGGAAATAGAGGAAAGAGCTGGGAAGCAAAGGGCATTTATAGAGGTCTAGCTAAAGATATGTATATATGCAAATATATTTATATATGAGGATGGGGGAATAGATCTATGTGCATATATTTATAGGTTTAGTACTAAGGTAGCAGAAGGACATTGGGCCTCCACTAAGGTACTCCCTCACTGCAAGAATACTTTCTTCTATTAAACTGGCATTCTATGATGCTCACCTTCCTGACACAAATGCTGAAGACAAAGCGGCTGAATAAGCAAATGTGGTGAAGAAAGCTGATGGTGCCTGGCTATCAAGAGATACAACATCTGGGGTGTTAAAGGCTTGAAGGTAAACAATCGGCCATCTAGCTCAGAAGCAACAAAGCCCACATGGAAGAAGTATACCAGCCTGTGTGATCACGAGGTGCCAAAGGGATCAGTTACCAAGCATCAAAGAACAAAAAAATCATATATAAAAAAAGCAAAACAACAAAAAAAATCATTGTGTGCTCACCTCCATGATATGATCACTGAAGACAAATGGGTGCATAAGCAAATGTGGCAAAGAAAGCTGATGGTGCCCAGCTATCAAAAGATATAGTGTCTGGGGTCTTAAAGGCTTGAAGGTAAACAAGTGGCCATCTAGCTCAGAAGCAACAAAGCCCACATGAAAAAGGCACACCAGCTTGTGCAATCACGAGGTGTTGAAGGGATGAGGTATCAGGCATCATCAGAACAAAAAATTTTATCATAGTGAATGAGTGGGGGAGTGCGGAGTGGAGACCCAACGCCCATTTGTAGGTCACTAGAGATCCCCTTGCAGAGGGGTCTCAGAGAGGAGACGAACAAGACAGGATGAGATATAGTAACGATGAAAAATGCAACCTTCCTCTTGTTCTTAAATGCTTTCTCCCCACCGCACTATCATGATCTGAATTCTACCTCGCAAGTCTGGCTAGACCAGAGGATGTACATTGGTACAGATAGGAACCAGAAACACAGGGAATCCAGGGCGGATGATCCCTTCAGGACCAGTGGTGTGAGTGGCGATACTGGGAGCATAGAGGGAGGGTGGGTTGGAAAGGGGACCCGATTGCAAGGATCTACATGTGACCTCCTCCTTGGGGGACGGACAACAGAAAAGTGGGTGAAGGGAGACGTCAGAAAGGGCAAGATATGACAAAATAATAATTTATAAATTATCAAGGGTTCATGAGGGAGTGGGGAGCGGGGAGGGAGGGGAAAAATGGGGACTTGATGCCAGGGGCTTAAGTGGAGAGCAAATGTTTTAAGAATGATGAGGACAATGAATGTACAGATGTGCTTTACACAATTGATGTATGTGTGTATGGTGATAAGAGTTGTATGAGTCCCTAATAAAATGGTTTTTATAAATTTAAAAACCTGGGTTTTTTCTGATCTTGCTTTGTTGGCTATGACTGAGTTGATTTGAACAATTTGGAAGCCCCGAACTAATGGCAAATAATTTACCTGTGTCTAGGGAATTAACAAACCCTTCAAGTTTTACCTGAACTGGCAAAGTTCAAGATTACCAATCAAACATAATTTCCTAAAGGAAATAAAATATCAGGGGAGTTTTAGCCACATGAATGCTAATAAGAATAATAAGCTCAACAAAATGGTTGCTTATTTTCCATTTATATTCAGGGTTACAATAAGAGAAATCAAGGAGAAATAATTGTCTTTGAAAGTAAGAAATTTAAAACACTAAAATCTACAGACAGGGACAATCAAACTGAAAAAATTTCAAAGACTATTTGATATTTTATCATTGCAAATGCCATTAATCTACAAGAATTTTCAATGTCATTTAGAAAATGTTCGTTTAGTTTCTATGGACTGCCAGGATATTTTTAGTGGGAGAATGAGAAAGGGTGGGAGCTAATGCTCAAACTTCCCTGTGCGATTAAAGAGCATCTTGTTGGATCCTAGTTGAAACTCTTATTTAGAGGGAGCCAGTCCATGTCCCCTGGTTGCCTCCCTTCCTTCCTTCAGCTCATGCTCCATGTATCCAGCAGTGCATCACTAATGGATTGGATATGCTACTTTTCCATCTCATTAATGAATAAAAGCTACAGGCCATTACTTATGCTGATTACCATTCACAATGATGGTGGTGGGGCAACTCAATGGGTGTCTTCCTGAGAATGTGAGAAAGACATGACAAAAGCCACTGAGGAGTTAATTTATTTTAAAGGCAAGGATGATTTGTCATTGGGATTAGGGCATACTTGTAGTGGTATGCTTGGGAAGAGCCTACATCATTAAACGGATATAAAAGAGGTATATGAAGAAGTTGACTATGGGGAAACAACTACAAAAATATTAGATACGCTATTGATTCTCACCAGTAATTTTAATTACACCATGCAAGCGATTTCCCAGAGATTCTACTCTCTGTATTTGTTAACTTTTTCTGTGTTCTTCTTCTTTATGACTTTCACTTCTCTCCTTTTCACAAAGCTTCCTGGTTTTAGTTGTTAATGAAACTTGTTAAATTCTTAGGACTTCTGAGTCTTTTATTCTTTTTTTTTTAACAATTTATTAGGGGCTCATACAATTCTTTTCACAGTTCATACATATACATACATCAATTGTATAAAGCACATCTGTACAGTCTTTGCCCTAATCATTTTTTCTCTTTTCTTCTTTTACATTTTATTAGGGACTCATACAACTCTTACCACAATCCATACATATACATACATCAATTGTATAAAGCACATCCATACATTCCCTGCCCCAATCATTCTCAAGGCATTTGATTCTTATGTAACTTTAATCTTGGAGGCGAAGGCAAGTTTTATATAGATATCTCTAACAAATAAGCATTTTCACAGACATACATAATTTATTCAACCAACACACAATTTATTAAACTACTACTATATACCAGACACTGCTGGTGCTATGGCAGGAATAAGAATAGCATGAGTCATTCCTGCTTTAAAAGGGGGTTCATACTCTTGATTCTAGAATGAGGACAAACAGAAATGATCATCTGTACATGCCTGTATTTAGGCCTCTCTAAATGCCCATTGCCTCCTGGTTCTTTCCTCTATTTCTTTTTTACTTCCTTTGTGTCCCACCATCATGTTTGGCCTTCATTCAGGTTTAGTAATTCCTCACTGCTACATTGCCCTTGATTGAGCCATACAAGGCATCCTATGACCTTCCTTCCATTGAGGCCTAAATATATACATATACATATATATATGAATAGAACTATGCACTCATATCTGTATGTTAAAAATTAAGGTTGCAGATGGACATTGGGCCTCAAGTTCTCCCTTAACACAAGAACACTTTGTTCTAACAATCTGGCATTCTGTGATGCTCACCTTCCGGACATGATTGCTGAAGCAAAAATGAGTGCATCAACAAATGTGTTGAAGAAAGCTGATGGTGTCCAGATATCAAAAGATATATAGCATCTAGGGTCTTAAAGGCTTGAAGATAAACATGCAACCATCTAGCTGAGAAGCACCAAAGTCCACATGGAAGAACACACCAGTCTGTGAGATCATGAGGTGTTGACAGGATCAGGTATCAGGCATCTAAGACCCAGAATAAAACCAAACCCAATGTGAATGAGGTAGGGCATGGAGTGTAGACACAATGCCCATCTGTAGACAACTGGACATCCCCTCGCAGAGGGGTCACAGGGAAGAGATGAACCAGTCAGGGTGCAGTATAATACCGATGAAACACATAACTCATCTAGCTCTTTGGTGCTTCCTTCACCCCACTGTCAAGACCTCAATTCTACCTTACAAGTTGAATTAGACCAGAGCATGCACACTGCTACAGATAAGAGCCCTAAACACAGGGAATCCAGGATAGATAACCCCCTCAGGGCCAACAAGGAGAGTAGAGATACCAGGAGGATTAGGGGAGGGGAGGGGGAGAAAAGGGGAATTGATCCTAAGGATTAACCTAGAGTCCCCTCCTAGGGGGACGAATGATGGAATAGTCAGTGAGGGGCGATGGAGGATGATGTGAGATATGGAAAAATAATGTATAACTTATCAAGGGTTCTTGAGCGTGTGCAAGTGGGTGAAGGAGGGGAACGAAATGGGGGCGCTAATATCAGGGGCTCAAGTGGGAAGAGAATGCTTTGAAAATGATGATGGCAGCATATGTTCAAATGTGCTTGATATATTGAAGTAATGTATTGATTGTGATAAGAGCCCTCAATAAAAGTATTTTAAAAAAATGATCATCAAGATTGCTAAATGTTATAATGATTTATACCCCAGGGAATAATTAATAAAAATATGTAGCTATAATACTGAACTCTAAACCCAGTGGAATTCTATGGCAATAAACTATCTAACAATACTATTAATATCATATGCAAGTAAAATTGTACTGAAGAGAATTTAAAAATGATGGCAGCAATACATGGACAAGGAACTTCTCGGAACTCAAGCCAGATTTGGAAGAGGATGTGAAATGAAGGATACAATTTCTGCATCAAATAGATTTTGGCTGGAAGCAGAGGATTCTTGAAGAATGTTGGCATTCAACAGTGTGGAACTTAAGGAATTGTGGATGATAACATGAGCAATGAGAATTCCAGAACACCTGATTGTGCTCATGCAGGCCCGGTACAGAGGCCAAGTTCTAAGAGAACAAGGGGATGCTGCATGGCTTATAATCAGGAAAGGTGTGCATCAGGCTTATCTCTTTTCATCATGCTTTAAAACGTATATTGTAAACAAATAATCCAAGGTGCTGTATGAAAAATAAAGTGGCATCAAAATCGGAGGAAGACTCCTTAACTATCTGCAGTACGTCCATGGTCCCACCATCCGTGCTGAAAGTCAGGAGTACGCATGCATTTACTGCGGGAGACCAAAGAACAGAGTTTTCAGTAGCATTACTGCTCAATGCAAAGAAGACCCAACATTCGCACAACTGGGCCGATAAGCAACGGCATGATAAGCAGAGAGAAGAATGGACCTGTCAGGAGTTTTATTTTACTTGGATCCATAAAATGCCCATGAGAGCAGCAGTAAGGAAATCAAACAAGATAGAGCACTGGGGAGGTAGGTATGTTTTGAAAGAGCTCTTGAAACTGTTAAAAAGCACATGTGCCATTATGAGGACCTAGTCCAAGCCAGGGCACTTTGAACCACTTTAAAGGCGGAGAACCCTTGGCCATCCCCAGCCCTCTGCCCCCAAACCAAAATTAAATTGCCCCAGGGGGAATTTTCTTAGTACACATTTTCCCCCCCACTAGCAGAGCATCAAGCAACTCACTCTGAGTCAGTGCATCCATTGGCATCTCTTGGGGAGGTTCTCTCTGGTCACAGTGAATTTTTTCATAAAAGTAGTTTCACTCAACCCTCATTTATTGTGATGAGCGATTTAAGCGCACAGCATGCGGCTGTGAAATTTTGCATCCTGCTTGGGAAGAACGCCACAGCAACTGTTGTGATGTTGAACACAGCTTACAAGGACAGCGCTATGAGCAAGACTCCAGTAGGCGAGTGGTTTTCTTGTTTCCAAAAAGGTGAAATTTCGATGGATGCCAAACCTCATTCTACACGTCCATCAATTTCCTGAATGGATTAAAAACGTCAATTTGTAGGCCATTTAGAACCACCTGGTCAGACTGTCAATCAGCTTTCTATTTAGAGGTTCTGAAAATATTATTAAGAGTGTGTGACAAAAAAAGTCCTGATTTGTGCAGGTGGGGGACTGATTTTGCCACCACAATGCACCTGCTCACAAAGCCAACTCAGTGTGCCAGTTTTTGGTTAAAAACAGGATGCCTCTCCTCCTCTCCTTCCTGACACCTTATTCACCTTACCCCACTCCATGTGACTTTTTTTTGTTTCTGTGAATGAAGAGGGACATGAAAGTTGTTTGTTTGAAAATATGTTGAGTTTGAAAAACATGTCCAAGAATGGAATCACAGATTTGATAAATGTGTTGTGTCATGGACAATACTTTGAAAGTGATAAGGCTGTTTTGTTAAAAAAAATTTTGGACAGTGTAAGATATGACAAAACAATAATTTGTAAATTATCAAGGGTTCATGAGGGAGAGGGGAGGGAGGAGGGGGTAATATGAGGAGCTGATGCCAGGGGCTTAGGTGGAGAGCAGATGTTTTGAGAATGATGAGGCCAATGAATGTACAAATGTGCTTTACATGATTGATGTATGTATGGATTGTAATAAGATTTGTATGATCCCCTAATAAAATGATAAATAAATAAAATTTTAATGGGACAGAGTAGAACTGCCCCATGGGTTTCTGAGATGAGAAATCATTATGGGAGTTGAAAGGCTTATCTGTCTCCTGAGGAGTAGCTGGTGGTTCAAACTGTTGACCTGATGGTTGTTAACCCAACTTACAACCCACTCCATCACTGGAGTGCCTTCTCCTATACATAACCCAAACCACAATCACTGCCATCAACTCAATTCTGACTCATGGCACCTCGATAGGGCAGGGCAGAGACGCCCCTGTGAGTTTCTGAAGCTATAATTCTTCATGGGATTATCTTTTTTCCCATGGAAGAGATGATGGGTTTGCACGGCTGACTTTGAATTTAGTAGCCCACCACATAACCACCAGGGTTTCTAAAATTCCGGGCCGACTCATTTGTACCTAAAAACAGCAAGAAAAGGTAGATGAGTAAGAAAGGTGTGGTAATTCCTTTGTAACAGTGAATACGAAACTAATCCCAAGGATTTGGAGAATGAAAAAAGCCTAAATATCCAACCATTCAAAGAATGCTAGTTTTCTCCATTCCCCATCCACCTCCGCCCTTGAGTATACGCCGTCACATTTCTGGGTTCTGTGAATCACGGCAGTGTTCCACAAGGTCAAGCAAGGGTAAACCAGGGGTAAGCATGTCCTCCGGGGACATTCCAGAGGACATGCTCTACTCCTGACTCTTACAGGTCATGGATCACACTCCCTGCTTCTCAGGGATCTCATTTTATGTGCAGCAAGATGGCCTTGTAAAGAATGTTATTCACAAACATAGTGAATCCTAACAGTAACATCCCCCACCTTCTTACCAGATCCATGCAGGGAATGGTGGAAAGGTCATTTGGTGAGAGTTACATTGAGTATCAAGAGTGCAATCAAATTAACATGTAAGTTTTCACTCAAATATAAGCTATTCTCCAACCCTGGACTGTATCTCATTTATGCACATATGGCCTGGAGCTTCTGACAGTATGTTTCTCCTAGGCATTGGCATTCTAATCTTATTCATCCAGTTTTCTTTTCCAGGGCACCCCAGAATCAGCTTGTCTTCTCTCAGCTGCAGCATATCATTCCTTACATCCATTACAATTAACAGTAACCAAGAAAACCACAAACAAAGAATGGCCTGATTCCCATGCTCTATAAGGTCAGATCTTAATCTCATCCTATTCCTGCGGGTTAACAGGTAATGCCTTACAAAAGGGGGACTGTATCCACTTGCATATGGAATCCGGGATGATAATTTATCACATAAGGCATTATGTACAACACAAGAAACTTCCAAGGACAAGAAAACTAGTCTTCCAGCATTATCATGGGAGGGGTGAGAATTCTTGACCAATGGAGTGCTCATATTTCTTATTTATCTTATATTTTTTATGTATGGACCAGTTTGGGAACTGAAATAATGCTATTTTGCCTATAGCATAGGAGTATAAAAAATAGGTCTGGAAATGTAGGCATCAAAATTACGTAAACCCTTTTGGCTAACAGGATAATCAATGAGGAATATGTCTGCAGAAAGAATTTAAACAAACCATGTTTGCTTTTTATAGACATCTCTGGCGGCTTACAGAAGAGCAATCAGGGTGTGATAAGGCTTGAACCAACAAGGCCACTTAGAAGAATATTACCCTGGCTTGACCAAGGGCAGACGGTTATCTGGCATAACTTGAGGAGAAAGGAGTGAAGAATACCAAAGGATCAAATCTTTAGAGAAAATTCACAGACCGGAGTAACTCACTGTTGCCTCTAAATTTGATTTTCTAAACTTATTTAGATTAAGTATCAATGTTGAACTCGGGGACTTTTACTCTCATTTTAAAAAATGGAGCTTTAGTATTATAAGGAATAAAAATGAAATAATACTGCCCTTGCTCTTCAACTCTCCAGGGACCAACAATATAAGGTGGGTGGATGGATGTGGTTAAGATATGTACAGATGTCTATAATATCATTGTGGTGAAATAGAGGCTAATTAAAGTTTTCAAAATAAAATGAAATCACACTGGCTGTGCAAATCAAAAAGAGATTCATGGAAGAAGTAGACCTGTTAAAATGGATAAAAGTTGACTAATGGATACTTCAATTGTGGCAGGGAAGAAATTTCAGGCAGAGGGTCAGTATGTAGCAAGAAAGAGAGAAAATGCTGATGACATACTTCCTATAAATAATTGTGAACGATGAAAAGTATATGATTACGCAGGAAAATAGTAAGAAAAGTTGCAAAAAGAGATTGGCTATCACATTGTGTCTGGTCTTGAACCTAAGACTGATGAGTCTTAATTTTGTTCAAAACCATTTTATTGGAAGCTAATACAGATCATATATTCCACAGTGCAATTACATCACGTAGTATTTGTACAATTTGCTAAGACAATCAATGTGTTAGCCAGGGTTGACTAGAGAAACAAACTCAGAGACATTCATCTATGTATAAGGAAGAGAGCTTTATGTCAAAGAATTATATAAGAAAACATCCCAGGCCAGTACAGATCAAGTCCCTAAGTTCAATATTAGCCCATATGTCCAATACTAGTCCATAGATCTCTCTTCAGACTCATGCAACCATATGCAATGATGCCTAATGCAGGAAGATCCCAGGCTGGTGGGTGCAAAGTCTGGTAGATCCAATGGCAGTGGAACCATCTCCAGGGCTCTGGCTGCAATCAGCATGATTCAAAGTGTCTTGTCAACAGGAAGGTGAAGCTGAGAAAGAAGAGTATGGAGCACCTCCAGGGAGAAAAGGAGGAAGTTCCCAGAATCCTCATGAGAAGGCCACACCCACAGTGAGACATCATCAGGCTGTATCCTTATTGACAGGCTAGGGTCCACCTCTCTACTTATTTATCAAGTGGACAGGAACTTATGAAACCACCACCATCAGTTTCAAACATTCTCTTTATTTGTGAACTCCTTGATATCAGCTCCCCCAGCCCCCACCCCTTGTATCCACAGGATCCCTTAGTCTATTTGCTGTGTCTATAGAAACATCCATCCTGGGTTGCATGCACCATTAAAAAAAGAAAAAGAAAAACATATAATAACATTCCAGAGGGCTACGGCCAAAGACAAAATACATCAGAGATAAACCCCAATATGAGAAAAAACAACAAAAACCACAGACAATGTTGAAAACCAGAACCAACCCAGAGCGTAGGAGAAAAGGGATCAAGTGACAAGATTTAAATTTTTCACGCCAGGCTTATCATTTTGGTCTCCTACAGTCATCTCTCCAATGCACTCTGTTTATTCCCGTCCCTCCATTACGGATAGAAAGAAATCACCGGATGTTTATTTCCTGTGTAGCTCTCGCAATGTATTTTGGGCTTCCACTGCCATCCATAGGTTTTTGCAAACCAGAATCTCATAATTTAAGGTCTAATACTATTCCCTCCTTCAGCTTCAGATTTTAGGATTTACAATCCTTTGGTCACTGATATTGGTGTGCTTCTTCCATGTGGACTTAGTTGACATCTCACTTAGGTAGCTGCTTGTTGGGAAATAAGCCTTTAAGACCCCAGAGCCTATTCTATCTGATAGCTGGCACCATCTAAGTTCTTTACTACACTTTTCTATAGCACCCATATCTTCTATGTTGCCATCCTGAGGGTGAGTATCAAGCAGGGCAATGATGAAAGAGTTAATTGTTCTGAAATTGGAGTTAGGATTTAGTATGAGCCCAAACCCATTCTTGGATCTATTTTTTTAACTGCCTTTGGATCCCTTTGGAGACCTCCTTGTTAATTTATGATAGAGAATTTTATCGCTCATCTGGAGCATTAATGTCTTCCATTCACATTGTCATTGATTAGTCCCTGGTACCAATTTTTAAAACAATGTTGAGAGAGGCTTATTTGGCCAATGTAGGCTAACTATATCGCAATGCCTGAACTACTCACTTGCACAGAATAAATCCTTTGGCGGTTGGGTACTATTTACACAAACAATGTGAGTTGGTTGTCAGGGAAAAGTTACAATAATATTCACTGACAATATCAGTCACAGGTTTTTAGAAATAGCATATACCTTAATATAGCACACAGGGCAAGGGTGTTTCAAGTCAATGATTGCCTGTCTACAGACAGATTCTCTAGATATAGCTGTCTTCTGTTTCTTCAAACACTATGAATTTTCAGTCTTAAGTCTTCTTCAGGTTACAGGTGTGTTTGTGGTTGAGTTCAGTCCACCTAGTGGAGTTTCTGCCTTGCTTCTTTCTGGTGCGACCTTTAGAGCTTGTTGTATGTCTTGAAGACCCAGGATTCAATGCCCCAGTGTTCTACAGTACTTGACCTGAGTTCCCAGGGTGTGCCAACTTGGGCCAATGTGCCTTATTTGGTGCATAATTACCAGGGATACTTTGCTGTTAGGTTCTTCAAAAGTATTTAGTCATCTCCCCCACCCCCATCCCACTTGGAGGTCAGTCCACCTCATTTAGCCTTTGAGTTGTGATTCTTCACTAGGGAAGTATTTATTAGGAGTTTACATGTACAGAAGTTGATTTATTGAGTTATGTAGTGCCATGTTCCCCACACAAACTTAAGGCAGCTTCCAAAGTTGTATAACATGTAGCATTAAATAAGTGGGGGGGAAATGAGGCAACACAGAAAATAAGATTAAGACAGCATGGAAGCTAATAAAATATATGCTATTACAACCTTATGAGAGTTAGGCAGCAATGAATTATCCATTCCACAGTGTCCATTAGGTAACTGAAATCAAATAAACTCAACCAAATATGCTAAGGAACTTCCATTATGCTTAAGAATATGGAAGCAAAATAATTTTTCGTCCATGGGTCTGATTGGAGCAGACACTATGTAGTCTAACCAACAGCAGACTTAAGGAAGCAAAGCCAATTTCCAAGGATATTTATTCTAGTGTCTTTCAAACCTAGGTGAATGGCACTGCGCCAGTGCATACACAGGACAAAGCTTTTCTTAAATACAAATATATGGAAGCCAATGAGATGCAGTCATCCAGGTAAAACAGATTGCTCAGCTTGACCCAAGGCTATGATTTAAAATATCCAAAGAGAGTAGATAGATTTCATAATGTCCCAATATTCCTCAGAAAAATATGATCCCTCTTACCCAAACTTACAAGAGATATGAGTGGCAGTGACTATAGAATTATTATACTCTCTGACAAGTATTTGGAGTGGAGCTTTCTTTGTTGCTGGTTACACCTAGGACTATATGTTTGAATGATCAGCTGCACTTGGCACTGATGGAATATCCTTGTGTTAAAGAATTTAAGAAGAATTCAAGAGAACTCACTCACTCTGCTTCTCCCTTCACCAATATACACATCCTTCTATATATGAACACTCACCTCATTGTAGAATAATCTCTGTAATTCATCTACAGCTTTGAGTGAGGTCCTATTTCTGGCATTACAAAGTTTGAGGTTTGCTATAAGAAAGGATGGCTTAAGATTCTCATATCTGATCTGTCCTATTCTTTTTGACATTAATCAAGGGAAGGGGATAGTTTACTAAGATGAATTTCAATTGTGATCTTAAGATAATTTTTCAGATATGATTTTGTTAAAAAACAAAAACAGCTTACCCTAAAAATTCAAGCAATTGCATGAATGATGAATAAGAAAAGGGAAGGTCGGGTGTTGACAGCGGAAGGTCATAGACATAATATTAAAATATATCAAAGACCCTACCAGGGACAGTCAGAGGTAACAGAATAAAGCGGATAGAAAAGACTCAAAATATGACAGGACTTCAAAATGTTTGTGGGGGAAAAAGGAGTTAAAAAATCATGGGATTTTCCCACACACATTTTGAAGCCATATCATATATTTTGGAAGCAGAATTGACATGAAAAACAAAACAAAACATGATTGAATGTGAAATAGAGTAAGCCAAGATGTCTCTAAGGTCGCTGGCTAGAAGAAAAATGGCTTGTCAATTTATGAAAGAGATCATCTGTCCCACTGAGATCTCAGTTGAATATTGGAACGTATTGTTATCACACAAAAATAACAGATATACTCCAGGCCACTTTCTAAGACCACAGCAACACCAAAATCACAGCTACACGTGCCTTTCAAAACATTGACTTACAAAAATTAAATTTATACACGTTTGTCTAGATTCTAGTGAATTTTGCAAAAGAAACTAGAATAGGAGAGAAGATGATGAGATTGAACTTGTGCATAGGAACTCTGAACTTCCGGTGGGTCATCCAAGAGTAATAAGAACAGAGGAGGGACACTAGCTGGATAATTCTTGATTATGGTTTATTTTCTTACTTAATGGAGAGTCATTCATTGTTGTCTAATTCTGAAAAGTTTTAATAGCATTTATAGTACTAGGCTCCATGCTAACTTCAAGGAGCCTTAATGGTGCGATGGTTAAGCACTCAATTGCTAACCAAAAGGTCAGCAGTTCTAATCACTCCATGGAAGAACGATGTGACAGTCTTCTTCCGTACAAATTGCCTTGGAAGCTCTCTGTGACAGGGCTTCTCCGCCCTACAGGGCTGCCAGGAGCTGAAATCAACTCATGGGCAACCAGTTTATGCAGATTTCATGTTCTTCTTCTGGCCTCCACTTTGTTTCTTTCATGTAAAACCAGAGGAGAAGGCAGGGGTAGCAATATAGATCTGAAGGGCAAGCCTATGAGAGTTAAAGCTGCGGAAGCAGATTTTACCGAGGGAGAGGACCGAGCAGAAAAAGCACTCCCCCAGCAGCGCCTTGAGAAACAGCACACCAGATGTCTAAGCATTTCACCGAGCAGAGGAAAAAGGAAGTTACCGTCCATAACTAATTGTCGACGAACCTTTAAAAAGGGGCAAGGTAGGTGTGATCAAGAATATAGAAGGAAGAATCAGCAGTGACAAAAAGGAAGACCGCAACTAGACAAAAACGAAGCTAACAACCCCAGGTGGTTAGGGAAAGAGAGAGGAGGAAGAAATCAACATTTGAGGTGAAGGGGGGACAGTTGTGGGCCATTGGATTCGATTATCTGTCCAGAAGGTGGAGACTGCCATTTCTTCAACAAAGATGGCAGGTCTTGAGTTTGAAACTTAAGATGTTAAAACATCTTCTGGGGGAAACGAGTAGATGAATAAAAGGCACATCAGCAGATACAATTTGACCTATATGAAGAATACTTCTGTAGAGGTAAAAAACTTTCCTTAAGGTGGGATTGTGACAGTTAAATGTGACCATTAGTCTACATAAATCACTCAATGCTGCCTCTACAACTGTATAGCTATTTGGTCAGATAAATTCACCTTCATGTCACTACACCTTCCACATGCACTAAACCCTTGTGATGAGTGACATGCTGTTTTGACTTATCTCACATTTGTATTGACATTTTCTCCAAACCATTCACTGTTTTATATTTTTGTCAAAGAGCTTTATAATTACTCTTGAGATAAGAAAATCATTATAGAAAATGTTCACATGACCTTTAACTAGCTAGCAGCTATTAATTAGTGAGATCATAGGATTGACAGCTACATGTAAACAACATTTTCAAAGATTATCAACAATTGGCAGACTATTACTAAATTAGAGACAAGTACATTCTGAAAAACTAAAATATTTCCTTACTGTCTAACATGAGTGACTCTTATTTCTTGACCAACGACAACACTATCCTTACTTCTATCCTTGCATTTGCTAGATTATATCATGGCATCCAATTACTGAACTTCCGTCTATTTCTCAACAGCACCCAATGTACGACAAATGCTCGCCTTCCTTAGGCTGCTCACAGAATCACACTCAACTCACTGCCACTGAGACAGTCCTTTTTGACTCACAGCGACCCGACAGGACAGAGTGTAATTGCCTCTGTTGCTTTATGAGACTGTAAATCTTTTGAAGACAGAAAGCACATCTTTCTCCTGCTGATGGGCTTGAACCACCAACCCTGTGGCTGGCATTCAAAAGCATAACCTACTATGCACTACATAAGCATGAATTCATAACAAACCCTTTGAAACGTAATCTTCTGTGCTCCTCCATTGTTCAGCTGGTCCACACTCTCTTTTGTTTTAGCCAGTTTGTCAGCCGAACATTGACAATGATCAGTCCCTGCTCCTCGTGGGCCAGTAGGCACATGAACCTTTCCCAGCAACTAGCTCAAAATCTCAATGATTTTTACTAATCTTGGATACTTCACTGGCTCAAGTAACTGCTCAGTTATGAACAAAATTCATGTTTCCTCGAACTAATATCCTGTGGTTCATAAGACAGGGATCTCTTGGGCAGATTGCTGAAACCATAGCAAGCACAAACAGCAATTCCATTTATACTGAGCAGGGGTCAGAACCCATCATGGGAACACAGACGTGGTTTTGATGCTGAGTAAAATGTGTTGATTTCATGTAAGTCAGAAGACCCTCTTGGTTTAAAATCCTTTCAGCTTTTTGCTTTCTGTTTTTAAAGAAAACTTGATGTGAATAACCAGAGCTTTGATATGCAATGCCAGATTGGGTTAGCTAATGTTTTTCCAATCAATATTTTATCAAAGCTAAATCACAGTGAACGCACCAAAGTGCAGTCTTTACAAGTGTACAAGGAAAACTGACCTATTAAAAATCAATGTGATGTATTTTGCACTTTCAAAATGGGCCAAACTTTGTGGAGGGAATCAGGATGGTGGGTGGCAAATCCACTCTGAGATCACATCGGCTCAATTTAGGCAGGGATAAATATTTTGGGAACATTTTGTGAACTACAACCGAGGGGAAAAATATTTCCCATAAGAAATTTTATCTTCATCAGAAAAATGAAAAGCTTTATGTATATAGAAATAGCTTTTTCAAAATAAGTATAACTAAGGTATATTATACATGATGCCAACTTCATGTGTGTCATATCAATTCCACAAAACTGAAGGCACTGGAAGCCTCACATTGAATAAACTGTTGTGACCAGTAGGTGGTTCTGATTACTGCATGCGGGAAACAATATCTATAGTATGCGATGCGCTTTCAATGTGGAAAATAGCAAGAGAAGCAGTCACTTGGTTTTTGAGGTGCTGACTTTCTGGTGGGTAGATCATATATTCACATACAGTTCAACAGTGGCTTTCGACTTACAGAATGACTCCTGCGTCTATGCTGTTCCTGGGGACTTCCGCTTGAATGCCAGAGTTAAAGAGGTGGGCAGAAGTAAGGAGCATTTTAGAGATAACTAACTACCACCAAGTTCGTCATTACCATCGGTATTGTCATCACTACTCTCTTTATATTCATCTGCGGATTAGTAAGATCCCATTTTCTGGTAGAGTTTGATATATTTTCAAAGAGATTTTAAAATTGAAGTAAGTGATTCAAGTTGCAAAGCAACATTTCCAAAATGTTCAAAAACGGTCATTTCAAACACATGTGGTGATAACTTTATGAATCCCTTTTAGCATATATGAACACCTCAGGAGTCAAAAATACAATGATTTCAACTTTGCCACTATTTAAACCATATGTTACAAATATTAATTTTAGGTTGTTATAAAAAATCATATACTATGGTTACCATATTAGTTTAGCCAATATTGTCGTTGCTACCATGTACAGAAATGTATGTAAAACACTCTTTTGTAAGACGTAAGAAAATGTTTTGAAAATGATGGTGGCAGCAATTGTAGAATTCTGCTTTATCTAATGCACTAAGGATTGTTATAATATCTGTAAGATCTCCCAAGAAAATGGGGGGAAAAGGTACTGTACAAATGATGCTATTTTAAACCTGATATGGACTGACCTTAACAAAAGAAAAAAATAAACACACCCTTTGGTTCTGCCAATCTCTAATGGCAAAGATGAAAGTAGAGATACTTCACAAAGTCTTAAAAGGGTTACCTTGAGTGAGTGAAGGAAAACGATTAGAAAGCCTGAATTATCTAATGTGTGAGGCAGGCACACTGTTAGGCAATATGTCATCTCAGTAATCCTCATAGTACTGGGTACACATCAAGAGTTGTTATGAGGCTATTACCTATGCTTAATTAGAGGAAAACTAAGCTTCAGAGCATTTAAATAACGCTTGTCAAATAATTATTAAATAATGGGCCTGGAAATCACATGTGCCCTTCTGACTGGAAAAGCCTTTTCTAGTTATTACATCATCCTCTTTCTTATTCAGAACTTTGTGCATGCACAAAAGTAAACACAGTGCCTGCTGATGATATTTTTGAAACACAGTCAGTACACAAACACAGTCATCTTTCATTTCATTTTTCTACTGAGATGCTATGACATTCAAGTTTCTCTTAGCCCGTTAACATGTCTTCATTTAGGTGTTACTACAGGAGTTAAAGGTGCTCTGGTAGCATCGTGGTTACACATTTGGCCGCTAACCATCAGATCTGTAGTTTGAAACCACCCGTCGCTCCTCTGGAGAAAGAAGAAGCTTTCTACTTCCCTAAACAGTTACAGTCTTGGAAACACACAGGGCACTTTCTCCTGCCCTATAGGATTGCTATGAGTTGGGATTGACTCAATGGCAGTGAACTTGGTTTTCTCTTATGGGAAACAGATTCTTTGTATGACTCCCAAGTTGAATTTGCAAAGGGTCTAGCAAAAAAAAATCCACAATGAAAAGCACTAGCAAAATAATAACATATATTTTTAAAACAACAAGTGAAACAAGAAATAGATGAGGACAAGGGAACATGGAACTTTTAGAATGTACAGCATCTTATTCCAAATATCCTGGTAACTAAGACCAAAAGGGAAATCAATTAAGCTATATATTTTCCATGGTCATTTAAAAGGGAATATACCCAAGTCTGGATAGAGCAGAGGGTGTACACTGGTGCAGATAGGAGCTGGAGGCACAGGGAATCCAGGGCGGATGATCCCTTCAGAACCAGGGTTGTGAGGGGCAATACTGGGAGGATAAGGGGAGAGTGGGTTGGAAAGAGGAAGCCGATTACAAGGATCCACATGTGATCTCCTCCCTGGGGGACGGACAACAGAAAAGTGGGTGAAGGGAGATGCCAATAGGGCAAGATATGACAAAATAACAATCTGTGGATTATCAAGGGCTCATGAGGGAGGGAAGAGTGGGGAGGGAAGGGAAAAAAGAGGACTTGATGCAAAGGGCTTACGTGGAGAGCAAATGCTTTGAAAATGATTAGGGCAAAGAATGTACAGATGTGCTTTATACAATTGATGTATGTATGGATTGTGATAAGAGTTGTATGAGTCCCTAATAAAATGTTTAAAAAACAAAAAAGGGAATATACCCATTCACTTGGAGAGAGTTACTTACTGAGACACTGAATTCGAGGGTACGTTCTCTTTTTCTTCTTTTGATAAAGAACATTGGGTAAAATAATGGAAAATAATTTCCACAGTGATATTTCATAGAGGTGAAAAATATTGTTTAGATGTATGTGCAATACATCATCTTCTAAGAAAGAAAGAGGTTGGAATACATTGTCTTAAGGAAGGCATTTCTATAGGGTTGTACAATCATATAGTTCAGGTAGTTTTGCTTTCTGGTAAGCTAAGTTAACATAGAGTCTAGAGAAAGGTTAACATGTCTGCCAGGCAGCCTATCTCTTCAGTATCAGATGTCTCAAGGATGTGTTTGGCAAGTGGTAATTCACAGTCAATTCATGGTTGGTTTCTCTGACAAGAACCTCAAGTGCCCACTTTGTACCTTTGATTAAACAGGGAACCAAGTGCTTTCAGCACCAGATGTGCTGGCTTGTGCACAAGTAATTAGCTGAGTTTAAAATCTAATGTTACCTTGAAAGTGTTCCACTCTCTACCTGTGTTGCTTATTGTGTCGGCCGGGTACCAAGTGATACCATGTTCTCCTGTTGTGCTCTCAAGGACTGTGGCTGCCATTCATAGAATATGGGTAGTAAGAGACCGTTGCTATTTTGAGGATACCCCCTTTCCATTTGCTGCATCCCCAATGGCTTTCTGCTTTGACTTTGCCATTGGCCCCCATTGCCATTAAGATGATTCTAATTCATGGTGACACCATGTATGTAAGAGTAGAACTGCTCCAGTGGTTTTTCTTGTTTACTTTTAAAATATGAATCAGGTGAAAGTTTATAGAGCAGATTGCCAGATTACATTTTTACACTCAGCAATTCAGACACCTTTGCCTCAGCCTGTATGGTGCTATCACTTTAAAGTACCAGCACGTGTCCCACTACCTGCTGTGTTTTCTGTTTCCATTCTGCCGTTTTCCTTAACCCGCTGAACTCTGTCCTTGGGGGAACGCTGCCCCTTGGATATTGAAAGGTTGATTATTCTAACCTGGGAGTGAGGTCAAGTCCAGATCTGAAGGGTGACTCAGTGTCATTGTCTCGGAGGCCACCAGTCTTTTATTCCCCCTTTTTTATTTCAGAGAATATTTATTAAGTCTTATGCAGGGAAAGGATAGGACAAAAAAGAATTATCATCTGGATGATAATGATGTCTAAGAGTTTGCTGCCATACATTGCTTTTAAAGGTTCATGGGAGGGGGGGTGGCGGCAGTGTCAAAAAATCTGTCGCATAAACACAGTTGGTGGCAGATCAATATGAAATAGTGGGACTTCCAGCGTGGGATCAGGGGCATTCTGTAAATCAGAGGGACTTAAGATATTGCTGTAGGGACTTCCTGAGGCAGACAGAGGATGACTATGTGACCCTTCAAAGGGCAAGGGAATGCCCAGGGAAGCTCCTAAGGAGGTATGTGCCACCCCAGCTGATGGAAGTAACCCACTTTCCAGGCATTCTGGAGGATGGTAGGACTATTCCCATCCCTGGTCAATGGTCAGAGGGACCCAAACAGAGGCTTAATCCACAGAGAGATTGCACACAAACGTGCTTTTGCTATCATCCATCACATAGAGTTTTCAATGCCTGAATGCTTTAGCAATCGATTGCCAGTCCTTTCTTCTGAGGCACCTCTGGAAGGATGTGAACTCCCAACCTTTAGGTTAGCTTCTAACTGCATGTACACCACCCAAAGATTCTGACATTGTCCCAGAAGGGCAGTCGTGTCTTCAGTTGACTTAGGCCTGTCCTATGCGATGTTCGATTCTTAAACAAGACCAGGAAAACTTCTTTCCCCATCAGAGTGTGAAGGATACAATTCTGAGAGGAAAAAGTTATCCAGATAAAAATAGAAATGCTACTACTGACAGGAACCAGAGAAAGATTGAATAGTCAACAATGATAGTCAGAGTACTGTTGGCTAAAAGGTTGGTGATTTGAATGCTCCAGCTGCTTGCTTTCATCAAGTTACAGCCTCACAAACTCTATGAAGTATTTTTTCCGTGTAAAAGAGGGTCTCTGTGAATCATAATCTACTCAACGGTGCATATGGTAGTTACATGTCAATTTGAGACTTACAAGTGAAGGGATGGAGTTTAGCAGCTTGGTGACCTCTTTTGAAGGCACCAAGGAGATAAAAAGCTAACTGGAGGTGGAGCACAGCTGACTCCCTGGGAGACATAGCAGCCGACAAGACCCATTGAGCTAGGCTAGTGCCCTGAGCTGGAGGAGCCACATGGAGCCCCTGCCAGTGCTGAGATGCTTATACCACCACTGGATGCACAAGACTCCCCACCCATCGACCTGTGAACTTCCTGCATTTTAGCATCATTGCATGTGTTGCATGAGTCTGAAGAAGGCTTTGGAGATCGGTATCATACAAAGAAGGCTTTGGAGATTGGTATCATAGTATGGGCTAATATCATACATATGGACTTGATCTGGATTGGACTGGAATGTTCTCTTAAAGCTCTTTATATAAAGCTATTTCTTATACCCATATAAGTGTCTATAAATTTGTTTCTGTAGTCGACCAGTACTAACACAGTGCATAACAAAGACAACAATACTGACAGATCATAAGTAACTTCAAAGGGTACCAATTAACAACAGCAGCAACAAAACCTATTTAAGTTAGAAATACCAGAGAAAGTAAAAAATGCTCTTACTAGGGTTCATATATGTCCGTGTTTACTCCAAACCAAATGTATATGAACATGTCTCTGGTCAGTGGTTGGTCGTAGACACATTCTCTCTGAAATACTCTTGTCTTAGTTTCCTTAGTATGCCTTAAAATAAAAAAGTCGTGTGGGGGTGGGTAGGCATCCCATGAAAACTTACCTCAAGTGGCTTCTGAGGTAAGTGCCTGGGACAATTAGATTCAAGGCAGAGAAGTCAGCTCAGAGGTTATGGTGGACGTTTTGTTGTTATTTCGCTTATGCTTTTCTGCCAAAGGATTGTCTCGCTAGATTTTCTTGAAGGACACAGGAGGATCATAGGGGCTTATCATGAAGGATTTTTAAGATTTCTTAATTGAAATCTACACGAATGACCAAAACACCAGTTTGATCAGGTATGCTTTTGGCTTGAGAGGGGCAAGGGCTGCGGATGAAAACGTCACTGGGGGACCTTCCCTCATCTAGCCTACGTCCCTAATCTTGCCCCTTCTGAATGACGTTAGCTCCCCAAGTTCAGAGAACCTTGAAGGGGAACGTGATTTGAATACATCCAGGAAGTCGTAAGTGCCACTTTGATGGGGTGTCAATTGAAGAGAGTAGAATTCTACACAGAGGGTTAGAGAGAGGAAAACACTATCTTGGAAACCACGGTCTGAGATGGAGAGCGGGTTGAGAAAAAAGAGCTTTATATTTTGATACTTTTGTTTAATAAAGTTCTGTATAGTTTTTGAGCTCCCCTTGTAATTTTGACTTACTCTTGCCTTTTTACTACAAATATCCATTGGGATGAATAATTGTTTGCCTTTCTCTAAATTCTCAAGAGCACAAAATTCTAAATGTTGGTAAGAACCTATTAGAACATGTATTTGTTTTTCCTGGTTGATGATCTCCTGTTGCTAATGTACGCAAATAATTCCAAGAAGTAGATGATCAAAGCATGAGGGATGAACGCACACGTAGAGTGTCTTAATGCAGCTATACCACCGTGTTCTGCACAAGCACAGTAAGAAATGCCTCTCAGTCTCTCCTACCTCTGTCCTTCTTGTAGGAAAAAGCTTGAAAATGCTCATTTTAAATGAAAGGCACTTTGTGTTTATTATAAAATAGTCAATGATAGAATTCACTTTGGAATGTTTATAGAAATAGATGCATTAGAATAGGCAACCGATAGTTCACAGGCGAAATTCATCTTATGTCTGTAAATGAAGTTTTGTAACTACATGTAGTTGTTAAGCTCTTCTGCTGGTTGGCCACATTGTATTGGAGCACAGCCATTCTTACCGTTGACATAGTGTCCGTGGCTGCTTTCACACTGAAAGGCAGAGTTCAGCAAGCGTGACTTCCATAAAGGCATCGATATCAAGTTCATAAGGACTCAGACAGATGCTACAGGATGTGGTAGAACTATTCCACAGAGACGACAAGAAGTTCAAAACCACCAGCTGATCTATGGGAGAACGAGGAGGCTTTCTACTCCCATACAGTGGGAAACACACCGGGAAGTTGTACCCTATCAACAGGGTTGCTATGAATGGGAATCAGCTGCTGGCAGTGAGGTGAGGTTTTGGCTTAATCTGGAGGGCAGTGGACTGCCTTCCTCCTAGGTGGCTGCTACTTGGTTCAGACGTTTGCTTTGTGAGTTAGTGCCACCAGGCCTCCTTCATGCAGACCCCACCCTCTGCAAAATGGTAAGATTTTCTATCTAGACCTTTCTGGAAAATAATTGCTGACTCCTGGATAAAAAGATAAATGATATAATTTCCCTTCACAAAAACAACTGAGCTAAGTAACTGTGATGTTTATTTGAAGGGGCTTGAAAAAGTTACTAAATTAAATGAAAAGATAATGAATTTTTCCACAAACTTTTGAAGTCCCTTATATGTAAGGGCAATCTAATGGCTTCAGCTCCCTCTGGCTATATTATTTAAATAGAGCAACAACAATGGCAGCCTCACAGGGAACTTCTGATTTCATTTTTGTAATTCAGTGAACAATGTAAATGCATCAGCAGGAACACAATAATTCAGCATGCACATGCCTATTTGTGCATTCCCAGACAAATATCCTTATACTAAGTTTGCTCTGTAAAGTGTTCTTCTGACATCTGTCCAGTCTGTGCCCTGTGCCAGTTCTTGATAATTTTGTGCTGCACAAAGGGAAAGTCCAAATGGTGCAGTGGGTGCTTGTTGGGCTACTAAATACAAGGTTAGCAGTTCAAAAACACCGGTTGCTCTGTGGGAGAAAAATGAGGCTTTCTGCTGCTGTGCAGAGTTTCACAGTCTCATAAACCCGCAGGGGTGGTTCTACCCTGTCGTCTGGGGCCTCTGCAAGTCAAAAACGAGTCAAGAGCAATGCGTTTCATTTTCGGTTAGATCCTATGTTCAATGAGGGCAAGGGGTACATATATGATTCTATACCATCAAGCCCTGGTTCCTTGTCATACTGTATACAATCAATAAATATTAGTTGAATGAGTGGATGAAGGAAACAAAGTTATCGCTCTCTAATTAAAATGTATTGAAGAGAAACAAACTATAAATTAATTACCACATTAAAATTCAAATTTGTAATCAAAATAGATGTACAGTATTTGAGCAGAGAAGTGAAACTGATGTTCATGTGTGGCTTGTGTGAACACATGTCTCTTTGTTAGGTCTTTTACGGTAAATATAATTTAAAGACTAATTGTTGCTAATTAGAGTTATTAATGGACCTAATTTTCATTAAGATATGGAAGTCATGTGTAATTAGCTCCTAGTATCCATGAAGAGAGATGCTGCTAGAGTTTGAAAAATAGCCTTACTTTTTGAAATAGCGTAAGTGTTATCCCATACGACGCAGGCTTACAAAGTAATTCCTACCCAAGAAGAGCTAGCATAAAGGTAGGCGCCAACCAAATCTGTAGTTGAGGATTTCGGAAACATTCAGTGAAAACGTGTGTGATTGCCTAGCAAAGAATAACACGAACAAAATCGATTATTCTCTTTTACAGGGCAGTTTGCCCTAATCTAAGGCAAGTACCTTTGTGACAGAGTTCATTCTTTTAGCACAGCTCCCTAAACTAGGAATCTAATATTTCATGACGATATACAACTGCATGGAGAGGAGTCCCAGTGATGGACTGGTTATATGTTGGGCTGCTAACACAGAGTCGGCAGTTCTAAATGGCCAGTCTCTGTGTGGGAAAAAGATGAGGCTTTCTACTCCTGTAAAGAGCTATCTATAGTCTTGGAAACTCACAGTGGGTGTTCTATCTTGTCCTATCGGGTCAGAAGTGACTGATAGTGAGACATGGAAGGTGCTTTAGTGTGATTTACTTACTCTGGTACTGCTTCAGCGATCTCACTGTGCGGTTGTATCGATATTTACTATGTTCATCTGAGGTCACCTAATGCACAGGAAGGATGTGGCAGAGAGTCTGTCTGTCCCTGAAATTCTGTGGGTTCTTTGCGGTGTTCTTCTTTGGTCCTGGGTTTCTTTGTTTTTCCTTTTTCTAAGTCTAGATTCAAATTCTGAGATAGAAACTTAAGAGGAGATGCATTTTGGCCCTCAGTTGTTATCTGCCTCACATTGTCCTTTTCCTTGATTTTATGTTGATGTCCTTATAGGCTATTACGTTCAAGGGGAATGAAATACAATTTTGACTATAAAGTAGCTATTGCTTCCATATGTGTCTCATAAAATCCAATAATAGGTGAATTACTAAAAATGATATTTTGTTCTTCAATAACATATCTTCTTAGTTTTAAGATTTCCTAAAATAGGAGGAAACATTCAGACTCCTAAAATCATCCCTTGAATCTTTAAGCAACTACCATTGCTGTGTAAAAGCAGCACTGAAAATGAACCCTATCCTGCTCTGGCGAGGGGATACGTGAGGGGTTCCAGCCCTCTTTCCTCCGTCGTGTGTGATGAGCTGAACAAGGTGGAGCAGAGATGTAGGCAGCCTTCGCTCTTTGCCCGCATCTCAGCTCCATCTCGTTCAGCTCATGACAAGCAGAGGAAACCAATCTGTCCAAACTGAAGTTTCCCCCCAAATTTCAGACACTTTCTTTTGTAAACATGACTCTTGCCTTAGGTCACTATGATTATTTTATCATCAAAACCAGCTAACATTTACTGACCATGAACTAACACCTTCACATGTTCCAGTTCAATGAACACCTTGAATATTCATATTAGACTATATGATACAAAGAGATGAAGAAATCTGCCTAAAGATACCCAGAGTTGTTATATGATGAGGATACGCATTTGAACCCATGTAATGAGATTCTAGCACTTTGAGCTCAGCAACTCTTCTTTCCTAAGCCTGGACAATCAAAGCATCAGGGATTTTTTGGGGTATATTTACTGTTTTCTGCGTCCACAAAGATTTATAGCTTTGGTAATTCAAAAGGGCGGTTCTACTCTGGCATACAGGATCACTGTTAGTCAGAATTGACTCAAAAATGATGTCTGGTCTTGGTTTTATTTCCAAAAGATTCATCCCAAACAAACATCCTATCCATTTGGTATAATTACCATAAGTTATTCAAATTAAAATGAACATAACTCTATAATTAATCCTGGGCAACTAAAGGAAAGGTGGGCAGTTCGAAAGCACCAGCTGCTACTCAAGAGAAAGATGAGACTTTACACACCTGTAACGCATTCCAGTCTTGGAAACCCACAGGGGTAGTCCGACCCTGTCCTCTAAGGTTGCTCTGGGTTAGAACTGACTCAATGGCAGTTTTGTGTTTTTTTTCCCCCCAGTTCCGGGGATCATTAGAGAAATCCCAGGATACAACTCAGGTCAGGATCCATTTGGAAGGGAAAGGAGCAACTCAAGGGATAGAATACAGTTCTTCAATCAGGAAGCTTCCAAATATGACAGTTCTTTGCTTCTTTTTACCTGTGTTTGGGCAAATGATGTTGCAGCTTTTGAGCTCCCCTGGAATGTGTCCTAAGGCAGCTTCCTCCATTGACAAGGCGTCTGCCTAAAGGTTCCCAGCTTGCTCCCTCCATGGGTCAGGGCGCCCAGCTCAGATGCCTTGCTTCTGATGCAGCTGCCACCTTGTGCCAGTTTTTTGTGTTGTTCTGCCCCTTGGGTCTATGAGGTCCTCAACAGAAGGTTCCCAGGTCCAAAATATGCAGTCTTTTTCAAGTTCTTCTTTTATTTTTTTAAACAAATCATTTTATTAGGGGATCATACAACTCTTATCACAATCCATACATACATCAATTGTGTAAAGCACATTTGTACATTCATTGCCCTCATTAGTCTCAAAACATTTGCTCTCCACTTAAGCCCCTGGCATCAGGTACTCATTTTTTCCCCTCCCTTACTGCTCCCCACTTTTTTTTCTTAATGATTGCTGAAATTAAAACATAGTTTGGGGTCTGTCTTCCCTAAGATTATTTTGCCTGTCCTGTGTGGCGCATAAACCATCCCCTGGAAACACTAATCTGTGGCACTTACCTAACCTCAACCAGATCCATAATCCACATGTGCCGGAAAGAACTTCATCCCTTAAACTTCTCAGAGGAAATGTCTTCAGTTCCTCTGCTACTAGTCCAGAAAAATGATTCTTTGGGAATCACCCTTGACTTTGTGATATTTTCCTGGATGATTAGTGCTTACATTACTAATGACAAAACCAGACAAAAACAGAAAAAAGCCAAACGTACAAAAGGGACCTTCTTAGACAGCAGTATCTCCTTTTGCTGTTATCTTCACACCAAGCTTACTTTGACCCCTTGTCCTATGACCTAGATGTTGCTAAGAAATAGTTAAGTATTCAAAATCTTACATCCATGTGTCTAATTTCTGACCACTGTATTCATACATTTCACTGAGACCTTTCAAAACAAAGCAAACAACTTACTGCGGTGGAGTTGAGTCATAGTGGGTAACTGTTTAGGAGACTAGAAAGCCTCATCTTTCTCCTGCAGGGCAGCTGGCAGTTTCGAACTGTTGACCTTACACTTAGCAGCCTGTTATGCCCCTAGGGCTTCTCTGAACTCTAGTGATTTCCTGCTTTCTTCCTACACTCCACTCCCTACTGCTGACTGCTCCTTTCCAATTCTTGGAAACCAGTTTGTCACGGAATACTCTTTGCCAATTTCGTCAATGCACATGGTGTTTCTTTTTACCTCACTGAGTAAAACTTTAATCCCTGGTTAATCCTCTCTCCTTTCTCTGCTTCTAAGAACTACAGTGAAAAATCAAGCATCCCTACTGATGGGTCTCCAAAAAAAATCCTCCAGAGGCTGAAGCTTCAAAAGGACCTTTAATACTTCGTCAATACTTCTTCTCAAACCATCAATATTTCTAGTGGCCTTTCTCATGCCACACTTTTACATTAGAAAGTATTTTTATGTTTCTTATCATAGAATCTCTTATTAACTCTCTGAAAATGTCACTCGATACTTTACCTTAAGGGAAATAACGGTTTTCATGGAGGAAATTATTGGGGTTTTTCCCACAGTTTTATTGGCACTTCCTCCACACGGCATACAATTCATTAGTTCAACCATATCAAAAGGAGTTAGACAATCTTTCCCTCAATCAATTTTAGAACATTTTCTTTTCCCATGTTTTCATTATTTGTGCAAATTAAAAATAATTTTGCCAAAAATATTCACAACAAAACATTCACTAAATTCTACATGTATAAGTCAGTGACCGATTATTCTGTATTTTTCATGTTGGACAACCATTGTTGTTATCCTTTTCCAGATAGTTCCACCAGCGTTGAAATGAACTCTGTCATTTAACATTTTCAGACTTACATGTGTCCACCTCATCTCTTCTCCGTGTCCTTCAATACTCCTGGATAAGATGTGTAGCTTCATCAAGGACCTTGCTCTATCAGTCATTACCTTTGTAAATAATCTCATTTATAAATGACACCATCAATCTGTAGCAGTGCCTCTCTCTTACTGTCTTCATGTAACAACCGTTTCCAATCTTCAAAAATATTAATAAATCACCCAGTTCCATTCGCCTCTTTAGTTTTTGTTGTCTTTGCTACTACTTTCCAAAGCCGAATTGCTGAGTTTCCTAAATTTGCTATGTCATTTTGCTGTGTTTGTCTGTCCCCCTAAAATTGCCCCATAACACAAAGTGCCCAATAGCTACTTTTGAGGACACATCTTACTGCAAAGGTGTCCCATTTGAAAATTCCATTCTCTTTACTTCTATTTTCCACAATTTTTGAAACTCCCTCATTCTCTCTTCCCTTTAGTGCCTTTTAAACCTCAGACTTTTAGTTGACCTTGGACGTCCTTAGTTATTCACTTTCATCTTTACTGTCATTGCCTCTTCTTATGATTTTCAGGGTTCTTTCTACTTCTTTGTACATTAAGCACATTCTTTGCGTGACATGATTTGATTTCAGGTGAATAACATCAAAATCCATATGCTGCTAAGAGCTATCTCTTCTGAGACACACACACGCACACACACACACACACACACACACACACACACACCCTAAATATATCTGTTGAACAGCTTCATTTGGATGTGTAACAAAACAAAACAAAATGGTCACTGAGTAGGTTGTTCATGGTGACGGACCCCATAAGACAGGTAGAATTTCCCTATGAGGTTTTCCAATGCTACAATGCTTTACAAACTCAACACTGTCGCATACTTTTCCAGAGAGTTGCTGATAGGCTCAAACCATCAAGCTCTCAATTAGCAGCAAGCGCATAACACCTGTACCATTATGTGTCTTTGATGTATCACAGACAGCTCAAATTTAACAGGTACAATAGTGAACTTGGCCTCTTTCTAATTTCAGTGGTTCAAATCTCAGCGTCTGGCACCTTGGGCTACTCGGTCTCTGTGGGCTTGAGATCTCCCTTGGTGCCTTCTTTCTGGTTTTAGCCTGACATTAATTCAGATATGAAGTCTTGCATGTTCTATGTGCTTAGTAGCTTTACAAATATGACATCTCTCCATTCTAATTTATATAACCTAAATATAGTCCATAATGATTTCTTGATTCAGTTCTTGAGTTATGTTCCTCTTTTTTGAGTTCTGCTTCCTCTCAATGCATTTATACCATAAAGCCAGGATGGCCAAGTTGCTCTTCCTCTTAAAACTTTTTAATGTCTTTCTACTGCTCTTAAGATAGAGTTAAAAACTTGTATACAAAGAGATATTGTTCCAGTTTATTTCTCTAGACTCAGTTTTCTACCCCTCTATTTTCAACATTTTATGGTGGTTTGGGTATAAATTTACAGAAAACATTTAGTCTTCCATTCAACAATTTATACAAATGTTGTCTCATAACATGAGCTGCAATCCCCTCAATCTAACAACACTTCCTCTTTGGGTGTCTATTTCCCTTCTCCTAGCTTTCTGGTTCTTTCCTGTCTTCTGAATTTTTGTTCTCAGGCAAAAGCAGCCCTTTTGTTCTTTATGGTGGATTGTTTTGAAAAGCATGTTCTTCGTGGTTGTTATTGCTTACTTTATAATCCTATCTATCATTTGGCTGAAAGGGGATCTTCAGGAATGGGTTCAGTTCCAAATTTAAAGGGTGGCTAACGACCAAGACTTGTGGTTTCACTAGTCTCCATCAGATGAGTACTTCTGGTCTTGCTTATGATTTCGAATTGTTCTATGCATCTTCCCCAACTCTGTCTGGATATCTATTGTTATCCTGATCAGATCGATTATCTCCCTACCCTAATGAACCATTTGTAGTGTCCTGAATTTCTTATTTCATAATGAATATAAGTATGTGTATATTCTGTCCCCTTGGCATGAAACTCTCTGACTCCATCTTATGTTCTACTTGAAAGGTTATCTAAACCCAAAGCTATTCCTCGGGAGAAAGATCTGGTAGTCTGCTTCCATACAGGTGGAAATCCTATGGGGCAATTCTGCTCTGTGCTGTAAGATTGCTACAAGCCAGAATCAACTCATTGGCAATCACTTACTTTCTACATTTTTACATATCTCTTTGTAGACATTTCTTTGTACTAGAACTCTTTCTCTGACATCCCCTATAGTTTTGCTTATTTATTTGTTTGCTTGTTTGCTTGTTTCCCTGCATCACTGTAGCCCTGCGGAATAGTGATGATTCATATAGTTGTGACCAATGACATTCAAGCTCTGATTTTGTGCAAATATCTGTACTAGGCAGATCGCAAGTCATTTAATGCTTTTAACAGTCTGGCTGTTGCTGTGTCAGATGTCTTTAGATGACTTCTGTCTCTCAGTGACGCCATGTACAAGTGAGCGAAACACTGCGTCATCTGACACCATCCTCACAGTCGATCTTACGTTTCAGCTCATTCTTGCAGCCACTGTTTCAACACATACCCTGAGGGTCTTCCTCTGCTTCTGTCGACCCTCTCCTTAACCAAGCATATTGTTTCCAGACACTAGCCCCTCCTAATAGCATCCCAAGCCTCACCAACCTCATTTCTAAGGGACATTCCAGCTATGCTTCTTTCAGTACAGATTAGTTCATTCTTCTGGCATTCCACTGTATTCAATATTCTTCCCATTATCATAACGGAAACATTCAATACTCCAGTCATCTCTGTTTATAACAAACGCTTGAGGCAATGATTGTATCCCAGGTGAGAAAAAACTAAGGTATAGGTAACTTAATATTTCCAAGGATTCACTGCTAGTAAGTGACACAAGTAGATTTTGAATTCAGGTTTCTGATTAAATAATTTATTACAGTCAAATAATATGATACTGTAATAACTTTCCTCCATGAAGCTTCCTAATTAGAGTCAAAGTTCTGTGAGAGAAGTTATATCTTTAGCACCTAGCAGAATTATTACCACAAAATATCTTCCCAATAAAGACAATATATAAAATAACATGGTGACATGAAATCAAAGAAGAATCTTTGTCTAAAATCCATTCCATCTTAACTCAGTTTCGATGTCAGCCATAGTGATTTGCCCCAATGCTTCCCAATGATTTGCTGTCACCTCATCATTCCACACTGTTCTGTGCCATCAGGAGTTTAAGCATCCTGTCCCGGCCATCCCATGCACATTTCTGTCTTTTCCAACCAGCAAACTCCATTCTTAAGTTTCTAGCTAAAATTTTATCTTATTCTAATCTTTATAGATCCTCATTTCTGTAGGATCTAAAAATAACAGCAAACATCTGAAACATCTAAAAATAACAAACATCTAAAACAAAACATCTAAAAATAACAGCAGCAGCAACAACATTAAATTAGAAATATATAAAATTGTGTGTGTGTGTGTGTGTGTGTGTACCAAGGGCCTATGCTTTCATCTTTGCATCTCAAGTAGTTGAACATAGTGTCTAACAGAAAATGTTCAATAGATCTTTTACATACTGTATGAATGACATTGGGTGGGTTATAGTTCTATAGTTTAACAAGCAATTATCTTCAACAGCAACAAGTTACATCAGTTTCCTTGGCTCCTAGGTTGGCAAAGAATTAGTCATTCTTTGAACCATCTCATAATGGCATATTACGCATTAAGCGGTTCAAAACCACCAGCTGCATCACAGCTGCTTGCCGTCCTGTAAAGAGTTAACGTCTCCCAAACCCAGAGGGGTAGCCCAACCCTGTCTGATAGGGTCACGATGAGCCAGAATTAATTAAATCGTAGTGAGTTCTGTTATATTTCAGAAGAGAAAGGTAGCATCCTTGTCTTTTTGGCTTTTGTAGGTTGAACAGGAACATACGCCATATTTCAGAAGCCATGCAATTTGTTTCTATCAGGTCGTCTGTGAAATATTTGTTAACATGTTAAGAAGGCACATTTACTTAAATTTAAAGGTAAACCAACGCTAATCACTGCCATGGAGTCCACTCTCCTTCATAGGGACCTTAGAGGACAGAGTACATCTGCACCGGTGGTTTCATCTTCAGCCACATCTGCAAAGTGGCTGGCAGACTCACATTCCTAACTTTGTCGGCAGCAGCCCAACTGCAACCCACTATGCCGCCAGGGCAACTCAGACCAAAGGAGCTTATGTCAATTTACAGAATGCAACATCACCGAACATATCTTGTCAAGGGAAAAATCCACACCAAGTTCCCGAAATTATAATATTTTAAGTCTTCTCTATATTTTTCCATATCCTTTGCATTCAACTGCTAGAAGGTCAGCACAATGCTTTATTTGAATTTTGTCATGTACAGGCCCTTCTAATTCTTCTCTGTCAGGCCTGTTTCTTTTTCAGTTTACATAAAATCGCTGAAATGTTTCTTAATAATGTACTTGGAGTGAATTATTTGTCTGATCATGAACTTTTAGTAATCCCTACCTGTGGAAATTGGTGGAAAGCCTTAAACCTAGATTTCCAATCAGATGCTCTGCTTCAGAGGAACACTGGTGTTGCAGAGTTTAAAGCACTTGGTCACTAACTACAGGAAGATCAGCTGGCCATTTGAACCTATCTGCCACGCCATGGGACAAAGATGTGGCAGTTTACTTCTGTGAATATTGTTGGTCTTGGGAAAACAACAGAGCAGATCTTTCCCACCCTACAGGCTTGTTGAGTTGGAAGCTACTAGACAGCGATGAGTTGTGTTGGGTTTGCGTTCTGCCTCAATTGCTTTGTGTAAAATCTGATGTATGGCCCATGTCCAGTAAGAGCATTTGATGGCTTGTTTGATTTCCCATTGTGTTCTTGAAAATGAAATCAGCTAACTTAGTTTCAGCAAAACTGTAAGTCTGGGTCTTTCCTTATAGTTAATATAGGCGAATTATCAATAATAGATGCCAAATACGGTACATAAAGTGGACACTATAAACATTATATAAAATTCATTTCCCTGGGGCCTCATCTTCCAAATAAAACTAGCACATCAACACGTATTATACTCTTAGGAAAGGTAAGTGATAATTTAATTAATGGCGATTTACAGGGCTATCCCAAAGCATCATTACTTCACAGCAGAAAGGTAAATCATCATCCCTTGCTGGTGCATTCTCAATTGAAGTTTTTAGGATGAGTATCCTAAAACTGTGAGCATGAATAAACAAATCCATAAGACATGGGGAAAGGATTATCCTTTGGATTGTGGGTCAGACAAAGCGTGGCCAAGAACAAGATGTTCTCCACTTGAAAACCACACTCCAATTGCTCAACTCAACTGCCACGTGGGCTTTCCTCTATTTCTGCCCTTGATTTCTTACTCTGTCTCTCCGTTGCCCTTCTTGGTTTGAATTTTATGTCTTTGTCATCTGACAAGTTAAAGAATCAAGAGGTTAAAAGTTCATCACACTCCAGCATTCTCTTTAGTTAATGAAAAGCAACAAATCCCAAAGAATTGTACCCGCTTTCTGATTTGCATAAAACCAAAGGTCAAAATGAATATGAAAACTAAGGTATTTCAAATAAAAACACATTTCCTCATATACGTATACTTAAATAAAAACCACATCAGAAAATTTTAGAAACGAACTTCAATATTGCTAATTAAAACCCTCATGATACTAAAGTATTCTCAAATAAACCCTTTCATTTCGTTGTCAAATGTAACATCAGCAGCTTATCTTTCAATATCCAGAAATGTTTTCTTTGGAACAAATTTGAAGTTTTGATTCATTCAACAAACAATAATATTGAGCACCTACTATGTGTCAGATACTGTGCTGGATGCTGAACAAGCAAAATGGGATGATTCTCTGATTTCAGAATTCTAGTCTCTAAAGCAGTGCTTTTCAAACTGTTTTTTATGAATCCATGCCTTCTTTTGAAAAACATAAATCCCTTTCTCCCACTTCCCCAAAATTCTGATGACCTTTCTCGCTGTCAGATTCACTGATACCGAGAGACCAGTCTCATTCTTTTGCTTACTCTGGATAACAAATTACTTTGTATTTCAAGAACAGCATATTTATTTTCCAGACGTGAAACTGGTGATACAATATTAAGCATACTTTTGGGATCCGATGCACCTCTTCCCCATACCCCACTAGCCAAATAGAATTTCACAGTCACTGTTGAGAATCACTGCTTTAAAGACTTTTGGAGGAAACCAGGCAACCTCCATCTTTCCCCTTTCATCAAGTCTTAAAGGAATTAGAATTTTCCTACCTGACACAACAGCTGGTGGAGTATCATAATCCTGTCTTGGGACTGAATCTTTGAATGAAAAGAGCATGAGAAAGAATGCAATGAAGTACAAAAGAAAATAAAATAGATCTTAGCTCTCTACAACTTGGAAGGGCCAACTGTATGTTGCATGGTAACCTAACTCCTTGACATTCCGTCAAGGCTCTGGGATCCCTAGGTTGCCGTTGATGCAGCGGTCCCCATTGCAGACACGGTTAGAACCAGGGTGACCTGAAAGGACAGAGCGGGCTGTCCCTGAACAATGCCATCTCCCTCAGCGTGTCATAGTTTTGGTTTCTCCTGTCCCCAGAGCATCAGTGGGACATTTTTCATCCTCTGTGGCTAACAAAAGTGTTTATTGAAGCAACCCACTTTGTGGGGGGACACACAACAAATATGCAACAAAAATCCTGGAGAAAAAAAAAGAAGGTACTAACATTTAAAATGAAAAATGAATAAATTCTCATAACCTGACAATAATGAAAATTTTGAAGTTCAGGTTTTATTATTATTCACTGGGCCCAGCTCTGACCCCAGGGTATAGTTGAGGCATGTACTCTTGGATCCAGCCACAGAACCACATTTTCTGGGCCTTCTGATGTGTCCTAAATTCTCCTTTGGAGGGCATAAGCTGTGTGAATGGGACCAGGTATTGCTCACGGGCAGATTAACAGTTAAAAATGTTCAAATAGATGCTCTTCTGTGACTTGTATTCCACTGAAATGATCTTTATTCCAATTTAGATCCTGAAATCTCGAACCTTATTTGTCTACCCATTTGGTTACTTTTAGACTCTAAAAACGTTCTGTTTCATTCATTTGCCACAAAAGGATGATGTCAATCAGTCTCTGGCATGTGAGAAGTCAGATTAAAAATAGAACTCTGTAAAAACCTTTTGTCCATCAAAAGCAAACATTGATCAAAAGTTTCAAAAGCAAATAAATGATAGACATAAAGTTATTTTGTTTCTTGCAAAAGATATATGAGCTAATAGGTTGGTTAGAATTCCGGGATCTAGAGTAAATAAAACAATTTTTAAAGCGTCTCCAAATGTTCATTAGAAAGGGTAGTAAGTAGTTCCTGGCATCTTCTTAAGAACTGCAAGCACACTCTGCCATTCCAAACCACTTTCCTAAAAAGCTAATTTTACAAAAGAGATAAATTTTGGGCTATGCCATTAGTGATTTTCCAAGAATATATTCATAACATTTTTTAAGTTATAAAAGTAAATCATGCTCATTATTCAGTAATAGGAGGATATTTAAAAGAATAATGATTAAAATACAAAGTATGGCTAATACCCCATACAGAAACAATATTTATATTTCTCTATAGAATTATCATAAATATTTTTCCATGGTTGATATTAAACTCCACAGAGGCAAATTTATGTCATGAATTTATTTTTCATAATTACTTTAAATTCATATAATATAACTTAATGTTGCATTATATTGTGGTTTATGGAGGAATTATGTTGTATTTAATTATTCTTATTTATTAGGAATAATGGAGAATACTGTGAGGAATATTTTTGTGTATGTGAGGAAAATTTTTAAGACATAATGTTTTTTCTAATATTTTAGAGTATTCCTATAGACTCACTTGACAACACTGTAATTGTTTGGATCATCAGTACTAATCAAAGGACTTGACTAACTATCCCACTCTCCACGTGACACTTAGACTCTCCTCTCTTCATTATTAGTATATGACAATGCTTGGTTTTCTATATTTTCACCAGCAATGTGGATTATTTTTATCCCTTTGTCTTATTTGATAGAAGATATGTGTATTTGATTAAATTAGTATTTTTTTAAATGCCTTCCAATTACATATTGGGATTGCTAGTTTTAAAATTTGTTTCTGTATTTCTTCTTTTCTAAATGACATTTATGGTTATATTATTTGACATTTTGTCTATTGGGGCTTTATATTTTGTTAATTTATTTGTATTCAAAGTTGACTTTAAAAAATAGGAATAGTTTAATGTTTGTGAATAAACCATCACATAATAACAGAGTGTCACCTAAACTCTACTTAGGCATTGTTTGTAGTGTAATATCTCTTTCAGAGTTTCTTTTTATCCATCTGACAATAACTTACAAGAAGATATTTTATATGTCATAGGAAGCAACATGTTTCTTCTGATTCCCTTTCTTTCCTATCTCTTTTCCTTCATACAGGTATCCCTTGCCTTCCCAAGGCTTACCTGATGCCACTTCATGTTTACAAAAGACTGATATGAGCGTTTGTCTTCACGAACGGGAAGAAAGCTCAGGAGGATTTTGGTGTTTAGGAATACAGGGTGGGAAGGGACACTCTGCATTTAGCGTTTGTTTCGCAGTGAACCATTAAAGAAGCAGCGTGCACCCTGAGCAGTGAGTGTGGTATCTACCAGGAAATTTCTTTCCCCAAAACTAGACTCAGCATCAGGGGACCATCACTTTGAATTAGGTCTGTGAGCACTCAATATTAATATTATTTTAGGTTTGATGAGTTACTGAGTAGCTTATTTTTTGAGTCTGAGAATGCTCAAATTTTTTCCTTTATAAATTAACAGTAATTGCATGTTTGCTTTATGCCTTTTCAGCTCATGAAAGGCTTAACAGACATGTTCTACTTTCAGATAGCGGGGAAACCTGTATTTTATTTTTTTAATTAACTGATTTTTTTTCCCTGAAAAAAATATTTAAGGAGACATACTTAGTACCATTCATACTATTTACTGAGTCATGAGTCTATTTAACGTGTTATGCTACTGATTAACACTCTCGATCTCATGACTTGAACTCTGATAGCAGAACTGAAAAAGAAGAACTCTATCCAAGCATGAATAACTCAGGATTTTCATCTTCCACCCTCATTTGAGGGCAGTTGAAGATGAACAGTACGAGTGAGGAATGCCATCCATCTGGCGACCACATGGAGTACAAGGGTCAGGTGATCTTTATAAGAAGTTACTGTTACATCATGGGAATCCAATGATGCCACACATCACCAGTGGACTGGGGAACCAAGCAGAATGGTGGATAAGTATTATGCAGAATAAAAACTTTTCATTTAATTCCATCGGTGTGGGGGACATTCTAAGCCACTCGTGAAGTATGAACTGAACACATGAAAGTGTGATCAGACACTAGTAAACCATGATGGGCACACGCTGTGGGGGTTACTGCAATACAGTAACCCCCTGCGGTCTCTGCTGGGGCTCACACTCAAGTGATGAAAAATGATGGGTGGCTTTGGATCGATATAAAAATTCCTGGTGTTAACAATCAACAAAAGTAAAATACCTAGAACATTCTTTCAGGGTAGCAGAGCCCTGACACAAAACAATTAAACTACTTTCATAAAAGTCATTTCTTTTCAAGGCAGCAGCCTCTGTCCCGTTTTAAACTAGGTAGGGATTGAACAATGAGCATTCACATGTCAAATTGTATAGGACGGCAAATTAAACTGCATGACCTCCATTTTAAAACTCGAGGTTATGTGCGAACAAACCTATCTGTTTTCTTTGAAGATGAGCCCTCCCCTCCCCAGCCCTGCACTGTAGGATCTTCAAAAAGCAAAGTGGGACATAGCCTGTGACCTTAGTCCTCTGTTTTAAAAATGGAAAATTCCAAACGACCTCAAATGCCCCACAGCCCTAGTCACTGGCTGCTCGGGATTATTTACTGCATCCCCCTCTGCTCTGTCCTTTGAGCCCATCTGTTTTAGAAGTTGTGGTTCTTGGTTTAATCCAGACTTGTCACGGCTTCCACCTTGTTCTGCAGACTTTCAGCGAAGGCAGGCACCTGAAAACCTCTGAAAAGCTCCAGGGCCCAGTGAAACAGAGCCGGATAATTTTAGATTGAGCGACTGAAGGAAGCGGAGACTAGAAATAGGGGACCAGTTGGGAGACAGACACAATTAATCATGATGCCAGGTCCAGGCCAGAGACGGTAGGCATGCCGAGAGCAAGATGAATTTGACAAATGGCTATGAGACAAAATTGGTGGGAATTTGTATACAATTTTATAGGGTGGTGAGGGAAAAGGAAGGAATATAGACTGGATCCTAGGTTTGGGTACCTGGCGGGTGGTGGGGGCAGTATGGTTACATGGTTAGCACACGATGCCGTGGAGAGGAGGAACATTCCAGAGAGTGGAGGCCAGTAGGGGAGGAGGCTCAGGGCAGATCTTGAGATTAGTTTGAGTGGAGCAGCTTTTGAAACTTTGAGGAAGATTTGCATGGAAAATGCTTGGCAGGTAGTGGTATAAATGAATCTAAAGTCTTATGACAAGGTAAGTTAGTGTTCAGGATTCAAATATAGAAAGTGAATGATATTGCTCAGAGAAATCATGTTTAATGAGAGATACATAAAAATAAATAGATACATTTTTTAAGCCCAGCTTTAAGAAGACAGTGAGACAGAGGAGAAGATAAAGAAGAAATGGTCAGGATGGTCAATAGCGAACCAGGCAAACCTTGGGCAAGGACCACAAACTGGAAGCTCTGGGGTCAAATGGAGTCCAACCTTTAGTTCTAGGGAAGCAATATTAGAATCTAAATAGTTTATTTTCTCTTGAAAGGTTGGAATATACGGGAACCCTAAGTGCCTTCATGGCCAACACTGACTGCATGTCACATGAATGAAGGCCACCCACTCCAGATGAGGAAGCAGCCGTGTCTAGATTGCCCAAGTCGCTACCTCTCCCTCTTGTTCACGCCATCCTTAGACAGGATTCCATTGGTATGGCATTAAAAAATCTCTACTTTAAAGTATCATCTCCAATAGCACGCAAATCTATTACATGAGTATACTTATAAACGTAGTTACATAAATGTAGGGCAAATTTGATTTTACACTTCCAGGTTTTATTTTTTTGTTTGTTTTGATTTTGCTGGAATTCAACCAACTGGATTGATTGACATTCATTGACTGGCTTCCATAGCTTTTGGGTTTTTAAACCCTGAAATGGTGTATTAGGAGTTAAGGAAGGAGAGATTTTAAAGAAATGAGTTGCCTCAAATGAAACACAGTAGCCAGTGGCTTGTGCTGCAGACTCAGAGGGTGCTTCAGAAGTAGAAACCCTCCATTTTGGTAAAGGACATTGGGGCGGAGCAGCTATTCCTCTGAGAAAGCAGCTACTCCGTTTCACACACTACGCCTTCTCCCCACTTACTATCTCCTTATCTCACATCTTACACCTGTGTTGATAGAGCAAAATATCTACTTATCTGGCTCTTTTTCACAATAATGATCTATGTCTGGCAACCATGAATGACTGGTTATGATGATTACGGTTATTTGTCAACTTGGCTGGGCCATGAAATCTCAGTGGTTTTCTTATGTAATGATGTAATTTGGCATTGGTGCAATGATGTAATAATCCTCCATCCTGTGATATGAAGTGGGCATCCTGCATTTTTGCATAGTCTGTTTTTCATAAAACAACCTGGTCTTTGGAACTTAACCATGCAGATAAGTGAGGAGTGGGGCTATTAGGTATGTCATATATATGGTGTCATTAAACACTGACAACACCAGTGGAAGGTAAATATTAGTTTCCCTACTTTTTAAAAGAAGAAATAAGGTTTTGGAGAAGTGAAGTCATCTGTCTAAATTTGCATAGCTAACAAGTGGCAGAGCCAGTTTGATTTCAGAGCCCATCGATCTTCCGTGCCACCATGCTGCCCTCTGAGTGATGGATAAAGTATTTTGGAAAGATGCAATAAGTTGGAAACATCTTATTAAAAAATAGCCTCCATTTCAGATTAGCTACTCCAAATGACCATCAAAAATTCAGATAAATGAATTTATGATGGCATCTCAACGTATAAGAGTGATGGTTTAACAAAAGAGTAGAACACTGTGCACAGCATTCTGGACACTAAAACACTCAATGATATTTTGTTGAATGAATCGACACAATTAATACTGTTCACTCTCTGTTTCTCTAGAACCTTATTAAATATTAAATCTTTGCAGAATACCATGCTACATGGAGATTACAATTTATCTCAGCATTATTTATTATAAATATGAAGTTGGGAAAAAATGAAAAACACAGGGAAGGAAGTATACTGTTAAAAATAAGACATGTGCTTAAATTTTTTTACTGTCTAAGAAAGAGTGTCTATATATTATTTTGGAATTATTTGGTTCTCGATACCTTGGTAAAACTCATGGCCTCATCTAAATCTGTTCTTATGGACTATGCTCAAGTAGACAATTTTCTCTTTGAAAGAATCGCGGACTAGCATAATCCCGACTGCTTTTTATCTCTCATCTAATTTTTCAATTTCCTAATGGAGTCAGTCACCGTCTCAGTTACTGCAACTCTTACATGGTAGGCGAGTTCCTTGAGCTGGACGAGGTCGACTGGTTCTGCTTTTGATTCCAAAAGAAGGATTTCTAAAAAAAATGTTCTGTGCTCCGCACTGTAAGAACTCTCTCTTTGGTCAGATTGAAGACTGTCATTCAATACAGGAAAATTACATTATTTCAGTCATTCAGCATTTGCGATCTTTTAAGGAAAGGGAGGCTGATATGGAGCGAAAGTGGGTGATACAAGAAACTTCTGGCCTCCCAATACTGTTCTCTGGATCTGTTTTGCTGGTAACATGCCAAAAAAAAAAGTTACAAACAATACTTGCACATTGTTAAAAGCAGGAACGACATCTCATCTTTGAATTCCAGCTCCTCTATAAAAGCAGCTACGCTATGGTGTGCAGTTAGAGGTCATCTTAGCTGCGACTTTGACATCTAAGAAAGCAGTTGATTCATCCCAAGCCTTTGGGCAGACAAGTTATCACCAACTGCTTTCTACAGGTTCAGCAACTGAAGCCGTAGAGACAGGTCCTTTGCTTCTATTAGTAAAACGAAATTTCTTCATTGAGCAAGTGTGACACTTTTCATTACGTTATATGGACTTTTTTCCTAGTTAGAGAAGATTGGCGAGGCACCAGTAGGCCTGTCAGCAATTTCTTACATTCTGAGAAGCCTGTGAGCCGACCACAGCGATGTGGCGAGCCAGGCACGGCTAGAAAGTAAAACCCCCCATATATAACAGTGAACGTATTTGGAGACGCTGTCAGCGTGATCCTGAAGAGTAGCTTCTGACAGCTGGGTAGTGACCGGAGCATCTATAAACTTAAAGACGCTGAGTCATCTCAGCCCTCGAATGGTATGAAGTTCAATACTTCCAGGAGAGGGAGGGGAACTGAGACGCAAAGATTGTCATTTATTTTCACAGGGGCAGATGGAAACCAGCGAGCTCAATCAAAATTCAAATCGAGGCTTCCTGACTCCTTGTCTGAGGCTCTTTCCACGATATTTAAGCTTGGTCAGCCAGAGGAAAGCCCCCTCTCCCTCCCTTTCAGCATCCTTACAACTGACAAGGTCATCTGCACGCACATCTGTAACAAAGAAAACTGCTTCTGGGGCACGCCAGCACTTGCTTTTAATGGGTGACATAATTCTCTATAATAATGCACTTACAGTATGCGAGGCTATATTAGACCTTTGAATAGCTTTTGTTTTGGTTTAAAACACAAGAGTTTTACTCGTGTTTGCTAATGCCTCTTTAAAAAGACTGAAATAGGCATATTTCAACATACTTTTGTTCCCTAAAGAATAGTATGATTAGTCTAAAATATCCCAACGACAAGAAAAGATCAAATGCATTACATACTCTTCCTTCTTTGAGACATCATCTGTGTGCACATCCAAAGAAAAATGAAAAGAACTCGAATATGCCAGGTTCTCGATGACTTTTTATTGATTTAAGCATTGAAAGTAAATAAAAACCCCTGCCCTTCACTTCTAGTCAAGGCTGATCATGATTTGTGAATAGACTGGGAATGATATATTAACTGAAGTAGTTAGCAGCCGGGAAAAGAAAACCAGGCTCAAGTATATTAGGTCACAGGACCAAGATTTGCAAATGCATGCAAACAGCCTTTCCAAACCAGCCATTTACCTAGTGCACTGGGTGAAAGAAACAAGAAGTCCATGACATTGAAATGCAACACAGTCGACCCCTCTGCCTCGTCACAGTGGGAAAACGTGTCTTGGAAATGCACCTGCATGCAGAATGTGCCGTGTTCACCTTGGAAACTGGATGGTGTGTTAGTCAAGGCGGAACGGTATAGAACATGTGTCGCTAGTCATGGCAGTAAAACCAGAGGACTCTGCTTCACATAGGAAGTCTAGGAAAACGAAGCCACCTGGCAAACTCACCGTTCCTGTTGTACCCAACGAAAGGTGATTCATCTGTTGTGTCAGGGGGCCCATCATGCTCGCTGGCTGCATCGACATAGGATGGTCCATTGTTGGTGTAATCACAGCACCCTACGAAGAACACACAAAGTCCATTAGAGCGGAATAGACACTCTGTAACAGCTAAACAAACACAACACCGTTTAAATTTTTTTAAATACCAAGGTCAAATTTTTATCCTACACTATGAAAGGCTTGCTCCTCAACTATGCTTTTAGATGTACATGACTGTGGATACAAGAAGCCGCACACACTCGCATAGTCCAGTTCCTATACAGAGCATCGCTTAACTAGGAAAGCCCTGAACCAGGGACCTCCCCGCGCTTCCTCTTCTTCCTCACTTTCCTCCCTCGATTAGACTACTTTAGACAATGAAACAAGCTTGTTGGGATTGTTTCCCCCAGTTAGTTTTGTTTTGGTTTAAAATTAAAATTATAAAGCTAAGGTTGGATGTGATCTTTGAAGTTATTTCATTTAAAGGTGATAAAGGCTAAATGCTAGCCTGTAAAAAGACATTTAAAGATCCAGTGAAAATGAACTATTACCGGAAAAAATAATATTTTTCCTAAACATTGTTTGGCTCATTGATATTTTTGCCCCACATAAGTAAATCTTTTTCAGAAATATAATGAGGGCAAATGCACGAAGGTGGAATGATTTCAGCATCCGAGCTAATTACTCACAAGCAAATGTTTCCTGAAAATTCTTGACGTAGAGTGATTAATTTTTCAAGATATTATCAAAATTGAAACCTTTGACCAAATTTGTCAACCAAAGGAGTAGGTTGCCACTCAGCCTTCCCTGTTGGCACTTCCTGATTTCATATGGCAAAAGAATGGAATTTTAATAGGTCCAGTAGGTGATATTATGAAAATACAAGACAAATGGTAAGAAAATTATTTAGATAACATGGTAGGAAAGAAACATATATCACCTTTGTTTTCCTTCTTGTGTATCTAGATCCCTCAGGTGAAAATGTTCTTGGCCCATTTAATGTTATTTTTTAATAGTACTTCATGCAGACCAGTAGGACATTTTTAGAGTAAACATTTGGTTTATGACTTAAAAAGACATGAGTTAAAAACTTTTTTTCTCATCAGTTTATTTTCTACCTCTGGTTAGATCTTTGTACACCAAATTACTTTTGTAAGCACTAGAGTGCTAACCACAAATACTGTAGTTCAAACACAGTACTTGATCCGCAGGAGAAAAATGAGATGATTTACGACACAGCATCACTCTCTGTGGGAATCAACCCAATGGCAGTGGGTGGGTTTTGTGTTTGTACTTTTAGCACATGAAAATAAGAGTGTAGTCAATATTAAGAGCTTATAAGACATCTGGTCAGCGTAAATGATTTTCATTTAGAAAAAGTGACGTCACAATACTAGTATCATGGAGGCTTTCACTTGAGAAGTAACTATCGAGATGCAGTGTTGTACAATATGACTTGGCAGCATCTCTTGCCTTAGGGTCCCTGTGGAGACAAGTCATACCACGTGGGCAGGACTCTCAAAGGGATTCCTAGGTATTTATACTCGGCCCATTGTCACCTTTTCCTATCTGTTAATGTTGGTGAGATTTATCTATTTATTAATGATGGGGCTGTTAAAATGATGGGGGTGTTAGTGGGCAGATAGAGAGAGAGATTACAGAAGACTGCTATGGGAATCAAACAAAGAAAACCAGGAAAGATCTTCCATCTTTATAAATACGTATTAATTCTCAACTCACTCACTCACTCGCTTACCCACTCACAGACATCGAGTTCAGTTCTCACTCCGAATGACCTTCCAGAAACCTGAGGTCTCTGATGATGTAAATCTTTACGGGAGCAGGTAACCTCATCTTTCTCCTCGGGAGTGGTTGATAGTTCAGAGCAGACCGCGTCATTAGCGGCTCAGTATCTAACCCACTGCACCACCGAGCTACTTAACTCTCCGTTACCTTGATAAATTTCGGCTTGACGGGGAAAGTGGCTGCAACGTTCACTTTGGAGACATTTGGGCTGATCGCTCACGAATACTGACGTGAGAATATAGCTGTGCTGTGCTGGAAGCCACATGGCTCCTGTGATTCTATCTTAGCACTGCCTCCCTTCCTCTCCTGTATGATCCCCCAATTGCTGTTTGTTCAAGGGCACACCATCCAAGAGAGCAAGGATCACACCTAGATACCCTTCATTATTCTTATAAGTAGGGATTGAAGGCAACAGATTCTCAGAAATTCTTTGTAAATGAATGCATTAATGAATTGATCAGCTGAATTAGAACCAGGGAACATTTACCGACGTTTCTGAGTTAGACTTTTTGTTTGAAGAGGGCTGAAATCCTACTGGTTTTGTTCCCAGCTGTTGGCCTACAAGGCCTGTAGAATAAGACATAGAATATAGCTTCAGAAACTCTGATTGCAACAATAATGAAAGGACAAAACCCCAAATCAAAAAGTATTTAGAAATGTTATTTTGAGATTAGGAATCAAAATGGAAACATTCCAAAATTTGTCTTTTTTCCCCCAAACCATTTTATTAAGAGCTAATCCAGACATCATACCATTCCACAGGACAATCCCATCAAGTACTATGATAGAATTGCCACCCAAATCTGTTTCAATATATTTTCTTCCTTAGTGAACCCAAATGTTTTCAGAAAGCTTGTTCTCTCAAGGGGTAATCATTTTAAAAAGAGTTGTTCTGTTCAAGTATGTGCGTCAATCCACACCTTAAAAAATTAGATATGGAATTCATTCAATGTAAAGGCCTCCAAAAATGCAATCATAAAACATATCTTAAATTTATTAAAACAAAAAATTGATTGTGTTTGTGTATGCATAGATATCATAGATTCTCGGCTGTGGTCATATTTGCAAGATCTGGGGAGAACACAGCAACAGTTAGGGACATTTTGGGTTTTCACAGTTAAAGGAGGGTTGCTCTTGGCATCTAGTAGGTAGATGCTGGAGAGACTGCTCTCCATCTATCACATACAGAACCACCTCCACAACAAAGGAAAACCCACCCCTAAATATCACTCAAAGTGAGGTTCAGAAACCTCATACGCACGCATATTTGTGAGCTCCATTTGTATAAAACAAGAATGAACTGGCTACCGCCTTATTCAGAAACAGCATATAGCACTGAGTCTGCTCCATAAAGCAGCAGTAAATCTTGGGCTCAGTGCTGAGATTATATGACTGATATAAACCAGCTTCTTAAAGCCCTGGCATCTGAGTCAATTCCCCAAGTCCTATAATGGAGCAGAGAAAAGAAGTAAAATTTTCTATGTGACGTTTAATGGCTATACAGTAATTTTTTTAGTGAACCTTTCTTATTCTATTTGTTTTGTTATTGTAGTCAACCACCACTCGGCTGCTCTTTCCTGTGCTTCAGGATGATTGGAGTCCATTGGCATACTATTTGAAGTGCTTTCTATCCACATGGAGTCTGCAGGTCATGGCCTGGACATCTGATGCATAGAAGTAGAATGCTTTACACTGTTCGATGGTGAAGTTAGAAGAGCAGCATTCTAGCTTGCCTAATGAAGGAATATCTATTAGCTATAAAACAAAATTTTAATATGCTTCTAAATGAAATATGCTTAATTTCAGGTTGATTTTTGATCCAGTTAGCATTAATTAGAAAGGCTTTATTTGGTTTTCTTTGTAAATATGCAATATTAAAAGGCATTAAAAGAACAGATTTACTTTAACCATGGAGTTTCCTTTAAAAGAATAATAATTATATACCATGCCTATTCAACTGTGAATAATGGCTTCAATTACTGGTTAAGTACCTATTTATACAAGTGTGTCATTTTGAATGAGGCTATGAAGTAAATATGTCACAGTGAAGCAGTTTTACACCAAAGCAGGTACACAGATAATTAGGATTTCTAAGAATGCTTTAAAAAAATCCTTTAGCAATTTACACCTAAAACTGAAGAAACTTGTTTAACAATGACTTTTGATGTTTTCACCAAGCGTGCTTAGACTCATAATAGCAACAATGGCTTTCCATCCAAACATTTGAAAACACCCGAACCCATTGGCTAAATGGCTTTGTTGCCTGAATGTCAACATGCCAAAAATTAGTTCTTCTCTCACTCAACACATACACTGGGTTTTCAAAACTGATCCAATTGCAATTGTGAATGGAATTTTATAGGATGGCTGTAATCCAATATGTTTTCCTTTCCTATTGCCAATTGAAGAGATCATCATTGGCGATACTAATTGTTCACACACGGATCACAGTTTCTCTTCGGAGAGTTTTTGATAGCTTCCACCGCAAAGGGTAAAGTCAAGGTCATCAATTTCCCATTCTGATTCCATAATCAATAGGTGGTTCTCAGTTGTGGGGGTGCGCCACCCATAAGCTTGGATACCATAAAACCAGTGTTGTTTGGTGTCGATGATGTGAGGGAATCAGTAAAGAACGATGCTCTATCCCTACTACATTAGTGTCACGTCACTGGACACCGAGTCATCATCTGCCTTCCCTACACAGATGCACGATCCAGCTCCCCAATAACTAAAAAGATTTGCCCCCCACACACACACATACACCATTAAGCTATCATGCTTATCATATAAATGAATTGATCACAGTATATTTCAACACCTTTCAGACTTTCAAATATACAAAGGAAATCCAAAATTGCCACTTATCAAACATTTTCTATAATAAAGAAGTGTATTTACCGATAGGCAACAGTTCCTAACCCATTTCCTACTTGCATAAGAAACAGTGTTAAACCATCCTCCCTAAAAATGTCCACATTTTCACAGGTGAGTTTGCATTCTAAAACGAACTTTTCTTTAAAAAAAAATTTATTGGAGGCTCATACAACTCATCACAATCCATACATATATCCATTGTCTCAAGCACATTTGTACATATGTTGCCATCATCGTTTTCTTTTTTTTAAATTGTTTTATAAGGGGCTCAAAAAACTCTTATCACAATTCATACATACATCAATTGTGTAAAGCACATTTGTACATTCATTGCCCTCATCATTCTCAAAACATTTGCTCTCCACTTAAGCCCCTGGCATCAGGTCCTCATTTCCCCCTCCCTTTCTGCTCCCCCCTCCATCATGAACCCTTGATAATTTATAAATTATTATTTTGTCCTCTCTTGCCCTGTCCAACGACTCCCTTCACCCACTTTTCTGTTGTCCATCCCCCAGGGAGGAGGTCACATGTAGATCCTTGTAATCGGTTCCACCTTTCTAACCCACCCTCCCTCCACCCTCCCAGCATCGCCCCTCACATCGCTGGTCCTGAAGGGATCATCTGCCCTGGATTCCCTGTGTTTCCAGTTCCCATGTGTCCCAGTGTACATCCTCTGGTCTAGTCAGATTTGTAAGGTAGAATTGGGATTATGATAGTGGGGGAGGAGGAAGCATTAAGGAACTAGAGGAAAGTTGTATGTTTCATTGTTGCTACATCGCACCCTGACTGGCTCATCTCCTCCCTGAGACCCTTCTGTAAGGGGATGTCCAGTGGCCTACAAATGGGCTTTGGGTCTCCACTCTGCACTCCCCCCCACCCATTCACAATTATATGATTTTTTTTGTTCTGATGATCCCTGATCCCTTCAAAACTCGTGATCACACAGGCTGGTGTGCTTCTTCCATGTGGGCTTTGTTGCTTCTGAGCTAGATGGTCACTTGTCAAAGAAACTTCATAGTCGCAAAACATCATCTGTTCAGCGATGCCAGTACTATTAAGCCAATAGATGCTGTATGTTGTGTTTTGGAAAAGTGTAAAGGTAAATGGGCAAAATACTGATAAGATTGAAACATTTTCTGTTCAGGGTTTCCCTGTCTCAGGCATTTAAGAGTGGCTGAGAAGTAGGGCCACCTGTGCCTTTCCATTGTCCCTGCCTTCCCCTTGCCCACTAGAAGACTCCTACCGGAGTGGCCAGGGTAGTATCTTGAGCACAGTACACAGATATTATGCATATAAAGATGATATGGGTTCCAATTTACTATTCAACCTACTTCCCTTCGTCTACCCACATGAAGCCTCTCCTCTCACCACAGTGACCTACTTCCCATTGCCTAACACACTGTGTTCTCCCCGAGCTTGTTGTGCCAAGTCATCTTTGCCCAATGAGGATGTGTCTTTTAAGATGTTTATCCAATGCCACGTCCAAGGGCACATCTCCTTAGACTTGCCCAGCCTACAGGTCATGTGCACTCTCATCTATCCCAACACGCAGTGCACACTTTGACCACCATTGCACTTGGTTTCTTAGATTCTGTGCTCACTGGCATCGCTCACAGTGCTTTCTAGTTTTAATGGCCCTGACACCCAGCGCAGTTCATAGCACGAAGCAGATGTTCAGTGAATGGTGGCTGACTAAATGAGAGCACGGGATCTGCCCAGCAGCCAGGCCTGCCATGGCTTGGATGAAATGCAAAAGAGTCACAGCAGTTCCAAGCTCAAACTGGGCAGGATCAACAGAAGTACTCTCTGGATGGGGCTGAAAGATGCATTGAGGGTCCACCCATCCATTTGCTCTGCTTCCCTGAAGAAAAAAAAAAGGCCCTTTCTGACCATTGTCAGCTCTTGCCATTTAATATGACGATTTGGGGGTTTCTGAGACCCACAACCTACCACGTGAGTTTGATACTGGAGTTCCCTACATGATTTTTGTTTTATGCAATAATGCAATATACCAGATTAAATGTGGCCACATTTCCTGTCTATATCACAACCAATGTGCACTGCCACAAATGCAGAATAAGCTATTTTTATTCAGCCTCTCCACTGCATGAACTGCTTTAATAGTCACGCATCTGTCTAAGATCCTTGTCAAACCTTGCTTGGTGATAAGAGAAGAAATTCTTTATTCACTAGTACAGCAATCACTTTATATACCTCCAAGTAGACTTTCAATGCACAGAAAGTTTTAAATGCATGTCAGAAGCAATATTCAAGAGCAGTCATCTTCCAGATGATAAGGCAAAGCGGGTTCCCAGCTGACGACTGAATATTTAAGGCCCCATCTTTTGTCTGGTAAAATGTTTATCTGGCTTTAACTAGCACTCAAGACTGACTTATCATAAAGCTTCTCATTAAAATCTCCGAACTGACAAACAGGCCTGGAGACCTGGCTGTAGATCGCTTTCAAGGTCTTGCAGGATGCTAAATGAGTCTGGGCAATCATTTCTCAAACCACTGTGGTGATCAAGAGGGAAAGCCGCCTGTTATCTTACTTACCGCCATTGTTTAGACCGCAAATTGTCTAAATGTGTCACAAGGCACCTCAATTCTGTCTGTTACTAGAAAAGCAGCTATTCCTTGTCTGGCAATTTGCTACAAAATGCACTTTATTTTGTGGTCCCTCAGAGAACATTTCTAGCTATTTGTTTTCTCCTTTAAGACATTTTGTGGAATTTGCTTGGTTAGAGCTAGCAACTCCACTTAACAGAAGGGGTCAGGCATGAAGTCATAACCCAACCTAAGAACAAATTCACCCCTTTTAAAGTACACTTTCCTATTTAGGAACAAATTCATCTCCTTTAAAGTGCACTTCTATTATTATTATTTGTATTAATATCCCTCACATTTATTTTATACCCAATTGATGAAGTGCTAGATAATCTGAGACGAAATATGTTTGGTGGAATGGCTCCATTCTAAGGTCATAGTTTATGTATTATCCTCAACTGACACATCTTCTTCAGCCTGCAAGATGTTCAATGAACATACATAAAGTGGCCTCGTAGATGAAAGCCTGATTTATGTTTTATTTGACAATGTTAGAAGATTTCTGCCAGAAACAAGTTTTCTTACCCTTAGGTTCTACAGCTATTTTCCTCAAATAGCAATCCAGTATGAGTAAGTTTACCTCTACTACTTATCATCAAGTTGTTTATGACTCATGGCGCCTCCACGCGGGTCCCAGTGGACTAGCACTCCATAGCGTTTTATTTTTTTTAATCATTTTATTGGGGGCTTGTACAATTATCTCCCCCCAGATCATCACAACCCCAGACACCCTAGGGATGGGGTTCAGAACGCTTGTATAATTCTTATCACAATCCATACATGCATCCATTGTGTCAAGAACATATGTACATTTGTTGCCATCATCACTCTCAAAACAATTGCCTTCTACTTGAGCCCTTAATATCTGCTGCTCATTTCCCCCCTCCCTCCCCACTCCCCCCTACCTCATGAACACTTCATCATTCATAAATTATTATTATTTTGTCATATGTTACACTGTCTGACATCAACCCCCCCCCCCCCGCCTTCTTCTCTGCTGTCCATCCCCAAGGGAGGAGGCTATACATAGATTCTTGTAATCAGTTCCCCCTTTCTACCCCACATGCATAGTGTTTTCAATGGTATTTTTGGGGAAAGCAAATCCTTCCAAAAAACTTGGCCTTCCTCCCGAGCTACCACTTGGTGGAGCAGAACCTGGAACCAGTTGGTGAGCAGTTAGCACGTCACCATTTGCCACAATCAGGATATGAATGGTATTAAATTCATTCACCCCTCATTCCACAATGGGGTTGGCCTCAAGACAGCATCATGTGGGAGCTGAATTCAGACTCTTTATGCAGATTTCCTTCCCAGACCCACCAACTCATCCTCTGCCTGTCAGTTCGACCCCCACCAATCACTTATGTCTGTAAAGATCTAAAAGAAACCCTTCTGGTGTTCTGTTTAGGCCTTCCAGGGTTTTGCGTGAACCTTGTATTGCACTGCTTCTCTTTGTTTGATTCTTAACCATTTAAAAATTTTTCTTTTAAAATTGGTTCTTATTCGAGGCATATGCAGCTTCAAATACTCTTGTTGTTGTTGTTGTTGTTGTTAGGTGCCATCAAGTGGGCTCCAACGCACAGAGACCCGATGTGCAATGGCATGAAACACCGCCGGTTCAGGGCCGTGCTCGCCGCCACTGCTCTGTCTGACGTCTGAGTACACTGACGCAGCCCCCGTGTCAATCCATCTCGCCAGAGGTCTTGGGACATCAGTACGCCTCCTCAGTGTAACTGCAAACACCCAATCACTATTTAGTTCACTTCCTCAATAATCTCTGCCTGTATCCATTCCACTGCTTTCTAATGTACCATATATACTCGAGTATAAGCCGGCCCGAATATCAGCCGAGGCACCTCATTTGGCCACAGAAACTGCATTAAAAATATGCTGGAAAAACTCGGCATATTCATGAGTAAATATGGTACATGACACAACTTCATGCTACCCTTCAAATTGAAACATACATTCTTTTCAAACAACATGTTCTGCTCGACCAACAAATTAGAAATAACCATTGCAGTCAAAAGGAGCCTCGTTGGTGCAGTGGTTAATCACTCAAGCTACTGGCTAAAGAGCTGGCTGTTCAAACCCACCATCTGATCCCCTGGTGACGGTCTGTGTCCATCAGCATTATAGCCTCGGACGCCCGGTGGAGCCATTCCACTCTGTTCTACAGAGTCACTATGGGTGAGAATCCACTCGACAGCAACAAGTGTACGCTTCAGTGTCTGAGCATGTACCTAGTACGAGAATAAGAGCTCATGTCTAAGTACTTTCACTAGCCCTAGAAGCATGGCATTGATTTAAAGTATTAGAAGCAACATTCAAAAATGGTTCTACTTTGTTGGGGACAGCTGGAATGAACCAATGCTCAAAACACTTTTAAAACGAAAGGGTTTACCAGTTCTTTTGTGCTTTTCCCTAAACTCCGGAACCAAATTTCCAACTCCTCACCAAACTCAGACTCTTAGGCAACTCAAAGCAATCATGAATATTCATATGTTTGCATTTATTTGTTAGTTTGTTTTCCGAGTTCCAAACTCCCAAACTCAGAATATGTTTTGTCTTCTGTTTCATTCTCAAAATAATACAGGGATTTTTAAGTCATTTATATTCTCATTCTCCCTTGCCACCAATAACAATCCAGTTAATTCCTCGGGAGCTAGTGGCACAGTCATTGTGTGTTCACCTGCTCAAAGGAGGGCCAGCCGGTTGTACCCATTTCTTACTAAGCTCATTCCAGCTCCATCGTGTATAGTTCCAGGGCCGGTCTTCCCATCTTCTTATTTTCCACAACATGGCTCCTGTCTTTTATCGTATAAAACATTTTAAAAGTTCATGGGAAAAACCGGAATAAAAGATAATGGAATTTTTTCCCACAAACTTTTTGGAGACCCTTTGAGGAATCATAAAAAACAAAAAGGGCGCTGCATTGTCTAAACTCTCTTGCATTTGGATATAGATATGTCACTTCTGGTGACAAAAGCTCCCCCAACAGATCTAGACCTGGGCGCCAATTGAGAGGAGCAGCAGAAGGCACCGGCCTCCACTGTGCCAGCCCAGAAAGTGGCAACGCCTGGTGGGCAATAGAAGGGACCATTTCCTTACCGGCGAAATGTGGTTTTGGGGTGGACAGTGTCAATAGTGCCCTTATGGTCACGCAGCAGAATTATTCAGAACTGTGTTGTTTGATACCATCCAGCATTCACTGACAATCAGATGAAGTAAAGGTTCCATTTTCTATAACCACTATTTTTATGAAATAAACCATATACTAATTTCATTGCTTTAAATAAAATAAAGTGAAGATAAATGGATGAGAGAGAAACCAAGCTAATATCTTCCTCTCAACATTAGTTTACTAATAAACAAACAAAAAAATCATTTACTAAGAAACTGAATATTTTCTAGGGTCCCTTGAAGGGGAACAAATAGAATGTTCTGTCCACCAACTGATAGTTCAAATCTGCGGCACTTACCACCGTGCACTTGCACGGTCATTTGAATATTCCGTAATTTTAATACTATATCATTTGTATATTGTTTCAAACTGCCATTAAAAACAGTGCGATGCTGCAAAGATATGAATATAAACATATTGCAAAAATACCCTTTTTCTGACCTCTCAGTCACCCTGCTGAAATTACTATATTGTATTAAAGTTGTCCAAGGGAGAACTATTCTGAACAGGCAGTACCCCACCTTTTCCCCTTGGCCCTCCCTCTGCTTTCATAGATTATAAGGCAGAGAGGCGGGGAAATGAATGTCCAGCAAAATCAGGTGTTTTGACTAGCATGCGATGTCTTCAATATATACTTTTACTTTATTTCATGCAAAAGTAAGCCTGACGCTGGGTGCCTGCCAACAGCTACACGTTTCCTTACCATGATGGAGACAGATCCCCCATCTCATCATGAAAAGGCTATCTTCAAAGACTCGTTGTTTTTGCTTATTTCCTTCTGACAGATGTTTCATATCATCTACCTCAACAGGCGAGTTCATCTGTAAGGGACACCCACTGTCTGCAGCCAGCTGAGGCAACAGTACCAGTGTCATCTGTGGACAGTATCATCCCACTCCCCTGACCTCAATGAAGGCCACATCCAAGTGCAGGAATAACAAACAGCGCCATAACTTCCTTTACAACGTTTCCAGGACAAGAGGTGGACTCGCTGCTGCTGTATTTTATTTATTTATTTATTTGGACTCGCTTCAGCCAAGAGGGCTTGAAAATGTGCCACACGGAATAGTCAAGCTCGTGTGGAACATTTAAGCATCACCAAACTAGTCGATTGGGTTAATCCCGAGATTAAAGAAAAACAAAGCAATACGATTCAGCTGAAAACATCTGGTTGACTCTGTGCCACGTCAATTAGCGAGAGCATGCATCTGTCAGTCAGCTCTTTCCCTTTGGTTGTACGAGTTCCCACGAAGAAATGTCCATACCACCAACAAATCCAATTCTTTGAAAGACCACAGGGATAGTAAACTATGTCTTAAACCGACAGAGAATTAACATGAATTGCTTTGGGGTGGAATTATACCTTGTCATTAAAATACATCCTTAGGACCCCAAATTGAATCGATCTTGACTTGCCTAAAATTAAAACAAAAGAAGTTTATCTTGACTTACCTAAAATTAAAACACAGCGTTTAGTATTAAAAGTATATCACTGTCATACGTTGAGAGACTGCTCAGATGTTAAGGACTTTCATAGACCTGGATATGATGGAGCTATATAACTTTTTAAAAGTTATATGACAGGGCTTCAAAAGTTAGTCGGAAAATTCCATGATCTATTAATTCCATTTGTTACATGGACTTTTTAAATTCCTGTAGTATTTAGGTGATAGTTAGGAATTTGAGATTTAAGTAAGTTTACAAATTCATTCACTCACCAATCATTACTGGGCACTTCTTGTGTCTGGCTTTCAAAGAGCTTAAAGTTCAATAGTTAAGTAGCTTAAAAATGATATCGTAAATAACAGTGTTTCAAAATATAACAGTAGCGAGGTAATTGAAGAGATTAAAGTTTCCATAGAAATAAATATTATTGGCTATACTATGTCCATTTCTGTCTTCACAGTTCAACCTGCTACTGGCTGATTGCTGAAACCCAGCGCTTGAAGTCACAGGTGAAGTCCCTTCCTCATTAAGCACACTTGACTGTTGAGTTGCAGCCGGAGGTCATGGGTACCAGACCCTAATCACAGGAGTGAAGAATACAGAATAAAGGAAGGAAATAGTTTTAAAAGATAAAGGAGAATTGTAGACATCCCAGATTGTATCTGAAAATGACTCAGGAGTTCTCAAGGTCAAAAACATCTTTGTAGGAGACCAGCCCTAACATTTCCAGAAATGAATGGCTCATCTTTAAAGAGCAGGAAATAATCCCAGATACCATAATTTCTATTTTAGATCATAGCTCTAGACACTGAATATGGAATTCCATAGAAAATGGATGCGTTTGAATCGTGGTGTTGGAGAAGAATATTGAAAATATCATGGACTGCTCAAAGGACAAACCGATCTGTGCTGGAAGAAGAGTTCTCCTTCGAGGAAAAGATGGCAAAGCTTTGTCTTACTTAACTTTGGACATGTTGTCAGGAAAGAACAGTCCCTGGAGAAAGGAAATCATATTTGGAAAAGTGGAGGGTAGCGAAAAAGTGGAAGGTCTTTAACAAAAGGGACGGACACAGTGGCTGAATAAATTCGCGCAGGCATAGGAAACGGCGCAGGACTGTACAATGTTTGCTTCTGTTCTGCAGACAGTCGCTTTGGGTTGGAGCCGACTCGATGGCACCTAACAGCAATAATCATAGCTCACCTATGGGGCAAGCCTTCGATGAATGCCAGTTGGCAACCCACTTGTTAATCGACTAGGAAAGCTGTGCTGTGTCATTCCTCCTGAAAATAAAACATGTGCACTAAAAACGTTTCCTCAATCAATTTTTGGTAGAAATTTGAGTGGCAATGGGATGGCAGATACAGCTAACCAATGCATTATAAGTGACCATGCTGACTCTAGTGGGCTTTAAGTAAGATTGAAACTCCTAAAACATAGACCTAACAAATACTAATATCTAGTAAGTTGTCATAAAGTCTTTAAAGCAATTATGTCAATGCAGTGCCATCAAATGCAGAAAATTCAGAACTTATTAAAATAATGAAAATTATTTCGTTAATATTTCTTGTGATTTTTAATACTAACCATTTTTACATATATTCATTGGGGAATTTTATTAATCAATTATTAAAGTTAAAAATAAAAATGATATTCCAGTTATAATAACTAATTATATCATTTCAACCTACTTGGCATGGTTATAATTTAGATTCAGATGGGCAAGTAGATTTTTAAAAAACACTGTCTCGGGGGCATGGTGGTGGTCTTTTTATTGTGATTTGAGTGAACGTTTACAGAGAAAACTGCTTTTCCTTTCAACAAGTCATGCACATTTTGTTTTGTGACATTAATTGCAATTCCCACAAAACAACATCCTTCTTGCCACTTTCTCCCTGTGTTTACTATTCCTTTGCCCCCTTCTTCCTATTACTCATCATGACCCTAACAGACCATGGAGAACCGGCCTTTCGGGGTCCCAAGGCTGCAAGTCATGAAGAGAGTCAAGGGCTTCCTCTGCTTCCATCAGAGTGGTTGGTGGGTTTGGACCGCAGATGTTGTAGTTAGCAGCCCAGCGTAGCAGGCCAAGGAACTCATTTCCTCTAGTTATTTGGTTAGCTCTAAGGTGTTTTTGCAACTTTTCCCAGAGCTTCGTCACCAAAACAGGGTATTGAACTCTGTCATGGGCTCCATTTTTCCATTGGTAATAAACTGTTTTTGAACAAAGGTAGTCGTGTTCAGGGGTTTCTAAAAAGGATAGGAAACTGGTTTTTGAATATAACAATTAGTTTAGCATTTTTAAAAAAGTATCTAAATACCAGTTTATTTGAACACCAGTAATCTTTGAAATTTTACTTCACAAATTTTGAAAAGCCAAACTATAAATCACTCAAAATTTTAATTTGTGTTTACAGACACGGGGGAGAATAAGAAACACGCAGACCCATTTTTGAACATTTTCAGCTAAAGAAACAGTTCAAATTTCATTTTATTCAACTTCCTTCACCTTTTTGTATGGTGTAGTTTCAGTGACATGGGATTGGTGTTTTTTATTACTACCTGGAATGAACTAACATGAATCTGGATTCCTATGATGGCGAAGATTGTTTTAAATCTAGGTTTGTTTTAAAGCATATATCATGAGAGGGGCCGATGAGAGTACAACCAGACTTTTTGAAGAGTCTTGGAGCTAACGTTCCAAGATAATATTAAGCCAATCAAATTATTCCATTAATTTTATTCCTATGTTCTGTTAAGTGGAAAGAGCCAGGGAGAAATCTTGGGCTGACAAGGTAGGAATAAAGATTGTGAATGTAGGGGAAATGTCAGAACTTATAAAAGCAGGTGCAGCTGCCTAAGCCAAAGACATCACCATTCTGAACCTGGGACTCTTTATTTCATCGGGAGGTATAAGCTGCAGCTATATCAAATTTCTGGTACCAAAATGTAGCTCTGGGAGGAGTCCCCTGAAGCTTATTCCATGGGGATATTGGAACAGTTCAATCAAAATTTCCAAACACACACAACATTGTGAAGGAGCTGTGCATTATAACGACTGAGGGACAGGACATTACCATGAGAAGAGACATGGACAGCTAACATAAATGGTGACTGAGGTTAGCAGTTAACTAAAAATGTGATTATAGAATAGGCAACAACTATAGTGATTATTGAGTTAGTAAACTGTATAGTTTGCAATTTTTACAGACCTACATAGAAGGGAGCTGAGTAGCTGCGTACTCAAACCAGAGAGCCTACATTTCTGACATCTATATTTTCCTTGAGGTGTCATGCCTTTTCTTTAATCTCTGAGAAATTCAAAGTTTTCTGGCCCTTTATTTTACCAGTACATCTATACCTTCTTGAAAGAGGTGCTCCAGAAATCGGTAATGAGCTCCTTGGTCTATTTTCTTTTTAAAAGTGGGTGGCACCCAGCCTTGCCTTTTATTTAGTGAGCCGGGTACCCGGAGAAGGTCACAAAACCCAGTCACTGCTGGAATTACTTCTGAGGTATGAAAAGTGTGTGTTTGTACAAATATGCCGGATACAACTGATGTCGAGAATATTATAAGAGCTGTAAGAATCCCCAAGTAAAATGATTAAAAAAATAAAATTTTAAAAGTCTGTTTTTGGAAACTTCTTTAACCTAACTATGCAGATCTATTGATATAAAGGTTTAAGTAAAACCTCCTTAAAAGTTTTAAAGTTTATTTTACAAAACAGGTAAGGAATATATCATCCCTATTTTCTTTCTCATTTAAAAATAAGGCGAGTCTGTATGAAAAGCAAAATAACAAAACAAATACAGAAACGCTGGATACTTATCTTTTGGTTTTATTTTGAATGACTATTGTTCACTTAGGAACCCTGGTGGCCTAATAGTTAAACTTTGGGCTGCGAACTGCAAGATCAGCAGTTTGAAATCATCCTCCGCTCTGTGGGAGAAAGACGAGGCTTTCTACTCTCAAAAGACTTATAGTTTCTTAAACAATTGGGGACAATTCTACCCTGTCCTATCAGGTTGCTAGGAATCAGAATCAACTCAGTGGACGTGAGAAGGTTCAGAGTTTGGGGTGTTTTTATTCAGATTATAAAATGGACAATACATAAAGTAAGGAAAATGATATAACATGCTCCCTTTTTAAGAAGAAATTCCTTAGTTTCTATTTAATTCATAATTACTTGAGCTTTTGTTTTAACATGTGGAGTTTCTGGGGGGGGGGGGAGACCCCTCTGCTATTCCAAAATAAAATTAAATCAAAATGATTACTCAAGGCTCATGGTACAAAATGAATAAATAAAGTTTCCTATGTGTGGAAAACGATAAGGGTTTTTTAACATGTAATTTTAAAATAATGCTCTAATTAACATAGGCTTAAATAAAATATAATTTGTAGGTGATTTTTCTAATGCACATTTTAAAATGCAAGACATTTATTAAGTATATAGACAATATTCATAGCATTAATACTGATCACTTTCAATAACGATAAAGATTTTAAAATCAAGCATTTTTACCTTAGACCTATCATCTAATCTGATGATATTCTGAGACATGTCGATTTAAATGATACTATTGGAATAAATATTTATATCAAAAATCAAAGTTTTTAACAAAATCCTTTTAGCTTCTTTTTACTTACAGAATGATGGGATTGTTAAAAGATTAAATACAGTTTACATTCTCATGCTAATCAGTTTTGACGCACATAGTTAATTTATTAATATGTTATATTCTATACACAAGAACCCAATGACTCTATTTTCATTCATTTCAATTTGATTTACTCCAGGCTAAATGATATAATCCTAATATTAAAACGCAGTGAGGAATCAGACAGTTATAATGAAATAGAACCGGTGTTATCTGGATTGAAATATAGGTGTCCAAACTCTGCTTCCAATTTGTTTAATATCTGAAAAGTCAATTAACCGCTCTGAGCCTTTACTTTCTTCGTTTGTAAAAATATGTACTGTTAAGGTTTAAATGTTCATATATGTCACATTTGGTAAAATACAAGTTTGGGGTAAAAAGAGGACGACCATCAAGGGGAGTGATTGACACAGTACTGCAACCATAGCCTCAAAGAGAGGAATACTATGGGGTGAGCACCAGACCAGCTGTGACTTACAAGGTTGCACATCGCAGCACCGAGTTGGAAACGACTCAGTAGCAGCTAACAACAACTCAGGTGTATAGTGTATAATAAACCAAGAGCAAGCCACTGCTGTTAACTCAAGTCTGACTCTCAATCAGAGTATTTAAGTACCCTATAAGACAGACTATCATATCCTCAAGAGCCTCATCAGAAGACCCAACCCCCCCCTCCCCCCCACGGCCCTGGAGACAAATCTGACCCAAAACTACCTCTGTTGGACAGTGAAACTTCCTCCTGGGGTTGCAGATGCTGTATGTCTTATGGCAGGAGAAAGCTTCATCTTTCTCCCCATAGCAGCTGGTGGGTTCGAGCTGCTGACCTTGTGGTTAGTAGCCCAATGTGTACTAGGCCACCAACATTCTTTCATGTGAAGAAAGTGAAGGTCTTCTTTTGGTAGCCTGAATGGCAAGCAGTTCCCCCAAATGTACCAAATCAGCAAAATCAAAACCTCTAGTACCCATGCTTGTTGATGTCTAGAATGATCTGTGGCTGCTCTTGGCTGCCATTGGGACTTCAAGGGTATGGAGGAGACCTGCTCCAAGAAGTTTTTAAGGCTTTGACCTTTCAGAAGCAGATCACCAGGCCTTACTTTTGAGGGACCTCTGGGTGGGACTGAACCACCATACTTTCAATTAGTAGTGCACTTCTTAAATATTTGCACCACCCACGGACTGTTGGACATTCTCTAGACATTAATGAACACTTTATTACATAGTTAGAGAAGCACCACAGCTAAGCCCACTAACAATCCCATTTAAGCCAAGATGCTAGTGATCACATTAAAGTCCTCAAGAGACCTTCGGAGAGAAGTGCACACCATATACGCTTAGATGCACTGGATTCTTGTATTCGATTCTTGTGGTTTGTCTCTAACTCCCACCACACACACACACACACACACACACACACACACACACACACACACACACACACATTCAGGACCTTTTAATGCATGAGATCAGAGTCTCATGCATTATTCAACGTTAGTATGTATCAGCAATTTACTTCTAGACTCTTTAAAATGCTTATTTGATTAAACTGTCTCTTCCCCATAGACTTTAAGTTTCATAAAAGGAGGGATTGTACTCCATTTGCTTTCAATTTATCCTTAAATCTGGCACAGTGTATACAGTACTGGGCAAAAAGTGACTTCTATATAAATATTGCTAAATTTTTAAAAAGCAAAGGAAAGAAAGATGTTGCTTCCAAATAGCTGAGTGTCCTGAAGAAAGGGCAGGCCAAGTTAAAAGGAAAATTGAAAATAACAGCTGAGATGCACGATGATAAATTATATAGGCCTGACAGCTTTTATCAAAATATAACCTTACATATATAACAAAATTTGTAAGTATATTGCTTGTTATTTTTCCTCCCTGCTGGGATGTAATTTCCATAAGGGAAAAAATATTGTTTGGTTTGGTGATATCCCAAGTGTCTAGAAAGGTTATGTGGTGCACAGTAAATATCTAATAAATGAATAAGTAAAGGAATGAATTACACTGGCTCTATAATTCCACTAAGTTTAATATTTTGAGTATAATATTTTAGTTCTAGGAAAAGGAAGAACTGAAAAAGGATTTACGTTTTAATTGCTATTCTTCCAAGGTGCCACAGAAGGAATCTACTTGAGTCTCCTGGAAATAGTCCCAAAAGTTAACGGAATGCTCAGAGTAATAATTTGGATGCTTTTGAATCTCCAGTTGAAGCATTATTGCATACTCTGAGATTTATAAAATCGAAAACATATTTTCTGCCCCTAAGGAACCTTTTTACTTTTCAAATCCAAAGACTCCCCCCCTCCCTGGAAATAGAATCCGCATGCTTCTGATGCATTTACACTTGCAGTGCTCCGTCACAATTCTGGTTAGACTGAAGTGATACCTGAAAGCCCTCTGCTTCACCCGAACGGAAAAAAAAAGCAGGGTTTCCAGCGACAGCAATAGAAGAAATATCTAACTACTTGCTGATACACTGGAAATCCTGAACTGTCAAACAGTTAAACAGCTCACCATGAGGTGAGAAAAAGGAGAACGTGGGTGCTTTCTAATGGATCGTCACTGCAGATTATTAAACTTGAAATCAAGCAGGGAAGATATCAAAGTGTCGTATCATCCAGCAATTTTCTAATGAAATTATAGCGGGTGCAAAGCCAAAATGAAAGGATAAAGAGACATCGCAGAGGACTACTTTCGTCTGGCTTAATTTGACTCTGCTAGGCAACCAAGGCGGGAGTAACTGATTTCATTATTCGAGGACAGTTGTAAGAAGAAATCACGTCCACCAGAGGGTTTCTCATCACATGCCTAGCTACGTGCAATAGAAACATCCGTGAGCAAATGATTGGATCATTCTGATTTTCATCGGCCTGCTGGGCACGTTCCTAAGCAAGGATGAGTGCTACTCATAAGGCTGCCTTAGCGAGGAACCATGGGGACGCACCACGGCCACCTCAAAAGAAAAGACCACCGCTGTAGCTGCTTGCATCAGGAAGGTGGTCCAGGGGAATAATTTAATGAGCTTCTTTTGAAAAAGTAAAAAACAAGAATTATTTGATACTAGTTCAAGATGTCAGTTATTAGTCACTAAAATACCCTCCTGCTGCCTGGCAGCCAACAAGCTTTCACTCTCCCCAGCTTCATATTGAGCCTAGTTTTAGAGAAAGACATGAAGGGAAGTTAAATCTTTGAGCAGCAATCCAATTTGTAAATACTTGTCTAAACAGACATACTCTTAGGTTCTTAAGAAACTTATTTATTTTCTTACATTTTGGGGATTTTTTTTTCTCCTGCCAAATAGGACAGAGAGAAAACACCAAGAACAACACATATTAAGTACTCTGTGCATGGAAAATCCCACAGGAAAACATGATTCGGTTCAATAATTTAGTTTTCATATTCTTTGTGCAGCTTTTTCAAGTTGGCCATTTGAAACATTGGAATCATTGAGTCATTCTGTGCACACACTTTTATGACCAGCAAAAGTGCTTATTATTACCAGCATCAACACACTAGAGTTTAAAGTCCCTAATGCCAAGACTGAAATTACCCAGCAAAGCCTGAAATAATAATCTATCCTGTCAATAAAAAGAAGAAACTTTTTCCCCCACTCAGAGCATGAGGAAGAGACCACCCAATTTTATAAGGGCTAGGGAACTTCACTGGTAACAGCCTAGAATTTATAGTCTCTACTTAACAAATAGGGACCAGGAGGCTGCCTCCAGCTAATGCTGACTCGTGGTTCTGTGAGGTTTTCTTTTCTTTATTATTTTTATTATTCCTTTAAAAAAATCATTTTATTGGGGCTCATACAACTCTTATCACAATCCATACATACATCAATTGAGTAAAGCATCCTTATACATTCGTTGCCCTCATCATTCTCAAAATTCGCCTTCCGCTTGGGTTCCGGGAATCAGCTCATTTTCATTTTTTCCCTTCTGTAAGGTTTTGAACTGCAGCGATCTTACAGTGTTCTCACTATACGACGGCCATGAGAGGTGAATCTACAGTGATGATAACTGGATTAATTGTTTCTTGGGGGTATGGCAGGGGGGGTTTCGGGAAAATGGGGTTAGCAGTTAAGAACAAACTGTTTGCGCACATAGGGACCTAACAGTGAAATATATAAATCTAATATATTGAGGTCTCTACCTTTTTGAAAGTCATAGTTACAGAGCTAGGATTTTCTTATGGACTCGACAAAGGCGTTGACTGCCTTCTTGGTTTGTATTAGTTCAGGGTTAATACTGTGTTCACCTAATTGAATCCATCTTCCTCTTGTTGGAGTTGTGTTGCTATTGGAAAGATGGTTAAAAAAAAAAGATGAAATGCTTATGAAATACATGATTTAAATGAAAGACGTTATAGATGGATATAAAGAACAATTTCTGAAGCTTTTAATTTGACTCCTATGTTTCCTTGGGGCTGGATTAAAGGGCTCGTTAGATTTCTTTCAGTTGAAAGCATCTGTCTCTATTTTCTAAATTCTCATGGAGGTCAGAGACCAAAATAGGAACATCAGTTACATAAGCATTTTGATTGATGTGGTATTCTTTCATAATCAGCTTTGAAATTTTAAGTGAAAATAAAATTATAATTAAATTGCTAAATAATCTTGTTTGCAAGCAATATAAGCACAGTACACATATGGCTAATTCACTCAATATGATGTCACTATATGCATATTATTTCATATTTCTAAGTTAAAGAGCTATTGCACAGATCAGTCCTCATAATTATTAGTGAAAAATAAAGGAATTACTAGCAATCCCATCTACTCCTGTGAGAATCTCACTCCTGTGAGAATGAATGAGTCCAGTCTACCACTGCCATCGGTAGGCAGCAAAACTACAATTCAAGCCAGATATTGAAATTATTTTCTGGTCCCTCAAACTCATCACGCTCAAAAAGACCTCCATGTCCCTGATCTTGAACTTCTCTAATGCATTCAATTTTACATATTAATACATAGTTCACATTAATTACATAGTACACATATTAATTCAGTTCAGAAACACTGCCTACTACCTAGATACCAAGGGTTGAAACTGTCTACAGTCAATTTTGAATTTTACACCTCTCATATCCTTTCTCTTGTAGTTTTTCTATTTTACCTCATTTCTACCATCTATATTTCTACCATCTATATTTTCTCCTCTTATTTTCATTTATACATGACTCAATAGTGTCCATCAGTCTTTTGTGGTCCCTTAATGACTGAACATCTTCACATGAACACCTATTGGTACTCTCTCTGTGTAGGTCAGTCACATAAAACTAATTGTACATCCATCCATATGTCCACGAACACATAGCAGAAACCACTTCTTGAAATATCTTCTATAGATAGGTATGTATGTTTATTTCAGAAAGTTGGAGGGCAATAATTTTGGAAAGTAATATTAAATATAAGGATGTAGCGTGTAACACAAACCTAGTCTCATAATGGTTTTTCAGTATTGATTGAAAATACTTAGAGATACAAGACTAAGGAGATAAAAGGTTTTATAGGAAAGTCTGAATTGATTTTTAATATACAACACTGTCATGCAGACATGTGTCTAGTGTATATTGATTAAAGCCCTTTAGGAATGTTTCTTTGATATAAGTTCTCTGTTCTGAGTAGATGTTTTTATATTATTCAGAACCCCAGTGGTAATTAGTCTGATTTCCTCTGTGATAAGTGAGAATTCAAAAAGCAAAACAAAAACAAATAAAAGCACTCTTCTTTTTGAACATGGACAGGATTAATTATGTTCCTTATAATTTGCTTCTGTTTTCTTAGTTTGATCCTACTATTTTCTTCCATACATGATATATTTATACCACATTAAATGATGTACAACAGGGTCAAGCATCAGTCCAATTTAAAAATATATGTACTGTACAGAAACAGTGATGTCAAGAGAACCCGGGTCATGGAGTGACTTCCTGACCAAGGCAGCGGGACAAAGGCATGGTTTCTCTGGTATTTTCTCACCTCTGAAGTGCAGTCTTCAGAGACAGCTAAACGTGTAGAGTTAGTTACTGTTAGATGGTATGGCATGGTATCTGCTATATCTGAATCCAAATACCGTATATATCGTGGATAAGCCAAGTTTTTAGCACATTTTTTTCTTTCTTTATATTTTTACATTTTATTAGGGGCTCATAAAACTCTTATCACAATCCAATTATCACATTTTTAATGCAGTTTTTGTGGTAAAATTAGGTGCCTCAGCTGATATTCAGGTTGGCTTTTACTTGAGTATATACGGTAATCAATTTAGGCAGACACTTTAAAATTCTCAAGGTGCACAGCACATAATTGATTCTGCTGCTTCAGTTGTTAGTAAACTTACTGCCATGTAGTTGATACCGACTCACAGTGACGTGGGACAGGGTAAAGAGGGCCCTGGGAGTCTGTGACTGTAATTCTTTATGGAAGTAGAAAGCCTGGTTTTTCTGCTGAGAATGGCTGGTGGTTTCACACTGCTGAGGTTCGCAGCCTAACGTGTAGCCACAAACGCCACTAGGGATCCTCCCTTTGTTATTAGGACTATATTTTACACGTGGTTCATATAGACAAGTTCATTCAGGTTGATCGAATACTGTCCAAAGTGCCCAATGACTTCAGAGCCACCTCGAGGTGATGTCTGGTTACTGGCAACTGTTTAGGGAGTGGAAAGCCCAGTCTTTTCACCCAGGAGGAGCTGGTGGTTTCAAACTCCCAACCATGAGGATTGCAGCCCACCCCTACATCATCAGGTCTCCCTAGATCCTTGTGGTACTTGTGTTAGTTAAACATGATTTTATGTCCACCAGACATTCCTGGCTAGGGGTGGAGTTAAACCTGTCAATCAAGTCACAGCTTGATGTGCGTGCATATTCGGGGTTTGGCCTTCTCATAAGGAGGCCCTTCTCTCACCCTCAATTTGCTACGTTCTGGTCCTCCACTAAGAGCCGCTGCAGTCCTGCCATGTTTGCACCAACCTCTTGGATTACACAACTCTGCACCGAGCCTGTGTTCTTCCTTCATTCTGCATCATTGCATGTGGCTGCTAGTCTGAAGAAGTACTTAATGGACTAGTATCGGATTTATAGACTTGAGTTGGGCAGGCCTGGGATATTTTCTTGATATATAGTTATTTTTTGATAGAACGTTCTTTCTGACACATGTATGAGTGTCACCGGATTTATTTCTATAGTCAGCCTGGCCTAACACAGCTCCCTGGAATTTTCCCCCCATAAAATTAAACATTTAACCCTCGATTTTGGGGGTTATTTATTTTTTGCGTGTATGAGTAAAATACAGAAGACCAAAGAATAAACTGATATTTAAGACATTTGACTAAGAAATGATGCAATATTACATTCCACCTCCTAGACTTTAGCAACGAAAACAATGATCAATGACCTTTCCTGCATGTCTCTCTTCACTAGAGAATATGGCAATATACACAATTTACTACCATTTTAGACCCGGCTTTCAGAAAATATGGACAAAATTTTATTGTTTCTCCGGAAAAACTACCCATAATCTAACTCCCAAAGTCTAACAGGTTTATTTCCTTTGTCATAGGATCTTCATTTCTTTTTTCTTAATTTACTTTTGACTTTTAAAATATGCCTTCAATTATAAGTAGCCTCAACTTTTTCCTAAGAATTGGGGGCGGTAAAAATCCATGGTATGCATTCTCTTAGGTAGAAAGGGGGAGGGTGTATACTTTTTAATTAAGTTTTTATTATTTTTATTTTAAAATATTATCACCTAGTAGAAAATTAGGTGTCATAGAGCATAGAACTAACTTGTTCAGATAGATATCAAACAGTACAAACTTCTCCAATTTGTTTAATTCTCTTCAATACCTTTTCATCCTTGTGAAAACAAGGTTTGCTGCTCATCTTACCGAGTGGATCAGCTAAAATTCCAGAAGACAAAAGGCAGACAGAGAAGAGACTAGCAAGAAAAATTCTTTATGACCTATTCTACACCCTTTGCAGATACTGATCAACCATGGCTATCAAATTCATAAATGTATGATAAACACTTCATTCCAGAGTTTATAACAAATACACAATACCCTCAAAACATTCTAATGACTTTCCTGTAAGGGAGAGAGGTCAGAGGTGAGGGAAAATATATATTTGATGAATAATACTTTTGCTTAAGTTGATAAGGGCAAATTTGTAACTGGGAAGCACTGAGTTATATATTATGACCATATAATCTTGTCCACATTGATTTTTTTCAAATGTACCAACTGGCAAAGGGAATATTCAATTAAAATTTGTTCAAAGACAAATTTCATTAATATTAATTATATGATTAATAAACTATTTCTGAAAAGAAAAAAAAAACGCCCAACGCAGCACCCTAGCACCCTAGGAAAATGCCTCTCCCAATGAATCCAATGCAGACAAAGTAAGGCCCTTCAAAAGTAAACAATACCAAACAACAACAGCAATGCACGAAATCCTACTAAATTGGGCGTATATGTCTGGTATCTCTTCATTTCCACTCTTTTACACGAGCATTTTGACGTGCTTAACAGTGAAGCAAACGATTCGTCTAGTGTTGCCATACTAAACTGTCTTGGAGGTTTTGTTCTGAGGAAGGTCGGAGGGATACAATTTCCAGCTACAGTATTCAGAGAACTGGACTCAAATGGGACCAATGTACCTTCACTCTCAACACTTCAGTAATTTCATAACTTGTTTGTTTCCCCAGCAGCATTCATAAAATAAATGATTTACCCTATCTCTATATGATTGTGTTGCCCTGGTAACTTGTCTTTTCTATAAAATCTGACTTGGGTTTTCTTTTAGCTGTGTATTTACTGTCTCTAAGGAAATAAGGCTTTAATGAATTGGATACTTACATCGTGTTTTTATATAATTATGTTTAATATGCTAAATAGCTACTAAATAAATAATGTTGTCAATATTGTTACAAAGAAACTGGCTGGGTAGTGGTGCTATGGATTGCTGTTAATGCAATAATGAAAAATGTGACATACTGTTTAAGCTCACATTGGGAATCACATATAATTGAATATCTCTATTGCTGTTGGTCTTCTTTTCAAGATGGCCTACTGTTCTAAAGTATTGAATGCATTATTACTTGATTTACTTTTTCTTCCCAACATTCTACAGTAATGTAAAAGCACGTGCAGACAGATAGCCCATATGCACATATACTAGACAAGAATATATTTTTATACATTCCTATAGTACAAAGTCGGGGTATTTCAATTAGTGGCATTTTTTATATTACTGGATATATAAAAGTAGCCTTCTAGATTGTCTGGTTATATGGTGTGCGCCTATCACTTGGTAGTTCCAAATTACTAAGATATCAAAATTTTTAAAAAATTAAAGCAAATTTGGGGATTTAAAAGGACCTGGCACCCTGCTGCAGTGAGCCATTACTGTGCCTAGGAAGCAAGTATCTTAGATTCAGGAGACTATCCCTCCAAGAAGCTTTCAGAATATCAACATAGAAGCAAAAAAAAAATCAGACTTCTATGGATATGAAAATACTTGTTACACAGGCTTTTCAAAATGGCACTTTTATAATGCAGCACAGTTTAATTTTTCCCCTTTTGTGATTGATTTCTTCATTACTTCAATGGAAAATATTATGTGTTCACACATACAAGTGAAATAATTTCACGCTGTTTTATATTTTACAAATTAAGCCTAAATCCTAGACAATAGTTTTAGATTGCCGAGTTAAAAAGTGTATAAGAAAGTCTTCTAGATTTAACTAATAAAAGCTGTATTCTAAAAGATCGCAATTCACCTTTCCAGCTAGATATTTCCTTTGTCTCGGAACACAAATCTGTTCCCTTAATGCAAGCTATTTGCCCCTTTGTTCCTGAAAAAATAATTTACATATTTTATTTGTATTTTTTCACCTACAGTATCCCTGACCCAAGCTCTGCTATTTTCAATGAACTCACATGCGTGTGAAAGTTGGACAATGAATAAGGAAGGCAGTAGGAAGAACTATTGATGCATATGAATTATAATGTTGGCAAAGAATACTGAAAGTGCTGTGGGCTACCAGAAAAAAAGTTCCTAAACTTGTCTTGGAAGAAGTGCAGACAGAATGCTCCTGAGAAGCAAAGATAGAGAGATGTCAACTCGTATACTTTAGATGTCTAATCAGGAGAGACCACTCTCTGGAAAAGGACATCATGCTTGGTAAAGTACAAGGGCAGGGAAAAGAAGAAGCCTATCAAGGAGATGGGTTGTTGCAGTGGTTACAACAGCCTCAAATAACAATGATTGTAAGGATGCTGGGTGATGGACAGCGAAGTGTTTTTTCTGTTGTGCGTAGAGTCACTATGACTTGGACCAACATAATAGTTCCTAACATCAGCAACAACAACTACACACACACACACACACACACACACACTTTTTTTTAACCTCAACTATATTTGCTGATCTACAACTTCTAATAAAAAGTAAATGAGGGCACATTAAGAGATGGCAATAAATGAGTTGAAACAAAGTGTGTATGAATTATTGAATGTAAGATGAATAATCAGGTTGTTGAATGCAAAATTGAAAACAAATAAAATGAAATCCTTTGTCTTTAACATATAAATGTAACTTATATCTTTTAAGTTCATGTTTATATCTTTGTTCTTTTCTGTCCTTTAACTATTGATAGATACCTCTCGATTTAATTTTATGCAATTACTAAATATTTGATGTTTCTGAGATGATTCGTGTAAATATAAGTTCCCTATGTACGTGAGAATAGTATCTACGATCAGTCTATATACTTGAGGCCAGGTTAGTCCTTGCTACTTCTTCTGTATCAAAAACACCTAGAATATTCAACAAAAGCATAATGCTAAATATATATTATCCCTATTCTTTCACTGACCTCCAGATTCTATGTTTCCTAAGATGAAGAGTCAATTAGGGGTTAGCAAAGGCCTCAGGAATGGAAAAGAACTGAAGTGACCATCTGAGGGAAAGAGTTCCCAAAGATCGCCAAATTGCCAGTGGTTGCTCTACAAATGCTAATATATAGCAATTATTTATTAATTGACAACTACCTTTAATTCATACTATATTTAGATTTATAAGTTCTAAAAAATCAACTAATAGTTAAACCATCAATGATGTCAACTTGGCTAAGATTATACATTTCACAACATAATTATCTCGATTATTTTATCAACTACATTATAAACTGTGCAACAATCTAATAGAGACATAATAATCAGGTCTGATATTCACAAACCCTTAAAAGGCTCTGGCAAAATGGTCATAAATTCATAATGGGATTATTATATATTTCCTACTCTCCTAGAATTATATCTCAAAGTAGTAATAAATAATTTCTTAATACAGGTTTTGGTGAAATAAATACAACTATCCCAAAAGTCATGTTATTGTCAAGTGTGAATCCTTTAAAAATAATATTTATAATACTATTTAATATGCTCCTAGAATTTAGAGAAAAAGCTCTTCTAAATTATTATTTTATGATAGCCTTATAATTCTGATTCATACAAGGAAAAAAAGACATGTAAGAGAGAAAGCAATGGTATATTTCATTGATATTAATGTCAAAACCATAATATGAATAAGTATAATGGAAGAGCATTTTTAAAGGCTACATTATGACCATAGACTCTCTAGAGTTCTGTATAGAGTGGTTACATCTTAAGAACAAATTTGATAATATTAATTATAATAAGATGAAAATAAATTCACAAAATAAGATGCATAAGAAGAGGGAAAAAATGAATCTCAATAGTTTTCAAAAGCTTTTCAGGTAAATTCAACGCCTATTGTTGATTTTTTTTAAAAAAAGGCTTTTTATAGTAGCATTCTCATATGATAAGGTATAAAAGGAATGCACTACAAGGCAAATGGGCAAGAAAAGTACATATATGAAGTACGGTAGAAAATACATTATTTTTGATCACCTGCAAAACCCAAGACAATCAACAAAAGTGTCTATTGGAAACAATAAGATAATTAAGAAAAATAATTGGTTGGATTATTTTCCCCACACATAGGCTAGAAGAACAGTGATCACACCGCCATACAGAATCAGCCCAACATACCAAAATGTGGGGCGTTCAGCTGGGCAGTCAAGCTTGTCTGTTCTGAACATGAAGGCAGAAAAAGGCTATGCCATGTTCAGAGAGGTAAAGGACATCACAACCTGAGGTAATATGTAGTCACAAATTAGAGCCTGATTTGGGGAGACAGCCTATAATGAACTTTTCAAGTGGTCATTTTCAAGAAATTTTGAGTATTAGAGAATTTCTTTTTTTTCTTCTTTTAATTGGAGAATTTCTTTTTAACGAGGCAGTTGAAATCTTTTTTCACAATAGTATATGCAATGTGATCCCATTGGGGGGGGGGAAAGAAATGTATCCATAGATCTCCACATACATACCACACACGTGCATACAAAATTAAAATACATGCGTATGTATCTTGTTCTTCTCTAATCCCTTCAATGATGTCTGTGTGTAAATGTAAACAGGGAGAAAGGCTTCAGTTGATACATACATACATCTGGAAATATATGCCATTTCATGTTAACATGAGTATTCTTTGGACTAGAAAAAAATAAATGTTTCTAATATTTGTATTGCTGATTATATTCCCCAATGTTTGACGATCATTTTTGGAATAAAGACTACTCTTAATTTACGATCAATCAAATTGGTATCCAAAATAGGTTATTTTTCTACATGCCAAAGTGACCAGTGAGAAATAGAATTTCAAGGAAGCATACAGCAGTCACAAAATATTAAGACACCAAATGACACATTGCAGAAATGTAAAGAACATAGGTGAGCACGGAGAAAGGTTAACACTCTCTGAAAGTACTTCAGGAAAGAAAACAGTCTTGAGTAAATGGAAGCCATCCTTCCTTCTTACACAGAACAGGACAACATTGCCAATATGTCATATTATGAAATACCTCATAAATAATCATATAAACTTAAAGTTATTCCAGTCAACATTCTAGTGGATTCTTTAATTTCATAAAACCATACTAACATCCATGAAAAATGATTTTGAAACATGAGAAAACTATGCCAGTGACAGAGCCTACCAGGTTTATAAGGTCTATACATTTTAATAACTGAAATAATAGACCAATAGAATATAGTCTAATGGAGAAATTTATCAGCGGTACAAAACTATTTATTGAACGATAAATATTGCCATAAAATTTTATATCAATGTGAAAACATAAATGACTTGTCAAGTAGAAGTTGTTATGGTATTTGGTTAGTCATTTGAGGGAAAATATTAAAATCTGGTTCATAGTCTCATAATACAAAATAAACACTAAAAGTAACAAATATTGAAAACAATATAATACATATTGAAATTATTCTGTAAACACAGTAAGAGAATACACAACATTTAAATCTCTATAGTGGAGAAAGTGTTGTGTATGGAATCTGAATGCTCTGAAAACAATGGCGGGCAAAATACAACCTACAAGCTAAACACGTTCATGACTCTATTTCTGTAATTAAAGTTTCATTGGAACTCAGAGATTCCCCCTCATTCAAGTACAGTCTATGGCTGCTTTTGAACTACAATGGCAAACTGAGTAGCAGAGAAAAAAACACGTGGTTTGAAAAAAATAATAAATACTCTCATGGGAAAGTCTGATATATTTGAATATATACATATTAAAATCCCATAAGGCAAAAACAATATAATTCAAAATAATATTAACCAATAAACATTTAATGTATCTATGACCATGTTAGAAGGACCCCTACGGTATAATGGGCTAAAAGTTTGGGTGGCTAGCCGTACGGTCAGCAGTTCTAAGAAAGATGAGGCTTTCTACTCCAGTGAAGAATTACCGCCCAGGAACCCCACCGGGGCAGTTCTACTCTGTCCTGTGGGGTTGCTATGAGTCTCAGTTGACTGGATAGCAGGGAGTGAGTTTGAATATGATGATGTTAACTGATCACAATAAGGTTTTTTAGAAAAGAAAGGTTCCATCACCCAAAAGAAAACACAAAGCAAATTAACGTGCAATAAGGAGAACAGGGCAATAATGTATGGCCCCAGCTCAACAGCTCGAAAACTCACAGAAATCAAAGTAAAATATCAACAGGATACCATTCATCATCACTTTAGCCAAGTATTTAAAACATAGGTCACCAGTGTTAATTGAAGCCATGGGGAAATGAAAACGCTCATTTACCATGCAAATTGATAATAATCAATGTGAAGTGCAAAGCTAGACAAATACTCTGTTCCAGAAATTTATCCTATTCTTATTTTCCCACAAATGCTTAAATTACCACCCTGAGCTCATGCGCCAATACTCAGAGCAACTTAAAAGGCTATGGAGAAAAACCTGGTCAATACAGCTCGGTGCATCTACACAAAGGCATGTTATGGCGTTGCTATTGCGACCTGAATGTTTTGACATGCAGGATGTTTTATTACCGTGGGGTAAGAAAGTAAGCTGCAAGATTTATAGAATAACATTGTGTATATATCTAAAACACACACACGCAATTTACGCATGTGCATAGAGATACGTTTGTGTGTTTAGACCGTGACTGGGTGGTAACATAAGGACTTAATAAGTTTGTTTATAGAGAGCACAGTTGATGGGGAGGAGCTCTTGGTGGGAGGGCTTTTATGCCTTTCTGACTTAAGAGTCTATTAATTTCATTATTTAAAGTTGATTTTTTTTCTTATTCTAAAGTCATCTAAGATTTCTTTTGATAATTTACTGGAGCCTTTTGAAATTGCATCTCACGGTGGTAGAGCCAGTACTATTTCCCACAGTAGTTAGGGTGGCCCAGAAATGTGCTGCCCTGGCATAGAAATTGCTTTTGTTTTGCTTCTTGTATTGACTTTACCTGATAGTGTATAGGAAAGGAGGTTGCGCTCATAGGTTCATGCCTGTTCCCTTTGAAGGTTATTCTCACTCCTTGGAATTTTCTTTCCGTAGAGGGCATGCCTATGGATTCAGGTTGTTGTTTTGTTTTTGCTATTCACTTAAAAGAGATGTGGCCCACAAGCATATTTACCAGCTCGACTTGGTAGAGAGCAAAAAATTTTGCACTTGGTACTTTGAAAATATCAGAAGTTCAAAAACAAGCACTCAAAAGGCATAAAGGCGTATGGACAAAGTGGATCCAAAACCCAGCTGTAAGACAATCAGACAGTCCCTCACAGAAGGGCCACACAGAAAATGCGTTAAGTGCAGGGTGCAGAACAGCACTGATGAAACACTATCCTCTAGTTCTTTCACATCTCTTCCCCTCACTATTATGGTTCTTATTTTACCTCATTAATCCTGGTAAACATTAGTATGTTCATTTGTGCAGTTAAGATCATTTGATGGATGAAACCCAAGATTGATAATCCTTCAGAAATAGTAACAGGAGTAATGATTCCCTGAGAGTATTGGAAGAGAGGGTGGGGAGGGGGAGAAGGCAGAGCTGATAAGAATGATGGATGTGTAATCCCATTTGAGGGGGATGAGTAACAGAATTGTAGGATATATTGGATGGTATAAAACAAGGAAAACAACAACAGTGATAATAATATATAACAACAAGGGTTCCTGGGGGTAGGGGTGGGGCGGAGTTGACATCAAAGGGTTCAAGAAGAAAGAAGACATTTTGAAGCTTATGCAACTGATACAATTATGCTTTATCTAAGTGGATTATGCATAGTTACAATATCTCTAAGAACGTCTAACAGAAGTTTGAAATAATAATAAATTTTAAATTAATAGCAAAATGTCAAGGGTTTGAAAATGAAGACTTAAGATATATCATTTTTTGTTCTACTTAGGTTTTAGCTAAAAAGGTGGTATCTGATCACCATAATTTTTAAGGAACAGAATTCTACCGTTTACAACATTCTTTTGTACATTTACTAATGTGCTTTTATAGAAAACGCACCTGTGATTTGGGGGAATACAACTTCTGAAATGATTTCCCTATACACTGAGACTAAAGAAAGGTCAAGTATTCTGCAGCTTGAATAGCTTCGTTGAACAAGGGAAACTTGCCTTTACTATTCAGCTTTAAATTTGGGGTTTACTACTCATAAAAAAATCAGAGTTCAGCCCTGCACTGCAACAACCTAGTCAACCTACATTTCTTAGAAAGCTGTAAATAGATAACCAATTGCTTTTAAGTAAAAAGGAAAGCTAACCTTTCTCCTCGTGATGAAATAACTCTATGAAGAACAAAGGATTTATGATTCAAATTAGCCTAAATAGAATTTAAGAAAAGAGAACTCTGCTTCTCTTGTGGCCCTCTCATCTTTCCTCTTTGTTGGTAGTTCACGCCATGTCCCATCCAGGGCGACATGAGCTCCGCCATTGTGCATTCATAGGAGAGTGCAATGTGACATTATGCAGCTATGCAGGGCAGATATTTGGTACAATCCATCATCTATTAAAATGCTGTCAGTGTAATGGTGAGACTTGAGCGCACAGTACAGAGCCCTGTGCTAAGAAGCAAACACAAATAACCGATCACATTGACAAAGTCAGCGATTTTGCTTTGAAAGCAAAGCGTGAATCCTAATTTAGTCTTACAGTACTTTCTCCTCAGCGTCTGTTCAGGAGAACAATGACAAAGTACAAACACTTTGCTGCCCTAAGTGGGGTTTGACAACTTTCCAAGGTCACTAAACATAGGCTCTACCCTTCGGCTTTCTGTTTTCCTTTTGTCCTTCTGACTCTTCCTTCCCTCCTCTATGCTGCTTCATTTCTCTCTCACTGTTCCCACTCCAGTTTAACCATTCACCTGCCTTGGTAAAGACCAGGGTACTCTGCTCTCCTCTGTGCCTGTTGCCTAAGGATTGTTTTTGATCTAATTCTGATTGAGAACTTAGAGCCCTTAGAGGCAAACCTGAGCGAGAACCTATAGGGCATCTGTGGAGGCAAGGTTTCTTTCTCTAAAGCAGGTGATAAGGGTGTCGTATGGCTGTTAGTGAGACTTTTACATGAGAATTTCTTCAAGTGCAGGTAGGAAAAATGGGATTGAGGAGAAAAGTTGCAAGCAATGATGAATTATGGACAACCTACTTGACACACAAATATCGACATCTTAAATTTATTTGTAAAGTAGGTACCAGCTAGTGCTATAAAGTGGATACCTAACAGACATTTTTTATAACTTTAGTGTTAGATATTGAATGGCTTAGTTAGAAGCCTACTACTTGAGAATATTCATTTTATTAACAGCTACAGAGACCACCTTCACTAATGTTACTGGCAATATAAATTAAATAAGCAGCATGGATGTGGAAGAAATAAGTGATTTTTGTTTCTTCTCAGCTTTCATTTTATGCTAATATTCATTTCATATAATCAGCCTAAAGTTGAATAATAATATAATAATATTCAGGTATCAGGCATCATCAGAACAAAAAATCTTACCATAGTGAATGAGGGGGGGGAGTGTGGAGTGGAGACCCAAACCCATTTATAGGCCACTGGAGATCCCCTTGCAGAGGGGTCTCAGGGAGGAGACGAGCCAGAGAAGGTATGATGTAGCAACGATGAAACATACAACTTTCCTCTAGTTCCTAATGCTTCCCCCACCCCTCCCACCACTATCATGATCCGAATTCTACCTTGCAAGTCTGGCTAGACCAGAGGATGTACACTGGTACAGAAAGGAGCCAGAAACACAGGGAATCCAGGACGGATGATCCCTTCAGGACCAGTGGTGTGAGTGGAGATACTGGGAACGTAGAGAAAGGGTGGGTTGGAAAGGGGGAACCGATTACAAGGATCTACATGTGACCTCCTCCCTGGGGGATGGGCAACAGAAAAGTGGGTGAAGGGAGACGTCGGACAGGGCAAGATATGACAAAATAATAATTTATAAATTATCAAGTGTTCATGAGGGAGGGGAGAGCAGGGAGGGAGGGGAAAAATGAGGACCTGATGCCTGGGGCTTAGGTGGAAAGCAAATGTTTTGCGAATGTATGGGCCCCTAATAAAATGATTTTTAAAAAGAATAATAGAATAATAATATTTTACTTATTTAATACTTTATTTCACATAATATCCAAAACACGCAATTCATTATGTGCTCGTATGACTATGTTATAGATAAAAAACAACAACGGTGCTTCAGAAAGTTTAAGCTTCTTACCCAAGGCATTTAATTGGCAAATATTGCTATGACAAAAGCCTAAGTCAGAGCTCACAATCTAGTCATTCATTCATTCATTCATTCATCATTCACACAAATACTTATTGTGCCACGTGTACTTCCAGATCCACTCAGTTTGATCATTTTATTTTATACCTATCATATTATTTTTTTAAATTTTCATAGGAGGGCTAGAGATTCTTTTCAGACTCAAGTTATTTTGTCTCACTGCCATAGATGGCCTTAAGTCTTTTTACATTTTAGCATCATAGAATGTTTAATTTCACCATCTAGTAATGATGCAGATGAAAAGGCCTCTTGATAAAAATTATTTACAGGAGATAAAGCAGAAAGACTGCCGCGAGAGTCAATAACAGCGGTGGCACATTTGATCACTTGATGGTGTTTAACCAATGTCCAGTACTAAAGCCAACAAAGCGATGGGGGTGATTCCAGGAATCACAAATAGTACGGATTTAAATGAGTGGTCCTACAAACACGGCACCAGTTAGTTGCAGGGGGTAACAGAGTACTGGTGGGCAGCCGCTGCCGCACAGGAGACCCCAGGGGACAAAAGACATGGCGCTGATGCTGCAGGAAGATACGTGCGACCTGCTGTCTTCCAGCATGGAGCCGAAGCCATATGGATGGGAAGAGATGTGCATGAAAAAGATGACCAAAGTCCTGAGCGGTGCTGAAGAAAAACCCATGCCGCAGCCGTCCCCTTCTCCTTCCAGCTACAGAAGGACGACAGAACCTTCCTTACTCTGACAGCTGGTAACCGACTCAGATTTTCCCAGATGTGCATTCCTTCTGGCCACAAAGAGGATACTTAACCTCAGTGCAGGGCTGTATGATAGACGAACACTTCTCTCTCTCTCGAAGATGGTTGTTGCTTTCTTAAGTCTCCTCTTTAAAACTTGACAGGCTTTCTTCCCTTTTCCTGTGTTGACCCAGTCTGGGCTATATATTGTTTGACAGTTCATGCTGAAATCCATTAGTTTTACATTCTACTTTTTATTAACTTCTTGAAGTTCCCTAGTGTATTTCAATATTTAAAAATTTTTTAAATCAAAATTTTAGGAGAACATCAAAAGCATAAATGGACAAAGCTCAACTATGGAAACTAGGGCCTGGAAATGACTTCTTTTGTTCAGAAAATACAAGTGTACCCTTTAGTGTGTTATACCTGATCTCAGAGGAGACCTGCCTGCACAGTGGTTAAAGCCTGTGGCTTCTAAGCAAAAGGTCAGCGGCTCAACTCTACCACTGGAGAGAGATGTGACAGTGCGTGGACACCCTATGGGACAGGTCTACTCTGTCCTGTTGGATCACTATGAGTCAGAATCAACCTGATGTCAACAAGTTTTTGTTCCCCTTAGTCAAAGCAAGCTCTGAAAGGGTAAAATGGTAACATTGTTTCTGTGCATAACTAGCATCTTCAATAATAATAACAATAATACACACTATTAAAAAGTTTTTTTACATATGCTCTCTTATTTTCCTTTCCAGAAGTCTCTTGGGGCCAGTGCCAGAAAAGGAAACAAAGGCAAACTTGTGAGCATATCCAGGAGTGGGAGCACCTTGTCCCAGACTTGTAGTCTTTTCCGCCTGCCTCTCCCTTGAGTCATCTGCGACTGGAATCTGTCTCTCCTCAGTATACCTCTCTATCAACTAGAAAGCCTGGAAGACCAAAGATCAACGGAACCTTGACCAGTAAGTCTATATTCAAATGAAACACATCACATTTAAAACTTTGGGCTAACGTAATATTCGGTCCCTAAATAGGAAATTGAACAAATATAGAATTTTAATCATCTGGGGAAGATATTTACCATTAAAGAAGATCGTGATGATAATTAACTTAGAAATACCCATTCACTTTGCTGTCTTTCTGTACATGTCCATCTGTTAGTAGACAATTACTTCCAAATTTCAACTATTTCCTTACACTCAATGCTCGGTCAAGATAATTACAATTCCCCCAAGAAACGCATCGACAGAAAGCACCCAAAGAAAGCAAAACACACAAGAGAGAAGGACAACCAAAAGGCTTCCCTGCGAGAACGACTGAACTGCTCAAGTTCTTGCAAGAAGCAGAAATGTCCTAATCCTAACAACTGTTGACAACAACTCACAAGGCCGGCTGCTGTTTCCTCCAGTGAACTTTGTCCCTATCACCTCCCTTGCTCCCTCTTCCTTCTCTCTCTCCCTCCGTCTCTCTACTTGCTTTCGTTAGAAATTCAGGCGCAGCAGTATCATTGGAAAACATGGCTGCCTGAACGAAGTATGGTGTACAGCAAAAGCTTTGCACCAAAGCTTCTATGCATGACACAAGCTTGCACTGGGATAATAGAAATATGTAGCCTCAGGTGACTGAGAACACTTACTGTTGGTTGCATAGCGTATGGCGGATGAGGCATCCATGAAGTACTCTGGACCTATGCATCAAACAGCGTTTGTTAGCACAAAGCAATCACAGAGACAACTTGGGTCTAGTGCTCAGTGGAATCACACTAGGACAGAAGGAAGTGGAGTCCATCTGACTTTACAGCTACTTAGTGCTCAAAACCAAGGATAGAAGGGAAGTGCCGAGGGCTGATTAATTAGGTCTCTGAACCATGATCAAGGATAAAGGATTCACTAGAAGCTGTTCCACTAGAGCTGACTATGATGCCCCATGGTCCAGGTTGAGTTTTGAGGCATATTTGGAGGTTAGTGATGGAGACTAGCAAGTCTTAGGCGGCCTCAGAGACTACATGGTACTCAGGTCTCAGAGCTCTCTTAACATAACGAACAAGGCAAGCGTGAACAGCTATGGCTTCCTCTTTTAGCAATTTTTTTCTTCATTGATTGTACTTTCAAAAGTTCAGGCCATACTTTCTTGGAAGTAGACGTTAAAGTTAGGTCCAGAACAAAATAGCTTATCTAGAAGTTTTGGGGGAAGGCTTTGGGTTAAACCTTCTTCACAACCTTCTTCTCCTATAGCCATCTGTGTGGCAAATGAAAAGGAGGGTGGGGCCCGCCAACTGTTCTGGGAACCATGTGCCAGGTAAAGAAAGTCAGCTTATAAGAGCAGATTGTCACGAGGCGAACCCTGAAGATTGTGTTTTGCCATGTGAAATTACCGTATTGCTTTCCATGTGGAATTTTCAATGGAATTGCCAGTGGCAATTTAGATTTTTAAAATAAAGCAAGGAAAGAAGAAGCAGTGAGTGGCAAGAATCAACAACAGAGGAAATTGCTCTGATTCCCTTTCTGAGAAAAGGGAGCAGCAACTAAATTCCACACGAGAGCCCTCCCAAGTGAAATCACTTTTCTGTGGATATGTTATGCATGACACCAAAGTGCTCTACCCTGGAACTCAGTGGGTGGTCTTGGCTGAGACAGAGGCCAAGATGAAGAAAAAAAAATGGAAACACTTATCCATGGGTGTGTAGATATATACACACTCTACGACCAGGCAGGCCTGCAGACAGTGCAGAGACCCCCAGCATCTGCACAGAGCCTCATAGGTCCCTCGGAAAGGCAATTAAGATAGCCGCTCCTGGGACACCCTCGAGTGCAATTCCAGTGCTCGTCTATTCCACTGGACTACCGACATATCGCAGGAGTCTGTGCGCAGACAAACAATGAAAATGATCTGCTTCAGGGGGAATCAGTCAGACCAAAACCAAACAAACAAAACTGTATCTAATCTCAGGTTTGAGGCTCTGGTAGCTGGGACAACCTGAAAAGCAGCATGTTATGGCTGAATACGGTGAAGCTTCACTGAATTCGTCACAACAGTATAGTTTTACCCCCGTGAAACACGCCATACCGCCCCCCCATCTGCAACACATCTAGAAGTATGTCCATGCTCACGCTTGCACGCTCTCTTTCTCTCGCTGTCATAACTTTCACAAAATAAGACTAGACACTGTCTTGCTGTCGGCTGCATGCATAAGCATTTTCTAATTAGCACAGAAAAGCAGTTCCAGAAATCCTTACAGTTAGAGAGGAACAGGGAGTGTATCCTATTTGATCATTCAGAGACACGAAAGGAGGAAGCTATTTCGAAGGGGAAGCATGGCTACAATTCACCTACCCACTCCAATTCATTGGCTATCAACGCAGGTTTAAAACACACGTTGAATCTGAGATGTTCTAGAGTTTTCACACGCAGAGCCTTACAGTCTCTTTGAAGTGAGGATGAAGGAAGAGCGAGGCATGGGTATAGTGTTTTACCACAGCCCCAGTCTCCCGCTTGCTTTGGAAACCTGAGCCAACACCTATCCATGTAGCTTTACCAGGACAGCGGTGACAAAATGAGATGAACATGGTACAGTCTCCTGGAGTGAGGGAGGGGAATCCCTGAATTGTGCTTTTCTAAGGAACACAAACAAACAAACAAAATCCCAGTGAGGCTCGCGAACAACCAAAACAGAAAATAAAATCACTTCGCAGTAGTCCTTGAGCTATGTTGGCCTGAAAGCAGCGCAGTTGCCAGCACCCAACGGGAAGAATGAAGAGTATGCACATTGTATTATTCAGTGGCGTGCATGCAAACGGGCCCACGAGAGTGTAGGCTGGTTCATTTAACTCGAGGATCATTACATTCGGGCGTAACTAAAGTGTATGGAGACAGCTTTCCTTTTGATTCTGTCCTACTGGCTCTGGATAGACTACCCTTGGCGAGGGAGGCCACTCCGGAGGTGCGGGGGATTGGACCTACCTGGTATGTGGAGACAGGGGAAGCAGCAATGAATGGCGTGATAGATGTCTGTGGAATCATGCGGTTGGTTGCAATACTGTACGGTGAAGAATAAAATCTGCAAACAGAAAACAAAAAAAAGAAGATTCATGAAGCGACTGCTTGCCTGGCTGCGAATCAAGTGCTACCGAGCTCCCTGGGGAAAGAAAGACAGCGTTCCACCCTCGCGTTTCCCTCCGACGGTTCACAGGAGCGGCCACGAGATTTACAGTCTCTGAGCCCACTCGGGGAAATCAATCGTTCCGAACAAAGTGACAACTTTGAGTCCTCTTATAAAAATGGGCCACACAAAAATCTCTCTTATGCCACGCGAGTGTAACCGTGTCTGTAACCATTAGGGGGAGAAAAGGCAGGTGCACAGATTTAAAGGAAATGCCGCTCTACAGTTCTCTGAAGGAAACGCAAAAGGACAGCACTGAGTTTCCGAAAGGGGCTGATGCGGCACAGACCCAGCGGAACCACCTACTTAGTCAAGAAACGAAGGAGCAGCACCTAGAACGGTCTAAATATTTTATTCTACTTAGAGGTCGGTGTCCTTATGTAGCAAGTGAGCTACATACTTTCTCTAAGAGACAGGGAAAAACAAGGGAACAATTTATCACTTTATTTCCCTGTGGGAATAAGTTTGTGTGTGTGTGTGTGTGTGTGTGTTTTGGTAGACCATCAAGGACCTAGTGCTATACCATTGTAGAGTCCTCCCAAAATTGAAAAAAAAAAACAACTGTTTTCTAGTTCTCTGTATTCACTCTTCACTATATAAATAAGAGGTAGGATGTCCTGTCCCACAGCAAAACTGGCCCACAGAAACCTCCAGATGAGGAAATTAGTGACACATGTATCTCCGCTCAACCCATTCCTTAGAATCTGCATGCTTACTGCACGTTCATATTTATTTGCAGCACTTTGAACTCATTGTCCTCCTTGCCTTACAGGGAAAATGAAAAGCCACAGAGCTCAGCCACGGAGCAGACAAAACTGAGAGCCCAGAAAGGAATGACTTTACTGATGTGAAAGCTGGATTTGGAAAAAAAAAAATGTGTACAAGGGATAATGCAGAAAAAATATTTTACTTTGCCATACCCTAAGGAAACATGTTTCCTTGGAGTATATGTATGCATGTATGTATGTATGCATGTGTGAATGTATATATATGACTGAGGTTTGAGTTTGGGGGATACAATTTTATCACACTGGAGTGGTCACTGTCCTTTTGAATAGAGGATATCAGGGATTGCCTGGAAGGAATTAATTCATGAAGAAATGCATTGATGATGGCAGGCTTGTGTGTCAAGATTGCCATGATTTAAGGAGTGATTTCTTCATATTGGAGTTTTATAAAAGTCTTTGATCTAAGGTTGGATACTTGTGATCTTAGTTTTAGTGTATGTGGCTCTCAACAAGGATTCCACAAATCATCCTCTTTTTCGTAAGAAAACAAATGGATCTGAAAGATCACCCCCATTGTGTGCTAACTTCTTACTACTCCATACCCAGCAGACCCCTAAGTTTATTATTAAAATTTTAAAGCATCCTGAGAGTACTTGGGAAATTTTTTTAACGAAATGGAACAAAACAAACACTAGAAACAATTCAGAGAGAACTGGAACACTCTCATGCAATGCTTGTGGGAACAGATAATGGTTTGGTCACGTTGGAAAATATATTGGCAATTTCTTATAAAGTTAAATATAGCATTACTGTATGGCCCACCAGTTCCACTCAAAAATGTTCTAAGACAAATGAAAGCATACATTTAAAAGAAAACTTTAATATAATGTGTCAAGTAGCCTTATTCAAAATCACCTAAACCTGAAACCAACCTACATGTCCTTCAATTGAATGGATAAGCCAACACTGTCCATCTGAACAATGGAATACTACTCAATAATGAAAAAGAAAGAATGATCAATACCTATAACACTGGGATAAACCTCATACACATTATGCTGTGTGGAAGCATCTCGATAATACGATTCAATTTTTGTAATAATATGGACAGGTAGAAAATACATCAATAGATGCCTAGGTCTTAGTGTCAAAGGAATGCTGCTTCACTGAGTATCAGAAGAGAATTTGGGGAGATTTATAATTGCTCTGTACTTTGATCAGAAGTCCCAGTGGCATAGTAGACTACGCCTTGAGTTGTTAACTGCAAAGTCAGCAGTTCAAACCTACCAGCTACTCTGTGGGAGAAAGATGAGGCTTTCTACTTTCAGAAATCCACCAGGGCAGCCTTCCTCTGCCTCATAGGGTTGCTGTGAACTACAGCAAACTTAATGGCAGTGAGATTGGTTTTGAGTATCTTGATTCTTGTAGTAGACTGGGCATATATATTTGTGAAAACTCATATATATATAACTCCATTTAAAAGTCAATTACTATGCAAGGAAAAGCAACCATCCTCTGACTTAGAAAAAAAATTACTGCGCATTTACTATGAACTCCAAACACGGCAAGGCTCTAATGTCACTCCAAATTTTTTGATTTGGCTACTTAGATCATATCTTATCTGGATCCTTCACTGTAGTGAGAACAGAATGCCAACACCCTGTATTGGCTAATCCAATCTGGCCCCTGCCTGCCTCTCTCATTTCTCCTGCCTCTTGCCCTCTAGAACACAGCACTCTAACCTTCTTTCTGTAGTTATTACGTTAGTCAGACCAACTGATGAGAGTAATGTCTAAAACTACCACCGGCTCCTTCCCAGTCGCTCTCCTTCACTTTGCCCTCATTTATTGTCTTCATTTCTCTGATCACACTGTCATCATCTTTACATGTTTTTCTTTATTTCTGTATTGATCCCTCTCTAGAAGGTCAGTTCCAAGAAAGCAGAGGACACGTCAATATTGTTGTCGAGAATACAGTCCGAAGCTCAGTAGATATCTACGAAGTAGCTGCTGAAGGAATGGCTGGCCTTGGGGGAAAGCAAACATCGAGTCGAGTACACAGTGTCCAATGACAACATGCTGGGACTTTAGCAGACAGGTCTCTAGCCCGTGTAGGAAGCTGTGGGTGAGATTCCAATGAGAGAGTCCATGGTCACATAACTGAAGAAACTCAAGCCAAATCCAATCCATTGCTGTTGGGACACTGCCACCTCTTGGGAGCCCCCCCGTGTTAACAGAGCAGAACTGCCTCAGTGCGTTAACAGAAACACGCTGCCAGGAACTTTCTTCTATGCTATGGTTGCATGTGTTTGAATCATGAACTTTTTGATAAGCAGTCAAATTGCAAACTGCTTGCTCCACTAGGGACCTTAGGCAACACTCAGTGTAGAAGCTTCATTAATACATTCATACATATTAAGCATGCAGGGGTATTTGGAACTAAGGGAAACAGTCTTTTCCTAGGAATATCATGGTTTCCATTTACGATCTGCAAATTGAAATTGCACTTGGGACTTATCGTTGACAGATTTTATTTATGAGGCAGTGAACAGTAAGATTTACTCTGAGTCTCATAACGATGTGACAGGTACTCTTGACAGACCATCTCTTTCACCATGCTGTGGTTTAACTTCTGTTACAAACCCAGATTCAGCCTCTCATGCTACCCAGGACGAATCGCACATCAGATTTTACCGTGGCTGTTCTGTTTTGTAGAAGGCACCAATTAGAGTATTGGAAATGAAAGCAATGAGTGTGGATTGACAGGCAGAGTTTACAGGAAATTCTACGGGGGAAGCAGACAGCATAAACAGGAAGAACTCAGCCAAGTAAACTGACACGAGCAAAAGGAACCCTTAGGGAAAGTTTATTGCATTTTTGTTCTCTCTGGCTCTAACCCTATCCATCAGACAAGAATGATATGTCATCCTTCCCAGAGCGTTCCAGCGCTGTCACTCAAGTCCCAGTCATTTAGAACGGAAAATGGACTGGGGAGAACAGTGTCGGCACGCTGTCTTGATCCCCTAATTCTGGTATTCTGCAATAAGCTCTTCCCAAGCCCAAACATAAACTGGATGAATTTACAGGAAACCCTCTACTTAAACCACGAAGCTTAGCAGTATCAGATCTAAAGAAAATACACAGGACCAGAGAACTGCAAAATATGCTTCCCAACCTCTTCGGTGTTTCTTTTTTTCTTCCTCAGTCCATGCGGTAGATCTGTCATGATTTGAAAATACTGTCATATAGGTTTCAGACTTAAAAAAAAAAAAAGAGCATCCAAATAGATACTTCAAGCATAGATGCTTTTTTTAAAAAATTGGGGAACTGAGATGGGAACAAATGGCAGAGCTTTTTAGCCATAACAGCAAAGCAAAGACAATTTGAAAAATGCGACTTTATATTTTTGGACCTGGTGATAAATGCCTTGCCCATGCTGTTACATAGAATTGGGGATGAAGTCTGTTAGCACACTCTTTTCCCGAAAATACCTTCCTTTCCTCAGAGATGCTGCTTTCTCAAGAGTCATACAGTCTTGTGTGTCTGGCAAATGTCCTTTATGTCCTTAGCCAAGGGCTTGTAAATCAGAGGCAGTTTTGCCTGCCAGGGGACATTTGAAGATGTCTGGAGACAGCTTTGGTTGTCACAATTTGTGGGGATGTGCTACTGGCATGCAAGTGGCTGGGGATGCTACTAAATATTCTGTAATACCAGGACAGCCCCTTGAGACCCGGAATCACCGAGTGCGAAACGCAAGGGCCATTTGGAGAAACTTCGCTTTAGGCATGTGAGTTCATGACCTCACATGACGGGAGAGCAAATGGCATGTGGTTAAGTGAAGCTCACTAAGTGATCTGTAGGATTAACAGCTGTCCTTTGGAATACTTCATATTTGTCGGAGTGCAAAGAGTTACTTGGTTCGTTGGAAGTTAGAAGTGCCTCCCATAAATCCAGCAAATTCACTTCTAGGCCCATAATGGGACATTACGTTGCCTGCAGAAGAGTCATCTTCAGGGGATTTGGTAGTCAGTAGTAATATGGTGAAATCTTATTTCACTGACGATAAAAATAACATGGATCTATCAATAACCGCAGGGTAAAATGTTCCTTACTGTAGGGAAACACAGAAAACCCTATTTGCACATGGAAATAAACAATGTTGGCTTGTGTTTCAGGTCCACAGGCAATATTGTTAGAGTCAGACCCGTGAATACTATCCTCAGGGTAACACAATAGCACAAGATTAATAAGTTATTGGGCATTTTTATTGTAATACCAGCATAACCTTTGCATTAGATTCCTCTCCTACTGTAATAAGATAAGGCTTCTGTATCACTTAATATCAAATGCCCATATAAAGCAGCTGGCAAAATAATGCCATTTAAAAAATCTCTTTTCACATCTCCCCCAAGAATACATTTTATTTAAATCAAACAACCCAGGGGCTTTTTACACAGCAGCCCTTGTGAAAAGGCGGAGGAAAGATGAGATTGTGAATATGTGGCGGGGAGAATTATTTCCCACCTCCAACGTTCATATTTGCGAGTGATGGAATTTCAAAGTTAACTGCTAAAAAAAATAGAGCCATACTAATAAATTATAGAGCCCTGCCAGGTAGCTCTGGGGAGAGGATGGGCATTTTTGCCCTCCTAAGCTAGTCCTGGGGGTGTAGGGGTGATGCCTTGACTGAGCATCAGAGGGCAGCACTTTGAAACCATCAGCACCTCCCCAGGGGTAAGATAGACTTTCTCCTCCCATAAAGGGTTACCTTTGGGAACCCACCCGGGCAGTTCCACTCTGTCCTGTGGGGTCACTGTGAGTCAGAATGGACTCGCTGGCAGTGCATTGTTCCAGTTAGCCAAGAGTAGAAAAGCACAAAGCATTGTCCTCTTCTGTCACACTGCGGACATTCATTCGCGCCAACCTTCTAAGCCTTAGCGAGTCCTGACACTGCAGGGATTTTGAAGCATACTAGTCTGCAGAGGTCCAGGAAAATGGCGGTGCCCGTCCCCACCACCACGTCCTGGGTTTGGCATTGTCTAGGAACAATTGTGGTGGTCACAATTTATGGGGGGTGCTATCTAGTGGGAGGGATATGCTACTGAGCATCTAATATATAGAGGCCAGAAACACATCTTACCATGCACACCTAATTCTGCACGGTCCAGGTCTACACAATATGGACTCTTCATTAGTCAATAATTGAGAAGCCTTGTGGTCTTTCCCTTTAATGCGCTATACCTTATTAATGTAGACGTCTTGGGATTCAGAATATGAAATATTTTATATCCTTTCAGGTACTATGCAATTTACAACTTGACCACATATGTGCTTGCTCATAGAACCCTTCCTGTTCTGTTTACAGCCACGGGATAAGCAGAAAAGCGACTTGCCTTCGGGCCAACTCTGATTCCTAGTGAGCCTGTAGGCTAGAGTAGAACTTCCTTACAAGGTTGCTAAGGCTTAATCATTATGCAAACAGACAACCACACCCTTCGCCTGCAGCACGCCTGGTGGGCTCAAACTGCTGACCTTTAGGTCAGCTGCCGAGCACTTGATCACATCACCAGGTCTCCTGAAGGGGATGATTTCACAGGATAATAAAATCTATTCCTTAGTTAGGATGTGGGGCAACTCCCCAGGAAAAGCTCCTTGGATCGGACCTCTGTCAAGACGTTTTCCCAAATCCTCCCTGCAACTGAGTAGCTTCTCCTCTGTGGTCTTGCAGTATTCGTGTTCTTGATTTTATTTCAAAAAATTTTCTAACGGTGCTCATTTTATTTGTTTGAAAGGGGTCTCTTGCCCAGCCCTACTTCCCAGTACCCCATGATGTCTCCCCAGAGATCTATTGTCACCAATCTCTTGTGTAGTCTTCCAGCATTAGTTCATGTAAATAAAAATAAATAGACACATAAACCGTATAGTGCTTTATGCTGGGAGTTTACTACTTGTATTCTCTTGTGTATGGTTAGAATTAAGTATTTATCCCTTAGTTGATAATGAGAAGGTTTTCTTTTTGAAATTTGCATCCATAAAATGGCTTTGTTCTTGTTGTGAGGTCGCATGAAGTCAGCTCAGACTCATAGCGATCTCAGACATTTGTGACGGAACGAAAAGCTGCCTGCTCCTACGCCATCCTCAGAACCACGGCTATGATTTAGCCCATTGTTACGGTGGCTGTGCTAATCCAAAACGACCTCAAACAGTATACTATACGTAGTGCTGTTGTCATTAGCTGTCATCGTGTTGACTCCCAATTTATGGCACGCCAGGCATAAAGGAATCACACTGTTGCATTCCGTGGCTACCTTTGCGGAAGCAGAAAACCAGGCCTTTCTTCCCATATGCAGAATGCAAAAACAAACAAGCCCAAATCACTGCCATCATGTTCATCTGACGCCCAGGAACCCCATAGTCCAGGGTAGGACTGCCCAGCGACAGGTTTCTGAGGCTCTGCATCTTTATGGGCGCGGATAGCCTCGTCTTCCTTTCTTTCCTTGTTGGGTTTTTTTTGGGAGGGCTGGGAGAGTGGGGAGGGCAACTGATGGTTTGAACTGCCACCACATAACCCACCAAGGGTCCTTAATATAAATAATGGGCATTTAAAAAACATGATGAATCAATATTAAGTAAGGTTTAATAAGATGGACTAGATTGGCGAGAGTTCCAACTATATTTTTAGCTATCATTTGTTCCATGTAACTGTTTAGCGTCAGTACCATTGTTGTTTCATAGAGAAGGCTACTAGTATGAATGAACGCACATCTGGTTAATGATGATAGTGTTAGAATATCTGTCTGGGCAGGATGGTTCAGAGTATTCTTGCTGAACAGCTACTTGCCCTGCTTCTCTCGTGACTCATTGTGTGACAGTCTGACTAGGTTGTAAGATTTGTGGGGGGCGGGGGGAGCTCTTGAAATGAGAGTAGTGCTAAAAGAAAATCGTCATGTCTGAACCTGTGAGCAGAAAGAACCCCAGGTGCCCCAAGCCATAGAAGTGAAAAATACCATGGTTTATTATAAGAACCAGAGATAGTTCATTTAAATTATGGTAAATTATGAGTTAGTGGGTTATGTTCTATAGTTACTGAAGGCCAGTTAATATTTGAAAGGAGACAGGTAGGTAATTTTTGTGATTATATTTGATTTTTAAAAAAATTTCAACAAGCAATGTGGTTTGAGAGAATGTTAGACAAGAAATAAGTAGAAGAAAATCCAGTACAGACAAGAATGATAATAGAATGAACTCGCCAGTGAGAAGGAAGGAATGGATTGGAGAGTTTTTCTGTGTGTGACAGATCAGTATGTCCTTTCTTATTTCTTAATGAAATTTATTGTGAGTTATGTGCAGAGTTAATATTTTAGACAATCAACTTCCCATTCAATAGCCCAAACCACTCATCAATGCCAACATTCTACCCCATGTGTCTCCTCTACCTTTCTTTCTGTTTTCCTCTCTTGGACCTGGTCGTATAGTAATGTGTTGGGCTGGATCAGCAGTTTGAAACCACCGACTGCTTCACAAGAGAAAACCAAGCTTGTCTACTCCTCTAAAGAGTTAATCTCAGAAACCCATCCAGGCTGTTCTACCCTGCTCTATATGGTCACTATGAGACAAAATCAACATGATGGCAGTGAGTTTGGTTCATCATGGCCTGCCATCTCCCCTTTACCCAAGTCTGTACCTTCTAGTCTATTGCTTCATCATTCCCCACTTGCACTCCCTCCCATGGGAATTTCCAAAGTCTGCTTCCTTTTGTACAAAAGTCCTTGTCTTGGGTTTTATCCTTCCACAGTATTTTTCTTAACAGTTTGTCCTTTTGATACTGACCAAGTGCACTCAGCATAATGTTCTCCAGGTCCATCCATGTCGTGGATTTGCTTTGTGGTTTCATTGGGGTATTTTAGCAATGCGTAGTAATTCCACTGGATGCCTGTACCAGCATTTCCTCTTCCATTCTTCTACTGATAGGCATTTGGGCTATTTCCTTTTTCTTACTATTGCAAACACTGCTGTGATATACATGAGAACGCATATGCCTGTTCTTGTTATGGCTTTTACTTCCTACTGTATTTACCCAACTGAAGTATTGTTAAATCAATCTAGGTAGTGCTGTATATCTTTCCACCATGATTGTACATATTTACAGACCCACTCCACCACTCATTGGTTTGTTTGTTACATCCTGGTGGCTTCTATGCTTCTGTATGGCTAGAAGTATTGCCACAGATATTTCAAATGTCTGCATAGTCAGTCATGGTACAAAGTTTCAGAGGAGTTTGTAATCCACGATTAACTTGGAAGAAAGGACTGGATATCTACTTCTATAATTAATCAGTGAAATTTTTTTATTGGAACATGATCCAAACATCATACAATTCAATAATTCAGTCATATCAGGAAGCACTGTACGTACCACAATCCATTTTAGAATATTTTCTTCCTTCTAGAACTCGTTGTTAGCTCCCCATTTCCTCCCAACCATCCTGCCTTGGTACCCCTGAGGATCCCTTAACCCAATTACTGATTCTTTGTGTTCACCCCGCCTGGATTTCATATACCAAAATCCAAGAAAGTTACCAACGAGTCAAAAAGGCTATGGACAATTGCAAAATAAAACAGAGAAAAAAACCCAGTTGGAAAGAAAACAAAATACTAAGAGCTAGAGCAAACTTACAATGGGTCAAAAGAGAGACCAAGTGCTAAAGTGTGAGAACCCTGTTTCAACTGTCCCAATCCACTTTCCAGTGCAGTGGGTGTGATAGCAAGGCTTTCACACCTCTGCTCTGTGGTCAGCGGAGAGTCACCAGACGCTTCCTCCATATGCATCCCCCCTTCACTCTTTTTTAACTGCTAGTACTTTTAGATGTGTCAAAAAGAGGATCAAACCAGTTGTTACATTTTAATCTACTATAATCATCTCTACAATACTCTCTTGTCGATGGCCAGCCTATTTCCATCCCTTGATGACAGACAGCCAGTGGAACTGTTATGGATCACAACCAAACAATATCTGATTTGCTAGCTTTGTGCCCATCATCTGGAGGGATTCATCACTAGAGGAGGACAACATGTCTGGGGGACAGAGGGACAAACAGGGTGAAGAAAACTGTTGGTGAGAGGAGATGATACCATCCCTTCCATGATGGATACACACTTGTTGGCAATTTTGAGAATTGCACACACTAGGATACCCTGTCTTATGAGGCATCAATTCACCATAAGTCACCATCAACTTCATGGCAGCCAACAAGAGCAATGTCCATTGAGTCTGTGAAGGCTATAGTAGGAGATAGTACTGAAAACTAGCATGGCCCACCTAAACAATAATATGGAGTATTTACACTGAATTCCTCCAAAAAGTAGTATTTCTGAACGTTTTTTCTTTTCAATTGGTTTAGTTTGTATGAAAAAGGGTTGATGAGGATAATGAGCCACATCAAAACATCCAGATAGCAACAGCTAAAGTTATAAAACACCCAGGTCGCTAAAGTGGAAAGAAGAAATGATCAGGTAAAAGAGCTGAATCTAAGATGTCAAAGGGAAACTTGAAAAGACAAAGTATTAGAATAATGTATGCAAAGACCAGGAGCAATGGCTGAGCAGCATGCCACTGTAATTATGTGCCACAATTGACTAATCCCTTCATCGGTTGATGGGCACTTTGGTCATTTCCATTCATTTGCTATTGTGAATAAGCAGCATTGAACAAAAGTGTATGTCTGTCTGTTCATGTTCTTATTTTTAGGTCTGGTGACATAGTGGATTGTGGGCTAGACTGCCAAGAGCTGGTCAGCATCCCAAACCCACCAGGCCCTCTGTGGGAGGGAAGGTATGCTTTCTGCTCCCCTAAAGACTTGCAGCCTCAGAAACCCATAGGGGGAGCTCTACTCGGTCCATAGGGTCACTATATGTCAGAGTGGACTCAGTGACACCGGGTTCAGAGTATATACCTGGGAGCGGAATTGCAAGGTCATCAGGTAATTCTATATCAAGTGTTTTTAGAGAGATCTTCTGTAACATTTTCCAAAGTAATGTAACATTTTTGAGCTTATCCAACAACTAATAAGAGTTCCAATATTCTCACATCCTCACCAATATTTATCTTCTTTACCAGTCACATTTTTTGTCAGTGTAGATGGAATCTCTCCTTTTTGATTAAGAACTTTTCATCTGCTGATGGACGCTTGGATGTCCTCTTTGGTAAAAGTCCTTGTTCATGGCTTTGGTCCATTTTATGATTGGCTGGTTGTCTTTGTGTGGTTGTTTCAATTTTCTATAGATATTAGAGATTAGATTCTAATTGAATATATCATTTATGGGATTTTAAACCCATTTTATCGGTTACTATTTACTTTTTAAATAAATCCATTTGGTGGGCATACACATTTTATTTTCAAGGGGTCCTGTTTATCTAGTTGTGCATCTTTGTAATATTTATGATTCTCTTTTCTAGTTTCCATAGTTTTCTCCTCACATCCCCCGCCCCCAGGAATTGTAGTTTTAGGTTTAATACGTAGGTCTTTGAACCAGTCTGTTACTTTTTTAACTGTGAGATAGGTGTCCTGTTTCATATTTCTGCAGATGGATACCCAGTTTTGTCAGCACCATTTATTAAAGAGACTCTGCTCCCGCTAGTGGACCTTGACCCTGCCAACAATCGGTCACTCACAAATGGACTGGTTTAACTCTGAGGTTTGAATTTACCTTACGGGACTGTGTGTCTGTTGCTAAACCAATGCAACTCAAATTCATGCCCATCGAGTCAATTCCAACTCACAGTGACCCCGTAAAGCAGAGCAAAATTGCTCCTGTGCATTCCTGAGACTGTTAAACCTTAGGCAAAAGCAAGCCTCCTCTTTTTTGTAAATTGTTTTATTAGGGGCTCATACAACTCTCATCACATCAATTGTGTAAAGCACATTTGTACAGTCATTTCCCTCATCATTCTCAAAACATTTGCTCTCCACATAAGCCCTTGGCATCAGCTCCTAATTTTCCCCCTCCCTTCCTTCACCCCCTCCATGATGAATCCTTGATAATTTATAAATAATTATTTTGTCATATCTTACACTGTGTGATGTCTCCCTTCACCCACTTTTCTGTTGTTTGTCCCCCAGGGAGGAGGGTATATGTAGATCCCTGCAACTGGTTCCCCCTTTTCACTCCACCCTCCCTCTACCCTCCCAGTATTGCCACTCTCAGCACTGGTCCTGAAGGGATCATCCGCCCTGGATTCCCTGTGTCTCCAGTTCCTGTCTGTACCAGTGCACATCCTCTCATCTTGCCAGATTCTCATCATTTGAATGCAGAGCAGATAGTGGTTTCAAACTGCCGTCAGCGCCCCAACACATATCCCACTATGTCGCCAGAACTCCTCAGAACCCAAACCAAAGTGTTTCAATTACAGCGGCCGTTGCATGTATTTTGATATAAGGGAACACGAGGCCACTTGCTTTGTTCCTTTTCTTTAATATTGCTTTAGTCAGTTTCTTTCTGTTCCATATGAAGCTGGCGAGCAGTCTCTCCACTTTAATGGAGAATTGTTATGATCTGTATTGGAAGTATACTCTATCTGTAAGCTGCTTTAGCTCTCACTTACATTTTCATTACATCAAGTCTTCCAATCCATGAAAGCAGGATGTCTTTCCATTTTCTGTGGGTCTCTTTTAGTCCTTTCTAGTAGTGTTTTATAATTTGAATTGTAGGTGACTTTTATGTGTTTGGTTAGGTTAACTCCTAGGTATTGCATCAATTTGAACACTACGGTAAATGGTATTGTTTTGTTGATTTCTTTTTCAGAGTACTCTGTAGTATAGAGGAAATGAAATGATTTTTGCATGTTGATCTTACACTCTATAACACCGCTATTAGTTACAACAGTTTTCTTGTAGAATCTTTGGGGTTTACTAGCTATAGGATCATGTCATCTACAAATAGTTTTACTTCTTTTCTAATTTGGATACATTTTCTTTCTCTGTCTTGTGTTATTGCTCTGGCTAGAATGTCCAGCAAAATGGTGAATGAGAGCAGTGGTAATGACTGTTCTTATCTCCTTCTCATTCTGAAAAAGAAGGCTCGGAGCTTTCTCTAATGAGCATACTCTTGGCTATTGCTTTTGCACATCTAGCCCTAATCATGTTGAGACACTTCTCTTCTATTCCTAGTTCACATAGAGTTTTATCAGTGAAGAATGTTGAGTTTTATTGAGTACTTTACAGCATCAATTGATGTGACCATATAGTCCTTTCCCCTTGTTTTACTTTTGGGATGTATTGTATCGATTGCTTTTCTAATATGGAATCATGCTTCTAATCCTGATAGGAATTGAACTTAAACAGGATGTATGATTTTTTAATATATATTTTTAATAAATCATTTTATTGGGGGCTCTTACAGCTATCACAATCCATACATACATCCATTGTATCTAGCACATTTGTACATATGTTGCCATCATCATTTTCTTTCTACCTGAGCCCTTGATATCAGCTCATTTTGTCCCTACCCCTACCCTCCCTCCCTCATGAACCCTTGGTAAATAATAAATTATTATTATTTTCATATCTTATATCATCCACTGTCTCTCTTTACCCACTTTTCTGTTGTTTGACCCACTGGGGGCAGGGTTATATGTCAATCATTGTGATCGATTCTCCCTTTTTCCCCCCTACCTTCCCCTTACACTCCTGGTATCTCTATTCTTATTATTGGTCCTGAGGGGTTTATATTTCCTGGATTTCCTGTGTTGCGGGCTCTGATCTGTACCAGTGTGCATGCTCTGGTCTAACAGATTTGTAAGGTAGGATTGGGATCATGATAGTGGGGGAGAGGAAGTATTAAAGAACTAGAGGAGCGTTGTATGCTTCATCGGTGCTATACTGTCCTCTGACTGGTTATCTCTTCCTTGTGACCCTTCTATAAGGTGACGTTCAATTGTCTACGTTAGGTATCCACTTTGCCCTCCCTCTCATTCACATTGATATGATTTTTTTGTTCTGGATCTTTGATGCCCGATACCTGATCTCATCGACACCTTGTGATCACACAGGCTGCTGTGCTTCCTCCATGTGGACTTCGTTGCTTCTCAGCTAGGTGGCCACTTGCTTTGGTCATTGGCTTTCTTTTTACTGTTGTTATTTTGTTGTTTGTTTGTCTTCCTTTGTTGTTTTGTTTGGCTTTGCCTTGTTTTTTTGCTTCTTATTGTCTCTATATGTCTATGTAGATCAGATAGGCAGTATAAACAATTCAGAGGAGAAAACAATGGGACCAATGGTTAGGGGGGGTGCACCAGAGAAAGGGAGTTGGGAGAAAGGAAGAGGGGTGTCAACCAACTTAGGGACAAGGAAACAACTGATCTAAAATTGATGGCGAGGAGGCCATGGGATGCTTGCTGGGGCTTGATCAAGGGCAATGTAACTGTGAGGAATTACTGAAACCCAAATGAAGGCTGAACATGATAGTGGGACAAGAAGAAAGAAAGAAAATAAAGGAAAGAACTAGGAGGCAAAGGACATCTATAGAGGTCTAAATACAGGCATGTACATATGTAAATATATTAATATATAACGAGGGGGGGATAGAACTCTGTACGCATGTCTATATTTTAAGAATTAAAGTAGAAGATGGATATTGGGCCTCGACTCAAGTACTCCCTTAACACAAGAACACTTAGTTCTAATAATCTGGCATTCTGTGATGCTCACCTTCCTGACACAATTGCTGAAGACAGAGTGGTTGCATAAGTGAGGTAGTTAGTTTATTGTGCCAACCTGGCTGATAAACACATGTGGGGCTAATTGAAAAGCAGAGGGATGAATGGCTTAATGAGCCTCACCTTTCTAGTTCTGAGGTGTCTTGCTTGGATCATTGGACCAGGGTGCAGTTGCCTTAGCAGTTCCCTGCTTAAGTTGGCAAGGCTCACTTCCTGCTAGACATCCCCAAGGAAAAGACACATGGACCTAACCTGATGCAGCCCTGAGTGCTGCAGCAGCCATGTGGATACCCTTGCCATTCACTGATTTGGCTTTCCTCCTGCAGTCGGCATCCTAGTGTGTGTTTTGTGAGATGGAGGGGGACTTTGTGGATTGGTGTTGGCCATATGGGTTAATGTTGGACTTATGGGCTTGGGCAGTATTGGGTTGGGATGTTTTCTTGATGTGCACTTAACCTTTATGTAAAACTCTCTCCTATACATGAGTTTCTATGGATTTGTTTCTCTAAAGTACCCAGACTAACACAATAAGCAAATGTGGTGAAGAAAGCAAATGGTGTCTGGCTATCAAATGATATAGCATCTGGGTTCTTAAAGGCTTTAAAAAATATTTTACTGATGTCTGTTGGTTAGATTTTGGTTGAAAAATTCTGCATCTATCGTCATTAGTAAGCACTTCAAACATTACTGGCTTTCAGCAAGTAAGGCATATTATCTGCACATCAAAAGTTGTTGTTGAGTCTGATTCCAATCCCGACACCAATTTTTTTCTGAATATAGTCCAGCTTCTCTAATTATTAGTTCAGCACATAGATTGAATAAATGTCATAAAAGGGTACAATCCTGATGCACACCATTCTAGATTACACAGTATTCCTTTATTCTGCTCAAATAACAATTACTTCTTGGTCTACATACAGGTTCAGCATGAGCACAATTAAGTACTCTGGAATTCTCATTCTTCACAATCCTATCCATAATTTATTATGATCACACAGTTGAATGCTTTTACAAAGTCACTAAAGCACCAGTAAACCTCTTTCAGGCATTCTCTTCTGTCAGCCAAGATCCATGTGACATCAGCAATGATATCCCTTGCTCAATATCCTCATCTGAATTCTTTTAAAATTTCTGTCAGCTCCCTATAAATGTACTCCTGCAACCATATTTAAAATTATCTTCAACAAAATTTTACTTGGTTGTGATATCAATATTATTTGATAATATTCATATTCCATTGGATCACTCTTCTTTTTTCTTTTGGTTTTTTTCTTTTTCTTTCTTTTATCTAATAATTATTTGGGGGGGGCTCTTACAACTCTTGTTACAATCCCTACATCAATTGTATCTGACATATTTGCACATATATTCCATGGTTCTAAGACATTTACTTTCCATTGAGCCCTTGGGATCAGCTCCTCTGTTTTCCCTCCCTTCTCCCTCCTCCCCAGCCCCCACTCCTCATGGCCCCTTGATAGATTATAGATTGTTAATTATTTTCAAATTTCACAACGACCGCTGTCTCCCTTCCCCTCTGGTTTCTGTTGTTCTTCCCCTGGATGGGGGTGTGTACCATTCATTGCGATTGGTGCCCCCCTCCCTCTCTACCTTTTCCCCTACCCCCTCCCCTCTTGCTATCTCTATTCCCACTCCTGTTCCTGGGTTCCATGTGTTGTGAGTTTTATCTCTTGCCTATGCCTATGTACATGCTCCCATCTAGTCTAGATTGGGAAGCAGCACTGGGGTCATGATAGTGGGGTGGGGTAGGGGGGTGAGGAGACCGCAAGGGATCAGAGGTAAATTGTGTGACCCATTAGTGCTCCACTGCACCCTGATTGACTCAACCCCTCCCTGCGACCCCTCTGTGGGGGGATGTTCCATTGTCCATAGATGGGCTTTGGATCTTCATTCCAACCCCACCTTCATTCTCACCAATGCATTTTTGTCTGTTTGTTTATTGTTTGTTGTGAGTTTTCTGATGCCCATTGCCTGGTCTTGATGACATCACACGATGGTGTGCTTCTTCCATGTGGGCTTGTTGCTTTACTGTTGGATGGCCGCTTGTTTAACTTCAAGCCTTTAAGATCCCAGACACTATATCTTCTAATAGCAAGGCATCATCCTCTGTATTGAGGGAATATATGAGCTGAGGCCCCAGGCCCATCTTCAGCTTCAGTGTGTTGCTGTATAAATATATGTACATAGGCCCAATACCGCTATTGTTATGGATTTGCATATTTATATAAGTGGACACTTCTGCTAATCTCCCTATCTATGCCTTTGCTTCCTACAGCTTGCCTGTTTCCTTTTGCCTCCTCCTGCCCCGCCATCACTTTTCCCCTTCTTCCACCTCTTAGTGCTTCCTCTCCACTAGCTTAGTGTTGCTCTAGCCCCCGAGGAGCCCCAAAAATGGACTTTGAGCTAGGAGGGGCAGCCCCTGGATGAGAACCAGCAAACAGATCTGGACCTATGTTGGGGTTTCCCCCCCCCTTTTCTTTCTTTCTCTAGTCTTTTTCTTTTTCCTTTTTTTCTTCAACTGTATGTTTTCTTATTGTTCAGATTAAGACATGGATGGTTTGCCTAAGTAAATGGGTGGAACCATGGGAGGGAAGTCTGGGGAGAAGGCAATGGGGCCAATGGCCCTGGAAGGTAGTGGGGGAAGAAGTCCATGAGGAGAAGAGTATGGTGAACAGATGGCATCATGGACAGGGGCACAACTAGGGAAGCAGAGATCTTGTTTTTGTTTTTTCAATTAGATTTTCTCAATTAAAAAATTAATTTTATCGAGGGCTCTTACAGCTCTTATAAGAATCCATACATCTATGATATCAATCACATTTGTGCATATGTTGCCATCATCATTTCAAAACATTTTCTTTTTAACTGAGCCCTGGGTATCAGCTCCTTTTCCCCCCTCCCTCCCACACCTTCCTGCCCTGTTGAACCCTTGATAAATTATAAATTATTGTTATTTTCATATCTTAACACTGTCCGCTGTCTCACTTCACCCACATTTCTGTTGTTCATTCCCGGGTATGTTGAGATTAGTTCCCCATTTCTCCCCCTTCTCCCCTCTTCCATTTCTCTTCATTTCTCCCCCCACCTTCTTCCTACCCTCATGGGATCACTATTCCCATTACTGTTCCTGAGGGGTTTATCTGTCCTGAATTCTGTGTGTTGAGGGCTCTTCTGTATATCCATGTACATGCTCCCGTCTAGTCAGATTTGTAAGATTGCACTGGGTCATGATGGGGGCAGCAGTGGGAGAAAACATTAAAGAACTGGAGGAATGTTGTGTGTTTCATTGATGCTATACTGCACCCTGGTTGACTCATTCCTTCCTTGTGACCCTCTGGGAGGAGTTGTCCAGTTGTCTACAATTGGACTTTGGGTCTCCACTCCAACCCTTCTGGTTCACATCAGTATGATTGTTTGCTTGTTTTGTCTCCTGATACCTGATCTGTTGACACCTCGGGATCACTCTTCTATGAATCTCTTAGAATCATCAGGCCAGATGCATCTTTGTACAGTCTAATGCTTTACATTATAATACTTTACCTTGAGTTTTAGAGGTCCTCTTTGAAATTTCCTGTTCAGGTCTTCATAATTTCTCTTTTTAACTAATGTATATTCAAAAGCAAGTTTCAGAGTCTCTTCTAATATATATCTTGGCATTATCTTCTTCTCTGTCTTTTTTATTGATTTTTTACTTTCTTCCCATATGATATTTTTGATGTCAGATCTATTCATGGGATGATTTTTAAATCCAGGTGGAATATAGATATTCAAAGTCATTCTTTGTCTCTTGTGCACTTGTTTTAATATTTTTCAGCTTCAACTTGAACTTGAAAGTGATGAGCAATTGATGATCTGTTTTGTGGTTGGCCACAAGCCTTGTTCTGATCAAGGACACTGAGCTTCTCCATAGTCTCTTTATGCAGATTACAGTAATTTGATTCCTGGTATTACATGTTTCACGGTCCACATGTATGAAAATGTTCCATTCATGTCAGAAATAGGTATTTTTAATGAGTAAGTCAGTGAACTCACAAAATTCTATCATGCGATTTCCAGCATAATTTTTATCAACTGGCCATATTTTCCAATTGCTGAGCCCTGGTTGTATAGTGGTTACACATTGTGTTGCAATCTGCATGGTCAGTAGTTCAAAACCATCAACAGCTCTGTGAGAGAAAGACTGGGCTTTCTACTCTTGTAAACGGCTACACCCCCAGAAATCCACAGCAGGTGTCTATGAGTCAGTATTGACTTCATGGCAGTGAATTTGGTTTCGGTGGATCCCTTTTTTGTTTTGCCATTCAAATCACAGTAATTATCAATGAATCCAGATTACATGATTGATCAATTTTAGACTGCAGAAGTTGCGAAAAATATTCAATTTCCTCATCTTTGCATTAATGGTTGGAGAGTGGATTAACTGGTCTTCCTTGTAGGCATATGGCTATTACTTTATCACTGACAGTATTTTACTTCAGAATAGATCTTATATTGCTGGTTTTAACCATAAATGTGATACCATTCCTCTTCAGCTCATTTTGGACATAGATCATGTGATTAAAAATGGCCAGTACCAGTCCACTTGAGCTATTATTCCTAGGATATGAATTTTATGTGTTGCATTTCATTTTATACAATTCCAATTTTCCTACCTTTATACTTTGTACATTTCATATTCCATTTATTAATGGATGCTTACAGCTGTTTCTTCTCATACAAAAGTACTCAGAGTTTTATTCCATCCGTGGCATGAAGGTTGATTCTGCTTTGAGAAGGCAGCTTTTGTCCAGTCACATTTTCAGTATCTTTCAACCAGAGGGGCTCCTCTTCTGTTACTGTATCAAGCAATGTTGCACTGACATTTATGAGATTTTTGTCATCGACTATTGAGAATAGCCCATCATTTCTTTCATAGTCTGGAAGCTCCACTGAAACCTGATTACCAGAGATGCCCCTATTGGTATTTGAAATACCAATGACACATGCCGAGCATTACAGCAACATAGAGACCAACACTAGTCTGACAAAAAGAGTCAATGATGTTTGTAAACACTTTCAGTAGCTCACAGATTTTCATTAATTCTCATAGAATAGAGTTCTATGCCTTCTACTCCTTTTGGTGAAATCTTCAATAAGGCCTGCGTGTTGTGGATTCCTTTAGGAAGACTTTCAGACAATCAACTGAAAGCCACAGGTAGATCTAAGATTAAAGACTAGAAAAAATAAAAATGACCACTTATCTAAAGTCTGATTCTCTCTTTGGCAGGGTATGCAAAGCAATGAAACATGATTGGCAAGTAGAAATAAAGATTCAACCAAAGATATCCAGATCTTAAAGTATGCCATGTGTTATAGTTTAATCATCCTAGTTTTCACATTTAAAGGCATGTGACTTGTTTAAGTAAGAGGCATGATTTCATGATTTTCAAACAATTAAGATACAATCAACTGAATTACTAACTTGACTTGTATTAGCTTTCCTCTGAATTTCAGAATAAAAGAGTAAAAAAATAATTTACTGATGTAGAAATTAACCAAAGCACATTCTAAAAATTACTGAAAGTTCTACATAGAATTATTAGCAAGGGTAGCCCACTTGTCCTAGAGAACTACAGATAATTCTTTTAGCCCAGCTCTATCGTCACTCTCTCTTGAAAATCTGTTCCTTACTCTTTCTCAGAGAGAGTGAAAGAAACAGAGAGCAACTGTGAACAAGAATGAGAAAAAGTAGATTCAAAACAGACAGATGCTTGGAGAAGACAAACTGAAGTGTGTAAGAATTACTGGAATGAGAGGTGCTATGCATGCAGTCACTGAGGAGAAAAGAGAAAAATACAATGGTGAGACAAGTTTGGTGTATAATTTTTGTTTAAAGACAAATTTGAAATTTTCTGCAGTATTAAGATAACCAAGATGCAAGTTAGAATACATACAATGTGCTCTACTTACCCATTCTGTATGGCAGCTGTGGGGTCATAAGTCAGAGCCATCCCAGCCTGTGTGTAGTGAGGAGAGGAAAGAAAACAGAGCTTATATTTTTATTGTGATATTCAAACCACTCAGTATACACAAAGATTTTATCTCTACATGACATGAATTAAGCTCAATTTATCCTACATATTACCTACTCTTACTGCCATGACTAACATATGTACTAATTAAAGATTTTTGTAGTTTATATTATATATCCAGGCAAACGAGCAATACAGCTTGGATGGTGCCATTATTCCTCCGTCATAAAGTATCTGCTGTCTAATATAGTATCCTTATAATTTGTCACTGTTGCCAAAAGCATCTATTGCGTAATCCATCATATATATATATTTATTTATTTATTTAAAAAGTAATAATGGATGTTGCCATAAGGATAAAAGTAAAGGCTACCTGAATTTATTTGATCCATTAGAAGAAAATGTAAAAAAAACCACCTTATTTTAAAATAGATCATGTGCTTCAATGTACATAAGTCATAGAGTGATTGTCCAGGCTATTACTATTGGCTACCGTACTCAGAGAGGACTTCTAGTGATGTCATGGTTATCTGTTGGACTGTGATAGAAATCATCATCAGCCCCTCAGGAGAAACACAGGATTTTCTACTCTCAGGAAGAGTTACAGTCTGGGAAACTCACAGGGCTGCTATGCGTTGATATTGACTTGGCAGTGAGTGAGGTCGCCCTACTAAGAGAGGGAGAATGTGAAGGCCATTTCTACATGATAGACATTCAAGGCCATCTAGGTAATCAAAGGATTGTCTTACTTGTTTCTGAGAATAACAATGTCACTGAAAAACTATACTTATATAATGTGGTAGTGGTTTCAGAAAAAAATAAACTTTATGAATACTAATTCACAGGCTATAATTATCCTCAAAACAACCCCATGAAGGAGGCAGGTGAAATAATTCCTCCTTTTAAATAGATGAAAATGCTAATGCTTGGAGAAGTCAAGTGACTCGCCTAAGGTCAGATGGAGGCAGAATTGAATTCAATCCAAATCTTCCCATGGAAGCTTCTTTTCAGTCCTCGACGCGGACATTGGTCTATGTGACCGTCTGGACGCGTCACCCTCTTACTTTGCAGACCGTCAGCATGGTCATCAGTCATGAGCAGGAACGGAGTATAGAACGATATTTAAAGCAGTCTACATTGTTTTTCAGGGTTCATTTATTCTTGGAATTTATCTATCTATCTATCTATTCTTGGAATTTAAAAGTGAATTCAACAGAAGTCAATTTTCTGGCTTTGATAGTGTAATGCAGGATGTTACCACTGGGGGAAACTGCGTGAAGCATTGCATAAGCTCTCCCTGAAATACAAACGGGTAGGCTTCCTAACACAGGGCCTGAAGGCTAGTGGGCAGCTGACCACATTCAAGTCTGAATTCACAGGTATTATTTGCCTAAGTATGCTGAGGTGGGCAGAGATCCTGTTAGACCATAAGAGATTAAACCTGATAGGTATCTCCCCCGGCCCTAAACCACTGCTTTTTGTTTAAATCATGAGATAATCATGATGTCTTTTCCTACTGCTTATTTTCCAGCGGTGCTCAGAAACCGAAGGTGTCTAATTATACTCTGTTGAATTATACTTCTTGAATTATACTCTGTTTTAAACGGTCACTTCTTATGCCAGAATTGTGTTTTTCCCCGTCACACTGTATCTGAATCCCTCCTGGAAGGTAGTTAATCGATGACTTATAGTTTGGAAACTACAGTGATCATCAGTAAAACCTAGCTCTTTGTTGAATACATATTTGATAATCATAAAAACCAAAGCTGATATCTTCTTTTATCTTGGGCCGTTCCACCTCCTTTGATAGATAGGCCATCACAAGCAGGTGGCAACACACAGAATGAAAAAATGTATGTTTGGAGTTAGACAGACCTGGAGTCAGACAGGCATGACTTAAAGTCCTGGATCAGTTACTGCTAGAGTGTGGCCTCGAGCAAATGATGATTTTCAGCTACATATGTGGCAGATAGATATATTTAACCCATTTGAGCATCAGTTTCCTCAGCTGTTAAATGGAACAATACTTTCCTAATTGGCTTGTTGTGAAATATGTGTCTATAAAGCACCCTGTATAGTGCCTAGAGATAAGGCATATACAGATATAATTAAATAATTATGACAAGGCAATATGTAGTAAGTGTCATATGAGTGATATGCATGAGGTGTGGAGAAAGGAGACTGGGGGTGATCATGAAAGGCCGATGGAGGAGGGTCAGCGGTACAGACCACTGAATAAAATGAGTAGGATTTGCCACAGATAAGGTGAGAAGTCAAGGTGAGTTTAGGCAAATGGACCAGAAGGGGAACATGTGTCTACATATAATATAACATGTGCAACAAAAAATAAGATCCAAAAGTCAGGATAGAAGATCTTGATTGGCAAGCTTCACTTGGTGATTCAGTAAGCAGCTTTAATAGAGGGGGTAAATTATCAAAGAGGATATGGGCCACAGGAAATAGCATGGGGCCCCTAGAAAACAGAGGGTCTAACTTTGAGACAGGAGATGGAGAGAAGCTGAGGTGAGATTTTCACTGAAAAGGGTTAGGGAATTAATATATTTCACGTACACCACGATTTTGCCGAGGGGCGGTCTTGCCTTTTAGAACCTTTGTCTAGAGGAGCCACAGAAGTGTCTGACCCACTGTCTGTGTTAACTAAGCAAGGACAAGGTAAAGCAAGAACGTTGGAACATAACCCTTCGACTGAGTATCAACAGCACCACACGAGGCAGTGTTGTGCGCGGTTCAACTTCATGTGTAACCGATTGTCGAGGCAGAATTCTAATGTGGTCTAAATGCTTATTGTGCATTCTTTGTCTTTTCATGTCTTCCAACAAAAGTGAAAAATGAATTGATTTTTCTGCTGTCTAGCTACCTTTTATCCTAACCTCGAACCATGAAATCACCATTATGTAATTACCAAATATTAAGGCATGTCTACTAACTCTAGTGTCACACAGAAAGAAAAATCACTTGTAACGAAATAAAAATGTCACACCCCATATGTGGAAAAGTGGTGTTTAATCCTGTCACTCTCTTTCCAAAAGGGAAATAAAATAAACATGGCTTCTCTCAATAAACATTAGAGTCACAAATATTTTTTATTTTTAAAATTCACATTATTTGTGTATCGAAGCTATTTATAATTTATTTATCATATAAAGAGGTATTTTTTGTCATTTCTCAATAGCAGTTGAGTTTTGGCTTAGTATTTTGGCCATGAAAGAGAATATTTCTGGACTTTCCAGAACAAAATCTGTCCCATAGGAGCTGAATATTTTAGATGAAAAAAAATAAATGGCTTATTAGGATAGAGTATCTTAATTATTTTCAACAAGCACGCATTCACTGAGGGGAATAAAAGAGCAGTTTGACATAGGACTAGCTATTTGATATTTATAGCTGCAAGGATAGGTTAAAAACAGGTAATAATTGCAAAGCATACACATTGGGTGGATCCTCTGCAGTGTGCATATGCTTGTTCTTACCTGAGGAAGAAAGGAGCACTGATTTTAGCAAAGCCCAGTGAGAAGATGAGCAGAAATAATTGTTTCACCCCTTTGAAAATATTTTTATACTATAATATGAATGAGAGGTGAGGTCAAAGAGTATGAGGTATCAGACATCTTTTAGGGGCGGGGGAGGTTGTTTGGCTTTTTATTGTTTGGGATTTTTTTTAATTAACTTAAAAAAAATCATTTTATTAGGGGCTCATACAACTCCTATCACAATCCATCCATCCATCCATTGCATCAAGCACTTTTGTACATTTGTTGCCATCCTCATTCTCAAAACACTTGCTTTCTACTTGACCCCTTGTTATCAGCTCCTGTTTTCCCTTCCCTCCTCACTCTACCCCCATAAACCCTTGATAATTTATAAATTATTATTATTTTGTCATGTCTTACACTGTTCGATGCCTCCCTTCACCCACTTTTCTGTTGTCCATCCCCAGGGAGGGGGTGATATGTAGATTCTTGTAATCTGTTCCCCTTTTCTACACCCTTCCTTCACCCTCCCAGTATCACCACTCTCACCACTGGTCCTGAAGGGATCATCTGTCCTGGATTCCCTGTGTTTCCAGTTCCTGTCTGTACCAGTGTACATCCTCTGGTCTAGCCAGATTTGTAAGGTAGAATTGGGATCATGATAGTGGGGGGCAGGGGGAGGAAGCAATAAAGAACTAGAGGAAAGTTGTGTGTTTCATCATTGCTACACTGCACCCTGACTGGTTTGTATCCTCCCCACGACCCTCTGTAAGGGGATGTCCAGTTGCCTACAGATGGGCTTTGGGTCCCCACTCCACACTGCCCCTCATTCACAATGCTATGATTTTTTGTTCTTTGATGTCTGATACCTTATCCCTTCAACACCTCGTGATCACACAGACTTGTGTGCTTCTTCCATCTGGGCTTTGTTGCTTCTCAGCTAGATGATTGTTTGTTTATCTTCAAGCCTTTCAGACCCAGATGCTATATCTTTTGATAACTGAGTACCATCAGCTTTCTTCACCACATTTGCTTATGCACCTGCTTTGTCTTCAGCAATTGTGTCGGGAAGGTGAGCATCACGGAGTGCCAGTTTAATAGAACAAAGTGTTCTTGCATTGAGGGAGTACTTGCGTGCAGGTCCAATGTCCATCGAGGTAGCAGACAGGAAGATAAAATGCCTAGAAAATTGAACTATTGGTATTTCACCATAGATTTTCTCTTTTTGCTTGATACTAGAGGCATTGTAAGTAGATATATTATAAATATATGATTAAAATATGTCCAATCTTCAGTAAAATAGCAAGTGGTCCCATAAAGATTTCCAGTTTGGAAACCTACCAGGACAGTTCTATCCTTTCCCATAGTGTCACTGTGCATTGGAATCCACTCTGTGGAAGTGCATAAGTGAATTGAGATTATTATTTTTTTTTTTTAGCAAATGCCATGTACTGAGTTGCGACAAGATGAGTTCAGAACGTCAAAGACAGGGATAATAAAACTTTCTAGATGTGTCTTTAAATAATTTGTTTCTTGCTAATGTTTTTTATTAATATTTGTACTTGTTAGCTGTGTATGGTAAAAATTTAGTGGATGCAGTTAGGCAACTCCAGAGATGACATGTATAAATGTGGCTTGAAAATGATAATGTGTTCTATATTTTAGCGTTTGCTATTTTAGAGAAAGCTTACCTGTCTGCTTGTTTTAAACATGAATTTATTCATCAGTGCTTCTCTTGAGCAATCCCTTAAGTTGACAAATGATCCCAGGTTGTGTTCAATATGATCAGAATTTTGACCAAAAATATTTTAAATTATATATGGTTAGAAATACAATTATAAATTCAGTTCAAAGATGATAAAATGTTTTTCTCCCTTCTTTTGTTTCTGACTTTCTGAGAGTGTGTATAATGAGAATTAGTTTTATAATAGTTGGAAAACTTACAATTATATCCTCTGATTTATCAATTTAATTTGGGGAGATCAAAGGTATATCACGTAAGAGTAATATATACCAGAGGATGATCAGAAGTAAGCTTGATAACGTGATGAAGGTGTCAGCCTTGCAGGGTCAGTAAGGCAGACTTGCTGTCTATGCTTACCCAGCCACGCCACACATTCCCTGATTCTACCTATTTTTGAGGGTACACTGAACCCCAAATCTTTGTCTCAAACTCAAGAATCCGTCCTGTAGTCCACACTAATCTCTTTTAAAGCTTCCACCATTTCTTACTTGTGAATACGCTTTCATAATAATCTCTCCCCCTTCAGTCATAACTTCCTTTCAATACATTAGCCAGGCTATTTTGGGTGTCAGGCTTGATCTTAAGAGATGGGTATCTAACCCCAGCATGGCCTTTCATTTCATGGCACCCTGTGGCCTTTGAGATGAAATAGAGCCCTTGAAGATCAAGTCTCTGTTAACTAACAAATTCCAAGACATTCTTGCGTAACTGCGGTCCCCACCCTTCCACATCTTGACTTCCACATGACCTTTGGGTCTTTGCAGTTGCAGTTGCTTTGCTGAAAACTCTCTGCTTCACTCTGGTCTCCAGGGAAATTGCAGCTCTGCTCTTTGAGCTCCAGAGGAATTGTCAGGGCCACAGAAAGCCTTCTCGAACTCTCCAGGAAGCATTAAGTGTTATCTGTGCCTGTGGCTGGGAGCGCGTGTCACTTAGCTGTGGGCTTCTCTCACCCCCGTGGCTGGGTCCACCCTGGCGTCTCCTCTTCCTAGGGCAGCCTTTGGAATACGACTATAGTACGAGCTCATCACACGTTCATGAACGGGACCAACACACTCACGTGAGACTTAGGAAAAATGATGAGGTTGAACTTTAGTTAAATTTTATATATGAAGGGTACATTTGAGTAGGTTTTGCATTTTTCCGTATTTTAATAGAAAATGTCCTTGTAAAAAACATCCACTGGACCCAGATGACCTTCTAAAGAAACTCTTTCATTTGCTGACAGATAGTCTAGCCAAGGGGACAAGATGATTCAAGATTGCTGTGCGACCTTCCTGACGCCAAAGAATGGGAAGCCAGGTGTGTTTGGACCAACTCATGAGCTGAGACTTGGTGGAAATTAGAGGTAGTTGTGAAAACTCAGAGCCCCTCTTCTCCACGTTACTGAACCAGAGTGGGGAAGAGAGAGGCAAGATTAAAAGCCAGCTTTACACATTCAGGAGTTTGTCAGGAACCAAATAAATGAGAATTAGGGATTTAGTTGCTTCTAAAAAATATAGCAAAAGTACCCAGATAGCAACAAAAATCAATCTCAATGTTTGGGAATAGGAGCCTTGTTATTTCTTCTGGACTACGTGGATACAATATTTCGTGTTTGGTGTTTGCAAAAGCATTCTTGTCACACACACACACAGATGGACACGGCAGATAGATCACACAGACCTAAGACTAGAGGTCTGAGAATGTTCTGACTTCACAGAAAAATCTTGATAAAACGGGACACAGATGAAAAGGTATGACAACTTTGTGCGATTGTAGCTGGCTAAAAGTCTCAAAATCTTGCAGGAAAGAGTTCTAGTCTGATGTTGCCAGCTAAAATAGAGTTCAATTGAGCCTTGATTGATAGACATAAAAACAGATCTGAGGATACTAAAATATTTCATATAGGTTCTTCTGGTTTTATCTTGATCTAAATGTCTGAACTTCATGGATTTTAAGACACTTTTAAAATTTACATGACAAGACTTCTGAAATTGGAGTTGCCATGATATTGGGTGGTATTTCCATTTGGCAACTATCCTTTTCTTTTTATAAGTTGTTCCGATCCTTCAAAGCTGTTAGAGCGACACTACTTCAGTCAAGAGAATACATAAAATACACCTGTGAGGCAACAATATCATTAAGCAAAGCTACATGGAATAGAATGTACATGATAAATGTATTGTGCATCAAAATATATTGTCCATAAAGCTATCTTGATGTATAATTCCAGGATGAGTTTTATTTTTATATTGTCTATAACTTTTGTTCTAATTTTTTAAAAATCTCTTTCCTGTCCATTTCAGTAAGTAGTTCTGGAAGAGAAGCACGTGGTTCAGAACCAAAAACGGCAATAGGCTTCCAGAAGTAGGAGCCACTTAAAAAAAGACCAAACCTTGGCCTTCCGAATTTGTAGCATCATCTTTAAATTTTTGTATTTTGCTACCTGTGGGAGAATGTGCTTTACTTCACCTGCTGTATAATTCTTACATAATGTAATAAGAGCGCACTAGTAGAATATTAAACTGAACACCCCAGTCGTCACACAGAGGCAACATTCTCCCCTTGGGCAGCTGATGGGATGGAGCAGCTTACCATGTAACAGACATGGTTCCCCAAAACCTTTCTGAAACCAACGTTGTGCCTTTCAGCAAGAAATAGTAATAATGTTCTAAGTGTCATTAATGCCATTTTTGTAAGGACTTTAAAAATCCTTTTCCAGAAGCATTTGGTAACACCATCCTCAATAGTTTGTACATCTGGAAGAAGAAGTTCAAAGAGCATTCAAACTCAGCTTTAGTTACAGTTTCTGCCAGAGAATCCATTTCCCAATCCTTTGTGAAAACCATTAACACTGGCACTGGGTCATTAAGATACTTCCTTTGTCCAAAATAATTATTTCGAAGGCTGCTGGGAAATACTTGATCATTAGAAGTCTTTTCTTAAAGTTTCTCATAGCCACCAAGTTGGCATAAGCATCTTTGGGATTCAAAATTAATTGTCATTATTTGTCACTATGATCATTTATACTCATTTCTTTTGAAAACACCAATACTGTCATTTATTGATTCTCAGCAGAAGCTCAATATTTTCCTTAAATTCCAGCAATCGTTCACATTTTCCTTTGTTTTTTCTTCTCCTCCATGGAAGCCCCTTCTTTCTGCAGTTCTTGCCCTTTGTACAATGAGTACATGAGATGCAGTCTATTAATGTGACCCTACTATCCATAATTCTTTATGTGCTGTATTATAATTATGGATTCTATGCCTGCGGCTATAATCTCATTTGGGTGGGTGTTCTCTGTAATGCTCATGAACAGGATTAAGTCCTGACTTCAGTCCATGGTGTGACCCCAGCCACACCCTTGGTTTCCTTGGGAGTGTGGTCTGCTGAAGGACAACGCCACACCTCCATCACAGCCCTTCTGTGGCTAGAAGAAAGCGCACGGTTGTGGGCACAGACTCTAGGACCTTGGGTGAAAGGACATGTGGGCTTCCTGATCCCTGAAAGCAGAGGCCAAGTCGTGCGGTTGAGAGAGTTGGGTAGCCTGGGCTGCTGTCTGAGGAGAGGTGGACAGATGTTGCTGTGGGCCCAGGACTGAATCCCTTCTGTTTACGGATCCTGACTTTTGGTAAACTATTGATCTCCATAACATTATTGTTGCTGTTCATTGTGATCGAGCCGGTTCCCATGCTAGTGACCCTGAACAAAACACTGTCCGGTCCTGTGCCTTTTTCATAGTAATTCCAATGCTTGAGACTGTGTGAACCCATGTCCTGGAGGGCTTTCCTCCTTGTTGCCCCTCTCCTTTACCAAACATGATGTCCTTCTCCAGGGACTCGTCCTTCCTGATAACACGTCGAGGTATGTGAGACAAAGTCTCACCGTCTTTGCCTCTAGGGAACACTCTGGCCATTCTTCTTCCAAGACAGATCTGTTTGTCCTTTTAGTAATCCATGGTACTTTCAATATTCCTCTCCGGCACTGCAGTTCAAATGCATTGATTCTTCTTTGGTCTTCCCTGTTCAGTGCCAAATTTCGCATGAGGCCGAAGCAACTGAAAATACCATGGCTTGGGTTAGGCACACCCTAGTCCTCAAAGTAATAGCTTTGCTTTTCCATACACTAAAGGGGTTTTGTGCAGCAGATTCACGTGACTCAATTCATCTTTTGATGACTTGACTGCTGCTTCCATTGATTCTGGATCCTAAATAGAAAAAAACCTCAACAATTTCAATATTTTTACACGCTCCCTAATAAGCCTCAGGAACGGTGAGTTCCGTGTGGCCACTGCAATGTCGTATGGAATCCAGCAGAGAAGTACAGTTGGTGCGTGACGAGGTAAAGAAAGAAGGAGATGGAGGCCTGTCTGACATCTGGCTCCTGGCAGATACGGCCATGGCCACAGGGTTTGACACAGTACATGGCCTTCAAGAGAAAACTGCCTACTATTTTAAAAGCAGTACCATTTTACAGCTAAAGAATTCTTTATGATCTGAAATTGATATTATATAACATTAATATAATGTTGATCATAATGAAAATATTTACATTTCTACGTATTTTAGATTGATTCATAACTCTAAACAGGAGGAAAATTGTATTGAAACATATCCTTATTTAAATGAATATAACATCATTAAAATGATTTTCCAATTTTGAAAATGAATTCATATGGACATAAATAGGAAAACAGAGACCAAAGTATTCTACTCACAACCTATAGTAAAGCAAGAAACAGTGTATCATGTGTTTGTGAATAAACCTTTGCCTCAATCCCTGAACCACATTATTTTTCATATTGTCTACCTTCTCACATTATTCTGTCAGCATACAGATTGAATAAGTTATGGTGAAAGGATACATCCTTGTCACACATGTCCTGATCTTCAACCATGCAGTATTCTCTTATTGTTTGAGCGACTAACTTGTGGTTCATGTGCAGGTTCCACAAGAGAACAGTGCTCTGGAATTCCCATTTTTCTTAATGTTTATTTTATAGTTTTTTTTCTTTACGATCGATACTGTTGAATGCCTTTGTATAGTTAACACAAGGTAATATCTTTCTGGTACTCTCTGTTTCCAGCCAAGATCTACCAGACGTAAGCAATGATATGCTTTGTTCCGTATGTGTCTTTTGGATACAACTTGTCCTGTAGATGAACTGCTACAACCATTGTTGAAAGATGTTCTTTCATTACTTGCATGTAATAATATTGTTCAATGACTTACACATTCCATCAGTCTGCCTTTCATTGAAAAGGGCACAAATAGGAATCTCCTCCAGCTGTTTAGCCTACTAGCTGTCTTCCAAATTTTTTGTCATATACAAGTAAGTGTTTCATTAACTTGTGGAAAATTTTCAGTTGGTGCTCTGTCAATTCCTGGAATCTTTCGCCAATGCCTTCAGAATACCTTAGATTTCTTTATTCACTGAAATTCGTTCTTTTTTTTCTGTATAATTTTATTTCTCATTTGTAAGAAATATTAGTTTCTATAATTTTATTATTCCATGCTAAATTTCAATGTATGTTCATTGTTTTAATTATTAGTTGGGAATTAATATAATATGTCATTCCAAATTTAAATTACTTCAAGTAGAATGTACAATTGCCACCACAATCAGTTTTCAAACATTATTTCCTTCTTTTCTTAAAAATCATTTTATTGGGGGCTTGTACAACTCTTATCACGAGCCAAACATCCATTCATTGTGTCAAGCACACTCAAACATAATTTTTCTACATGTGTTCCTTGATATCATCTCCCTTTAACCCCACCTCCATGCAAACCCCTAATTCTACTTGCTGTCCCTCTAGGTTCATCAATCCTAGTTTCCATGTACCGAAAAATGAACACTCATCTAACACAGCTTCAAGAGGATTACCTCCGTTGACATAATACCTCTGAGATACACTCTACTGTGAACAAACAAAAATCAAAGAAGACATTATAAACCAAAAATACAGAAAATTTTGGAAATCAGATCAGGTCCAGCCTGCAACACAGGGGGACCTACTGACAAAGTTTGAAATCATCTGGTACCTTTTGATGACTGAATGTCAATCAGCTCTTTTTGGTATAGCATTCACTCAGCGTTTTACCTATGGAATCCCTCAATATTGCAATTTGATACACAAATTATTTCTTCAGTTCAGCTTGATAGACACTAACTATGTGTCCTTTTTTTAACTTACTAAGCACAGGTCTTTGCTCACCATAATACTTTGATTTTGTCTTCTTGAGCGGCCCTTTGAAATGTTCTGTTCAGCTCTTCATTATTTCTTCCATTCTCTATAGCTATTCTGTGTTCAAATTAAGTTTTAGTTCTTCTGAAATTTACTTTGTTCTTTTCTTTCTTGTCTTTTAATTACTTTGTTCATTTTTCATATATGATATTCATCAGGTCTACTGTCATTTATATTCAGTGCATCAAATCTGCTCTTGAATATTCTCTAAATTCAGGCGGGGTAAACTCAAGGTCATATTTTGGCTCTGGTGGACTTGTTTTAATTTTCTTCAAATTCAACCTGAACAATCAGTCTCTACCCTCATTTTGGGTACAGATATTAAGCTTCTCCACCCTCTGTCCCAGAAATATAGTTGATTTCACAGGACTCTTCCCATAGATAGTCCATCTACAAAGCTCCATGCATACAGTTGCTGTTTATGTTGTTGAAAAAACTTACTTGCGATGAGGAAGCCTTTGAACTTACAAAACACTCTCACGTGTCATCCAGCTTGATTTCTATCAAAAGAACATATTTTACAACTATTGCTTTTTCCTCTGTGTTTCCAATTTTTGAATTCCAATCACCAGGAATGATCAACATATTTAACTTTCATGTTTGATTGATTTCAATCTGAAGAAATTCATAGACTTCTCAAATTTCTTCATCACTAGCTTTAGTAGCTGATGCATAAACTTGAATAGTAGTTATATTAATTGGACTCCCTTGCTGGGATATAATTATTATCCTATTACAGACAGTACTGTACTTTAAGGAAGATTTTATAACTTTTTGTGTTGTTGATAAATCTGTTTCCATTCCTCTTGAAATTGTCATTCCCAGGAAATTATGTGATTCTAAATTCAAAATAGCCAATGTCAGTCCATTTACCTCACTAATCTCTAGGACATAAATTTCTGTGAATTTCATTTAACTTCCGATGACTTCCAATTTTCCTGGGTTCATCTTTCGTGCATTCAGCATTCAGTGGATGCTTACAATTGCTCTTCTTCTTTTCCGTCATGTCCCATCAGCAGATGAAGGGCCTGAGAGTTTTTATTTCCATCATTACAGACGGTCCTATTTGAGGGGGTACCTCTTCCCCGGTCATATTTTGAGACATTCCAATATAAGGGGCTCATCTTCCAGCCATGTGTCCAACCCAGTTTCACTGATATCCATAAGGTGTTGAGTGGCTTATCCCTGGAAATGGATAGCCTATTCCTTCTTCCTAGTCTACTGGTTTAGTCTGAAATCTCTGCTGAACCCTGTTCACCGTGGGCGTTCCATTTGAAACAATGGTGGCACAGTTTCCAGCAGCACAGCCACAAGCAAGCCACCACAGCGGCTTACATTTTGGAGGGATATATTTTGAGTCCCTAACTTATCAGAAGGAGCCCTAGTGGGAGAGTGGGTTACACAGCGGGCTGCTAACAGTAAGAGACAGATGTGACTTTCTACTCCCGTAGAGTTACAGCCTTGGAAATCCACAGAGCCAGTTCTACTCTGTCCTTCAGGGTCTCTGTGAGTCAGAATCAATTTGATGACAATGAGTTCACTTTCTTATTACTGATCGTAAAACAAGTCACCACCTTATTTATGTTTCCTTGGGGATACGATCTGCACAAGACAAAAGCAACACCTTCATCAAAGCTCTGGGTGCAGTCAAGACACTATCTTTTTGAACTCTATTTCCCACCAAGCATGTGCTGAAGACTAGTGTTGAGTCACTGGTGATGAACACCAATCAGTTGCCAGTTGCTACTTTAAAAAGCTGCTGTCCCAAGGGATGGTGACCATCTTGATGTGGATCCTACGGTGATTTTTGCTTTGAGTAAGCAAGTGTGATCTGGTTTCACATTCAGATGTTTCCATCTCTTGTTCTGTATCCTTCAGTCTGGCTTGCCTCTACCTGATCTCTGGTTCTTGGGACTTGAGTTGTGCTCTGTCACCTTACTTTATCCATCAGCTCCCACAGCTTTGTGGGTAAGACGGATCATCCAGACAGATGATCATCTGGTTTTGGGATTGGAGACTAACCAGCCTGCACAACCATGTGAGCTATTTTTGGAATGCTCTATAAGTTCTCGGAGACATTGCAGGCATTGCAGGGCCCTGGGACATGGAGAATATACTAAGGGGAGGAGTGTTTATTAATGTCAGGATAATGACCTGGTAGTATCGTAGATAAGTTGAACATTTGGTATAGTATTGTAGATAAGTTCAACATTTGGGACATCTTTAATTTCCACCTCATTGGGACTAGTCTTCTATTAATCTTTCTGAAAGAAATTATGTTTGCAATGTGCATCTGAGGATTTAAGATTTATTATTTACACTCAAAGGTCGAGTTCTGGAAGCATACTTTTCTCTACCTGAACCTTCGACGGGAGCTGGAGAAGCTTTCCCTAGCCAAATGGCAAGTGGGGTTTTCTGGTTTGCAAACACAAGTCGGCCAATTTTATTAACTTACCTGCCTTGAAAACAAACCAACAAACCATGCTTGGCAACAAGAATGATATGAACTGATATTCTCTGGCTACTTATCTTATTTTTGTTTCTTTTATTTTTGATATCTGGCCTTTGATTTTCTTTCACTTTTTATAGATTTGTAGTCCATTACCAGTGACTCTATTCTTACAATACTAGATTATGTTATATTCCGCTTTCAATCTCCTACCCTATAGACAGAGAAAAACCTTTGAGATTGCTGGTTCCCGGGGGATATTTGGGCTTGGAATAAGTTAAGTCAGAATGCTTCTTAGCAGTGAAAATGGCACGACGTACTCACACACTATGAACATGTTGTCAGAATGGATCAGTACCTGAAGAAGGGCATCATGCCATGGGGTCAGCCCAAAACAAGAAAGCCCTTCAGTGAGCTGGATTGGCTTAGTATCTGTGACCATGTACTCAAACACTGTAACAGTTGTGAGAATGGTAAAAGACTGGACAGTACTCCTCTGTTCGATGCCGAGTCACTGTGAGTGGCTACGCACTCGATGGCACCCAATAAAAGGAGGGGAGTGTATAAACTTATGTCTGTAACATCCAGTACTGTAAGTCACGACCAGTGGACACTCATTAAATGTCTACCAAATTCTGATTACTTACGTAATTCTTCAATACTGTCTTTAAAAATATATTTTCCCCAGAGAGGAGATAGCAGTTGGTGTAAGATCTGAAAATAATAATAATTTATAATTTATCAAGGGCTCATGGGGGTGGGGGGAAGGGGAAAGAGAGGATCTGTTACCAAGGGTTCGATAGAAAGTAAACGTTAGAAAATAATGATGGCAACATGTGGACAAATGTGCTTGATACACTTGATGTATAAATTGTTCTAAGAGCTGGAAAAGCCCCCAACAAAATGATCTAATTAAATTAACATATGTTTTCCCCCAAAGAATTCTCTTAGAGAATAATTATACATATTTATAAGACTGTTTATATACAGAAAAAATATCACCACACATTTTTTAAAGGAAGAAATCCAACAGGGAACACCGGGAAAGGATTTTCGTTGCGCGCGGGATGGCTCCTGTGCCTCCATGCATCTTCAGCGTTATGCAGTCTTATTGGTGGGAGATAGCTGCGTTTTAAACAATATTGATGGTGTGGCGATAAAGCTACTGTTGAAATTGATCATTGCAATACCAGATGTATGTATTTCAGCATCGACTTGATGGCAGTGAATTTTTTGGTTTTGTCTGTTTGTTTTTTGGTTACCATCATATAAATCAACAAAAACTACAGAAACAAAAACTAGAAAATTAATCTTTGGTGGGAACTATTTACTCATCTTGAGCCTGAATATAGGATATACAATTGTGTTAAGGAGGATGGCTATGAATGGACTCAGAAATCTAAATAGACAATTTTGTCTTCAATCTAATTTAATTAAGTCATTGGTAACAATTAGTCCTAATGCTTTGAGGTTCAACAAGGGGGAGGATGCATGTTTGGGATGAGATTAAGCAACATTGGCCGTGGATGCATAATAGTGCGGGAAATCCCATTTTCCCATATGACCTTTGGTGTCCTTTATCTACTAACTGACCCTAGAGAAAACTTTTATTAATAGTAGCTCTGAATGGAGAAGAGTTATAAAAGTTTACAACATAGAGTAAGTTTTCATCTATCACTGAAAACAAGTTGATTTCGGGTCTGGAAATAGACAACATGATCTAGGTTATAGGTCATAACAAATAACTTCGTGAAAATAGGCTTTGTTAAAACTGATAACCTCGGTAACTATTGATGGACCTTTCAGCTCAATAATAGTGCATTTGTGGCCTACCCATTTATGAAAACTTGAAGTACAGGACGTCAGTATATCACATCCGGTCAAGCTCTGCAAGCTGGCAGTGCCCGCAGGACTATTGGCTTTGCCCTGTGGCAGGAGGTGCCATGCGCGTTCGGTTGTGTGCATGGAGCCGGGAGTTGTGTCGTGCTTATCCTCCCCTGCACTCAGACTTGGATCTTGGGCAAATGAAAAGCTACTTAAACAAAATGTCTTCAAGAAATAACGTGCCATTATGCCTCACCTAAAAATCTCCCTTTTCCGGGGAATAGCTAAGGAATTTCAGAAGTACCTGGGTCATTCTGACACTACCTGAAAGTCACTGAAAGGCTGGACACTCAAGTCCACCCAGGCGGGCCTTGGAACGGACTCGTTCTACTTGTGCAAAGTCAGCTCTTACAAACTCTGCAAGCACAATTGTATTCGGACACACAGGAGGGGGAGTGGACTCAGCAGCAACGGGTTACTGGTGAATGCGTCTCAACCCTCCCTCACCCTGGCCTGCCTCCCAAAAGAGCCTAGTTGATTTCTCTCCAACTTACAGGGAACCTATTCCTGGAAACCTGATTGGTGATTGTTAACAATATTACATTCGTCCCATTAGTTCATTTTCATATCCAGACTCTGGAGCTAACCTTGTTAAATGTTTCCAGAGTAAGGAGGAAGAGTGTCAGCACATCCAATGTTATAAATATTTGTTAGTATTCATTGCTTTTAAATTGACTGTAGCAGGGAACTGTAAATAAGATAAAGGCAAGAAATGTTGTTTTATTGATTTTTGTTTTGATAATGAAATCTTGGCATTTTTTCACTAGATACGCTAGACATCTGAGTACTTAGCTGGGTAATTTCTTGTTCGTTTGCTGCATCTTTTGTTTGGGTCTGTGGCCAAAATATGTGAAGCACAAATCCTCCAAGCAATTGTTATCAATGACATTTGCTGCCTAGATTAGAAAAGGGCTTGGGAAGATTTCATGGAAGCTGGTCCAACGTTTTGAAGCCAGTGCAGTCTGACTTGTTTACATTTGCAACATGTAATGCTACCCATCCAACATAAACAAACAAAGAAAGTCAAAACAATGCCATCTTTTGTGATATGAAAGTTAGCATCTAGTCATAGTTGAAAATTCTAAAGGCAACCCAAATACTACTTATACTACAAAGTAATGCCATTAGCCTTATGAGAGAAATATGTCAAAATTTGACTCTCATCACTGTAACGAGGTTATCCTTTCATTTCCATTTGCTCTACCTTTGTGACATAGTTACATAAAAGGTGAAAAATATGCATATCATAACTTAATTTGCATGTCTATGTGTGTTGGTAGTATTAGTTTATCATTATAATTACTGAGGTAAGCAGGTTTTACGTATCAAATTTTGGTCATCTGGGACATTCTTAAAACAATTTGGTTTTGGGGCAACTGTTCTTATTTTTTGGGGACGCAGAGTCCACATATATTTGGTGACTTCTTTGTTGTTGTTGTAAGGTGCCATCGAGTCAGCTCCGACCCAGAACAACCCTATGCACAAGAGAATGTGACATTGCAAGGTCCTGTGACAGCCTCACAATTGCTCCTCTGCCTGAGTCCATTGATGCAGTCACTGTGTGCATCTGTTTTATTGAAGGCCTTCCTCTTTTTTGCCATGCCTCGACTTTACCAAGCATGATGTCCTCCTCTAGGGACTGGTCTCTCTGCACAATATGTCGAAGGCACGTGAGGTGAAGTCTTGCCATCTTGTCTCTTAAGGACCATTGTGGCCTTTCTTCTGGCAATCCACTTAGGTTTGTCCTGTTATCAGTCCATAGTCCTTTCAATACTCTTCTCCGGCACCACTATTCAAAGGCATCTATTATTTTATCCTGTATCCTCTCACCCTTAGGAAGTAATGCGAGACCCTCCCTGTACATTCCTGATACACATTTTAGCTGTTGTGAAACAGTCCTGCTCTGAGACTGGTCGTTGGGGATAGAACTGACAAAGTCATTCAGGTCATCAATTACCTGCAATGAGGACTGCCACGAAGGCCTTAGATGCCGTGTGGCAGGGGCTACAGTATTACTAACGTGAAGCTACCTTTAAACGGAGTGGGAATTATGTTAACATTCAGTGCTATCACAGGCAAATAGGCTGTACATCCTGAAGGAAGATCTTAGAGAACTCCTGGCCTATCAGCCAGCGCCCTATTCTCGCTAGATGGTGTGTTCTGGGAGTTTCGGATAAGTGGTAGGAAAAGTGACGGCACAGTGGTAACACAGGTGAGGAACTATTTACCAAATGATACAAGTATATTTCAATAACTTAAAAAGCACTATATCTCTTCTACTGGCCTAATTCTGAAGAACCAACTATTTTTAGAATGGTTCTGGTTTATAGAAGCTGAAAACCAGCCATGTCTATGGCTCCAGTTTTTTTGAAGATAATGCCTCCAAAATTTGGGGCTAAGAATACCTGAGGGTCCCCAGTATCCTTTCTAGAGGTCCATAAAGTTTATCCTTTTCTAATTAAAAGTCATGTGAAGTCAAATTTTATTTACATGCTTAAACTGAAGTAACATATAACAACAGAATGCATAGTTAGGCACACATTAAATAATTTGAAAAAACATGTGAACTAGTGCCTCTTTATCACAAACGTATATTTGCTTGAAATATAGAGCAAATTTTCAAAAGAATAGACTGGTTTGTGGTGGATCCACTATTGTTTATTTTAACAAATTATGAAATAATTTTTTGAAGTGGAAAGAGATCCAGATATGGAAGAGTTTGGAAGTGCTGAAAAAATAAAATGATAAGAGTGCCAGAGTGTCCGAGAAAAGGGGCTTCAGTGCCTCAATCCCTTGATGATTCTTGATTAAGAGAGTTCTGGCTGCCACTCAAAAGATGATTGAATACTTTTATAGCATCTCTTTATAATACCCCACAAGCGCTTTCACTTATGTGAAAAATATTCATCGCCGTACATTTACATTCCCAAACCTTCCTAGTTACTTATTCTAAGATTAGTTTAATAGAAGGGCATGCATTTCATCAAAACTATGCTCATATGATGATCAAAGTGTCAGGCAGAAGATAGCTTTGAGTCACAGATTAAAATTAGCGTTAGCTTATCAATTGTTATTCTTATGGTACTTCTAATATACTTTCAATCCTCTGGTTTTGTTTCTTAAGCATTTCATCAGAAACACTGTTCACATTAGTATTTTTTAATCTAACGTTTTAAAATTAACATAACTTTTAAGAAGAGAAAGTAAATATTAACCTTAGTCTGGATGGGTATCTCAAATTTGAAAGCAGTCTAATCAAATTTACCCTCTGTCACCTCATCTAAAACGCGTGCACCATTGTTTCATGGCCCCCAGAGTCAAGCAAAAACAACACCGAAGATGACCTCTTGCTCCGTGTAGGATGCCAAAGGCTGTATCTCCAGTGTACAGGTAAATGAGAAACAACCATCGGACAACTAAGCTGCATGTCTCAGTGTTGACAATGGATGAAGCAAGGGGACATCAACTAAAAAACTCCCTGGAGAACTTGGCCCACTCTCTTCTCTTTGTTTCAATTCTGGAAACCAGTAGAGTCAACGACCTTAAGCAGGGAATGTGGAGTGACCTCACAGACATAGAGCACACGTGGAAGATGCCACTGACGGACGTAACAGGAGAATCAATTTCAGAAGTGTTGGAAAGTAGGAAAGTGTGCATGGCTAACACCCAAAATATGTCTTAAGGTCAATGTAATAGTCAGAATTGACTAGTACATAAAATTAAATCTTTCCGATATAAAATGTATTTGTATTGCATCTGGCTTTATTAAATATGTTAATTATTATATCTTCCTTTAACAACTTTGCTAATATTCTTTAAATTGCTCTCCAAACTTACTGTCATCAATTCAAGGCTGACTCACAGTGAGGCGATGGTTTCTCCTTTTCCCTCCTGTAGACAGGGGAGGTCAGAGATGGCCACCATGCTGCTCACTCACATTTGAACTCCAAAACCAAACCAAACTCACTGCCATTGAGTCAATGCTGACTCAGAGTGACCCCCTGTGGCTTTCTGAGACTGTCACTATTTACTGGAATACAAAGCCCAGTCTCTGTCCTGTGAACAAATACAAAGCCCAGTCTCTGTCCCATGAACTGCTGGCTGGTTCACACTGCACACAATGGGTATCATGACCTAACACATAACCACTACACCCTCAGGGCTTCTACTAAGTACAAAACTGAAAAAAAATACATAAGTTTACTGCCATTGAATTCATGTCGACTCAGAGCAATCTTACAGGATTGGGTAGAACCGTCCCTGTGAGTTTCGGAGACTGTAACAAGTAAGCAGGCAAGGGGAAAAATAATAGGTCTACAGAGTTATCCAACTGTCTTTTCACATGTATCTTCTCCTAAGATAATAATCAAAGTATTCCTATTTGTATGTTCACACCTGAAACAAGATCTTTGAAATATTCCTCCTGCTATCGAATGCCATTTTTACTGAGTTCTTTCCTCTGTATGTAAACATTTAGTGTACCTTTTTATCGATAAAAGAAATTATTATAGCCCCTTTATTTTTACAGTTCAAGAACAAAAATCTATATCTCTTTCAAAGCAAGTTTTGGAAGCAAAAATTAGAGTTACATCCTCGGAACGTTTACATTATAAGGTGTTCTAGGTCCTAAACTTGACTCAACCATATTTCCAGGCCTTTAAATATTTGTTGTTAATTATGCTCATTACCACAAAGCCTAGATCCTTCGTACAGTGGCAGGGGGAAGCTGTAAGTCTGCATATCCTTCATGCTTTTTAACTCAGCTTCCAAGAAGTGCAGGTTCAGCCAAGCAGTCTTCCTGCAATTGGCATCTATCGTATGCACATAATATTGTAGCCCCTTTAGGGGAGAAAGGAAGAAATGTTGTGGTCTAAGTGCTACGATGCAGAACTTAAGCCTGGGGCTCTCTAGTTACGACCACTGGTCCACAGTTATCTCTGAGAGGTATGTATTTAGCTTCATCAGATTTTTTTTAAGCCAAGTATGTCTTTCTAGACTATGGGCAGATAAAGAAAGACACGTTATCAGCTGTTTGCTGGGGAAATCGGGCTGCCCACTGAGGCCCTAAACTCCTGGAATAAGTCCATACATCCTCCACCTTTTTTTAAAGTTCTATTATAAACTGCTTCTTAAATTTGAAAATATTTAATATTTTGACTTTTTAAATTAACTTTAGGCACTCAATAATGTTTCTCTTCTACATGTTTTAATGCCACGAGTGACTAGATTACACAGTACTTGACTACAGCTATGAACTTTTTAGAGGCTCTTTGAGACCTGCTTGGAAACACTCAAAGCAGACAAGAGTCTTAAAACCTGACAAATGACTCAAAGGTTTGCTGAGAAAAATTCCAGACGTCTCTATTTCTTTGCAAGTGCTCGCCCAGTGTTGAAAATAAATATAACATGATGCATTAGGTAGGATGTTCCTTAAATGATAAATGGATGCTGCAGGTCTCTTGAATAGAAATACGAAATAAAGCTTCTCTTGAAATGATGGGCTTGGTACAAATAGCGTTCGGTGAAGTCATTCAAAGAACTTGATTCCATTTCACAAGAATGAAAAGACCGCATAGACTCCAAGGCACTTTCCCCCCTCTTCTCCTTCTAATAAAAAATAACCAAAGGGAATCCATCCCCAAGTGGCATTAGATCCTAAGCCTATTTTTCTGCTATTCTGTGCTAGAAGGAGAAATAGATCAGCAACTGTAGAATGATTTTCCTTAGCTCTGACTGTAGAAAGCAAAACTCATGTTTTAACTTTTCTCAGTCCTTCTTGATCAACAGAAAATGCCATTATACGTATACTTATAACACATAACATGATGAGTAGATAAATCATCTCAGTGGTAGAATGAATGAGATCTAAATCTGAGCTTGAATTTTTCAAAAGACATTCAACTTTCGATGTCAATTTCACTGGGATATGTTATTAAGTAAATATGCTCTCGTTTTATAATCATTATACAAGTAGAGATCAATTCTTTGTAGATAAGTCTTTCAGTGAGTGCTTTTTGGATTCAAGATTTCTTAAAGACAGAAAAATGTCTGGAGTGTAACTGAGATCAATTCTGAAGGAGCCCTGTCAGGTAAGGTTTACACTGCTAACCTCAACGTTGGTGGTTCAAACCCATCAGACTCTGCAGGAGAGCCATGAAACTGGCTGCTTCCAGGAAGGTTTGTTTACAAGACCTACAAAAAGTTGCTGTGAGTTGAAACAGACTCCTCCAGGGCAGGTTTGGGGAGACTAATACCCTTAATTTTATTTGAACACACTGAATAGGCATGCTAATAACCGCCCTTTGTAGCCATTTGGTTTTGCACAGGACCTGATTTCATCAGGGCACCTAAATCATCCTTGTGGCCCTTGCTAGGAAGGTCTGCTTCCCAATGGCAAAACCCCAGTTGATATCAGGACTCACCTCTCCTTCCCTGGGCCAAGGCCTCCCATTCTGGGTGTATTTGCTCTGATTCTGTCTCTTCTTTTGTCCTCCATCCGCAAATTTGCATAATAAAGGCTCGTTGGGGGCTGTGAAGATAAGAAACCAATTGCATATTAGCAAACCTCTCTTAAAAACAAGTGACTATTTGAGTCACAGTAGAGCTTTGTAATGCATCTCTTTTGAAGTAACCTCTTGCTTCTGGAGAGCTATTTGCCCCCCCTTTTTGTCTCAGTTCTGTTGGCCACTGTTCTAACTGGGCTTCAAAAACACACTGGCAGACCTTAAAAGAATATAACAAATATCATTGAAAAAATAATCAAACAAAGTGGAATGTGAACTAGCCTTAGAAGTAAAAAGGCAAGCGTCATCTCCTTCCAGTTATGTTGGAAACATATTCATAACTGCTATTTGTTGTGAATAAATATGCCCCTCTCAAAGGATCTGTGTTTTTGCTGTAGAAGCAGTCGGATTCTCTTTGGGAAAGAGGAGCTTAGCAATGGCTTTCTGGAAAAGAGAGCTCTTTTGGTAAGCACAGCCAAATTAGTTTTGTTTTCTCAGTAATCCTGTGCCGCTCCAGAAAAGCTAGAAAATGATCGTCCCTCCAACCACTTCTACTCTTTTTCCCAAGCAAAAAATAAAAACCAAAGAACTAGCTAAAAGTCCAGGGAGAGCAAGCACTGGACTATGAAACCAACCACATGAGACCCAGTTTGTGGTTGTCGCCTGTGGATTGTAACATAAATTACTGGGGACCACTGGGGGAAATGCAGAGGCCCTGAGTAACTTATGTAAATGTACTCCCCCAGAAGTGACCAAAGCTGAAGTATGTCAGATCTGTTTTTTCAACATTACATTTCAAAATGACTATTTTTTAATATACAATGGGACAAAAATATATTCATTCAGAATTCTTCCATAGGCCTCTTTGGAGAAATAGCTACTTATGTTTGCCCCCAGTACATGTAAAATTGAATTAAAAAGAGAAACTCACTTTGGATTAACAAACTTGGTCAGTAAATTAAGACTGCTGGGAGGGTTTTCATTGCTGTGGTTGTTAGTTTATTCGCTTAAATAAATCTAAGTTGAATTAAAAATGCACACTAAGAAAACCAGAATAACAACCCCACCCCACTGTCTTCCCATCCCTCCCCCAGTGCAAGATGCTGTTAAAGAATCAACTGTATTATGTTGCTTATTCGTCCCTTCTCCCCGTATTCATGAAGGTTATCATAACATTTTACACAGCTCTCTTATTCGGATCTCTGAACTGACCCCACGTGGATTGTTTGGTCAGTGAACTCTTAGCAACAGAAGTTAAGAAAAGGTGAGGCATTGGTCCTTTTGCTCCTAACCCATGCCCATGTGAGCATGGTCCAGCTAGGCTGCTAGAGGATGAATCACAAATGAAGACGGGTCGCGTAGAAACATCCAGCCAAGGCCCCACTAGCTCAACCAATACTTAGATCAGCCGCCATCCAGACATACACAAATCAGCTCATCCAAAATTAACAGGGTGCTCCATTAACCTGCAACTGGTAGCACAAAAATATATGGGCCCCAGTGAGATCAGCCAAGTCTAGTCCAATATAAATTTGTGAGCAATATAAATTTTTATCAACATTCTACTACAATTTCCTAATTGATACGCAGCATTGATATCTTAATAGAAACATTTCTCCACCCCCAAAATTTATTGCTTCTCAATCATCACTTCTAGTCAAATATAGATGCTAAATAAAACCATAGGGCTTTGAATTATTTTCAAACTCAATAGTGGAAAAAGAATGCAGGCAAAAAGGCATATACAAATAAATATTTAAAAATCATGTGGCTCCATGCAGCAATATTTCCCTCATCGTTTTGTCCCATGCCTTGTATTAGCAGCTCAACTTCGTTCATTAGTATGAGAGGAAATAGCTCCAAGGGAGAGGGAAGGTCACCTTTTGCTAAGAGAAATGAAAAACAAAATGTTGTTTATTGCTTGAAGCATTAGAGCTTCAATTCTGAGCAATAGGTTTGTAGAGGGTTGCAGTGGGAGTCCTGTGTCCATTCGGAAGCTTCAGATAGATCCAGCGTCCATGGAGTTCTTTTTGACCATTGACCAACGATGTAAGCTACTTTGTCCTCAGACACCATAGATTGTTGCGAGTCCAGGGAGGGTCTGTTTCTTCTACCTCAGGAACTTGCCTGAGGCTGCCTTTGATGGAAATTGGGGTATTGGGGGCACATGGTCAGGAGACATACACCCCACTCCACCAACAACTCTTGTAAGCTTATCTTATGTGCAATCGTTTACACACTCGGATCGTGGTCCTTTCCCCATTTTATAGTTCATCCAGCCGCTGTGATGAATTGATAGACTACCAATCACGATGTGGGGCAGCTCCTGTTCTCCGTGTCCCATTGAAGTCACCATGTGACTGGGAGCCCTGGACACCCTTCCGGCCTCATGTTGATGATTTCTGCATCCGGGCGGCTTTTGTTTGTTTGTTTGTAAGTTTGCTTCTGTGTAAGACTTGATTACGTGGTCTCTATGAATTAGATGTGAATTTAGGGTCTTTTTTCCTATAAAACACCTATGAAGTCAGAATACAGCACTCTGCCCTGGCATGAGCTCTGTATGGTGAGAGAACTCAAGCTGCATGATTATTTCACTGAGCAGAGATGATTTTTATCTCTCTGCTCTTCTGAGCAGACCAGTGATTTGATGATGTTGCTTAAAAATTCCAACAAGGCAAAAGCAACAACTAGAAGGTCTCTAGACAGTTGGTTCCCTTATATAAGAAGCTGTCGTGATTCTTATTCCAGGAGAAAATACAAAGGCCAAATATAATCACTGGACCTCAATACACTGTGTAGGAAATTTTATTCTTCATGATTACAAAACTGTGTGTGTGTGTGTGTGCGCGCACGCAATCCCTCATGGTACAGTGGGTCAAATATTGGGTTGCTACTGCCAGGTCAGGGTTTTAAACCCACCAGCTGTTCTGCAGGAGCAAGCTAAGGTGGTCTGCTCCCATAGAGATGTGCAGCTCCCGACACCTCACGGAGCAGTTCTCCCCTGTTGTACAATGTTGCTGTGAATAGGAATGGACTTGATGGCATTGGGTTTGGTTTTATTGGCTTGGGGTATGTATGTGATATATGTGTGTGTATAATACATAGATAGATCCATATATCCACAAAGTATTTCTTCACTAGGGAGCATTTTCTCTCCTACTTGCTAATATATGAGAATGTTGCTGGCAGTAGTACATTTTTTTCCAGAAAGAGAAGACCAATCTAGAAATGTCTTATGTTTCTTGTAAAAAACTAGGTGCGATTTTTTTAATGAGGAGAGGTGTCAACCTTATTTGACCCCATTACAAGATTTCCCAAGCTACTGAATTCACACATTTACCCACAGCTTTTGTTTTGTTTATCAACTTTAACAAGGTATCACTGACATACAATAAACAGAGTGTGTTCACAATATTGAATTTGATGACAAGTTCTGAGATGTGCATGTATGTTTCGGTATCTATGCGTGTGTACATGTGTGTGCATATAGATAGCCATGTCCTCATCGATGCAATCATGAGATGGACCTATGTGTCATCCCCAAAGGGCAGCAGCATTTTTTTCTTGTCCAAATATGCATATACAAGGAGGCTTTAAAAAGTTTGTTGAAAATTGAATGAAAAGATAATGGAAATAATGCACAGACTTCTTGAAGCTCCTGTGCTGTTGCTGCCGAGTCCTGACAGTTATCTAGTTAATTCCAGCCAATGGGATGGTGTAAAACTGCCCCATAAAATTTTCTTGGCTTTAATCATTATGGAAGATTGTCAGCTTTTCCATAATGTCATCAGGCTTCTGTTACTCTGTTCTCTTATACTTTGACTTTAAAAATAACCTGCTTATTTGGGTTGTATACGTATTCCAGATGATTTTTAGAACTTTACTCTGTAGTTTGGCTAGAACACTGCATTGACAAGTGTTTACAGGGAACACTGGTTCTTTTGAAAAGTTGTAAATGTTGATTTCCTTTTAAATTCATTAAACCTTATTTCTCATATCTTTTAGATAATGACTCTCCTGACTTTCCCTTCAACTGTGTTTATAGCCACCTCTATTTATCTCTATATCCACCTCGTTATTGTTTTTCATTCCCTAGTTGTTCTCCTGTTTGGGGTGCTGTTTGCCCATCACCGTTAGGTTCTTATGTAATGAAGTTTGCACATATTGCTTAGTGACATGCGGTTCAGTTGAGTTACTTGATATGGCTCTTTCTACCTATAGTCATTGTAACTCTCACCAAATAACTAGGTGGAAACCTGCAAATAGGCTATATAGCACTCTAATGAGGAGATTGCCCTCCCAGCTGGTATAACGTAAGCCATCCCAAAAGTAAGAATGGGGGTGGGGGCGGGGATGGGGAAGATCTCAAAACCATCAAGAAAGAAGAGCCAGGAGTGCAGTGTGTCCTTTGGACCCCGAGACCCCTGTGTTTAGCCACTTCTATTCAGGAGACAGAGCTGGGACATCAGAGAAATGGAAAGTTGTCCTGGAACAGCAGTGACAACAGAAGTAAGAATCAGAATGCACACAGACGTGGTCTCCCAGCCCACAAGATGAATGAAACTATGCTTTCCGGCAGCACTACAGACACTTTTAACACTGACTGAGCTGGGCAGAGGCCAACGGGCCACTTAGTTAAGAGACGAGAGACTAGCGAGAAGCATGTCCACTAAAAAAGAGGCACCGGGAACAAGGAGAAGAAAACACTATCCTGAACACAACTGTATCCTGAGCATTTCTAATTCAGCGCGGCCACCTGTGAACCTCACGAACAATGCCACTGAGTACTGCCAGGGGATTCTGCATGGCCATTGGAAGAGATGCTCAAGTCCAGCTCAAAAGCACAGTGCCATGGAAGAAACGGTCAGTGTCAGAAGAAGGCGGAGGTGGGAGGCATGCCCTACTTCTGCCCAGAGAAGTTAGCCTTGTACTGAAGTGGAGTTGGAGTCTCTTTGTGTTTTGGAGAGTCAGGAGAGGTCAAATGCCACCTCAAATCTTTTTTTTAACAAACATTTAGTTACATTTACCACAATGTGTCAACGTTCTTTGTAATTGTGTGCCATTTTCAGTACAAATGTGCTTTATCGTATTGTGCTACTCTGCTTTATGGGGCTCTGTGGATATTGTGGTTTTTACACACTAAAGGCTGGTAGCAGGCGTGCGTAGGGCAAGTCTACCAGCCCCATTTCTTCTGACTGGGCATGCTAATCCTCTAGCTCATACCTACTACTCGCCTCTTAATAGACTGCAATACAGAGCAAACGACACTTCCATAGGCACGGGGAGCCGTGCGATTGTAAGACTGGTTTCACACAGTATTTGGGTATGACAGTGGTCATCTTATCTCTTAGGTGTACCTGTATTCATTCTAGTTTCCCTATTCCCTGTCTTCTCATCTTAGTTTTTGAGTCTTGTGGGCCTTTTAGCGTCACAGAGGCGATTCTGAAACAGAGCACTGCTTTGATAGAGGATATTCGTTATATTGTATGACACTCTGATGTTTTACGAAAAGGGGATCTCTTGATTCTAGGCTTAAAGAGTATCTCAAGGCATTTGAGTACTCTATTTTATATTGTCTGTCTGGCTTTTGTTGAATAAGCATTTGCATTCTGTTTCACAGTTTTCTCCCATTCCACCTGGTACCATATATTGTGACCTCCAGTGTTGGTTTTCCTGTAATGTAGGTAAGCACAGGTTTACTTGGGCTTACTTAATAATCTGTAGTGAAGCCTTTCACATTTTTCATTAAATAATTGCTTCCATGTATGGGTGGCATCTGGCTTTCTTCCAACTCTCCAGCCTGGATTTCCATATAAACTTTCTCAGCACAGATAACAAGTAAGCGTGTGGTAAACATTGATTGGGGAATCTGTCCATCGTAACGGTAGTAGAAGAGTCTGTGGTCTCAGACAGCTACCACCTTGTTCTTCAGGTATCAGAGGAGACAAGGTTGTGATTCACGGCGCTTACTTCTTCTCTGAGCTTTTGGTTACTCTCTCATGATTTGTTCCTGATGAACAGACTATCATGGCTGTTGTTAGGCTTAGTCAATTAGTTCTGACTCATAATGAACCTATGGACAACAGAAGGAAGCATTGCCTGGTCCGACACCATCCCACAATTGTTCTTATCTTTCAGCTGATCGCTGCAATTACTGTGTCAATCAATCCATCCTGTGGAAGGTCTTCCTCTTCTTTGCTGCCACTCTGCTTTACCAAGATGGTGAGCTTTTCCAGCAGAGACCTATCTGTGTGTCTTAGGTGGCAATTGTAGAAGCTTTTAAGAACCCAGCCAATACTTATTTCACAAGGCTATAGAGCATGATTTTTTAAAGAAATATCTGATGCCAGTCAATTGAGTCATCCTATGAAACCATGGTCTTAAGCTTTCAAACCCAGAAAAACAATGCTGGAGAGGTTTTTACAGTATCTGAGGAGTATCTGTATTTGCATGCTCCATAAATATACATACTTAACTCTACATAGTTACACATAGTCACAGCCACAGCGACATCTTCTCAGTTACATACACACCTAGATGTACCTATATACAAATATGCTTACACCTATTCATACGTGTAACAATTTACTTTTATGTTAGCTGTATGATGTTCCTTACAGTTTGGGGCACATTTTTTTAAATCACAAAAACACAAACGAGAAATAAATATCCATAATCTAAAGCATTACCCTCCTTCCCAGCAGTAATAACTAATATACACTAGTCTTATGATATATGTCTATTTGTTTCTTCTTAAAAAGGCAGATCATATATTTGTCCTTAATATACTTGATTTATTTCATTTAACAATATGCCTTCCAGGTTCATTTATGCCATTATATGTTGCTAAAATATAAAATATTTCTTTATGGCTGTATAATCTTACATTTTATCCTTATCCATTTATCTGTTTCGTCTTCTATTTGTGCATTTGTTATTTTATAAAAGATTAGGTCCCAGTTTTCTCCTAGGAGTCTCATGGTTTCAGGTTTAACATTTTGGCCTTTGATATATTTTCAGTTATTATTGTGTGTGTGTGTGTGTGTGTTATGAGGTATTAAAAAGGCCCCTGGTGGTGTAGTGGAGTATGCATTGGACTACTGGCCTTAAGGTGGGTAGTTCCAGTCCATCAGCTACTCTGTGAAAGAAAGATGAGGGCTTTATTTTTTCTCCAGTAAAGATTTCGTCTCAGAAACCCACAGAGGCTGTTGACCCAGCCCAAGAGGGTCACTATGAGTCAGAATTGCTCAGTGGCCATAAGTTTGAAGTCTGAGTGAGATACAGGTCCAGTTCCCTTTTCTTCTTTTTTGCATGTGACTGTCTCGTTTTGTCAGCATTAAAGAGACTGGTTCTATCTCACTGTACGGACTTTGGCACCTTTTTAAAATAAGTTATCCATAGATGGCTGAGTGTAATTTTAAGTCCTCACTTCTAGTGTGCTTGTCTATGTGTCCATTGTTGCACCAGTACCAAGCTGTTCTAATTAAAATTGCCATATAGTATGTTTGATATCAGGGAGTATTGAGATTTTTTGCTTTGTTCTTTCTCTAATATTGCTTTGGTTAGTCTGCCTTTCTTTCTTTTCCATGTAATTAGTTTTTCCATTTTGGTAAAGAATATTGTTGGAGAATGCTCTTGTATAACTACAATCATGAATCACTTTAAGTAGAATTTACATTTTCACTACATCAAGTCATCCAATCCATGAGCATGAGATATCTATTCAGTTTATATGTCTCTTTTATCCTCCTGTAGTAGTGTTCTATAAATTGCATTGCATATGTTCATTATGTGCTTCTTTAGGTTAATCCCGACGTATTTTTATTAACCTGCGGCTATTATAATTTTTTTTTTAGTTTCTTTTTTGGACTGCCCTATAGTGTAGAAAAGCCCAACTTTTTTAATGTTTTAATCTTGTACCCAGCAACATTGCTAAATTCATCTATTAGATCCAGCTATTTTCTTGGGAATTCTTCAGAGGATTATGTCATCTGCAAATAGATTATTTTACTTCTTCCTTTTCAATTTGTATTTTGCATTATTGCTTTGTCTACGCCAGCTAGAATGACACTGTATAAGAGTAGTCATGAGGGCTGGCCTTGTTTCATTCAAATCTCAGACAGAAGGCTCTCAGCCTTTTTCCTGGTGTATAATGTTATCTGTTGGTTTTGCATATATACCCCTGATTATTTTTGAAACTTTTCCTTCTATTTCTATTTTGCTGAGTTTCTGTATCAGGAAATAATTTTGAATTTTAGTAAATACCCTTAGTACATTCTTAAGCTTACCTTTTTTTAAGTGACAATTCAGGAGTTCTAGATGTTTGACCTCTGAAATCCAGTTATAAATCTTAGTATATAATTTTTACCTACTTGCTTATAAAATTCATAGAAACATCGATAAAGTAAATGTTATCAAATAACAATATTCATACTTGACATAGGATCAAGTCTATGCACACTTTAGATTTTTGGATTTTAAACCCTTCTTGAGGTAATGCATAGAATTTTCAAAAAAAATATTGTTAACCTAAAGGAGAAGTTTGAAAGTAATATTTTAGAGTTCAACTTAAACATGGTTGAGAACTTTATTTATGCTGTGTTTGGGAGGCTTTGAATCTTTACCACTCTGATATTTAAGGATTTTCATAAGCACATGGGAACAGATGAGGTGTGGATATTGACCATACCTTTTCAATATTTCTAAGTTGAAACATATGCTGTTATTTTATTAATGTCAAGATTATTATAATGGTAAAAGCAAACTCTGGTGGTGTAGTTGTGAAGATCTTGGCTGCTAACCCAAGGGCTAGAAGTTCAAACCTACCAGTATCACTAGAGCACAGTTGACTTATGAAGGTAAAGCAGAATGGATCTTAATGCTTTAGCACATGTATTAAAAAATTAAACCTAAAAATAAAATGTCAAATGTGTCATTAAAATTTTAAAACATATAAAGAATAGGATGGATACGTGTTTAAAATATTATCTTGGATCCTAGGTCTGTCATTCTGTTACTTTCCCAAAAAATATTTCATAGAGAGTAAAAGACATTAGAAAATGGTGTGAATTAAGATTGACATTATTGTCTAGTTTGGTTTTTTTTAAAGGTGATCTCCAAATACTTGCTAGATAAAAATCCTAATACAGAGTAAGGGGATTAAGCATCTATCACCTTAATCCCATCTTTCTTCAGTCTCTTACCACCACCATAAACGAATTGCAGTTCCCTCTGAATGCTTTTCTTCCTGCCTGAAATTTGCTTTCCTATGCACACCCTCCCTCTTGCCAACTAGAAATCACGCTTCAGAAGCAGCTCCAATGTCATATTCTTTGAGAAGCCTTCTTGGACTCCTACCTACCCTGCTAATTTTCTGGTGGGAGGAAAAAATAAAACCTTTTTAGAATTGTTTAAAATGTTGTTTACATTTGTGTTACATACATTCATTGAAATTAGCAACTTATTTCCAGGTTATTGTAGACAGTGATTATACCAGAGGTCAGAATGAAGTTCATGTGTATGTCTGGATGTGCCTAGTGTGGATCAGCATTCTGTATGTGAGAGACTGATGAGTCAGTTTTGACTCAGAGCAATCCTAGATGGCACATTAAAAAAACCCAAACAAACAAACCACAACAACAAAAAAAATCACTGGGTCATTCACCATCCGCACAATTGTTGCCAAATTTGAGTTCATGGCCACAATCACGATGTCAATCTATCTAGATGAAGGGCTCCCTGTTTTTGCTGACCGACTGTACCAAGCCTACCTCCTTCTCCAGGACGTGGGCCCTCTTAAAAGCATGTCTTAAGTATGTGAGGTCAAGCCTTGCCCTCCATACTTTGAAAGAGCGTTTTGGCTGTAATTTTTCCAAGACATATTTGCTCATTTTTCTCAGTCCATAGTATATATCACACATTTCAGGAACACCATGATTCAATATATTGAACCACTCCTTCACCAAACAAAACAAAAGCACTGCCATGAAGTAGATTTGACTTCTGGACAGACTCATCTTTCTCCCCAAGAGCAGCTGGTGAACCACTGAGCTTGTAGTCAACAGTTCAACAAGCAACAAAGCGCCTTATTCTATGTATCAAAGTACAGAGTATTTGAAATGGATCATTTTCAATTTATGGAGCTGGGGGAATGGTATTCTCACCTGGGGCTTTGTGGGAAAAATAGACTTTGTAGCCCCTCCATACAGTACTTGATCTAAAATCTACATTTTCACAAGGCACCCACGTGATTTGTTTTGCATACTAAAATTTACAAAACACTAGTCTGATTTTGACTGGCTCCTTTGTTGATGGAAGAATACATATTAGATGGTAGGCAGGAAATCTTCTGAATAATTACATGATTTCAATAGCACAAAAATATTATATTGCCTGTAATTTCCTTGTTGTGGGATTATGGTGCCGATTAATTTTGTTTAGTCCCTTTAAACAGTAGTTAAAATAGAGACTAAATGAAACAGAAGACTTTATGGAAGTGAGATGCTGTTATAAGCTACAGATTGAAATGTCTCAGGAAACATTATAGTCTATCATGCAAATGGGGAGTATTTAAACATAATTATAACAATGCATGGCAATAAAGTTGCATGGTGATTATGAAGGAGTAATTACCGCTTTGCTTGCTTGCTTGCTTAGTGGAGTTTCGCTCATCTTCGAAACTTTATTTCAATCATGAAACAGTCAAAGCATACACTAATACTCTCCTATAATGACTTATAAGATTTATTGTTTTAAGAAAACAGAATATTTGTATTAGCACATTTAATGTCAATTTTTAATTTTGACTTTGTGTTTAAAAATGAACACATCTTCAGTTTTATAAATCACCAAGACTGTTCTCTCACATTCAATCTCATATAAGACTGACATGGATTTTAATTAATCTATATCAATACCAGAGTCACTATTGTTCTTAGAGAAGTTGAATATTTGTGTTTTTACATGCCATCTATCTAGTATTTAAAGTTAATTGGTATTTATTTTGGATTGGTTGCTATCTCTTCAGTAAAGCAATCTTACCAGCATTGACATGTCTGGTAGTTTAAATAGTAAATACACAGATTTTGTTATCTTAAAATAAGACTATAGATCTTATTTCAGGAGAAATATGATAGAGTAGGTGGGATTGGGTAGCTAGAATGAGCTACTGACAACACAAGTCTTTTATTGGATATAAGTTCATAAGGTCTGGAACTGAGGATGGAGAGAAAGGGTAAAGGAATTAGAAACAAACAAGAATGTCAAAGACTTACAGTGAAAATATGATAAAATTTTATTCCAGGAATTACTGTTGGGTAATGTGTTGACTTGAATTAATTTTCAATGAAAAAATAAAGCAAAATTATTCTTATGATATTCTAGGTGCCTTGTACATAGAAAAGCTCTTAATACCAATGTATTCAAAGTTGTATTAATTTTAAAATGGTAATCAGACTTGGCAATCTATTTAACACATTAATCTATTACAAAATAAAATAGAAGACATATCCAGTACATAATTTTGTGTTGGAAATATCCAGGATTAGGATTGTTAGTTGCCATCCTATCAAGACCGATTCATTTTCCCATGTGTAACAAAACAAAACACTGCCCAGGCCTGTCTCATCCTTAAAAATGTGCTGCCATTGAGCCCACTGTTGCAGCCACTCTGTCAATCCACTCTGATGAAGGTTTTCTTTTGTTTGCTGACTATTTTACCCAGTATGTTTTTTTTCTACAGCATAGGTTCCCAAACTTATTTGGCCTGCTGCCCTCTTTTCAGAATATAATGAGTCATTGTCCCCCTGGAATTAACAGTTTTTTGTACTGCAGCCTATCACCCAGGATAAAAATTTAGGTTGTCTGCTTTTCCAGACTGAACAATCCCTTCATTGGCAAGCAGCTGTTCCTTTTGAAAGCACTGTTCTAGAGGAAATGTTCGCTCCAATCTCATGTCCAAGGAGCCCTGGTGGTGTCGTGGTTAAGGGGTGGGTTGCTGACCACAAGGTCAGTAGTTACCCAGCTGCTCCATTAGAGAAAGATAAGACTTTCTACTCTAGTAAACAGAGTCTCTGATGCCCATAGGGGCCGTTCTACCCTGTCCCGTAGGGTCACTATGGGTCAGAATCAACTCAATGGCATGAAATTGAAGTTGTTTTAGATGCCATGTCCAAGGTAAGTGAGACAAAATCTCACCATCTTCTTTTCTAAGGAGCATTCTGACTGAACTTTTCCAAAATGGATTTGCTTGCTCTTCTGCAAGTCCACAATATATTCCTTATTCTTAAACAATATCATAATTCAAATGAATCAATTCTTCTTTAGTATTTACTCATTACACAACTTATACTTGCACATGAGCCAGTGAAAATATCATGGCTTGGATCAGGTGCAGCTTGGTTCTCAAAGTCATATTATTGTGTTTTATTACTTTAAAGAGTTCTCTTGGAGTAGATTTTCCCACTACAATCTTGATTTCTTCACTGCTGTTCCATGGGCTTTAGTTTTGGATCCAAGTAAAATGAAATCCTTAACACTGTCATCATTTTCTCCATTTATCATAACGTTGCCTATTGGTCTCCTGGTGCAGACGTCTGCTTTCCTAAATTAAGTGTAGCTCATACGAAGGCTGTAGTTTTGGATCTTCAGGAGTGTAACTGCCTACGGTAGTTACTTCAGCAAGCAAGGCTGTGCCGTGTGCATTTCACACGTTCTTAGTCTTCTTCCAGGGCTCACGCCATGTTCTTCTTCACACAGTCCAGTTTCTTAATTTATCTGCTCAGCGTACAGACTGAATAGTTATGGTGACTGGATGCCGTTACGCACACCTTTCCTGATTGTAAACTATGCAGTGTTTGCTCAGTTCCCTTCTAGTGGATCTTTTTTGGCATAGCAACTACAAAGTGATCACAGTGTAGAGGGGGAGTGTATAAAAATATGAACAATTCATATTAATGCCTATGAGTGCTGGTAGAAAGAGCGGGAGATATGTGGTAGCATATGAAGCATTGGGAGCCCCCTGGTAGGATTCACACTTTCCATATAGGAGATCCAGGTTTGCTTCCTGGCCATTATATTTCAATGAAAGCAGCCACCTACCCGTCAGGGGATGTCCATGTGTGACTGGACCACAGAACAGAGTTCAGCAGTGTTTAGCTGAAGACATTGTAGGAAGACGTAACTGGTCATCCACTTCTGAAATTTAACTGCTTCAAGTCCAATAGATGCCAGTGGTCTAGTTCATAAACAATCATGGGAATGGCACAGCCCTGGACAGTGTCTCATGCACGGGTCACTATAAATTTGGGACAAATCAATGGCGGCTCACAATAAAAACAATATTTTGGGATCATGGAATGGACGTGAACAACCAGCACTGTAGTTGGGGAATATTCTCTGAATAAGGATATGGTTCTTTGAACATGGAGGATTGAAATCAAGTACAGAAAAAACAGACTTTCAGCAAAATTTGATGAATGATAAGAAAGATATAATCCTAATGATGGGCTGACATGTTATTAAGACCTCTTTGAAAAATAAAAAAAGAAAGAAAAAACAAACAAATAAACAGAAAACCTCTTTGGCTATACAGGAGGAGCCCTGGTGGCATAGTGGTTATGTGTTGAGCTGTGATCCGAAAGGTCAGCAGTTCAAAGCCACTAGCTGCTTTGAGGGAGAAAGATGGGGCTTTTGACTCCTGCAAAGAGTTACTGTATCAGAAACCCAGAGGGGCAATAACACCCTTTCCTCTAGTTCAGTGGTTCTCAACCTCCCTAATGCCGCAACATTTAATACAGTTCCTCATGTGGTGGTGACCCCCAACCATAAAATTATTTTCATTGCTACTTCATCACTGTCATTTTGCTACTGTTATGAATCAGGCTACTCCTGTGAAAGGGCTGTTCAACCCCCAAAGGGGTCGCGACCCACAGGCTGGGAACCATTGCTCTCGGATCTACAAGAGTCAGCATTAGTTTGATGGCAGTGAGTTTGATTGTTGGTTTGTTTGTTTCTCGGTAGAGTTTCAAGTGGACAATCGCCAGCTGTCGTTTGTTTGAACTGAGTTTGAACTGACTTTGAACCCCTCTGGTCCTCTGGGCTCCACTTTTGGGACTTAAACTTCCTCTGTCTCACATCTGGCCAGAATCCCTCATTTCTCTCCAGAGCAAACATGTCTTCTGTGCTCACTCAAGATAAAGAATAATTAGGCAAACATAGAAGGTATAGATGCAGTTGATGGTTTCTATGTGTTGGAACTTGTGGCTTAATGCAAAATAATTGTTTCTGTAACATTCAGAACGTTTTTGCAGACAAATTCTGTGCGTTAATTGACAAAAATTGTGCAGAAAATGCTCACATTCTCCCAACATTGAGCTTATATATGATAGACTTCTTAGGCATTTACATACATACTCAGATTTCGGAAGAGAATTTGCTCTGATAGCATCAATTCACTTAAGATTTACAGCAGTCCAATGTGACAAAAATGCAACTGTCCCATATTGTTTTCTTTCTTCCTTTTAAAATATCATTTTATTGGGGGTTCATACAACTCTTATCACAATCCATATATCAATTGATCAGGCATGTTTGTACATATGTTGCCCTCATTCTCTTCTAGACATTTACTTTCTATTGACCCCTGGGTACCAGCTCTTTTTTTTCCTCGCCCTCCTACCCCATAATCCACCGATAGATTGTACATTTCTATTATTTTCATCTCTCACACTGACTGCTGTCTCCCTTCCCCCATGCTTTATGTTGTTCTTCCCCCTGTAGAGGGCTATATGGTTATGTGTCGATCATTGCGATCGGTTCCCCCTTTCTCCCTTCCTCTCCCCCTCGTCCCCTACCCTTCCGGCATCACAATTCTCAATCCTGGATTCTGTGTGTGTTGTGACCTCCCATCCCTCTCTATGCCTGTGTACATGTTCTGGTCTAGTCTGAACTGGGAAGCAGCACTTGGGTCATGGTAGTGGGGGATGAAGAAGCCTCAAGGAACCAGAGGAATATAGTGTTTCATTGATGCTTTGCTGCACCCTGGTGACTCATCCCCTCCCTGTGCGCCCTCTGTGGGGAGATTGTTCCATTGTCTACAGATGGGCTTTGGATCTCTGCTCCAGCCTCTCATTCTGCAGAATATGTTTTTGTTTGTTATGTGTCTGCTGATGCCTATTACCCGGTCCCTATGACTCCTCATATGGTTTTCTTCACTATATAATCTTTATAGAAACAATGGGCAAGTTGTTGGGTGGTCCCTGTTTAGTAGCAGAGTGCCTATTTGTACTACCAGGGTTCAGATAGAGATGGATAGGGAAAAGGATTGGGAGAGGCACAGAGAATCTCACTGCCACTGAGTCAATTCTGACTCATAGCAACTCTGTAAGGCAGGGTAGTATTGCTCCTGTGGGTTTCCTAGACTGTAAATCTTTATGGGAGAAAAACGTCTCACCTTTCTCCAATGGAGCAGCTGGTAGTTTTGAACTGCTAACCTTTCGAGTATCAGGCCAACATATTATGCACCATGGCTCCTCAGAGATAAAGATAGATGGTTTTACAGATAGATTGAGAGATACACAGATATCTACCTAGATACAGAGATAGTAAGCTTGAAATTTAAACCACAATTTACACAAAATAAATTACTGTAGTCTTATTATACAGAATTTTAATATTTTAGAGTTTGGAACACTTTTTGCATATGAAAAGGTGCCTGTTTTTTTCCCATTGCCTTTTGACTCCTAGTATTTTGTTTGTCACTTAATTATATTTTGTAATGTGTAGTTATTTAGATAAATTTTAGCTGTAATAAAATTTTATCCCGGAAGGTATGAGGCTTTTCTCTGCCTGTTATATGATCCTAAAATTTATCTCATTCAAAGCATTTACTTTGTTAATGAGAAAATAAATGTTTAATGAATTTCTAGTTAATCTAGGTAGCTGGTGGCAAAGTCACACCCTGAACTATACTATCTTCATTTCTAAGTCAATGCTATCTCTGTTTACTTCGAATTCCCTCTAGGATCAGAGGTAAAGTAAAATTGTTTCAGAATCCATTCTTGGGATTGACACTGTTGTTTGGGGATGAGGAAAAATTATTTAGTATTCAGAAAGTATGATGTACAATGGTTTTTCTGACCACAGGTTGAGATTAGTATGTAAACAATGAATGAGATATTCTGAAATGATTTACATTGCCGTGCAAAAAAACAAAACACATTTTAGCTTAATAAACAAATACCATGAATTATATTTTGCAAGTGTCAAACATATGTTTATCTCTTTCAATTAAGCCACAATGAGAAAATGAATAAAAACTCAAAAGTAGAAATGAATAAAACATTAATAGCATATGACACAGAAAGCATAGTTTGCATCTATATTCTGGTCTCAATAGTGGATCAATTTTTCTATGTGGTTTCAGACATAATTCTCTCCTGTGGGAAAATGCCCCAAAATGCCTACAAGAAGAAAACAGTTGCTTGTCTTGAAACAAGAAATCACTTTAAGAAAATTAAATGATCGTGAACTTCTCTATTTCCAGATGAAAGGATCATAATTTTTACATGTAAAAATTCTTTTCCTCTCGGACAATATGGTTTAAAGGACCCCTGAAGGGAAGTGATGCAATAGAGAAAGTTCATGTTGAAAAAATATGAGACACATTCTGCTCATTGAAGGTTAAATTTAGTTCCTTTTACAAGGGGGAAAAAACTGACCAAGACTTCCTTGCTTGGAGAAAATTAGGTTTAAATTCTAAGAAAATGGAAATTTCTAGTAGGTCCCAGAAGAAATTAACTCATGTACCTACCTCCCTACTTGCATGATACTTAGGGAACGTATATTACTTAGAAAGCAAAACATCAAGGTAAAAGTTTTTAAGATGAAGAGTCTTTGAAAATATGAGAATCTTACAAAAAAAAAGCGAACCAGCTATGTTATTTTCTAGAGCTGGCCTACAAAGTACCACAAAGTCAGTGACTTCAAACAGCAGGGATTTCTTCTCTCACAGCAACAGAGGCCACTGGCCTGGATTCAAGGTGTTGCCGGAGTCATTAGACACTTCTTTGCTTCTTAATCGCGTCTAATGGTTGCCGGCATTTTGGGTGTGCTGGCCTTACAGATGTATACCCGCATCGCCTTCCCCGGCATCTCTCCCCTCTATGGCTGCGCTTGCAGCTCTATGTCTTCTCTTTCCGCTCATGCTCGATTAGGATTTACTCTACACCTGACAGACTTTATATTAATGGATAACATCCACAGAAACTTTTTCTAATTGAGGTCATGTTCAAAGGTATTGAGGGCCAGGACTTCAATGTAACTTGGTGAAAGACACATTTCAATCCATAATTGAGCAAGACGGACCACATCTGGCCCTGTCTCATTACTCCCTCCTCTAGTTTTTCTACAAAGTGCTGTATTTATCTCTATCGGAGAGTCTTGCATACCTTACATAATATTTACAGATTATGATATACTATGTATAATGTGGCCTTTTTACTAGAACTCCAAAAACTCGAGCTCTAGTCTCAGAGTGTGGACACCCCTTTGACACTCACATGGAGTACAACAAGCTGTGGAAAAGGACTGTACACGCATAGCAGATCAAGTGGCAATGAGTCACCTGTAACTCGTGGCGACCGCATGTATCCCAGTAGATCTGTGTTCTCCAGCGTTTCAAATGGCTGATGTTAGGAGCAGAGTAGAACCTCCAATGTGTCAGTTAGCAGCTCAGCACATTAACCCGTGCCCCGTTGAAGGCACTTTGTTAGTTGCTGTTGAGCCCATTCTGACTCACAGAAACCCTGCGTGTGCATAGTAGACCTGTGCTACAGGACTCTCAAGACCAGGATCTTTCAGAAGGTAAGCACTCCACTAGTAACTCAAGAGGTTGGCAGTTCAAACCCACTCAGAGGACATGCACAAAGTTGGTAAATGCAGACTACCCCAAGGCTTTAGGAAAAAGTCCAAGATCTCCCCTCGTCCCTCATTTTTATTGCTCTTTCCTGACATCTAAACAGTGAATGCATGAGGGAGCTTTCTAAATGGTAAAGAAAAGTACCATTCTCTTTGATTCCATGTTGACCAGTACTTTTTAAAGCCTTTGAATATGAACACTCATACATACATCTGAACGTCTTCATTTTATTATCATTACCATTTAATTTTCAAAGGGGATAGTGTGATTCAGCCTGTTCATTTTGTTTGCCAGAATTCTATATGAAGCATTTTCCATGTCAGTCTATATTACTCTTTTTAACGGGGACACTGTGTTGCAGCGTAATTGAGATGCATCATAATTTGCAGATGTCCATCAATTGGGGACCAACTAAACCTCATTAGATTTCCATAATGCACTTCTATGTTCCTCTCCAGTATTATGAAAATTTGATTTGGTTGTTGTCGGGAGCTGCATGCTTTTCACCCTTGCCTGCCATCCTCCCCGTTGCTTCTAAAAGTGGCTGACGGTAATGGCCAGCTCACTATCTGTTGATCGAGTTATTAAGTAAATGCGGACCGATGGGCAGAACAGCTTATGAAGATTCCATTTATTTACGAAAATGTTAAGTCATTAGGGAGTGGGGAGAATCTTTCCCTCTTACAAGGGAGCAGATTGTGCCATAATTTCCATATTTAAATATAACTATCTAGACTTAGGGCAAAAAACAAAAACAAAATGACACCCAGAATGCACTCTTAGTTCTAAACTCAGGTATAATCCTAATTTCATGGCCCTGCTAACTGAATTACGAAGCCAAAGCAAAGAGAACAGGAGGCAGGAAAGAGCAGTCCTATAAAGGAAAGCATCGGGCTGCGCTCCGGTGTCCGTCTTCAGGGAAGAAAACACACCTGCCTATCCAAACTGGGCTCAAAGTTGGTTCACGAAAACATATCTCAATTCCCGTGCTGGAGGCTGAACAAATTTTCAAAAGGCAGTGAAGTGAGTTAGTAGAAATAAATAGGATTCCCGTTCCAAAGTGGGAGCTCTCGATTACACTGTGGGTATCAGTTAACAAGGCGAGAGGCTTTAGTGGCGAAGAGAGACTCGCTTTCAGTCTGTGAAGGATTTACGCAGGCAAGGACTTGGGACTGAGCCTTTTTAAAAATCAAGAGTCAAAGTCCTAGAAATGTGACACTTTGCAGAGTGTTTTCGTGGAGCTAGAATCACTTACTAATCGATACAACATAAATTTAACCCAAATCCCAGAAGCTGAATCTGTTTGTTTCCCCAAAGATGTATTAAAGCCTGTATTTGCTTTAGACATCTATTTAAGAAGTCATTAAAACAAACAAAAAACCCCCAAACCCCCAACTCTGGTGGTGACTACTATGGAGGAATTCAGTATTAAAACCGTGCACGCTAATTGGTCTCAAATAGCAGATCCATTGTTTTCCCCAAAGGAACAAAGGGATAAAATAGTGGCGGAGCCCACCCCTGGTGAAGCTTGAATGGCTGTCTAGAACCCATTTTTCTTAGACAGGTTGGGACCGGGTCTGCAAGGAATCTGAAATGGTTTTCAATTAGATCACTCAAACATTCAAACTTTATCACACGAATCTTCTGTCTGTCCAGCTACAGGATAAGGTCCAAGCACCTGAGCCCGAAAGGCCCCGACATCATCATTTAGTGCAAATACTCCTAGATATAGCTCCGTCTTTACCTCACAGAATTCTCTCAGAGGAGTGAGGGATTTCACAACGTCCTAGGATTCTTATGCTGCCCCTTCTGTCAGTTGAGAGTGGACACCCCCCTTCCCCCCCACATATACCTAATTACCTTATGGACACCCTTCTTCATATCCCATGTTCCCATTCATAGAACCTATCACATTTATATGAGTGTGTGTGCCTATACAAGTGCGTGTGTGTGTATACAAATACACACACACAATGAAGGGGCTTCAAAACGTTTGTGGATATTTAAATTCCATGTTCCCGTGAACGTTTTGCAGCTTGTACGTGTATTTGTGCGTGTGCCTTTCCAAACATGATACTTTGTATTCGGCTCTGTGTACTCCAAGAGGGGATATGCATTGAATAAACAGACGCACTCCTAGGCCTTAGAGAACGTCCTTTCTGAAAGCAAGGCAGACAGAAAATATGTAATTAAAAAACCACACAGTCAATTCCAATTTCTTCCTTTATGCATCCACCACTCAGACTTCAAAATCACCATCTGTATAATACCTCAGCTCTGATGTGTTTACAGGTCTTTTACTACGATTTAAATGCCTCTTGAGAATGGGACCTCTGCTTTATTCATTTTCATACTTCCAAAGTTTAAAAATAATGTAGTTCCTGGAACATGGCAGATTACACACACACCTATACTCAGACATACAATTTCAGTAAGCTTTTTTCCTTCTTCCTCCTCCTCCGCCTCCTCCTTCTTATTCTTCTTTTTTCCATCAGAGTAGAAACCACCTAAAGCTGCTCTACTATGGCACGTCAGAGCACTCTTTGGTTGCTCCCCGCAGTGGCCCCCCTCTGGCTCAATAAACCAAGATTGCCCTGAATCAAATGCAACAGGGAGCAAATCCATCAGCGTCTTAGAACCCGTTGCAAAAACAATCTTTAAACTTCCTGGTAATGCACTTAATGCATACTAAGTCTGTGGAGAAGGCTTTCATGTGTTCTGGAGGAAGTTTTCGGTTTCCTAAAAATTAAGCTAGTCAAGTGTTAGCCACACTCTCAGTAATGATCATTTCCTAACAGTTCATTTTCTACCGACAAATAATCACAAACAACGAAAGAGCTATTTTGTTTCGAACTTAGCAAGCATGGTCTGGACATACACATGTTTATACAGTATAATATGAGGTATGCAGCTAGATATAAAGTGTGGAGAAGGAGTCACATTTAACTATTCAGGAATTTATAAATATTTTACTCAAATAGTAATAAGGAAAAGTCAGGTTTAATGTGGTTCTCACACAAGGAGGACGGTTAAGTGTCTGATAGCTGAGAATAAAATTCTATACCCAACCCCAGCTTTATTACATATTGGTTATAAAAATTTGGAACAGCCACTTAAAATTCCTGGAACTTATTTATAAAATGTGGCTGACTTTGAGCTCAGAGGTTGGGATGACTCTACAGTCAAGCACATAGCCCCAAACCCAGTACACAGTGGCATGCAGTAAATATTTGATGAATGGATGGGAGATTGCTAGTAATTACATAAACGTCCTGAAAGATAGGCAGAGGAATAACGTATGAGCCACGAAGCCCATAAAACAAATGTTTTCTGTGTCATTAGCATTGTGGGGGCACATGTGGAAACACCACTTTCAGGGACCCTTTCCTGGACCCTTTCAGCTCTCTCCTTCCATTCCCGTTATAGGAAGGGTGCCGTCAACAGAAAATAGACCTTATCCTCTGCTGGCTTCCCCGTGATGGATTCCAGAAGGGAAGAGAGGTCAGAGGTTCTATTTTAGACTATAAAACTTAAAGTGGTGGAAAGGTGCGCTTTCTTCTTAACGTGGGCTGTGCCTGACTCCCTGGTGTGGACTTTGTGAAAGGATTCATATGTGTTACGTTACGACACACACTATTTTGGTTTCACTGTCAAAGACATCGCCCAAGAGAGACTGTGAAATTAGCCAGATGGGGTAGAAATGACAAAGTACAACTATTCTTGAAGCAATGTAGTTTACGTATAGTCCACATTTGTCTTCCCCTTTGTAAGAATTTTTAAAAAAATCCTTTCTACCAAAATTGGTGAGATGTTATTCTTTTGCCCTGGGGAATTGTCATGTTATCACCTTATCTGTCTATTCCCTGGAAGTATTCGAGGTTCAAGAAGATGAGAGGTTTTTGAAGATGGCTCACATCCAGAAACGATCCTCTGGTTGCTTGTCTGGTAAAGTGATTTCAAGCAGGATGCTCATATCTAGAATCAGACACCTGAGAATCCCTCACCTTTTTCATAATATAAAAGAAACGTAACCAGAATTAGCTCTGGGCTGGTAGATACCGAGATTGTAAGAAAACAAGTTAGAATTTATTTTTGATATAAATGGAAAGTTCTAAAGAAGAAATAAACTTTTGTAAGATGTATTACAGTGTTTCCATTTTGGCAATGAGACTTCTTGCACTAGATGCTTTAGTGCATGCTCACATTTGTTTTCCATAACAATGACAATGGTTTTTAGTTGAAACTCATTTTGAGTGGGGCTGAGAGGAAAAAGGCCAAAGAGACTAAGCAAATTTAACAAGAATCAGACTAGGACTGATTGCCTTCAATAGTCCACAGTTCATCTTATATTGCTCCCAGTATAGAAAGCCTCCTACTTACCCCTGATCATAATCTGCCTTTTCTCAACAACAAAGGAACATCACTCATTCACACAACAAGTATTTACTGAGCATCCACCATGTGTCAGGTTTATTATCGATTATAAAGGACTAAATTAGTAAACTCTTGCCATCCCAGACTTTATATTGTTCTAACGAGAGTTAGCAAATACACAAATGATCACACATATTCTTTTCTTGCTGAAAAGAAAGGCACGTCCGGGTAAGTAGGAGAAAGTGACGGGGTAGGGGATACCCTTTTAGAGAGAATCAGGAAAGCTCTTGGTAGAGACCTTAAATGAAATGAGTAAGCGAGTTTGAAGAGGTTTGATATGAGGTGTTCCAGTCAAAGGGACAGAACAAATATCTTGAGGTTGCCTGTGCTTGACATTCTGGAAGCGAGCAATGAAGTATGGAAGCGAATCGAAGCAAGGGAGATGGTAAGTGAGGAGACTAGAAAGTTATTAGTGGTCAGATTGTGACCTCTTTTATATCAGACGTCATGGCCATTGGGATCTTAAGGTCATGGGATCAGCATTTGACTTTGAGGCTAAACTCTCCAATTAGATGCAGACCCAAAAATGTGTTTACAATGATAGCAAACTCCATTAGGGTATGTGCCTGCCCTTGTGTCTTTTCACATTTAAAAGACGATGCTGGAGGAGATGTTATATAAGGCCTCTCTTTCTGGAAATCAGTGGAAGTCTTCTATTTATCTTGCGCCTCCCATTTTTTCAATAACAGTTGAGCATTAAGTGGGAATGTCCTTCCTTTAGAACCAAAGGTCTCCAGGAAAGTGGCCCTAAGGTAATATTAAAGAACTCCATTTCACTGGGAGAGGAGATAAAAGTAGAAACTAAGACGCTAGCTTTCTTTATAAACATTCATCCTCATATATATATTCAGTGAAAAGTAACCAGGAAAGCAGATCAAATATGTATCTGTGAATGATGATGTAGCCTGAATAAAGCTGGCCTCCTCAATAGTCCATTCTCAGCATGGGCCTTAAAGCTCATTGAAATTTCCTAGAATGTTCAGAAATTTGATTCTAAGCAGGGTCCTCACCCTACAGTCCATCCCTTGGCTGTTCACATGGAAAGTTGATTTCAAGAAGAGTGTTGCCCTGTTGTACAATCAGGTGATTGGGTGTGAAGAAAAAATATTTTAAAAATCTAACCTCATATCCTCAAGCCAAGGAGATGCCATTAATATGCCTCTCCATCTTTTCTTTTTTCTTCACTTTCTGTGCACATCCCATCTCCCAGAGCTTTTTCTATTTCTTAGACTATCTTTGTAGCCCCTGGCCTTTGAAACTGTATTAGAGCTTACATTCTGAGCACTTGGTTTACTGAAGGCTACTGATAACAGTGAACTGCCCAACATCCATTGGCAGAGCACCCCTGTGGATCAAGCCTCCTTAGAATTCCATCTGACCCTTAAATAGGAAGGTAAGCAATTTGGTCCTGAGGCAGAGAATTGGAAATTAGATTAGCACCGCTTCCCTAAACAGCCCTGGGAGGGAGAGGCTCCTTTAAGGGCTTGTCTGGGCGTGTCCTTGATGGACATGGCCATTCTGGGATGGCACAGTCATGCCAAGAGACTATCTGGGCCCATAAGGCCCTGTAAGCTTATGTAGCAGAATGTAAGTATCCCAGTCACGAGCCCATACCCATTTTTTTAAAACACATATTATTAGGGACTCATACAACTCTTACCACAATCCATATATACACCATTTGTGTAAAGCACATCTGTACATTCATTGCCTTCATCATTTTCAAAGCATTTGCTCTCCACTTAAGCCCTTTGCATCAGGTCCTCTTTTTTTCTCCTCCCTCCCCACTCCTCCCCCTCATGAGCCATTGATCATTTATAAATTATTATTTGGTCATATCTTACCCTGTCCGACATCTCCCTTCACCCCCTTTTCTGTTGTCTGTCCCCCAGGGAGGAGGTCACATGTAGATCCTTGTAATCGGTTCCCCCTTTCCAACCCACTCACCCTCTGCCCTCCCAGTATTGCCCCTCACACCCCTGGTCCTGAAGGGATCAATACTCATTTGTATAGTGCTGTCAGTAACATCTTTTCCCCTTTTAGAGAAAATAAAATCCGGAGTTGGAAGTTGATACATATCCTTTCATAGATAAATCACATCAAGTAGAATTGCACACTTGCTGCAGCAGTTTCCAACCTTTTTTTTTTCCGGACTCCTTGGCATTGTCTCCCTTTTGCCCCTCCACTACCATTATAACCTCCTCCCATTACTTTATGTTCCTATAGGGTCATTAATCTTGGGTTTTATATACATGAAATAACATATAAGACCACTTCACAAGGGTGACCTCCAATGACATAACACCTCTGAGATGCACCCGATTATGGGCAAACACGTAACGTTGATGTATTGATTTGTCACGTGTGTTGCTCAGTTTTCCAATGTCCTAGTGAATTCTCTGAATTTCTGCAAACCTTTGGACACCAATACAACCTCTTGTTAATGGTCTCCCTCATCCAGATGGTGCAACTTTGTCTTCATTTGTTTGTTCAGGTTTAAGGCTTAAGACACGTTCTCCTTAAATATATATTTAAAATTTGAACCCTTTTTTTGTACCCTGAAACACATCTAGGATCTCATGAGATCACTTACTGAGAGTACTTATTCCCTTTAGGGCACCAAGAAATTTTCTGTTACCTGGATGCGATTCACTCTAACTCATCTTCCTTATTACAGTGATCACCTACATAAAAATCCACTGTCAATTGCTTTCTGTTTTTAACCAAGTTTCCATAAATGCAAGTTCTTTCTTTGTTGTTTTTAAATACACTTAGACCACCACAACTTCTTTTATCATGGAGCAATAGCCTATTTAAAATCTCATCTGATGAATCCAAGTATTGAGTTTATAAAACTTCAACCATAAAACAAATTTTTAATTCACCTGTTTTTAATTGTGAGACATACACACAACGATGCTTCCTCTGGGTACAAGTAGTGTAAGGAAAGCTAGGAATTGTGTGTGCGTGTATTTGTTTGTGTGTTTAGGTAAGTGTGTGTGAGAAGGCAAATGTTGAAAAGGGAAGAGATTTACATGAGTATTTCTCATGTTTGTTCCCTATTCCTGTGCTTACAGTAAAGGATATCAAACGGTCCCCAAACCACCACCATCTAGTCAATTCTCACTCATAGTGAGCATACCCAGCTTTCCTTCTGCTATCACTCTACAGAGGCTGATTGCCTCCTCCTCCTCCTGTGGTGGGACTGTAGGCTTGGAAACGCCTACCTGGCAGTGAGTTTTCAGCACTGGGGCTTCAAATGGTCTCTTGGAGGCTAAAAATATATTAACTAGTAGAAAATCATACTTTGTGAATTTTTTGGTCAACATAAAAAGGAGCTCAATGACATTCCAAAGACAAAATACCACAATGAGCCACAAATGGGAAACGAAACATCTTAGAGCGATAACACCTTTCTCTATAAATCTGTACCTAAAGTTTAGTATGTTTCGTATATCTTTTGGACCTGAGGTTTTTAAGCACAAAATCTTACAATAGTTTAATTTTAGCAATTACCACTACTACTTATAAACAAATAAACAAACTAAAACACACCAAAACTAAACTTGGAAATAACACAGAAACTGCTTGAGCATCCTTCCACATCGCTTTCCTTTTATCCTGCAATAGCTTTTCTTTATGCAAATGTGAAGTTCATGCACAAGTCGAGAGAATAGTATAATGATTGGACATACGTTGCCTATCTTGTTTTATGGAAACTAACCTTTTTCAATGAAGTATTTTCAAGCAGTTTACAAATATGTGTGTGTATGCTTCTAAACAGAAGCTCTAAATTTATTTTTTACCCCCTACCACCACCCTCTCTCTCAAAATTTTTCTGCAAGAAAAACTATAGCTACCTCTGAACAAATTCTAAGGCACTAAAGCACAGAATAACTATATGCATAAACTTCAAGCGAAAGAAAGAAACATCTGAGCTGCTATTAAACATGAATTATAACTGAGTCCATCAGCACTGGAGCCATGCTAATTGGCATAGTGGAACTACAAGGTAATCTTCGGACATCCTGGGGAAAGATGCTGTAAATGCATCAGCACGGAAGTGCCCAGTGGGCATGGGCTAGACTTGTGAAGACCTTGCAGCAGTTGTCCTTGCAAGAAAGGCAGTCGGTGAGGTCCCCTTCTCGCCCTCCCTAAATGGCCGGCATGCCTGTGGATCAAAGATCTTCATTCAGAGATGGAGAGAACAGGCGGCAAAAAGAAAACCAAACCTGAGTTTGTCTCTGAGAAAGAGTATCTCGCCACTCTATAAAATAGGAAGGGAGATGCCATCTCCACAGAGTGTACTCCTGGCATATTATTTAAAAAGCAAAAACTAGAGTAGCCCCGCTTTATCTCTGTTACACAATGACTAGTCTGTCTGCTTCAGAAGAAAGAGGAATTTTAAATGAGTCACTGATACTTCGCTTTAGTAGCACTCTGGCAACGATCCAAGATTTAATATAGAAAATTATAGATCGTGGCCTAGGGTAATTTTAATCTCTGCCCATAATAAAAGGCCTTCAGCTGCCAAAGGCAAGTGCTTTGTGTGCTGAAACTGGAACTCTGACCCTGAGACAGAAAGTCATAACTGGGAGCACAGAGTAAGATTCCAGGACTTGGGAGCGAATCTCTCCTTGCAGGAGTCATATAAACAAACATGGATCCGATTATGTATCCGCACAATGTGTATCTTGTACAGTATTATAGCTTAGATCAGTGAAGGTCGGGGCCCCTGCTTAAAATAAATTATTTTATTAGACACGATTGAAAAGATAAAGGGCAGGTCTAATTCATCATTCTAAATGGCATCATCCATTATCTCTCCAAAACAGGCTTTCCCAAGGCTGGGCCGTGTAAGAACGTCCCCCAGATGAAAAATGCATGTACCTTCTGCTACCTTGTTATCATGTGAACCTCGCAGCATGGCCTCCTGTGCCTTTCCCTTCTGCCTGGGACCCACATCAGATTGCCATGAGAGTGGAGACTACCACAAACTACTTAACTGACTGAAAATTCAAGTGCAATAGTGTCGTGCATCAGGACCAGCAGCTGCAGTAACAGCAAATGGATGACTCTTTAAAACAAGACAGCTAGACAAACCTCTTCTGATTTAAAACGATCCTTTCTTCCTAGCTAATCAATCATTTGACTCCTCAACAGATCCTCAACTGAAAACAAGTTTTCCCGTTCTGATTCTTCAGGAGAATTTATTGGTCTGGGTTTATAAACTCTTCGGAAATTCTATCAAGTCGTTCCTTAGAGGACACTTATGAACTTCTAAATTAAGTTACATTCGGAATTTTCTTGTAAAATAGCACCTAAAAGGAAAGGTATTGATTCATCACATTAGTGATTTGCGTATCAAGCAGTGTCCAAAATTAGATACAATTTTAAGGTAATTTTGTTATATTACTTGAAAGGCCAAGAGATCTGCATAAAAACAGCAACCGATTACATGTCTCAGAGGCATTTCAAACACTACTGGCTCTAAGTAGAAGTTTTGGTCTCTCTAATCCATTTTTTTCCTTAGACTTTTCAATTATGCACCACCACGCAGGTGCTCAATCCCCTACATCTCGGAGTTTTCTTTTCTTTATAACTACCTTCTTTGTCTTAAAAAAATGATTTGTTTTGCTCTCATTGAGAATATACACATCAGGATAAACAACGATTCAACAGTGCCTTACACCTCAAGGTTGGTGGTTCAAACCTACTGGCTGCTCTTCAGGAGAAAGATGAGATGGTGTGCCTCTGTAAAAAAATCCCCAACAGGGGTTTGGAAATGACTCCATGGTACTAGGATTAGGTTGTTGGTTTGGGTGGCAGAGTGGTCAGGTGCTCTTTGTGAATGAGATAGGTCAAACTCAGCAGCTGATCCATGGGAGTAAAACGTAGCAGTGTGATTCTATAAAGATTCAAACCAGACAGACCAAACCACTGCAACGGATTCGAGTCCAACTCAGAGCCACCCTAACTAGGGTTCCCAGCTGGGAATCATTATGGGAGCAGAAAGCCTCGTCTTTATTCTGCACCTTGTTGGGAAGGAGAAAACCACTCTCACACAATTGAGTTTTTTTTTCTCCAAGTGCTGTCCTTATAAACTGTGTTCCACATCACAACAGTCTCTGCAGCACTTTTTCTGAGCAGGAAACAAAATTTCACAGCTGCGCCGCTGTTCTCTTAAATCAGCCATCACAATGACACAAGATTCGAGTGAAACTGCTTCTATGAAAAAATTCACCATGACCACAGAGAACCTTCCCAGGCGATGCCACTGGGTGCACTCAGAATGAGTTGCTTGATGCTTGCCTAGTGGGTAAAATGCACACTATGAAAGCTCCACCCAGCACAGCTACTTTCCATTTTGTTTTTTTGGGGGGTGTACCCCCTCATATATTCAGCCCCATTTATGGGACTCTTTTATTTGGAGAAAATAATTCAGAATTATTTGATGGTGATTGTAATGCCATTGCCGTATGTTGCATAAATTCAGATAGTCTGCACTAAAAGGCTTCAAGTAGAGTTGATATTTGCAAGGGAATATGACCAAATTACCCAATTATTTAATGGAAAATTTCAGTACTCTGAGCTGTAACAAGCACACCATGCTCTAATATCTGATGGTGAAATTTTATAGTGTTAGAGTTCAGAATTTTAAAATTGACAAGACAACAGGGAACAGTCCTCTGATAGTCTTTAGAAGACATTCAATTTCTCGCTTTTTTCGGCTTTTAGAACCATGTGCATTTCTTAGCTCACAGTCTCAATTACCATGTCATCCAGTCTCTTCTGTCCTAACGTCTTGAAGTACTAACCCCAATTCCTTTGCCTTCTTCTTATAAGAATAACTTTGTGACTACATCTGATCTATTAAAAAAATCCAAGATAAATTTCCCATCAAAGATCCATGTATTAATCTCATCTGTAAAGTCTCTACGTTTCCCATCTCAAGGTCCTTTTATTAATCCCATCTGCAAAGTCTCTCTGGCCAAGTAAGATGACATATTCATAGGTTCTGGGCGTTGGCATGCTCATCTCTGTGAGGCCATTAGTTAGCCGATCACAGGGGGACAGAAATGGAAGAAAGGGGAATATGGAGAAGTTCTGCAAGTATTAATTTAATGATAACAATAAAAATAGGAACTCTATAATACTTTAGGCTCCCTAGCTGTTTGGTGATTAAAGCTTTCAGTTGCTAAGTAGGAAGCCAGCAGTTGACACTCAGCAAGTATCCCAGGGGAAAGGCAAAGGCAACCTCATTCCATTAAGAGTTACAGACTGGAAATCTCCATAGGAAGTTTAACTCTGTCCTATAATTTTGAATTGACTTGTCGGCAATGGATTATTTGGTTCTTATTAGTATTCATTCACTCATTGATTCAACAAATATTTATTGAGTCATTAAATCATCTTAAGAGCATTCTGGGGGAAAAAAAGAGCATTCTGAACATGATAGACACTCTGAAATTAGATCCATTGCTTGTAATCTGAATCAATATCTGAACAAATTCTGAACAAAGCTTCAAGGAAATGTTTTGAAGGGAACCCTGGTGAATCATTCCTTTAATACAAAAGAAAATGTATTCCCTAATAAAATGTAAAAAAAGAAAAGAGGAGAAAAAAATGATTAGGGCAAAGTCTGTACAGATGTGCTTTATACAATTGATGTATGTATATGTATGAACTGTGATAAGAATTGTATGAGCCCCAATAAATTGTTTTTAAAAAAGAAAATTTATTTTAAACTATCATTATTAAGTTTCTTAGAACACACTTAATTATGATATAGCATAATACATAGGAGGGTAAATGATAACTTCAAAATAATGAAATGCTCAAAAAATATGAAGTGAAGAAAAAAATGTACTGGAAAAAGTGGGGAAACAGCACAGAATGAGTTGAAGGTAAAATAAAACTAAAGGAAAGCTTTTCTAGTAGGAGAATCTCTTCTCCTTGGGATCCTCAGTTTGCACTCATGGGCAAAACCAGGAAGAGCAGAATTGAGTGGTTTGGTAAAAAAGACAAGTAATTACCAAGGTCTTCCCTTTCATGCCTAAGGAAAAATTAAACTTGGATTTCCGATTATGTCTCTTCTTCCCTAACCGGAAATTGGAAACACTTAGAAAGCAGAGTAAATTTTGCCTCAGGATAAATTCCTAAATTATAATAATTTTGCAATTCATCTATGTTGATGCTTTACTCCAATTATAGAAACCACCACTTTCTGATGAAATTGTCAAGCTACAAAGCAGTTCCAAAAGATTTTCTAACTGAATGTATCATATTTGGAATTTTCAGCAAATGGAGGCTGAGAACCATCAAAAACCCTCTCCCATTAATTGAGTTCTGACTCATACTGACATATGGGACAGCAAAGAACAGCTCTCAAGCTTTGCAGGGCTGCAAAGCATTATGGAACCAGAGTCCCAGGAGCAGTCAGTGGATTCCAAGTCCCAGTCCTTCGATGAGCATCCAGGTGCTGACTGCACTGTCCCATCAGTGCTCTTGGGTATTTAGAAATGGAATATTTAATTGATGTCCCTACTAGCAACCACCTACGTATTAAAAACTACAAGTAGAGGGATCATCTTTGAAATTTTAACATTATGAATATCCCAAACTACAAATTTGAGGAAGGTGTATCAAAACCAGCACATGTAAGGATCGAGAGAAACATTTATAACAAATCAAAGATTTATTTGGTTACCAGGCAGAGAGTTTTAACAAATCAATATGTAAAATTAAACAAACCAAAAGAAAAATGAACAAAAATTAAATACATAACTGAACATTACACACATGCAAGGATGTGCAAAGTCACTAGTAAATTAAAATATCATGATTAAAACCAAAAGTTAACATCTTTAAATGGTCAGAATGGCAGAAAATTAAAATTGATTTTTGCTCAGTATGAGTATTGTAAAAATTAGAAAACAGAAACTTATACTACTTTGGTGACTTAAATACTCCTTTTTTTCCTCTTAAAGATGGGGCCACCTACCATACTTTAAAGTACACTCAGTAATTCACATTTATTTAAATATCTAACTTTTAGAATCTATGCATGTGGACAAGTACATCCTAATAAGGACACTAACAATCTTGTCTGAAAAGAAAAAAAAAGAATTTTAAGTAGAAGAAATATCCATCTGCAAGGAAGTTAATGTAAACACAACAAATTGATTAAATATATAGATATAAAAAGGAAATTATAAATATAAAATATATTTGTATTAGCCTAATTTCTAGTTTTGTCCAAGTATCTTTGGATGTCTCTGACACCCTAACACATGGGGTTCACAAGGTCAAAAATACTTAATTACATTATTTAATAATAATAATAATAATCATTGTATAACAATCAGAATACTAAAAACTCTAACATATTATTTGTTTTCTTTGTTGTTTGTGTGTGTGTGTTTCTTTTCTGGCCCTCATTTTCTACAGGTACAATGGAAGTTTTAAGGGTAGACAAAAGACCATATAATAAAATAGTAAATACAAAGACAGTTCATTTTGAGCTAAAAAATAATTGACTCTACTGATACAAATATTTGACTGTACCAGATTCAGCAAATATCCAAATATGAATTAAAATGTCATAGTATGTTATGTTCTATAAATTTGAACATTGAAGAGGTTTGTAAAAATAACATTCTATCATTTTAACTACTGGTATATGAATGCATTTGGAATATATGGCTATTTTAATAAAATGTTATATTAATGTCAAGTACTTTTAATAATTTTAAATAGGTTAATGGATAATTCAAAATCTATAGCCTTAACATCCAATATGGCATGTATTCATATACATAACCAATATAATCATAAGCCTTTGGGATGTCTTAGTTAATATTAAGTCTTAAAGGGTCCTAATACCAAAAGCTTTGAGAAACACCCATATCTGATTAGAGATCACAAATATAACCTTCTTTCCTGTCTAGCTAGATATTAAAAGTACAGAAATATATGAAGGAGACAGGAGGAAGGATGTAAATGAGGGAAGATAAAAAACAAACACAACAAAAAGAAGGGAATTATAAGAATTAATTGTGCTCCTAGATCTTTTTCAAACCATATTGAACTGTGTGAAAGAGATCACTGACAAAAACTCGAGTATGATTATACAGTGAAATTATTTGAAAGATATTGTATAGTGTTTTCCTTTATGTTCATGATTACTTTTATAACCATTATTTTAGCAACTAAAATGTTTTAAAATAAAAAATTATTTTATGATCTCTGCTAACAATGCATAAAGCAGAAACCTCCTCTGCTGAGACAAATTATTGTTAAGCTTCACTATATTCCCTATTGGTATTTTTATTCTAAATGAGTGATTCATGAAATAAAAATGAGTTCCTTTTTTTATCTGCAATTTTAGGTAGTATTTTATAAACAAGCTCAAGTTATCCCAATCAGATTTTTAAAGGTTTTCTTCATAGTAATTTTGAGAAGAGCTTCATTCATAATACGATGACATTATTTCTAGGGAAATAGCCTAAAAGCTTAAGATATGAGAACCTCCTTTTTTAAAGGAACGTTAGGATATTTCAAGCAAAAATATTGCAGCAGATGTTGGTAGGTGGCTCTGAGCAGCAGATACTCACTGACCATGAAGACCACTGCGCGGAGGCTTGGTAACAGAAAGAAGACATAATGAGAACAAATGCTATTCGATCACAAAATTTCTTGAGGACTAGCAAGAAACCTCTCAGAAAATTTAAAGTGCATCTAGTACCACACAGGAAGAGGGCCATCTGTGTATTTCAGCATCAGGGACCAGTAAGAACAATTGCTGTCACCAAGTTAGTGGATATCGCTGAAGGACTGGGCTGGCTGGAGAAGGTATTAACAAATCCGCTCATGATGCTTAGCACCAGTGCTCTGGTACGCAGACTAGTTTTTCACTTTAGCAAGACTTAATGTAGAGCACTTCATCAAGAGCACTCACAGAAAGATAAGTTCAATAAAAGCTGTCTCTCAGCAGTCATTATAAAAATCTTCATTAATAAACGAGTGAATTGAAAACATTCTTTCAAAACTAGAATTAAAACTAGTGAATGATGAAAGCACAGGTGTTCTGAGAGATACCTAATGGGAGTCAATATTGCAGAATTTATTAGCCTGGCTTTGTTATTTGTGATTTAATTTTCCGATTGTTATAGTGACAAAAATGTATTCGACAATAGAAATAGAAACTTGACACTGATGGTCCATGTATTTGTATTTGGTCATCCTGGTTATTTGATAAATAAAATAAAAAAACTAAAACTAAGACATAATTTCAATTTGAACAAAAAATAGACTATATAAGAATCAGCAAGTATCCAGAATTTAAAACCTTCCGAAATGAAGGTGAATCAAAATATCAGATTTAAAAATGGACTTATGGCATAATAGAAATCAAATCATGCTATGAGAAAGTAAGTGGGGAATGAACAATGTAATATATTTCTTACCCTTATTATTTAATGTATTTTAAGGTCTTCCATTTGTTTAAAATATCCTGTTCAACCCAAATCAATATAATAATGAAGAGTATATCATTATTTAAGTTAGTCTTAAAAATGATTTAAATGGTCTCACCATTCCAATGTTTCTAATAAATAACAGATATAATGTTTTTAGTAGAAACTATTGGATCTATTTTTGTAAAAATAGGCTAATTAATATACAAGCATTGAGAAGAAAGGATTAGACTAAAGGTTATAAAAAACTACTCTGGATCCTTAGATTCCAAACCAAGTAAAACTCAAAGGCTTCAAGTTGATTTTAACTCATAACAAATAAATAATAGAGCAGAACAGGCTTTCCAAAACTGCGGTATTTATGGACACAGACTGACTCATCTTTCTCCCATAGAGTAGCTGAGCACTTCACTACTGCGTCACCAAGATTCCTGACATCAGATTTAAAACCAAACTCATTGCTACCGACTTGATTCCAACTCACAGTGACTCTATAGGACAGAGTAAAACTCCCCATGGGAATAGAAAACTTCAGCTTTCCCCTGGGGAGCAGCTGGTGCTTTTGAACTAGTCACCTTGCAATTAACAGCCCAATGTATAACCCAGTAGGTCACCAGTCAGCCAAGACATTAGCTTAGACTGTGACGATTAGGCACATTTCACATATCACCGGAAAATCTCCTAGAAACAGTACCTCCATTGGAGCTCTGTGGTATTTTCCAATATTTATAGCTTCAAAGCTATACACAAGAATGCAGGAAGGCATTGTGTATAAGGAAATGGATCATCAACTACAGCCAAGAAGACCATATGACTATCGACACACAAAAACCAACCAATTATATCACATTTCTCAACCACGTTACTTTCATCTTTGATGTCTAAACTCCCCATACTATTGCCGTGATGTTGGTCTTTCCCATTTGTACTTCCTCAAGAGAAAGATGAGGTTTCTACTGCCTTAAAGAGTTATGCTCTCCGAAACTCAAAAGGGCAATTCTCCCCTGTCCTCTGGGGTTGCTGAGTCCGAATTGACTTGATGACAATGAGTTTGTTTTATTGCTTTCGAGACCAAATGTCCACTGCATTCTTGTGATAATTCCACAAACAATACAGAGGCCAGGCAGTTAAATAAGTCATCTATCTGAGCCTCATACAATATGTTGTTGTTATTGTTAGGTGCCACGGAGTCTGTTCCAGCCTATAGCAACCTTGTGCCCAACAGAATGAAACATTGCCCGGTCTTACACCATCCTCCAAATTGTTCCTATGCTTGAACCTCTTGTAGAAGCCCTGGTGTCAATCTATCTCATTGAGGGCCTTCCTCTTCCTCTCCTTCTCTGTCCATCTACTCTTCCTCTGTCCATCTACTTCACCAAACAGGATGTCCTGCTCCAGGGACTGGTCTCTCCTGACCACAGTCTCTCCATCATTGCCTCTGAGGAGCTCTCTGAACATACTGCTTCTAAGACAGACTGGCATTCCATGGTACTTTCAATATTCTACTCCAGCACCGAAATGCAAATGCATTATTTCTTCTTCAGGCTTTTTTACTCTCTGTCCAACTTTCACATGCACATGAGGCAATTGAAAGTACCATGGCTAAGCTCACTGTAGTTCTCAAAGTAACGTCCTTGCTTTTCAACACTCCAAAGAGGTCTTCTGCAGCCGATTTATGCAATCCAACTTTTTAATTTTTTGACTGTTGCTTCCATAAGCATTGATTATGGATTCAAGCAAGACAAACATCCTTGACACCTTCAACTTTTTTCCCCCATTTATCACAAGGCTACCAATCGGTCTAGTTGTAAGGATGTTGGTCTTTATACTGAGTTGTATTCCATATTCAAGGTGCCAATCCTTGATCTTCGTTAGCAAGTGTTTTAAGTCCTCCTCACTTTCAGCAAGCAAAATTGTGTCATCTGCATATGTCAGGATATTAATAAGCCTTCCTCCAATCCTGATGCCACATTTTCTTCAAATAATACAGCTTCTTCAATTATTTGCTCAGCATATAGATTGAATAAGTATGGGGAAAAGATACAAACTTGAGGCACACCTGTTCAGACTGCATCTTGATCCTTGTACAACTTCCTCATGAGCACAATGAGTGTTGTGGAATTTTGACTCTTCTCAAGGCTATTTATTGTTTGGTATGATCCACAAAATTAAATGCCTTGGAATAGTCAATAAAACACAAGAAAACTTCTTTCTAGTATTCTCTGCTTTCATCCAAAATCGATCTGACCTCAGCAATTCTATCCCTTGTTCTGTGTTTTCTTCTGAATCCAGTTAGAACCTCTGGCGGTTCTATGTCAATGTCCTGCTGCAAATATTGTTGGATGAGGTTCAGTATAATTTCATTTCCATGTGATGATATCAATGATATTGTTCTATAGTTTGAGTATTCTGTTAGGTCATCTTTCTTTGGAATGGGTACAAATATGTATCTTTTCCAATCAGTTGGCCAAGTAGCTTTCTTCTGAACTTCCTGGCATAGACTTGGAAGTGCTTCCAATGCTTCATAAGCTTGTTGAAATATTTCAATTGGTACTCTACCTTGAGTCCTGCCCCATCAGCAAATACACGTCCCAAAGGCGCTCCTCCCACAGGTTTTCCCAACTCACGTCACCATGGTTGACTCCACTCTGAGAAATCGGCTCCTCCTCCGTCACATTTCGCATCTCCTCTGATCTGAGCGGCCCATCCCGGGCACTATCTCCGACAGCACTATCTCCGACAATTTCTGCTTCTATTCCCGAGGCCTTCCGTGCCTGACAATGTTTGAAAGCTGTGGATACATTTTTCAGCAGCTCCTTTCCTCTGAAGTGGAGAGCTGAGTCTTTCTTCACTGTCTGTTTTCAGTCTGGAAACTGCCGAAATCTGTTCACTTTGGGTCTCCTGGCAGGCATTTGAAATGCCAATGACAGAGCTTCAAGCATCACAGCAACACACCAGCTATCACATTATGACAAAGTGACTGACAAGTAGTGGTTGTAAATTATGGAAGGGGAAATATTTATCCAAGTAAGTTTGCTTTATTTCTTGGAAGAAGGATTTATTATACTAAACTTGGAGGCGGTGGGGGTGAGGGGGCATACTATTTCATCCAGATTTAGTTATTATCTGGTTTCAAAATTGAAATAAGATAAACACAGGGATAAATGTGGGAAGACTGACAAGCTTTATTAAATAAGATAGAAAATTAGAGGTAAGAGTTCCAAATGTATACTAAGTATATGTGCATACCCAGGGCATAAAACAAACATTGTATACAAAAACCATAACAACCATAGGGCTTAAGAAATATTAATATGAAATGTTTCAACTCCCAAATGCCAACAGTCCTTAAACTAACTACAAGCTTTACTTTTTTTGTTGATTTTGTGTTGTGGTTTTTTTTTTTTGTCATTGGCTTTTTGTTGTTGTTTTGTTTTATTTTGTTGCTTGGTTTTGCTCTGTCTTGTTTTTGTGCATGCTATTATCTCCACATGTCTGTCTAAATAAGATAGTCTGGATGAACACTCTGGAGGAGAAAACAATGGGACAGACAGTTCCGGGGGGACATGGGAGAGCGGGAGGTGGGGGGAAATTAAGTGGTGTTAACAAACCTAGGGGCAAGGGAACAACAAGTGATCCAAAATCGGTGGTGAGGAGGGTGTAGGAGGCCTGATAAGGCTTGATCAAGGGTAATGTAACCGAAAGGAATTATTGTAACCCAAATGAAGGCTGAGCATGATAGTGGGACAAGAGGAACTCAAAGGAAATAGAGGGAAGAGCTAGAGGCAAAGGGCATTTATAGAGGTCTAAAGGCATGCAAATATATTTATATAGGAGGATAGGTAAATCTATTTTTGTGCATGTATTTATAGGTTTAGTATTAAGGTAGTAGATGGACGTTGGGCCTCCACTAAAGTACTCCCTCAATGCAAGAACACTTTGTTCTATTAAACTGGCATTCCATAAGGCTCACCTTCCCGACATGGTCACTGAAGACAAAGCAGGTGCATAAGCATATGTGGTGAAAAAAGCTGATGGTGCCCAGCTATCAAAAGATATAGTGTCTGGGGTCTTAAAGGATTGATGGTAAACAAGCAGTCACCTAGCTCAGAAGCAACGAAACCCACATGGAATGAGCACACCGGCCTGCGTGATTACGAGGTGCTGAAGGGATCAGTTATCAGGCATCAAAGAACAAAAAAACCATATCATTGTGAATGAGGGGGAGAGTCGTGTAGGGACCCAAAGCCCATCTGTAAGTAACTGGACATCCCTTTATGGAAGGGTCATGGGGAGGAGTGGAGCAAGTCAGGGTGCAGTGTAGCAACGATGAAACATCCAACTTTCCTCTAGTTCCTAAATGCTTCTTACCCACCCACTATCGTGATGCCAATTCTACCTTACAAATCTAGCTGGGCTGGAGGATGTATACTGGTACAGATAGGAACTGGAAACACAGGGAATCCAGGATGAATGATCCCTTCAGGACCAGTGGTGAGAGTGGCGATTTTGGGAGGGTAAAAGGAGGGTGAGGTAGAGAGGGGGTACCAATTACAAGGATCTACATATAACTTCCTACCTGAGGGACAGACAACAGAAAAGTGGGTGAAGGGAGACGTCAGACAGAGTAAGATATGACAAAATAACAATTTATAAATTGCCAAGGATTCATGAGGGAAGGGGAGCAGAGATGGATGGGGGAAAATGAGGAGCTAATGCCAGGGGCTTGTGTGGAGAACAAAATATTTTGAGAATGATGTGGGTAACAAAGGTACAAATGTGCTTTATACAATTGATGTATGTATGGATTGCAATAAGAGTTGTATGAGCCCCCAATAAATTGATTTTTAAAAGGAAAGAAATGTTTCTAAAGGTCGACAAAAGTTTTACAGTATTATATGCTCAAAAGACTTGCTAACAGACTCACAACATCAGGCATGGTTCTGGAAGAGTCACTGAGTTGTAGCTGTAATTACAGTCTCAAGATATTAACAAGGATTGACCAAAGCCTTCAATGTTATCGAAGCCAACATCTGAGTATAACACTATTTAAGGATTATATATCAGCTCAAAGATTAGGCCATTTCTTGTACTTCTCCATTCAGTCAATGAAAATGTCAGCATTATCTGGAGGTCGGAGGAGGAAAACACCAATGAGTTACAGAACCAGTTTAATGAATTTTCTGTCATATCATCCGTGTGGTGCACACAAAGCTGTGTTCTGAGTCCTTTACTTTCTGTCACTATGTAAACAGTAGGGTTAGAGGCATTCGACACCCAAGTGAGGTTGGTGAATATAGCGATATTAATCTATTTCCTCATTTGACTCTTTTTATCCATGTTGTAGATGGACACACAAAGAAGGAAGGCAGCTGGACTCCTCCCAGTTTGGAATTTAATCCCGTAGGTTCCCAGAGGAATGACAAGTCATTGCTGATGGGTAGGGCAAAGAAAGAGGGGTCAATCGACAGGAGATGTAGAAAAATTATTTTTTAGAAATCAAGTTGAAGAGTATGGGGTTATTCAAAGAGAGTAGGTTGTTGAGGTCACGATTTTGAATAAAAAGCAATTTGAGGACTTGGCAGACTCCAATGTGTGACTCTAAGAGCAAGTGGCTGAAATGAAAGTTATTGGAACTAAGGAAGTCAAGGAGCTAAGAGGTCAAGTTAGGGAGCAGTCAACAAACAAATTCAGAATAGTAAATAGTTACAGAAGACATCTAAGATAATGGCAACAATTTAATTAGGAACAAAAGCATTCATTTGCTAAAAGTCTTCAGTGACTGAAGGCTGGCCAGCAGGGAATAAACAGCCCATGTGACCTTGACAGACAGCTTATTTGATAGCAGGGGGGGCTTGAAAGCAGGAGGAGAGACAGAAATCTGTAAGCCACTGTCCACTGAGAATAAATAGAAGGATGGACAAAAAGTAGCATCTTTGGGGAAGACTCTAGCTATAACAAATGCAGGGCTCCCCTCTCCCTCACCATCTGCCCTCTATTGTCTATCATTCTCCAGGATTGCATCTTTCCTAGTTTTAAATCTATCTCTGGACCCAATATCATTAGACTCTTTACATCTCCAGCCTTACTCAGATGACTTACCCTTGCTCTGCTATCACAATGTTATATGGCATGCACTGGTCACTAAGAAGACTGAGATCCAGGAAGGCACAGGCTAAAGGCTGCAATCCCTGACTTCTTAGTTTTGGGTTGTTGTTGTTTTTTCTCGCTGTCTCAGTGTGTTCAGTCCTGAAATTCCTTAACAACAAAATCAAAACTAATTTTGGATAACCTTTGTTATTTATGAAGGATTATATCTCACCCTATTTATTCCCCAACTATGATTTATTGCTTAAGGTGACTATGTACTCACAGGAATTGAGGATGAATCCAAAAGGTATTGATATTCTTAGCAAACTCCATATCAACATATCCCCCAGAAAAAAAAAGCAAGAGGAAATATCAATAAAGCAGCCTTTAGTATATCAAAATTTTATACAGAATTTTGACTGAAATAACATCTCTAAAGGATTTGCTAAAAGTTTCTTTTTCTTTTTACTCAGCAAAAGTATCTCTGAGATTTTGAATTGTTTTCTTCTATGGTAAGTTTTTATGAGGTAATTATAATTAATTACTGTAGCTATATGAAGCTGTTGCTATTCCCTGTTAAGTCAGCTGGCCTCATAATGAGCCAACATACAACAAAATAAACATGACCCAGTCTTACAGTATCTTCATAATTGTCAGTACATGAGTCTTCCTATTTTATTTTATACTCCCTTTATGCAGTTGAACGTTTTTCTATGTCAGATCTTATTGGAGGCACATCTTGAACCAGGGATAATATAAAAAAATTTTAAACATGAAAATTCAGATCTTTCAGAGCTTAATACGATGTTTGATAGAACGTCCCCATCCTTTCTGATTTTGTAACAAAGAAGATAGAAGGACAGGTGGCCCCACAGTGAGTAACAGTGAATAAGGCTAACAAGCAGAAAACGAGCTGTGAGGCTGAAACCCACTTTCAGCACTCTGACTCAGTCCTCATAAGAAGGACCCGATCAGCATATTATGAACGAACATACACAGCTTGCTCTTTAGTGTTTTCATTTTTATTTTCATTCATCTTTACCATCATTTAACCTATAAGCAACAGTTAAAGTAAAAGCATATAGTGATTATGTTTTAGTTTATTTGCACAGTAAGTTTGTTTAAAATCCACTTTAAATAAATTCTCGGGATGTCACAAGCTTTCGCAGAAGAGCTGTGTTATTTTAAGCTTGGTATTTTTTTTTTCAGAGTTCCCTGAAGAACTAGATCCTTAAACATTTATTGGTACAAGGTCATTGCTTTTCTGAAATAGCTTCAACTTAACATAAATCAACTTAGCACCTCTGTAAATTCCTTATTTAAGGAAGGCCAGAGAAATTTGAAGGTCAATTTAATTCTTGCTGTCCACACTTAGTGAGTTAATACGCTAGCTTGCAGTGCCTCCACTTTCGGCTGAGTGTCAAAGATCCAGTGGGCTGCAAACATTGCTGACAATGAATGCATCGTGTTCTGGTCACTGATGCTCTGGTCACTGATGCTCTATTCTATGCAGTATGATGGCCTTCTCCATGACTGAACCCTCCTGATACCATGTCGAAATGAGATGAGACGACTGACTAACCTTGCTTCTATGGAACAATCCAGTAGTGAGGATGTTCGTTTCTTTGTGTTGCACTATCAGTACAACTAACTGATATGCATACAGAAATGTAGCTATTAGAAATTGCACAGCAGTAAACAAGCGGCCATCTAGCTGAGAAGCAATAGAGTCCACCTAGAAGAAGCACACCAGCCTATGTGATGATGAGGTGCCAAAGGGATCAGTTATCAGGTATCAAAGAACAAAAAATCATATCAATGTGTGCCCATGCCCTGATACGACCACTGAAGAAAAATAGGTACATAAGCAAAGGTGGTGAAGAAAGCTGATGGTGCCCGGCTATCAAAAGATATAGTGTCTGGGGTCTTAAAGGGTTGAAGGTAAACAAGCAATCATCTACCTTGGAAGCAACAAAGCCCACATGGAAGAAGCACACCAGCCTGTGTGATCACGAGGTGTTGAAGGGATCATGTATCAGGCATCAAAGAACAAACATTCATATCATTGTGAATGAGGGGGAGTGCGGAGCGGGGACCCAAATCCCATCAGTAGGCAACTGGACATCCCCTATGGAAGGGTCACGGGAAGGTAGATGAGCCAGTCAGGATGCAGTGTAGCAATGATGAAACATACAACTTTCCTCTAGTTCCTAAATATTTCCTCCTAACCCACTGTTATGATCCCAATTCTACCTTACAAATCTGACTATACCAGAGGATGTACACTGGTACAGATAGGAACTGAAAACACAGGGAATCCAGGACAGATGATTCGTTTAGGACCAGTAGTGAGAGCGTTGATACTGGGGGGGTAGAGGGAGGATGGAGTAGAGAGGGGGAACCGATTATAAGGATCTACATATTACCTCCTCCCTGGGGGATGGACAACAGAAAAGTGGGTGAACGAAGATGCCGGATAGTGCAAGATATGACAAAACAATAATTTATGAACTATCAAAGGTTCATTAGGGATGGGGTGACAGGGAGGGAAGGGTAAAATGAGCTGATGCCAGGAGCTTACATGGAGAGCAAATGTTTTGAGAATGATGAGAGTAATGAATGTACAATGTGCTGTATACTATTGATATATGTATGGATTGTAATAAGATTTATGTGAGCCCCTAATAAAATGATTAAAAAATAAATTAATTTTTAAAAAGAGAAATTACACAGCAAGCTAACATGGTAGATATTTCATACTGAAATTAGAGTTTCTGAAGCAACTCTAGCAAAAGGCAAGTTGAGGGTGCTTAATATCCTGGATCAAAGAAACGAGAGACAGCTGATTAGGTTGGTGCGTGGCATTGAGACTGGTACAGCCCGTAGGGGTTCCAAGGCTGAAATCTCCATGGAAAGAGATAGGCAGGTCCTTTATTCCCACAGAGTGGCTGGTGGGTTTTGAACTGTGGGCCTTATAGTTTCCAGCTGAGCGCTTAACAATTACACCACCAGGGCTCCTTAGAGAGACAGGAGGCCCGTATGGATTCTGCATGTTCTCATCGGCACAGAAATTGGTGTTGGTATGTGTGACGGTTAGAGATTATGTCAGCTACACCCTCCTGGGTACGGGTAGGTGTGGAGCTCAACCTATCAATTCTATTGCAGCCTGATGGCACCTCTTTGGTGTTATAATCCTTTTGTAAAAGAGAGAGACCAAGCGGGGTTGACTCATCTTTGGCCCTTTGCCTTCTGCCAGAGCTGGATTTTGCATCTGGGTTCTTGATCTCCTGTCACATTGCCAGCTGCTCCCTAGGAGCTGACAGTGAATTCATTCAGCCAACTCCGGAACCCTGATTCTACCACCCTGTGTCTCCTGCTTTCTCTGCTTCATCGTCCTACTTCCTGTTCATCAGCTTCCAACAGCCAAAGGAACGTTGGCTTGAATCAAACTGGACTTAACTATTTCTACAATTTTGCAAGCCATTTCTCGATATTAATCTCTTTCTATATGCAATGCATACAAGCGTCAATGGTTTTGAGTCTCTAGAGAACCCCACACAGAAGGTGTCATAACTAGACAACTTCCCTTTGCAGAGGCAGACTCTTCTTGATGCTCCTCTGCCAGTGAATCCAGTGCTGTGAGTTTCTTGGAGACCATCTTCATGCCTGCCCTCCTCATTAATGCCTGGCATTACAAGCAGACGGGATGGGTTTTTAGAGAATGTGTTCTAAGTGGCTCAGTCACAACTGTTTGGCCACTTGTGTAAGGTTTCTTCCCATTAGCTCTAAGTAGATAACGAACATTAAAACAATAAGTTACATATGCTCAGAGAAGGGTTAAACTCTGTTTCTTTCCACCCCGACGGCCTCCACTACTATTCTGCCTTCACTATTTCCACAAAACTCCAAAATGTATTGCAGATAAAAACCAGACTGTTTTGTCGGCAGCTCTGGAGAAGTGAGATGGAAGAGTTATGTCCGATGACACAAGGAGAGGAGATTTCGCAAGAGACATGGGAAATTATCTGTTTTATCTTAGCAGAATTTTCATCAAGTCATGTATCCAGAAATAAAAAAACAACGAAGCACCACGTTAGTACTGTGGACTATGGAACACCCTTGTAAACAGCAGGCTGAATGCAAAGACACAGAGGAGCTGTAAGCTGTCTTTTCACTACGTGGGCTCTTACCGAACTGACAGCTATGTTTAGGAGGGACAGAAAAACAAAGGCTTAAACATGTAAGTTGATAGCAGAGAATGCAAATATTTCCATTCTGCTTTGCTAAGACCATTGAAAAACACACCCAGAAGGCTGGGAGGGAATGAGGGGAACTACTTTTTCATAAATTTCTTTTCATTCTGCAGACTGTGCAGTTTCCAATCCAACATCTGTTATCTTTGTTAGTTTGTGATCTGCCAGAGATTGTTCTTTTTAAGGCTTGTCTACAGAAGTGTGTGATATTTAACTCTTTGACTATGATATACTTTTCTTTGTACACATTTCTTATTTAAGGAATCAGGTCATAGTGGCAGCAGGGTGGATAATCCACTTGAAGGAAAAGTGTATATCTTGTCCTTCCAGCCTCCTGGATCTCTGGGGAAAGCATAATAGAAGGCAATATACTTGACACATATTTTCTAGGTTCCAAGCTACTTAGTGCTAAATTCCTTTCAGATGAGTTAAGTGTGCCTATTGACCTAACAGCATAAGTAAGTGGCTCGACTAAACATTGTCAAGCAGTGTGTTTATTTCAAAGCCAACAAAACAAACCAAAGGAAAAAAGACACAAAGCCAACAGCTAGACTAGAAGATCATCTCTCGAGATAAAGAAAGAGTTTCCAGAGCATGAGACGGAAGTGGCAAGACAGGACTCTTTGGGGCAGGAGACCCAGTGACATTTCACATGGTTGAGAAGTGATTTCCAGGAGGTTGAAACTGAAAGTTTTCACTTAGAAGCTGCATTATTCTGTGCTGTACTGTTTCATATTTCTTTCTATGAGAAAAATAAAGGCAAATATCTTTTTGCCGAATCAAAGTACCCTTGTGAAGTCAAAGAGCAACAAGGGGAAAAGAAAGAAAGGACTTAGAATTTCTGGATGCTAGGAAGCTACGATCAGGCAAAACTGTTCACTAGACAACAGCAATGAACAAGCATACATTCGGAGTGCTCATTACCATTTGTCAATCTGCATCGTGTTTTCGTTCTGTTTTTTTCAGCCTGCCAGCTTGCCAACTATCATTTCTATTGAGTGGGCTATTGGGATTAAATCCCTGTTTTTCTTACGCAAGATCTTTTGTTCCTGAAACGTGTGCAAGATCCAGGGTAATATTTAAAGACATGCATCTGTGCTTCCGTCTGAGAAACATAGCCAGGTTACCCTGTTGGAGGGAAAGGCTCTGAGCAAAGTCAAGATTCAGAATTCCCAGCCTTAGCTCAGTCACCAAGAAAGGAGCTGTGTGTTCTGGTCAAGCTCAGCTAGTGAGGCTTCTGCCCACATCGGAGGGTGAATCAACAAGGACAGTTAGAAAAACAAACAAAGCTTTATTAGCCAGGAATATCACAATGTGAAGTTATTGTTTCTCAACATATCCTCCTTCTAGTTCTGGATGGACACTTCTGAAGGTCGTATTCCTAGCTCTTTAACTCATCCCTGATCTACTCTATGGTCTTCCTGTCATACCACATGATTTCTTTTTGCCCTCCTTCAGGGAGCTAAATATCGTTCCATATCTATCTATCTATCTATCTATCTATCTATCTATCTATCTATCTATCTATCTATCTATCATCTATATTCAAAGGAAGAATAATAAGGGAACGAGGCTAGATGAAGAACGTTTTTCTAATGAAACCCTCATAGGACAGCCGCTAGTATCCTCAAAAAATGAGCAGGCTCATTGTCATGATGGGAAGTTTCCCCAGTGCCGCTTTCCTGACCAGTTCCCCCTCTCTCCCCATCCCACGGTCACCTTGTGCTCTTTCAGAAAACCTACCAAGATTCCCTGTTTGGAATCTTCCTTTGCCACCACCACCCCCAAACAAACAAACAAATAAGCAACACGATTGCCATACCTTCTGAACTGACTTCTCCGCTTGAATTGAACTCCTAGTAGATTCCCTCCAAATCCCCAGGTCTTATTAGAGCCTGCCGTGTGAATTGCACTAGCAATTCCAAGCCTCCTCCGCAGAAAACAGTCCTACGTAAGAAAACTGATGGAAAGATCCAGTCTTTGAGCTAACTGATCTTCCCACACATTTTTTTAAAGTCTCTTTTTAGAGAAGGCACCCAAACAAGACTAACACAAGTGCACTGTTGAGAGAGTTTGTCTGCGGTTATCCGCCGACCAATGTCGCAAACACACTCGGTTTGGAATAAACCTGTGTATTGTGTAAACTGGAACCCGAGTAGCGGTATTTTTTTAATCTAGTCTCATATTTATAAAATGAAGGTGAAAGATGAATAAAACAATGTATCTTCATGTTTTCCATTTCTATGAATCCAGGATATTTACTTAAATATTTCTGCTCGGGAAACCAATACAATAATTGTCACATGGAAGCCCTTGACCAAAACACTAGGAGTGCCATCCTGACAGCCATGTGGTCTTTAAGAAAAACCACTGAATCCACGGGCTTTGTTATGGACTGAATGCAGCCCTCTCCGAAGATATGCTGAAGCCCGAACCCGCGTACCTGCGAGAGTGCCCTTGTTGGAAGAAAGAGGGTTTTTCTTAGCAGATAGTATGCGTTAACTCATGCTAGAGGGGAGTCGGGTGGATCGTAACCCTACTTTCTTTGGAGTAGTATTTTATCAAATAGCAGAATAGATCAGGGCGTTGGAATACACACGGGGGGAGGCAGATGCTGTGGGATGAGAGACGCAACAAAAAGAATGTCCTCCAGCAATCCTCGCCAATCTGTCGAGACATGACGCAGGTTCTCCAAGTTTTCAAAAAGCATCAACATGGTTGAGCCACTGATTTGGAAGTTCGGCCTCCAAACATTCACTTATTTCCCACCTCCTTTGAATAGATTCCAGCTCATCTTGTCCCTACAGGGAGTTTCCGAAGCTGTAAGTCCTGATGCAAACAGATAAGTCTCCTCTTTCACCCCCAGAGTGGCTAGTGGATTCGAACCACCCACTTCAAAGTTAGCAGCCCAGAGTTGGCCAGATAGAGACAGCATTGTCCCTTTTTTCAAAGTCTACAGCCAATGGCCCTCATTATTCCCCGGTGGTCGTCCAACCCCGTGTAGCTTCTGAGATCAGATGAGATAAGATCAGGCATACTCAGGGAGGTAGGGCCATAGAAAACCCTGTGAAGCTGTGACAGCCCTAAGAAACTAAAGCAGACCCTACCCCCTTTCCCCGTTTCCCAGGTCAATGGCTCTTGCTGAACTTCATTGACGGTTTCAATCTATGCCGCAGCTACAGGGGTCTTCCCAGGAGAATGAAGGAGACTTACACATTCCTGAACTTCATGGAAGCTGCACCAGCAAAGTATGAAAGGAGATGTAGGCTCTCGCCGCCATGACCCCGTAGCAGAGGTATCCCCTGGATCAGGCACTGAATCCATGGGCAACAAACACAATTCCTTGTCTTCTGCTTCACCAGAGGTACATTCTCATTTTAAAACCGTTGATTCTTAGACCAATCAGTTTCCCCCAGGCCTCTCTTTTCAGCAGTCAACCACACAGTAAAGCTATGCTAGCCAACCTGGTCCTCCAGAAGAACAACATCTCATTTGATCATGCATTATCCATTGCCCCCACTCACACCTCTGTCCTCTATGACTAGTCGATGACATCAGAAATGGCAGTGACTCACGGAGAAGTAAAGTGAGTGTACACTCAGATGAATTATAGAAGCTTAAAGATGCGTTGATTACCCAGAATTGCCTTAACAGGCCTCCCACGGTGTTCGACTTTAAATAACGGAAGAGATGTTCTCACACTTCTGGAGCCTAGAAGTGTAAATTGGGTTCTCAATTGTATCGATTCTTTCTGAGGTTCTTTCTCCTAGTTTCTGCTGTCTGCTGGTTACCGTGGCTACTCCTTTTCTTCACACAGAAGCTCCCGCAGCATCAGAAACTCTGCCCAGCCCTGGCCATCTTCACAATGCTTGTTAGGTTCAAGCCCATTGTGAGTTCCTCACCTCCAGGGTGCTTCTCTTTTACACGGATCCACTGCTGTACCAAGTACGATGTCCCAAGCCCATCCTCACCCTCAATTACCTTGTCGATGCCTCTGTGTTTACTCTGACCTTCTATTAATGGAGGATAGATTCAGTTTAGGACCCACCCTAATCTCTCACGATCTCATTAACATAACAAACTCGCAGTCATCCCTACAGGTTCCAAACCACAGGTAACGTCTTGGAAGCAGATTTCAATGTATATATTTTTAAAGATTATAATTCAACTCCAAACAATGCCCAATATGAGCAACTTGGTGGTGTACCAAATAAAAGATACACCAACTTCTCTGTTTCTTCATTTAGCGTAATATCTCCATGCCACGTGTAGAAGCAGAAATGTGTCCTTTGGCTGAAGTTAATACCAATGTATTTATACTGAGGGATTCACATGGGGGACTTGGAATTAATTTACAATTGAATCACAAGTAACAAATTCCAAAGAAATCTAGCTCAGCTACCAAAAAAGATAAAACATAATCATTGGGGTAAGAGAATGAAACTGGCTTTTAAAAATAAATCTGGATTCCAGAAGAACTAAGAAAAATTTTAAAATCACAAGATGATATGATTAATTTTGCACACAACATCATGTAGTATCATTAGATTTTGAAAAAGTTCCCTTGTGGTTGAAGAGTAGACACACATTTTCTATTCTACTACTAGGATCACGCTCTTAAGAATACATTTTTCATATCATCCATTATTCTCACTATAGTTAGTATTTTTAGAATAAGATACCTGAATAATATTGGTACACTGCTTAAGTGGAGAGCAAATGTTTTGAGAATGATGAGGGCAATGAATGTACAAATGTGCTTTATACAATTGATGTATGTGTGGATGGTGATAAGAGTTTTAAGAGCTCCTGATAAAATGATTAAAAAAATATATCGCTAGACTTCTTTGCTTGAATAGTAACTCATTCTGGCCATTTCTCATTGTTTGTCAGAGATATAATTAGTCAACTACCCCCAAAGAAGTGATTCAAATGAGAGATAAATGGAAAGGTCACAGTGAGATAGTTTATTTTTTAGTACTGTTGCCAAGGAAGTAAGTCATTAAAAGCTTGGTGATATGCATCAGAATGACAGGATAAGTGGATTAAAGGCCCATGAGGGCTCCAAGAAGAAGGTCCTGGTGTGTCATTGGAACTTGGCTTGCCTTGATGAAAACTCCTGGGGGAGATACCACTCTGTGAAACAGTGCTACCCACGCATCCTTGTTATTTGCAATACAGCTTATTGACCTCATCTTTCTAGTAACAATCACAGGAAAGACGCTGAGACGAAATCCTATAAAATTGCATATTTTAATTGCAGGAATTATCCATAACATTCTCATTTTCTCTTAAATATATATATATTTTCTATTTAAGTCATTTTACCTCAGTGACATTTTGGAGTTAGATGCCCAAAGGACACTCCCCTCGCCCTTTAACTTGGTAGTTTAAATGTTAGAGGGTAGAAGTCTGCAGAATTCTATGGGCAACCTGGAAAGCTTTGGGGCATTTTAAGAATAAGAAACCAGAGTGGTAGCCCTGGCTTTTAAGTGATGACAGGAGCTAGTGGTGAAAATAATAACAACCACTAAGAAAATAATTCTATATTTCATTGGAGGCTTTCCAAGGCCATTAACCTTCACTGGGATGTTACAATTAGAAAAAGGATTTGTTTGGACATATGAGGGGCACCCCACCCCCAAACCAGAATTTTTTTCCCTCAAAGCTATGTATTTAAAATTTTTTTTACAAAACAAACTTTTCACCTTCAAAGTATTATCCACTACATTTAATACATTTGTCAAATCTGCAATTCCATTCTTGGAAATATTTTTCAAACTCATTTGGTTGGACAGCTGACAGTATCTCTTTTTTTCTTCTTCACTTTTTTTTTGGTGTCAAATCGCTGTCCGTTCATGTCCTTCTTCATTCTCGGAACCCAAAAGAAGTTACACGAAGTGAGAGCAAGTGAACAAGGTGCATCGGGCAAGAGAGCCATGCTGTTTTTTGACCCAAACTGTCACACTGGGATGGCTGTGCGAGCAGGTGCATTGTCGTGGTGGCAAAACCAGTCTTGCTTGCCATGAATCAAGTCTTTTTTTGTCACACACTGTTATGTTCTCTTTTCAGAACCTCTAAATAGAAAGTTTGATTAATACCTCCAAATACACGATCCCTCACATATAAACAAACAAACAAACAAATCAGTGTATTCTTTATCTTTGATTTCATTTGGCAAGCTTTGCTGGACAAGGTGAAGATGGCATCTTGCACTGGCTTGACTGATGGTTGCTTTCAGGGTCTTCAGATTAGCATCATGTCTCATCACCAGTAATGACCTTGGAAAAATGTGAGTCACTTTGGAGTTGTTCTTTCAAAGCCCAGCATGTTTGCACTTGATGTGCTCGTTTCCTGGTCAGTCAGAACTGGAGACACACATGTCTCAGTGACCCTTCTCATTTCCAACTCTTCCGTTAAAATTTGCTGAACCAAGCTCCAAGATAGTCCAGATAATATTCCCATCTCTTCAATCGTCCTTCATCTGTCTTCAAGCACAAGAGCACCAATTCTGTGGACATTTTCCTCTGCTCGGGAAGTTGACAGACATCCAGAACTAGGTTGGTCATCAATCGGCATTTCACTCTTTTGGAAGGGAGCAAACCACTGGTAGACTTGGGTTTTCCCCTTAGTGCTGTCCTTTAAGCTGTGTTCAACAGCACAACAGTCTCTGCAGCACTTTTCCTGAGACAAAATTTCACAGCTGCAGGTTCTTCTTTTATCTATTGGTCATCACAAGAAACAAGGTTCAAGCGAAACTGCTTTTACAAAAAAAATTCACTGTGGCCATGACAATGCACCTGCTCACACCTTTCCAGGTGACGCCACTGGGTACACTAATTCCGAGTGAGTTGCTAGATGCTCGTCTAGCAGGAAAAATTCTGGGTTTTCTGGTACCCCTTCATATTCTCTAAAAGTTAGGGCTACTCTGGCCTCAATGTATTTCCTCTGCAGATGTACTTTTGCTTACTTGAAGTAAAAAGAAACATCAATCCTTTTCTGATATTGCTTTGAAAGTTAAAAAATGTGTCCATGGCTAATATGTTAGGAATGCCAATCAACTATTTAAATATGGTTTTACAGCCTCATATGTTAGAATATTTATTTATTCTTTATGGACACACACACACACACATAATTGAATACTTTTAAGTCATACCTTTAAAAAATAGCTCTCAAACACATTTCCTGGATATTGAAACCGGTTTCCTTCTCAAACTTACTAAGTTTTCCAGGTATGAAGTCTTCCAAGGAATGTGGTTCGGTGCCACCCAGTAGGTTCTGACTCATAGCAACCGTACGCAGAGCAGAACGAACCTCGGCCCAGTCTTGCACCATCTTCATTATGATTGCTATGTGTGAGTCCAATGCTGCCCCCACGGTGCCAGTTGCTCTCCCTGGGGTTTTCTCTCTTACACTGGCCTGCTTCTTTAGCAGGTCTGCTACATTGCCAAACAAGATATCCTTTTCTATAGACTGGTCCCCTCTGAGAGCATGCTCAACTATGTAAAATGAAGAGCATCCATCCTAGCAAAGCATGTATTCTGGCTGTATTTCCTCTACGACAGATGTGTCTATTACACTAGAAGGCATGCTACTTTCCATATGCTCGACCAATACCCAAACACACATGCATCAATTCTTCACGCTTCCCTATTCATTGTTCAGCTTGCGCATGCACACGAAGTGGCTGAAAACACCACGCCGTGGGCCAGGTGAACCATAGTCTGCAAAGTGACAGCTTAGAATGTTCTTTGCCACCAATCTCATTGATCAATGATCAGAAAATATGTCTCAAATGTAATAATGCAGTCCATGACACCACAATTGGTAGCTAATCATGGTGATATTAAAGAAGACCTGATGAGGTTGGATAGTGTGCCCAACGCTACATAGAAAATCTGTAATGGCTGATCCAGTCCAATTCCCATCTTCTCCATGCACACTCGCCAGCGTATGGCTTTCCCCTTCTAGTCTGGGTTTTTCAGCCCCATAGCCAATAATTTATGGCATAAATTGTCATTGGATACATTGAAAAATGTAGACACATCAAATAGAAGAATGGAATGTTGGAGAGAAACTCAATCTAAAGCCGAAATTAATCGAAGTGTCTCCCAATCTGACATTGCTCGAAGAAACATTACAGCGACTCTCAATTTATTCGACCCGGAAAGTGCAGCATAATATGTTTTAATGCTCTTTCGGTGGGTCTGCCATGCAAGTTTGATTTGTTTTTCCCAGAAGCAATTTACTTTTAAATTCCAAAGCCTCAGACGTCATTGAAGAATGTTTTGGACTGCTTAATCACGGAAACAGGGATTAAAGTGGGAAACTGGCAGAAAGATTCCATTTAAAATTAGGTATGCCCTGATTTGAAGGGGGGAGGAATACAATTTCAAATGTGTGGATTTACAAATTTAGATGCAGGAAGACCCAAATGGCATCGAGTGGCTTGAAAAATGAAGTGTGGGGAAAAAAAGAAAAGAAAAATGAAGTGTGCCTGAGCAAGTGTGAGAAGCAGAGCAGGAGTTATCAGCTGGATAGAAAGCACACAGAAAGCCTTCCACTCAGTGTTCTGTGGGTGGCCGTCTCTGTGTGCTGTGCAAAAGGACAGTGTGGGTTTGAGGATGGATTCATGACCCACTGGATGAGCATACAATGGGAGAACTGCTAATAATCTGTTATCAGATTTGGATTTCTGAATGACAATCAAGAACAGTACACTTTCTACCAAAATCTGGTATGCCCACTAGCAGAAAGAAAGGTTTAGAACTATGGCAAGCATTTGATGATTACGCACATATCTAGACAATCTCTGTCTACTGCCGGGATAGTAAAATGAAAGAAGTGGGTGAATTAGTTGCCAGCCTACATTTAGCTTTTTTTTTTTTTTTTTTAAGTTGGAAAGTGTTCTGTTCTATTTCTTAGGATCAGAATATAGGTTACCACTGCGTTATTTGTGCTCGACAACATAAAAGGTCATTATATCTTCTATCAAAGTCTAAAGATTTAAAACAAAACAAACACACACACACACAGAGGATAGAAAAATCCCGGGGCGGTGTGGAGGTCCCGGAACCCTCATGCACTGCTGGTGAGATTGCAAAGTAGGACACCCATGTGGAAGACAATGTGGCAGCTCCTTAAACACTTGGAAACAGAAATCCAGAACCCCCTGGCTAGACACAGCTCCTTGAGAATGTGAGCTGCAACACGGATATATGCCGAGCAAATGGGTGGAAACAATCGAAATGCCCATCAACTAAGGAATGGATACACCAACCAGAGTACACAGACACAATGGGATACGATACAGGATCAAAAAATACAATGAATTTCCAAATCACTTCACCTGAAGGATATTATTCTGAGTAAAACAATCCAATCACAAAAGGTCAATTATTGCATGAGACCACTATTATAAAATGTCAAGCAAAGATTTTCACACCAATGAAACTTATTTGATGGTTTCTAGAGATGGGAGAGGAAGAGAAGGTACATCACTAACTAGAGGGGGGACTATATTAACACAGGTGGCAGAGATTGTACTATCTAATAAGGGAGGGCAGTGAAAAATTAAGAAGTCACAGGAAGACTGTGAGGAATACAAGAGATAAAGGAATCAGAGGTAAACACTAATGTATTCAAAATCTTGCATTAACAATAAGTTAAAAAGTGGATGTACAGATAGACACCTAGGCTGTACACACAGGAGGAGAATGTGACTACATCCATACGTATATGCAGATTTCACGGAGGATGTTTCTATAGACTAGGGGCCTTCAAAACTTTCTGGAAAAATTACATTATATTTCAATTCAATTTTTATTTTCATGAATTCTTGAAACCCCCTCACATGCATTTACCTATTCAGTGAATATAATCATGAATATGACACAGCCTACAGAGAGCAGGACTGTATAGTGTTTTCTTCTGCTGTATTCTGGTCACGCTGAGTAAAACCCAATTGGCAGCATCTTACAGGAACAGCAGGGAAGGACATTATAAAGCTTCTTCGGCATAACCAAACACCGAGGGGAAAGAGTTGCTGGGCCTGGACATCCTGAGGTTCTAGATGTCAGGTACAGAAGGCATCAAGGGCAATTGACATAATAAGAGAGGTATCCACAAACTTCATAGAAAATGTGTATTAAGAAAAAAACAATGCATTGACTTCAACCATTTTTGAACCAAATACCCTGTGCTGTTAACATGTTAGAATATATTTGAACAGGATCTAGTTTGAAGGACTAAGAAGGACAATCACTTTGAAACCAGTCCCTATCAGAGCAACTTGAGTTCTGCTAGAGTTGGAAACCAGAACAAACATCAGGTATATGGTAAAGCCTGAGGGGAAGAATGACGACATCTTTGATATTTCATGAGAAGTGTATGGGGACAATGTCCCAAAGAAACAAGCAGTCTAGAAATGTTTACTACAAGGGACAAGATGCTACTACAGTGGCAGATCACCCCATCAATTTGTGAGGAAGCAATGAATACTGTTCAAGCTCTCATTGAAGAGGACCAGCAATTACCAGCATCAATAATAGCTAAAGCCAGAAACATCTCAATAGGTTCAGTTTAGACATTCTGAATGACAAATGAAAGCTGATCAAACTTTCTTCTCACACAAACTTAAACCCATTGCCACAGAATCAATTTTTTACTCAAAGGGACCTTGTGTAGCATTTCCATGGCTGTAAAAATCTGGACGGGAGCACATAGCTTTCTCTTTCTCCCTTGGAGTGGTTGGTCAGTCTGACCTAGCACTAACCGGCCAACACCGGGGTTCCTACAATATACTTCTCAATGGGTGCAAACGCTGCGTCCAGACCAGCTGCTTTCAATGCATATTTAAATAAGTGGGATCATCAAGATCCGGAAGCATTTCTTGGAAGCACTGCTTCACCAGTGGGATTTTGTTTTGTCTTCAAAATCTCTTCCCAGTGATTTTGAAGACAAAGCAAATTCAAAGCAATGGCCCAGCAGGAGCAGACTGGTTGTGAGTAAAGGTTAAGGCAATAGTTATCTGAGATGCTTATCACCTTTAAAGAGGGACAAGGAACGAAGGCTTCTGCTTATGGACGGTTTTGAGAAAGTTAGCCAAAGCTTTGACAATAAAATGCCTGGGAATGCTGCATCAGGGGCTGTTTTTCTACAACAGTGATTTGACTTATTCCTCTTATCAAATGAGGGCAATTTTGTGAGCATTTCCATGGGAAATCATTATATATACATACATCCTCTTATGCTAATTCGGCTCCTTCAGACTTTTTCATCTCATCTTCAAAAAAGTAGTTAAAGGGTAACCATTTCTCTTTAGTTAACAATGTAAAAAAGACTATAATGGCCTGGTTAAGTTCTCAGGAACCCCAGATCAAAAGGGATAGAGGAAATGACTGATATCAGCACTTCTAAAACTGTCTTGACCTTGATATAACTTATGTTGAGAAATAAATAAATATGTGTGCATGTATATATAATTTATATATATTATATATAAGTATGAATGAACATTCAAAGCTGATCCAACTTCCTTCTCAAACTCAAACTCATTGCACGTATCAAATATATATTGCAATATATCACATTACAATGTACATATTACAATAGACTATATATATATAATTTATTTGTCTTTTAACTCAAACTTCCCATGACCTTTTTGATATCCCCCTCAGAGAATGCAGAAAGACAGTACTCTACATCCTACTTCACTGGGTCCTGACTGGGGTCTTAAAAGCTGTGAGCAGCCATTTGAGATGTAACTATTGGTCTCTCCCCATTCAGAGCAAAGATGAAAGATGAAAATCCAAGAACATGGAAACAATCCAATTGATTAAAGTATCATATAAATCTCAGCTCCATGGAACAATTTTCAGCCAAACAATAGAAACATCTTTACGATGAACAATTACACTACAAGTACATATTTCTAGAATCAATCAACTATCTGATATTTTTAGAAAGGCAGCATTTGCCCAAGGACAAAATCCAGAAAGCAGGAAGTTAGAAAGGAAAGAATAGAAATGGGAAACACACACTAGAAGTGATATAAGAAATGTTACATTATGGAAACTGCAGTCAGTGACACGCAACAGAATGTGTATGAATTGTGGAATGGAAAACTGATTTTCTCTGTAAACCTTCATACAGTTCACAATAAGAATTTTAAAAACAAACAAATAAAAAGATCAGTGGGTTTTAAAGAGATTACATGTAAAATACTAGATGAGATAATGTATTTAAGAAATCATGATTTCTCTCACAGATTGCCTCTCCTGTGATTTGTAAAATATCAACTAGGTGACAGCATACAAAGTTCCTATATTTACCTATCTTCTTCACTAATTGATGCTTTCTTAGCTTTGCTCCTCCTGCTTAGGGAACAAGATGAATGCACAGTCACCCAGTCAGGCTTGCGGCAGCAGAATCCAATGAATCCGCGGTTAGCACACAATTTGGCAGGCTACTGATAGCTCCCAGTGTTGGCAGGCAATATGGTGGGCCCTGATTCAAGTCCAAGCAGCCAGAGATTGATGCGACAGATGCAAGAACCTCACCAGCAGTAAGAAAAGAAGGACTCCCTCTCAGAGTCTGCTAAAATGATAAGAGACCACACCCCCAAGGAAGCCCCTGCTGGGTAGTGACCTGGGAAAGGAGGCTGCTCTCTTTTCTAATCCAGGTACCATGACCTGCTTTACTGCTCACAGCAGGTTTTAGCATGGAATTCTTACATTCTGTTAGATCATATCGAGGGGTGGGGGTGGGAGTGGGATGTGTGCCTCAAGTACCCAACAACAAGAATCAAAGCCTAACCATCAAATTGTCCTTCTGCAGGGACTGGTTTCTCCTGACGATAACTCTCACTACTAACCTTGTTTCTAAAAAGCCTTCTGGCTATACTCCTTCCAAGACAGATGTGTTTGTTCTTCTGACAGTACATGGTATATTCAATTGCCATTACAAACACCATAATCTCAATGCATCAGTACTTTGGTCTTCTTAATTCTTTCCCTACTTTTTCTCCCTGATGAAGCAAATGACAATAGCTTGGTTGGAGTCAGGCACACTGTAGTCATTTGATGTTTTTGTCTGCTTGATTTGTTGACTGTGTTTCCAAGTAAAATAAAATCCTTGACAAAGCCTATATTTTTTCCCATTTGTCGTAATGCAGCTTCTTGGCCTAGCTGTGTGGATTTTTGTTTCCTTTATGTATATTGAAGTGCTATTCATACTGAAGACTGTCCTCTTTGAACTTGATTAGCAGGACTTCATGTCAGGTAAACCAAAGCAGCCACCCAGCTCAGAAGCAACAAAGCCCACATAGAAAAAGCACACCAGCCTGTGTGATCATGAGGTGTTGAAGGCATCAGGTATCAAGCGTCAAAGAACAAAGAATCATATCATTGTTAATGTGGGGGAGTGCAGATTGGGGACCCAAAGCGTATTTGTAGGCAAATGGACATCCCCTTACAGAAGGGTCATGGAGAGGAGACAAACTAATCGGGGTGCAGTGTAGCAACGATGAAACATACAACTTTCTCTAGTTCTTAAATGCTTCCTTCCCCTCCCACATATAATGACCCCAATTTTACCTTACAAATTTGGCTAGACCAGAGGATATACACTGGTATAGATAGGAACTGGAAACACAGGGAATCCAGGACAGATGACTCCTTCAGGACCAGCGGTGAGAGTGATACTGGGAGGGTTGAGGGAAAGTGGGGTAGGAAGGGGGACCTAATTACAGGGATGTACATATAACGTCCTCCCTGGGGGATGGACCACAGAAAAATGGGTGAAGGGAGACATCGGATAGTGTAAGATATGACAAAATAATACTAATTTATAAATTATCAAGGGTTCATGAGGGAGGTGAGAGTGGGGAGGGAGGGAAATAATGAGGAGCTGATACCAAGGGCTCAAGTCAAAAGCAAATGTTTTGAGAATGATGATGGCAACAGATGTACAAATGTGCTTGGCTCAATGGATCTATGTTTGGATTGTGATAAGAGTTTTATGAGCACCGAATAAAATGATTTTTTTTTAAAAAGAAGAGCTTCAAGTCCTCTTTGCTCTCAGCAAGCAAGGCTGTGTCCTTTGCTCATTAGTCCATTTTCTCCAACACTAATGCTATATTCTTTTTCATATAGTTTGGCTTCCTGCATTATTTGCTCAGCAGACATGAAATAAGTATAATCATAGGGTATAACTCCGACATACATCTTACCATACTTTGCTATTTGGACATCACATTCAATTTTTGCAGACTTGGGTGAGCAAGGAAGTAGGTGAGCATGTGTGTCTCAATCAAATCCAATCTCTATTCCATGCACTGATCACCCCAGAAGAGGGCTTAGAACCTAATACTGGCTGCCTCTACAGAAGAGAACTCATTGAAGAAGACCTGCTTTCACTATTGAGTTAAAAACATGGAGGAGGGTGCATATCTGACTCCCTGGGGGTGTTCCTATTGCTGTGAGGCAGCGGTCAGACATGCCTCTACCCTGCATCCTTCTTTACCTTACTCAGATACCAACCAGTCCTCCCACAACACCCTCTTTCTATGCTGAGTTCGGTAATCCATTGCCACGGCCACACAGGACTCAGAGAGAGTCCTCACAATGACGTCAGTTATTGTTCTTACAAGTGAGTATCAGTAAAGAGTAAGGATGCACGTTGGTACAAAGCAGTACCTCTTTGAGCCAGCAAAGAGCCTTTCTTTCCCTCTAGTTTTCGGTCTCCAGCCTTGTGGTCTCTTGGCTTTTGACTCTGGAGACCAGGAAGCCAGCCTGCTGCTCTGCCTCACAGTGCCATCGTCTCAGCATTGCTCTTCTGTTCTGTCACATGATCTCCCTGCCTTGGATTCTGGTCATAGCTTGGCTCCTATGCTTTGTTCCATGGTCCCCCAGGCTGCAGCGTCTGGTTCCACTGGGCTTGGCCCATGCTGCTTCGGACAGAGATCTTGAACATGCTCTGTTTGCAGTGGCCCTGCTCTTTCTCTTCCTGCTGAGACGGCTCATCCTGAAAACCAGGCAAGTGGCAATGAAAACTGCCAAACCCCTCTCTTAGTGTGAAACGTGCCCTATTTGCCCCACCGCACGACTTGGTCGACGTTATAGAGACATGGATATCAGAACCGTATTAAGAAATTTCATTCCACTACAACTCTGAACTCTCTTATGCATTTGGGACTTTGCAGCACCATATGTAGCACGATTTAGTTTAAATGCAACACCTTGCACTCACTGCTCCGTGGTAGTTCATGTGAATTATAGGCAATGACCCTTGAACTACCTTGCAACCCAAAGTCTAAGTGGTGATAGAAAACGTCTGAGGAAGAAAGGTAACTTTGTGTTCTCAGTTTACAAATGTTTACAATTTGAAAAAAAATGCAATCCTTTTCAATTAGTTGGTTTGAATGTCAAGAGGATAGGAATATGATAGCTGAGAGAAATTAAATGGTGTGTAATTGGATCACCAGGAAAACAAACATTGAAATCAATTTTCTACTACAGCACAATCTTAAGCCTTTTCATTCGATGGATTCAGATTTTCACTTCAAAAAAATAAAAGTTGTTATTTAAAATAGTTTTTAATTGGATAACATGCCAATCAAATAAACAAAGCACAGTATAAATGTACCATTTCGTTCACTAAACATTTAAATAAGAGTAGTGGAGATAAAGCAAATGCCTTTAACCCTTTGATTCTGTCAGGATTCATCAGAAAATTTAGACAGATGCTGTTGCATCTTTAGTTTTTTATAGGAGAAAATGTCTAACTTACTACAGGGTATGACATGAGAAGCAATTTGGTACCCTTAGAGAATGTTGAGCACAGACGCACGTGGAGAAAAGGTGACCTACGATCACTGTATCATTGCTGATCACACAGACATCAGGAAGCATCATTAGAAGGGTGGACATATAACTGTAAATAGTACGTTAAATGAATAAAATAAATCCATATGAGCCAATTAGAATCAATTGCAAAGCCGTGCTGTTCACTGTAAAAGAATTGCCATAAAAGTCATGCTATTCTTTATAAAAATAAAAGTCATGCTATTCAAGAAGTTAAATAATACACCAATTAGTTCAAAGGGGCTCCAGAAATTTGATAATTTTGTAATTCTGTTTTTCCACACACTCGTTGAAATCCTATTTTACACATCAGTAGCTGTCACACTATGGTCCATCAACAACAAGTTGTCACAACAGGTCCATCCTGTCACCTCGTGTGGTAGTTACACAATCTGGTGTCAATTGGGGACTTGAGAGGACTAAGAGTGTAGGGTCTAGTCTGTCAATCAGGTCATAGCCAATGAGCCCTCTGTGTGGGCACGGCCTTTTCCTGATGATTCTGGGAATGCCTGGATTTCCTCCTTGGGCGGAAGACACTTCTCTCTCTCTGCTCCCTCCCTGAGAGATGCTCTACTGACCAGAAATATGGGACTACACTCTGGGAGGAGGAGAAGCCATGTAGAGAACCCTGCCAGGGCTGAGATGCTTACAACACCACTGGATCCACAAGACTTCCAACCTACTGGCCTATGATCCTCATGCATTTGGCATCATTGCATGTGTTTTGTGAGTCAGAAGAGGACTTTATAGGTTGGTATCAGACATATGGGCTAACATTGGACGTATGGACTTGATCTGGACTGGGCTGGGACGTGTTCTCAATACTCAATTGCTCTGCTATATAAAGCTCTTTCTTACACACATATGTGTGTGCCTTTGTATTTGTTTCTCTAGCCTACCTAGGCTAACTGACCTGTCGCAGTAAACAAAATTTTTCAGGAACCCCACTATCTCTACCCATTTACAGGCTGTCTACATGGGTAAGTGAAAAAGTATTGCTGCTAGGATTTTGGTTCATATATATATGGGTTTATTCCAAACAAAATATGTACCAACATGTCTCTGTGAGTTTGGATGACTGCAGACAAAGTTTCTCTCTAATACCAAACTAACCAACCAAAAACCAACCACAACCCAACCAACTGCCATTGAGTCAATGAACTGCCTATTCAGGTTTCAAAGGGATAGTTAGAGGTTGTGTTGATTACCCAAAATAGGGTTTTATGTACAAATGCTAACCATAGTAGTAGCAGACTAGACTATTCACCAACACGCGTGCTTCCTTTTTCTTGGCCACACCAGATTCCATTTACCAGATCTCCTGTACTAAGAAGGTGTGTGTGTGTGTGTGTGGAGGGAGGAAGGTCACATGAAATGTGTGTTGGCGTGATGAGCATGATATCTAGGCTTTGCTAAGATGACATTTCTCTGTGTTTCATCTCATCCTTTGTGCATACACGAAAAAGGACGCGAATCAGCTGAGGGCCCAGAGGCTGTAGAAGTGGTGGAATCATGTAATGGTTTAGGTCTGAACATCTGCATGCATTATAACCCACATTCCTCCCACTTCTAGCAACAGCTATGTAGCAAGAATAATAGCTAATATCCGATCTCGTTTCAGCTCATAAAATCCTACCTCTGATTTGGACACTATTAGAACTAGGAAAATACTGCAGCTTAGAAGGATGACAGCTTCCAACCTAGGGTCAGGGTAAAGCCCATATTCTTTTATCCTTTTTAATTTTTAATCATTTCATTGGGAGCTGTTCCAGATATCATAACAATCCATAGTTCAATCTCATCAAGCAGTATTGTACAATTGCTACCATAAACAGTATCAATACATTTTCTTTCATCTAAAACTCCTTGATATCAGCTCCTCCTTATCCCCTCCCCTACACCCCCAATAGGAACCCTTATTTCCCCCCCTATAATAGTTATTTTTTCTTTTCCATATCTTATACAATTCAATATATCTATTCATAATTCTGTTGTTCAAACCCATTGAGTATGGTTATAGAGTCATCAATGTTATCAGCTCCCTATTCCACCTTTCACCCTCTTTTCCCATAGTTTCAGGGAACCATTACTCCTGTTACTATTTCTGAAGGGTTACCTATCTTGGCTTTCACATATGGAGCACTCTTAAATATGCAAATGAACATACACAAATATAACATAATTAATGAGGCAAAACGAACAAAAACCATAATAGTAAGGGGAGGAATTATTAAAGAACTAGAGGATAGTTAGGTGGTTCATCAGTGCTTTTTTCATACCTTCTGTGTGGCCCTTCTGAAAGGGACTGTCTAATTATCTTACATGTGGGTTTTGGGTCTCCACTACATCCACATCCCTTCACATCAATTTGGTTGCTTGTTTTTGAACTTCTGATACCTCTTCACAATAACATCTAATGATTACACAGGTAAAGCCCTTATTCTTAATTATCACTGTCTCATTTACAATATGTAGATAAGAAATGAAATCAGAAATACAATTGTAGTTTTGTTTAAAGTGGTACAATAGATAACTATAAATAATCATTGTTGCAGAATAGTTCAATGGAGCAATCTATAAGGGCTTGGGTGTCTATGGGAAATGGAGTGCAGATGGGGGGAAGCCTCACGCAGGGAAATTTAGCAATCTGAGAATTGTCTTATATGCTCACCCCTGCATACAAAGCAACGCAAAACAAAAATCAAGTCTACTCTACACACATGCTTCAGATGGATGAGACACTAGAACGGAGATGAGGGGACAGGTTGCATGGATGCTCAATCGAGTGCTCCTGGGCAATCTCTGCCATTGCAAGAGTCCTTGTATACTACGGTTCAGGGTATCTTCCCTAGGCATTTATTCTTAGTAAGAGATGGAACCAATATGGTTTTACTTCTTACCAAGAAAAGAATCTCCTGAAGCAGGTGGAATCCAACAGTGATGAAAAAATATTATGAACTTTTAGGATTATGATTACTACATGATGTAGCTATGACTAATACTACCCGAAGTAGCTCTTAAATCCAGCCAATTCCAGGAGATGATTTTATTCTGGCTCATCCTGGAGTCCTCAAAATTAGAGTTTTTCTACGAGGAGTTTCTAGTGATTGCCTGGTCCAGAAATAACCATCTCCGTGCTTCTTGTGTAAAATAAATCATCTCTCTGCAACTAGGCATTCTCATTAAAATTTTCCTACAAATTGGGAGGTTGAATCGGCATGACCTAACTACATGGTAAATGCACTTCCTTACAGCGTTGCAATCCCAATTTTTGGAGCTTTTCTGGCCAAAATAGAAAAAATATATATAAAGATATTTACTAAAGTGTTTCCTATTTTTGAGAGGTGCTCTAAAATCAAAGTGCGATAACAAATATAAAATTTCAGCTCTCAATAATGGAGTATTTGAATACTTATTTATCTTATTTGCATTATAGTAAAAAAAGAGATGGATAAAGACATAGAGAGGTGGCTTTGGCATAACCATGTAATAGAATAGAAGACTTTGAAAAACTGGGATGGGCCTATATTTACAGTGCGTGTATCATTTCAGCATGGAACAATATATGAACAATATAAGCAGAAAAGACAAGTTGTCAAAAGTAGCTATGGTTCTGTATAATTGGCATGGAAAAATGCTAATAAGGCACATACCTACATTTTCTTGTATATAACTCTTTTAATTTTACAGTGATAACATTATAAATGAAAAGAAAAAAATAAATTCTCCCATCCATTGCTTACCTTTTTATAATCTCATCCTTGTTCTAAGTTCATACAAAATAGACTTAAATAAAGCCCATGCAATTTAGGCTTTTAAAAAAGAAAAAAACATAATATTCCTAGGTTTAGATGTGATAATTGCTGCTAACTTTAGTGTATTTCTGTCAGTTTGCCATGCTGCAAATGTTTGTGTTTTGATGGAAATACTAATGCTACCAGTAGTTCAAGTACCTGTAGGATTACTTATTGTGACAGAGTTCAATGGAGCTTTCAGAAGAAGACAGACTAGTAAGACATACAAAAATTTAGCCACTGACTACACATGGATCATCACAGAACATGGTCTGACTTCCGTGCTTTGGGCACTTCATCAGTAGGAACTACTATGTTTGACAAAATAGAGTCACCCTTGGCAAGATGGACTGGCACAATAGCTGCCTTGATGGATTAAAACCTGCAAATTAATGACTGCAGAGGTGACATAGGATTGAGCACCATTTGATTCGACTTTGCATAAAGTTGCTATGAATTGGAGTTGACTCAATATTAGCTAACCAGAACACAGTCAAAATGCTCCACAAGTAACTTTATAAGACAATATTCATTATCATAGATGGATTTGGAGCATATACCGATATCAAAAGTAAATCCTGCAATATGTTTTCTCTAGGGGAGAATATGTTGTATTATTCAGGTGTACTTTTTGTCTCATACACACAAACCCACAAATATGCCCCCACACATGCATATAACACTTAATGGAAATAAAATAAAATCCCAAAGCAATCAAAACTGAGGTTCAGTATATCATGAGTCTATTATGTGATAGGAAAACAATTGTTCCTAAGATTGGAAGATAAATATTCATCTTTAATTTAAATTCTTACTATTATCCTAAAAATTAAAAGTTAAGCATATATGCATACACATATGTAATATACTGTGCTCAATACACTGTTTCTATGTACATCCAAAATTTTAGATAGAAGGAGACTTGCCAACAACTTCAAGCAACTCTAAGATCGTTTGGAGAGTTCCAATGCCCACTTAAATTAAAATGAGCTGCAATTACATATAGGTATCCAAAGCTACCTTGAAAACACAATTGAGAATCCAGAATAAGTTTAATTTTAAAATTAGATATAAAAATAATAATAATTAGAGATGCAGAGGTTAAAGCTAAAGAGACCACCTACTGTAATTAGACACTACTTATTATGTCTCTTACTCCTTTACAGCCAAATCACCTTTTCAAGCTCCGTGTATTTATAAGGAACCAGCGCTAATTATAATCAGGATGAAAATAATTACTTCTATTAATCAAGTGTTCTCTGTGATCTTTATATTTCTAATCAAAATGAATTGTTTGACACTGATCAAAAAAGTGAACTCTATTCTCCCACATAAGATATTTACCTCTGTTTTATTGACTAGTAAAGGTATTTGACTGTGTGGATTAGAACAGATTATGGCTAACATTGAGAAGAATGATAATCCAGAGCCCTCATTGATGCTCATGCAGACTCTGTGCATGATGCCGAGAGGCAGTCAGCTGACTACAACAAGGGCATCCTACATGTTTTAAAATACAATTTTTGAAAAAGGTGTGCATCAGGGTTGTATTATTATTTAATTTGTATGCTGAGCAAATAATCTGAGACACTGGACTATATAAAGAAGAGCAGAGCATCAAGATCAAAGGAAGTTTCATTAACAACTTGCAACATGCAGATGAGACAACCTTGCTGAAAGCCAAGAGCACTTGAAGCACATCTTCATGAATATCAAGAAGGCATCCTTCCAACCAGACCAACAAACAACATCAGGGCAAATGGAGACAACATCGAGGTTGCTAAGGGTTTCCTTTTCCTGGGATTCAGAGTCTACAGCACATGGCAGCAACATTCACGAAGTCAAAGGATATATATTGCATCAGACAAATTGCTGCAAAAGATCGCTCTTAAAATGTAAAAAGAAAAGAAAAAAGTGATAGCAAAGAAAGATGTTACTTTGAAGACTAAGACATGTCTGACCCAAGTCGTGGTACTTTCAATCACATGTGAAAGATGGACAGCAGATGAGGAAGGCGGGAGAGGTTCTGTATTTGAAATATGGTATTGGCGAAGACTATTGGCTCTATCAAGTAGAACAAACAAATCTGTATTAGAAGAAAGACAGGCAGCATATCCTGGAAGCACATGTGGCGAGGCTTCATCTCACACCAATGAACGTGGTATCAGGAGGACCAATGCCTGGAGAAGCAGACCTTGCTTGGTAAAACAGAAGGCCTTTGTAAAAGAGGAAGAGGTCCCACGATGCCCTGACACAGTGGCTGCAGGACCAGCTTTGTTCTGTTTTCCAGCGGGATGCCAAGAGTCAGCATCTGACAACCTAACATCACCGAACAAGAGCGAACACCTGATTAGAAAACAAAACATTTCAGTCTTTTCCATCATTATAACAAATTACCTTGGGGATCAATGTTTTCTTACATTGTTTGATTTAAAACCCTTAACGAGACAGAATTCGGGAGAGCTTCTTAAAGTTATCTTGTAAAACAGAGTGTTTGCTTCATTAATTATCAGCCCTTTCTTGTCAATGATTTTCAAATCATGTTATCCATGTGCTGGGGCTACCCACAGCTAAAGTCCTTCGCTTTTTCTTTATAATTAAATTCTCTCAAAATACAAGAATAGGTCTGGTAATAAGAGTTGTTACACTTTAACATCTGAGAGTAGGAAGTTAGTCTCAGGTTGATTCGACATTAAGTTACATAATGTACTCTTATGGGTACAGCTTGATTATAGGTTCAGCATTACGCTTTCCTGAATAACAGATCAGAAGATCTGCCCGACATATTGTGTACAATTCCTCCCTGCAAGGGGAGGAAATGAATGTGTTCCCCCATCACCTCCGCAATGCATCCTCATTTTACCACTCTCTGTCTCAAATTGCAGAATCCTTCGGCATTTTCCTTTTCATTTGTCACTTGGCTTTAGAAGGCGAGAGATTTCCTGGAGCACTCTCCCTTGCATGGTTGACAATATCAATTCGACATTCGATACATTAGCGAGCAAAAAAATAAAAGAGAGAGAGAAGAAGCCAAATTGGCTATAAATAATTAAATCTGTAAAAGGTCAGTGAGCCGGTAGCAGGAAGGAAAACCGCTGAAGTTATGGGTTTTGATGCTCAGCTACAGAGGTATTAAAATATGAATATTATCTGTGGACATAGCTAACAAAAGGAATTAGCTATAAAAAATGGTCCCAGTAAGCATGAGATCCTGACACTTGGTGATAACCAAGTAGTGACCTGCTAATTGTGCTTTAACTAAAAAAAAGAGAGGCTAAAGTGTCAAAGACTACGGGGCTCCATAATCTGTAGGAAATCTGGTATTGCAGCAATTATCTGTCCATTAAAATATGTATAATCATTTATGGCGTGTGATTGAGCTTTGACCCACATTTTAATGACATAGATATGGGAAAACGGCTTTTGGTTTTGCATATACAGAGCCAATTTCCCTTAGCAAGAGTAAGCATTGAAATGTGGGATTGATGAAATTACATATGGAAAAAAATGAAAAGGTTCAAACTTGAAAATTAGAAGATCTTTTTCCCAGTACTAATATAGATATATGAAAACATTACAAACACACACATTTTACATACTATCTTATTTCACTCGTGGGTGGAGCTCAATCTACTAATCTGTAACCTGCTGTTTCATGAAATGATAGGATGTGAATTATCTTTTCACATCATCAGATGTCTTCATTCATTTATTTTTAAACCCGGCTTAGTATTCTGCTGTACAAGTGAACTATGAGTTTTGAAAAATAATTTTCTTATTGAGTGGTAATACAAAATTTTGATATTCTTGATAATGCTACAATGCACATCTTTGTACAATCATTTGTATGCAGAGTCTACTATTTCTGTGGGGCAGCACTACATATAAAATTGCAGGGTTAGTAGATTATAAATACTTTACATTTGAACAGATACTGCAAAATCACCTCCCAGCAAAATTTTATGTCTTGGCAAAGATCATAAAATATTCTTTTTTTCATTTCAATTTATTTATTAATGTAATACAAATCAGAGGATCTCTGCCTCATTTTGAAGGGGATTTTGAGAAGCTTAGAAGCTAGATTTATGCAGAGTAGAAAAGACAGTGGCTTAGTTAGTGAGACAGTGGGATTTTTGTCATGTTGCTATATGAAAAAGCAATCTTGATGCGGACAGTTTTATGTTCTTACTTCTTTATTACAGGTGCTTGTAGATTTTTTTTCTCCCCTCTGATGCCTCAATAACCCTGTCCTGTTACACAACTAAGACCTGATGTCTGTTTCTCTGCTTCTAAAGCTTTTATTTCCTTGTTGTTAAATTATCCGTTTGTAAATTAAAACAGATCCCCACCTCCACCACGGCTCAGTTTGCAGAATAATAATACACATAACAAAGTGGATAGACTTTGATATTTGAAAATGAATGTTGATGTTCTGGGCTCAAACATTTATGAAATTGGGGTGAAGTGCACCCCAGTGATATATATATCATCTCTTGATTATTTCAATTGCATTGAAGAGAGAGTACATTTTTTAAAGTAACTATAAATTGTTAGCTCATGAAAAGCAACTTAGAGTCAAAGCATATGTCCTTAATCAATGTCTGGGTGGAGCCCAATGTAGAATAATCAGTATGTGCTAAAATAAATAGAAATCATAGTGTACCAGAATAAAGTGGGAGCCACTTCACACTGGTCCAAACCTCTGACATAAGCATGTGATGATTATTAATAAGGCATAATATTCTGGGCTGGACTGAACAAACAGACACAGTGGAATATCTGAAGCCATCATGATCCCTCTTGCCCTCCTTCTGCCACCAAATTTTACACTTTAGATTTGAATCTCACATTAAGTTGTTATGTATGAAAATTATCCCAGCAGGTTTAAAAAGCATTCTGGTTCGCTGTTTCGTCCATCAAAACTTTTGTCAGCTAGTATGGCCAATAGGGAGTACAAAATAATACTAAATTAACAACACAATTCAATGACAAATATGTTATGTTCTACCAAGACGTTGTGTTGGTGACTTTTGGAATAAGTGTGGCATGGAGCCTGTGTCCGTGCTGTCTTCCGTTGACTGGGATTTCCCAGGGGAGAACAGGTATATGGGCATGTGGCCATTGGAAATACTTTTACAGTTACGTGGCGATATCAAAACGACAAAATAAACCAGTAGTTTGGGGAGTTATTTTGGCAAAGGATCTTTTAAGCTTCTCTCTGCTGTTTTTAGTTTGCATTCTTTTGGGTTCTGGTTCTAGGTATGGGTTGCTGGCTCTGATGCAAAGAGCCTAAATTGTGGGAATTCCATGTGCAGAGGCTTGACAGTGGGAGCCCAAGATTCACCTGTCGCACTATGGAAGTACAGACGTCTCCAGAGAACTCCCTGCGTCTAGATCTGAGGGGTGGGAGGAAAGAGGTTACAAAACACAGAGCTTTGGAGAGATGAGGATAGAGAATCAAAGGTGCACATCTGACTTGAACAGTTAAAACTGTATCAGTGGATCTCCCCTAAGATACACATTGGACCTGATCTGGTTTCCAAAGTTTTCTGTATTTTTGGTTTGTATTGTTTTGTATGATTGTTTTGTTTGTTCATATTAGGGTGTATCTCAGATGTGTCATATCATTGGAGGTAACCCTTTTGAATTTGTGTTATATGTTTTTCCATTTTCTGATATATGAAATCCTGGCCTGAGGAATCTATAGAGACAGCAAGTAGAATCAGGGTTTAAGGGGAAAGGGCAAAGTTGCAGTGGTTAAAGGGGGGGGGGGGTAGATGATATCAAGGAGTCTATGTAGAAAAATGCTTGGAAACTGATTGTGGAACAATTGTACATTTCTGCTTGACACGATCAAACTACAGAATGATATGATATATATATATATCATGATATATGATATGGTATGATATATATAAAGAAAAAATCTGACTCACAGCTTGAAACTTTGATTTTTAAAATATCCATTATAGTTTGGAATAAAAAAATAGTTAACATGTCATAGTCACTCTTATATCTCATATATTTTGTAGATAAATTAATGCTGAACACAGATATTAGAGAGTAATTAAGGTGAGTGAAATTCCATATTTGGAATATATAGGAGTTAACAGTAATTATATTATATGTATCCATTTGTAATATACCTAGAAATTCAACAACTCAGAGAATAAACAACAAAGTATTAACATCACTAGTTGTTTCAGAACAGAAATTAAACTGATTCAGTACATATGCTAGGGATTTTCAACAGGATTTTGCTACTGAGTAATGCTATGAATACTTATTTCATTTTTATAATATACACATGCACTTCGCTTCTCAGAATACATGCTAGAATATATACAGGTATGTGATTAATTAAATCATCCAAAGCAACTGGCATCCTCATTCACATATCAGATTGATTTTGTTTATTTAAGGCATTATGAATTCTCTTTTATACCATGATCTAAAAGTGAATGAAATGGCTTTTTGAGAGAAAAAGACAAAAACATTGAAAATTCCCATTTTAAAATGACCTACCTATCTTTAGTTTCTAGGAATTAAATAGTATGTGAATATGTATAGAACCTAGAGTGTAAGAGGTTGGGGCAATTACATAGTCTCCTGTCAACTTGCAAAAGGGTGGAGTCTAGCCTGTCAATCAGGTCGCAGCTTTATGACCTCATTTGGAGGCGCAAAGGTGATAAATAGCTCACAGGAAGCCAGATACACTCTCTCTGCTTCGACTCCCTGCAAGACATTCCTGTTGACAAGCCACATGGAGCTATGCTGATAGAGCCATAGCCCTGAAGCTGCAAGAGCCATGTGGAGACTCACGCCAGTGCTGAGATGCTTCCATCGCCACTGGATCCACTAGACTTTCTACCCTCTGGCCTGTGATCTTCCTGCATTTGGTGTCATTGCATGGCTATGTGAGTTTGAAGAGGAATTTATGGACTAGTATTGATATATGGGCTAATATCAAACTTATGGACTTGATCTGAACTGGGTTGGGATGTTTTCTTGATATAAAGTTCTCTATTACACAGGAGTGTCTATGAATTTGTTTCTCTGATCAACCCGGACTAACAAAGAGGTAAAGCGTCCATATCACAGAATCAGTCTTCACTATTTCGTCAGAGCAAAGGAACAGCAGAGTTTCACGCCAATTACTAACCCAATTTTTAGAGTTCTTGAGACCGATCTTAAAGCACAGAAAGGCTTCTCATTTGCCTTTTACCAGTGTCCTATTGTCTTGGGTTCCCTTAGCATTTATTTGAAAATATGAACCCCAAAATAATATGTCTCCATATTTTTAAGACACTAAAAAAGTATTTGGTCTGTTTCATGATCCTCTTTTCCTCTTAAAATTCTCAGTCAAGACAGAAACAGACTATAATAAATCAATGGCTTCCGTATTGGTATCTATGTATGTATGTCTCTTATCTGTCAGATTTTCTTCTGAGACTATTGATGTAGAGGTCAAGTTTTATCATAGTTCATATGAACTAAATTACATGCAGCCCTGTGCAGCAGACTTAAATTGCTTAACTTAGCATGTATTTACTTATCTGTGACCATGGATTTGGATTGTGTTTCCTACTGACTCTCTAAGTTTTTATTCAAAGTCAGAAACTGTTTACAAGAAAACTGCACATCTAAGAATAAGATAGCTTCTTGCCTATTCTGTATGCATATAAATAATTGCCAGATTAAATGTGGTTCTACTGTTAATAGCAAGTAATCATTTGATAACAGTTATAATTATCCTATTTATTAAGAATATGTCAGCAACGTACTCTTAAGTGGTTTGAAATATGTTCTTTGTACTGTACTTGTGATTTTCCTGTAAGCTTGAGATTGTCAGAAAATTTGTCAATGTGCTGACAAAATATATTTTCTGGCTCTATTTTCAGAAACACAGGACCCAATCAGTTTGGGAACTGTAAAGACTGCATTAAGGTGATGGATGCGCTAATCAATTTTAGCTTTCATCTTCAACACTCCTTTGTCTACAAACAATCTTTCAATACAGCAGTGTGAAGCAGACATGGTTTTCTATATCGCCCTTGCAATTAATAATAGACGCACATGATGTGTGTTATTAAGACCAGGTTTTAAAAAATTCATGGAAAAATCCATTAGCTTTTCCTTCCATTCCAACAAACTTTTGAAAGTCATTATTCAAGGATCCCTGGTGGCACTGTGGGCTAAGTAATGAACTGATAGGTGCAAGGTCAGTGGTACAAACCCACTAGCTGCCCTCTGGGTGCAAGATGAGGATTCTGTTACACTCAAGACTTTATTGTCTGAGATGTTATAAAAGGACACGATGAGTCTGAATCAACTTGATGGCAGTGGGTTGGGTTTGGTTTTCATATATATTATTCAGCATTTTTATATCTTTAAGTTTTTCATTAAACTTCTTCACAGTCAACCTTGGACAAAGTAAAAACCAACCCGGACATATAAGAATTGCCGAGGAGTATTAGTATTCATTGTTCAGATGAAAATATTGGTTTGCCCAAGTCTCTAAAATATAGTGTTAGAGTCCAACTAGAACTTGAACTTCCTGATCATACAACTCGTAAAAAGGATTAGGTATTTGGTAGGATATTGGTTTTGTCACTTATTTACTCTCAGTCCGTTTTTCCATCTGTACAACACGGAAATTGATCTGTCCTACCTAAGGGAGTTGTGAGGATTAAAGGAAGTCTATTAGACAAAATCCTATGTAATATTTCCACCATGTTCATGGGTGTTGCAAACAATTATGCTCTCAATTTCAAGCGAAAATAATTGCCATTAAAATCCATCTTGAAGCAAGGCTGGGCTATCTGCTTCCAAAGATCACAGGCTTACAAACCCAATTGGTGGGGCGGGGGCAGTTCTCTTCTGCAACACATGGCGTCCTCATGAAGTGGAACAGGTGTGGTGGTGACTCATTTAATTTTGTCAAGGTGTCTCCCGGCTCGCCCTCCCATTTCTATTTCCTCAGCTCCCTGGAGGGTATTTCTCCTTCAGTATTCAGCATTTAAATGCTGGGCCTTAAGAGTGGGAAATGTTTTACTATAAAGATAAAATATGTTTACATTTACAGTCCCACCTTGTAAGTGATAACATTGTACTGGTTGCTAGTTAAAGTTCTTTCTGTTTAATCACAGGGTCCTAATGCGGTTAGTTGAATGTCTTGCTTCTCTGGTACAGTGTCACCTTCAGCCAACCTTCGTTCTAACTCAGAAATGGAGAGGAAAAACCTTAGATTAAAAGTAACCCAGGCACCCTGAACACACTGAAAACTAAACTTGCGCTGCCATAGAGTGGATTCAGAGTCCTCGGCACCCTCGGGGGCAGGCCAGAACTGCCCCAGCTGTGAGTTTCTGAGACTGTAACTCTGTTCTTTTTGTTAGTATTTCAAAAATACTTTATGAATTTCTAGTCTACCACTGTTAACTTAGTCATCTTCCTTCCATAGTTTTATTTTAATTTTGAACTTTTTTTCCCCAAGCCACTTTATTAGGAGCTAATTCAGACATCATTCCGTAGTTCAGTCTCATCAAGCAGTATTGCACAATTGCTACCACAATCAGTTTCAAAACATTGTCTCCCTTCTTGAACTCCTTGATCTCAGCTCTCCTGTCCCTATGCCCACCTCTCCCACCAACCCAGTAACCCCTATTCTACTTGGTGTCTCTGTAGGTTCATCAATCCTGGAGTTCATATACTGAACATCAGCAAAAACTCATCACAACATTTCAAGGCTACCCACAATGACAAAACACATCAAAGATAAACCCCAAATGGAAAAAAAACAAACACAGAAAATATTGAAAACCAAATGGAGCCCACAGTGTATCCAAGGGGGATCGGTGACAAGGTTTTAACCAGTCAAGTCAGGTTGATCATTTTGATCTACGACAGTCATCTCTCCAATGCTCTGTGCTTGGTAAACAGTTTATTCCCATCCCTCAATTATGGCTAGAGGGAAGTCACCGGAGGCTTATTTCCTGGGAACATCTCACAACTGTAACTCTTCACGGGGACGGAAAGCCCCATATTTCTCCTACAGATCCCAGGGTGGTTTTGAACTGCTGACCTTGCAGGTGGCAGCCCAACCAGTTGGCATGTGGGTCTTTGGACAATCCTGCAGCAATGTTCTCCTCACTGCCATCGCGTCCATGCTGACCCATGGGCATGCATACAAGGTTCCGGGGCTACATATCTTTCTGAGGGCAGACAGCCTCATCTCTCTCCTCCGATTTGTGGGGGAGTTCCAACCACCAGCTTTTCTGTTAGCCACCCAGCACTTAGCAACGACGCTGCCAAAGCACCTGTGTAAGGGGCTAGCATTTGGGTTAGTATTCAGTTCGTTCAGAATTTAAAAGGCCTTTATCAAACGAATCAAAAAATTTGATCGACATTGCTTTTTTTAACCATTTAAATGGGGTTTCCTACAACTCTTATCACAATCTATACATACACCAAATGTGTCAAGCACACTTGTACATTTGTTGCCCTCATCATTCTCAAAACATCTGCCTTCTGCTTGAGCCCTTGTAGCAGCTCCTCATTTGAGCCAGCTTTTCTTATCACAATGAGAATTGGGATATGTTAGATACAACCACATGGAGAGATTTCAAAATGTTCATGGACACATTCCAGTAGCTCTTGATTTCATTATCCATTCACTTTTTGAACCCTCCTCTTATATCCATCCAACACCCTTTATCTTTTTTTATGTCTAAGAAAGAGATTTATATACAAGAGCAATTGGACATTGAGAAAACATCCCAGTCCAGTCCAGATCAATTCCATAAATCCATTAGCCCATACGTCCGACACCAATCCAATCCACAAAGTCCTCTTTAGACTCACAAAACACATGTGCAATAACGTCGGATGTAGAAGATCACAGGCCAGTGGGTAGACAGCCTTTGGATCCAGTGGATTGGAAACATCTCAGTGCTGGCAGGGGTCTCTGCATTAGGGTGGATTCATGTGCCAACTCCCTTTACGTAAGACCACCTGTGACACTATTGTACTATGAAATGAAAAGCTGAAGGTCTTCTAAGAATTCATGTCAAAAAGCCAAGGTGGATGAATTTGACTTTGTCAATAAATAAAATGAAATAATATCATTGCTGGTGATCAACTACCCTACAAATTAGATGCATGTGATGTTGCCGAAAAGCTCCTGGCTTACACCTAGGCTTCCTTTCATGAGTGTAAAGGATGGAAAATTACCAAACAAAAGCAACAAAACATTTCAGGTGTAAACATACCTGATTCTAACTATTCCATATACATAGGTCCTCTGTTTTTCCCACTCGGTCCCAGGATGATGCAATTTATTAAGTGCTCGATTTGTAATCAGAAGTTTATTGGTTCGGACCCACCCATAGGAGCTTCAGAAGGAAAATCTGATGGTCTTCTGAAACGTCACAGTCTTACCACCCTTTGGAGCAATTCCATTCGGGAGCACACGGGATCACAGGACTCAGAATGGACTTAGCCACTGTTTTCCTTGTTTCTCCCCATGGAGACCATGGCTGGTTAGAGCTGCTAATTGCAAGGTTGGATTTTGAGTTCACCCAGAGGTATCTCAAAAGAAAGAGTTGATCTACTTCCCAAACAAACAAACAAAAATCATTGGGAATTCTGACACACATAGGGTACCTATGAGTTAGGATTGGCAACTAGTATCGATCCGTTTTCCAAAGTGTACATTATCTTGTGGAAAATCAAATGAGAGTTTGAGATGTTTGAAGATTGAAAGTTATAGAGATCTTGAAAAGTGCAGACAGCTTTAATAAGCAATAAAAAGTATAGCAACTGTCCCGAAGTGACAATGCATTTTATGCTCTACTCTTTACAATACTCCCAGAAGGAAGGCAGGACTAGCCTGTGTTGGTAATTTAGGAAATGAAAATAAGAGCATGTAGTCAGCCAAGGATGCTGAATTTGAATTCATACCAGATTCACTGTAAGACTTGGATCTTTTCACTAATACATCCCAGGTATAACATGTCTAATAATTTGCCCATTTCTAGAAGGTTCTGTGTGACAGTGTCTGATAACAACCATGTGGTGAGTGGAACTTTTTCCTGCAGGATGTTTTTTCCTCATTATCAAGGAACCCACAAATGGAAAAAACACCCAAAGTGAACTAGCCGGGCTTGGGCTGCCCAGAGTTTCCCATAGCACACTAGGATGCCGACAGGAAGAACAATGGTCCCTGAAGCATGCCATATGTACCACATCTGAATGACAGGGAATCCAAGTGATCTGGGCAATGTGACTGGAAAACAATAGCATGTTGGCTTTTGATCCTACTTTAAGGAAATAATGTAAAATGTGATTTTGTTTTTTCATTAGTGTATCATTACCAGATTATTCTGCCTCATTTATTCTGATGACACACATGATTTCAATAAGGGTAAACAATTCCAGGGCATCTCCATGAAATGAGACGTTTATGCACTGGGAATGCTTAATCAAAATGAAAATGAATAGGTCGAAATATGTTGAGGTGGGGAAAAATGTATGATTACAAAGATAACCTTCAGAAAAGTAAGTTTCCAATCACTCACCGTTAAAAAAAAAGTTATGTCATGCCTTTTTGTTTAATCATTTACTCCTACTTTTGCTAAAAGTAGGCAGCATTTAATGTTGACAAAATGTATCCACAGGAAATAATCGAATCAAAAGCTAAGCTTCCTGCCAGCAAGTCAATTCTGACTCATAAAGATTTAAGGACAGGATAGAACTCTACCTGGGAGTTCCTAAGACTGAGTTTCTGATAACTCTTTATAGGAGCAAAGAGCCTCATCTTTCTCCCATGAAGATGTCTAGTGGTTTTGAACTGCTGACTTTGAGGTTAGCAACCCGACGTGTAACTACTACACCCCCAGAGCTCCATGTACAGGAAACAATAGAAAAATTGCAAGTTATACTGTTAAAATCAGCTGTTTATATATATAAAGACCCTTGTAGGACTACACTCTTTGTACCTAACTCTCAAGATCTGACATGGAATCATTTTCAAGTGAATAGGAATATAGATCATGGGCCAAATCGTGTGAGATTATTAAATAGAGAATGTACCAGAAATGATTGATTATATTGATTCTACTTCATAGAAACATTATCGGGTATGTTTCTATGACAAAAGCGGGATCTTTAACTTTTTATTTTGTTTTTTAAGTAAAATGTATATAGAAAATAACAACTTTGAAGATGAAGATTCAACATAGACTTGATTATAAAACTCCATCCCCCCTCCCATCCCTTCCTTTCTATCTGTTCTTCTTTCTTTCAAACATTTTAGGCTCAAGGCATAACCACAACATGTTTTGCAAAAGCATAAAGGGATGAAAAACGTTCACCCCCTTCCTGCAAACCCTTCAGGTAATCAGTTAGATCAATTGCCGCCTTTGAGTCCACTCATTCGTGGCAGCCTCACATAAAGCAGAACACAATGTTCCCTGGTTCTATGCCATCCTCACATCACCAGCATATTTGAGTCCATTATTGTAGCTATGTGCCAATGTTTCCCTTAACTTCACAGGCCATCCTACTTCACCAACCATGATGTCCTACTAAAGTACATGCTTCATCTCGATGGCATGGCACGAGCAAGCGAGTTGGCTAACGTTCTGTTGTGAGCTACGTGGGTTTCATGAGAGCATCAGACCTTTCTTTCTAGCCTGTCATTGTCTGAAAGCTCTGCTGACATATTTCCACCATGGGTTGATACTTGAAATAAAGTGGCCTAATTTCCAGTGCCATAGCAACACACAAGTTCAGAAAACCGAGACAGTGGTAGTGGGGACCATCATTTAACTGAGTTCAAAACAGGTAAGGAGAAGTGAATGAAATTGAAAATCTTTTTCTGAGCATCCGCTGGAGAGTTCACCTTGGCTGATTGCCAAAAAGTTTATACTTATTAGTATTTTGTGTGTTGACTGGTTTCTCAATGTCATTCCATAGAGATAGTGCATCTATTATGCAACGCGAGCGGAGCAAGCTAAGTGGGACAAGCTGTGCCTACAAATCTTGCTAAAAGTGCTCATGAGAAACAAAGACTGTAGGAGAAAGATAACCAAATATCCGCACTAACATTCCCCACATATCTGCTGATATAACTAATGCTCTCAGTGGATCAGTGGTTATGTAGATGCTTATCTACCTTCCTGGCAGTGGCAAAGGGAGGCAGCTAGATATAAATCACAGAGTGTAACACAATTCTAGGGTCAGCTTTCTGACATCTTTTATTTTTGTTTCCATCAATGTAAATTTTATATGTAAATTAGTATAACCCGTTTTAATCAAGTGTATACTTTAAACATATTAAAATGAATTATTCAGGGACACAGCAGGAAAGCAACAGATGTACCCATCTGAGGGGGGTCATGCTTAGTTTCACTTGATGAATGTTTGTTCTGTTGCTTTGAAAAATTAATGCAATGAAATATTTAAGATGAGTAAAGAAGTTTTAAATTGACTTAGCAAAAGGGACCTTCTTCCAGGATCTTTTTTTTTTTTTAATGTGCCATTGGCTTTAAGTACAAGAGTACTAACATAATTTACTTGGATGTGCTAAGAAATTTGCAAAAATATTTATGAAGCATAGCTATGTGATTACTCATCATGCACAAAGGGGTTGCATTTAAAGATAAATATGGAAATGTGGGAAACTCAAGCACATTCTGTCACCCAGATAACTCAGAAAAAAATTCAGGCCTTGATAATTTAGGAACTCAGTTCTTTGGTGGAGGAAGATAGAGGGTTATGTAATGGTTTCATAAATTTGATCATCTTGGTTGGAAGTATCTTCAGCGATCTTTTCTGGAACTATAGCTTAGCATTAAGGCAACTGCATGTATGGACAGCTGAGAGACATTCGCTATTATTTCAGTAAGAAACATTGAGTGTTGCCGTCGGTAAATCAATGACATTTCTTCCAACAGCAAAGGTTAGAAAATATTTGGTATATACTAAAAGTTATACGAAGAAATTACAATAGGTCTTTGATGCAAAGGACTACATAGTTCAAAGTGATAGAATAAATAATCCAATAACAAAATGTCCATAGCATTATAGTACTGTTTTGATAAAATCTAGATATAAGAAATTACTTTACAAGACTCAGATGATGAACTGCCAAATTCCATTGATGAACTCAATCCCACCAGTGAAATACTATGCGGTAGTACAGGGTTGTAATGGGCATCACTCCGCATCTCTGTTCCATGTGGTCTAATTACTTTGCAGTAAGCTATCATTGTTCTGTAAAATTAATGGTGACTGTCATTGAATCAGCCCCCAAATCATGCAAAATAAAATTGTACTCCTGTGATCCATATGGTCTAGACTGGTGATTTTCATACAGTGTTTTTGCAGCCTTTCTTCCTACTTTATATCCTGGTCTGAAACCTCCTATTTAAATCACAGCAACACAAAACTCCCCACTGATAGATGAGTGATGACCAGGCATCAGGCTCATTGAATAGGAATTGCAGTTCCTGCCTGGAAGCCGTACTACCAACTGCACCGTCACTGCCGTCTCCTATGAAGTCCGATCTTGAAAATGTCTTTAAATGGTTTGAGAAGTACAGAATGTTGACAGATGGCACTGTGTTAATAATTCTCAAATTGCAAGGAAATACTTTGTGTTCCATCCATGCAAACATTATGGAATTATTTGTTGCCAATGATCCAAGAGACAGAATTGACTCCTGGATATCAACCTACACTGATTTTTCTAATTTCTCTCTATTTTTATGTGTATCATCCTGCATGTAAAACTGAAATGAAGAGAAAACCTGGAATCTAAGTAAGACATTTGATATCCTCTTTGGCCAAAGAATCATGGATTTAGCCCTACTCTATCTTGGACATGTAAGAACTATATGGCTTCAGTCACTGTAACTGGCTTAGATTCTGTTTAATCAGTAAAATGCTAGTATTATATTAAGCAAGTGTATCCTGAAGGCCAAAGTTCAAACTCTGCCATTTGATGTCGCGTTCTTAATGTGTAGCTTTATGTGTCCATCTGACTCAATCTTGCCTCTCTAGTCTCATCTCAAATTGTCCAACCACAGATAATGGTAGAATAATGTCAACCTTGCTCAAGTTCCTCCTATTGTCCAATCTCACAAGCTACTTCATATTCCCATGTTCCCTACTAATAGGATCTTTTTATCCATTCTTTATTCTTTCTCAAACTAGAAAACTCCAAATTAACCTTCAAGATATGTTTCATATGCCATGTCCAGGTTAAGACTTCCTAAATTTCCCATAGCAATTTGGTCATCTTTCCCACTTGTATCATACAGAGCAATACAGTGAGATGTGGATGCAAATATAATTCCCATTCCGCTGAGCTGTACCAGACAAGAAGCTGTGCTTTAAGTACATTTTGCTGGCACAGACCCAGAATGTACTAAATGCAATTTGGTTATATTCCTAGTCTATGGCATTCTAACGCCTAGTGAATCCATGAACCAGTGAAGCAAAGACGAGCACGCTATCATTTCCTACAAACGATGCACTGAATGGTGGTGCTGAAAGTATCTTTGTTGTTCACCTTCATCCCCTAATTTAGGCAGGGGAAACAGGCACACAGAAGTAGTACCCGAGGTTATATCACTTCCTAGCAGTATGTCAGGGATTGGACTCCAGCTCCACTAGCCTGTATCTGTTAATTAATTCAGCAAACATTTGCTGAGCTCGTCCAATACACACCGTTTCAGTTGAGGAATCTATGAGGGAATGAAACGGACATGATTTCTCAGCTCAAAGAGTTGATGCTCTAGAACAAGGACACAGGAATTAATCAGTAAGCAAACTAACCAGATTTACAATTATAAGAGGACAATTTTGTGATACAAAGACAATAAAAGCATGATTTCCTCTTGCCTATCATGCTTATAAGTAATTGGGGGTGGGGAGGAACAGAAAGGTAAATTTCAAATTAGTACCCCGCCTTGCAGTTTATAGAGATGGAGCGTGTTTCTGAAGTACTTCCATGATGGAGTCCGAAATTCTCAAAGGTACCAGTTCCCACTTCCTGCGAGAGTTCATGCCTGTGTCCCTTTGCTCCCTCTGGGGGAATCTGAGCTATGGGAAAGCACGTGCAGTGAAGGCAAATGACCAAGAACGTCACCGGCAAATGAGATTTGGTCCACCCGTCTTCTGTCCCTTTCGAAGCCTTATGAAACTTGGAAGATGCGAACAATATTCCTTTGATAACATACATGCAGCCTAGGGGGGAGGGGTCTGAGAAGGCCCAGTAATAAAATTAAAAATGTCCATGTCAACAAACTCTCCTCAAGTGCAAACAAATACCCTCCATGAGTTGAGAACGAAGCACAGAGTTATGCTTCTGTGATGTGCCCTCCCCTCAGGGGAACCTGCGAGAATAAAAACTGACTCTAATAGATTTCCCCCCACCCTTTTTAGCAAATTTCTTGGCTCTGGGCCCTGTGGATGTGCCAGGTGCTGGTTCCTGCGCACACTCACATGGTGAATCTCTTACACGAAGGCTTTCCTAAGGCAGTCGAGGCATTTTGTCAGTGACGAGCAGTGCTCTCTTGAGCCTGGCTTCACATGTGGCCTTAAATTGTCATAAACCAAGGCTTCTGACAGACAATCCATTCACATCCGTAGGCGTGAGTGACAGAAACCCAAATTCCTGTGGGGTGAAGATGCTCCTTTCTGGAGAGAGCGAAGGGGTGATCCGTTTCGGTAGTCAATGACAAGTTCTGAGGGGTCACCAGAGTTCTTGCACCAGGAAAGGCCACAGAGGGACCCACACCTTTGAACCAACAGGAGTAAAACCAAGCTTCACTGAGAGCGATGTTTCCATGTGCTCATCTGATCCTCTGCGTGACTGAAGATACAATTGTTAAAAAGTGCTGGGATTGGACAAGTTTTGCAATGAGCCCAACTTGTTTCTATTAAGCATTTCAAAATCGAACAGATTTCTTAAGTAACATAGGGCATCTTTATCCATCTTAAATGTCAGAAGATGCAGTTTGGAGGATGAAAGCCTGACCTAGACATACTGACTGAGGGACATGCATTTAATTATTAATTCACTCATTTAATGATTCATCCAGAAGATATGAAATGAACAACAATTGTTTGCCAAAGGTCATTCACATTCTTAGGATGCAGTACTTAAAAAAACAAAACAATTGGCAAAAATCCTTGACCATCCAAAAGCTTACATCCAAGGCTGAACTGTGTGTACCTTGCTGAATTCCTCTTTTTGGTTTTAATTCCCGAAGTTCCTCAATAGTAACACTCTAAAGCAAGTCTGAGATCTCCGCTCACTAATCATTGCTTGGATTTGATTCAAATGATAAATATGTTCTATTTTACCTGTGATTAAGTAAACGTATGTTTTCATTAAGTTGGCAAGTTGGTGGGATATAAAATCATCATTGAATTATGAAGACATGTTTATGCAGAAAAATGAATTACAATTTTGCTTTCTCAAACAGCTGATTTGGGAGGCAAATCTCAGCTGATATAAAATTCTAATAAAAACTTCCCTCCTTATTAGATGTCTGAGGAAAATATTTCAATTTCTCTGAGTTTCAGGGTTTAATCAAACCAACAGTAATTAGGATATAAGTTGTTGTGGGGACAAGATATAATATTATAGATGTTTCATAAATGTGAGGGAATTTCAAAAGTTCATTGAAATTTTCCATTATACTTTCATTCCATTTGTTCATGACTTTTGAACCCACCCCCCTCCCTTGTATATAATTTACTCACGTTCTGATTTCTCTAATGTACGGAGCAACTGGTGGTGCCGTGGTTAAACAGAAAAGTTAGCGTTTGAGCCTGTCAGCTGCTTCCTGGGAGATATGTGTAGCAGGCCAATTTCAGGAAGATTCCAGCCTGGACACACTAGAGATTCACTGTAGTCAGAATGGACCCCACAACAACATGTCTGGTTTGGGTTTCAAATGGTATTGTATTTTTCCTAATAATCGTTCATGTCAAAGGAGAAATGGGAACTAGGCAATGACATTTATTTGTAGCAAGCCAAAATGAGATTTCTATCACAACAGGGCTTCTAGATAACCATTAAATAGGCTGAAGATAATATTTATCCTAGCATATGGAATCTCTGAATCCACAAATTAAAATAACAGCTTGTCTATGCTCTCCCAGACTTATCAATACCCGAAACTGATGGCCTTCAGTGTAGATCAAAGCACACTAACAGAAAACAAACCAATTCTCACAAATGGATCATGATCAATGCGGAAGATATTGAAGGTTTCAAGGAATCTAACCATATATTGGATTGGGCAAATCTGCTTCCTAAGAGCTCCTTGGATGTTCAAAGAGCAAGATGTCACTTTGAGGAAAGGAGTAAGACATGCCTGACCCCAGCTAGTGAGGACGAGCTGGGAGCACTGCTCTTTGAGTTACAGGCTTGGGGAAGAGTAGTGAACGGAAGAGCAAATACCATTTTGTCTCCGAAGTGCAGCCAGAATGGGTTTTCAAGCGTGGGTGGGGAGACTGATTTGTGTATGCTGGATGTGGTGTCAGGAGGGGCGAGGCTCTGGGAAGCCTAGCCCGCTTGGTCATTAGACGGTCACTGAAAGAGAGGAACGCCTCTGTTCAAGGAGACGAATGGACACCGTGGCCGCAACAATGGAATCAAGCACAGCGATACTCGCCCTCGAGCCGTGTGCAGGACCAGGAAGTGCATCCTTCCGCTGCCCAGCAGGTTGCTATGAGTCGGAGCTGACTCAAAGGCATCTAACAACAACAATAACAAAGTAGGGACTGCATGTCGATTGCATTTATTGACCACTTACCAGTAGACAGCATAGGTGGCCTTCACATACCTGGCCTCCCTGGAAACTCAGGGACATCCTTAGCTACAACCATGATCATTCCCAGGATACAAAGGAGCTGATACCGCGAGTGTGTGACAGCATCGTGTTCTAAATTCCTGGTTTGATTCCAGTGCCTCTTTTCTCTGAGTCACTAACCATTGCTACTTCAGCTCAAGTGTAGGGAGGAAGGGGGAGGCAGAATCAAATTGAGCTCAGGCTACTGGTGAGATGTTGTTACCTGTGTGGTTCATGTTCACATGAAGGAAGAGGAAACACTTTCAAGTTCTAGCTATGCTCAAATTCATCCAGGTGCTTCTCAAGTCAAGATGCCGAAGATTCACACGGAGGTCGGTTTGAACCACAGTCAGTTTGCCGGCTTAAGGGTTAGCGCCAGTGTTATGGACATCGAGCCCACAGAGAGGCTCTTCAGAGGTCCCAGAAACATGTTGGTAAAAATATTTTGCTTGAGATTAAATGTTTAATCTGAACACCTTGACGGGACACTCATAAATCTAGTTTTGAACCAACATAAGAATGGGATGAAACCAATAATAAATAAATGAAGTGGCACAGATATGGTGCTCTCCAGATACTGTGCCACTTTATTTATTTGCTATTGGTTTCCAGAAAGTTCTTCCTCACTTAGCACTTTACCACCTTCCCTGGAGAGGACAACAGATGGAGACTCGGCTTTGCATTCTCCCCTTACAGCACCCTTCACTCATCTAATCAAATGAAAATAATTGATTTTAAAATCCACCCAGATATTCTCTCATCACTGAAAGGAGAACATATTTTCTTGAGATAATTTCTTACTCATTTTATTTATTTTCCTCTAAAGGTATTCTTGAGGGATTTAAGAAACAATTTGCTTTCCATGTGAGAGTGGAAGCTTCTCTCAGAGCAAACCTTTCAGATACTAAGAAATGTGCCGCTGGCTCACAGGACAAATGGCCAACCTGAGGACCTCGTGTCTGCATCCGGGCTTACTTAGCACGCAGCCTGGAGCGAAACTGGGTTCTGAACAGCAGCTGTGGAGCGAGCGAGAGAAGTAAGCGCGTGCGTGCGTGCGTACGTGCATGTTTCCAGAGGGAGGGGCAGCGAGGAGTTACCCCTCAAACATCAAGGGACGGGCTGGCGTTTCTCATATTTCCCTTTTTCTTTCTTTTTAAATCTCAGTGTAGTGAAACTAGGCTGAGCAATGTAGCACACACCAAGTGCGTTCACCTTTATCAGCGTGTTCACAACAAACAAGGCGCTCCCATCGCTGCCAGGGAGACAAAAATGACTTCATCCCAACACACATACAACAGCCTCCCCCCTCCCCAAGTCAGTGAATGAGGGTCTTTGATGCTGCAGGCCCTTCTTTGTGTCCATATTGAGGATGTGAACCCCAAATGTAAGCCTCAGTTCATCTTTGCTGAACATTTGCCATGTACAGGCATTTTGCTAGATGGTTATGCATATCTCAAGTAAAAGTTAACTAAAATTTTAACTAAAAGCGAGTGTTCTATACTGACTCCCAGTCAGAAATATAAACACACTTCTCTATCTACTTCAAAAGCATCTTTCATTTTAATAGATGATGAATGTCTTCCATTAACTACAGTTTCAAGCAACATCTACACTATACTCGATCTTAGCCAAAAGGCCGAGAAGCAATTAAGCAACATCTATAATATAAAATAAATAATAAATTAATTAATTAAATCAACAAAAACAACTCTTAACTGTCAAGCCAATTCCAACTCACTGTGAACATATGGGATAGAATGACAGTGTCCCATAAGATTTCCAAGGATACACAGGCAGACTGCCATCTCCTCCTCCTGTGCGTACCTGGTGGGTTTGAGCCACGGCCCTCCCATTTAACAGCTGAGCACTGACCGCTTGGCCATGTCTATATCATTAGTCTACTTTAAATCTAAGAGACATCTGAGAGTCATTCTAGACATCTCCCTTCTCCCAGTATCAAAATGCAATTTCTCACGAGGTTCTGCCTTTTCTAGCTCTGAGCTTTATTCTGGATGTTTCTATTTTCCTCCATAGTAACTGCCTATCAAGGCCAAACCATCACCAGCTCATTTCCAACATAGAAACAGTCTCCAAATGGTCTCCCCATTTTCAGTTATTTTTAAGTTTCCTGTTTCCATGCATGTTATGATACATACTGGACAATATCACTCATTTCCTTAAAAAGTCCCTATTGTACATAGAATCCAGTCCAATCAACACTGAGGTTTCTGAGGTCGCTGAGTGATGTCCCTGGCTCTCTCTTCTGCCCTCTGTTCCCATTAATCCAGGAGCATCACCAATCTTTCAATTGTTCCAACCCTTCCATTGTTTCCTACCATGGGATCTTTGCACATATGCTCCTTCTACTTCTAATGCCTCTCCTTCCACCTCTACCTTTTCCCATGTACATTTCAGGTATCCACTTAAATATTATGTCCAAGACGTCCTGTTTTGATGGCTAAATCTAAATGACATCATAGCGTATTCTCTTGGCTTGTACGCTGTCATTTACTCTCTGCTGTTTTTGTTGTTGTTAGGTACCATCATCTGTGCCTCAACTCAGAGTGATCTCGTGTATAACAGAGTGAATCATTGCCTGGTCCTGCCCCACACTCACCACCCTTACTTTGCTGCAGGCCCCGAGGAAGGCATGTCATTGAGGGCCTTCCTCTTTTGACCATGTACTTTACCAAGCCTGACAACCTTTTCCCGGGATTGAGCTCTCCGGATAGCAAATCCAAAGCACTGGAGACAATGTCAGGATGGCTTCCAAGGAGCATTCTGACTGTACTTCTTCCAGCAAAGACTCGTTCGCTTTTTGGGCAATGCATGTTACTTTCACTACTCTTTACCAGAATATCATCATTCAAAGACACCAATTCTTCTCTAGTCTTCCTTCCTTATCTTCCAGCCTGCACATGCTTAGCGGGCGACTGAATATACCATGCCTGGATCAGGTGGAGCTTAGTCCTCACGGTGACATGTTTGCTTGTTAACACCTTAGAGAGGTGCCGTTCGGGTGTTTGACCAATGCAATGCATCATTGGGTTTCTTGACTGCTGCTTCGTTAGTGTTGAACGTGGATCCACGTGAATGAAGTCCTTAGCAACAGCAGTCCTTTTTCTATTTACCATGATGTTGTCTATTGGTCCAGTTGTGAGGATTTGAGCTTCCTTTCCATTGACTTGCAATCCACACAGAAGGGTGCACTCGTAGATGTTCATCAGCAATTGCTGCAAGTCCTCCTTACTGTCAGCAAGCAAGGTGGTATCACCTGTGGATCAAAGGCTGATGATCAGCTGTCCTCCAATACTGGTACTTCGTTCTTCTTCATGCAGTCTAGCTTCAAGGACTATCCACGCAGCACGCAGACATGAATAATATGGTGAAAGGCTTTCACTTTTCCTGATTTTAAACCACACAGTGTTCCTTGTTCTGTTCCAAAGATCGCCATTTGGTCTATGTCCACGGTCCTCGTCAGCACAAGTGTTTTCTAATTCCTATTTTTCACAATATTTTCCATAGTGCATAGTGATCCCCACAGGGCTAGGTAAAGTCAAATGACCAAAGTGAACATATTTATGGTGACAGCTGCAATACTATTCCACGGACCGCATTCTCTTCTGAATCCAACTTGGATTCCGGACAACTGCCTGTCATTCACACCCGACTTCATTCCTTTTTGAATTATCATCAGCTAAAGTTTATTTGCATGGAGTACGATTGATATTGCTCGGTGATTTCTACATTTTGTTGTGTCACTTTTCTTTGGAATGGGCACACACATTGGTTTCTCCTAGCCGACTAGGCAGGTAGCTGACCTTGCAGCGTGTCCTTGCTATAAGCTCGTGAGTGTGTCCAGTGCTGCATGTGCTGTGGAAACATTCCGATAGCTGCTCCGTCAATGCCTGCAGCCTTGTTTGGCACTGACATCCTCAGTCTGCTTGTTTACATGGCTGACTGCTGACCAGTTCTTTTTCACAAAGTAATTCTGTGCATTCCTTCTAACTTATGTTGACCCTTCTGGCATCATACAACATTTCCCCCCATAAAATCCTTCAATATTTCACCTTGAGTCTTTTCTTTATTTGCTTCAACTTGAAATATGCAGAGGACTTTCCTCAGGTTTTCCTTCTAGCTCTAGGGCTTTGCATCTTGCATTTGAATGCCGTACATTGTCGTCTGTAGCTGCCTTTTGAAGATTTCCATTCAGGTTGACTCTATAATTTCTTCCATTCCCTTGAGTTCCTTTTCATTGAAGCATGAGTTTCAGAGTCTCTTCTGGCATCCACTTTTTTCTTTTCTTGTCTTTCTTAATGACCTTTGATTTCTGCATGTTTTTTTCCATATTCTTGACATCATCCCGCAACTCATCGGGTCTTTAGTGTAAATGTGTCAAAATTCCTCTTGTGATGGTTTCTAAATTCAGGTGGGATCTATTGAAGATTTGTTTTGGCTTTTGTGGACTGGTTTTCATCTTCTTCAAGTTGAACTTGAACTTGTGGTTGCTGTTCGATGCCATCAAGACAGTTCTGACCCATCGAGACTCATGTGCAATACAAAACACTGCCTGCTCCTGGATTTCCTTACAGGCATAGAGATATCACAAACAGCACGGTCCTCCAAGACACATCTTGAAATGCCCTGTTTAACAACAAATTCTTCTTAGATTTTGGCAGTGCTCGTATTTGAAAGGCGCCTGGCCTAGCTTTTAGCACCAGAGCAACTCACAAACCAACCCAGTATGACTAACGCACAGATGAGTCGTGGTTTTCTACTTTAGAAATATCTAAATGTATAAGTGTACATTTCCTTAACTATTGGATATCTTTCAGGCAGCCATCAGGAACATAGGGACCATTACTAATTTATTACCACACTTTCAGGGTGTTCTAGCTGTGTGTCTTTTAACACAGGTTTGTGCCTTGTGTCTTTGACTGCTCTTACACAAGGAGCATGTGCTCTGAAACAAGACACTGATTAGAATATATATATATATATATTCCCTATTATTGGAAAACTCTAAATTTCTAATAATAGGGAATATATATATATATATATATATATATATATATATATATATATATTCTATTTCAGAAGCTGAAATGCAAGTTGGGTGAGCCCTTCTCTTCTGATAACAGTAGATGAGACTATAAGAAATGAAGAACAATTACGGAGTGAAGCAAAATATTATGGTTTGGACACTGGTCTCAATCCACCTTCTTTCCTCTTTTTTCACATTTCATGCTTAGACTTAAAATACCAGAAGGCATGAAGAAGAAATCATAGTATTTTATAGTGCACAGCTGTGTTATTAATTCTGGTCCATGCATCTGATATTTTTTCTACTTTTATAAATCTGAGTGAAAGGTAAATCACAGATGTTTCTGATGAATGGAAAACGCATTTGTTAAACTACAATAAGCATTAAAGCAAATTTCAAGATGAACATTTATCCTTATTTCTAATGATGAAAAAGCTGGAATTTGGCATTTTAGGGAGAAAATAAATTAGTAGTAATAATGAAGTTCAGGAATATCCATCACATGCTAGTGCCATCTCAGACCTCCTATTTCATGCCTGAGACACTGCACATAAAGGAAAACGCTTTGTAATCACAAACAGCCACTTAACGGATCCTACACAAGAATGTCTAAGTAGAGCAGAAGGCTCTGCATTTGTTCACATCAAAGAACATCTAGAATTTGGAGATAGAGTTTTAGTGTGTTAATGATGAATTTCATTCTACTACTGTTAGGAAAGCGAGTCCTCTCCTCCTACATATAAACAGTAATGCAACTTGCCTAGAGTTGCAAGCTGTCTTCCAAATATGGTTTTTCCAAGAGGAAAGAAACACACACACACACACACACACACACACGGAGAAGCTAGTTTTTTTTGAATAATCATGTCAGCTGAAGTACACAACTGTTTGTTCTTTTTATAATTTTTTGTAATGACATCCTGAAACTCAAAAATACTAGATAATAAGCTTTTTAAGCATCATTTCAACATCTTTGGCCAGTCACTTTCATTTTGTAACATGGAGTTTCTGTTTAAACAGCAATACATTTAAAAAAAAAAGAAGAAGAAGAAGAAAGAAAATGGATTGACTGCAAGGCTTTCAGTTGTGATCAATGCAGGAAATGGAAATGCAATTCTATCCAGTGACATTTACATAACACCCATCTTTGAAAGAAATCAATCTGATTCACCTCTTCACCCCATTTATGTATGAGAGGCTTTGTAAAAACATAAAACAGAAGGGTTTCTAAAAGCAGTTTCTTACAAGATCTCACAAACATGCTGGCACAAAAGAGTAACATTACAGGGCTGTGACTGACCAGTGTATTTCCCTTGCCCGTCTCCAGCCAAGACTGAGGCCCAGGACAGGGGGGGAGCTGAAGCTCTTGTAATCTATGAGACTGGGTCCGTAAACTACAATGTCAGAGCAGGTTCACCAGAAAAAATGAAAGGCTTTGAAATGAAAATGTAAATCAAATTTGTATTTCAAAGATCATGCAAACTGGGTGATTTTGTACAATATCAAAGCATAAATATGTTGTGATCAGAACTGTAAAATTCCACAGTGTTCTGAGCATCAAATCCACTAACATGGACTCCTATATAAAGAAAAGTGGGGCAGGCCAAAAAGCAAGGGGGGAAAGAAAGGCAGTCTTTTAAAAAACGAATGCTTGATCGCTTCCTGTAAAGCACATGGTAAATCACAATAGCAGAGCAATGAAAGGCGAAGGAAGTTTCGACGGGTCATTGAGGAGAGTTTCTGACATCTGCGGAGACTTCTTCCCAATGGCCTACTATTGAGAGCTTTGATACGGCACCAAGCAAATGGCCATCGAGAGCTTTGCTCGTCCATGAAAAATCATCAAGGCAGGTTTTTCCGATGACTATCCAAGGAGTAGGGGTTAGAGATGGCTCATAAAGGGACCCATTCTCTGGGAAAACTCATGGAATTGAACACCACAAAGCGTAAAAGTATGTAATGGAGTGCCCATCACGGCTGACTCTGTTTACAAACGAAGCCTCACTAAATTAAGTGATATAACGGAAATGTTCTCATTCTTCACAATTATGTTTTGATATGGTGGTTTAAATATCACATATTACATTTTACCAACTTTTTTTCTCTCCAATATCTGAAAAAAACAGACAAGAAAAAAATACGTTTATATCCATTCAGAAGCCAGATACATCTTTCTGAATATGTAGAGTTTAAATCGGGGGAGAGGATGAATCTCCACATGGAAGTTTTTCCACCAGTAAAATCACATAACCACTCTATGTATAATCATTACTATGTATCTATTATGCGACTAGATAACATTTTTATATAATGCTAAGTGATTTAAGTTGCATCATCTAGGTGGCAAGAAATTATTCTCTAGCTCACTATATATTTGTGTGTGTTAATTTTTCTAAACATAAATTTTATTTATATTTCTAGCTTTGCAACAATAGAATCACATTGCCTTAATAATGACCTTGAGAAAATGGAAAAATTGATTGCAATCATATTTTAAGCATTAAGCAAAGCAAATATATAATCTTTATTTTCGATAAAATTGATATCTGGAGAGGTAGCTAGTTTATTGTGCCAACGTGGCTGGTAAACACATGTGTGGTTAATTGAGGGATGGAGGGATAAATGGCTTGGTGAGCCTCGCCTTTCGTGTGATCAGGTCTCTTGCTTTGTGATGGTCGCACCAGGGTGCAGCTGCCTTTGTAGTTGCCTGCTTCAGCTTGCGAGGCTGACTTCTTGCAAGACATCCCCCAGGAGAAGCCACATGGACCTACTGTGATGCAGCCCTGAGTGCTGGAGCAGCCGTGTGGAGATCCCTGCCAGTGCTGAGATGCTTACACATTCACTGACTCGGCTTTCCTCCTGCAGTCGGCATCATTGTGTCTGTTTTATGAGATGGAGGAAGACTTTGTGGATTGGTGTTGGACATATGGATTAATGGGCTAATGTTAGACTTGTGGGCTTGGGCAGCACTGGGTTGGGATGTTTTCTTGATGTGCACCTACCCTTTATATAAAACTCCATCTTATACATGAGTTTCTGTGGATTTGTTTCTCTAAAGTACCCAGACGAACACACTGGATCTTACTAGATTTCATGCTACATCTATATGTTTTTTTGAATGGTCAAAGAATAAAGAGAATGGGATATCTTTTTTCCTTAAGTTGTGTTTAGACAATGTATATATTATTTGTTTAATAAAAAAGCTATATACTTTTTATAGACTATTCTAACACTGCCCTCTTATATTTGTACCTTCTATATCCTTGTCTAATTTGAGATTACTGACTTGTCTAACTACATAATTACATACCATCTTTTGATTGCACCCTTTATTTTAATATCGAGTGGCTTCAAATCACTAAGTCAGTTCCTTGGGATACAAAGGCGGCTAAAGCTCTATCAACAGATGGTTTATAGTCCAGCATGGGGAAGACAGCCTAGTCAACAGACTCTCGGAACATGGCCTATGTTGTTGCTGCTCAGTGCCCTAGAGTGATTCTGACGCATAGGGACCCTCTGGAAAAGAGAAGGAAGCAGTGCCCAGGCCGGCACCATCCTGAAACTTGTCATTACATTTGAACCCACTGTTGTAGCCTTTGTAGAAATCCATCTCATCCAGAACTTTCCTCATTTTCTCTGGCTCTTCACTTTACCTATCACTTTACCAATACAATTGTCCCTTTGTCCTTCTCCAGGTCCCAGTCTCTCCTGATCTCAAGGTCAAAGTACACGAGACAGGGTTTTACCACCTTTGCCTCTCAAGAGCATTCTGCTTGTCTTGAGCTGGCTATCTTTTGAAGATGATATTGTTTTCCTTTGGTAACAAACAAAATAATAGCAGGAAACTGATAGCATGGTCTCACTCAAAATTATAGATGCACACATCATTAAAATGATCATTGATTTGGAGTAGAAAGATAGAAAATTAATTATAAAATTACTATGAAAATGGGAAAATCAAATGAAGTTAGAATTATTAGTAAACTAAAGTAAATGCCTGGGGGATGGTGGGTATCACCCTCCCAGTTTTCAAACATAATATGAAGTACTCATTATGATCACTGTAAGTTAAGATCACACAAATTGACCAAAAACAATAGAAATTTGAGGAACGTAAAAGAATATGTACATAAGACTTCAGTAGATAGGACAGAAATCATTTATTTACATTTGCTGCATATGATGGTCAAATACTTTTTCTGAACACTTGGATGAATATTGGAACCAGCAGCAGCTGAATTTCAGGGAAGAAGGCATTGAATAACCTAGTGGAGCACAGCTTCCAAGCTTATGTGGCCTACCACAGCCACTCCAAGGAAAACAAAACAATCAAAAACACAGCACCCTCTGCCCTTCTGTCAATGGAAAGCTTCTGTAGTATAGCCCATAACCCAAGATAAAGTGTAGGTATCTACTTTTTGCCGCCCCCCTGGATATTTCCCTTGGCCCCCATGGCACTGTATCACTCACTCTGGGGAGCACTGGTCTAGAGGAAGTCGATAATGACACCAATATAAAGTATTAATAGCCATTCCTTTTAACAAATAGGGAAGAAACTTGGTCCACCAATTTGGGGACTGAGGGAAAATACACATAGGGGAAGGATCCAGGGATATTATCGAAGTTGCTGATTTCTGCTATAGTATTCCTCCTCTCCTTCCGAGAAGAGATGTGCAGCTTAGCCATTTTATAATGAAGCTAGCATCCACATGGCAGTTAGGGTTTGGCATGAAGGGGGACAGTGGTGCCCGAGTGGCCCAGTGGATTAAGCTTTTAGGTGCTAACCAAAGGTTCTCAGAAAAAATATGATGCAGTCTGCCTCCGTAGAGATTTACAGTCTCCTCAGTAGCACTTGTAGCATGAAGGATTATGAGAGAGACTGCTACCCTTGTGGTTCGCAGTTCAAACTCACCAGCGACTCTGAGGGAAAAAAAGATGCGGCTTTCTACTCCTGTCGAGATTTATAGCCTTGGATATCCGAAGAGGCAGTTCCACTCTGCCATAGAGAGTCACTATGAGTCAGAATCGACTTGATGGCAGTGGGTTTGATTTTTGGAGCTATATCTTTAAGAAGACATTGGTATCAAAATGTGAACTTGAAATATGTATGAAGGGTAATAAAGGAAATACTCTAGAGCGAGACAAAAGCCTCAAAGAAAATTACTCTGCTGACTTCAGGAGGATGTACATCTGTGACAAGTTGACCTGTCAGAGAAGGCAAGTGACTAATCATGTAAATCAAACAGCTTGAAGAAAACATTCTGCCTTAACAGGAGAGAGGATCTCCATGGTCCTGATAAAGGACTTCATGTAAGCCATCAGGGAAAAGGGGGACATTTATTTGAAAGCAGTTCAAATAAATGTAAAGGTTAATGAATCAATTTTGTTGATGGCATGTGGAACGGCAGCTTCTACGCTCTACAAGGACAGACCCACCTGCAGGAAGCTACAAGAAAAGAGAAATCTTGGAGAAGACTTGAGTTGTTTCTCTATGATCTTTAGTTGGAAAATAGATATCTATTGAATTGCTCATTGTAGAATTAATTGTAACAGTCAACAGAATGTTTAGTGTTCCAACACATGTATTTTATATTCTTTTAACATACACTTATGAGATGTTCCTTTAGCGTCTTTTAACTTCCATAGGCCATTAGTTTGTTGTTGTTGCTTTTAATCTGGAGAAGGTGTAATGGAAATTAGAAGGCGAAACCAAAAGACCCTTGAACCTCTTATGAGAAAGAAAAGGATTCTTGTGATTTTGAACATTGCCTCCATGCCTGCACCCATAAGTTTCTGAATGTCAAATATATTCTTAAGTGTACAAAATGGATGATTTTATACAAAATATACTGTGCCAAGTAGCTGCAGTTGAAGGCTTCTGCTTCCAGTTTATAAGCATCTGCGAATCAAATGCAATATGAAGACAGGATTAAGAGAGTCCAAAGAAATCATATTGGAAATAATGTGCTCAGCTATTTTTAATTCGATTCATTGTATCTAAATTAAGCAGACCTTTGTTCAAATGCTAGGCATTGGAAGGGATACAAAGATAAAAAGGGCATGATTCTGCTATCCAGAGGGAATAGGATAACGAGATAGCAAGAATTATCTGAAGCTACTCATCGTAAGTGGAGGAAAAATGTCTATGGGATGTGGTGAGAGTTCATGGAAAGGGAACTGGAAATCAGAAAAATGTGAACAAAAAGATTACATTTAGATTTGAGCAGTACTTTGTTAAGTAGCCTTGTTGGCATAGAGGTTAAATGCTTGGCTGCTCACCAGAAGGTCGGCGGTTCAAACCCACCAGCCACTCACTAGGCGTGATATGTAGCCTGTGTTTATTAGGATTACAGCTATGGAAATCCTACAGGGAAGTTCTGTTTATTCTCCATGGTCATTGGGTGAAAATAGACTCAACAGCAATGATTTTTTTTGTTGATTTGGGGTAGAATAAACCGAGAAGTCTTGGTGGCTGAGTAGATAAAGCACTCATGTGCACTCTGCAGGTGGTCTGAACCCACCAGCTGCTCCATTGGAAAAAGAGTTGAGAGAGGTGTCAGTCTGCTTCCTCACCATTGATAGTTTTAGAAACCTTATGGGGACAGTTGCACTCTGGGGCCATGAGTTGGAATCAACCTCATGGTCATGGGTTTTGGGTGGTTCCTTGGTTAAGGGTTCATCTGTAACTGGTTCGGAGTTTGAAGCCATCCAGAGACTTTGTGCAAGGAAGACCTGATGCTCAGCTCCCTTCAGCTCACAGCTCTACTCTCTTACCAGGAGTCACTCTGAGTCGGAAACAACTTATGGGATCTAACAGCAAGAGAGTTTCTTTGGGGAATTCTAGATCTTATGAAATGGGGGTAGAAAGATACATTGATGTATCTGAGGTGCTACTCTGAATTTACTAGATAGTGATGGGGACACTTTGGATTTATTTAATCGCTTCTTTGGGTGAGATAAAAGGATTATGTAGACCCTTCACATGTCAGGGTTAGTCCTTAACTATTTATAGTGTGTTTGTGTTTAGTTTTGCAGGTATCATATAATGCCCATTAATGACTTCCATACAGACACTTTACCTTATATTTACATTATAAGGTTACATTATATTTCCAGCTAGAGGTTGGACATTATGTGGGTGAAACTGTGCTCACGATTCTAACATATAATATGAATATTGGTAATATCACTCATTTCCTATCAGAACTCTGTGTAGAACAATTAATAAGTTCTCAGTGAATTCTAAAATCCTTTCAATGAAGGAGCTATGATAAACATCTTACCATCAGAAATTTGGCAGACAGAGGTGCTAAATAAGCAGCACAAATTCAGAAGTTTAAAAGAGACAGAGTCAAGTCTTAAACTAAGAACCAATTGTCTTCATCTCTCGGTGTGTTCTTCCACTGATTAAATTACAGCGAGAAAAGAAGAACCCAGCCATGAGGTTCAGATGGAAAGCACATCATAAACACCAGTCGCTGTTCTTTTCTTAAATATCATATCAACATAGCAGGATGTAAAATACTTGTCTTCAGCATTATGGATAGGAGGGGCTTCCAAAGGGTGCAAACTAATATCAAATTGTGCCTTTGTAATGTAAACTAAAGGAGACATTTCTATTTTGTACTCTTCCACCTGCGAGCTGGATTGATTTAGTTTAAATCATAGTGGGTTACTAAGGACGACTAGACAGTTCCCTTCCTTAGAAATATTAAATATTAGGTTACAATGCAATAAGCTGAAATAAATCATGATTATGTCACAGTGTAATAGGGGAATTTACCACTTAGAAAATTAATGATATTAAACATTTTAGCACTAGTATTATACACAGTTAAATTAGTAATACATTAGAGTTTGTATTAACCTTACTTTGGTATTATTATTTGCTACAACTTACAAGCCTGGAAGATTGTATTTCAGACACATCCTATGTGGAGATTCGTATTTTGTCATTCAGTCCTCTGTGAGATCAGCACTACTAAATCATATGTGACTAAAAACAACAGCAACAATGGACCAATCTTATGATAATAAAAGTACTCATGTAATATCTGTGGCTGTCTTTCTGGGTCTTAATTTTGGTCTTAAAGCCCCACCCACCCTGAATTCTGCAGGTCTCGTAGGCCATTTACAAAGCTATACTCACAAATTCTCAGCGTTTCTTTCCCACAGTCCCAATCCCAGCACACTCTGTGCTGTCTAATATATGCACATTGTTAGTAAAAACAAGTCCCATATTGTGTGAAACACTATACTCTTTGCTTATCCAATTTATAACATAAATATTCAAAAAGGTGATGGCTGCTTCTGTATTAAAAAATAACATCAAAGTCGTCGCTATAAATAAAGGCTGGTTTCCTGACAGAGTCACAATCTTTATTTAATTTCAATGATTTCTTACTCCTCCATTTAAGATAGCGCTCCAGAAAGACATTTGGGTGTTCAAAATAATATTGGAAAAGCGAGAAGACATTTTAAACTTCACTATTTACCTGGATAACTTCCCAAATCTTCCCTAGACCGCAGAAAGTGGAAGGGCTTGCATTTCCCTCAGTGGTTCTCAAAGCTGCCTCTATCATCCATCCATCTATCTATCTATCTATCTATCTATCTATCTATCTATCTATCTATCTAATCTATTTGCCTCAGGACTTTTTATACTCTTAAAAATGACTGCAGATTCCAAAGAGTTTTTCTTTATATAGTTTGTACCTACTGATAAATACCATTTAAAAAATTTAAACAGATGTTTTAGATACGTCTTTATTCTTCTAAGAGAACAGTAACTCACCTGCTATATTTCACATATATGCACATAAATGATATTTTAAAGTTTTGGGGAAAATATAACTCAGAAATAATAATTAGAGCTGATTGTGATGTATATCTCGGCATATGATTTTATCATTAACGGAAGGCAGACTCTCATATCTTCTGCACTCCGTCTTTGGCCACATCACACATCATGTGGCTGCTGAGAAACCACTCAACACTTACGAGAAAAGCAAGTCATAAAGGCACGTCGAGTGTTAGTAGCATTATCAGAAGCTCTCTGACCGTGCAGACCAGCTGTTAAGATCCCAGCGAGGCCCACATTTGTGAATTGCTGCTCTAGACCATACCAACGTATATCATCATCTTAAAATTTTGTATACAAATATTCATCAAATTCAATACCTGACTTCAATGCTTTTGGAATTAGTTAAGAGTTTCTTTTTTAAAAGTCTATTACATTATGCTAGATTGGTTCGTGTTTATGGCAATCCATGGTACTTTCAATATTCTCCAACACCATAGGTCAAGTGCATCAATTCTGCAGTCTTCCTTGGTCAGTGCCAGTTGCCACATGCACACGAGGTGGTTGAAAACACCACGGTCCAAACAAGTCTTGTGAAGTGACTTTGCCCAGTGTCATATCATTTGATTTGACTATTACCATTTCCGTGAGCACTGATTGTGGATCTACTTCAAATAAAACCCTTGAAAACTTTGGTCTTCTCTCCATTTATCATGATGTGGCTTATTGGTCTAGTTGTAAGGATTTTAATTGTGTGGTTTTTTAACAGTGAATTTTCGTTCAAGCCATATTGATGGCTGTAGTCTTTGATCTCTATCATCAAGCTTTTAAATGACTCAACTAGTGCTATTGGTCAATGTAAAACCCTGGTCCAAAAATGTCCCACTCTAAGTCCTTGCTAGATGAAATAATATACCTTTGTCTAAGAAACACAAGTTTATAAAACCACGGAAAACTTTAGTTTTTAAACATTTGACTCATTAGAGTTACCTACGTTTGTTAACCAATTTTACCTTCTCAGTAGTTACATGTCTCAAAATTAATCTTCCTTATGGAGCTCAAGTATTTACAGTCTTTAAGACATTCCGTATTTCATGGGCTAGTGAGCTGCAGAGGGAGCCTCATCTATGCCTTAGATATTATCACCAAAAACTTCAAGCTGATATCCGCTATGTACCTTCCAAGAATTTCATTTTCTTTCCCAATCCTGAAGAATATTTAAGGACAGGAATTCTTACAAGTAGTGAGGTTGACACCTGGGAGAATCACCTTTGTCTGAACCTAGATTTGAAGTTGGCCTACTTTCCCTGGCATATTTTATGATAACAGATGGTTTATATTAATATTTTATTCCTTTGGCTCCAAAACTGTGTGTGCTGAGATATAAAGACCTACTTCTCAAAGCCTCTCTCAGTGTAAGTTGAACAGTCACCTAAATACATCTTTAGAAGAAGGTGTAAGGAAGGATGCTTAGCAGATGGTAGGACTCTCAGATCCATTCCAGCACCAGTTTTGGCTTCCAGCAACAGCATGTAAAGGAACTGAATCTTGCCAGTTCTGCGCCATCCTCAAAATTATTGCTACATCATCGGTGCTCACTGTTATAGCCACTGGGTCAACCCATCTGGTTAACCGAGTCCCTCTTTTTTCACTGACTGACTTCAAGGACCGCTCCCTCCTCATAACATATCCGAAGGACATGAAATGAAGTCTCTCCATTCTAGCTTCTAAGAAGTATTCTGGCTGAACTTCTTCTCAGGAAAATATGTGTGTTCTCTCGCAATCCATGACACTTTCAATATTCTTCAGCAACACCATCATTCAAATGTAGCAAAGGTATCCTTATTGATTGCCAATCTTCCAAATCCCTGTGAGATGATAGAAAATCCCATGACTTGAGTACTGAGTTACTAGCTCCTCAGTCGTCTTTGCCTGTGCTCTTTAACATGCTAAAAAGGTCTTTTGAAACAGATTATCTGTGTCATTTGATATCTCTGCTGTGGTCCCCATCAATGATGCCTGGGTATTTAAGGAAAATGAAAGCGTCAATCACTTCATTCTTTATCTCAATGTTGGTTATGGGCCCATGTGTGAGGAACTGTGTTTTATTTATGGTAAGCATGATGCATAATAAAGGCTAGGCTCTTAGTAATTTTTTTGTCTCTTTTGCTTTAAGGACTCTAGAGAATCAAAATGATTAATGAACTATTCTTTTTCAGCTCAACATGCAAGCAACTCAAATGATACTCACAAAGAAGGTAAAATAAATAGAAAAAATGAAGTTATCCAGAGGCTGATTAATAATACAATGTAGAAATAGTTTAGGACAAAAGGTTTTATTTTATGTTATCATATTAGATTTCATTGCTGCTGCAACAAATTAACACACAGAGGCCAAAAGCAGCACAGATGCATTACCCTGCTCTCCTGTAGATGAATTCCAATGTCCATCATCCCAGGACCCAATCAGTGCTCATTGGTCTGAGTTTCTTTTCGGAGGGCCTAATAGAGAATGTAGTTCCTTCCCATTTACATTGGATTCAACCTGTACCCTGAAAACACAACCCAAGCAGGTGGACTGCATTAAGATAACTCAGCATTAGGACTAGGAATGGTCATTCGCAAGCCGCAATAACTAGATGACCCAACCTGGATGGCTAGAAAAAAATAACTGGAAGCTATGTCTGATGAAGATTAAATACTACAGCCTTACATTATGGATTCCAATTCAATGTAAAGGAAAGCAAGACAGACATCCCACAACATCATGATAAATGGGGAAAATTTGAAATCATCAAAAATTTTATTTTACCTCAATCTATAAGCAATGCTCGTGGAAGCAACAATCAAGAACTCAAAGGATCCATTATAGTGAAGAAATCTCTTGCATAAAACTTCTTTAACAAGCAAGATAGCCTGGACGATCCAATAAGCTAGTCTGACCCAAGCAAAACTTGGGGGACTAAGCTGTGTCTAACCCAAGAGGCAGTACTTCAATCAACTAATAAGCATAGAGAAGCTGGACAACGAATAAGGAAGAACTTAGAATAATTGATGCATTTAAATTATGATGCTGGAAAGAATATTGAAAACACAATGGACTATCAAATAAAGCAACAAATTTGTGTTGGAGGAAATACAGCCAGAAAGTGTCTGAGAAGCAAGGGTGGTAAGACTTCATGTCACATACTTTGAACATACTACTAGAAGAGACCCGTCCCTGGGAAAGGAGCCCAAGATGAAGACTCTTGACAAGGTGACTAGACGTAGTGGCCATGACAATGGACTCAAGCGTAGTAACAGTTTTGAGGATGGCACAGGGGCTGAGAAGTGCTTTCTTCTGTTAGTCAAAGCTTTGCTATAAGTTGGGACCAGTTTGAAGGTGACTACAACTACAGAGGCCACCCACATTCCTTAGTTTATGGCTCCATTCCTCCAGTTTTCAAAGTCAGCAGTGATGGGTCAGGTCTGCAATACACAGACTTGGCTTGGACCTCCCCTTCCCCTGTGAAAGAGTCTGATGACTGCATTAAGGAGCCCAGTGTCACAGTGGTAGAAGTTGGTGGTTCACACTCAGCACACCTCTGGGAGAAAGGTGTGGTGATGTACTGCCATAAAGAGTTATAATCTTGGAAACCCTCTGGTGCAATCAACTCAATGGCTCAGTGTCGCTTTGTGATTACCTTAAGCACATCCAGATAAATCGGGATAAACCAAAACTCACTGCTGGTGAGTCCATGCCAAAGTATACCCACCATGTGTAGGGTAGAACTGTCCTGTGAGTTTCCAGAGACCGACTCTCTCTCTAGGAGTAGAAAGTCCTGTGTTTCTTCTGTAGAGCAGCTGAGGGGTTTGAACTGCTGATCTTACGGTTAGCAGCCCAATGAGTACCCACTATGCCCACAGGGCTCCAAGTTAAGATGGTCTCCCATTTTAAACTCACCTGATAAACAACTTTCATTCCATTTTTATCCACAATTCCCTCTTTTACCTGATTAGCAGCTTTAATTCCATTATTTTTTGCGGATATACGATGTTTTAATTTACAATCAAAGTAAATTGCATTCAGTTAGGAACCCGGGCATTGGGTTCTGGTCTCACTCGGCCCAGTGTGATCTTGATCAGAGTCTCTCAACCTCTGGGCACCAGGAGTCCCACCACAAACCGCAAAGCATTAAACCAGGCCATGGTGAATGATCTTTCCAGCTCTGTTCTTTTACAGTGCAATGAAATCAGGTCAACATACTCCAAGGCATTTTGGACCAGAAATTTAAAAATCTGTATTCAACATATTAAGAAATAGTCCATGCTTCTCTGTACATTTAATGTTTTCTGACTTAAAAGCCTCTTCACTGTTAGTAATAGAAACATTTCTCAAGGATTCAATTCCATTTTTATCCAGAATCCCTCTTGTATTATACTTAATGTATTCACAGAGGGATTAGGGCATGAACTCTTTGGGGGGTGGGAATATTTTGCCTACAAAAGTAAGTTTGGTGGTACAGTGGGTAATCAATCAGTTGCTAACTTCTTAAAGATCATTAGCTCAAACCCATCAACTAATCTGCAACAAAAAGAGCAGCCTCCTTCCATAAAGATTAAATGAAAAATCCAAACCTATTGCCATTGAGTGAATTCAAAGTCATAGGGATCCTTTATAGAATTTCAGGGACAGTGAATCTTAAAATCACAGACAGCCTAGTCTTTCTACTTTTTATTGGCTAGTGAATTTGAATAGTCAACCTCCCACTGAGTAGTTCAACACCTCACTTGATTTCTCCTTAGGAATTACAGCCTTGTATGAACAGTAAGGGATGCTTATATCTGTCTTCTAAGATTGCTAGTCAGAACTGATTCAATGACAATGATTTATTTTTTGAGATTTTGCCTACCACACTAGATATCTGCTATTTGTTGTTCCTGTTAGGTGCCATTGAGTCAGCGCAGACCCATAGTGACTCTGTGAACAAAAGAACGAGACGCTGCACCGTCATGTGCCGTCCTCACAATCCTTTGCGCTGCCTGAGACCACTCGGCACCGGTGATGCGTGTTCGGGGTCAAGCACTGGGGGAGTTACTAGAAACATGAACAGAAGGCTGCAGTCCTTGCGGTTAAAGGCCTTATGGACCAATTGCTGAAGAGAAAGTACTAGAGAATATCAAAGGATTTTCCTAGAAAAAACTATAATCTAATGGGGTATATGTTTTCGAAATGCATGAAGTCTGAAAAAGAGCGACCATAGTCATGTCTATTTCTTATGAAAAATCATGCTTTTTGTACAAGGGAGAAAAAAAGACCAAAGTTATAGTAAACTAGTTGATTCAGTAGTTATAGACTTAAAGTAGGTACGAAATCAGAGGAACCTGTTAATAAGATAAGTAAACAACGAATGCCTTGTTCAGAGCTTGTCTAATGAATGTTCTCATTTATATTCCTCTTCAAATATTTTCTTAAAGTTTTCACACTTAGTCTAAGAAAATTAGTTAATAATGAGCGAGTTGTTTATGTAACAGACTTCTAATAGTTACTGGAAGAACATCGTGAGTAGTTCAGTTACTATCCATCATAAAACAGGTTGGAGTGTGTTTCCAAATCAATTCTATTAAATGAGATTCTAGAGTTGGAAATGTACTAATTACTCAATTATTCAGTGCTTGGCCTCCCTGGCTTGCATCTTAATTGGTCCAAAGGCGCTCAGCCCTCTCGGCCTGCTGGCAGGCCTCATATTCACACAGACACTAAATGGTTGAAATCTCATCAGTGCTGCTGACAGAAGGCAAATCCCAACATCGTCTCAGAAATACAATTACCGTGGATTATTTATTTTGTAGGTTTCCAGACTGGAATTGTCCATGCAGAAACTCTGTGCAGATCTGAATTAAAGGATGACTTTAGGAATAAGTGAGGAAGATGGCTCGCGACTCTGGAGATGTATAAAAAATACCCCATACTTCATGCTTTCTTTACTAGCCTCTGAAATCATCACTGCTTTAAATAACTGGACCCTGCAGTAAAAAAGACACTCTAAATAAGTCCTATCAGGACTCAAAGGTGCCTCATACATAACTATAGAAAAGATACGATAGTAGCATATATTTACCATAACCTACTGATAAATATAGGTTACACGATATTATTATAATAGAAATGCAGATTTCATTAGGCAAAAAGATGCAAAATTATGTCAAAGGGAATGAAACACTATAGGTCCAAAACCATCCTTTCCCATTTATCCATATTTACTTTTTATAGAGGAAACGAAACAATACAAAAAAAACCCCAACAACAGTACAAGATAAAAATAGTTGTTAACTGGCTCAGTGGCAAAAATACGAAGATCTAGACCTTTTAAAAATAGAAATTAGACAAGGCAATTGCCCAGTCAGAAAACTAAATTATTTACTCCACTGTCCAAGATTGACTTTTTAAAAGAAAGATTAAGGATGCCTGCAGAAAAACCTTGAACCTCACCTTTAAGGATTCCTTAAAGGCAAAGTAGTGGGCTATGCATTGAGCTTCTAACAGCAAGGTTGTTGGTTCAGACCCCCCAGATGCTCCCAGGGAATCAGAAAAGGTGGTCTGTCCTCTTAAAGTTTTAGAGAGTTCAACCAAAAGGATCAGTTTTGTTAGGTCCCATCGAAGCTTTCAGAATTAGAACTGAGTTGATGGCAAGGAGTCCAGTGTGGTCCATCTCCTTACACTATCATTTTTTAATTTCTCTGAAATGTACTGAATTGTACATCTACTCGAAGGACATGTACTGGCAGCATTTTGTGTCTATTTTCCATCATCCCTTTCTTTCTATCTTTCAACCCTGATGTACCAACTGCTTCCAAGTACACACGTTTTCCTTCATCACTCCTCTGACGGAGCCAGGCAAATAGTATGCAGAAAGCAAAGAGAGGCAAGGGGGTGGGGGTGGGGGGGAGCCAAGAGGGTGTTTTGTTGAGTTTAATATCAACTGCAGCATCCTTGTAGCAAGCCTATGGGATGGGCCTCAGAATTCTTCCTCTGAAGGTGAGAGACTGGCATTTTCCCCACTGATGTTTGCATTGCATTTCATCTTATACATGGGACACTAGGGAACCAGTAAGGAAGACTGGAGCAGAAGTGATGCCTTTAAATGATGGTGTTGGTGAAGAATATCGAAAGTACCATGAACTGCCAGAGAATCAAATACATCTGTCTTGGAAGTAGTAAAGCCAGAATGCTCCTGGGTCATGAGCACGACACTTCCTTTCATGTATTTTGAGTATGTGATCAGGAGAGACCAGTGTGTGGGAAAGGACGCAATGCTTGGAAAAGATGAGCATTGGTGAAAAAGAGGGAAGTCTTCCATGAGGTCGACGGACACACACAAAAAACTCCAAGTTAACAATAATTTGAGGATAGTGTAGGATCAGGTAATGTCTTCTTCGGTTATACATAGGGTCACTATGAATTGGACTAGGCCCGTCACAACAAACATAATCATGTTTTATTGACTGAGGGTTGTTCTAGGACTGAATTCTCTCCCAAACTTGACTGATGGCCTGTAAGACAGTCTTTATGGATTTTGACTGGAGATGGAAAGGTAAAACATCCAGATAAATGACTCGAGATGTTTGCAGGGTACTGAGAGACTGGCCATCTCCGTTGCAGATGAATCAAAAGTGGATAGGGAGGATATGGTGCAGGGCAAAGACTGATACCAGTCAGTTCTCCTCATCTAAAAATGGTCCTTCCTACCGTCTCTATCGTGCTTTTCATTATTCAGATTTAGGAATGTAATCACCTTCCCTTTTCCCAGTACCTAATTAGTTACCAACTCTTACTGTGTTTACCTTCACATGATCAGCTGTAGATCCGTAGAACATTTGAGAAACGAAGGGCCATGTCCACTACTATCAGATTCACACGGATTCTCTGACAATGTAGGTCTTAAAGCTGTGACATACATATTATTCTAAGGTTGCTTCATCATGAACCAACTAACTCTTTGATATATAGAAATTAGATAGAAGGTACCACTAATGTTACACATGACAGAATTCCTGGAAATAGCTTCCAAGGACTGTGGAAGTCCTCTTACTCATGAGAACTCTAAACTGATACCTAACTAGGAATTGTAGTAGTGACAAAACACATTCTATAAATGCTGTCTCCTTAAAGCAATAGGAAATGAATATATGAGAGTTGGGCAATGCCTCACCTAAAGAAAACAATAAAGATATATTTTTCTACTTGTCGCCTTTTTCTCGACTGTTTGCATTTATGGTCTCACTATTGATTGGGACCATTGCGGAAAACACCCGGTCTGATACAAACAGTTAGTGCTCTGGGTGGCTAACCAAAGGCTCTAGGTCAAAAGCCACACTGAGATGTCTTAGAAGAAAGATTAGGTAATATGTATCTAACAACAATCCGTTTTGACAAATTCTACGAAGCCCTGTTTTAATTGGATATGCATAAGGTCACTATGAGTCATAGTCTACTGGTTGGAAATTGAGTTCCCGTTGAGGAAACAAAAGCTCTAAGATTGCAACACTTTCCATTGATTTTTTAAAAATGTAAATTTTTGCTAAGATATTCAGATTTGGGAATTCTGTCTTTTACTATAAATTTCATTAAGTACAGTGTTGATCTTTTACCCTGGGAAAGTTTTCAATGTAAACCAACTATTTTATTTGATTTAATATATTAATAGACAATAATTATTTCCCCTCACATCACCTCCTGAATTATATGTGTAGCCACAATCAGAAGCACCTTTATTTCCATAAACACAGACACTAAAGTCACATTGTCAAAATATCAAGAAGTCACACAACGTTCATGTTATTTATTGGAAAACTAAGACTTCTTTAAGTGCTTCGTTATTTGCCTAAATTTCTCTTTGTCACAGTTGTTAATATTCAAAAGTCCCACGGTATGCGAGCTCCCTCTGAACCCTCCCTTGCTTGTATGAGTTGTACTCAGAAATTGGGCTATCCCATTGTATTCTGAAGAGAAAGCTAGTTTGATGGGAACATGTGCTAACAGGCAAAAAAAAATCTAGTTTGAGAGCAAAATGTGATTTATTTTTCCACAAACTGGCCTGCATGTTCTGTTCATTAATACCTGTCTTTCCCTGTGGAAGCCTCTTCCTCCCCGTGGGTATATCCCGCTGGTCTGGGGCCTCCTTGAAAGGGAGCCTTTCAAGCTTGTGCCCGGCAGATCCCCGAAGTGTCTCGGAGAGACACTTATGCTTTGCTTTTGCCAGAGATTTGAAAACGGACCACTTTGGGGCTGCACCGCACTGTGGTGCAATTCATTATGGGACAAGGAAGTGTCTGGAGTTAGACAAGCAAGCAACTAATGATCCTTCATTTTGTCCAGAAACATGGCGATCAATATGGAGGACATGCAACATTTATGGAACCCTATGTTTTCTTTGCCCTCTAGGGGAGGGCGACAAGACTGGATGATCGCTCGCTGCTGCTGGGCACCGCATTCAAATGATTGACACTGCTTAACACGTGCCTTCTGGCTCCTTCTTTACATCCTTCCCACCTGCCAGTAGCAACAGAAACGCCTGCTCTTATTAACTTTGTATCCAAATATATGAGAACTCAAATAATTTGATTTTTAGCATGAATATTGAGCTTCATTGATCCAGAAAACCAAAATCTGGGGAATAACATTATAAATGAAAGTGTACAGAGCATGCTGAGATGTGGCAGGTTCAAATAGGCATTCAGAATCCGTGATGTATTCATTAAAAATAGACCTTTTACAAACAAGCTGAAGCCCTGTGAGAGAAAATGGGATCCAAATGAAGATATCTATTCAGTTCCCTTACAACCCAGCTAATCTGCTAGGAACTGAGTCATATTGAATGAGTTTCTAAATGACTCAGATAAAAAGGAAGGCATCAAGATAAGCCTGGCTCGTGCCATATGTCCTTTTAAATGTCCCTGCCTGTGGCTCTGGTGGCATAATGGTTAAGCACTTGCTGCCAACTGAAAGGTTGTTGGTAGAAACCAATCAAATTGTTCTGTGGAAGAAAGACCTGTTTCTATAAAGACTACAGCCGAAACAGAGGCTGAGCGAGGAGCCTGTCATGCAGAGTACCATGTTCCTGGCTGTCCAGCACGAATACCGCGGACCGATGGACAAGAACGCCGGCAGTGGCTCCAAGAGCGAAGAGAAGCGGGAGAAGATGAAACGGACCCTCTTAAAAGATTGGAAGGCCCGTCTGAGCTACTTCTTACAAAATAAATAAATAAATAAAGACTACAGCCAAAAAACCCCTCTAGGGCAGGAAGTTCTTGACACAATCCAAATCAACTCGAAGACAACTACAACAACTACAACACGATGATTTTAGATTTTGAAATTCAGAGCAATGTTAAGGTATTTGGTTGAAGGAGATTTGGGGTTTTTTTTTGGGGGGGGTAGTTGTATTTGCTTATATTTTCTCTTGTCCCTTTACAGAAAAGGCAAACCAAACCAAACTCACTGCCAATGAGTTGGTTCTGATTCATAGCTACGTCATAGAACAGGATAGAACTGCCCCAAGACTAACTCTTTACGCGAGTAGAAAGTCTCATTTTTCTCCTGAGGAGTGGCTGGTGGTTTTGAACTGGTGACCTTTCTGTTAGCACCCCAACATGTAACCACTATGACACTGGAGCTGGAACCTCAAATATCATTCTTAGGAAAAGAGTTAATTGTAAACTTCTTTTAAGACGAATCATCATTGTCGGGAGTGCTAGAAAGCAAAATTGCACTGTACTTGCCCAATGGCACCAGCATATTTCCCCAGTGTGCCCACATGGAGAAGGGAGGAACCATACTATGGCAGCATTTGCTCACAGGTTGCTTACAGCTGTGAGAAAGGGGTTGATTTCATGTACAACCTCGTCCACAGCTTTCCTAAGGCTTGAAGCTCTCAGGTAACCACGGTGTTATTGCTGGTCCTTCATCCCAACCACTGTGAGAGCAACACGCTGAAACTTTCTATATGCAACTTGACAGAGCCAACAATCTTCCAGATGTTGAACTTGATAATTCAGCACATTGAGAATTTTAAAAAACCAGGTTTAATTGCAGGTGGATCAGTCCAATTATAGTTGGTTGTAATCAGCACACTTACAAACAAGGAAAATCTATCCAAAGACACTGTAGTATTTTAACATATTAGTCAGCCACTAGACTTGAAAATATCAATTGAGTCACTTTTAATCTCATATAAGGGCTCAGCATCCCATCTCAGTCTCAATTGTCAGAATACAAAAAGAAATTATACAAAGATATGGGTTTCTGTAAATATGGTTTCAACCAGCCCAACAAAAAAGCAGCAGGGATCAACAGATGCACACAAAATCATAAACCATTATTATGGGGTCATAACCTGGAAGAAAATGTGGTTGCATCTCTGATGATGCAGTAAATGTGCCCCAAAAGGGATAGCTTATTACTGCACCTTCCAAAATACCCAAATCTTGTCATATATCATTTTATAAATTCCGTATCAAATTTAAAAATCAAAAATTAATATCTTTAGTTCATAGGTCAAAGACTTATTAAACTAGTTAATGTCCACAGTAATGTGCATATAAGCACGTCCAAGCACAGGTGATGATCGAGAGTGTTTATTGAATTCGGTTACACTGGTTTATATCTCAGAAGTGTGACGCTTTACCTCTCAAGAGTTTGATAACTGAATTTAATTAATTTGCCTCTCATGCTCCATGGAGATAAAGTGAGAAACTCCTAAGTAAGTCCTTGCTATTCACATTACTTCCATTGGGTGTAGCTATGATGTCAGATAGGTTAAAATTGAAGGCTGAGCATTCAGGAAGGATGTCTAGACATTTGGGGCCATGTAGTGACTTTCTTTGTTTTAGCTTTAAATTCTATTAGTCAGTTATATGTTCAATGGAGAGAACAAGATGAAATACTTTCAAAATTACTCATTGCAAGTAAGATTTCAGGGCTTTTTCCAAAAGAGAAAGAAGAAACTGTACACAGATTCATATTCAAACTTGAATGAACGCTAATTTCTACATGAGTTGCTTATTCTTCAATTTTTTTCTTATTTAACTATACAATCCACTTACTTTGAATGACTTCTCATAAATAGGCTTCTGTTAGATAAAAACAGGCTAAGTAAGGGGGAAATCCACTAACAATGCAACTCTTTTATTCAATAATAGGTCTGAGCAGTGTCTTAACATGCCCGATGCAGCTAAAAAGGAAAGGAGAAAGAAGTATTTCTCCTAAAATACAAGGGCGGCTTACATGCTGCGATGAAAACTGCCAACTCCTTCCGTGACAACACCATATGTCTCCAACTGGATCGCAATGCAGCGGGTTCCCAAGGGAACATTATGCGTGGAAGTGAACCAAAGCGAGGAGCAGCCTTTGCTGTAGATGGACTCACCCACTAGCCAGGGATCCGCTCTTTGAGAGTTTCCAGATCTTCCCAGTGTTGATCCCTAGGGGCTTTCTATTTTCCCAACATTGTCCCCAAACCACTCAAGTCCTAAAAGGCCTCCTGGCTCCTCCACAAAAACATTCCTCTTCTGCTCTCCCTCCCTCTGCTCTCTAACCTCGCTACGTTTTCAAGCACGGAAATGCCTTACCTTGGAACTCTTCAACCACGGTGTTTAAGCAAATGTATTTAAACAGATATATTCAAACATAATTGGCATTCAGCTTATAAAGAACCAAAGGCAAAATGTTATATGATTGAAGAAGTTCCTTAACCAATGAGTACGATACATTAAAAAATCTTCCCACAGATAAGGGGTAAAGGGAGACATTGGACAGTGCAAGACATGGAAAAATAATAATAATTTATAAACTATCAAGGGTTCATGAGGAAGGGAGGGAGGAGGAAGGATGAGAGAAAAGAGGAACTGGTACCAAGGGCTCAAGCAGTAAGAAAAGGTTTTGAAAATGATGATGGCAACAAATGCACACATGTGCTTGACACAATCGATGTATGTACGGATTGTGATAAGGGTTGTATGAGCTCGCAAAATATATTTTTTTAAAAAGGAAGAAAGATAAAATAAAAGAAAGTACATTTGAAAGCTCTGACTACGTAGGGAAGCTAATTCAGAAAATTGATGAAGATCAATGAATTTTATCAATGTGAATAATTTAGCAGAATTTTCAGAGCTCAGAAAAAATTTTCCCTTAACATTAGAGTTTACTATCAAGTAATATTCATATTTCTCTCAATCATAGATTGTGTATTATTTAATCGAATAAAGTTAATTCAATTAAATTAAAAAAAATCTTCCTACAATACTATACAGTTATCCTATATGCTAATAGGAGTCCTAGTAGTACAAGCACTAAGCACTTGGTTGCTCTCCAAAAGGGTGACAGTTCAAATTCAACCAGAAACCCCAGGAGAGAAAGATGTGACAATCTGCTCCCATAAAGTTTCCAGCCCAGAAAACCGTCTGGGGAAGTTCCGCTCTGTCAAGTGTAAGCACACTGAGTTGGTCACAATTTGCCAGCACCGAACCATACTCACGAAGGCATCTTCCCAAACTGGTTAATATAAGTGAAGAGAAATTGAGATGTTTTCAGCTTATGTATTGAACCCATAGTAAATATGATGTATTCAATTTTAATATGCAGAGTAACAGTCTGTTCTGAACTGGTGTCATTTTGTCTATCTCTAACACATTGTGAATCCAATGTTATCCAGGCATAACCTACATTATGACTATTGTCTTTGAGGAATGGCTAGTTTTCTGTTTTTGTGATTTTCCCCCCTCTAATTTCCAATCTGTCAGTGATTGATACTTTTATTCAATGTAGAAGATTGTACTCTGATGTTATGACATCAAATTGCTCTGTGAAAAGTCTATAAATGCTTGCCCTCATTTTGTGTACTCATCTGGTTGTGGGCCAGTAAAAAATCATTTGGGGACTGGTATCACTGAGGAATCCGTTATGAACATCACTCTTTAGATACTTTGTAAATGAGAACGTAGGATACCATTATTAACGATAAGTGTAAAAAATGGGTGTCACCTCAGTGTGTATTTGACCTATATTTTGCTTTGTTACCCTTCCATCTCACTTTAGATAATTCAAAACAGAGTTTCCAAAGAAGCATCAGGGAGGCTTAGTTCACTTGTGCAGCCAGAACAGAAGCACAGGGGGCTTAACAAACACCAACGTGCTTTCTCTCCTTTGGGGACGGCTGGCTTCAGGAGAAGCTTTCTCTATCTGGTGGCTCTGGGGGACGGTCTCGTCTCTTCTGCTTTGCGTCTTCGTGGTTCTTTGGAGATTATAGTGTGCTGGGATCTATTTTCCTCCATCTCTGCATTGCTCGCTTGACTTGCTCAATCTCTGATGTCTCAAAAGAGAGTGATTAAAACACACTCTACATGCATCCTGCTTCATTAACATAACACAGAAAACGCATTCCCAACTGGGATTATAACCACAAGCACAGAGATTAAGACTGACCACAACGATTTTTGGTACACAATTCAGAACATAACAGAAATTAACCAAAATATTTTAAGTCATTTCGAGGAAGAGGAGCTGCAACATAGCATTCTCCAAACATACAGGTTGACAACAGCAACCTTTTCTCCCTTCAGTAACCAACGAAGGGCCTGCCCTGCACTGATTATACTGCAAGCAGTAAGCCTGAACACAAGGTTGTGATTATTTCATGACATTTCTTACCAGGGATGCCTGGTGGTGTTTTCAGGTATTTCCCATTAAAATGCTGAATGACCACTTCACATTTTTCAGTAGACTCCATTCTGTGAAAAGAAAACAAATAGAATATATTTACTTTTATGAAGTTGTACACGCAGAGGGGAAAATGACTCAAAACAAGTGAAAAAAGGGGCGGTGGTGGAAATAAGAGGGTGTGGAAAATGTTATTTTGCCAGAATGGTCAACCGTTGCAAAGACCATCATGGCAAGTAGGTGCGTGCCACAAACACCTCATTGCCTTGCACAGTATCCCAGCTCTATTGAAAGCAACTGCGCTGTGATTTGGTGAATTGGAATCCTCCTGAGGTAGTTTATTGTGCCAACCTGGCCCATAAACACAGGTGGGGGAAAATGGCTCGGTGAGCCTCGCCTTTCTTGTTCTCATGTCTTGCTCTCTGATGGTTGGACCAGGGTGCAGCTGCCTTAGCTAGTTCCCTGCCTCAGCTGGCAAGGCTCACGTCCTGCAAGACATCCCCAAGGAGAAGCCACATGGACCTACCCCAAGGCCCTGGATGCTGAAGCAGCCGTGTGGAGACCCCTGCCAAGTGCTGAGATGCTTACACACTGACTGATTTGATGTTCCTCCTGCAGTTGGCATCATTGTGTGTGTTTTGTGAGATGGAGGAGGACTTTGTGGATTGGTGTCGGACATATGGGTTAATGTTGGACTTGTGGGCTTGGGCAGCACTGGGTTGGGATGTTTTCTTGATGTGCACGTACCCTTTATATAAAACTCTCTCTGTTATATATGAGTTTCTGTGGCTTTGATTCTCTAAAGTACCCAGACTAATACAATTCCTTACCAGATACAACTCTAAAACACTATCTCATGGAATTCACACAAATGAATTTGGCAATTGGAGGTCCTTAAGTACTTATTATCTGACTGACTTGCTGTTGTTAACGTCTAGAAGATAGTTGACTGACATTCATAGCGATGCCCACAGTGGAGTCGAACTATCCCTTGCAGTTTTTCAGATGGTGATCGTTTTAGATGCAAGATCCCTAGACCTTTTTTCCCATGAAACCACCCGGTGACTTCAAACGAAATGTTGCAAATGTTTTGGTTGGCGGCCGAGCGCCACTAGCTTATTGTGCCACTATCACTCCTTAGAAAAGAAGAAAAGAAGGTGTGGCTATTGTAATTCATTTCAGTGGTAGCACCAGTACTTAGGAAAATGAACCACTTTGCTAAGAATGATAGCATTAGAATTTAAACTTGGGCCTAATACTAAATTCTGTATGTGAATTCTGAGCATACCGCCAAGGTACTCTACAGATAACGTTGATGGTAGGTGCTTTATTTGAACAGCTTTCAGTTTATTTGAGTGGTTAGTATAGAAATATCAGCATTAATATGATGTTTCATTGGAAACACAATTAGTGATATTTACCTAAACCAGTTTTGGGACCACAATTATGGGAAGAAGGCTCACAAATAATGTTTAACCATCAATGTCATCGATGTCAAGTAATTTTCTGTTTTACACTAGCTTTTAATAGAGGAGCCCTGATGGAACAGTGGTGATGAGTTGGGATGCTAACCACAAGGTCAGTTGTTTGAAACCACCAGCTGCTCTTTGGGAGAAAGATGAGGTTTTTCTACTCCTGTAAAGAGCTCCAGTCCTGGAAACCCACAGGGATAAGTCTTCCCTGTCTTATGGGGTCACTGAGTTTGAATTGAGCCGATGATATGAGAGAGCTATTAATATTCCTAAATTGCATTTCTTGTGCCAAATATTGGCATATCATAGACAAATAAATGATTGGATATTTTATCCCTACCATTGTAATGCCAATTTTGGCATATTGTCTTACCCTAAATATTGTACTATTTGCCACATTTCTAAATAATAAATTATATCTTCCCATCATTATTTTTTAAAATTAAATGGTAGGATCAATATTAGGTGCCCTCATGTTCCTTCTGACTCATCGCACCCCTACTTGCAGTGGAATAAAACACCGCTCTGGCTTCTTCCACTTTCACATTCTCTGCAATGGTTGCACCCACTTTAACATCCACTATGTAGATCCATCGCATTGAAATCTTTTGATGTTGACTTTGACTGCCTGCTTTATTAATGATGATATTCTTCTGCAGGGACCAGTTCCTCTTGATACCATGTCCAAAGTACGTCAGATCAAGTCTTGCTATCCTCACTTACAGTGAGCGTTCTGTTTGTATGTATTTATTCATTCATTCATTTTGGCACTTCATAGTATATTAAATATTCTTTTCCCAACACTGCAGTTCAAATGCATCCGCTCTTCTTTAACCTTCCTTATTCTCTGTCAAACTTTTGCAGACAAATGCGACAATTAATATTTTCAGGGTTTGGGTCAGCACCCTTTAGTCTTTAAAGTAACATTTAAAAATACTTTAAAGAAGTAATTTTGAACTAGATTTGCCCATATTGATAAGTTTTCTTATTTATTTCTGGACTGTTGCTTCCATGGACGTTGATTATGAATCCAAGTAAAATAAAATCTTTGACAACATCAAGATTCTCTCCATTTATTATGATGCTTCTTATTGGCCCAGTCATGAAGAGTTCTTTTAAATTGAGGTGTAATCCAGATTAAAAGCAGCCGTCCTAGATTTTCATCAATATATGCTTTAAGTCCTGTTAATTTTCAACAACAAAAAATTGTAATTGCTGGATATTGAAGGTTGTTAATAAATCTTCCTATTCTGATACCTCCTTCTTCTTCACACAATCCAGTCTTCAGAATTATCTACTCAGCAAACAGATTGAGTAAGTATGGTGTGATAGTTACACAATCTGTTAACAATTTGAGATTTAAGAGAGGGGGTGGAGTTTATCCTGTCAATCAGGTCGCAACTTGATGACCTCATTTGGAGGTGCTAAAGAGATAAACACTTCCCTGGAGGCATAAGACAAATTCACTCCCTGCCAGACATGCTTGCTGATAAGACACATGGAGCTACACTAGAGCCCTGGAGTTGAAGGAACAAACCACTTTGGAGACCCCTGCTACCACTGAGAGTCCTCTACCCACTGGATCCACTAGACTTTCCACCCACTGGCCTGTGATCTTCCTGCATTCAGCATCATTGCATGTGTTGTGTGAGTCTGAAGAGGAATTTATAGATTGATATCAGACATATGGCCACTATCGGACTTACGAACTTGAAATAGACTGGGCTGGGATGCTTTCTTAATATACAATTACTCTTTTATATAAAACTCTGTCCACACACATTTGATTATCTATGAATTTGCTTCTCTAGTCAACCCAGACTAACACATATGGTAAAAGGAAACAAGCCTGACAGACATCTTTACTGATTTGAAGCCACCCAGCATCCCTTGTTCTGTTAGAAGAACTGCTTATTGGCTTAAGCACAGTTTATGTGTGAGTACAATTACGTGTTCTGGAATTCCCATCCCTCATAATGTTCTCCAAAGAAAATTTTGTGACTCACACAAATGCCTTTGTGAATTAAACACACACACACACGAAAACCTAGTCTGTCATTGTATGCTTTCAGCCAAGATCCACGTGGTAGCAGCAAGGACATCCCTGGTTCCTCTTCCAGATCTTGCTCAAATGTCCAGTAGTTCCTAGTGGATGTACGACAATAATTATCTTCAGCAAAATTTTACTTGTGTTTGATATTAATTCTATGGTTTGATTATGTCCACACTCTGTAAAGTCACCTATCTTTGGAATTAGGACAGATGTGGATCTCTCCAGTTGTTGAACAGGTAGCTGTCTTCTACATTTCTTGGCATAGACAAGTGAGTACTCTCAGCTCGGAATCCTTTTGTGAAACCCTCTTCATCGGTATTCCATTACTCCTGGAGCCTTATTTTTGACCAGCATCTTCCATGAAGTTTTCCTTCAGTAACATGCATTCTGATCAGACACAACCTCCTGAAATGGTTGCATATCAACCAATTGTTTTACTTATAGTGACCGAGTGTTCCTTCCACGTTCTCTGGGCGCTTTGTTGCATTATTCAATAGTTTACCCATGGAGTCCTTCAGCACTGCAACTTGATCTTGATTTCAGTTACTTCAGCCTGAGGAATGTCCAGCATATTCTTCCACAGGTTTTGCACATTTGTTCAACTTTTTTCACCATTTCTTCCAGAGGCTTTAGTTTCTTTTTCCTCAAGAGCAAGTTCTAAGTCTCCTCCTACCCCCATTTTAAGACCTTTTGTTTTCTTCAAGTATGTCTTTGATATTGTCCCACAGCACACCTAATTCTCAGTCTCTAGTTTCCATTAGCTAAATATATTCCTGAGATGGTTTCTAAATTCAGGTGGACTAGACTCGGGGTTGTAATTTGGCTCTCATGCACTTTTTTTTTTAGTTTGTTGCTTCTTCTACTTAAATTTGCGTATGAGCAGTTGATGGTATTTCTCCTGCTATGGCTGATCCTGTCCCGACTGATGAAATACCAACTTCTCCATCGTCTCTTTCTGCACATACAGCCAATTTGATTCCTGTGTATTCAATCTGGCCACATTGATCTGCAAAGTGTTCTTGTGTGATTTTTAAGTCACTTCTATCACCAAGGCCATATTTTCTCACTAGTGTATCCTTTTCTTTGTTTCCAACTTTCACATTTCCTATCAATCACCAGATGATCCCCAATGATCTTGATTGTATACTTGATCACCTTTAAGCTGCAGAAGGAGGTAAAAATCTTCTATTTTTTCACCTTTTGCATTCATTATTGGTGTGTGATTTTGAATAGTAGTTGTATTAGCTTGTCTCCTTTATACATATATGGGTGTTATCCCTGACAGCAATGTATTTTAGGATAGATGCTGGAATGTCCTTTTCGAAAATGACTCTGATATCATTTCTCTGATATCATTTCTCCGAATAGGAGGCCAGATGCTTGTTGGATTCAAAATGGCCAATCTCATTCCAGTCAACTAATGCCTAGGATATCTGTCCTCCGGGGTCCCATTTCTTTTGTTGGAAATCAACCTCCAGTTTTTATAGATGCACGCATCCTTCATTGCACATCCCCATGGTTAATGGCTATTACAGAAGTGCTTGTGTCACGCCACCTCAGCAAATGGATGCTTCAAATGCTTTCCTCTGTGCCATTAGGGTCTATGGCATTTTGAGTTAGCATGCCTTCTGCAGTCATATTTTGGGTGGCTTCCAACCTGAAGGGCTCCTTTTCCTGTGCTACATGCAACAATGACCCCCTCCTAGCCATAGCTTTCGTATTTGCCAATTTTTTTAAATCTATTTTATTTTTTTTTCAGAAACAGATCACTAGGTGCGTCTTCCAGGTCTGTCTCAACCTGGAAACACTGCTGAAACTTCCCTTCATGAGTGAGACCACTGGGGAATTAGAAATATTGGGGGCAGAGCTCCCAGTATGCCAGCCACACAGAAGCCACCAGAGTTAGACACACTGGCAGAGGAGTGGTAAAAAATGGGGTGCGAGAGATCAAATTAAAGCATGGATTCTGATGAGAAAGATGAATTCACAAAATGTAATAAGGAAATACATACATTCTGAGGAACATCACACATGCACTTGGATGAATATGTGTGAAATATGTGAAATTTGTCTGAATGGCAGAGTCTGATTCCTGACTGTCTGCTATCTTGTTCATATGCATTTCTTGGAAGGGAGCCCTGAGCCAGGTTGGAAAAGCTCTCCTGCATCTACAGTTTGAGTGTGTTCAGCCTATATAATGCACACAAGGAAAGTAGATACAGGAAAAATATGTTAACAAATGTCAAATAAGTTATGACTTATTACGTCTCTAAAATATCAAAAATAGACCTGGTCCCCAAAACCAGAGAGACTCTAAGTCAGTGCAAAAAAACCCCAAATGAAACCAAAACAACAACAGAAAACCACCCAAGAGCAGACAAGGGCCGAGTCCTGAACCACACACATGAGAGGGTTTGTGTCCTATGTGAACAATGGGGAAGAGTGAGCAGGTGCCTGTGGATCAAGTAGAAAGGCCACTGGGAAACTTTTGAGAGTAGCTGACACACAGACAAGGGAGTCGGAATAATTAGGTTAAGGAATTGGAAGATGGTATTAGGTGTAATCCATGTGAGGAAATAGAATTCTTGTCTAAAAGGTATCATGATGGCATAACGGTTAAGCACGTGTGTGTTGTCTTAAAGAATGTTCTCTATTTTGCTTTTATGGGTTCGAATATCCACTGCAATGGTTACACAGAACTGACAGAAGAAATTCATAATGAAAGGGTTTATTAAGGAAATTAACAAGTTATAAATAGTGAAAAACATTCAAGATAGCTGTTTATGAGAATATGTTCCAAAGGTCTTTCCAGTCTGCTAATAAATGCCCAAAGGGCATATCAGTCCAGTGGAAGCCTTAACCCAAAGGTATTCAGTTGAAGCTCCATGGGTCAGGTGCCCAGTTACCCCAATTAAGTACCCAAGTAAGCACTCCACTCTGCAAACCATCCTCGTGCACCACAGCACCCAGCTGAACTTGCTTTCTCAATTTGGAAGTCCACTACTCGGTTCTAGGGTCTGGCTCATGGTCTGCTGCTCTTCCTTAGCGCCCAAAGCTGTCTCCTGGATCCAGGAGGCTCACTGCATGAGGAGGTCTCTCAAGTCCAGGGAGGCACGGCACCCCTGGTTCTTCCTTGCAAAGAGATTCCCACCTTTTGATCCTTGCAGGATTCATTGTATACACACAAGGCTGGCATCCCAGGAATCCCTGTTCACAGCTCCTCACAGGAAAATCCTATGGGCATCTTCCTTCACCTGCTTATCAGAGCCATGCAGGAAAGGGACATGTGGTGGGTGGTAGAGTTTTGGGCTAGAAATGCTACATTAAATAATTCACTGCCCTTGCAACGCGCCCACTGCTAATAGAAAGGCTAGCCGTTCAAGGCCACTCTGAGGAAGAATGACATGATAATCTGCTCCCACAAAGAAAACTGTCTAGGCAACTCTGAGAGAATTCTAGTTAGTCTGTAAAAACCATCACTATCAGTCAGAAGCAACTTAGCAGCATACCATAACAACAGCGCATTATTTCATGATTCTAAATGTGTAGCTTTGTCCTCAGATGAAAATTCCCTATGAGGGAATTTATGGGGGGTGGGGGGAGAAATTATATGGGGGGGGGGAGAAATTATATGGGGGGTGGGGGGAGAAATGTTGAGTTTATTGTGCCAACCTGGCCGAGAAACACATGTGGAGTTAATTGAAGGGCAGAGAGATAAATGGCTCAGTGAGCCTCGCCTTTTGAGTTCTCAGTCTCTTGCTTTGTGATGGTCGGACCAGGGTGCACCTGCCTTAGCCAATTCCCTGCATCAGCTGGCAAGGCTCACTTCCTGCAAGACATTCCCAAGGAGAAGCCACATGGGCCTACCCCAATGCAGTCCTGGGTGCTGGAGCAGCCGTGTGGAGACCCCTGCCAGCACTGAGATGGCTACACGTTCACTGATTTGTCTTTCCTCCTACAGTCGGCACCATTGCATGTGTTTTGTGAGATGGAGGAGGACTTAGTGGATTGGTGTTAGACAGATGGGTTAATGTTGGACTTGTGGGCTTGGGCAGCCCTGGGTTGGAATGTTTTCTTGATGCACACTTAACCTTTATATAAAGTTCTCCCTTATACATGAGTTGCTGTGGACTTGTTTCTCTAAAGTACCCAGACTAACTCAAATGTAAAAAGACTCCAGATACCACTTGTCATACTGTGGTGGCTTGTATGCAGCTGTGAGCCTGGAAGCCACGGCACTGGCATTTCAAACACGGGCAGGGTCACTCAAGGGGAAGCGGTTTCAGCAGAGCTTCCAAAGCAGGAACTGACTGTCCGCCTCACAGGAAGTAGCTGCTGCAAACCTTACAGCACAGACTTGAAACATTATCTGTTGCTGAAGGCCTGCAGAGTCTGTGAATTCTGTCCAGCTTGTCTTGATGCTCCGTGCATCGTACAATATTTTGCTTAAACTATCCTATAAGATTGTACCTTGGGACTGCTTTATGTTTTTATTTTTCAGTTTGAGGCATGCTGATTGTGTTCTTCATTTTTGGCTTGGTGACTTCAGTCTGTGCTCATTTAATTGTCACGTTACCTAGCCTTCTTGAGCTGAGCTTGGGAATGCTCTATGCAGCCTTGAACTTCATCGTTCCTTTCGTTTGCTTGGCTACTCTGTGTAAAAGAGCAAGTTTCTTTTTGACACAAGTTTAGGTCTTTCCATTCCCTTCTTTTAAAGGATGATTTGCTCTATCCATGCATAATGTTCTCGATGACATCACGCAGCTTGTCTGGTCGTCTTTCATTAGTGGCCAATGTAGTGAATTTCTTAAATTCTTGAGATATTTTTGAAATTCAGGTGGGATATAGTCAATGTCTTTTTCAATTTTCCTTGATTTCAGCCTGCACTTATGTAAGAGCAAAGGATGCTTTGATTCGCACTCCACCCTGTCCTGGATTTGGCTGTTGATATTGAGCAGCTTTATCATCTCTTGTAGTCAGTTTGACTCCTGTGCATTACATTTGGCAAGATCCATGTGTAGAGCCACCACTGACATAGTTGAAAAATGGTATTTGCAATGAAGGTGTCATTGGCTTGCACATTCCATCATGTGCTCTTCATTTCTATCACCAACCAAGGCCATGATTTCCAACTGCTGTTCTTTCTTGTTTGCTTCTAATTTTCTCATTCTAATTGTCAATAACTTATCAATGTATCTTGACTGCGTATCTCATCTACTCCAGACTGAAAAATTTGGTAGAATACTTCAATTTCTTCACTCATTAACCTTAGTGGTAGTTGCATAAAATTATTGTCTTAACTGGGTTTCTTTAATATTTATATATATTATCCCTTCACAGACAGCATTGTATATCAAGATAGAGTTTGAGATGTTCTTTTTGGTGATGAATGAAACACCACTCCTCTTGAGTCTGTCATTCCTAGCATAGTAAATCTCATGGCTGTCTGATTCAATGTGGCCAATATCAGTCCATTTCCATGCATTGATGACTAAGATATTGATCGTTATGTGTTCCACTCTATTTGGGATGGATTTAAGTTTTCCTAGATTCCTACTCTGAATATTCAATGCTCCAATTATTAATAGATGTTTGTAATCATTTCTTCTCATTTTTTGACTCGACTTTGAGAAGGCAGCTCTTCTTTAGGCAAATTTTGAGTACCTTCTGATCTGAGGACCTCATCTTCTGATAGTATATCTGACAATATTCCACTATATGAAATTTTCAGTATATTGGATACTGTTCTGCTCATATTCTTAAGGTTTGCAGTAGCTAATCCCTCTGAAGTGGACAGCCTCTTCTTTCCCCAAAGTCTGTTCTTAGTTTGAAAACTTTGCTGAAATCTGTCCACCTTAGATGAACCTGCTGGCATTTGAAATATCAGTGGCACACCTTCCAGCATCTGAGCAACATGCAAGCCACCGCAGTATGATCGACTGACATACAAATGGTGGAGCATTTTGTGAATTCACTACTTAATAACAAATTTTCCCCAAATAGAAGATATTTGGACTAGAAAAATCAAGAATGATCCAAATATTTGTATGTAGCTAAGTACAATCTTCATAACGTTCATGTTTTATTTCCAGTGCAGTCTTTTACAGTAACTATTCTAACTTATCATCATTATTTTTTGAGATAGGAAACTTCCACTTCTAGGAAGAAAAAAATAATTCTAATTCTCTTCTTCCTCTCTTCCCACAGGATCCACTATCCATTGTCTCTTAGGGAAAATAACCTTCTCCTACCAGAGACATGAATGGAGAGGAAATGTAAGCCCTTAATTACTACAGATGTTACTTTATGGAATTTTTATTTCAAGAGAGCTACAAAATGAAAAGCCTATGCCCCAGAGGCCCCCCACCCCACCCCCCACCTCCAGCTCCACCCTTCTCTGGTACTCAGGTGGATAAAAGGCAGTTAAGAATCTAAAGCTGGCTTGCAAGAGGCCTACCAATCAAACCCTCTCTCTTTGTCTTAAAATGGCATCGAATTTTCATTGAAAACTAAAGCTGGAAGGAGGTTAGTTTGTGGATGTGTGTGTGTGTGTGTGTGTGTTGTTCTACATAATGTGCTTTATAGAATACAAAAGAAGCAAAAGACGAGAATCTGGGGGCTAAAACCCACTTGACTCATCTAAAATATGTTTTCCTGGTTTGGGAACCCCAAGTCGTCCCTCCTGGATTCAAAGTCTGATCATCTTAGCACTGTTTGACAGCCGTATCGAGCCAGATGGGGGCTGTTTCTACGAACACAGAGACAGCAGCTTAGATTGTTCACGTTTGCTTCATTCAGATTTAACTAAGTGAATGTCGGCAGTGAGCCTTTAGAGACTGTCGTCTCTGAAAGAATAAATGCAATAAAAGTCTGTTGTCGGTAGCTCCCGGCGCTTAGTGTCAAACCATGTTATGCTGCACCACCCCGCAGTGACAATTTCATCTTAATACACGGGGCCCATTTGAACAAGGCAAAGCAGTCCCAGCAACGACGGCGACGGGGGAGGAGCTGCCAAGAGGGAGAGGCTCCGTGTGCCTCATGCATTTTATGTGAGAACAGAACAAAAGTGAGACCCACAGAGCTCAGACAGGAAAAAGACCGGCTTTGAATAGCCACCGTTGCAGGCATGTGCCCATTTTCTTCTCAAGTTGCACAATTCACCGCGCTGAAATGCCAGCTCGAACTACCTGGAATCTGGCACACGCTCCAGTTGAAACAGACCCCAGCACAATCAAGTGCATCTGCCAGACCACGCGGCCTTTGCGGGTCTCTTTCCGAATCACCGAGCCGCTGCAGCTGTATCTATTCTTCTTGGAGGCACATGAACCCGTTCACGGGCTTCGGAACAGCTCCGGTGCCAGCCAACCATTCACCCCACAAAACGTTAATTAGGTTCTTACAAGCTTCAGTCATTGTGTAAAGCTTCAGGGTTGCTGTTAGGTCTGCTGTTTGAATATCTCCACACATGAAAGGTCCCGTTTGACATCCTTTCTGCTTGTACCGATGCTTAGGATTCTGGCTGCCAGCATTCAAAATTGCACTTAGTGAATTGTGACTTTAAAAAAAAGCCCTATTAATAGGAGCTAGGCTCAGAGTCAATGCAATTCGCACAGGTAAGTTACATCACAAGTGCCTGATCCCACATTAGAACGGCCTGCGTCAGACTTAACCCCCCGTACTGGAAAACTCTTGTAAAGTCATGATCCCCGCATTCTTCACCTCCCTCAATAAAGAACTCCTCAGTTTAAGACCGTACACATAGAAGCAAGGCTACACATGTAAGTCAAACAAATCCATTCTGAAATTTATGGAGGTTAATTAGATAGTTCCACTATCATAAAAAAAATTATGGTTTGTGATCACAGGTCTTTCACAATTGATGGACAACTTAAGAGCATCCAACATTACGGCCATCATCTTTGCATTTGACAATATTTATTCAAAGGGTCAACACAATATTTTTAAAAATACTAAAATATGCAAGAATTTATTCTGATATTTGAAAACCAAATAATGCTATATATTTCTTAATCTATGTAATAGAAGGAATAATAGTGAGGACAAGAAACAATGACAAGGAGATACATTAAATTATATTCTTTTGATTTTGATTCTTGTTATTTGTGTAAACTTTTTCAATTTTGACAAAAATATACACAACCAAATACTTCAATTCAACAACTTTGACATTATAATACAGTGTCATTGATTATACTCTTCATGTGATATAACCATTATTGATATTCCTCTCCAAATTATTCCACCACCATTAAAATAAATTGAATGCTCCTTAAGCAAATACTCTTCCTCCTTCACCCATGGTAACCATGGGTCAAGTATGCTTTAAAAATTTTTATAAGTATCTTGATATCATATACTTCCATAGTTAAATTGCTTTGAAAAGGTGTTGTACATACCTTTCCACAGTCAGTTCTAATGCTCACCCCCTTCCTGCATTCATGGATTGCCCCCCAGTTCCCCTCCACCTCCCCACTTCCTGATAAATCATGGCCTCTATGCATTGATTATTGCCTCTATGCATCCATTCCTTCTGTACTTCAGAAACTGGGAACCTCAGAAACAGAAACAACCAAAACAGAAAGAAAGAAGAAAACAATTATAAAGATAAAAATAAAGACCAAGAAAGGAAAGACCAGCAACAATATTTTAAAAGCTAAAAGAAAAACTTCTGTCATGGACCAATCGAGCAATATTTGAGCCTAGCGCCAATTCAGGTTGGGTCATGAGACAGATCAAAAGACCAAGTATCATATGATAGCATGGCTGGATCTCTATGACCAAGTTTACAATAATCTCTGTCTGATAGTCAAGCTGTTCCCATCCTTCATCTATGACAAGGGTTGGGGAGCTGTCAGGGACTTATTTGACTCGATACCGTGCGGATGACATTTGGGTCCCCATCATCCTCCATTCAGCCTTCTACAAACTGGGTGTTCACAATTTAAACACTGAGAGTTTTCCCTTCATACTTTGATAGTTTTATCATCAGATCACACAGTCTTGACTGCTTCATCCATGTAGACTTATATGGTTGATCCCTCACTTAGAAGGGTAACTAGTCTGAATACAAGACTTGTTTTTGATTCATTTTCTTCCTGCCAGGAACCTGACATTCTTAAGTTACAAGTGTTACATACGTGATAAATAATGAAGAGGTGTGGCTTGTTTGCCATTGCAGAAACCTAGATATTTGGGTGGTACTTTATCCAACACAACAACTCACCCCTCACAGGATCTGTAATGGTGGAGGCTATTTGATTAAGGAGCACCCACCGCAGAGTCCTAGAACTGCATACTTTCAGGACTGGAAATGGCTTTAGATAGTCACTTTTATATTGTTTAAATGAAGGGAAAAAACCAAAACAACAAACAAAGGAGAAAAAAGAAAAGAAAAACAATACTGGGGGATTTGGGTTGGATTTCCTAACGACTAGTTATTAGATAAGCCTAGGAAATAAATGGTGTCCTTTAAGTGTCAATGGAAATGGCAAATTTGGAAGAGCTGGCATCTCATCACTGGCTTTTTAGTCTTAGCTCCTTGATTAATGGATTAATGGATGTCAATCTAGTTTGAAGCTGGAGTCATCCTGCTATCTCCACTTGGCCAAGTCAAATATAGTAACAAGCTCCTGATATAAAATCTAATGTGATAAGAGGACATTTCTCTTTGCACCATTCTTTCCCCAGATTCACAAATCCCATTGCAATCATGGAATAAACAGTCTACACAACCTGATAGGAGGTGGTGGGGATGAGTCCTCCACACCTGCTCAGTATGTCTGAGGAAAAACTAGGAGATCTTGGAAAACTGTCACAGATTAAAGCAAACTGATGACACATGACAACTAAATGTGATATGAAGCACTGGATTGGATCCTGGAAAAAAAGGAGGGTATTGATGGAAAAGTTGGCACAATAAAAATAAGGTCTGGAGTTTAGTTAATAACAATGTATCATGGTCCATTTGATAGTTAGGATTATTATGCCAACCTGGCCAATAGGAACATGTGGATTTAATAAGGTCACAATTGGATTGGAGGACAAAGAGATAAATGGCTTAGCTAAGCCCACCCCTCTCTCTCTTGCTCTCTGGTGATCTGACCAGGGTGCAGCTGCTTTAGTTAGTTCTCTGACTCAGTTTGTGAGTTACACTACCTCTGGGACAGCCAACCCATGGTTACTGTCACTAGAGCTTGAGGTTCTTTCGAGACCTGCTTCGCCATACTGCTGGTGTGTACATCTCTTGAGCTACGGTTGGCAGATCCTGTCATCTTGCATTGCTTGAGTTCGATATCCCATCCGGGCTGCTTCCCTAACCTCCTGAGTTTCTGACTGTTGGTGACCTACCCTGCTGTTTGCTGCCTGTGGCTAGACTACCTGCATTGTCCTTAGGAAGACCCAGCTGACTATTTCCTTTACCTTGGACCCAGCAGCCCTCCTGAGTTGAAGGAGTCCTGGAAGTGAGTTGAACTGAGCCTTCTAATCTGCCGTGTGTACTAATTAGCTTTTATGTTCATTTGTGCTCTATCTATCTATCTATCTATCAAGTATCCTGGTTTTGTTTCTCTAGAGAACCCTGTCTAACACAGTCCATTTCTTGATTTTGAAAATATGTCAAGACATTAACAAAGGAAGCAACTGGGCTAGAAGCATATGAGAATTTAGTATTATCATTGCAACTTTTCTTATTGACAATCTAAAATGATTTAAAGATAAAAAGATTATTATAATTCATTGTACATTAATGTTATCATGAAGACATTTTTTAAGTTATCAATGCCTGAGTCTCAATCTAAGGGTTACTGATTTGATTGAATTGGCAAGAGGACCAGGCACATATTTTTTTAAAGCTACCCAGGTGATTCTAATGTGTAGTCTGGGTTCAAAGATTATTCTGAAATTCTACATGAATTAGTGCAGGTAAACTAGAGAAACAAAGTAATAGACATGCATATGTGTATAATAAAGAGCTTTATATAAAGAGCAATTGTACATTAAGAAAACACCCCAGTCCTGTCCAGATCAAGTCCATAAATCTGATATTAGCCCATAAGTCCAATAACAATCTATCAAGTCCTCTTCAGACTCATGAAACACATGCAATGACGCTAAATGCAGGAAGATCACAGGCCAGTGGGTGGGAAGTCTTGTGGATCCAGTGGCATTGTAAGTATCTTAAGGCTGGCAGGGGTCTCCAAGTGGCTTCTCCAGCAACCAGAACTCTGCTTGTATCAGGGTAGGCCCATGTGGCTTCTCCTCCGGGATGTGTTGCAGGGAGTGAACAGAGAGAGTGCCTTCCGCCTCCAAGGAGGAATACAGGATTCCCAGAGGCCTAAGGAGAAGGCCCTGCCCACACAGAGGCCTCATTGACTATATCCTGTTTGACAGGGTAGACTCTACCCCTACACTCATAATCCTCAAATTGACACCAGATTATGTAACTACCGCAGTCCCAAACTGCAAATCACTGGTCAGATTCATCCTACACATACATGTTGTTTGAACTACAGTGTCTTCAGAAAAAATGGAAAGTTTTCAACAGTAAAAATTAAAAACTCCACATGAACATTTTAATTTTTGATTCTTCTTAAAGTACTGGGTGGCCTAACCATGTTTTTCTGAATGGTAACCATGAGCTGGAGACAGGTTGCCTTCGTTGCTAGCAGCCCTTCTCAATTGTCGGTGCTGAGGTGAAGGAGCAGATGCCATGATCACAGATCGTGCACTTAGTGGAGTCTAGAGGCAAACAATTTTTTAAAATTGTGCGTGCTTTTCTCCTTGTAGAATTATTGAAATAGAATGAAAGGGGTACTGCATGGTTTCAAATCAGGGCCGTGTCCTTTCACCATACTTATTGAATCTACTTCTTGAACACACCCATCTGAGCAGCTGGATTATATGAAGAAGAATGAGGAATCAAGATTCGAAGAAGACTCGTTAGCAACCTGCAAGATGCAGATGGCACAGCCTGGCTTGCTGAGATTGAAGAGAACTTGTGGGAAAAAATGATAAAGCTTCCGATTCCTGCTGCCAGGATGGATGGAACTTCAAGATAAGGAAAACCAAAGTCCTCACAACTGAACCAAGAGACATCATCACGGCCAACAGAGACAATAAAGAAATTGCCACCGATTTCATTTTACTTGCATCTGCAATCAATGCTCATGAAAACAGCAGCCAAGCAATCAAAGTACTGCATTTGGTGAATTTTCCACCAAAGAACTCTTTCCAGTAGCAAATAGCAAAGATGCCACTTTGATGGCAAAGGTACCCTGACACAAACCACGGTCTTTTTAATCGTGCACTCACACACGAAGGCCGGACACTAGAAAAGGCCTAAAGCCGAACATACACATTTGCCTGAAGGTGCCGGTGAAACTGTTGGCTGCATCCTGTACCGCAGAGGTCTTCTCACCAGGATGAGTGACTCTGATTTGGAAGAAGCAGAAGCAGAGTGCTCGCAGAAGTGAGGAGAAATAGACTTAGTGGAACTTGTTCACACATTATCAGGGAGGACCAACTTCTGGAGCGAAGCATCGTTGCTGGCTGAGGGTCAGCAGAAAGGAGGGTGACCCTCAAAGAGGAAACTCCTACAGTGGCTGCAAAAGAGAGCTCCCCAGACAGAGGCTAAGCTGTGAGGACAGGAGGAGCCAGGAGGTGTTCGCTCTTGCACAAAGGGTCCCTGTGAGTTGGAGTCAACGCCACCTCATCTAGCACCAACACGACCACACCACACACCAACACGACCACATCAGCACCAACACGACCACACCAACACGACCACACCTTCTCCGCCCTGCACTGCGATCCCTGTGAACGCATCCTTATCTGGGCTATATTGCATCATCTCCCTTATTTGCTCCTTCTACTAGATTCAGATCGTGGAGGCGTCGTGCACTTTTGAAGGCTGACGGAAAGAGACGTCAGACATTGTCTTTATTTCTCTTTGCTTTGCAAGCACATCTGATTAAGAAGGATCTGACTGTGTTCTCACCTCTCCCTAGTAAGACTCTTGCCAGGCAGATCCTCCCTCAGATTTCTCCACTGGCTCCTCCACTTCGCACTCACGGTAGTCTAGTCAATTCCAATTCATAGCAACCCTGTAGAACACAGTAGAACTGCTCCTGTGTATTTCTCAGACAGTATATCTTTAAAAAACCAGTTTTACTCATATATAATTCATGCACCATACAATCCAATGTTTTGAATAGATTCAAAACAGTGATGTGATCACACCGTAATCAATGGTATGACATGTTCTTCATTTTTGCACTCACAGCTCCCTTCAACCCCCAACTTCCCTGTCATAACCCTAAGAAACTATTAATACAGTTCCTATCCCTACAGATTTGTTTATCATAGACTTCATATAAACAAAATCAATCAACAAAACCCCCATTGGTAATAACAAAATAAAACATAGAAAAACTTTAATCCTAAAGAAAGCAGACATATTAAAAACAAAATAAATTACGAATGGATCAGAAGGGAAAACAAATAATAATATATTAAATTTTAACCTAATTCTATTGGCATTAATTCACTTTCTAATCCACTCTGTCTGAGGGCAAGGTTCTTCACATCCTTGGTCAAAGCTCTGAAAGAATTCAATAGCGGCTCATTCCGTGTGGGGCCTCTGTGCATGGATTTTGAGTTTTCAGGACTTTGTATTTCCGTCTGTTAACTGGGTGCTCAGGATTTAGGCTCTAGTTCCCTCCTTTGATCTTACTTTTGTTATTTACAGTCTTTGAATTACACAAGCTGATATGCGTTTTATGTATGGGCATAGCCCACATCTTACTTAGGTGGATGCTTGCTTTACAAGTTTTTAAGACGCCAGACACAATTCTTTGTGATAGCCAGGCACCATCTGATTTCTCCCACACACTTTAATGTGACACCCATGTCTTTGGTGATCCTTTGACGAGGGTAAGTATTAAGCAGCATCACATAATAAGAATTGATTGTGCGCAGGTTAGGGCTTCCAGTTAAATGAGAATTTTAGATTTATAAACCAGTTCACAGATCTAAAGGTGCATATAAGGACTATAAATATTTACAGAAGTGAAAAACCTAATTGTTCTCCTAAGGACTAGGTGGTGAATTCGAACCCTCGACCTTGTGCAATCCACTACACCAACCACAGCTCCTCCCTTACTTCCAGGGGTGGCAAGGGCTCGCCTTATTTGCTGGTCTGCGAATGTCTCAGCATCCTTTATCAGTTTTCTTAATTCTGCCCATACTTCTGTGAATAAATCTTCACCCTTGCTCCCTAGAATTTAATCACTGGGGCAAAATTCTGTTTCAGCCAGCACCCTGACAGATAAAGCATGAAACCATCAGACATATGAGCAAAAGGTATCCCAGAGGCTGTGTGCTTTGAGAAATATGTAACAAGGAAATGTTTTTCTTACACCGCAGCTGAGAACTCCTTCTCTTGTTTACATTACTTGCCAACCCCCAGTGACAACTCTTGTCCAGAGGTATAATACTCTAAATCTATCTTTTAACCATCGATTTATGTTTTCAAAAGGACCTTTAATAATGGGAGAAAGGACGTTAAATTAAAAACTAAAACTGAGATAAAGAAGGAAATAATAAGCACAGTATGTTTCAGTGCAGAAAAACCCAGCCATTCAGTGGCATACATTATATCTCTATTCAGTTTCTATAGGGACAGCCATCTTTCATTCTGTGATATTGTATCTCTTTCACATACTCTGCAGTCAAACAACCTTGCCTTAGTTCTGTTTTCAGACATGCTAAATTCGTTCTGACTTCAGACATCTTACTCCACTTGCCCTTGGACAGGTAACTCTCTTTTCTCCCTACCCTACCAAACCAAGGGAGTCTCCGGATTGGCTTTGTTTATCATTTGCTTCTCAGTTTGTGTTACCTCTTCCAAAAGCCTCCCTGTCCCTAGCCTCCCAATTCTCCCCCACTAGACTCTGCATCATACCCATTTGCTTCCCTTTAAAGCCTTTCATGTTTTATAACACTAATTAATTAATTGCTGTGTGACTGCACCTCCCAGTCAGTAGGATGGACGCTGAACAAAAGCAGATCTTTTCTTTTCTGACACATCTTTTCATTTTTTTCATTAGGAACAGTGACTGGGATACTGATATCAGGGGGCTAATTTCTCATGAGTGTTTTGATGTTCCCTTATAGCATATAAAACACATTGATAACTGAATAACTGAGTAAGTAGAGCTGAAACACATAGCTAGGAGGTGCCAAACTGAAAAGCAGATTAAACCAGGCTTATAGTCATGGAGACTGTGCTAGTCTGGGTAGACTAGAGAAACAAATTCATAGACACTCATACGTATATAAGAAAGAGGTTTATATACAAGAGCAATTGAATATTGAATAAACATCCCAGCCCAGTCCAGATCAAGTCCATAAGTCCAATACTAGCCCATATGTCCAATACCAATCTATAAAGTCTTCTTCAGACCCAGAAAAATACATGCAATAATGCTGAATGCAGGTGGATCACAGCTCAGTGGGTTGGAAGTCTTGTGGATCCAGTGGCGTTGTAAGCATCTAAGTGTTGGCAGGGGTCTCTACATGGCTTCTCTGGCTCCAGAGGTCTGGCTGTATCAAGGTAGGTCCATGTGGCTCCTCCAGCTCCTGGGGCATGGTGCCATGTGTCTTGTCAGTAGAGAATCTCTTAGACAGTGAGTCTTGAATCTTGTCAATAGAGAGTTTCCAAGGGAGTGAGCAGAGCAAGAGGGTCTGTCTTCCACCTCCAAGGAGGAAATCAAGCAGTTCTCTGAATTTTCAGGAGAAGGTCATGCTCACACAGAGGTCTCATTGGTTACCTCTTAATTAACATGCCAGCCTCCACCCCTTCACTCATAATCCTCTCAAACTGATCCCAGATTTTGTAATTACCAAGGAGATATAAAAATGTGATGCACTGGTTCAACTCACAGAAAGCCGGCCACTTATTTCTTTATAGTTTGGGATAAACTGAAAACATCCACTGACAACTTAGAGCAAAACTACAGGGCAGAGTAGAACTGTCTTTGTGGGTTTTCAGCATTGTAAATCTTTATATGAGTAGAAAGTTTCATTATTCGCCAATAGATTGGAATAAGAACTAACTAAAAGATATTCTAATTCCTAGTCTGGAGGACACTGTGCTTGATTTAAGGCTTTCTTCTCTGCAGACCAGAAGCCCACCACCTCCCTCATGGCCACACAGTCTCTGACAACTGAGTCCCCGTCCTGGTTTGTATGTTCAGTAGGTCTAAGACAAAGAAATCTTCCCTGCATGCTGACTGGCTTCTATGTTAACACTTTGGCAACACATTTTTCCAGTCCCTTGAATAGCTTTACATTTCCAGACCACCTCATTCATCCTGCCAAGAGAGAAACTCTGGAATCTAGTCAGCTTAACTTTATCCTAATGATAGAAAAGAGCGTATGGTATGGTCCCCTTCTCCAAACATGCGTAGAACAATAATTGTTCTAGTTACTGGAAGTACAGATTTTTTGATGCAGTTAATTAATATCTGACGACTCTAAACCTAACTATGTGGACGCCGTCTCCCACCCCCTTCCTAGCAGAAGAATGCACTTCAGAGGACAGCACTGGACTACAGCTTGGGGAGAGGGGCATATCTGATCAGAGCACCCAGGAGAAATGAAAAGGGATGGACAGGGAGGGGAGGACATCCTGGCCCACCAAGCCCTGAGGATGATTATCCTGCAAAGCGCAGACAATGCACAGAAAGGACCAGATCACAGGGCCAGTCCCACCACAAGACACGAGGTGCCTGACTAAGCCATAGCCCTGTGGGGGACAACACTGGAGACACAGTGTGGGAACTGTGCACAATCAGATCCCATCACGCTGGGGCAAAACACTAAGGGCATGCAACAGAGCAGCAAGGGGAGCGTAGTATTGAAATCCCTGGGAAATACCAAAAATAACCTTTGGAGACAGAGTGTGACACCCCATCAGACTTGACTGGAAAATACTCATGAAGGTCAACAAACAGACCTTGAACTATTTATAGTCCCCTTCATTTTTATCAGAGGCTGTCTTTTTGTTGTTGTTTTTGTTATTGTTTTATTGGTCTTGACTTCCTTTGTTGTTTTATTTGGCTTTGTCAGGTTTTTACGCTTATGAATGTCTCTACATGTCCATCTAGATAAGATAGGCAGGATAAACAATTTGGGGATTAAAAGAATGGGACCGATGGTTCCGGGGGACACGGGAAAAAGGAAGGGGATGGGGAAACAACCCAGGGACAAGAGAACAAGAAGGGAACTAAAATCAATGGAGAGAAGGGTGTAGGAGGCCTAGTGAGCTTAACCAATGACAATGTAGCAGTGAGGAATTACTAAACCCAAATGAAGGCCAAACATGATGGTGGGACAAGAGGAAAGTAAAAAGAAATAGAGGAAAGACCCAGGAGGCAAAGGACATATATAAAGTCTGTACATATGTAAACATATTTCTACATAACGAGAGGGGAATAGAATTATGTACGTTTATCTATATGTTAAGCATTAAGGCTGCAGATGGACATTGGGCCTTGACTCAGTACTCCGTCAGCACAAGAACACTTTGTTATAATAATCCGGCATTCTGTGATGCTCACCTTCCTGAAATGATCACTGAAGAAAAAAATTGGTGCATAAGCAAATGTGAAGAAAGACGATGGGTCCTGGCTATCAAAAGATATAGAATCTGGGGTCTTCTTAAGGCTTGAAGATAAACAAGTGTCCATCTAGCTGAGAAGCAACAGAACCCACATAGAAGAACCACACCAGCCTGTATGATTATGAGGTGTCGATGGGATCAGGAATCAGGCATTTAAGACACAGAACAAAATCATACCCAATATGAATGGGGGTGGGGGAATGGAGTGGAGACCCAATGCCCATCTGTAAACAGTTGGACATCCCCTCACAGAGAGGTCACAGGGAAGAGATGAGCTAGTCAGGGGTCAGTATAGCACTGATGAAACACACGACTTTCCTTTAGTTCGTTGGTGCTTCCTTCCTGCCACTATCATGACCTCAATTCTACCTTACAAGTCAGATTAGACCAGAACATGCACACTGCTACAGGTAAGATCCCGAAACACAGGGAATCCAGGATAGATAACCCCCTTGGTGCCAAAAAGGAGAATAGAGATACCAGGAGGATTAGGGAGAAAAGGGGAATCTATTCCAAGGATCAACTTAGAAAGAACCCTCTCCCAGGAGGATGAACAACAGAACAGTGGGTGAGGGAAGATGGAAGATGATGTAAGATATGAAAATAATAATCTATAATTTATCAAGGGTTCATGAGGGAGGGCTGGCGGGGGACGGAGGGGGAAGAAATGGGGAACGGATATCAAGGCTCCAGTGGGAAGAGAATGCTTTGAAAATGATGATGGCAGCATATGTGCAAATGTGCTCGACACACTGAATGAATGTATGGATTGTGAAAAGAGACGTAAGAGCCCCCAATAAAAGTATTTAATAAAAATTTAAATAAAAACTAATTAATCTGTCTGTTGGATCCATCAGTGAACTATGGTTCTAGAATCCAGCAATCAGCGTCTATGGAGAGAGAAGGCAGCTGTGCTGCCTTCTCAGCCATAAATGTTGATGTTCCACTTTCTTATGGCAAAAGAGAGACCATCAAAGAGACAATAACAAGAAACAGATGAAAGTAAAAGAAGATTCACGGACACAAATAAGAATAAAGATGAAGAAGCTGGAAAGTGAATGGTGTGTCTACTCCTCAGTGGATCACATCTGTGGGCAATCGGGAGAGGCATTAAAGTTACCAGAAAAGAATAAAATAACAGCCCTAATTTCCTTCATCTCGACAATTACCACTAAAATCTGCTTTTGCGAAAACCCAGCTGTGGTTTGGAGATTACTAATCACTTATTTATTTTTCAGAGATGTTGTCTGGTCACCTTTGATTTCCTGGCTCCACATGTTTGAATCAGTGATAGCAATGACATAAGAAGTGCCCAAACAGCTAAGGGAAGTATCATTAATAAAAAAAGACAAGCTCACGGTAGACAGTGAAAACAAATCCCAAATAATGAAAACAAAATTTGAAAGATTTGATGGTGACTTTATAAAACCATAAATTTATCCGCCAAAGATGTACGCTAATTTATTTATTTATTTTCAGTTTCTATATTTTGATTGCATTTATTCAGAATCAATGTTTACATTGTGTTTCAGTAGGTAGGAGAGCAGAGATGGGGGAAAGAGGTATTGAGCAATACATGAATAAATCAATACAATGTAAAAGATATTCAAAGTTATTAAAAGAAAACACACACACAAAGTAATATTTTTAGCTTAAAAAATCAGGATGCTATTTGTCTGCCTAAAACCATAATTACTTATTTAAAGCCGAGTGAAAGAGTAGAGAACTCTGGTTATTTATTTAGAAATCTTGCTAATTCAGTAGGGGAGATGTGGACCACAGAGCCACAATATGTTGAAAGTCATTGAAACAAAGCACCATGAGAATCAAATTAAGAGCACTGAAGAGGGGTGAAAAATCCTACATCACTTAAAGGTCTCTGCTCTCATCAGTCTCTCACGCTCTTTAGCTCACCAGGGGACAGTAAATGCCTTTCTCAAAGAGGGTCTATGTTCCCAGATGTTGCAGCTGGATTAATTGTGAATGCTTACCCCAGCTCCCCCCAGTCCTTCTCCACTTTAATTCATTCTTTACTGGCCTCTTATAACATTCTTTTCAATGTGAATTTTGTTGGACAAACAGTCTCGTGTTTCTGGGAACTGGAAATGGATAACATGCACACACAGTTTTGTCCTTCCAGACTCCAGCTGATTTATGGCCCGATGATGCTCGCCCTGATGGGCAAAGGAGCCTGTTGGCACCCACAAGCTCTGTAGTAGTGGGTCTGACTGTCAGCATTCCCACCATGATCCCTGTGTTCAGAGGTTTATAACCTGCCTGTAAAAATGCTGCCCGGAAAGGAGCGGATCTTACAAAATTGTTTTAAGCTACAAAGAGGAAGAAAGACAAAACATAACAAAAATATAATAAAACGTGTGCAATTTCAGACGCTAAACAAGTGCTTCTAAACTTTGAAAAGCCTGTGACTGTGCTGTGTGTGCACCCTACTGGCACTCAAACCAGTGCTTTGAAGTTCAGTGTTTTAAATATAAAATGAAGATACTTCTTTTACTTTGAAGAGCTGGTTATCAAAGAAGATTAATGTATAGCTTGCAAGTAAAATAATAATGGGAGCGGGTGGCTCTTTCCAGTCAGAGGCATTTTCCCACCTCCTGCATATGGATCAGGTAGTGCATCTGGCGGTTAGAAGTCACTAACGGTAATATTCAAAGTGAAGCCTGCTGAGTTATTCAGGTTTCATGACTCAAGATAGGCATAACTTCAAGAAATGTGCATAAGAATGTACTGGGCACAAAAAAGCTGACTGTGTTCTCAAAGAATAATATTATTTTAATAATACTGTAAACTCTCAGAGGAAGAAATTACTTGTGAGCCAATAAGAGTGGAGCTGATCCTATTGAAACTCTCCTGCACCCCCTGTGTCAGAATTTGCCCTGTCATTATCATCAAAGGCTCTCGGTCTTCCTGCATGGCATGCAAATCAAGAAGATCATATGATAAAGTGATTTTGTGCATTCATCATCAGAACTTTTGATGTTGCTGCTGGGCAGTAGGTGCCAGCTCATCGCGACACTATTACAACAGAATGAGCAGGTGCCCGGCCTGTGACAGCCTCTCAATTGTTCTTAGGTTGGAGCCTAATGTTGCTTTCATGAAGGTGAATTAAATGTCAGGTAACATTCTAGGTTCTGGAACATATTTGAAGAACAAGGAACACTAACTTTGAGGGACGAGAAGGTGTTTGGTTTATCACTGCAAGTCTTTGAATAGATTTGTTTGATTAACCCTTGCTAAGAAGCTGCATTTACAGCCTACGCAGACTGAATCAGAATCTGTATTTTAATAAGATTTGTGCATCAGGGGCACATGGAAATCTAGAAGAAACGATTGACAGAATTTAAAGGGTCTGTGAATTCATGGATTGCTGGACTCCACTCTTCAAATTTCAGAATCAAAGTATCTGAGATGGGGAGCAACCGTTTTTATTTCTAGCAAGTTACCAGGTGGTACTCATGATCAGAGAACTGTTTTAAGAATCACTGCCCCAAGGCCCACTGAAAGTACTTCCAGCTAGGCATTAGGATATTGCCTGTAAAGCTAGTGGTTCATATCTACCTGCTGCACCACTACAACGAAAAGATAAGATTTTCTATTTCTATTTTCTGCTTCCAGAAGGATGTGCAGTCTTGGAATCCCTATGAAGATAGGGTGGCTATAGGTTAAAATTGATCTGATGATGGCAGTGGGCTGTGTCCCAAGATATTCGTTAAGATATAATCCATTAATTTGTTTCACTAGCTGTTCCATCCTTCAACAACTGAGAAAATAATAACTCAAGTCAACTGTGTCCTGCAATGCAAAGAAGAAACTATCGACAAGAAAGGCTGAATGGAAAAAGGAGAGGGGTGGTATTATTACTGGGACATTCGGCCTCAGGCCACAGTACAAGGGGGATGGTCTCTTCACTTGCCAGCTGAAAATGGCCAGGAAAGGAGATTTTCCACAGGAGCAAAACTATTTATTAGGGTGATAGAGTGTACACCGGGATAGGGAGTGTCTATGCAGGGTTCAACAATCATCTCCTGCGACAAAAGTGTTGCAGGGTTTGTAAAGCTTTTGATGGGAAAGGATGTTATATTTATTCCTTAGGTAGGCTAAGATTCCCTGGGAAAGAGTCCATTTAGGCATAGCCGTGTGACTTGGGTGTGCATGACACAGTCCCTTCCACTTATTCTGGGATGTCACACTTGCGCGGTTCATTCAGGTCAAGGACCCATGTTCCTGAAAGTTATGCTGAAAGAATAGTATCCTATGTGCCTACTCAGGCTATCAAATCGACTTCACTGTCTGGGAGTCCAGACACTCTGAGTGTGATAATGCATGCCAGGCTAGCTACTCTTTGGGCTATCGAAAGGCTGTTTCAGCAGGGAACTCGGCCTGCCACTATGTATATCACAAAGGTGACCATTCTCACAGTCCTGGCGATAGTTCTTCTTTGGAGATTGTACTGCATGGGGGCAGGGGGTGTGTGAATAGAGTAGACAGAGTCAAACAACCTTGTTAATGCGTCTCAATGTCAACAAGACGAGGTTCTCCAATGTTAAACCGCAACCAAACCTTCTTAATATAAGATTCTTACATTTTAGGAGGCTTGTTGCTCCAGACTACTAGATCCAAGTTATGGCCAGTCCCACTAACTATCTCACAATTTGAGAGAAAGAAAGCACACGCAAGAGTCCTAAAGTTATAGTGTGTCCCCCACACACCTACTGCCATGGAGTTGATGATAAATCATGGTATCCTATATATGTCAAGTTTTGGAAAGTGTATATCTAAGGGTGCCAACAGTCTCATCTTTCTCTTGAAGAATAACTGGTGGATTTGAGGTTAGAAGCCAAATACTTAAACTGCTGCACCACTAGAGCTCCTTATAGAACGTCAAAGAGTGGTACTTTTAGCAGATCTAATTTATTGTACAGCTAAAATTACCATATATACTCGAATATAAGCCAACCTGAGTATAAGGTGAGGTATCTAATTATTACCTGGGAAACCAGAAAAACCAATTGACTCTAGTATAAGCCTAGGGTGGGAAATGCAGGATGTGAATTAACACAGAGACCAGAGGGGAGAGACGGAGGGCAGCCACAGACACATCCTTACCAGTTCAGCTGCCAGCGTAAGTGAATCACTATGGGTGCTTCTGCGAATTGGAGCCGTCCATGTTATAGGACAGCTCTGATTGGTTAGATGTGAGTAAACAAACATTCAAAGCCCTGAAGTGTCAGCGGGCCTTTGAATGAACAGCGGAGGAATGACAATCACCCACGAGATGTTACACCTCGCTGGGGTGCCACTGACCTGTGTATAAGTCGAACTCCAGTTTTTCAGCACATTTTTGTGCTGAAAAATTTAGCTTATACACGAGTATATATGATATATTAATAAGAGCTGCCTCATCAAGTTAAATAAATCTCTAGAATATACTCTTCAATTTAAGGTCTACTATAACAAGTTAAGGTTTAATATCAAAAGGGCAATGAAATATTTATTTTTTATTGTCTTGATTTTGGCTTTTTACATAATTGAGAGGACCTCTGCCTCCTTTTTTAACTTCTTAGGCATAAGGAATCATTGCTCAAGTTCAGCCTATGCTTTCCTTTCCAACAACATGCCAGATTGTGAAATTGGAAAATACATGACATCAACTGAAAAGTCCTAAATTTTAGTATTAGACCTAAATTTCAATAGTTTATATTCAAAATTTGTTTTCAGTTTAGTCGTTCAAGGATTTCATAGAATGGTAATTGTGCAATCAACCATCCACCCCATGATTTCCGTTCTAGAAATGGAAAAGCTAGACATGATTCATTACTTAGGGCTAACTCCAATCTAGTGGGTAAACAAAGAAATTCAGTCAGTTAACATTTAAATTAATGAAATGATTAGATTTGTTTTAAATGGTATGGAAAGCAAGTGAACAAGAAATAACAAAAAAAACTCTTAAAGAAACTGAAACAAAAGCACCTGGAGACTGGGGTTTGAAGCCAACTGAGGCCACTTCGAAGAAATGACATGTAAGTCTAAATGTGCAGTGAAATAGCCACTGTGAGAGCAGTTTCTGCCTTGCACCTAAGACACTACATGAGGAGAAGACACACAGCTTGAAAGGTGAGTCAGGGTAGGAATGAGCCCGAGGATTGGAGGTCCAATCACTTAGGTTACATTGAAAGGTTGCTTGCAGGCCTCTGACTAGATCTGATGGGCACGTTTTATGGGCCATTTTTGCAACAATAGTAAAATGAGAGGCTGCACTCCGATCAGACATAAAATAATGTAAAATCCCCACTCTTCATTTTCCTACAGAAAATAACCTTGCTAAGTTTTATCACTTCATGGTAGGCGATGGCTATAGTTTTGCCTTTAACAATGTGCATTAATTACTTGGCTCTGCACTTTAGAAGAATATAATTTATTTTTAAAAAGCTCTGGGTCCAGAAAAGATAAATGTAAATGAGAGGAATAACCGAAAACGTTATAGCAAAAAAATCCTTTTGTTTTAAAAGCACTACAACATATTGTCTTAAAAGATCATTACACATCATCTCGATGAATTGGAAATATGGACATTTCTTAGGAGCAGGAAATACAAAGAAACTAATATGTTACAGAGTTCTCTTTTTGGGGGGTGGTATTATAAGGGCCTGGATGGGGCCAGGTCTGGACTCCTCTGGCTACACAAAGAAGTTGTCTTTGGGGTTGATGTTGATAGGGGCTATCGAGTCAGTTCCAAACCAGAGTGACCCTATGGAACGGCATGAAGCACTGCCCAGGCCTGTACCATTCTCCTAACAGACCTTCTAGCTGAACCCATTGTTGCTGTCACTGTCTCCATCCATTTTATTGAGGCTTCTCCCTCTGCACTGCCCCTCTACTTGCCCACTGTCCTTCTTCAGGGACTCGCCTCTCTTGTTAGCTTGTCCAAAGCACGCGGAATGAAGTGGCACCAGCCTTGCTTCTCAGGAGCATTCTGGCTGTACTCCTTCCAAGACAGATGTGTTTGTTCTTTTGGCAGTCCACGGGACTTTCAATGGTCTTCCCCAGCACTGCCAATCAAGGGTGTGGGGAAACCAACTCTACAGCCAGCCACGGATGACTGCCTTGAGCCAGAGGACACTGATACTTTGGCCTGGCACACCTCATTTTCCTGTCTTAACCCCAATAGCCTATCCACACCAAACGGACAGACAATACATGTATGAGGATTTAAAAGAAAAGGTAAGAGTACCCTAAGTCAGGATCAGCAAGTATTAAAAGGATACAGTATTTTTGTCACAACATTACTCCTCTGCCATGCTGACAAGCATGGCTCTCTCTGGTCCATGGCTTCTTTCCTTCTTGGCCAAGAGCTCCTTTAACTCACTGCCATTGACTCTGAATCAGACTTCAAAAATACCCTATAGGACTGAGTATACCTGCCCGTGTTGCTGAGATGAAATATTTACAGGAGTAAAAAGCCTCATCTTTCTCCCACATGTGGCTCCTTTAGGGCTGATAAATACCCAAGAGCACCCTACTCGGTAAGCCAGCCTCCTGCGTGAAGCATTCAACTTCATTCGTCTTGTGGGCCCAGAATCCTGCTACTCCACGGCTGTGTCCATGGGCTCACTGCTGCTTCTCCCCACGCTTCACCCCATCCCTCTCTCTTGCCGGGCTTGGGATTCTCTTTTCCCGCTTCTGTGTTTGCTGACTTGATACAAAGAACAATAGCAAAACTGAACAACCCCCAAGCTCTTAGTGTCCTCGATACAATTATTCCCATGTTCCCACCCAATTATTTGGAGAGTCACAAAGATGATGTATGGAGGAGCCACACCAAGGAATTCAGTGCACAGAGGGCTGAAAGAAGGCAACCTGAAGGAAGTGGTAGGTGGCATACAGTGAAACACACAGGTCAGTTCGGTGAACTGCCATCCAGATCACACGTCCTGCTCATACTCTCAGAAATTGCCGACTGGGCAAGTTCCAGAGACCCGGGCATATTATCAGCTCTGTCTTGGCCAAGAAAAACATCAACAGCCGTCAGTTAACAGAGAACTAGAACATTAGTGTTCTAAACTCTAACTGGCTCATAAAAAGAGGAGGCTTCAAAAAGTTTGAGGAAAATGGAATTAAGAGATAACAGAATGATTCCAGGAAGTTTTGGAAGCTCCCTGATACATTCAAGTCTAGAAAAGTTCCCTCATTCTGCTTACTTCCTGTCATGTTATCAAGCATACACCTTGCTTATATATCTGCTTGCTGCTATGTACAAACTATTTGGGGGAAAAACATACATTTTAAGACAATGTCCTTAATCTCAAGGATGTAAAGTTAAAACTCAATGTTTTCTTTTAAGGTTGGCTGGGAAGATTCTCTATATCATAGAAGAATTAATCTTAAGGAGCCCTGGTGGCAATGTGGTTCTAACCGCAAGGTCACAGTTCAAACCACCAGTTGCTTCGCAGGAGAAACACTACTACTCCTGTAAAGACTACTGCTGTCAAGAGTTTGGATCTCAGAAACCCACAGGGGCAGGTCTACTCTGCCCTGTAGGGTTGCTATGGGTTGCCATCAGCTCGATGTTAGTGAGAAGTGGGTTCATCTTCAGCGGTCAATGTCAGCAACGGACTGGCTTCAGGTGTGGCACATAACATCCTTCCACTCATCCTTGTTAAGTCAGCTGGAGACACACATCAACGCACCCAGGGACAAGTCTTCTGCTTTGTTTCTTTCTTATGCCGCAGTCTTTTTGTCTGTGGCTTTTCTAGCTTTGTTTGTCATGAAAACACAGCAGGTACAACCATTTTTGACTTCATTCCTGGCTGTGATCCTCTTCTGTAAACATTTCCTTGAAGTTAAAATGAAAACAACTCTTCTTTTTCCAGCAATGAAAGAAGAGCAATTTATTATTATTTTTATGTCCTGAATAAAACATCAAAAGCACCCAGCGAGGGCCATTTAAACGCAAATACCCTCTTGACCTCCCCTTAAAAGTCTGGGTTCCTTGGGAATTCCCAACAATTCATGTTTCTCTAAAACATTCCTCTTTCTTCCCTGCTAAGAAATTCTACCATCTCTCTCCTTGGTAAGGCGGTATAAAAACATTTGGATGCTTTGTTCACCACCTGGGCTCTTTGCTTTGAGGTTCTGGCCATTTATTATTCCCAACAGAAAATGACAGCATCTGATTTTGTTGATCTACAGGCGCAGAGAGGCCTGGGAGCTGAGTATGCATATCATTATGGCTCAAGACACATATAAACATTCTATGTACATACTTTAGCAAGCACAATGTATTTATAATTACACTGGAATTTCAGGGTTCAAAGCAAAGGCACAAAGAGAGACGCTTTGATAAACTCTTTTTTGTTTGTTTTGTTGCGCATCGTCTCTTGGCTTGGCCCTAAGACCAGAAACACATGATTTCAAAAGGAAACAATGAGAAGAAAGCACAGCCAGAGGAGGGGGGTTACCTGGCAAAGCCAACGCCTCTGCTGACTCCGTTGGCGTCTCTTAGTATCCTGGTGGAAATGACGTGCCCGAAGGGTTTCAGCATATTCTCCAGCTCCTGCTCATCCATAGAAATAGGGAGATTGGAGATGTATAGGTTTGTGGGGTCTTGTTCTTGTTGCTAAAGGAATAAAAGAAACAAAGGTAGTGAGTTCCAAAAGGAGACTTATTTCACAAACTTACATGCAGACTTCCAATTCCATTTTCCTACCTGCCTTCGAACGTGCCTTTCCTTGGGCCGCTACTTTTTCTATAAATTGACTTCTGGCTCAGAATGTTTCTCCTAGAATATCTTTGCCCAGACTTTGCTGACAAATACTAATAAATTTGCTGAAACTGAACTAAGAGAAATGTATTTTTTTCTATGAAGACTATGTACTATTCTTACTATTATCACTCAAATGTAATTCTCACTGTTTACTAATGATGTTCTACTTAGTAACCTACTAGGCATTGTTCTAAGCACTAACCGGAGATTATTTCATTCACTATCGCCATTAGCACCAGTTGCTGTTTTGAAGACGGCAAAGTTAACCTTTATTTTGTCCAAGTTACAAAGCTAGCGGGTTTCAAAACTAGAACTGAAATGTAGACCTATCACCAAAGACCACTATCTTCACCACTCTGCGAGTCCCTGCCTTCCATTAGACCAATGGTTCTCAATGTGTGGTCCTCTCTTGAACAGGCGTCATCAGCATAGCTGGAAAAGTTGTTAGAAATGGACATTCTCTGGCCCCATCTGAGACCTGGAAAGTCGGAAATTCTAAGTGTGCCTGTGGCCCAGGAACGTCTTTGGACAAGCTTCAGAGGCAACTCTGATAACGGCTCGTTTGAGGATCCCGGCTGTAGACCACATGAGCAGTTCTATACAAAATAGGCCATCTACTTTTCCTACTTTGGCAGCAACAGGGTTCCAATAGACATTGCTTAGTAAAATGGATAGGAAACTACAATTGTTGACAAGGTAGTTAGTCCCCAGATTATGAACATGTTCTGTTTTTAGGTCTGATTGACGTCTAGTCTGTATGTATCTAAGAGCAGGTAGGTATAACTTGTGTCTGACACTAGTTAGTCAAGTGTGTGACTTAGTATATCATATGCAGTATACTTCTCTAGGCACAAAGGAAGAATTCCACATACACTAAAATGTCTTTAACATAATGATAAATAATAATGTTTTGTGCAATCAAAATTAACATCCTTTAGTTATTACAAATCATTGAATGTACCTTAAATTTTTCATAAAATAGGCTTATATAAATAATAGATAGATGGATAGACAGATATAGATAGTAGGTGTGATTCATAACCCAGGCCCTATCTGTATTTACATGTGCACAGATGTTCTTTATTTATGCAATGAATTTGATAAGCTAAAAATGAGTTGTATTTTTTGCTGCAGCATAAACTATAGCTATGACCCAATACAGTAAATCAGTTGATACTAAAACATATCAGACATTTAATTGAACATTATATCTTAGCTTAAAAAGCAACTTTTATTTCAAAGCAAATAAAGGTATTAAATTGAAAAATGACATTTGAAGTCTATGGGAAATTACATTATATGATAGTAAAATAACTTCTGTGAAAAGCTGCCTTATATTATGTCAAAAATGCAAGTTTTAAAGCACAATAAAACTATATGGTTAGCAAATTTTCAAATATTAATTCAAGTTAAGGATAAATTTTAATATACAACTAAATTTCCATTATTTTTACACTTCTAAATATTCAGGCAGGTTATACTGGTTTTTATTAAAATCCAAGAGGAAAAATATATAATTAGATTATTTTAAAATATAATTCCATTGTAAAGATTCTTTTATCATGTAAAAAATAGGAAAATAATTATTCAATCTGAAAAAGACAACTCAGGTTTTACATTTAGAAATAACAAAGTAGAAATTATATAGCCGAAGCCAGTCTGTCTTTGTCTTCTTTCTCTCTCTCTCTCGCTCTCTCTATCACACACACACACACACACACACACACACTCTTAATCTTGTTGGCAAGTTCCTAGCTGGAAAACAGATATAATGTTCTTCCTAAATAATTATAATCTTATTTTCTGGTTGGAATAGAAAAAATTAGAGAGAACTCTCAAATATGTAATGATAATAATTTAAAACTATATTAATTCAATTTTAACTTTTATCATATTTCACTCTCCACAATTGAGCTTTAATCTTTATATCATTACTGGAAAGGTAGCTTAGAAAATAATTACACCTACAGGATAATGAGGAAACAGAGGCATGACAGAGTCATCATCTTGCATGAGAACAATCCAATAACTAATGACAGCAGCAGATTTTGATATAGTAACAAAGTGTCATGTCTAAACTCACTGCCATAAGTCTCATTTCAACCTATAGTGATTCTCTAGGACAGAGAACTGCTCCACAGAGTTTCCTAGACTGTCATCATTTTGCAGGAACAGATAGCTTTATATCTGTTTCACCCATAGAGTGACTGGTGGGTTTGAACCTGCCTTGAATTCAGCAGTCCAATACCCAACCCACTCGGTCACCAGACCTGCTTTCTTACTGTCGTTAACTTTATTTCCATCAGCTTGCTGTTTCCCATACTTCAATCATTTATATTTCATCTTGGACATCTTCCCCAGCTAGATAGCATTGTCTTCTAAATAATATTTCTTTAAATTGACATTCATTTGGGAATTAAATAAATCAATTTTAGAGAAAAGATGCTGTCCCCACTACTAACTAGCCAGTGTTAAGTGTCATAAATAGAAGATGACTATAAAAATAGCAGACATGTCAATATTTAAACATTGTAACTAGATAACTTTTTGTGCAGCAGGTATTGAGTCTCTTAGTTGATTTTCCCTTTGTTACAAAGGTGATTTGTAAATAAGACAGGTGTTCAAAACACACTAGCACTACAAGGAACTTTTCTTCTGGGGAAAAAACCAGGAGAGAAAGATAATCAAAAAAGGAGACTTATATATGCTATAAGGTTCATGGTTCCTGTTTTCCCTGGCCCTCTAATTTACTAAACACGATTTCCTTCTCTGGGTCCAGGTCCCTTCTGATAACATGTCCAAAGTTTGTGAGAAGTCTCGCCATCTTTGTTTCCATGAAGCATTCTGGCAGGCACTACTTTTTCCAAGGAGGTTTTGTTTGTTCTTCTGACAGCCTGTAGTATAGCCAATATTCGCCACCAACACTATTCAGAGGCGTCATTCATTTTGGTTTTTTGAACTTCCCACCTTCTCATGAACACGAGATGAGTGGAAAGACTGTGGTTTCCATCACGTACCTAACTCTGAAGGGCCAGCTGTTCCATACTTTAAAGAAGTCTTTGGTACTAAAATTGCCCAATTTTAAAAAAAAATTTTTTTTTTATTTTAACAATTTATTGGGGCTGATACAATTCTTTTCACAGTTCATACATATACATACATCAATTGTATAAAGCACATCTGTACAGTCTTTGCCCTAATCATTTTTTTCTCTTTTCTTCTTTTACATTTTATTAGGGACTCAAACAACTCTTACCACAATCCATACATATACATACATCAATTGTACAAAGCACATCCATACATTCCCTGCCCCAATCATTCTCAAGGCATTTGCTCTCCACTTAAGCCCCTTGCATCAGGTCCTCTTTCCCCCCCCCCTTCCTCCCCATTCCCCCCTCCCTCATATGCCCTTGGTAATTTATACATCGTTATTTTGTCATATCTTGCCCTATCTGGAGTCTCCCTTCCCCCCTCTCTGCTGTCCCTCTCCCAGGGAAGAGGTCACATGTGGATCCTTGTAATCAGTTCCCCCTTTCCAACCCACTCACCCTCCACTCTCCCAGCTTCGTCCCTCACACCCTTGGTCCTGAAGGTATCATCCACCCTGGATTCCCTGTACCTCCAACCCTCATATGTACCAGTGTACAGCCTCTGTCCTATCCAGCCCTGCAAGGTAGAATTCGGATCATGGTAGTTGGGGGGAGGAAGCATCCAGGATCTGGGGGAAAGCTGTGTTCTTCATCGATACTACCTCACACCCTAATTAACCCATCTCCTCTCCTAAACCCCTCTATGAGGGGATCTCCATTAAAATTGCCCAATTTAATGTAGTATTTGACTCAGTGACTATTTCTTCCATGGACATTGATTATGGATCCAAGTAAAATGCAATCCTTCACAACTTGACACGCTTCCCTTTTATCCTGATTGATGTTGCTCATTGCTCCACGTGGGAGGATTTCTGTTTTCTTTATGTTGAGGTGCAATCTTTAAGGAAGGCTGTGGGCTGTGACTTTCATCAAGTACTTCATGCCCTCTCCTATTTTAGCAAGTAAGATTACATCATCTACATATCGCACTTTCTTTCTCCCCCCCCCAATAGTCTTATTTATAAAAAAATTCACATTATATACTTCCACAGTTAGGTTGCTTTAAAAAAAAGAATTGTAGCTACATCCTCGCAATCAGTTCTAATGCTCCCTCCACCTTCCAATATTCTTCATTTGCTCCCCATTTTCCCTCAACCTCCTCCACCCTCTCCCAAAAATATTACATCAGTATTGTCTCCATGCATCCATTCCTTCTAAGCTTCAAAAACTGGTAAACATCATAGAACAATAATAATAATAAATGAAACAAAACAGAAAAAAAATAAATAAAAAGGAAAAACCCACACATTTTCTGTCGAGGAACAAGGGAGACATATTTAAAGCTAGGGTAAATTCAGGATGGGTCAAGAGGGAGGTCAAGTGGCCAGGTATCAGATTGTGCAGGTTATTCACCAGTCTCCCTCCACCCCTGTGGAACACCTCTGTTCTTCATAACGTCCAACTTCTTGGATTCTTGGGATAAGTAGGGTGAAAGCTTACAACTCTGCCACACCCTTTTCTTGATTTTAAAGCACGCAGTACCCCTTTTCCTGTTCAAATGCTGCTTCTTGGTGTGTGCACAGGCTTCACATGAACACATGGCAGCCCCATAAATGGTTCAGAAAAGGCTTAGCCTTCTGCAACCCTCCATCAAGCTAAACAACCAAATACCACTTCTCCCATTGGCCCAAGGTGTTATACAACTCGTATCATGTTTGCTGGGCAGCCAGCCACTAGATGACCCTGCTTCAAATCCATTTCCAAAGTCTTTGAGCATGGAATGCATAGAAGTTTCTCCAAGTGGTGTGCTATAATCCCACAGAGCTTAGTACATTAGAGATTTCTTGTTGCTGTTCTTGGGTGCTAGTGAGCTGGTTCCAACCCACACATAGTGAAATGAAACACTGCCCAGTCCTAGGCGATGCTTGCCCTCACGAGGGTTCTCATGCCAGGGCCCACTGCTATGTTCACTGTGTCAGTCCATCATCTCCTGCAGGCCCGTCCTCTCTTTCCCCACCCCTCTGCTTTTCCACACAGGATGTCCTTCTCCAGGGACTGGTCTCTCCTGACAGCCACCTGGTTCTGTGAGACTTTGGGTTTCTTTCTTTCTCTCTCTTTCTTTCTTTCTTTCTTTCTTTCTTTCTTTCTTTTCATCAAAACAATTTTATTGGGAGTGACTACAGATATATCATTCCATAGTTCACATCAAATAGTATTATACAATTACTACCACAATCAATTCAAACCATTATTTTCCTTCTAGAACTTCTTGACTCAGCTCTCATTCAAACACCCCCACTCCTGCCCACACACACACTGTAGCCCTCAGAAACCTTTATTCTACTTGCTGTCCCTACAGGTTCATCAATCCTGGGCTTCATATACTGAAAAACACATAATAAAAATTCAAGAGCACATCTGCGACAAATCCCAATATGATCAAACCAAAAAATACAGAAAAATGTTAAGACCAGAAAAGACCTAATGTGCAACAGAGGGGGGAGAGATTTATCTTTTAGATCTTTTATAGCCATCTCTCGAATGTACTCCTTTTAGTAAACAGTTTCCTTCCATCCCTCTATTATGGATAGAGGGAAATCAACAGAGGCATATTTCCTATGTAGATCCCACTTTCATCTATAACCTTCTGCAAATTGGATCCTCAGAATTTGGGCTCTGAGAGTATTCACTCCTTTGACTTCAGAGGATATGATTTACAATCCTTTGGTGACTGATGTTGGCGTGCTTCTTCCATGTGGACTTAGTGGACATCTCACTAGATGGCTGTCTGTTTGGAAACAAGTCTTTAAGACCCCAGACACTATTTTACCTGATAGCCAGACACCATCTAATTGCTTCACCACACTTTGCTACAGCACCCACATCTTCAGTGTTCCCTTCCTGAGATTGTATAATCAAGCAGGGCCATGAGGTAAGGACTAATTGTTCTGAAATTGGAGCAAAGATTTAGTGTGGGCCCCGAACCCATTCTTGAATCTATGTTTGTTTGTTTATTCTTATATGCCCTTGATACCCTTTTACAACTTCCTTGTTAATTGATGCTAGAGAGTCTTCACATCCCCCCGAGGTATAACTGTCATTATTGACTTTGATTAGTCCCTAGTACTAATTTTTTAAAGTCCTGTTGAGAAAGGGATATTTGGCCAAGGTAGGCTAATTTCATATCACAGATTGGGTTGTAATTCACACGGAAGGCTATAATCCTTGATCTTCATCAGCAAGTGCTGCAAGTCCTCCTCACTTTGAGCAGACAAGGTTGTAGCACATGCATGTTGCATGTTGTTAATAAGCCTTCCTTGAATTCTGATGCCACATTATTCACATAATCCTGCTTCTCTGCTAATTTGCTCAGCATATGAATCAGTATGGGAAGAAGACAACCCCGAGGCACACCTTTCCTGATTTTAGAACATTCAGTATTCCCTTGTCCTGTTCCCACAACTGCATCTTTATCTATGTACAAGTTCTGCATGAGCAAAATGGAATTCTCATTCATATCAAGGTTATTAATGGTGTGTTATGATCCCAAGAGTTGAGTGCCTTGGCAAAGTCAATCAGACACAAGTCACCATTTTCTGGGTGTTCTTTGCTTTCGGCCAAGATTTAACAGACATTGTCAAGGGTAACCTCTGTTCTACAACCTCTTCTGAATCTGGCCTTGACCTCTGGCAGCTCCTTGTCAACGTACAGCTTTAACCATTATTGGATTAGATTCCTTAGTAAGGTATTTTAACTCCAATTATAAATTTAAACAAGCAGGCCAACAAGGCAGTTTTTTAATAAAATACAACGTTGAGTGGTATTTCTTGATTTGTATTTGTAGAGAGCATATAATGTTGGATAGTGTTCATAGTAATTATTTTCTTTGAAATATAGAACTACTTGAATACATTTGTAGCTTTAATAACAGAATATGCTATTTTATAGAATAGAATTTAAAATAATGTATATCTATTGATATATTCATTTTCAATTATCTTATCAGGTTTATGTAAGTAGATAGACACTTCCAAAAGACTCATTGATTTGCCATTTCAGAAAATAACTTTGTCTTGTGATAACCTTAATGCAAGAGAGCTTTAAAATAATATTTTTAAACTTAGATATTTATGAACAATAGGAAGCATCTTATCCAATCTGATTATTTAATAGATGAAAAATTCAGAAGATAAAGGCTTGATTATGATTTAATCAAGGTCACCCAACCAATTAGGAAGAGGTCTGGAGTAGAACCCATATGCTTGTATATTGTTCAATTATCCTTTCTAATCCATGACAGTATTTGAAAGAAATATTTGTGCTGACAAAAGTCTCCGGACTCTCAGCAGTCTGTGATGCTCATCTTCCCTACATGATAGCTGAAGACAAAATGGGTGCATAAGCAATGTAGTGAAGAAAGCTGATGGTGCCCAGGTATCAAAAGGTATAGTGTCTGGGATCTTAAAGGATTGAAAATAAACAAGTGGCAGTCTAGCTGGGAAGCAACAAAGTCCACGTGAAAGAAGCTCACCAGCCTGTGTGATCATGAGGTGTCAATGGGATCAGGTATCAGGCATTTAAGACCCAGAACAAAACCATACCCAAGGTGAATTGGGGGAGGCAGGGACATGGAATAGAGACCCAATGCCCATCTGTAGACAATTGGACATCCCCTAACAGAGGGATCACAGGGAAGAGATGAGCCAGTCAGAGTGAAGCAAAGCACTGATGAAACGCACAACTTTCCTCTAGTTCTTTGATGATGGACGGCATATGTGCAAATGTGCTCGACACACTGGATGAATGTATGGATTATGATAAGATATGTAAGAACCCCAAATAAAAATATTTTTAAAATATCTCTGGACTCCTTGTTCTATTCATGTGTTCTTATTCATCAATGAACTTTAGCAACAGACTTAGGGCTGTGAACAAAAGTTCCTCACTGCAGTCAGCATGCTATAACATAGCTGCCAAAGGAATACACTAGTCTCATAGGCTAGTTTGTAACAATGTACATCTACATGCTATACAACTGCATCATGGTAAGTAAGTGTCCCATTGCGATCTGTTTCTCCAGCTTTTCAACTTTACAAGAATCTCTTGATTTATTGTTCAGTTTTGTCAAGTGCTCAAGAAAAATAAGAGATAAGTACCTTCTTCATTTTTAATGAAGTAGAGACCTATCACCTCCCTCAAAAACATATAAATATTTTCTGCCTGAAATGATTTCCCTTTTCTTAGGGTTCTTCTCATATGTAAATGGCCAAAGTAAGATTTCTTGCCACAAATGTCTTTTTCAGAACATTTGAAGATGTGTAAGCAAATGAGGACATACACTGGTCAAAATTGTGGTCCGCATGTGGATTAAAGATGTTTGTTTCTGTGCTTTGGACCAATCATAAGGACATTTACCTAAACCAGACCCTGAAAATTCTGTGAACAGAAAACTCTTCCTAAATTTCATAACAATCTGAGAAAGTATACAATTTAGAAAAAATTGTAAAAATATCCAGAATATAGTTATTACACAAAATAGACATGTTAGAATGTTATTTTTCAAGTTACTGAGGGATGAGACGTTTGTTTTTTTTTTTTCAAATTTCCAATCTGTACTAGATCAATATTTTGTACAGGGTAATGCAAATGAATTGGTAGAATTTAAAATAAAATGGTTTCCAAAATTCAAGCTCCAGAGTTTTTCTACAACATTCCATAAACATAAAATTACATTGTAGATTTGATGCCATGTGAATTCAAAGGTTTTAATGTTGACCCTGATTTCTAAGCTATAAACAGTCTGTGAATGAACCTTAAACAGCACTGTATTGGAGGACAGATTCCCTAGTTGTTTACCCCAAATACAACACCTGGACTCAGACTAGGTCATTAATTCCCCTGTTTCGTATTGCAAGTCCTCTTTTTCAATAACATTGTGTACAACCTATTTTGTTTTTACAGTCACTTTGCTTTCTCAAGATGAATTACCCTGAGAAGTGGTGACAAAACATTCAGAAAAATCCTTAAGAGGTGACAGAACACTAAAGCAAGTCTGTAACTATAGGTGTTTAAAAAGACATCTAGAGCGAATTGCAGGTAGCCTTAAGATTGTACTATTACTATGTTATAAAAAGTGGCATTTTGTACTGCTCAGAGTGCTTCAAGGTTATTGTATCTCAGTTGGCCTTTAATAGTAACCCGATGAAGTAGATGGGACAAGGGGTATTATCCTCTTTGTACAGATGAGAAGATGGGTCCCCATAACCTGAGTAGTTGAACCAAGTCAATGGCTAGCGAGTGATTCAACTGCCATCATAAGTGATACTTTTTGATTCCTGAGCCAGTGCTCTTTCTACCACAATACAACTGGTCCTGCAGATAACTTATAAATACTGCTCTTGAATGGATAAAACCCTGTAGAAAGGAAAATCAACAGGAGATGGAAGAGTAATTTTATTTTAATGGAATAGTGTGTTTTAAAGTGATAGCAATTTGAAGATGAGTAAAAATAAAATCTAAATGCGTCCTCTCACCAAGAAAACAGAAGCAGGGAGGCAGCATCTCCAATGTTAGCAAGCTTCCCAAAAGAAACCGGCTAATTTCAAATGGGTTTCACATTAAATTTTTATAAAGATATTATCACAGTCCTGATAATATTATCAGCTTGTTTGACTCATGACTATAGGAACTGCGGTGCCTCTAGATGGACTCAGCATGAACCTGCTGTTCATATTTGCTTCAATACCTTACCTGTGTTAATTTTGTCAAGCCTGTATTGGATAAGAACTGGATGCTTGTTTAAAAATCATTTTATTGAGGGCCTCATACAACTCATCACCATCCAAACATACATCAATTGTGTAAAGCACATTTGTACACTCATTGGCCTCATCATTCTCAAAACATTTGCTCTCACTTAAGCCTTTGGCATCAGATCCTCATTTTTCTTCTCCCTCCCAACTACCCCTTCCCTCATGAACCCTTGATAATTTATAAATTATTATTTTGTCATATCTTACACTTTCCGACGTATCCCTTCACCTACTTTTCTATTGTCCATCCCTCAGGGAGGCTATATGTAGATCCTTGTAATTGGTTCCCCCTTTCCACCCCACCCTCCTTCCACCCTCCCAGTATCACCACTCTAAGCATTGGTCCTGAAGGGATCATCCTCCCTGGATTCCCTGTGTTTCCTCTTCCTATCTGTACCAGTGTACATCCTTTGGTGTAGCCAGATTTGCAAGGTAGAATTGGGATCATGATAGTAGGTGGGGTGGGGGTGGGGGTAGGGAGGAAGCATTTAGGAACTAAAGGAAAGTTGTATGTTTTATACTGCACACTAACTGGCTCATCATGACCATCTTGTAAGGGGATGTCCAGTTGCCTACAGATGGTTTTGGGGCCCCAATCTTCACTCCCCCTCATTTACAATGTTTTGATTTTTTTGTTCTTTGATGCCTGATACCTGATCCCTTTGACACCTTGTGATCACACAGGCTGGTGGGGTTCTTCCATGTGGACTTTGTTGCTTCTGAGCTAGATAGCTGCTTGTTTACCTTCAAGCCTTTCAGACGCCAGACGCTATATCTTTTGATAGCCGAGCACCATCAGCCCTCTTCACATTTGCTTATGCACCCATTTGTCTTCGGCAATCGTGTTGGGAAGGTGAGCATCCTGGAATGCCAGTTTAATAGAACAAAGTATTCTTGCATTGAGGAAGTACTTGAGTCGAGGTCCAATGTCCATCTGCTACTTTAATACCAAACCTCTAAATATTTGTACATAGATCTATTTCCATATCCTCATATATAAATATATTTACATATGTATGTACCCTTATTTAGACCTCTATAAATTCCCTTTGCTTCCTAGCTCTTTCCTCAATTTCCTTTGACTTTCCTCTTGTCCCTCTATCTTCATTTAGATTTCAGTAATTCCTCTCAGTTACATACCCTTGATTATGCCCTTCCAGGCCTCCTATACCCTCCCTCACCACCAATGTGAATCACTTGTTGTTCCCTTGTCCCTGGGTTTGTTAACATCACTTCCTTTCCCCCACTTCCCCCTCTCCCACGTCCCCCCAGAACCATGAGTCCTGTTGTTTTCTCCTCCAGATTGTTCATCCAGCCTATCTTATTTAGACAGACCTGTGAAGACAATAACATGCACAAAAACAAGACAGAACAAAACAAAGCAATGAAAGAAAACAAAACAAGAACAAGTCAATGACAACACAACAACAATAAAGAAAAGCCTGTAGTTAGTTCAAGGACTATTTGTTGGCCTTTAGGAATATTTTCTGGTCGAGTCTGATGGGGTTCCAAGTCCTGGCCCTAAAGTCTATTTTTGGTATTCCCTGGGGACTTCCTTGCTCTGTTCCCCCTTATTGTTCTGTTGCACGCCCTTAGTGCTTTGCCTCGATGTGGTAGAATCAGATCAGGTGCAATTCCTACCCTGTGTCTCCAGTGTTGTTTCCTGTAGGGTTATGGGTTAGTGAGGGATGAAGGACTGAATGTTTTGACTTCCATAATATGACTTCAGCATTCTGCATCACAAAGGCCACACTGCCTTGGATCAGGCACAGACAGGAGCAGCTTGTGGTTCAATGACAGAATTTTTGCCTTCGATGAGGGAACCCCCATTCAATTCTTGGTTATTCTTTTCAAATGCAGTCCCTATCCCTTTGTATTGAGACTTGTAAGTTGCTAGGGAACTGAAGAGGATTCAGTGAAGTTTCTAGACCATGACAAGCTAGGAAGAAAGGCCTGAGAATCTACCTCCCAGAAATCAGTCAAGGAAAAGTCTATGAAACGCAGTGGTTCCGTCCTACCTGGGGTCACTACAAGTCTGGAACGATCCTGAGACAGGAGCTCCATAGGCATAAACACAAGAGTACAAACCACAGCAGGGATGTAAGGAAGGATGCCCAAGTCAGCTTGTGACTCTAAATGATGGCCTAGGCAGACAACCTCTTTGCTAAATGAGAAAAGGGGCTCCCCTATGTTTTAAAGTGCCCTCTTTCTCTGTGAAAAGAGAGTTAATGGTTTCCTTCCCGCTGCTTCTGGATGGAGACGTTGGGTGGCACACAGGTTAAGCGCTCAGTTGCTAACAGAAAGGCTGGCAGTTTGAACCCCTCCACTGATAGAAGACCTTGCAATCTGCTCCAGTAGAGTTTACATGCTAGCAAACTCGTGGAGGCAGTTCGATTCTATCACACTGCACTGCTCCGAGTGGACAATCAAAGCTCACGCACCCAGTCATAGTGACAATCTGTGCACTGATGGAGTTCCAGGCAGGTGATGCCACACGTTCCTTGTAAAGCAGCAATAAGAGCCATGTCTCTAAGAAAAGGTGTTTCGGATAAACAAAAAGCACTTATGTTTACAGATTCAATGAAAGCACTCCATTGGCAACTGGAGTGCAAGTCCTCAAGTTCAGTTGGTGAGTTGAACCCTGGTGCAAATTTCTGTGGAGGGCTAATTGTGAGAGAACACTCAGAGTTCCTGGTCACCTGAACACCAGTCATTTCTACTCTTCCTTTCGCTGTGGGGGGAGGAGGGGGGCAGCTTTGGCTTCTGGACCAATCAAGCCTGATGTGCACGATAATGGCATGCACTTTGTACGTCTTTATGGCTGCATTTGAATTACCTGTGGTCCTGGGATAGATGGCAAAATTGGACTCCTGGCTTCCCTTGACTTCTCCCTCCACAAGCACCTCATGAACTCGATTTCAGTATCACCAGTTATCAGCCCTGATGAGGTGGTTTCTCCTGTGAGAGAATGCTAAATGAACATTTTACAATATTGAGATCTCTCTGTGATTTTAGTCTAATGGTGTACTATTGCCTAGATAGATATGGTTTTGCATTCAGGGTCCTGATGGCTGAAAATGAGAGCTGGGAACAAAACTATAGAGAACTACTCAATATTGTAAAGATGTCTCCTTACATTTTTCTGGTCAAGGTTGCTGCTCTAAAGGAGCTCTTTATTTTGTCTGTTTGATAAGCATCAGCGTTCTGTGAACTTTGAGGCAGAGTTGTCACCTGATTTATTGATAATGACCATGATCTTCCTTCAAACAACTAGGGAACTATGGAAATAACATGAATCTACACATACTCATTATACTCAACACAGCCCACTGATGCAGAGTGACCCTCTGGCAGGCCTGCATAAGGCTGGGAATTGAATTGGAATGGGCTGAGGTGTCTTCTTTAGATAAGATTGCTTCTTGATATAAAATTCTTTCTGATACATATGGAAGTATCATTGGTTTTGCTTCTCTAGACAACTCAGTCTAACACAGCAACTGAACCATTTGCACGATTAAAGACTCCATTGTATGTATGATGTAGTGAATAAAAACAGGATGATCCATTCAAAATGAATTTCACATGGCCAAATGCATGAGGTGTGTGCATACAGTTAACATCACTCATGTTTATCTAATTTCAACTTCAGATTTGATTTCAACTCTAAAGTTGTATTTGCTAAATCAGGAAACTCTGTGTCATGTGGTAATATTTTGAATCTTATCTGAAGCTTATTCCAGACTTACTATGTGTCAAGGACTAGGTATGAAAGTCATTTAAATCCATTATGCTTTTAGTTCTTACAATAACCCTGAAGCAAATATCATTATTATCCCATTAAATGTGAGAAAACTGAGGTTATAAGAGCAATCCACTGAAGTCAACCAGCGCTGAAGCAGCCCAATCAGATTCCACACCGATTTGTTTGACCTAAAACCCTAGGGTTTTAATATCAACACAGTGCTCACACGTTTCCCAAGAGAGCGAGGTGAAGCAGCCACCCTCACGGATGGAGCCATCCAATCAACTGTTCAATGTATAAGTGCACTTAGGTATGGGATTCCCCGTCCGGAGAAGAGCTGTTGTTTCACTGTCCTGGGAAATGAGTCATCATTTTGTTAGCTTTTGCTTACAAAGCGGGAGCAATGATATGTACCATGTCATCCAGGAGAGCCCAAACCAACCCAAAGCACACCTGCTGCCATCGAGCTGATTCCGAGTCATAACCCTACGTAGAATGTCTTGTCCTTTCTTTTTCTGTGGTGAGGGGAGGGTGCTGCAGACAGCCTCATCTTTCTGCTGCAGAGCAGCGATGGGCTTGAGCTGGCAACCTCTGAGGTAGTGGCTGAATGCCTAATGCGTCGTGCCCCCAGGCTCCTTTAATGTCTACTCCATAAAGCAAGCTCAATGCCATTCAGTCCATTTCTAACAAAGAGATACTATGAGATACAAGTACCCGATAGGTTTTCTGTGTCTACAGTCTTTGCCAAAGCAGGTTGCCACCTCTTTCTTCCTCAGAGCAGCTGCGTGATCCAAATCTTTCCATTAGAAACTACGTGATTAAGTACTACTCCACCAGGGATTGTTTTATTTCTTTGAGGATTTCTTTTAAATTCTATTACACAAGAGTAAAACCTTACAAATGTTTGACATCCACAAGAGGGAAAAGTCACCAGGTTGTGCGATACAACACCTGGCTGTTGTGCTAACTGGAATCTCCTTTTACCACGAAACTGTCACCGATTTCACAGGAAAAGGACTCTCAGGCCGTGGACGCTCCACGTGCTACATAGGATGCTGTCAGCCCGACACGAACCCTTTTTAATTTTATAGAGAAATTTAGATGTGCATTAAAGCCCTGTCAAGTCCGAGCCCAAGAGGCATAGTCTAGCTTTGTTTGATCCTACCCTTTCCAAAATGCGTCTAGCAGACTGAAAAGCACTTGGTAGCCCGGGATCATCGGCAAGAGCTAGGGGAAAGTGTGGGCACGTGAGTACTTATTACGCAATGAAAACGGGCAGATCAAAGCAAGGCGTGCTCTCTTGCTTCCGCGTTTGAAGGTGCGAGTTAACATGCTGACCGTAGCAGAGCAAAGAAATAGCAACAAGACAGGGCAGGAGACGGTGGAAGGTGTGCAACAGAAATAATCACTTTGCCTTTAAAGCAGTAGGTCCTTCCTCAGGTCCAGCCTTTATTTGGAGCTTAATAAATACCTTTCAAACTCACCCATGGAAAGAAATACTTCTTCATATGACTCAGTAAAGAGGACGTGTGTAAGTGTGTGGTTGTTAAATGGGACGCTTGAGGTGCCTCAACAGAAAGGCTTGGCCACCTTGCTGTGGTTCATTGCTGATTCCAGCTCCTGCCACCTGGTGTGTGGTGTGTGTAGAACCGCTCCACGAGGTGTTCCTGGCGATGGCCTTTCAGAAGAAGATTGCCAGGCCTGTCTTCCGAGGCAGGCTTTGGAGGGCTCACGCCGCCCATCTTTCTGTTACTGCAGTGCTTCACTATGTGTGCCACCCCAGGACCCTGATCTAGGGAGGGTACCTCTAGTCTGGCACACGGGGTGTCTCCATCAGTGAGGACAGACTCAACAGCGGCTGGTTTAAGGTTTGGTTGCCTAGTAGGTCAATGAAAGTGGAACAACTCGATCCTCCCTCTCCCTTTTCCTGCCACTCACAGATTTTCTCAGACAGGACACCTGCGGCTTCGTAGATGAGCATTTAGGGTTACGCTAGTTCATGCCAAAGCCACTTGTGGATTTATAGATGTTGACGCAGGATACTTTAATAAAGGAAGCCCCTCCTTGCTTCTGACCATGTATTAGTCCACTCAGTCAATATTTCCTGAAGGTCCTAGTGTAAACCAGCCCCTGAGTTACTTCCGAAGGACCCTGAATGACAGATCACATTCCCCGTCGATGTAAGAGTTCAGATCAGTGGGGAGTTTCCCACGCTATATATTACTAATTAAACGATACTATTCATTACCTAACACAGTTTCTCTCTAGATCCTCACAATAAAGAGCTCTGGTGACACCGTGGGCAAACTATGAGACCAGGAGTTCAAACCTGCCAGCTGCTCCATGGAAGGAACATGAGATGTCCTGTTCTCATGAAGATTACAGCCGCAGAAACCCACAGGGGTAGCTGGACTCTGCTCTGCACGGCCACTGTGAGTAAAAATGTACTCAAAGGCAGTGACAGTCAGAATCTCATAAATCATAACTTGAATTTCCATTTCCCTAAAAATAATGATCAAGCAAGCTAAACAATTTCCCAATGGTGTTTCAGTTACACAAAGAACATGAAAATTATACTCAAAATATAAAAACTCATGGGATGTGTTAAATCTTAAGACAATCATAAATTCTAGTCCAGGTTGCCTATCCACATAATGAGAGGTAGTTCCTCACTTACAATTAATTCATGTTACAACAAACCAAACTTACAACCTATGCTTTTAAAAAGAGACGTATATTTTATTATTATTAATGTGTACTGTATACCATGCTGCAATACATAATATGCTAATTTTTTCAAGCCATTTTGTTGGGAGTTAATCCATACGTCATACCATTCTGTAGTTTCATTTCAAGCAGTGTTATACAATTGATGCCAAAATCAGTTTCAAAATGTCACTGCCTTCTTGAACTCCTGGATATCAGCTCCCCCTGACCCCCCTTACCTCCCCATCATCCCCCCCCCCAGGAAACTTTATTCTCATTGTGTCACTATAGATTCAACTATCCTGAGTGTCATATACCAAAAACAGAAAAAACACATAAAAAGAGCCAAGAAGGCTGCCAAAATGACAAACTACAATAGAGATAAACCTCAACATGAAAGAAAACGAAGAACAGAAAAAAATTAAATGCCAGATCACGTCCAAAGGATACCAGGCGGGAGACTGAGTGACAAGGTTTTAACTGTTCTAGTCAGATTGATGCGTTTAAACTACTATATTCGTGTCTCCAATACCTTAAGTATCATTAGAGGGCAGGCACTGGAACCGTATTCCCTGTGGAGATCCTGCAAATGTATTTTGGGCTTCTAATGTCATCCATAGCCTTCTGCGCACCAGAGTCTCACGATTTAAACTCTGATGCGATTTCCTCCTTCTGCTTTTGATTACCTAATTTACAATCCTTGGATCATGGATGTTGGTGTGCTTCTTCCCTGTGGGTCTAGTTGATGTCTCCCTGAGAAGGCTGCTTGTTTAGAAGCAAGCCTTGAAGAGCCCAGATACTGTTGAATCTGACTGTTGGGCATCATCTAATTTCTTCTCCACGCTTTGCTATATAATCCATATTTTCTGTGTTTCTGTCATGAGGGCGAGTATGGAAAAGGGCCATGTTGTAAGAACCATTTGTTCTTAGATCGGAGTTAGGATTAAATGAAATGTGAGTCCAAAATCATTCCTGAATTTATGTTTTTATCTGCTTCTGGATTACCTTACGAGATATCTTTGTTAATTTATGGTAGAGATTCTGATCAATCATCACCCTGGAATATAAGGGCCTTCTGTTTATAGTGATGATTTTATCCTTAGATTTTTCACTCCCAGGCTTTCAATTTTCTAGTTCATTCTTTACTATTCAAAACACTGCTTTACAGCAATCTCTGACCTGGTCTACCATGAAGTTGTTCTTGGTGGCTGAAATAGTAACCGGTATACATTTGGGCAGTGATAAATGCTAAAGACATATATGACAATTAAACTACGCATTTGTTTGACAGCTATGAAGATCCATTTGCAATGTCAATATAAGGACACCAACGTCAGTGTAGACCAGGGCTCTCCAGTGATCTTATTCAGAATGTTACACCATCAGAAGCATCAGGTCACATCAGCTGAGTTGTTCAAGTTTCCTTGATGCAGTGCTTACACTGCCTCTACAACCAATCTGCCCACCAAACACAGCCACACCACGGGGGAGTTCTAATCCAGAAAAGAAGGCGAGGCAGGCTGTAGACACGAATAGAAAGACGACGCTCATCAAGGCCAGTGATAATGGAAAGGAAATCAGGAACCAGCATGGGAGGAAAGTCTGCCTCATTCAATGATTCTTTCATTCAATCATTTCAGCAATCTTTAAGGGTAATGACAGGATTTGGGAGGCTGTTAAAGGAGCAATTAGCATAAAATGGATCATTTTAATATGGAAGGCAGGGTGAAGCAGTGGATGATTTGGATCGAAGACCAAATCCAGCAGATATTTTTGTGCATTTGTTGATGATTCAAATGACATCACATGAAGAAGCAGCAAGGAGAAGAGTACCTCAAGTACTTCAATACAAGCAAGGGCTGGTTTCACCACTTCAAAATCAGACTTGGCTCACGTAACTTGTGCAAGACTGGAACAGCGGGGACTCACATAACATACATGAAGGAAAAGATCTTACATTCAGCTCCTAGTAATTCTCTGCCTGGAAACACTGTCCCAGGGATAATCCAAGAATAATGCAGATAACCCAGAACCTTCCACAAGTAGAGTTATTACCACAATTGAAAAGTGCCAATGTTGTTTCATGTTTTAACCATCAGAATAAGTTTTTATGACATGTTTTTATGTATTCATTAAACCGTATCTGAAATTTATATGACTGCTTCCTATTCCCCAAGAAAAAATAAAGACAGGATTTGTGAAAAGAAAGATAGTAAAAGACAGTCATGATTTTAAAAAATCCAGTGTATTTGGCTTTATGTCAGAACCAATTATGATGGAATTTGTAAGCAGAGGGCTATTTGTATTTACATATTTTATTTCTAAACCTCAGAAAACTTTATGGAGGAATGAACATCCAGTGATATGAAGTTTCTGGCATTTACCTGTTCTATGACATTAACCAGTTCTTAATGCTTCCCAGAGACTTTTATGAAGTGCAAAATGGAGGTAAAATACTAATAACTATAGAAAGTTATTGTGAGAATGCAATCACATCGTATCCTGAAAGTTCTGTAGTGGGCCTGGTACAGAGAGAGACTTCAGAAACCCAAACCCACTGCTATTCAGTCAATCCCCACTCATTGTAAACCTCCATAGGGTTTCCCATGCCATAAGTCTTTATGGGAGCAGAGCACATTGCCAGTTCTCCCAGAGTGGTGGTGGGACTTGAATCACCAGCCTGGCTGTTAGCATCCCGATGCCTAAGCCACAGTGCCACCAGGGTTCCTTAGGAGAACCTGAGCAGACATTGTTATTTCTATAATTATCATTACTAAGTAAAGACATTTAGGGCAGTGCAAGAGGATAGCTACTGAGTATAAGCCATTTCCTAAAAGAATAATATTGCTGTTTAGAATGTGCCTTGTTACACTGCTCAGAGGTGTAAACTTATACTACATATTATATTAAATTATATGGAGGTGGGCATATTGAATTGAGGATGAGATTCTCAAAGTGTGGCCACTATATCAGCAAGAGAACCTAGAAATATATCACAGAGGGGAGAAGAGACCTTTGCTGTGATCATTTATGAGCTGAAAAGATTAATGATTTATTACTGGGCTCATTAATCAAAACTGTGCGGCTCTCTTTCTTTCTGTTTTTTTAAAGGAACAATTCCACCATTCACGTCAATTAGCCCACCAAAGCTATTACACCCAAGAAGCTGCAATGTTCTGCAGACTTCCCCAGGAGTATTTAGGGTATAATATAAATGCTATTGTTCAGAAGATACCCAATTGCTAAGCTTCTTAAATTCACACGATTTGGAACCTGCAGTACATTAAAATGCTGAAACTCATTAAGAGTCTTTTTTCTCCCTTAGCATCAGTGTCATTGGCACTGTCGGCACAGTTAAGGATAACAAACCGCTCCCAGCCTCCAAGAAGAGCATGAATTCTGATCCCTCAGTTCCACTCCCAGGAACCAGTGAGGCAGAACTGGCTCTCAGCCTGCTGGGCACGTGGAGTTTCTGCTCGGCTCCCCTGATACCTGAGGAAACCCAAACCAAACCCATCGCCTTCAGCAAGTTCATTCCATGAGCCGCTCCAGGGTTTCTGAGACTGTCATCGATGGTACCACACAGTCCCGCCTTCCTTCCAGAGAGGAAGATGGATGGATTCAACTACTGACCCTTGCAATTACTAGCTTGATGCTGGTCCCGCAGCACCAGCGGGGCTCCTCAGTGGAATACCATCTGGAATCGAATACAATAGAAACACAATCCCTACCTCCCCCCAAAGCCAAAACTCATACCACTTGTCTGGGAGCAATTTTAACTCATGACAGGTCGATAGCTGTGCTCCATAGATTTTTCAATCGTGGGGTTTTCGGGGGTAAATCTGTAGGTCTTTATTCTGAGGTGCCTTTGGGTAGACTAGAACTTCCCATCTTTTGGTTAGCAGCGGAGCATGTGAGCTGTTTGTACTCTCAAGGGCCTCTGAGATCTGGATGTGTCAAGATTAATGTGGGGCACTGTGGATGCTGATTGCCAGGAGCCAGCTGTGATTCATGGTAACCCCATGTGACAGAGTAGCACCGAGAATGGAAAACCACAGGAATTTAAAGGTGGTGGCCTTTCAGAAGCACAGAGCCAAAGCTGGCTTACAGGTACCAGTGGGTTGACTTTAACCCCATCCTTGTGTCTTGCAGTGGGGAACTTCGCCAAGCGCGAGGAAAGAGAATGTAGTTCCTATTGGCCATGTATCTTGTTGGTGCTCTTTTCAGATACTTGAGCATCAAAATATAAAATGATTATATCCCAAAAAGTAAAGCAAGAGTCCAAAGTTATATACGTGAAAAAGCAAATGAAGGAAAAAAGAAAGCTATTCTTTGAGGTTAAACGCAAGCTAACAAATGCAGAACAAACCTTGGAACTAGACGATCACTTATTGACTACAATAGAAATAACTTTCTCAGCAAGCACCATAGCGATGCCAAGACCAGTGGGCGGAAGTTTGATGCCACTTAAGAAATTAACATCATCTCAATAGACCTCTCCAAAAGATATGTATTAATTATGAGAGGTGAAACAATAACTTTTCAGTGGAGATTTTTTTGGTAACTTTCACAGTTTAAAAATGAAAGATAAAACGAAAATAAAAAAAGTTATTTGTCTTTATAGTTAAAAAGGCACACTTCAAAAAAACCACGATTTTATTCACCATATGTCGTGTACTTTGCAAAAGAGCACGGGACAGTATACACAGTGCCAATTCTTTGTTCTGCCATCAAACTGCATGCCTTCAAATCAGAAAGAAAAAAATATGAAGGTCAGATCTGCTTCTGTCCATACACCTTGATGATCACACTTAACAACACGAACACTCCGTGTTCTTTTTGTTTTTCAATATTATCTCAAGGTTTCCACTAGATCCCATAGGAGAATTTTCTCCTCAACTAACTATTCAGAGAATGGAGATTGGATTCATGCTGGGTCCCCCATATCTGTATACAGTGGTGCATAAAGAAAAATCAGGTATATATTTTAAATGCAGTCAACTACCCTCTACCACTACCATGTTCCCTGAATACCTGTCAGTTTTCCTCCCTCCCCCCACCACATTGCTGTTCGCTGGCATCAAATTGGCCCTAATTCATCATGACCTCATGCACAATGGAAAGGAACACTGCCCAGGACACTACCAAGCCCGTGACCAACAGCAATCGAAACACTGCAATCCAAAGGAATTTTATGAGCTGATTTTTTGGAAGTAGATGGTAAAATATTTCATCCTAATCCATCTTAGTCTGGAAATTTCAGAAACCTATTCAGCAACATAGCAATACGCAAACCTTCCCTGTTAGAGGAGTAGGGGCTGTGTGTGGTGTGTATTACCCTGGAACAAATCTGGGCCTCCGGCATTTAAGGAAATTATTGTACTACTGAACTATCAATCCCTTCCTCAAAAATACTCAGCCTACATCCTATGGGCTTTCACACGAGCCCTGGTGGCGATGCTGACTTGCTAAATGACGGTTGGCAATTCTAACTCACCAATCTGCTCCAATAATGATTCACCACTTGGGAACTCTACAATTGGAATTGATTCAACAGCAGTACATTAACAAATACATCCGTGGTTTCTCAGGACTATTTATTCATCAGTACGCAAGAAGGGAGCTGATGGTGCTTGTTTTTAGTTTGCCGGTTGTGATGTTGAAGTAATCTTCCCTATAGTGATTTGGTCTCTCTGTCTTTGGTTCCTAAATGCTAACTCTAAACCCCTGGAATTTCCTGAATTATTGAGACGGCTTCTGTTTTTTTATTTCTTTTTTCTTTTCCATACATACATCAATTGTGTCAAGCACATTTGTACATTCATTGTCCTCATCAGTCTCAAAACATTTGCTCTCTCCCTAAGCCCCCGACATAAGGTCCTCATTTTTGCCCTTCCTTCCCGCTTCCCCCTCCCTCATGGCCCCTCGATCATTAATAAATTATGATTTTGTCATATCTTGCGCCACCCGGAGTCTCCCTTGACCCATTTTCGAGATGTCTTTTGCATCTGTAGTCTATAGCTGAGAGCTTATGTTACTGAAGCCAGAAAAGCGTCTCAAGATAGCAGCTCTCCTCGGAGTAGGTGCGCTGACTCAACCAGTCATACTTGTACCAGAAGGCCCAAATAGGCTCTGGCCACAGAAGATCAATGAGCTTCCATGCTGGCGAAAAACACTGATGCACGGGACATGGTGACATGTTTGGAACATGGAAGATTCCTGTTGAGAACTCTTCCAGATCTTGCTCTATATGTCTCTCCATTCTTAGTTATTATTCTATAAACAACTCCAACTCCCTGCCATCGTGTTGTTTGTGACTCGGAGCCACCCTGTGAGACAGGGCAGCACTGCCCCTGTGGGTTTCCTCGACTGGAGCTCAAAGCAGCTGGTGGCTTCAAATTGCTGACCTGGTAGTCACCAGCCAACACCTAGCCCACTACGCCACCAGGCCTCCTCTTTTCACCATAATACAGCTGCCATAAAAAGTACAGTGCTTTCCTAAATATGTGAGACACTAGCTAATTACTGAACCCAAAGGAGGAGCGGGAGCCCTCAGGTCAGGTGGGAGGGGGCCTGGAAACCTGGGTAGAAGGCTGGTACCCCAAGGGACAGAGCTGCCTTCTAAATATGTAGTTAGCAAGTTCCAGCGAAGGTGGATTCTGGAGATCCTGAGCTTGCAGCTGGCTTCCTGGAAGAGGAGCGTGAAGGCAGCACACTTATAGGCAGTGAATCCGAAAGGAGTGCGATGTGGGATTCCCACGTCTGTGGTTGGCTCTGCAGTCCTGCGCATAGTTTGGCCAAGTGTGCCCTACAGCCTGTAAGGTGTGCGGTAGCTCTGGGTCTTGGAGGGCAGAAGTGCTGCCTGCTGGTCTCAGAACAAAAGCGGAAAATAACTGAATCAAATTGATCCTTAGAGCTTGGTATGAGGAGAGACATCTGACTGATAGTTTTGTTTTCCTGAAGTACAGCCCTCTCCATAACAGGAAGTCAGGCATGTTTCCTGTCTGTGGGAAATGCACAGTAAAGTTATTCTGAAATGGGAACGCTATCCCCAAGAGATGCTAGACATTATTTGGAGACATATTTCATTGTCACAGCTGAAGGGAGGCGCCTGCTGCTGGCCATCTAGTGAGCGGGAACAAGGACCCTGCTAAACATCTTATACTGTACGAGATAGCCTCCGCCCCCCACAAATGAGAATTTTGCGGTTCAAAGTGTCTTCCCCCCCCCTGAGATTAATATACGTTAAAAAAGAATGCATCTATAAATTACATATATATAATATTATATAATAAATACATCATTATAGACTGTGTAGCATGTATGAATGCATATACTAGCCTACCTAGTGTTGATTTGGTTAGTTTTATTAAGGAGCTTTAAATTAGCACAAACATAATAAAATGTAAGTGCTTCTGTTTAGAGCTCAACTACAACTTAAACCAAAAACACTTAAACTTATATAAAAGCCAACCTGAATTGCCAACAACATTAGAATTAAAAACATTAACTTGGTATTACGGATGATGCCATTTGCCAATTCTAAGTTGCTACTAAGAAGTAAGGCCAGAGTGCTCCTTAGAGGCAAGGACGGCCTCTTTGACTATGTCTCCCGTACTGTGGATACATTGTCAGGAGAGAGCAGTCCTTGTCGAAGGACATCATGTTCCGTAAAGTGGAGGGGTGGCACAAAAGAGGAAGCAGCTAGGCACGGTAGACTCACACACTGGCTGCATCAAGGGGCTGAGGCGTGAGGACAATGAGGAGGAGGATGCAAGAATGTGCCGGGTCCGGTTCTGCTGTGTGTGCATCGGGCCCCCGTGGGTCAGAGCCGACTCAATGATACCTAACCACAAGTTATTACTTGCAATGTGACTTTGGTGACTAAGCACTGAATGTTCAGACCTGTGGGCCACGTGACAGTTTGTTTCCTTCACTATTTTTCTCTGACTCAAATATTGCGAAGGCTTCATTTCAGCCGAGCTTGCCAGGATTACAACTTTCATTCGACTTAAACATATCCTATAGTTATTAGATCTTTCTTTCTTCATTATCCCCAGACAATGACAACGCGTGCCCTGGCATCATGTGATTACAGACATAAGCAGTGACATCAACAGACAGCCAGGATATATCCCGTATGCTTTCATAGCAGTTAACCATAATCATGGAAAAGAAAAACTCCACATTCAATGTTCTCGTGAGGAAAGCATGATTTTTAATAATTATCTCAGTGTGAACAATGACAATACAATGAAAAGACACTGGAAATTTCCATGGCTGAAATGCTTTCAAATTATATATATATATATATATATATATATATATATATATATATATATATATATATATATATTACAATCTACAAAGGAAACCTGGTAGCTTTGGTATAGTGCCTAAAGTGCTTAACTGTTAACCTCAAAATCTTGAAGAAATGACTTAGGGGCTAAGTCTAATCATTTCTGGCTACACAAGGGAGAAGAGTCTCCCTCCACATGTGCTGAAGTATGAATTAGAGGCAGAGATCAGACAAGTCTCCAACCTACCAGGCTACAACATGCTAGGGAAACAGGGCGGTTTAATTTGTTTGTGTGCTTGTTCGTCTTGTTGTCCGCAGTGCTTCTTCTCAGTGGTGCTGACTGGCACGTGTCTGTTCCTCGGCCTCTACCTCATTCATGCTGCACGCCTCTGCTGCTTCCTGTGATCTTTGAGCTCTTGCTTCTGGAGCCTGTGCTGGTTGTGAGATTTTTCTGTGTTTACTTCTCAGATGGTTCCCTTTGAACCCAGTGGAATGGAAAAACTCACCAACCCCTGAGTGAGCATCCTCTAGGCCTCATTTACCGGCTCCAACCTAGTCATTCCTTGGAGTGAATAAGACTGTAGGTAGAGGAGCCCTACCAAGCAGTTTCATTTCATAGACGGTCTGCAATTCAAACCATCCTCAGCTCCCAGGATAACGCGCTCGGGGAGGACTGCTCCGGTCCAGCTGACCGCCTGGGGAACCTTAGGGAGCACATCTACTGTTCTCCGGGCGTACTGCGGATTGGAATTGACTTGCGTGAACACAACAAATAACGAACTCACGTCCTTAAGTATTTATGTTCTCATTTTTTAAGGATTGTTATGGATGAATTGCACACACACATACACACACACACACACCCCAGAAGGTTGTGGGAGCACAGTGGAACTAGAGGTTAGGCAATGTTTTCTAACAGCAAAGTTGGCCAATTCGAACCTACTAGCTGCTCCTGGAGAAAAAAGAGATGTGCTCTGTAAAGATTTACACTCCAGGAAACCTTATAAAGGGTCTCTATGAACCGTCATCCCACAGCTGGCAGTGGGATTTTTAGATACCTGAAGCTTTGGGGTATGGTGGTTAGGCACTGGGCTGCCACCACTAGTCTTTCCACAGGACCAAGATAGGGCTTTCTACTCCTGTGAAGAGATGCCCTCTTGGAAACTCACCTGGTCATTCTATACTATTCTAAGGGACAGCTATGAGTTGGCCTTGCCTGGAGGGGAGTGAGTTTGGTTTGGGATTTTTAAGGGGACTTTAAGCCAAGCAGTGAATAGGTTCTTTGTTATGTTAATGAAGGCAATCAGTAAAGCTTGTATCCTGAAATTCATTCACCTCTGAGCTATAAAAGGAGCCAGGGACACCTGAGCAAGCGCCAAGGGGCATGGGTTTGGAGGTGGACAAGAGACACCTAAAGATTGTGGAGAGATCCAGGGGCTACAGAAGCTGGAAAGGACAAGTATCTTTCCCTAAGCAGAGGGAGAAGGCCTGCTCCCAGAGCTAGTGCCCGGGATTTGAACTTCTAGCCTCCTGCACTCTGAGAAAGTGGGCTCTTTAAAGCCACATGTGTGGTGACCCATCAACTCCATAGCAGTGAGCTGTTTTGGGGTTTTTTGTTTGTTTGTTTAATTTTTATTAATCATTTCATTAGGGGGCTCTTACAGATCTTAAATCCATCATTCAATTATATTAATCACAGTTGTATATATGTTACCACCATCATTTTCAAAACATTTTCTTTCTACTTGAGTTCTTGGTATCAGCTCTTCTTTTTTCCCCTCCCTGCCCCACCTTTGTGAATCCTTGATCAATTATATATTATTATTATTGCTATTTAATATCTTACACCAACCATGTTTGTTTTAATGTGTGGCATTTCAGTGATAGCAGTACTAGATGTCTAAGGCAGAATTAATGTTACCCTAAAGTTGCTCTGAGAATTCATTTTATAGATACCTTTCTTTACTCTATTCGTTTACTAGACATATTCATTCATTCATTTGGTGCCTTACCATATTTCTTTTCCAATGAGTGAGAAAAAAATTAAGCACATGAGGGAATATATTACTACATCAACTTCTGAAACTTTTACTAAAGGAAACACTACATCAAAATATATCTATTTACAAGGCATGGCTTCAACTTATTAGATTTAATTGTACTTACCTCAGCGTACAGCAAATTGGAAATCATGGGACACAAACAGAGAAGAAAAACACAAAAGAACAGAAATGATGGCTTCTTTGGAGTTTTGCTCGATTCTATTTTCTCATGAATCTTTTTCCTGTGGGTCAGACTAGATTTGTAATGGCCATGCCTCTCAGAGCCAGAAAGAACTTTCTACTCTGACAGAGTTAGTCTCAGAAACTCACACGGCAGTTCTACCCTCTCCGACCGGGTTTCCAGCAGTTGGAATCAACTCGATGGTGGCGAGTTTGGTTTGGGATATTGAATAAGGTTTGAAAACTAAAGTATTGATGGATTTCACATTAGAAAAATTCAAAGAACGGAAACATTTTCCAGCCTAGCCCAATTTCTCAGAGAGGAACTAGCTACTAGCTTCCTGTGAAATGTCCAGAGTCCATCTGCCTGGTACTCACGCCGGCTGAATGTACTAGCTTCCTGTGAAATGTCCAGAGTCCATCTGCCCGGTACTCACGCCGGCTGAATGTACTAGCTTCCTGTGAAATGTCCAGAGTCCATCTGCCCGGTACTCACGCCGGCTGAATGTACTAGCTTCCTGTGAAATGTCCAGAGTCCATCTGCCCGGTACTCACGCCGGCTGAATGAGTCTTCAAGACTTTAGTTCCGTAGGCACACCTTGTAAGGAGTGAAAGGCTAAGACAGAGGGTCAAGCTCCTGTTAACTGGAAAACTATCATAGTAAATAAAAGACAGGATAATGGATAAAGCTGTGGGGTGATGTTGCAGAAAAATGCACAACAAAAGACATGATTTGCAAGCAGATTCTGATGTGTCCCATGAGAGGAAGCTGAAAAAGGAAGGTCAAAGGCAATCTCGGGGATTTCACATTTCATATGACCAAACACGAGGAGGCCCAGATTTGAATAGGAAATCAATCATTTTCTTTTGGGTCCATAAGTGTGAAATACTTGTTTGACATCTTGGCTTGTTATCTCACCCAACTTGTTTCCACTAATAAGAGTACTGATGTGTATAAACACTCAGGGATCCTGGAATATCCTAAATCCACTGAATATGCTTGACCCTGTACATGAATAGAACTAGAAAGATCGGAAGCATAATTATCTTTGTAAGCAAAGGAATGCACATACTGAATCACAAAATACTAAACTGGAACCAACATGAGTGTCTAAAATGTTCACAAATATTGGGAAAGGCTTATGAATGTTCCCAAGGAAAGTGACTCTCTGGAATCTAGATACTTAGTTCAAAACCGTCATGAAAACTCTCTAGACTCTTATGAAGAATATGTACATAATATGCAATCTATACATTTTATGACTCTATCTTTAACAGTGGTTTATGGACCAGGGTCTCCTAGAAACTTGTTAGGAATGGAGATTCTCAGGCCATTCCCTAGACCTACTTGAATACAAGCTGGCCTTTTGCACGATTTGTGGGTGTTTCTTGTGTGCATATGAGTTGCAGCGATGATTTGTTGTTGTTTTTGTTAGGTGCCATTGAATCAATTCCAACCCAGAGTGACCCGATGCACAATGGAAGGAAGCATTGCCCACTCCAGTGTCATCTTCACAAGTGTCCCTATGCGAGATCCCATTGCCATGGCCATTGTGTCACTCCATCTCTGCGAGGGCCTTCTTTTCCACTGCCCTTCTACTTTACCAAGCATGATATCCTTCTCCAGGGACTGGTCTCCCCTGACAACATGTCTGACGTATATTAGAAGATGAAGTCTCACCATTCTTGCCTCTAAGGAGCATTCTGGTCCTACTGCTTCCAAGACAGAGTGGTTTGTCCTTTGGCAGTCCATGGTCCTTTCAATGTTCTTCACCAGCACAATTCCAATGCATTGATCCGATCCCTCTTTGATCTTCCTTATTCAATGTCTGTCATGTGCAGATGAGGGGATTCAAAATACCATGGCTTGGGTCAGGCCCACTCTAGTACTCAAAGCAACATCCTTGCTTTTTCATAGTCTAAAGAGGTCTTGTGCAGCAGATTTTCCCAGTGCAAAACATCCTTTAATCTCAACTCCTGCTTCCATGAGCATTGATTGTGGATTCAAGCAAGACAAAAATCCTTTACAACATCAAATCTTGTCTTCCATTTATCATAACATTACCTATTGGCACAGTTGGGAGGATTTTGTTCTTCTTGCCATTGAAGAAGACCATACTGAGGGTTGTGATCCTTGATCTTCATCAGTGAGGGGCTTAAATCCTCCTTACTTTCAGCAAGCAGGGTCAGCAATGATTTAGAGAAAGCAAAATCATACTTGGTTTTAAAGAGGTTTATTTAGTGTATTTGTATTTTCATTCACACAGTAAAAGGAGGACAAATGCTGGCATTGTATTCTCTCAGCTGATTAGCAAGCCCAGTTTAAAATTAAACAAAGAATGCTGCCAATAAATAGAAACCATTGACTATCCAAGCTACAGTAATAAGTCTCTATTTACCTGGTGACAGAGGAAGCAGGAGAATCAGAAACACAATGTGTGGATAATTGCATCCATGAAAAGCTACCTTTTTTGCCATGAGACCAGACAAACTCTATAGTGTCTGGGTAGAATTAAATTTCAATAAAGGAATGTACAGGAGAAAGCAAAGCAAAACGAACATGCTTAAGCAACCCTGATGTAATGGGCTCATGGTCGTTGGATGAACCCCTGAAAATATTCCTGATATAATCTTTAAGCATCAAACTAAAAATATTTTCTGGAGGCTTCTTAAAGCCAACCATGATACCTCAGTTACTGCAAGCTGCTATACCGGGTACACCATCACCGGATAGCTTTAACAAACACCATTTACTCTCTCACAATTTAGGAGGCCAGCAGTCTGAAGTCAAGGTGCCCGCTAAAGGGGAAGAACTTCTTCTCCCCTTTGGCTCTGGAAGAAGTTCCTTGCCACCACTTTCCCCCTGGATCTAGGGGTCCAAAGAACATGCTCTGCCTCCGACTCTTCTTTCTTAGTGGGAGGCGCTCCCGCTCTCTTCTCCTTTCTCTTTATGTTTTTGTTAAGATGAAAGGTGTTTTAGGTCACACACCAGGGAAAGACACCTTAGACTAGATCAGAACTGTGGCCGGAGCTCAGCATCAGCTCAGAACTGATTACATCAGATCACACCACGGGGGAAGATGACACCATTCAAACTCCTGTGAATCGTGGCTCAGCAGAGTTGATGGAGGTTTTTCAGGGGTACAACTCATTCTAGGAAGCAAAATTCAGATTAACTAGTAAATAAAAGATCAGTCTTGAGTATTACAGTGAAAACTGAAAATTAACAACCAAACAAAAGTGAGAGCAAAACTTTCAGGGCAGTGAATTTATGTTGCCGGAAGAAGAACAATTCAGAAAAAGAGGATGAGGACAGACCCAGTGCTTGAAGAATATAACTGGTGTCACTGAATTGTACATGGATAAATAGCTGGGTGGATGTGTTTTTCTATGCACACTGCCAACAACAACCGAATGAAGTTTGTTTTAGACAGCTTGCAAGTGATCATCCAGGGGACAACAATCGTCTCCATTTGCTTGGTGCAACACAGGAGAGTCAAGAATCAGAGAAGGATAAAGAACAAGCATTGCAATACAATCAGAAGAACAGTGCGCATACAGACAAACAATGATGATGACCATCTACTATTAAAGGAGCGGTGGCACCACAGTGCGTAAACACTTGGCTGCCTACCTAAATGCTGACAGTTAAACTAACCAGTCTCTCTGTGGTCCAAAGATGCAGCAGTCTGCTTCTGCAAATAAGTAGAGCCTGGGAAACCTGATGCGGCGGTTCCTACCTGTGTGTTAGAAGTGGCTTCGTAGTGCACAGCAACCTGTGTTGAACCTCATCCCTGGGTGGTACAGTTAACTGATTCACAGCTTAACCAAAAGTTTGGAGGTCGGTGTCTATCCACAGGGACCTCGAATGTTAAGACTTGACAAGCTGCCTCTGAAAACCCACCATTGACAACTCTATTGCGAGCAGGTCTGCGCAGACGCCCCAGGGGCTGCCATGAACTGGAATTGACTTTGACAACAACTGGTGTGCTGTTCAGCGTTGTGCCTTGTATCATCTCTACTGTTTATTTCCAGTCTTTAAAGTATGTGATGCTGCCATCGCTGTAAATACATGAGAAAAAGAGGCCTCTGGTCCATATAAAAGCACACAGCCACAGAGTCGAGATTCAAACCTTGCCTCATGGCTCCAGAATCCAAGCAGCCGGTAAGATAACATGTGTCACCCGAAAACCCTGCCTTGAAAGTAAATGTGGCTGCTGAAATGGAAAAGGCGAAACGTGCACTTCCCGTCATGATGGTAGCACCCTGATTTACCATCCCAGACCTACAGGGGGGTGACCAAGGGAGAAGCAAATGAAAACAGACTGACCGGAGACCTAGAACCAAACATTACTAGATGAAGCGGCATGTACATGCAATGTTTGAGGTATTGCCAAATATTTGTACCAATTTACACTTCTACCAACAGTATATAAAAGGTCCATTTTTCTCAAACAACTACAATAGTGTGAGCCATCTTTTTAATCTTTGCCAATCTCTTTGCTGAAAAGTGTGAATTTAGGGGCCAATTATATCTTCTGATTTTAGAGTCATCAAAATAGACACTCCATGTTTTAAGAAAGTTTTTCCTCATTTCTTAGGAATTATAAGGGAGGGGGAAAAAAGCGAAACAAAGAAAACACTCAGAGGTAGTCAGTCTAGTTTGAAATTTCTGGGGGCTCAGGAAACAAACACTAGATACATGCCCATCATGCCTATTTATGAAGAGTCATTTGATGTGCTATATTGTACAATCCATTCATTGAATAGGAGCCCTAATGGCACCGTGGGTTAAATATTGATCTGGTGACCCAAAATCAGCAGTTCAAACTCAGCAGCTGGACCATTGGGAAAAGATGAGGCTATTTACCCCTGTACAGATTTATAGCCTTGGAAAATTTATGGGGCAATTAATTCTACTCTGTCCTATAATGTCTCTATGTGTTGGAATTGACTAGATAGTAGTGGGCTTCGGTCTTCATTTAATGTCTAGAAAGTCCAAGAAGATAAAACACAAAGAAAAAGAGTCCACAATAACAAGGGAGTTATATTTGGGGCAATGGTTTCAACTCTGACTTTGAGAACTCCCCCCTCCCACCAACTTCTATGTCTCAGTATCCAGATCTATGCAATTATAAAAGTGGTAGTTCATAAGCATCAGAGATTGTTTAACTAGCACACTGAATACACAGCAGAATTCTCCAAGCGAAGATGCTGTCAACACAAAACTCAAAAAAAACTCTTGTCTTTGTGCCAACTCTAACTCATGAAAACTCTCATGTGTGTCACGGTACAACTACGTGACGCAGAGCTTCCCATCGTGATGAGCTTACAGGAATAGAATGGCAAGCTTTTCTTCTGTTGTGTTGTTGTGAATTCAAACCTCCGTCTTTTGGTTAGCAACCCAGTGCAAACCATTGGTACCACTCAGACTTATCCAATGTACTATCAATATGGATGTCATGCAATTGAAAGCTCATACACACCAATTCCAGGGAGGAAACAAACAGCAGTGGGACTTATAACTTCAGGGTGACCTACTGGGTCTAAGCTAGTGATAGAAGTTTGGGAAACACATAGGAGGGTAGAGGTGCGGTAAGACAGTGTGGTCAATAGACAAGAACATGAGACCTGGAGATCTGAGTTATAAAGACCCAATTTACTACCTTGACCACTTAGCTTCTCTGAATCTCACTTTCTTGGATGCAAAGTTCTCTATCCTGCAATCCCAGGGATATCTGGTGAATTCGATGAGGGCCTTTATGAAATGCGGAGGACAGTGATCAGTACAAAATGGCTCCCCGTAAGGAACCCTGTGTTTCGCAGAGCCTCATTAAAGAAGTAAATCTTGCATGACTGCAGGACATTATCTGACAATTCACAAAGGAAAATGAAACCACTTTCCGGAAAGTATTCCCCAAACCAAATTTCAAACAAAACTTTGACTTTGGCTGGGGTGGGGTGAGTGGAACAGGAGGATAGAATTATCTACAATAATTTGCTGTTCTTATTTTTCCACACACAAAAAATTAAAACAATATTCTATTATCTCTGGGTGATGAAACGACACAAGATTCCCTTGTGCTCTGTAGGATGGAAATACGTAGCACAGTACCCAAATAATCAGACGTAGGCCCAGGAAGAAAGATTGCCTCCAGGCTGCCATGGCTTTATATTCATTGTAGGCCAAGTTTCAGAGAGACCAGTCAATGGTTGTCTCCGTTTCTTCAGTTATTATGTATGTGTGCCCACCCACCTACATGTCTAAGATTACTCTCTACAACCTAATCCTACCTTCCATGTCAAATGGAAAGGAACTAAGTGAGCATTACACATCTGTGCCTTGGCCTGGGTTACATGGGATCTCCACGAGCTGGCGACCAATTGGACCGCAAAGGCACCACTGGTTTTGGTTTCTAGGAGGAAGAGCTCAGGGGATTAGATGAATAGCACTCTCCTCTTCCTTTTGCCTTTTATACCCTCTGTGTGATTCTCCAGGAGCTTCTCGTAGCAAGCTTCCTGCCTTTAAATTCCAGTGAGACAGTATACCAAATGCCCCATCCGTTCTCCTTATTGCTAGACTCATTTACCAACACGTGTGATCAATATTTCCATGTCTTGGGTGCTTTGTTCTCTTACATCTCAACTAGCTCTTTCCCCAATCTTCCCCAGATTATAAATTAGAATTTTCTTTCATTCAATAAGAACTAGGCTACAAAATTTGGCGCCATTATTGATCCTGCTCCTTCTATGTTTGGAATTCAATCTGTCACTCAATCATGTTTGTTCCACCTTTGTAAGCATCTTGAATTCAAGCACTTCTTCATAACTCCAATGGCCAGTTCATCATCATCTCTTGCCTGGATTATCACAGTAGACCCCTGGCTGCTCTCCCTGCTTGTATCATTGCTTATCTAGAGAGCTTTCTCAGCTTCCCGGACTGAGTGATCCAGTCAACACTACAAATGTTATTCCTTGCTGTACGTGTACAATGGTTTTTCCATCTCACACAAAATAAAAGGCAAACATCCATCAATTGGCCTGCAAAACCTAGCTTGCCTAGACCTGTTTCCTCTCTGGGTGTATCATCAAGTCATCTCCCATTGCTCACTTTCCTCTAGCTCTTGACGTCATCTTAATGGGGCACAAAATGACTTCCTCTACAGGAATATTTGCTTGTCTTATTCATTGATGTGGCTTCCATTCATACAAAACATCCTAGAGTATAGTTTATGCTCAAGAAATATTGGTTGAAGGATAGAACATATTTCAAGCAAAATTTGGGAACACTGGCTAGGTCCACTGCTCTCAAGACATTGCATAGCTTTGAAGAAGCAAAGATATTATGAATGCACCCTGGTAAAAAACAATTTGTCACTCATGTTTTGCTTTGTGTATTAAACCATTTTCTTGGGGGCTCGTACAGCTCTGATCACAATCCATCCATAGATCTATTGTGTCAAGCACATTTGTACATTTGTTGCTATCATTTTCAAAACATTTTCTTTCTCCTTAAGCCCTTGGTATCGGCTCCTCATTCCACGCCCCCTCCCTTCCTTGTCACTCATCTTTGGGACTAGCGTGGCTGAAATGAAAAGAAGTAGAAAGACAGGAAGTAGAGGAGGCTGTTCAGCCACAAGCCAAAAGGGCACAAGTACGAAGATGGTTTCTTATGTGATGGAAAGGGCATAGTGTCGATTGTACAGGGAAGCCGGCACGTGATCTGATCAGCCACCTATTGGTTTCCTCAAAGTAGTATGAAACAAGTTAATGTCCTGCGGTCACAATGCTGTCTCTAGGCGTCCACTAGAGGTTCCTTTCTTTGACTCTAGGATTGGTGGCATGGGAAAATTCGAGCAGCCAAGGAAAATAGGACACTAGGCATTTCATTTATTTTCAGAGAAATTACTTATTATGATTTACTTTAAGGAGTTTAATTATCTTTACATGAGTTCCTAAGGAAAACACTCAAAAGCCAAGGGAGGGCAAAAGTGATCTCCCACATCATGGAAAAGGACATTAATATAACAGAAGAAAGTGGAAGAATCAGAGAACTAATACTTTGTCTACAGTCTGATTTTATAATGACTATGTAATCTGTGGATAAACTAATTTATTTTTTAATAAACTGTTCATTTAAAAACTAGATACTCATATTTGTAATAATATATCATTATTAAGAAAGTAATAAAGTATTAAGATTGCCCAAATCATGTTTACATCTCCTTTCCAATAACAGAAAACATCCCCTTCTATTAGCTGAAACAAATTAAGCAGGCAGTTTCTGATTCTCAAAGCGACAAGCTTAAAGGAAACTACTCTTGTATCATGATCACACAGAGAAAAGAGCTATGCGTACCTTAGGTCTAATCTATAGACTTGTATCCTTGCCAACAGTTCCGGCAGAATCCGCTTTTACATCGATATTTAATATAGTTGGTTTAGCTTTACTTTATTTTCCATCAGATACTAGATTTACGTCAGATGTTTGCTGGATCACGAACAACAATCAGTAACCCTCATTAAAACCCTGTCCAAAACCCTGTGAAATTATCCATCTTATTTACCAGAATAAGGTCCGCTCGCTCATGCCAAAGCTTAGGGAGAGTCTGTAGAGACGTGGGAAGAGGGTGACCTGCGGAGGAGAGATGTGGATTCTGGCCTGGGCTTGGCCCCTCTTTAGCCATGACCCCTCCTGAGTCTCCAGTTTCTGCATCTGTTTGAAATGGCTGGCTTAGGTGGTCACTAAGGTTCCTTCTAGTTCCAAATTCATGACTGCATCCATTACACAGTCCCTCAGGTCCTGCTTCAACTTCCCTACAGCCCGGGAACATGATCCAGTTATTAACCCTCCGGCCAAAGCTACAGACCCCGAACGTTGAAACTTTCCTTCGAAACATATTCACAACAGCTCACAGCGAGAGCCAACAAATGTGCAAAAAATCATTTCCAGGAACAATCTAAAAGATACATTCAAGACCTGGCCAACACTGCACGTCAAATTGGTACAGGTGGTGTCATGATCAAATCCAGCCCCACTAATTGAAAGACAACATGAAGCTTTGGAAAGAGTTCTAAGGAGGATTAGTGGTTTGCAGAACTGGCTGCTGTCTGAGCTAATGGACTGAGAAGGATGACCCAATGTTTGGGAACAACTTATGGAAAAGTCGAGTGCTTACTGCTTCTAGGTTTTGTTTTATTTTTCATAGTCCAGCCTTTGGTAAAATGGGGCTCAAAACAAAAGAAAATAATTTGTATAGTTTGACATACTTAAAAATTAATTATATAAATTACATATAACAAAAGCCATTAGTATCTATAACACCGTGAAGTTTTACTTCATGTTGATTGGCAAACACATGCTTTTCAGATATGATTTTATATTGACACGTGCATTTTTATATTTGATTATTTTTGAGTCACAATGAGAAAAAAATAGTTTCTCTAGGAGAAGCAAATCCCTTTGATTTCAGAATGTCCTCAGGCTCAGAATGTTACCACCTTATAGATGAATTCATTAGAACAAATTACAAAATGGCTTTCTCTGTCCAGAATTTGGCTCTTAGAACTCAGGTCGCTTGTCTCATTGCCCCACGGAAAGAGAAACACCAAGGCAGAGGCCCGCTGCCTCCTTTCAGCACTGTTCCGCACTCAGTTCTTAGCCCAGTGCCTCACACAAGGCAGGTGCTCAAATATTTCATGATAATGAGTTGACGTCTCTTAGTATAATGAAGGTATAAATGATCAATGATACTGGGGTAAACAACTAAAGCAGAATCTAAAGCATTGGGCAAAGCATAGTAACAAATCATTGTTACTCTGTAACAAGGTAAGAGAATGTGAACCCCGCAGCCTGATCCTTTCTTAGAAGCCTATGGAGCACAGAGTAACCCCCGAAATTCAATCTCAGGTGACTCAATTAAAAGAAGAGGTGGCACACTGTGCCTGGCAAGCCAATTGGCTGAAGAGAACTCCATGGAACTGTGTTCCCTCTCTGAGCAAGCGCACGATGTTGCCACGGCATGCTGACTCCATTCCTTTGGTGACACACAGCCACTGGCTGCCACTGGCTGCCACTGGTCCCTGCTTTGGAAAGGAAGTGGCTGCCAGAATCAAGTAACTGCCCCTGCGTTCCATGAGCTGCCCTTTAGCGGTGTGACGTTCAGTAAATTAAATGATGGACCTCACAAGACTCCTGGCGAAATGCTTTGGGAACCAGCTTGAGGTGCTGATAGAGCACGAGGGCAGGGAAGTCATGCGATGCAGATTTTAGCTTCTGTTAGCACTGCGCTGTTACTATTTGCCACGGAGACCAACAAGGGCATTCAGAGGGCTCTTTCCTAAAGAATGCCCTCCTTGAATGGAAAAAATGAAAGGTCCATTTAAATGAATAAATCTGCAGTTCTTTGTTTCCACCAGTCCATACAAGCAAATAAATACAGTATCTAGAAAAAAGGACAGATGAAATTTCAAAGTGAAAAGCAGAATTGAAGTTTTTCTTTTCAAAAAGTGCTCCCACATTAGTCTGCAGAATTAGAAGATGCCATCTCCCATGCAAATGATCTCCTCCCCGTTTTTTGCCATTGCTAAAGAAATTAGTATTGCAATCTGACAACTGGCCACTTATGTTTTCTTCGACAATCTATCAATTACCCCTTTCAAGTCACTGGCCCCGTGTTCATTTTATTGCCTTTTAATTTTCTATGTGATTGATGATATAAGAAGAAAACTATGCTTCCTATGTAAGATAATCATTTCACTTTATGGTTATATACAATTATAGTTTTCTTAGAGACTAAATCAAATATAAATATCCCTTTTTTTCAATTATCCACCAGAAGTTTATTTTAAAGTTATATTTTCAGATTTGTAATACATGACTTTTGTATTTAAATGTAGGGGGGGGGATTGGCTGGAGTCCTCTAAAGACAAACATAAGTGGCTCCTGGAGAATTCATTGTTTTAGTTTATCGTGGCCACTGCCGCCTTGCATTGTGGATAATTGAATTGGCAGCATCAGTGAGTACTGATAATGAAGGCCATAATTCTTTCAAATCCTATATCAGAAGAGCACAAGTTTTTTAAGAGGCAAACATTCATAGGTGCCATGAATATAACTCAAACACTTTAAAGTCTTGGCATACCACTAAAGTCAATATACTTCTCACCAGATAAAAATAGTATTTTGACTTTCTGCAACCCAGTCAGGAGTTGACATTTAATCCTAGGGCTGAAGAGAAAGGTCTGAGCCCGTCCTTGGGCTCATTTACATAATGTTTTAAACTTTTAATATTAGCTGTGAATTTCTTGGCATCGCTAACATCTTGTCAAACACAGTGCAGGATCCACATCAAGGTCCCTGATCACCAGTTAGTCGTGACTGACATCCACCCTCAAGGACAGAGGAGACCTGCCCCTGTGGGTTTCTCAGAGCCGAGCAGGTAACAGGAGCGGAAAGCCTCGTCTTGCTCACACATTGTCCTAAGGTGTGCCAACAATTGAGCACACAAATGCTAAATGTATCAGATTAATCTCTGCCGCAGTGCGTGGTCCCCTGAGACAGGGTTTCCAGTGCCGGGTGGACATTAGGGAGAGGCACTGAGGGCTTCACTTAGGAAAGGGAGGACAAGAAAGCAGCAGTGGGCATGGGGAGACATGTCTCTGTGAGGGACCTCACAGCGGTCATGCTCTCCCGGAAGTTCTGGAACCAAAACCGTCCTTCCTGAGCTGAGTTAGGCTGCGATGGCCAGACCTTAATACCACTACACTGAACAGTTGTTGACTGGGACTTGTCCCAAGAAGGGGATGACCTTGGGCTAAGAGGCTCTCTGCAGCTGAGATAATCCCTCAAGGAGCTGACAGCTGAGGGATATCTACCTGTCAATAGTCCTCCCAGCAGGTGAGGCAACAAGTGTGTCATTGAGGGGCACTTGGGAAACACATCCCAGTTCACCAGCTCACTCAATGCTCCCAAGGGGTCACTACCTAGGAGAAATCCGTCTGTCCATGTCTACTGCTGGAGCAACAGGCTCTGGATAAAATCCCCCAAATGCCTTCCCAGTTCTCCCAGCATCCTGGTGAAATGATCAGACTCAAGAGTGACAATGATGAAGAAATACATTTATTCCATTTCTAAGATGTGGGCAAATAAAATGATTGGTTTGTTACTCAAGTATCCAAGGGTTCTACTGTTTATGATTTTACTTTATCAAATAAAAGACCTGTTGCCCTCCATCATTTGGGGGACTCTTCATCATCTTCCCTACACATAGCAACAAAAAAGTGGTGCCTCTAACGTGGAGACTACTTTAACTCCCAAGAGGGAGGTCAGGAATTATTGAATAACATAATCAGCATGCTTCAAAACTTCCCTTCTGATATGTAAACGAACACAAGAGATGCTTAGCACCGAAGGTCATCCTCAATCTTGAATTCCTCCTTTCTTGAATTCCAAAGAAAGGTTTCTTTGGAAATTAGCCTCCTTCTAGTAGAAAGAAAGCACCATGTGAGGGTGTCAAGTGCTATAGAATGAGAAACAGAAGCAGCAAGTGTAGCTGCCAATCAGCAGGGCCTGTGAGTTGTTCTTGTTGCAAAAGGCACAATAGATAGAGGAGCAATCAGCCGTGTCAGGCCTGCCACCAGGACCATTTGACATTGTCACACTGGAGGGCCAACCCATAGGTTGGGGCAATCACTTAACGTTCATTATAACTTACAATAAAACACTCCACAATAAAAGTGTCGCCTGGGAGCCCTGCCGCCTAGCACTATAACCTAGTGTCTGTTTTGTATGCTTTTCCAAAATGAAAAAACTTGACTTGTCTTTTTTTTTTTTTCAGAGGGTTTCCAGGTCTACCCACTTGGGGTAAAACAACAAAAACAAAAATACAGCAGTAAGAAATTCCTCGTGGAGGAGGAAATGGTAGGTGCCCCAAATATAAAAGTGTCTTTGCTTCCCATAAACATGAATTCTGTCTAGCTTACCCTTACATGGGTTTGAAGGGATAGGCAAAGGGGGGGGGGGGGAACAAGGTGTATTTTTCCTTTATGTGAAAAATAGAAAAACAGCCCACTTTTGCAAAATTTTTATGTCGTTTTCTTTTTGGGGGGTGGTCAGATATTTCTTTCATTTGAAACAGTGAGTATTAACCTACTGTCATGTATGTGAACAATCATGCAAACATTAAATGCTGCTTCTAAAATAAATAGGTCCCGAAAAATTGGCATCTTTACAGAAACATTTGGAAATGATGATTTTCATGGGACTTTTCTAGCTTTGTATTCATTAACCCACCAGTAAAGCCAGGTATACAAGTAGATGTCAGTTTATTTACCTTGTACTAATAATCCTTAAAGGAAATCTACATTGTCACACTCTCTCACTGTCATCTAGTCAATCTTGACTCGCAGTGACCCCCCCCCCCCAGGTGGGTTTTGGAGACTGTAACTGCTTATGTGAGTAGAAAGCACAATACTTCTCCCTCGGAGCTGCTGGTGGTTTCAAACTGCCAACCATGTGGATTCCAGTCCAACTTGTAGCCATTTTGCCACCAGGGCTCCTCAGGCTTGTCAGAATCCCTTTAAAATATATATTAGAACACTTTTGTATTTAATTGCTATTTAGGGAAAGAAAATTAAGATATAGAAAAGATAAATTGTCAGCCAGGATAAAGCCATCATTCAAGGTGGGAGACATGTAAGCTATAGCACGTGCTGTCTCCCAGGCACCCTGCTGGTGCAATAGCTAGCATTTGACTGCTGGGTGAGAGGCTAGGGAGAACCCACCAGCCATTCAGGGGGAGAAAAGATCAGTTAGTGGATTAACTCCTGTGAAGAGCATAGCCTTGGAAACCCCACGGAGCAATCCTGTTCTGTTCTATAGAGTCGCCATGGCTCCATAGATTGACCCCATGACACACAATAATGTCTCCTGACAGCATGGCTATGGTAGAAATATAATTGTTTGCCAATTTGAGGATTAAGAATGTAGGGGTAGGGTCTAGCTTGTCACTCAGATCATAGCAGGCCTTCTCCTGAGAATTCTGGGAAATCCAGTATTTCCTCCTGGGACGTGGGAGAATGCTCACACCGTGGGAGATATAGCAGCTGACAAGACACATGGACCCACCCTGATGCAGAGACCCCTGCCAGCGCTGAGATGCTTCCAATGCCACTGGATCCAAGGACTTTCAACCCACCAGCTTGTGATCTACATTCGGCGTCATTGCATGTGTTTCTTGAGTCTAAAAAGGACTTTACAGATTGGTATTGGACATATGGGCTAGTATCAGACTTATGGACTTGATACAGACTGGGCTGGGATGTTTTCTCACAGTTCAATTGCTCTTGTATAGAAATCTCTTTCTTAAACACATATGTGTGTCCATGGATTTGTTTCTCTAGTCCACCCAGTCTAACACAATGGCAGAGGTTGAACTTTAAAAGTCCATAAAGTGCCTCACCTCAGCATTCTTTTATCAGCTTCAAGGGCTGCAGCCACAGGTTTCTGAGAAAGAAACTGCCATTTTGCTACAACATCTCTCTCTGTCAGAGATCAAGTTTTCCCAGAATGGCGATTGAGCTAGAAACCACCTTACTGTCCGTGGCTCCTTCCCTGAAGATCTGTCGTACATTCTATCATTGGTGGTCCAGCCGGAAGGGTTTCTTAAGAAAGAGCAGTGTGCCGGGGCACCTTGTCCTGCTCTAAGAGAGCCTCCACATTCTCAGTCTAAGCTTCGTTTAAGGATCTCCTTGGAGATGTCTTTCCTGGATAGAGTTCCCTTCTTGTCCTTCCTGCGGCCCCACACCCAGCCTATTCCTCTCATGCACAGCCTCTCTGGGCTTGCCCGTGACAGAAACAACGGAGCAAGGCAGTCTGGACAATATGTCATTCTTGATTGATGTCATGACAACATCGGAGCCTCCCTCGCAGCACGGAAGGAGCCGGGGCTAGGCACGTCAGTGTTTTTGGAGATTGTGTTAGGGGTGGAGGGAACCCTTAAGCATCAATGCAGGAAAATACTACACCGGGACTGTAGGTGGGGAAGGACGTGATTAGGGTTGTTAAGACTAGACCATTTCTGCGTGAGGGATTTTCATGACACTTTCAGGCAGACAGTGGATTTGCCACTGTTTATGATTTCTCCCCCTGACAACAAGTAGCAGAATTCTCACAATCACAGGCATATGCTTCCTTTGTGCCAGGGACCAATTATTCTGTCACAACAGACTGGAAACCTTCGGCAGGTGACATCATGTCCTTGGAGCTTCCGTGGCTCACAATTGCTAAAACCAGCTTGATGTGAGTGACAGCCGCGGAGGGGGAGGCAGTGCCCTTGCCAGTACCCTGCTGCTTTGTTGAAGACTAGGACAAAACCAGCCCCTACCTCGACTCTCCTGCTCTCAGGCAGTAAACTAACTCGACATGATCGTAACCAGCCTCAGGAATAGTAATAGCAACTGTAAGATATTACTTTATCCCTAATTCTCAATTCTGGCAAAAGAGGAGCAGTACTCATCCCTGACATCTGCGTCTAAGGTGTACCATCACCGTCCTCCCTCACCACAACCGTGTGGTTTGTGATGACGCCATGATGTTGTACCGAGCCTCGCAATTAGTTTTTACTTATTGTGACCCCATGTGGCAGAGGACGACCGCCCCACAAGGCTTTCTGTTCTGTAATCTCTGGAGGGAGCAGATCACCAGGTGTTTGTGCCGCGGAGCAGCTGGGTGGGTTTAAACTCTCAGCCTTTCAGTTAGCAGCCAAGAGCTTGACCATTGGGCTACCAGAGTTCCTAGGCTATGAGATCATGGTGCTGCCTCTGTGCATTTAGGTTTGCATAAATGGAGGGGTAGAGTGGGGGGATGTAACAACGAGGCCATATAAACCAGCGGTTATCAACCTGTGGGTGCGACGCCTTTGGGGTCGAATGACCCTTTCCCAGGGGTTGCCAGATTCATAACAGTAGCAAAATGATAGGAAGTAGCAATGAAAAAGAATGTTATGGTTGGGGGTGACCACAACATGAGGCACTGTATGAAAGTCACAGCGTTAGGAAGGTTGAGAAGCACTGGTCTAGGGGATGGCCAAGGAAAACACAAGAGGCCGCAGGTGAATTATTATTCTGCACAATAATAAAAGTGCAATCTGGTCAGTTTCAGGTGGATTAAGCTCCATGGTTCATATTTGTCATTTTCAACCGCCTTAGGCTTCCATCCTTTGGGCTGACCTACTACACTGAAACACTTTCAGATGCACCGGGGGAGTGGGGGGCGTGGATTCTGGGGCTCTGGGCCCGAGGAAGGGGAAGAGAATTTCCTGCCATCTGTGCGTCTCTCTGGTAAGAAAACTCAAAGGAAAGAGAAGAAAGAGGACTTCATTGTATGCCTTTAAGGATCATGTCATGACCCAAAGGGAGATGATGTAGCCCCATATACTCTTTTCTGGTTAGAAAATGTGTGTGTGTGTGTGTGTGTTTAAGTTGTATATAAGATACTAGATCTACGTGACAAGTCACTTGTGGATTTTAGTTTCTAGAAAAAACTTTCAATTCCTCACCCTGAAATTGATACTAATGATTGCCCAAGTACTGCTAAATCACCACTCAATCTGAGCCGAGAGCTCCTGTCACACCCCAACACACAGACATGGACATCCAGAAGTATGTCCGTCCTCTTGTAAAACACAGGGCCTTACTGTAGTTCAACCTGATCCTGTGACAAACAAGAGTCTTATTAACGTCATTATTTTACAATTAACAATCTTGGCAAATAGCCATCAATAATAAATGCCGGGTTGAGGGAAATGAGCCTTTTTTTCTGGGGGGAACAAAATCACCTTTTATGGATTGGCCTTTGGGGTAGAGTTAAATTATTGGTTGTTTTCCGTTTGTTTGTTTGTTTCATTTTTATTTACCTAGCTAAAAACTTTCATCTTCATTCTGATATAACTTTAAAATTTTTTATTGTTTTTGCAAATTTTGAAAGTAGTTGAGTCATTTGGAAGGGGACACAGTATTTTAACTAATGGTACAATATCATAAGCAGTGACAGGAAAAAGAAAGAACCGAACTAAAACTGGTTGAAAGTCCACTGCTTTCCATGTGTTTTCTCCCAATAGGCCTGTGAAATAGGATAATTATTACCTTTTACAGAGGAAAAAGCTGCAGTTCTAAAAGGCCACGCCATTGGATCACATTGGTAGAAATGGATTTGAATCCTGAACTGCCTTGGCCCATTGTTTTTTTCAATGCCAGTATGCTTCTGTTGGTTTTGTTCTTTGGCCCCTTTGAGTTGGCGCTGACTCAGAGTGACCCGATATACAACAGAACGAAACACGGCCCGGTCCTGCGTCATCCTCAAAGCCATCATATGGCTGAGCCCGGTGTTGCACCCAGTGTCTCCGTCCACCTTGGTGAGGCTTTTCCTTTTGTCACTGCTCCTCTTCTTTACCAAGCGCGATGCCTTTTTGGCCATCCCCTAGACCAGTGCTTCTCAACCTTCCTAACGCTGTGACTTTCATACAGTGCCTCATGTTGTGGTCACCCCCAACCATAACATTCTTTTTCATTGCTACTTCCTATCATTTTGCTACTGTTACAGAGACTGTTGGCATAAACATGTAAACATGTAGTCATTATGAAGCTGCCTAGGGCTCTTAATTAGTCTTTTTGGCCCCTAGGCATGACACCCAGCAATTCATTCTCCAAATTCCAGTGAATAGGCTTTTTGTTGAAATGTGTAAGTATGTATGATACCTCCCTATTTAAAACTTATATTCAGATTTATTTTCTAAAAGTTTAGCTAAATTAATAATATCCTTTAAGAGCTGAACCTAGTTTATAGTTCTAAGTTCATCTTTCTCAAGAGCAGAATATCCCGCCCTTCCCACAGCACATACTCCCTCCAGTGAAGGGAAGTTATTTGGGATGGGCTCTTCCCCCGTGGTCTTTATAACTCTTATCAAATGGCTGAATGGGGGCAAACAAGGCTTATGCATCTCTGATTGGGCATTGCCCAGTTTATTTATGCCACTGGGTATGCAGTCAGCCATACCATAAGCAGGGATGGAGAATCCCATGGTTGCAGACAACTAAGAGCCAGGAAGGAGGTGCGTTTGAGATACCTGCAAAGGAGCAGTGTCGAGATCCTGAGACAGAGGAGGAAGCTTCTTGGCCCATGGAACAAGTAAACCGGAGTGGATGGCTTGAAGGGTATGGTATCCTTGGGGCACTTGCCAGCGGTAACGGAGTTTCAGAAGACGTGCCAAGCAAGTCAGAGGTCAAACACGACTGATTTAAAAATAGGTGCTTTAGATAAAACAACAACAACTGTATTCTTAACATTTCGAACTCTGAAATATAACCTGTTAACCTCCCTCATATCCCCCATAATAGTGAGCATTGTCTGTGAGTTTGGTATGGCCATTACAATGAATTGTTGAACCCAGCAGAGAAGGAGTGTGCCCGTGGGAGTGGAGGATGGTGGGTGTCAGAATTGGGTACAGCGGGTTGGAGGGTGGAGGCATGTCCACCCCTGCCTTACATAAATCAGCCCTGGCCAATGTGCAGGGGGAATTCTCTCCTACTGAAACCAGAGGAGGCCAGGTCCAGCATGGTCTCCAAGCCACTGTGCCCACAAGCACACAAAAACACACAAGGACATGCATGCACGGGGAGAGCACATATACACACACGCAATTTTTCTCTGTGTTCTCTACAAAGATTACTTGTAGTTCCTCAATTTGCCTTTCTCCCCCTCTTCTTCCTCCTCCTCCTCCTCCTTCTTCTTTACACAGATAAGCCTGCCTATAAATATTCTCTTCTCTCAGAACTCCCATCCTCTATCTTATCACTCATTACCTGAATTCCCTCTTTTGTGTCTACTCATTCCTTACTCTCATGTCAATTTCATGGAGACATTCTATAATTACCGAGTCTCTTGTCCATCTAAACATGAATACTCAAAGGTCCTTGAGGACAGTTACCTTTTTTCTCCCAATTTTATCCCTAGCATCAGTCAGACGGGAGTTTTATATAGTGCATAATTTGTGAACATGGGCCCACAAGAGGTGTAGGAAAAATATATTCCAGCGAGATTCCAGAGTCCCATCAAGTTATAAGGAATGACCTGTCCTACTGGAATACCATTTGGCTTTGATTTAGTGACACCTGGAATAGGATGAGAAGTATTTTCTTACCGGCCCTGTTTCACTAGGAAAGCATGCCTAGCTTCTCACAGTAAGCCATCTTCAGATCTTGATGTGTGACTGTCACTCATCTAAAATAGGCCTAGGGACAGACACGGAACGGACAAAGGAAAGTGTCTCTGAGATCAAAGGACACAGCGGGAAGAAGGACTATTAAGAGGTCACTTGATGCACTGGTGGGATTTTATTTCGGATGTGGCAAAAAGAGCGGAGACAAAGTATCTACCTTCAAAGGTCTCTGAGAAAGTTTCATAAACATAACTTCTACCATGTAAAAAACAATCACTATCACCGACTCAATCTGACTCATAGCGACCCTTCAGCACAGGGTCCGGGTACCCTTGTGAGTTTCCAAGGCTGACAAGGAGCGTTAGCCCTGCCTTTCTTCCATGGAGTGGCTGCAATTGCAAACTACTGGGCTTCCACTTGCAGCCCAAGCTTAGCCACAATAACACCCAGGCTCCCTCAGAACGTCTAAAGCCTCTGTCTTTATCACAACACTCAAGGCAAGTCTAGTTCTGTTTCTGAAGCAGTAAAATAAAATACTGGGCTATATCTTCCTCCATCCGCTGTTCTATTTTAGGATCACTACCATCAGCTCATCTAAGTCTCTCTAAGAAAGGCATAATTTGGGGTACTTCCCAAAACACTGAATCATATTCAGAAGGTGACCTACAAAAGTTGGAAAACAATGTTAATAACAGTTCACTGGAATTGTAATATCACAGAAGGTTTTCATTTCCATATTATATATTCTGAATGTTAACATTAGAAAAACAGTTCCACATTTGAAACCAAAATGTACGTAAAAGATTTTTCTGTGTGTATACCAAAGGCAATTTATTATCAGGGCAGTATTTTAATAACAAACAACAACAATTCAACTGTCCATCGATAGGTAACTGATTATTGAACTTGTGGTATAGTCACAAAATAAAATTATTTGTGTTTTCAAAGTTGAATGAATAATGTTTTCACAGATTACTAAGAAAGGGGCATCAATATATGTTGATAGGCAAAATAGAATGATTAAGAGCATACTATTAGTAATCTAAAAATCAGGAATTATATTAATGCATACACATGTGCAATTTGCTTATGGTAGTAAAGTTTGAATTTGTTTAAATGACTTATGTGTAGAATATTAGAAACATGATGGAGGATGCATTATAAAATATGAGTTATTTGAATATACTTTGTTTTCTCATTTTACTTTGGAACTATATGCATGTTTTATATAAAATTTAGTTAAATAAGTGATTTTAAACAAGTAAAAATCAAATGAAACAAATCAACTCAAGGGAGGATACACTTAGTAGCATAAACAAACAGTGTAGAACTCATACAAAATGATTCTAACACAGCAATTTGGCTGTAATCTTCAATGAAAATAATCCCTAAGTGAGAATCAAAACTAAATGTAAACAACAAAAGTTTCAGTTTCTTATTGTTGTTGGTTGGTCTGCATGGCTATTCTGAGACAAAATATTTTATAAATGAATAAATAGCAGTCCTTTCAGACTCTATGATTTTTAATGCAAAAAATATGGGGTGGATATAAAGTAAGTACAATGTGGTCATGTTCAAATCCAATTCCTAAACTGAATTGGAAGTATTATGAACTCATGAAGCCCATTAGCAATATCTACAAACTAAGGTCAATGTGTAAGGAACGTTTTCCACTACAAAGAATCAATCTTTTGAAAAACTGACTGGTTGGCTGGAACAGGAACGTACCAAAAAAGCTTAAAATAACTTGTTTTACCTGAAAGCAAAGAGGCTCTCTGGGATTACAATGACCATGCAATAAAGACTCAGAGGCCAACTTTAAGAGACTCCCATTGACCTTCTTAACTGGGACAATCTAAGTGTCTATTAAGCAAATGTCATAGAAACAGCGAATCCACTTAAATCCATGGATCCACAATGACAGTCAAAGCAAAAATAACAAAAGGATTGTCCCTAGTCACATTTGCAAAATACTAGAAACCAAGCTTCATATTTGTTCAGAAAGGAAAGAAATCAGCATTTATCCTATTTTTCCTGTACAAACTCAACTACAGAATTGATGAAAAAGTAGCTCTGGTACTTAATGGAATTATTCAACCTCATCGAGAAAGAATGAATGACACAATTGGCATAGCATCATGTTGCTACTCCTGATGGGACAATGGATCATGGCAGTGGTCACCAAGGACTGCTGCGTTACACCCAAGGGAGACTGCCAGGCAGCACATCCTCCACATGCCATTGTCTATGAAGTCATCTTTCCAAATAGATAAATCTAGTCATTAATTCACAAGACAGACAAGCTCAGTGGAGTCTAATCAATGGGTAGCTTTTTGTAAAAGCCAAACTATAGCAAATGCTACAAAAAATTAATTGTGGATTATTTCACAAACAAATAACAAAGGGGATGGAGGAGACATGAAGAAAGGGCCTATAAATTAAATGTTATTTAAGTGTTATCTCGACCAATCACATGTACACAAATTACTTGGATCCTGATTCAAGGAACTGCTAAAACTTTTAAGAGAAATCTAAACATCAGTTTTATATACTGATTTATAAATGGATTATTATTTCTGGCATGGTTTTTTAGGTGACTTTATTTAAAACATATCACAGATGTAACCGTAAATAATTTGCTTCATAATAATCTGAGAGGGAAGGGGGTGAGTGGAGTGACAGATGAAATAAGACTGTTTCTGAGTAAATACTTGTTAAGTGATCAAAACAAGGCCATTATATTAAACTGTCTGCCACGTGCACTATAAACATGAAAACCCTACACGTGACACAAAAAAATTCACAGAAAAATGACCAAAGCCTATGAGCCGATAACTTATGGAACTGAATGGCTAATAAACAGATGTTGAATGTTAATATCAGCATACAGAGAAAATGTATGGAGCAAAATCTGCACTTATTTTTTAATCTGTCAGATTAATATAAAGATTTAAAAGGTAGGTTCTGTTTCTGAGCATAATAGCCTGGGACATAGAAACAAAGTAAACCTCACTCTCTTCTTGGACGAATTTCCAAAATGAGCAGTGGAGGCTCCTTTAGAGACCATTGACTGTGGCACAGATCAAACGGCCATGCTGGCATGAGCGCTGGTCCCGGGATAATTGTATATAGCCCCTTCCCCAGGACTTCCTTGATACGGCCCACGTTAGATAATTGCTGGTTTTAAACGAAATTGACTGCAAAGTGGGATATTCTTCTTTTATGGTTTCACTAGGAAGTAACTGATTCTGAACGGATGATAAAATGATATACTGAAGAAAAGAGCAAGCCATCCATACCATTACATGGAGAGAGAGTGAGAGTGAGAGAGTGAGAGAGTGAGAGTGAGAGAGAGATCAGAAGCACACAAAGCCCAACTATGGACCCCCAAAATCACATCTACTCTTGTGAAAACTGGACTTGTTCCTTCAGAGTGTTTTATCCATCGGTGTGTCGAAATCATTCCAGTAATTACCAGCCGTGATAGTACAGAAGGCTCCATTTCACTCTATATTGCATTTCAAAAGTCCAACACCTCTACTCTTATTATCTCTAAGCCAAATCTAGCAGTATTTGTAGATCAGCATGTACAGTAGTCTTTAATATTATGATATTAGATGATATTAATTTCTCTTGAAAGAGAAATATAAATTTAATGTCAAGCTACTAAATAAGAGTAGGTTTGAGTGAAATGCCTCCTTTGTAAACATTATCAGAATCCTGATGACATAATAATGGGCTATGTGTTATGCTTATGACCACAAGTTCAGCAGTTAGAAACCACCAGTTTCACTGTGGGCAAAAGATGAGGCTTTCTAATCCCATAGAGATTTACAGTATCAGAAGCCCATGGGGGCAGCTCTGCTCTGTTCTACAGGGTTACGGTGAGTAGAAATCAACTGAAGGGCAGTGAGCGGTGCTCTGATAAACACTGAGACCAGCATAGATCATAGAGAGTTCTTTTGAAAGTTTTGATGCATTAAAAAAGCTAATGAGATGAAACTGCTGGTGAAGTCCTGGGAGGTGACTACAGAACGTGGTTGGACTAATTTTTTCCCCTTAATATTTTGATAGACACACTCCAATTCTTTTCCTGCTCACATGAAATACTTTTCCAGGTAAGCCCACATTTTGAGTAACCATCTAAATAAATAGGCACATTAGAATAAGCAAACAAAGAAAAGTTGAGTGTTCTGTGTATGCTACAATTCTCCATTTATGACATTCATGACAATGTCTATTGTGCCTTGGCTGTAGGATTTACATGACAAAAAAATCCAGATTACAGTGTTTCAGACACAAACAATTGCTCCGGTTTTATTATTCCAATAAACGCAGAGAATTGTTGATCCTCCGTTTTCCTCTCCCACCAGGGACTCAATTTTGCCAAGGCTGCATTTGCTGTGTATGTAGAACTCTGTGCATTGCGCAGAACTTTCTGGACATTTAGAACACTGAAGCCCTGCGGCTATAAAGAGAATAGCAGGACTATGAAGAAGCAGCATTAATTTCACAGGAATGCAGGCACAGTCACAAGCCTGTCCCTTCAGGGAGCCCACATAAAACGAAGCACCAGGTATGAAGATTTCCGTGTTGCTTTTCCACCTTAGTTATTGAGACCAGGATGCACGTAGAATGTAGCCGAAGGAAAACAATCATCAGCCACATAACAAAGGGACAGTAGCCAGGAGAATCGGCAGATGCATGCGCGGCCTCCCTGGCCAGGACACAGAGTAGTTATCGACATTTTTGGTTTAACTGGTTCCTTCATTTACGTAGCTGAATATTAGGTAAAAAATAATCCTATTGTGACAGTTCAGGGATCGCATATTGATAGGCACAGTAGATCAAACACATCGATCAGGGATGGGGACTGTTCCGCACTCCAGCGCTGTGTAGCTCACCGTCATGGAGTTGAGGTCAATGGATAGAAATCTTACAGGACAGAGTAGGAATGCTTCTGAGACTGTAACTCTTTATGCGAGCAGAAAACCCCATCTTTCTCCTGAGGAGCTGAGGGTGGTTTTGAGCTGCTGAGCTCGTGGTTGGAAAACCATTACTTAACCACTCTGCCACCAGAGCTCCTCCAGGGACGTGTAAGGCCTGTGAAATCACCAGTACCAGCTAACTTCACACACTCTATCCAAGAGAAGCAGTTTCAAACATCACATTAGAAGTGAATTGATTAAAAATTTCAATCAATATATAGCAGGCTAATTTTTTAAGTTGATAATTTTGCATGATGCTGTAAATATCCAAATGGCCCTCGGTAAAACAAAGTGTTTCTCCCACCTGGATGTAGATAAAACAATACTAATAAGAGGAACCTGAGTAAAGCACCGATCATTCCATTCCATCACTTAAAAAAATCATTTTATTGGGAGCCCTTAGAGAGATCATAACATCCCATAGTTCAATCCCATCAAGCAGGAATGTACAATTGCTACCACAATCAGTTTCCTTCTTCTTGAACTCCTTGATATGTGCTTCCCTTTACCCCCTCCCTCACCGCCCCCAGCAACCCTTTGTGTTCTTGCCATCTCTTACACATCCAATGTATCCATTCACATACAATTTTGTTGTTTGATCCCATCAAGTGGGGGTACACAGTCATCAAAGCTACCAGCGCCATGCCAAACATTTTAGAGAGAGACAAGTAAGTGTCAAGGATTGATATGACTTAGATAAAAGTGTGAAGGCATTGTGATTTTAATGGGAAGTTAGTTGTCTGAGATTCCATAAGTATGTTTATAGATTGCCTAACTAGCAGTATATTTGCTTAATACCTACTCTAATATTTCAAAGGTGTCTAATATTTCAAAATTACTATAGATGGTCATTTTACTATGAAGACACCTTTTGTACCAATTTAAATTCCCTATCTTTATCGTTTCAAGGTACAGAGAACAAGTATTCTTTTATCTAAACACTTTGCTTGCTGGCCAGAAAGGCTTTGTTTTCCCTTGTGTATTAGTCTGGGTACTTTAGAGAAGCAAATTCACAGAAACTTATGTATAAGAGAGAGTTTTATATAAAAGTTAAGTGCACATCAAGAAAACATCACAATCCAGTGCTGCCCAAGCCCGCAAGTCCAACATTAATCCATATGACCAACACCAATCCACAAAGTTCTCTGCCATCTCATAAAACACACCCTATGATGCCGACTGCAGGAGGAAAGCCAAGTCAGTGAATGTGTAAGCATTTCAGTGCTGGCAGGGGTCTCCACGCAGCTGCTCCAGCACCTAGGGCTGCATGGGGTAGGTCCATGTGGCTTCTTCTTAGGGATGTCTTGCAGAAAGTGAGCCTTGCCAGCTGAAGCAAGGAACTGGCTTAGGCAGTTTCACCCTGGTCCGACCATCAGGACACAAGAGATCCGAGAACTAGAAAGGTGAGGCTCACAGAGCCATTTCTCTCTCCACCCTTCAATTAACCCCACATGTGTTTATCGGCCAGGTTGGCACAGTAAACTACCTCACCTTGTTACTATCTGGAAGCGTTGGAGAACTAACAACCTGCAAGGGGACCCCTGACCTAGTGACTGTCAGGAGTTGCATGTGAGGTGTATGCCCAGCCTTGAGTTTCTAACAGGATTGCACTCGGAAACTTTCATCTTTCTTGTTTTCCTTTCCCTCTCTGCTGCCAGCATTTCTTTCATACCTCAAATGAACTACTTGTTTAAGAATCTTGTCCTCAGGGTCTACTTCTTGGGGAACCCAAGCTAATACAATGATTATCACTAACTCTCAGATATTATAAATACAAACTGAATCCAAACCCAACCTAGAACCATGGAGTCCATTCTGACTCAGACTCCCTGGGGACAGAAGAGAGCTGCCCCTGGGGTTGTCCAAGGCTGTAAACCCTTGCCAGGAGCAGAAAGCCTCATCTTCTCCCTGAGAGGGGCCAGTGGTTTCAATTTGCTTTCTTTGTGTTTTTTGGACCAACGTGTAAACCACGACACCACAAGTGCTCCTCTGCTGTCAGTGAAGTGACTCTGTAGCCACCTACATGATCACCCTCTTCTGACATCTGCTTAGAAAGGACACTCTCGCAGCCACCTGAGGCAATCTAGCTAACCTAGCCCAAGGTGCCCCCTTCCTAGTTCTTTGTAAAATTTAATAGTACCTGCTGAAGCAATACATGCTTAGTTCTCCTGGGGAGAGCACTATTCTCTCAATAAAATATCAAGTGAATTTACATAATCACCCTTACTTAACCTGCCATGATATTGACAGGTAGCATTTATTGAACAGTTACCTTGAAGGCTGTGTACTAACTCTATTTATTTTACCTTTAAGATGTTTACCTTGGCAGTCCCATGTTTTAAAGATGAAAAACTGAGTCTCCCTTACCCAAGCTCACACAGCCGATGAAGGCCAGAGCTGGCTTTGGAAGCTGGGGTGACTGGAATGGGAGTTTCCCCAAGTAAATGTCCCAACGCAGTACTGTCACAGGGTGCACGGGCCTAATGTGATTGTTGTTGGATTTTATTTCCCCAAAGGAGAATTTGTATCACATCTGTGCCTACAGGAGCTTCCTGTTGGCGCTGAGTCAATGCCAACTCATGGTGATCTTAGGGGACCAAATAGAACTGCCCTGTAGAGTTTCTTAGGGTATAATTTTAAGGGGAGCAATCCCTAGTCTTTCTTCCCAAGACCCCCTGGTGTGTTTGAATTTCCAAAAGTTGAGTTAGCAGTTGAGCACTTAAGGACTGTGCCCCAGGGCTCCTTTTAAAGGAGTCTTTAGTCCACCCTGGTTCAGCGTCTCCCCATAAGGCAGAGTGGAACTGCCAAATAGGGTTTCAAGACTGCAGATCTTTACTGAGGCAGGCTGCCTGTTCTTTCTTTCTCGCCAAGTGTCCCGCGGGGTCGAACTGCCAATCTTGAGGTTAGCAGCCCAATCTCACAAGTCCATCAAGGTTCTTTATTACACTACCAGGAATCTTTATAAAGTACATGAACACCCCCACCCCCCAATCAAACTCATTGTCACTGAGTAGATGTGACTCATAAGGATTCTGAGCTAACAATATTTCTGGGAGTGGGCAGCCTCTTCTTTGACCCATGGAGTAGCTGTTGGGTTTTGAACCACCTACCTCATAGTTAGCAGCTCAATGCGTAACCCACAGAGCTGCTGGGACTCCTTAACGTACACTTTACTGCCATTCAATCATTTCCAATCATAGCGACCTCATAGCAAAAGTAAAACTACCCGGTTGGGGTTTTCAAGATGGTAAATCTTCACGGGAACAGAGAGCCTCATCTTTCTCCCCAGGAGCTACTGGCAGATTCACGTCCCCCCCCCCCTCCACCCCCCCCCCATTCATTGGTTAGGAATCCAACTCATAGCCCGCTCTGGCACCAGGGCATGGGGGAGAGAAAATACTGACAGCTGCAGTTGGCCTGCCTTCGTAGAGGGGAGACATGGCAGCTAGTGAAACACCTCGCTCAGCTTCACCAATGTAGTCAAAGGAGAAATGAAAATAAATACAATTCAAATTAGGAAAGCTTAGGGTATGAGAACTGGTTTACATTTTGGCTAAAATTAAGCCTGCGGTTGTTTGTGAGACTAAATTCAACAAGAGTTGGCACTATGTGCATACAGGGATTGTTCTCCAGTGCTGCGGACCGAAACAATAAATAAAATAAAACCATTATCTGTCAGCAAAAGTGAGCAACATTTCATAACTTGCTGGAACTATTCCTCTGATAACCACTTAACTCTGGTTAATTTATCACATGAAATTGTGACCGGAGGGTTGCCTGGGACCAGACTTACAATTTCAAAATACGGAAGGGACATGGGACGTGGGAAGGCAGGGAAATCCAGCAGCCTAGGAATGTGAGGAAGGGAGAAGGCGTATGTCCCCATGATTTCACTGAACTCATTTAGCCCTTACTGGAACCCAAGGCCAGTCCCACTGGCGCTGCTCACGGGAAGGTCAGTGGTTCAAAGCACTTGAAACGACCAGTTGAGGCTTTCTACTCTACGGGGAAGACGTATAGTCTTGGAAACGCACAGGGGCAGTGCTACCTGGTTCGATGTCGTACTGAGTTTTAGGTTGCTCCGGAGGAGAAAATTAAGGCTATCTATCCCCATGAGGAGGCCTCGTGGCACGGTGGTTACACGTCGGGCTGCAATGGTCAGCAGTTCAACACCACCAGCAGTTCTGGGGGAGATAGGCTGGACTTGCTACTCCAGTAAGGAGTTACAGTCTCTTTGCAGGGGGCAGGGGGATGCGGGGGAGGATCACTGTGAGTCAGCTTTGACGTGATGGCAATGCACTTGGTTTTGGTTTTCCCTCCTGTCATTTAGTTCTACTCTCTGCTATAGTGTGGCTAGGAGTTCGCATCGGCCGGATGACAGCGAGCTGTTACTGTTTTAATCTCCCGTGAAGATTCACCGCACTGGGATCCCTCTACAGGACTGCTGTGATTTGGGATCAACTCGGTGGCAGTGGGTTTGGATTCTAATTAAAGTTATTGTCGTTGACTTTTATTTTAACGGAAGGGAAAAGTCACAGAGTCAACACAGAAACTTGTTGTTAGGTGCCCCTGAATAGCTCATGTGCGTTCTGTCTCTCATAGAGTCCATGTACAACAGGATAAAACCCAGTGCAGGGCTGAATCATCCTCACAAGTGTGCTTCTTGACCCCTTTGTTGAAGAAGAAGAATTCATTCCTCCTCTATAATCCAGGAGACTCTGATACTAATATATGCAGGTTAGGTTACTCTACTAAAGTAGGCAAACAAAGTTGGAATGTTCAGTGTCCTTTAAACAAGGTTGTGTTTCCAATACAATTGCACAAGCTACCCAGTGGTGAGTCAAGGTCGCACTGATAGACTCTCCGCAGCCTGAAACCGCAGTGGTGAGACATACCAAACCCAAATGCACTGCCATCAAGTAAGGACAGGCAGTTTCTGAGCCTGTCACTCTTTACAGGGGTAGAAAGCCCCGCTTTCTCCCACAGGGCGCTGGTAAGTACTATGCCACCAGGCTCCTGGAGGATAAGCCAGAGCTGTTGGAATCGCCTGCATGGTAGTGAGTGGAAATATAAACAACCATATCTGGAGGTTTTCCACATACAACCCCTGTGCCTGACAACTACCAAAGTCTATAAAGTCCTTGCCTAACTTTATTCTTTTAAGGGCATATTTTTTATTTTGCTAAGTTTTAAAGTGCTTGAAGAGCAGATTTTTCTTTTGTTAATTTTTTCCTGTTCAGACCAGATCCATCGCTCTGTCTTGTATAAAGAATATGTTTGCAACATAATTGAAATCTAACCTTCTGGAAATCTTGCATTGCCAAGAATTCTAGCAACTTCTTACATCGATTAGAATTTAGAGTGTCAAGAAGAAAAATACTGTGAGCATATACATATATATTTTGATTTTTAAACTAATATTTAGGCTTTGCTAGCAGTGAGTCCCAATGACCCCAGAACAGATTGCCTCTTTCTTTTAATTAGTTCTAGTAAATAATTCATTCAAAAAGAAGAATAGCATTAGTTCTTTAAAACTTTCTAAACAATTTTTCTCACGAATTAATAGTGGCTAAAAGTTTTGCTTTTTTTCTTAATGATATAAATTTTGTTCCATACAATCGTAGTAAAGGCTTCCATTCATAATGTGTGGGAGTAGGAGTTGGAAATAATAGAGAAAACAAAGTCCCACATTGGTCTGAAACGTAGCTGACAAAGAGACGATATAATGAATTAATATGTAGCTATCAGACGATGTGAATAATACAGTCATGAGGGACTGCTTTCCTCCCAGAAAGGTGATTTGGCTGACATAGAGAATTTCCTCCCAAACTGTCTCAAGTACCAGGATGGCAAGCAACTCTATGTGACAATACATAAAGCTGTGGTCTGGTCTTTTAGTGGCGTTTGAAGAAGCCACCATGGAGAAGTGTGCTATCGTCAACTTTAAAATGTTATATTACTTAAACCTTGATCATGTTGATACAAAATAGAGAAATCAGTCATTGCCTTTTAAAAAATGGAGTGCTCCCAGCACCCCCACCCCACCCCACCCCACCCCACCACTATTCTTTGCGAGGTTTACAATAAGGAAAGGCATGTATCATGGTTGAACGGTTTCACTACACATTTAACCTGAATGCTGAGCAAATCTAAGAAGCTGGACTACAGGACAAACAAACACTAGGGCCTTGGGATTGGAGGACGACTTCTCCAGAGGTTTCAATACGCGGGAGACACACGTTGCTTATGGAAGGGGCGTAGATCTTAAAGCATTTACTGATGAAATTCAAAGACTGCCGTGGATGGTAAGCCAAGGTAGAGAAATCCAAAATCCTCACAAGTGGACAAACAGGTATTATCATGTAAATGGAGAAAAGGTCAAAATATCAAATGAATCATGTTGATTTTCTATGAACAATCAAGCTTCAAGGAAGCAGTAGTCAAGAAATAAGCGAATTATTTTAATGGATAAATCTGCTACATACAATATCTTTAAAATGTTGATGAGCAAAGACGTCGCTTTGAGGTCTAAGGTGCGCCTGACCTGAGCCATAGTATTATCAATTGCCTCATATGCACATGAAGGCTGAAAAAACTAATTTGGAAAACTGAAGAAGAATCGATGCATTTGAGTTGTTATTTGTGAAGAATATTGAAAGGATGAGAGTCTGGCAAAAAACAACCAAGTCCGTGTTATTTGCAGTAATACAGCAAGAATGCTTCTTAAGACGCGAGGATCGGGAGACTTCATCCTACATACTTTGTGCATTTCATGGGGGGGGGGGGGGAGGGGAGGACAGTCCCTGGAAAAGGACACCAGGCTTGGTAAAGTAGGTCAGTAAAAAAGGGAAAGCACCTGAGTGATACGGATTGACACAGTGGCTGCAACCATGAACTCCAAAGTTTGCAACCATTGTGAAGACTGTTCAGGACTAGGAAACTGTCTTGTTCTGTTACCCAGGTAGCTCTGAGCTGACAAGTATTCAATGGCATCTACAATCACAGTATCATCTCTCTTTAAAGAGCTGGATAACAGCAGGACTTTCCATCTTGATATCCAGGGGAGAAATGAAAAAAAATTTACAATTTCATCTTGTGAGAAATCAAAGTGACATCCCTTGTTCAAGTTACTGAAACCTTCACATGAAACCTCAGCCTCAACCTGGTCTACTGATGGCCTTCTTCTCTTCTCCCTCAAGGATTGGGATAAGGGAATACGCGAAGCCTGTTAGCTTTCCATAACATGTTAATATTAGATCATTCTAATACATGCCCAACTCTTGTGTAATAACATAGTCTGTTTCATAAGAAAACAAAAGGCCAAGAAGAGTTACTCATTTGTACAAGAATTTAGTGAGTAAATGAATGTATTCAGTAGAGTCTGACTCAAGATAAACAAGTATATTTTTCCCATTAAACCAATCAAACGAAACCTGTTATTGTCTAGTCTATTCTGATTCGTATTGACCCTGGAAGATAGAGTATAATTACACCTCTGCCATACACACACACACACACACACACACACACACACACACTGAGTCATGAAGCAGGCTGCCACATCTTTTCCCATAAGTCCAAAGTGCCCATCTCTGATTAGTAGCCAGGCATTTAACCACTGTGACCCAGAGATCTTCCTCATGGTTGGATGCCTTTCTGTTCCCCGGTTGTACTGTGATAACTAAGAGATTGAGAACATTCTATCCCCCCTGCACACAGATATAGGACCAAGTACTCAACTACTTGCAGTATGTGGATGAGTGACTAAATAAACACTTTACAAATCTTTGTGCGACACTGTCCTAGAATAGGCTTCTGGGCAAAAATGTTTGATAGACCACCGTATGCCAAACAGCTCTGTTTCAATAATCTTAGTGAACATTTGTACTTATATCTAAAATTTGAGTCATATATATGTAGATATATGGCCCTAAAAAAGCATTCAAATCAATGATACAAGGGGCATGAAAATGCCATTTCCCCACAAACTTGAAACATCTTTGTATGTAAATCTATAATTAATAAATGTCATTATTATTCAAGAAGACAGTAACAATCTGAAATATATTTTAATTTTGGGGAGAAAATTATATTCATTAATCTGAAATTTATATGTTAGTCTGAAATTGCCCTATATAATATCAAATATTATTTTCTTCTGTGGAAGTTTTCATCCATTCTGTAATTTGGGAAAGAAAATGTTTATTTATGCAAGTGTAAAGTATCTTGGCAGAGGACTGAAGGTGGGCATGCAGTAATGTATTAGCATTTAAAAAATAAGTTATGGCATATGTTTTTGAAAATATACATATAAAATATGATCTTCAGTTAGAAAATTTAAAAAATATATTGAGCACAGTGAACTTTTCAAAAAGCAAATATAAGCAGTGAACTTGAGCACTAATCATTTATCCAGAAGACAAGAGACTATAATTACTTCCAACATTTTATTATGCTGCCTGTTTTGTAACAGACTTACTTTAACTAGCAGCTCCTTTGGAGTTCCCAGTATATCAACTACTATTATGCTGAAGCAATATAGCTATTTGCATTTGCAATGTATTTTACAAGAATATTATTAGTAGGGCTGTGTAGAGGATTGTATAATTTATATTTTGTACCCCTCCTTCTCTCCATTTATTCCCCATTGATGCCAGGGCTAAAAATGATGCTATGAATTTAATTGGTGAATACCTTAAAGGTGCTGGGAGGAGAACACAAATTATTTGACTTGGGTACCGATAAGCTTTCTTACTGTTGGGAACTTAAAGACTAACCTACAACCCAGAACAGAATCTGCTACTGTCAAATTAAACCTTAATTAATAGAGACCCACTGGTAGTGGTGTGGTTATGTGTTGACCTGCTAACCTTGTGGTAAGCAGTTTGAAACCACCAGATGCTCTTTGGGATAAAAGATGAGGGTTCTTATTCCTGAGAGAGTTACATTCTGGGAATCACACTGGACAGTTCTGTCCTGTCCAATAAGCTCACCACGAGTCAGAATAGACTTGATAGCAGTGAGTTTTTGAGATAGGACATAGTAGAAAAGCCTCATAAAATTTTCAAGGTTAAAAATTTTATAGGAATATAAAAGCATTTTTTAACCTGTGGAGCAAATGGTACATTGAATCTCTCATTTTGTAATCCAACTGACTGTCAGCGAGTCAATGTTAACTCATAGCAAGTCTATAGAGCAGGTAAGAACTGCCTGTTCATTTCCAATACTGTAACTGTTGATGGGAGTAGAAAGCCCCATCTTTCTCCCTCAGAGCAGCTGTTGGATTTGAACTGCTGACCTTATAGTTAGCAGTCCAATGTTTAATGCAAAGCACTGCCAGGGTTCCCTAGACTAACCTAAGGTTCTATTCCCTTTCCTAGTCTGTTGTTCTAGGAACTCAGGCGGCATAGTGGGTTACATAGTGGCTTGCTAATTGCAAGGTCAGCAGTTCCAACCCAACAGCTGCTCTGGGAGAGAAAGATGGGCATTCTGCTCCTGCAAAGAGTTGTGCCTCCGGGGTTGCTATGAGTCAGAATCAACTGGATGGCAGTGAGTTTGGATTGGTGCTGTTTCTCTTCTTCTGTGTTCGAGGTCAGCAAATTAGGTCACTCAAATATATTCCACATGAGCTGACTTAAGCACTCTAATGTCCATCATTATAATTCATTATAAAGAAGACCCCAGATAATTGATAGTAGTGAAAGGTTCATCTTCCTATATCTCACTGCCGTCTACTCTGACTCACAGTGACCTTAAAGGATGGGGTAGATCTACCCCCTATGTTTCTGAGACTGTAACTCTCTACTGAAGTAGAAAACCTTATCTTTCTCTAGAGTAGTAGCTACTGGTCTTGAACTGCTAACCTTGAAGTTAGCAGCCCAATTTGAAACTCATTACACCAACTGTGTCCTCCTTTAGTAAAAGGTGGAAGAGAGCCAAAGTTTTAAACTCTTCTTAAGTCTTTGCAAAGATGTGCTGACCTGTTGGATACCCAAGATCAATTTGAAATAAACCAAAGAGGTTTTTTGAAATACGAAGAAGCAGTCACACATAAATTAAGTATTTGCTTATTTGTTTGTTTGCTTTCAGTGTCAGGTTTGATAAACATAAAAAGAAACTAGTAGGAGATAATCTGTATTATTTTGTATTGGGGACAATACAAAATCTGTGGATTAAAAACATGGTGTTAACATTTAACTTTTCAGAGAAAATGATACTCATGTATCAGAATAAGTGCCTTTTCATGACACTGAATTTTAGGGCAGACATATATGAGTTATTTGTCAGAGAAACCAAACTAAAAGTAAAACAAACAAACAAAAACCGTACCCTGACATGAGCACTTGTTACTCAATAACCACAAATGCCAAGAATCTGGTGCTTTTATTGTTTTCCCTGTTGGATATTTCTGTGGGGTTTGTTGGCCTTTCTTCCCTAGAGAACGAAGGTGAAGAACCCACTAAACCAGTGGTTCTCAACCTTCCTAATGCTGCCACCCTTTCATACAGTTCCTCATGTTGGTGTGACCCCCAACCATAAACTTATTTTCGTTGCTACTTCATAACTGTAATTTTGATACTGCTATGAATTGGGTGACCCCTGTGAAAGTATCATTTGACCCCCAAAGGGGGCATGACCCACAGGTTGAGAACCACTGTACTAAAAAAGAGCTCGCTGGCATAAAACACTTCTTGATTTATGTGCCTAGAAACCCACAGTTCTGAAAAGTCATGAAAAGAGAAGTTAGCACCAAAAATCAGCAAATGCACTGCCCTTGAGTAGATACTGACTCAGAGAGACCCTATAGGACAGAGTAGAACAAACTGCCCCAAAGGAGTCTAATGCTGTAATTCCTTATGGGAGAAGAGAGTCTCATCTTTCTCCCAGAGTGGCTGTTGGTTTCGAACTGCTGACCTTGCAGTTATCAGCCTAAAGCATAACCACAAACCTACCAAGGCTCAGCACATTCTAATATTTCTTAATAGGAGAGCAGAGAGAAGGGATATTTTCTAGCTGTATTTTGCATCAATCAGATCAGTTACTCCTCAGGTCAAGAACATGCATTCGAAGGAACAAGTACTGTCAGTTTTGTTGTGTTTCCCTTGATACATTGTTGACCCAGAATAGTTCATATAAATACAAAAGAAACTTTTTGCTGTACAGATTATTTATAAGGATTTATGCCTTGAGTTATTTTTGATAGAAATATGCTACAATATGGTGATGTAAAAATGTGGTTGGCATATTTGTACATATCTTCATGCCTGTAATTTAGAGGAGTTAAAATGGTATTTCCCACCACAGAGTTGTAGTGGATGTGAACTGGCCTGCAATAAGCATGGTCAGCAGTTCGAAACTACCAGCAGCTCCTTCAGAGAAAGACTGGTATTTCTTAATCCTCCTGCACAGTTTATGTCTCAGAACCCCCCAGGGGTTTGCTGAGTCAACGTTGACCCCGTGGCAGAGTGCACCTCTACAAAAGTTCCAATGGTTCAACGGTTAAAATGCTCAACTTCAAAGTGAAAGGTCAACAGTTTGATTCTACCGGCTAGTCCTGTGATGAAGATGAGGCGGTCTATTTACATAAGGATTTACAGGTTTGGTAACCCGCTGCAGCAGTTCTATCATATTCTACAGGGCTACCATGAGTCAACTGTCGATGTGGCAGTGGGCTTGGTTTTTGTTTTTAACCCTATATATATTTAAAAACTTTGCTAAATATTACACATAGAGATCAATAAACACATGTTGGATTAATAAGGTCAGAATTTAAATGAAGAGCAAAGAGATAAATGGCTCAGTGAACCTCACCTTTCTTGATCGCTGATGATCAGCCTAGTGTGTGGCTGCCATAGCTAGTTCTCTGCCTCAACTTGCAAGCTACACCACCTGTAGGAAACCCAACCCATAGACTGTGCCACTATAGTTTGAGGTTCCTTTAAGATCTGCTTTGCCACACTGCTGGTGTATACATCACTTGAGGTGGGGACTGTTGGATCCTGTCATCTGGCTGACTATTGGTGACCTGCCCTGCTATTTGCTCTCTATGGCCTGATTGCCTGTATTGTTCTACAGAAGACTCAGCTGTCTGCTTCCTTGACTTGCACCCAGCAGCCCTTGTGAGTTGAAAGGCTGCCAGTGTATTCGCTGTCTTATAGAAGTGAGTTGAACTGAGCCCTGTGTACTGCTCTGTGGACTAACTAGCTGTTTATTTCTTTATGCTATATTTATCTAGCTAGCTAGCTAGCTAGCTAGCTAAAAATCACAAGTGTCCTGGTTTTGTTTCTCTAGAGAACCCTAACACAGAGACTATAAAAATCTTAAGATGCTGCTTAAGAAATAAAAGATATATTCCCATCTTTTGGAGTGAGACATGAAACAGTTGAAGCTCAATGAGTTACAGTGACATAGCCTTAAAACAATAATTTTCCTTAAATAATAAAAATCCTTAAAGCAACATAACTTTCTAGTCAATGTTGATAGGTTAATATTGATTCAAATATTTAAAATTTAGCACAAAAATAGAAATAGAAGTTTACTGACAGAGTACAAAGGTCAAATGTTTTAGACAAGACAAAAATATTAAACTGAAATACTGTGCGCCAAGATCAAAATTTGAAGGAAAATTATAATCTAAAATTTATCATAGAGTATGGGGAAAAAGTTTTCTGTCATTATAATTTATCTCAAAGTTTTCTATTGACTTCTCATAAATAAAGCATATTCTCCCAAAATGCACTGGAAGGTCAGTGTCTGCAGCATGTATCTTTTATTTTGGGCAGCCAATGGCTACATTATTAAAGAGATAATCATCTTATAGTATTTTCTTTTTAAGAAATTTATATGAGAATTAAAAATATGGTTTCTAAGATAAAGATATACCAATAATAATGGTATCATTTTCTGTCTCTTTCTTGCTCTGTTAATTCCCATAAAAAATTAATTGCATAGTGCTTCTGCACAAGGTAAGCATTCATGTTTGTCACCTACTCTATAGAGGCTCCATATCAGCAGTTTTGGAAACATTTTGTATATATAATATATTCCACTCTGCTTCCTAGGTAAAACTCTCCTTAATGAAGTGCTATGAAACTCAAAAACCATGAATTCTTTTCATACTTCTTAAACTCCTGAGAATATCTACTGCTTTGTTTTCGTTTGCCTGCTTTAAAGTACTTAAAATGTATGTATCATAAAGTTAAGCTTAAGGTCATCTTTCTCCTAAGTTCATTTATGTATTTTGAAAGCATTTCAAAGAAAAATAATCCTAAATAATTTCCACCTGAATCGTTCCCTGTATGCATGGAGAAAAGAAGAAATGACAGACATAAGATGCAGATCCTTTTGTAAAAATACATATGCTGCTGTATTTAAAGGCAAAACAAATATCCAAAGGGAATCCTAATAAAACATGTTCAGATTCCTTAAGTAAATAAGTTTAAATTCCTTAAAAAATAAAAAGACTTTGACTAAGTCCATAAACTCTAAGCGATGTAGGAAATCAATATGATAGAAACAGAAACATGACCTCTAGGCATCGGGTACAGGGTCAGTAGATAGCAGAACTGTGATGTTATTCCAGATCAAAGATCTCCTCTTCACTATTTCCCACCTCCTACTTCCCTTGTAAAAACAAGCTTTTCCATTGATATATATGTGTGCATACACACACACACACACACACACACACATATATATATATATATATATATATATATATATATATATATATATATATATATATATATATATATATATATAACAACTACCCTGTAACTTTCTGTGCCTGACTTGGTTATTGCCATTAATCAAGGGGGGGGGGGGATCTTAATGCACTGAAGCTTAAATCTAAAACGTGGTGAAGAAAGCTGATGGTGCCTGGCTATCAAAAGATACAGTGTCTGAGGTCTCAAAGGCTGGAATTTAAAAATGGACATCTAGCAGAGAAGCAAGGCCACATGGAAGGAGCACACCTGCTTGTGTGATCATGAGGTGTAGACAGGATCAAGTAATAGGCATGGACCCCAAACACACAAAAACTAAAAAACATATAGTTGAGAACGAGGCGGCCAGAGCAGAGACCAAAACCCCCATCGGTAGACAATGGGACATCTCCTCACAGATGGGTCAGAAGGAAGGGATGAGTCAACCAGGGCGCAATATAGCTCCAATGAAACACACACTATTCTTCTGGTTCCTTGAGGCTTCCTCAACTCCCCCTCGTCCCCCCACTATCATGTCCTGCCTTTCAATTCTGCTAGACCGGAATATGTACACTGCTACAGATAAGAGTTCATGACACATGGAATCCAAGGGGAGGTGGAATCCAGTGGGGAGGTAGGGAAGTGAGGGGAGGAAGGGGAAACCCATGACAATGATCACACATAACACCACCTCCGGGGTGGGGGGTGAAGAGGAACAACAGAAACTGGAGGGAGACAGCGGTTGGTATAAGATATGACAATAATAATAATTTATAAGTTATCAAGGAGTCACGAGGGTAGGAGGGGGGGAGGGAGGGGGAAAAGAGGAACTAATACTTTCAAATAGAATGTAAATGTTTAGAAAATAATGATGACGACATGTGTACAAATATGCTTGATACAATTGATGTATGGATTGTTACAAGAGCTGTAAGAGCCCCCAATAAAGTGATCTTTAAAAACTAAAGATAAACAAAATGTACTCCTCCCGCCAAGTGTAAGGGGGATGGATGCAACCTTGGACGGTACTACAATGATGGACAGAAACGTGTCCCCATCTCTATCTTCTGTTCAACCAGCAAAAGAATTCTTTTTTTTTTTCAAAAGAATTCTTATGTATAACTATATATTAACTCCTCACCTTGTACTAAAAATCTGGGGACCCATGGCAGAAGAGATGATATCTCTTCACTCAGTAAAAGGAAAAACGAAACAAATACACGTGAAATTGTTGGTGGACTCTCCATCACTCCGTGATACGGTACTGCCTCGGCATAATAGGAGGTAAGAGGAAAAGAAGAGAAAAAAGAAGGGGATGTGGAGGATGAAGAGAAAACAAGGAGCTTTGAAAAATCCACTTTATCAAAGAGAAGATGAGAAATCAGCCCTTTCCTCTGAGGAAAGTGCTGTCCAGTCAGGGTTAGGCTGAGTGAAAATCAGTGGAGGCGCCAGGGAACTCAGAGCAGCCATTCTCCCTGCTCGGGGCGTTTCCTCAAGCACTGTGAACTAACAATGTGACCTGATGGTCTTGGCTGGCAAGAAAATGTCAGCATATCTGTAATATGGAAATGATCCAACATAGCTAATCATTATTTTGTGATCTAGACATCGGACTTCAGTTCATGGGACTAATAATCCCTTTGAAGCCAGTTGTCACCACAATTAAGAGGCACCGTAACATTTTGTTCCGGAAAAAAACTGTGCCTTTTACTCCTGTAAACAGTTACAATCTCAGAAACACACAGGTTGCTGTGAGTCAGTACTGAGTGAGATAATATTTTGGTAATGTTTTATCATTTATTTCTAGCAAATTACAATCATAAAATATTGGTATCTTTTTAGTATCTTAGCATTTGAAAATAAAAAGTTTGAGACCCCTGGAATTTTCCTTCAAACCAATTCTTTCTATGATATAAAATCTTACATTTATAAAATAAGAAACATTTTCCCAAGTGTGCCAACACAGGATACCTCAAACGCCCGAGTCTAATTAACAGTTGTTCTTTATCATTTGCTTCTCCAAAAATAATTAGATCAGTGCCTGTCTAATGAAGGAAAATAGGGATTACATTGAGGCACCTCATGTCAAATATGATACATTCTATGTGTTGAAGCAAAAAAGATACTGTGGCTAATAATGTTTAAATATATAGTTGGGTTTTTGTTGAAACTAACTGCGGTAAATAAGTATAAGCCTAGCTGGTCAGCACATTTTTAATGCAGATTTTTGTGGTAAAATTAGGTGGGTCGGCTTATACTCGAGTATATATGGTAAATAACAAAACACGTGTTGCCAGTAGTCTGGATTCTTGAAGAGTCTCTCCTGAATATTTGCAGATTATCACCTGGTTGTGAACATCAGGGGTGTAAGATACATTCTGCAGACTGCGTTAAAGAAAACGCCTGCATGTTCTGGAGACTCAGAAAAACTTATTTAAATTTGTGGTTGTAAAAAAATAGGTCTACTATGCATAGACATGTCTTCAGGAGATGCAGTTTATACAATTTGACATAAAACTATAAGTGAGTCCCACAATGGCAGGGAAAAGACCCAACTTGCAGAAAGAAAGAAAGAAAAGAAAAGAAAAGAAGAAAAAGAAAGAAAAGTAGGAAGAAAGAAAGAAAGAAAAGAAAGTAAAAAGCCACGTATAAAGAAAATCCATGAGATGTGTTGCATTTTCAAACTGTCTGACTGCATTCCTTCCTGCTACTAGTCAGAACACAAATGCCTGTGGAGGAGCGCAAAGCCTCTCATGGAAGGCGCCAGCCTCCATTTTATCTCAGAATGAAAGACAGCAGCCAGGTCTATTAGGAATGTTAGGCGCTACCTCTTAAAAATAAAAAAATTGTCAATCCACAGTTTGACCCAAAGAATAAAACTTACGAGAGATAATGAAGAGGCTTCAACTCATGTACTTTGAACATGTCATCAGGAAAAATGTGTTTTTTTTGTCATAAAAGGACATCGTGTTTAATAAAGTAGAGGGTTAGCAAAAATGAAGGAAACCCTCAGAGATTGTGTTAGGCCGGGCTGAGCAGGGAAACGAATCCAGGGACACTCCTCTATGTGGAAGAAAGCTGCGTATCAAGAAGTAGCTATTGTTGCCAACAGGTCGCAGCCCGGTCCAACTCAAGTCTTTAAGCCCAATGCTAGTCCGTAAGTCCCTCTGCAGACTCACACAGTCACAAGCATGATGAAGAATGCAGGGAGATCACAGGTTGGTATGTGCAGAACTGGGTGGTTCCAATGGCAGTGGCAACATATCCAGGGATCTAGGGCTCTGGCAGGTCTCAGCAAGACTCACCAGCAGGAAAGCGATGGCAGAGAGAGAAGGTTCCCAGGACCCTCCTTATGAGGATCTGCATCCACAAGGAGTCACCATCAGGCTGTGACCTGATTGACAGGTTGCATACCACACACCTCTATATAATTTCAAATTGACATGATATTATGTAACTACCACAGAGATGAACTGACACAATAACCTGCAAGGTGTCCTCCAACACATCAATTATCATGCAGATTGGGTAAAAGAGGGCAGCATTTCAATCTGTTGTATAAAGGCACAATTAGAGGTGACTTGGTGGCATCTAATGACAACCACCTCAAGCCCCTTTGAAAAGGCTGTTGATAAAATACACAACCAATGGAAAAACAGTATTAAGAGTTAACCTGATTCATGCTCCTGCAAATGTGGGGTGGTACTGGTCGTAGTGATAGTGGTATCGATGCTGGAGTTAAGTGGGAATGACAATAGAATTATCCATAGAACACTGCTAGAAATGGACCTGTAGAGTTCTTATCAAAATGATGGCGCAAGGAACTTCTTGGACATAACTGAACACGTTGGGGAGATGAGGTTCTGGGCCTGAGGTCTCAGCACCATTATCTTAGGGGATACCTAGGTTAGTGACATAATCTATGAATCTACAATCTACTTAGGTGAGTCGTGACTGGGACCTTAAAATCTTGGGAGGTGCCACAGGTGCAAGTATTGGTCTCATCTTGTACGGAGGAGAGAATGAAAAAATGGAAAACAAACGAAAACAATTAGTCCAAAAAAGTAAAGGACCATGGGAATATGAGGCTCCATGATCTTGAGAGCAGAAAAACTAGATGATGCACAATGATCACTACCAACTGCTCAGAAAAGAACCATATAAGAAGAGCCCGGCTAGTGTGAGAGAAAGACATGGAATGAAACTCAATGTCATGACGGAATTGAGGCTTGCTGGCCAGATGGGAGTCTGCTGGGACCACCAAGGTTTGATCCTTGATCTCCCTTCAGGCGATGAACCGCCCCCCGTGGCTCAATTTTCAGTCAGATAATAAGTCTATAAAGGGATATTAGCACCGCTGATACAGGAGAGCTTAGAACAAAATTCATTCTCTTCCATTTTTTTAGAAGATGGGATACTGATTTGGTTTTTGTTTGCATGGATTCCAATGGAGGAGATGAAGTAGGCACAGAGATTGAATCCTACCCTGGGTATGAGTATCATATCAAATGTATAAATAAATCAGAGAAACTCATACCTTAAAAATATTGAAATTATAAAAAAACTCTTCCAAGATTCTTTTTAACCACTGAAAATTATATACATATACATATATGTACATGTTTGTATGTGTACATGTGTGAGAGAACTTCAATAACTTTTTTGAACAATGTAACTAAAAGATAATTGGAATTTTTATATAAACTTATTTTTAAAGTATATGTAGTCACACACACATATTAGATAAAAAGTAAATACAAATGAAAGAAATTTGTGTTAGTCTGGGTAAACTAGAGAAACAAATTCATAGATACACATATGCATATAAGAAAAAGTTTATATACAAGAGCAGTTGAATATTGAGAAAACATCCCAGTCCAGTCCAGATAAAGTCAATAAATCTGATATTACCCCATGTGTCTGATACCAATCTATAAAGTTCTCTTCAGACTCATGAAACAAATGCAATGACATCAAATGCAGGAAGAAAGATCAGAGACCAGTGGGTGGAAAGTCTTCTGGATCCAGTGGTGGTAGAAGCCTCTCAGTGCTGACAGTGGTTTCCACGTGGCTCCTCCAGTTCCCAGGGCATGGGATCTATCAGCGTACTGCCATGTGTTTTGTTAGTAGAGCATCTCTCAGGGAGTAAGTCTTGTCTGTAGAGTCTCTAAGGGAGTGAGCTGAGAAAGTGTGTATCTCCCACCTCCATGGAGGAAAAAATAGCAAATCCCAGAATCCTCAGGGGAAAAGTCATGCCCACACAGAGGCCTCATTGGTTATACTTTGATTGACAGACCAGACTCCACCCTTCACTCTTAATCCTCTCAAGTTGATACAAGTTTATGTAACTACCACAAAATTAAAACATGCAACATAAATAAAAAATAATTCCATTTGGGTTTTAAAAATATATATATATAAGAGGAAAAAGAAGGTGTATTAGAGTATTATTCTATAACGTATACAACACGCTTTTTAATCTTATAATTCCTTTCCTGGTAGGTGTGTGTTTGTGTGTGCACATGTAGATGATGAATCTTAATTTTTACTGTTCATATTTTGATCCAGAACCATATCATTGTATTTTAAAAATATCACCAGATATTAGAAACTCAGTAGCATGGGGATATTCAAATTATAATAAGATGTAATAATAAAAAATTGGATTCCATTTAAGAAATAGAAGGAAGCAATCATGTGTAGAAAATATACATCTTGGAATTTATGAGGATCTTTTTGTTGTTCGAGTGTATTTAGCAAATAAATTGGGGGTGGAGGGCGGAGAATGATCAACACAATGCTTTCCGTAAGTCTTCTGTAGCACTCTAAATCTAGAAATGATTTTCACCAATCAAAGTTAGTTACGTGCAATGATTTAAATGCTATAACCATGTGGTAAAAATGTTTTTTCAGATATTGACCTACAAAAATATGAAATCATGTGTTTCTGAAAAATCCCACAAATTTAAAATAATATAGTCCCTTATAATCTGAAATTTGAGGTTTTTCAATGACAGAATAATAGAGGGTGATGTCAAAAGTGAAATATTAGTCAACATTTAAATATGAGAAATCACATCTTAATAAGATGGGATTTTTCTCTTTTATTTAGTAGACATCTTAACATAGCATATTAACTATAGAAATTGCTGCCCAAAGCATTAATAAGTATATCTCTAAATGCACTGAAGCGGTTATATGCAAAATAATATTCAAGACAGAAAATGAGCTATGTTTTAAACAAGTCAGTGTGAATAATTACTTGACTGTTCCCCGAAATATACTATTGACACCTTCATGGGACAAACGGTTCTGTATTAATAAAGTCACATGCATCTTAAAGGGAACACGAGTCTAAATGCACGATGGATCCCACAACACTCAAGGCAAGTACTTCTGGGGAGAGCCCTCTTTAAGAGCTGCCTAGTCATTCCTGCCCAGCCTTTGGATGCCGAAGGGCTGGCTGCTGAGAAACCATATCCTGAAATGTCAATTTGGCTCACATACTTTTAAGAAGTGATAAAAAAGAAAAGCTGAGCCGGGTAGAGACAGGCTGTCTCTGTTCCCAAGTTCTGAAAATGCAATACTTTCTGTAGTCTGATCAGCAGCAACGTTCCTCAGCAATTCTGCTCCCTTCAAGATGTGTGCGTGTGTGTGTTTCCGTGAATGCGGCCACAAATGTGCACATGCCTTCTGGTCCAGAGTTAGCTAGATGCTTGGTAGGAAAATGTGCCCTACAGACCTGCTTCCTTAAACACTACACTTTGCTAAATTGTGCCTTTCTCCTGCTTTGCTCTCATCTGAGTCTCGCCATACTCACCCCTGCCCTTTCTTCCTCTTTCCTAGCTGTTCAATTTGGCAGCACATTGATGGACACAACCTTTATCAGACCCGCCATGTGAAATCAACTTACACTCTATTCTCAACAACCTCCTTCCCTTCTCTCCTCCACCCCACTTGGGAACATGTGATCACCTTTGTTTTTGAAAATACTACTGATAGTAAATGTGTGTTTGCTTTGAAAATTGAGTCTTTGGAAATGATCCTGCGCCAAGCAACGCTCACATGGGGAATGCTGCCGAGAAGAGAGAGATCACACAGAGGCCACGCGGAACAAAACCAATTGCCTTGACATCTGCTGAAGTGTTACAAATAATGTGGGCTGGTAAAAAGATGAAAGCAATGCTTGATTCTCTATCACACCATCCATCCCCTGTCTCCCAACCGCATCCCCCAAGCTGAGAGTCATCTTGACTGACCCGATGTCTGTTTGCTTCTTAGGGAAAAGCTGGCACGTTGAACTGAGCATTCTTATCCACAGTAGCAGGGAGCCAAGTATTTAACCCCTTAGAATTTGACACGTTGCCTAACACCCATTAGGCACTTCTTTTATGGGTAGGATTACCGAATAAGAAACACTGGTTACTTGAATAAGAAACAGGTATAAGCCAAGCAAGTCCTGTTTAAAAGACACCCAGTGTTCTTCTGCCTTTTTCAGTTGCCTGATTTAATCCAGAGGCCTTCTGGGAGGACCACATGGAAAAGTTCGGCAGTTGACTTTTCCAAATACACAACAGAAAACAAATGGATTCATCCTGTTGCTTGCCAGCCCCCACTGCAGACACTGGCAGAAACCAAGCAACTCGGGCTCGTTCCCATTCAGTCTAGACACAGGCTCAACGCCTTCTCAACAGAGAGCTCCCAGCAGTCGTCATCAATCTACCAGAGCTCACTTTTGTGGCTGTTGTTGTTTTCTAATGGTATCTAATTGTCTGTCTTGATTTAGCTATTTTTTTAAAAAATGAATGTGCATGGAAAACATTGTGGCCAGAGCCCATTCACTCTAGAGGAACATCGTGATGGGGAAGGAGGCTGGTTGACTTTCTCTTCATTCAGTTTTGTGTGCTACTACTGATTTTGATGAAGGATGAGCTAAATGTAGGCTGACAATTAGGCAGAGCAAAGAGACCATGTTTATTAATTAAGAGAATAGAGAAAGCTAGCAGAAAGAAGAGACACATGGCCCCCACAGAGGGTAAGTAGAATCAGAGGTGACTCTCATCCTAAACTGTCGGAAGGCCAGGAGTATATATACCTTAATTTAGACCTGCATGTGTTAATTAAGGAGCTCTGATGACACAGTGGGTTGTGCTTTGAGCTCAGTGAACAAGGTCAGTGACTTGAACCCACCAGTTGCTCTATGGGAGAAAGATGAGGCTATGTTTCTGTAAAGATTTAATATCTTTACTGCCTGAAAGAGCAGTTTTTTTTTTATTTCCTATAGAATCACTATGAGTTGGCATTGACTCATTAATTTATAGGATGAGGGCAATATTTTTAATAGTGACTATCTTTTTCAGTTACACTGGATATTTTTGGTAGGGGAATAAAACCCACAAAACTCATAGAAAAGTAGACTCAGGATTTGAGTATGAAGGAAAACTTTATCTCCAAAGGGGAAAAAAGTAAAGCAAATTGAACTCGAGTTAACGACATATGTGAAGTATTGGGAGATAACATATACAGATGTCTATAATTAATGTTGTATAAATAAGACAAACTGATGGTTTTCTAGAGAGATAGATATATAATGACACAAGAATAGTAAAAGATCAATGGAAGAATCTCGGTAGTGAGATCAGTGAATTCCTTATGGCATTGTTTCCATTTTTCTCTATACTTGAAAAATGTCTGTAATAAAATACCGCGGGAAACCTGCAAAAATACTAACCTTATCAGGAAACAGTGACGACCTCGTGCCTCCTTTGATTGGGAGCAGGAAACACATTGGCTTATTTTCACCAGAGAAAATCAAAGCTCATCGAATTACCTGCTTCTGCAATGCCCTGATTTTCTTTTTTATAATCAAGTGTTTAGATGCATCTGCCCAACTCAAGCCAGAGGAGAAAAACCACACACGATTTGACTTAGAATCAACTCCCCTCTTGTTCCCAAGAACAATAGAAGTGGTCCACACTTGTACTCAACCGTTGAGTTGAATTCTATATAGTGACTCCATGTGACATGGTAGAACTAACACACAGCATGTTCTTTGATCTTTGTGGGCAAAGACTATCAGGCCTTCTCCAACAGAGCCTATGAGTGGATTGGATTTGCCAAGCTTTCAATTAACAAGCTCAGCACGTAACCAGGGGGCAGTGTGTTCATCTAGCCCTTTTGTTAGGTGATGCAGCATACAGAGGCAAATACAACACCGCCTTGTCCTCACCTGGATGAGAGCATCACTTATTTCACAGGTTTGTTTTCTCTCTGGCCACACAAACGGTGACGCTGACTTGGCAAACGTTGGCCCATAAACTATTGCCCTGTCAATCCCACGCTGTGGCTCTGAGAGCCTGAATGATGGATACTGTGGTGCGCAAAGTAGTCAAAGCTTGAGTTTTTAGAAAACAAGTGTGAAGAGCTCAGTGAAAACCTATTATCACTGGCAGGTTGGCAGAGGCAAAGCCATGGTATTTCACCAGCGGCGGCCATCATCGAATTCACATGAAATGTGTTCTAACTCGAAATTATGCTCCTCGGCAGTTTTTGTCATGAGAGCTGTTCGGCCAGACAGCGGAAGCAAAGGCGTTTCGAAAGCGACGGCAGTGACTATCCTGTTAATGCACATAGGAAGGTGTGAGCAAGAAGGCTCTGGCAATAATTCATTACACTCGACTAAAAGGAAAATAGAATGCTATCACTCTTTCTTTCCTTTTTGCTCACTGGAGTCTGGCCTTGGGAACTCTCAGCCCCAAGGAGCAGGCCTGCTCTGCTACAGCTAATGAGAATAAGTGAGCACACTGCACTCAGCTGCCAGGGTTCACTGTGGGCCGGTGGCTCCATACTTTCTCATTTCCTTGTACAAACAGCAAGCTGAAAAATGGGAAAATCTATTTGGCTGGCCTGTGCTACAAATTAAATCCTTGATTAAATTTTGGCAATTACATTTCCAGGTCTTTCCATTTAAACATTTTAAATTCATTTGAATAAGCTTCTTAATCATGATCTTGGCCATCTATTGCACAGCCAAACGGACCCTAATAAATACTGTGGAAAGTGTGGCCGGCGAAAAGAAAAATGGAAGGATGCTGCAAAGAAACATTTGACCCTGTTTTAAGTCGTTTGCACCTGTGTTGCCAAAAGTCAAGCTTCAACCAGGGTGCAGTATAGCACTGATAAAACCCACATCATTCCTTTAGTTCCTGAAGGCTTCCTCCTCCTCCCCCGCCCCAGCCCCACTACCAGGACCCAGTTCTAGTTTACAAATCTGGCTAGACAAAAGTACACACATTAGTCCAGTAAGAGCTCTTGACACATGGAATTCAGGATAGTTAAACCCTAAGGAACAGTATTAGGAGTCATGATATCATGAGAGTAAGGGGATGAGGAGGGGGGAGTGGGAGAAAGGGGGAACCCATCACAAGGTTGGATATACAGCCCAACCCCCAGGGGACTGAATAACAGAAATGTGGGTGAAGGGAGACAACAAAAGTGTAAGACACGAAATAACAACAATACTATATAATCGATCGAGGATTCATGAGGGTGGGAGGGTCGAGGTGGGAGGGGTTACAAGAGGAGCTGATACCAAGGGCTCAAGTACAAAGAAAATGATTCGAAAGTGTTGATGGCAACATATGTACAAGTGTCCTTAACACAATTGAATGATGGATTGTTATAAGATTTGTAAGAGCACCCCAATAATATAATTAATTAATAAATAAGCAAATGGAAGAAGTAACATTTGAAAGTAATAAAGAATAAGAGAAGTCAGTGGTTATCAACCTTTCACAGGGATAAAGACCACCTGGGCATCTTAAAATATGAAATCTTGAAACATCCCATGTGAAGGACACTGACTGATCCAACCTGGGTGGTGGCCATAGACGGCGTCTCTAACTTGCTCCATCATGATGCCTGATGCTGATGCTGTGATCTTCTGGTTCAACCCTCCACTCCATGAGAACGTGCATTCCCCTGCCAGATTCTTTGAATCAGAACCAACATCATGAAAGATCCCCAGGGGGAATCAACCTGTTGGAAGGCCTGGTTTGGGGCCACCCAGGTTCAAGCCCTGATTTGCACCCACCCCGGTGGAGGCAAGTCCCACGAATGGTTGTCCAAGGGAGATACTGCAGGTGAAATGATGTAATTTATCAAGATGTTAAATATGTCCGGAAACATGATCATGGCATCTCCTTAACAGCCAAGCAAAGGGCAATAGCTCCCATCGAGAATTGATAGAGAGCCCTGCAGGACACTCCTGCAGCCATTCTCCACTCTGGGGTGATGTAAGCTTATTCCCATGGTAAATCTTGTTTGCTTTAGCAAAACTATCAACTAACTCATTCTCTCAGATTTCTCACTGTTATACCACCTCTCCCTGGGGTGGTTGCCTCTTTATGAGTGACAAATATTTTTGTTGCCTAACCAAAGCAATAAAATCATAATTGTCGTCATTACAACATAGATCCTTGGGATGTGGGAGGCATTTACAGGATAAAGGAGCAAGTGGCTCTTCCCAATCCCTAGATATGATGACAAATAGGCGACCCCTCCCTAGTAGGGGAGTCCAACCACACTCTCGCTATCTGGAGATTATTGTCCATGCACCTAAAGCCAATGTTCCTGTGCCCCAAAATCACAGAGGACAAAGAATCTTGGCTGGTGATTTATCTCCTCTGTTTCATAAAAAAGTAGTCTTAAATCTCTCCTCTGACTTCTCCAAGCAAAATATTAATAGATCCTTTACAGTTTGGTATATGGATTGCATCCTAATCCCCTCAAATATTTATAAAGGCAACTTTGAATTCTTTCCAAAGTGAATACATGTAAATACTTAAAAGCAAAGTTCTTCTTCGATACATTTTAAAACCCCTTCTAGTTTTTAGCTTCCTCCCGTAATCCCCAATCCAATAGAAGATTTCATATCAAACAAAGGCTCAGTGAATCATGTGCTAACAGAGCTGAAAATTAGGGAAAGCAATGTTTAACACAGGTCAAAGCAGAGCAGGCTGGTTAGAAAAGTTGGACTAATTCATAAGTAAAACTGGATTATGTGAAGGAGGACACCGTATCAGGATTAGAGGAAAGCATTATAGCCAACTTTCAACATTGAGATGGCATAACTGTGCTTGTTTAAATTTAGGAGGACTTAAAGCACTTGCTGATGAACATCAAGGACTACTGCCTTCTATGTGGATTATAACTTTAAAAAAAATAATTTTATTGGGGCTTATCACAATCCATGCACACATGATATGGAGTACAACTTAATGTAGACAAAATAAAATCCTCACAACTGGACCAATGGGTAACATTCTATATATGGAGATTGAAAATTGAAGTTGGGAAGAATTTTAAAAATATCATTTTATTGGGGGCTCTGACAGCTCTTATAACATTCCATACATCAATTTTATCAAGGATATTTGTATGTATGTTGCCATCATCATTTCTGAAATATTTTCTATTTGAGCCCTTGGTATAATCTCCTCTCCCCCACCCTCCCTAACCTACCTTTCCACCCTCATGAATCCTTGATCAACTATATATTGTTATTATTATTTTGTATCATACACTGTCAATTGTCTCCCTTCACCCACATTTCTGTGGGGGGGAAAATATATCCAACCTTGTGATGGGTCCCCCTTACCCACCCTTCCCACTCCTCAATCATCCCCCAGCCCTCATGATATCATTACTCCCACTACTGTTCCTGAGGGGTTTATCGGTCCTAAATTCCATGTGTCAGGAGCTCTTATCTGGTTTTGTAAGTTAGAACTGGTTTTGTAAGGTAGAACTTGTTTTGTAAGGTAGAATTGGGTCATGGTTTTGTAAGGTAGAACTGGGTCATGGTAGTGGTGGGGGAAGAAACATTCACGAATTGGAGGAATGATGTGTGTTTTGTCACTACTATACTGCACCTTGGTTGAATTATCCCTTCCTTATAACCCTTCTGTGGGGGTATATCCAGTTGTCTACAGATGGGCTTTGCTTGAATCTCTACTCCAAACCTCTTTCTCCAAGAACTGGACTCTCCTGATCACATGTCCAAGTGAGATGAAGTCTTGCCTTTCTTGGTTCTGCTCACATACTTTGGACATGTGATCAGGAGAGTCCAGTTCTTGGAGAAAGACATCGTGCTTGGTAAAGTAGAAGGGCATCAATGAAGAGGCGAACCTTTGACAAGATGGATTAACACAGTGACTATAACGAGTGGCTCAAAAATGGCCGCAGCTGTGAGGACGGCACAGGACCGGCCCGTGAGTTGCACTGTTGGACACAGGGTCACTATGAGGGAAACTGACTTCAGGTTACCTAACAACAACCCCAGGTGAGGAGGTTGGAAGGACTGTTTCACGGTTCTTGTGTAAGTTCATCTTACTAAAGCTCTATAAGGAGGCCTGGTGGCGTAGTGGGTTACACATTGGGCTGAGAATCACAAGGTCAACAGTTCAAAAACATCAGACCCCCACAAAAGAAAGATGGGCTTTCTGCTCCTGTAAAGATTGACAATCTTAGAAACGCACGGGGGCAGATCCACTCTGTCCCACAAGGTGGCTTTGTGTTGGAATCAATTCAATAGAAGTGGGTTTGACATTTTTTTGTGTAGGTTATTTTTGGTCTTTTTAAATAAACAACAGCAGCTAACACTTTCTTTTATAGTTAGTACATAAATGCATGGCTAATTCACGATTTCAAGTAAGTTAATTTAGTTAACCTCATAACAAAAGAAATTAAGTCTTTGAGACTATCAAAATAATTTCATGAAGATCACAGAGCTAGTACACAAGCTTGGCCATATGACTCTCACTATGAGAATTTTTTTCTATTGTATCACACTAACTCCAAAAGTTTAATAACTCTTATGAAGTTACCCTTCATGATATCTAATTCTGAACAAATCTATCCTAGAATGCCCGTGGGAAAGGGGGCATGTGTTCTGGAGAATTCAATAAAACCAAGAACATGAAAATTGAGAAGCAGATACTACCTACAATAAAACTAAGAAAATGCTACAACTCCAGACAAAATGCTGAAGTATATATGCCAAATGCAGACACCATGCAATATGGGAAATTGAATGTACCCTTTTGAAAATAAAGTAAAAGATATTGTGAGGGTTGGGTGTTTTGTGCCAACATGGCACCCATAAGAAGATATAGGTGGAGTCTAGCCTGTCAATCAGGCGACGGCCCGATGACCTCTTTTGGAGGCTGTCCTAAGATGAATGGCTCCTGGAGGCCAGTTCCTCTCTCTTTTTCCCTGGTGGTCAGATCGGTGTGTTGCCTGAGCTATCTGACCTGTCTCACCATGTGTGCTGACCTACCTGTGGGCCGAGCCAATCCGTGAACCACAGTGGACCACATTGCTGTGCCGTGTTGTTCCATGCCTCTGCGCCACTCCACCTTGCCATGTCTGCTGCCTGAGGCACACTCTGCTCATCTTGCCACCATTCCAGACACCGAACCTCCTACCAGCCACTTCACCTAGCTACACCTTGAGGCTCCTTCATGACCTACATCACTATGCAACACTACTGTCCACTGCTACACCTCACCACTTCATCTTTCCACTGACTGCTTCCTCGGCTGAGTGAGCTGGAAGGACTTTCAGTGTGTTAACTGTCCCACAAACGTGAGTTAGACTTAGCTCTCTGTGCTTCTGTGTGGACTGATTTGCTGTTATATACCTTTTCTCTATCTATAGATAGATGATAGATAGATAGATAGATAGATAGATAGATAGAAGATAGATAGATAGATAGATAGATAGATAGATAGATAGATAGATAGATTAAATCACAAAAATCCTAGTTTTGCTTCTTTAGAGAGCCCTGCCTAAGACAGACATGATCACAGTCTTGAGAAATATCACTTGTAATATCTCTCTATATTTAATTACAATATTGTTAGTGACTGAGCGGCTAGTTTTTTAGATCATATTCACAAAAGCTATTGATATAGGTTCACAACTACTACTTACCAGGATATTATTGCTGAAAACACCTGGACATTGACAAAATCAGTGTCTGAAAAACACATGCAGCCAGCAAAGCCATAGCATGTGTGTTAGAGAGTGGACAGGCAAAACCATGTGATTCCGAGTGTCCGTGTAATTGAGTAATGCCATTTCTGACCAAACATATCTACCTCCCCCCAAAAAACTAAAAACAAACAAGCACGCTCATCAAGTATTTTCTGACTCTTAGAGATTCTACAGGTGAGAGCAAATTTGGCCCATAGCACATCGGAGGCTGTGCATCTTTAAGGAAGCAGATTGCCTCATCGTAATCCTGTGGAGCAGCTGGTGGATTCAAACCACCGACCTTTCAGTTAGCAGCCCAAGATGTTACCCTCTGCATCACTAGGGCCACTCTGCAGTGCATTGGAAAGTTCACAAAGATAGACTTTTAGCCTTGTGGGTATATGAATATACATACGCTGGGCAAACAAAAATATTTTTTTCTTATAATTAAGTGCAGGACCTTTTTATTAAGAACAATACATTTCTGTTGAAATGTGAGTCAAAAATTGAATTTACAGCTATTTGGGGGACTCTCTCCCTGACCATGTCTTTGGAAGAGTCTACTCCTCCTACACGCACCCACCCCAGTGACGCCATGGATTCCTGAGGCACTCATTCAGAAAAAGGAATTTCCCCATCAGGGAGAAAAGTCATCATCACCCTAGAATTCTCAGTGTCAGAAAAATTAAACAACAAGATGAGCACAAAAAAAAAAGAAATCCTGTAGTGCAATGCATTTTGAAAGGGAAAAATTATTCAAAGATTTTCTATTCAGTAAAGTTATCATTCATGTGTAAATGCAAAATAAATATATTCTGAAATACGCCAGGCATTGGAACATTACACCCACATTAGTTCCTGTAAAAAGCTACTAATTGATGACATTCAGAAAACTGTGACATAAATAAAAATAATCATTGGATACTTGCATAGACATTATTAAAATTACTACATGTTAAAACTGATCTTTCTTAAATGCAAAACTACAGCTGAGCAATTTGATTAAGATGGTTAGAGAAAAAATGTGTTATGAAACCAGACAATGTAAAGACAATAATATGAATCATTGGATTTGGAAATTGGAAAACAGGGCTAATAAGAGGAAATGTAAGTTTTCTAATTTCTTTGTCTTTCATAACTGCCTAAAACAGATGCATCTCTGTAGCTTAATTTTTTAAGTGACCCACAGGATAGCTGAACGCATGAAACACCTTCCAAACCAACAGAAACCACCACCAACTAAATATGTAGCAGTACATGGCACAAAATAAATAGAACAAAGCAAAGTGCCTGAAAACAGAATGCATTCACAAGATTCCATTTATGCAACAATTGATATGCTCTCCTGTAAAACACCTTCCTGGAGTAGAAGTTCACCTTTGTACATAGGTAGCAGGAGATCTGGAGTCACACTCCTTTATGATTTTACAGTCTTTAGTGAGCACAGGTAGAAATACACTGAGCACTATTTACTTGGGTGGTACATGTGATTCAACAACAAACTGAAAGGTTGACACACAAAGTCACTTTGGAAGAAAAGCCTAAGATTCTGTTTCAGGAAAGGCACAGCCATAAAAACCTTGACAAAGCAGGTATATAAGGAAATGTGGTGAAGAAAGGTGAGGGTGCTCGGCTATCAAAAGATGTATCATCTGGGGTCTTAAACACTTGAAGAGAAACAAGCAGCCATCTAGCTCAGAAGCAACAAAGCCCACATAGAAGAAGCACACCAACTTGTGTGATCATGAGGTGTTGATAAAACCAGACCTAAGGGTGAATTGGGGGGAGAGGCATGGAGTGGAGACCCAATGCCCATCTGTAGACAATTGGACATCCCCTCACAGAGGGGTCTCAGGGAAGAGATGAGCCAGTCACGGGGCAGTATAGCATTGATGAAACACACAACTTTCCTCTAGCTCTTTAGTGCTTTCTTCAATCCACTTATAATGACTGCAATTCTACCTTACAAATTGGATTAGATCAGAACAGGCACATCGCTACAGATAAGAGCCTGCACCACACAGAATCCAGGATAGATAAACCCCTCAGGGCCAAAAAGGAGAGTAGAGATACCTGGAGGATTAGGGAAGGGTAGGGGGAGAAAGGGGGAATGGACCACAAGGATCAATCTAGAACCTCCTCCCAGGGGGGATTAATAATAGAAAAGTAGGTGAGGGGGAGGACAAGGTAAGATATGAAAATAATAGTCTATAACTTATCAAGAGTTCGTGAGGGAGGGAGGGTGGGGGAGGGAGTGAGAAGAAATGGGGAGCTGATATCAGGGACTCCAGTGGGAAGAGAATGCTTTGAAAATGATGATGGCGGCATATATGCAAATGTGTTTGACACACTGGATGACTGTACGGATTGTGATAAGAGATGTAAGAGCCCCCAATAAAAGTATTTTTTAAAAAAAGAAGAAGAAAGCCCTAAGAAGCAGTTGTGATCTGCACACAGTGGGGAGGCTAGTTCTCTACTCTGCTTGATGGCAACTGATACTACTGAGGAGGGAAAAATCTGACCATCACCAGACACCAATCACTAATTAACAAGGGCTGACTATAACAATCCTTCGGTGTCAGACAAACTCAGAAGCCATTTTGGAGGAGGTGGCAGGAGGCACAAACAAAAACTGACGGATCTCACAGAGAAAGGCCCTAGACCAGACCCAGCCATTTGAAGTTTGGCCAAGGATTCAGATGCAGAATGCCTTCAGAGAGACAACAGCTAAGCACACGCCAAGTCAGTCAACGTTAAACAATGCTGGATGGATGTGCATGTTTAGTCTGCTCCGGGAAGAAGCCAAGTCTTTTTTTCCCTTTGGCATAGGTGGTTTAAACAGACACACACACAGAGAGAGACTCAGACAGTGCATGGACTCAAAAAAGAGAGAAAGCCCAGTGAAGGGAGAACCCAGAATCATGTTTTGGCTTAAAAAAAATCACCCTATAAACCCTGAACGTGCTTCTGGGAGTCACCGAACATCCCACTGAAGTATCTGCTCTTAAATTGTCCATTTTAATCTACCAGCTCTCTCTTCTCCTATTGCAGTGGGTCCTGAGGGAAATCACTAAGGTGATAAAAGCAGCCCCGACCGGATTCCATTTTACCAAAAGAAGTGCGAGCCTTGTAGAGCGATGCTCAAGCAGCGACGCTAAGTTTATTTCAAAGAAGAAACATAATTTTGGACAAGGCACTTCACTGCCTTTCTTCAACTCACATGTTGTCATCTGGATTTTGAGCCAATTCCTGAGAGGCTCCCAGTGAAGGACGAGGGGAAGGAGCACAGATGAGTAATGCATTAGGTGGAGTCCTTAGAAAAAAGACAAGGATCTAGGGCCAGCACTCTCATGAAAAAGCCGCTAGGAGGTAAAAAAGGTAAGGAAAGGAGAGCTAGGTGAAGCTGTTTTCAGGGACAGCCTAGCCATGACCTCCTTGATATGGGACTCTTGAACATTCCTCCTTATAGGCTCATTCTACCTAGAGACAAGAGGACTGGCATTTTGTCAACTTGGATCAATTAGCCAGCAGCTGATTCCCCGGTGTGTGTGACACAACTCTCTTCAGCCTGGGGAATTTCTCCAGCGAAAAGGTGGTTAAGAGACACGGAAAATACACTCCCCCAGCACCTGGGGGAATGGGTCACTAAGCTAGCAGAATCCATGGAAAACCGGTGGCAGCCATGACAGGCATGGCTCTAACGTACCAACATCAGTTTCTGCCTGAGTTCTGCCTTTCCTTGTTTTCTAACAAGCTTCTACATAAGGTTCCTTTTCAACATTTCTGTTTCATTGTTGGGACGCCAGGGACCATTGAGTCTCTGGCATTCTATGGCATTGTGAGTTCCAGTGATTTCTTTGGCTTTCTGTATCACCAAGGTTGAGATTCTGCAGACGATGTTTCCTAGACATTCCCATCCTATTTCTGGTTAGGTTTGTCAATGGTAGGTACTTTGGGGAGATTGGAAAGCAGAAGACAGGGAAAGCAACCTACCCACCCTCCCTCAACCCAAATCACCACCTTTGACCTTTTAACTGAAAGTGTCACGATAGTATTAGTAGCCAGTTATAGCTTCCAGCAACCTGTGACAGGTCTACTTCTGCTTCTAGCTCCAGCAGTATTGAACCAAAGACAGGACCAGCGTGGCCCTTTGAGCAGAGACATGAGATGTTGCTACTCTTGCAGTCAGGTTGAGGCAGCTCAAACAGTCGCAGAATCCGACATCAATGTCCCTGTTATCTGCTAGCACCATCGCCTTGGTTCCCTGTGGCCAGCCCTATGCCTAGGTGGTTTCTTGTTGGTTTGCTGTTATTAAGCCCTGAGTTACATCATCCACTCTTTATCCCTCCATCCCTTTTAACACTTTAATAAAGAATTCCCTGTATGAAAGGCCCCTCATTGGAAGTAATCAGAGTAGCTTCTGGGGTTTGTTTGTATTGGGAGTGTCTGGACATTGACTGATACATTGTTCAACATTTATAGTCCAGATAAGTTGGTAATTGTATACTGATAATAATGGGAATAATACTGAAGAATTTGAATTAGCGATTAATTTTAAATCTCAAAAAGAGTAAAGGAGGTATCTGGGGGGCGGTTCTTCTACTCTAATTCTGTTAGGATACCCCTTGTCCTCTTTTCTGAGTCAAAATTGTTTACTTGTGAGAAAAAGTGTGCATTCTTTAGGACACTTGTTCATGCATTCATGCATATGATTTTCTGTCCTGAGGATAAAATAAAAACTCTTATATTTAACACATACTTTAACATTTTTTAAAAATGTTCATCTTATACATTTTAATACACAGATTTGGATTTATAGGTTAGGATCACTAACAAATGAAGGTAGAAGACCTTCTGTCAATACACGGTAGCAACACATAATATGAATATGTTCTAGTAGAATATGTTATTCAGGAAGGTTGAATGGACTTCCCTGCTCCACACCCCTTCTTCCACATCGGATTCCTGAGAGGGCTTCTGAGTCTCCCATTCTAGAACTGCAACCCTGAACTTGCTCTTGTTCCAGTTATCATTCTGGTGTACCCATCTTTACAACTTCTAGTTTGCAATGACTTTGCTGTGTTGGCCATGACTCAACTATGTTCAATAGAAATATTTTATTAATAGCCATAGTGCCTAAAAGAGAATATTGGTTTTACATGTATGTGTCATTTTCCTCCATTCAGGCATAAGAAGGTATTGATTTCTCTCCGAGCCTATCCGATTGGCATATGCGATTCTGGAATGGCCATGAATCAACACTGACTTGACAGCAACTTAAAAATATATCTTTTTATCATTTATTTTTAGTTTTTGGTATATATTAAAAGTTCAACAGTCATGTAAAAATATAAGATAAAGGGCCCTCATTTCTTGGTGATGCTGTAAGAAAAATGCTAGAAGTGGGTAGCTCTAATGAACAGGAATTTTCATAGTTCAGGTGGTTAGAATTCCTAATCACTAATCAGAACCTCAGCTGGGTTGGCCCTTTCCTGGTCAGAAGTCCCTTGCTGGTTCTTATCCTGGTTATGGTCCATCTTTGCACTGCATCTGTGTTCCTTGGACAAGTCTTGTGTTTATCTCCAACCTGCTCTTTTTATAACTGAGAAGTGATTAGGTGTAGGACCCACCCTACATTGATGTTGACTCATGAACGTAATAAAGAAAAATTTATTCCCCAAATGAGATTGCACCTGGAGATATAGGGGTTAGGATTCCAATATTTGTTTTGGGGGGACATGCATTTCAAACTGCAGCACACAGAAATGAAGTATGAATTAATCAATTAAAGAAATATCTAAAGAAAAATTGAGTGAGACTAAAAGCCAAACACTGCTCTATGCCATGAGCAAACAAACGTGGGGATCCCTCATAGTGCGTCTCCCCACACGGGACTTTCAGTCTATGGGAATGGTCAATTCAAAGTGTAAATGACATAATATATTAGAAGGTTTGAAGAGAAATAGAGAGGATGGAGTATATAAAAAGTACTGGAATAAGGGTAACTTTAAACAATATGGCCAAAGAAAACCTAATTGAGAACGTAACATTTGAACAAAAATAGGAAATAAAGTATTTGTAAGACTACCATTTCAGGGAGAAAAAGTACCATGTGCATTGCTTAGATCCAACAGGAAGTAGAAAAACCAGAGTGAACTGAATTGTGTGAGCTAATTACAAAGCAGTAAGATTGTAGAGTCATATAGATTGTACTGCGTACTGGTTTTTACTGTGATTGCGATGGAAACCTTTGACGGGACTTTTATTACACATTGGATATGAACTGGCACTGGCAGTAAGTGTGCTGGTATTTAATGATGATTAGAAACTTTATCTACACTGCACAGTTGGAAAGTTTTATATAGAATACCAACCACAGAATAGATATGAGAGAGAATTTTTTAAATTATTTTTTGAGCATATAAAACCTTTGAAATGAAAGAGATCGATCTATTTTTAACTGGTTACCAAAAAGTTGTTCATAAATTGAAATGGATTACAAGGAGGCTGTATAACTCTAAAGAGAAACGGAGAACTTAAATACTGATTTAGAGCAACTGTTTATATTTTCATCAGAGCTGTTTGCAAAGAGTGGCTATTATCGGAATGTTTATGTTCATGATATCATTCCTGACAAATTGACTAGTTTGGGCTGGCAAGGGAAAAGAAGAAGAGGGTGTGGGAAGGGAGAGGGGAGAAAGAATGATGGATTATTGAAGTAGTTTCCTGATGAAAAATAATAGTCATTAAATTCAGTTAAGGTTAAAATAAGTGAACTGCTTCTCTTTCAGAATACATTGATGCCTTACAGAGTAAAGCATTTAAGCATATTACTTAAGTCACAGATATGCAATAAGTTAAATTTTCTTTGCTGGCAGTGTAGAATTTATTTATTTGGTGGGCACATGTTATAAAATACCAGAAAATATAAATAGGGGAGAAGAGAATCAGTCTACCATCAAACATAAATATATAACTATCTTTCAGAAAGCTGGTAGAAACTGGTTTCTAAAAACTAGATATGTCTAAGTGTAGTTACTAGTATCTTTACTGCTTATTCGATGTATTTATTTTGTTCATATTACCTAGACATCCAGCTTGTTACACTCACTAGACATTGTTCTTCACAGTGGCTTCTACTCTTTCTACTGCTTAGTTGGATTTTAAGTATTCTCTCTCTCTCTCTCTCTCTCTCTCTCTCTGCCTCTAGTTAATTCAAGCAATATCACTTTCCCCCTTCATCTCCTCTGTATTTTTCTAGTACACAGAAGTCCAGGAAAATTATAATTATATACTTTAAATTATTTTAAAAGTAAATTAATAAAATAATTTCAGAAGTAAACTGCTAATCATATTTATATGTATTCTCAACCTGGCTTCAATTTACTTATATCATAGGGCTTCAATTAACCGGGTTCTTGTTCAAAGTATTTAAGTGTCTTTAATGATGCTTTTTGTTCAAAGTCTATTGCTCCAAAGACACATTAAATAGTTCCTTCTCATCAAACCTATTATCAAGTTGGTGTTTGGTAAGAAAGAATTTTCTTCCTTGATTCCATTTCATTTAATACATGTATAAAGTATCATAATTTTAACTTAAGAACAAAATGAGAAGTTATAAGAAAGATATAGGCTAAGAATAACCTGATCATCAACTGCAGTTGTTATCCAACCCCCTTAAAATCCGACATCTTTAAATGTTCTATGTCCTAATTAAAGGCATTATATTCTTTCTGTGGTAAAAGTTGTGATCAAAAGTGAATACAAGATAATGTCACCATTTTCCTGATGGCTTATGCTTCCTTATAGATCTAATTGCGTTACTTAGTTAAAAAAAAAATCTCAACAGCTTCTATTTCTAAAACTTTCAAAAAAAAACCACAAAGACATAGAGATTATCTCATTGATTATTCATTCACTCATTCTTCTAACATATTAATTGAACTCCTATCCACGAGGCACTAATCCAGAAGCTGGAAACAGCAGTGAATTAACAGACACGGCTCTTGCTCCCAGAGGCCATATGAACCAGCCACCAGCCAACATGTCCTAGCTTACACACTGTTTTTAGAAATGAACTATGGATGTCACCTAACTTGAGAGCAGCTTCCAATGGACACTACGACACAGCCCAGTGGATTACACAAGCTCTTAGATAACCAGGCCTCCTAAAATATTGAAATACTTAAATGACCCGAAGCTCCATCTGGTGGCTATCTTAACTTGGACTCATGAAGGGACTCCCCAAACCATATTGTATATTCTCAGGCACTGAGAAACACTTCTCTGTGCATTTTGGAAGAATGACATAAAATTCTCAGAAAGTCAGGAAAAAGTTTCATTCAAGGCCATACTATGTGCCAGGGGCCTTTTATTAGTTGAAATGATAGAAAATTGTCTTTTCTTCATATAAAAAAATAAGCATGTGACAATCCAAGTTGAAGTCTTCAGTGTATAAGAAATTCATTTCAGTTGTTCACTACGGTCACATTGGCGACTCAACAGGTTTTAGGAGTCATTGGCTGTTTTTGTTCTTCTAGGGAGGTGACAGTTATTCAGTCTCTGCTTCATGAAATGGTCACAGAGGTCATTTAAAACCATTTCAAACTATTCCATTATGAATCGTAGTGGCAACTATGAAGAGGAAACATTGTTTCAACATGTAATTTTTTTAAGTACCTACTCTGAGAAACTCATGGGATAAGTGAGGCTGTGAAGAAAATCAGATCCAGCTTTTATCCCCAAAGAACTTGGCCTCAGAGGACTAACCCAGCCTTGAAGGGCCTTGCTACTTCCGATCTTGGTGGATCACAGATGTGCACCAGCAGAACCAGCAGAGATTGCTTTTAAACAGGTCAGATTCATCATGCCAAAGATGTCCTTGGAAGGACTCGGTGCTTTACATAGTTTACACTGCTAAATAAAATATTAAAATGGTGCCCTAGCAGTCCAAGCTGCCTATAGTGAACACATTGGTGGATCTGTTATTTTTTCTTAAAATTCTTCTCATTTCCTCCTCTCTCATTACTGGCCTCTCATGGCAGGGAGCCCTTTACAGCGGCAGTTTACACCAACTTATTGAAGCTCCCTCCTATCCTTTAGACCTCCTTTCTGGAGGGACCAGTCTTGAGAATGATATCATGTTTGGGCTAAACACAAATGGAAATGTGTAAGAATTATTTTGTTGTTCCTATTCTTTGGAAGATTCTCAGATGTTCTAGCCCATGACGACCATTTGCCCATCACATTTTAGCAAGAAAATGATCAATATCACATGTAACAGCGAACCCAAGACTTAGCTAAGGATGTAACCGTAAGTAAACTTGAAATCTTTGCTGTTTAAAGTGTGAACCATCAAGTCAACTCACTGCCATCACGTCGGTTATAACTCACAGCAACCTCGTGGGACCAGGTAGAATGTGCCCCGCAGGTCTCTGAGAATGTAACTCTTTCAAGGGGAGGAAAGCTTCAACTTTCTCCCAGTGAGTGGCCGGCAGTTCTAGAACTGCTAAACTTTGGGTTAGCAGCACAGCATGTACCCGCTACACCACTAGGGGTGTATAGACCCGAAAAACCAGGAGCAGCTATAAAATCGTCAGAAGTACAAAATATCAGGGTAATCCTCAGAACAAGCATCTCTCTCTTAACATGCTATTCAAATTCCTGCTGTGTCCATAATATTTTGAAATGCAATGGTTAAAACTATTTTACATTGTTAAAAATACAGTATCATCTCTGTATGGTTCTTAGAAGTAAATGTATCAAGGTGAGTTTTATTTTGCATTGTTCTAAGCTCCTTACAAACATGATTTCATGGAACCAATTTCAGATCATGAGTTCGTTCCATTTTTGTTATCAGTAGCCACGACAGGGACATTGGGCTATAAACCACAAGGTCAGCTGTTTGAAATCACCCAGCAGGAGAAAGATGAGGCTTTCTACTTTTGTAAAAATTTATGGTCTCTTAAATCCTGAAAGATTTAGTCTCAGAAATCTACCAGGGCAGTTCTGTGTGTTCTATAGGGTCACAATGAGTCAGAAATAACAATGGCAATGAGTTTGGATCTTTCCTGAAACCACCGTGATGTCAAGCATACCAAGATCATAGAGATGGCCTAGCATTGAGTTAACCCTTCATTCTGCCATTTGCAGGGTGATCCTGAGCTAGAGCAGCTCCACAACTTACAACCAGGATGTGTTTTCTTGTGATGAGCTTCATCTTACATAATAGGAAGGTGAATCCCAGTATTAACTTACTGGAGTCACACAGATAGTGAGTGAATCTGTGCTGGAATCATGCAGACGGTGCCTAACATTTAAACCTGAGTAGTCCACTTACGGGACGCTTGGGTAGTACAATCGGTTGACATGTCTGACTGCTAAATTAAGTTCAAACCCATCCAGAGGTGTCTTGGAAGAAAGGCTTGACAAATCACTTCTGCAAAATCAGCCACTGTAAACCCTATGGTGTGCACATCTACTCCAATGCACTTGAGGTGGCCAAGTTTAATGGACTTGAGAACAACTGAGTTCTTCAGATTTATTCCATCCATCGAGTTCAGAATGATGCAACTTTACTGTGGAGGAGTAGTCAATTTCTGGAAGATTCTATTTTTTTCACATCTGAAGGGCAATCAAAATATGTGTGTGGGGGGAAAATGGAATTTTGGTATAATTTCCACAATTTTCTAAGGCACCTCTCATGGCTATGTAAACAGAAATGTTACCAAAAGGTTCATTCAATCTCTGTTCCTTTAGTAGATACCCCTGTTGTCAAACTTGATGACACGAATCAGATCAAAATGTGTATTTGTATCTATTTTTTCATTCCTCTTAGTCAAACATCAACAGTCACACCCTATAAAGCATCATTCAAAGAGCAATAGCCTTTGTATTGTTTTGTGTGCATGGATTAGTGTTGACTTCCTCCACCAATATTGTTTCCCAATATTCAGTCACTTTATTTTTAAACTAGCCATCACTCCCTGTGTCACAAGACCATTTTAGAATAAAACAAACAAAATACAATGCATCAGCTCGAGTGTTGGGTTTCAGTTCAGGAATCAACATTGGCCACCAGAGACACCAACAAATAAGCCTACTGCTACTAGGTCAATTTCTATGTATAGCAATCATATAGGGTATAGGGGATGTGTCCCCATAGGGTTTGCAAGCCTGGCCATCTTTATGGAGACAGGCCTTCTCATGGCTCTTCTGTAGAGGGGATGGTGGGTTCCAAGTATCAACTTTTGAGTTTGCGGTCAAGCAGCTAACCACAGTGACTCCCAAACTCCCTGGTGGGGCCACTCACCCAGAGGAGCAAGCCATCTGAGTCACTGTCCATGCTGACTGACATCAAAGGTTTTCTAAGTTAGACACTCAAATTCAAGGAAAAAGAAACCTCCCTGCTCTGTCATAACGCGAATAATGCAGTTCATCCATGGTTTCACTACCTTCCAAACTGTGCAGCCAGGTGTATCAGAAAACCAAGGACCAGTTCACCAGCCCAAAAGTTTCAGTCAAGACACTACTGGATAAATCTCTGGTATCTGACATAAAAGAGGTCAACCGGCTCATAAAGTAGAAAGACAGAAAGGATCGTAAGCACGGAAGGCTTGCTACTAAGGAGCTCTGGCGGGGGCTAAGCAGCTCTGGGGATGCTGTCTAGTAATCTTTGGGATGCTCATGACAAGGTCAGTTGTTTAAATCCATCAGCTGCTCTGAAGGAAAAGATAAGGCTGTCTTCTCCCATAAAGATTTACAGCCTTGGAAACTTGGCAGTGGGCTTGGCTTACAAAGGAGTCCTGGTGGTGCTGTGGGTCAGCTTTGGCCTGTTTCACAGCAAGGTCAGCAGTTCAAACCACAGGAGGAAGAGGAGGTTATCTGCTCCCATAAATATGGACAGCCTCAGGAAAAAAAAACATGATTTCCTCTTTGGGACAGAGGCAGTAAAGTTCCCTGCTTCCTCTCTGTGGCCATGTAACTTAATTCTAGTTAATTAGCTAGTCACAGGAGCCACTTACAGGCTTGGCCCATACGCAATACTCTTTCACATGTAATTCACGATGTCCTTACTCCATCATCGGCTAATGAGGAGATCATGAGGCTGGGGGATCCATAGGATGTAAGAAACTTGGTCTCCTGAATCATAATGTAGAATATTCCATCCAGAAATATTTGTGAAAGGAAAGACCTGTGGTTGGGTTGGTCTAATGAAAAGGTGGGAAGTATTTCATCCGTTTGTCAAGCCTCATCCACGTACCAGCTGAGAATAAGGATGCAAGGAGAAAAAACTAATTTGAGTAGAGCACAAAAAAGGATTTGGGGATGAACTGTAGGCAGATAGGTCACACCTTCTCAGGTACACCTGCTCACTCTACGTCAACAGATATGAACGCAAAAGTTGACATTGTGAGGGTGTTGCTCTTTTCAAATCACACCGCATAATAGGGGCTATAGGAGCATTCAAATAAACTCTCAGAAACCCCAATGCCAATTCATAGTTCACCACAGGAGATAGTCACGAAGAAATATATCCAGCTTCCTCCTCCCTTGTTTCCTCTTTTATAACTCCCTGCAGAGGGGGAGCTAAATGGGCCAGCTCTCTTTCCATGAAAGCACACATGATTCAAATGCTACTTAGTATTCACGAGCCATCGCTCTTCCACCCAGCAAGAAGCACTTAACCAAATGACCTCATTAATTTTCACAGGCGCCATGATCCTTGATGTCTTGGAAACAAGACACACACATTCTCCCAATCTCTCTCTCCCATACACTCATTCACACACACACACATCACATACTACATGTGTATATGGGTGTGTATGTGTCTCACAAAAAACAACCAAAGCTCTTATTCCTATTTCACAAATGAAGACGTTTCAGAAGAATGTGAGGAGCAAGCTACTGAATAAAATAACAGGGGAGAAGTTAAAATGGTCTGTTTAGTAAATAGTTTGGCTATCAAGGTAAAAACCCAATCTTCATGGTCCACAAATTCAACAGCCCTGGTGTTCCTCAGCTAATTCTATCTTTTAAAATATTTGCAAGGGTTTATAAATCAAGGCTGACCACTTCCGTAAGGATTTCTGGTCTTGACACCCAATGGGGCAGTTCTACATTGTCCGCTAGGGTTACCATGAATTGCTTCAATGGCAGTCAGTTTAGATCATTAAAGAGTTAAGAAATTAGAGCGGTAAGAACTCTAGTTTCTTCCATCAGCAAATCCTTTTCTTATTACATCACAGTTGTACCATGAGTAGTAGGCATTTTTTAAAATATCATAATTAGGATTGTTGTAAAATCATATCTTAAAAAAAAACCTTTCTTTTTGTGGAAATGAGCAGGGGGAAAGTCCTCTCTGAAGGGATAATATTTATAACTTCCTAAAGAGTGAATATGCAATGAATGAAAGATTGAAAGCACAATGCTTATCCAGACAGTGAGAACATGGATCGTAGAAAGCAGATTATGGATTTGAGGATGAAACAATTTCTGTTAGTGGCAGTTAATGTGATGTATTCATGTGGCCAGACAAGGATTCCTGGTGGTTTGGCAATCAGCACCTAGTAATCCCCCATAACTAGATCTAAGGCCATGTAAGCACAGCCAATTAAGTGAAAAACCTCCCTAACAGATAAGATCAGGGTGGAATGTCACACCTTGGTCTGGCATCAGCCCTGATACAATTAATGAAAGTTTCTTCAGGTGTGTGTCCTTCCAAATAGAATGTAGAAAAGCTTCATTTGCTCTTTGGGCTCTGGATCCTGCAGCTGGTTCATTGCCCAACAGTTCTTTGGAAACAACAGTTTGCCTTGTTGCCTCTTGATCCTGGGAGTCTTCAGAGACCTGCCATCTCACCTGACAACCTTTGATTCATTGGACTTTGCAGCCACAAGCCTGACCTCTGACCGTGGATTCATTTACCTCATTAGCCACCAGTCTGTGATGTTCCTGCCAATCTAGGGTTCATCAGCCCCAACAACTAAATGTGTCAGGACAAATTTCCAGCTTATTATGTGACCCACAGACTTGGCGCCGCCTGGATTTGGACTTCTGCCACTATGTAAGCTGTAACTATGTAAGCCATTTCTCTCTCACTCTCTCTCTCTAGGTGTATATATATATATATATATATACACATATACATATATATACATATATATACATACACACACATACATACACATATATATACATATAATATATATACACACATATATATATATACATATAATCACCACTGATTTTGTATCCCTAGTTTTTGCTAGAGAAAAACTTAATCTATATTTTTGGTTCTATTAGAACAATCTAAGATATTGTTCTATAGAAAAAAATTAAATTTTTCCAAGCATGACAATTTGGTCAAGAAAATATGACTCACGGGAAAATCAGGAAGGACAGACTTGTGACGGGATGATTATGAGAGACACAGTACGGTTTGAGAAATGGCTAGTAGAGCTGCATGTGAAAGCTTGGTGAACAAAAAGGCACTCCCTACACAGTGAAAACCTTAGTAGGGTAAAGAGGTAATTACGTTCATTAAGATTTAGGTACAAACACTACTCTCATCTTGAAGCCATAAATGCATATCCTTATGCTGGTCCAAGATTTATAATCCTTCGCTTGGCTGGAAACAATCTTAATCCTGAAATTACTGTGAATCTGACCTTAGAATGTAATAAGTAGTGGTTATTGTAACTTAGTCTTTGCCAGGTTTTACATGAAACCTTTCTGGTCACGATAGATAATCCTCGAAAGAACCAGGTATCACTAATATATGTACCCCAATTTTATATATGTGTTTAAGTGGCTTAACTGAAGTTAGTTACCCACTGCCATCAAGTACATAAGGATCCTAGATTTCTGAGGCTGTGAATCTTTATGGAGTAGGTAGCCTCAATTTTATCCCAGAGAGTGGCTGGAGGATTTGAACCTCCGACCTTATAGTTAACATTCCTATGCTTACCTGACAGTGTCACCAGAGCTTGTGGAAGTCATAGATAGTGAGCAACAAATCGGGAATCAGATGTTAAGTATGTATGAATATACTTTCACCAGGATGCCATCAAAGAATTCTTAACAACAAAGGCCATTCAAACTTTCCATTTTATTTTAACAATAATGGCTATTTCTCAAACAATGCCTTATCATCGTCTTAATCCTCTCCAACATATGCAATTTGATTTTAGAAGTTGTTCTCTATTCCACATGTCAACCTACACAAAATCATCTACTATTGATTTGCTTGCCCTCTATCAGTTATTTCTCTTCCAGCTTTATCATAAGTATAGTACAAGGAGAATAAAACAGACTTTTCACTTTAGCCTTACACCCATTAATGCTAGTGAAGTTTGCATTTCTGTGAAGTTTAGAAATTCACAAGAGCACATGTGGTGTGGTTAAGAGATTCCCTCAGGATTTGGGGAATAAAGCAAGATCAGGGAGTTTCAGCCACAAAACTAACCTTAGAGACATCTGAGAAACAAATTTCCAAATTAGTTGGCTTGCTCAAATACTGTCTCTATTCTCTTTTTCAGGAGTTGATCTATATATATCCAACAAGGACTTCCTTGGTTGGGGAGGAGTCTTATTTTATGTATGTTTATAATAAAATTCTGCCATACCTTTTTGTCCAACTCCTTCTCAGATGTATGCCAGGCACGTGATTACCAATAGCCTCACAAGTGGCGGATGTTCAACTTGGCTGGAAATGTGGTGAAGGGCTGGGTTACTAACTAAAGGTTGGTGGTTACAATCCACCCAAAGGTACCTTGGGGAGAGAGCCCTGGTGAGCAACTTCCAAAAGACCACAACCAAGAAAACCCTGCGGAGGGCAGCTCTGCTTTGCAAGGGGGGTTTTGCCACTCATCTTGTCAGGCAACTGGCTTACCTTTTTGGCTTAGCAGAGGGACATAAAGTGATTGATTTGTGATAAATACTACATAACTGATAGAAAGCCTAGAAATTAAATATAGTGTTAGTTTTATTACATAATATTGTGTGTTCACTACATTTAAGAGGACCCCTTGGTGTTATTCTCAGTAACTGCTATCTGTCTACTTCATCTTTCATCAGCCTATAAGAATATGGTTTTGATAATTTTAGAGGCTCTGTACACCTGTTTATGGTGTACACATTTTTATGAACATGAAAAATTTATCAAAGCTCAACAAGGTACAATTGTAATGGAGGTATTGTCCAGGTTTAGGAGGCTTGACAGTATGTCCACCCATTGAACTCTCTACATGTGAAGTTGTTCACACTACAGACTAGTAAATAACACAAGTAAACTAGAGTTTACCTTCATTACCAGGTACTCCATCCCTATCACGGATTGTCATTTTGAAAAGATGCTTTAATTGTCTTGGAAGATGAGGTCATACCAACCATTTTGACATGTTCAAAGGAAAAAAATATCATCCAGAGTTCACAGTCCATTCTAAAGCATGCTGTTTTCTCTTGTTCTGAGTTTCCTCCAAATTTTCCACTGAAAATGTAGTGCTCTTTTCAAATAGGAAAGTTAGCCCATTCATTGTAATTTATGTGGCTCAGTCTACCCAGGCAGAGGCCCATGCAAGATCTCTATTTTAATTTCCATGCCCTTAAATCTGTGCGCTATGTAGCTGAGGGCACATTTGTTCTTGATCAAGAGTAGTGTTATTAAGTCAGTCTCAGCTTTTCATGCGACAGCTTGATGGCCTATTGATTTGATAAAGCATGTAGTTTTGCTTTAAAAAGATAAACAAAAGCAGAAATCAAAAGACATAAACAACTAAGGTAGTTGGGGTTTATCTTGGGATATATGATCATGTAAAGACTTCAGGTTTAATAAAAGAAGTTGCTTTGACACCCTGGTGAATAAATTTGTATTCCTGAACACAATATGATACCTAATTCCTGAAATATGGCTAAGATCACTGGCTTTGCAAGTAAACATAGGGTTGTAGTATTAGAACGGCTTACAACAGTGCCGATTTAATGAACTGGGCAATTTTAGTTAACATTCATGAAAGACAAATTTAGGGCTGCTTTCTAATCACTTAAGAGCTCCCTTACCAACGTCATCAAATGGCCTTGACTAATTCTATTCCTCTGAGTACTGGGAAAGCACCTTGTGAAATAGTACACGTGACACTTTATCAAAATGAGGCTACATTTTCCAATATAAAAAGTAAAGAAACCCAGTTGACTTGCTGGCTAGCTCCTTCCAGAAAGATTTCAAGTACATTTCGTATCTTTCTGGGATGTTGGTTTTTCTGTCTCTGAAATGAGGCGTTTCAACATGTTCATAGGTCTTCCTTAGGCATATAATAAATAGCCATCACTTTCCAGGGATTTTTTTGTCCCCCACTCTTTTTCTCTTTTACAACTTGTAAGAGTTCAAGCAATGCACACCTTCCCAGACCACAAATCATGAGTGTACTTCACTTATTTAGCTCACCCAGTAGCATGACTCTCAAAAATTGCCATGACTTAGAATGTGATGACATGGTCCAAATGTGATGAGAGCATCACACGACTTTTGCTCAGTTCCATCATGGAGAAATTGTACCCCCGGGATTGCATAACAAGGATCCTTCCGCTCTAGGACTGAGACTGCCCTCAAGAGCAACAATGGTTAAGGAGGAAAATGTGTATATTTTCCATGAAGTAGGTAGATTGCCCAGTCAAGACATAACTCATGGCAATGTCAAGTGTGGCAGAAGAGGAGGGTTCCACAGTGTTTGCTCCCTGGTAGACGTCATGGAAGCAGACGACCAGATCTAACTGCCAACCTGCTGGCTAGTCGTCCAATACAAGCGGTTGGTACCACCGGGAGACTTGTATTAAACAAGTAACTATATTAACAACAACAACAAAAAAGCTGATGGAAACGAAACAAAAAATAATCCTAACAACATGGTAACATGTTACATTTATGAGAAGGGAGAAAATGGCACAGTGAGTAACAGAAAGCGTTGGGCCAAAGAAATCATGTTACTTAAAACTGATACAGCTTTTGAAGTTAAAGCACGAGGACAAAGCCACCATGTTTGTGGGGCCAAATGGCCATAGGGCACTTTGGGGTCTGTCAACACAGGTGGGTGCCTTTGCATTCCTCCTACAGGGACTTTCCTAAGCCTGTGATGGATCACAGTCTTTTCTCCTGTGTTGGGTGTTCCTGTGATTCTCCCTGGGAGAAAGGTGGGCCTTTCCACACCCATCATGCCAGTCTCAGAAACCCTCAGGGGCAGTTCTACCCGTCTCTAGGATTGCTTTGAGCCAGAAGCCACTGGATGAGTTTGTTTGGGCTGTGATGCTCATTTGTCATGGTAACATAAGAGCATGATAGGGAGACAGCAGGGAAGGCTTCTGGGTTCTTCTGGGACTCTCCCAATGACTATGTCCATGTCTGGAAGTGTCCGGGCCTAACACTCTTTTACAAAGAAAGAAAACACTCATGTAAAGATACTTCTGGAAAAGAAGAATCAAGCAATTGTAGAGAATTGCCTCCCTTGAATGTCAGGTGGTTTAGAAACTTCAAGTACCTGTCGCTGTGCGCTATATTCGCTCCTCTGCCATAGCTGGGAGTGCAGGTCAAGTAGCTATTAGACATTTGCCCCATGTTGAAACAAGAGATTAAGGGGAAAGAGCGTGGTTCTGATATATTTTTTAATGTGCTAAAGAGATCTTGTGTGGGGACAGAATGCTCTCGTAACACCTACCTCAGTAGCACCCACATCAGGACGCAGCAAGCAAAACCCCAGGGCTTACGGCTGTCGAGGAGTGCGTATGGTGCTGGCTCCCAAGACAGATGTCGGTAGAATTTTACTTGTGCTGGTTATTTGTCTGCAGATTGCTAGTGCTTCCCTCCGCGTTGTACCGGAACAGTTCCACGGGGTTTGTATGGCTTGCCTCATCCCTACTTTTCCCCAGAGCCTCCTTATTTTCAGGCATGATTTTGCAGAAGGGGAGGTCTTGCAGGAAACCATGTGGCAGTAGGATTGGGCTTCAGGGTTTTCAGGGTTATGCCAGTTCAGAAGCGGGTCACCAGGCTTTCTTGGTTACCTGAGAAGCCTCCGTGTGGGTCCCCACTATCCCTCTTTTGGGGAGGAGCCAGACATCGAAGGCTGTGCGTCCCCCAGGGACACAAATGCTGAGGGTATGACGAGTGAGGTGTTGGGGAGCTATTTGCAAGGTCAGCAGTTTGAAAATAGCAGTCGCTCTGAGATAAAAATTGTAAAAGAGTTATCGTCTCAGACACGCAGGGGCAGTACCACCCTGTCCTACAAAGTCCTTATGAGTCGGAACGGACTCGATGGCACGGAGTGTCGTTTGGGATTCAATGTTTAGGATCGCCAGGAAGAACAGGCAAGGAAGCAGCATTGCAGGACACTCTGACAGGGCTCCCTGGTGTCCTCATATGCTGATGGTGACATTCCTTTGAACCTCCTCTTCTCAAGGGTGCGCTGGACCCAGTGACTGACTCTGAACAAATGAAGCACCTCAAACAGAATAGGATCACATTTCCAAAATAAGCTGACAAAAGACTGGTTTCCAACTCTCTCTCTCTCTCTCTCTCTCTCTCTCTCTCTCTCTCTCTCTCTCTCTCTCTCTCTCTCATTCTCCCTGATTCTTCTTGAGCTTATGCTGAGCTGATGAAGTAAGTAGTCATGTTGTGGGCCGGCCTATACAGAAGCGCATGTAGCAAAGTGCTAGTGCTGATCTACAGTCAATGCAAAATCTTGCTCCCAGCCATGTGAACAGAAACTGGGTGTAAATAGATATTACTGTATTGTACCAGTAAAATTGGGGATAGGATTCCTAGTGGTGCGATGGTTAAATTCTTGGCTGCTAACTGAAAGATCGGCAGTTAGAATGTACACAGTGTTTCTGAAGATCTTCCCCTGTCTGATTAATCCTCAGGTATATTGCCATTAATTGCACATCTTTGGGACAAAGTAGAACTGGCCCCTCGGATTTCCAAGGCTGTCTATCCGTACAGGGAGCCTGGTGGTGCAGCGGTTACCCACGGGACCGCAATCCACATGGGCAGCAGTTTGAAACCACCAGCAGCTCCAGGGGAGAAAGTGTGGGTTTTCTAGTCTTGTAAAGAGTTCCAGTTTTGGAAAGCCACAGGGGGTCACTAAGAGTCAGCATTGACTCCATGGCAGTGAGTTTGGTATTTGGGGTTTTTTTTTAAAAAAAATTTATATATATCTCTACAAATGCAGACTGCCACATCCTATCTTTTTCTCATGGAGATGCTGGTGGGGTTGAACTGCCAGTGTTTTAGTTAGCACCTGAAAGCTTAAACATCTTGCCTTTGGGCTGCTGGCTGAAAGGGTGGAGGCTTGAACCAACCAGCCACTTTGAGAGAAAAACATGGCCATCGTTTGCATAACAATCACCACTTTCAAAATCCCACGGAGCAGTTCTGCTCTGTCCCACAGTCACTAGGGATGAAAAATGGAAGATAAGAGGGCCCACAGAGATGACCTACCACCTGCCCAGAAAACGCACAAGGCAATTCTACTCTGCCACATGGCATCGTTGTCAGTGAAAATTGGTACCTGACAACACCTAGCAAAAGAAGGAGTAGTAGTTTGAGGGTAATTTGTTACACTCTTATAAGTGACTAATCTGTGCTTGGGGGACAGTCCATTATAAATGGAACCCCGGAGCAAAGTGGAATGGTGAATAACTGTCCTCAGTCATTGATGGGAAGGAAGTGTTCCAACCATATGCCTGGCATCCTGTGGGGACGTGCCAGGGGTTAACCTCACTACCACCGAGCCATTTCCAACTCATAGCAACCTTAGAGCACAGGGCAGAACTGTCCATCTTTCTGGGAGGAGAAATCCCCATCTTTCTCCCATGTCACAGGTTAGAGCAGGGATTCTCAACGGGTGGGTCGCAACCCCTTTGGGGGTCGAATAACCCTTTCACAGGGGTCACCGATTCAGAACAGCAGCAAAACGATAGTTTTGAAGTAGCAACAAAAGGAATATTATGGTTGGGGTGTCACCACCACATTAGGAACTGTATGAAAGGGTCGCAGCTTGAGGAAGGCTGAGAACCACTGGGCTAGAGTTTCCACAGTGGGGGACTTTCAGAGAGTGGTTGCAGATGAGGCAGTAAAGGGAAGCAGTAGGACATTCACCAAGGGTTTAAAACAAAATTAATGAAATATATTGCCTTTATCTACATTTTAGAATAAATATTTATGGTCAGTAAAAAATTACAGCAAAAATCCTATTTATAACAGTTATTAAATCCCCAATTTGTAAACTTCCAGGTTTGTCTAAGCACGTGTTTGAAAAGATTCGCGACAGTTCTGATGTGCACAGCCAGGGCTGCCCTATAGCATTCTCCTGCTCATGGAAAATTCTTACCAATTCCCTGTTGGTGAAAATGCAAAGCTTTTGTTAAGCACAATTTAGTCTGTGTACTTGTTTCTACACTGGGTTATTCTAGGACCATTAAGGTTGATGTGGGAGAACTCCGAACTGTAGACAAGTTTGCATCTTGTTTTGCCATTTGACAAGAACCTATTTCGAAAGAAGAATGGGCAGCAATGACCACAGAGAGGTAGGACCTTGCATAGCAAGCACTGCTAATTCCTGAGGAAAGTAGGTTCCAGCCCTTAGAAGAAGAGAAAAGACAGAGAAGATGAGTTGGAAGCCTGTTATGTGCCCCCAGATACATGTGCACATTCTCCCAGCCATCCACGAAGAGCAAGAAACATGTGCAAGATAGATGCCAGGCTCTAGAGACTCTCAACTTAATCCAAACCATGAGGGGGATTAGCCAGTGAAACTGAGTCCATTCCAAGTCGTGTTTATCCTTTGAATTACAATTAGAAACTGCTACCCCAAGGTTTTCTTGTCTTTAATTTTTTTAAAGAGTTTCATTGGCATTTAATTCACATATTATACAACTTAATAGTTCAATCATATTAAAAAGAGTTATGCAATCATCTCCACAATCAATTTCCAAACACTGTCTTCTTTCTTGTACTAGTTGTTAGTTCACTATTTTCTCCCAACATCCCCTGCCATGCCCCTAGGTAATTATTAATCCAGTTACTGTCGTGACAGATTTACCTCTCCTGTACTTCATATACAGAAAATCATACAACTCCAAAACAACCAAAGAACTAATACAATGGGGGACACCTAGAAAAGCCTCAGTCAAAAAGAATGCAGAAATAGATACAAATTGAAACAACTTTTGAAAGAGTCAAAAGGGAGAGCAAATGATAAAATGTTACATGTTGACCTCCCAGCATCTGCCATAATTGGCTTTGTGATTCTCTTTCTCTGATAACAAGGCTATTTACAACCCTGGGCTATGCCCCGAGGGGATCTACCATTACCAGCCTGTGGATTTCCATTTCCATCCACTGTCTTCTACAAAGTAAGTGTTCAGAATGTAGGTCACCCGGTCTTTTTTCCTAGGCACACTACTGAGTGAGTTAGAACCGCTATGGTAGGTACCTAATTTGGGACTTGAGAGGATTAAGAGTGATGGGGTGTGGTCTAGTCTGTCAATCAGATCATAGCCATTGAGGCCTCTGTGTGGGCATGGCTTTCTCCTGAGAATTTTGGAAAATCTGTTTTTTCCTCCTTGGAGGCCTGAGAGACTCTCTTCTCTAGTCTACATGGGCTAACACAACCTTTAGATCAGTAGATGAGTGCAAACGGGATACATTATGGGAGATTAAGCAAAAAGAAGGAGGCGTATCTATTTTCAAATGTATACTTAACTCTCCTCTCTGCTCCCTACAACAACAAAGCATCACGACAGAATTTCAAGAAGAGGAGATGAGCAGGTAAAGAAGGAAAGAGGAGGAAGGAAAGGGCAGAGATGATTAGCTAAGGCAGGGCAAGAAATATGAGTCCTTGTCTAGCAAGGCACTGAAATAATTTTGAATAAATTGAGAAAAGAAAAATCGGTAAGAAGAGTTAGCCCCAAATCAACTCATTGCTATTGAGTTGATTCTGACTCATAGCAACACTGAGTTTCCAAGTTGTGATACTGAAAGATACACAGCCCTATAGCCTTCGCCCTGAGAGCCTCGAACTCCCAGCCTTTTGGAGAGCAACCATAGCTTAGGCACCGTGTCACCAGGGCTCCCAAGAAACATCAACTGATGGTTAAAGGTAGAGCCATTTGTCAGAATCATTAGGTGACCTGTTAACAGTAGTGAAATGAAAAGGTAGAACTGTCTAGTGGCCTTTTACCTTGTTCCTTTTAAAGAATTAATAAAACCAACATTTGAATGATTTCATTTAATTGCGGTGAGACTCGTGAGGAAGAGTAATTACAAATGTGCCACTTGTATTGACTTTGCGGTTTCTGTTATTGAAATTGGGATTGTGCGCTCACAATTGCTCTCTACCTAAGTCAATGTCGCTGTTCCCTCTGCTGTAAGTTTAGCCCACATGTAAGACAGTCCTTTCCTTGGGAATATCTGCACTGTGGACATATCCTTCATCTGCACTGTTCAACCTGGAACCCGCCAATAGATATTTGAGCAACTGAATGTTCAGTTTTAGTTAACTAAATTAATTTAAATTTAAATCAGCATATCTGCAAATGTTTACTATTTTACACAGCATAGAAGGACGAGAATATTCTGAAGGGCAGTAGTCTGGCCACATTAGTAATACAAAGTATCAACTCATGCCCAGCAGGATTGCCTAAATAGAGTAGAGGGGATATTGACCTTGGCAAGAGGGTCAGAATGGATTACAGGGGTCCACGTGTGACCTCCTCACTGGGAGAGGGACGGCAGAGAAGGGGGGGAGGGAGACTCCGGATAGGGCAAGATATGACAAAAAAAACAATGTATAAATTACCAAGGGCACATTGGGAGGGGGGACCGGGGAGGGAGGGGAAAAAATAAAGAGGACCTGATGCAAAGGGCTTAAGTGGAGAGCGAATGCTTTGAGAATGATTGGGGCAGGGAATGTATGGATGTGCTTTATACAATTGGTGTATGTATATGTATGGATTATGATAAGAGTTGTATGAGCCCCTAATAAAATGTTTACAAAAAAAAAAAGAGGGTCAGAATGTGGGTCATATCAAAGGACTCCTTTCCCAGACAATCTAAATCTAAAGACTTGGTATTGAGGGGAATTGGGATCATATCAGCAGTAATTTGTTGAAACTAGCAATTCTTAAAACGTTATCAAAGACCTTGAAAATGAGGTACGGTTGGTATGGTGTGTTGAAAAACACTGAAGGTCTCCTTTGACATTTCTAATCATCCGAGAAAGGGCGAAGATCAGAAGTCTAAAGCAGACTCTACATCCAAATGAAAATATGTAGCCTGGATTGACTTAAACACAAAAGCAAAACAAAACTGTCAGTAAATAAACAGTATTGAAAATGCCAATGAAATGGAAGGTCCCTTGCTCATTAGATTGAAACTTGGAATGGCTGCCCCAATCTGATTTAATCAAAGTTCAAAGTCGGTGGCACCCTTTGTACAGACACTAACTTGATAGAAAACTGGTAATTCATAGATGGCAATAATGGCATTTATTATTGTTCTTTACACAATAACCCCTTTGTCCCAGGACATTCCTTGGATAGCACCAGACACTCTGGCAGAGAATGAATAGCACACAAAGCTGAACTTTTACAAAGCCCAACTCATTCAGCAGATATTAATTTTCACAGAGGAATCAACCATGTATAGTGATTTTCAGATCACAATCCCGTGAGCACTTCATGGTCCAGGGTTTGACTCAGAGAAAAGAGTGCCAGATTTATAAATACCTGGAGGCCCCATGGCTTAGATAAGTTTGTAATATGCAGCCCCTACATTCTGGAATAAGTTCAACTCATATGGAGAAATAGCCTTGAGAAATATAAGAAGTGAAGCTATTTTTATTTGTGCCAATTACATACTAAGAGATGCTGGAGTCCTTACAAGTCATTACCATAACATACTTGTGTTCTCATATTGAACGGACAAGAAGTGAACTGGGGTTAAGCAACATTTCTGTAGGGATCAACCACCTTGGCATTAATTTTCTAGGAATGTTTGCATAGTCCCAGATGAAAAACGTTATCTAAAGTGATAAGATATTGACATGTTTAAATAGGATTTTTATCCAGAACACATTTTCAATTGGTGATCTGGAGAATATATTTCATCTGTGTTGAAATACACATTCATGTACATCCAACTTATTTGATTGCCATTGAGTTGATGTGCCAACTCACAGCAGTCCCACAGAGCAGGGAAGAAATGGCCTTTGGGTTTCTAAGGCTGTAACTCTTTATGGGAGTTGAAAGCCTCATCTTTCTCTTGCAGAGTTGCTGATAGTTTCCAACTGCTGAACTTGTGGTTACCAGCCCAACACATAACCCCTGATGCCACCGTGACTCCTGGCATTCAAGCTCTTGGACGCATTGATAACAATATCTAAGATAAACTACTCTTAGCTTTGCACTGGAGAGTCAAACAATTCTAATGATTGCCATAAGAGACTAAATTCCTATGATATTATATTGCATAATCATTCCATATCCAGTCAGCCCAGCTCCTGGCAATCCTGTGTGCAATGGAATTAGTGAAAGGTTGCCAGTTCCGTGGCCACCCCATGATTACTTATGGATTGGACCATTGTGCCCCATAGGGCTTTCTTTGACTTTCAGAAGTGGGTTGCCAGAGCTTGCTTTTCCATTTGTCTTAGTCTAGAACTGCTACTGAGAGCTCTTTAGTTTCTCAGCAACCCATAAAACAACACTGTCAGTTGGATGATGGCTGTGCCTGAGGTGTATTGGCCTGAGATAGAATTTAGGTCTTCCATAGGGAAAGCTAGAATTCTACTCTTGACCCACAATTGTCCCCAGTTTGAAGCTCAAAAATTCACTGCCCCTGAGTGGATGCTGACTCATAGTGATCCTGTAGGGCTGGGTAGAACTGCCTCTGTGGCTTTTGAGATTGTAATTCATCCCAGGAATAGAAAGCCTTATTTGTCTCCCATGGAGCTGCCGCTAGCGGTTTCGATCTGCTGGCCTTGTGGTTAGCAGCCTAACTGGTAATCACTATGCTACCAGGGCTCAAAAGTAGGACTTATTAAGAATTTTGGTGAAATTCCTTATACAAGGTCGTAGGGAACCTGAACCCAGAACCTAGAAGAAAGGTACATGATTAAAAGCAAAACAATAAGGATTGAGGCCAATCTCCATGTACCATTGGAGATATTTCCAACCAAAGGCAAATAGAGAGGATTCCCCTTAGTCACCGTGTGTGCTCAGAGGCAAAGCCAAATAATGCAGCTTCTAAGGGTGGATACCTCCCAAGATTACAGAAATACATTTTTAGGCCCACAAAATTTTTCAGTTGAGAAGGTGCAAACTGTGGTTGAAATCTATTCAAAATTACAACACAATACTTTTAAAAAACATTTCATAACCCGCTATTTTTTATGCTATTGCACCCAATGTGTTATACCTGCTAGAGGCTATTTGGGAAGCCCATGTAGCACAGATAATATGGAGATAAATTATTATATTATAAACCTATAATTTCCTATTTTCAGATGATTGGTTTTGATTCAGACTGACCAAGCTGTGATGATAAGTTCGAAACACAGGGACAGAGAAGAGAAGCTGACTTCTAGTAAAGTGCGTTCTCAGAGACGTTTCCATTTTAAAGTGTCAAACCAGTGCTCTTGAGGAGACCTTCTGTCTTCGAGGTCTTAGAGCCCCGTGGACAGTCGGTAAGGGAAAGCAGCGTCGTTCGGTCCATCTCCTGGTCCTGGGGAGGAAGCAGCGACAGCCTGGTTCTGTACAGACAGAAACCTGTGGGGCAGCTAGTTCTACTCTGTCTTCTAGGACCACTACGAGTCAGAATCAGCTCAGTGGGAGTGGGTTTGGTTTTTGTTTTATGGGAATAATATAAAGTTATCCTAAATGGGGCAGGGGGGTGTTAAAGAAAAGGAGTAGCCGGGTATCTGTCAAGGTACGGGCACAGTTACGCCCCAGTCCCTTTCTTTGTCAATTGCTACACATCCATATTACAACGGTGATGACAAAAATGAGCCATGGTCAGTACTGCTTAGTGTTGACATTCAGACACAGACTAAATATCTGTGACTGTCTTTTTCTCTATAAACCGTCACTGGAAAATCATCCACATAGGTAGAGAAACGGCTGCACATTAGCAGTGCTCTCTCTCTCTCTCTCTCTCTCTCTCTGTCTGTCTTTCTGTCTCTGTCTCCGTCTCCATCTCTCTCCCTCTGAGCCTGCAGATTGTTATGTACTCCTTCATTTATCCCTGCTGGAGACAAATGCAGAAGGATCCAAGAATCTACTCCCTGTCTTCAGCTACATTCTGTCTAAGAGAAGAGTCAGGAACTTGTCAAACTCAGAAGTGGGTGCTGACCATCCTGAGATGACCTCAGCAAGGAAAGGGGAGAGCGAGACGCCACACACACACACACACACACACACACACACACACACGAACCCTATCCCGCCCCCACACACCCTCCTGAAGAACTCACTTTGAGAGAAGTCAACAAAGAAATCCTACCACTTTGAGGCCCACAAAACCCAGGCAGGCTGAGAAGCTCAGCCCTAAAAGCTCCCCATGTGTGGCTGCTAATGACGGGAAATGCGATTAGCTGCCCGAGAAAGGCCTAGAATTACTCCCATTCTGACTAGATTACTGGATAATTAGATTGGTAGCACTCTTCCCTGTGGCTGTCAGATTAAATCCGGCTGGTTCTCTTCAGATAACTGTCATGTCCCACAATAACAAACAATGACTGACAGCGAAGAAGGTCCTTTTTCTTGTATTTTTAAGTGTCCAAAGAATTAAAGTGCCTATTTTTCCTTCAATAATAAAACAAGGAAAACATTCAATGGACTGAAGTATTTATTCAAATGGTCATTATATTTGATTAGAAAAAAAAGAGGACTAGACAAAGCCAGGCCAGACATGCTTAATCTGTAAATGGAAATTACCAGCCTTCACTGGTCAATCTTTGGGGCCTATGGATGGAAAGGCAGCCACGAAGTTCCCAGAAAGCATAAAGTGGCTGGTTCTGTTTTAATGCAGCTCAAATCCAGTTAAACCAGTGTGGTGTACACCTTCTCTGAGCTTTCGCGGAGCCCCCGGCTCTTCTTTGCTTCCTCTGCATGACAAGCAGGCTCACTCCTCCTGCTGTGAAAGTTCTCTCCTGTCACTCCTAGAAACCACACAGAGGAGGACAAGACCAGACACCAACACGAGAACAGTGCAAAGGTCCCAGGGTCTCACAAGCTTGCCACCGACTTGCTCTGGTCTCCCTAGTGTCTCTGCTGTTGTGTTTGTGTGCTGTTTCTCCATTTGAGAAGCACAGTAGAAGGCTGAGTTTGCCCAGATAGGATTCTCTGGCTGCTGGCAGGTGATGGGAGAGGCCTGCAGGCGGATAACGTGATTGTAGGTGATGGCAGAAGCTTGTCTTCTTCTCCTTCTTCTTCTAGATAAATGGCTAATAATAAAAGGGCTTGCTTCAAAAGGTTCATTGAAAAATGGATTCCCAAACCCCCTCATGGATTTCTGAAGTCCCGTTGTCTTGTGAATTTTCCTTTTACTGCAGTTCCTTTGACAAACAAAGTGATAGGGAGTTGACTGAAGAAAATGTAGCATGATGCTATTGGTTACGAGTTGCACTGTTAACCACAGGGTCAGTGGTTCGAACACACCAGATGCTCTTCGGGAGAAAGTTGAGGCTATCAGTCCTCAAAAGGATTTAGAGCCTTGGAAACCCTCTCTAGTGTCACCAGGCAGATATTGTACGCATTTAGGGAGCTGGCAGACTAAAATGGACAAGTCTGAGTGGAAAGGAATGAGGGAGACCTTGGTATCGGGTCTGATGATGCATCCCAGTACCCACGGACAAGTTAATGCTTTCGTCTTCACCACCCACGGTTGAGGAGTCAAGTCCAGCTCCTAGCAACCAGTTAGTACAGAGAAGTGTTCCTTGAGGTGCCTCATCTGTCAATCTTTACAGAAGTTGACAGCTTCCTCGTTCTTCTATAGAGACACTCACTGCCATCGAATCAGTGATGACTCATCATGACTCCCTGTGGATTTCTAACTTACAAGAGTAGAAACCCCAATCTTTCTCTCAAGGAGCTGTTTGTGGTTTCAAAGTGCCAACCATGGTTAGGTGCTAACAAGTTGGTTCCAATTCTAAGTTGGAAGTATCATAGATGAAATACTTCAAGCAATTGAAAAAAACAGACCAAAACAAAACAAAACATTGCTTGGTGTGGTAGTTACATAATCTGTTGTCAACTTGAGACTGAAGAGTGAAGGTGAGGAATTTAGCCTGTCAATCAGGTCTTGGCTTGCTGACCTCATTTGGAGCCTCTAAGGAGATAGATAAGATTGCCGCAGGCTGGACCCTCATTTACTCACTGTGTTGACAAGCCACATGGAGCTATGCTGATAGCAGCCACAGCCTTGGAGCTGTAGGAACCACTTAAGAGAGCCATGCCAGCACTGAGATGCTTACACCACCACTGAATCCACAAGAATTTCCACCCACTGGCCTGTGATCATTCTGCATTCAGCATCCTGGTATGTGTTTTGTGAGTCTGAAGAGGAATTTATAGATTGGTATTGGACATATAGGTTAATGTCGGACCTATGGACTTGATCAGGACTGGGTTGGGATATTTTCTCAACATTCAATTGCTCTTGTATATAAAGCTCTTTCTTATGTATATTTGAGTGTCTATGAATTTGTCTCTCTTGTCTACCCAGATTAACACATTGGTATGATTCAGAGTGACATTTCCTCTTTTAAGAGGTATTTTGCAGCAGATTTGGCCAATGTAGTATGTCAGTGACATAGCTGAGATACATGGGGCGTATTGGCCAATGTAGTATGTCAGTAACATAGCTGAGAGACATGGGAGTATACTGGCCAATGTAGTATGTCAGTGACATGGCTGAGAGACATGGGGTGTAGATTACACAAGGTGACATGATCAGAGGGGGTAACACCAAAATGACTCATAAAAACCTCTTAGTGGGTTTCAACCAAAATTTATGATTTTCAGTAAAAAACAAACAACAGCCCACAATTAGTGATAAGAACTCAAACATCTATTTATAAATCCAGCTTCCATGTATCAATATACCTACAAGCATCAAACTCTGTGAAAATTTACTTTTTGAGCTTTCTAAATGTGCTTCAATACAAGATGTCATTAACACCTAAATAGAACGAAACTTTGACTAGAATGGAAGAAATATTACATCTAGGAAGCCATTGAATCCCATTTCTTGTTTTTGTTTTGTTTTGTTTTGTTTTGACCACGGCATCCAAGCAGCTCAATAGGAGATCCAAGTAAAAGGAAACACTTGTCATAAGGTTGCTTATTGGAGTAGTTTTGAGACTTTTGTTTCCTTTAGGTTGAGAGGTCATCTGCCCTAAGGGATTCGTCTCCACAGAGTAAGTTAACAAAAAGGACATTGCCATTCATTTTCTTTTGCAAACTGAGGAGAATTTTACCTATTATTTAAGGATGATTTTTATGTCCTATTAGTAGAAGTGAACCTTGGTGAAAGCCTTCTGGGGGTATGCTAGCAATGCATATTAAAAATGTGTGAAATATAACCATCAGCCGACTAGTTCCAATTCTAGCCACTTGATTCTAAGGCGATAATCGTGGACATGTACAAAGATTTGTTATCAAAAGAGTCACTTAGCCTTCTTCAAATATCAGTACTTTAGCATTAGCCTTTAGGCCCAACAATTAGCCTTTAGGCCCAATTATTGTTTAAATAGAGTATGGTGCCACCTTAGACATGGACAATGAGATGGACCCTGAGAATACTTCTTTAGCAGAAAGTTTAACCACAGAGAAAACGATTTCATTTATAAACAGCGCTAAAAGAAGGTTACACTACAACATGCTTGAGACGATCCCTTTTTGTATTTTATATGTAAACAAGGAAGGATGATTAAAGATATTACAATGATAATGCTCTACTTACCTTAGGAGAGAGAATATGAGATTAATTTTATTTCCTTCGGGTTGGTTTACTTCTGAATTATTGTTGAAAAAAAATCCCAATAATTATAGTTGTTTTATTTTGCCTAAGTGGCTAAAGACTGTGCCCTAACTACAACAATTCATATGATCGTCATCAAAACAAACCTATAAAGTAAGAAGCATTATCCCATTACAGATGAAGAAACACAGTTGGAGACAGGTAACTTATCCGAAGTCACCAAGGACAAAAGGGTAGAGGAGGACATCAAATTCAGTGCATCTGACAATAGAAGCGGAATGTTTAGAGACTGTAGGCAATTCTACCTCATAAGTAGTATTAAATAGAGAAAAGGTGACCTGTAAAATAAGGGGGAGGAACACAAGTCACTGTATGATTGATAGCAAAAGGAATTGTACAGATGAATATGGAATCTTTACTTTGCCATTTCCCTGCTTTGAAGCAGTGGAGTCTATGCATGGATTAATAGTTTGGGGTCAGTTATTCTGTGTAGCACACCTGTTTTTGGAAACCTGGTGACCTGGATGTGTTTATGATAGACTGGACAATCCGTGAATTTTCTGAAACATTACCTAGTCAGCGTAGCTCTCAGTACCATAGGATATTAAATGAGCATCACAGTTGGCTTATCCCCGATCGAATTTAGAATTTATCTTCAGTTTAGAAAGGCTGAACATGATTTTTATTGCTCTACAAGTTGAAGCTATGTCCCCGTTTGTTACACAGGTGAAATATTTTCAACAGAGGAAAATAACAAAACAAATATGGATTACTATTAATCTCAACATCCAGATATAATCCTTTTACCTTTTGCTGCTTGTTCCTGCAGTTTCTCTGCGGGTATTTATAACCAAAATGTCAACAGCCTTAGTGGTGACACAACCCAATGTAGTGACTCTTGATGTCACCCCCTAATGACCTCCTCTGGTACCAGAGCCCCCAGAATCCTTAGTTTTATACTAGGTTTATTCCTATGACAATAGGTGATATAGTTCTAGGTTGCTTACAAGTAATAGCTTATATTTTAGATTCTATAACAACTCACAACACAGTTGTGTGACATCTTGCCACACTGAATTATATAGCACATTCATAATTTCCACAATATTAAAAACTACATAGAAGACTTTTTTTGGGTTATTTTCCTTTTATTTAATTACTACTTCATTCCAAAAAAAAAGTGGTTGATGTGGGTTCACAAAAACTACTTACCAAAACATTATAGTCAAACACCAGATAATTTGACAAAACCTCTAACTATAAAAACGCCTGTGTAAGAAAAACAGCCAGGCATGTTTTTATCCAGGGTAGACCGAAGCAGACCAATTCAGTGCATCATTGTAATTGGGTACAATGACAGCTCTCATCAGAGCATGAAAAGAAAATCAGCATAGAATTTTATTCTTGTAACTATATTGATACATGTGAACTGGACTTACAAAAGAATCCCTTTGCTTTTATCACTAGTCATGGACATTTTTATTAAAAATAACCAATGTCTGCTGAAACATGGACTAAAACCTTGAGAGGCAGTCACTTGGGCGTCCCTCTTTCAGGTAGTATCACCTGGTGTGACGCACCCTCCTCTGAGCAACTCCACCGAGTTGCACAGGACTTTTAAGTCTCTCAGATTTCTGGAGTCATCCGTCGCATCTTTTGGGATATAATTACGGAGGCCAGGACCCAGTACCCGATCCGCCGTGTTCCTCCCTCCATGTCCTGCATCCACATCATGGACATGGAGCACAGCAGTCCCTTCCCTTTGACATCTTCCTGGACCATGCTCACTGAAAGGGGAGGCCCCAAAGGGACAAGCTCAGGACAGCACTGAATAGCAAATACTGAATCCTTAGTGTAGGACATTCCTGATCCCATGCCTCTTAATGTGGTCCATCACCCGTATTATCTGATTTAATAATTTCTCCTTTTTCTCCTCACCATTCATTTTCCATCTCCTCTATTTTAAACCTACTTGTCCTCACCCTCAGAGTCAGGATACCCTCTACCTTGCTGATGGAACAATACATCACTTCCAAAGTTTTCAGAGTGATAGGGATTTCCAAGGATACTCTTTTTGTTTAGCTCTGTTGTTTTTTTTTTAAATACAACTTAATGGTAATTAATTACATTTTGGAGATCATTTGATGGGGGCTCTTATAAGTTATCACAACAATCAATACATTAATTGTATCAAGTATTTTTGTACATATGTTGCCATTCTGCCACTTTTAAAAATTCTGTCAGTTATTCTTTGTTTTACACTAGTCTTTTCCTCAGACTTAAACTTGGTTTTTCTACTGATATTCAAGTACTTTCCCCCACAAAAGAGAGAGAGACAAACTTTTTGAGACTATATTCTACAATGATATTTTTTTTTTAAATGTGTTTCACTCTGATCATGCTATAGGAATAATTTGGTATTTTCTATTATCCTGAACTACATTACTGGGAAGTTTTCATCTTTGTACAAAGTCTTTAAAAACATAAAATAAGGGTCAATTAAAATTCTACCTTGCTGATGCAACAATAAATCATTTCCAAAGTTTTCAGAATGATGAGGATTTTCAAGTGTATTCATTTTATGTTTTGTTTTAAAAAAATACAACTTCTAAATTCCTAGAATATTTTTATTTCACATATCTGGGATACGACTTAGGGATACATACATTTCAATGAGTGCCTTCAAATTATCTTTACTGTGTATGACCTTATTTCTTCTTTCTGAACATGAAGTCATTATAAGTACTTTTGCAAACATAGATATAGTAACTGTGCTGCTTTTCATACAAAAATTAAAATGCTTTGAATTTCTGCTAAGGGAGGTAATTTAAAAGCTCAAAAAACCCACCATTTTCCCCCAAATATCTCATTGGTTAGTTCTTTACAATGGCATTTTTGCACCTTTGTAAAATGTGTTTTATATGAATGAAATATATTTAACATGAACACAATTAAATAATAAAATATTTCATAAGAAAACACATGCTATGAATATGATATATTTAAAAATAATTATATACTCTATTTATAATAAAAGAAACACAATGCTTAGGTTGGAAGTAGGTTTTGTTCTGGTTCATATTTTTAGAATATATAAACACATGAACATGTTATTACATGTCACAGTTGAGCCCAACCCATTAGTCACTGATGTAACAGAGTAGAGTAGCTGTTGCCTCACAAGGTTATAAGGCTGTGATCATCATGGGAGTATCTTGCTAAGTCTTCCTCTCATGGAGCTACTACATGGAGTTGAGTCATTGACCATTAGTTTAAGAACTTAGTGCTTAATCCTTGTGCCACCAAAGCTCCTGCTATGAAATATCTATTCCAATTTTCAAAGTAAAAATTCCAATCTTATTTTATAATGATTTACATTTAGAAATTTTCTAAGTTGGAAGTAAAAACTAATGAACAACAAACTTTGGGCTAGTTACAACATGAGACATAAAAGCAAAATCCCAGCACTCAAAAAAGACCTAATTTGTAATATCTAATAGCATATTTTGTGACCTTATTATATTTCTAGTCAAGAAATGTTAACGAAATACTAGAGTCCAAGAAACAGTGGTTTGTTTCTTCTATACAGATCTTTGCAAACTTTGAATGCTTCTAAAATCATTCACGTAAAAGGCAACTGAGTATTTTGGGATTGATGTTATCTTTCATTAGTTCTGGGATGAGGCAAGAACTGGGAATCATCCTTCATGTGTGCCTGGGAGACTCTCATGAATAGCTTCTGAGCTGTGTTGGGTAACAGAAGTTAGTGATAGATAAACCACCAACCAAGTCTGCAACTGCGACAGAAAATATTGTCAACCACATGTTAAGTAGAATTCTTGAGATAATATCAGAATATGCAAAGGATGAACCATAACATTGCTTGATTAATTTAAAGTATGTATGCATTGCCTACTCTCATTGACTTGGGTGGGATTTTAATAGGTGTTCTTGCTCTTAAAGCATCGTAAATCTCATACATATGTCCTGACATGTTTTTGTAAAATGCTTACAACACACAAACCCAAATATGACACTCACGCTCTATAGCTAGCGAAGAAAAAGAGTGGGCTTTAAACACCCGCATCATCTTCATTTACTGAGTGTATGTGTGTGTGGCTCCTTTCTTTGTCTGTGCATTATGCTTGTCTGTGCTTTCCAAGAACATATGCCAGCATTACGTAATATGCCCGTGCCTACTTCATCCTGTGTTTCACAATACAGCAAACCTAGCTTTCTAGAAAATGCTTGCTTTCACAATGCACAGCTCGTCCAAATGGTTCGAGAAAAACAAAACAAAAGAGAATAGTCCTTTTGGCATGTTCTTTATTGCTCTGAAAGCTATTTCTCCTGTTTTATGAAGAAGGAAATGGTCTATTCCAGAGCCTATGTGGTTATGGGTACTAAATGCTTCTTTAATATATCCTGGCAATAAATACTCCATAATGAGGAAATAAGGGACTCTCCAGTAAAATACTAAGCCTACTGTTTTCACCCTAAGCTTCCATCATGCTGCCCTTTCATTTGAGGAAAACATTTCCTAAACCTGCCTGATGATAAAAAACATCTGACATGCTTGTTAAAAATAGAGAAACCTGGGCTTCGCTCGGGCCCTAATGAACAAAATCTCCCAGGGAAGACTCTTGGAATCTACCTTATAATTAAATAAGCAGCTATCTCTCTTAGATCAGCAACTTGGAGAAACAATGAGTTTAGTAAAGATTCGGGGTTCTGAAAAGGTTATATCTGACAAAGGCATAATGAGAGAAAAAAAACCCTTTAATTTCCTAACCAGCCCTAGCCAAATTAACTGTGTCTTTGATGCATTTCTTGGGGGTGGTAGGTGGGAGAACAGCTATGGCAACCTCCTCATCAGGCGGCTCTGGCAAGCTCCGACCGCCTCCATTTGCACCGCCACCAACAGGAAACTGCGGTCCCCAGGGACAGCAATATGGCATCTCATGGGATCAGCAAAATAAGTAGGAATACACCCAGAAATGAGCGACCAGAATCAAAAGTGCAGCCTTCTGCTGAGACAGACTTCGAGTGGCATCATTGTACATGAAAGGCTGGGATGTCCCCACGCCTGCAAGCTTCTCCAGCCTCGTTAGAAGCTTCCACACCACTAATCACCGGGAATGGAAATTAGGAGCCAGGCTTGTCACGCGCTGACTAGGAAATATATTGCCGGGTGCTCCCTCGCAATGACCCATTACAACTTTACATAACTTAGGTAAACAGTTGCCTGTTATTTGTACATTGGTGGGATCCAGGATTCTTGGTTCAGCCTGCTGCTTTTCTAATTAGAGAAAAACACAAATACAGACCAGTAGTACTTAAAATGGGCTTCCATATATGCAGATGATCACAGGCAGACAAGACCGAAGCAAACACCAGCACATGTATTCACTGTGTGGCTCCTGCTGGGCAAACACATGTGTGCAGGAGGTGACAGAACTTGAAGTCACTGCAACAAACATGCTCCCACAAAAACACATTGGCATCGCCAACAGCCCACCCAACAACCTGACCTCACTGTTGTGATCTCGGTAGGTGTAGCCATCAAGCTCAGTGCTGCTCACCGTGGCCCCGCAGGCCAGGGTCTAATGAGCGTCTCCGGACGAGCGTCTTTAAAGGAGTAGATGACCTTGGCTTTACGTAGCAAAGCAGCTGGTGGGCTCAAACCAACCTCTTCTGATTAGTAGCAGAAGGGTGCTTTCATTGTCGAGCCCCTAGGGCTCCTTAGACCCTATTACTCTTATTCTTTTTTTGAATTTTCATTTCCAAGGGGGAAGGCAAAGGGGATGGTTGGCATTCTATAATCCAAAAGCCAAAGCAAAACAAAATAACAGTGTCCTCCTTGTAAACACAGCCCAACCCCTACACACCTGCCGTCATAGCCCCAGTGACAGAGCGTTCATTTACTAGTTTCAGGGAGCTTGATCTGAGGAACATTTTTTATTTTCACTTTACAACTATTATTAACTTCAAAGGACACGGACAGTCCTCAAGTTATTAAGTTAAAAGGCAGCCAACTTTCAGCCGGAGTCACTACAAATTAATTCTGTCTTACAGGGCCACACTGGGTCACTTCCTGAGCTGATGGTAATAAATAGCCCTTATGCTAATATAAAAACAAGTGAGTGTAGTAATGCTTTTCTGATTAAAATGCTCAGAAGTGGGCAGGACCTGGGCTCAGCGTAAATTACCAGTAATTTTATCCTATTCATGGCAGAAACTGTTTATCTAAAACAACATCATCTACACGGTTTACACGCCCCCTTTCTTCAGAACTATTTCCTCAGCTTGTCTAGAGCAGCAACAGATCGTTGCAAACACTTGCATTTCCAGGTGCATCTTGCAGTGGCCGTGGTGGCATGGCATCGTTTGACCAATGGCGTGGGACAATTTGCTTTCTCCTGATAGAGACGGCTTCTTCCTTTCTTGTCCCCGACCCGCTCCCCCTGCTTTCCCCACGTCATTCCGTCGTTCTAAAGACCAGATGGAATGCTCGGGGAATAAAGAGCTCGGGGGCGGCGTGGGGGGTGGGGGGGACGACACTGAGCTGTATAACGGATTAGCATTACATCTGGAAAACCACTGGAATCGAAGCTTCAGGAGGAAAGAAAAGGGAGGGCACTGCCCATGATCATATCTTCAGTGGCTAGCACCAAGTGCGTAGTAAAGCCAACTGAATGAAAGAGCGCAGTCATTCGTGAATCTGGCTCATTCATTAATGAGTATGGCTGCAGCCAAGGGACTGGTAGTGAAGATGGCGGTCACAGTGATAAGGGAACCTGATACAGTCCATGTGGGCAGTCTGTTGTGCCCAGAGGGTGACAGGGATCCAGTGTATGGCATTTCGCAGGGCAAGTCAGGCTCGGAGTCTAGATTTAAAAAGGATCTCTCTGTCTCTATCAGAATACATGGAAGAAGGCGGGCCCTGAAGCATGCAGCATCACCAGGAGAACCAGCAACCCGGGTGAAAGGGGATATGGGCCCGTGTCACTGTGTTGGCTATGGAGAGAGTTAGAAATCAATGTTTTGAAATGAGGGGCAAGGATATGACAGGCATTGGAGGAGGGGTGTGAGAAAGAAAAAAAAGATAAAAGCAAAGCTATAGGGTGGAGCAAATATAAGGGTGAATTAACTCTCAAGGGAGACGGAGAGAGCTGTGGAAGGAGCGGGTCGGTGGGGACAAGACCAGGAGTCGAGCTGTCATATTTTGAGGTTGAGGTGTCTAGAAGATACACGCATGTGGATGTCCTGCAGGTGGTGAGATCTAAGTGTCTGGTGTGTGACAAGAAGGTCTGGTGTAGAAACAGAAATCAGTGCCATAGGGAGAGTATTTCAGGCATTAAATTGGGTGGTTGAATCACCAAAATAGTGAATGTAGGAAACTCACAAATGCTATAATCGTGGAATTAGTAAATGATTAGTAGAAGATTAGTAAAACATGGGGGTGGGGGAGGGCAGCGATCTGAGTGTATTCAAGTACAGGTGGACTTGAAATGTATAGAAGCCAGAAGCAGAAATGATGGCTAGAATACTGCTGTCGAGTGCAGGCAGGGGATTCAATGAGACAAAATGAGTGGATCCAGCATGGTGGAGGTCAGTCTGTGAGTGCTGGGGACAAGCTGGCTCATCAATTCCATTTCTAACCTGAGTGAATAGACATTAGAAAAGGTTATTTTCCTGGTTAGGCTTCTCCCCACCCTAAAAGAGACTCCGGACATAATCAAGGACTGAAGTTCAAGCAGTTTATTTGGGAGTTGAAACCAGGAGATCCTAAGAGGAGGGAGGGAATGTGATTCAGGGAAGAAAAGAAGCCAATGAAAGCCTGTATCAAATGAACTAGCTTTATGGAAAAACGGGAGGCCTCTGAGGAATGGTTTATAACACACATCCCAGAATTATCCAAAGAAAGTGTGAGGAAGTTGTCGTTTGTTGTGATTAAGGGCTGAGATGTCCAGGAAGCAGCCTGCAGCTAGACAATCTGAGGTGTGCGTGGTAAGCACCCTGAGGTACAGAGACAACAGCAAGGGCACATGACCAAGCAACCAACAGTCTGCGTGGTAGGTGAAAAAGGCATCCTGTACCTGCTTGATGACAATAAGCATTTATCTCTTGTTTAAAGGAGAAATGCATCATGCCAATTGGCAATTGTACATGCTTCTGCATATTAAAATAATTCCTATCATGGGGAAATGCAATACAACCCCAACAGTAAGTAGTGATAAGCCCCCACGAAGAGTGGCAACATCTGGGCAAAACCATGGCATTTCCCCATCAGGTCTCAGCACAATGCCCAAACACTGTTAGGGATCGATCATGCTTGTTAAATGAGTTGCTTTTTCTTCTTCTGATAATAGAACTATCTCTCTTGGCCAGAAACAACTCTTAGAACTGCCAGTATTAAAATAACCCAACCTTGCTAGGATATGAATGATGTAGCAGCAGGGTGCATCCTCCATTTTGCCAAATGGCCATCCATCCCTGGACAAACAGCCCAAATACTGCTATCAAGCTGACTGGCACTCAGGGTGCCCGATGGGGCAGAGTCGAATTGCCCAAGTGGATTTCGGAAGCTTTAACTCTTTACAGGAGCCAAAAGCTGTCCCTATCTCCCACTTGTGGGTTGGGAATGCTCATCTTGTGTCCCAGCCTGCTGTGTCCTCACTGTGACACCAGAGGACTTCAAAAAGTTCTTGAGGGAAAAAAAAAGATTAAAAGATAATGGACGTTTCCCACAAAGCCCCACATCCCCTTGCACATTCATATACACAAACAAAAGTATCCTCCACTCTTTATACCACTTGATTTTTAGGAGAGATCTATATCAGTGCCTGCTTTGCTAACTGAAAGAGTTATGAAGAGGATTTTTCTCTTGGACAGAAAAGAAGTGAAAAGCGAAACTAGCGGTCAGCAGGATGTTAAAGAGGCACTGGGTACCGTATGCAGCCAGATAGGCTCCACCATCCTCCTTCCCCGGCCATGGAACTCCGTATCTCAGCATGCAGCCACCCTAGTTTTGAACTGTCTGTGTGCACTATATGTTAGTGCTTGCTTTTATATGTTATTTCTTATGATTTAGTAGGTTATATTTGGGGCCTGGAAAGACTCAAAAACTTCTCCCATAAATTAATAGTAATTGCTTCTTTGTTTTATGTCACTTTGCCAAAAAACGGTTTTATAGGAACATTCTAATTCTGGAGAAAGCAGCATATGCATATGTGTGTATGTATATTTATATATATTGCCAGATATGTCTATGTGTACATAAGGGCTCCAAAGAGTTCATGGGAAAAATGGAATTAAAAGAGAATAGGGTTTCCAACCCATAGATATGTGTAAGCGTGTGTCCACCCACACATGCAAAGGGGCTTGAGCACTCATGAAAACAATCACCTGTTCATTTCATTTTCCCAAAGACTGTTGAAAGCCCCTCATGCCTAAGACAACGTGGAAGAGCTAGAACTTACTGCAAATTCCCTGGTCGTCCTGGTCAATACCTTTGGCAGGGTGTTGTCTGACCAATTTTCTTTCACTTGTTTTAGTGGAAATTATTGGAATCTTCCTTCACTGACAACTTTCTATCAGGCATGCCTTCTGACTTAACATTTCCATTTAAAACCCCATGCAATATTCTCTCTATAAAAAATAGATGGTCACATGCAGTCGTTTAAATGGAGCTTTTGCATGCTCCACAGTATTAATATTCAGCTGATAAAACTTGGAATGGGAGTCAGGCCAATCATAATCCATCCAGGAAAAGAGCCAATAGTACAAATTGGATCTTTTATTGAATGATAGCAACACGGCAGGGATTTCAGGTACTTATCTGGGGATTCCTCTTTCGCAGTCTGCTTCTGAGAATGAGGGCAAATAAAGAACTGTCTAGCTGGAGAGTTTTCAGGGAAGAGCTAGTTTTCTGCCCTTGGCCAAACCAGCAATGGCTCAAGAAAGAACCACTTGGAAGCTAAAAGGTTACAGGATTGAGCACAACAAAAAAAGGGGACTGAGATGCTCAGCACAACGTGTGATTTGTACTTCACACCCATTTCGATTCTGGACTTTAAAATAGAAGACCTGAGAAGAAAATAGCAACACTATGTGAAAGCGCTTTGATACATCATATGAGCATTGGAAAAACCTAGAATTTTTAAAATCTAAAATATCATCAAGTATGACTTAGAGTAACAGAGTAATCAGTTTACTTAAGAGATCTTTATCAAACTATTTTTTTAGCACACAGGGAAACTTGCTGGGACAAAGGGGAAGGCCTTTAGTTGTGTCCTTTATTCAGAAGAAAATTGAAAGTGCCATTCAGTAACATATAAGGTGTTTGGAAATAAGCAGAGAAAAATGAACAGGGCCTTCTTCTTCTAATGGCAGAAGAACTCTTAAATTCAGAGTTGGAAAGAATAAAGTTGCACATAAATAAACACCTTGGCTTATTAAGTTTCATTCACTTACAAATCTTATATCAGAAAAGTAATCTTTTAAATGTCTTTAAAATGTCACAAAGATTCATTTAGCCATTGCCTACTGGCTTTTGGATAGCAAAATGTTATGATGATACGGAGCATTGAAAACCACCACAAAATTCTCTTCCTAATGATCAAATCTAAAGCTCTAGCTGCGCGGAGCAGGTGGGGCAAGATGGTGAACTGATCATAGCACCATTTCACCACCTCCATCAGCAAAGCCCAAACCAAGTCAAAATCAGAAAAAAAAGACCCAGATGCAGTGGGTTGTGGAGGCGTTTGGGTGAGCCCAGAAGCTGGGAGGAGGGGGAGCAAGCATGGCAGTAAAGAACCCACTCGTTGACACTGCAAACAGTCATCTTTTGTTTGGTTTGGTTGATTTTCCCCCAGCCATTTGGGGATAGACCTGGAAAACACCCTAACAGGGAAGGAGGAGTGGAGCTAATCTGAGGAAGCTAGAACCCAATATTTAAGGCAGCAAAGACTGGCTAGGAGAGTTCCCATGCAGTGCAGTTGGTAGGGGGTGAAGGGAGATCCCTGCACTGTGAAAGAGTGCTGTTGACTCGCGCCAAGTCCCCAGCTAGATTGTCATGAGCACCGAGAGGCCTTGGGCAGTCGCTGAGAAGACCACCTCAGAGTGACAACAGGGCAGCCCAGACAGGAGCAGCATACCACAGGTCATGTTGTGCAGGGGTGACCATGACAAAGAGCCCTAGAGACACCCTACCTTGGTCACAACAAAGTCAAATCTCACCGTTCACATCAATGCCTGCCACTAGTTAAGCTTCTCTCTATGCAAGCACACTGAATCCCGAAGAAGCTTCTAGAACCCCTAAGTCAGCACTGAAAACAAACTAAGGATAAGAGCGTCTCCTGGTGGTTCTCAGATGATACCAAGCCCTCTGCTGCTGGACGGGTTCTGACTCAGAGCGCCCGGGCAGGGAGAGGAGAGGCACCCTGTGTGCTTTCCAGCTCAGCACTTCACCCAGTGTCCCCAGAAACTCGTAAGCTAGCCGAAGACATGACAAAATACAAACATACAGATGACTGTCCTTATGAATATATATGCAATTTTTTAACCAAATTGTATCCAACAGACTTGAAAAACATATTCCCAAAATATCATATACCATGACCGCATGGGATTCGTACCAGGATTGCAAGTGCAGTTAAACATCAATGTAGTATACCATAGAAACAATGGAACCCACTAAACGGAACAAAGGAAAGAACCATATGATCATATCAGGGATGGGGAAAGGGCATTCAATCACATTTAACACTGCTTCTTATTGAAAAAAAAATCTCTCAGCAAAATAGCAATAGAAAAAACTTGGCCAACATAATTAAGTGCATCTGTGCAAACTAACAGCCCAAACTGCACATAGTGGAGAAAAGGCGAGAGCTAGGCATGCTTATTATCACTACTCTCATCCATCTCAGTCCACTTCACTCTGGAAGAATGAGACAAGAATGAAAAATAAAATGTTTACAAATATAAAGGGAAGGTATAGAACTCTTTATTTGTAGATCATATGGTAATATGAAGATAAAAAAAACCCAAAAGAGTCCACAAGAAACTGCTGGAACTAACAGAACATTTTAGCAATATTGCGGAGTACATAGGTAACAAACCAAAACTAGCTGAGTTCTTTGACCTGGAGTCAAGATAATGCCATTTACCTTATATAGAAGGTATGTAGAAGGCATGTAACCAACTACTAAGATAGGTGGGTATTTAAAAGGTCACTAGCCTTGCGGGTGTGTGTGTGTGTGTGAAATTGTTAATTCCTTGGATCTTCAGCACTTACGTCTACAATAAATTTGTTGAGGTGAGATTTCACTGTGTCCCAAAGGTTGGAACTTTGGGGGGAAGTCTAATCAAAACAGAGGCGTAGGCCCTGAACTAAAGGGACTTGAAAAAAAACACAAACAACAAAGCAAACAGCAGTAGAAACCTGGATTTCACAGGCTCCAAGAGACAACGAATTGAAATGCTCTTCTTTGCAATGAGGCGTTGTGAATGTTCCCTCCCACCCAGTTGCTCCTTCAGGTGACCTCTGTGTGCCTGTGATACATACCTGGGTCTTCTTGGTGGCTGGAAGGTTGGCCTGGGGAGGCACTGAGAACTCTGGCAAGTTGGAGTCGAATATCCGAAGCTAATTGCTTCTTGCTTACCATTCACCCGAGCAAAAAAGTTTTGAAAAGTTAACCTTGCTCTCCTCTCAGTCCTTACTGCTTAATTTGCACAGATCATTAGCAAGTGAAAAGTGCCTCACAAATAGGACAAAAGAGTTTGTCAGACAGACAAATTGTGACCAGAAATGACATGCTTAGACTGCTCTTCACTGCAGAAAATCTCATTATAAACAAATCCATAAACGGATGGTGTTTCTGTACATGTGTGATTATTTTGGAATGATCAACTTTTCTTCTAGTGGGAGTCTGCTGTCTGACCTATGGTATAGCTCCAAGTTTTATTGAAGAAAATAATAAACAATATGCTAAAACAGTTTAAACAATTGCTATGTGTACATTTAGTTCCATACATGCTAATAAAATCTTTCACGGACATTTGAACCTCTTTATTCCCATTGGGATTGAGCTATCAGACAGTTCAGTAATGATACAAAGCATTAGTGAACTCTCACACTAATGAGAGAAAAAGAATTTGTTATAGACAAATGATAGTTCCAATGGTTTACATGTCTCCAGACAGGAAATGTGTACAAACAGAGCCTGACAAGGTTATTATGTATCTCTTTATCAAACTGCCATGGCGAGCTGTGCAAACAAAAGAGATTTACGAAAATCCTGATTTACTTATTTAATCATGTTATTGGGGCTCTTACAGCTCTTATCACAACAATTGTGTAAAGCACCTTTGTACATATGTTGCCATTACTTTCAAAATATTTTCTTTCTATTTTCGCCCTTGGTATCGACTCCCAATGCTCCCTCCCTCATGAACCCTTGATAATTTATAAGTTAATATTTTTTCCATGTCTCGCACTGAGCACTGCCTCCTCTCACCCACTTTTCTGTTGCTCATCCCTCTGGGAGTGGTTATATGTTGATTATTGTGATCGATTTCCCCTCTCTGCCTCCACGTCCCCCCTACCCTCCTGGTATTGCTACTCTCATGATTGGTCCTGAGGGGTTTATCTGTCCTGGATTTCATGTTGTGAGCTCTTATCTAGACCAGTGTACATGCTCTGACCTAGCTGTATTTGTAAAGTATAAATGAAGTCATGATAATGGGGTGGGGGGGCATAAAGAACTAGAGGAAAGTGGTATGTTTCATTGACTGGCTTGTCTTTTCCTTGTGATTCTTCTGTGAGGAGATGTCCAATTGTATACAGATAGGCTTTGGGTCTTACCCTCATTCACATCAAGATGATTTCTTGTTCTGGATCTTTGATGCCTGATACCTGATCCAATCGACACATCAAGATCACACAGGCTGGTGTGCTTCTTCCATGTAGGCTTTGTTGCTTCTCAGTTAGATGGTCACTTGGTTTTCTTCAAGTCTTTAAGACCCCAGATGCTATATCTTTTGATAGCCGGGCACCACCAGCTTTCTTCACCGCATTTGCTTATGTACTCATTTTGTCTTCAGGGATCATGTCAGAAAGGTGAGTATCACAGAACGCTGGGTTATTAAAACAAAGTGTTCTTGCATTGAGGGACTACTTGAGTGGAAGCCCAATGTCCATCTGCTACCTTAATACTTCACATATCAATATATGTACAAATATATTTACATATGTACATGCCTGTATTTAGACTTCTATAAATGTCCTTTGCCTCCTAGTTCTTTCCTCCATTTCCTTTTACTTTACTCTTGTCCCACTGTCATGCTTGACCTTCATTCATTTGTCACTAATTCCTCTCGGCTACACTGCATATGATCAAAGCCAACCATGCATCCTACATCCTCCTTACCATCAAGTTTACATCGCATGTTGTTCTCTTGTCCCTGGGTTTGTTGGCTCCCCTTTATTTTCCCCCGCCTCCCCCTCTCCCATGTCACCCAGGAACTGTTGTTCCCATTGTTTTCCCCTCCAGATTGTTTATCCTGCATATCTTATCTAGCTAGACATGCAAAATCAATATTAAACACAAAAATAAAACAACAAAAAAAAAACCAAACCAAAACAAAACAAAATCATCAAAAAGGAAAAGACTATAAATTGTTCCAGATCTGCTTGCTGACCTTTAAGAGTGTTTTCTGGTCAAGTCTGATGGGGTGCCACGCCCTGCCCCCTGAAGTCTATTTTGGGGATTCCTTGAGGACTTCATTTCTTTGCTACCCTTGCTCCTCTGCTGCACCCCCTTAGTGTTTCGCCCTAGTGCATTGGTGTCGGGCACAATTCTTCTAAGGTGTCTCCAGTGCTGTCCCCTGTAGCACAATGGGTTATTGAGGGATGCTGTGTCTCATGGTGGGGCCAGCTTTATGGTCCTGTGTGCATTGGCTTGCCCGAGCAGTATTGTCATCTTTGGGGCTCAGTGGGCCAGGATGTGTTCTTTTCTCTCTCCTCCCCTCTTAGATTGCTCCTGTGAAAATTCTTATTTTTATGTGATCTTATGTACTTCACAATATTCAAAAACACTTAATGTTGATTATGTTTATACTAATGTATATAGTGCAATTAATGGTCACAGAAAAATCATTTTAATTTCTGGCTTAATATCAACTTATTTCCATTAAAAAACTCTAAATTTCTGAGCACTGTCACATACTAGGAAATGAAATCAGAGTAAAATTGAGTATGGCTTCTTTCCCTCAATTATAAGTGATAGGGAGCTTGGGAAGAAGTCTAAAATGATGGTATTGGAGCCATTCCAAAATAAGAGTCCTCACTCAATCACTTTACTTCCCTACATCATATTTTAATATTCTTCATCACAAAATTGATCTGAAATAAACCATGCCACATCCTATTAACTTAAAGATATATTTTTTAACTACTACTATTCTCCAGTGTTTTTATAAATTTGCATGAGCATAAAAATCACTAAGTGTGGTAATTCTAAACTACAGAGTTCCAAGATTTACCCGTTAAGATTTATTTGGATTTAATGGGTTTGTGGTGGGACTAAAGGATTATATTTATAACTATAAATATAACTGATAATATATAAGATAATTTTAGTTGAATATGGGTTTTCTTCAGAAATTATTAAATAATCTTTTCTGAAGGGCTTATTTTCCATCTGTTTCTTTTCTGACTTTCATGCCAATTAACAAAATTTTACTGAGTGATATTTCAATGTTAGGCATTGTCTTTGAAACCCAAAGAAGCGATTCTACTCTGTCCTATAGGGTCACTATGAGTTGCAACTGACTCAATGGCAGTGGTTTTTGGTATGAGCTACAGGAGAATTAACAATGAATTAGTCCCCAACTCTTGCTTCCAGACTGTTCATAGTCTCCTATTGGAATAAATATGTACAATACAATACAAATCATTGAAATAGTAATAACAATCATTTCTCCAAATTCTTCTTAGATGTACTTATAATTGACTATGAAAATGCCCTTCACGGGCTTGTTTGTCCTAAGATTGAAAATAAAAACAAGCCACTAGCAAACTAAAGTAGCTCTCAATGCAAGTCCTCCTCTACACCTAAAAGAAACCAAAAAGACACTCAGTAATACTTTTCTATATGTTTTTCCATGTAATAGAAAGTTTCTGATGATGTATTTCCTCTGACGTACTATGAATTCATTACAAAATTCACACCAAGAATAATAGTGCTAGTCTTTTGATTTGGGTTTTCATCAGGTGTACTAATGATTATTAGTTTATGTGTTAGGCGAGGTGGTCTAGAAGAACAAATCCAGTGACACTCATCTATGTAGACGAAAGGATTTAATGTCAAGAACCAACGTTATGTTTAGGAGCCTCAGCCCATTCCCACTCAAATCCACAGGTCCAAGGCTGGATCATAAGTCCCTCTGCAGACTCAGCTAGCCACATCCCGGTGATACATGACGGTGAAGCAGGAAGCAGAAGGGTCTCAGGCTGGCAGATGTAGACTCACATGTGTTCAGAGTCAGTGGAAACATGGCAGGGTACCAGAAACTCTCAGGGGTGGGGTGGCCCTCAAGCAGGCAGAGATCCGGCAGGCGGGAAAGTAGAGGGGCAGAGAAAGGCAGTTCCCAGAGTCCTCACTCTCCTACAAAAAGGCCACACCCCCAAGGAGGAGTCATCAAGAGACCACTTGATTGACAGACTCGACTCGACCTCTCAGATTCAAGCTATGTTACCTAACACTATACTCAGAATGATGCATGGTCATCTAAAATATGACAACTGCTTTGTCACCTCAACTGCATTTTAAGACGTGAGTTAGTCTCCGAGCTACCATTTGTTTAAAAGATGGAATGCAAAGGGGTGTAGGTGGAGAAAGGATAGAATCAATTCTTCTACCTGCTGATTCACCATTTAGCCTTGATCAAAATTCAAAATTCCTGGTAGCAGAAATTAAAAAAAGAATAATTCCAAACACCGTCAGATTCCATTAAGTGATATATACTAAATTTGATAGCATCCAGTCATACCAACAACCAAACCAGTTGCTTTTGTGACAATTCTCAAAGAAGAGCCCTGAAAAACAATGTGATATTAAACAACATAAAGAAGACAGAAGACCTGAAAAATTTCATGATTAGTAACATGGTCAGATTAGCTACTGTTCAGTTGCTTAAACTTTACTCTAGATCTTTGTTCCGGTCATTATACTTGGTGACACTTATTAAACATTTATATTCAACTTTATGGAGTGCTCACCACTAGGTTTCTTTGTTGCTGATACTGTAGGTGGATTAATTTGTGTTGTTTATTTCTCACACCAATATTTCTACTATGTTACTTATGTACATAGGGACCCTTATTGGTCAATGGCTGTCAGAACAAGAATGGTCAATTTATCAGTCATATGCTCACAATAACTTTTAGTTTGGCCACTACTATGGATAAGTATTATTTCTTAATTCATAGGCCATAAATCATTCACTGCTTCTTTGCCCACCAACGGCAGAGCTCATCCTTAAATTCCCTTTCGCACAGGTTGGCGTGGCTAACAATGAAGACGAGAATTGAAGTCTAGAAAAAAACCTTTCGTGGTGCGACAGTTCATCATTTAGCTGCTAACCCAAAGGCTAGAGGTGAGGAAGCACACGTGCCTTCAGAGAAAAAAACAAAAAAGAATCAATACAGTCTTCTTCTCCCAGAAAGTTTTACCGAGTAGGAACTCTAAGTGACAGGTCTAAGATATCTTGACTTTGAATTGACTTCTCGGCACCTAAACAATAGAACTAAGGGAGGATGATGGCTAAAATTCATAGTTTTTTTAAATTTATTTTTAAGTGTATATTCCTCACATTTATAAAGAATTACAATGCTTCCCCCCAAATTCTTTCTCATTTGTTCACACAATAGCTTTTGAAGATGATGTGGGCCAAGTATTAGTTCATGTTTTCCTAATGATGCAGAAACTTACCGTTTAAGAAACTTATGGCAGATCAAGTAACTAACTGACATCAGAGCTGTTCAGCATGGTTTACATTGGAATGACCCCAAATGTTCAATGTGGTCTTCAGATCCCTGAAATAAGAGGCACTCTGCCATCATTTTAACCAACAGTTCATGTGATTAAGCAGAGCTTGCAGAGGTGCATGATGGAAAGTAGAAGCTCGTTATGAGGAGTTGACCGTGACTCCTGGTACTCTGTGTATATTGAACAAGAATTGGGCTCCATAGGATTTTCAGTGATTCTTTGGTTGGAAATAGATTTCTGGGCCTTTCTTCCACGCTCCTCTGGGTGTACTTAACCCTCCAGGAGTTCTAGTTATGGACTGAGCCAGTTAATTGTGGGTCACACCAAGGGGAGCCAGGCATCCAGAGCGCATGTGCTATTGTATTCTCAAAGGACTTGTTCTCACTGAAATTAGTAATTGTGTCAATATTCTGAAAGTATTTTTTTTCCTCTCATGACTTTCAGGGAGGCATAGGTCCCCAAGGCAGCTGTTTGCTTCCATCTCAGCAAATGAACTGGGTTGGTGACCTTCTTAACACCTGGGGAGCACATTGGCAGGTCAGGAGGAGTTCTCACTTGGCGATTAGGCAGGGACTGCTGGCCGTAGATCAGAGAAAGCCATCAAATCTGATAAATGGCTAGCTCTACAGAGATTCACCAAGAAAGGACTTCTTGGATCAAAATGTCTTCCCCAAGGATCAAAGGTTTTCCCTATGCTTGTGTGAAGTTGGTTTCATGGGGTTTGTTACACAAACACTGTAGAAAAAGAAACAAGACAACTGTGCCTCATAATGACACCATTTCTCATCCATGGTACCGATGGTTCTTTTCCTGTCGATTATAACAATTTGGAGTTAATATTAAGCCATGGAAAACCTTGATGGGATCAAGTGCTATAACCCTAGCATTTTTACAACAATGATGCCCTCACATGCTGGGCATTGGGGGCATAAAAGGAATATGTTATATAGGTTCATATGTGTCTCCTCTTACTCTTTATGTTTTGAAATGAAGAGATACCCAATTCTCAGATACCAAGAATGGACTGTAACCTTTTGCAGCTATCAGCTTATTTTATTGTTCTTTTCCACTCAGGAATCAGAGAGAAAATTAAGAAAATACCACTAAACCATAGAAAGAAGAGAAATGATCCATCTAATGATCAAAGAAATACATTGATTCCACAGTCACTAGGAGTTGGAAGTGGGAGACAGAGGAAGTCGTCCAGCCTCCTAAAGAGGTACAGTCTCAGAAACCCAGAGCGGCCAGACCTACCTCACCCTACAGGGCCACTAGGAGTCAGAATGAACTCGATTGCAGTGAACTTATTTTTTTGGAGGAAGTTGGAATTGACTTACTAGCTATGGATTTAATATATATGTATATAACTTTATATCTACACACATATGTTATGTACCATTTCTAGCAACTGAGTTTCCTGATTTTATTACCTTATACAATTTGGCATTTAAAAAAGTAGGGGGTTCAACTTTTATGTCAATGACCTAGGGCATAAAATAATGAATAATTTTAATTGCCGGTTATATTAGAAAGAACATTTAAAAGCGCTGAAAAATGCCTAATTATTATTATTTTAAATGACTGCTATCCTCTTTGTGGGTGAAGTTTAATGGCTGCTCCTGCACACATGCTCAGCTGTGTGTGTTTACAAGTAACTTTGAGGTGTGTTGTTGGAGTCTTTTTAAGTCTCAGAGTCCAATTTTGAAACCAGTGTAACTCTTTGGACTGCAAAGTTAAAGTAAAACAACATATGCTGATAGTCCATCTGTCTGCTCTTTTCACCATCTCTGTGAACCACGCTCACTTGAACTGCATGCTGACGGTATAGCTGGTGCCCACTGGCACCGACAAATGGGAGCATTGCACTTTCCAACAAAGTGAGGAAAGATCTTTGGGTTATTTTTCCTCTAGGTCAGTGGTTCTCAACCTTTCTAATGCCATGACCCTTTAATACTCTTTAATACCTTTTAATTCAGTGGTGATCACCCAACGTGCCGAGCTCGCATGGTTCAGAGACAGCCCAAGCCAATGAGCAAGAAAAGTGGCAACCCAAGACTCACCGGGTGGTGACATGAGTCCAGGAAGAAAAAGCTCTTGCACATGTAAGCCGGGTGCCCAAGTACCTGTGCTGAAGCTTTGTCTAGAGAAAGAGGTGCTGCCACACTGCCTCCCAGAACCCCCACAGCTGCAAAGTACACGCCCATTAATATACAGAGCCATCATCTGGTACAGGGGTCCGTGAGGAAGCTGCCCGGGTGGTGAACTGACAGACAGACACCCAGGGGGAAGTAATACTAGTGATATCAAAGCCCTTCACTTCCTTGTAAGCAGAGGATCTCTGAAAGCCATGTAAGGTTCCCAACAACACCCACCATCCTGGCCTTGAGGCCACAGTACATAGACTTGTGAAATGTCCAAATAGGTCTCAGGAGTAGTGTATTATTTATAGGTTTAGCCTGCCATGCAAACAAAACACCAAATAAAAGAGCTCCACCAAGTCATGTGGATGGAGTGTCCCCCCACTCATACAATTATTTTCGTTGATACTTTATCACTATAATTTTGCTACTGTTATGAATTGGGCGACCCCTGTGAAAGGGTCGTTCGACCCCCAAAGGGGTCATGACCCATGGGTTGAAAACTGCTGATGTAGGTGGAGCTTCCTTCTCTGTCCATCACCACTTGTCCCATATCAATGCATCCTTCACCAAATTACTTGTTTGTGTAACACAAAAGGGAGGGGAGAAAATAAATGGTTTACAAAATGTATGCACTTTCTAGTATCTAGTACATAGCTAGCGATGGTGGTTTGCTTGATTTATTGTCATCTTAAAATTACATATATTAAAACAAAAACCAGCTGCCCTAGTCAGAGGAGCCCCGGTGACATCACTAGTTTGAAACATCAGCCATTCCATGGAAAAAAGAGGTTTTCTACCCTTTTTATAAAATCATTTTATTAGGGGCTCATACAAATCTTATCACAATCAATACATATATCAATTGTGTAAAGCACATGTGTACATTTACTGCCCTCATCATTCTCAAAACATTTGCTCTCCACCTAAGCCCCTGGCACCAGCTCCTCATTTTTCCCCTCTCTCCCTGCTCCCCTCTCCCTCATGAACCTTTGATAATTTATAAATTATTATTTTGTCATATCTTGCACTGCCCGATATCTCCCTCACCCACTTTTCTGTTGTCTGTCCCCCAGGGAAGAGGTTATATGTAGATCCCTGTAATCGGTTCCCCCCACTCCACCCGCTCTTCACCCTCCCAGTAACGCCATTTATACCACTGGTCCTGAAGGGGTCATCCACCCTGGATTCCCTATGTTTCAGTTCCTATGTGTACCTGTGAACATCCTCTAGTTTAGCCATATTTGTAAGATAGAACTGGGATCATGATAGTGGGGGGGGGGGAGGAAGTGTTTATTAACTAGAGGAAAGTTGTATGTTTCATCATTGCTACATTGTACCCTGACTGGCTCATCTCCTCCTCATGACCCTTCTGTAAGGGGATGTCCAGTTGCCTACAAATGGGCATTGGGTCTCAACCCTGCACTCCCCCTCATTCGCAATGATATTATGTTTTGTTTTGATGATGCCTGATACTTGATCCCTTCGGCACCTCGTGATCGCACAGGCTGGTGTGCTTCTTCCATGTGGGGTTTGTTGAGGTTTTCTACTCTTGTGAAATTACATTCTCAAATACCCACAGGGGATTCCTACCTTGCTCTATACGGTCACTATTTACTCCATAGGCACCAGGGTAGGACTCAGTTTTTTAGTGGATGATATTTTCAGGAGCGAATAGAAGAAATGTGCTTATAAGCAACTTCGGGGTAGACTCAGAACTCAGGGTAGACTCAGAAATTAATCTTTTGATTAACTTCAGAAAGCTTAATGGTTTTAAACACCACATTCCAAATACATATTAAAATAGAAGATTTAAAGTAAGCTTCAAACACAAACAAGCAAACTCATCTCCATCGATTTGATGCAAATCACAGCGATCATACAGGATGGGTAGAACTGGGCCTGTGGGTTTCTGAGGCTGTAAAAGAGAGGAGGAAACCTCATCTTTCTTCCATGTATCAGCTGGTGAGATTGAACTTGCTGACCTTGGAGTTAGCAGAAAATGCAAAACCCACTGCATAGTAAGCGCTCCTTTTCAAAATAAGTTAGAACCCTTAAAAACAGATGATTTCATCCAATTCTAACAACACCTCCTTGAAGCTGGAACTACATTTGACTCCATCTTCCATATGAGGACATTGAGGCACATGAATACATGGGAGGTTGTCCAACGTGCCACAGTAAATGGTAGACATGGGGGCGGGGAGGGGGTGACTGTGGGGAGAGTCTCTCCATCACCGGTGCTTTAGGTCACTGCTAACTGTCTCTCCATGGTTAGTATCATCTTGATGGTCCTCTGTATTTATAGAACCTACAGGAACCTTCATATGCACATGTTAATTTTCTGTATATTGAATGTTTCTATTATACCGGAAAGCTAGGCTAATAGGTCATGACATGTAATTGGAAATGGTTTTATTAGAAAACTTTCATGGAAAGCTATCTCTCAATCTGCCTTGCTGCATTTATTTTGTGATTCATACTACCCCCTATTCGTTCCAATTCATCCTACCCCCTTAGAATGATCTGCGTATGAATGGCGCATGTGCATGCTCACTCACAAGGATACCTGCCCTCTGAGTGCTGTGCTGATCACACCTTGAGTTTGCCCAGGCACGCTCACACTATTTTGTTATCTACTGAATGTAGGACTACCTGAAACGATATCTTATTATTGACTTGTTTATTATTTGGGGACCTGTCTCCACCCCCCCACACCCCATTCCAATATAAACCAGATAAGATCAGAAATATTCTCCCCATTACGAATATAGTTTTATTCTATGGAACATTCTCCTCATTACCAATCCAGCACAGTTTTAAAATCATAACAAACATATGTTGAAAGAATAAGTAGACATTTCCGCTGTGCTATTTAAAGTAAAATACCGGAGCTCGGGGAGTTTCCAGGTCATTAATTTCTTCCAGTTCACAGACAGAGGAGGTGAGGGCTTACAGAGGAAGGGCACAGGGGCCAAATTTTAGTTTTCATTGCTTCCCTGGGTCCTGGGTTTGAGTCTGACACATAGCAGATGTCCTGTCAATGCAGGACATACGGCCAAGAGAGGCATCCCAGATTCGTGATTGGAGTTGATTCCATGAGTTGAGTTTTCCATTTTTCCACATGCGTTGATAGCTTTTCTATCTCTATTTTGAAAGTCTTTTCTTTTACACGGTACAGGGTAGCTTGCATGGCTTCAATGAAGTGGAATGCAACCTCAATCTTGGTCAAACCAAGTATTGTGTAGGAATCTTATTTTCATCCCAGCTGTCAGGAGAATTTTCTAATTGGATATCGTTTTCTTTCACATCCAACCTTGGTAACATGATAGACACGTTTACTAACCGTTTGATACAAAGCACTCGATGGCTTACCAATGAGATGAACCCTGAGCTTTTTGCTTATTTCACCAATGGCAGAAAGCCATACACATGACCTCACAATCCACAGAACTAGAAAGTCCACGGCAATCCTGACCGTCTGCTCCTATCTGTCCCTGCTCACCAATTAGTAGACACGAGGGGATGGCGAGAGTGGCCACCTTCTGAAGTCCAACATTTACAATGACAGTGACTGCCGCGGCCAAGCTTTACTGTGACTTTTTGGTGTTGCCCTTTCTAAGATATTTGGAGTAGGAAAGAGCTGAAAGTTCTACTCCATCATTTGTTTATACAAGTAGTATTTTAATAAGGAGAATATTCACACTCTCTCACCCAATAGACAGATAAAGAAAAGAGGCATTTATTTGGCATAAGACAGCATGAGTAAACAACACTAGAGGACCCATCACAATCAGTGACAGAGCATCAGGGACACTATGGGCCTAATTCTAAAGTAAGATAGCATGCGCCAGTAGACCATAACAGTTAATATGTCTCCTGGGTATGTTTAGGGGCATGGAGGTAGTGTTTCATTTAAAAACAAGGGATATTTGACTTCTCAGCCTGAATAGATATGTTCAGGTCTTATAATAATTAATTACAGTGACACAATTATGGATAAAACTTCCCAATTTCCTAAAAAGAAGACCTTGTTGGGAAATATCTGTACGAAAGAAAAAAGCCATTTAAATTCATTCCCCCATATATAAAAGTCCTTTACAGAATATCAGAAATTTATCTGTGAAATTTGCCAAAATAAAATTATAGCTAAAGCACACTGTTTAAAATATGTATACTGTGGAAATTGAGTGCATTCTACCATGCATTATAGTCAGATTGTATTAGCTTGCAAATAGCATGTGAAAATGTACCCATAATTATAATACTCAGAAAAATTAATCTGTTGTCTTAAAAAATAATTTATTTGGTGGGCCACCTGAGTCACATCATAAAAAAAAATCTATGTCACATTAGAACTTTATCCTAATTAAAGCCACTGAAATTATTTTGATTGTGTTGTAATTGACAGTCATTGGTAACAGATATATATGTATATGGCTCCCAGAGGAAGTTAGCTGTAACATGAACTTGAAAAGATGAGAGATATAATAGCAAAGAAAAAGTGAAGATTCCTTCAAAAATGATATACCAAAAGCAAAAAGGTAAACTCACTGCCCCGGAGTCTTTTCCAATTCACAGCAACCCTAGAAAACAAAAGAGAACTGTCCTTGTGGGTTACCAAATCCGTATATCTTCACAGGGCACCTTGTCACTCATTGGAGCAGCTGATGGGTTTGAACCACTGGTCATGTGGTTAGCAGTCCAAGGTACAACCTATGGCACCACCAAGGCTCCTTAAACAATTATATGCTCATTGGAAAATAGCCAATCATATGGAATATGCAATTCAGAATGCATGCGAAAATATACGTTAGCACTTTGGAACTATTAGCAAGGCACAGATGCACGGATACCAACAAAAATATAATATACAAATCTAACCATTAATGGGTTGAGTCCAAGTGACAGTTAAATAATCTGTCAACTTGAGCAAAGGGGTGGAGTTTAGCCTGTCAATCAGGTGACAACACCCATCAGGAGGATTCTGAGAACTTCCTCTTTTTTTCCTGGGAAGAGGACCACACATGCTCCCCGTTTCATTTTCCTGCTGACAAGCTACATGGAGTTATGCTGATGGAGCCAGAGCCCTGGAGTGGGAGGAGCCACATGGAGACCTACACTTGCATTGAGGTGCTTCTACCACCACCGGATCCACAAGATTTTCTACCCTGTGGTCCCGTGCTTTTTATCTTCTAAGATTAATAAGGATCACAGTCTTTTATTAAATACATGCAGCATACTAGAGGAAGTATATAGGCAGATGAGAATCACAAGTCTCATGTTAAAAAAAAAGAATCTCTACGAAACAACCAAAATAAAAAACAAACCTGCATGCATTAGAATTTACTATACTCACTAATATAATATAAAGCACATATAACTTCATAATGATGAAGAGGAGGCCTACATGTTGGGCTGCTAGCCATAAGGTCAGCAGTTCGAGCCAGCCATCCACTGCAAAGAAGAAAGTCGAGGCTGTTTGCTCAAGTAAAGATGTACACTCTAGAAATCCTTGGGATTTCTGAACAAGGATTGATCGTTGCATTGTGGTATTTATGAGGAATACTGAATATACCACAGACTGCCAGAAGAACAAATAAATATGTCTTGGATGAAGTGCAGCTAAAATGGCCGTGCTTAGTAAGGATGGCGAGAAATGCCATTTCACTCTGGATATGTTATAAGAAAGGACCAGACCTTGAAGAAGGGCAGTCATCCTTGGAAAGGAGAGTGTCAGGGTAAAAGAGGAAGGCGCTCTATTAGATGGATAGACACTTAGCAGCGAAAATGGGCACAGACATCACACACGTGAACATAGCTACGGACTGGGCCGTTACATTCTCTTGTACACAGGGTAGTCGGGAATCAGAAACAACTCGCCCTCATTTAACAGATGTACCTTATAAATCATGTTTTATAGCTGTTAGAAGTCAATTAGAGCAACGCATCCATCATATAGATGGATATCCCGAGGCCTGGAGAGGGAAGGGACTTGTCCAAATTCAGCAGAGATCAGACGTATTCCTTCTTTATTTTTTTATCTATTGTCACCTTGTCAGCCACAGGAGAATCTAAAGATCCCCTGCACACATCTATATTCTTACTAGCAGAGGCGCAAGGGAAATCCACAATATGGTCCTCTAAAAGTCAAAATGAGCTTGCCAGATCGTGTCCGTCATTCTGTCTTTAAGCTTTTTACAACTACCCTGGATTAAGAAATCATAAATGTATGGAGTTTTCCTTCCATTCAGAAATTGTGTTTGTGTTTTAAGACTTTCATTTCCTTATCATTTTCCCAGTATAATGAAAAAATTTTGTTTACATGCTCACTTCCCTTCTCACATACTCTCCCACACACTTTACAAGAACATCTTGAGGAATGTTCTGTTGCATAATTTCTTTACCTAATTTTGTTTTGGCTTCAAAATAATCACCACTCCTTCTGCAGATGCTTCTCCAAGTTAATTGTGGTTGTTGCTGTCAGAGTTTTTGCTTGGATAGAAAGAAGAGAAAGTGTGTGTGTATGGGGAGGGGGGTGCAAAATAAAGTAAAACTGCATTTCAGCTGCTTACTAAAGATTTAAGAGTAGGTATTTGTAAAAAAAAAAAAAAAGCAGTATTTTAATGGGCATTGGGTTATCCACAGTTCTTAAGAGAAATTCTTTGAAACCAAAATCGCCTTGGTCATGTATAGGCCATTGGGAAATGGGGCCTGGAGTGGGAGGAGCCACATGGAGACCTACACTTGCACTGAGGTGCTTCTGCCACCACTGGATCCACAAGACTTTCCACCCTGTGGTCCCATGCTTTTTATCTTCTAAGATTAAGGATCACAGTCTTTTATTAAATACATGCAGCATACTCGAGGAAGTACGTAGGCAGATGAGAATCACAAGTCTCATGTTAAAGAAAAAGAGTCTCTATGAAACAACCAAAATAAAAAACAAACCTGCACGCATTAGAATTTACTATACCCAGTAATATAACATAAAGCACATATGACTTCATAATGATGAACAAGAGGGCTACATGTTTGGCTTACATATGTATTTGGCAGGGACTCAAATATGTTGGTAGCTCCATCACTAAAGCACTAAGTGTAGTAACAGAGGGATTGGCTTTATGAGGGAGGACCAGGGAAATGGAACTTTACGCTAACTTTTAAATTGTATTTCATTCGCTACCTAGATCAGACATTTAGATTACACCAAACACCAAGTCATTTTCAGAAGTATTCTGTGAATGGCTTTCTATTCCTTTCCCCATATGTTTACCTTAAACTATGTTTTTAAATACCTGGGGAGATTTTAGGACCCAATGTCAAAAGAAAGTAAGTAAAGATCACACACTCCTTGCTTTCATTGTGAGGGTGTGTGTTTGCAACAAAGTGTGGCTTGCATTGTGTAACTAAAGTTTGTCTCTAGTTAGCGCATGAATGCATGTACACACGCACACACACACACACACACACACAGTATAACCATCTAACTTCATCTTTCTACCTCTCCTGTTATTTCACGATTCCTCTCCTTGTGCACTGCAGAGGAAATGAAAATAACTTTTCCTCCGGACACGTCTGCAGGGATCCAGGAACTCTACTTTTCCCGAATGATCTTCCTAGAAACATCGGCCTGTATATTACTGCCCACATAACCTTGTGCATTTTTAAATAGTTAAGCTAACATTTTGGCTTAACTATTATACATTTTAAACACTGCTTGTACTAAAAGTGTTTCTAATCATTATATGGAGCTGGCCAATTCACTCTGAAGCCTATACTGTTTATTTTCTCAGGCATACACAGAACATACTGATTAAAAAAAATCCCTAGGGTACTTGAAGCAGATAAGCTTAATTTGGAATATGAGGAGAGATAATAGCAGGCTGCAAGACCTAGCTTCTGGTATGCAGCTGCAGCACATCAGGGAAGGAAGGGCAGGCAGAAATGTGACACAGGGAATGCTGCGGGGGTGGGGAGGACAGATGCATTCTTTTCCTTGATTGTCATTGGTGTTTCATAGATGTGCACATCTATCCAAACATAGAATTGCAGATTTTCCACAAGGCAGTTTGTCGTATATAAATATACTTTAATGAAACTGAGTTTTTAAACAGAAGACTTGAAAGCAAAAGAACCGACTTATTTGTTCTACCATGGTCTCCTGTAAACAACTTCTCTTTTTACCCCAAACAATGTCACCAAACACTATCAGTCTCTCTGACATTGAACCCTGATAGGAACTGCGCTGTGAGCCAGTGGTTTCCACAGCTGCTCAGTTTTCCTTTCCTTCAGAGTGGCTAAAGTTCCCCAAATCCTAGACTTATAAACTTTATGGTTACTGGTAATTTTGAAAAGCCATATGCCCTCCCATCACTTTTTGGTTATTAAAAAAAAGTAAATTCATCAAAACGTCTTTCAGTCATACGAAGAAATGATAAAGGAAAATAAAAATAGATTTCAGTGCCAAGGAGCCGGGCCATTTCCTGTTGAAAATCCCTGGGTCACTTGGGAGGTGGAATTCACAGTGACCGCACATGGCATTCACTGCTGAACATGACGGCGATCCTGGTTATAAACGCAATTTCCCACAATGCCCCAGTTGAAGAATGCAACTTGTCATTGCCTCCATGTGTGGTCTGATAGTGAGCAACCTTCTTGGGTCTCAGTGTTCTCATTTGTACATATTTTATATCTAAGGATTTATAATGCATTTTATTGCAATAAAAAAGCCTCCTAAATAAAATGCTCTGACCTGCAAATACTGAGTCTATGTCTGCCAATCATATAAAGTGACAGGAAGCTATTAAAATTCTGTTCCACCAACAGAAATTGTAGCCTAGAGGACTTAATATATTATACATAATAAATACACATATAATGACAATCAAATATGTTAATTTAAAGATGTTCTAACCTATTTCTTTATAATATTGTGATATTTTTAATCCAAACGCATGCACATTAGATACACATTGTGATGGGCACTTGAGTCTTAGGATTTAAGTTTTATTTTTATTTCTGCTCAACCTAGACTTCTTAGACAGATTTTTTAAAATCCAACATCTGACTGTAAATACATCTTACTTACTGTCCTACTATACTGCACACATGAAACTCATGAAAGCCCATTTATGTGAAACATGTTTGTTTGTCTTAAGCAATCATTTTTGAGTGCTATGCCTGGTTCACATCTTACAGAGAATATCTCTTTTAATCTAAAACACATTTCTATGGCATCAAAAAGAAGAAGAAAAACTGCCCAACAGCTCAGACTGCCATCAGCTTAATTTCAACTCAAAGTGACTACAGGACAGGACAGACCTGCCCCTGTGCTTTCTGAGACCACAGAAGTAGAATGTCCAGAGGAGTCGCTGATGGTGTCCAACTACTGACCTTGTGATTGGCAGCCACCAGGGTATGTTTTATTATTATTATTATGTTTTTATAAAATTTCAGTAACTTAAAGCCCAAGGTCTGACTGGCTCAAAGTCACAGGAATAAGACCTTGAATAGAATTTTTTTAAAATCATTGTATTGGGGGCTCTTAAAGCTCTTATAACATTCCATACATCGATTGTATCAAGCAGATATGTACGTATGTTGCCATCATCATTTCCAAAATATTTTCTACTTGAGCCCTTGGTATAAGCTCCTCTTTTTTCCCCTCCCTACTCCACCCTCTCACCCTCGTGAATCCTTGATCAACTATATATTGTTATTATTATTTCATATCTTACATTGTCCATTGTCTCCCTTCACCCACATCTGCTTTATTTCAGCATATGAGCAGCATTCATCTCCCACAGCTGTTTGGAAGACCTTCCCTCAATTGCTTTTAATTTCAGTATCAAGTGGGAGAGCTCAGTTATAAAATAAAATGGTGCCAATTGAGCTGAACTAGAGCCAATGATCAAAATCATTATTTAATCATCAAAATTCAAACCATTTCAATGTCAGCACAATCTGAGCAATACGGGAACGGTGGCAAAGCCCACTCAGCCCAAGTTCAAAACCTGCTTTTAATATGCAATGTCACTGGATGAAAATCATGCAAATTCTCTGAGCTTCAGCTTTGTTTTTTACATTGGGATTAGGGAGCAATTAGATCTGGAAAGCATACGTCATCAGTACAAACCGAGCACCTTTCTCTTCAGTCCAATACTGTAGTTGGGAAACATCCTTCCCACACATTGCGATATTCTACCCACAGCCATGTAGAATAAGCAGGTAGGTAAATGCAAGCCACTTATTGCTCAGAAATTACAATCTCCCTGAAATAGATCTATGACAAGTCTCACTCACGGTTCTTTTCTCAGTTCTCTGCATCAAATGCTTGGTTGATAAACATTTGTAATTGTGTGTTGTGTGGACATTGAAATCATGCCATGTTCTACGGATAAGGCAGGGATACAACAATTTCCCAACAAACAAAAATAAGCCAACATGCAAAATACTGATTTTGTCTTTGGAGCCTGCCTAATCCGCAGGAGACCTATCGAGGGTAAATCGGGATTGGCTACATAATCCATGAGATCTTGTGCAAAATGAAAATCAAGGATCCTTTGTTCAGAAATTATGATGAAGTTCAAGATGGCACAGTGGCCATCCTGTGTGGGCCCTTTCCAGTGCGGAGCAGGAGACAAGGGCACACATTTCACGGCCAGGAAGCTGGCTCTGATGCTACTAAGGCAAGATGAGGTATCACACTGAATAGCTTGAATCAAACGAACTATCTCATTTCCTTAAAACAGTTGTAAGTAACAACTGTGTTCAGAATCAGCCCTATGCCATCACTGTTCAATTTTAAAAGATCATTGCTTATAACCTTTTTGAGTTAGACTTCAATGAAGTTGGATGTTTGGAATGCAATTCTCTACTTCAGCTTTGTCTTCAGAAATGCACTCTCTACCCACGGCTGCTGAGTTGATTAGACTCTTCGCAACCCTCTAAGGGAGAGGAGAACTGCCCCTTAGCAGTTCCAAGGCTGCAGATCTGGGCTTAGTGGTTTGACTGTGATCCACAGTCTGCAGTTGGAAACCACCAGCAGCTCTGCGGGACGCAGGTCAGGCTTTCTACTCCCGTAAACAGTTCATTTCAGAAACCCACGGGGCGTCGGTATGACTCGGTGCCAGAGAGTTTGGTTTCTGTAGAGATCTGGGCAGAAACAACATGCCCCCTCTTTCTCTTACTGAAGCATGATTACTGGTACAAAAAGCAAAAGCAAGCAGGTGCTACCATACCAATGAAACCAATTTGGTGAGCATCTCATAGAGTTTTCTACCTCTGAGCTATTGTCATCTGCTTCTAAAAATAAACAGTAGGCCCTCGAAGCCAGTTTAAAAAAAACTTGTCAATAAGCTTCCATGGTAGAAAATCTGTCATTTACTAACCAAATTCTAAATGCATACTAAAAATTAAATGCATGTGCTCTGGGAACCTCAACTATTTATTTACCACACAGATTTTGTTTTGATAAGAGCACTATTAAATGCAAACAAAGATGCTATCATAACATTTGTATTATAGCACAGGACTGGAAAAATGAATGTTATCAATTGAGAACTCATAAGTCATAGTATCATCATGAAATAGAAATTCTATGCAGTGACTACAAAGAACGCTATACAATGCAATCAGATGACAATGCACCTAAATATACACACTCCAGAGCCAGTACTAGACTAGAATCAACCAGCACTCATTTTTTTAAATATAAGATGCCTGTATACAGAGACAACCATTTAGTACATACACGTTCATTATTTTACATATCATAATAACATATTAGCCAATAGTTAACTTTTTTGTGGGTCTTTCAGTATATTTCATGAAGATGTTACACTAGTTCAAGTGAAAAGTGGACCCCAAGTGGTTCCATCATACAAGCTGTGACAAGGGACCGAGGGAATTTTACTACTTATTGCCAGGAAATCCTCACTTCAGCTTCCTTGAGCCACAAGCCCTTCAAGCCCATGCACCTTCAGCTGGTCTTCCTTCGCCCGTCCAATCTCCACAAGGCACTGGCTTGTGTTCCTGCACCGGTCATCCTGGAGATGAATCCCTCCTCCAGATTCTGGATGCTCCATCACAGGACCATTGCAGGCAAATGTCTTCTCAAATGCCGTCATAGTTTCTTCTTGTCGTCGTCCACGTCAGCAATCCCTCGGACAGTGGTAGGGGTCTTCCTGCCGTTGCGCTGAGATGTTGAATTCTTATCTGGATACGATCCTCGGTCCCCGCGGGCAGCAGGTCTTCACCCTCACTGGCATCAGCCGAGGGGTGGAAAGAGTGGAGGTTCCGGATAGCGGACACACGATCCCTTTTCCTCACGGACACCACGAGCAGGCGGACGGAGCATTGGGAAGCCAGGGGGCTCCAGGTGGAGGCTGCTGAGTCCTTGGCGCAGCTCAGTGACTGGGCAGTAGTTAACTTTGATGAGCTGTTTTCGCAATAGGATAGGTGCTCTTAACATTACAATTTTATTGTCAGTGACCTCATGACTTAGATGCTCAATCACTCTCCATTACAAAGGGGGGAGGAGGAGTGTGAGGTGGAGACACTGAGCAAGACCCTCAAGGTCATGCAGTCAGAGATGAGCTCCAGTAACTGGATTCCAGATGTGGCACTCAAAACCACGATGCTGCTCTACCTCTCGTGACCATACACTCGGGCGGAGCACATGTGCTTGTTAAATGTCGGGCTGTATGTGTACATACGACTTGGTCAATGGTAATCTCTGGGGACCAATGGGGTGGGCCGCAAAGGCTTGCATTATAATTTATACTCTGAAACTTTTTAAAGCTATACAATGTGATACCTTTTTTTAATATAGAAAATGTGCTCCCGACAAACAAGTTAATGTGGAGCACATACTGTATTCTCTCCTGAAACTCCCATAGAAATCTGAAAAGTTGGCCTTGACTTTTAACTGTTGACTTATTAACTTGAATTACAAACTTGTGGAGAGTCTTTGGCTTACTCAATACTAATATGCTTCCGGTACACAAGACTGACTTTTCATTGCTGTGTAGTGTATGCAATCACATACAGCACATATCAAGCTCATCCAAATAGCTAGTCGTTTAGCTGTCTGTTTGGGGTACTTACGCATTCTATCATACACAAGGAGAAAAATACAGCCAAATTTGATCAGGCTGCTGTTTATAATTTAAGACAGGACCTCTAAATGACTCCTTTTTGGTATGCTTTTTGAAAGGTCAGGCACCAGTGTGTTTGACCAAATAAAATTCAGGTTTGAAGAATATGCCTTCTAAACTGATTTTTACTACCTGGACTGTAATAAGTTTTACAAGGCTTCTTTGTTAAATTGCCCTGACAATTTCCATTTCCAGTTGCTTCAATCATATTAACAGAAGGTAAAGTTCACAAATAATAAAATATGCCATTGCATTGCATTTGAGTTTAGGGAAATAGATCACACACCTGACAAGCACATACGACATAATGTTTCGCATTCCAATCCACATTTGGCTTGGCAGATCTCAGTCGGGCCAGGCCAAGATGTTCTACCACAATGGAAGTATCTCATTACTCGGGAAACAAATCATGTCTGTACAAAAGACTTGACCAATCCTATTAAACATACGCAAAGCAGGATGAGTTTAGTTTCTCACAGAAAGGGGGCAGGGATGTGGAATAGATGTACATAGAAACTTTATTTCTTTTGTGTTGCTAGGGTTAGAGGCAATTGAGTTGGCTCTGGCTCATCAGGAGCTTAAGGACAACACTGTCAGGTCTGCACCAGCCTTACCACTGTCACTATGCCTGAGCCCATCGTTGGGGCTAATTCCTTACAAGAAGAGACAATTGTCAAGAGTCAAGTGTCCAATCATAAAATAAGATTTCTTCTATTTTTTGCTAACACTCTGCTTAAGAGGGACTGCTGTCCTTCCCAGGGACTAGGTTCCCCTGATCGCATGTCCAATGTACGTGAGATGAAGCCTTACCACTCTCACTTCTAAGGAGAATTTTCTGAATTCTCCCAGGAGAGATTGATTGGTTCTGGTAACCCTGGAACTTTCCATTTTCTTCATCAAGACTATATTTCAAACATATCAGTTCTTCTGTCTTCCTTATTCATGACCAGCTTTCATATGCAGATGAAGTACAAAACAACAAAGAAACACTCATTGCCTTTGAGGTGATGCCCACTCAGAGTGACCCTATAGGACAGAGTAGAGCTGCCCCTGCGAATATTTGAGACTGAAACTCTCTACAGGAGTAGAAAGTCCTGTCTATCTTCTGAGGAACGGCTGGATTTGAACTGCTGACTTTACCACAAGCACGCTGAGGTGTATCCACTGTACCATCATACAGATGAGGTGACTGAAAAATACCATGATTTGGATCAGGTGTGCCTTAGAACCTAAAAATAACAGGTTGGCTTTTTAACACTGGCAAGAAGTCTTGTGTAGCAGATTTTGCCAATGGAGTAAGTCTTTGGTGGCTGGCTCCTGCTTCTATGAACATTGATTATGGACCCAAGTAAAATAAAATCCTGACAACTTTGTTCTTTTCTCCTTTTATAATATTATTCTATTATTATTATTATTCTATTGCTCCAGTTGTGAAAAAATATTTTCTTTATAGCACGTTGCAATCTCCACTGAAGGTTAATGTAGTCGTTGTACTTCATCAGTAAGTTTTTCAAGTATTCTTGGCTCCCAGCAAGCACAGTGGTATCATCAGCAGGTTGTTTATGAGCTCCCCCGCAGCCTTGATACAAATGTATTTTTCACTTAGTCCAGTGTTTCAAATTATTTGTTCAGTACATAAATTGAATAAGTATGGTTAAAGGATACAACTCTGACATACACTTTTTAAATTTTTTAGACCATGTTCTGTTAGAACCATTGCCAATTAGTTATGTACAAATGCTAAAAGAGCACACTTAAATGTTCTAGAATTTCCATTCTTTGAAATGTAAATACCTTGAGAGTCTGAGAGTTCTTTATAGTTTTAAAATATATGTGTAGAATTCAATTAGAATAGAGTTTACAGGATCATTTCTCCTGCCACTACATGATGGAGGCATTCTCCATAGCTGTGCCCAGGAAGAGTTCAGGATTGAACCAGAGTGTTTTCTAGGAAATTAAAATAAGATCACATGTTTCTGAATGTCCACTAGTTCTATTATTTACATGAAGTTTCATTCTAGCTATATAATCTATCTATCTCTGTCTCTCATCTATATATCTTCAATCACTTAAGACTTGTCTTATTTTAAAAATGTTGCTGCAGCAATAATTACCAGACCCAGGTGGTTTTAAGAACAGACTTTTTTTTTTTTGACTCACAGTTAGAGGCTAGACATTAAATCTGGGCACCAACTCTAAGAATTATGTCTTTGCCAGCAGCCCCTGGGGTTCTTTGATGTCACTTGGCATTCCTTGGAATCTGCCTTTGTGTATGTCTATGTCTTTTCCACTTTTTTTTTTTAATAAGACACCTCTCAGAAGTGATTAGGTTTAGGAACCACCTTAGTTAATATGACAAATATCCTATTTCCAAATAGGGTCATATTTCCATATAAATATATTATGACTTCAACTTCTTTTTTTGGAGGGGGTACAATTTTTAATTCACATCTAATCCCTGTATGCCAGGCATGATGCTAATGCTTGAAAGAGGCCGGAAGTACAAAGTGAGTGAGATGCGATGGGAAGGCGTAAAGAAAGAATACAAGAACACATAGCCCAAAGAAGTATCATTGTCCATTTCTAGACGTAAACTTTCATCAAGGGGGTGAGAGTGGAGGGCAAGGGAGCGCCTCACACACGGGTCTGGTCTTGAGATGACAATGACAAATCGCGGTGATTCTGTATAAAATTTCCTTATTGATTGTGGGAATTTGGTCTTCGGTATTTCCTATTTTTCTAGTTGAATATGTATGTATCAATCTGTCATTGACACTAGACTGTACTTCTATCAAACTAGACCCAGATGTAGCTTTTATCCTCTTCCATCACTTAATACTCCAGATCCACATTGTTACTAATCCCCTAATTTTTTTTTAAAACATCGTGTAGAAAATATCAAGAATACATTTTGGAAGTAACTTTAAAAATCACATGTCTACTTATGACAAGAAAGGCAAATCTCTATAGCTGCAAACACGCTAGTAGGATTAAATCAAATTAAACATCCCATGTGTAGCTCCGAACAAATACGCAACAACACATTTTGGACAAGAATGAGTTCAAGACAATTCTCTGCCCTTTGTGTGCTCTCACCTCCTTACCTCTGATTGGAAAGTAAGCTGGCATACGTACACCTTAGTGCGGTATCTGGATAACTCTACCTGTCGTTGATTGAAATGTGTCCGCTAAAAAGAGATGCTGAATTTCTAACCCTTATACAGAGGGCCCAGTGGTACAGTTTTAGGTAAGTGCTCATTCACTAAGCTAAAGATGGAAGGTTCATATGCAATGGCCACTTCACAAAAGGAATACAGGACCATTTGCTTCTGAAAGTGTTTAAAGTCTTGGGAAGCAGCGGGAGTCATATAGGGTCACTATGAGTGGAAATCTACCCCAGAGCAGAACATTTGTTTTTGGTTTTGTTTTTCAGTATGTTAAAATATGGAATCCTGATGGTATGGAAGGAAGATCTGTCAGTCCGCTTCTGCAAAGATGGCATCCTTAAGGTCGGAGGTCTACGCTATTCTCCAGGGCCGCTGAGAGTTGGAATCGTCTTCCTGGCAATGACTTTGGCTATTTTGAGTTTATATCTGTAAACGTTATCATGTTTAAAAATTAAAGTGCTGTTGTAGTGGGTTGTGGTTGTTGTTCTGTGATGAGGTCATGGCACAGTCAGATGGGCCCTACATGAGCCTCATCTGAGTGGTTCCTATTAAAAAGAGTAATCTAAAACAGATGGAACCAAAATGAAAGAGACCATGTGAGAAACCAGGGAATGCTAGGGCTATTGGCTTGGAGAGATCTTCTCCGAGGGCTGATGCCCTGATTTGAACTTGAGAGGAGAGCAGCAGAGATGGGAGGATGGTGGAAGACAAGAAATGAGAGGGAAGATGGGATTCTATAAACATAAGAGAAAACTCTTATGCCCTCTAAGGCTCCCTAACACAGAAAACCAAAAAGAAAGATACGCGGAAACATATACCCATAGAAATATGTCATAAATACACTGAGGTCCAGCCTAGGTAAGAGGACATTTGGGACCTCTTGTCCTCCCAGGTTTTCTGGTTAAAATAAAAATAAAGCAGAAGTTTTCCCTGAGCTGTTTTGGTGACTGTATTCAGCTTTCTGTTCTTGCCCTGACTACAATTCTTTCATCACGCCCCACTGTTCCACGATGTTTAAATATAAAATATATGTATAATATTTAGAATAATGATGTATGTCAGTAAAAAAAATGTACATTCTGATTCCTTTGAATGTTCGAATGATAGCATCCAGGTTATCATTTAATCAACACAAGAGAATTAACCTAGGACATCATCGGAGAAGCTGCATGGTCTTTACTTTCGGTGCAATATAACTTAGAAACAATTAAACTAATGAGGATACAGAAAAGTGTCATGCCATATTCTTTAGTGATTCACTGTCAGCATTCTCCTGTTATTAGGTGTCCCTCAGGTAGTTTCAATACATGGTGACCTTTTGTACAGCCAAAGAAAGCACTGCCTAATTCTGTGTCACCCTTACAACTGACACTGTGTTTGGGTCCATTGTTAAAGACACTCTGTCCGATCTTAATCCTCTGTTCCTCTTACCAACCATGGCGTTTTTCTCCAGGGACTGAGCCTTCATGACAACATGTCTAAAATATGTGAGAGTCCTAAATTCCTTGCCTCTAAGGAGCATTCTGGCTGTGCTTCCTACAAGACATCAGATGTATTTGTTATTCTGGAAGCCCCTGGAGTATTTAGTTTTCTTCACAAACACCCAATCAAATGCATCAATTCTTCCCCAGTCTTCTTTACTGTCTGGATTTCACACACATAGGAGGCTATTGAAAATACCATGGCTGAAGTCAGGCACACATTAGTCTTCAAAGTGACTTGTTAGCTTTTTAAGATTATCAAGAGGTCTTGTGTAGCAGATTTTCACAATGCGATTTGTCGTTTGATTTCTTGATTGCTGTTTCCATCGGTTGACTGTGGATTCAAGAAAACTGACATTCTTGACGACATTAGTCTTTTCTCCATTTCACACGTGTTCTTTATTGGTACAGTTGTGAGGATTTTTGTATTCTTTCTGTTTAAGTATAATCCCATACTGGAAACTGTGGTTTTTACCTTTATTTCAGTAAATGATTTAAATCTTCATCGCTTACAGCAAGTAAAGTTGCTTTTCTTGCATATCCCAGGTCATCGATGAGACTATCTCCAATATCAATGCTGTGTTCTTCATACAATCCTTCCTGAACTATTTGCTCTGCAAACTGTTCTTACGCACAGCTGTCAGGATTTCAACCATTCAGTAATTCTCTTGTTATATACTAATGATTTCTTCTTGGTCGATGTACAGGTGCCACAAGAGTAGAATTACAGATCCTGAAATTAAATTCTTTGCAATGTTCTCCATAGTTTGTTATGATCTTTGCATAGTGAATAAAATAGAAGTAAGCATTTCTTTTTTTCTCTGCTTCAAATCAAAGTCTATTTGATTCATAAATGAGATTCCTCATTTCCTGTCCTCATCTGAATCCAGCTTCAATTTCTGGTGACACCCTGTTAATATACGACTGTGACTATTTTTAATTATCTTCAGGAAAATTTTACTTAAATATGATACTAATTATCTTGTAAGGCAATTTCTACATTCTAATGGGTCTTCTTTCTTATGGATCTCTTCCAGCTGGGTGGTCAAGTTGCTGTTTTCCAAATCTTTGCATAGGTCAGCAAGTGATCCCAGGGTTGCAGCCAATGGTTGAAACATTTCTATTGGTATTCCATCAATTCCCAGAAAATTATTTTCAGCAATGCCTTCATTATTATTTGGGTTTCTTTCAATACTAGGCATTTCTGATCATATACTACTTCCTCAGTTGTTTGAATGTCAATCATTTCAGTAATTGCTCAAATGAGCAAATGGATGCTTTCTGTAGTTCCCTTCTCCCCTCCCACTTTTCATTAAAACACTTTACTTTCTCTTTTCAAGATTTCCTTTAAAATCTCCTCTTCAGCTCTTTTAATATTTCTTCCCTTTTGATTTAAAGGGAACTCTTTTGACATCATTTTCATCTTTTTTTCCCTCCATTACTTTTTCTGTGTTTTCTTCGTGTGTGACATCCTTGATGACATTCCACAGTTTTTCTGTTCTTTTGCCATTGGTACTCCGTATGCCAAATCTATTATTGACATAGTCCGTAAATTTTAAATGAGTGGGATATACTCTAGGTCATATTTTGACTCTCATGGACTTATTTTAATTTTCTTCAGCTTCAACTTTAACTTGCATATGAGCAATTAACTGCTCCTCAGTTGGCACCTACTCTTTTTCTGATATGACACTTAACTCCTCCATCATCTGTTACTAGGAATGGAGCACATTCGATTCCTATGATGGGATTGCTTGGCAGCCCCTCTGGCAAAGAACACTTGTATACTCAGTGCTTATGTTAACGCAGAAAGGTTTATATCGAATAGACAGTCTGGACAATTCTACCATGGGATTGTGTCTTTTCTATCCCCAAGGCCATATTTTCCACCTACTGATCTTATTTATCTCGTTCCAATGTTTGCATTCCAAACGCCAATAATTACCAACACACCTTGATTCCATGTGTGATTATTTCAGACTCGGCAAGTGGACAAAAATATTTTAATTTGTCTTTGTTGGTTTCAGTAGTTGGTATGTAAATGAGCTTATTTGCCGTATATTACTGTTAAATAATAGCTGTATTGACAGGTATTCCTTAAAGGCATACAGTTAAATATTCTTCTACTCCCTAGCAGATCTTGAAATATTCTTTTTGACCATGAATGGAATCCAATTCATCTTGAATTTACCGTCCTGAGCTCAGTAAACCATAGATGGTCTGACTCAAATGTACAATACTAGTCCATTTTAGTTCACTAAAGTCTAGAATATCATTTTTGTGTGTGGGCTCTTTCTCATTTCTGGCAAATTCTAATTTTCCTAGGTTTATATTGTCTAACACCCTGTTCTGATTATTAATGGATTTCACAGCGGTTATTCCTTCTTTTGAATTTTCTCTTTAACAAAAAATGAAAGTCTCCCAAACTTTTCTCCCTCTTCGTCATTAAGGTGAACTCCACTTTGAGAATGCAGCTCTTCCCCAGGTTTATCTTTTTTTTTTAATCATCTTATTAGGGACTCATACAACTCTTATCACAATCCATGCATACATACATCAATTGTGTAAAGCACTTTTGTACATTCATTGCCCTCAATATTCTCAAAACATGTGCTCTCCACTTAAGCCTCTGGCATCAGGCCCTCATTTTTCCCCTCCTCCCTGTTCCCCCTTCCTCATGAACCCTCAATAATTTATAAATTATTATTTTGTCATATCATGCACTGTCTGACATTTCCCTTCACCTACTTTTCTGTTAATCGTCACACAGGGAGGAGGTCACATGTAGATCCTTGTAATCGGTTCCCCCTTTCCAACCCACCTTCCCTCTACCCTCCCAGTATCACCACTCACACCACTGGTCCTGAAGTGATCATTCACCCAGAATTCCCTGTGTTTCTAGTTCCTATCTGTACCAGTGTGCATCCTCTGGTCTAGTCAGACTTTCAAGGCAGAATTGGGATCATGATAGTGGTGGGGGGAGGAGGCATCTAGGAACTAGAGGAAAGTTGGATGTTTCATCGTTGCTACATCGAACCATGACTGCCTCGTCTCCTCCATGAGATCCTTATGTAAGGGCATTTCCAGTGGCCTACAATTGAGTTTTGGGTCTCCACTCTACACTATCCCCTTCATTCACTATGATAAGATTTTTTTTGTATGATGATGCCTGATATCTGATCCCATTGACACCTCATGGTCGCACAGGCTGGTGTGCTTCCTCCATGTGGGCTTTGTTGCTTCTGAGCTAGATGGCTGCTTGTTTACCTTCAAGTCTTTAAGACCCCAGACGCGATAGCTTTTGATAGCCGGGCACCATCAGCTTTCTTCACCACATTTGCTTATTCACTCGCTTTGTCTTCAGCAATTATGTCGGGAAGGTGAGCATCATAGAATGCCAATTTAATAGAAGAAAATATTCTTTCATTGAGGGAGTTTTTTTCTATCTATCTATCGTTTATTTTAGTGCCTTCTAACCTGTTTTACTCATCTTCTGACACTGCACAATGTTCTACTACTATTTCAGTGACTGATTTTTCAGAGGTGGTCTGCCTATTACTTCTTCCTAGTCTGTCTTAGTCTGGAAGCTGTTGAAGCCTGTCCGTGGATGAACTTGTTGATATTTAAAATACTGGTGGCACATTCTCCTACATCACAGCAATACGCAAACCACCACAGTATATGACCATGTGACAAGCAAGTGGTGGTGGTAAATCCCCCCCCCCCCCCCCGCAACCAGGTAACTCTTAAATCCTTCACTGGAAAGATTTTCATTTGATTTGACTAGGGACACTCAATAAAAGTCATGAAAGATTGCCATAAGAATTAAATTATTTTTTAAAAAGCAAGACTACATATATAGGTTAAAAGTGATAGATCTATGCATTGAAGGGCTGATCTTTTATAATACTCTCTTAAATTTCAATAAAAATGTTTCAACAAATTTTTAAAAATCTGCATAAAATGCTTGTCTGCAGAGGTAAGCTGAAATACCTGAGAGTTACATTATGTCTGCAGTGTATTCTAAAGGAGAGGGATTGGAGGAGGTTGAGTAAAACCTTGAATGAAACAAGACTGAGGGCAGAATAAATGTTAAATTCAGTGATAGACAAACTGGGCTCCTTATACTCTGTTCTTATGTTACTTACTCTGCTTTTGTAAACTTTTACATTTCTGTCATAAAGGTAAAATAATAGTGTACACACCTTTTTCAAGAATGCTTGTCTTTTCCTGCAAATCAACATCTAGAAAGCAGCATTATAAAGGAATTACATGAAGTAATATTTATTTTTAAAATATCTTTAAAACTATATTATTCTTATTCATTCCAGTTTCAATATGCTACAATGTCTAAAATCAGGCAAAAAATACAACAGAGGAAGATACAAATGCAGATCTTTAAAAATAGAGTGAAAATAAGAATGCTAAAAATGTCTTTGTAGTAAAGAGATCTAGAGAAATATTCAAATTCCAGAAACCTGAAAATAGGCATATATTTTTTATCATTGCCTAGAAAACACAGATTTTACAATCAGCTACAATTTTTAAATGTACTGGCATACTATTTCAACTAATCACTATGTAAATCCTATAATAGCTAGATAAACTAAGTTAATGATATTTTGGAAATGTGCCCATTAAGGCAATTATAGTATAATAAACAGGATGCTTGCCATTTCTCAATTTATCTCAACACACTGACTCTATTGGAATATTTACATTGAGTCAAGCTCTGGAAAAAAAAGACAATATTTCATTTCACAAATAATTGTATTTATTAATTTATTGTGTCTTCACCAATTATTATGAAATAGACAACATGTTTTTTCCCTCACAGAACAGCTGTATTTCATGTGAAATATTATGGGAATTTCCCTCCCCCTGATTTAAAGAAAAAGCTGGTATAGAAATAGAATTTTTAATGTTTTTTTCCACATACTTTTCTTCAAACCTTAGCATCTGTACCATTTGTCTGCAAGTGAGCTCTAGAAGATGAAAGCATGAATAAACAATCAGCAAAGGATGCTGGAGGAAAACTCTGAAACAGATGTGGATGTTTAACTTGGCTGTTAGCTTTTCACATGTCCATTTATGCCTGGTTGTGATTTTAGATTGTATGGCATAAAATAATCATATGTTCTAGTCATAAAATCAACCCAAGTTATTATAAGAAATTTCAGCTTCTTGTGCACGCTTTGTACTTTGAGAGGATAAAGAACAATTCCTATGTGAACCGTTCACCTCCATGCAAGGTTATATGTGTTACTAAAGCCTATTGGAAACAGTGAGTTTTATTTTAATACTTAAAGCAAGGCAGATGTACTTATAAAAGCCTTAATAGCAATAATGTTGGAGTGTCAAAGATGAGACAATATGTCTATCAGCGCCTGGAAACCAAGCTTTAGTGCATTTGCATATGTCAAGATAGGGAATAGGTCCTAAATCACTATTTTTTACCATCCATTCTGTGGACATCCTAAAGGAGTGCTATTACACCATTGAATGTGTCTTGGATAAACACGGGGAGCAAAAAAGGGCAGTTCACTCTGATGTAATTTTTCTACAAACAGCCTAGAGGTATCCAGGGTTAAATAATCCACAAGCTCATGGCACTGATGCATGATTCAGCAACAGAAAATGCAACAAGACTCCAGCTTACTAAGAAAGGTCAAACACTGTACACAGTTTCACGAAATCTGACATGAGAGATGAAATGCAATGTGAAAAAAGTACCCAAAGAGTATCTCCTAATTTAGCTACGTAGTTCCAAGGATCAAAAGAAATCCAGTTTGTATCCTGTCTGCAAGCCACGAAGAAGAAAGACACCAAGAATTCTCGGTAGCACACCTGTTACATCAGGCTCCTATTTAGGAATGTCAGTGCATTTGGCAACTGTTGGCAGCTGTAGAATAAGAAGATTCCTTTGAGCCCGATCAGTCAGCCATTTGAAGTTGAATTAAGGAAACCTCAGTAAAGGTTCATTTTCCCCGCCAACCTTCCTCCTCTGTAGAATCTGTACTGCCAAGACCCAACTGTAACAGAGATGAGTTTTTTTAAATGATCACTCCTTAATTGGCTGAAGCAAGATATTTCACTTCCTATTTGTACTTTCTCCGTATCTGTTTTGGATGATTCAGCCTACTACCTGCACCAAATCTCAACGACCAGTTTGTGTTTTCCTTTTCCTATCAGAGTGTGCCAGGAATGATGCATCGTCCCTAGGAGGTTCCACTGCCCACACTACAAGCTGCAGCATTAGTAAAGAGGGCCCTGAAACGTTTATGGCTTTGCATTGCTTAGAATTTTGGAAAATTCAAAGGAATTCCTACTGAATTACTTTGTACACTGAAGAATACAACAATCAGAGATGAGATCCCGGCGTATTAGACCTCTGCACATCCTTACACGGATGCACTGACCTTGTTATTTTTTATTTTACAATCAGACCAATGACAATAATCAGTAAATATTTATTGTTTACTTCATATTTTTTCTTCTGCTTCAAAATGTACATTCTGTACTGGTATACCACTAAGTCCAAAACTATGTTCAGATTGCATTTTATAGAAGGAAAAGGAAGGAAGATACACAATTTACAATAATACAAACAGACCATAAATGTCCCCCTTAAAACATCTGGACCAGGAGGAGGACTATCATCTTCTGGCCAAGCCACACAACCAGCCACGGGTAACTTGTGGCATCCGTGGGAAAAAGAGAGAGCTCAAAGCAAGTTACCCATATATCAGTAAAAACATGGAAAGGAAGTCAACATAAGACTTATTTTTATATTCTGTGAGAGGAAAATGATCTTGGTGGCACAGTGGCTTAAGCCTTGGGTAGCGAAATGAAAGTTTGGCATTTCAAATGCACTGGCAGCTCTGTGGGCCAAAGGTGAGGCTGTCTACTTTTGCAAAGATTTGCCCTCTTGGAAAAGGAGTGGCAGCTCCACTGTGTCCTGTATGGTCATTATGAGTTGGAATCAGTAACATACTGTGGGTTTTTTTGGTTTGGGGACAAAGTAAAAAATTATCAGTAGAGGTTATATATCAGAAGATATCTGCAAGCATCCCAAAATCAAATTCTAATTTTCCTTCTTGATAAGCAGATGCCAGTCAAACTTCCTCTCCTCGCCTGGCTTACTGCTGAAAGAACACTAATTATCATTAACTACTAAGGTCCACTGAATGATGGATGTATTTTTTTAAATTGCTGAAAATCCTCAAATATTTATTGCAAATCATCCAGATGCTTAATCATATATGATTTTTGAACTCTAATTGGAGAAATTTTAAGTGATAAAAAACTAATATCTGGGGCCCATTTATAAATGGTGCAATGTAAGTGTTATAATGAATCATTCTTCACTTTTCAGCACGCATTTAATTTATGAGTTTCTGAAAAAGAATTAGCTTGCTTTAAGCCACTCAATAAAAATCGGAAGCATCCACAATATGCAGAAACCTACAGGAGTTATGAAGATAAATCAGGAATGGATTATTCCTTCGAGAAGAGTATAACCATAGAATTATTTTCAAAATGGAAACATCTGATGATGGCAACATATGTACAAATATGCTTGATGCAGTTGATGTACAGAATGTTATGAGCTGTAAGAGCCCTCAATGAAATGGTTTTAAAATAAAGACATACATAAAATAAAAATGGAGACATCATCGAGGTATGAGATGGTGAGAATCAGAACATGATAGCAACTCAAAGGAAAGTTGATGTTGTCGCTGCTGTTAGGGGTCCTCGCATGGCTCTGACTTACAGCCACTTGATGCCTCACAGAACAGAGCCCTGCTCGCCCCGTCCCCGTGTCACAGTCCACTGCTGCTGTCACTGTGTCCTTCCACTCTCTGACACTCACTGAGGGCCTTCCTCTCTTCCTCTCCCCCACCCCTTACCAAGCACGAGGCCCTTCTCCAGGACCACCTCCTGACAGCCCGCCCAAAGGATGTAAGGTGGATCCGTAAAACAAAAGAAGAATCGATACATCTGAACAGTGAAGACCCTGGTTACACTTAGGGCTGCTAACCATCATGTCAGCAGTTCAGAACCTCCAGCAGCTCCAAGGGAGAAAGAGGGGGCTTTTTACTCCCACAAAGAGTTAGTCTGGGAAACCCACAGGAGCTGTTATACTGTACCCTAAAGGGTGAATATAAGAAAATATATATATACACACATACATATACACACACACATATATATACACACATACATATAAGTATTATACATTATATTAGTCAACATATGTAATCTATTTATAGACATATCTATGTACATATGCATGTGTGTGTATATATGCATATAGAGAAAGTTAGTAATTAAGGGTAAGGAAATTAAGGTAGATTTTAAAAATCACAATGGTGATTCTGCATTCTAAAATAAGGCATCTCAGTCTTAGCAGTCCTGCCATTTCAGATGACTCTACTCTTTATTTGGAGGGGGCTGTCCTGAGCAGAAGAGGAAGCTGACCTGCATCTAATCCATACTGGTAGGACACCCTCATCCCAATTGTGACCATTAACGTTTTCTCCAGACTTTGCCTACTGACTTCTTGAGTTCCACTAACCCTCTGCCATCTAGCATCTTCCAACTCCACAAAACAGAGCTCTTCTGTGACTCTTCCCAAACTGAAAATCTTTATGGGGACAGACAGCCTTGTCTTTCTGTCCGAGCAGCTGATGGGTTTGAACCATCAATTTTGTAGTTAGCAGTCCCTCTAGGATTAGGGAATGACAAAATTATCCCTGGTTGAAAAGCCTTGCTCTATCAGAATGTAAAAACAACAGGGAGTGTGTAGTAAGAATCTAACTTGTTATAAAAAGAAGCATACATTTTGTAAGATGTATTTAAAATAATTCTGACACATTAATGGCTTTGTAGTCAGATTCAAGATGGCATGCTGATATGTCGCTTGGCTGTGTGAACTTGTGTAAATTAAGGAAGCTTTGTGAGCTTCGAGGACTTTCTTTTTAAGTTAGAATGAAGATAGCAATCATAGCAGCCCTTCGTTTACCAAGTAGTCATTTTACGAACTACTTGTTAGGCAGACAGGACGGCTCAGGAGATACACAATGGTGGCAGGAACAGTGATGGCCTCATTGCCTAGGAATTTCACACATCTAGAGTGTGAGATGGACAGCAATCCAAGAGTTGTCCTGCCCGAAAAATGGGTTGCTTACAAACAATTGCACAAAACTTCTATGAAGGTGAACAAGGTTCTGTGAGGAGCTTGGCCTATATAAATAGATAGGACCATGGCCCAGACTGGACTGTCAGTGAGATTTCTCATGATAACTGACCCTTGAGCTGGGATGGGGGGTAAATGAAAGCTTAAATTATGAAAGCGGAGGAGGAGAAGGAAGGGTGAGGAAACTAACTAGATCATACGTGAAAGCGGAAGTATACGGCGCAGTTATCCGTGAATTCCAGTGATGGAGATGTAATAGCATAACTTTCTAAGTAAACTGATAGAAGGACAAGCAATTTTACATTGGATTTTAGTGTCTTTCTCATGACTTAAAAGTATTCACTGTTCCTTGGACAGAATTATGATATAATTTAGACAATAGGGTTATGAGAAAACCAGGATGCTAATCCAAGCATCTGTGGTTGAGAGGAGGACTGTTCCAGGTGATTTCTGTGACTGTAATCTACTGATGTAAATGACACATTTCTCTCTCCAATGCAGTGGGCTAGCGGGTGCCTACTTTTGGGTTAGGCTCGGATCACTTAATCACCGTATCATCAGCAAAGAAAAAGCAAACAACCCAAAACTTCAATCATCGAGTTGCTACTGACTCATAGTGACCCTGTAGAACAGGGTAGATCTGCCCGTGTGGGTTTCTAAGACTTTAACTCTTTATGGGAGGAGAAAGCCTCATCTTTCTGTCATGGAGAGGCTGGTGTTTTAGAATTGCCAACCTTGAGGTTAACAGCCCAATACATAACCACGGCATTACCAGGGGCACCCATTTAATAATATTGTTAAATAAAAAGGCCTTTTGGGAACATAGAATTCTGATGTCTTTAACATTTTGGCTCGCTGGATATACAATTTCCCACTGTATTGGGAATTGTGGTTCAATTCTTAAAGTAGGGGACACCAAGGATTAGTGCCCAGTCCACTTAATAAAACTCTAATATTCAACTGTGTTAACAGTCCCTATGAGAGCAGCAGGCATCAGTTAAACAAATCATTTGGCTAGGAACACAGCGGTCACCATATGCACAGGTTACTAATTTCCTGCACATTATCAGCTCTTAGTTGGTTTCCTGTCTCCCAGCAAAGGCTGAGGTGAGCCTGATTGCCAAAACTGAACATTTCAGACACTTGTCCATGGGCCGGTCTCTCCATCTAGATTAAATAAGATTCTCTATTTGTGGTTCCCTGGTCACAAACATAGCAAAATGCCAGTCGTTTTACATGAAGGGAAAGGCATAAAACAAAGCCTGCCAATAATTCTGCTGGAAAAACTCTTTATGAGGGTTATGGGAATGTTATATACAGTGAGAGCAGTATATAATAGAATGACTCACCAAGCACATTCCATAGAGCATCTAGAAATTTATTAGGACGAGAGTGTGATCCAATTATCATTATTATTATTATTATTATTATTATTATTTCTTCTTCAGCTACCAGTGCTACTCTTTAGCAAGGCAGGAATCTCAAGGTGAGGAAGGAACTACTATTTCTCCTTAACTCCACTCAAGACCACTACTGTCTATACTCACCCATAAGTGATGCTGCCACCATCTCATCTCTCAGTTTGTCTATGTAGCCTCAGTCATGACAGGGGGTGGGGTGGGGATAGTTAACGTTTATTGTGCCAATCTGGCCAATAAACACATGTGGGGTTAATTGAAGGGTGGAGATAAATGGCTTGGTGAGTCTCACCTTTCTAGTTCTCAGGTCTCTTGCTTGGTGATGGTTGGACCAGGGTGGAGCTGCCTTAGCCAGTTCCCTGCTTCAACTGGCAAGGATCACTTCCTGCAAGACATCCCTGAAGAGAAGCCACATGGATCTACCCCAATGCAGCCCTGGGTGCTGGAGCTGCTGTGCGGAGACCCCTGCCAGCACTGAGATGCTTACATGCTCACTTACTCAGCTTTCCTCCTGCAGTTGGCATCATTGCGTGTGTTTTGTGAGATGGAGGAGGACTTTGTGGATTGGTGTCAGACATATGGGCTAATGTTGGACTTGTGGGCTTGGATAGCACTGGGTTGGGATGCTTTCTTGATGTGCACTTACCCTTTAAATAAAACTCTCTCTTATACAAGTGAGTTTCTGTGGATTTGTTTCTCTAACGTACCCAGACTAACACAAGCCCCCGGACCCCAATACAGAGCACCTCAATTAAACATGTGCATGATCAGAGAGTTATACTTTTTTCCCTTTCAGTATCCTAATTGCTGACTTATTTAATGTAAAGAAGATTATTACTATTTTGTTTATAGTGAAAAATTATGGGGGCAGTTAAATATTCCAGCAAGATAAGAGGAGGGTAGTGTGATTTCTAACAGTGAGAATTACTGGCAATGTTTTATTAGCATAAACACTAACTTTTTAAGTATGTAACATGCTCAAATGCCTTGTTACATTACTCCCTGATGCTGGACCTTTCTGGAATCTCTTTATACTTCTGTCCAATGAAAAAATTCTGTCAGAACATGAAAACCATTTGGTAAATTTTGACCTGTGATAAATAATGCTATTCATTTAATCTTTGATATTCTTTTAGAATTTAAGCAATTATTAAATATATTAGAGAAAGAGGGACCCTGGGTTAGACTGAGTTTGCTAGAGAAATAAAACCAGGAGATATATATAAGAAAGAACTTTATACCAAGAAAGATATTTATATCAAAGAAGCGGCCCGGCCCAGTCCACCTCAAGTCCATGGGTCAGATGGCAGCTAGAGGCCACTCCAGACTCAAGCAGCTGCCAATGAAGTAGGAAAGAGAAGCAAGATTCAGAGATCACACAGCTGGTGGGTACAAATTCCACAGAAGCATGCATGACATAGCACTGACAGGGTCAGTAGGCCACACAGACCACGAGCCGACAGGGAGATGCAGAATCCAGGGGTGCAGGAAGATGAAGAGGGGCATTAGAGAGAGTTGTCTCCACAGTATTGCTTATAAAGAGGCCACAACCTCCAAGAAATGTCTTTAGGCTGGGTCGTGATGGAAACAGAAACACTGGACTCCACCCACACTTAGTTTCACACAGAGTTTCATCAAGTTGACACAAAAATTGAACTGTAACAGATCCAAACTGCATAATTACAAAGATGCTATACACCAGGGGCCTTTGAAAAGTTCATGAAAATTTCCCATTCTATATTAATTCCATTTTTTCAAAAACTTTGTTATGCCTCTCCCATAGTTTTATACTATAGAATCGGTACATGGTTTTTCTTTAACTTTTGTGGTTAAATTGTATGATTATTAGCACTAATCAGAATGATATGTACTATTATATAGTTTTTAAAAGTATTGTTTTAAAACAGCATAAATTCAGTATCAAACATAACAAAAATAATCTCTATATAGTTACATGGTTTTATACATATATGTATCCATTGTATATGACACATAATACACATATTTTATACTAGGCATATCATTTCAACAGAGAGAACTCATTGCCATAATCATTAAATTTAATTAGATTTAGCATTTTATCAAGATAGCTAAGATCATTGTTTATTTTTCTAACAATCCATTAACCAGTATATCTCATATGTGACAAGTTTCTTCTCTGTTACATATACTCACCTAGGTCGATGCTTGTAAATAGAATTTTTTTATAATCACGATGTGGTTTTTATTATGCATTAACCAACATTTACTGTGGAGAATTTTGAAACATAAATACAATCACTGGAGGACAATCAAAATCACCAATACTTTTCAATCTATATAGCCTTGTTTAGGATTGTAGTATGTGTATTTTTAAGTACTTTTCTATGCAATTACATTTTAAAATATGACAATATTATTATTACCAAATTTACTACTTAATAGTCTACCATTCTATTTTTTCTCTTAAGGTTTAATGTTTTAACAAATACCATTTTATTGCTGCAATTTACACCTTTGCCAAAATTTACCAAACTACTAATTTACTTGGATTGTTTTTGGAAAATTGATGTAATTTGAAATATTTACATTTGTAATTTGTGCTAAAATATATTTTGAATCTCATCTTTGAAAACTTTATTAACCTAGATTTTCACAGGAGAATTATAATCTCACACTAAAAATGATTTCGAAACTTGATGCCATTTATAAGAAATGGAAACAGAACCCATAATTTATGCCACATACAAAGACAAACTCCAGATATAAGAAAGAACTATCCTGAAAACTTAAAGGTATAAAAATTTCAATGAAAAAATAGGAATAAACTTAAGGGATCTAATACATCACATAAATTCAGTATCAAAGATAACAGAAAATATTCATATAGCTGAAGACAAGCTTGATGCATATGTTTCCCCAAATTACACCCTTACGTGCTGGTCATAGGCACTAACAGAGTGAAAAGAGACCTTACAAACTGGGAAGGGCAAATTGTTGGAATTGACATAGTTGACAAGGGATAATATCTAAAATGTGGAGGGAATTTCTATAGCTCATCAAAATGGAAAAGCAAAGTTAAAATGGATTTGAATTCTTCAGTGACAAATAAGTTCATCTCAAACAAAACAAAATAAAAAACCCCAAGATGGACCACACGAACGGCCGCCTCCATGACCTGGAGACCAAGCCCATTAGAAGGGGCCAGATAGCAACAAGTATGGCTCCTGATTGGAATCCCAGCACAGGGTCTTGGACTGAGTGGAAGAATAAATAGAACAAAATGAAACAAAAAATAATCCACTTAAAGAAAAATGACTAGTCTTTGGTCTCTTTGAATCTAGAGAAACTCCTAAGGCTAAAATATCTTTCTGCCCAGGAATGGAAGCCATGCCTGGAAACTACTTTTCAGTCAATCAGACAAAAAAACCCAAATTAAACTCTATTCCATCCAGTGGAAAATGATGCTTAGTACGTACATATAGAGCTTCTGAGACTGGAAATCTTTATGGGAGAAAACAGCCTCATTTTCTTCCTCAGAGTGCTTGAACTCTAGACCTTGCAGTTAAAACCAGGCCCATATAATAAACAATAACACCTGTTAGGAATATGTTTCTTAAAACAACCAATTATACAATACCCAACCTATAACATTTGTCCATAAAATAAACGATAACACATGGGAAGTGTATGTTTTGTTAAACAACCAATTATACGACATCCCGTGTGTAGCATTTGTCCGTAAGCAAAGATGAGAGGCCAGCAGTGGCAGAAACTTCAAAGCAAGGGGAACAGGACTCCTGGGCAGAAATGGAGAGTGGTGACCAGTGAAACGCAACCCAGTGAGCTGAGCAGGTGATTCACAAACTGTTGAATGGGAAATTAACTTCCTCCACAACATTTCACTTACAGAACAATAAAATGAATCTTATAAATATTGATAGCACAATAGTGGGATGTGAGAAATCTCAAATCTGGTACACATTTTATTTATTTATTTGCACGGCTCATTTCTTAAATACTTCAGGGACTCTGTATTATCTGCTAAAAGTTAGGGCTGAAAGTTAGGCATTGGCCTTTATTTATTTACTTTTCCCTTTATCTTTTCATATTTCCTATGAAAACTAGGAATGGCTTTTCCAGGAACGTATTAAACAAGAGGAATGACAGTACACTTTCCATGATTTTATATTAGTAATTCAATTCCTTATTTTCTAGGAGTTAAGAACATAGTCTTTTGCACATTTTATTCAGTGCCACACTGTTCTCCAACTTTATAAAATTGCATTTGATATTATATCCTTATGAAGTGATAATCTCTCACATGAATTTCTAACTCTGACTACGTCTGAAGCCAGATTCCTCAGGATGCATGTGAGCTTACTGGCACCTCAAAGAACATACCAGTCTTCTCAAAGGTGAGTTACATTTTGAATGATAATGATTTCAGTAAAGTCTATTGCCTTACCAGCAATTTACCTTTGAATTAGAAAATATCTTTATGTAAAATTCATTTTGCGTTGGGCTTATCAAGTCGCTCTGTTCAGTTACCTTAAAGGTGAACACCGGGGAAGACAGTCTATGTTTGATACATGAACATGACTCCCAATGATTCTGTAGCGCTAAAAATTATTTGTCGGCATGAGCAAAGAAACCTTTGGCATGACTTCAATTAAAACTGTATTTCCTTATAGAAAGACACAATTGGTATGCCACTCTCCCATAGGTAGATTTTTAAGCAACCAATAAAAAAAGAAGTCCGAATTTGTTTGGGTTTTGGCTATTTTTCTTTTTAAATTGACTATATTCTTTATGTTTCGAATATACCCTAAATATGGAGAAGGGGTAATGGCACTTACAAAAGGAGGGCTGTCAGTTCCCTCTGATCTGTCCAACAGGCCCTGAGTTCGAGGGTTTGAGTGAATAATTCAAAACCAAAAAACGAAACTCAGTGCTGTCATCTCAATTCTAATTCACAGCGACCCAACAAGGCAGAGTACAGAGGTTCCTGTGGGGTTCTGAGACTAACTCTTTCGAGGAGCAGAAAGACCCATCTTTCTCCCTCAAAGCAGTAACAAAAACAAGCAAACCTAAACCAAACTCGCTGCCATTGAGTAGATGCCCACTTACAGCAACTCAGAGACTGGGCAGAACCGCCTCGGTGACTGTCTCAGACAAAGCTCCATCTTTCTCCACAAGAGCTGCTGACGGTTTCAAAGGGCTGGCTTTGCAGTTAGCAGCCCGACTTGTTGCCGCTACACCACCAGGCTCCTTTAGAATGGTGTGTATCAGGGAAAAGGATATCTTGGAACTGGTTGTGAAAAAGAATCAAGTTGAGCGTGGGCCTAACTCATTCAGAGCAGTCCGGTATCTGTTGTTTTCCTTTGCTTTGTGATGCTTTTGCCAATAGCTGCCACAGTGTATAAGGGAGGTAGACTGTAATGCAGTAAATATACAAAAACCAGAGCTGACCGTGGCCTGGGTTGTTAGTGGCTCTCTGTTGTTATGAGGTATGGCTATTATTGTTAATTAACGCTGGACTCTATTTTCAAGCAAAAAGCAGATGTACCCTCGTACAATATGACACATTTATATTTATTGGATAAAGGCATGAACAAAATCATGATAACTTATTATAATTAAACATCTTTTAGTCTAACTATAGACTCATGTCTATACATGTATGGCACATATGAAATTGCATACACATTGTATTTAAAGTTTCTAAAATTTAAGCAAGGTTTGTTTTCATTTCCAAATCCCTGACATGCAAGTGTGTCTAAAAAAAACCCAAAATATCCATCCTTAAGTATCACCTCTACTCTTTCCTTCACAATTAGTCCTAACTAACCAGTGATCCATTGTTTGTGGGCTCCAGAAATCTGTCTTCCTGGGTAAGAGGTGTGGATGATGAGTTAAAAGGAATATCCCTGGGCAAATTAAGATTAAGGTTGTAGTGTAATGGTTTATCAAATCTCAAACACACTGCAATATAGTCAACATCGATCATACCCATTCATTCCTTCAACAAAGATTCATTAAATTTCTACTCTGTAAATCAAGTATCATGACAGATTCAATTGTCTCTAGTGTTAATAATTTTGTCAAATCTGTTCTTTACCATTCCATCTCAAGTAGCCAGGTCGCACTAAAAAGACCAGAGAGTACCATTAGCAGGCTGGGGGTGTCCCTGGGAAGAACAATGCGTTAGAACCAAATAGACTTGGGTTCAAGTTCACATCTCGCCATCGACTATTTTGGTCAACTTGGACTATGTCCTGTTCTGACAGTTTTAGAATTTAGGTAATGATACTTGCTTCAGAGATTCTAGCAATGATTAAATAAGGTAATGGTTTTGAAAGCATTTATTTTATCACGTGCATCTTCGTTTCTGCTTCTTTCCATCCTTTATAATAGATATAATTAACCAACTTAGAGAGTCATGCAGTGGTCAAAGCAGAGAGAGCATGGGAGTGACTCCACTGGGCACTCAGTAGGTTTTCCCCGAATTGAAACATGACACCACTAAGCATGCTGTCTATAAGGATTCTAACACTCCATCTTTCCAGGCATTTTCTCTGTGTGAGAGGGCAAGACATGAGGGAGAAAACAATGATATTGGTTAGGAATAGAATGAGTGACCCTTTGCTTTCCATTGCACTTTCATATGGGAGCATATTCATGCAAAAGGATTATTCCATCTCTTGTCCAGTTACTTTTGATTCTCAAATGGGAGACTGTGGATTTGTATCAACTCCAATCAAACGTTTGCATAATCTCATTATGGCCGTTACCAAGCACACACTGACAGCCTTTCCAGTGAAAACGGTAGCTAAGGAGATGGCTTTAATAGACTTGCCTGCTGACCTTGAAACTGAAACATACAAGGTATGAGTGAATGCAAAAGAAAATACAAATGAGTGAATGCTTCCTAGTGACCTAATTGGGGTAGCTACCAATTAACTTGGAACTTTTTACTTCAGAGTCTGTGGGAACCTTCACTGATGGGTGAACTTGAGAACAAACCCTCCGCCAGTATGGGTCAGGTCCTCCAACACTTCACATTAGCATTTACAGATGGCCACACTGCAGCTCTGGTGGTGAGCATGTAGTCCTTTCCAGAGAGGGGCCCAAACAACTGTGAGGGTGCACATCGGGTCGCTATGAGTTAGAACCGACTCTAAGGCACCAAACTACAAAGAATAAAGAGGCCCCTAGCTCTCCTTCCCTGCTTATAATGACTAAAACCAATTTTGGCATATGCTGCTAGAGGAGGGTTTCCTGCCAATCTAAACTGTATTTTCCCAATAGAGTCCTCTGGCTAATTTAACTGAGAGTTTTGTTTTATTTTGATTTTTTAAACCTGCTTCTTACTCTTTTGCAATTGATTCAGAATCTACATTGAATGAGGACATTATTTTAACTTGGTCTCTTTATCCCAAAACAATCGTGCCTGAAGAAATTTTCCTTTACAATTGAAGGACTTCTTGAATGAAGTCTGGTCATTACTAGATTTCTCAACAGGATATTGATCAATGAGTGACTGATGGAAATCATTCTGTAGACACTCTTTTTAGAAGGGCAGGATAAAAGGTCCATGTTTCTTACATATTGAAGAGAACTTGTTAATTCCAGCAGATCCCGATGTAACAAATTGCTTGGTTAACTAGTAAATACCCCAATTTCAGTCACTAAAAACCTCCTTTGGTCAATTTCCACTTCTAGGAAAGCACTGATTCTATTAGTGCATCACCACCATTTCCGCAAAAAGGCAACAGTTGAATCCTGGAGGAAATGGGCTCGCACCCACAAAAGATTATGCAAATCACTTAGTGGAAGCAAAGCCAAATATTTAGTTTCACAGGAGTCTGCTTCAAATTTTCAAACAAGTAACACATAGGATGAAGATCAACACAGACAATTTCAATATTAGGTTTTGAGTCCCTGAATTCAGCATAAGGATTAGGAAATAAATTGATCTATGGGAAAATAGCCAACAAAATTATTCACAAATAATTCACAGATAGGTAAAAGGCAAATCACTGAGTATTTCTTTTACTGACAACTTGGAATGTTTAAAACAGGGGGGGACATAATATTTGGTGCATACTTGTTAGACCATTTTCTTATTGAAAATATGTTCCACAGGAACTTGTGAGCCAAATCTGAAATATTCACTTTAAGAAATGAGATAGAGCAAGGTTTTCATTACATGATATCAGCTATCCAAGAGTAATGGACTATGTCACACCCAGCATTAAACTGCCATTCATTGAAATCACAGTTATTTAAAAGGCATTCCACAGTAATGATATAGGTTACCTTGCCGTCTATCTACATACACTAGTTCAGCAGAATTACATAATTTGAAGATGTAAAATACTGGAGAAGAAATACTTATTGACTCCACAGGAACTCCGTGCACATAAGAGACGTCTGATTTGAGCCCTGAGAAGCTCCCCAAAAACTAATGGGTGAAGATGATTGTGTACATCGAAACTTTTGAAATTTTCAGCAAAAGGTATATGATAGAGATAACCAATTTCAAACATAAAGATGTTTGCTCTACTGAATTGCTATAAAATATATTCATAATTTTAATACAATTCCATATTCTTGAAGCAAATACATTACATACTTTTCCCTTAATTTTCTCCTGGTCCCCGTTCAAACGTCATCTCACTAAAGAGGCTTCTCTGATGGCTCTAGCTGAAAGGAGTCCTCCACCACCACGTCCATCTCTCGCCCATTTTATTTCCATTTCTGTTTGCCTTCCTGTCACTTTATATTGCCCAATATCTCATAAAGCTTTACGTTAAAGTAGAATCTGATATTCATAAGACTTCTTTTGGTCCACTGCTCTGTCTTCAGCATCTGCAACAATCCTTAGTGCACAGTAGGTGTCCCAGGAAAAGGTGTCGAGAAACCAGGATTTTTAAAAATAATCATCTCTGCCTCAATTCTAGTTTATGATTCTTGGTTTCCCCTTAGGGGAGAGGGTGGACTTGGGATAAAGGCAAGTTAGAACATATGGGTTTTTATGATTCCTTGTTCTTGTTTTTTAAAAAAGAAGACCTGAAGGTTTTGTGGGATATTAGTACATCCAGAAAGCACCTACTCTATCATTATATAATATAATGCTGGGTTTTCAGACTTAACTGCAGGGTTCTACAACTCCCGAAATCCCTACTCAAATTATCTATCTCTTCTTCTCTCGCTTTAGAATTTTTGAGAGAGCTTTTTTAAGCTGGTTTGGTTTACCAACAGACTCCATCCAGTGTGATGAACGATAGACGGCAAATTGCCTATTCATTCTTCTACACATAGAAAACATAATTGCAGAAAGTTCTAATGCTTCCTTCGAGCAGAGTAATGTGACTGCCTTATCATCGCGTGTAGCCTCTCACTGAGAAGGAAAGAGAATACACCGCTGAGACTGCTAGTTGCAGTTCTAAAGAAAGAGAGGAAGAAAGGACTGTTGTATAGAAATAGCTCTGCCGTCACGAACTACAATCCTCCCACTGGCACGCAATTCCAGTTCCACCGAGGCGACCTTCATAAAGGAATTTAATGATACGCACATAGGGTATTTTAATGTCCCGCATGCATTTCCTTATGTGCTCACAGAATTTGTACTCCCAGCATTTTTATCATGTCAGTTCTTGGCCAACAAGAATCGGTCCCTTGTTTTCCTTTTCCCCACGGGTCCCCTCAGCAAGGTGATTGATTTATGAAAACAATCCTGTCTTCTGGTTCCAATCTGGCTCTTAGTCCTGGTTGATAGATTTTCCTGACATTCTCCCTGTCAAAATGCTTCACATAACCTAGGATGCATGGTCCCTTTTATGAGCAGTTAAATTTGACTTACTCTACATATCCCACAGTGGTTTGACTCTCTTTGAGGAATTGGAAAGGGAGGCAGGATTGTGGACATGAGGATACTTTATCCAAAGACCTGGGGAGGGGGACATTCCCTCTCTGTGGAATTTTTAGTTAGAAAGTGATGAATTGTACTTACTCATGTGGAGGACCAGAGAGCAGATAAGAAAGAAGGCAGCAAAGTGTGTGAAGGAACTTTGATTATGTATTTGACAGGAAGTAATCAGCACTTTCCAATATTCAATAAACAGGAGTAGCAACTGATAATCAGCACTATTCAATAACTAGGAGTGGGCAACTTCAAAATCTCCAAAATTCACACACACACACACACACACACACACACACACACACACACACGGTTTATAAATCCCTTAAGTTAAACCTTGATGGGGCCCTGAGAAAGAATGGGCAAGAGCCCTCTCTAAGTCAGATCCAGGATATATACAGTTGGTTACCTAAGGAACACAATGCACTAACCAAACAAGAGATCTATTTCTGCCCATCCGGACTTCAAATGTGTTACAGAAATATTATTTCTGCTGTACACTGTTTTTTCCTTTCCTAAATAGCACTATCTCTTTAAATGCACGTATCTTGATACTTCTCTATTATGTTGTATTATTAAGGTACAGAGGCTTCTCTGACCTCTCTCCCTAAAATGAATACCTCCACCACCACTTCCATCTCTGTCTATCTATTTCTTGTCCATAGCCTGTTCTGTTTGTCTTCAAGTCACCTGATAGTGCACGTTATACCTGTCTTTGGGTAGATAAGAACAGGAAAAAACACTCACTGCCACCGAGTCCTTGCCGACTCACACTGACCCTGTGGGACAGGGTAGAACGGGCCCTGGGTGTTGCTATGATGCTGAAAGATATGTCACTGAAATTCCAGTTTCTGCAGCAACACACAAGTCACCAGGGAAGGACAAACTGCTGGACAAGTGGTGGATATTATCTGTCACATATATATACAATTAATTAAGTCTGTCAAAGATATTTTTAACACTTAGTTGGTGTCACAGAGTCAGGTAGTAGCAGAACCAGTGTTCTAGGCCTGGTTTATCTCCGTCTACTATATACCCACAGAGACCCCTACCCCTCACCCTATGGGTGTCCAAGGCGGTAACGGTGTAACAGAGTAGAAAGCTCTGTCCAGCTCCCACAGAGCAGCTCGTAGTTTAAATGGCTGACCGTGCGGATCACAGCCTGCTTTTAACCACTAGACCCCCAGGAATCCAACTTGTGCTCTTGACCACGGCACATTCCTAAAGTATTCCAAACCTGCGCGCATGAGGGAAACATGTTCGTTGATCCCTAAAAATCTTTTTGGCAGAACAGCAAGTGTCTAGAAAATGTTTGTCTGTGTTAAAGGTTATTCATTATTAATAAATTACCACTTACTGAATTATGTATTTTTAAATTCCCCCAAGTTGACAAACCACTTGAATTTTTCATATGCACAGAGAGGCACCAGTTAGTGCGACAAAGGGAATGCTCCTGAAGTGTTGTGTGTTCACTCCAGGTTGCTATTAGGCCCTCGGTTATTAGCAGCGCTTGTGTCTTAAACGTCCAGCGTCATTAAAATGTGGTGCCATAACCCACATGGTAGGATGTTGATAAAAATGAGGCTGTGGGAGGTGATTCACTAGATACTTAAATGGACCAAAATACAGGGCAACTCACACACACCCTGCAGACTTCAGGTTTATAAGATAATAAATAACAGTTATCACCTGAACAAAGGGAGGGAAAAATGTCAAGCAATCCGATCGCTCTGTCAGAAATCTGCTAATACAGGTGCTAAAGCTTCTTCCATTTCCTTGTCATAGGGAGGCTACTGACTTGCTTCAGGGTAGTTAAATTACAGTGTCATTTAGTACTGAAAGTTTCCCAGGAGGCAGATGTGATGAACCCACAGCTCTGAGTTTTAGATTCAAAGTTTGTGAGAAAAGAGAGAAAGTGTTATTTTACCAACAGCTGGATGGATAAAGATAAGCCCCTTTTGCAATTATATAAGTAATATAAAGGTCTTGAAACATTTTAATATGACTCACCTTACTGTATATCTTGGGTATGTGCCACGGGCAAACATGTAGACTGAAATGATTAGTTATTATAGTAAGGCATTTGAAATAGTTTCCTTTTCACAGCTTCCTGAGTAGGTGAGGTAGTGTGTGTGTGTGTGTGTGTGTGTGTGTGTGTGTGTGTAAGCACCAACATTGGGGAATATTTGAGTCAGAAGAGCTTTTGCACATTATATTCAATATTCCTATCTTACTGTCATCTAGACATTTCCAAGTTTGGGAGCTTTGCTAAGATAGAAGGCCAAAGATACTTCAATCACATCTCTTAAATTAAGTGTTTTTGTCAATACATATTAACTTTTCAATTCATATGAAAGCTTTAAGTTTTGCATATGCCTTACAACTATATTTTATCACTTACTCATGGATATGAAAGTCACTCCTTATGCCACTTAATCTTTGCCAAGCAATTTTTTTAACCAAAGATGCAATTTATTTAATTATTTTATTAATTAAAAATATTAATTTCATCAATGTGCGTTCTTGACCACATTGAAAGCTTTCAGGCATACTCTTGATGAGGAAGGCTGATGGTGCAGCTGAGGGAATTCAAATTCTAATTTATTGCATCTTGAAAAACAATCAATGTGTCATAAAAGGCAATGGGTCCACCAAAGTAATTTATACAGGAACTGACCCACCACAAAAGGTTAACAGATATGGGCCATACTTGGCTTCTATAAGACAGCGAAGTTTCTGGCAAAAACAAAATATCCCACTTCCAGTTATTTGAAGTTGATATTATAAAATGTTCATGTTAGTGAACATTAGTGATTACACCAACAATCCAAATGACTAATATACCTGACAACATCATCATTTACTCAAATGTATCATTCAGGTTTTATAGGACTAGTGATGGATAGTTTTATAAATTAACAGGACATAAATGCATTAGATCAGGACTTCAAGATGTGCTGGCTATTTTACGCAAAATTAATAGAAGAGAATATTTTAAAATAAGTTGCAGGTAAATAGACCTCAAAAGCCATTGTTTCAAAGCAAACATCTTTAAAACAAATGCCCATGTATTCTAATGGTTTTGGCCTTCTAAAAATATGTCTACAGTAAGCTACACAGATAGTGAAAAGATAACCTGTGTACCTTTTACCTAAGGCCCCATAGTAATTGCATCTTACAAGATTACAGTTGCTCCTAATACGTATGCCTAACACACTTACAGTAAAATATCCAAACCAGGATTTGATATTGGCAGAATGTGTCTATATAGATATTTTATTATAGGTGTCGATTCCTGTAATCCGTAGGACATAAGAGAAACATTATAAATTAGTTTATTTAGTTTATTGTATGTAAAGATGCATTAAACTTTCAGATAAAAGTTCTAGACTACATCACCAGCTACTAAATTGACCTCAAATATTTTCCCCAAATGTTTCAAAAAGAGACATTTCCTCTGCAATGAGAGTCTGACGTTCTGGGAAACACTAAATATTAAAACCAAATTAGAATTCTAGCAATATAGACAAGGCACACGAAGGGAACCTCATGTTCCCACACAGACCGAATAGTTCCATCACACAGCCATTAGATCTCACCACATGAGAGTGAGCCTTGTGGTTCCGGTACCATGCGAGAGACAGCTCGGACCCCTCATCCACCTTTACCCAGTGACAATCCTACATACACCTGTAGACACCCAGAGCCAAACAACCAACACTCCATTTTCAGGAAAAATAGTTTACAAGTGCCCTTAAGTACAAAAGAGGCTACCATGATTAGAGACCAAATTAATAAATACACAAGGAAATGATGAAATAGACCAGTTAGATTAAGCCTATTTTGAGATTTCCTTTTTCTACCTAACAAGCGTGTATTGTCCAAATTGTTGCAAACTCCAATTCTGAGTCACCTTAGAGCAAAGGAAACATAGTTGATATCAAGAGGAAGCAAAAGTCACTAACAGAATCCAAATATCTGTCTTACCTTGGCCATCTGTGCCTGCACCCCATTGGCCTTCAGAGATGCGACTGCTTTCTGGGCGGCGGCAGGACTGTCAAAATCTACAAACCCATAACCTGCGAAAACACAAAGCCCCTTGTTAGTATTCTTGAAAAGCTGCATTTTTATCAGGTCGATGAAATGTGTGCTTGTAGTCACCCCTGAATTCATTTCCTCTGACAGATGACCCTGGCTGAACGCAACATTTCTCAAAGCAATGTTCTTTAACATTTTAGAAGTTTCCGGAGGATCTCTACATATAAACTAGTGAGTCTCTTATCTTCTAGGAGTTGGTTTGGAGACTGTGTCCCCTACTGTCCCAAAATTTCATCTGACATTTTTGATAAATGTGCATTGTAAATTATTACTTTCTGCCATCTGGTTCACATGAATTTGGAAAATGATAGTACACTCTCTACCCCTGTGCTTCTTCCTTCAGTGAATTTTCTGTAAGAGGGAGGAGCCTGAATTTCCTGGAGAAAAAAAAACATCTATTTCTAATGTGAATTATCAAAGGGGAAAAAAGATGATAAAAGGCATGGTGTGACTTGCAAAGAGTTATCAGCAGCAACTGCAACCGGGTCTGTCATATTTGTCCAGTACGTCCACGATGACTGCAAGATTGACGATGGTCTGGGGGAGTCAGAAAAGGGTCCCAAGGCACTTCCAAGTTCAAACAGAACCTTGTCTATGTGAGTGATGACATCTCACATCAACTATGTCAACTCGTAAGTGATCTGTGATCAAGAATGACTACACAGGTGAATCTGTGAGCTTCTTTTCAAAATAGGAAACAGATATCAAGATCACTCATTTGTCATTACGGTGCAGTCTGAAAAGGGCCCAGGAACTGCCTATATTCTTCTCCACCAAGGTGCCTGTGTTGGATGTGAGCACATGGTAAGGTCGAAGGGACAGCTAGCATCAAGCCCACGAAAGGGGCATTTAGCATGTTCTTCAATGTAGCGGATATGAGTCCAGGGTTTGGTTAAATTCCATGATCGATTGCCAAGATGATTTCAGAGTAAAAATGCACAAGCATGCACTGAAGATAGCTCTGTTGGGCACACCTAAGGGTCCACCAGTTATATCCTGGGCCTTTTTGCACTTGTAACTTATAGTTTTGCCCCATAGCCTCATATTTCTCATAAAATTTAAAGTTTTGAGGTAAGCAACTGAAACAAACTTACCAACCCTTCACTCTAACTGCTCACACCACACATACACACACACACCACCACCACCACCAAAAAGCCCAAGAAAACTCCATTACCAAGTTCTTTCTTTTAATTAACTTTTTAATTTTCTCCCCTCAAATCCAGTCCTCTTTTCTTCCTTCCCAGCATGCGATCTGAAAATGAACTTGTTACACAGCAGTGCACCACAAGATGCTCTCGGGAAGCAGGGCAGACAAACTGGTAAATTTATCCTTCCAATCCACAGGGAGGCTCGCTTTGTAAAGTAGTGCTAGTTCTCAACAAAATTCTTACTGTGTGGGTAACATGAGCCTTCTTACTACAATGAGTAAGATCGAATCAATCAATAAACAAACAAAGAAAAAAATCAACTAAATCAAGGAAGGGAGGTAAAATCAAAATTTTAACATATATTATTTCTTATATGCCAGTTACTGTACTAGGAGATTCACACATGGAGTCCTGGTAAGTTTATAACCTCACATGCCCATTGTACAGAAGAGGAAACTGGGGCTGAAGTGAAGTGGCAGAACTGACCTAATACTAAAGGCCAATTGACAGACAGCTCCAGGAAATGAAGTCAAGTAGGCCAAATGCCCACCAGAGAGAGAACATAAAGCTTGATTGGCTTTTGATTTAGGCAAAGGGGTTAAGTAATCTCAGGAACAAAAGCGTCAGTTTGTCATTCAGGCGGAACAGTTACCATCATGGTGGCTGGGTTCTTAGCACAACAGGGCAGGCCCCTCCACGTCATGCTTTCGCTAGTCTGCCTCATCCGCCCATGCGTTCCTTCCTCTATTCAGCAGCAGAGTGCTGTCTGAGGGTCCACTATGTGCCAACAACTCGGCTCTGACTTCCACTCCCGGCAACTCCACAGGACAGATCCGAAGAGCCTACAGGGCTTCCCCGGCTGCGCATCTTTACCGAAGCAAACTGCCTCATCTTCCTCCCCCAGAGCACTTTGTGAGTTTGAACTTCCAACCTCTGGTTTAGCAGCCAAGGATTTAACCGCATTGCCACTGGGGTTCCTTAGAACGGGCAGTGGTGAACAACAAAGTTCCAGTCAATCTGTAAGGTCAACATTAGCAAAACAGTCAGTGATCTCTACCTACCGGATGACGCGCTTTCTTTGAAAGAAAGGAGAGAATTTCACATCCAACAATTCAGGGTTCATTAGTGCATTTTTAAGAAAAAGTGGCATAAAATTCTATTTTATTTTAAAGATGACTCCAGTTGACTTTTCTGTGTGAGACTAGAATAAGAGAAACAAATTAGAAGCTACTTCAGCAAGCCACAAAATGGCAAATGACATAGAAATGGATGCTTTAAGTGTTACTCTGGAGACAGAGCAAACAGAATGCGAGGAGGGATTGGGCTGAGGGCAGGGAGGTAGAGACGGGATTGTTACTGTTGTGTGGCATAGGCCGCCACGTGGATGAGATAAAATGTACTGGAGTGAGGGACAGAAAATCAAAATTCAATGTTTGACATACTGAGCGAGAAACACTGTGAGGCACGTATGTAGAAACGATTGGAAGCAGTTGGATCTATTAGATGAACTCTCGCTGAGGTGGATGGGAATGGGAAACATAGATTGGAAGGTCAACAACATAAAGAAAATATTTACAGAGGTGGAAGTAAATGGAAATGCCCAGAGTAAAAAAAAAAATTAAAGTGATCCTGGTTTAACGTTGGAACCATTTTGGCACTTGGGTGTCAGATAAAATGCGGTTGAAGGGGCTGAAGGAGAGTGGGAAAGGATGATGAACTAAAACAGGAAGAGGGGGTCTCAGAGGTCAAGGGAAGAAAGGGCTTCAAGAATGAGGGCGAGGTCACCCGGGTCAAATACTGCGGAGAGTATGCGCCAGATGAGAGCTGCCAGGGCCTGATGTGTTGAGGAACAGGAATATCATTAGCCAGCTTTGCTCCAGGCGTGTGAAAAAGGCATAGTGGGGGGGGGGGGGAGCACCTGAGAAGGCTGCTCAAGCAGTTGAAGACCACCCTGGTTCCCCCTCCCCCCAAAAAGGAAGAGGAAGTACATAGATGCTCACAGGCCTCTCTGCAGGAATCTTGGCCAGGAAGGAGAATTCAGAGAGCATTTTAGCTAGAGGGGAATACAAAGCCAGATGCATCTTTGGGGTTTGTTTCCTGATAGGCGGTACTAAGATTGATGGTGGTAGCCCCCACACTGGAATCGTTTGGGAAGCTGAAAAAAAACTATCATGTCCAGAAATCATGCTCAGGAGAATTAAATCACTCTCTTTGGGAATGGGGAGGCACTCAGCACAGAAAATCAAGCAATCGAAGAACTAGTTGAAGACACACCCGCGTAACACCGTAACAAAATGGCAGCTGTGAATGTATACCTATCAATAACCACATAGCATGTAAATGGATTAAACATACTAGTCAAGAGACTAGAGCACTGCGGCTAACTAAAGGAAATATAAACCATCAATGCGCAGCCAATAAGAGAAATACTTCAGACATATGAATAGGTTAACCATCAGAGAAAACAATAATACAAAAAATAGCAACCATAATCTCTGATAAAAACTGACTCTAAGCTAAAATTCCTTATGAGATAAATGAGCCTCTCTCTTCCCGTAAAGGTGTATAGTCTCAGTTCTCTTTTTTGGGTGTTGTTTTTAATGTGCCCTAGGCATGAAACTGGGTCCATGGGTCTGTAATCCTCACAAAGAATGATTGGATGGGATTTCGCCAATAGGGCCCTCAGAAGATTTAATAGAAGGATGGGTCCCTTTTTGTTGCCTCTCCTCTGGGTATAAAAATGAACCATCTCAGATGCAAGGGCAGGGAGTCCCAGGACCATCAAGGAAAGAGAGGTCCCAGCAGAGCACATGGACAAGGAAAGCAGTGGAGACAGACGAGAGGCACGGGAGGCTGAGGCATGGGCCATGGAGCCACAAAACGTATCCGGGCCGAGGTCAGTGACCATGAGACCGAGCAGAGGAGCAGTTTAAAGCCTAGGAGACAGTGATGCGGAGCAGCAGGCGGGCTTGCAGGCCCACAGAAGCAGAGGTTGAGGGACCACATGGCTGAGAGGCGTGGATGACAAAGAGAGTTGGCTGCTGGCTGAGGCAAGATGCTGCCGTGGATCAGTGCCTTTTGGACAAACTGATACATTTGTTTGTCCTCTTTCAAGAGCGATGTAAACGCTGCACCCGTCATGGTAGTTTGGATTCAGCCATGCCTCCCCGTCCCAAGGCCCCCAGTTTCAAGACTCTCCGCCTTTTTTCAAGTTTGGATTCTTCTCTCCGGCTTTCTCCCTTCTTTCTACCCCCACACACTACACAGGATGTTACAAAATCCCTCTGTTGATCTCCAGGGCGGAACTCCAAGGCCCATAAACAAACAAACAAACTCTCCATGAGGGCTTTGAGACACTGAGTTCTCTCTGATAGAGGAAGCTACGGGCGAACTTTAAGAAGAGTGGAATTCTAAAGCGATAACTTGTCCTCAAAGATTGGAAGCTCCCTACAAAACACTTTGCACACTGGTGGCCACCAGTCAGCACGGGGCCTACGGAGCCTTAAAGAAGCTAACGAACACACAGGTAAACGAAGCCGTCAACAAAAGATTTCTCCCGGTGTTTGCATTTGTCAGGCATCTGCTCACTCGCTGAAATGGCAAGTTCAGAGGTAAAACTGCTTCTAGGAGCCCTGGAGAACTGCTCGGGCTCTAGAAAGAGCCATTGCCTTCCTGGGTTTGATGGGACAAGGCACACGCACTGCCGTCAGAGGAAAAGCCCATGAAATATGAAGCTGCCCTAAAGAATCACGATGCAGTTAACTAAGGCATAAAGCCGCTACAATTTGGTTTCAATTTGCTTTCCTTAATGACAAACGATCAAGGGCACAGGAACCTGTGTACCTGCAGCTAGCCAGGGGAAAGGGCGGGGAGATTAGTTGAGCTCCAGCTAAGGATGTTTTATGGTAACTGCTAAACCCCCCACAAATCACCAGAATATGCTAACCATCTGAAACTCTGGCTGCAGTAGCTAGAAGCCCACCGTCTCGGGCTCTCAATTACATAATTAAGGTTGGCAGCTGGTTCAAATGAATTAAAACGGAATGTCACTGTTTTCGCCACACATCCCTGTCCTTGTTTCTCTTCCTTGTCAGGGGGGGGCGGGAGAAGGCCAACAGTACGCAATTAGCGGGTAACCGAGCAGTGAGCAAGAACCAGCTCTTCGCTAATTAGGTCATCGGCCAAACACACTCATTCTATTGGCAGATTTAATCAATGCTTTCCTGAAATGCTTTAAACCTTGGGTCTTCACGTTTGCTATTTTCATTCCATGACAGGCCTGGTTACTTTACAGAATGAAAACTCAAACTAATATATACATATATAATTTAGAATCCTGTATGGATTTATAAATTGTAACAGAATTGTGCACCCAAAAGTTATTGCCCCGAGGTTCATGGTTTGTTTCCATGTATACTTTGAGCTAACACCTGCCCCGTGGCTTTTTCCCGTCAGAGGGAGCACTGTGTAACAATCCAGTTAGCACTGTGTAACAATCCAGGCTACTTGGACTCTCATGGAAAGTCCCTCTCATCTCTTCAGCACTCCCTTAAGTTCTCCTTGCAAATCATCGACCCGTTTACCAACCTTGGAATTGTTCTTCATGTGGCGGGAAAACCAAAGCAAGAATAAAACAAGAACTCCTGCTTCTGATTCTCAGCAGCATATAGAGTTCGCCAAGGGCGGGAGACACACCCTCGGGACATAACTGGACCACGTGTTCACTGTTGCCCCTCTTCACGTGGACTGTCCCTGAAGCCACTCGGAGCCCAGATGGCTGGTGCAATACCCACCTTCATCTCAAGCTAATCCATCTGTGAATTAAATGTAAGTGCTAAAAGGGTACAGGAATCCTTCATGGAGGAGTTGTACTTTCAACCGAAATGATACTCAAACTGACTAATTGCGGGTGGGTTTAAATCGTCCTTGCTTAAAAAATGCCTCTCCCCTCCAGTTCGGTTTGGAGGCCCCGGGTGCTGCACAATGTTGGGCATTTGGTTTGCAGCAGAAAGCTCAAGTTTACTTGGGACCTCTTTGGAAGAAATGCCTGCTCATCCATTTCCCCAAAACCAGCCAGTGGGGAGGAACTGATATGTAGCAAAGGGCCACAGGAGGCAACCGTGAGCAAGAGTCAATCACCGTATATACTCGAGTCTAAGTCGACCCGAATATCAGTCGAGGTATCTAATTTTACCACAAAAACTACATTAAAAAAAAAAACAACAAAACAAAACATGAGTCTATACAGTAGACCACAGGTGTTTGTTTTGCTTTTTTACTTAGGCTTAATGATATCTTGTGGTGATTAACTAGGCTTAAACTGGAAACTTGAGCTTCAAGGAAGGAGAAATACTTTGCAGTCTCCCTGGAAGGCTGGTGGGGTCAGGGCCACCTCCCTGCTTCTGCTTGTCTCTGAGTTTCTCTTGCAGAGCTAAGCAGCCCTCCTGCTTTCAAGGAATACTCTATTTATCTTCTTCTAATTAGATCTGTTCGTTCTTTGCATTACGTGATCAAAGAAGGCGTGGAAGGGCAGTACTGAGCGTTGCGCTGTTATTTTTCTACTTATAAATACAAATGAAGGAAAGGCTCACAGCCATTTCTTCAGCATTTTCTTTGGCATTCATGTCCAGATCACTTCAGTGCAATAAGAGAACTACTGATGGGCAATGGATTAACCGTGTGTCCAAAACTAGATGTTTGCAAAAACAAAAGCAAGAGACAGGTCTTGCTTGAATAAAGAACCCAGAGACAAGAGTGCTTATTTTTAGAGGGGGAATATCCTGTTTTCCTGGAATCCCAAATCTTGCTTTGGAAAACAGGATCCAAAGAGTTTATGGAGTAAATAATTTATGTGTGTACTTACTGTGAAAAAACTGCCACCCTACACTATTTTGCAAAGAAAGATGGGTGACAAGGTCCGTGGTCTGGCAAACAGATGTTTCACCATGTTCCCCTGATGTCTGAGCTTAATTGCCTTAATATTCTGGCCTAATAGTGCTAGATTCTCTAAAATAGTTTTAAGCTTTTGAACTAAGATTTGACTGTGTTTAGGCACACTTTTTATCGGGGAGGGGATAGTAACATGTTTATTGTATCAACCAGCTGAGGCTGTAAACACAAAGCATTTCTTAGCTTGAGAAGAAATAGGAATACATTGTATGAGCCCTCACAAACCAAAAACCAGACTCACTGCCATTGAGTCAATGCCAACTCATGGCAACCCTACACCACATAGAACTGCCTTGGGGAGTTTTTAAGACTCTTATGGGAGGAAGAAAGCTCCATCTTTCTCCTGGGGAGTGGCTGGTGGTTTTGAACTGCTGACCTTGAGGATCCCAGCTCAACGTGTAACCAGGGAAATACTTAGAGTACTACAAACATTATGCAATAAAATGAAGTTTTTCAATTTTGAGCCAAGATGTGATTCTCCAGCAATAATTACTATTTAATTGGATGAGAAACTACTATGTCTAAGGAAGGTAGCGTGCTGGATTGTGAGGGAAAGGAAAGATGATTCCAAACCAAGCTGGTCCTTCCTGTGAAAGAATGAATTATCCAATAAAGCTCATTCCAAAACCATTGCTGTCAAGTCAGTAGACCTTGACTAACTCAGCACACAGCACCACCACAGATGATTCTCAGGGTAGTTAATCTAAGACTGTCCCATTGGTCTCCCATGGTGTGGCTCGTGGTTGCAAAGGGCCAACTTTGGAGTATTTAGCTAAGGCCCCCATAGAGATCCTGGGATTGAGCCAGGTACATCCATACATTGAAATACACTGATGGCCTCTGATACATGGGAGTGAAGTCAGGTGATGTCTTCCTCGGCTCTTAGCTTAGTGCTGCCAAATACCACATGTGGGTGACTTTCATGGACAGAAATTTATTTTCACACCAATCAGGAGGCTAGCAGGCCAAATGCAGGACTCTGGCCCTACAGGATGGCCTGTCAGCTCTGCGGGAAGACCATTCTCCTGGTTCTTTGGGGTCCCTCCCATGGCACCAACTGTATCCTTTTGTCCTGGCTTCTGTGCCTGGCATGCTCCTTTCTTATCACAAAAGGGATTAGCTTGAAGACACAGTGCACAGGATAGGACCTCATTCATATAACAAGAGAGCCCTATTCTCCCATGAGTGCCCATCCACAGAGGAATTACAACACACAGTAGGCCAGAATGGATCATGCGTTCTGGGGGGAGGACTCAAATCCTCGCAGGTACCTCTATGTAAAATTGCATAGAGTGAACACTATCTTCCCATTATAGAAATCATTTTCTTCACGATGTCATGTCTAATGAGCCTGGGTGGATCAATGATTAAGCACTCTGCAGCAAACCAAAAGACAGGTGATAAGAACCTATCAGTGGATCCCACAGAAAAGGCCTGGCCATCTGGTCCCATAAAGAGAGAGAGCCCACGCTGCCTTGAAGGCACCCGACCACAACAGAATGGGCAAGGCTTTGTGTGTGTGTGCATTGTTCAACACAACTGCACAGTGGAGCCCAGATCCCCTTCAGAGAGGTCGAAGCTATGAACATATTACATGCTAAGTTTTACATATGCACATATTTTCCTGTCTCTCTGTGCCTCGTTCAGGGTGTGAGCACAGCTGAAGTCATTTATGTTAAATACAAGGTGGGCAAAGTCAGTACCACAAGGGGGGGGGGGAAGTGCTGGCATTCTACCATAGGAGCGATTTCGTCCAGGTGGTGGCAAACCCCGTAGACTTGGTGTGCAAATGACAAAAGTGTGGCCTGGGGAAAAGACACTGGGTCTCCAAAGGCATTTCCTGGAAGAATACAACAATTACAAAAGCAGACAAATGTAGGGAGCAGAGTACTTAGTAGTATGCCACTTGAAAATGGGACACATTCTCATTTCATTTATGTTGCACAAAAAGTCTTATTAAACCAAACACAAATTCAAATCCCTAAACTCACTTCCCTTCTCACCCCATTCAATTGATTTTTAAATGAGAGAAATTGCTTCTTTATACTGAATGAAGTCAAAATTAGGAAGGAGATCATTATTTATGGGCCGAGCATGATCACAGTGCTTTATTGAGATTAAAGAAACTCACTGATTTACCAACCTCTTTGTCTATCCCAAACATTAATTTATTATAATATTACAGAGATTAAGGGAGCAGTCTGCTTGGCTGTAAATGGGAGATTAACCTCCGTGAACCAGCTAGAAAAGCTTTCTTCTGCTAACAGGCAGTTTTTGGGTTTCAAATCCAACAGGCGTCCCGTGTGGTTGGTTGGTCCTACACGTCTCTGTCATCACTAACAGCAGGCGATACACATATGTAGTGGTTATTGCAGGAACAAGACCAGGGTAGCTACAAAACAATTCCACTGAGTTTATTACTCTAATGGAATAGAGCTAGAAGCAAAAACTTTAATTATACTTCTCTAATCTCCAGGCCACAGTAGGATAGGCAAGCCTAACCCTGATTTTTATCTCCAAGTGTTCCTCTTACCGTCTCTCTCTAAGACAGGCTTAGAAATGTAGTTCCATCAGAAGACCAAAGCCCATGAGAGATAGTAGCCATCTCATGGGATTCACAACCCCCCCCAAAAAAAAATAAAAAGGGAATTGCACCAGGAAGAGAAGAGCTTTCATAGTCAGCAATTTTCCTGCTGGGCAAGCATCAAGCAACACACTCAATTAGTGCATCCAGTAGCATCGCCTGGGAAGGTTCCCTCTAGTCACAGTGAATTTTTTTGTAAAAGCAGTTTCACTGGAGCTTCATATATTTTTTTTTGTGATGGCCGATATAAGAGAACAGTGTGCAGCTGTGAAATTTTGTTTCCTGCTCAGGAAAAATGCCTTAGAAACTGTTGTGATGTTGAACCCAGCTTACAAGGATGGCCCTATGGGTAAAACTCAAGTGTACAAATAGTTTGCTTGCTTCCAAAAAGGTGAAATGTCGATTGATGATAAGCCTCATTCTGGAGGTCTGTCAAGTTCCTGAACAGACAAAAACGTCGACAAAATCTGTGCACTGGTGCTCGCAGACTGACCATTGAAGAGACAGGGGAGCTATCTGGACGATCTTGCAACTCTGTTCAGTGAGTTTTAACATAAGATTTGGAAATGAGAAGGTTTGCTACAAAACATGGGCCTCAGGTTCTGACTGACCAGGAAAAAGAGTGTCGACAGGAAATGTGCCATGCTCTGAAAGAACAGCTTCACACACCAGCCTGTGTGATCGTGAAGCATCCACAGGATCAGGTATGACCCATCAGAAGAGCCAAAACAAACAATCATGTAATTGGGAACGAGAGGTCAGAGTGGACACGCACAGCCCATCTGTAGACAATTGGACATCCCCTCACAGAAGGGTCCCAAGGAAGGGATGAGTCAGGCGGAGAGCAGCATAGCAACAACAAAACACCCATTCCTCTAGTTCTTTAATGCTTTGTCCCCCTCACTATCACGAACCCAGTTCCACCTTCCAAAACAGGCTAGTCCGTACAGATAAGAGCCCAGAGTACAGATAATACACAGAAGCCAGGGCAAACACACCCTTCCAGAACAGTAATGGGAGTAGCAACACCATAACTGTAGGGGAAGGCGGGGGGAGAAGGGGGAGAAAGGGGAAACTGATCTAAATGATTGATGTATAGCCCCACAACCCAACCCCACCCTATCAGGCGGGCGGAAAACAGAAAGGTGAAGGGAGACAGTGGATGGTGTAAGATATAGAAGTAATTTATAATTTATCCAGAGTTCATGAGATTGGGAAAAAATAACTGATACCAAGGGCTCAAGTAGGAAGAAAATGTTTTGAAACTGGTGATGGTAACATACGTACAAATGTGCCTGACAAAATTGATGTATGGATTGCTATAAGAGCTGTAAGAGCCCCCAATAAAATGATTTATTTTAGAAGAAGAAGATGAAGAGGAAGAGGAAGAGGAAGAAAGAAAGAAAGAAAGAAAGAAAGAAAGAAAGAAAGAAAGAAAGAAAGAAAGAAAGAGAGAGAACAGCTTCAAAGGGACCAGCTTTTTGTCCAAGGTCAACACTGAGACATGGTGCTATTCTAATGGTCCTGAAGGTAACATCAATCAGTCCAGCGGAAGACACCATCGTCACTTCACCCCCAAAAGCTTGTCAAGTGAAATCAAAGATCAAGATGATGCTCATTTGTTTTTCTGATGTGAGGGGGGCAGTGTTCTTGTACTTTGCTCCCCCAGGTCATGCTATAAATCAAGCTTTCTATTTAGAGGTTCTAAAAAAAACTGCCTAACAGTGTGGGACAATATTGGCCTGAATTGTGGCAGTCGGGGGACTGGTTTTCCCACCGTGACAATACACCTGCTCACCAGTCATCTCAGTGAGCCAGTTTTGGACAAAAGCAGCATGCCTCTCTTGCCCCAGGCAGGTTACTCAACTGATCTCGCTCTATGCAACTTCTTTTTATTTCTTTGAGTGCAGAGGGACACAAAGGACACTAATTTGATGACCAGAGCAGTGGGGGGGGGGGTGAATGAGGAAGGGGCTGTCAAGCATCCAGACAGATAAATTTGAAAAATGTTCCCAAGAATAAAGTCACAGATTTGACCAAGGTATCAAGTATAATGGAGAATACTTTGAAGGTAATAAGGCTGTTTTTATAAAAACAATTTAAACACATTGCTTTGAAAAAAAACACCTCCGTTTTTTGGGGGGTACCCCCTCGCATGTGAGAATAAGTGGGAGGATAAGTCTCCCAGCCACCAAACTAGCTCACTGCCATGGAGACAATTCCAACTCAACAATCCTGTTTACCACCAATATTTGAATCTGCATGCATACTTAATGCACCAGAAACATACAAACAAGCTTGTCATCTACAGCATTCTTTTGTCGGAAAGACGAAGTCCTTTCCAGTGACCTTTTCACTTCCTAACCCTCCGTCATCCTAAGGAATGCACAATTAAGGAAATCTGGACAAGTCCTCAGAGCATTCGCCAGCCATGTGCAGGAAGAGACTGTGTCTCCCGAGGCTCAGGTCAACCCTTTCAGGATGCGTGCACGTTCCATAATCTCCTTTGCTTGTTCTAGCCAACGTTAAATCCCTCCGCTAATTTTTTATTTCAACCAAGTTTCCAATTAGAGGCCTCCCTGCCTTCAAACACGATTATTTTCCTGAACAAAGGATCCAACTATTACTCTCTCGTTCTAAAGGTTTGTCAAAGATCACTTCTAAATCTTAAGGAAACGTTCAGTTCAGTGCAGGTGAACATTTACTAACGAATACCCATCTTTCCCTGCTTATCGTCTCCTAAATCAAAACCCCATCAACCAAACTTGCCATCAAGGTGATTCTGCGGCACAGCACCCCTGTAGGGTGGGGTAGACTTGCGCTGTGCATTTCTCAAACTGTCACTCTGCGTGGGAGTAGAAAGCCTTGTCTTTTCCCCTCAGAGTGGCTGATGCTTTTTGAACTGCGGACATACCGGTGAGCAGACCGGTGCGTAACCACTGCACACCAGGGATCCTTACTATCTCCAGTTATGTGTTTATAGACTTTATTCCAAATACTCATAAGTAAATGTGCACAAGCACTATCCTCATCAATAATGAGCTATTGCATCATCTCAGGCCCCGAACTACTCTCTCCACCCTGTGCAACACAGTAAGTACAATATTAATATTATATAAAAATTACATGAAAACTTAAGTGATATATAGGTTATTGAAAGGAACACATACATGTAATTTTTTTAAAGGGAAACAATGCCCTATTTAGAAAAAATGTAATCCCCTTGCCTTCCCACCCCGGTCCATTCACTCTATAAACACTGTCCTATCACTCATTATGATGTCCCAACTGGAAGGAGTTTCTAGAACTACTCGCTTTTTTTTTGGCCACAACATCATAGAAACCTTTATTAAACAAAAACATCAGCATGTGGAGCTCTTGTTTCTTGACGCATGTTCTATCCAGGCTCCTACACTTCTGAATGCTGTTTCCATCCGTCTAACCTGAAGAATGCTGCGCTCTGTGAGTCACACCTGACAAATGGCAGCTGGGGGACCATGAGAAATTCACAACATATTCTTTTGAAATGTTGAATTTGGGAAACAAGAAATCTGAAGAAGCAAGATCAGGATAGGACGGATAGAGTAAGGCTTCCTAATAAAATTCCCATGGGGCCGCTAATGCTAATTTTCAAAGCAGCTCACCCTTTGTCAACCCTCCCCCCACAAAAAAAGTAAGTAATGGAGTTGTTGTCTTCTATTGTAAAAGGGTAGACATTTTATTGAAGAAATTTCAGCCAGTGGAAAATGATACCTAGAAAAACACTGAGAAATAGCCATGAAGGTATCACCAGAGATTAAAAAAAGAGAACACTTTAACAAATGTTCTCCACAGTTGATAAAAATTATAAAACATGACATGTATCATCATGTAATTGTACTTTCTTTCCCCTAACAACATATGCAGTTGCCTTTACTGGCCAATAAGTATGGAGTTCTATAACACTAATAAGACCAATTGCCTTACATACATGTGAAAGTTGGGCATTTAATAAGAAAGACCATGTCGGACAATAAAATATATGACAAAATAATAATAATTTATAAATTATCAAGGGTTCATGAGGGAGGGGAAAGTGGGAAGGGAGGAGATAAACGAGGAGGTGATACCAAGGGCTCAAGTAGAAAGCAAATGTTTTGAGAATGATGATGGCAACAAATATACAAATGCGCTTGACATAATGGATGTATGTGTGGATTGTGATAAATGTATGAGCCCTTAATAAAATGATTTAATAAAAAAAAGAAAGATTGATTCATTTGAAGTATCGTGGTGATAAAGAATATAGAAAGTACCATGGACTGATAACAGAATAATCAGGTCTGTCTTAGAAGAAATTTAGTCAGAATGCTCCTTAGAGACAAGGATGGCAAGACTTCAGCTCATGTCCTTTAGACTGTTATCAGGAGAGACCAGTCCCTGGAGACAGACACCATGTTTGGTAAAGTGGAGGGGTAGCAAAAATAGGAAGCCTGCTGATAAGATGGATTGACACAGTAGATGCAACAATGGATTCAAACATAAGAGCAATGTGAGGATCGTGAAAGACCTGGTCTTGTTTCATTTATAGGGTTGCTATGAGTCAATACCAACTCAATGGCAACTAATAACAACAATAACAGCAACATAATCCTAACAGTTTATTGGTCATTTCAACAAGTCTACTGTCCAACTCTTTTTAAAGATTTCTGAGTAGTACAAAATGCCTGAGAGATTTGTTATGTCTTACTCTAACTTCTGAAGAGTTTCTTTTTAATGAATAAATGAAGAATACACAATATTGTCATAAACAGTCTAGACTTTGGAGAGTGATTTTTCTTGTTTTCTCACCTACGGTTCTAACATGGCCTGTTACTCACTACATACAGAGACAGCAGACGTCTGTGAAGTCCAGTCCAAACCACCCCTCTTGAACTTATTGTCATTACGTCAGGTCCACCTCAAAGGAATTTGGAGCTAGTTCAGGATCTTCTAGGAAACAATTTGATATCTGTGATTCAGAAAGCATGCCGGGAGTTGAATTGTCATGTCATCGTGCACATTTACATATTTATTTATAATCAGCTGAAAGTCAACTTCTTTGACAACAATCATAAACTATGCCTTTCAGAAGAAGATTTTACATAATGTGCTAGCTAATAGTGAGCACTTTTATTTTTTAAATGTACTTTTAAATAACTGTGGAGTCTTGACTCAAAGCTGAGGTTTTGTCTTTTGTCAGTAGAATTTGCTCAAGGAAACCCAGTTGTATAAAGAGGATGGGACTGACGTGTCCCCTGAGGTGCAGTTTAGGGGACCATGTCTAGGATGTTTAAATAAAAGTGTCTTTACTATACTCAGGACCTTGAACTATACAGAACTGGTTCTGTGAGGAGATAGAAGAGCACCACTCTTGGAAGGTCAATTGCTTGGCTACTGTAAGTGTGGTCAGTGGTCCAGCAGCCAAGGCTTCTGCTGAGATTGCTTTAGGAATACACAATTTCAGGTCGACCCCGGAATGGAATCTGACTCTGCATTTGAACAAATTCCCTAGGTAATCTGTATTCACGTTAAACATGGAGACATCCTGGTCTACCATAAGGCACCAGTCAGGTCAGGGCTGCACCTACCACTCTCAGAAAATTGGGGATCTTCATCATATCCATCTCTGTCTTATCTTCAAACCTCCCAACAGCATCCCCATGAAGCATTTCAAGATTCCACCTAGCCATGTTAAGGAACGTTCTGGAGTATGAAACAGTCCATTCCAGATAAGAATAGTTATTGGCAAACTGAACAGTGTAGTCAAAGAGGACAGGTGTTGATAACATCCAGTTCAAATCACATTGCTCCTACTTGATAGTGAGGACTCTGTATGAACAGGGCTGAAATCTACTGTGCAGTTGATTCTAAGACAGAGAACCCCTAGGCCATGGTAGGATCATCCTTTAGTGATCCCAAGGCTGTGATCTTTATGGAAGCAGACTGCTATAAATTTCTCACAGGGAACAGCTGGTGGATTCAAACTGCTGACATTGATTAGAAACGAGTACTTAACCACTGTGCCACCAGGACTCCATAGGAATAGAGCAAGCAACCACAACTAAGGGCACTAACATGGCCTAATCCATACTTTGATTCTAGGCACTGAATGAATTTGTATTCATTTATCACCCCTGGTCCAGTGTTAAGGGTATCTTCTCTCTGGATCGGACTGAAACCCAGCCTCTAGTTTAATCTACTTATCTTAAAGTAATTTTAAGAGACAAGCAAAACAAGTGCATTCCCTTCTTCTCATAACATACATTTTTTAATATTTTTAAATATGTATTCCTCCAGTAGCTTCTATTTATAAAATGAGCATCCGAAAATGCAGGATCCGGGCTATTTCTACCTAATGGCCAATTTCAGAACAATTACATGCCCTCTTTCCTCCTCTGGTTTATGTTTGTCCTTCAGAGATATACCTAATTCTGTTTAGTTACAAAGTTCAAATTGGCCCTACATTAATATATCTCCTTAAAAAGCAATGTTCATTGGAGGAAGCAGGTATCCAATGCGAAAAGTGATTCTACAATAAATGTATTATGCAAATTCTAGTGAACAGTTTATGCACACTGGATAAAGAATCAAATTAAAGTCTCATAACCCTAGCAAAATTAGAGTTAGCAAGTACAGAGGTTGATTTGCCCTTGAACGCAAAACCTGCTAAGAGCAGACATCCCCGTCATTTTCACAGAACGGAACCATTTCTGAAGGTTTCAGATTAAAATAAGAAATCCCCTAGGAGTCATAAAGATCAGCTATTTTTACAGGAATAATTTGGAGACGCAATTTTATAGTGTTATGAGTTGGAAGGGATTGGTGAACTTCTGTGTCATATTTTGAAAAGCTAATATCCCAGGTAATCGGCCAGTTGAGGACAGGGGAAATTGCATCGGGAGAGGGGAGGCTGGAAGGGAGAGAGGGCTTCTCAAGAATAAGCACAGGAGGGCTGATTTACACAGCTTTCCCCCCGCGTAACCACCCGAGAGTGGCAGTTATGCAATAGACCACTAGGCTCCTTCGATTTTCTTTCACTCGATGTAATAAAGGGACATAATAGCCTCCCTCCTATTATACCGTGTGCCCACCTTTGTGGCTTGCCAACACGTCTCTACCACTGGACCCGCAACAGCAAAATAATGAACCACTAAGGAGGCTAACGCAGAGGGCCTGTAGAGCAATTGCCTACTGGAGAACACAGACGCCATCGCACGCATTTCCTTAAATCAATAAGCAAGCACAGGTGGGGAGCAGGTAGGTCGAAACACAGTATGGCCCCAATTTTCACACACAGACACAGGATGTGGGGGCCAGGGTCAGAAACAGGCCCATTCACACTTGCACCTCTAGAAATCCATTCGATTCCTTCCCATTCTTTTGGGAGCTGGGTAGGATGCATATTTACATGTATTACTGTTGATAAAATACAGGTTCAGTGAGATCTTTTCTGGATTCTGAGCTTGCTGCTACTGTGGAGGAAAGACAACTCGGGCATGGATTCTCTCCCTAAGGGTGTCTACAAGTCTCAAGGACACACAGCTTAGCGTGATTGCCTCCAAAGGCTATCAATGACATCCTTTGCCCCAAACACAAAAGCCTATACAACCTAGCAGGATGGTAGAAGCGTCTCTTATTTCTGATTCATTAGAGCTAAGTGGAGAAGATACATGTGTGGATTTCTTGAGGGAATTTTTTTCTTATTTTATTACTTTTAATTGCAGTCTAATTTTCATATCATAAATTCACCAGTTCATATACAGTTTGAAGAGTTTTGACAAATAGAATCACCTATGTAATTGCCATCACAATCAAGATACAGAGCACTTTTGTCATCCAAGAGAGGCCCCTGTGCCTCTTTGTCGTCAACCTTCAACCCACTCTTCAACTTCCTGGTTCCAAGCCACAGCTGATCTGCCTTGTTAGTTGCATTCTAACTATATTATAATTTTACATAGATGGATTCACACATTTTCCCTTTTTTTGAAAGCATAATGCAAATATTTAGCTATAAGAAGAAAATACCATTATAGGTCTAAAAACATAGCAGGGGACATTTGAACCAGACCAAAGGGGAGAAGCTGGGGAAGGTGATCGGTGAAACAATAAAGAACAGATAACGTTTCCGGTTCATGTTGAACTTCTAAACAACTCTTACACCAAATCCCATGCTTCCTTCCTTCTTCCTCACTACATTTTGTCCATGGGGTCTCAGGGCTCTGGGACCCGCTACGCCCCCTGTTGGCAGTGCTCCTCGCACAGATCGTGGAGAAGCCCGACTCTTCCTCTCCACCATTAGCAATGATCGCCACTTGGTGTTTCCGTCCTTCATGGCACAGAGCACAATCTCTGGGCTACTGCATTATTGATTTTGCATTATTGATTTGTTTATAAAAGCACTGCATTTTACCCGGAGACCGTAAGTGACGTAAAAATAGAGAGTTGGTGGTTTTACTCACAAGAGTATTACCCGAACACTCTGTACTCTCTGGCTCATCTTAGTCAGGGAAAGAATTAATGAGATCATACATTAATGAGGAAAGTCATTAAAAGTTTCAAACCCCTTCGCCTTTATGCAGACACATACATATCTTCAGGCATTTATAACTCTCACGCAATTATCTTTGACAAACAATTTCTTACCGCTCTTTTTCTAATATGCCCTTTGTTATAAAATAATTTAAGGGATGTGGTTGCTGTGCCCAGGGGCAAAGGAGACAGCCCTGGCTCCTGGCAACTCTACGCGGACCACAGGGAAGCCCTGCTGGGTTCTGTGCCATCTTCACACTCACTGCTGGGTGGGAGCCCAGTGGTGAAGTCACTGTGCTAACGATATACCTATAGAACTCACTGTCAGTTTCTTTGCCCCTCTTTCATGACAACCTTACACACAACGGGATCTGAGCACTGCGACCATCGGGTTTTCCCTGGTCAGGTCCCCTTGGCCAGTTTCAAGGCTCCTTGAAAGCCCTTCTGCCTCATAATCACGCACAGACGTCCACGGACAGGCCAGAGTGTGCCCCGGCTGCAAAACAAACCACACGGAAGGAGAGGATCCTCCCACTGGACAACCGTGGTCCTTTCTGCCTTTGCAATTGTCAGTTATCTTAGAATCAGCTCCGGCTCGTGCCGATTCCATGTGGAATCGAGCAAAGGGCTGTCCAGATGTGTGCCCTTTCATGATTGCTGGTATGTTTGATGCCATTGTCATAGCTGGTGGGTCCGTCTATTTCACGGAGAGTTTCTCTCAGTTTTGCTGACCTCACAGAATGTGTAATCCCAACCCTCAAATCACACTGTTTGGTGTGAGCTGAATTGATTCCATCTGGGGCACACCAGAGCGATCTATTGAGGAGCCCAGAACTTGGATGCAGCAGTCACCATAACAACAATAACAAAAAGAAAGCAAGCCATTCTTATCTTAAGCAGGCAGGCCCTCTTTTTAAGAATACACCACGCTTGCCCTGGAACAAGAATGCCAAGTGTACCGGTGTGCATGCTCGGCTGTGTTTGAGGAACCAGAGGTTTATGCTACCGGGTGGTAAGGTAAGGTTAGCCCAGCACGATTTTCATATGAATGAAGAGCCATGTCAGGGACCCACTAGCTGCTTGCGCAGCTTACTGCGACTAAACAAAAGGGCCTGGGAACAAGAAAATCAAGTGAACTGAGCTCTCTTTCTCAAGGGAAGGGGACCACTAAGATCATCGGTATTCACAAGGAAGTGCTATTTAGATCCTGCCCAAACACGGAGGTGAAACTGGCTAATTGCAAATCAAGCACAACTCCTGTTTTCAAATCCTCAGCAACGTGACCTTGGAAATGTTTTCAAACACACACGAAATTCACAAACAGTGGCACGGATCAGAAATCGAATTTCTTTTCTCTTTCTGACGCATTCCCATCGCATCAATAACTTACTCCCTGTGAACTCCCGAAAGCTGTCTTTTCCCTGCCACTCAGATCCTTTAACAGTTTAACAAAGAACACAGATAAGATACATCCACGTTTGGAACCTACACCAAGCTTTCCCCCCCAAACTGCAGGGGAGGGGAGAATACATTTCCCTCATCATCATTTGCTGTCACTTTCTTCTGCTGGAGAACAGGGAGCCTGGGGACCGCTCTGGGTTTGAAATAATCACGGGGAAAAGAAAACACAACAAAGAAAATACAGCAATTGGTCTTCAGAAACAAGTTTTGTAAATTCTATCCTCTGCGGTTATTAGCCGATATGAGAATGGGCTGTCTTTGCTATGTTAATAAGACACAATTTGAGCAGGGTACGTTTTGAGTAGTCTCTTACAAAAATATCAAAAGTAGATTAAGACCAGCAAGCAAGAGAGATGAGATAAGATAATGTCTCCAAGGAACTAGTCAGCAGAAGCTCGAGCGCTAACAAAGAGAGCCTTCCCCTCAAGCTGGCTCTCTCAGCCTGACCGGGGAGAAGACACTTTGCTGTTTGATACTGTCATCCATTTGGGCATTTCTATTCTTTTATTGTTACGGTGCTGTAGCGTCGGTTCCGACTCTTGGTGACTGTATCCAACCGAAAGGAACACTGCCCGTTCTGTGCCATCCTAACCATCGGTGCCCTGTTGGAGCCCATTGTTGCAGCCATTGTGTCAATCCGTCTTCTTCTTTTGCGATGTCTCTCCACTGATGCCCTTTGCCAGGGATGGTCTTTTTGGATAACATGTCCAAAGTACGGGGGGCAGAGAAGTCATTCTTCTTTAACCGCAGCACCAAATAACTAAACTCTCATTTGGTACCAGAAGATTGGGGTGCCCGCTCTACCGCATAACTGAAATGTAGAAGCTGCTTTGAAATTTGGTCAATAGTAGAGGTTGGATGAGCTGTAAGATGCCTACTTGTGAAAACCTAGATTGCCTCGAGGAGACTCTTGGCAGAATTACGGGCCTCAACAGGAAAGCCGATGAAAGCTCAAGAGAAAGCAAGGGGAGCTATAAAGTCCCCGGCGTATTAGAACACACATATGGCACCGGCAACAGGATGCTGCTAGACATGTAGGCAAAAGATGTGAGGCTTTAAAAGAAAGTGGTTTAGAGGTGATTGAACCAGGGAGGAAGGGCGATGCTTTGAGTACAGTGGCAAATTATTTATCTGAATTGTGTTCAAATGTGGAAGGCAGAACTTATAAATGAGGAGCTCAGTTATACAGCTGCGATCATTGAGCAAGATCTTAAAAGGTCTACAGAATGTAAAATATAAGAAGAGCGAGATAAAAATCACTGTAAAAAAACAGAAAGAAGTAAACATATAGGGGAATTCTGCTGTACAGAGGAAGGACTTGTGTATCCTAGAATGTTCTACACAATCTTTTGGTCAAGGGATTAAGACTGCTTTATGAAGCCAACTACCCAAACAGAACACCCCTCAGCTTAGGTTGAGGGGACAAAGACAGAAAGAAGAACAAAACACCGCCTGCCTCTTGGAATTCCACAGGCAGAGAGTGTGCGAAAGGAGCTACATCTCTACCTCTCACCCCACATCCCAAAAGGACTACACCTGAAGCCGCTCAGAGATCCTCAGAAGCGCTGGAAAGATCACAGGAAGCAGAGCTTCTCCGTTTCACAAAGTTGGGGCCACATTTTCTTGGGATGACAAGGGTAGGTACACAGCCTCCTTCCTAGGTTTCTAAAAGTCCAATTTTGGCCTGCTCTGTTCTGGAGACTCATAATCACCAGATGGAGTAGAACTGCTTCAGTGCGTTCTGAGACCGCAAATCTTTCCAGGAATAGAAAGCCTCATCTTTCTCTCAAAGAGAAACTGGTGAGTTTGAACAGCTGTTCTTATGGTTAGTAGCACAAAGGCATACGCTACCAGATCACAGGGGGTCTAAAGAGTTGGTAGGTTTTTGTTATTGTTGATGTTGTCTGATCCAGAGTGAGGGGCTAATGTGAAAGTATGTCCAGTGGTTGAGATCTTGGGCCAAAGTCAAGGGAGTGGGGCTGCCACGAGCAAGCATGAGAAAAATGGAGCCTTCTGGGGGCGGAGGAGATGCAGTCACCACTTACATGCAGTAGGAGAATAGACGTGTCTAACGTAAAGGGAGCATAGTTGTCATCACAGACGGTCTGGAAAGAGGAGCTGAGGCTGAAGGGCCGAGGGCCCTCAACCTCAGATGCAGAGAGAATGGTTAAAACCTGGGGTTATTTTCAAGCCTGGAGAGCTAAGGTGAATTGTTCTACTGGGTTCTGAGCTTGGTTGGCTCCTGCTCTGCCTTGTTTCCCTATAATTTCTCTCACATGAAATGAAAATTTCCCTACAATTTCTCTCACGTGAAATAAAAATGTCTACCCTGTGCCTATTCCACCACTGTGACTTGGAAACAAATAGTTTGTACTCTATGTTCACAAGCTCAAAGATGAAAAGGAAGTTTGGTGTAGGATCGAATACATCTAACTTCTCACCCACATTTGATTTAGACTTCTCAGAAGATAACATTCTAGACTTGGAGTTTATGTAAGCCTTTGGGGAGAAGGTGACGGAATGAATTAAGGATGGTCTCTTTGATAAGTTAGATCTTCTTCCATATTATCCAGGACCTTCTAATGCAATGGTTTCCTCTTACACAGATTTGGAAGAATTAATCCTATTTCAACTGGAGTCCTGGTGGTAGACTGAGGTACGTGTTCAGCTCCTCACCACAAAGTCAGAAGTTCAAAGCCCCCACCACCCTGCAGGAGAAAGATGAGGCTGTCCACTCTCTAGAGTCAGGGTTCCAAACACTACAGGGACAGTTATCCATTGATGTGAAGCATCTTCACTGGTGACTTCAAACCTTTACTCCAGACGCAATATGGATGGAAGTGATCTGCTTTTCTTAGAACTGTGAGACGCTGTGGATTCTCATCTAGAAATAATCCCAGGTCTTAGAACCTCCCCCCCAAGGGGTTTTCCCAGTCGTGATGGTCCGAGTCATGGTCAGCATCCCGACTGGTCCCTTCACCTTCAGCTTCTTCTTCTTCTCCTATGTGCCTCTACTCAAGTCAGCAGACCCGATCTCCAGGGAGTTTACTGTGCCTGTGCAGCTGGCTGGAGTAATTCTGATCCAGTGAATGGCCACCTCTGCTTCCACAGGGATCTTTCCGGTGTCCTCAGATGCCAAGTCAGGGGAGCAGCTTCTCGACCAACTTGTTCCCCTGCAAGGAGGTGGAACTGAATCAAGAGCAGGAGCAGGGGAAGGAAACCTGCGAAGGCAGCAGCATCATCCCCCAAACAAGACTGTGACTCGTTGAGGTACAAAGGGTGAGATGCTCTGGATTGATTGAACTGTCCTCCCCCTCCCACCCCACTCCCCAACGATGGACTGCAAAGTCCAACATTTATGCCTAATGTTTAGAACACCATATGGAACTGGGTATGTCTGCTATGTAAATAAGACAGGATTAATGCAGGGGGAGTAGAGCTCTGGAAAACATACAAAGAACAGATTAGGAAAAGCAACTAGAAATTGATAGAGTAAAGAGATACTAAACTATATGGAAATCTTCAAGGAACCAGGAAACAAAAGTGGAAGAGGCAAGGCATTTCCTCCAGAATGCACAGAAGAAAAACCTCTCCCTCCAATTGGTGTTGGAAGAGACTCCAGGGAGGTGGTTTGCTTCCTTGGCACCTCCCAAGTGAAGCCCCAGTAAACACGACAGTGGGTGAAAGGCATCCCCTGGTGATGCTTCTTTGACAACTGAGACAGAGAGGAAGAAAAACATAGAAGGAAACTCCAGCTGCCCCAATGCCCTCTTCTAGGAAGCCATGCGAGGAGAGCTTTGGGATCCTCAGTTATTTGGAGGGTTTGGGGGATGTTGTTGTTTCTGTGTTTATTTTAAGTCCTCTACTTGGAAATTACAGACTTGACTGGTTGCATGTCCACACTCTAGATGTTAACATTGGTAAAGCGGGACGCCAGCGGGACACCATTGATAAAACTCACATCCTGGCGAAATAGCCACATGGCAGCCGAAAACCGTATACCCTAGCTTGTCGTGCATTCTTTCCAAAAATCGGGACTTTATAAAAACACTGCAGGGTGTGGGAAAATTGTTAAAAATCGGGACTGTCCCTCCAAAAGTGGGACGTCTGGTCACCTTATGAGGGCACTTCTTTGAGAAGTTGCCTGGACTAGTTTGCTACTTCCTGACAATGGGGTGAATTTCATACTGGAAAAGAAAGCGGGGTGGTGGTGGTGGTGGTGTTCTATCACTTCTAGCAACTTTCTGAAGGCTAAACTTCCTGATTTAAGGAAGAAACTATGTTCTAGTGTGCAAAATAACTTACATATATTGAAAGCTAAAGAATAAGAAGAATGGAAACTCATCTAAATGGAACACGGTACTGTGCTTGATAGTTTATCTCATTAAAATCTCATAACAACTTTATAAGTCAACTATTATTAATTCCATTTTGCACGTGAGGTTACCTAGTTGCAAAGGTAAATTTTTCTCATTGTAACATAGATGAGCTTAATAAGCAATATTAAGCACTGTGGCTGAGCTTCTATGTAATATATCTACATAAATTCAGGAGTATTTTCTAGAAGTCTGCTTTAATTATAATACTTATACATAACATAAACAGTATTATTTATAGATTTTCAGTGCATAGTCAAGTTGCTGGTATAACTTAAGTCCAGAATAAATGTTAATTGAATAAATAAATGTATGAAAATGTAATATCCAAATATTACATTCTCACCGGGGGCTCCCAATTTAGCAGTAAAGCTCATTGACATAAGAATCTCCCTACTCCCATGTCCTGGGTGCGAATTCAGATAGGAGTTGGTTCGCTCCTATGGCCTCACTACTTGGAAGAAGTCCAGCCAGAGCGCCTCCTAGAGGAAAGGATGGGGATGCTTTGTCTTATATACTTTGGTCCTGTTGTCACGAGAGACCAGTCTTATTTGTGGAGTGGAGCGGCCACCTGAGAGAGGAAGGCCCTCAATGAGACGGATTGACAGTGGCTGCAACAGTGGGCTCGAGCATCGGAACAGGTGTGGGGAGCATGCAAGACCAGGCGGTGTTTCCTTCTGCTGCTCACAGAGTTGCTATGGGTCAGAACCAGCTCATGGCACCGGACAACCGCTCCATCCAGCAACTGCTGCATGGAATTTATGAGGCACTCAAGACATGCGACGAAGTCATTATGGCCTGCGGGGTTATACATCCTGCTAAGAACTTGCAAGGTCCGTAGTGTAAACCCAGGAGCAAAGAACTATTTGTTGCATAAATGGATTAATGATGATCTCTGAAGTGGTAAAGAATGGAAACACTGTAGTCACCACCCCTTTCGGATAACAGTCCGGCATGAACACATAGTATCTCTGGATTTTAGGAAGTTATTTTATCTGTTCTTTTGAATCTTTCCTCCTCTGTGCATTTCAAACTAATAGAAATAATCCTGGCTCATCAATGAGCTAAGACATAGTTACGGGTTTTACAGGTTCCTCTCTAGGAAGTTCCCAGGAAGGGGAGAGGGAAGAGATTAAGTTTAGAAAGCAGTGAACTATATTTCCAGAAGTTGTTGTTTGATGATCAAGTCTTGTCCTTTGTGAACCTAGGACTACTTTGCCTTTCTCCCCTTTCATTCTTGCCTTTCATTCCAAACTGATCTCCACCATCTCCATTTCCCATCACCTTTCACTTCTTAAACGGGAAGCAAAAGTGAAACTGCATCTGTGGGTCATTGATCTATTGAGCCACGTTGCTTCCACCAAAGGTAGCATACCTGTGACTTACAATAACTGTGGTTGAGATGGATTTGGCATTTTAATCAGCCCCCGAGGACCGAGAATGAGTTGGAGGAAGACAAAGCTGAGCGAGGACATGTGCTTCAAGGAAAATCTATAAGGGAACAATGGTAGTGACAGCAGACCTTCTGTGCAGGCAATGAACAACTCAGGGTGGACCCGCAAAAAGTCTAACAGTACAGAAAAGAGAGCTCTTTGGGTGTGTGGGTAGAAGAAATAACAGGTAAGGTGTTCGGTGAGCTGCTGATGTGAATGGATGATTACACTAGAGGCAAGTCAACGGCATTCACACAACTGGCTCGGTGGTCAACCTCAAGGGTGCCACTCGTCTGACAGGCTGTGGAAGAGACTGGAACCTCTTCCTCCCTCTCTGACATTGAGTCCCAGCCAGAAATATTAATATAGGAATGCACCAAATGTTTGTAGACATATTCTCTCTCTTAATTCCACGTGCCAGCAACTTAAAAAACCCCTCTTGTATTCTGGTCACCTGAGGGAAACTTTTCAAACCCCAATATCCAAACACACCTTCACCCAAACAAGTGCACATTTTTCAAAAAGCTCTGTGGTGATCTCAATGCCAAGCTAACGTTAGGAAAGACTGCTCTAGACTCCCTTCATTTGCCCCCATGGGAAGGGGTCAATTAGTGGCTGATGTCCTAGTGCTGGCCCCTGATGCGATCTCTTTGGGATACACTATGTGTGTTTTTGTTTGGATTTGAAGTTTCATTTATTGCAGCACATTTTCAAAATTGAGAAATTTCACATAGCAATCAGAATGTAAGGTTCTCTTTATCAACACTGGCTAATACGTATTTTGCTGCCTCAAATGTTAGGTATATTCCAGGGTATATTTGGCATGCTGATTCCAAAAATGACCCCCATTTTCCCTGCCAGCTTTAGTTTTTGAGATACAGAATGCATGTCATGTACCACTGTTCACTCTGCTCACCCAGACAAAATATCAGAATATTTTAATGTAGTGTTGGCAAGCTGAGCTAGAGAAAGTTCATGCTGGCTTTATTTAAAGTAGATGTGTTCCTAAGTAGTTAGGTCAAATGATATACTTCAAATAGTGTTTTTTGATCCAAAAGTATCTCTGAACAGGGAAAATTGCAAGAATTTGGAATTTTCCCCAACTATCATTTCACCTTTATTAGGAGTTACATACCAGATAGTCCCAAATTGTTATCTTTAAAGTAGGGGTGTGTGTGCTGGCATGGAGAGGGGAGCCAGCAGAGGGGCGTGAGGGTTTGGCCCCCATACCAGCTATGTGGACAACTGCCCCTCCCCCCAGAAGAATTTCCTTGAGAGGACGGCACTGAAACTGCAGGTCCAGGAGAGGGTCATGTCTGATCAGAGCACATGGGAGCAAATGAATGGGGGGGGAAGAGAGAGTGGAGCACATCCTGGCCCACCAGGCCTGGAGGATGATATCCCTGCTCCAAACAGCCAATGCACAGAGTAGACCATATGGCTGATCCCACTATGAGACACGACATCCCTCGCTGACCCAGGGCCCTACAGGGGACAACTACAGGGGGACAACTACTCGGAAGACTCAGTGTCAGGATTGACCAGAGGCAAATACTAAAAGCGTGAGACAGAGCAATGTGGGGAGCAGAGCAGGGAAGTCTCAAAGGAGTGCAAAGGATAGACCTGGGGCCAGCATGGCACCTCATCTGACTTGACTGGAGGCCACACCTAGAGGTAAAAAATCAGACACTGATTTATTTACAGATTTTTCTTTCTTTTAAATTTTTTTCTTTTTTAAAAACAATGAATTGCTTCATCTCTGGGTCATTGGTTTTCTTTTTTGTTGTCATCATTGTGTTCTCTTTTGTCACTTTGTCTTGCTAGGCCTTGTTTTTTGGTGCATATTATCTCTACAGATCTATATAGATAAAATAGGCTGGATGAATAATCTGGAGGAGAAAACAATGGTACCCATGTTTCCCTGAGGACATGGGAGAAGGGGAGGCGGGAGAAAGGAGGTGGTCCAGGGACAAAGGAACAAAAGTGATCCAAAATTAGTGGCAAGGAGGGTGTTAGAGGCCTGGTAGGGATTCAGCAAGGGCAATGTAACCGAGATGAATTACCGAAACCCAAATAAAGACTGAGCATGATAGTGAGACAAAAGGAAAGCAAAAGGAAATAGAGGAAAGAACTAGGAAGCAAAGGGTATTTATAGAGGTCTAAATACAGGCATGCACATATATAACTATATTTACATAGGATGGTGGAGAAATTGATCTATTGCGTATATTTATAGTTTAGTATTAAGGCAGCAGATGGACATTGGACCTCCGCTCAAGTAGTTACTCAATGCAAGGACACTTTGGTCTATTAAATTGACAATTCATGATACACACCTTCCTGACACGATCGCTGAAGACAAATGTGTGCACACGCAAATGTGGGGAAGAAATGTGATGGTGCCTAGCTATCAAAAGATAAAGTGTGTCATGTATTAAAGGCTTGAAGGTAAACAAGCGGCCATCTAGCTCAGAAGCAACAAATCCCACATGGAAGAAGCACACCAGCCTGTGTGACCACAAGGTGTTGAAGGGATCAATTATCAGGCATCAAAAGAACAAAAAATCAAATCATTGTAATTGAGGGTGAGTGCAGAGTGGAGACCCAAAGCCCATCTGTAGGCAACTGGACACCCTTACAAAAGGATACAGGGAGGAAACAAGCCAGGCAGGGTGCAGGGTATCAACGAAGAAACATATAACTTTCCTCTAGTTCTTAAATGCCTCCTCCCCCTACTATAATAATCCCAATTCTACCTTAAAAATCTGGCTAGACCAGAGGATGTACAGTGGTACAGATAGGAACTGGAAACACAGGGAATCCAGGGCAGATGATCCCATTAGGACCAGTTGTGAGAGTGGCAATACCTGGAAGGTGGAGGGAAGGGGAGGTAGAAAGGGGGAACCGATTACAAGGATCTACCTATAACTTCCTCCCTGGGTTATGGACAACAGGAAAGTCGGTGAAGGGAGACGTTGGACAGTGTAAGATATGACAAAACAATAATTTATAAATTATCAAGGGTTCATGAGGGAGTGGGGAGCAGGAAGGGAGAGGGAAAATGAGGAGCTGATATCAAGGGCTCAAGTAGAAAGTGTTTTGAGAATGATCATGCCAACCAATGTACAAATATGCTTGACATGATGGGTGGATGTATGGATCGTGACAAGAATTATATGAGCCCCCAATAAAATGATTAAAAAAGCGGGGTGTCAACAATAAGAGCTGCAGTCCTCATGGTGTCGTAGAGTATGTGTTTGACTGCTAACCACAAAGTCAGGCATTCAAGTCTCCCAGCTTCAGTGGTAGAGAAAGACGAGATTTTCTGCTCCCATAAAATTTGCAGACCCAGAAACTTGTAAGAGAAGTTTCATTCTCCCTTCCATGGTTATGGTGAGTTGTAACTAACTGTAACTCACTAAGCGGTAGTGTTATACAATAAACAGAAGTCAAAATGTTCTGAAACCCCAAATAGGTTTGTCAGAACTCAAACTCCTTTATTAAAATTAACATACTCCAATCTTGCTATAAGATGACACAACTTCATTTGTGCAACTCAAACCTCACTGCCATCCAGTTGATGTGGATTCATAGAGACCTTACAGGACAGGGTAGAACTGCTTCTGTGGGTTTCTGAGAATGTAAATCTTTGTGGGAGTAGAAAGCCCTGTCTCTCTCCCTTGGAGCAGCTGGTGGTTTAAAGCTGCTGCCCTGGTGGATTGCAGCCCAGGGTTTGACCACTATGGCAGCAGGGCTCCTCATCTGTGTACAGAAACGTTTAAAAATTGGATTATATTCCTATAAAGAAATTTGGAGTTAACCTCACCTATGAAACCTTTAATATGAATTATACATAGATTTCTATATATTAAAATGTTTACTGCATAATTTGAAGAACATTTTGACTTTAAAAATATATATGAAAACTGATATGAAGTCTTACATTTTTAACACGCTAAATCATCCTCCAACCTTCCATCTACATACCTTTCGATTTTCTTTTTTTATTTTCCACTCTTATCAAGCTGGGTTCTGGCATTGCTGGATACAATTTGTAGCCTCTGCATATGAGGATATTGCAAAGCTTCCCACACCCAAAAGGAAAACCTACTGCTATCTAATCAACTTTAACACATAGTGGCCACATAGGATAGAGATGAACTGTCACTTGGATTTCCAAATCTTTATCTCTTTTAAAGGCTGTAGAGTGACTGTTGGGCTTGAACCAGTGGTCTTTTGATTGACAGCTTATCGCATAACCACCCAGCCACCCTGGGTTCATATACAGCTTCCCTTGGAAGTCCCTTAATAGCTAATTCTTCTTCAGCTATTTCATACCTTTTGTGTCTTATCCTATAAGCTGTGGGTCTATATTCTTATATTTACAACTAGGGTTATAAATTAATAAATTAGTATAAATTAACAGCTGAATATATGGTAGAATAGCAAATCTAAGAAACTGGAGCTGATAAGGTTTATCCAATGCATTTTTTAAAAAATTGGTGTCCCAAATAACCTCAGGAACAGTTCTACAAACCAAGACAAAGCGAAAGACATTGTTGTTGTTGGGCTGTGTGATAGTCACTGGTAGGGATGGCTGTTTTAGTTGGATTTGGATTACATCGGTTTACCCGAGTCCCCACTCACCACACCTCTTGACCCTGGCCACCCCACAAAATCAGTCCCTAAATTCCATTTCTGAGATTCTACGCTTTGAGAATTGAGAAATACAGATGCAAAAGTTCAATAACTGACTCATATTCAAGAAGTAAGTCTAATTTTACATGGGCTACCCTTTGTTACCAGTTAATATTACACTATTCTTTCCATACCCTGAGTGTACCTCAACGTTTGCCCAAACGTTGCTTTGGAAAGATCCATTTTAAATGGAATTTTCATTGTTTTAGAAAGACTCAGAGTGCAGTAGTTAATCAGGTCAACTTCAACTAGACCATGTGATGTTACATCTTGGTGATTAACCTCCTTCCACTTCCTTCCTGTATTAGTCAAATGAAAGTCATCACCGTATTTATATAGACTTTATAGGATGTAGGTCAAATGAGTTAATAAATGCAAAACACTCAAAATAATGCCCGCCACATCTTACTTATAAGTAAATTTTTTTCTGTCAGAAAAAAAAATTGATAATTACTTTATGAATTAAACTATGGTGAGCAAGCACTCGATTACTGAATGAAAGGTTGGTGATTTGAATCCACAACTGCTTTTCGGGAGGGAGAACGGACAGTCTGTGTTCATGAAGGTGTACAGCCTTGTGCAAAGATAAACTAGTGGCCATCTATGAAACAAGCCCACATGGGAGAAGCACACTAGCCCGTGTGATCATGAGGTGTTCCCGGGACCAGATAAGACGCATCAGAAGACCTCAAACACATAAACAAACAAAATATATTGTTGAGAACAAGGGGGTTGGAGCAGAGACCCAAAACCCATTAGTAGACAATGCGACGTCCCCTTACAGAAGGGTCACAAGGAAGGGATGAGCCAATCAGGGCACAGTATAGCACCGATCAAACAGACAATATTCTTCTGGTTCTTTGAGGCTTCTTCACCCTCTACCATCATGACCCCAGTCCTGTCTTTCACTGCTGGCTAGACAGGGGCATATGCACAAGTATAGATAAGAGCTCATGACACATGGAATCCTGGAACAGGAGTGGAACTAGTGATAGCAGGAGGGTAGGGGGAAAGGTAGGGAGAGGAGGGGAGGAAGGGGAAACTGATCCCAGTGTTTGACACATAACCCACTTATCCCCAGGGGGCAAGCAGCAGAAACCATGGCGGAAGGGAGACAGTCATTGGTGTAAGATATGAAAATATCAATAATTTATAATTTATCAAGGGGTCACAAGGATGGAGCAGAAGTGAAAAAAGAGGAGCTGATTCCAAGGGCTCAATAGAAAGTAAATATCTAGAAAATAATGATGGCAACATATATACAAATATGCTTGATTCACTTGATGTATGGATTGTTATAAGAGCCCCCAATAAAATTACATTTTAATAATTTTTAAAAGTTAACTATAAAACATAAATTAACAGCCTTGGCAATCACATGCGGGCAGTTCCACTCTATCCTACAGGGTTACTAGGAACTGGGATTAACCCAATCCCAGAGGGTTTGGGCTTTTTTTGGTTAGTGGGTTTTTTTGTTTGTTTTGTGGTTGCCTGCAAGTGCATCACAGATTTGTCTATGTTGACATTGAGATATCAAGACCACTATTAAATTGGAATAGGTAAAATGGTCATTTCCATTCTATTTATTCTAATTCACTGAATGATTTTAACCTTAATTTTAAACCTAACTGGGCTGTTTTATTTGCTTATCTTTATTAAAAGAAGATAACGTTTCTAAAATATTCTGATTTTTAAAAAATTATGATTTCCTATACTAAAAGATCTGGTTTTTGTCATCTTCTTATGGGGAATTGTTTAATCGTATTAGCCATTTAGAAAACATAGTTCATATAATCAAATAGCCATCTTTAGCTCCCGTCTTCCCTTTCAAACTCATAACATCGTTTATTCTATGTAATGGCACTTGCTGCTTATTCATGATTATGGAAAAGTATTGTTCAGTCATCATGTGAAAATGACAGTTAATTTAAATAGTATTAATGATGACCTGCTTACTGTTGGAGACTTTCATTTCAACCTATCTTTTTTTGGTAGTAGACGGTGGTGGTGGTGGTGGTGGTGGGAGGTATGTATGTGTGTGTACAATACGTAGGCAGATTGTTATTTATATGTTTGAGGACATTCCATAACATTTTCCCTGCAAAGTAAATGAGTATTTCCAAACATTTTTCATATGATTTTTAAAATAATTCATATAGTTGCAAAACATAACGTTTCATGAGAAATCCCATGATCTGAGGTAGTAATTGGGATGGAATGCAGCCATTACAGTGGGGAAAAAAAGATTCTTTGGCAGGGAAAATAATTAATTATAAAATTCCAGATGGGTTCTTATTTTTGGCATGCAATATTTGTTTGGAAATACATTGTCATTAAGTTTCACAAGGCAGGAAACTCCATCTGGTATTTGTATGTTTCGATGAGAAGATGCTTGGATTCTCCCATTGTCATTTCTCACCCATATCTATCAAATCTCTCACTCTTGGTTAAATTTAAATAAAGTTTATGCAAATTCATAGTGATTAAAATATATCTAATGGCTGAGATAAGTGAGGACACATTAAATTAGGAGTGGAATGAAATATGACCTTATAAAATACCTTAACATGTTAATAGGTATTTTGAAAAAGTATGTCCATATGTGTGTGTATGTATACGCAACTTCCCACTCTATAGAGAAGGTAAATAGATAGATGATATAGAGATGGATGAATAGACGAACCGATAGACGGACAGAACAGACAGATAGATAAATAAGTGATAGATAAAAAGGAGCTCTCATTGCACAGTGGTTTTGCATTGGACCATTAACCACAAGGTCAGCAGTTTGAAACCACCAGTGGCTTCTTCCTAGTCGTGTAAACAGTTCCAGTCTGGGAGAACTCAGAGGGGTAGTTCTGCCTTGTTCTCTAGGGTTGTTGTGAGTCACCCCTGACTCAATGACAATGATATATCTATACCTATACCTATATCTATCTGCCTATCTAGCTAGTTATCTATCTATCTACAAATGAATGGCTTTTGAAAGAAAACATTTGGTTTAGGTTCACTATTAGAAAATGTTAATAGTCAACAATTTCACCCGATGCTCCTTGATTCCACCATTCATCCAATAAGTGGCCAAGGGAACCAGACCCTCGTGCCCACTACACGAAAGATGTACTTTGTAGCACAAAGAGCGGTTCTGCGTGCTTCTGCAGAAAAAGCTGAAAGGAGCAATATTAAACGCTTAAACACACACAGTGAGACTTTTCAGAGCCTTTAAACCATAATGTGCATAGTGAATTTTTAATGAGTGATATAAAATAGGATGAATGCTTTCAAGGTGTGACAATAGGGACTTTTCAGATGGCATTTGGCTGAATGGCTTGGGAGACCAGGAGGGGCTGCACCAAGGAGTTGTCATTTGAACTAGGCTTTGGGGGACGTCTTCCTTTTCTCCATATAAAATTCATGCATTCTCATTTAGAAAATGCAGAAAGGTTGGAATATGAAAAAAAAGAAATGTGTTCTAAACTAATTATTGTAAAATGTGTGTGTCTTCTAACCATGTTAGGTTATAAAATACCCATTTTTCCTTTTCTAACCTGATCTGTTTATGTAGTCAAAGAGCATGATCCAACAATTACATGCCTGCTGACTTATTTTTTTTATATCCTGAAGAAGTTTTCCAGAATGTTACTTAAGAGGCTATAATTATTTAATTTTTCAATTGCACTTAAACATTTCAGTTCTTTTTCCTTTCAAATGAGGCAAACAAACAAATTCAGGGATTGGTTCTTGCTCATAGGTAGTCCCAGGACTAGCAGCATCCACATCACCTAGACAACTCCGAGGGACAATTCTTTGTGTGTGTGTTTATTTTCTAACAATTTTGTTGACATGTAATATAATTCATGTATCAGATATTTAAAAGTATACTCATTACACCAATCAATTTTAAACCATTTTATACCCATTATTGTTAGCTCCCCATTACCCTCATAACTCTAAGGAATTATTACTCTAGTTACTGTCTTTCTAGATTTACTTATGCTGGATTTCATATGAAGATAATTAAATTTTAAAAATGATGGCAACAAAACACAGAAAAACCTCAATCCAATAGAAATTAGCGCAAACGAAAAATGAGTCAAAGGGAAAACAAAGGATAAGATGTTAAATTTTAACCGAACTATATCCACAGTAAGCCACTTTCCAAAGCACTGAAAGACTATTCACATCCCTAATCAATGTTCCAGGGAAATTCAATGGAGGCTTAATTCAAGTGGGGATTGACAAATGGATTTGGGGATTTCAATGTCATCTGTTTCCTTCTGTAAACGGAATGCACCGGATTTAAGCCCTAATGTAATCCCTTCCTCTGATCTTGGATTTGAATATTTATAATAGTTGGATAGTATAGTTCAGTGTGCACTTTTGTGGACTTACCTGACACTTAAATTAGATGGCTGCTTGTTTTAAGACAACCTTTTAAGACTCCACACATTATTCTTTCTGGTAACTGGGCACCATCTGATTTCTTCACCACACGGTGCTATAGCAACCATATATTCAGTAATCACTTCAGGAGAGCAAGAATTAAGGTGGGCCATATCATAAGATCTAATTTTACTTAGAGTAGGGCATATGAATTTAAATTGAGCTCATATACATTCTTTATTTTCTTAAAAAATTAAGTTTTCGTAACATAATTCATGTAAAATAAGTCAATGTTTTTTTATTAAAGAGTTGTGTGATCATCACTACAATCAATTTTGGAGTATTTTCCTTTTTTCACAGTTTTATTTTATTGCATACATATAATTGACATATCATATAGTTTCATAGTTTGATTACATCAAGAAGAGTTGTACATCATCACCACACTCAATTTTGGAATATTTTCTTCATTTTTTAAGTACTTTTATTAGGGCCTCTTTCATCTCATTATCACAATCCATACATTCATCCAGTGTGTCAGGCACATTTGCACGTATGCCACCATCATTTTCAAAGCACTTTCTTCCCACTTGAGCCCCTGATAGCAGCTCCCCATTTTCTTTCCCCTCCTTCCCCACCCACCTTTACTCACAAATCCTTGATAAGTTATAGATCATTTTTTCCATATCTTATATCATCCTCCATCGCCCCTCACCCACTTTTCAGTTATTCGTCCCTCTGGGAGGGGGTTCTAAGTTGATCCTTGTGATTGATACCTCCTTTCTCCCCCACCCTCCCCTAATCCTCCTGCTATCTCTACTCTCCTTGTTGGCCCTGAGGGGTTCATCTATCCTGGATTCCCAGTGTTGCAGGCTCTTATCTGTAGCAGTGTGCATGTTCTGGTCTAATCCGATTTGTAAAGTAGAATTGAGGCCATGATAGTGGGGCGAAGGAAGCACCAAAGAGCTAGAGGAAAATTGTGTGTTTCATCGGAGGTGTACTGCACCCTCATTGGCTAATCTCGTCCCTGTGACCCCTCTGTGAGGGGATGTCCAATTGCCTACAGATGGGCACTGGGTCTCCACTCATTGCTACCACCACCCCCCAAATCACCTTGGGTATGGTTTTATTCTGGGTAGAGACATTTTAAGGACCCATTCTAAACCCACTAAATCAGTGGTTAGAGGGTACTATGTAACTCATAATATGATCATACCATCACACAAATATTAATATGCAATTATAATTATTTTAATTATTATTTATTCAATGCGAAATTGATCTAAAGTGTTAACAGTTTCTAGTGTTCATTTTCAGTTACCTTTAGCATAGTGTAAAGGGAGTGCTTGTGGTGCTCTTGGGTAAGTTCTCAACTACCCAACTACTATGAGGCGGGCAGCTTCCCAAAATAGTTACGGCCTTGAAAACCCACTATAATGTCACTCTGAGTCAGAAAGGACTTGCCGTCCGTGGGGGTGTTTTGATTGACCTAAGGGTGTGTCAAAATGTAGCCGAAGAACTGGTTGCCGGAGTGCTGACAACTCCGTTTGCTGCACGGATCTGTGTGCCACAGAGGTGTCGTAGCTGTGACTTTTCTTTCTTCTTTTTTTTTTTCACTCCGGCTCATAGCACGCAGGGACACCCACCCCCGGCACGGAACCCCAACTACTTTAGCCACCGCCTTCTCCTGCTTCCGGCTGTGACTTTTCATAAGCCGACTGGCACACCTATCTTCTCACGTGCTTCTTGTGCGTTTGAGCCGACAACCTCTGGGCTCGGAGCGGAGTGCCCCTTCCAGGAACCCAGGCAGCCTTTGCAGAAGAGGCTAATACTGTTCATTGAATGCCTGCTTCTTGAATTTGCCTCATTATCTTTTGTAATTTAGTTTTTCAAACGGTTCTAGGGGGCCAAATTAATATTAATTTCTTTATAACAAACTCACTGCTGTGGCGTTGCTTTAGACTCGCAGTGAACCCATAGACGGGAAGAGAACAGGCCCACAGGGCACCCAGTCTGCAGAGCTCCCTGCTGGCGCACCTCCTCATCCTTCTCCCCGGGAGCAGCCCGGAGTTTGAACCTTGATCGCAGTCCAGTGCTCAATGCCGGGCGCCACTACATCTCCTTTTTTGCTGTCTAGAAAGCTTATGTTTCCCTTTCTGAATTTGCGTTAGGTTTTTTTAATTGTGCTTTTAAAAACAGCATCAGAATGCATTTCTAACTCCTTTTTGAACCCTCCGGTCTGGTTGACGGTAAGCCTCTGATTTGCAGGTTTAGTTCTCCTGCCTTCTCTCTTAAAGCCCCAGAAAGCACAGGTTCCTGCAGGTCCCCAGTGCACAAGTCCCACTTACGTTAGTTTCCTTACTGAACGTTTACAATAATCTGTCTGTATTTCGCTCCTGGCATCCCTGGGAGGGGCAACGTCTTGACTGCTACCCAAAAGGTTGGTTATTTGACTTTACCTCGAGTTGAGCTCAACCGAGAAGTAACTCAGAGGAAAGGCCTGGCGAACTGCTTGTAGAAACCCAGTGCTCAAAATCCTGAGGCGTACACTACTACTCCCAAACGGATGGCTCCGTGCGTCAGAGGCAGGCAAAGACAGAGCCGTTTGTTTTTGTTTATCTCATTCCTTTGTCATTTCTAACTTTTATTTTTCTCTCATGCCACTTTCAGCTGACCGGTGTGCTGGTTCGGAATGTGGACGTGTATGGGCGGAATGGCTGGAACGGGATTTGAACGGTGGACTTGAGTCTGATATCCTTGCGCTCCTCCTCCTCTGTCTCCCGGAGTTCTTGTTTCATCTCAGCCGGGTGTCTTGGCCTCATATCCTGCCCCCCTTTTTCATCTTAACCCGTTGTCCCTTCATCTCAGCTTGTTCTATTTTGTGGCTTTCTTTTCCTGTTTACCAAAGCACTGTCTTCCTGAATCAGATTAAGCCTGATAAATAGACTTCTAAATTTTTTCCTGGTTTCCATTATAAACGACGCTCAGAGGTCTGCTCTTCCTGCTGTCTTCAGGATGTTGTTCCCTTTCAATTTTGCCCCAGGAAGGGTTCGTAGGTTACATTTTTGTGTGTGTGTCTTTTCCATTTATTGAAACTGTGATGAAAAGCACCCAGACTTAGTGTTTACAGTTACTGGATTTCTTTTGGGTCTGAATATCTGGGTTAAACTCTAATCGGCTAGACCAATCCCAGTGTCTGTACACTGCCCATCTGTGTGGTGATCCCAGACACGGGGTGACTCTTTTATCCCTGTGCTGTTTACCTGAATCTCTGGACCAATCAATTGCATTAAAACCTTCAGTCCCACCATGCCTTTCGACTAGGTCTCTTTTTCTATCACCCTGTCTATGGCACTTTCAACAGAGCCCTGGTTGCATAGTGGTCATGCATTGGGCTGCTAACTGCAAGGTCAGCAGTTCAAAAATCATTGCCTGCCCCTTAGGAGACAGACAGCTCTATTTCCCTAAAGAGTTATAATTTTGGAAAGCCACTGGGGCAATGCTACCCTGTCCCATAGTCACTGTGAGTTCGAATCAACTTGATGGCAGAGTTTTTGGTTTTTCGGATAACACCTTAGAAACCAAACCAAACCAATTGCTCTCCAGTCAATTACTCCACATATAGATAATATAAGACAGAATAGATCTCAAGTAGTGTTTCAAAGTTTGTTAATATTTATGGAATCATATTGTCCTATCTTTGTCCACCAGAGCAGTTAGTAGATTTCAGTACCAACTTCCTGGTTACCCACTTGCTTTAACCTTGGCACGACTGTAACTTTAGACAGGAGCTTTTACAATTGCAGTCTCTGTGTGGGTACAGGTAGACTCAAGATGGTGGGGATTGTGCTTTGGTTCCTTAAACACATCACTGTACACACTGCTTGGCTTTTCTTCCATAAACGCTTGTTGACTGGATTTGCATGCCTTTAGGTTATTGAGGATAGACAGTCAGGGCATACACAGTTGCAGAGTTTAGAATATTTAGTAGCCCACACCGTATCTCCGAAATGGATTGTTGTTGTTAGGTGCCGTTGAACTAGTTCCAACTCATAGCAACCCCGTGTGCAACAGAGTGAAACACTGCCCAGTCCTTCAACATCCCCACAATTGTTCTTACATTCACGCTTCTTGTGGTAGCTACTGTGCCAATCTCTTTGGTCCAGGGCTTTCCTCTTTGGGGCTCCCCACTACTTTACCAAGCATGATGTCGTTCTCCAGGGTCCCGTTTCTCCTGACCATATCCCGAAATTACATGAAATGAAATCTCATCATCCTTACCTCTAAGAAACATTCTGGCTGCATTTGGCACAAGATGGGTTTGTTTGTTCTTTTTGGAAGTCTCTGTGTCTTTCAATATTCTTCGTCGGCACCAGAATTCCAATGCAGCTATTCATTTGTGGTCTTCTTTATTTACTGTCAAACTTTCACATGCATGTGAGGCGCACTGAAAATATCCTGGCTTGGATAGGCACACCTTCATCCTCAAAGAAACATCCTTGCTTCTCCACATTTTAAGGAGGTCGTACACAGAAGATTTACCTACTGCAATGTTTCCCTTGATCTCCTGACTGAGCACTGATTATGGATACAAGCAAGATAAAGTCCTTGACCCTGTCGATGTTTCTCCACTAATCATGACATTATCTATTGGTCCAGTTGGGAGGATTTGGGTCTTCCTTGATTTTCACCAGCAAATGCTTCAAGTTCTCTTCACATTCAACAAGCAAGCTTGTATTGGCTGGATATCACAGGCTGATTTTTAAGCCTTCCTCATTCCACAAAGAAGAGCCAGGGATGTGAGAAGTTGGAAGCAGAAGCACACTTAAGGACAGGGAGAGACTCAGAACAGAAAAGCAGGATGCAAGGGACTGTGGGCATTGCCCCATCTGGCCCCTTGTCTCCACAGCTTGTTGTCCTCTCCCTGCAGGGACAGGTGAGCTCACAGAGCAACAGGAAAGCTGTTCTCTCCTACCTCAACAGGTAGAGTGAAATCACATTAATTGAACAAAACAAGCTTGTGTTAACATACCCACAGAACTGTCTCCTCTGAAGAAAGAAGACATTTTACTTTCTGGAAGCTTTTTAAAATTTAAGTTTATGCTGGCTGGTAGCCAGTTTCTGATTGCATCTGAATAATACAGTACATGTTTTGAAATCTTTAATGTCCGTCACCATGTTCAAAATGTCTTCAAATAAAAAAAATTATTCCATTGTGACAAATTTCTGGCAAACTCAGGTTATATCTTTCTTATATTTTATCCGGCACTTGATATGGCCATCACAAGCAGTGTGCTAGAAGGCATTCCTGCTATTATATTAATTGTCTCATTCTCTGAGACAAGGTATTCCTCTTTAGGGCAGTGGATCACCCATGAACGCAGTCCTGAATGAGGCAGTGGAGATGGCCCCGTGTCCGGGTTTGTGCCCACAGGAAAGCAAGTGTGAGGGCACCCCACGGAATGAGGGGCCAAGCCACGGAGAAATACCACCGAGTCCCAAAGCATTGTATGTTTCCAAGAAGTTAGAATGTCTCAACAAGGGAACATAGAGGATCTCAAGGCATTCTAATCCCTCCTGACTCCAAAGAAGCCATATGTTTTAGCATGCTTTTGATTTCATTTGGGGTTGGGATTTCTAGGTTAGGACCTAGCTTGTGTAAATAAAGCAAAACCTGACAAGATGCAGCTGATCCCTCCAAGTGAGGTATTGGAAGAAGAGTTGATTGAAAATGCTATATACTCTCAAGTGTAGAATTTCATTTGATGAAGAAGATAACTTGTCAATTTGGCATATTAACCTAAATCATCAAAGGGCATTTCTAGACACTAATCTCAGGACTCAATGTCAAGAGCAAGCTGAATTGAACTCTGATCTGACTATCAATAAAGTAGGCCATCAATTTATGTTTGCTGCATCGATGTGTAATTTTACATAGTTCTTGGGCTTCATCCTAATAGTGTCAGGACCTAACACCTTGGTAGGTAATTATACATTCACAAATGCTCAAAGAATGGGCAGGGGAGGAAGCTTAGGTTAATGTACTGTTCTTGAACTGGTGCAACATCTGATCATGGATATGCTAGTCTCCTGCCTACCATCTTCATCTTAATGAAGCCTACACGCTTCATCTTAATGCCAATTACTTCCTCCTGAAACGCGGATCTCACCAAGGCACTCTTCTGTTAAAATAATCCTTCTCCCTAAGGAGGAATCCAAGCTCTTTAATATGGAAGCTAACTCACTGGAATATATAACCACAAACTGTCTTTCCCTTCACCTTTGCATTTTGATTAATGCCAGACGAGTCACACTTTCCACTCTCCCTCTACTGAGAAAGATGGGGTTTCCTACTCCCATAAACAGCTCCAGCCTCAGAAGCTCACAGGCAGGCCTACCCTACCCTCTAGGGTTATGAGTCCGCATGCACTTAATGGACGTAAGTCTGTGGCATCCACTTAACGGAAGTAAGTTTTGTGTTGGGTTTTTTTTTTAAGTTTGGGTTTTAATAATAATACTTTTCTTCTAATCATTTTATTGGGGACTCTTACAGATCTTATAACATTCCAGGCATCAATTGTACATATGTTGCCATCCTTATTTTCGAAACGTTTACTTTCTACTTGAGCTCCTTTTTTCACCCCCCTCCCCATCCCCATCCTCATGACCCCTTGATCAGTTATCAATTATTATTGTCTTCATATCTTCTATCAACCTGTCTCCCTTCACCCATGTTTCTTTGTTCATCCCCCATAATAATTTTCTTTCAGCTCAAAATGCCCAATAATCGGCACCCCCTTTTGGATTTCATTTATCCTGCAAACCCAGCTTAAAATATTTATTTTCTATGAAGCCTTTCTGACATACAGAATTAGGGCTAACCACTCCTGTCTCTGTGCCCCCAGTCTCTGAGCATGTTTTTGTGTGTGTTTGTGTGGCCACTTATATGTAAGAGTGTGCTTAACTTTAAGTATTAAGTATATTTGAAGTACCGATTTTTATCATTATTTTATTTTTTCTTTAAGTAAGGAAGCGCTGACTGCTCTTTTGTGAATAAAAATGACTTGCTGAGTTCAGAAGTATTTCATTATATTGTTGTTTGAAAGGAAAAAAGCTGAACACCAGATAATAAGAAAATGGTTAAGTGTTCCTTGAGTTGCATAAATTATATGTGATTGGCTGCAAACTTATAAATAATAGGTTTACACCAACCCAGGGCGCTGTTGAAGAAAGATTGGGCAGTCTGCTTCCACAGTCAGTGATGGAATTCACCCAGTTTGCCGGTTCATACCTAATTTTTTGCTGCGTTCAATGAACCTATGGTTAACGGGACACTTACAATCAAAATTCTATCTAAGGTGGTTGGCTGGGCAGCTGCCGAGGTTGGAAAATCACCATTTTACATTCCTTATTACTTTTTAATGACTACCTACAGAACAGTGCATTCTACGTGCCCATAGTTATTCTGTCCTTAGGTATAAAACCTTAGAACTATGCTGGTAATATTCATTTCATAAAACTTGTCGCACATTTGATGAATCTTACATTTTTATTCCCTTGTGTTTGTGACTTCAGTAAACAAACATAATGTAAAGAGAAAAAGTGTCGATCAGCCTTGTGTTGCACCCCAAATGAATGCAATTCCTGAAAGTGTTCAAAGAGCTAAACATATTGTCACACACTTGCTGTAAGTTCAGCAGATGTATAAAGGGGCTTTTCCAAGATGAACATAATATAGTTAGAGAAAACAAGTCGCCTGCTTGTAGTAGGTCAAACACAATGGCTATTGTCTACTTAGCCTACTTCAAAAGCAATGAGGTCCCACTCCTGTAGTGAAAACATGATGAAGGATACATTGCACAGTCTGAGATGCTTGGAAACAAGCAAAAATATTGCAAGCCAGAACACCAATCAAAGGTTTTATTGGTTTTGGTCAGGTATTATTTAATATTTTATTAATGTTCCATTGATATTTGAAAAATATTTCTTTTAGCATGATTTAATTTTGCATACCTCTTTTAATGTTCTTATTTAAGTATTAGCTGTATGAAATAATAAATACCTTGTGATACCCAAAGTTTTTTTTTAAATACTTGGCACGGTCATCATGACGATGAACCTGTTAAATCATCTGAATGCCACCACAGCATAAAGTTATGGCGATGGAGCGGTTCTTCTGTGTTACAGACGGGGCGACAGGGCCTGGTCTTCCAGGAAATTTCTTATGACTTTTGAATAATGACTATGTGCTTTTTGTGGTGGCTGTTAATCAATATCTAGCACAGCAACAATGACAGATCTGGTGCTTTCCCCCAAATTATCAGTGTAACGCGAATAGCAACATGGGGAGATGTATAATACAATGGCCGGTTAAGGGGGAAGGTGGTGCAACAACTCTGCATGCAATAGCCGTGCCTGTGGCAGCTACATCTAACTACGGAAGACAATGAGTCACTTGAATAAATATGCACATGTATAATAGCTTAGTATAAAATCTTATATATTTACTGTATATCTCCTTGACTTTTCTTAAAATGTTATTTATGCCATGGAAGTAGGAAGAAATGCTAACTGCAAACCAGGCCCACGTTTTGACATTACCCAGTCACAAACTCAGAGACTGTATCCACCCTGTAACCATATAACAAGCTACAATTTACTAATTTGCATGATGGATTTTTCAGGTCACCAGGAGGAAATTATCTTGGGGAAGTGCTCCTTTTCAGTACTTTGATATTAGAGGTCAGTTTTGGTATTGTAAGAAAATTACTTTACATTAGTCATCATCAGGGCATACATGATCTCTATTAAAACAAACCAAGATACTGATGGCAAATAAAGGGTACTAGTATTGATATACACATGGCAGGTTTGGGGATGTGTCATCTCCTGCCCTCTGCAGGGCTGCGGTGCTCGTCATCAGTTGCTGATGGTGTTGGCAGCTGTCGGCTGTCACAAGGTTAACTCTCCAGGTAGAATCCTCAAGAAAGTCGCCTGATCAAGATTAGGCCCTTTGCCTGAGAGGAAGCAACTTGCAGCCAAGGAAGCCATGATGTAGCAAACACATTATGTCTTGGTCTCTTTGCTCCAAACTGAGACACCTGAATGGCCCATCTCAGCTCTAGAGTTCCGTTGTGATTGAGAGGTTTGAGAGACAACTCAACTTCTCCCTCTGCCTGTTTCTGCTTCCTATACCTTTCTACTGTCCACTAAACTTGTGCCTGAAGATATCCACCTCATATCCGGCTTTCCAGAGATTCTGATCTAAGATAATTAAATTAGCCTCAAACTGAAATTTGGGAACTGATTATATTTAAGAAAATGTATGTTCTGTGAAGTATGCTTTTCCAGCTTGGGAATAAAATGTTATTCTTCCTTATTTCCAAGGAATTGTGCCCAAAGTACAAGTGTTTTAGAGATATGAATATTTTTAATATTGATAACAGTATTTTATGGTCTCAACAGTATGAGGTTGATGCTATTTCAATATTAGTTCCATTTTCAGATGAGAAACCGAGACTTTGTGTTGTATGTTGACCTTACAAAAGTGGCAAAACTAGTTAGTGGAGCCAGGTTTGTAGTTCAGGGATGCAGTGAGCACTTACCATATGCGGTCTCTACAGAGCACATCACTGTACGAAACCTATACAAGTACAACTGATGTGCTTGTATGGCATTCCCACACAGTGCTCCAACAAACTATGAATAAACGAGACTCAGGCCTGAGGTGGTGAAATCGCGATCCTTTCTTTTCTTCAGCCAATATCCGATGAAAGTTCAGGGAAGAAAAGGTTCAACGTAAAACCATTAGGAAAATACAGCTACTCACTGCTACCTAGAGATGGTGATTGGTGCATTTATGACCAACCGACGTTATTCTCAATATGCCTTACAGCGAAATAAAACGCTACCCCTGCACGCTTCAGGGATTGCAAACTTCAAGTGCAGAGAAGACCAGGCCCTTTTCTGAGTCGTGCTGCAAGGCAGATTTTAGAGTACAAATGCTATTTACATTCACGAGAGGCCATTTTTAACCTGCATGTCCTTCCGATGGGCGCCTCGTTCAGAAAGGGAGAGCAGCTGAGGCACCGCTGCCTAAAGGCAACACTCTTCATACAGATACTGCTGCATAAAGGCTGACTTTAGAGGAAAGACAATAGCTACTAAAAAGGACAAGAACATAAAATATAGAGATAACCTGGTCCTGAGAACTGAAAGTGTATGTGTGTGTGCACGTGGTGCTGGCACTTTCCCACCAACCCCAGTAAGTGTAGTCCGTTCATCTCTGAAAGCCATGAAGTGTCTCGGGTTCTCCTTGGCAATCATGAAACTCAAAACTCCTTCGACAAGCCCTGGCATGCCCTCTAAACTAAATGTGGGGTTCAAGAATAGAAGGGCATTTGCCACAAGTAGTTCTATTTTCTTAACCACTTATGAGTGTGAATGCTTACTGTTAATTTTAGATATATGTTATTAAGACAAACCAATATTCGAGTTAGCAGTTAGTGAATCTGCAGTAAAAAAAAAAAAGAGAGAGAAGTGAAAAATTCCTACTTGCCTTTTCTAGGACTAACGGTCAATCTTTACATGGTTAAGGGAATGTGTCCATCTTACCAGATGTTTGTGATGAGAATTCGTATTTATGTTCTGTACATGGACTGAATGGTTCCAGAAGAGAGGAAAATTTGATTTGTCTACTTAACATATCAGATTATCTTTTTAAATGCTGACAAAGTAAAAAGTTTTCCTTTCTTTCCCAAACTTTTCCAGTTAATCTCTTTTAAGTTTCTATAGATACATGACACATTTCTTGCAAATGAAACTTGCTACTTGAAAATCACAGAATTCACAACAGATATACAAGGTAGAAATGTGAATACATATGAGTCTAATTCTATTCATTATATCTCCAGTTGCTTTGTAATTTCAAACTGTCCTTAACTTTAAGCTTCCGAGTTGCTAATCTGACCTCCCTTCTCCCAATTTGTTCTTATACCTATAAGTATAAACCAACTCCTACAATTTGCTAATTTAATATAATATTTTTATTTATTATACATAAGTGCTTCACAAATGTATCTATATTTCCTAAATCTCTTTCCACCAGTTCCAAATCAACTTCATGGAATATCCTTTGTCAATCCAAAATGAAATCGTCTTTTCAATATGGTGATTATAATGATGATGGACATAATTTAAGAGATTGCTCAGGCCTGTCAAAATTGTAGCCAAATCACACTGGCTCTCTTCTGTGTTCGACTGTTTTATCCATGTGATAATGTTTGCTCATGGATTACTCCTTTATGCTCTCTCTCGCCTGTCCTTAGTGCTCACTGTAGAGTGCAGCACGCTGGTGGAAGAGGTTGCCCCTGCCTGTCAATGCTCAAAGCCCTGCCCGATCGTTTTACTGCCATATTCATTTTCTTGGTGAATGTAACCAAGACCTTCCCACACCAAACCAAAATCATCGAATCGATATCAATGCTTAGAGGCTTTTTACAGGGTTTCCTGTGGACCTGCTGGGGGATATAAACCAGCAACTTTCTGGTTTCAGCCCCATGCCTTCGTGGCAGAAACATCAAGGTCCTTATCAGAAGCATTGCAGGTCACTAAATATCCATGAATTACTCTTGACTCCACCACTTGTCTCTGTGTTTGTCATACTGCGGTGGCTCGGGTGGTGTTATGATGCTGGGAGCTATATGTCAGTGATATTTCAAGTGCCGGCAGGGCCACCCAAAGCGAACACATCTCACCAAACTCCCAGGCGTACAAGAGACTACAAAACAGACAGAGGTTGTTCATTTCAGAGGACGTAGACACTGAAAAATCCAATACACAGCATCACATTATCAGGCCCTAAACACCCGATGAATAGATTCAGAGCTTTGTCAGAGACGGCGCCAGAAGATGGGCACCTCAAGGTGGAAGGCCCTCAAATTATGACTGAGGAAGAACTTTCCTGAACGTCAAGTCCACTGTAATGAGAAGGACGGAATAATCCTACGGGAGTAAAGCCCGAGGGACCTTGTGCAGATAGGGTATGACTCAAAATGAGAAGAATCAGCTGCAAACATCAATTAATAATCCAAACGTGGAATGTATGAAGTCTGAATCTAGGAAAATTGGAAGTTATTAAACAGTAAACAGAACACATAAAATTGATATTCTAGGCATTGATAAACTGGAATGGACTGGTCCTGGCACCCATGAATCAGAAAATCACATATTTTACATATCCATGACTGACACAATGAAGAGCAATACCTTCACATCCATCTTCAAAATGGACATTTCCAGTACTATCTTGAAGTAAATCCTGTCTGGTAAGATTACAGCTATCTGTCTTCAAGGAAATCCAAACAATACACCTAGTATTCAAATAGATGCAATAACCACTACAGCCAGTGATGAAGAAATTGAAAATCTCTACCAAAATGTCTTGAGTCTGAAATTTATCCAACATGCAATCGAGATGCATTGATAATCACTGGCAGTTGGAATCAAAGATGACTGAGCAGCAGCTGGAAAACATGGCTGTGGTGATAGAAAAGGAGATGGAGATCACACGGTAGACTTGGTAAGACCAACTTCTTCACTGCAAATCCCTGTTTCCGGCAACACAAAAGGCAGGTGGAGTTCTCCCACTGGAACAGACAGGAACGGAACTGCCTACATCTGTAGGAAGAGCTGCTGGAGGAGCTCATTATGTGCAGCCAAAGCCAGGTCCGCCGTGAAACACATCATCAATTGCTCATTCCTAAGTTCAGACTGAATTTGAAGAAGACGACAGCACGTTCGAGAAAGCCAAAATATGACCTTGAGTCGATCCCAATTGAATTTTGATAACATCTCAAGAACAGATTAGATGGATTAAACACTAATGAAAGAACATCATACATGAAGAAATGAAAAGGTAATTTAAAATATTTTAAAAATAATTTTATTGGGAAAAAGAGGACCTGATGCGAGGGGCTTAAGTGGAGAGCAAATGCTTTGAGAATGATTGGGGCAGGGAATGTATGGATGTGCTTTATACAATTGATGTATGTATATGTATGGATTGTGATAAGAGTTGTATGAGTCCCTAATAAAATGTAAAAAAAAGAAAAGGAAAAAAAAAGAAAATGATTAGGGCAAAGAATGTACAGATGTGCTTTATACAATTGATGTATGTATATGTATGGACTGTGATAAGAGTTGTATGAGCCCCTAATAAATTGTTTTTTAAAAAAAGAAACACAGGAAAAAAGAAATAATTTTATTGGGGGCTCATACAACTCTTATTACAATCCATACATCCATCCATTGTATGTCAAGCACATTTGTGCATTTGTTGCCCTCATAATTCCCGAAACAGTTGCTTTCGATGTGAGCCCTTGATATCAGCTCCTCTTTTCATTCCCCTCCATCCCTGTTCCCCCTTCCTCAAGAACCTTTGATGATTTATACATTATTATTATTTTGTCACATCTTACATTGTCCGATGTCAGGAAAGAAAAAGCTGTCAACCTGAATGTCAGAAGAGACTCTGAGACTTGAGCTTAATTGTAGCACAGATAAGACAAATGGAAGAAATGATGTCCAACAGCTGAACAGATGATTGCCAAGGAAAGCTCGAGAAGGCAAGGTCAAATCTTATCATTAGAAGGGCAAGGACCTAGAGGAAGAGAACCCAAGGGTACGAACAAGCTCGGCTTCTCTTCAACTGAAAGAACCAAGAAAAAAATCCAAACATCAGGTTGCAATATTGAACGTTTCTGTGGGGACTCTGACTAACTTTGGATAGCCTTGATAAAAATAGGAATTCCAGAACTCTTAATAGTGCTCCCTGGGAACCTGTCTGTGGATCAAGAAGTACTTGCGTGTAGAGACCAAGGAGCACTGCATGGTTCAAAATGAGAAAAGGTGTGTGTCAGGGCTGTCTCCTCTCACCAGATGTCTTCTTCCTTCATGCTGGGAAAATAATCAAAGGATCTGGATTATATTCCAAAGAATGAGGCATTCCGCTCAGAGGAAGGCGTATTAACAACCTGAAACCTCCAGAGGACACAATTTTGATGCTGAAAATGAGGAGGACTTGAAGCACTTACTGATGAAGATCAAGGATAGTCGTCGTCACTTTGGATTACAACTCAATGTAAAGAAAACAAATCCTACATCCTCAAAGATCTCTTCTTGCTTGGATCCACACTCAAGACGCAAGGAGGCGGCCATCAGGAGATCAAAGCACATATTTCATTAAGTAAATCTGTAACACAAGACCTCTTTAAAGTTTTGAAAAACAAGGATGTTACTTTAAGGTGTACACAGTGCCTGATCCAAGCTATGGCATTTTCTATCACTTTAATGCCTTGGACATTGAATAAGGAAGATGAAAGAAAAACAGATGGATTTGAACTTTGGTGTGAGTGAGGAACATGGAAAGTATGATAGGCTTCAAAACAGGGGAGAAAAAGATCTGTCTTGGAAAAAATGCAGTCAAAAGTGATCTTTAAAGGCAAGGAGGGGAAGACTTCATCTCAAGCACTTTGGATACAGTGTTATCAGGAGAGACCAGTCCCTAGAGAAGGCATCTTGTTAGGTAAAGTGGAGAGCAGTGAAAAAAAAGAAGGCCTTCAACAAGATGGATTGACACCGTCGAGGCAACCATGGGCTCAAACATAAGAACAAGTGTGCGGATAGCCCAGGACCGGGCTGTGTTGAATTCTGTTTTACATGGGGTTACGATAAGTCAGAACAGACTCAAAGGCACCTAACAACACTCCTCTACACTACGTGTCTCTTCTGAGAAAGACTGAGGCCATGACTCAGTTTTATCCAGTAGACTGCGAACAGAATTGATACGTGTCATTTCTAGGACAAGGAAGATAAAAGAAGCAGTGATATTCTTTGTCCCCTTTTTCCATTTATTGAAATGTGCCAGATAAACATGCCAGGTAAAACATAAGGCTCTTAGTTCAAATGAAAATGTTCATAAACAGCAATGTCTTAAGATGCCTTCAATAATTCATGGACATACTTATGTTAAAAATAATTATTCTAAATGTTTATGCTATTATGCACCTTATAGGAAAATATACCATAATTCCATGTACTAAATTTTATATAACATATACTAAATTGTCATATAATTAATCATATTATTTTTATGCCAAAGTAATTTATTTGATGTTATTTTTCTCTCATTATGCTAACATTGTTATTATAAAAATTTGGATTTTATATAAATAACAACTATTTTAAAAGCATAAGTATATCCCATTATTATATGGGGCATACATATACTAAAGAAATAAACTGTGTTTCCTTGTATTCAAATTTAACTTGGCAGCCTATATTTTATTTGCTAAGTCACTGTGAAATACAGCATAAAATGGAGAGAACTTAAAAATCTGACACCAGATAGCAGAGTATCTTTTTATTTATATTATACCATTTTAATAGGAAACAAAGGATCCTTGAGGCAGTTTCATGGATTAAAATGTTACTGCAGCAAAGCCTGTCTTATCCTGACTAGTAGAGCGTAGTGGATGCTAACCTGGATATGGGAGATGAGATGGACACAGTGACTGCAACAGTGGGCTCAAACACAGCCACCATTGTGAGGAGAATGCAGGACCTAGCAGTGTTTGATTTTGTTGTCCAGGGGGCTCACTATGAGTTGGAACTGAGTTGACAGCACTGACCAATCTAACAGAAATATATATCTGGACTTGACATGATTTCCCTCTCTGTCCTTTGGCAAGTTTATGTGTGAACTCTAGACTTACTACAAAAATAACAATACAATTAACCAAGAATTTCAATTTCAACAAATACCTAATATTCTGGAGCTTGATATTTTGCCTTTCCTTTGTTCTTGCTAGTGGAAACATCGGACAAAGGGCTTGCTTGGAAAACTCAGGATTTCTTTCTTTTTGTGGGAAAGTTGTAGAAAGCAGAGTAGGATATTAATGCTAGAGTTCTTTTTAAAAAAACATTTCAATCACAGAAAGGCTTACTTAGTAATTATAAACTAAATGAGACCTGGTCATTCTTCTAACAAATTCATAAAAACTACACTCTAAAAGGGCTTGAATTCAATATTTTGAAAATATGTATTAGCTTTTCTATTCTTTGGGAACCTATTTAGTAATTTTGTCTCCATTAATTATGGCCAGTGAAACCTCTGAATTTGAGGGAAAAAAGATGCCACCATCATGAACAGCTTAAATAGAGATAAAAATTATCATGGGTTTGCACTTCTATTTTTTTTTCAGTTACTTTGCTTTGATAATGGGATTTCTAAGGATGAGGGGGCAATTGTGTTTATTTTCAAATTGCTCTTGAAATGGATGGATGGAAAATAGGTGATAGACCAACTGTTCAGGATCTTGTTAAGAATGATAACTGAATTATTACCTACATTGCATGCATTGGTTGATGCTGTAAAGAAAATTGTCTCTTGCAATAATGTAATAATTCTCTAAATGGCATCTAGGATGAAAAAGGGAAAAAGAATTCAGTAAAACTGAAGTTAGTAGAACCCTCATAAGGGTAAATCTTAATCAAGTGAAAGGAAAGAGAAGTAATTTGCTGTCACTTGCAGGTGTTTGTAAGAAACATTCAGTGCCTCTTGGCATTCTGGGATTCACTGTTATCAATTCTCCTTGCTTTTTGTTGGGAAAAGGTGCCAGAATTTCCTAAAATACTGTCACTTCAAAGGTGGAAAGAAGGTGCCCAAGAGAAAGGAAGGTGGCCTGGTAGTCTAGGCGCATAGCGCAGGCTCCTTGCCGTGAATTAGCCCCGCTGGGTAAGGGACATGCGCCACCTGGTAATACATTTAACCGCGCTGGGCCACGTTTTCTCCTTCATTACAAGACAGACAGTGGGGTTATCATGGCGATTAAATGTGCTAATCTGTATGTGTATATGTCTCATGACATAGAGTCTGCAATAGACTAACCCTATATAAAGACTTTCAGAAGCGCTGTTACTGTTTGTGCCAGTCTATCTTATTCTTACAGAACTTGCTGCTAACCTATGGAGAAATGTTTTCATAAGGGTAGGCGTAAGGCGTGGTGACACTTTGTACTTTAGGGTTGAAGTAGAAAAAATGAAAGAGGGGTACAGAACTGGGGCTATTGGACACCGTTCTAAGCCTTCTCCATATTCCTACAGAACTCAATGCCTGCCTTATCACAATCTTGAAAGAATACACTTGTGACATATACTCTTCTTTGAGAATGAGCAAATAATATGAACACAATGCTGTAATGAGACAAGAGGACGCCATTTTTCATTTGAGACAAGCCAAAGCAAGCCTGAATTATAATGTTGAATAAATACAGTGAGTGGAAATGATTCTCTCCATATCAGAGTTTGTCTTTCTGAGGCTGTGATAGTTGACATCTCACTGATAAATACTAAATTAACTGGAGTGAAATATCCGGGTGACTATCTAATATATTCACTCACTGCTATTGAGTCAATTCCCATTCATAGCAATCCTAACGGCAAAGTGGGATACATGTGGGCTCCAAATGAACCACTGGGCATTCCTGAGGATAAAGATGAGTCTTTCTACTCCAGGAAATATTTACACTCTTGGAAACCCACAGGGACAGTTCTCCCCTGTCCCATAGGCTCACTCTGAGTCGGAACTGACGAGACGAGAGTGAGTTTGGTTTGGGTTCATTTCTAATACATCGAAAAATGTTTTTAAGTATCTCCTTCATCTTCATTTAATAATGTTTTTTAATCTTACATGTTTATTTTCCAAACCAAAATACTTTGTGTTTGTTTATATGCTTTCTTTTGGTTGTCAAGAAATTTACATTTCTTTATAACACATTATAATATCGAATTCTAAGCAAATAAAATTACTTTTAATTTCATAATCTGGAGATAATAGTAAAACACAGAATCATAACATACTAATGTTTAAGTTTTCCTTTTCCATTTAGCAATGTTGCATGGGTTCATATTATGTCAATTCATATAGACAACTGGCATAACTTAAAAGGTACATAGTATGTTATAATATGCCTAAATTGCAATATACATGTAATTTATTTCTTAATGAAGTGTTTTAATTTGTTTTTCTCTTGTTACTAGTATAACTTAGGTCACAATTAACAGCTCTGTACATATCTCTTTATATTTGTCCAAATATTTCCGTAGGATAAAGTGTTAGAAATAAAGTTGCAATGCCAAAGGCTAGGGTCTTCTGTTTATAAACTAAACCAGAATCACTTGCTGTTGAATTGACTGGTGGTCCCCCCAGACGTGTCAGACTAGAAATGTGCTCCATAGAGTTTTCAATGGCTGTGTTTTCAAGTAGATCATCAGGCTTGTCTTGTAAGATGACTCTGGGTGTATTCCCACTTACAATCTTTCATTTAGCAGTTTATAATATCTTAGTCACATATCCCACCTAGGGTCTGCAAACACTTCTGCAAAGTCTTTTATATAACCTCAAAATAACCTATCCAAAAGCTATCACACCTTCATCAGCATATAGAATATTGTCCTTTTAGATCAGGTGTCAGCCATACACTCAAATGGACCATTTCTATCTTTGTGCTTGTTTTTTTTTTTTGCTTTAATTGGAATATGGACACACACATTATTGTGTGAGAGTTTTTAAATATACATTGAATGAAAATGTATATTATGAAAAACTGCATAGATTTCAAAATTATTTTGCACCAAAACACATCCATACTAACCTGTTATAACATATTTGAAATAGGCTCTAGTTTTGAAGCACTAAGAGGTAAGATGTTAGCTTCAAAAGATCCTCTATAAGAGCAATATAAATTCCATTAAAATTGAAGTAAAAAAACATTAAATTTATGGTGAAGTTCCAGTTGAGGAATGGTGAACTCATTGATACTTTGCAAAAAGTGTGTAAGGGCAATGTCTCAAAGAGATCAGCAATTTATTTACAAATGGCTAACTAATTTTAAGAATTGATGAGGCACTATTGAAAAGGAAGCCATGAGTGGCAGATCAACATCAATTTGCTAGTTAAAAAATAATTATGTTAATGCCCTAATTGAAGAGGATCAATGATTAAGAGCAGTAACCATAGACAACACTATAGGCATCTCAATTGGTCCAGCTTACACAATTCTGACTGAAAAATTAAAGTTGAGCCAACTTTGTGGGTGATAAAATGGTTTTCTTAGATTGGTTGCAGACAGACAAGGTTAGTTTTAATAAGTGGGATCACAATCTGGAACCATTTATTGGAAGAGACGTTATAGGATCTGAAACATGATTGTATCGGTATAATTATGGAGAAAAGGCACGAGAAAAGACATGGACACCAAGAGTTAAAAGTGGTCCAGTGAAAGCAAAAGCAGCCTGATTGAGAGCAAAGATAATGGTAACATTTTTTTCTTTTATGCTCAAAGCATTTTATTTATTGATTTTTCTAGAGAGTTGTAGTAGTTACAAAGTTTCCTGTTAACTTGAAGATAAAGAATTATAGGGGTGAATTTGAGCCTGTCAATCAGGTCACATCCACATATTACCTACACGTAAAATCTCATAAGGAGCGTTTGGAAACCTACCCACTCTCTCTCTCTGCCTTCCAGCCTACTGACCTGAAGACTGGCACGGCCTGGAGATTCATCACCATTATTGAATCCACAAGACTTTTCAACCAGGAGCCTGTGATGTTCCTGCATTCTGCATCATTGCATGTGGCCTCCTGGGTCTGGAGAGGGACTTATGGACTGGTATCGGACTTGTGGACTTGATCTGGACTGAGCTGAGATGTTTGCTGGATGTAGATTGACTTCTTGATATGAAGCTCTTTCTTACACCTGTATGAGTGTCTCTGAAGTCAACCTGGCTTCACACAAGGACTAAAGAATAACAAACCTGCACCGCATGAGGGTTTTAAGAAAAGCAGACGCCGCCTCAGCAGGAAAACTCCTCGTAAAACTTCCCCAGTGAATAGTTCTCCATCCTAACAACTCTCCTGTCCACTCTGCTCATCAACAAGGGCAATTTCGAGAGACGCTTGACAAGATGTCATTAGGTATATACGTATCTCACTGTGCTGATTCGGTTCCTTCTGACTGAGTTCAAATCAACTCTATGGCAGTGAGATTCTTCGTTTGAACTTCTTTTCTTTTTAAATCTTTTTTCCTTTTCCTTAGCTTTATCAATCTTTAAAGGGTGCTCATTTGCCTTCAGTTGATAATGTCAAAAGACTACTGACATGGAGAAACACTCAGGACCCTCAGTTCTTTGGAGATAGACTAAATGGCTGGTAAAATCACTTAATGTGTCTTTATGGAGATTATGTTAAAAACTAAAGTTTGTGTTTTTATTTTTTATTATCTCATTCATGTTTTCCATGACCTTTTTAAAGTTTCCTCCGACATATTGTTGGTGGCTATCTTCTAGTTACACTGGCAGCATTGAATGGCTGTGACATAGACAATGTAATTAATAAAATTGAAATACTTGCTGATCCTTTATAGAACCATTCTCTTGTCATATTGGGCTGTCATCAAAATACACACGCACACACACACACGTGTCCTCCACCCTATATTCTTTCCTCTTATCTTTCTAGCCTAAAACATTTAGTTAAGATGAATTCCAACTGAATGGAGAGCATCTTACTAAAAATCATGAAGTTTAACATAATTTTCTTGTGTTACAGACTAGCAGTTGATAGCAAATAAGACTGGGCTAAGTAATATCTAGTAATCACTAATAAAATAAACTCAAGTATCTATATGCTAGCCTTAATGTGTTTTTTTATCCCCGCTATATCTGAATGTTTCCGAGGAAGGGACCAACTAATATAAAAACTAATGTAGCAATACTTTTACCCTGCATATCTGTTAAAAAAGCCAAAAATTTTAAAGCTCTCAAGAGAATATTGAGCAATTCAATTTTATCATCAGTTCAAGAAAATTCTAAATATGAAATGAATTAAAAATGACCGCCATGATCTGATTGCTCCCTTGCCTTCCTTTATTTTGTTCCATTCATCAATTTGTTCCTTCTTTAAGTAATATTAAACTCTGGAAAAAATATAACAGAATTAATCAATTATCTTTAACCTTATGTCCTTTACAAACATTATGATCACATAATTAATGCCCAAGTCCCTTTACTGCAAATTATGCATTTTCTATTTATTATTAATATTAAAAATATTTTATAAAATAGAGTATTAAAACCCTGCATTTTACAGTTATTCCTCCTAATTAGAGGGTACATCTTAAATAATGTACAGCAACATTTTCCTGATATAGAGAATTAGTTAAATAACTTATTAACTGGTCCTTTAATTAAGTCAAAAATATTATTCTATGTATTTTTTTCTCAAAACATTTTCTTTTCAAACAATTAAACCTAACATGTAAGCAGGACTCTTAAGGATTATCAGTTTTGTGGACTATTTTTTTTCTTGCCTCTTGATATATATATATATATATATATATATATATATATATATATATATATATTCATAGATCCAGAAAATAGAAACCTTTGCCTGGTACATTTAGTAAGACTTGGGTGGGTCTTTTGATACAAAGACCATGTCTCATCCCCAACCTTGACAGACCTGCAATTAGAAGTCAAGAAGGAATATGGCAGCCCCTCAAAGCCCTCTCCATCCTGGTGCTGCTCCTCGGCCTGCATTCGGGAAACTCCCTCACACTTCAGCGGGTTCTCTCCTGTGGGACAATTACCAAGGCTTTATCGTTTCTCTTAAAGTTAAAACTTTAAAAGTATTTTTATTGCTTCTGAAAACTCTTGTGGACTATTAAATTTTTCCTTTGCAGAAAATGGTGAAGAGAATTTTATACATTACTTAAGAGATTCTCTGATCTTTTTACAAAAGGCAAGAAAAGAAGCCCGTCTTTAACAAAGAGGCCCTGCCAGGGTGGTAAAGTAAGAGAAAAGGAGAGTTACCCAACTTTACATGTGTGTCATCCAATGTAGAGATGGGCTTGGCCCTTCCTAGAGTGAATAGGATGTTCTTTAACTTGAAGAAAGCCTTTCCTTGCTATTTAATGCTTGGGAATGCTTTGAATAAAGAAAATCATTTGCTTGCTATAATCAGTGATGTGAAAGGGAACAAATAACATGTTAAAATAAAAGTACATTATACATTTTGTTTTCCTGAAGAAACTAAAATGCGGTCTTTTTTGACCTGGGATAAGTCATGCCCAGAGATCATCCATTCAATAATACTTCACAGCCCACTATGTCCCAGAATGCTTTGAGATCATGGGAATACAACTGAACCAGAGAGAAGGTTTCACTTCCATGGTTTCCTTTCATGGTCAAAGGACCCCTGGTGGCACAATGACTGAGCACTCAGCTGCTAACCTAAAGGTCAGCAGTTCTAATCCACTTATTGAAATGTTATTCACTGGATGAAAATTCTCTTTGGAAACTTACAAAGTGGCTTCTTATCTCACGTGAAATGAAATGCAGAGTCCTTGACACCACCTTATTGAAGATTGGCTGCAGGAAATCAATAATGCAACTCGACAAGTTAAGGAAACACTTGTGAGAAATGTGAGTGAGTTTGCTTAACTTCCCTGAAGAAATGGATGCTTACATCAAGTGGAGACGTGCTTACATCCACTCCTTTCAAATGGAATATAATTTTAAGAAACCATATATGTGTGAGTCGCTTTTTCCAGGTATGAGCATCACCTTTCTATTCCAAGCACCAACACAGAATGATGATCAGGCATAATGGCATCACTCAGAGCGGTGATGTCCCACTCTGCCTGTGCATGGTTCAGTTCCACCTGTACTGGGTAGTCAAGGCAAGTGGTTGGGTAAAGAAGTAACAATGGCAGAAGTTTGTTCCACATACTTGAGGTATATAAGGAGAGAGGAGTGGTCTCTGGAGAAGGACTTGCTTGGTAAAATAAAAACTCAGCTGAAGAGAGGAAGGCACTCGTCAAGGTTATAGGCTGACACCGTAGCTGCAACAATGCGATCAAGCACAGCAATGGCTGGGAGGGTGGGCAGGCTGGGCCAGAGTTTGTCCCAGTGGACAAGGTCCTTACGAGTTGGAGTCAATTTGATGAGCCTAACAATCGAAACGACCCCAACAGAGAAGATGGGAGTTTCCTTCTCTCAAAAGCTTTGCAGAAAACACCGATGCCTCTTGTGGACAACTCCAAAACAGAGACAAAGGACGATGTTTCTCTATTGGTGAAGATAACTAAAGATGTACGCATTTGACCGTTTGAATGATTTTTAACTTGTCAGTCTTCAACCACTCCTGCAGAAACTACAACAGTATTGCCCTTTCCAGAGCACAGCGAAAACTAACCACTCAAGTTGAACGGAGCCCCGAGGAGCTAAAAGTCAGTGAGCTCATGTCTAAACATCCAGTGACTTGCTACATAGTAGACTAGCCGATCCTACTTGTAGACAGTCCTCGGTAATGATTGGCTGACTTAGGAGCAACTCCAACTTGCCCTTGAATCAGGAATTCCACCCAGTTTGTCATGGCAGGGAAGGGAAGTGAAACAGGAACATACCTGGGGTTTTACAGTGTAAGTGATCCATCACGGTAACAGGAAAAGGGGAAAAGTATGGACCAGAGCCATGAAATGGAAGACCCGACTCAAGCTTGTTGAAGAGCCTGATGCGGGCGACTGGGCTATTGGCGGGACCTGGAAAGTGACACATTAAACTCGTGCCTTTGGTCCCTATCTTTGTGACGGCCTCCCAGGTTTTATCTCTGCTCACCTGGTCCAAGCCCTGCTTCAATGTCAAGTAAATGTGTCTTCGCTCTGAAACTACTGAACTCACCTTATGCATGAGTATATAGGGTTTTTATTTTTTAAAAAATAAAAACAATATATTTTGCTTCTAAAAGGCTTAACTTTTTCTTTGGAAGCTTACATACCCATAACAATTAATTTCCTGCAAGTCCCAAGTAACTACAGTCTGGTGTGGGGGTAAAGGTTTAATGGAACTCTGAGTTAGAGACCTAGATTCAGTCATCATATTTGCTGTTTACACTCGCTTTTTGGTGTGTGTTATTGCTCTACTATTTACCCCGAAATTAGTGATCAGTGGAAAGTATAAGCATGGAACGGGGACTTGTCTTTCCATTTTAAGTGAGCAATGTTTGAGAGGGTACAAGTGATTCTTCAGTATTTTACCTATACTGCCTCGAGTAATGTCAAAAACTATGCCTGTCACCTCGCGTTTTTATTTTACAGGTGGAGAGGTGTTGAAGGTCATGGCTAGGGTGTGAACTCAGGTTCACTCAGCATGGCGCAGTTTGCCTGACAGCATGTGCTGTAACAGACCCAAGGACTCCGTGTGCAACGTGAACCACATGATGCTTGTCGTCCTCTCGTCGGAAAACATGGGAATTAATGAACACTCCATGGTCTATATTATAGGAACTTAAATATACCCAGAAGACTGCTGTTCTATGTCAAATTCACGCCCGCTTGTTTGTAATCAAATCTTACTAAAACAAATTAGAAAAATATTTTTTGAAATTTCTGCTGAGGAAACTCAGGCTTGTGTGGCAGAATGCTCTCAGTAATAATAAGGGCGAAAGTGTCCTTGTCTGCCTCACTGTTGGTTTGGGTTACCAGGAAACTTAGCACTCAATGATGGCCTCCTCTTCCTGCCAGGGCTCTTGATTTTCTAATTCCAGGGCTCATTTATAGTGTTAACCATAAAATACATTATTTGTAACTTACCTCACACATTTTGTGGAAAAAGTCAAAATAAACAGAAACCAGAATATTAAAAAATGTGCCTATGTGCTTGATAGCAACACAAGTAGCCCCAGTATATTGTTGATTATTTACTTTCTTTCTCTAGTATTCATTCATGTTTCTTTTTTATATCATTTTTTAGGAGTTCATACAACTCTTATCACAATCCATACACACATCAATTGTGTAAAGCACATTTGCACATTCATTGCCCTCATCATTCTCAAAACATTTGCTCTCCACCTAAGCCCCTGGCATCAGCGCCTCATTTTTGCCCCTCCTTCCCCGCTGCCCCCTCCCTCATGAACCCTTGATAATTAATAAATTGTTATTTTGTCATATCTTGCCCTGTCTGACATCTCCCTTCACCCACTTTTCTGTTTTCCATCCCCCAGGGAGGAGGTTATATATAGATCCTTGTAATCGGTTCCCCCTTTCCATCCCACCCTCCCTCCACCCTCCCCGTATTGCCACTCTCACCACTGGTCCTGAAGGGATCATCCACTCTGGATTCCCTGTGTTTCCAGTTCCTATCTGTACCGGTGTACATCCTCTGGTCTAGCCAGATTTGTAAGGCAGAATTGGGATCATGATAGTGTGGGGGGTGCGGGGAAGCATTTAGGAATTAGAGGAAAGTTATATTTGTCATCATTGCTGCATCGCACCCTGACTGACTATATTTATTCATGTTTCTTGAGTAAAATCCAATGTATGTCCAATGCCAGTGCAGATGCTATCACCTCGCTTGCTGGAAGAGGAGGATTTGAAGCACTTACTAACAAAGATCAAAGATTGCAGCCTTCTGTAGGGTTTGCAATTCATTGTAAAGAAAACAAAATCTTCACAATTGAACCAGTAAGTATCACCATGATCCATGGTGAAAAGTTCCAAGTTGTCCAGGATTTCATCTTGCTTGTGTCTACCGTCAATGTACATGGAAGCAGCAGTCAAGCGATCAAATGACACATTGCACTGGAGAAACTTGCTGCACAAGACCACTTTGCCGTGCTGAAAAGCAAAGATGTTACTTTGAGGACTAGGGTGTGCCAGGCCCCTGCCAGGGTATTTTCAATTGCCTCGTAAGCATTTCAAATTTGGTCATTGAATAAGGAAGACCAACGTAGAATCAATGCATTCAGATTGCAGTGCTGGTGAAGAATACTGAAAGTACAATGGGCTGCTCAGAGGACTAGACACTTGTCTTGCATCAGGTGCAAACAGAGTGCTCTTCAAGGCGAGGATGGCAACACTTCATCTTATATACTTTGGCCATGTTGCCAGGAGAGACTAGTTCCTGGAAAGGGATAGCATGCTCGGTCAAGTAGAGGGGCAGAGTAAAAGGTAAAGACCCAAAACAAGATGGACTGGCCCAGTGGCTGCAAATATTGGCTCAAACATAGGATCAGTTTTGAGGATGGATCTGAACCTGGCTCCGTCGTCCATGGTTCTCTATGAGCTGGAGCCGACACCGTGGTACCTAACAACAACACGGCAGTGTTTTTATATGGCATATGATATATTACTCAAGATGATAGGGGAGGCATTAGTTAAGTCCAAGCATGATATACTGATCGTGGTCTATTTCAACAGACATCATAAAATGCCCTACTTCCTCCTCTTCATGTCTGATTTCCTCGGGCTTCATAAGGGAGAAGGATAATCCACTTTTGCATGAGCTCAACTCCCACAAGGCAGAAGTCAGACAAGCCTCTATCCACCATCCGTCTTTAGCCCATCCTGACACCAACCACGCCTCCTTTGGGACTCTACTTCTCTGCTGGACTTGATAATTCATTGCAAAGGCTACAAAGAACTCACAAAAAATACTAAATAGTATGGGGATTGATTAGGAAAGTTAATAAGTTACCACAATTCAGGATCAAAAAGCATTAAAGACACAGTTCTTTTGTTCCCCACATCCCCTTCTCAGTCATGCCATCAGGCATGTCTCTCTCGGGCTTTCAGCCTCTCATCTCTACATCCTGTTGGCCTCATCCTCTTAGAAAGCTCCTTTAGCATGGAAAAGTGCCACGGGACATCCTACTTTGTGTGTCAGCTTCCTGCCTGAAGGCGCTCATCTTTACTCATCCCGATGATCGGGAAGCCCAGCGCTCTGTCAGATGATCTCGACACTGGCTTGTTCTTCATATTCTCTTCTTCTCACAGGAATCCCAGAGAAGCATGGCTCGCTCCTGATGGTGGTGTTATACTGCTTGCTTCTGAGATGGCTTGCGTTATACTCAGCACAATGACCTACTGACCACTCCTAGAGCTAGAGCCCTCCATCTGCAGCTTGCCTGCAAGCTCCCACGCAGTCCCATGGGGGGCGTGACCAAGACTATAGCTAGAAAAGTCATAGTCAGATGATTTTACTGCACCGTAAGTAGATTTGAAGAATTTTCCAACAATGTGTATCCATTGTCAGTCATGACTCACTGTGCATAAAGGAAACAGGAGAGATGAAAAGCTAAGACGTTGGAGTTAGACTTTGTTGGAGGAGGGCTCGGAAGTGGTCCTGCTGAACTTGGTCCACAGGCTTCTTGGAGCAACTCTCTGGTTCCAGTGTATACGCTGGACGCTGAGCAAGTCCATGCAACCCACCAGTACATTCTGACTTCAAATGCCAGTTGTAAAAGGGAGAGATTTGGAAGCCAGATGTCCTTCTGCTTAAACTTTCACTATTTCACGTGCAAAGAAATATTGCGCCTAATGAACAGCCATCTGGGGCAAAGCTAGACCCTGACAAACCAGCTCATATTCACCCTCTATTGGTGAAAACACACCAGTGGTACCTTCTGCCAGCACAGATATAGTTTCAAGTTGGGAAAAAGATAAATTACTTGCAAAGGGTTTGAGGTGACCACGTAGTGGTGTACAATGTAGCCGGCCCACTTTTAACAGCTGTTTGCTTTTAGTCACCACCCCGTGAGCTAGCATTTCCTTTGTTACTAATCCTCTTTCTGCCTTTTCTCTCTAGCAAAAGACCTCGAAGCACTTTTCAATGACTACCTTAACTGAACAAGGCAATTAGGAAAACTCAGTTGGAAAATTTGAGAAAACTGTCACTCCCTGTTTCCAGAAAGGACATACAAGTGACAGCACGTATCACCCACAAAGTACTCGTCTCCTTTTTCTTAATACCCCTTTAAAAGCTTAAGTGCCAAGAAAGAATTAGTAAGGCAACTTTGAAGTTATTTCAAACTGCACCACTGAGACAAAATGACCAACACTTCTTAATCCAATACGATCCTCAAACGTCATGTTATCCCTCCCCGCAGTCTCGGGGCATTTGTCATTCTAAGTGGCAATGGAGACAGGTGCAGAATGTGGCAATCCATGCCCTGTCTTCCTGTTTATGGTTTAGGATGGCATCGTGAAATAATTAATTGACCTGCAAAGAGAACAAGTAAGTTGTGCACTCACTCTTTTACGATGATTTCACAGCTCATTTTTATGGCACTGCCGTGTTGCATGGTTAACATATGACGTCAGTAAGCTCTTTTGACCTGTCTCCTAGTCCTCTTAACTCCAGCAAGGTTATGGTAGTGAAATATGACTGATATCTTGGTGTCGTTGCACTAGCATGTGGTCCAAGACAGAACCCACCAGAACAGAACTATAGCTATAGCAGAGCTAAAACAACATTTGCTGCAAACTATACGATATGTAAAAAAGGAGCAATCATAATAATCAGGAACCAACTTGGGAAGTCATTTGAAGGACTGGTAAATTCCTTTTTGGCTAGTCGGAGCAAGTTAAAATGTGCTGGTCTGGCATATTCTGTATGCTAGTGTCACTTGGCTATTGAAAAACAAACAGATCCATTCACACATACACTTCTTTCCCTTGAATGCCAGGCTTCCAGCTAATGATTCTGTGGCTGCCGTGTGTATGTGTGTGTAGCCGGAGCATAGCAACCCAGAAATTCTTAGCATTGCCTTTCCCAGGGATTTGCTATGTGAGAGAGTCACGCCAATCCGAAAGAGCTTTGGAACTAGACCCCAGACACTCTTTCTAGGTCCTGTGTTTCCCTCATTCAGAATATTGGAGCATATTCACTGACAGGGATTGATGTGCCTGGCTCGTTCTATAATAAAAATTCAAAGCTTTAAAGAAGAAATAAAGAGAAATTATGATAGTGCTTCTTGAAAACTATAGATTGATTAGCAGCTCCATCTCAAACAGATATATTCAAGCTTTGTTGATGGGTCAACACGATAGAGAGAACAGACCAGTAGTGAGTGGGAAATTACTCTAATAGAATTCCTCCTTGCATTTTCATCGGTCTGTGAGGTAAGCCAAGCACCCCAAGCCTTCATGTGGAATACAACCTGAGGGATGGCTCTATCCCAGCCATCAAGTGAGAGTGACATCAACCACTCATCTCAGACTTAAGCGTTTCATGAGAGAGACATCTATTTTTTAAGAGTTTAAAAAATTCTATAGGACCAGAGTATGAAAGGAAAGCTAATGGAAGGGGCTGTGGTAGATTATAGGCCTTACCAAACTCCAGATTTGAGTATACTGAATAAAACGCAAACAGACACAAAAAACAAGCAACTCTCTTATCCTGTGCTTTCAGAAATCATGAGAGATTGAAAAAGTTAATCGGGAGAATGATCACAACTAAAGGGAACACAATTGTTTGCTATTGAGCAGTCTTCACATAATTTTAACATTTGATGTGTCAGGAGAAACTCTCAATGGAAGTGATCTTAGGGGACACACATCCAGCAACTAAGATTTCAGAATGATACATAAAAATAATGATTCAGTTACATGTATCAAATCTCTGTCTCGATCTTGCCATCATCATTTCTAACATGAGTATATTCAATATATAATCAAAGTAGATTTAACTGTTTCAATTTGGAATTGCTCAGAAAACCATTAAGCAAAGTTAGCAAAAACACAATCTCAAGGGCAAATCCCAAGAGCAAATGTTTTGAGAATGATGAGGGAAATGAATGTACAAATGTGCTTTACACAATTGATATGTGTATAGATTGTGATAAAGGTTGTATGCGCCACCAATAAAATGATTAAAGAAAAACCAATCTCTTTCTCTGACGATGAAATATCCTTATTAGAGATTCATAGGTAAAACTGTATGCTAAATTACTCTATTATTGGCAGTTGGTCTTAATCCTAGAAATAACCTACATCTTCAACATTTAGCTTGGCAGTTCCCACAAAGCCAGCTGGCCACACACATCATAGCGTTGACTGCAGTTTCTTTTCTCAATGAATGTGTTGGCTTTCTCTTCTCCAAACGCCTCTATTTAATCTCTAGCTGTTTCCATCGAAAAGCTGTAATTAGCATGTGTCACCCTTGTAATTCGCTAAGCATGCACGATGACATATCACATCAGTGGATGACATGCCAGGCGGGCCACTGAAATCTGGGGAACTGTCCTTACAGGTTGGTGGATACTAAACACTTGTTTAAGGTGTAATTGGTTCATCACTCTCCAGAAGTTCTGAAATACTTATTTTATATTCCTACTATGATCCAAGAGGTCCAAAGGATCCCGACAAAATCCGAAACTCAGATCTCTAACATGAGGTGCGAAGGACCTTCATAGAAAGCCTGACACATTGAACGGATGTAGATGATCTCTCACCTGTGCTAGGCTTGAAATAAAGGCATTTTTAGTGTTTTCTACAGAGTATGAATTTGGTTGCATATACTTGAAACATTAGATATTTCTTAAAAGAATGAGTGCAAATTTGTTTTAGTAAACCTCTGTAGATATGAAGAAAAAGCTACTCATTTGGAGTAAGGTATTCGGTTATCTTTTCTTTCCTTCTATCGCAACTTCAGATTTCTGTTTCAGGATCTCTGACTAGGTGTCCACGCGGCATGCACCTGAAGTCAAGGTTTAGGAGGATGTTGCTGGAATGTGGCCTTTATCCCCAAGTTATTGAAAAGAAAGACTAGGTCTTTTCAATGTATTTCCTTCATCTGCAGGCGGAAGGTGGTATTATGTGAACGTAGAGCATCATGTAGCAGGATCACAGGGAAACTCATTTCCCTTTGTAACCATGTAGCTACAAAGATACCAGCCTGCTCTCCATTCTCAATCTCAGTCAGTGTGTTTGACTACTCTGGCCTTTATGTCTCTATCAATAAAATGGACAGGAAAAGATAATAACTTTAGGGATTCTTTAGCAACTGTTGCATAATGCTGATCAAGAAACACTTGGTGAATGCTTCTTTGGCAGGTCATGCTTGCCAGAACAAATAGATGGGTGTCAAATTTTTTAAATCTTCAAAGCATGAACTGCGCAGAGGTGTCAATTACAAAAGAGATATTCAACAGAGGAGTTTTTAAAACACTGCATTAAAATGAAAAATGACAATGATATCTAAGCTGATCATACGACTTTCAATGCTTCTGACCTGCGATGGTTTCATCTAGATTGACATAAAGCACAACCATTTAAAAGGTCAAAATAAGGAGGAAGTGCCCAGGTGAAAAGTGATCTTCGTGAACCTTAAAGGTAGTAATTTTTAAACAGAGAGTGGGGTAAAGTCCCAGGTAATAAACGTGTATAGGTATCCAATGGCTATATTCATTCAAAATCCCTTTAGTGGCCATCTTTCTCTATTTGTAGCACCATATAAATGGAAAACGAGAACACCATTCACAAAACGGTGGTTCCTTGTTTCTTGTTAATGCGATATTGGTGTTCTTTGTACTATCAGTAATTTTTATATCTTTGAAAGTCAGCTCTCAGTCTTATTATTGAGACTGTGGAAACTTTCTCTCGCAGTCTCTCCATTGTCACTTCCTTTCACTTTTCCATTTTCCATTTTTAAAGTCCCTTCCCTTGTACAGCTATTGTAAGGATTTTAACGCTTAAGAATATGGAGTCTGGAGCCTAGGTCATTCAGTAATGTCCTCTGACTCCAAACGAAACTTATGACATCTCAATTGGATGCGTGGCTATAAAAATTCCATTATCTTTCTATTTCATTTTCCATGTTTTTTTTGGAAGCCCTCCCCAAACAAATGGTCTGTTCATCTAATTCTCATTTTACTGATGAGGAAAATGAAAGCTGAAAAGTTTAAGTAGTAAGCTCAAAGTCACAAATCTATTAATATGATGACAGGCTCTAACATTTATTGAATGTCTGCAATATTGGCAGGCAAAGTGCAAGTTCAGCTAACTCGAAAGGTCAGTGGTTCCAAGTTCACAGGGGAAAGACATGGCCACTGCTCCCGTGAAATATTCACGGCCGTGGGAACCTTGCGAGGAAGTTCCGCTGGGCGCGTTCCAGCCCCTGCCTGGAGTTAGAGGGACTTCATCGTGGTGAGGCATTCTGTACTGGGGTGGTTTACAAATGCAGGCCTTGTAAGACTCCGAATTACACTCTTTCTGCCATTTCAAGAAACAGAGTAAATCAATTGAAGTTCAAAATATCTTAATTGACTCGACTTCTAGAAGAATTTACAAGCAAAAGGATAAAAAGGGAAAAGATTAGGGACTGGCTCTATGACAAAAAACAATGTAGACCTTCCCCCTGCAGGGGCTAGCCAAGCGTAGTTCAGATTCCCTTGGTCCAAGGACTATTTTTGTGCTTAATTTTGATGGCAAGATTTGATTAATGTTAGAGGGAGAGAGGTATAAAACCATATTCATTACCAGGACAACATTCTTGCATAAGCAAAGGATTGCATTTTCCTTGCTGCCTCAGCAAGAACACCTGAGATGCTCCGACACCAAGGGGTGGGTGCTTATTAGCAACAGAAACATCAGACGCCGCATCATAGGACACAGCACACTGGCGTTTGTTAAGTCTATAAATATTCAGGCTACAAAACAGCTCTGAAACAGATCACAAGGTTTTCTTCTTCCCAAATGACATTGTTTATGTGTCCTCATAAATGAAGTGGAAAAATGGAACAAACAAGGAACAAAAGACATAGATTTTTACAGATGCATGAAGGAGGGGAGTACCACCAGCCAGCTGTAACTTTAACAACCGGAATGAAAGCAAGCCGTTGGCGCTTTCATTGGATGAGGTCGGTGTTAGGGGCAGGTGGAAAAGAGCAGGACTCAAATTTTAATGTGCATCTGCACCATCTAGGGATCTTGTCTAAATGTAGACTAAGTACATTTCAGCTGAGGGTCGCAATTCTGTGTTTCTGGGAAGTGCCTCGTGGATGCTGGTGTAAACCATCTTTGGAATACCAGTGGGAGAGACGGACCAATATCCAGGGCAACAGCCCCCAAATATCTGCCTCCCTTCCATCCCTCAGAAGCTTAAGGCTGAAATAGTCCAGTTAATTTTCATTCTTTGAGCATTGTACAAAATGCAAAGATCTAAGTAGCCTTAGACCCTAATTACCCGTTAAGTTCTTGAGAAAAGGAACATGCTGACCCCACACTTTAGACTCCATTTTTTAGCCCACAAGACATTTTGTTTTGTATTTATGAATATAGAGATTGAGATATTATGCGAGCATGAACTAACTTATACAAAACACTTTTCAAACCAACTGCACTTGGTCATTCTGTGTCTTTATCAATTTTCTATATGTGCCCTCAATGGATTTCTACTGTTATTGAACTGTCCTGCAATTTTTTTCTAGGGTTAATTATTTTTAATACAGTTTATAAATTATGATTTTAAGTCATATGAAATTTAATCATAATTTTCTTATTATTTCAACACTCTCAAATTTCTAGGGCAGATTATGTAAGATTGCAAAATAAATCTAAATTATTCTTCTGAAAAGCTTATGATGGATGCATTGTTTCACTGTTGTCAGAATCTGTCAGTGTCTCCATATCTTAACAAAATAAGCCACAGTTAAGACAGGTAGTATAATCCTTGTATTTGTGGATGGCTGACTGGTATCTACTTTCAGGTAGATAATGTGATAGTCCTACACACACTGAATTGCCATGTGATGGTTAAGGATGATCTCAACTAGATACTCCTGGGGATGGGTAGGATTAGAACCCAACCTAACAGTCAACTCACAGCCTGATGGCACTTCCTTGAGTGTGAGCATTTGAATAAAAGAGTGACAGAGTTGAATCTTCTTTGAGCGTTTGTCTTCTCCCGGAGCTGAATCTTGGTTCTGGTTTCTCGATCTCCTGTTATATCTTCACCTGCTCATCCAGGGGACATCAGCCGTAGATCACCTGGCTTCCTTCGGTCGGACTCATACGACTTCCGTATCCACCAGTCTGTGCTCCTGGCTGTCCCTCCTTCAGCATCCTGCTTCCTGTTTGTCAGCTCCCGGGAGTCAGGAGAAGCCTGGCTTGAACTGGACTGGACTGACCTAGTTCTCCAACTGTGTGAGTCATTTCTAGGTGTAAATCTCTTTCTCTAGACAACACATACAAACGCCACTGGCTTTGCTTCTCTAGAGAACCCAGCCTAACACACTCCAGGTACCCAATTGGTGGACACAGTTTAACACCTGTTTCCTTTCGAGAATAGGCGTCAGGACTCACTGCTTTTGAGTCATGCCGTTTAATATGTCTGCGCTTGAACGATGCACAAAGTCTACAAAGAATGGTTTCAATCATACTTTAGGGTTTTATTTAAATGGTGTTAGGGAGTAAGTAAGACCAATAGAAGTCCACCATGTAATTCCACTGTCGCTTTAGCACTACTAATCATAGCTCTCATTTAAATAGCTATCCTTCATCAAGTTTTATTCTACTAATTGGTGATCATCTTGTCTAAATGTATCCACTTGCTGGATTCTGCTAGAGCAGTGGTTCTCAGCATTCCTCATGCCGTGATCCTTTAGTACAGTTCCTCATGGGGTGGTGACCCCAACCATCACATTATTTTCGTTGCTACTTCATCACTGTCATTTTGCTACTGTTAGAAATCATCATATAAATATCTGAAATGCAGGACGTGATTTCATTGTTACAAATTGAACATAAGTGATTAATCAAAAATCAATATGTAATTCTATAAAGTGAAATATTTATGTGTTTTCCAACAGTCTTAGGAAACCCCTGTGAAAGGGTTGTTTGACCCCCAAAAGGGGTCGCAACCCACAGGTTGAGAACCGCTGTGCTAGAAGATCCTCTGGGAGGATGCTTTTCGGGATATCATAGTCTGAAGTAGCGACTCTTTCCCTCATTTATTTAGCTCTAAAACATCCCTAGAACTCTATACAAAATATCCATACTGATACATCAAGTTGGAGGTCACATTCCATTTTAGATATCCCATGGTAGGAGGGAGGCAGACTGTTAAGAGACCAGTAGTGAAGCATTAACCATTATGTCGAAAAGTTTGGAACATGGCAACAGGAAGCAAGCTTGGGAAACCATTCAGCATTAAATAAAATGAGAATGAGTGAGGGAAAATGGTGGGGGTCAGGCCAAAGGTAGGATATTAGAGGGAGAGAGTGAATGGGGGAAAATGAAAAGGTAGTTAAAATATGTTTGCTACGTTGAAATATCAGAATAGCTGTATTAGACTTTGTGTGCGCTCAAGAGTTGAAAAAAAAATGTCTCAGTCCTGGAAGAGCCAAAGTTCAGTTAGCTTACAAAAGTGAGCCCCCATCACTGGGGAAGTGTCTATGAAGTAGCTGGGTTCCTTTGAGGACTGGTTAGGGGACTCCTTTGCAACGGGGCATATGGGTGAGAGCAAGGCCATGACTCACCCTGGAGTCGACCTGTTAAGATGCATATTCTGATTCAGCCTGTGGTTGGTGCTTGGGTGGTGCCTGGGATTGTGTGTGGTCCACACTATCCCACAGGATGCACAGACTCCTCCTTCACGAAGCACACTCTGAGAGCTAGCACCTCCATGGTCCTCCAGCTGCCTTCTAACTGGCAATGGGGATTGCTTCTTCCCCTAGACAGTGGAACCCAGAGAAACCAAGAGAGCCACACGTCACGAGTCAGCGGCCCTGCCTGTTCCAATTTCATTGATAAAACAGCTAAACAGTCCTGTCTTTTTAGAGGCAGAAAATAGCTGGAAAAGCACACTTCAGAGATGATAACATAAGCACTGGGATAATGATACTAAAATGCCATCGAAGGGAATTGGCAGTAGTTCCAGATTCATACCCAGCACAGACAACTGCAAGGAGTCTGAAGCTGAATGTAACACAGCCAATATTGAAATTAGACCCCGCCAGCTCCTAGCATGTTCCCACAAGCCTGTGTTTGGGGACAAAGAACCGAGACCGAAGAACTGCTCATGAGACGAGGTGCCCGAGGCAGGCGCCGCTGTGGGAGTGGGCTGACAAACCAATACATTGAATGACACCCTATTCTTCTTGACCTTTATACTTAAGAAAACCCCAAGAGAAAACGAACTGGTGTCTTGTTGCCTCCCATGGACTTTTAATCAGCTTCAAAGCTGTCCTGCCCTCAAGAACACGGCTCCTTATTCTGGGTGAACAGTTGAGCGCAGGCCAGTCGAAAGAAGGCTGTCACTTGGTCAACAGGAAGTGAGTTGACACAAAAGGTCCCAGTGAAGGAATGCCTTTCTGGATTTTATGTTGACGCCGAGCCTCATGGGACTCAGTTCTCCAGGCAAGAGGCAGGATTACCATTTGCTCACGGGCTACGGTGGGCTTTCCCCGCTCCATCTTCTTCCATTTTCAGGCACAGTCTCTGATCACACAGCCAAGTGCAGAAACGCAGCAAAAGAAGAGGCCAAAGCAAACGTGAGAGAGAAGTCTGTGAATTTCTTAGTTAATTGTCCTTCCCACTTATATTGAAATATCAGCTTACTAAATTTTGTTCTTAACATTTTCTTTCGATGGTTTTCTTAAGCTGCTGGTGGTCACAGCAGATCGCTCTGAAGAATGTAAAGGATCTTCCTGGATCCCGGGCAAAATGCACTGTCAAATCAATGGGGAGTGTGTGCGTGAAGGGCGCACAGTCCTTCTGTCCGCACAGTCTGAAGCAGCGGCTACAGTTCCCTCAGGTCTGCACGTTTTCATGCTGCAAAGCATCCTGGGTCCCGGCAATATTTACAGGCATTGTGGCTACACAGATATAAGATCAAACCCCCTTTATTAAATATTACACACATGAGCCTGAATTTTCTCATCTTGAAAGTGAACGAGATCTTAATTAAGACTGAGATCACAGAAAGGACCCAAAACTGATGTGCAAAACCTTTATCAACAAGCTCCTTGAGTTGGCATGAGGATTTTAAGCGATCACCCAGGTAAAGCTTCTGAAACACAGTAAGGAACCAGTGGTAGTACAATGCTACCTATGAAGTAGCATTTATAAGATTGTCTGCCTCATTAAAGTTAATATTCTAGCAATCCAATGGCTTGTGTTCCAAAGAATGCAGACTGGTTTTTACAATGATGTCACTTCCCTAATGGCATTGGAGATCTCTAAATCAGATATCCCAGGGTAATTAGTTGGCCCTGTGAATGCTGCCTACAGATGGTAAAAGACATAGAAATACAAATGCAAGTATGCAAGCATGTATTAAGAAAGGTAAAATCCAACAGAGAAACTAAGTGGTTACAAAAGTGTAGGAATCTAAAGACTACTACATAGTATGAAAATCAGAAAATTCACTTTGCTCCTCATACTAATATTTAGTGAACAGCTACTATATACAGTACCCTGTAATCGAGATGAGAGCAAGTGACTTCTATTAGGTGCCTCGGTTTTATCATCTGAAAAACGGGCACAATAATTTTAGCTAAATTACCTGGCCCTTGTGAAGAGTAGAGAACTTTATACATAGGCAGCATTTACTATAACAATACTCAATAAGAAGGGTGACTGCATAGGGTGAGAGGGTTGAAGTACAGAGAAAGGATCGTGGGAATTGAGAGTTCAGTGGAAACCACATGATTACTGTTCGTTACTTGTCAATGTTCATTATTTTTCTACTTCCCTGCTCATTACCATTGGAAAACAAATCTCACAATGTCCTGTGCCAGCTAGATTGCAGGAGGCTGGGCCAATGGCAGGGCCTCACCAAAGAAGGACAGCTGAAGCAGAGAAGAAGACAACAGCTTTTCCTTTCCGGGGATCTCTCTTCTAGTGCTGGTTCCCACCAGATGCTCCAGCTGCGTTTCTGGTCTCACGGATGGCACCGAGGTCTGTGCTGTGTGAATTCCACCTTCTGCTGCTGCTGCCATCACACAAACTAGTAGAAACCTGCTATCCGAAACCCGGGGCGGAATTTTGGCCTGTGCTTAGCTTCTTACTCTCCCATCTCTACTGCAAATAATCTTTTTGGTGAACTCTTGATAGGCATTTATGTTTTCCTGATTGGACCTGATCTGACGACATGCTGAGTCTTGTAAAATGGGTCATGCCTGGTTATGCAAAGATAGAAATCAAGGACATTGCAAACTGATGGCATGCCCAAGCCAAATTAAATAATTCGCCATTCTAAACTTTCAACGAAGAGGTCACCAGCAGTTATCTTTTGGCAACAATATAAACTTGTGCCACAACCTTATGTACTCAGGCTATGAAGTTTCTATAGGCACACAATCCAGATGCAAATCTGTTCCTGTCACTTACCTGCATGTGTGACCTGAGCAAGCAGTGTCTCAGTGCCTCACATGAGCAACGGGGAAAAGACTAAAGGAGATGGATGAGTTACTCTACACAAAGAGCTGAGAATAGGCTGAAACAAGTTCTTTATAACTATCAAGTATTATATTTTCATTCTTATTTGATTGCATTGAAATACAGTGAACACACACATTTTTCTTGTGTTTGGCACAGATGCACACATCGTGAGGTCAGTGTGCCGGCATGGCAGTTTAGAAAGGCAGTTTGAAACCAGTCACAGAGAGATTAGTCACAAGAATGCGGCATCACTAAGTTCTGGAGCTCCATCTGCATGGATTACTGCTATGGACATGGCATCTACCACGTTTCTAACTCACAGGGAGATATCAATATGGGGGGGGGAATAAAATTATTTTGTTGACTTCCCAAGAGAAAAATGTCAATATAAATTTGGTTTTTGAAACATAAGATGTTGGGTTACATGAAAGAATAGAGAAAAATGCACCAGGACTTATCAGAAAACTCATAAAATCAAACCTAAGAACTATTTCTTGAACATTTCCATAAGAAAGAGGATGCTTGGGTAAGGCAGAAACCATTATGAGCTCAATGACCAGCCCCAAATTGCCGATTTAAATGCCTGTAGAAGCACCTTGGAAGGCTGATCTGACAAACTGCTTGCAAAGGGCCAGAGCCTTAGAAATCCTAGGGAATAGTGTAACTCTGCGAACGTGCTCACGATGAAGCGAATTGCCTGGGCACCCGCTCGAAACAAATTAACCTGTGCAGTAGGCACTGCTCTGGGCCCTGTGGGCTCTGTTGTAAACAGAGCTGCTACTGAAGAGCTGTGCACTAGTTGGGGGCACAGAAATAATGTTTACTACGTAATATAATTTTAAATGTGTAATGTAATAGGATGGAATGGAATCGACGTGAAGGTCAATATTCTGAAAAGAAATGATCAAGAAATGAAAGAGGGTGACAGTGGGCTTGTTTAGATGATATGACTAAGAACCCCTTGAAAGAGGAAATTAGAGCAGAAATTAGAATACAGAAAGGGAGTGACCCATGAGACTTGCTGGGAAAAGTGCTACCGGCAGAAAGAAGAGTTAATATTGGTGCTGGCATGAACTTTGACCTCACCAGGTACTGCATTAAGATTCCTTCAAAATGTAGGTGTCCTTGATACATAACCTCACTGAACAGATTAAATATCAATGACTTATAGTAAAATGCCTCTTATCATAGAATGCCTCTTAAAACAATAGGTATTCTATATTTGAAATCCAAAGAACAAATCTATTTTTCTGTGGCTGAGGGTCCATAGAAGACACTTGGGTATACGTTAGCATTTCTACCAAATAAACCACTAGAAATGTGACTGCTTCCTAATAAGGCTGGTAGTAACTATACCCAGAAGTATGTGCCCAGCAAAGTGCCGAGACATTAAATTGTCTTTCCGAGTACACTTTTGGATAGCTGGTGAATGAATGCCCTGTACTCGGGGAGAAACAACAGAAAAGGACTACCTAAAAATGTCGGCCTGTAAATTATGCAGAGTAGACCCCTTTCAGTTATCATAAGATATCACCAAGCACAGTGATTTTTTTTAATCTACATGAATGAGCTTTTAGGAAAACAAAAACTCAAACATGCAGAGGGGCTTCGAGACACTAAAAGTAGCACGTGAAAATCAAAGTCTTTACTTAGAACTTTGCTCGTGCCATGTGTCCTTGATGCTTCCTTTCACACCTATCATTTCTGCCATTCCACAGATTTTTTCCTTTAAATCATTTTAGTGGGGGCTCTTACAGCTCTTATCACAATCCATACATGCATCCATTGTGTCAAGCATATTTGTGTATATGTTGCCGTCATCATTTTTAAAACATTTCCTTTCTTCTTGAGCCCATGGTATCTGCTCAGTTTTCCTCCTCCCCCTCTCCCTTCTTCATGAACCCTTGATAATTTATCTTTTTTTTTTCATGTCTCACACCAACCACTGTTGCCCTTCTTTCAACAGATTTTTGCAGTGTCTTGACTTCTATGTGACCTCTGATCTTAATACATTTAGTATTAGCAAAACATATGAAATTAAGCTACATACAACATTAGGAATATCATGTGTCAATCATTCATTATTTCCAACATCTTTTGAACCTAGTAATGATCTAATTCTTAATTAAATTCTTTGCATTCTGAACCCGCTAAGCCACCGGTATGGTGGGCCATGTCATTGGATAAATTGTCCCCCTACTTCTTAGGGCACTTCTCTCTTTGCCTTCTCCCAACTTTATGTGCTTGCCCTTTGCATTTGGCTCTGCTCTATGCTGCTCTGTGTGTTTTCCTTGGGTGATTTGATCAATTTGTTTATGTAGATACTCAGATTATCATTCTCAAATTTAGAAGAGCCTTTTGCTGGTATAGTGGGTTATGCGCAGGCTGTTAATGGCGGAGTCACTAGTCTGAAATACACCAACTGATCCATGGGGAAAGACAAGGATGTCTGTCCTTATAAAGATGACTGTTTCAGAAACCTTAGCAAGCAGATCAACTCCTTCAGATAGGCTCACGGTGAATCAGATTTGATGGAATGGCACCTTATCAGAGTGTTTATGTGGATCTTCCAAAAATACTCAAACTCAGGCTGAGCCAAATGTTTTGTTTTGGTCATAAAAAGCAACGTGTCTTTACTCTCTCCACCTCAGTTAAAACCACTGCTGCAGACTCACTTGTCAAAAATAGAAATACAGCATCATCCTTGACTCTATACTTTTTCTGCCTTCTTCGTGTTAGTGTTCTCCAGGTCTGACTGATTGTCAACTTGAACTTTCACTTCCATTTTACCTGCTTTCTACTTTCAAGTCCCATATTTCATGTCCTCCTAACTCTCCTGTTGACGATTGCAATATCCACTCGAACACAATTCTCTGCCTACAAGCCCTCTAATTTTATTAATGATTGGCAAAGCGCACTGCTATAAAGAGTACAATTTTCAGTTTCCCTTGAGTATCTTGTAGCCCATGACCATGTTACAGTTTGGGGCCAATGCCGTACAATTTAAAATCTCTTGGAGGAGGACCACTCAGTAGCACTTGCCTTTTGCCCTTCACTTTCCCTGCTTCTTCCTACCTGGAATGCAGCAGCAAAGCACTAGTGGAACCAAGCAACGGGATACATGGAAGAGGCATCCACCTAGGACTATTGAGTGGTATGTCCTTAATCACAGTCACTAAATTAGCTCCATGCTAAAGGGGGAAATCATTTTAATCACCGTTAATTCCTTCTATTAATAAAACGAAGTTAAGTTAAAGTAACAAATGTAACTTAAAGGATGTGGTTGTTCCTCATTATTCATGAAGACTTCGTTTGCAAATGGCTGCAGTTGCTAAAACGCGTTTGTAACCTCAGAATCAATACTCAGGATGCTTTTGCCATCACTGGCAGATTTTGTTACCTGAAGCACGTGTTCTCAGCTGAGGGTGACAAGGGCACTTCGTGCTTTCTTGCTTCAGCTCTCAGACTGTAAACAAGAGTCCCTTTTGCAGTCTATTTAGTGCCACATTTTTCATATTTTTGTGTTTTTAATTGGTGAGTCCACTGTTTAAAATGACCTCTGTGCTTAGTGTTGAAGTGTTCTTTAGTGTTCCTGAGCACAAGAAGGCTAGAAGCATCACTCAGGCATGAGTAATTTTGCTGTTGGCTTGAGTTCAATGCTAATGAATCAACAATATATACTAAATAAGCTGTTTTTAAACAAAAGCATAAAACAAGGTCATGTATTGATTGGTTGACAAAAATGTTAGGAGCAGAGGCTTGTAGGAACCCACCTCTTTGTTTACCCCAGGAGCAATGTTTCAGTATTGCTAATTAAGTGTTGACAACAACTTCACAGAGCATGGCTCTAGCAAACAGAAGACTCAATGGCAGGTCCTCCTAGCCTGTGTGGCTGCATCAAGCTTTATGGCTCCTGGGCACTTAGAGCCTACACAGCGATACTTCCGGGGGAAAGTCCCAGCCATGTGATGCTGTGAAAGTGACGGTCCACACGAGCTCATGGGGCAGTTCCTCTTCAATGGTTTGGGTCGTGGTGGATCACAGTCAACGTGACGGCAGCGGGGATGGGTTTTACCCAAGGTTGCCAGAGTATAGCTTCCAGGAAATCACTGGGGCATGATACAATGAACACAGAACTGGGATTCAGAAGTGCTAGGTTCTGTGAAAGGGAGCGAGCTAATTTTACCCATGTGTACCTCTATGTCTTCATTTGCAAAGAGAGAAATATCATCTCTAAGCCATAGGGTGGAGTTCTCAGAAGCCACAAAGATGCATGCCCTTGGCTGATAACCAAAAGGTTAGAGAGAGCCTCAGGTCCACAGGTCAGGCAATCTACCTTTGAAAGCTCAGCCTCTGGAAACTACGGAGCACCGTTCTACTCCGACACACTTAGGGTTGCCTTCGAGGCAACCCATTTGGTTTGGGTGTAGTGATTCCTAATGCATTGCCATTCCAAAGCATACCTCTGGCCACTTTATTTCCTCTCTTTTTGCCTCATTTGAGTTATCGTTGCCTTTGGGACAGGCTCTTTACACTAATTTTATGGGAAATCCATACAGTCCCTCTAGGATTCCAGCCAGCATTTCAGGCTCTACCGCTCACCGTTCACCTCTACTCAAACCTCAGATCTTTTAGCCACAGGACATGCCCTGTGCTCATTCAGTTACTTTTGCCAAATGCATGTGATTTATTAATGAAGTAAACCTCTCTCTGCCCGCTGCTACATAAACATCATCCTTCAGAGGCAAGCTCGCCTATCATCTCTTGCCTGAAACGTTCTTCTGAGTGGTTCTAAATGTAGGGAAAATGTAATTGCTTCATCTTCTTTTTCTAAGAAAACTTTACTTTGGGCTTCACAGTTTGGACCTGTATGGCCTGGAGTTGGCTTGGTGGATCAAGTGCTGTGTTGTGTTGCCTAGGTACCCTTCCTTATTTGTGCAATACTAAAAGTTTGACTTTCTCAGAGGATTGGCAAGAGGATTGTATGAGTTGAGGAATGCAGATATTACAAATTTAAAACTTTTGTTCATTAAAAGTCAACAAAGGAAAAAGACGAAGAGAAGGTACTGGCAGGGATCTTCAAAGACAATATATCTGATAAGAATCTCAAAACCAAACTATACATAAAACATGAGCCAATGAACAAAAAGGTAAATATAATCACCAAAAAAAGGATTTTAGTAAGATCCAGATAAAACCATAAGAAGACAAACCAAACCATGAAATGGACCAAGGACTGGAACGCACATTTCACCAGAAGAGGCCTTCAAATGGTGACCAGACACAAGAACAGAGACTCGGGGACATGAGTCATAAGAAAGATCCAATTTCGAACTTCAATCAGGTACCATTTCACTCTTCCTAGGATGGTTACCATTTTTTGAAAAGACACAAAGCAACATATGTTGATGACTTAGGGAACCTTTATTCATTGCTGGGGGAAATGCAAACTAGTACAGCAACCTGGGGGGGGAAATGTGGCAGTTTCTCAATAAACTAGAAGTAGAACTATCATTTGACCCAACAATTCCACTCCTAGGTATGTAACCAAAGCCTTTAGAAGCACAGACTCAATCCAACACTTGATTCAAGTGACAGTGTGGATGGAACTTGGAGGCATTATGCTGAGTGAAGTCAATCAATCACAAAAGGGCAAATATTGTATGATACCATTTATATAAAACTTAAGAAACAGCAAATGTGTAGGGACCAAAGTTTATTAGTGGTTATCAGGGGAATGAGGGACAGGGATATAGACGAGCTAGCAGTGATGGGAGAAAAACCACATGGATTAAAGAGTGAGTTGCAAAGTGATTTAAAATTGTTAACAGTAAGTTGTATACCTGTAAAAGGCTAAATTAGCAAACACCGTGACAGCTGAATTGACAGGAAAGACAAAGAAGTAGTTGTCAAGTCTGCTTATGTACAACCAACACCTCATGGGATTTGTCTTTCTGGGTTTGCAAGTTCAGGGTCATCATTTTATGGACTATCCCAGTTAACTGGCTTAGTCACATGCTCAATGCTTTTCTTCTACCTCTAACTTGTGCAGTGTCTGAGGTCTTACAACCATCAAAGAGCCAGATAAGCCGCAGCAATGGCACTCTCTTCAGCAGGAGGAACAGAGAAAGAAAGAGACTCGGGTGTAGAGGTTGGGTATGGAATGTGTAACTAATTGCCCCCATAAACAACTGCCTCCTTTGGCATGCGACCAGAATAACGATGGTGTCCAGGTACCATTATTGCACATATTGATTAAAAACGTCCATAGATGTATTATGATGAAAGAGGGTGGGGTGGAGTGAGATGTACAACAGAATTACAAATTTTCATGAACTGCAGACTCTCTGGACCCAAGGAGGGTAGATGAATGTCTGAAATGAGCAAAGGTCAAACTTGAGGCAGATGATGCTCTTCTGAGAACTCCACAAGGAATCACATTTACAACAGTAAGTCAAAATCCGCGGCAGAAATCTTAGGGGACTTGTGTTGGCGTTAATGGGGGAGAAACAACTACCAAAAAAAACCCCTGTGAAAATGGCTGCATACTTTGTAGAATGCAATCAGTATCACTAAACTGTGCATTTAAAATCTGTTAAATTGGTCTATGGCTTGCTGTGTAGTCTTAAGTATAACAAAAATATTAAGTCTTAGCAAAAACAAAGTGATAGAGCACAGTTCTATTTAACACATGGGGACACGCAGGAGTTGGAACTGATTATATGACAACATTCGCTTTTAATGCTTCATTATGCATAAAATGTCTTTCTCATCTCCCCTGTGAGCACTTGAGGGTCATCTCCCCTATGAGCTCTTGGGAGTAGGGAACACATCTTTGTTGTTTTTTAACCCCAGTACCAAGCACATTGTGCTTAGAAGGCACATATTTAACAAATGGTAAAAAAAATTAAATTGAATTAACCAAATATGATGTGCACATCCAACTGAACGCTAAATGTAAGGCTGCTAGCTTTCCAATGTAACATGGTATATATGTTGATTCAAAGAAATGCTATCAATCTGCAGAAACCCCAAAACAGACAGTAACTAAAATAAATGAGCAACTAACTTCAAGAAAGGCTAAGAAAGTTTGGGGTTGGGACTGAATGAAGAAAAAAATGGTGAGAATGCTTTTAACACATAAGAATAAGAAATAAGTCTTATTTTTTAGAAACCAGCAGAATTTTATTGCATCTCCTTCTGCATGGATCATGAATTATTTAATTGGCTCTTCTCACCAAAGTCCCTGACCTCCCATCAAAGACCTTTCCAGGCATAGGTCCGGTAAGAGGGTAAGGGAAGATACTGATAGGATTCACCTGTGAGTAATTGTAAACAGACTTCCCTGGAATGCCATCCTGCTGTGTCTAAAATGAGTCCCCTGAGAAACAAGAGGAGGGAATTTCATAATTGCATTACCACAAGAATCAGAAGTGCAGGGCATCCGTGGGCCCAAAGTCCTGTGTGCACACCCCCCCCCAAACCTCCTGGATCCACCTTGCAGTTGCCACATCAGAGGTGCAGCAGCACAGCCAGGAGGCAGAGTCCTGGACAGAGCGATGGGCCTTCCTGATCCGCGGCACAAGTCAAAGAGGAGTTGCTTTTGTGCCGGAGTCGGGACTGTGAAGCAGGTGCCTCTGGACACTCAGTTTAGGGAGCTTGGTTTGCCCTCACAATGAGCTTTGGGGTTTATAGCAGAGAGGTATGTGCTTCAGGCATTCGTTAGCAAACTTGACAGAACCTTGTAACCTGTCCTGGTGCACAACTCTCCCAGAGCTTTTCTCACAGGCATTTCAACTCATTCCCTTCCTTCATGAACCCTTTAAGCGTGGATTTTGTTTGTTGGATTCTATGTAGCCATTGTAATGGATATTGGAACCTAGAGATCCAGTCGAAGAGATAAATTACAGACCATTAAGACAGTACATCTTCCTCCACTTAGCTTTTAAAGATTTATTTTTATTGTGCATTAGCTGGAAGAGTTATATATTAGATCATCTTTTCTTGTTTTCAGTGTTTGAAACAACGTATCACACCCTCCCAATGACATGCTGTTTCCCTTACCCAATTCCCAGTTGTCACCCCGTGCCCAGTATCTCCCTCTTCAACAAAGCTAACACCCACCTGCCCGTGAGCCTGTAGCGTCCCTTTTCCCTATTTCCCCTCCCACCCTGGTAACCATTAAGCCTGTTTCTTTTGGTAGGAGTTATTTTTTTTAATAACTCTGGTATCATACCACATTGGTCCTTTGCGTTTGACTAACGCCATCCAGTACATTGTCCTCTAAGTTCATCATATTATGAAGTGTTTAATAATTAGTCTTTAATGATGCATAGTATGTACCAAATTTTGCGCTTCCATTCTTCCACAAATGGTCATGGAGCTTGCTTGAAGATGCAAATCTCTCTGGAAACAGAAAGCCTCTTCTCTCTCCTGTGGAGCAGCTAGCAGGTTCAAATAGCTACATTTACAGTTAAGAGTCCAATATGGACACAGTTGTCAACACAGAGAACACTGCTGGGCTCTTAAAGGCATATAATAAACCTCTTTCATGTTTATTCTATGAGCCTTGGTGGTATAGTGGTGATACGGTGGGTTGCAAACCACAAGTTCAGCAGTTTGAAATCCATCAGCCTCTCTTTGGGAGAAAGGTGAGGCATTCTATTCCCATAAAGTGTTAGAGTCCCAGAAACCCCCAGGGCCAGTTCTACCCTATCCTGTAGAGTCATTGTATGTTGGAATTGGCTGGATGGCAGTGAGATACTTACTTTACATAAAGCATCTCAAAGATGGTACCCTATTTTATGTAGTCTGCTTTGCCCTTTAAATGCACAAGTAGTTCCATGTTAAGCAGTATGCTAGGCCCCAGGAATTCAGAGATGATTAATATCTTGAGGGTGGGATAAGGAGGCGGAAGACAGAGAAAGCTTTATAGAGTGACGGATACCATTCTATTTCCCTAGGGCATGGTTTGTCAAAGGGAGTTATGGGTGTTGAGTTTCTAGAGAGCTTTGAACATTTTATTCTGCTCAGATACAGAAAAGAAAAGCAGGAAAGGAAGTGTAGAATAAAACGAGAAAAGGAAAAAAATCACATTTTTAGAAGCTTCACTGTGGTCCAGCCATATTTTATTTTGGATGGAAGGCCAGGGAAATGGGACAAAATATGTGGTGCCTCACTTTTACACAAATTTTACAGACGCCCTGCATATTTCTCTCATAAGCTCTGCTTCCTCTTCCCAAAAGAAATGGGGCTGGGGTGGAGGGTGGGGGATAGAAGCAGAAATTACAGAAAAACCAAATGAAATTCAGGCCGTGCAATTAATGAGCGCCAGGTCAGTCATCCTCTGGGGGGCTGGGGGGGGGGGGATGGGGATGTGGCAAGAAATCCTGCCTTTGTGAAATCTTTGAGGTTTTTAAACTGGAAGCAATTTGTACAATGACTATTTTGACCAAACTACTTCCTAATCTCAGTTCCCATAAAGTCTGGGCGGGGGCCAACTGGAATCATTCATCTCAGCCGCACAGATATCGTCCACAGAGGAAATAAAAGGATCTTAAACACTGGAGTCATTTCCTCTCAGCTCTTTGAGGGGGGAAAAATTCCTTTTGGTCAGTGATATCTCCAACTCAATTCCTGAAGCCTCGCTTAGAAAAATAACAAACTGTGGTCCCTGAACGCTTTCCAATCAGACAACTCTGGTTTCAACTCAAAACATTTAAGGCCAATAAAGGCCTCTCCTTTGCCAGAGGCTTCTAGGAAGACTAACACCTTTTTAAGGTTCAGACGGCTCTCTAACGAGTTACATAAAACCTGGCAACCAGCGTAAACGTCAAATGTGAAAGGATGTGTTCAGGAGACCTGTATAATCAAATCCTCTAGCCGGTCCCTTGGAATTGCTGCTAAGGGGTCTTGCTGAAAATAATAGGGCTCATTTATGACACACAGCACAAGTGGTAATAGCAAGTTACCTCTCAAGTGGAACCTTAGCCGCTTTGGAATGGTTACCTGAATGTGGAAGAGAGCAGAAAAGCAGCACTTTTCCAAATATATCCTCCAGCTAAGGACTTTTGGAACTGCTGAAAAGATTATAAAGAAAAGATGGATTGTCAAAGCCCTCCTCCCCTCATATGTACGGGTCCTCAAGGCCAGTGCTGGAAGCCCAGGGCATGTCGGGTAATTCACTCGCCACAGAATCTGACGTGCTAGACAGCCTCCGTCCCCAACGGATCTACAGGGAAATGGAAGTGTTTTTACTCTACCCACCGCTGCTTTTTGTTTATTCAGCTTTCCTTTCGTTTCTTTTCTTTTTTTTTCCCCCTGAAAGTTTCTTGGTGTTAATTCTCCAATCCCCAGTTCAGTTTCTGGGTGGAAAAGAGATCATAAAACTGGCTGGATAAAATATCGAATGGCCAGTGCAAATGAGTTGAATAAAGTCTCTGGATAGCTAATCTTCAAGTCTTAGAACTATTTAGGTTACTTATCCCCAGAGTACTGGTCAACAATCTTATAGATGTGTAATTATTCACTTAAAGGAGGGTTTAAATTATATCCGATAATTTCTTGATTATAAGTTAATGTGTACTGTACTATCCGCAGATTCAGAACAAACTCCCACTGCTGCAGAGCCAATTCCGACTCAGTGCAACCCACGGGGCTTACTGAAGCCCACAGTCTCATTGCTTCTCCGGTGGAGCAGCTGGTAGATTTTAACTGCCAGCATTTCGGTGAGCAGCCAAGTCAGAGTACTCTTTAGAAGCAAGGATGGTGTGTAAGCTCAGGTCGATTAGAGAAACAAATTCATAGACACTCATATGCGTCTATTAGCTTTATATAGAAGAAAGAGCTTTATAGACAAGAGTAATTGAATATTGATAAAACATCCCAGCCCAGTCCAGATCAAGTCCATAATTCTGATATTAGCCCAAATGTCTGATACCAATCTATGAAGTCTTCTTCAGACTCACACAACACATGCACTGACGCTGACCGCAGGAAGACCACAGGCTTGTAGGTGGATATTCTTTTGGATCCAGTGGCAGTGGGAGCATGTCAGCACTGGTAGGGGTCTCCATGTGGCTCCCCCAGCACCAGGCCATAGCATAGCTCTATGTGTCTTATCAACAGGAAAGTCTCAGAGGGAGTGTGTGAGTGTCCCGCCTCCAAGCGAGCTATTTATCTCCTCAATGGCTCCAAATGAGGTTATCAAGTGACGACATGACTGACAGGGTAAACTCCACCCCTTCACTCTTAAGTCTCAAATTGACAACAGATTAAGTAACTATCACAGTTGGCAAGACTGTCTTACATACTTTGGACATATTGTCAGGAGAGACCAGTCCCTGGAGAAAGACGTGTGCTTGGTAAAAGGGAGGGGCAGTGAAAAAGAGGAAGGCCCTCAAGGGGAGGGATTGATGTCGTGGCTGCAGAAATGGGCTCAGGCATATATACGATTGTAAGGCTGGCACAGGACCATGAAGTGCTTCGTTCTATTGTGCATACGGTTGTTATGGTTCCGAACCGAATCAAAGGTACCAGGTAATCACAACAACAGTCGAGCATTTCAAATACTGCACCACCAACATTCCCTTTCAAATGCTCAGGTATAAAACTTAGAAGTTTGCAGTGCATTTATTCACAAAACAATGCACTCTGAAGGCTTCCCCTTATTAAAGAATCCTAACAACTATCTGGTGGGAGATAGGCAGCTTTTCTGAGATGCAGACATTGCCTTTGTTTCACTATTTTGTGCCTTTTATTTTTAATAACACTGTGTGAATAATCAGAAATGATAAGAGAAAGGAGACACTTGCTCCATGTATTAGAAACTTCTAACATGCCTGAAACCAGAAAGGAAAAATAAATATCAAAACACGAGAGTTTTAATTGCATGTAAATTTAGACCAAATGTGATTGGCGAGCCTTGCCTTTTGCTTCCCAACTTAAGTTCCCCCAGGAATTGCAAACCCCAGGAGCACGGGGTCTGCACGGTGCCTCTGAACGTCAACAGAAAAGACGTCTCTGGCTTTTGTTCATCTTGTGACACATGTGCTTGCTCTTTTCTAAGGCACAGCGGCAGCCCCTGGTCTTAAAGTCCAAATAAGAAAATCTCAGTGATTATTCTTAGAAACAATCAGTGATTGAGTAATATTCTCCAAATCAGGTGGAAAAGTGTTGTTCTTTATTTTTGAAGGTTCTATGAGTAAAGTCGTATGTACTACGTATGGGTGTATTTGTATGTGTGTATGTTTACGGCTAACCAAGTCAAGCTACCTGTCCCTTTATAACCTACTGAAGATATTGGAACCTTGTTGAACTAAACGCAAGGTTGAGATCTTTAACATAGGGTAGAGTCAATAGGGGGCAAGCTCCAGTGGCTTAATAGGTTATGTGTCATTGGGCTGCTAACTACATGGGCAAAGGTTCAAACTTGCCAACCACACGACAGGAGCAACATGAGGCTCCTGCTCCCTCGAAGATGTAAAGCCCTGAAAACACCCAGGGCAGCTGTGTCCTGCCATGCGGCATCAGTCCAAGTCCTACAAACCCAGTGGCAGCGAGTTTGTTTGGGTTTGAAAGTCAATAGATAAAATATACTCACCAAGGTACCGACCATTATCAGAGGAAAGTAAAAACAGAAAACCACGACAAACTTCCATGTGCAGATAGCTCCTGAATATGAAATTCAGCCAAATCACTCCAGCACACACTTCGTTTTATATTATCCCTTTCATGGACGATGTATGTGTCCCTGCCAGATTTGAGAGTCACTCTGATTTTGGTTGTCCAACATTATCACACACAGTGCATTAGGGTCACTGCTAAATTTGAGAGTCAAAGTTACTTTTTGAGACCAACTGCGACCTTTCTCTCGTCATTTGTTCCTTTCCCTGTAGAAAGTGTTCTTTGTCATTAGCCACAAGAAAAACTCAATTCTTTTGTTCGCTTCCTAATCCTGTAATTGTAAAGCAGGAAGACTAGATTCTAATGGGGGGATTCAATGCTTGGTAGTTTTAAGCAAGAAGAGAATTGTACGGTGCCGATTTTAGTTTGGCAGAGAAAACATTATTAAAACAGCCGAAGCACTGCCAGAAATAGTCAAATGGCAACGTACCTGGTGTAGGCAGGAAGAACCGCCAGTAAAGATGGTTTCCCAAAAGCGACCCCGGCTGGGGGAGCCTCCGTAAGTGCCGGAGAACATGAATTTTCCCCGTGAGATCAGCCAGGGGAAGCAAGGAGGAAGGCTGCAGAACGAGGCCTTCTGGGGACTTGAAGACGCTGGGTAAAGACCCAGGGTGATCTAAGCATGACATGCTCAATGAATGAAATGAGCGACCTCCTTAGAGTTCAATGTAAATGTGAACATGAAATGGGAAAATCTGAGGGTGGGACGAGGTTCTGGTGGCCCTTTCAAGAAACACCATGGAATTCAAGCTCGACAAGGAATGATACCAGTAAAACACAAGTTTTAAGCAGGAAATTGATACAGTTAAAGCACTCTTTCAAGGAGCCAAGCCATCTGCAAGAATACCTGAACTCCAAACGCTCCCAACAAGAGCTGAAGCTTCCAACATGTCTGTGCTGAAAGGCAATCATTTTCTCCCAGTTTCTAAGCACAACCGAAATCACAAGTACGTACTTGCCAAGTGTGTGCTACACACCAGTGCCTAAGACATGAACATGGTCACTATACACACACATACACACACATACACAAATGTACATATACATACATGCATGTATGAAGAAGACGGAAAGAAGTAATAATTGGTTGTGTCCACTTTGCTGAGTGCTGGTGATCCTTTTGGGAGAACCAAAAGGCTTCTTAAGGGACACACAGGAAGGGTATCTCAGTGAGCTTGGCTGAAGCAGATGAAAAGGGAAAGGCGCTGACGACCTGGTGCTCTTGTGCGGAGTCTCTTGGTCACCTGGGAGCAGAGAGGAAGGGACCGCAGGATGCCCCCGTGATGTAGACGACAGGCTCCAGACTGAAGGTGACTGGAATTTGTATTTCAGATCTGGTCTGTCACAGCTGTGTGGATTTGGTCAAATGTCTTGTTTGTGCCATCTATGATATGGAGATGATACTTATAAATCAGCAAGGATATGTATACGAGGGAGCTTCAAATTAGAAGATGATGGGTTTTTACACGAATTTTAAAGCCTTTTTCATTCGTGTGTGTGTGTGTGTGTGCAGAAGTTAGCATAATTTCTTCTATAGTAAGTACTCAATAGCTCTCAGCCATCCTTGAGAAGAGTCAGATGTGATGCTCAGGCAACAAGAGGAAGCCCCAAAGTGACTGCACGTGACGTGGGGAAGGTAGAACATGGGGGAAGAGATATGAACGTAGCAGGACCATCATGATGGCGTAGCGGCAGCGTATTGCGTCAGTGTAGTGGTGCTGTTTACATAGAAAAGAACATGAGCAGCCCCAGCTCCAGAGCTCTGCAGGGTCCTGTTATGCAAAACGTAGAGTAGCCCAAATATTAGAGAACAAAGGATCTCCCGATCATGAAAAGATCATAGCCCAATCATGATATGATCATAGTAAGAAATGTCTCATCTTCTATCATTTTTCCAAATTATAGTGATTTAAGTATTTGCACATATAATTGAAATGTAATGAGGATATATGCGTTTAAATTTTCTAATGATTGGATATTGAGTAGTTCCTTGTTGCATTTGAACACTGTTAAATTATACTGACACTATATGTGATTTTTGTTTCTCTAAATAACCCAGTGCCTTAAATAAACACACACACACACACACACACACACACACCAGAGGAATTCAAAACTACCATCCTACTATACAAAAAAACCCCGAAGTCACTGGGTCACAAGGTCTTCAAGTCCCCTATTGAATGCATTCCTTTACTGGAACTGTGATGAGATGATAGAAAGAAAGTTGTCACTTGTTTTAGCTATCTTGCATGGGACTGAGGAATACAAAACCCTTATCACATGCTAGGTGTGGGATTTGCAGATATGTTAAACTATGTCCCACTCCTCAACAAATTTACAGAACAAAGGAGACAGTCCTGCCAACCTAACATTTTATATATTTTTAAAAAATGATCCTTTGTCACCATGAATCACGTTTGACCTACCTATTAACAGAACATAAGTAGTTTACTTATTTTTTTTATTTTTCTTGTTTAACACCATCCTACAAGAAGCCTTCTATACTGTCTTAAGAGTCTTAAGAATTAACTTTTAATGTGACTTTACAATATTCCATTGCTTTAAACGTCGTCCTTTATGAATTCTTTACATATTTAAATTTTTTGGTGTGTTTTGGTTATGTGAGGCAAAGATTAAATTTTATGTATAGATTTTCCATTCCTAAAATATTATTTCTTTACAAAAAATTAATTGGTATAATTTGCTCAAAAGATAAGGAAACATTAGTCAGCTTACAATGTAGTCACCACGAAGAACAACTCTTTAAAATTAAAGTTGATAGAAAAGTGGCGTGCCCGCAAATGAAATATTTGTTTTTCTTGGGAGTCATTTATGGATGCGACTATGTTGTTTGGGTCCATACTTGTGGCTTAAAGCAATTGTAATAAAGGCCAGTCCACTTCAAGTGAGCCACTTCTCACTTGGCCAAAGGCCCCGTCACGTCTTCATGACGCACACAGTCCCCAGGAGATAATTTTCTTTTGCCGAGTGGCTAATGGCAGCTGATATGTGTTTGTGACCTGGGCAAAGCATCAGTCCCAACTCCTGGCTAGAGAATGGGAAGCATTTCCTCAAGTTTTTATTTCTGGAGTGGATCTGGAGGTCACCTCTCAGTGTTTCCACATGTGTGCAGTTAGCTAATGAGGGCTGGGAATTCTGAACACAGCCATGTACAAATTCTCTAGAGAACAAAGCCCAGGGAAACCATTTGCTGCACAGAGCTTCGGGTCATGCTTTGGCTATGGGAGTTAAAGCTACACAGAGCGGCTTCACGTAATTTCCCACTGGTTGTCAGACACACTCAAAGATTTCTGACAACGTCAAAGCCAGCATTCCCATAAAGGAGTGTGGATAGCCTGCCACCGAGATGTGACTGGTTCCAAAGCAGAGGGGCTTTATGGTCACCTAAGGATAAGCACCTTCTGACTGACAAGACCCAGGGCAAAATACATCCATACGCTGCTGGCCTGTGAGTGATTTGATTTTGGTTACAAATATGAATTGACTGCCTTGCTGCTAAGCTACATCCTAAACAAAAAATAAAAACTACCTGGACAAAATGTGCTTGAGAGTGTTGGTGAACCGAAGCAGTTCTGTCCATAGCCCCAATAAGTAAATCTGAATTACTCACATCTGTGTAGAGTATCAGGGTTGAGCCTGATGAATCCCAGGGATTACAGAAGAAATAAATGTAACTATGACCAAAAAGTGATAAGAACTCTAACTGGATATCTGAGGGTGCGGTTTAGAGTGAGCATCGGGGAATTACTGACAATACCTGTTGAAGAAAACTAAACACAGAAAGAAACTCAAGACTCTGCACAACACAGAGCGAATGAATGGCCGGGGGGGATTTTGGAGTTGAGTTGGAGAGTGGAAAACTTGAGCCCATAGGAATCCATGTGGCTCACTGAAGAACCCTTTGAGGAAGAACAGATTGGAGAAAGAAGAATCGGCCTGAGCAGGCATCTGGATGTTTTCCTACAGGAACTGGTTTCTGGATAAATTCAAAATCGGAAAGTCATTTGGATTCAGCTTTATTTTATCTTGACAATCTTAATGGCAAATAACCGTTTACCCTTGGTTTCATCCATCAGAAGATAATGATGCTCTTCTCCCCCAAACACTCTCACAACTGAGCACACAGAGCTATTTAAAGGAAAGAGAAGGGCTTGGTAAGTAATGTGGATGGAGTGGCCTCTTCAGAGGTCTCAACCTTATCCCCCTGAGCAAACCACACAGGGAGGCAAGCCGAACAGACCTATGTAAACAAGATGCAGACAGCAGCTCCCCTGGAACTCCACAGCATAGCTTCTTGTAGGGGCACAAGCCCTGGTCTGAGTCTTGAAAGTCAGAGAAATTACTGACCTCACTTTATTTCTTTGGCCACCCATAACTCTGTGGTTCCTTCGCCACCTAAAAGTAATTCAATTGTTACAGCTATAAAGGGAACCGAGAAAGAAGGCTGGACATTTCTCAGTAGAATGGTAGCTAACCGGAAACCTTTTTTTTTTTTAATTTAAGGAGTGGTGGAGATAGCTACATAAAAAGTGTCAAGATCTTTTCCAGGGGTACCTATGTTTTGGAGACACAACCTCCGTGATTTCTGTATCTCTATATAAGTGACAAAACTGAACTGGAGACCGGAATCAAGAAGACCTAAAGTGGGATTGAAATGGGGGGTCGGAATGTCTGCATATTTCTTTCAAGCTCCCCATCTTTATAAAAACTCAAAACATTTTGCGGGTGCCGGCTTGTCATTGATAACACCCAGGGTCATTTCTAGTCTTACTTATAACGGCTATTTTGAGAGAGGAAAAACCACTTGTATTGAGACGTAGGGCATTGGCGTTAAGCACACTTGTTTGGATGCCAGCGATAGGATATTGGACAGTGTTCCGCACTGATAGGTTGTTTTTCTCATTAGTAAAATGGGCATCCTAATAATGCTCTTGGTCACTTAATAGCCATCTAGTAATGGTAAGAATGAAGTCAAAGACATATGTGCTTTCAGTGGCTACACAGTGGAGCAAAGATGGCTGCTTTTAGGGAGCAGGGGGTGGTTTAAGTGCCCCTAAAACACATTCACCATTAAGTAGCAAAGTCAAACCACATTCCTCTGCTTGACAAATGTTGCCCTTATGATAGATTAAAGGGATAGTCTAAGTGACTCCCAGATCCCCAAAGCCAAACAGCTATTTGAGAGAGCGGAGCAACAAGACATACTGGTAGGAGTATGGCTGCTGACACCAACGTCATGCTCTTGCATGTCTGGGAGGAGAACTCCACCTCTCAATACTAACTCCGTCTCTGACCCTCCCTGTTACACACCTTGCTGACAGCTCACCAGGATACGCCTGCTTTCAGAGTACTGGTTACTAACCAGTGACCAGTTTACTTTAGTGGTTTGTAATTCTACTGGTTTTTGCAGTTTGTAAGCCTGAAAGAAATATCAGTGTGCGTAGGAGCCAGCTGCCTGGGAGAGTTTCGACTGGAAACAGCTGGTCAGCTAAGCATGAAGGAGGCAGTCTTTCCTGGGTAAATAAACCAGTGGAGCTAGACCTGACTCCTACACTTAGGATTCATTTCCCTTTTCTAGCTTTATTAGTTTGTTTAATTAATTGGTTGGCTATATATAATTCACGAGTTGGTTGGTGGGAAAGAGGACTACAAATTTACCTCCTGTGCTCACATTGATTCAGTAGGGGAAAAACTTGATAAATTCATGAACACTGATGGGCCTGGCCCTGAATATGACAAAATACTTTGAGTTAATAGAGATACAGTGCATTTTCTTCCCTCTGAGGAAGAATTCTTTTGGACGTAACATGATCCCTAAGGGTTTCCTCATTCCCGTGCCACGACGGCTTTCAGTGTCTGTAAACGGTCAGGTGTAAAGGGTCACCATCTTCTCCGGAGAGTCATGCTCCTCTGTCTCCAGCAGTTTTATGGGCATTGACTTCAAATATCATACGATTCAACAGTTCAATCACTTCAGGAAGAGTTGCAGAATCCTCCCCACAATCAGATTTAGAACCTTTGCCTCATTCTTGTGGTCATCATTATTCGCTCCCCAATTCCCCCCAATCTTCCCTGTCATACCCCCAGGGAACCATTACTCCAGTGACCGGCTCTGTAGACTTACCTATCCTGGACTTCACATACAGAAAAACATGAAAATAAACAAACAACACTGACAAGGTAAAACAGATTGAAAAGACCTTACCTGAAAAGAAAGCAGAAATTATTAAAAATGAGAACAAATTTAAATGGATCCTAAGGAAGATCAAAAGATATGGTGATAAATTTTCATTCAACTGTGCTTTTCCGTGAATTCTGCATGATAGCAAGGCGATCCACAGGGCCTGCTCTGTGCTCACAGGGACACCAGGAGCTTACCTTGCATGCATTTCACCTTCTCTGTTCGTTTTTGAACTGAAACCGTTTCAGAATGAGGCAAGAGGGAGATCAAATGATAAAACATTGCATTTTGACCTAAGTATGTCTGCATAATGGAAAAGTCCCTCTTTTTATCAATTTAATTTTTATTTTATTTGGCTAAAATGAAGCAAAATAAAAATCAGCAAGTCTAAACTGGGAGCTTTTAAAGGACACAGGAAGAAGTAAATAACAAACCAAGCAATACTGCAGGCAAGTCGATGCTGACTAATTTCAGAGTAGGCGCCTACTTTGAGTCTTGGAGACTGTCAATCTTTAGGAGAGCACAGTCTCACCTTTCTCCCGGGGAGTGAGGGGCTGGTTGGAACTAGCGGCTTTGCAGTTAGCAGGCCAATGCTTAACTCACAGCAACACCTGAGCTTTTTTAGATGAAACTGGTCTAAAGTGGACAGCATGGCAGGTTCCATGAATAAAGCAGAATTGTGGAAACATCCAAGTCACGCATTTCAAGCATATGCACCTTCCAGCAATGATTACAAACACTTTTATTTGATAGCTGTATATGGGCCATTCATTCATTTATTATTCACTCTTCACTATCTCTGCATAATTGAAGAAAGCCACAAAGGACCTGACAGTTGTCTAATGCACAACACTTCCTCCTGGGTTCTTTGATCTAACAGAGTAGAGGCTTAGTCACCCTAAGGCCTTTAAAGAAAACAAATTACAGTTTCTTTAGTTGACACATGAACTTCAAGGTAATCAGACTTCTATGATTTCTTTAAAACTTGAGTTCTCTTAGAGCTCAAGAGTCTTATAAATATTTCTCCTATGGTCCACACGCTCACATAAGGACATAGAAATATAATTACATATCAAACTAAAACAAACTCACTGTCATGAAATCAATGCTGCCTCTTGGCAGCTTTCTAGGACAGGGCAGAACTGCCCCTGTTGGTTTTGGAGACAGTAATACTTGACTGGAGTAAAAAGCCCTGACTTGGGGGGACTGGTGGTTTCAAACAGCTGACCTTGCAGCCCAACGGCAAGCACTACACAATTGGGGATCCTGCAAATATATAACTATAAAAAAATAAAAATTTTAAACATTTGTACAAACCATATGTTTTTTCCCCTTTCCCCATACTTGGAATTACTCTCACTTGTTCAAACAACGGGTAAGACATTGAAAGAGAGGTTGAGAAAAGTCCACTTTTCATATGGAGATCTGAAAATCTTTGGTTTGTTATATTTCCCTCTTGTCTAATCATTCTCAAATTTATCATCTATTTGTCTATTAAAATATATTTGATTTGTCATATGTCCTCATATTTTATATATGAAATTATGGATTCTATGGTTTCAAGCCCCTTTATCACCAAACAAAAAACTTGAAAGAAACTCCTAAATACTTTATACCCACCATTTTTAAATAATATATTTAAAAAATGAAACCATAAATTACCTCAAATATTTCTTCATTTCAGGTTAAAAAAAAACTTCAAACTCCCCTTTCTTCTGCTAATTCCTTCAAAAGAAGGTAAAGTTTTCACTTTAACTATTCCTTGTAGACAATGAATTAGGAGGACGGAAAAAGAATCAACATTTTTGAATTGTGACATTGGTGAATGATATCGAAAATACCATGAGCTGACAGAAGTACAAACAATCCTGTCTTGATCCCTTGCAGAGGGGCAGTGGGGAGGAGATGAGTCACTCAGGATTCAGTGTAGCAACAATGAAACTCAAAACATGCCTCTAGTTCTTGAACGCTTCCTCCCCTCCCAATTATCATGACCCCAATTCTACCTTGCGGACCTGGTTAGACCAGAGGATGTACAGCGGTGCAGTACGGATCTGGAAACACAGGGAATCTAGGATGGATGAACCCCTCAGGACCAGTGGTGGGAATGGTGACACAGGGAGGGAAGGGGGTGTAGAAAGGGAGAACCGATCTTGTAGATCCATGTGTAACCTCCTCTCTGGGAGATGGGCAATGGGAAGGTGGGTGAGGGGAGACGCCGGGCAGTGTACAATAAAATAATTATTTATAAACTATTAAGGGTGCAGGGGGAAGGGGGGAGCAGGGAGGGAGGGGGAGGGAAAAAAAGGAAACCGAGCTGATTCCAGGAACCCAAGTGGAAGGCGAATTTTGAGAATGACAAGGGCAACGAATGTATAAGGGTGCTTTGCTCAATTGATGTATGTATGGATTGTAATAAGAGTTGTATGAGCCCCAATAAAAAGATTAATAAAAAAACAAGCAAACAAAACCACAATCCTGTCTTTGAAAGACAACCAGAATGCTCCCTGGAAACACTGATAGAAGGATGTCACCTCACTTATTTGGGTTTGGTTTATAGGGAGTGACCACTACATGGAACCAGACGTGTCAAGAATTGGTAAAAGAGAGGAAGATTCTTAAAAAGGTGGATCGGCATAATGGCTGGAACAAGGTTTTAAACATAGCAGCATTGGATTCTATTTTATGTAGGGTCTCTGCCAATCAGAACTAACTCACTGGTACCAACAAATAACAACATGGTAGTGAAAGTACCCCAAAGAAATAGATTCCAAAATGTTTTACAATATGTCTCATGGAATCATGCATTTTGATCCCAACTATGGTTATTCTTCATATTCACAAACCCCAAACCCTGCATATTTCTAACACTGCTTCTCAAAATGCTCTTGTCATAACTCTTGATTTCCCTATCCTGGACACAACTGGAACAGTGGTTATATGAGCATTGCATGGCGCTAATGATCTCTTATTGACACAGATTATATCTTTAAAGACAACAAAGGGCAGATGCTCCCAAAATGTTAGCTGCCCAGTGATTAAAATAGAAGACCTTTCTCTTAAGGGAAATAATAGATATTAAATGCAAATCTCCCCATTTTCTCAATTCAAAACAAACGTAGAAAATCCTATCAGGTGAAAATGATGTTATGAAGTAGACATCTAATGTTGCCTGTATTCTATGGACACACAGAAAACTGTATCTACTAAAAGTAACCACTTAACTATAGCAGATGATACATTTAGCTTTCATGTTCTTTTGAGGCTATCATGATTATTTTACTAACCAAGAGCATGCTTCCTCATTGAATTTCTTTACCAAAGGAAAGAAAACATAGCTATTATAATAACAATATTGTTAACCCCACACATCAAGAGAGCAATGGCAAACATCAGACCAAACGTTTACTTACTATGCCTTCAGCAACTATATTTTTTACTATGGTTTCTGACATTAAGGAAGTCAGCATCTTCACACTTTTTTTTCTTTTCTTTCTGTTTTTAACCTTTCGACTTGTAAAACATCATCACAGAGTAGACAGCATAACAAAGGGTGAACGAAGAAGTACATTTTTAGACTCTTTCCAATTCCTTTCAGTGAAGTCTACCACCTCCCACTGTAACAGAAAGCACTTTTCTTAGGGACATCAGGGTCCCACACACAAAAGTAACAGCCCACTGCCACACAGTTGAGTCTGACAAAGAGACCCCAAGGGATGGAGGAGAATTGCTCCTTATGATTTCTCAGACAGATATGGGAACTATTGGTCAACTTTGCAATTTCAGCCCAACACTGAACCTGCAGTTAGAGTCCCTAAAAATGCACCTTCCTTGAACACATTAATATGTACTCAGCTGTGTTAGATTACATAAGTATGTAGACGTTCCGAGCAGTAGGGCCCCTTTGAGAAGAAATACAGGTTCAAGGGCCTAGACATTTATTTAATGTATTGCCAAGCAAGTCATAAACACAGCTCCATGGGATTTGAAAAAATATATATTTTTAATTATGGGTATAAATAATCTCACTGCACAGGTGAGGAAAGAACTAGAGATGTCATATATAACATGTTCAAGGACACTAATATTGTTGTTTAGACATTTTGTTGGTATAGGTGTCATGGACTAAGTGACTTTAATACTTAAAAGGATATATGGTATCATAGCTTATATGGATTTTAATGAAGTGAACATGTACATTAATATACACATTTATGCTAAATATTATTATAAATGTTAATTCCTATATGTACCTTAACATATATTTAAAAAACCATCGATTCAAAATGAATCACTTCAAACCAGTAAAAAAGATCATTACAGATGAATATAATCAACATTCTCAGTTATAGTTAGACATGCTGCTTATAAAGAATAACTATGGAAAACGTGTGTACATGACTGTTTTGTCATTCATTTTTACAGTCCTGGAGGACATGTTTTAGCTTTACATAAATGTGACATCAAATGTTCCCAGGAGAAAAGCTGGAGGAATCTAAGGAACTACTCTGAACTATCTTATGTCCTTACTACCTTGATAACCGAACATATGACTCCCTCTGATCCTGAGGATTTCAGTCTAAATGAAGAGCACAAAGTATCTACTGAAGCACAGACAGAGAGTAGCCCGAGCTCTTTGCTCCCAGATGGTGTCTACAGGAGGCGGTGGTGTTTTAAAAGGCTGGACAGGGTGAGAAAAGTCCATGGAAACATCTGGAGAAAGCGAATATATGCAGGAAAATCATACAATGGAATTAGGGCGAGAACGCCAGTATTTGTGTGTATTGACATAAGTTAAAAAGCCTAAAAATAAGAAATTGGAAGAGATGAACAATCAAACAAATAAATATTTTGGACAGGGAATTTCTATTCAGTTGGGAAACAGGGATTAGTAAAATGAAAATTCAGATTTGGGTTAAAGCAATCAAACACTGTTATTTGATGAAGCCATTTTAAACCACAAAAGGTCTGCAAAATTTCCCCAATGAAACCATATCATTCTTGTAGGTGCAAATGAGTTAGAGAAGTAAGTTAGACATGTTTTCAAGTATAAGTGCATACTTGAAACGATCATGCTGCAATGTTTGCGACCATTTTAACTCTGCCCAGGATATCTTTGGACAGTGATTATAATCAAATGCTGGGATAAAATGTTTTAACGATTCATTTTGTTTGATACTTATTTCAAATAATGTTCACAGTTAATGAAGTATTATAATACTTCAGAATATTAGTATTTCATTAGAAGAAGAACTGAGTGAATGCTCTAATAGTTAATACCCTGATATAGGACATAATATATTTGGAAGAATTATTATTGTCAGAAAAATTGCCTTTGCTTGAAGGTGAACAAGCAGCTATCTAGCTCAAAAGCAACAAAGCCCACATGGATCACACACCTGTGTGATCACGAGGTGTCGAAGGGATCAGGTATCAGGAACCAAGGGACAAAAAAAATCACAGCATTGTGAGTGAGGGGGAGTGCAGATTGGGGACCCAAGGCCCATCTGTGGGCAACTGAACATCCCTTACAGAAGGGCCACGGGGCAGAGATGAGCCAGTCACGGGGCAGTGTAGCACTGATGAGACATACAACTTTCCTCTAGTTCTTAAATGCTTCCTGCCCCCGACAATCATGATCCCGATTCTACCTTACAAATCCAGCAAGACCAGAGGATGTGCACTGGTACAGGTAGGAACTGGAAACACACGGAATCCAGGACAGATGAACCCCTCAGGGCCAGTGAGTGGTGAGAGTGGCGATACCGGGAGGGTAGAGTGAAGGTGGCGTAGAAAGGGGAAACCAGTTACAAGGATCTACATATAACCCCCTCCTTTCTTTCTGGGGAATGGACCACAGAAAAGTAGGTGAAGGGAAACGTCGGATAGTGTTCATGAGGAAGGGCTGAGCAGGAAGGGAGGGGAAAAATGAGGAGCTGATACCAAGGGCTCAAGTAGAAAGCAAATGTTTTGAGAATGATGATGGCAAGAAATGTACAATTGTGTTTGACACAATGGATTGTGAGAAGCATTGTATGAGGCCCCAAGAAAATGATTTAAGATAAAAGGCCTGGTTGAGTTGAAGTTATTAAATAAATACTCACCAAAACCTGCTAGAAGGTCTATTCCATATAATGGCAGCCCTTCAAGACAGAGCAGAACCACTCCACCTTTTCCTCCCGCAAAGAGGCTCATGGGTTTAAACTGCCAACGTTTTGGTAAGAGCTGAGTGCTTACCCATTGTGCTACAAGGGCTCCATCAATTCTGGTTATAAGATCACCAAAAGAGATTTCAACATATGGAAGGAATCTGAGTTTAGGATACACGGATGTTACCAAAGTGAAAGTCAATAGCAAAGTCAGATAAAGGAATTAGCTGTATACACCGATCAGGAGTGACTTGTGGGATACGTACCGTGGTGGCAGGGTGAATTCCCAACGCACTGGGCTGCTAACCACATGGTCAGTGTTTTGAACCCACCCAGAGCTCCCCAAGAGAAAGAAGAGGCTTTCTGTCCCCATAAAGACTTCCAGTCTCTGAACCCCACAGGAACAGTCACACTCGGTCCTGGAGGGTCACTCTGCATTAGAATTGACCTGATGACAATAACTTTGTTTGAATATGGTTTTGTGACTTAGTGGTAAAGTTGATACTGAAACTGCTTAAAGGAAAACGCACACAAAAAATGCAGGGACATATCACGTACCTCCTATTCTAAAACAGAAAAACAGTTGTCAAGATTAGAACTGTTTCCTATCACTGATGAGGGGTGGGGGAGTGGGGGTAGGGGGTGGGAGATGCGGTGTCACTTAAATCTCATTATTGGAAAATTGAATAAATGTGTTTTTCAGTTCATTTTGCTTCATGGGCTTCTTGCTCCATAGACTGTGAGCCCACCTGGGGAAGGTGCTTATTCTTCTCAAGATGTAATTTCTCAGACTCATAAATTTCACGGAATGTTTATTTTAGTGTGTACCAATTTCAGGAAATAAAAGATACCTGGAAAGGAGCTTTCCATGGTATCTTGTTTCTCCTTCTACTTGCTTTTGTTTCCCCGAGACCAGTTCAGAAAAGGTGTGCTATGTGCGGAAAGAGGGAGCGCTCCACTTACATGTCTGCATTTCACTCGGGGAGCATGTCAGCGACACTGTCAGAACTAATTCGTACCTAAGGGTTGCTTCATAGGCCGTAACGGACCTGCCTAAGAATATGGTAAAATAGAATAAACTACCTTTTGTCCTGGCGCATGGGGATGAACATAGAATTCCACAATCCTGCTCTTGTTATGAAAATAACCTCTTGGTGGGGAGGGAAGATTTTTGAAAAATCAAATTAATTTCAAGTTCAGTCAGCTCTATAGCCTCTAATTTGTTCATCCCTTTGTTGTGAAAAAAATGTATACAGGGTGAGTATAGGACTATTAAACAGATTCATTCCAATCCATATCTTTGCTTGAAACTAGAAATTGTTTCTATCTCTATGAAATGAGTGGAGTATGCAGTTTCCAACACATGAACTCATTTGAAAAACAATGAATGATATCTTTCATGGATGATTTCAGAGCTTCTGGATACTTGTCTTCTGCTTTGATTTTAAGGGCTCAGCGAAATGTTAAGGGTAACATACACTTCCATAAATACAATTCAGCAAGCTTATGACAATAAAGGCAGAAGAGTCTTTCAACGTCATAGAAGCGAGCTGCAGTGCACACTGACTACTCTCTCTTAGAGCCTATGGCTATGGGGCATGGAAACGTTCTGTGGTATAACCAGTACTCATCCCACCCCCTCAGCCTCACACGCAGAGCCTATCAGAAAAGAGAGAGAGAGAGAGAGAGAGAGAGAGAAGGGAAGCCAACCTAAAAAGGCGTGAAAGACAGGGACAGACAAGTCAATTCGTTTAGGATTTACACCATGACTTCAATGGCTGCTTTCATTTACTTGTCCCTGATTTTTAAATTAGTAAATACTCCAGACGCAGGAGGAAAACACTTGGGGAGGGGAAAAAAAACCCCAAACCCCAACCTCAATAAAGCAGAGGAAATCCTTGACTTATATAATCACTCTTACTCCACCCTGATGTTTGAATATCTGAATGAACTGTGCTCTGTTTTTCATTACTCTCCATCTGGAGCTGGGGCCTGCTTTGTTCAGCGATTTCTGGCCATTTTGGCCTGGCGGTGACTGTTTTGTTTTATGTTCCCATATTAGACAGAATGAAAGCTGCCGCAGCCGCCACCCCAGAAAGAACACTCTTGAAAACCAGAGGTTATGTTGTTGAAAGGGTTTCCGATGACCCCCCTGCTGAGCAGAGAAGTGGGCATGTGGATCTAGGGCTGACTATACTTAACTTGCAGGGAAGGGTGGGATGCAGGAAGGAACACAGCTTTTCTTTCAGATTTCAAAATAGACTAATACACCAGGGTCTATTTTCGTTTCTTTTTAAAAAATTTCTGAAGACATTACCTTCTTATATACCTTCTTATACTTCACTAAATACTATCTTATATATAATATGTTGTCTGTACAACAGGTCTTAAAAGTGGAATACTGTCATGTCTTTAAAGAGAAAGAGAAATAAGCCCTGTCTTCATATTATTTAGTTTTAATTTTATAGCCTTAGTCCGGAGGCACAGTTGCAAATGTGTCAGTAGCACGTGTTTCTGAAAAGCACAAATTCAATGTAAGTTCTCTACTGACAAGCTCTGGTGCCACAATGGAACAGGAGACTGCTTTCTATAAGTCAGCCCTTCCCAACCACCAGCTGCTCCTCAGGTGAAAAATCAGGTTTTCTGCTCCTATGAAGATTTAATCAACTCAGTTAGTCATTACAATTACATATGTTAGGTATGAGGAGGGTTCTATTTTATTCCCTTCTGAGAGATGAGAAAACAGGGGCACAGCATGACAAAGTAATGCTCATCCGTTCACACTGGGTAATAAAAGCAATATTCAAATCAGGGATTCTGACTCCAACAAAGCAGCGATAACCCTAGGCAACACTGACTCACAACTATTGAATTTACTCAGTGCCATATCTATTAAACGTATTGTTTTATATTCTCCTATATTAACTTCACATAAAAATCATTTGCCAGGGTTTCACATGGTCTTTAGTTCTCATGACTATAATTCTATACAGTTTAATATGCTCCATGAGTTATTGAATTATTTTTCTAAGGCTAATATTTGGATATTTCTTTTTTGGTTGTTGTTCAGTAAAAACAATAAAAAGATGCCCAGAATTGTGCACATGTGTATTTTATTAATAATTTGGAATAAAATAACTGGAAAATGTTCTCAGTAGGATTATTAGTATCAATGACACATCTATATTTCTCTTTGTAACAGGCTCCACCAGCTGGACATAAGGAACTCTGGTGGCACTATGAACTAGGAATGTTTCCCTCAACGGGGGTGAGCACACAACTACCAACTGCTCCCCGGAGAAGGATGAAGCTGTCTGCTCCCACAAAGATTTACAGCCTCAGACACCACCCGTGGGGTGCTATAAGTCAGAACCAACTCCACAGCAGTGGGAATCACTTTGACAAAATGAATGGGAGACTAATGAAAAAGAAACGAAACGATTTTAATCATAAGCAATGGAAAGTCTATGTTTTATAAGCTTTGTTTTATTGTTTTTTTAATCCAAATGCTATAAACTATCCTTGCAAATTGCTTTAATTTACATTTTCCTGATCATTATCTAACTCCGATATGAGGATACTGTGTGCGCTCTCTCTCGCTCTCTCTCTCTCTCTCTTGTCTACCTCCTCTCCTTCAAGGGAAGGATACTCCTTGCTCTTCTCATGTCATCAAAATCTCCTATGTAAATGCTCCAAATTAAAATGTCATGTCTTCATATTTTATGACCATCTAGTTATTTGTTATTCTCCATGATTTACAAGTCATTGGTATTAGAATCCTTTCTTTCTTCCCAATTACCTTCTAGAGCATTCGCTTTGTCAATAAACACTTAGATGGTATTCTTTACAGCCTATCTTAGTAGTTCTTTTAACTCCTGGAAAGTCTTGTATCTGGACACCCAACCTGAGTCACTTGCCCCCAGGTTCTCATGTTCAACTACAGAGAAGCCTACGAATGTCAGGACTCAACAGGACTGCCTTGTTTTGCCAGGACCCTCAAGTTCCCTGCCTTCCGCAGGGTACTGTCTGAAGACATTTCTGTTACTGTGTATTCATATAAAACCCGTGTGTTTGGTTTCTCTGAAAGGCTTCTGCTTTAGACAGCTCTTTTACTTTATTGGAAACATTTTATCGAGGGCTCTTAGAGCTCGGTAACAAGCCTACACAAGTCTTTTATTATTTTCACGGTTTAACATGTAAATGTTTTCCATATATATAGTTGTTATTGTGTTGTTTCTCCTATTGTAACCATTATGAGAGACATTTTTCCCTACAATGAAATACTCCACATAATGTTCAGTAGATAATTAGTGTTTCCCAATACACATGAAAGTAACGTCAAGTGGTAACTTTCTGACCATGAGAGCGAACCTGTGGGTTATCTCCTCCACAGACCCATTCACATTCACCAAGGCTAATTACAAGCTCCAAGCAAATGCTGAGGCCACAAGGCATGCAGGGGCATTTACATGCATGCAGCAGCTACAAAATCACACTACTTTGTTCACTTGACCCTCCAGGACCCGGGGTCTAAGCAGCACTGTGTTTTTGTTGTGTGTATCCTGCAGGTGAGATTTCAACCCCTGGGGACACCAAGTGGCCCTAGACCATTTTGAGTGCCATTGATCATTTTGAAAGCAGATCACAGAGTTCTGCAGCCTTCAGTCTTTATAAGAGCTAATCACCAGGTCTCTTCTGCGGCAGAGCCATCGGTGGGTCTGGACTGCTACTTTCTCAGTCATCAGCCTGACCCACCAGCAGCTCGGGTACCTGGACAGGCCTGATGCCGTCTCTTGAAATCTCATTTGAGCTGCTTGTCTTTGAAATGATTACGCTGGGTGTTTGCCTGATTCTTTCCCTCATTCCTTCTTTTCTTCTCTGCACCCTTGCTGTCTTCTGTCTTTCCTTTCTTCCTTCTTTCTCTCCTCCTTTCATAGTTACCATTGCCTTTTATGTTTGACCCAAGTGTCTCCGTGCCTCACAGTAGTTTTGAAGCTTATTCCTATGAATAAGAAACATGTCATAGTAACGAGCCCAATATTTTTATTTAAGACATGTTTTTGTGTAATCACACTAATGCGTACATGATAAGAAACACACAGAAAGAGTTCTCCCCAGTGAAACCCATGAGAACCACACTCGACGGATTGCCATGCTTTTATGAGCCTTGCGTGTTTTCTGCATTTGACGGGGTGCGTTCCTGCCACTTTTAGAGCGCTCATGTGGAGGGGAAATAGTTTTGGTTTCTTCCCTGGCATGTTTCCTCTTTACACAGGTTCTGGCTTTCCCAAGTTTTATGATACTTTCTTCTTGTGCCTCCAATCGACAATCAAGCACTGTCATACATACATCCCACTTTGGACATATACGATCCATATGCCTGGAGCTTAAAAGTCACTTTGGAGAGAGAGAATCACGTAGGCAGTCACAAAAGAATGTGTTGAGCAGGTAAGATAGGAATACTCACAGTACTGTCTGCCCAGGTCATAGCTCGGTGCCAAAGAAAACTTGCTTAGAAAATCCTGACAGCCCTTTCTGAGTAAGCTCTTTAAACCCTCACAACAAAGTAAGGCCATGGTAAGAGGTATCTGAATTAATGGAGAAGTGTACATAGAGAAGCAGCCCGATTTATCAGCCCTCCAGGAATTAGATGCGATGAAATCCACTGTGGTCTACGGTTGCCACTTGCTTGTGAAGGCAAAGGTGTGTGCTGATTGGTGCACAATCAACATTATCGACTGTGTGCCTGGACCGCCTCCTTTTTCCCTGGTTGTCCCATAGATCAGGGTTTTTCACCCGGGGGGCAAGGGTGGAGGCGAGCCCTGAAACAACCAGGAAGTGTGATAAAAGCAGACACCTAAACTTTGTCCTGGATTCCGGGGAGAGAGCACAAATGCTTGTCATTGCCAGGAGGGCACTGAGTGCCTTTTAATTTTTTCTGTTTCTTTTGTGAAAGGGGGCAGTAGGCCAGATACGTTAGGAAACTATGTTTTCGGTATTTGTAGGGAGAAGACATGGGAATGGGTTGGACATGTCTGAAAGTGAAACAATGAACCAGGCTAACAGCAATTCTACCTTTCACAGCACTCCTGGTGCCTCCCTTTCGAGTCCCTTCATGGTGCCTGTGTGACTCCTTTGCAAGTTTCCTCCTTTAATATGGATATAAAATCTACATTGAATTATGCCAAATTTGTCAAGATGATTTTTCCAAAATACTAATATGATCGTATCATGTCAGCTCCAAAACCGATTGCGGGATCCATGCTTGATACCGTGCCCGCCAAAGGACAAACAAATCTGTCCGAGAAGAAATATGGCCAGAGGCAAGGGTGGCAAGCCTTCATTTCACATACGTTGGCTATGTTGGCATGAGAGACCTGGGCCTGCAGAAGGACAGAAGGCTTGGTACATCAGAGGGGCAGGGAAAAGAGGAAGGCCCTGGACCACACCATGCATACAACAGGGCTCAGGCGGAGGAACAATTATGAGGATGATGTGAGACTGGCTTACGGCACTTAATAACAACAGCAATAACATGCTGAATACCAGCTGAAGCTCGTGATATCGTGGGGGGACATTTCAATAGGTCCCCAAACTTGATGTTGACCAATTCCCCATCAATATCCTCGCACATGCTTTAAAAATAATCCAGTTATATAGGTCTACTCACTGTTCCTCAAAGACCTAAAATTCTTTTTCTGAATACTAGTGTTTCCAAGTCCCTTAATTCTGCCTCGCCTATATAAACGTCATCTCTCAAAATGCATCTCTATTTCTCTCTTTCACAGTATTTTTTGTGTGCCTACTTATAGGTACTTCCATTACACGCGCATATAAAAGTAAGATTTATGTGTAAATTGAACATTGTCAGCCCAGAAAATACTTTCTTTTCAATAAAAAGTTGAATTACTAGGTGGTAGAAACTATATTTTATTATGATTTATCTGTGAGTATTAATGCATTTCTACTCTTATGGAGCATACAGAAAAAGTAATTTTACTGCAGATTTGAATTTGCCTAAAATGTCTCATGTGGGCTACAATATATTTGGGGTTCTCTTTCCTGATTCTTGAACACATTGCAAATATAGATGAAATAGGGCCATTACTCATATTTAGGATGATGTTGGCTTTCCTGGATTCGTAGACCCAGGATCACAGCAGTGTCTGGGAATGCGAGGATAGCAAATAGCTCAGGGGACAAGAAGCAATCCAGTATTTCAGTAAGAACTGAGCCAGGCAAGAGAGAACATCTAGATTTCACAAATAATTTAATGTAGCCCTTAAAAGAATCTGAGATTCCCAGACATGAAGACACATGAGCCATAGATAGCGTCAAATCACATCAAAAATATTTTCCAAGGGGAGAGAAAAATCTGACTTAATAAGATACCACTGCACAGATCCCGTGAGGAGCATACAGTCAAAACACAGACACAATAGATCCATCAGCAGATTCATTCCTACTCAAGCAATGCTGCTTCAGCTTGAAAGAATTGAGAAATTAAAACGTGTTTTGCATGCCAAACTTTCCCCAAGAGCTCCTCATTTTTATATAGGAAATCAATTTGCATCACCGATGATATCATTCAAGTTAGACAACCCAAAGCTGTTAGGAGGTAATTTAGTTTTATGCTGAAGCAATTTGATACTTGTTCTGATTTGTGATTTTCATTTTGTTTGTTAATGAAAAAAATTAATGAGCAATGTTGCTAGAAATACAACTCATCAAATCATCGACATTATTAAGGAGGCTTGCCATATACTATACGTTACGATCAGGGGGCAGCCTGTGCCCGGGACTCGGGAACAGAAGAGAAGCGGTACAGACGCTTGTACACATACCTTTGCACTGATTTGTGTTTTTGTCGAGAATTGCCTTTGTGGACACTATTTTCCCATACCTAAAAGAGACAGAAAGGGAGAGAAATTTCCATGTTATTATAGTTCCAATGAAGCCCCTTAATGAACACTGGTGCACACGTAGTTGAGCAGTAACAAACCAAGCAAACACGTTCTGTGCTCTCATTTCACACCTGGACGCTCTCTTCACCTGTGCTTCCTGCTAACTCAGGAATGCATTTTCCTACGTAAGCGCTGAGTCTTTACTTAAGAAAAAACCAACTGTCAGGATGTCATAGGTGGCTGACAGGGAATTGCTTGTGACTGTGATGAAATCCAATCCTACCTCCTCAGTCAAGGACACTCACACGAAACGCAGCACCACGCTGCTCTGGATTTCCATTCAACGTTAGTTTTACCCAGTGCTGTGAACTGGGAGAGAGTTCCTCATTTTTTTTCCAACTCCCAGTTGTTTCACCTGTAACAATGAGGGTTTTAATTAAGGTTCCCAATTCAGGATTTGGAAGCAGGTTAGGGATAAATTGAGTTCTAGTAACAGTGGTCCTTGGTTACATGGGCACATTTTCATGACTAAGAATTGGTTCTAAGTTAACTTAGGATAAGGCTTGAGCTTTGGATGATCAGTCTCTGCCACACTGTTGCTGTGATGTGCCTTCCAGGTGATTCCATCTAATAGTAACCTATAGGAATTAGTAGAACAGCCCCATGATGATTTTTTTTGGTGGGGGGGGCTATACATTTTATGGGAACAAGAGCTCAGGGTGTTCCTTCTGCTGAGGAGCTGGTGGGTTTGAATCCTTGGCCTTTCTTTTAACCGTCAAGCATTGACCATTGTGTTACTAGGCCTCCAGTCTGATCCTGAAGGAACTCAATACATATTTTTAGTACAGAAATGAATGCGATAATTTACCCTAACACACTTTGTAGTGCAGTAGTGTCTACCACGAATATCTATATGCACTATGACTACACTTACTTTGTCATCTTTGGGACAGACTTAGAGAAAGTTTCGTTTTTTTAAGTGATGGATACTTTTGGTAAAGGCACCAAGTACCTTGCATCTCTCATTTCCTTGGTACAAATGAATAGGATGAAGTTGAGGTTCCCTAATATTCCCTCATTTGGGGACCAGACCATACTTCTGTAGGAATGTTTGTTTTTTAACATGAGGAATTTTTATTAAACATTTCTAACTTTTAAAAGCACTTATAAGAAATACTTAAAATTACTAGACTTATAAGACTTACACCTATAAGAAATATTTAAAATTTCTTTTAAAATGCGCCAGTTTCCCTACTGCTAAGGCGTTTCCAATAGGCTCATATACACGTAAAACTGGACAATGAATAAGGACAACTCAAGAAGAATTTACGGGTTGGAATCGTGGAGTTAACCAACAATAGTATTTATGCCATGAATTGCCAGAAGAAATAACAAATCTGTCTTGGAAGAAGTACAACCAGGATACTCCATAAAAGCAAGGGCAATGAGTTCATCTCACAGGAATGTCCTCGGGAGTGACCAGTCCCCAGAGAAAGACATCCTGTTTGGGGAAGTAGAGGGTCACAGAAAAAAGGAGAAAGACCCTTATTGAAATGCATTGACGCAGTGGCTGTAAGGGTGAACTCGACCTTGGACCTGATTGTGCTGATGATGCAGAACTGGGGGGTGGTTTGCTCTGCTGTATCCACGGGCACCATGAGTCAAAATCATCTGGAGGGCACCTAACGAGAGCCACCATGAAAACCCACGAGTAATCCTTCTAGCCACAGCTGAGGGATGGTGATAACCTGGTTATCAGACAGAGTATTGAAGAGAAAATAATACAGTCCATCAGAACAATAAATCTAACCCAGCAGTTCAAACCTTGTCATGGAATTTTCTCTTTGATACACTTTGGGCTTGATCTGTTTTTTTAATTTAATATTTCCTTTTTTTGTTTCATATTGGGGTTTATCTCTGTTGCATTTTGTCATTGTAGGTAACTTTCTCAAATCCTCTTTACATGTTTTTTTTTCTGTTTTTCAGTGTATGAAACCAAAGCCAGATAATGAACTTACAGAGACAACAACTAGAATAAATTTATATGTAAGAGGGAGCTGCTATCAGGAGTTCAAGAAAGAAGCGCCACGTTTTGGAACTGACTTTGGTAGCAATTTTACTATACTGCTTGATATAATGAGACTTCAAGCATGGTATCTGGATTAACTCCAAATAAAATGATTTGGAAAAAAATCACTAGTGATGATGGCATCATGTAAATTCATGATGTTTTGCAAATATGAATTGAGCCTTATATTGCTGCCATTAATCCTTTGAGGGATGTGATCCAAGTTGCAGCCTGATAGTGATTCTGATTGGAACTGAGGTACTGGCAGTTGATGATGGATCTGTTCAGGGACATTTTGACCAAGCAAAGGGGTCCAGGGCAATGCCACATGTCCCCTAAAAGCTCGTCCTTTGTCAGGGTCTGCCAAATCTGCGATGGGGCTTTCCCACGCTGAACTAACTGAACAGATCTTTAAAGGACATTTCAAGTACTTTTCAATCCCTGATATCATTGCATTTCCTGTATCATTATAACTTTCCAGTCAAAGGATGCTACCAAATGAATTTTTCATTAGTTCTTTATATATAAGGAAAGCTTGGTCTTAAACCAATTAAATTATTTGCTAAAGTTACAACAAGGACTTTGATTTGGGACTGAAAACTCTACAAAGGGCTTGATTATCATATGTTGCCTCAGAAAAGCCACACACACACACACACACACACACACACACACACACGCATGCACACACGCACACGCACACCAAATTTTCTGATCCAATCAACCTTCAAAGAATTGGTATTAGACTCAGGTATATTGGCTTAAAAACAAACTGTGTTACTAACCTTGCATGGTTCAAATCGCAATTCTTCCTAGGTGTATTTCCCTCAGCTAAATGGCATCTGTTCTTTGCATCATTGTTCATTTCCACAATTGAAGATTATTGTATGTCCCTCATAGAGTTGACGTAGGAGCCAAATGTGGTTTATTTTAAGTGCTGAGAACATTGGTTGGCACAGAGTAAGTGCCCATTAAATGCACGCTCTTCTTCCCCTTACTTTCGCCCTTGAATCTGCTATTGAAAAATGTCTAATCCTTGGCATTCCCTGAGTCATATGTGACTTGAAAGGGATTCTGGCCCTAATGAGAGTTTTAACATTACTTTGACTCTCAAAATTTCCCACCTAGAAAGCTGGCAAGAAAAATGAACCCCAACAGGTTTACATTCTTAATTTAGTTATTTTTTACAGTCACGGAATATATTGACTATAGCCACATTATACTTAAGCTTCAAGTGCTAGTAGGTTCAAAACATTCATTTTATATTAACAAGCTATTACCTCACTCGATCATCATATAATTTCACTCTCCCCACATCTCTCTCTCTCCTACACACACACACACACACACACACACACACACACACACACACACACACACACACTTTTTCCCAAAGCTCTTTCATCGCCAAATTTCTATTTGGTAAAATTGCCAGAAAAATGAAATCCGACTTGAGCAGTCTCTTCAGTAGACACTGGCTTAACATAGGTGTAGCCATATCTATTGCCAAGCAGTGAAACTGGCTCTGGGCTTTGTAAGCAATAAGTACTTGTAAAGCTGTATGTGTTTTAGAGAATATTGTGGATTTGACAGGCTGAGCTTCTCACGACTATACCCATAAATATGACTTTGTCGAAGGAAATAGAGCATTCCTTTACAGATAGCATTAATTAGGATATCCATATTATAGTAGAGAAGGGTGTGTTCTAATCTCTTCTGAATGATGTCTTGTTAAAAAAAAGCCAAAAAGTTGCTTACAGAGGGCAGACAGGCACTATGAGGCGAAGAAGTGGATATGATGCTGCTCTGTGAATCGGCATTTAGCCAAGACATCTTACACTCTTCTGCTCTGTTTCCCTGCAGAACTTCAGGTGACCGCATCGCAATCGGGACGGCACAACTCAGCCGAGGATACTTGCTGTCAGAGAGCAGACATGCGGCCTGCAGCGGAGTCCCCATTTGTTCTCATTTTCTGAATATGCTAAGGATTCATGATGAACAAATACACCATTGCCGTTTCCCTTTGGAAGTAAAGAGTAATGTATCTCTCCAAAGGAAGGACCTAACTGAAAAACTCACTGCCAGTGAGGTGATTCCAACTCACGGCAATTCGAAAGTCCACAGTAGGATTGCCCCTGTGGGTTTCAGAGACACTAAATCATGGAAGCAGAAAGCAGTATCTTTCTCCTGTAGAGCGGATCATGGGCTTGAACTGCTGATCTTGGGGTTTGCCGGCCAACGTATAACCCATTCCATCACTGGGGCTCTGCCAAACAATAGCTGCAGTTGGTGTGGTAACGCGCCCCTCCAAACAAAGAGAACCTGAGGTTTTGTCACATAGACTAGACTGCCTCCAGAAGACCCCTTCACCCACGGCCAAGCCTCAAACATGGTTGACCACTTGCTCCAGGGAGCAGATTTTGATGGACAAGGTCCATTCTGTCTTCTTGGAATGCTAGCTTTCCATCAACACTCCCCCTCTCTTTTCCACCCCTTTCACATGAATTGCCTCACTCCCTTTGCATAAACAGATTGATCTTAAAGAGGCACAATTACGCCCCAGGTCACCTGCTGCTACCAGACCAGGAGGCAGGCACTGGCCAGTCCTTCTTCAAAATCCTCCTAAAGAACTGACACGCATGGTAACCTGATTTGAATTTAACCTCCCCAATATTGTGAGAAAATAAAAATGTCCTTTAAACCCAGTTACTTTATAAGAATCTTGTTATGCCAGCCCTAGGAAACAGACAGAGCAGAAGGAGGGGGAGAGAAGATCGGAGAAACCTTTCTTTCACCAGGAAGTGCCATTAACAGAGTACATGAGAGGTCAACACTGAGAAGAACATTCACAGTGTTTACAACCATCGCACATCAACCCTTGTGACAACATTCCTTCCTAATTGGTTTCAAAAGCTACTCCTTAAATGTTTGCATAGGAGCCTGCTAAATTAAAATTTAGCTACAGCTGAAAGAGGAAATTTAAAATGATCCATTTCATTGGGGAATCCCACAGATGATGGGACTTCTTACTTATAGAGGGACATCACCTTAATATATGGATATTACGAAATTTCACCTCCTTCATGAAATGTAGTCTGTACAAAATGGCTATAATTTTGGTTAGACAGCTCAATGAAGCCAACTATTACTTATTACAGGAAACCTTTGTGAGTCTTTGGGAAACCTTCTTCTCATGGGAAACCTTTGTGAGTCTCTTTCTCTCTAATATATTTATATATACATATATTAGAAAGTATTAAGGTATTATTATATAGAGAAAAATAGTACACACACACAGGAGGCAGCAAATTGTGCTACATCTTGACTCCATGTGCTTAATCACATTCTGGGAGAGATTTTCTAATAGTACGAAAATCTAACCATCAATACGATGTATCTCAGGGTACTTTACAGTCTCTACTCAGAATGGCTTCATAGGGATTTCATTTCTTGGCTCAGTTATAGCATTCTATATTAACACTTATTTTGCAAAGGTAGAATCTGCTTCAGACAAGGGAAGGTACTTAATGGAGCAGCAGTCACAGTTCATGTCTGAACTCTCAGTGATAACAAGGTACGTTCTGCATGGCTGGGGCTCTATCCTCCATGCTCTGCAAAGTTGACGACCGAAGGAGGTAAATAAAGTTTAGATTTTGTTTTAAAGGCTCAAAAAAACATAACAAAACCCACCAGTATAAGATACCTGGGAAGCATTACATTAAATCTCTCCCTGATGATTTGTGGAAATATGCTAATAGACTAAAAACAAATATACAGACCTAAATTTACATTATATTATTCATTCTGAGTAAAGGAAGATCGGACATAAAGATACTTTTAAACTGAAATTATCTCACGTACTTACTCTTCACCTTCTAAAGGGTTCTAAGAAGCCTGTGAATCTCCAAAAAGCCTTTCTACCACAAAGCCACCCAGGAGTGGAAAACAAACGCGTCTGTGAGAGAAATATCTGTACTGACCCACGCAGATGATGCCTGAAAGTAGACATCTGACTGTGGCCCTGTCTGCCTCCTGGCTCCGGAAGCTTTCAGATAACCCAATTCCTTTCTCTAGGCTTCTAGAAAAGGTAAACTACGATGAAGAGTCCAATCCTCTGAGAGTTAGAATGTAGTGAGAAGTAAATAAATAAACAGAACATATTTTGTGCCTTTTTTTGGCAAAAAAATCTGCAATTGTATATCATATCAACATGTTCCCCCACTATCCTGACTGTAAATACCTAACCTACAAACAATCTCTCTCTCTTTCTCTCTCTCTCTCTCTCTCACATACACACACACACACACGTATGTAAGTACACACACCAAAGAGTGTTGTTACTACAGATTCCAGCCCCCACATTCAGTGAGTTTTACTCCAAACACAATGAGTTTGAATATGGCTCTGCAGCGAATCAATGGCTGCAAACAACTTCTCTCAGTAATATACTAGTTGGTGAGTCTGAATGTACTCAATAACCGGGGGGTTGTTTGTTTGTTTTTGTTTTGTCTCAAATAGGGCGTCCAATTAACACAGTGGCTTCTAAGGAGACCTACTGTACCCGTTACATTTAAGGTAGAGATGTTTGCCCAGAAAGTTAGGGAAGTATTCTTTGGGATCCCTACAAGATCATTATCATATATATTCTTAAAGAAACAGGATGATCACAGGGGATTATGAAGTTATCAGAAAATTGAAAACTACATAGGTGAGAAAAAGGACAGGTAAATTGTTTTAAGGATTTTATTTTTTCCACCACAACAATGTATTTGCGCATTCTTCCAGGGAGCCAAGGCTGTCTTTTAAGAATTTTGTTGAGCAAAGTGACCACATCTATCTTACAATCCTGATCTTGCCTACTCAGAATACTGTTCTCCCAGTTCAAAGAAAATAAAAAAGGCACGCACACTGAGTCCCCTAAGGATGCCAAAACTTTGGACACACAGGACAACTGGGGAAGGGCTCGAGAGATGGAACAGTTACCTTCAAAAGTTCATAGGCTAAAAATGATACTTTAATAGTTTGATGTTACTGATAATCAAGTTTTGTATAATTTTAAAAATTTCTAAAATGTTTTAGTATCTTTTCATTTCAATCCCCAACACAAATTGTTTGAAACATACACACACACACACACACACACACATATATTTTGTAGACATCAGGGAGCACCCCCAAAAAAACAGAATAAAAATATCCACTGGGCGAGGTTTCCATAATATGCCTTTTCCCCACTAGGTGAGCATTGAGCAACTCACTCTAAATGCGCCCAGTGGTGTCGCCAAATAAGGGTCTCTATGGTCACAGTGAATTTTTTTCATAAATGTAGTTTCACTCTAACCTCATTTTCTGTAATGGTTGACTAAGGGAACAGCTTGCAGCTGTGAAATTCTGTTTCCTGCTGGGAAAAATTGCTGCAGAAGCTGTTGAGATGTTGCACACAGCTTACTAGGACACGATGGGAAAACTTCAAGTGTCCGAGTGGTTTTTCTCCTTTCAAGAAATGTGAAATGTCGACTGATGACAAACCTCATTCTGGACATCCTTCAACTTCCTGAACAGAGGAAATGTCAACAAAATCTGTGCCCTTGTGCTCAAAGAACAACATCGGAGCAGTGAAGAGAAGGGGACGTTACCTGGGTTATCTTGGAGTTCCGTCAAGCAAATTTTCATGGAAGATTTGGGAATGAGAAGGGTCCCTGCAAAACTTGTGTCTCAAGTTCTGACTCACCAGCAAAAAAGAGCGCTGACTGGAAACAGGCCATGCTTTGAAGGAACCACTCCAAAGCTACTCAGACTTTTCCCCCAAGGTCATTACTAGTGACAAGACATGGTGCTATTCTTATGACCTTGAAGGCAAAGATCAATCAAGTCAGTGGAAGACGCTATCATCACCTCGCCACCTCCCCAAAAAAGATTATCAAGTGAAATCAACAATCAAGATGATGCTTTTGAGTTTTTGATGTGCAGGAAAATATGTATTTGAAGTTAATTCCACCAAGCCAGGCTATTAATCAAGCTTTCCACAAAGAGGTTCTGAAAAGACTGTATTACAATGTGCAACAAAAAAGGCCTGATTTGTGGCAGATGGTGGGGTGATTTTTCCACCACAACAATGCACCTGCTCATGCAGGCATCTCAGTGTGTCAATTTTTGGACAAAAACAGCATGCCTCTCTTGTGCTAGGCACCGGAATCACCTAACCTTGCTCCATGGGACTTCTTTTTGTTTCCACGAATGCAGGGGCCATGAGAGGACAGCAATTTGATGACATAGAAGAGGTAAAGAAAAAAGAAGTGGAGGCGCTGTCAGCACCCAAACAGATGAGTTTGAAAAATGTAGCCAAGGATGGACTCACAGGTTTGACAAATGTATTAAGTGTAATGGAGCCTATTAGAAGGTGATACAGTTGTTTTGTAAAAAAAAAAAAAAAGTAAATACATAGCTTTGAAAAATAAATTCTGGGTGTGGGGGGTTGGTACCTCCCCATACCTGCCGTGTGTGTGTGTGTGTACATAAAATCTGGACAACAAATAAGGAGAACAAGAGAAGAATTAATGCAATCAAGTTATGGTACTGGCAAAGAATATTGAAATTTCATGGGCTGCCAAAAAGGGAAACTAAACTGTACTGGGAGAACTGCAGTCAGAAAGTTCATTAACAGCTGGGATGGTGAGACTTCATCTCATGACCTTTGGGAATATTCTCATGACCTTTGGGAATCTAAGAGGCACCATGCGTGGTAGAGGGTCACTGAAAAAGGGCACGGCCCTGGACAAGATAGGCAGACACGCCGGCTGCAACTACGGGCTCAAATACAATTGTGAGATGGCACAGGAGTGGGCAGTGCCTCTTTCTCTTGTACATAGCATTGTTCTGAATTAGAACTCACTCAAAAACGCAGACCTGCAGACACGCTACATCCTAATGGTCCCAGAACAAAACAAAGCAAAATAACTGCCACTGACTCACAGTGATCTTCCAGGGCAGAGCAGAATTACTCCGTGGGCATCCATTGCTGTAAATACGGACGGGGCCTGAAAGCCCCATCTTTCAAGCTGCTGACCTTGCAGTTAGGAAGCCAACACACAGTGCACTAGGTGATCAGCCCACTCCTTCTACAGCCCCCCAAAACAAAAAGCAATGGAATCAACTCTGGCTCATAGTATTGCGAAAAGGTAGGGTAGAATTGTTCTGGAGTCACTTGTGGCTCACAGTGACCCTATACTTAGGGTAGAACTGCTGCAGTACATTTCCAAGACTGCACATGTTACAGTAAGGAAGGCCTCCGGGTCTCCCATGGAACAGCCGGTGGTTTCTAGCTGCTGACCTGGATGTTGGCAGTCCAACGCGCAATCCACTGCGCCAACAGAGTTCCTACCCTATCAGTAGAGCGCTCTGTAAAAATCTGTCTAATAACTGGGCTGTTTGCTCGCATAAACATTTACAGTCTAGGACACCCACAGGGAGTCACTGAGTCAGCACTGACTCCATGGCAGGGAGTTTACTTTTTTTTTAATCCATTTATTATATTTTGAGTTTTCACAACTTACTTTTATAGATTTATATATTGTCTATCAACTCTTAAAAATATGTCAATGAAAGTTTTATATGCAGTACTTAAAACAAATAGCCAGTTCTACCTGGCCTTTATTCTTATTTGTAAACAGCATTTGAATCTGACTACATTTGTTTGTATACTGATTACTCAATATACAAACTTAATTTAAACTAATGGCATATTTTACCTTCATGAGTCGAAGAGAAACTAGAGATATTATAGGTCTACTCTTCATGAATTTTGAAGTCAAAATTGGTGGGATCTTTTTATAAAAGGAGAGTAGAGGGTGAGTGGTTTGGAAAGGGTGAACTGATTACAAGGATCTACATGTGACCTCCTCCCTGGGGGACGGACAACAGAGAAGGGGGTGAAGGGAGATGCCGGATAGGGAAATATATGACAAAATAATAATCTATAAATTATCAAGGGTTCATGAAGGAGGGGGAGCAGGGAGGGAAGGGGAAAAAAGAGGACCTGATGCAAAGGGCTTAAGTGGAGAGCAAATGCTTTGAAAATGATTAGGGCAAAGAATGTACAGATGTGCTTTATACAATTGATACATGTATATGTATGGATTGTGATAAGAGTTGTATGAGCCCCTAATAAAATGTTTAAAATAAAAGTTCATTTTTAAACTCTGTTGTTGAATCAACCATGGTGTATAGTTATTCAAAAATACATGGCAGACTCTCCAGTCAAGTTACTCTCAGCTAATTCATTTCACTTTCCATTTGCATTGATACCAGACTAGGAAAAGGTGTCATGTTTATTTAATGGATGAAACATTATCATTTAAAAATTGTGTTTGCCTAATTTTAGACACTTCATTCATTTCTCGGCGTTTTGGGGCGATAAAGCAGTTTATCTTTTACTTTAGCTGGGATGTGATGGGTGTGCTTCTGGGAAACACATACCACCTATAATATAAGATCACAGCCCACTTACACCCTGAAGCATTAACAAGTTTAATCAACCACAAAGGGTTAAAATCATGCACAATCTCTTTTTCAAGCAAGGCCTGATGAGCTCTGAAGAAGGAAGCAGAATACTTTAATTATCTTTCATGATGATACTCAAAATCACTGCCTCAGTCTTCCAATCATTTTTATCATCCAATATTTGTGATATCAGTTGCCAAGAGATACCGAGGTTAGGGAGATAAATAAGTAATGCAGATTCTGGTTGTTGATTGTGGTATGGGTATTCTCTGTCCAGAAATGAATGAACTCTTAAATCATGGCTTTGCACAAAATAAATTTCATAAGATGACTGTAGAACCCAAACCATATATTTTGAACATACAGCTTGGGAACGGCACATTACAAAAAGCAACAAGTAAAAGAAAACTGTCTATGTAACTCAAAGCCAAAGCCAACCCAATTAAACAGGAGCAAATAATTTGAATAGATATAAATAATTTGGAAATAATATATTCACTTGGTCAATCGGTACCTGAAAACATTCTCAAAATTTTAGTCCTTACCAAAGGGCAGATTCACTGCCATTATGTTAACCCCAACTTATAAGGACCATATAATCTGACCCATATAATTGCTGAGGCTGTAAACCAGGTGTTTTAACCACTATGCCACCGGAGCTCCTCCTTAGTCATTTCAAACTCATTGCTCTCAAGTAATTACTAGTCATAGTGACCCTTTATGAGAGCAGGGTGCCTCATCTTTCTCCCACAGAGCAGCTGGTGGGTTTCAGTCTACAACCTCGTGGTAAATCATCCATTGCTTACCAAATGGAGGCTTTAAGGCTCCTTTTTAAAAATTCAAGAGAAAATTACCTCAAACCACAATGAGAAATCACATAATTCTTTGTAGGATGGTTCTTATAAGAAAAAAAATGGGATAGGATAGGTGTTGATGAGGATATCAAGAAATTAATCCATTATCGGTAAGATAACAAAATGGTGCAGTCATTCTGGAAAACCATTTGACGGTGTCTCAGAAAGCTAACCATATGGTAACCTGTAACCCAGTAATTTCACCTCTCAGTAGATACTCAGAAGCCTTGAAAACTAGAACTTAAGTAGATACTTTCCACTGATGTCCATTTCGGCACTATTCACATATGTTTATCAACAGGAAAAAGTGTAAACAAAATCAGATATGTATATAAAATGGAATATTACTTCACCATCAAGAGAAAAGAAGTTCTGACATGTGATTCTGCATGGATGAACTTTGAGAACATACACAGTGAAATAAGTCCGACACTTCAGGGCAAATATTATATAATCCCATTCATAAAAATAGCTACACTAGGCAAATGCATGGAGACCAAAGGGACAGGTGGGATGAGTGAAAGGGGAGTTATTGCGTAAAGAGTGCTAGATTCCTGTTTGTGATCTTAAAATAAATTTATACACTGACCTGAAAGAAGAAACAATGTATTTCATAGTGAACTGTTTTGCTTATTCTTAAAAAGTAGAAACAAGTATTTTTAATTGGCTATTTTCCCCCTTTCTTCAACCCTACTTCTTTGAAGATACCATCTTAAATTCTCTTAGTTAAAAAAATTAATTTTCTTTTGCAAATTATATAAATGATAAAATATCTGCTATTTACCCATTTTCACATGTGCAATTTAATGACCTTAATTCCCCTCCTTAAGTTGTACAGCCGTCATGATCAACATGGAGTTAGAGTGCTGCATGTAAAATCTCAGCTACTCTGACAACGGTTGCCAGTCTTCCCTGGGTCTCATGCTTTCTTGAAGGACTTGTTGAAAAGGAGATTCAGTAGTTAAGAGGAAGGTCAAGAATGTGCATTTGTCACCGGGGACCAGATTATGCAGGTATTGTGATCTCCAGGTTATACTCTGAGAAGGACACACAAATTATTTATTATCTGAAACTCCAAAGAACGCGGTGGCTTTCTGCAGACTTGGAGAACTGCTTTGAGAACTAAAAATATTTGTTTTGTTTAATGAGTCTTCATGACAAAGGCAGATGATTTTTTTCAGTTTTGTCGACAGTCTTCCTTCAATATAGTGAGAATTCACAACGCAAGAATGTGTTGTCCTGACTCACCTTTTAGAAAGTCCACAGGAAACCTGTGAGCGATGCCTACACAATGCCGATCCTTCACTGGAAATAGAGTTGATACTTAGTGAACTGATTGTATTGAAGGACTAATCTAATGAGAAAAATTGGTAAGTAGATGATAATCAGGATCTAGTGATTTTTATTGATGATTTAATTAATAATTTGTGTGAATTTTGAGAAGCAGATCAAAATGATATTTTTAAAATATAAACTTAAAAAAATTTCAATGAGTGGCTAGTTCTCAGAATTAGTAACTTTAAATAGTACATTAACTTATGTAGTTTGAGTAAGTAGCTTGCCCTCTTCAGCAAAATCTAGTGAGAAAGGGATTTCCATGCCAGCATGTTTTTAAATCACATCTTTCTAAAGCATTTTTCCATAAGCAGACTAAACACACCACACATGCTTAGCAGCCTTTAATACACAATCTGCAGAATAGACCTTAGAATCATTTATTACGGACTTGAAGCTGTGTTCTACCACCATGTGGGACCAATAACTCAATCCCTCAGCACCTGTTTCCTGATCTCTTCCCCAACTGCTGTTACTGCTAAGCCATGTTTTCTATAGTGACTGGAAAGAGGCAATCAGTGTGGTGAGTGTCAGAACTCCCAGGCCAATGTGTGCCATTCCCTCCTTTCTCTTGGATTTCATCAGACGCTGCCGAGCTACCTGCTCAATTTGTTCTCCAGGTTCAGCTACAATAATGCTGCCTCCTCTACTTTCCTTGATGCAGGGGAGAACTGCCCAAACAGCAAGCAAGCAGAGGTTTATTTGTGCTTACTTACTATTCTGCAGTGAACAATTTCACAGTAGTTTCAAAGTATATATTTTTAATGATAGTAACACTATTATTCACAATGACCTGAACTTAAAAAAAAAAGGTCTGGTCTCATCAGCACTAGAATGGGTCTGTTTTGATGCGCTAGTATAATAGAAGGTGATACACAAAATAATGGAACGGTTGCTACATATATCTATGAACATCATAGAATACTCTTGCCAAAAGATGCCAGATGAACGAGTTCATCCTGGTATGATTCCATTTACATTAGGCTCAGAATCAGATAAAACTAATAAATGGTGAGATTTGTTAGATTAGTGATTAGGGGGATATAATTAGTGACTGGGAGAGTCACAAAGTGGCTTTGGGTTGCTGTCAATGTCGGTTTATCTGGGCAGTAGGCCTATGGGTATTTATGCTGTTGCTGTTAGTTCTTGTTGGGTCAATTCTGACTCATGGTCAACCCATGAATTAGAAGAAAATGACTCACCCTAGGATGTTCAAGACAGTGATCTTTCATTTTTCTTAAAAAAATGTTTCTTCTCGTTCATTAGGTGAAGGTTTAACGAATAATTTTCCTATGTATAATTCATGCATATTTTGTTTCAGGTCATTGATTGTAATCTCTGCATTGTAACATTGCTTATTTCACATTGTTCCTGCCAACACATCTTTGAAGTGATTTAAAAACAAAAGGGTGATTAGAAATAAGCAAGCAAACACAGGAAAGCCCATGTTTTCCTCGCTTCCTGGGGATCCTATCGCTGTTGTTAGGTATCATCCAGTTGACTACCACCCATAGTGACCCTGTGCAAATCAGAGCAAAACCCGCCCAGACCTGCACCATCCTTACAACTGCTCCTACTCCTGAGCCCATGGCAGCAGCCACTACGTCCCTCCATCTCATTGAGGGCCTTCCTCTCGTTTGCTGTCCCTGCACTTTACCAACCACGATGTCCTTCTCCAGGGACTGATCTCTCCTAAAAGTATGTCCAAAGTATGTGAGACGAAGACTTGCTATTCTGGCCTCCAAGGAGCAGTGTGGTCATACTTCTTCCAAGACAGACTGCTTCATCCTACTTTCAATTTTCTTCTCCAGCACAATTCAAATGCACCCGTTATTTTCTGGTCTTCCTTATTCAATGTCAAACTTTTACATGCATATGATTCAATGGAAAACACCATGGCTTGGGTCAGATGCAGCTTAGTCCTTAAAGTAACATCCTCGCTCTTCAATACGCTAAAGAGGTCTTGTGCAGCGGATTTAGCTAATGCAATATGACGTTTGCTCTCTTGACTGCTGCTTCCATGGGTATTGATAGTGGACACAAGCAAGACAAAATCCTTGACAATCTCAAACTTTTAATTCTGCAGGAAGGTTATATGGGTTTTGGGAAAAGTCATATACCAGTCATACCTAGAAATGTAATCCTTGATGTGGTAAAAAATGAGAACTTGTTCACTATAGATTAGTAAATTAGTACAAATCAGTCCATGGTTACCATGCCGATGAGGTAACCCACACAACCTAGAGACTTTCTTTTGCCTCCTTAGCCTTCCACCTGTACACCCTGGTCTAGTTCAATGCTTCAGGCTCCCCAACTTATCACCATTCCTGGCCTTCAACCCAGAAGCTGATTTTTCTTGATCCGCCACACCATTAGCCAGGCACCCATTGGTTCTCACTGTTATCAACTCCTTGTTTATTTACCCAGGATTGATGTGAAGAGTAACCCACTACCCAGACCATTTTGTCTTCAAGTGCCCAATTATCTCTATATATTAAGACATGTTTCTAGCTTTTATATTTGATATTTTAATGATTCCCGTTTAGACAGATGTCATCTGGTCAGAGAAGTAAGGTCCTCCTCTTTGAAGCCCTTTGTATCTCCATCCAAAGTTTCTTCAGCTAACACTTACTTGTATAAAACTTTCTAGAAACCTCTGGAAAGACCAGTTAGTAGAAAAAGAACATTATGTTTGGCAAAATGAAGGGTCAGGAAAATGATGCGACGAAATGGATGGGGACTCAAAGGCAATTTAAAACAACAGCAATAGGTGAGTCCCTATTCTAAGCCCTCTAAATAAACCAATTTATGTCTATCTTCACCACAACCTAATGAGGATGGTACTATTATGACAGGTTCATTTGATCAATGAGGACAAAAAGAAGACAACCACCTAAATAGCTTTCTTAAATTGCACCGTGACGAAGGAGCAAAAACCAGACCCAAACCCAACAATTTGGCTTCAAAGCTTGTGCTGCAGCTCCACGTCCATATGTTGTGCGTGGGAGCCAGCGCCTGCAGCCCTCCTATCACTGAAAGCAAGCTACGGCTCCTGTTTGTCTCTCCTCCAGCTCCCATTCATCACTACCATGAAGTGCCTTTACTTCCTTATACATCACTGACATTTTTACAAAAGTTAAATGGCATTGCCACTGTCAGTGCTCCTTGCCCTCTCTGAGCTGGGCTGTTCGGGGACCCTTGTGCTCTGTCTACGAGCTATCACCAGGTGTCCTTGTTTTCATTCGGACTATTCTGGAATAACCGACCTGCCTCTGCTCCCTCCGCCTTCTCATCAGCAAAGGTTTGCTTTGCTCCTAAACATTGCCTTGTATTTACTGGAAGAGTACTATCTCCTAGAATAGTCAACAACAGCTCCTGAAAATGCACAATCCACCTACACCGCACGTGTAACCTAAACCAATAGCTGATATTTCACGTTGATGACAAGCAGAGTCTATTTTGCCCATTCAGTTATCACAATGCCCCCCAGACCCAGGCATGGTGTCAAGATGATCATGGACTCTGCGGTATTCTTCAGAGTTGCCCAGAACTCCAGTGGACGCAGGTACCACAGCTTGTTCATCCTTTGATGGGCACTTAGGTGGTTTCCACCTTCTTGGCTATTATGGCATAGATATGCCCATGTCTCCTTGTGTCACTGCTCATATATCTTTTGAATATATACTTGAGTGGGATGGTTAGATCATAAGGTAGTCTATAATGAGCTTTCTCATGAAGGGTCATACTGTCTTCCACAGTGCTTATACCATTTTAAAATCCCACCAGCTATGTATGAGAGTTCCACTCTCTCCACGAGTGAATCAGATTCTGTGTTTTTATCATTTCAATTGTTTGCACCGGAAAGAATTATTATATAACCTTATTATAGTTTTAACTTGAATATTTGGATGATTTATATACATGGATAAAACATTTATCAGTAAGATATTAATTTTTCCAAGTTTTATTGGCATGGAATTTACATATCATATAATTGAATAGTTCCACCATATCAAGGGGAATTGTACAATCACCACCACATCTATCTTAGAGCATCCCCCACCCCCAGTTACATTCCCTTTAAAATGAGTTGTGCACAAATGATCATTTCTAGTGCTTCTTCTACCAGTCCACCCTCTTTATTTGCTCCTGAAATCCCCTCGGTTGAGAATATCTTTTCATGTAGTTGTGACTGCTTTTGCTGAATAGACATATAAATCCAGGGACACGCAGATACTTATAAGAAAGAGCTTTATAAAAATGAGTAATTGTATATTAAGGAAACATCCCACCATAGTCCAGATCAAGTACATAAACCAGTAATACCCCATAAGTCCAATACCAGCTCATAAATCCTTCTTCAGACTCACACAGCCCATCTATGATGCAAACTTCAGGATGATCACAGGCTAGTAGCTGTAAAGTCTTGTGGATCCAGTGGCATTGGAAGCATCTCCAGGGCAGGTCTCAGAAAGTCTCAGAGTGGCTTGTCAACAGGAAGGTGAAACAGAGAAAGTGTGTGTGGCCCACCTCCAGGGCCAATGAGAGGAAGTTCCCAGAATCCTCATGAGGAGGCAGGCCGTACACACAAGGAGGTATTATCACTTAATTTTCAAGAGATGAATTATCTGAATGCCCCCTCCCCCATGTTGTTCATGTCAACAATCAATCGGAATCATGTGGTTGTCTGGGTTCCATGTTTTAAAAATTCAATCTGATTTGTAATTAGCAAAATAATAAGAATCTGTAACAAGTTAATAGGTGAGGCTGATTCTCTTGGTCCAAGGGCCACAGTTGGAGAACTTTTGCAATTACTATATCTTTCATTACCATGCTTACCACTTTCTTTTATTTGTGTTCCAGTCTCATTTCCTCCTCTAGATCTGACTGTTTTTTCAAATGTCAGTTCAAAATGCTCAGAAAGAGCTATTAGAGTGCTTCCCAATGAATAGAGAGGTCTGAGGGGCTAGCCCAAATCCCAATTACATGAACAGTCACCTTCCCCCCAGAAGAATTTACTTCAGAGGACAGCACTGAAACTATAGCTCAGGGAGAGGGGCATGTCTGATCAGAGCACACAGGAGCAAATGAAGGAGGAGGAAGAGAGGGTGGAGCACATCCTGGCCCACCAAGCCTTGAGTATGATATCTACGCTCAGATTAGCCAATGCACAGAGAGGACTATATGGCCAGCCCCACTACAAGACACGACATCCCTAACTTACACGACATCCCTAACTTACCCACAGCCCTACAGGAGACAACACTGGAGGCACAGTGTGGGAATTGCCACAGCTCTGAGCCCACCACACTAAGGCAAAACACTAAGGGCGTGCAACAGAACAGCAAGGGGAGCATAGCAAGGAAGTCCCCAAGGAATACCAAAAAATAGACTTTAGGGTCAGGGCGGACAACCTATCAGATTAGACCAGAAAACACTCCTAAAGGTCAACAAGCAGACCTGGAAATATTTACAGGCTTTCCTTTATTTGTCATTGGTTTTGTTTTCTTTTGTTGCTTTGTTTTGCTTTATTTTATTTTTTGGGCATAGTATTATCTCTGCAGGTCTATGTAGATAAGATAGGTGGGATTAACAATCTGGAGGAGAAAACAACAGGACCTATGGCTACTGGGGGACATGGGAAAGGAGGAATTGGGGGAAAGGAAGTGGGTGTTAACAAACCCAAGGACAAGGGAATAGCAAGTGATCCACAATTGATGGTGAGGAGGGTGTAGGAGGCCTAGTAGGGCTTGATCAAGGGCAGTGTGACACAGGGGTATAACTGAAACCCAACTGAAGGCTGAGCATGATATTGGGACAAGAAGAAAGTGAAAGGAAATAGAGGGAAGAACTAGGAAGCAAAGGACATTTATAGAGGTCTAAATACAGATATGTACATATATAAGTATATTTATAAATTACAATGGGGAAATAGATCTACATGCATATATTTATAGGTTTAGTATTAAGGTAGCAGATGGACATTGAGTCTCCACTCAAGTACTCCTTCTATGCAAAAACACTTTGTTCTGTTAAACTGGCATTCCATGATGCTCACCTTCCTGACCGGATTGCTGAAGACAAAGTGGGTGCATAAGCAAATGTGGTGAAGAAGATGGTGCCCAGCTATCGAAAGAGATAATGTCTGGGTTCTTCAAGGCTTGAAGATATACAAGCAGCCATCCATGTGAAAAGCAACAAAGCCCACATGGAAAAAGCACACCAGCCTGTGGGATCACGAGGTATCGATGGGATCAGGTATAAGGCATCTAAGAACAACAACAACAAAAATCATATCATTGTGAATGAGGGGGAATGTGGAGTGGGGACCCAAAGCCCATCTGTAGGCAATTTGACATCCCCTCCTAGAAAGGTCACAAGGAGATGAGCCATTCAGGGTGCATTGTAGCATTGATGAAACATACAACTTTCCTCCAGTTCTTTAATGCTTCCTTTCCCCCACTATCATGATCCCAGTCCTAACTTACAAATCTGCTAGACCAGGGGGTGTACACTGGTATAGACAAGAACTGGAAATGGAGGGAATCCAGGACAGATAAATGCCCAGGACCAAAAATAAGGGTAGTGACACCAGGAGGGTAGAAGGGAAGGTGGAGGAGAAAGGGGAAACCAATCACAAGGATCTACAGATAACCCCTCTCTGGGGGAGCGACAACAGAAAAGTGGGTGAAGGGAGAAAGCCAACAGCATAAGACATGCAAAATGATCATAATTTATAAATTATCAAGAGTTCATAAGGGAAAGGAGGTGGGGAGGGAGGGGATAAAATGGGGAGCTGATATCAAAATCAAGTAGAAAATAATGTTTTGAGAATGATGATGACAACAAATAAACAAATGTGCATGACACAATGGATGGATGTATGGATTGTTATAAGAATTGTACGAGCCCTCAATGAAATGATGAGGGCAACGAATGTACACATGTGCTTTACACAATGGATGTATGTATGGATTTTAATAGAAGTTGTATGAGTCCCTAATAAAATGATTTTTTAAAAAAGAAAAAAATGATTTTAAAAAAGTGTTTTCCCATGGATGGTAAATGGTCATCTAAATGCAGCCTAAGGAAGCTGAGACCCCTATATTCTCCTTTCTTCCATCTCTGAGAATATTTCCGGGGCAAAAGCAGCCGGCTGGTGACATGTATATAAGGCGCACTATGCCAAGCTCGAGATCCAGTCTCAGGGACAACTATCATGCAGTCCTTGCCCTTATTTCCATGAAGCAATGTCAGCCCACTCTTGCTGGGTCATCTGGGGCGCTCTTGTTGCTATTGTTGCTTTTCTGTTTTGTTTTTAAGAAAGCTGGAGCTTTGAAAGTTGGCTCAGGGACGTTTATAAATCAAATCAAATGTACCGCCCCAGGGGATTTAGCCTAAAACCTGCCAGTTTGTGACCTCAGCCTGATGGTTTCCAGCCAGTCTCCCTTGCTCTTCCTAAATAGCAGGCTCTCCAAAGATAAACTGTCTGATTTCCTTGATGGCTGTGTGGTCACCCCCAAAATATCCATCATAGACTTTGATGGAGAATAGATCTCCATGAGAGGGTGCTGATTTTTATGTAAGTTTTACCGGTCTGAGAACGTTCTTTTCCAAATCATAAACACAGTCTAAGGATGGGTGGACCAGGCCACACCCACACGTACACGGGCACGCACATATTGGCAGTACACTTCACCAAGCATTGGCCAGGTGACAAGCACTACAGACTGCATGAGGTATCTCATTTCAAGTCTCACAACAACCTAATGTACTCATCCTTTTATTTTCAGTATTTTAAAGCTGAAGTAACTAAAGCTATACTAAATTACTTGACAAATCATACTACTATTACGTTGCAGTGGTTAGATTTAAACTCAAGTCACCTGCTGCCAAATCCTATTCTTACTCTAATACCACCCTGTCCCAAGTGTACAGTGAGCAAGTCAACATAAAAGTGAGCTATCCAGCTACACAAGGAGTCACAAAGCACATTGTTGGTCTTAGAGATTTTGAACATAATTTATTCCCAGTTAGGGGGACAACCCGTCATTCACTGGAATTAATGTAGCCAAACACTTGCCACTGATCACTTACAACTCATTTCTAATGAAACCTGACATTTAAAGATGCTTGTGTTTTCCTAACACATAGCACATTCCAGTATATATACGCCTGTAACATCCACTAAGTGAATGATGAAAAGTCATGATTTCCAGTTAAACACCTGGTTAAACACCTGGCTGCAACTGAAAGGTTGGTGGCTTGAACCCATGCAGTGGTTCTTTGGAAGAAAGGTCGACAATCTGCTTCTGTAAAGGTTATAGCCTGGAAAGCTATGGGCAGTCATGTTGTGTCAAACAGGGTCCATGGGAGTTGAAATCACCTTGACAACACACAGTAACATCATTTGTGACATAAATCAAGTATACAATTTGGAATATTCTGAAGACATCTATAGTCTCAGTAGCATTAAAAGAAAACTTCCTAAAATGTGTAACATATGTACCTATGTTCGAGGCATTGCAGTAGGTTATGGAGCCTGGTACACACTTGGTTTTCCACTGAATCCTCCAGTCTTCAGCATAATCACAAACACACTACGCACATCATCCACACACAGAAACAGTGCAGTGCTGCGATTGCTCTGGAAGAAGCCCTTCTCAGCCTTCCTGTGGGGTCACTTCACTTGACTCTACAAGGTCTTCTCCTCCCACGGTGTCTTCAGCCCTACCACCGTGCTTCTGCACCTCAGCTCAACTCTCTTTTTCAAGCAATTAATTTCATGTCTGGCTATGATCCATCATAATGTTGGCAAAATTTGTCTCAGCAATTGTATTGTATACTACTCTATTGTATTGTCAATCAATGATAAAGACAATGTCGTGATGATGAGATGTAAAATCTTGTATAGTATTATTAAACTGCGTTATATTATATTATACCTTTTGATTACACTGATTGAAATTGAATTCTTCAAGGATAAAGCATAGGTTGTATGTATTGAAATATTCCTGGCTTTACATATTGTGATAGTTACATAATCTGGTGTCAATTTGAGGTTTAAGAGTGTAGGGCTGGAGTCTTTCCTGTCAATCAGGATATAGCCAATGAGGCCTCTGTGTTGGCATGGCCTTTCTCCTGAGGATTCTGGGAACTCCTGTATTTCCTTCTTGGAGGAAGGAGACACACATTCTATCTCAGCTCACTACCTGTGAGACATCCCTGTGGAGAAGACACATGGAGATGGAGCCAGACCCCTGGAGCCAGAGAAGCCACATAGAGACCCCTGGTAGTGCTGAGATGCTTACAATGCCACGGGATCTGCAAGACTTACCACCCACTGGCCTGTGGACTTCTTGTACTCAGAGTCATTACATGTGTTTTGTGAGTCTTTAAAGTCATTAAAGTCCTTCGAAGAGGATTTTATAGATTGGTATTGGACATATGGGCTAATATTGGACTTATGGACTTGATCTGGACTGGACTTGGAAGTTTTCTCAATATTCAACTGCTCTTGTATATAAAGCTCTTTCATATACAAATATGAGTGTCTATGGATTTCTCTTGTCTACCCGGACTAACACACATATATTATTGTGTGACATCTAGGCAATTCTTACTCAGAAAAATCCTACACAACAGAAAAAAAAGACTTCGTTAAAAAAATGCAAAAAAATCAGAAAACATAGATGTTCTAAGACTGTACTGTTTAAAAAATAAAATTCTATTATGTTTTCAGTGAAGGTTTACATAGCACATTAGGTTTTCACCTAATACTTTCTATACAATTTGTTCAGTGGAATTGGTTAATATTTTTTATTCCAAAGAAAGCAGAAAATTTTAAAAATTGAACAAGGTAAAAATGAAAACAAATGACAAGATGTTAATTATTAACTTGACTTTATTTCTAAAATTCACTTTCTAATGTACTCTGTCTCCCACACTTGGTCAATGGTCCAAAGATATTCAATGAATTCCTAGTAAATTTTCTGCCCATGGATTTTGGTCTTTCACTGTCCTTCATAGCCTTTTGCAAACTGGGTGCTCAGAATGTAAGCTGGAATACATTCCCCTCCCTGATCTTCAATTTTGTTATTTACAATCTTTGGATCATACCATCTGATGTGTTTCTTCTATGTGGGCTGAGCTGTCACGTTAGATGGTTACTTGCTTTAACACAACTTTTTAAGAACCCAGATGTCCTTCTTTATGATAGTTGAGAACCATCTGATTTCTTCACTACACTTTGTTTCATGAAGGTAAGTTTTAAGTGGGGCTACATAAGAACTGATTGTTCTTAAGACGTACAGTTGAATCTGATCATATATATATATATATATATATATATATATATATATATGATCCTGTTCCATTTTAGTAATATATATCTATACTATTAGCAAAACTATATTATTTGTTTATATTATTAGCATATCTATATTATTACTATATATATTAGTGATACATATATCCCTGCTCCATTTTAGTAGCAGCATTATCATTTTTTTGATATACCTCCCTAGGCTAAACTCTATATGAGAGCACATGCCTGGTTTTTCTCCTAGGGACCACTGGTCAGTTCTAACTGCTGAGTTAACAGCCAAATGCATATCCACTATGCCACCAGGGTTCTTTGATATTGCATATAATGCCTGATAAATATCTGTTGAATAAATAAATGTCCCATATCTAACCTCTGACATCAGAAGATGTGAATGGGAGTGAGGATACAGATTTGTCTGGATACAGATTTATCTTCCACTTAGCAAGACAGGACAGTGCATCTCCTACTGATGATAAAAAATTCTTTAGATCGGAGATTGACATTGTTTAATTCATTTTAAAAAGATAGAGTAGGCTGTTATATCACTCAAGGGCCAACTAAGAAATTCTTTATTGTAAAATGGTTTAGAACACTGTATTATTTTAAATCTACAAAGACACTAAGGGGGGAAATGAGGAAAATTCCAGACATTTATATGCTGGAATTTGATGTAGTAAAGCCACTGCTCTCAGCATTTTAAAGGTTACATGATTTTACTGTTGGGTATGAGTAACAGTCTAATACAAAGAACTCACTGACATATTTCTCTTGGAGATTTGTCTGTTAAAGAATGATAGCCCTGAGCTTTCTGGGACGATCTTTCTGAACTTTATAACACTTAAAAATTCACTTCAGTGATTAAATAATAAAAGAATGCAGCTTTATTTAAAAGAAATCAAGCCCACAAAGGAAAAAACCTAGACAAGCTGTCTAGAAAAAAATAGTCTCACAAAGACAATTTTCTTTTTTGTTTAAATCTCACATAAACACAAATTCTATAAAAAGAAGAAATATATATTTTCTAACTAGCCAAATTTTAATAGAAACATTTCATCTCTTTCTTACTCCACAAAACTTTTAAAAACAAAGCACCAACAAATGAGAGCACAATAGCCATCTTTGTCAAAAAATGTCTAACTTTGCTTTACACTTGGAGAAGCATACTAGGTAGAGCTACTCTGCGTCACCCCACAGAAGGTTCAGTCTGTGGACTTAGAGCAGAAAGGCTTGCCCAATGACTATTCCAAGAATGTGTAACAACATAAGTCAATATGTTTTCCAATCACTTATGTGAAGTTGTCTTACTTGCTTTACAGACTTTCTGCAATATCCACAAAACATTTGCAACAGTATGTGATGAGGATTTTGTTGAAATAATGCATCCTTTGCTTTGTATATTTCAACTACATTTATAATAAAGTAATGCATATGCATCCCAGGAAAACTTGAGGTCACACACATGAAACTAGGAAGCGGATATAAACAGGAAAGAGAAGAGAGCATCTATTATTTTTTAATTACTGTCAACTAATCTTGGAAAAATTATAGGTGAAGTGTAACAAATGCAAGGGGTAGATGAGAAGTCTTAATAAAAGGATTATTTATGTCAAGCATTCCAATCCAATGGCTGGCCTGTGGCTATTGTCATGTACCGTCTAACCAATGCAAACTCATAGCAACACTGTATAAAAGACAGAGCAGAACTGCTCCGCAGGGCTTCATTGGCAATGTCCTTGATGGGACCAGATCACTAGTTTGGGTTTGCTTATTTTTTGTTTCTCACAGAACCACTGGTGGGCGAACTTTCAGTTAGCAGCTGAGCCTTTGACCATTGTTCCACATTAGTAGCTGGGACTCTCAAGTGTTTACTAATCAGAAAAATCAGGAAGTCATGCTAATGTTATAATTAGATTTCATAAGATATAATTAAGAAAGTGTGTTCATTGCAAGATAAAAATAACATGTCTTCACCATTTCCACTATTATTTCAGGTGGACCCATCCCCAGCCCCTACGTACATTTCTTTCATTTCATCATGGAAAATGTTCTGCATGACAGAGAAAACCTACGATGCTCTTTTGAGTCTGTAACCATTGGGAGGTTATGGACTGGAGGGGAAAAGGAAAGAAAAAAACACCTATTCTCCACATATCAGTAAGACAATAAGAGTCTAATGATTTTTTGGAATCTGATCAGTTCTTATTTTGCAACGCTTAAATATATCATGTCTGACTTCCACCAAAGACCTGAGAAAAATGGATGCTTTTGAAATACAGTGCAGGAGAAGAAAATGAACCACAGACTGCCAAAAGGACAAACAAATCTGCCTTGAAAGAAGTTTGCCAGGAAGGCTCCTGAGAGGCAAGCAGAGCTAGACTTCGTCGTACACATTTTGAGCATGTTGTCCGCAGAGCCGTCTCTGAAGAAGGACGCCATGCTTGGTAACATGGCAGGTCAGTGAAGAAGAGGAAGGCCCTCCAGGAGATGGACGACCGCATGGCCGCAACAAGGGGCTCTAGCTGGGCCCGATTGTGAGGACAGCTCAGGAGGGGTCAGCGCTTTGTTCTGTGGGCAAAAGGTCTCTGTGGATCAGAACCAGCTACCTGGCATGTCATAAGAATGTTGAGGAAATATCAAAAGAAAAAAGTCCTTAGGGAAATAAAGATGGATGCTAATCACACAATCCATTCCCATCAACTTGTTTTAAATGACTCAGCGTTCCTGGGTGTAATAAATCAAGATAGAGACTTCAACAGGGTAACATTTGAGGCAGCTGGCAACAATGTCCATCTGGGGTGGGGGGTGTACATGGGCATACCCAATAGTTATTTTGTAAATAGCATTGCCACGGGTACATTTTTACCTGATATTTATTACTTCCACCTGGAAATTACATGATTTTAGAAAAACGAGAAAGCATAAAAATCTGTGTATCTGTGGATGTGAGCTTCTGAAAAGATCTGTGCCTCCACATTGCCTCTCTGTGTAGTCACTAAGACCCAACATTCAATTTGGGCTCAGAAATAATTTGTAACTTTATTTAAAGCTGGTAAGATCATTTAAAGAATTTATTCATAGTATACAAATATCGACACGACTTCTAAAGACTAGAAAGAGCTCTTGAAATTCTAGAACATAAAGTTTCTATTCGTTTGGGGCTCTGCCTTTAAAATTACTACAGAACACACTTTCTGAGATTGGTTTTCTAAAACTGAAAGCTTGAAAATTTAGTATCAGCGTATCCTGACACAACTTGGTAAAATCTGCAAAGTTCTTATTTTGCATCCTAGTGAATTAAGTAGTATCTGGGGTCTTAAAAGCATAAGAATGACCATCTAAGGCAGTGGTTCTCAACCTGTGGGTCGTGACCCCTTTGGGAGTCAAATGACCCTTTCACGGGGGTTGCCTGATTCATAACACTAGCAAAATGACAGTGATGAAGTAGAAATGAAAATAATTTTGTGGTTAGGGGGGTGACCACACTATGAGGAACTATATGAAGGGGCCGCAGCATTAGGAAGGTTGAGAACCACTGATCTAAGGTAAAACTATTGGTCTCAACTCACCCGCAGAAATATAAGAAGCTAACCAAGATATCAGTAAAGTAACAAGTGTACAAGACTTAAAGTCTACTAAAGCCACAAACTTACCGACACTGGGATCAAAAGAATTAGAGGATGCCCAGTTACCACCACTCCCCAATTTGTGTGGAGCCCTAAAAAATGGCATCCTATAAAAAGGGAGAAAATGGGAATCAAACTCAAATTCTTAAAAATGCCAGAATAACTGAACCAGTTGAGACCAGAAGATACCCTGAGGCGACTCCCCTGAGATACTCTTTCAATCTTGATCCCAAACTGTACCTTGAGGTCGTTGTTGCCAGAGTAGCAGACAAACTAAAGGATGCTACCTGTAAGAACGGGGTCCTACTCTAAACAACTAAAGATGAGGATAAGGGGGCCAGGGAAACGATGTCTGGACACGGAACAACCAGAACACAATGAAAGAAAATGTTGACAACATTATAGCTAATGGATGTGAAAACGGCCGCAATGTAAACTTTCACCAAAACCACAAGATTTAAATTTATGTTTACATTTCAAACAACTCAAAAAGATTCAATTCACAGTTACTCTAGACTTTTAAAAAAATAAAAGAATTAAAAATCAACAACACCGTCAGCAAAAAAAAAATCCTATGGAGCCACATACACTGGCCGCTTTCTGGAATACTGTGTGTTTGTGCTTTTCCCTGGGTGTTAAACACCACAATAAACCAAGAGCGTGACATTGAACAAAAGGCAGTTTACAAGTGGCTTCAGTGTAACTGTCCTTTTTGATAGAAGATATATTTTATACCCTATCAGATACAATCAATTGTCCATCATTATTATGTGGCTTTCCTGGACAGTCTTGAGAAGTGTATTTTAACACCCCCATAGAACACAAGCATAGAAAGTTTCCATTAGATAAGTTGTCTCTACAAAAATCAAAACAAAACAAAACCCCAAACTTTAATTTACTGCTGAAGAAACTGAGGCTTACGCCAAGGTTGTGAACGCTCCCAGATCACCAAGCCAATATGTGAAAGAAACGAGAGATTCACGGGTATCCCTCTTTATCACACACCACCTCAGGCACACACCCCATGTACATGGTGACAACAGTCCCACTGGAACAATGTAGGCATGAAATAAGGGGTATCGCTCTCCTTTTTGTAAGAAGAAGCATGTGACTTTGTGGAAGAGGAAACAGCTGGACAAAATAATGGAAAATGGTCAGGATTGCACAAAAGGAGAAAGCAAGAGTCCTATGGGACAGTTAAACTCTGGACAAATGGGGTTGGCCTCATTCAAGACTTATTTAACAGCAACTGTTATTGTCTGTTTGCTTTGTTTTGTACCATCAAACTACATTTTTAAGACCATCAAAAAATGTAAACATACACATCATACTCTATATTCCATTAAATATAGTTATGGATGTGTAAAAAGAAGTTAGTTATATTGAGGTCATTTTCCATTTTATGTATATCATACTAAATACTGAATATATGAACGATTATAACATATGCAAAGAGTGAATATCAGTTCAATGGATACTTCTTTACACAGCTTAAGAAACAGATTCTTGGTTGTAATCCTTAAAATATTGCTTAGTTATGGATATCCACATCTGCGCTTCTCCTTGGATAATCCTCCTCCTGGGTTTGGAAAAGAATGTCCCCAGTATTTTATTACTTTTCATATGTATCTAAAATATAATTTTTAGTTTAGGCCATGCAGGAACTTTAACAGATTAGAAAATATTGTAATGGACTTAGTAGTTTCATTTAATATTTTAAATCATGATTTCCAAACGGATTGATACAAAGAACAAGGGTTTGTTTCTCACTCTCTACTGTTCCATTTGAACAGTAACTCACGACAGGAATTCCTTGCCATTTCACATTTAAGTCATTGCTAGCTGTTGTTTTGCTGTTTCTTCTGATTTCCTTTTTTCCAGTTTTAAACATTGATCAGATGCCCAGTATCAGTCTCCTGTACAAATGTACAAGTGTTTTACTTGGGCATATGCTCCAGGGAAGGGTTATTGAGTTATACAAAACACATTGCTTCTCACAGTGTTGTACAACCTACAGACTAAAAGTTGCTTCACAGTCTTGCCAGTGCTTAATGTTTCAGGGCTCCTTAACATTTCCCAAAGTAACGAATCTAAAATTCAATCATTCTATACCGACCTAAGAACTTGTACATGAACGTTCTCGGTAGTGTAAGTGATAATAGCTAAAAGTCACTATGTCTCAAATGCTAACCAACTGATGCATGAGTTAATGAAACGTGATATCCCCATGACATGGAATAGCATTCAGCCACCAATTAAATGAAGTACTGGTACATTCTACAACATGGATAAGCCTCGGATACGCTATGCTCAGTGAAAGAAACCTGACACAGAGCTCACATTTACCTGAACTGGCCAGAACAAGCACATCCACGGCGACAGAACGGAACTCAGTGGTTGCCAAGAGCAAGCATGGGAGAGGACGACGGGGGGTGGGGGAGACACATAGTAACTGCTAATAGTATTTCTTTTAAAATGCTGAAAATGTTCTAAAATCGATTTTGGTGACAGTTGCACAATTTTAAAAATAAAAACCACTGGAGGGTACAGGGACGGGAGAATTACACGGTCTGGGAATTATATCTTACTTTGTGCTGCTAAAAACATTTCAAGGTTTTACAGATCAATAAACAATGGACTGATGAAATGTGATGGAGAATTTGTATTAGGCAAACGTGTGTGTCTGCTATTTATGAGAAGGTGAACTATAACTGTACAAAGTTAGTTCCAATGTATAGTCTGATTTTAGAAAGGGTAAGTGTTTGTGAAGTATGTCTTATAATCTTTCTAAAACGCACCATACTTAAAAGCAGAATCTTGAAAAAGAGAGGAAGTCGGTGCATGGGTATCATACACGTAAAATTAACAACTTCAGGGAGAATTCTTGTTGGAGTAGCCATGTTCCAAATTCTTACCCTTAGAAGTATCTTTTCTAAAAACTGTTGAGGTGTAGAGAATATTTCCTTAGTTTAGCAAATTGGTTTTATTTGCAAAGAACAATAGAACCATGATTGCTGGTGTTATCATTGAGATAAAATTAAGAGTTGAGACTGATAGTCATCTTAGTCAATGTTATTTCCCATTGAGAGGATAACTGAACACAGAACTTTTTATACAGAAAAATCTAGAAACAAAAGTCCTACAAGTTCTACTTGGCATTCTATCAAGTACACAGAATCCCTCACTTAATTTATTCCAGATTAAGTTACTGCTACAAGATGGTTTTTGTTTTTTTCTTAGTGTATTAGCTATATAAAAAGCTAAGCCATTCCGGAGGTAACATATGGGTATTACACAAGGTTATCTAAATAAGCTTAGGTTTCCTGTAGCCACAAGCCTTCAGGGGGATATGCCACAGCAAAAGTCCAAGGACAGGCAGCTCTTCCGGTGTGTCATTCCTTTCTTAAGGATGGAAAATCTCAAAAAGATCAACCGTTTAGCAAGAACATCACTGGCAGACCCCAAAGTTCATTTTAAAAGCTTAAAACCAACAAAGGGAACCCAATTTATGAGCCCTCTTATGACCTTGAAGTCACAGCCAGTATCATAAATACTTCTTTATTACCCATAAATGTAGAGAAAAATATAACTAAAGCTATCGATAGCATTCCTCAAAAGGCTGAGCAGGCAAAGGTCCTCCACCAGGAAACAAAGCCCTAAGAGGCCCCCCTGTGTCAAGTTGATCGGATCTGAAAGAACAACATGAAGACATGCAACCCGTTGCTGTTGAGTTAATTTCTGTGGTTGGTGGTTTCATGCATTTCAGAGTACTACTAACTATTCAGAGGGTTTTCAATGGCTGTGCCCTGTCACAGGTAGCTCCCCACGTCTTGCTTCTATAAGGCCTCCAGGTCGATCTGAAGGACCAAGCTTTTGGTTATAGCTTTCGGTGTCATGCACGGCCTTGCATTATTAGCAAAACAATCCATCTTTTTGGAAAGACTGCGAGCATGCCTTCTTACCTCTCCGACATGCCACTCTTATGTTTTATGACTTGGTTATTCAAAATATGGTCCATGGAACCATCGTAGTGGCATCATTTAGGTTTTTAAAAAAATGTAAATCATGAGATCCTTCCCGACTTACTTACTCAGAATTTTATATTTAACAAGATCCTCCAGGATTTCATATGCATATTAATTCAATAAGCATACCACTTAATGTTGTGTAGACAAAAGCCATGCGATTCCAAATGTTTATGCTGCCATCAGGGACCTGAAAAATTAGTTTTGTATTCATAGTCAACATAACTTTCATGTTGAGAATGTTAGTAAAACTGTATTTGCCAAAGATGAAGGTGGATGAAAAGTGGATTTGAACTTTATGTGGGGCTGTTGTGTTCTCCATTTAAAAATTTTATATGGCTTTTCAGCTGACATGTTCACAGAGTACCATAGCTAATAGATATGTACCCTCATGGTATGTCAACTTTGAGCTAAAGGCAGTCTGGGCTTATCTGGGGAATTCTCTAATATATGCAATGGTTAAAAAAAAGAAAGCCTCGCTTAGAGAATGCGAGAATCACCACAAATTTAATTATACATTTTTACTTGGCCTAAAATTTCCCCATAGCCTTTGGTCAAACAATTTTAGAGTAATCTAATGGAAATGGGATATGGGTTATCAAGTCTCAATCAATGCCAGTCTTATGTAAATAAAGACTTAGGACGCACAGCCAAATTGTGCTGGCATCCTGCATTCGTACCAGTAAGTACAATGGTAATAAAACAATTTAGCAAACATTCATGCTGCACACAGAGTTAAAATTACAGTGTAATTATTACCTAAATCACAGATTAAGTAAAAAACAAGGCCAGCCATGTCTGCATATAAACAGTGCTTAATTTGTCATTATGTTGAACGCTCTGTGTGCACGCCTTGTGTCTGACATGCTGCTCAGCCTCCTGCTTTTAAAAGAAGGCTTTACCATTAAATTATGGCTGGAATCAACCAACATGCCAGTGCAGCGTGATATTAATCTTGAAAGTATTCAATCACTTAACAATAGCATCATTATTCCAAAGAACTCGGCTTGTGCAGCATTTGCTCATGTTTTCAGATGTTTCATTAAGAGCAAATTTGTTCCAAAAGAATCCGAAAGCTGTGCAAATGTGGGATCTTAAAAAAAAAAGTTCTGAATGTTTTAATCATTCAAAAAAGGGCCCCATCCCCACCCCTATCCCCTTGCCCTGAATTAAATAAATTCTGAGGCATGTGAATTCATGGTCCATATTTCAAGTAAAAGCATTTTGGAGAGTTCGTGGTGGTGAGAGCACTTGAAAGGAAAGGATGGAAAGTGCAGGACCTTGAGCTCTCATACCAGACAGAAATCTCCAATGTGCAAGGTTTGTGCTCTGTCAGTTACCATAATTCAGCTGTAGTTGCAATATGGCATCTCCTGCTTGTTCCCTATCTACAGTCTCTAATTGGCATCCGCGCACAGAAATGAGTATAATCACTGTCTCAGGAATGGCCTTCTCTTCAGACGGCTGATTTTTATAGTTCATTAACGGCATTTCTCAAGAGGCATTCATATTGAATTCTGACTTCCAAAATGACCACAGAGGAACAGCTACAGGCAGGCAGTGAGGTCCCGCGGTGCAGTCACACTGATCCCGGAATCTCATCCGAAAGTCGTGAAGCCAGTGTTTCCAGGCCCTGCTGCTTACACAGCTGTTTCGATGGCCCAGGGCAAGCCAGAATGACCAAATCGTTCTCTCCTTGTCAGTTCCACCACAACCTGTCCGAGCCAAGTGATGATGGAATTTAAGGGAGTGAAATAACCACACACATATTTCAGATACCCTTCAAGTGAGATCAGATTACTGCCTGGCAGGAAGAGCCATTAGTTCAAGGTAACGCGAACAGTGTTAATGTGGAGTACCGGCAGTTGCTTTGGATGCATACAACTAGCTGGCAATCCTTTTTGTTTGAGAAAATACCATATTTAGGGCTTTACAGAAAACATTCCAGTTAAAGAGATCTTTTACCATATGAATTTCCAAGGCTACCCAGGAAATATTTCTGAAAGGTCTTCAGGGTCAAGCAGTTCACTAGCTTTGGGAAGAAAATATTAAAAAATTGGAATGAAGGGAATGCAATATTTACATTTATTTTGATCTGCTCTATTTTGATCCAAATCAGAAAGCCCTTTGGAAAAGATAAATGGAAACTACACAATAGGCCAGAGATAAGAGAAGGCATTTCTCTGGAAGAGTATATTAATTATTCATTGTTAATTACTTAAGGGCTCTCACATTCCCGTCTATAAATATACACTTGAAGGTTAAAAACAGTCATACAAGTGTATTGTCTACTACTAATGTTAAAGCAGGGCCTTACAAAACTGGAATGGCTTAACAATCCATTTGTTGACACATAGATTTTATCCATGAGACTTCTGCTGTGAATTTTAGACAGGAGCTTCCTGGTTCAGTTTCCACTCCCTTGCTTCAAAATCCCACGTTATCATCATCTCTCTTTGTAGATGCTGTACTTTGTTTAGAGAAATGAGATCGAACTAGAAAGGTGAATGAAGGTGCTTGTCACTGTCCTGTCGATTATTTACAATTCATCCATGTGTTCTATAACTATCTATCAGCCACTTTTGATGTTCTAATCATCGTCCTGGGAGTGCAGAGATGAATCAGATATGAGCTCTGTCCCAAAAGTACTTGCCAGGAACACAGACATGAAAGTAAATCAGAAGAAAATAACATTAGGGGTACAGTTGCTGAGATTGACTTAGACGGAATGAGATTCCACGAGGAAACAAGAGCCGGCATGGATGAATCCGTGGCCAAGCTAGGGGTATACTTTTAGCAAATAACTCCATTAGATGACTTTGAACCCAAACATACATCTAATAGTTGAGCATGCACCCACAATATAAAGTGGTTAGAAAGCATCAATTGCTTCCTGTATTTATCAGGGGTCTCACCTCTGATTGTCACTGGAGGCCACCAAAGACTCAGTCACGATTGTCTTTCTCTGCTTTCATTTCCAGTGACATTTTGTAACCTTAAAGCCCTGGAGAGTGCTGTGCTGACTTGGAACTGAGCTGTGGATAATTTTTCCCATCTGCCTATTGAAGGCTGGTAGGTGTACGTGGAAGGAACCCTGGTGGGGTAGTGGTTACTTGTTGGGCCGTGATCCACATGGTTAGCAGTTTAAAACCACCTGCAGCCTTGCAGGATCAAGAATTTGCTTTCTCGTTCCACAATCAGTTACAATCTCAGAAACCCACAGGGGTCATTTATGTCACAGAAAATCTCAAACATCTTAATTATGCATTATCTGTATGCAAAAGTCTCATTGGACAATGAGAGGACCTAGCTAACTCACAAATTTGAATTGTGCTTTGATGTATGAATTTAGGAAGAGACAACACGCATTCATTCACCTAGGAACAGATAAAGCAACCAAACCAAACTATAATTCTGCATTTTGTTTAACTTGGTTCCTAGTATAACTTATAGATAAGACATTTTCCCAAAACCCACTTTCATGTTGGATTTAATAGCCACAAACACACAGCATTGAAGTTTTCAAATGTTGACAGAGGACTCAAAACCTTTCCCAAACCAAAGGATGCCATGGTCTACCATGTTAATGTGCACAACAATCCCATGATGATCAAGTTCTCTCCAAGTTGGGACCCTGGAGAACAGAATAGAACTGTCTCATCCGGTTTCTAAGGCTGTACTCATTATGGATGCAGACTGATGTGGCTTTCTCCCGCCAAGGACGTGGTTGGTTCTTTGGCTTGTTTAGTAGCTAAATTCTTAACCACTGCCCCATCAGCGCTCCTTCACATACTAATAGGATTGGACAAGTCTGGAAAGAACCACAACATGATGCTAGGCCTGGAAAGAGAAAGATTTTAACTATAAAGAATAATTTCAGCACCACAATGTGCCTCTGAATTTCAGCATATTCACCGCAGCATCTCAAAAGCTAGGGGTATTGGGTCTATGTTAGTCATGTAGTTGAGTGACATTTCTTTGCAAAGTAGGACGATGGAGAAGTGCCAACTATATTATTCCTTTTTTCTTTGCTCATCTAAAGTTATGCTTTATAGATAAATATGCTGGCATTTGAAATCCAAGCACCAACAATGTACAAATGTTTGCCTAAAATGAATTATTAAAAATTATTAAAAGTATTACAAAGGTACAAAATATGTCATTCGATATGAAAGTCTGACAGATACCTGCCATCTGAATATTGCTTTGATGTGCAAGTCCTTCTATGAGGTTCTACTTCTCTATAGTTGCAATCAGACACTTTCAGCATCTCCTCCCATAATAGCTTGGGCTTTTATAATTTTTCACAATTTCCCGTCATTAGATTTGAAAATCACAAGCACAACACCTTATTTATATTGTTGTCCCTTCCGTTTCCAATGTGTAGCACAGCACACATTGCTTCATAAACAGATGATGACATTCTTAGGAGGTATGGCTGAAGTATGTCTTTTTCAAAGAGTACCTGAAAAGTAGGTTTAATTTTGTAATTCTAATCTTAGTTTCATTAAATCATTTTATGTTTCTAAGCCAAAAGTAATAAGTATAGAATTCACGAGCCAAACTCAACCTCCTAGTTATCATTCTCAACAAACTAGCGACAGTAGCAAACTGTCCCGTGTTCCATTCTCCCAAGGGCTGCAGAGCATTGGGGAACACCAACTGGGGCTATCATTGCGTGAGGCACCACATTGCATGTAAGAAGCGACCAAGAAAACTGAGATATACCAAAAAAAAAAAAATTTCATCGGAGGCCAGACAGCTGCTAATAATTTAGTCTAGACTTCCCAGAAAGCTTATTAAATGGACAACAGCGGTAAATGAGAATATGACATGCCACCTGTCTTGGTTATCTACTGCTGTTACACACCACACGTAGGTGGCTCAAATAAATGAAATCCACTCTCAAAGTTGGCTAGAGGTCCTCATTCAGGACGCCAGGTCCAGGTGAAGGCTTTCTCTGGCTCCTGCTTCTGAGAGAACCTGGTCTCCTTCAACATCTGGGGGCCCGGCTCCCTTGGCAATCTCTACATGTCTTGGCATATTTCCATGGGCCAGGAGATTTTCAGCAACAAAGCCATCAATCCAAAAGATGCACCTCACTTGTGGTTCATCTTTCTTGGCGGCAATCAGGTCCCCATTTATGTACTCACTTCTTTTCCCTTCAAGTGCTTATAAAAGATGATGCACATCCCAGCCCCAGGGAAGCTCCCCTGGTTTCAGATCAGCTCTACGTGAATGTGAATGAGGTCATTGTAGTTCATCATCCACCACCCCCACCCCCACCCCCGACAATGGAGTGGCTGATAACATCAGGTCATATCATGGGGAAGGATCCCATCATCAAGCCGGTTAGATCATGCCATAACTGCTTAGAAATCGGGCCTAGAGAAGTACTCATGTACTTTTATGAACAGGGAAACACAATTCTATCAATGATAATACACAGTTTACAGGCACAGAAGCCAATACTTTTCAACTAGATATCTGGACTGGACAACAAAATTCAATGATGAAATAGTCTATGTTAAAGATATCCACAAACAAAAACCCAAACCAAGCTCCCTAAGTTGTTTCTAACTTCTTGTGACTAAGTCTTGAAGGAATCCTAGGACTCCATCTTTCTCACTCTGCCACCACGGGTCCTTAAGGGGGCATGCCACCTGATGATGCTCATATCATCGAGGAAGAGTTTTCAGAAAAGTGGGATTTAGACTAGCAAATGAAGCTGTAATTGCTAATCAGGAAGCCAATAAACAGTGGCAATTAAGGCAGAATCTTCCATGAGTTTAATTCTTTATCACGAGTGCCATTCTTTTTATTTTATCATGCACTTAGAACACTCAGACCCACAACAAATTATCGCCTTCCTTAAAGAGACTGGAAATTAAAAATCTTGCCTAAAGTTACTAAGCTAATAAGTGGTAGGTTTTAACTCAAAAGATTAGATTCCTTTTCCAAGTTTAGTCCTGCTTTCACTTTAACCCTGAAAATTAAAGATTAAAAAAATATATCTTCAAGTGTAGAACACCACATTCTAGTCTTTATACCCATATTTCTGGCACTCAGCCCTCCATAAGACTACAATTTACCAAGAATTCACATTTTCCCAATAAGGTTTATCATAACTTCTTTCTGCAAGTGTCACACTTTATGAATAGGTGGTTTTTAAAAATTGTATTATACTACAGGTGTTGTTTTGTTAACATTGCCATTATTCCTGTCATCTTCACAAGAAAAGTGTCCTGGAAAGCTAGACTGACATCAGAAGGGCCATGAGGAGTTAAAAGGGAAAGACAAGTCAGTCCAGCTTCTGCATTTCAGAAGGAGAGATGGGAATAGGGATGGAGATGGAGAAATGGGGAGGATGCTAAAACTTTAGTCCTCAAGGGCAGTCCACGTTAGAGGGTGGGGAAATCCCTCCAAATGACAAGGGCTGATCTGAGTGCTCTCAAAAGAAAACTTTGGATGATCCCAATATAATCCTAGAATGTCAAGAAAGGACTGGGCAGGAGAAACCACAATATTAAAGCATATCAAGGAGGGAGAGTGAAAAAAATCAAGAAAGGGCATCCATTTATGAACTTGAAGCTTCAAGTTGGAGAGTAACAAAGAGGAGGCTTAATTTTTTTTTTGAAGTTCTTGGGAATCTAAGTTCTCTGTCCAAGAAAATCAACAACTCTTTACCCTCATGAACCCTTGATAATTTATAATTTAGGGTTTTGTTTTTTTTTTATGTTTTACACCAACCACTGTCTTCCTTCACCCACTTTTCTGTTGTCTGTCCCCCTGGGAAGGGGTTATATGCCAATCATTGTGATCGGTACCCCTTTTCTCCCACCACCATCCCTTACTCTCCTGGTATCCCTACTCTCATTATTGGTCCTGGGGGGGGGGGGTCTCTCCCTGCCCCCCACAGCTCTTCAAGTCTTCTATCATTACATTAGTGTTCAATACATCAAATCTGTTTTTAAGATGTTATAGAAAATCAGGAGTGATAGACTCAACGTTATATTTTGGCTTTCATGGAATTTTAAAACATTCTTCAGTTTCGTCCTGAACTTGCATATAAGCAATTTATGGTCTGTTCCGCAGTCGGCCAATGGTGTAATTTTAGCTGCTGCTATTGAGTTTCTCCATTGTGCCTTCTCACAGATGTAGTCAACTGGATTTCTAAGGATTCCTTCCAGAGAAGTCCATGTGTGTAGGTGCCTTTTGTGTTGCTGAAGAACAATAATTTCTATGAACAGGTCATTGACTTTGCAAACTTTTCTCGTGTAGTCTCCAGCTTCATTTCGATCATCTAGTCCATATTTTCCAACTACTGTTCCTTCCTCTTGGTTTCTAGCTTTACCGTTCCCATCACCAATAACTATCAATGCATCTTGGATATGTTTGATTAATCTCTGGCTGAAGTCATTGGTAGAATTCTTCATTTCTTCATCACTAGCTTTTGTGCCTAAAATTGAGTAATATTTGTGTGGATTGGATTTCTTGAAGGCTGACAGATCTTATCCTATCAAAGATCGTATTGTACTTCATGATGGATTCAGCAAAATCCTTTCTGACAGCAAATGCCACACTGTTTCTCTTGATGATGCTATTCCTGGCATAATACAGCACATGGCTTTCTAGTTCAATATGGCCAATACCAGTCCAGTTCAGCTCACTGATATCAATCTTTATGCATTCCATTTCATTTCAACCACTTCCAATTTTTCAATCTTCATTTGCTGATGGAATATGACTGAAGACTGCAGGTAAAGAAAAACAGTTACACAAATCTTCTAATGATAAGAAGTTGAGACAAGGGAAGCATGAATTTGGGGAAAATTGGAAATATCAACTCTAGACTGAATAACTTAGATATTATTAATGGTGAGATCCTAAAGAAAAATGGAGTCAACTGGATATAAATTCTCATTAAGAAAAATTAAGGACAGTCAAAAGAACACATTGGGAAAACTAAGATAAGCTAGAATCTTTCTGAAGTTAATAAATATAAATAAGTTAAGTCCTGAAATTTGAACACTATTGTCTGTGAGTCCTTCTTGCATGTCTGTTATTAACCCTCTTCTCCCCTTTCAATCATTATTCTCAGGTTGCCAGCTGTTTTAAAATGAGGTGTCGGAAGTCATCATTCAACTTCTAATTGAATTTAGCTTATTAAAATGAGAAAGAAAAATTACTATCTAAAATAGTCATTGCTAGGCATGTATTTACTCTACAGATGCGAGCCTGTCATTGCTCAATTTTTATGTAACTACTCAGTGTCACTTAGTGCAGTGTTATTCAGAGTGGGAGAAGCCATGCTGAAGTAGTAGTTCAAGTGCTTGACAAGCAACCGAAAGGTCTGAGATTTCAACTCACAAGCTGCTCTGCAGTGGAAAGCTGGGGCCGTCTGCTTCAGTTCAGATTAGAACCTTGGCAACCTTTGGGGGCAGCTCTACTCTGTCATCTAAGGTCACTGCGAGTTGGAATTGACTCCATGTCAATCAGTTTGGCTCTCGTGGTTGACTCAGGAGATTTCATAGACCATTAGCAACACCACCTGGAAGCTTGCCAGAGAGGCAATTCCTATACTTCCCAGTAGACACGGTGAGTCAGAATCGAAGGGGAGAGCGTGAGACGCAAGAACCTATATTAAAGAAACAAAATAAAAAACAAATCTCTCAGAAATTCTTTATTTTTCCCCCCAAGAAATCAAAGGATGTACTGCATTGGGCAAATCTCCTACACACACACACACACACACACACACACACACACACACACACACACACACACAAAGCTCTTTAGATTTTTAAAAAGCAGAAATGTCTCTTTGAAGTGTTTGCTACCGTTGCCCAAGCCGTGGCATTTTCTTTTTCTTTTTTCTAACAGTTTTGTTAGTACTGCCTTCACACATACAGTTCAATAGTTCAACCTCATCACAAAGAGTTGTCAATTTTAGAACATTTCCCCCTTCCTTGTGCTCATTGTTATTCATGTAATTATCTTTTAATTGTGTCAAAAACATAAACAACAAAAAATTCTCCAACAACCTCCACATGGACAGTTCAGTGATCTTGAAGACCTTCTTTATGTTGTACAACCATTATGGAGAGCCCTTTCCAAATTATCCCACCACCATTAACAGAGATTCAATGCCCCCAAGCAAAAAAAATCTTTCATCTTCTTAACTATTGGTCAAATTTTTAGTAGTTTTAAAAATAATTTTCATGTATCATATACTTCCATCATTGAACCACTCTTTAAAAGACTTGTGTAGATACCTCATCACAATCAATTCTAATGCTTCTTCCCCCCACCAACATTTTTTGTCTCCCCTCCTCCCTGCAATTCCCCTCACGCTGTCCACCCCCAGTCCCCATCTAGGTGATTCTTCTACACATTGAAAATCAAGGACCACTGATTAGGGACATAAAGTCTCCCGTGTGAAAATCTCAGTAGTATTGTATATTATAATAGTTATTGTGAGTCACGTTAAGAAATAAATTTTATTTGGGGCATCAGTATACACAGAAATGCATACACACCTGAAATAAATATTCCATGAAACAATTCTCTGTTTACTTAGCATAAAACATTTTGTATTTTATTCTAATTCTTAATGGACTACATGCTGTGGGATTTTAAAGCCATCAGAGGAAGGAGGTCACAATCTTACACTAAGTAAATTAACCTACATCCACTTGCTTTTTAAAGGCAATTAAGAAAACATGATGTATGTCAATCAATGGAACTCGGAAAGTATTGTGCAGACAATAGTGTGTCAATAGTATATTTGCCTGAGGACAAGGATGAGGGGAGGGAGAGGGATGGGATGTAACACACATTCTCCAAATCCTTAGGCCAAGGAGAAATTTCACTATCTATAGGCTATAACTGGCACATTGAGAAAATACAACTGCAAATATTCAGAAAGGCATGTTTAGAATGGTGATTGGTCTACCAATGCTGTGTTGATTTTATTTAAGCCTAGAGGAAAGACGATCCGAGGGCACTGACAATTAACTTGCTATATTTGCAAGGCCATTACGCTGAACCAGAATTAGCTTTGCTCTGTACAGCAAGATAGATTTAGAATCGCTACAACAAAGAAGAAGAAGGGGGAAAAGAAGCTTTATAAACAATGAGAGCTGATCCATGATGACAGGAACCTACCAGGACATTTGCTCAAGTTCACCCAGCGGATCTCTCCACACTTTGGCTTCAAGCGGAAGTCAATCTTGAGAAAATGATTTTGACGATACTGTTCTTTTAATGCCTCTTTCTAACACTGAGCTCATACTTTCCTCAATTCAAGATTCTTGGGGCGCACTAGCTTATTTTCATCCACGTGGTTATTACGCTTTTGTTCAGAGAGTCTGTATTAAAATAAAGGACCTAACAGAGAAATGCTTTAAGTTTGAAATCAGACTTTAACAGCACACTGGTGTGGTTCCTTCCCTTCTGTGCTTTCTTCCTCCATTTCTACGGTCCTCACCATCTAGGTCTTTGCTCTAACCACGTTTTATCCTTAGGGTCTGTCACAGAACCTTAACTGTAGTTCAGCTGGCAATTAGTAAGAGTTTATAATTTTATAACTGTGAAAACCCAAATGAATGAATATTTTCATGGTCACAAACACTTATGCCATGAAGCAAGACATACTTGCTACGAGATCATAGAAAGGTAGATAAAAAATAGCACCAGTCAGATGTTGAGGGGAATATCATTTTCTGATATGATTGTTCAGCTGTCAGTAATACAACAACAAAAAGGTACATCAATAAAGTTTTAAAACCGTACACAAGCTCCAACTCACGACATTACTGGTGAGGCATACTCTCAGAGCTAAATAGAATTATAAGATATTACATGCTATAGGACTTTAAAATAATGAGCGATAGAGTTCATAATCCTGAACTAAGTGAATTAACCTACATCAGCTTACTTTTTAAACACAATTGAACAATATGATTTATGCCAATCAATGGAACTTGGAAAGCGTTGTGCACACAAGAGTGTGCCAGTAGTAGATTTTTCATCTTCTGAAATTCTTTTGAATGAGGAGAAATCTCAGGTCCAAAGTGTAAAAAAAAAATTCCCCTACTCGACCAATAAAAACAAGACCTCTGCTAATGAGACGGTGCCAATGGAGTATAACTGGAAGACTAACCGGCATCCCCAACGTGTGTCTAGAAAGTAAACTCTCAACAAAACAACGTTAGAAAAATGAAAGAACCCAAAGAGCAGGCCCTCTGTGTGCTGTTCCGTTGTTCACTATGCCATGCAGTCTTCTGCTCATCTCCGGGTAAACGTTTTAATGGTGAAAGAAACGAAACATACGTAATTTGAATGAAAGTGCATAGCTCCTAAATTCCATGTTAAGTTATAAATGATACCTAACTGATAACTTATTGCTTACATTCATCCTGCTGAAACTATCTCAATACATTTTTCTCTAAAAACATGAGCAATTTGTAACACAACAATCCATATATTTCATAAAACATTTTAAGGAATATCTCTTTTTTCATGTCAAAGTTTTTTTTACCTGTTTCATATAATGTTGATCTCATTTAAACAATTAACCTTAAATATGCATTTGCACGTGCGTGCTGTGGCTGGTGTAGGTGCTGTATATACAGGCTCCTGCCTCTAGAGACCCTGCATGCAGCGAAACACAGCCTTGCCAGTCCCAGGCCATTTTCACAACTGTTGCCAGGTTTGCACCCATTGTGAACCAACAGAAATTGCTGCAAATCTTGTGTGAATCCATCCACTGTCATCCCATCTTGTTGAAAGTCTTCCTCCTTTTCACTCCCCTCCTATGTTAGGAAGCATGGTGTCTTTTTCCAGGCCTGGATTCTCTTCACAGTGTGACCTAAGTTGGTGAAATGGTCTCACCATCCATGCATGCACACCTATTAAAAAAATACCTTGGAAACATATGTTTGTGTGCCCTTTCAGGAAAAAAAATCAATTAGTAGGAAAATGGTCATTCCTTTACCTTGAGTCTTAATAAATAAATTCTTCTGGTATTGTTCATAAATCCACATCGGATGAATATAAAAACATGTAATATGTCCAGTGATACATGGTGCATCGGACAAACTGTAGAGGAAAGTTCTCCAGAGTGAATCGTCATCAATGATACATGGACATCCTTAGTCTACTCTGAGTCAAATTAACTGATGATTCTGAAAAAGCACATTTATTGTTCAGATATTGATGCTTAATGTACTTTTGAGTTCCATAATTCTTTTTTAGTAGAATGCCTTATCAATTTCTATTAGGAAACTACAGTGAGATGGAGTATCTTCAGGGGAAAAACGTATTTCAAAATGGCTTATTCTTTTTTCTTCTTCAATTAAATGGTTGAGATAAATAACGAATATGAATGCCATGTAATTTGAAAATTACCTACTAAGTTCTTCAGATGGCTTGTTCCTGGTCCAGTCATGGCCAGCATGGTAAAATTGGAACAGATCTTCATTTCTACATTGTGGGTATACAAGGATAATAACCCAAACAGGAAAAACTACAAGCCAATGTCCTGCTAGAAATGTAGGCCCTAGCCCAGAAAACAAGGACTCTGTGTGTGTGTGTGTGCGCGCGCGCGCCGCGCAAAGTGGTCGAATCCCTTGACCAGCAGAGTTGAAAATTATGGCATCTGGCTCAAAAATGGTAGTCAACTGTCTCACTTTGAGCTTGTCAGTCTCCATGGTCCTAGTACTGATCCAATGTCCTGAAAACACTAACTAAATACACTCTTCTGAGTCTCCCATTCCAGGACCCCAGCCTGTGATTTCTTCCCTTTCTGGTTATCACTCCAGTACGCACCCAGTTTATACATTTGTGTCTGTCTGATTTGGCTATTTTAGTCATGACTGACCTGGTTCGAACCAGCTTGAAGTTGTAGCCCTTGTACTACTTGTACATTCCTCTACTTCTCTCTAGAACTCCCTACAACTTGTTTTATCTTTGCCTAAGCTGAGTTTTCTAATTTGACACCTCGCCACTCTCTCAGATTGATGAAACAAAATGATGACTCCCATATCAAAATACCAGTAACATATAATATCTCTAGATCTTGAAGCAAAACAACTCTTGCAGCAACTGGTTATAAAAAATTTGACATCACTGAAAGGAAAGCTTCCATCAAAGTTTGTTTCTGCCTGAAGAGCGCTCAGAGTCTAGCAAGCTATATGAGTGGGCTATAAGGAACCAGGGCCCAGCATGATGACTGAGGTACAGATAAAGTGGAATGGGAATATGCATGTGTAGGAAGATTATTCTACAATCAGTGAGAGCATGAGTAGTGAATGATGTGACATATCGATACATTGAGGTATAGATAGATTGAAGTATAGATAATTAAGGGATAGTTCAGATGGAATAGGCATAGACATGCATAGGCCAATACCGTATATACTCGAGTATAGGTTTACCCGAATATCAGCCAAGGCACTTAATTTTAACCACAAAAACTGCATCAAAAAATGTGCTGAAAACCTCAGCTTATATAACAGTATACACGGTAATTCTACTCAGAGAAGTCAAGGGTAGTGCATGATGCAATAGATTGAACATATAGAAGTTGCCTTCTAAGCTGAAGATAAGGGTTCAGCAGGTAGTTGGTAGATAAAGATGGAAAAATAAAAAACTAAAATGCAAAATAATGTATGACTTCATGAAAAAAATGCAATTTTAATAGCAGATGTGTACCTTCTTAAAATAGGGAGGGAATCAGCCTTAAAATTATAAAATTGTTTTGGATGAAATATTACCTGACAATTTATATGAAAGTCTGCTTTTTCTGTGGCTCATACAGCCCTGAGTGTTATTGTACATGGTGGGTTACAACAATAATATTTTCTGGATAATGACCAAATGAAGAAAAAAGGGGGGGGGGGGAGATCTGTGGCATGCTTTCTCAAAAGAAAACAGAGGGAAAAAATCACAGTTGCCTCAAAACAGTGAAACTATTTCTCTCTTCTATTTACTTCATCTACATGACAGGCTAGACAATGCCTCATTCCAGAGAATGATCAAGTATTAAAAATAAAAAGGACACATTTCATAGAAAGCATCCTGCTGGTGCTTGTCCTATGTGGTGATACGGGAATCCCAGCAATTAAGCACAATGGAGTCCTTGTTCCTCCGTGCCAATATTTTTAATAGATCAACCATTGTAATATGCTTCAACTTTACTCGGGAGAAATTACAGGCATCCTTTGAAAGATGCTGCAAATTACCCAGTGGCTATGTTCAAATAGTCAGACTTTCTTTCAAAGCATTCTGAATGGCTCCCTAAGTTCCAGGGAGTCCACACGGGGGGCTACAGTGCTGAAGTGGGTCTGCTGGGATTTGTTAGAGAACCAGGAAAAAAATACATTTCCAGAGTCCCTTCTCCTCGCTCCCACCCCAACATAGGATGAGCAAAGAGTACTTTCCAAATAGGCTTTGTCTCATGCCTGCTAACTCGGTTTAAATTCATCAGCAGCTGCAGTAAACCTGCACATGGTGCCAAACCCCAGGAGAGGAACATCTCCGGGGGGCCAGGCCTCCTCAAAAGCTGTACTTTCTTCCTCCCAAAAGCCTGACACCAAATCATTCTCCAGTTCTATAAGTTCTGCCCGAAAAAGAAAGTTTAAATGCCCAGGAAAAGATTTTGACCCCTTTTGAGATGCACCTACAAAAATGAAGGCTACCCTACTCACCCGTTGCTAATCTCACTGTACCCATTGATTGTGACTATACTCAAGGGCTCGTTCCTTGTCCCTTACTTCTTACTCATTGCCTTTTGATACGTTTCCTGACCAGTTTCCCTGACTAGTGCTTTTCACAGAGAATGCCACCCAATCGATGCCAACAGGGTCAAAGGCAAATGCCAGCAGGCTGTCACTTCTCCCCTGGCTAACGTGGGATGCCAGCAGCCCATATTGATTCTGCCTGCTTCCAGTCAGCCTCTGGTGAAAGCATGCTCTGGCCAGTGCCCCCTACAGAGTCAATAACAGCTGCCAAGTCTTCTTTTAGCTTTAGGTGGTCTATCAGCATTCTACTTTAGCCAGATGCCAGAGCCCAGGACCCAGGCAGGACAACCTATTGAAGACCACTTTTGCCAGGGCTAAATCTGAGAGGAAGCTAGGGAGGAAGGGCACTGGGCCAGCCAACGTCTCCAGAGCACAGGTTGCTAACAGGGCTGGAGTGTCTGGCTCTGGAGACGTGGCCCCACACATGCTCGCTGGGTCTGCTATAATTACCAGCTGCTTGTCTGCCTGCTTTTTGCCAAAGAGCAATCTTGGCATCAGGCCACAGGCTGGCACCATATCTTCAATGCTGCAGTTCAACAATTTTCCCCAGACTCTGCCATACCAGAGATACAGGGCACTTCCATGTCTAAAACCAAGCTCCATGCAATCTCCTTCCGTTGGAACGTGAAATCCAGAGCTTTTGGTTTGTGGTTGTTTGTTTGTTTCTACCTAAGGGCGAACCATTCTACAGGAAAGGGTTGGAAAGCACATGGCACTAAAAAAATGTTAACTTCCAAATGGGTTGAAAGTGAAACGTTTGTAATTAGCTAGATTTGGTGTCCCTGAAACAGCTGTCGTTGTCCCAGTGGCTTCTCTCTTAGCAGGCACTGGAAGCAGTAGGGATTCAGAATTTTCCATGTAAATCCAATCAATATGTAGATTTTCTCTGATTTATTAACTCATTCATAGCAGGGGAGAAACGGACTTGGAGGTACACTTTCAGAAGTTTGCATACAGTTTTAGGGGTTCTTTGGAATGCTAGTTAAGAACCTGACTCCCCCCGAATTTTTTTTCTGTTTAATATAAAAAGTTCGGTTTGAGTTATTTGAAATTGTCTAGTGCCTAGATATATTTCCCCTAATTTCATCACATTTTTATGACTTGGTTTTCAGAAACCTCGGTCCTCGACAAAAGAACAAGCAAACAAAAGTTGAATCAATTAATGGGATGACTGTTTGCATGACTCAACAGCCAAAATGGTTTCTTTTCTCTTGTTTTCCTGAACAGGTTTAAATTCCTTGTACAAAACACACTGGACAGCACGAGATGTTTGCATAATGTTACTAATACATGTGCTTATGGGCACTCTTGGGAGAAGAATCACTTATTTGCTCATCAAGTTGACATTTGGGATCAGAGTTCTCTTCCCCAAATTGTTTTTAAAAATATCTGAATGCTGCTATAGATTTTATATAAATTCTTGATGATGTTACATGGCACAGTAAACAAATATGAGGATGTCCATAATTAGAATATAGACATAGCACACCCCCTCACCCCTGCCCCTGCCCCACCAAGAGCAAGGCAATTATTCTCTCTTATCTTGCTTTGCTTCCATTGGCCCAGGTTACAAGAAAACATCTCTTGGTTGTATTTGTTTAGATGTGACCCAGGAGCATTGAGGGTTGTGTACATGAGAGGGACAAAAGGGGGGTAAGTAAGTTGAGCCTGAGCTAAGCGAGACACTTCCTACCAGAGAATGAATATTGTACAGAGCACAATGAAAGGCTATGAACTACATACAGAGGAAACTCCCTATACCTGATGTCATTCCTAAATGTCTACCTTGACATCCTGTTAATATAATGAGCACGTTTGCATCCAGAGAACATCTGCTCTGAAAGACTCTTGGCCCAATTACCCCCTTACATCATTCACTACGCAATTAACCCCCCCAACCCTTTACACACACACAAACACACGCACGTACACCATGTTAGGGAAGCAAAAGGGATAGAAAATTATGCTAGTAAACTTGACTTAGACCATGATTTGTTCACACACGTCACAGAGGATGCACTATAAAATTTATGGAAGTGTGTGGTTGTAGAGAACCAGGAAAGACATTTCTTGAGTCCTTTACTTACCATCTAAATGCCTTAATCAAAAATAGCACGGTACCTGTCAATTAGCTAAAATCTAATAGAGCTATGCAGGCATGAATGACCGGCCACATTGCCACCAGCTCTGAGATCGGGAAAGGAAAGAGAACGGGCCAGCTTCCTTCATCCCTCAGAGATGACCGCTTTTGGGTAAAACCCACCATTGCTGACATCTTGATGGACACCATTGTCTGTCTTCTTGCGAGATGCTAAAGTGCGAATGCAATATCCTTCCATTCTCTTTTGATGTCCTGAAAATTGAGCATTACTTTCTTTTATTTCAAAACCCCAAGGAGGAGAATTAGTGCTTTTTTTTTTTAAAGTACCCAAGATAATCACCAAAGAAGCCCTGCTGTTGAGATGGCGACCCCTGGGACAGTATGTCAAACACCTTGTCACACCACAGTGGAAGGGTGAGGCTATCTGCTCTCATATAGACTAAGTTTCAGAAGTCCAACAAGGCAGCTCTACCCTGTCCTATAGGGCCACTCGGAGTTGGAATCAGCCCAGTGGCAGTGACTTTCAGTTTGATTTTGAAGACAACCTTCTATAAGAACTTCTGTCCTGCTTTGTCTTCTTCACCATCACCTCTATTTTTCCAATAATCTGGCTCAGCATTCTATAGTCATTAAGAGGTTGCTCATATCATATTTATAGACAGATGAGTATTAACAGAAATCAACTTTCCAGTGAAGTTTAGTTCCATAAAGCGCAACTTCTTCCAACAATATCCCATAGAGTGAAATTAATTAAACATTTCTATATCATGCCACGATCTAGAAATTCATTCCAATAATTAACAACATTTACTCTACAGATTACTGGGCACTTGATATTTGTCACTGGGCTAAATGTTATAGAGAAAATAGTAAATAAGGCATTTTCCTCCATTCTCAGGGGAATGACAGTCTACAAATATAAAAGCCTGAGATGTTAACAAGCATAAAGACCTGGTGTGTGCATATTGCTGTGTATCGAAGTGCTTGGGTGTATGTTTGAGAAGCACTTATAGGTTCTGGATATAGCACTTTGCTTTGGAAAACTAATCATGGGATTTCAATTTGTCCCACTTATATAATTTTCCTAAATGGAATATTTACATGCTTTCGTTTTTCACAATATGATATCTTTATTGGTTTTTTACTTATCCTCATGGTTTACCTCTGTCAAGTTCCAAAATTGTCCCTATGAATGAATGCACTCAGGTACTAAATGTAAACAATTTGTTTGCAGCAACTTTAACTTTCGCAAATACGCATTAATACCAAACAATACTGTGCATCAGTGCAAAATGAAATTTTAATTTCATGAAGCCACTATCACTAAAATCCAGGTACATTTTTATTTGTTGTAGTTAAAAAGAGAAACTTATTTACTCAGTAAGATCAATCACTTCTCTAGTACATACATTTCATTAGCGAGAAGTAACCGTATCACAGAAGTGGCAATCAAACTGTTGGGTGGAGTTTCCGAAAGGGTCTGGAAGATCATCGAATCCTGAGAGGGAACAGAGGTTGAGGCAGGGGAAAGACTTCGCCTGGCTGTGGAGCTCTTCTGCGACAGGCCAAGAACAGACTCCACGTCTCCCAATCTCCTACCACTGCACTAATGACCAGTCCTTCGTAATGTTTTCCCTGGCAGAATACAGGCCTTCTAAAGACATTCCCTACTGCCCCATGGCCAGTTGGGAGCTTCCAGGAGGGGAAGGGAATTCCCCAGTGCTGGTAGGCACAAGGCGGGTTCTCAGCCTCTTACAGATTGCTTCCTTCTGGGCACTAACTTGACACTGAGGTTCCTCAGTTTCTCTTCATTTGCCCAGGGAAATTCTCATCTGAGTGAAACAGCATGAAAAATATTATTTTAATTTCTATCCATACATAGATATCAAATTGAAATTCTCCAATAATAATAGTAAAATACAAAACCTCGAGGAAAGTGAGAAAGACAAGGTCCACGAGGTATTACATTGAACATAGCTTTTCAACCTTAACACTAAAGAATTCTCACTTGCAGCATAGCACCTAATTTTGAGGTATGTTGGTATACCATTAACTTTCTTGTCTAATACACTAAGGTGGTGGCCCTTTTGGTGTTAAAATTAACTTTTATTATTTCTTGAATGAGTTAAAGACAGATCTATGTTAACGATAAATGTTCTGTTCTAATGTCATTATTCAATACAATTATAAGTTGGCCAGGCAGGGATGATCCGCCCCTTTATTGATTCACTGCAATTCAAACCAAAATGTAAAAGTCTGAGAATTATGATGCCGCTCTATTTACAACAATTGGTAATTTTTGGAGATGGTGAGTAATAGAAAGAATAAAGTGGATCAGAAACACTTACATCACACTGATAACCAGGAAATAGTAACTGCCATTTAAGGCACAATTTCCTATTTCCAGAGAATCCATCGTATTTTGTCTGAAGATACTGTCATGCTCTTTTCAATGAATGGATCTAGGAAATCACTATAAACCAAGTGCATTCCGCTGAAGTGCTTTTCCTTCTAAGTTAGACAGCACTTTGTGTTAAGAACCTAACATGCAAGGAACTGTATCATCTGCAGATAACAGGCATGTTGCTTTGGCAGAATTTTGCAAGTAACTTGTAACTGATTCCTCCGTATGGCTCAGAAATGCACTTATTTGCCTTTTAACAAGAATTTCTGAGAATGGAGTTATAATATGTTTGCGTCCCTCAGAAAAGCAACGTGAAAATAATTTTCCTTTTCTTGTTACAGGTCCGAGGGCTGGGGTACCTAGTTGCAGGCTACGTTTTTATGCCCGCAACTGAACAGAAGCCTTATGTTCTTACGTCAGTAGTTAAAGTCAAGTAGAGTTTGAGGGACCAGATAGAATGTGTTTGTGTGTGTGTGTGTATGTGTGTGTGTGTGTGTGTGTGTGTGTTTGAGTTCCTTTGTTTAATCACTCTGCAGGACTGCCAGTAGCTGTGTAACCTTCAGAAAGTAACACAACGTATCTCTGTCTCAGTTACCTAAGCTGGGGTGGGGGTGGGGGTGAGGGGAGAGAATGTATAATGCTTTCTCCAGGAGGAACACCAAAACATAAGTGACATAATCATTTAAATATATAGAAACCAAGCATGCTGGTTTGCCCAGGAGTGAAGGGATCCTTTGATGTGAGGCTGTAATTCTGAATATGGAGATGTCCCGAACAAACCTAGCCAAATTGGTCATCCCTACTACTTGCTGCCATCTAGTCCATTCAGACTCACAGAGACCCTGTAGGGAAGGGTAGACCTGCCCTGTGGGTTTCCGGGACTGGAAGTCTCGATTGGAGTGAAAGTCTTGTCTTTCTCCTGCTGAGTGGCTGGTGGTTTCGAACAGCTGACCTTGTGTAGCCCAATGTGTAACCCAGTCTGCCACCAAGTTGTTATACTCCCTACAAAGTTCTTAACAGAATTGGTTACTTTCACTCATCAAGGCTGTCCTCTTCACACCTGCCATGAGTATGAGACATTGGCCTTCCACAAAATTAGCACATCGTGGGAACCTAGTAAATACTACCTTTTTGCTTTGGAGACAAACATAGCAGAGCCCCATAGGGCAGCATAGAGCCAAGAACTGGATGTTTATTAAAAGGCCCCCAGCAAATCACCTTCCGCTCAGAGAATAAGATCCTGACATGAAAATGTTCCCTGGACATATGCCTCCTTGCCATTCTTGGAGGTGTCATTCATTATTAGTGCAAGATGACTCCTCTTCTAAATTGTGAATCCGAGAACCTCTTACAGCTCACTGATAACCTCATTTCTCGTTCCTACTTGAAGTGCTCACGGCCTTTTTTCTGGTTTGTTGTCTTGAAATGAAAGTGTCCTAAGGACACTTAATATCCAATAAAACACCCCGGGGAGTTTAGCGATCAGGGAGTTCACTCTGTGATTGCACATCATTCTGTGTTGAGACATGCAGCTCATCCAGAGATCATGTCTCTGGCCTGCCCTGTGAGGCTGAAGCATGCGTCGGTGAAACAGGTCAGCTCTTTATCTTAAACTTGGTTGCTTTCCCAAGAATCCAGTGCAAGAATCGGCAAGGCTCAATTTTGCAGGCAACAAACGCATGCTAGCCTCGGCGCCTTTGAAAACTCATGTGTGCACGAGTCTGCAATTACCAAAGACTGAGGTCTGTTTCCTGAACAATGAAAGCATTGTATTTTCTTTCCATGCTAGCATGTGCACTAGCACTGAAGACGCTGACTTTAGGGCCTGGAAAGGACTATGGATAGTAGGTTCTGATAAGCAGAGTGTATCAGATTTTCAGCTAGAAGTCATTTGAACAAATGATAATTGGCTTCAAATGGGATGTTTGAAATGAGTGTAAATTAACTTCAGTTTATATTGGAAAATTTCTCATACACATAATACTGACTAGGTGATCACCCCATACTCTGCCCGATTTAAGTATTTTACTGATAAATCATTTCTTTCTCTTTCCAAGATGCCGTGGGTTAGTCTCTTAGTACATTTGGATTTGCTGGATGGTACCTGTGATAAGTGACTGGAGGTTTAACTCCATCAGCAGCACCACAGAAGAAAGAACCGGCAATCTGCTTCCAAAAGGTCACGGCCATAAAAATGGCATGGAGCAGTTATGTCTCCCCAGGAGTCACCACCCACAATGACTTTAGTATAGTAGACCCCCTTTATAGACTAGAGGGTGTGTAACGTGTGTTCAGATGAATGACAAATCTGGGATCGAACCCTGACATCTGGGTCCCAGAATGACTTTGCTGATGATGAGTTACCAGTACAGAGTCTAGAGATGACCCACTCAACCACCAAACCCACTACAAGGGAGTCGATTCCTGCCTACCCCAAGCTGACAGGCCACAGGAGAACTGCCCCAAAGGTTCCCATGGCTGTAAATCATGTCAGACGCAGATAGCTACATGTTTCCCCCGTGGGGTAGTTGGTGGATTCAAGGAGCCGACAGTTGGGTTGCTTGTTAGTATTTAGTCACCGCGTCACAAGAGCTCCACACAGGAACAGCAAGCTTTCTGTCATCTAGACAATCGTCAAAATTAAGCCAGCTTGGAGTGCATCTGGATTTAAACATTTATTAAAGAATACTTCAGTGGTTGAGACTAGTCAAGCATCTTTTTCTCTGATCCTCCTCAATCTAGTATGAATATCAACATAAAGAGATAAATTTAGTAGAGGTCTCCAGCACACAAAAAAATATAATGAGAAAAGACTCAAAAATAACACTCTGTGAAATCTCTACATTCTAAAAACACGTGGTGGATGGGAACTGTCTCAACTTAAAATCAAAATAACAAGGTGAAAATGATAACAGAAAATCACAAATGAACAGTAACTAAAATGATCAAATATTTCTTGAAGCTGCTTTTGTATATTCAATATTTGAAATATTTGGCTTCTCTTTGGTTCAAAAATTTCTTTTGAATTTTTAAAAGCATATTATAATGAAATACACAATACAACCAAAACGTTTTAAGATTTCCTTTGTAACATATTTTATTTTCATATTTCAAAAACAATATAACATGTATATATTCACCCTGCTATACAATGGCTTAACAATGATAATACATGTGATCACAGGCATACATATATATACACACATGCACATAACACATACATATGTAACATATATGTGATAGGGATAATATGCTAACCATAAAAAGTATTTGTTTGATTACTAAAGAAAACAAAATCTCTGGGGGTATGGTGGGAGAGGGATGGGACAAAGGGAAGTTTTCCCAATAAAATGATTATTTATATGGAAAAATAAATCTCACTGCCCTTAAGTGGCTGATGTCTGTTAGTGACCCTATAGAAAAGGGTGGGACTGCCCTTGTGTGCGCCAGAAACTGTAAGTCTTCATGGGAGGAAGCCCAGTCTGTCTGCTTCAGAAAGCAAAATGGCTGGTGATTTTGAACTACTGCTGTTTTCAGTTAGCAGCTGTGCTGGTTACATAATCTGGTGTCATTTTGGGACTCGAGAGGATTAAGAGTGAAGGGATGGAGTTTAGTCTATCAATGAAGATATAACCAATGAGGACTCTGTGTTGGCATGGCCTTCTCCTGAGAATTCTGGGAACTCCTGCATTCCTCTGCAGAGTGGGGAGACACTTCTCTGCTCACTTCCTGGGTGAGAGCCCTGAAGAGAAGCCACATGGACGTGCCCTGATGCAGCCCTGGGAACTAGAGGAGCCACATGAGACCCCTGCCAGTGCTCCGATGCTTACACCACCACTGGATCCAAAGGCTTTCTACCCACTGGCCTGGGATTAATCCTGCATTCAGCATCATTGCGTGTGTTTCATGAATCCGAAGAGGACTTTATAGATTAGCATTGGACATATGGGCTAATATCAGACTTATGGTCTAAATCTGGACTTGGCTGGGAGGTTTACTCAACATTCGACGTTTTCTCAATATTCAACTGCTATTGTATATAAACCTCTTTCTTATATATGAGTGTCTATGAATTTGTTTCTCTAATCTACCCAGACTAACACAGCAGCATGAAGTGTAACTACTATATCAGCCTTAAAATTACAGGTGAGTTACATTTAATTAATTCTACCATATAAATACATGAATGGCAATAATGCATTTTCCAAGATTGGAAAAATGAATGATAACTAATATTTTTTAAGAATTTAATATTCACCAAGAATTATTAGGTTTTGAAGGGCTAAATGACTTGGCCATGCTCACACAACTAGGACTTGAGTTATTAGAACTCACAACAGACTCAACACCTCTTGCTCTTCTCATGGTGTGCTGCCTTTGGTTTTTTGAAAGTAGTTCCAAGTTGGTCAACTTTAAATCCTAAGTTTGTGAACATGGCTGCTTTAAACAACTTTTTGAGGTGTTGGAAATTTTCTATTTTTGGATAGTTCTAGTGATTTTTTAGATGCATCTATTTGTTGAAACTCAGAGATCTGCATTTAGTTCTTACTTAAATTGGTGAAAATAATTTGATTCCCTTATAATCTTGATTTAAAAGCCAAGCATGCATATTTTAAAAATAACATCAGGATATATTCATTGTATAAAATAGGGTACTCATTTATTCAGAGATATCCCAATTAGAATATATAATGAATATAATGACAGAAGGTAAATTAAAAAAACAAATAACTTTTTTGTCTTTTGGAAATAAAGATGTAACTATAACTCTTCTCAATCTCATGATTAAAATTTTATTTCAATCATGCTATTTTGTATTTTCAAGCAAGAGGGTATCATTTTGAATAGGCCAAGTACACGTTTGCTTTGTGTGATTTTCCTCAACAATCTCTTATTCTGTGCCCCCAAAAGTCAACTGAAAATGGAAATATGTAGAAAATGTTCAGAATGAAAAAAAACCCACCAAAAACATATTGACCCTAGATAATTTTGCATTAGGTATGGAAGTAGTATGCTCGGTGAAGCCTTGATGGTTCAAGCAAATGGTTAGTCCGTGTCTCAGAAGTAATATTGAGTGTGTAAGCAAAAGATGGATCCTTATTTGTTCATTAAATGCACGTGACTCCGGCTAGTCTGGGGCTTCCCTCCAGGACTTTCCTTGCTTTCTACAAAATGAAACAGCCTTCACAGGAAACAGCTTTGGTCCCTTTCTCGATATCATGTCTAAGATCAGGGCTAAGATCCAGCCCTCTGACGATCCTTGTTTCTAAGAGCATTCTGATTCTATTTCTCCAAGGACTGATTTGTTTGTTCATCGGGCATTCTGCCATCTATTCAACAGTCAACACGACAGTTTAAATCCTTGATAGCTTCAATCTTTTCTTTCTTTTTCAGGAGGCTTCCTACTGGTCCAGTTTTGAGGGGTTTAGGGTCTTCTTTACATTGAGTGGTGCTCCATACTGAAGGCTGCATCCTTGATCTTCATCAGCAAGTGCTCCAAGTCCTCCTCACTTTCAGCAATTAAGATTGTGCCGTCTGCATATCGAAAGTTGTTAATAAACCTCCCTCCAATCCTGATGCTGCATTCTTCTTCATATAATCCAGCTTCTCGGATAATTTGCTCAGTATATATATTGAGTAAGTATGGTGAGAGGACATATCCAGATGCACACTTTCCTGATTCTAAACCATACAGTAACCTTTATTTCTGTTCATACACTGCCTCTTAATCTATCTATAGGCTCCATATGAGCACAAATACAGTGTTCTGAAATTCCCATTCTTCTCAAGGTTTTTCATAGTTGGTTATGGTCCACACAGTTTAGTTACTTTGCAAAGTCAATGAAACACAAGCAAACATCTGTCCGATATTCTCTTTCAGTCAAGATCTACCTGGCATCAGCATTGATATCTTGTTTCATGTCTTCTTCGAACTCTTGCCTGAACCTGTGGCCTGACCCTGCCTAACCCTTCCATTTGTCTTGTCCATGTACTGCTGCCACTTTTGTTGGATACCTTCAGCAAAAAATTTACTTGCATGTAATATCAATGATATTGTTTTATCATTTGTACATTCTGTTGGGTCTAAATGTAGATCTGTTCCAGTCAGTTGGCCAAGTAGATGTTTTCAAAATTCCTTGGGATAGACTGGTGAATGCTTCCAGTGCTTCATCAGTTTGCTGAGTCATTTCAGTTGGTATTTTATCAACCCCCTAGAGCCTTTGGTAGTGTTGCAGTTTTGGGCTAATGCCTTCGTGAATCTCAGACTTCTTCCTTAAGTACTATTGCTCTTCACTCATATGCCAGCTTCTGGATCATTTTTGTGCTTGTCCTCTCAATCTTTCCTAAAATCTATTATTTAAAAGTAAACCATTCAAGTTAAATCAGAGTCTGTGATGTAAGATTCAGGCATTAATGACTTGTGAAACTCTCCAAAGGAGCTGCATAAGCACCTAATTTTTTTTTTTATTTTAACAATTTATTAGGGGCTCATACAATTCTTTTCACAGTTCATACATATACATACATCAATTGTATAAAGCACATCTGTACAGTCTTTGCCCTAATCATTTTTTTCTCTTTTCTTCTTTTACATTTTATTAGGGACTCATACAACTCTTACCACAATCCACACATATACATACATCAACTGTATAAAGCACATCCATACATTCCCTGCCCCAATCATTCTCAAGGCATTTGCTCTCCACTTAAGCCCCTTGCATCAGGTCCTCTTTTTTTTCCCCTCCTCCCTCCCCCTTCCCCCCTCCCTCATATGCCCTTGGTAATTTATACATCGTTGTTTTGTCATATCTTGCCCTATCCGGAGTCTCCCTTCCCCCTTCTCTGCTGTCCCTCTCCCAGGGAAGAGGTCACATGTGGATCCTTGTAATCAGTTCCCCCTTTCCAACCCACTCACCCTCCACTCTCCCAGCATTGTCCCTCCCACCTTGGTCCTGAAGGTATCATCCACCCTGGATTCCCTGTGCCTCTAGCCCTCATATGCACCAGTGTACAGCCTCTGTCCTATCCAGCCCTGCAAGGTAGAATTCGGATCATGGTAGTTGGGGGGAGGAAGCATCCAGGATCCGGGGGAAAGCTGTGTTCTTCATCGATACTACCTCACACCCTAATTAACCCATCTCCTCTCCTAAACCCCTCTATGAGGGGATCTCCGTTGGTCGACACTTGGGCCTTGGGTCTCCACTCTGCACTTCCCCCTTCATTTAATATGATATATATATACACATATATACATACATATATACATATACACATATATACACATACATACACACACTTATATCTTTTTTTTTTTGCATGATGCCTTATACCTGGTCCCTTGGGCACCTCGTGATCGCACTGGCCGGTGTGCTTCTTCCATGTGGGCTTATTTGCTTCTGAGCTAGATGGCCGCTTGTTCACCTTCAAGATAAGCACCTAATTTTGCAAACCAATGCTACCCTTGTTTCTACTAAAGGAATGTTCTAGTGGCCATAAATGAAGGCTTTGAAGCCAGAGCCAGGCTTTAAGTCTGAATGGTGATCTCTCTTTAACTAAGGATAAAATTCTATCTCCTTACACTGGCACACTTAACCCTTTGATTTAGCCATGAGTTATCTTCACAAATTCATCTTTTAGTCTGGTCTACACCTTATCACACCTTTCCCTCTCACAGCTACTGAGTCAGTGCTGACGCCCATCAACCTCCTGTGGGTTTCTGAGACTGGAAGTGCTTACCAAAGACACCCACCCCTCTTCCTCATTAAAAGCTATTGGTGGTTTCCGACTGCTGCCATGAAGATTGCAGCCCAATGGGTCACCTGTACTCACCATCATTTAGCTACTCTGACTTTCTTTGGTTCTCTGGAATACAAGGTCAGATGTACTTTGAGACTTTTGTACAGGCTATTTGAGCTCTAAAATTTCCCTTCGGCTAATTAGTATATGTCTAGATTTTTGAAACTGATATTACCTAAAAAGTCACCAGTCTACACTAACCTTTTAGTCATTACTTATGAATAATTTTCGTGACATTTAAAAAATGTAACTTTCTTAATTAATTTATCTGTCAATTGTTTCACACGATCAGAAATTCTATGAGTAGAAATGGTATCTTTGGTACTAGGCACATAGGTGACATCCAAAAATTACTGTTGAATAAGTGAGTGCTTAGAATATAAATACAGGGAAACAGAGGAAATTCTGGATACCCCAGACATGAAGCAGATAAATCAAGGGCTCTGGGGAACTAATTGGAAACTGAGGGTAAGAATGCCCCCCAAAGCTGGATGTTATTGCTGACTGGGTGGATGATGGTGGCATTCACGAAGAAGTAGAAAGTAAAGAGACAGCAAGTCAAGGGATACCCCCTTATGGAGAATTGGCTCAGTGATTCTTAGGATACATGTCAACATCTAGAACTACAACGAGTAACCAGGGGCTCCAGGCAGAAATGTGCTAATGATTGGAAAGCCAGAGTTACAAAGCAAAGAGGGAAAGGGACTTGGAAGAGTGGGAAGAGAAATGTAGCGCCTCTTCCAAACAACGGAATATTCAAGAGGCCGTTGGAGGGAGAGAAGTTGAAAATTAAACTCTGAAACAAACAATAAACGAACAATCGGGAGCACTCCAAAAGGGAAGAATGACACTCCAGGAAGGAGAGAGTTGTTAAAGAGTCAGGTGAGGTCATCAGTGCCCGATGGCACAGGGAGATTAAATAGAAGGCGAACTATAACAGAACCAGCTGTGTTTGGAAATAAGGAAATCACTGAGCAAATTGGGAATCAGGATGACATAAGATCTTGCCGAAGTCTTGGTCTTGAATACCAATCCTTCAAAATTCTATCCAATCCATATGATGTGGAATACCACCCTCTCCCAGAGCTCCAGGACTCTGACTCATTCAGAAAAAGTTGACAGTCATTTTTCCTATCTCCAGCTCTTTTGTGCTAGCACCCATGTGGGTACAACAAAACCTGAATTACCTTTCCATTATTCTATTTTCACTGGTCTCTATTTCTATGAGAGAAAGAGCAGATAATGATCAGGTATCAGGCAATTTGGATAAATATATTTTCAGGTAAATCATTAGGTAAGTAAACACTCAGCATCACTTCCTTAATCCAATGTAGTTAAAACAATAAAGAAAGATCCATAGCTCTTTGTTGTTGTTGATTTCTATTAAGCCATCTCTGACTCCTTCCTAATCCATGTACAACAGAACAAAAACACTGTCCACTCCTACACCACTCTCAAAATCGTTCTGTTTCGGCCCATTGTTGCCAACTGGTATTAATTCATTTCATTTACGATCTTCCTCTGTTTTACTGACCCTTCAGTTTACCAATCATGATGTCTTTTTTCCAGGCCAATGGATTAATAGGACAAAAATGTTCAAGATGACCCAAAGATGCGGGTAAAGGCATACTATTTTCAAAATTCACTAGACTTTTAGTCACTAGAATGTATGTCAGCAATAAAAGTAAAAATGCCTATCGAATTTTAATAAAATGAATCAAAATAGAAAAATTTTTGGCTAAACTCAATTAAATGAAAGTATCAAAAAGTTAAATGTCAGAAAGTATGTTTAACATATAAAAATCATGTGCGAGAGCGCAAAATCCTCCCAATTACATTTAAAACATATTTAGAAACCTTTTCCTTATGCCTGGTCTATGGGTCCAGTTTTATGATCCAAAGTTTAAATTCATCCTGAAATTTCTCTTTTTTGTTAATCCTCAAATTTCTTAATAGAAATAATTGAATAAATCTTTGGTTAGTGTCATAGGATAACCAGTTATGCTGGATCTTTTGAATGCTAGTCAGATAGGTAAAACAAAGGATTAATTTATAGTTTCCATCATTGCAAGTGCCCTTTACTTCTTGTAATCTCAAATGTTGATACATATAAGAATTACCTGAAGGTTTTTAAAAAATCTTGATAACCAAGAGAAAAAATCTCATGACAGTTTACTGAGAGTCCCTCTTGAGAATCCAGGAGGTTCAGTAATTTTAAAATTCCCCAAAGGGTCCTTATTAATATGCACATAGGAGAACCTCTGACCTATGCTACCCTTGTGCCCATTCAATGAATGTCTTCTTGGTTGTGAATGAGGATGTTGAAGTCAGAACCAGGTTTTGGATCCTGGTGGTTATGTAAACTCAGATTGTGTCCCTTATGCTCTCAAGCCTCAGTTTACTCAAAGACTGCTAAGTAATAGGTAATTAGTTATTAGATGATTATAGGGTTGTTGTGAATATTAAATAAACAAATAATGAAATTTCCCAGAGTACGTGGTATGTAATACACAATAAATACTGCTAATGATACACACATATGAATATTGCAGGTGCTTATTGTGAATGATAGTTAAAGTTATTCATCAAATATGGATACTGTATCTGGTTTCCAATAGATAGTCGGCTAAAATAAATGAACCTACTATTGCCTTCATACATGAAATCCAATGCCTGATCTCTGCTGACTCAATGAATCCAAGTGTTTAGTTTAGGTCTTTAAGGCACTTGCCTCATGAAAATTACACAAAGGCTGGGTTCAAAGATCTTTGAATTCACTTCCTGCTCACACCTGCCATCACACGAATTTATGGCACTGCGAAAGGAGCTGTGTAATTTGAGTCTGACTTGGAGAAGAAAGCTACTAATAAATTTTCCCAGGTCTTATTAGAGGGGACTTTTAAATCTTGAACGACACTGTAAGACAGAACGCAAAGACTTTCCAGTCACATTTTTCTTATTTACTTGGTTACCCCAGAGTGCATGATGACTTGTTTTCCTTTGGTTGTATCTGAACAGTTTGACAGATAACTGTGACAAGGTTACTTTTAAATTGATAAAAGGTTTGATTGTGTCGGTGCATTTGTCAAAACTGTCTGACAACGGTGTATAATGGACTCTACACTCGGAGCCCGGATGGCACCTGAGTCTGCTCTTACGACTCAGTGTTCAGTGCACACCAAGCCAAGACATGCAGCAGCATTGGGGGAAAGTCAGGAAGATTAGTTTGGGCAGACCCTGCAGCGCCCAAGCACAGCATGCCCCTCTATTCCCCAGTTTTTCACTTGTTAAATGTTAAAGTGACATTCACAGCTCCCTCTAGGGTGTCACACCTGGAGCAGAGAGAACATTTACCCAAAACCATGAAGGGCAGCCCAATCGACTCCTCTGCTCTTCTGCTGATGACTGGAAATATGTGTGGTCCTGTTTATGAGCTTCTTTCGCTTTCCCTTTGGTCTCCTACCAGCAGCCTTAGCAGCAACGCGTCCATTCACTTCATCATAGGCACTCTGTGTGGACAGTCTCGCCATGAACTCTGGCTTAGCTACTCAAGTGGAAGTGAGGGCAACGTCCTATACTCTTTGGGAGAAATGGATTAAGTAAAATATACAAACCCAAATGACTTTTAGATAAAAGGTAACTGTATAGGTGGACTATATAAATAAATGGTTTATTCCAGATTAAACTCTATTCATTACACCAAATATGTTTTGTTGTTTTAGAGCAATTTCAATGTGCTTCAGTGGAATGTTTACGAACCTATATTGAAAGTTAATAATTTTTTACAATGTGGAAATATAACTCAATATTTTAAAAAAATTACCACACCATCAAAATTTGAATCAAATTGAAATGTTCTCTCTTGCTTCCTTGAATTCTTTCCATCTATCCTCATTTCTATCAGCTTCTCTTGAGATACGCATACCCCAACCAAGCAAAACCCACTGCTGTCGTATCAATTCCATCTCAGAGCCACTCTAGAGAGTTCTTCTGAGGCTGTAGAGATAGATAGGAGCAGATTACTCTTTTTTCTCACACAGAGGCTCTGGTAGATTTACATTACCAGCCTGATGGTTGGCACTCCGCATCCTCACTCACAGCACCACGAGACTCCTTTGGCTAAGCGTAAAAAGACAAAAAGACCAGCTGTTTGCTATGGATGGGATTCCAACGGATGGTGATGGGGACTCTCCAGGCCAACGTAGAACCGCTCCTTCTCCTGGGCAGACCACTTACCTCTCTCGCGTTGACTAACTGGTGGGTTCAAACCACGCTGGCCCTGTGGTTAGAAACTCGCCGTGTAGCCCACCTTGATACCAGGCTCCTTGTAAGAATGGGGGAATGTAGTCAACGTGTTCCACCCATGGTCTCCGAGTCATAGCCCTATCTTATGAATATTTGTGTATAGTCCATTGGAGTTTTGTTGTCAATATATTTGCTTATGTGTTTATTATATTATATTTTATAATACAGCCATTATATGTTTAATAGCACATTGCGGATCCATCCAAAGCAGAGCACGGAAATGAGAGTAACTGAAAATCAAATGTTTCAGATATTATTCTGTCTTACCTCATTGTTATTTATTTCTTTGGGGGAGGGTGGAGTTCATTTGGTTAACTGCCTCGCAGGTACTTTATCTTTTAAAGGATAAATGAATGCAATGACAAAAGACATCAGTTGCCACACACAATTATTCTAGTGTCCATATTATGAATTCAAACCCTTCTCTGAACACAAATTTTTCTTCTGGATCTGCTTTTCAACCATTTCTTATTCTGACTGCTCCTTGCCCTCAAAACACATGATTGGAATGTATTCTTTCACCCAAAAGACAGGTATAGCTAGAAAGGTATTCCTTGGAGCAAAATCATTCTTTGTGTTTATTATTCTCTGGTGTGTATGTGAGTGTGCGTGAGTGTGCGTGTGCGTGAGTGTGTGCGTGTGTGTGAGTGTGCGAGTGTGCATGTGTGTGTGTGAGTGTGCCTGTGTGTGTGAGTGTGTGTGAGTGTGTGTGTGTTAGTGTGTGTGTGTGTGTGTGTGTATGTGTGTGTAGTGGTGGCGGTGGTGTATTTTTCCATTGCTTTGACTTGCAATCCTAACACAGGAGTTTTGACAATGAATGTGAATGAAATTGCTCAATTAGGATTTTCTCTTAGATTCTGTGGAGAAAAATAATGTAATTTATTTTTCACTAATGCCATGTTTTGCTGTTCATTAGTATGAATATGAGTGCTCTATATGAATACCAGATACTTCAATATGTCTCTGCTATTCCCTGTATTTCTGCTTTCTAGCGTTATATTACCATGGATATTAGCAAATACTGCATTTCTCAAAAGAAAGCGTTTAATCTAAAAGTACTTTTCATTTTATAGGAATGCACATGGCAAATGGATCCTGATGGTAATCGCACTCAAACCTATGGATAGTACCTGTTCCTTGGGTGAACTTACTTTCAAAGGTCAGCTGAGCAGCAGCAAGGTAAAGTGATTTGGATCTTTAGAATATGGTCGTATAAATTACTAACGACTCCTCGTAGAGAACACACTGCAAACGAGAAGGCCTGTCTGGGCAGATGAACACCACTCCCCCACCACAGGCCTCCCAGCCATCAGGTCAAATCCAAGCAGCTGAATCAATTCAAGCTGGACCTCTGCCAATTCCTCTGTACGAGAAGACTGGGTGGAGACATGAAAGGTGACCCTGGAGAAAGTTTCACTGATAAATAATAGGACCTCCAGTCACATTACCGAAGTTTTGAGAGGCAAAAACAGGAAAGCTTTTTCAAGGCAGATGCAGTATTTTGCAAATGCAGGAAATCAAAGTTAGCAGGGGACAAATAAATTTATCTAAAGCCACAGATGCAGTTGATGAGGAAGGCAACCCACACTCTTAGTACACAGCCATGTCCACTTCCAGTCGTGGGAAAGATAACGTATTTGCCCAACAAACAAACAAAACACTATGCCATGGGCTAGATCCTGATAGTAAACAAATACTAATAGGAGCGTATGAACATTTCCCTCTGTTCACTTAACTTTCTTTAAATTCCTCAAAGGCACACACGAAACACTAAACTTTTTTTCCTCAACAGCAGCTGGCTCTTAGGTTGAAAACACTCTTACAAACTTTCAGATAATACTTTCCATGTGCACATTCCTGGCAGCCTTACCTGCAGACGCAGACTGAGAGAGAAATACACAGTTTGACGCTACCTGGTGATGTATTCATAAACCAGCTCTCCTAAGAAAAAAGCAAAGAACCCCTGATTTGTAATCTCTGATCATTTCCACGGCAGAAATACTCCCTCTCACTGCAACTGATTTTAGGCCAAGTCAGCATCAACTAGCACACAATATTACTGAATTTTTATCAGTTGCCTCTGGAAAACTAGTCAGAAGTAGCTCCTTCATACCACTGATATTACCATTTAACCTAGAGTTAATCCAAATTAACCCACTTTTTCATAAAGTGGAAACTGAGGCTCCAGGAGCCTTAAGATCCCGGAGTGGCCTAGCAATTTCTAGTGTGCAGAATTCTACTTCAGCTTCCCTCGGTCCGGTAAAGAGACGTTTGATGGTGTTCCTGTTCTTACAGCAGGGAGAGGGCTTCTCAACCTGTGACCCATATTGAACAGTATCCAGATCCTCTTAATAGACATTGGAGTCTACCCCGGGGTTGATGAAGGAGAATACCTTGGTTCGAGGAATCTGTGGTGAATTCAACTAGCTTTCCAGGAGGTGTAGGGCTAGAAACAACAACAAACACGATTCCTCCATAAGCATCTATATATCGTATGAGAGAGCTTTATATCAAAGAGTAACTATATAGTAAGGAAACATCCCTGCCCAGTCCAGAGCAAGTCCATAAGTCTGATATTAGAGCACATGTCTAATGCTAGTCTATAAATTCCTCTTCAGATTCAAGCAACACATGCAGTGATGCCAGATGCAGGAAGATCACAGGCCTGTGGGCAGAAAGTCTTGTGGATCCAGTGGCAGTGGAAGCATCTCCAGGGCTCGGCTGCCATTAGTGGCTCCCCGTGGCTTGTCAACAGGAAGGTGAGGCAGAGAGAATGTGTGTCCCAGGTAGAAGACAGGAGTTCCAAGGTAGAAGACAGGAGTTCCCAGAATGCTCAAACACCAATATTTTTAGCGAATGAGATTGATATACAAATCAAGGTGACATTTAATCTTCCAATTCACATAAGAATCCATTAAAGGAGATACTTTATCTGATGCTTCTATCACAGAGCCTATAAATGTTCACAGTTCAGAAGACCTGACTTTCCAAAAGAGTGGATATTTTTCTAAATAGGAGTCACTTATCCGCTATTATCCAACCTTAATATTTTATAATCATCTCAGCCCTAAATCTAATAGTCATTGGTATGCCATGGTATCTTAAGCCTGTAATGTCTCAACTTCTTTTTGTAACTGATTTTAAATAAATATTTACTTCAAAGGTTCTGTTTTGCCTTTTTCATAAATCAAGGCAGTCACTAGCACCCGGTCCCTTCCCCCTAACTCACACCTGTGGTTGGCAGCTGACTATAGAGTTAGGTGTTTGTGTTTTTGTTTTCCTGCTACTTTCTGCTGTCTTGATATCTACTCCCCTGCTTAAAATCCAGAGCAAAGGCAAATAAATATTCTCTACTTTGTGTTACTCCCAGTAAGTATTTCAGAGGTTGAAGAGTTCACAAAATGAGTACCCTCTCAACCTGCTTGTACAAGTATTGCAAAAGAGAAAAAAAATTGGGTAATAGTTTCCCAGTTGTACAAATACCCACCTAAGACCCAATCAAATCCTCAGTACCGATACTACTTTGAAAATAACCAGACAATAATATAAATATTACCTAAGTTTTATGATTCTTATTCAATTATTAATTTTATTTGTAGGGTAAACTTACATATGTGAAATTTACTTGCATACCTATAAAAGAGTTAATAAAATATATGTTAATAGGTAAGAGATTAATAAAATTATTTTGGAAAGAAGTTTAATCATATGTATCTTTCCTAACAAAGACAAAAATTACTTGGTGAGACTTTATGCACAGCAGAATGGACTTGTTGAAAGACATCTTCTCTGGACTTGGTAATAGATGTTTTCAGGAAACTGGAGAATAAGCAATAAATTCTCCAAGTACCTGGCTCTGGTTGGAATCCAGATAGAGCAATGGAGAAATTGTTTGACTGCTAATCAGAAAGTCAGAAGTTTAAACACACCTGCTGCTCCATAGGACAAGGATCTGGCAGTTGGCTTCTGTAAAGATGGAAATTACACGGGACCTTTCTACCCTGTCCAGCAGATCCATTATGCATCAGAATTGGCCTGTCAGCAATGGGTTAGTGAGATTGTTGGCTTAGACCTACATTTACCATAGCCTGGCCAGAAAAGCCTTGGGGAAAATGAAGTAAGCATCCTGAGAGCTACCACTCCTGAGTTGGATGGTCACTTGACACTTCTCAAGAAAGCCGCTGCTCTCATGGGACTTCTCACTGGTTCCACAAATGAGCCTGGAAAGCTCAAACCAATACTTGCCCAATTTCAGGCTGAGGCTGCCATGTCAATGGGCACCCTGCTCTTGACCCTCTTTCTTCAACACAACACAAATTATACAACCCTAATCTCTAAAGCAAACTGAATTCCAAGTTCAAGGCTACATTCTGTTTGCACAGCAAAGCCTTCCTCATCAAGAACCAGCAAATGAGGTGAGGGGATGAAATAGCCTGTCCTCTTGTGGCTTGTTATCTCACAGGCAAGTATGTAGCCTAGACCCAGTGCAGAGAACAGAAGGGGACTTACGGTTGGCACAGCTTGATTAGGTCCTGATCAGTGGTGCCTGGTGGAAGACCTCGAATGTACAGGTTGGTTTTACTCAACTGTTCCCCGCTGCTGTTGCTGCTGCTGTTGTTGCTGCTGCTGTTTGTGCTGGGGCTGGGAGGAGCCATGGGGTGGGGAGCTGGTGCATAGGACTGCTGAAAACAGAAAATGGAAAAGTAAAGTCACACCTGTTCTCAGGCCAGCAGAGCAATTCCAAAGCTGTGTAAGTTTATCGACCTCTCCGATCCACACAGGCATACACATAGTGAGATTCCTTCCATATACTGCTTCTCAGAGGAGCATTGTTTTCCTTTCATGGTTCTGTCTTTGGATAAGTCAGTCAGTCTGAAGTGGTGCCGATAATAATAACAACAACATTATTATTAATAGTAATAGTAATAATGTTACTAGGTATTGCTTTAAGCAGCATAGGCTTCTAAGTTGGTCTCTTGACAACATGGCAATTCTCTTTAGAGTCATAATGTAAGATGGTATCTTTTCAACTGAAAATGGCTCTCTTGGCACCAAAAGAATGGCTCTAACTTATCTTTAAGAATCAGGCATCTTTGCTCTGCCTCTGTTGCTTTCATCACCAGCACTCTCCAGCACTCCATACATAGTAATTCTATGAAGAAATAAATGAATCTATGGCAGTACTTTGCCCTGGTTCCCACAACGTCCATTCCTTTGTAGTGAATCTCCCTTGTTTCAAGACTAAATGTCTTGCTCTTCTTGGATACAACATCCTCTTATCGAGCTTCGGCAGCATTGACCATTTGGACCAGAAAATTCTTGGTTACGGGCTGTCCTGTAGATTGCAGGATTTTTAGCAGTATCCTTGGCCTTAGCCCACTAGATGCTAGTAACATTCACCACTAACTGTGAAAACAGAAAATGTATTCAGCTAGCGCCCTGGGGATAAATTTCTCTCCAGTTTGGAAACACTTCTCTAATGTGTCATGCCATTTTATAGAAAAATGGAAATGATCTGAGGATGTTTATAATTAGAAATGCTATTACATCACTATTAGCAAATACAGATACTTATTTTACGTTATCATTATTGAATACAGGCATATCACGTAAACCCTCGACACACACTGGCTATTTGAGTTTCAGTCTCGACTGGGTCTTTTGGATGGTTCCTTAACTACCTCAGACTCAGCATTTCCATTCATACAAAGGGGACCAAATGTGTAATTTCCAATATCATAACTCAGACTCAGCATTTCCATTCATAACAAGAGGACCAAATGTGTAATTTTAAAAATCACAGGGCCCGTTCAACACTTAGGTCTACAAATCTGATGCAAATAAATTATATGCGAAAAGGAGAAAACGCACGGTGACTGTTAGCAGTGACATACTTTGTGGGAATAACAGTGACCGTGCTATGGACAGAGCTCACAGCCCTAGTGGCGTGGCGAGCGGTGCATCGGGTGCTGATGCAAGGTCCGAGATTCAAGCCCAACAGCTGCTCTGCAGGAGATGGATGAAGCTTTCTGTTCCTCAAGATGTGCAGCCTCTGAGTCCACAGCAGCAGTCCTCCTCTGTCCTGCAGGTTTATGAGTCAGAAAATACCCCAAGGCAGTGAGTTTGTAGTTTTGGATGGCTCATATCTATCTTGAAAAGAATACTCGCTATGAGAGATGAAAATGAAGTGGGGGGGGGGTGTACTTTATGTCTCTACAGTCTCATTCTAAAAGAGCCAAATAAACACAAGTACAAATAACAAGTGCAGACATTGCATCCTAAAGCAGTGTGCTGAAGCCTAAGTCAATAGCCTTTTGAGCCGGGGAAGATGAGGGGATACCCTGAACAGGGGCTGCCATGTTCTTGGTCAGAGACAGTTGAACCCTTAGTTTAGAGCAGCGGTTCTCAGCGTATGCGTCATGATCCCTTTGAGGGTCGAACAACCCTTTCACAGGGGTCGCCAGATTCATAACAGTAGAAACATTACAGTTACAAAGAGGCAATGAAAATAATTTTATGGTTGGGGGGGTGTGTGGTCACCACAAAAGGAGGAACTTTATTAAAGGGCTGAGGCATAGGAAGGTTGAGAATCACTGGCTTAGAGTTTCCCACAGGGGTTCCCACTGAATGGAGGATAATCCAAAATGTATTAAAACTAACCTCAAAGCCCCACATGAATCTTTGAGTATTTCTCCAATTATATCCTGGACCAACCCCATTCCCAAACCTATAACCTCCACTCTCCGTCCAACTCTGTTCAGCTGGACTCTGATATAGGCTTCCAATCTCATATCAATTATCAACTTCAAAGCCTGATGGTTTCTTTCCTAGGATTTATATATATGGTCCTTACCTAATGTGTTTAATTTTTAATATTTGTCTCTATCCCTAATCTACATATCCCCGGGTTGCAGAGTTCCAAACTTTATATCGAGAGCTTTACCTCACACCTATCATTTAAAGTCACTGTCCCTGATGTATCGTGGCTCTGTAGAACAGAGTAGAAATGCCCCTGTGATTTTCCGAGACTGTCACTCTTTTTGGGAATAGAAAGCCTTGTTTTACCCCTCAGGATGGCTAGTGCTTCCAAACTACTGACCTTTCCGTTAGAAGCCCAACTAGGTGCTTAATAAATAAGTTAAATAAAAAAATAATAAGCACAGCATTCAGCTGGTAGAAACAAGGGGCCATATTTTTAATACCTTTTTTAACGGCTCTTACATCTCTTATCACAATCTATACATTCCTCCAATGTGTCAAGCACATTTGCACATACGCCACCATCATCATTTTCAAAGCATTCTCTTCCCACTTGAGCCCCTAATATCAGCTCCCCATTTCTTCTCGTTCCCTCCCCTACCCTCTCTCACGAACCATTGAGAAGTTATATTTTTTCCATATCTTACATCATCTTCAGTTGCCCCTCACCCAGTTTTCTATTCATCCCCCTGGGAGGGGGTTCAAAGTCAATCCTTTTGATCTAGTCCCCCTTTCTCCCCACCTTCCCCTAATCCTCCTGTTATCTCTACTCTCCTTGTTGACCCTGAGGGGTTTATCTGTCCTGGATTCCTTGTACTGCGGGCTCTTACCTGTAGCAGTGTGCATGCTCTGGTCTAATCTGATTTGTAAAGTAGAATTGAGGTCATGATAGTGGAGGGAAGGAAGCAACAAAGAACTAGAGGAAAATTGTGTGTTTCTTCGGGGCTGTACTGCACCCTGACTGACTCACCTCTTCCCTATGACCTTCCTGTGAGGAAATGTCCAACTGTCTACTGATGGGCATTGGGTCTCCACTCCATGCCCCTACTCAATTCACGTTGGGTTTGGTTTTATTCTGGGTCTTAGTTGCCTGATACCTGATCCTATCAATACCTCATGATCACACAGGCTGGTGTGCTTCTTCCATGTGGGCTTTGTGCTTCTCAGCTAGATGGCCGCTTATTTATCTACAAGCCTTTAAGACTCCAGGCATTATCTCTTTTGATAGTTGAGCACCATCAGCTTCTTCACCACATTTGCTTATGCACACATTTTGTCCTCAGGGATAGTGTTGGGAAGGTGAGCATCACAGAATGCCAGATTGTTAGAACAAAGTGTTCCTGTGTTAATGGAGTACTTGAGTTGAGGCCCAATGTCATCTGCAACCTTAGTTCTTAACATATAGATATGAGTGCATCATCTATTCCCCTCTCGTTATATATAAATATATTTACATATGTACATGCCTACATTTAGGCCTCTATAAAATGTCCTTTTCCTCCTGGTCCATTCCTCTATTTCTTTTTTACTTCCCTCTTGTCCCACCATCATATTCAGCCTTCATTTGGCTTTAGTAATTCCTTGCTGCTACATTGCCCTTGATTGACCCCTCAACTAGGCATCTGGTGACCTTCCTTCCATTGATTTTAGTTATTGGTTGTTCTCTTGTCCCTGAGTCGGTTCCCCCCACCCTTCCTTTGAGTTGGTTTCCACTCACCCCCCAACCTTCCTTCCTTTCTCCCACCTCCCCTTCTCCCTTCAACCCCTGGAACCATTGGCCCCATTCTTTTCATCTCTAAATTGTTATCTTGCCTATCTTATCTAGATAGACATGCTGATGTATTAATAAATGTTAAACCCACGCAAAGCTAAAATAAAACAACAAAGGAAGTCAAAACCAACAAAACAATAACAACAGCAGAAAGCAAGAACAAAATAACCAAAAAAAGCCACTGATGAAAAAGGAAAAGCCTATAAATAGTTCACGTTCTGTTTGTTGGCCTTTACAAGTGTTTTCCAAGGGCCACGTCTTACCAGCATCCAGTCTTGCTCATTGCTATAATAGTCTGTTTTTTTACGAAGAAAATTATTACTAATTGGGAAGTAATACATATATCATATCATTCCATAGTTCAATCACGTCAAGCAGTATTGTCCAATTGCTACCACAATCAGTTTCTAAATCTTTCTTAACCTTCCCAGAATTTCTGATTTTTTCAAGTCCCTTTTTCCGACTGGTCAAAAGGGAAGGACTATATTCCATTGGCCAAAATGCTACTCAGTACATCACTCACCTCCCAACTTACCACATCAACCACCTATCACAGTGATCTCATCCCTCCAGGCTCCATGCTAGAAACCTGGGTGTCAATTTATCCCATGTCCTATTCTGACTTCCCAGTCGAGCCAGCCACCGAAACTGCTCACAGGTTCTTGAGGAATCTTTTCCTCTGAATCCTGATTGTTTCCGTAGATCTGTGTCTGCAACGTTGCAAAGTTACGGGCTTCAAGCCTTTTATCTAGTCTACCTCACGCTTCCCAGTTCACTATGACAGAAGAGTTCATGAGGAACATAAACTGGCCAAGGTCGGCTTGGTTGTTTGTTTTGTTTTCTTTCATCCTTGTTTGTTCATTAGAGGGATAGAAAAAGGAGAGACCAGATATGAAAAAAGCCACTGAGAGGACCTACACCCTTCTTTGCAGTGAACATGTTTCTCAAACATATTTTTTTAGGATTCTTTAATTGAATACTGAAAGTTTAGGGATAAAGGGGTGTGTCTCCACCATATACCTAGCTACATGAAAATTTTCTGACCATGCCACAATAAAGGAGTTACAAAGAAATAAGTCACACATTAGAAACCTATGGGGACATTCCCAAGCTAAGCATGCTCAGACCCAGGTCACCTAGGACCAGGTAGCGATCAGTCTGGGCATAGCCACATTAGACACCAGCAATATTATGTCACACATGCATCTAAACTCAGCCACTAAGATTGGCCAATACCCTCACCCAGGACTCCCACCCCCACCTCCCACCCTAGCCCTTGGGGAGAGAGGGGTACATATCAGACTGAGGGCAGGCTGCTGTCTCTCAGGTAGCTCTCTCACAGGTCAGTGTGTGGGATCTCCCCCACCTATGAGGTGAGCACGTACAAGCCCGGAGAGGGCCCTCTGTTGTTTTTGTTTTGGTTCCAGGAGTCCACTTAGGTTCTGTGGGCTCCTCTTAAGGGCCATTTTACGGTGTGGTTTTCAAGATCCCCCGTAAGTGGCCATTTTCAGTCAAACTTTCCCACAGACCTGCCATACGGTCTTGCACACTTTCCAGAGAGCCAGAGAAAGCATACTACCTGAGCCCGGATTCCCTGAAACTTCCCTTTCCCTTCTTAAAGCTACTTGGATTCACCAAAGTGCCTTTGCCGCATGAATTCTTTCAGGGTTGAGAAGCAAGACCAGAGGTAATCCCCCACTCCCCTGTCGCCCCCAAACCTAACAGGACCCGTATTTTAAAATGGGAACATTCGAAAGAGTTGGAGAGGGCTATGCTCCTTCTGGTCCCAGTGTTGACCTAAAATGCATGTAAGCACGACCTTGGGCATTGGATATCTATGCTCAGCACACACTTCTTTCCAGCATAAAAACGTGTTACTTCCTAATCCAAAATGCTCTGTTCTCCTTCTGAACCCTCCCATAAAACAAAATCTGTGTGTCTGTTATAAATTCTGCACATAGTAGGGGTTTAACACATTCTTGCTGAAGTGGTCTGTTGGTCTCTATCTCAAAACCAGACTAGCTTGACCTTGTACTTCTCTTATGTGCTTTATTCACTTAAACTTCCCAGGGCCTTTCAAAAGATATCTGCTACCACTTTCATCACCCCTTGCCCCAAATTCTTTGAATTCCATTCTGTACTTAGGCTTCTTTTAAAATGAGGCTTTGTTTAAAGCAGTTTTTCCCATTGCCCAGCCTTTCAACCACCAGGGAGCCAGAAACATGTCTCCAGCTGTAGGTATCAGCTAGACCAAACCAGAAGGAGCCCTTGGCTGATCAAGTTTGAAAAAATGCCAACACAGTCATCAGCATGTGTTTCCTTAGTTCTTATTTTTTCCTCAGCATTCTGGGACACCATTTCCATAACTAGAACACCATTTAGAAGGTGGCATAGCATCCCAAACAATAGTGTAACCTCCAGAGGACCCAACCTAGTCATAGGGAAAAAAATAAAATCAATCAAAACAACCAGAGCTAAACCAAAGTTGGTGCGGATATAAAGAACTCTGTGTGCATGGAGATGGGGCATGTCATTTATAAATGAGAACTGAATCATTATTGTGGAGAAATTATATATTTCAGAAGGCTTTTGAAAGAAATATGCAATTGCAATTTTTTTTTCTTACAGTATTCTAAAAATTGTGTTGAAATGAGTTGGGTTTTTTTTTTCCAGTGCTACAGAACCAGTGAACCTATGAATTTCAAGACACAATGGGTGGAGGGGCTTTCCCCAAATCTTATTCTTTCATTTATCTGTTGATGATCCACTGAATAATTCAGGTAATCGTCTGCATTGTAAATCATTCCCTGGTTTTAAGAATTATAAATTCCTTCATCTCCACCCATTTTGAAAATACACATCCTTTAATCAACAGAAAGTAGCCAGAAGGTTCCAGGGATGCACAGGCCTAAATGAGTCATTTGGGAAAAGTGAAAGGATTGTCTAACCTTTCCTATCAAAAGCAGAAGCCTTATCCTCAGCATCTTGCTGGCTGGAGTGGGAAGAAACACAACAAGCAAAGGGGGAGGGGCAAAACTCTCTAGGGTTAATAGGTCGCACCAGGCACTTTCCTGATTAAAAGTTCCTTTCTGAAATCAATCTGCCTGAAGGCTGATTTGGAATTTTGTCAATTAGCTATTAAGTCATAACACAGAAAGGTTAGTTAATTTTTACAAAAATATTCCTCAGATAAAATTGACTTTCCTCTTGTGCTCAGAATCACACTTTATAAATCCCATTTAGGGCTCTGGAGACTCACCCTGTCTATGGTTACTGAGTCCCACAGCACGGTGCTCTAACGGACACAGGCTTGCTATGAAGTTAGAGTCTCAGCCACTAGCCCCAGTAGAAAAGGCAGATTTTCAGAAAAGAAGCTTATGACAGCACCTTGACAGAAGGAGGGAGATAGAGGGTTTCTCCTGAAGCTACATACCGTGGGCAACCACAGGGTTTGGCTTTGTTTTTCCTTAGAGAGCTACTACCCTTCTTGGCCTTGTGGGGTGAAGATGTTAAGGATTGTGTGATTGGACTGTTTGATCCACGGGAGAAAGACAGAACAGTTGGAATGTTTAAGATTACAGCTCTCGAAGCCTTATGGGCAGTTTAATTCTTCTATCATGTGTTGGTTTGGGTATTTCAGAGAAACGAATCCACAGAAACTCATGAATAACAGAGAGTTTTATATAAAGGTTAAGTGTGCATCAAGAAAACATCCCAACCCAGTGCTGCCCAAGCACACAAGTCCAACATTAACCCATATGTCCAACACCAATCCACAAAGTCCTCCTCCATCTCACAAAACACACACTATGACACCGACTGCAGGAGGAAAGCCAAATCAGTGAACCTGTAAGCAGCTCAGCGCTGGCAGGGGCCTCCACACGGCTACTCCAGCACCCAGGGCTGCATCGGGGTACGTCCATGCGGCTTCTTCCCAGGGATGTCTTGCAGGAAGTGGGCCTTGCCAGCTGAATCACGGAACTGGCTAATGCAGCTGCACCTTGTTCCAACCATCATAAAGCAAGAGACCTGACAACTAGAAAGATGAGGCTCACGTAGCCATTTATCTCTCTGCTCTTCAATTACCCCCACATGTGTTTATTGGCAGGCCAGGTTGGCACAATAAACTAACTACCTCATATAGGGTTGCTACAGTGTTTGTTTTCCTTTGTTTTTCATTTGCAATCATATGTGAATACGCTTGGTGAATTGGAGCCACAGTTGAGTGCTTTAGCCGGTACCTGGAATTCTGGCTGTGGGGACACACCCAGAAGACCTGTGATCTGCGTCTGTCAACATTACAGTTTAGGAAACCCTGTAGGGTGTTCTGTTCCATCACATGGGGTCACAATGGATAAAAATAACCTCAAGGGCACACAAAAGCAGCAACAACTGCATGCGGGGGCCCTTAGCTTGGCTGAGCAGAGTATCCTCTTCAGGAAATGAACTAAACTCACTGGGCACCCAGGATGGAAAATGTCTTTCTTTAAATAGTGCCTCTCATAATTACAGGTATCCCTCATTGTGTGTTTACAAAAGTTTTATAGGTTATCCTGTAACCGTTCTAGGAATCAAACAATCATCCTTTCTTTTGGGGGGTAAGGAAACTTTCTGAGGCACAGAGGAGGGGGCGAAACCTTCCCAAGGTCATTACAACTCAAACTCCCTTGAAACCAAGAGAGGCTGGCTCCCAAAGCCAGGCAGTCTTCTATGATACTCTAAGACTTACATTCTTCGTATGAATATTCATGCTATGGCCCCATCGAAGAAGAAATGCCTTCTGAGAAGCAAGTTCTAGCAAGTACAAGTACAAGCATCAAGAAAATAGTGAAGATACGGGATCAAAACCAGGTTGACGAGTGCATCTTAACTCTGCATTACAAAGGAGAAGTGGCCATCAGAACCAAGTGTAATACGTGGTTTTCAAATAAGGTCAGGATTCATGGTCTGCAGTTTCATAATAGGAAAATGAGCTGGCTGGTACATCATCCTCACCAGCTGAGTCATTTAGTGTGCTTTCTTAATATGCCTAATTTTTCAATTTTGAAAAGTGAATCAGCAGGGGCCTCCTACATCCTGGTGAAATGGGTAGTTTGTGCATGTAGGATTGGAAGTTTGCTAGCGCTTTACCCTTCCCTCTCTCAGTCCTAAGTAGCATCACACGCTGTGCTAACTGCAAGGTCAGTGGTTCAAAGCTACCAGTTACTCCATGAGAGAAAGATGCATTTGTCAGCTCCAGCAAAGATGTAAAGTCTTGGAAACCCAAAGGGACTATTCTACTTAGTCCTCTAGGGGCGCTACAGGTGGAAATTGACTAGATGGCAGGGATTTTTTTGGTTTCTCCCAGGACTGCGGCCCCATTATTTCTATACTGCAGTCAGATTAGAAATAGATGTAAATAGTTGTCAGTATTTCACCTTGTTCATTTTAACAGAAAGCTTTGGTACACCCAATGTTTTTTATCCTTTTAGTCATATATCAGCAAATTAAAGTAAATCATCCAGGATCCTGCTTTACACAATATCATATTCTACTTGATGATCCGTTCCTCCCCAAACCAAAGTCACTGCCCTTGAGTCGATGCTGATTCATAGCGACCCCATAGGACAGAGGAGAACTGCTCCTGTGAGTTTCTGAGACTGGAAATCCCATCTCTCTCCTGAGGACCTGCTGAAAGTTAGCAGACTAGTGCGTAACCGCTACGCCACCAGGGTTCCCCTTCCACAGAGGGATTGTCATATGAGTACACTATCGAGAATATTTCATTTTGTTTTAAACCAGAATTCTCAATGCCGGCACCAGTGATCTTTTGGATAAGACATTGTTTTATTGTGGAAGACAAGTCTGCAACATCGACTAGCCAGCAGCATCTCTGAACTGTATCCCTTCGATGCCTCCTGATCTATCCAAAGATCCACTCAGAGGTATAATTGTTCCTGGTTGGGGACCGCTGATTAAAACTGATTAAAGCTAAGTCCCTATGCTTGATGATACAACTAATCATCTGATCTCAACCACTTTACTGAAAAACCCATCACAACCCCAAGCTCATCTTCTTAACCTTGCCTACACACAGCTCCAGCCACTGTAACCAGGATGTTGACGTGCCACATTGCATATGTAGCAGACTCGGGCTGGCACTATTTCCTGTAATTCTTTTACAATGGAAATTTTATACATTTTGTGCATGCAATTTCCCTAGGATAGGAATCATGAGCTACTGATGCCAAACGACAGTCCGCTCTACTCCCAGCATCTGGTTGCTGGCAAGATCTGAAGGTGGTTGGGCTGGTGATTCTGGAGTGGCCTTGGACTCCACCACACAGCAGTCTGTGCTGCTCATGGTTTCCCCAATTTGCTTTCATTCATCTCCAGTGCAATAGAATTTGCACTCTGTTATCTACTCCAGGGTAAAACCTTGGCTAGAGCCTCCCTTGGGATGACATGCCAACCCTTTTACTGTCCCACGATGGATGCAAACCGCATTCCTGTCTTAGATCATGCATTATTTAGCCTGCGCAGATACGTGCAATCCATTGTTCCGTGGATGACACTGCTGCTGCCGGCTCTTGGACTCCTCTCTCAGACGTAACCTTGCGTGCACAGACCCCTCCTTTAATGTGAGCACAAAATGAAAGAGTGGCCTGGCAAGAACTGTGACAGTCACTGGTGTGTCCATCATGGCCTCAAACTAGGGTGAATAAGAATCTGCTCATGCAAGACATAAGGAATACAGCAAAGTCAGTGTCTGGGCAAGGCATGGGATTTTAGCCATAGTTTCATGAACCACAGGCATCGTGGCTCTTACAGTCCACGCTAGGCAACTGCCTTGCCGTTATCTAGAACATGACTCTGGGAAGCAATCATTTCAATTATTCCTCTCAGAATAGAGTTTGGTGAAAACCGGTCCTACTTCTCTTTTACAACTCACAGCTCAGATATGGAAATAAGCAACGAAGGGCAAAACTTCTCACAAAAGGCAATCATTTGAACTTCTCTGTCAACTGGCCTAGGTAATAGCTGCTGTCAATAGTGGTAACATGGTTCTTCAGAGATCCAGACTGCCTGCTGTGAGTCCACTAACCAGGCATTTCAACATCTTGTGCTTAGTAAAAGCAGGATTATGATCATGTCACCATACAAACACTGAAGCTGAAATGTATAAATTACCTGAAAAATATTTATCAGAATGACTGGCGCATAGTCAATACTCAATACATCCATTTTGTTTCTATCATTTGCACCAGCAGCAGTAGCATGAGGCATATCCTTAAAAATGGCATTGTTCTCTCAGTTCTGCTGGCGGTAATTTAGCTTAAAGAAGGTGTTATAACAATGAATCTTTTGGGGTTTGTTTTGTTTTAACATGAGAGTTACTATGTTTGATATCAACTTACGTCATTAGGGGAGCGGCTTTTCATTTTCATCAAGAACCAAAGAATAACAACTAAGCAGTGATGACATTAGCATTGGGACTGCAATACAGCTAATTAGTTGCAAGGTTTCTACAAATCATGATGCGGTTTTTATTAAAATTCTGTTAGGATGCGATTCACTTTTGCTCTACTTATTAATGTTTTTGAAGCCTCAGCAGATTGCATAATGATCACACATTTTCTGTATTATTTATAAATAGGCTTAATATAAGTCATTGAATTCCAGTCAGAGATTTAGATATTAAATGTCATTTAAAAATTCATGGTACTTGGGAATACAGTAGATAATTATGGTTCATTCCAAGTACCTACAACACAATACCATGAATTTATTTACAAGCTGGAGAAAAACTGACTGCTATAAATAATACATTTGGCTTTTATAAATAGTGCCCACTTCTCCACCTACCAATGGCATCTAGTCCTTGCCTCAGCCCCTTTTTATAATGGCCCAACTCTTGAACAATTAAATCAGGGTATTCAGAGATCCAGAGGTGACTATAATCCTGCATAGTTGCCTGTCCCATTTGTTCAGGGAACACTTCAGAGGTCACCGAAAATGCCTACTTTCAGAATATCATTTGGCATAGTATGAAAACCTGAAACATATCTTAATAACTATTGACAGGAATCCCTGTGATTATTAGTATCTCAACTAAAATTAGTATCTCAAAAAATGCTATGACAGCTATAAACAGGAGGTCTTGTAAGGACCGAATCCATTACCCTAGACTCACATTCTAACAGCTTATCAATTATGCCACCGTAAGTTAAAATTGTTTTGCTACTAGGATTCTAGTTCATACAAGTATTACAAACAAAAGGTGCTTACACATGTCTCTGAAACCACTGAATGACTGCAGACAATTTCACTCGCTCTCAATAACACCCTTGTCTTCACTCGCTCACTCAATGCCATTGAGTAAATTTGAGGAATAGCAACCAGCAGTCCTACCCTTGCAGGTTTCAAAGACTGTAACTCTTTACAGTAGAAAGTCTCATCTTCCTTCTATACTTGCCTTAGTGCCTTTCTGGGGAGTGGGGCGTGGAGGAGGAGAAATATTAACAAAAACGCATTCAATCAAATCAGCTTCTGAAGAGACTTGCTGAACCAAGTCAAAGCAGAGAGTTCAACTCAGAAGGGAATGGCAGCTGTTTTTTGGGACTCCAAAGGGATAAACTTGATAGATGTTTTTAATCAGAGGAATGGAATATTCCTTATTATGAAGAAGTTTTAAGAAAATGATAAGCTGCACTAGTGGGGAAAAGTCTAGAAAACTTGTGCAAATATTTTTTTTAATTTTTTTTTATTTTAACAATTTATTGGGGCTGATACAATTCTTTTCACAGTTCATACATATACATACATCAATTGTATAAAGCACATCTGTACAGTCTTTGCCCTAATCATTTTTTTCTCTTTTCTTCTTTTACATTTTATTAGGGACTCAAACAACTCTTACCACAATCCATACATATACATACATCAATTGTATAAAGCACATCCATACATTCCCTGACCCAATCATTCTCAAGGCATTTGCTCTCCACTTAAACCCCTTGCATCAGGTGCTCTTTTTCTTTCCCCCCCTCCCTCCCCATTCCCCCCTCCCTCATATGCCCTTGGTAATTTATACCTCGTTATTTTGTCATATCTTGCCCTATCCGGAGTCTCCCTTCCCCCCTTCTCTGCTGTCCCTCTCCCAGGGAAGAGGTCACATGTGGATCCTTGTAATCAGTTCCCCCTTTCCAACCCACTCACCCTCCACTCTCCCAGCATCGTCCCTCACCCCCTTGGTCCTGAAGGTATCATCCACCCTGGATTCCCTGTACCTCCAACCCTCATATGTACCAGTGTACAGCCTCTGTCCTATCCAGCCCTGCAAGGTAGAATTCGGATCATGGTAGTTGGGGGGAGGAAGCATCCAGGATCTGGGGGAAAGCTGTGTTCTTCATCGATACTACCTCACACCCTAATTAACCCATCTCCTCTCCTAAACCCCTCCATGAGGGGATCAATACACAGAGTCACTATGGCAACCATTTCAAGAGATAGCATGTGATCAAAATGCAAAGGAAAATGACATGAAAGGAGACAGCTAACTAAGCTGCATTGAAGGCATTTGTGGAAAACCAGGGTCCAGGAATTGACAGAAGAAGACCAAGTACAATGTTTGAACAAGCTGATGAAACTCTGGAAGTACTCACTTGTCTCTGCCAAGGAATTAGGAAGAGAGCTACCTGGCCAGCAGACTTGAACAGATCCATAATTGAACCCATTCCAAAGAAAGGTGGCCTAGCAGAACGTGGAATTTATAGAACGATGTCATTAATACCACATGCAAGTAAATTTCACGAGAAGATAATTCAAACAATGGTTGCATGGACGGGGAGCTTCCAGAAATTCAAGCTGTATTTTTAAAAAAGACATGGTACAAGGGTTGTCACTACTGATGTCAGATGGCTGAACGCAGAAAATGTCAGAAGGATATTTGCTGGTGTATTATTGACCATACAAAGGAATTCCAATGTGTGTGTCAGAACAAACTATGGATAACATTGAGAAAATTAGGAATGCCAAAACACTTCATCCCATTCATTCTACCCACGAAGAATCCAAAAAGGCACAAAATCCAAGAGGCAGTCTTTGAAATAGAGCAAGGAGATACTGAGTGGTTTAAAAATCAGGTAAGACAACATATCAGGATTCAATCTTTTCACCATAGTTATTCAATCTGTCTGCTAACTAAATGATCTGAGAAACTTGTCTCTCTGAAAAAGCAGCTGGCAGGATAAAAGGAAGGCTTATTTACAACCAGAAATATACAGATGACACAACCTTGTTTGTTGACACAAGGAGGTCTTGAAGCCCTTGCCAACAAATAACAAAACTGTATTCTTTAGTATGGATTGCAACCCAATGTAAAAACGCTAAATTCTCACAATTGGTCCTATAGATAACATTATCATAAATGAAGAAATTATTTAAGTTGGAAAGGATTTCATCTTTCTTGGATACACAATCATGCTCATGGAAGCAGCAGTCAAGATATCAAAGGTTGGGGGGCAGGGTGGAGGCAAATCTTCTGCACACGATTTCTTTAGGGTGTTGAAGAACAAGTGTTTCACTTTGAGGACTTAGGTCACCTGACCCAATTTACAGTATTTTCAATCACTATATACATGTGAAAGATGGTCATTGAATAAGGAAAACTGAAAAGCAATGGATTCATTTGAATTCTGGTGGTGGCAGAGAATATTGAATGTACCACAGACTGCCAGAAAAACAATCAAATTGGTCTTGGACAAAGTACAGCCAAAATGCTCCTTAACAATCCTGATGATGAGCCCTCGTCTTGTATACTTTGGACATGTAATCAGGAGAGACCAGCCCCTGGAAAAGGACAATCTGCTTGGTGAAGTAATAGGGTAGCAAAAAAGGACACGGTCCTCAACCAGATGGATTATCGCGGGACCTGAAACAAAAAGGTCAAACATAGCAATTGGGAGGATGGCCCAGGACCAGTCAGTGTTCATTCTGTTGCACATAGGGTTGCTATGAATTGGAAGCAAGTTTTCGTTACGGTAACAACAACATCTCTTATTTACAGTTTTTTAGGTTCCATCGTCCAATGCTTTCTCTGCTCAACCAAAATTACAATCTGTCACACCGCAAACAACTCGCATAGCTCCACGCTTTATCCCTTTCTAAATTGAATGGAGACCCCGAGATGGAGATACAAGATTCAAGATCACTAAGATAGGCTGAAAACATTCTGCATTGCAGCTAACAGGCTCTTCCTGATTTCCTCCTTCAGTCATAAAAACAGATGTAATGACTCATTTTGCCACTCAAATGTCTAAATAGTTTTCCTTTAACCCGATCATATTTCTGATTTGATTATTCGTAGCTAATGCATGATAGAAATAAAACATTTTATTTCCAAACATGTAGAACTCAAATCAACCCTATCAATATTGGAAAGCCCATCAGAATGTCAAACAGTAAGAGGGTTTTTTTTTTATATATCAAGTGCGGTTGAATTTTGTTTTTCTGCTTGTGAGTCTGCGTTGACTCGGGAGCAAAATCATAATAGCATAAATAACATATATGATTTCATCCAACGTAATGAAAACATATATATTTAAAATCATTTCCTCAGTTCCATTCAGAGTGAATGCTGATGGGTGTATTAGACAATGCAGACAGAGCATTTCCACCTTCACAAAAAGCCTCTTCAAGCCCTGTTATCAGAGAGACCATTGTAAAGTTGATAATGGCAAATATAGTTATGTTAATATGCAGTATCTTTTCATTTGATCTCTTTTTGACCCATTTCAAACTTGTTTCACTTTTTTTTTATTAAGTGAAGGAGAAATACATATGGATTTTGTCACTGGGGAACCCCCTCTGGCCAGGGATATGAATAACCTTGTTATTATGCAGAACGCGTTAGACAGCGGATTGTTGCAGATGCCGTCTGACAACATTTAGCACTGTATCACTTGATCTACCCTTTGATCCATGTAAATGTGTTCTAGATTTTAATATTTTCTGCTTTCTTTTAGATTGAGGTTTTTAATCGGTTTATTGGTTTTATCAGTTTGTTGGTTTTATCGGTTTGTCATTCTTGTTAGTTTTGTTTTAATCCAGGATAGGTAAATTTATATAGCAGTAACTGTCAGGGTAGATTAAGGGAGATGGGGAGCTAATAATGATCACTACAAGAATGAAGAAAATATTTTAAAATTGACTGTGGTGATGATTACACAACTCATCTTGATGTGACGGAACTATTGAATTGTAAGATATGTGAATGACATGCCAATAAAACTGTTGGGGGAAAACAGTTCCAATCACTATTGTTGAAATGGATCACTCCTACTCTTACACAGCACTGTTGCTCCACCCCGTCAAGTTGTGCCCACCTGCAGTACCCAAGTATGCTGAGAAAAAAGATCATCACTGGACAGTGCTTTCTCACTGCCACTGAACCCATGCCCACTCATAGTGTCCATAGGGCAGGACAGAACTGCCCACGTGGGTTTCCGAGACCCAAACTCTGTATAGGAGTAGAAAGCCTTGTCTGTCTCCCCTAGAGTGGCGGATAGCTTTGAACAGCCAACCTTGTTGGTAGCACTGTACCCCTATGCCATCAGTAGTCACACAGTGCCCTACACAGATGATTTCCTTGTTTGTTTTTCAGTGCCATTAGTTTCCCTCAATGGCATCCTATTTTAAGTTGTTGTTATTTTATGTATGAAGAAGTCTAGGTTTGGATTTTTCAAATTAGTCTTGCAATGGATATTTCCCCTACCGAAAGTGGACATTTGTAAAAGTGGTTTCCTAGAAACAAAAGGGAATTTGTGGGGAGAACAAGATGTATTTTATTTGTTTGCTTTTAACCACTACCCCAAATTTCATTTGGACTATGAAACTGATAAATACCAAAAAAACCAAAAACAAAACAGGAACAATTAAGCTAAACTGTTATCACAGAATCAATGTAATGTCTTTGACAATCTTTCTTTGACAACCAAGCTTCTTACCTCATGCACTTTTTACCTTTTGTGTTGCAGGAGCGAAGAGCCCTCCCCTACCACACATGCCATCCCACCAAAGCAGGCACTAAGGAAGCATTCTCAAAGTACATGACCACAACAATTCCGCAAATCCATCAACAATAACCTATATTCCATGCCATGAAATAGTTTTTTTGTTTTATTAGCTAATCCACTCATATTTTATTGATGCAGCAAAATTAAATGTAAACAGATCCAAGGTTTTTAAGTCCTAAATCTAAGAAATTTAGACTATAAAACAAAGTAATTTCCTCAAGAAGAGTACCTTAGAACCCAGATGAAAAATGTGACAGCAATTAATATATGCAAAGTAATGGCTTCATTATAAAAATTGGAAAGAACACTTGCACAGATAATTTTCTGTGAATTCATTTTCAACATTTATTGTATTTTGGGTCATGAAATGTTAACTATGAGAATAAATTAGTGCTCAAGTTCAAGAAAAAAGGAGAGCTGATGATGAAAATTCAAATTAGGCAATTTATATTATTACCAAATTTAATACAATTTTTATAACCAGGAATTTATGAAATATTTATACATTCAGACTCCTATTTGTCATAACTCTAACCCTCTATTGTTGTTAGGTTCCTCTTAGGACTGTCATATTTAGCACATTTTAAATATCTGTCACTTCTATGCGAGAAAGAAGAGACTGCCTACTCCCGTAAAGAGTTTCAGTCTCAGAAGGCCAAGGGGACAGTTTAACTCTGTCCTCTAGGATTGCCACGCTTCAGAAATGACTCGATGGTAGCAAGGATGGCTACTAGAGAACTTAGAGAACTTCACAAAATAATCAAGAGATAGCCAATTTCTAAGTCATCTTCTCTTTGTTATACAATCACTGGGACATTCCTTTCACCCAATACTATTCTCCATGGTCAAGTGAAAAACTCTCCCCGATATTAAGACAATCTTGCTTTGCTTCCTCCAGATTGCCCATCGATTTACTGAGTCGTCACAGATCAGTAAATTGAGGGTCTGTGCTCTCTGAAGGTATCCCTGTGTGGAACAAAGAGCAGCTGCCAACCGAAGCGTTAGAGGTTTGCGTCTCCCCAGGGGCACTGATGCAGAAAGGCTTGACACTCTACTTCTGCACAGCCTGCCCTTGAAAACTGATGGAGCGCTGTTCTTCTCTGGCACACATGGAGTTCCCGTGTCCGAACTGACTGGCAGCAACTGGTACGTGTACTGCCACTGTCCTTTTACCTCAAAGCCTCAATGAGAACAGAGGACCTCATTGCATGGTGAGTAAAACCACACACCCTGAAACTCCACCACCCATGTCGAATTTGTGCTTTATCATGTACTGTTTGCGTGACCACTGGACATTTGCTTAGTCTTCCTCCACATCAGCCTTCTCTTCTCTAATAATCAGGTTCACAAGCATTCAGATGAGTGTTAAAAGTTTCAAGCGAGTGATCACCAGACTGATTCCAGACACACACTGAGCCTAAGTGTGAGCTGTTACCACGACCCAGATCCTAAAGTCTCCTGACAATTCAGTGTGTTACCAGGAGAGATAATAGTCTTTTGAATAATTGGTATATTATTCCATTGAGATAACCTTCTTTTGAATTGTCCATCAAATGATCTGTCAAATATTGGTTTGCCTGGCTGAAAACCTCATGGTGAAAAGTAACAAGGACACTGATACTGATCAAACTGAAATTTTCTAGATTCAAAATCAGAAAGATTGATCATTCTTCAATAAGACATTAGTCTCAACTTTTACTATCCTAACTTTATACTTGCCTTCAGATAAATGAATGATAAGGACCTCAGAAGAGTCTAAGATAAATGTAAATAGTTACAAGGCTGGTATTTCTCAGAAAATATATAGATTCTGAGGGAAAGTTAATAAATTTTAAGTCAGCAAAAAACTGAGCTATATCATTGTCAGTGGAAAATATCTCTGTTAAATAACCCACCCGCTACTACAAGTTCATGTACTTTACAGAAAGAAGTTTTATTTATAGATAATGAACTATATAAATGTCATAACTGCTAATACTAAAAATAAAAATAATTAGCTTTCTTTAAAAATTGCTAAACTGCAAGAATTTTCTGTGAGTAGACAATGGTTTAAGTAGTTTATTTCAACTTAATTATCTATTGTACAAGTTGTATACTACATGCATGCCTTAGGGTGGGTGAAGCAATTAGTTTATAGTTTAAAAATGAAATAGTCATGCATTTATTCATTCCACCGGAATGCTACACACCTCGTTAATATTCCAGAGGATTATGTTTGTATTTGCTATTACTTTGCTTTAAAAGTGCTATGTCGACTTGGACTTTTCTGAAGTATAACTGCTATAAAAAAAAGAGAGAGAGAGAGAGACTTTTCTAAGACTGACAATGCCTTTGCTTCCAACAAAGAAAGCTCGGTGCTTGCTCAGTTGAAGTGGATGATGCAAACAGAAAACAGATTGGGATTTACTGGTGGACTGAAGTTCTAGGTCGCAGAGGAGAGGGAGCACAACATGTCTGTGAGCTTGTTGCACGGAAGTGGCTCGAGTGTTGCTGTGATGCTGTCAACAGGAGTAGAAAGCTGAGTTGTTCCCACAGGGAGCTGCAGGTGGTTTTGAACAGCCAACCATATGGATCACAGCCCAACGCGTAACCACAACACTGCCAATTATTTAAAAATATGGTAAAGCAGCTCCTTAAACCATGTTGGTATATTTTTGAGTATTACTCAGTTCAGGAAATAGGTCCAATCAACAGCATGACTCTATATATACCTGTCTACACACATATTAAAAAACATATGCATATCACATTACCACTTCTATCCATAACCATTGCCACATGGAACCCAAAATTCTGGTAGAGAACAGGGAAGCAAAGCGGTCTAGAGTTACAGGTCATTATAATTTTGTAAATCGTGCTTCTTTCCTATAGATCTAATTCCTAAGATTACTTCAATACCTTATGAATTTATGTCCAATATTTGACTTTTAGGAGAATCTAGTTAGAAGCACATTATTATACGATGCTACCGAATGACCAGATTCATTGTCATCAATTTGATTCAGCCTAATAGTGACCCCATGAAGAGAAGCCCCGGTGATGTAGCAGTTACACATTGGGCTGCACACCCAAAGTCAGCAGCTTGAACCCACCAGCTGCTCCTCAGGAGAAAGATGAGGCTTTCTATTGCTGTAAAGAGTTAGTCTCGGAAAACCACAGGGGGCAGTTCTGTTTTGATTTAGAGATTCACTATAAAGGTCAGTACTGAGTCAATGAGAGTTAGTCTGGAGTTTTCAAAACAGAGGGCAGAAGAGAACTGCTCCATAGGGTTTCCAAGGTTGTCTGTCGTTGAGAAAGCACACTGTACATCTTTTTCCTGGAGAACGGTGAGCTGGTTTAAAATGCCAACCTACTGGTGAGCAGCTAAATTTTTTACTCATGATTAAAAATATTTAATTTGGACATAATGGCTAAAAAATTTAATTCACCGTATAACTTAATGTATATACTTATGTCTAAGCCGAGTTTTTCAGCACATTTTTTATGCAGTTTTGCTGGTAAAATTAGGTGCCTCGGCTGATATTTGGGTTGGCTTATACTTGAATATCTACGGTAAGTATATTTTGGTTATTTCTTGTTACATCACAGAAGGAGCTGTACTGGCTAGCAAAACATAGCCCCCAGCCCCACCTTGAAAATGCTGCCAATTTTAAATGACAGGATAATTTGTTTGTTCACAATTAGGATGATTACTCAGCTCCTTCATGGAACAAATGCTTCAAAATTGTTCTCCTTCAAGCCAGCATAGGTGTGACTGAGCCAAGAACAGACCCCTCAATCCCAAATACCGGAGAGCTTACAGTCAGCTTACTACTGCTGAACCTGCTACCTTGACTGCACTATTTATTCATTAATCATAGGACTCACAGCAGGGTTCTTAGGGTAAGAAAAAGAAAAATAAACAAAAGGAAGTATGACCTAAAAGGTCTATTTCAGTCATGGTAGGCCTTTGTTCTTAATCAGACACTAATGTTTAACCATCGAAGATCAACTCCCTAGAATGAAAACATAAATCATTTGCACATAATTCTATAGAAATTAACTAATTAAATTATTCACTTGACTAGTATTACTCAAATAGCAAAAAGCCCACAGCCACCATTGTGTATTCTTTTTTGTAACACATATTCTGTAAATTGTAGACTTGTAAAATGTCATCAAAATAATGGAGCACAAATCTTAAATATAGGGAAAATGATGCTGAAGAATATCAAGAGAAGCTTCTATTCTGATTTTAATAGTTTAATATTTTCATAATTATTAGAAATGTATGTCAAGCCATCTTAGTAAACTCAGGATATAACAATGACAAGAATAAGTGACATTAAAAATGATTAAACTTAAAAGTGACTAAAAATAGTAAGACAAATGATAGTATCTGTTGTATATGGATGTAGTAAAAATCTTGAAGGCAGACACAAAGTAAGTGAACTCTGGGAAATAATGACATCATGGAAAATGAATTATAAATTATAATAAGATAATGTGTTATATAATAATAAAAGTTAATGAATGTCCTTCGTGATTAAATATTCTGGGTCCTTAAATATTCAAGAAGCATTTTCCCATTTATAAAACTATATAAAGACTCCTAATGTGAATTATCAACATCATCCTCATGTAGTCATCATCACACATCATATGCCTTGGCTTTTCATGACCATCTCATCACTGTCATCAATCAATATCAGTATTATTTCTTATCTAACAATTAACAAATGTCCCTCCCAAAACTTTAATGCAGTTCCACTTAAGGCAGACCAGCATCACGAGCTCTATCTAACAATAAATAAGGAACAAAGTTTGTAGGTGCTACCACAAACCCACTGAAGAAGATTCTCTGGCTTAGAGCATGGAATCTGAGACTGAACAAGTTCTCAAGGTCACTCTTCGGCGAGATAGGGTATTGTTTATATCTCCACAGGAAAGGGAGAGAGGGACCAGACCTCAACCTGGTGCACCAAGGCTTGAAAGAAGCATACCTGAATGAAGCAGTGATCCAACAGAGAGGTCTGCAGGGCTAGCTCCAATCCCAGCTATGTGGACCCTCCCCAGAAGAATGCACTACAGAGGACAGCTCTGAAGGTACAGCCTGGGGAGAGGGGAGGGTCTGCTCAGAACACATGGGAGCAAACTAAGAAGAAAGGAGAGAGTGGACCACATCCTGGCCCACCGAACCCTGAGGATGATATTACTGCTCAGAGAAGCCAATGCAAAGAGAGGACCATAGGACAGGCCCCACCATCAGACACAACATCCCTCACTGACCCATAGCATCCACTCGGTGAGCTGTTAAGTGTTTAAACATTGCCCACCAGCGCTCCCTTCTTCTGCAGTTGTGGTTGTTAGGTGCTGTCAAGTTGATCTGGACTCACAGAGACCCCCTCTAGCACCATAGAACTGCCCCAGGAGGTGTGCTAGACATCTTGGAAGGAGGAAATCACCAGGGGTTGCTCCCACAAAGAGGCTGATGGGTCAAGTCAACACACTTTTAGTTCACCTTGGCTTCAGCCTTTGCATCAGCCCAGAGACATCACCCGCCTTTACGCACTGGCTCAGCCTCTGTTCTCTCTGCCTAGAACAGTCTTTTCTTCCACCCTCTGTGTTTCTCAGTCAACTTCCTCGGCGTCCTATTCTACCCAGTGCATCTTAGTCTCTACACAGATGCAGAAACCACACACTCCGCCTAGATGTCCTCTCTACTCCTTTGACAAACTCTGTGGATTCCTTTCCAGGAAATTAAGACCCTGCTCTAGATTGTGAGCTCTGATAGTGCAGAATTGGTATTGCTCTTGATCTGTGGTGTCTAAATTAATCTTGCGTGTACTAAATGCCATTGTCTTACTCTGGTGACTTATGTGTCGTTGTGTCACTGGAAGCTATGGCACTTTTGGCACTAGTATTTCAAACACAAGCAGGGTCACCCAAAGTGAGCAGGCTTCAGCAGAACTTCCCACATAAGGATTAGCCTGTCTACTTCAAAGGCGTTAACCATGGAAAACCCTATGGCTAGCAGGGAAATCTTGTCAGTTACTGACCTTATCAACAGAAGCAGAACTTTATCAAAGATCATGAATGATCTTTGTCTTTTGCCCCTCAATCAGAAACCATTAAAAATATGACTGAAAATGAGCTATCTTATCAAAGTAGAGTTGAGCAAAATGGCGTGGATAGAGTAAAGCCTTCAGGACCATCATTTACTGATGAGGCAGACTTAAAATAAGAAAAAGCCCTTGAAAATAACAATTAATAATTGGAACTTGAAATGTACAAAATGTGAATCTGGAAAAATTGGAAGCTGTCAAAAATGAAATGCAACACAGATAGATTAATAGCCTAGGTGATAGTACACTGAAATAGAGTGGTATGGACCATTTAGAATCAGAAAATCATATGGTTTTTTATGCTAAGAATGACACAATCTAAAGGAATGGCCTGGCATTCATAGTCAGAGATGATATTTCAAGATCTATCTTACAATACATTGTGTTCTATGATAGGATAATCTCTATTCCCATACAAGGAAATCTTGTTAATACAACCATTACTCAAATATATGCACCAACCATGAAAGTTAGTGATAAAGGTATTGTGCTATTCTATCAACATTTCCTCCAACTGATTAAACATGCAATCAAGATGCATTGGTAATTACTGTCGAATGGAATGCAAAAGTTAGAAACAAAGAGGAGCAAACAGTATTTGGAAACAATGGCTTTGGTAACAGAAATGAAACTGGAGATCACATGATATAATTTTGTAAGACCAATGACTTCTTCTTGGAAAATACCTGCTCTATACAACACAAATAGGTATTATAACCATGGACTTATCCAGGTGGACTAGACAGAAATCCAATTGACTTTAGTTGTGCAAAGAGAGTCTGGCGAAACTTAATATTGGCAGCTAAAAGCAAGCCGGGAGCTGACCATGGAACAGAAAACCAATTGCTCATATGTAAATTCAGGGTGAAGTGGAAAAAATTAAAACAAGTCCAAGAAAACCAAATTACAACCTTGAGTCTATCCTACTTAAATTTCTAGAACAAATTCAAAACCTTGAACACTCATGGAAAACCGAATGTGCTGTGGTGTAGCAAGAAAATCACACATGGAGAAAGCAAAAGATCAGTATACAACAGGAAAGGAAGAAGAGCTCTGTGTGCGTGTCCGAAGAGACTCTCAAACTTGCTCTTACTATTAGAGCAGCTAAAGCAAATGAACGGAATCATGAGGTCGAAGAGCTGAATAGAAATAGTCAAAGAGCATCGTGAGAACACAAAATACAATACGACAGTGAAATTTTCAAAAACCTATAATTAGAAAACCAAAAGGGAAGGACACACTCAGTATATTTTAAACCAAACGAATGCAAGAAAAACTTCAAACTTCGTGTTAAAATGTCAAAGGATTTTATGAGCAAAATACTAACTGATGCAGGAAACATGAGCAGAAGATGGAAAGAGTACACAGTCACTGCACCGAAAAGAACTAGTTTACATTCAGCCAGTCAAGATATGTGATCAAGAACCAATGGTACAGAAGGAAGAAATCCAAATTTCATGGAAGTTTTTGAACAAAAGCAGGATTGCAGGAATTGATGGAGTACCAATTGAAATGTTTCAACAAACTGATAAAGTGCTAGAAGCGCACACTCCTCTATGGCAGGGAATTTTAAAGACAGCTACTTAACCACCAGACTGGAAGATTTGTACCCATACCAAAGATAGGTGACCCAACAGAATTCACAAATCATGGAACATTATCATTGATATAACATGCAAGTAAAAGTTTGCTGATGATCAATCAGATCATTCAACAATGATTTCAACAGTAATTGGCAGGGAGATATCAGAAATTCAGTAGGATTCAGAAAAGTGTGTGATACAAATGGGCTAACATTGCTGATGTCAGATGACCCTTGGCAGAAAGTAGAAGATACCCAAATGATGTTTACTTCTGTCTTATTGATTAGGTAAAGGCATTTGATTGTGTGGATCATAATAAATGATGGACAGCCTTGAAAACAAGGGGAATTACAGAACATTTTGTTGTGCTCATGGGGCACCTGTGCATGGATCAAGAGGCAATTACACAAATAGAACAAGGCAATACCGCCTTGTTTAAAATCAGGAAAGATGTGAGTCATGGTTATGTGTACTTAGCAAATCTATATGCTAAGCCAATCATCAGAGAGACTGGATTATAGGAAGAAGAATGTGACATCAGCATCGGAGGAAAACTTATTAACATCCTGCAACATGCAGACAATACAACCTTGCTTACTCGAAACACTTGCTGATGAGGACCAAGGATTGCAGTCTTCAGTATGGATTAAGATTCATTGTAAAGAAAACCAAAATCCTCACAAATTCACCAACAGGTCTCATCAGGATAAACGGATAAAAAATTTGTCATTGAAGTAGCAGGTAGATATCAAAGGGCACATCCCATTGTATAAATCTGCTGCTCAAGACTTCTTTAGAGTATTGAAAAGGAAGGATATTATCTTGAGGACTAAGGTGCACCTGACCCAAGCCACGGTATTTCCAATCACCAATATTTATATGCAAGTTGAACGTTGAATGAGGAAGACCACAGAGAAATGAATGCATTTGAACCATAGTTCTGATGAAGAACACTTAAAGTATTCTGGGCTGCCAAAAGAACAAGCAAACTGTCTTGGAAGAACCACACCTTGAGTGCTCCTTAGAGGGAAGGGTAGCGATACTCCGCCTCACACAGGTAAGGTGAGACCTGACCTTGAAGAAGGGCATCGTGTCTGGTCAAGTGGAGGGGCGGTGAAAAAGAGGACGGCCAGCAACAAGATGCATTGACACAGTGGCTGCAAGAATAAATCCACTTGTGAAGAAGCCACAGGACTCGCCTGCTGTACCTTGAGTCAGAATTGACGCAATGGCTCCTAACAACATACTAAATGCTCAATAAATATGCATACTTGAGCACACCAGTGAATGTAATTTCAGGAAAGAACAAATATTCTGCCTTTCCCTTATCCTCGCATTGTTTAAGGTAAAATTATCATAAAGTAACCACTCACTATATGAATGCAAATTATTCAAATACATACTTTCTAGTAAATATTTAATAATCTAGCTTCTGAGGTACATGCGATCAATATGTTTTCTTTGTTCCCTACTTTTATGTGTATAAAACAGGATATATATTTAGAAATAAATCAAGTAAACTCAACATTTAAAAAATAAAAGTTATTGTGAGAAAATGTTTTAAAGGATAAAACATAATTTCCAATAGTTACTCCTTTATATGTCTTAAAAGAACAAAATTAAAGGGATATAAGGAAAGTGAAAGCATAAAACTCTCAACACATGTAATTACAGCACATAAACAAAATAAAAAGACAGAAACCTGATACATACCAAAATGTGGTCTATATTTATCGCATGTAATGGATAAGAGTAAAAGCAATCTAAACCAATCCTTGTAGAATGTCCATTTCTTCTACTGTTATGCTCGTCACAATAAAAGAAAACCGGATTTGACCTTGTAATGTATGAGAATGAATAGAATTATGCACACTTCCAGTTTTATAACGAGAATTGTCAATGACAATAAGGGGAAATAATCTGAATTTACCCTTTCATGTGGTTTGTTGAAATTGGAGAAAATAACTCTTAGCAATATGAAAGACCAAAAAAAAGACCGAAAACAGAGAAATGACAATGGCAATATAGAGCTTCTATATAAGCTTGGTGACTTTCACTCAAAAGGGTAATGATTTTTTGGTGGACTGATATTTGAGAATTTGTTTTGTTTTGTTTTGTTTTTTGGGGCACAGGATTGCTTTACCCAGTTTCAGCTGGCAGCCATTGATATTTAAGGCTGCATGGAACAGAGGAAAGTAAAGAGCCACACATTAATTTGTGAAGCACAAACTCTTAATGTCTGAAGCTTCTAGGTCTAGAAATTTAGTTTCTATCACATCTAATACTGGCCAAGAAGCATTGTTTGAAGTATAATATTCTACAAGCACCCTCTTTCCCTTCATTAGAAGACAAAGAATAGTATAACTCACTCTCTTTGAACTAGTTTTAACATGCTAGTTAGTCAAATAATGGTAAAGATGATACTTGTTTATGAGAAGAATGGAAATGAAAGTTAAGCTTGAGCCAATATGCTATTTCTAGTAACCAATCAAGGGGATCCTGGTCCAGTTGTCAGGTAAGCATCCAACGGCTAGTGGCAAGGCCAGGGCTTCAGTGCCACCTGCTGCTGCATGGCTGTGTGAAAGAAAGATTGGACTCCGTTCATGTAAAGATTTAGCCTCTAAACCCCAAGTGGGTGCCAGTGGAGCCGAACTGACTTACTGGCAGTGGGTTTTGGATTAATGATCAATCAGGTCCCATATCAAACCCTACCCAAGGTTATAAATTACTTAAAAATTTTAAAAAAGTTTTATTGATGTATAATTCACATCCCATACCATTTAATGATTTAACTATATTAAAAAATCATTTTCTAACCACCACCACAATCAATTTCAGAATATTTTCTATATTCTTAGTTCATTATTGTTAGCTCCCTATTACCTAACCTAACCTTTAGGAACTATTAATTTACTAACTGTCTTTATAGATTTACCTACCCAGGATTTCATATAAAGAAAATAATGCAAAACAATAATGAGAAAACAACACAGAAAAACCCCAATCTAACAGGAACTTCTTGTTGTTATGTGCTGTCTAGTTTGTTCTGACTCACAGTTACGCTATGTACATCAAAACGAAATATCATCTGGTCCTGCACCATCCTCACGACTGTTCCTATGTTTGTGCCCATTTTTGCAGCCCCTGTGTCAATCCACTTTTAACTTTTCGCCACCCCTCCACTTTACCATGTACGATGTCCTTGTGCAGGAACCTGTCTCTACTAACCTGTCTAAAGTATGTGAAACAAAGTCTCACCATCGCTGCCTCTAAGGAGCCTGTTGGCTGTACTTCTTCCCAAACCAGCTTGTTTGTTCTTTCGGCAGTCCATGGTACTTTCAATGTTCATCAACACTGCAGTTCAAACGCATCTTATCTAGTGTCCAACTTTCACATGCACAGGAGGTGACTGAAAATACCACGGTATTTTTAGATCACGCATACCTTAGTCCGCAAAGTAACGTCCTTGCTTTCCACACTTTAAAGAGGTCTTTGTAGCAGATTTACACAATGCAATGCTTCCATTGGCCTATTGGCTGCTGCTTCTAAGCAACATGAAATCCTCAATAACTTCAGTCTCTTCTTCATTTATTGTTATGTTACCCATTGTATTAAATCTGGTTGACTATAGAAACAAATCCAGAGACTCTCAGATGTGTATAAGAAAGAGCTTTCTATCAAAGAGCAGTTGTATATTGAGAAACTATCCCAGCCCAGTGCATATCAAGTCCATACGTCTGATATTAGCCCACATGTCTGACATTGGTCTATAAATTCTTCTTCAGACTCACATAGCCTTCCAATAACGCCGAATGCAGGAGATCGCAGGTGAGTGAGTATGTTGTCTTGTGGATCCGGTGGTGGTGGAAGCATCTCCAGGGCTCAGGCTGCCATAGGTGTGGCTCCATGTGCTGTGTTAACGGGAGGGGAAGCAGAGAGAGTGTGTTCCACCTCCAGGGAGGAAGAGAGGCTGTGAACTGATTGACAGGCTACACTCCACCCCTTCATTCTGTTTATGAAGTTGACATGAAATTGTGTTACTATCAAGTATATTGAACCAAACATAGGGATTTGGTTTTTTTTTTACATTGAGCTGTAATCCAGAATTCAGGCTACAATCCTTGTTCTTCATCAGCATGTGCTGAGTCTTCCTTATCTTCAGCAAGCAAGGTTGTTTCCTATGGCAATTTGTGAATAAGCCTTCCTCCCATCCTGATGCTACATTGTTCTTCATGTACTTCAGCTAGTCTGAATATTTGCTCAGCATGTAAAGAGGATACAACACTGATGCATACCTTTCCTGATTTAAACCATGCAGCCGTCTTTTGTTCTGTATATAATAGAAACGAGGGTAAATTAAAAATAGATTACTTCTCAGGGGAGACAGGATAAATGAAAGCAGAAAAAAATTGCAGACATTTCAAATTAATTCATTACACAGCTTAAATTTGGGTGGGTGGTTCTCTAGAGTCAGAACATATCTTTTAGGTTCAAATGTGCAATGGATTAAATATTCCTATTCAATGTTTATTCTGCCTCTAAAGCTTTCCAGCCTTGGAAAACCTATGGGCAGTTCTATTCTGACCAATAGATTTTCTAAGCGTTGGAATTGGTATGATTGTGATTAGTTTTTATTGTTTTCTTTGCTGACAATGGATTGATAAAAATAGAATATTTGATTTCACAATGTTTCAAGTTATTAAAATATACCTCGGAAAGTAAACATTTTTATTCTTAGTGAAAGTGATTAAAATTACTGAAATGAAAATTAATAAATGGATCATTTTCCATGTTGAGGTCTTCCTGAAGTTGGTATGTATTCTACTGTGGGGACACTTTTTAAATCTATGTGTTGAGCAAGTTTTAAAGAGACACTTAAAAACTGAAAATCTTTAAATAGATGTCTTTAAATATCCACATAATGCATTTCAAATAATATACCTTGGTGAAAGAGAGACGATTCTTTTTAAGTAGAATTAGGGAATATTTTAGTTGAGTCTCTATTGTTAAAGAAAAAGAGTGATGTAAAATCCTAATTATCTTGAAAGTTGAGATCAAAGAATATTTTCCTACAAAAGTGTATGTATGGGTGATGTACTTGATTATAGTTATAAGGCCTAACCAGAGGAATGGGCTCAGGTTTTATAATATTTATAACAAATACAATTTTGGAAGGGGTTTCTATATATAGCATGTAATTTATAGATATAAAATTTCAAATAGAATATAAATATTATTTAGAATAGAAAACATTGCAACAATTTACCAATTTTTGAAGCTGACAACAGAAACATAAAAACAAACAGAAAATAGAAACAAGAATTTCCTGACACATTCAAAATTTAATTTTTCCTTATTTTGTTTTTGGACATGTACAATGTGATTTTTCTCTTTATAAGGCAATATTCCTAGAATTATATAGAGAGAGTCCAAAGACAATTTGTCCTGCAGTGGTTGATAAAAATCTGGGGGTGGTTTTCTTTTTTTAATGAAAGATGAATAAAGATTATCCTAAGCTTCACTGACTTATTAGGACAAAGGATTTTATGTGCTAAATTTTAAAACTACCCAACCTAACTACCATCAAGCCAATTCTGACCCATATCAATCCTCTGGGATACATCCAGTGTGTGTTTCTGAGACTGTAAACTTTTACAAAAAGAAATGACCTCTTCTTTCTGCCACTGAATGGCTGGTGGGTTTGAAAAAACAACCTTATGGTTAATAGGCCAACATGTAACCCAGTACACCACCAGAGCTCCCTTTTAAATGTTGAACTCAAATTCAAAGCCACAGAGTCAATTTTCACTCAGAATAATCCTATAAGGCAGGTTAGACCAGCCCAAGTGAGTTTCTAAATCTATATCTCTTTAAACAGTAGAACTTCATTTTTCTCCTTTGGAGTAGCTTGTGAATTTGAACTGATAACCTTGTGGTTAGCAACTAAATGCACAACCCATTACACCATCAACAGGGATGTTCATATCTGGGATGATATCCATTGTGGTGGCTATTTTATAGATTAGTTTTTGGCTTGAAAAAGTTTCTCTGACATTTCCTACATATTTATAGTGCTGGGCAACAAAAACATCAAACCAAACAAACTTACGATGAGTTAGATTCCAGTCATAGCAATCATATAGGACAGGACAGAATTGCCCGTATAAGTTTCCAAGACTGTAACTCTTTATGGGAATAGAAAGCCTCATTTCTTTCCCACAGGGTAGCTGGCATTTTTGATCCACTAACCTTGCAGTTACAAGCCCAACAGATAACCCCAACACACTCCAGTTAAAACAAGATCTTGGCCCAGCACGTTCTTGCTACAATGCTAAGAACATGGGCACAGTGGGCTTTAGGAATAGTCTTGGGAGCCCTTTCTACCACAGAACAGCTAAGCACGATACAAAAACACATCCTTTTATATCCAAGAGAAATATTTCCCTGTTGATTTCTCCTTAACAAATTAAAATACTCTGCACTAATTGTTGCTGGCCAGAGAGGAGTTCTTGTTGTTGATAGGTGCCATCCAGTCAGTTCCAACCCATAGCTACCATGCTCATAGCGGACAGGACCACTGCCCAGCTCTGCACCAGCCTCACAATGGTTCCTGTGCCTGAGCCCATTGCAGGAGTCAAGTTGCCAACCCTTCACCTTGAGATCCGTCTTCTCCTTTGCTGCTCCTCTGCTGTCACAGGGATGATGCTCATCTCCAGGTACTGAGGTCTCCTTGCAAATGTCCAAAATACATGAGTTGAAGTCTTGCCGCCGTTTCTTCTAAGGAGCACTCTGGCCGTACTTCTTCCAAGACAAATATGTCTGCTCATTTAACTGTCCGTGGCGGCATTTTCTATATTCTTCTCCAGACCACACTCCAACTGCACCAATTCTTGGGTCATTTTCACTCAACGTCCAATTTCACACGCTTAAAAAGCAATTGGAAATGCCATGGCTTGGGTCAGCAAACCTTTGTCCTCAAAGTCACGTCTTTCTTTTCCAGTCTCGAAAGAAGTCGTGTGCAGCAGATTTATTTATGGAAATATGACTTTTGTTCGCTTGACTGCTTCTGCCATGCGTATTGATTATGGATCCCACATTCTTGACAACTTCAATCTTTTTTCTTTATCATGATGCTTTCTTGTGGCCCAGTTGGGAGTATTTTGACTTTCTTTACAGTGAATTGTAATCCACACTGAAGGCTACAATCCTTGATCTTCCTCAGCAAGTGCTTCAAGTCCTCCTCACTTTCAGCAAGCAAGGTTGTTTCATCTGCATATTGCAGGTTGTGAATAAGCCTTTCTGCAATCTTGATCCACAGTCTTCTTCTTCTGGTTATTTACTCAGCATAAAGATTAAATAAATATGGTGATTTCAAACCATGTAGTATTCCTTTGTTCTGTTTGTACCACTGGTCTTGGTCCATATACAAGTTCCCCATGAGCTGAACAATGAAGTGTTCAGGAATTCCCATTTATCTCAAGTTTCTCCATACTTCATTAGGTTCCACAGTCGAATAGCTTAGCATAGTCAATGAAACACAAGTACACATCATCCTGGCAGTCTGTGCTTTGAGCCCAGATCCATCTGATACCGGTATTGCTATCGCTTATTCCATGGCCTCTTCTGAATCTGGCCTGAACTTCAGGCAGCTCTCTTTTAATATCTGTCTCCTGACCTAGGCGAGTAAGTGCTTTCATTGATTTTTCAGCATGTTGAAACATTTCCATTGGTATTCCACAATTCCGGGAGGCTTCTTTTTGGCTAATGCTCTCCGTGCAGCTTCAACGTCTTTCAGCATCATTAGCTCTTGTTCATATGGCGCCTCTTGAAATGGTGGAAGGTTGACTAGTTCTTGTGGGTTGAGCATTTCTGTGTAGGCTTTCCATCTTCTCTTGATACTTCCTGCATCATTTTATATTTTGCCCAAAGAATCTTTTAATATTTCAGCTAGCGGCTTGAAGCTTTCCTTGAGTTCTTTTCGTTTCAGATATGCTGAGTGTGTTTTTCTCTTTTGGTTTTCTACTTTGAGATCTTCTCATGAATCATCAAATATTTAGCTTTGTCTTCTCAAGCTGCCCTTTGAAGTTTTCTATGGAGCTCTTTGACTTCCTCTTTTCTTCCATTTATAGTAGCTACTCACCAGCAAGTTTTGGGGTCTCTTGACACCAGGGTCTCTTTGAACTTCATCTCTTTCCTGCCTTCTTAAATGACTGTTTTGCTTTCTTCATAAATGATGGTTTGACGTCCTCTCACAGCTCATGATGTCTTCTTTCATTAGTGGTCACTGTGTCAAATCTGTTCTTAGAAGGTTTCTTGACATGCAGGTGGGAGAGCCATAAGACAGTATGTTGGCTCTTATGGATTTGTTTAATTATCTTCAGCTTTTCCCTGAGTTTACATGTGAGCTATTGATGGGCCTCATTTCAGCATGCTGATATTGAGGTTCTTCGTCGTGTCTTCCCACAAATATTTTCAATTTGATTTCTTGGATTCCCTCTGGAGAAGTCCATGTGTGAAGTTGCCCTTTGTGTTAGTGAATAAAATGTATTTCCTATGAACAAGTCATTGGTTTTGCAAAACCCTATCATGAGTTCTCTCGATTCATTTCTATCAGGAAGTCCATATTTTCCAACTAGGTTTTTTACTTTTTTCCCCAACTTCTGTAATCCAATTGTCAATAACTATCAATAAATTTTGAATGCATGTTTGGCCAATTTCCAGCTGAAGTGCTTGTTAGAATTCTTCAATGTTTCTGATCACTAGTTTTTCTGATTAGTACATAAATTTGAATAATAGTTGAATTTATTGGATGTCCTTGATGTTGGAGAAATATAATTCTACCACAGATAGCACGGTACGTCATGGCTGATTTTGCAATGTCTATTTTGATAATAATTATCACAGCCTTCCTCTGGATGTGTCATTGTCATCATAGCAAATCATATGATTGCTGCTTCAAAATGACCAATACCATCCCATTTCAGCTCTCAAATGCCGAGGATATTAAACTCTCAAATGCCCAGGATAGCAAACTTTCTATTTCATTTTTGATGACTTCCAATCTCCCTAGATTCATATCTTTCACATTCTAAAGTTTCATCATTAGCAGATTTTTGCATTTATTTCTCCTTCTGCTGAGTCATGCCCCTCCAGTAAATTGAGATCCTTAAGAAGACTCCACTTCCACAGGCTTTACCCCACTCAAGTCACCATATATAAGACTCTACCCTGAGAAATAAGTTCCTGTGCCCTCAGCTCTGAGGGGCCCCATCCTCTGGCACACTCTCTAAGAATGTTCTGTTTCCATTCGTTAGGCGTCCAGTGTCTGACAACATTTGGAAGTTTTGCATAAGGTCTTCAGTGGGGAGCCAAGTCCCTCTTAATCTGGAAGCCCTGCTGAAACCTGTTTAGTTTGGGTGACCCTGCTGGCTGTTGAAATACCAATGACATGGCTTCCAGCATCACGGCAACACAAAGCTACCACTGTACAATAAACTGATAGACACATGATCACACCAAAAAGTAGTATGTGTTAACTTGGGTAGAGGGGAAAGCAATATGCAATAAGATGTAGGTTGGAAAAACAAACAAACAAAACATATATATATGGAAGCAGGGGAAAAGAACTGATAGGAAAGAAAATTTTATCAGCAACATAAGTAAATACTGTTAGGTACACAATCTTGTAACAATGTTGACTTATAAGTAGATGAGTGGGGTAGACATGCAGGCTGAAGGAGCATGGAAGGGAAAATGGGAGTGTACACACATATATATATATATATATATATATATATATATATATATATATATATATATGAAAGGCTATTTGTACCTTGTCTGCTAATGTATCTGTATTTATTGTGGAGCAGAGATGGAGAAGTTATGAAAATTTCTTACACATAACCCAAGACCTTGAATAGATGAGTAGGTAAGTCTGGAGCCTCAGGGCCACACACACACTGGGATGAACTGGCATATCATAGGTCATGAAGACAATCTTCTACTTCCTAGTTTGATGATTAGTGCCTTAGGTTCTAAAAGTCTGTGAATAATCACCTAAGGGGCAACTATTGATCTCCCCTGTCCGCAGGGGAAAAATATGATGAAAATAAAAAATGTATAAAAACAGTTAGTCCAGTTCACTAAAACCACCAGTCTCCAGGACTCTAGCTTCAGATGAAATAAAAGTTGCTCGACTACCACAACCAATTATTCTGAAAGAAATTACATTAGAAGGTGTGGATACAGTTGAAGAAAAATGTGGAAGAAAATGAAAATTCCTAAAAGACCAGGCATTCTTCTCAGAGAAACACTGGTGGCACTCCCGACATGATGGCCTTTAGTTCCTCTTCAGATCTGCATCTGAACTTATCCCCAAGAGCTCAACTTTCAGCCAACATTGTGGCATTTATAGGTTTATAAAGGGATTGAAGACACAAGTGAGGCTCGTCTGCTTTAGAATAAGCAGCCATTTGAGATCAAAGGACAGCATTTATCCAAGGAGAACATTCAGAAGGATTGGATAATTTGGAAAAATAGAAAGAGCTACCATAGCAAGGAAGTGGGATAAGTGGTGCTACCTTGGAAAGATTGCAACCAAGGAGATAAAACAAGATATGCAAAGCTGTTGATGTAAACATTCACCAAATTCATCATGAGAGAAAAAAGGTTTCTAATTATGGAAATGAGGAAGCTAGAATGAAAAAGAAAAGGGGGTCTTAACCAAGCGTGATTACAAACCTTTCTTCTACAAGGTCACACATCACGATGTGAACACATTGCTAAGCAATCGGAGAAGGAAGGTTTGGTTGGGGCCACATTTTGTACAATGTGGATGGCCATCTTCAAGAGAAGAATGCAGGACAGTGAAAGAACATCAGATAAATGAGGAGTTCAAACAGTGGAAAGATGGTACTGGAAAATGTGGAATTTTCTGCAAATGTTTTGAAGTCCCCTGGTAGAAGAGACTCAAGGAAGAGAGAGGCCTTCATCATCCATGTCTTCAGTTGCTGCGCAAGCTTGCCTCCAATGACTCCTCACCTGCCTTCCCATAGCTCCTCCCACCGATCCCCAACCACTCTCTTGACCCCCATCATCAGACGTCCTCATTTCCCGGGAACCTTTACACCTCTGCTTTCCCACTGGATGCTCTCTGTCTACAAGGGGCTTTTAGCATGCCGTCCTTTAATGGACACTCTCTAAGGGCTCCTTCTGCTGAATGCTATGCACATCATGATATAAACATTTCACACCACAATATTATATTTTCATAATGTAAGCCTATTTTAATTGAGTTTAAAATCTTACAGACGATATATTTCATTACTTGAATAAGTTTTCAACTTGAACTTAGCGATTATATTATCCAGATCAACTGCATTACTGGTGAATTCATATTTATACACATCTGATGATTATTTTTGTAGCTAGGTATTATCCAGCCATCCTGCTTCTTCCCAGTGTATGTCATAAGTGTATGTTTCATCCATTTGTATACCTCCTATTCCTGTGTTGGCATTTTTTACTTCACACGTGCATTAGTGTTAACATTTGACAAATCATGTTTCCTGTTCCTGTGTTCAAAATATTGGTCTCTTGCATGCAGTCTGAAACTTTGTCTTCCTAAAACAAAAAAGAATTTTCATCTTTCATCTCCATATTAAAAATTAAAGTAAAAAAGGAAATATTTAAGCCTCTTCACAGGCTATAGACATCCAAGGGGTTTCAGAGCCATTAAAAGCTCAGGGACATTTTCACGAATTCTCCTTGACCAACAGCAGATAAAAGTAAACTGACATTTCCAAATGATCATACATTTTATTGTCATGCATCTAGAAATTATTTCTGTTCATTTTTTTCAAATTTAGACTGCTGTCATGCTTTTTGCTGGTAAAATGGAAGCTTTTGATTTCTGATGCACGTCTGAGTATTTATTGCTGAATAAAGGATTTATCTTCCAATTTAAATTCTTTTTACAATTTCCCATCTAAAAATTTAACACAGCCGGACACTTCTGAGGGCCTTGTTTAGTAATATCATCTCAAAGGGCAGGTTGGCATTTGCATAATTCCTTTTTGCAAAGATGTGAGTTAGACAAATGCTCACCAAGAGCACACTGAAATGTGCCCGTTCCCATGGGCTTGTGTGGGAGCTCAGCATTCACAGTCACATCAGCCTTTTATCAGGAGGGAAGCAAGACGAACACCAACCTGATCAGTGTGCCAGGGAATCTCACAGCTGTATTTTAGAATGACCTATATTAAAGGAGCTAGGCAAACGTAAGAGATTTACTGCTTGTAAGGTAATGACTCACTGTAGCAAAAGAGCATCCCCAACATGGTATGTTCTTTCCTTATTTACACCCCAATGCCTGACTGATAATCTAACTCATATTTTGCCTAACTTTTGAAAGGCAGGGGTACTCTTGACTTATTGATCTCTTTATAGCCTTATCATTTTTTCCTCCTGAGTTATTTGGAATGATGACAGCAGCCCGTCGCTGACGCTGATTTAACATCATCTCCCAAGAATGCAGTACTGAGCTCAGAGTCAAATACTTGAGGATGGAAACATGTAACACATCTGTCAGGCAATGAGACTCATACAGTCCCTGTCAGGACTAATGAATGAGGTAATACAGAGTATGGGTAAACAGCAGGAAGATGGAAGATGCTAGACATAATTTTTTCACAAAAAAGAAGCATTTTTGAGTAATTACATTCTTCTGGAAAGAATGATGCTCCTTTGTTTTTTGTTCTAACTCACACCCCACCCCCAATAGGCCTTGATGGTGATCCCTAGAGACCAGAAGGAGCAGGAAGGATCAGCTTCACACACCTCCACAGAAAGGGAGGTGGGTAGTCTTTTATTGACTTTGATCTGCTGGCAAGGATTTTTTTCTAAATACTTTGTGAAACTTATCAAATAAAGTAATAACTCCCATCTTGATCAAAGTCCCAAATTAATATTTGTATTACTATAAAATTGATATTTGCTATGACTAGGACAAGGATAAAGATAGAAACTGGGGGGAATGATTGCACAGTGATTAGAAGTGGATGCAGGTTGTCTGCCAATCGCGCATCTTTCTCAAATCTTAAAAGATTTCACCAAAAGGAGCCGGTCAGGGTGCAGTATAGCACCGATGAAACATACAACTTTCCTCTAGCAGTTCTTTAATGCTTCTTTCCCCCCACTATTGTGATTCCAATTCTACCTTACAAATCCGGCTAGACCTGAGGATGCAGACTGATATAGATCACAGCTGGAAACACAGGGAATCCAAAAGAGACAAATCCCTCAGGACCAATCATGAGAGTATTGGTACCAGGAGGGGAAGGGGAAGGTGGGTCGAAAGGGGGAACCAATCACAAGGATCTACATATAACCCGCTCCCTGGGGGATGGATAACAGAAAAGTGGGTGATGGGAGACATTGGACAATGTAAGACAAGAAAAAAAATTATCAAGGGTTGATGAGGGAGGGAGGGAGGGAGGGAGGGAGGGAGGGAGGGAGGGAGGGGAAAATGAGGAGCTGATACCAGGAGCTCAAGTAGAAAGAAAGCATTTTGAAAGTGATGATGGCAACAAATATACAAATGTGCTCAACACAATGGATGGATGCATGGATGGATTGTGATAAGAGTTGTACAAGCCCCCAATAAAATGATTTTTTTTAAAAAAGGAGAGCATAACAACCCAAGTTGGTTGTTTTTAGTGCATCCTTTAAACAAACTCCTGAAAGGGAAGGCCACACAGGTGTAAATGCACCTAGGTGTGTGTGACTAAGAAACGGAGCTAAAATAGGGGAAACGGAAAACAAACAAATAACAACAACACCTCATGGGCAAAGAGTCCAACTCATACACCCAATTCCAAGTCATCCACCCAATAGGGCAGGGAAGAACTGCCTCTGTGGGTTTCTGAGACTGTCACTCGTTACAGGAGTAGAAATCTCACTCATCTTTTCCCCACAGAGCGGCCGGTAGTCTTGAACTGCTGAGTTTGTGTTTAGCAATCCAATGAATAACACACCACCCTGCTGAGACTCTTTGAGAAAGGTTAAATAAACAGAACAATGAGGAAAACATCTTGCCCAAATAAGGCGTGGTTATTCCACTCGAAAGTAAGCCCCATATTTAACTAGGATCCTGCGCAGCTGTTCAGGAGCCATGGGAGCACAGTGGGTTACAAATTGGCCTGTTTGAACCCCGCACGCTGCTCCTGGAGAGAACAAAGAGGCCTTCTGCTCCCATGAAGTTTTCCAACCTCAGAGGCTCAGAGGGGAGTTCTCCTCTGTCGTATTGGGTTGCTATGAGTCAGACTCAACTTGATGGCAGGGAGAGTTTTTTTTTTTTTAAATTATTTGGGTACTTAGTATTAGGAGAGCCCTTCCACACGCAACTTTGTTCACCTGGACCCCAGAATGTAGATTTAGCATGGCGCCGTGGAAACAAGAAAAACAGATGATTGAATCTGGATGTACTTAAGATCCTATCATACCTCTATTTATGTGTACCACCATTTTGCATTATATAGCAAATAACTCTAATATGATAACTAAGTTATAGTAGAATTACGTATGTTTACAGACACTTTCATTTTAAATCTCTGTATTAAATACCAGCAGGATCAACCTAGTTGACAGATTTCAGTGGAGCTTCCAGATTAAAATAGACTAGAAAATCAAATGGCTGATGATGTACTCCCAAAATTTAGCCAATGAAACCCCATGGACCACAACAGAATATGGTTCAGTAGAGTGCTAGGAGAGGAGCCCCATAGAACGGAAGGCACTGAAACGCTCAGTGGCTGCATAACAGCCTGGAGCATCACCATGATAGAACAGGTGTTGCATCATGGGGCAATGGTTTAGCCCATTGTAGACATGAATGACGCATGACTTGATGGCAAATTATAGCAGGTAAGCTTGTTCTGATAAAGGAATATGGTAAAATTGGAATTGACAGCTCTTCAAAATTCAGACTGTTGCCTGACATGGGATGTTCTTCCCGTGGCTTCCCTAGGGGACCATTTATCCATCCTAAGGCCTGACTCCAATTTTACTCCTCTGAGAAACCGTTATCACAGGCAGACTTCTCTCCTCCCTGCTGGTGAACATTTGCCTCATGCTTCGGCTGGTTGGAAATATTTTGTCCTTCCGTAGCAAGTTCACCCTTGGCCTGCTCTGGACATGGTGTATGACCAAGTACACTTTGGTCCATAAAACTTCTCTATACTGTGGGCAACTCCTTCATTTGGTATTTAATAATCATGTGCTGGGCACTGGATTTCACCACAAGAATCTTGTCAAGAATGATTATTTTTGGATGGGAGAACATGGGGTATGTGGCTCATTCAGGAACCTAACCTCCAAAGACATTATTAGTTTTATTAGATAAGTGTATGTTAAAGTATTTGGTTGTGAAAACATATCAATTTGAGGAATATTTATACTTGCCTGCGGACTGCGGAGGGCCTGCTACTCAGATGTTGCTAAGAGGGGGAGAAGGGAGCTACAGAGCACACACCTCCCTCTTTCTCCTTCGGCCTTTTCTGCCAAGCACCTGCTAGTCTGCTGTTTGCCTGCACGAGCCCCGCAGTGGGGCTATCCCATAAGAAGAAAGTATCGTGGCTTAAGGAAGTATGTCATTGGCTGATTATTGGCCACAGAGAGTGGACTTGATTTTTCATTTTAAACATAAGACAGTCATACATACATGTCCAGACCATGAAGGAAGCTAAGTCTGCATTTTAAACATCACCATATATTGGGAATTGAGCCTGCCACAGAACTACAGATGTAGCCTAGAGAGAGCTCATGAATTTGTAAACCCACATAAAGAAAAGTCTTTTCTTGAAAAATTGGCCTTAAATGCTTTTGAGTTAAAAGATTTATTTGACCATCAACACTGCTACTTATTAAAAGCAAAGCAAAACAAAACAAACAAGAACCTCTTCAGTGTTGATACAGCTGTGACACTCAGTCTTCCTACCATGTCAGTAAGAAACACCTCTCCTGGAATCCTGTCATTGGATGGGCATGAGGCGTCCAACTGAACTTTGTTTTTTTGCTTCACATCAAATGTTTACTTGTGTTTGAAACAATAACAACTCTAATCCATTCAGTTGCTATTTGTGACTGGTGATGGAAAAGATCCATCCTTTGCTGGAGGAGAAATATATTTGAAGCAAATAAGCACAAATGGTAGTAGAGAAAATGATTTGCACACTGACAGAGGAATTGCCAACGTGAAGAACAGAGCGTTTGGTGTGGGCAGGGGTATCGTTATCGTACTCATCCAAACACCATTGGCACAAAAGTTTCACTCTTTTTCTCTGGCAAGGCATTCTGCTCAGACTTTTAACACAATATGGCTAGCAAAGTATAATAGTCATTTCCTGAAAAATGGAAAGCCATCTCTAATCTGATAAAATGATGGATCATTCAGGTGCCAAAATGATCAAAGGCATCAGTCCTGCCCCATCTTAAACCTTACACATGCCTGAATAGAGTATCTGCCTTACATTTGGGAGATTTTCCTTGTTTTTATTTTTCACTTTCACGTTCTTCTATTCGGTTGAAATGCATAGCGTGATTTCATTAATTGTTTTCTGAATGTTTCATGTCTACCGTCCCCTTCCTTTTATGTCACCTCACCTTAATTTAGATGAAGTCTGAGTGGGTCTTTCTGTGCTCTGCCAGATGGATGAACATACCCGGTGCATGATGAACATTCCTTAGATCATATACGAATTATCCTGTCAAAATACCTTTCTGAATCTGTTGTTGCCACTTCGAACATTTCCCTGGGGATTTCAACTGGACGTAAGCAACAGATTTGCATCTACTTTTAAATCACTGGAGAACGGAGGGCTGAATGTCCTTTTCCAATAGTGTTTTTGTAATTATGGCTTCTGTTTGCGGGTTGGGGGAATGGTTAGGAATCCCCCAAATACCCTTAATAAGCAGGTTCGCTAAAATAGTGCCACGCCACCCCCTTACCCCAAAGATTCCGACAGTGTAGCACTGATTGCCAAGCACCTGCTCATCTGTGGTTGTGTGTGTTCCTGTCAACACCAGATCACACACCCACACTGTGTTGAAAACCACCCAGCACAAACCGTGTTTCCCCCAACAGAAAGCTCATCTTGCTCCATCTTCGGGCATTTAAAGAACAAAGAGAGACAATTTTCATTTTGAATTTTTCAAATGTGTTACCACACATTTCAATTTTAGCCTTCAAACATTATTCTGTGGGAGTAAGATGGAAAACGGTACAAATACTTAAAGCACAAACAAGCACTAGTGGCAACTCCCTCAGAGGGTGGTGGGACTGCTGGTGTCAATTCATCCATCTGGGCATCTCAAGGGCAGATTCTCACCTGAGACCCCAAGAGAGAAAGTGTCACAGAACCTGACAGACGGCTTAGTGCAGCTTTCCAGCAATTTGCAGGCTGGCTGTCTCAGGTGTGTGCCAAGGATCTGAGAAAGGTCAAGCGATAGTCTAACATGGAATAACGATTCATGGCAGATTGGTTTGTATGTAACATGCCAATCGGTGATGTTGGTGAGGAGGCTGGCATTTCCTTGGCAGGGCTTCTTTTCTTTCGCCAATACAGACTAGAGCAGTTTGGAATAGGTGCAGGCCAGAATACTCTCATCCCTAGAAAAGATGAATAGAGAGGTCTTTCTCTTGTGATTGTTAAATCACACAAATAATGAAAGGCTCAGATGCCTTCACTTTTTATTTCCTAAGCTCCCAAAATATTTGCTTTCTTTCACTTTTTAGCTAAAATTGTAAATGTTGAAAAAAGTCTGGCTACCTTACAATCTTATGTCATGAAATAAAAAATATATAATATATGCCCAAATCAAGGTGAATATTACTTATAAACATCCTACTCAGGAAAGTTTCAAAGATCCTCCAAACACAAAACTGTTCCATGACAGCAAAATGAATACAATAAAGCAATGGCCAAGAAAGTGCATAAAGGATAATTTAGGTAGCATAGCACTAAATATCATCTATTGGCCTGCTAAGTACAAGGTCAGCTGTTTGAAATCCCCAGCTGCTCCGCAGGAGGACAAGGCTTTCTACTCCCTAAAGAGATAGAATCTCAGAAACTCATGGAGGCACTTCTACCCTGTCCTGTAAGGTTCTCTATGAGTTGGCAGTGACTGGATAGCAGTGACTGTTTTGTTTTATACCATGCTAACCTAGCTTGTTCCTTTGATCTTGACCACCAGCATAGACATTATCTACCACTATAACACAGCGACATATTGGTAACACCAAGTGAACCATGTCTTCCAGTAGAGTATCCTACCATATTGACCTAATCTCTTGGGATGGTCTCTTTTTGGATCCAGCTACCATGCTCTAAGGAAATGTTGACTGTCCTACTATGGGGAGAGGCCAATGGGAGATCCTGAAGATGAGACAGGATGTGGTCAAAGACACCAGGTGGAAGAGGACCAAGGTTCTCTTGCTAAGCTCCCATATAAAGGGAACTGTACGTATATGACATCACTTCAAACAGAAAATGAAAACCAAACATAGTTCCATTAAGTCAACACCAACTCATAGCAACTCTCTAGGACAGGGCGGAACCGTCCCTGTGAGTTTCCAAGACTGTAACACTTTATGGGAGTTGAAAGACCCTACTCTCTTCCTCAGAGCAGCTGGTGGTGTTGAACAGCAGACCTTGTGGCTCACAGCCCAACATGTAGTCGCTATGCCATCAAAGACCTTTACTTCAGGCAGAGGGGTGGCTATGTCATGAGACAAATAATTCGCCATTATTTTTAGCAACTTTATCTCTTGCTACTTGTTATGCAGGAAGAGGTCATTGAAATAGTTACTTAATATGTACCTTTGTTCTAAGATTCTGACAGACAACTAGTCAACTTGCTAAGATATTACTCTTCCAAAGGATGTTTCACTATGTCTAATATTAACAAGTTGAACATGATAACCTCAAAGGTGCCTCCTAGCCATGAGAGGCAATTTCACCTTACACTGGATTGGAATACAAATTATAATTGTTTCAAGGACAAGTGGACCTCCTGAACTTTAGCCTTCATCACCATGAGACCAGAACTAGATGGTGCCAGACAACTATTACAGACCACACTGAAAGGGATCACAATAGAAAGCTCTGGATGGATTGAGAGAAAAATGTGAAACAAAACTCAAAATCATTAAAAAGACCAGACTCCTCTGCGCGGACCTGGCTGCTGGGATCATGACTGTCCAGGAGATCCTGTTGTCAGGCACTGAAAGTATGACGTGGAGGAGGATTTAGCATCTGCTAAACTCCTCGTTGTTGTCAGTTGCGGTTCGGCTGGCTCTGACTCCTGGGGTACCAGCTAGAGCAGAATGAAATGCGACCTTCTTCATGATCATTCTGAAGGCCGCACTGGAGTCAAACGTGACTTTGGATCCACATTCCAGGACTCCTTAATCTGTCCCCTTAATCTCAGTATATTCACCTACAAAACAAATGCTAACATTCTGGCTTCCCTGGGCAGGGGAACCCTCTTCTTTTGGAAATCAACCAAGTGGAGAGAGAGAGAGAGAGAGAGAGAGAGAGAGTTTCCTGACCCTAGCCTAGCGGTTCTCAAATTGTGGGCCGTGACCCCTTGGGGGTCAAATGACCCTTTCACAGGGGTCACCCAATTCATAACTGTAGCAAAATCACAGGGATGAAGTAGCAACAAAAATAATTTTATGGTTGGGGGGGGGGGTCACCACAACATGAGGAACCGTATTACAGGACCGCAACATTATGAAGGTTGAGAACTACTGCCCTAGCCCATCCATGGTCAAAGTTACCTGGTTCTGGATTGAATCCATAATCTGTGAAGATCAATCCAAGTTCTTCCCTGGGATCTGTTATCATTGGAATGGAGAGAAGAACTGATCCCTCCTCTCTGACTGTGAGACCTTCCAAAGAAAACCCAGAGACAAAGCCTTCCCTGGTAAATATCCAGGCCCTGCTCTGAATTTTCCTCAATTTCTGTTCAACTGTCAAAAAGGAAAATTAAAATAATGGACATCTTTTAAAAATAAAACACCAGACTCACTGATCTAATAGAGAACAGTGTAACCAAGTCTTGAGATAAGCAAGACAATACTCACTTGCATAGAGTCAATGCTGATCCATGGCAACCCCCTGTGGGTTCCCAACACTGAAACTGTTTATGGTAATAGAAAGACCATTCTCTTGCCCACAGAGCTGCTGATGGTTTTCAACTGCTAACCATGGGGGTGGTGGGGCAGGGGGTGATCACAGCCAACTGTATACCACTCCACCCTCAGGACTCCATGACCAAATGGCAACCAGGTATTTAATCTTGGTGGCTGGAACTGACCCATCCCCATGGTTCAAGTTTTAACTAAACAACAGACATGCCTACAAGGTAAACAATTACACCAGGGAGGTACAAACTCCTCATATAATCAACTATAGGAGATACAAAGGACCCCGTTTTCCTGGAGATAAAGTTCCAAAGCAGGAAAGGACAGGACTAAAGACAAAGTGACAAGCGGGGAAGAGGAAGTGAGAAGCATGCTGTTAGAATGTGGGGATTGCAATCAAAGTCATAAAACAAGTGGGGGGGGGGGGCAGAAAGAGGAGCTGCTACCAAGGCCTCAGTAGAAAGCAAATGTATAGAAAATAATGTTAGCCACATATGTACAAATATGCTTGATACAATTGATGTATGGATTGTTACAAGAGATGTAAGAGTCCCCAATAAAATGATCTTTTAATAAAAATATAAAATAAAATAAGATGTGTGTCACTTGACTGAAAACCTAATTTGTTCTATAAAACTTTACCAAATCACAACAGAAAAGTCATAAGATACATACAATAATAATTACTTTAAAATTTTCTAGTGCCTCGTTTAAAACAACAAATTATGTAGCATTACATGTATGTTTTAAAATTTTATGTGGTAGTCATGCTGTTAATACAAATCCACCAGATAACAAAATATTCTTTTTGAAAAAAAACGCCTTATCATAGAAATTGTTGATGCAGATTCTCCAGCTCTGTATTATGTATATTCTTAAGGAAAAAAAGATACAATTGTTTGGTAAAGTGATTACACAATATAATGGGATGAACGCTTTTGAAAAGGGCTGAGATTTGCTACTGTAAGCTCATTCTATCACTTAGAAATAAAAGGAAATTTATATATTTATTATTTTGTGTATATGGAAATAAATGTACATGAAATTTAAATATATGGAAACTCCATATAAAACTCTGTGTGTGTGTGCATGCGTGTGTGTGTTTAAACTCAAAGAGCAGTTCTACATTGTCCAATAAGGTTTTATGTGGCGACACGGACATGATGGCAATGAATGGATTTACATACATATATAGAGACTAGGCTTCAACCCATGTGCCAAGACATGAATACAACATACCAGCATGAACCAGGGAACCAATAGAGAGGTCTGTGAGACTGGCCCCAAACCTGACTACGTGGACACCCCTTCTCCCCCTCAAAAGAATGCACTTCAAAGGACAGCACTGGGACTACAGCTTGGGGAGAGGGGCCCATCTGATTACAGCACACAGGATAAATGGAAAAGCATGGAGAGGTTGGAGAGGACATTCTGGTCTACCAGCCCTGAGGACGCTATTCCTGCTCGGAGCAGACAATGCATAGAAAGGACCATAGGGCTGGCCCCACCACAAGACATGACTTGCCTCACTAAACCATAACACTGGTTTAAGGGGGACAATACTGGAGACACAGTGTGGGAATTGTGCACAATGAGACCCCATCACACAGGGTCAAAACACTAAGAGCATGCAAAAGAGCAGCTGGGATCAGGATGAAGGCCAGCGGGGGCGGTTCTACTATGTCAGGTGGGGTTGCTATGATTCAAAACCAACTCAGAGCAGTTAAGAACAATAATTTCACTTTCATTAATATTGTTACTCTCAACGCTTGACTATTTATATACAAATATAACTCCCTTGATGCTGATTTATGTAGATAAGCTATTGAAACGATGATTTGCATTCAATCTGAGAAAAACTCTATTGAGACTCTATTAAGAATCAGGATGAACACATTTCTTGAGGGACTACGTCCCTAGGCTCATTCTGGGGAGTCAGGATCACAGTCTGGGGGACACCAAGGTCGATTAGCATGGCATAGTTCACAAACACAAAGTTCTATATCCAGCTTGGGTGAGTGCCTCCTGGGACGGGAAATATAATGCCGCCCAGCTAAGGTTGGAGCCTTCGTCTCCCCCGTTTGGAGGAAAGGAAAGTGGTGAAAATCAAGAGATATGCACCAACAATTAGTCCCATGTGCTAATAGACTACTTGGACATCATCGTTACGATCTTGCAAGGAGAAGAACTACATGGTGACCAGCGACCATTACTAACTGCTCTTCCAGAGTCACACTGCAAGCTTCCAGACACAGTGGGCGGAAATGTGAAAGAAACCTGAAACTCATAAAAGAGACCAGGTTGGCTGGTTGGAAAAAACCCAATGGGGACCCTGAGATTATGGCCCTTCGTCACTCTTCAGGTCTAGAACTCAACTCTCACCTGTGGGACAAATAAATCAGTCAAAGTCAACCGAGTGGGAGTGAAACGCTAGGATTTCCCCACCATCAAAGTTCACGGGCCTTAGAAAAGGAGGCGTGGAAACCAGAAACGCCCTCATGGTGGGGGCGCATTGAGAGGCCTGCAATGGATGAGGGGGTGCCAAATCCATAGGACTTGTTGCATGTGAAATGGATGTTCTGCTCTATAAATAAACCCATGTCTTGTTCACAGGCCCCGTTTGCAAAGCCCCCCTGTGGAGTAGGCTCCAGTGAACACCCTCTGATCACTGACCAGAGACTAGTCTTCCTGTCAGTGCATGGGAAAATGCATGGTTCTAGACATGATGATGGCAACAAATGTACAAATGTGCCTGACACAATGGACGGATGGGTGGATTGTGATGAGAGTTGTATGAGCCCCCAATAAAGTGATTTTTTAATTTAACACCTTAGCATTTGATCTCCTTTTTGACTCATTTAAAATTAGTTCTATTTTTATTATTTTCTGCTTTCTTTTCTACTGAGGTTTTTCTTAGTTTTCTTTTGTTACTGATTTTTGTTTTGTTTGTGTGTATATCTATATATATATTCTGTATATGGAATACAGAATATCTATGAAGACAACAATGAAGACAACCACTGAATTAATAGTCCCTCAGGGGGATGGCAAGGGGAGGTTGGGAGAAATAGGAAGGGAGAAACAATGAGTACAAGAAAGAAGACCTTCTAAAATGGACTGTAGTGATGTTTGCACAACTCTGTTCGATGTACTTGAACTACTGAATTGTATGACATGAGAATTATATGTCAATCAAACTGGTTTTACAAAGTAAAATAATGTGAGTGGCAACATGTCGTTTTGACCACAGAAACTAAGGTGATGCTCAAAGCCAACTCAATTGTCTTATAGGGTGGAGAGGGAGCATGTCATTGGACACATAAGTGCCTAATGGAATGACTGGTGACTCTAACCTGGAAGCATCCTTTGACTACAATACTGAGGTCCTGTGACTATACATTTTTTCAAGTAAGGATAAATATATTACATTTATGTATATTAAAATTATTTGACTCTACAGATGTAAATCAAATGCTAAATATATAGTTTATATAATTATTTGTGAACATTTTAATCATATTATGATAAATCTATTTCTCAAAAGTGTATACCTACTCTTCAACCATAGAACCAAAAAGGAGCATGGACTATCAACTAGGGGATCTGGAGACTGCCCCTATTTACATATATGCTCTATTAGCTATCACACCCATGACCTTGGGAAAGTTGTTTTAACTTCTATGTGCCTCAGTTTCTCTGTCTAAAATTGAGACACTCATGACCATCCCTACCTCATAAGTTATAATGACCGAGTGAATGGACAGAAATAAATCACATAACTATCCTGCTACCAAGAAATATGCAATCATTGTTACTCATAGTGGTCATTTATTTATTTGATATTGTTTTTAAATCTATCATGGGACTAATGAGCATCTACATTGATTCTACAAAATATACAAGACCCCTTCCACATCTTCCGAGATTCAACCTGGAGACACCTTTGGAAGAAGGTCAGCATGTGTGTAAGTCTCACAAGGATGGTTTGTGAAGGGTGACTGAGCTGAGATGGACACGATAGCCACTGTGTAGTCTTTGAAAATATAAAGCTACAGATAGGTCAGTGACTGTAATATAGGCAGTACATTTTAAATTCAAACTGAAAATTAAGTTTTTAAAATGTCTAAAAAATTTAGCTCTTGCCTTATCGCCCAAGTAAAAATAAGTAAAACATCAAAATAATAATGTTTTGCTCTTTCTAACAGAATGTACACAATCTGAAAATAGCAGACATATTTAATAAACAGTGTCCAACTATAAAGGTATGTATGTGTACACACACAAAAAAAATCCTGTCACTGAGTAGATTCTGACTCATCGACAATAAAGTAGAATAGTCCCGTAGGTTGACAAGGAGGGTGATATTTAGGGGACAAACAGCCCCATCAGTCTCCATCAGAACAACTGGTGGATTTGAATCACACATCTTTAGTTAGCACGCAAAGTTCAAGCCTCAGCACCATGGGGACACACACATACAATTCTAAAACATGTTTAGGGTCTGTTTCAGGGATATCCACTCTGTTACTAATTCTGAGCCCCATTCTGGCTCATGGTGTATGCACAGAAACTATTTGCGGAGAATTTGAAACGATGAGGCAAAGGGTAATGTAACAAATCATGGATAAGGAATGTTTGGCTTGATTATTCAGTGGGAGTTGTGATGTGGCTTAATGAGCTATCCACCTTTCATTAGGACTCCGAAAGGGGTTGGGCTGTCATTTATGGAGTTATATCATTCTAAAATTAATGTACTGCTCTCTATCAGTTTTAAAGATTGCTATCACAGGTTTAGTGCAGAATTCATTTTTAATAATCTCCTTAAAAATCACTAAAAGTATCACCCCACCATGTAATTTGTTTCTTTTACACTGATGGCCCCCCTGCTGCTTAAAACTAATTGCTTTTTCCCATGATTTTAAGGTCAGAATCAGCAGAATGAATGTGGAGGCAGCATAACTGAGGGCCACAGCCCTTTCGCATCATGTGCGGGCACAATGCTGGGTGAAGGTCTCCTTTAGAAATGGACCAAAGACACTGACGTCCTTGCCACTCCAGGCAAACCGGTGATGGCTGACAGTAGCCCTCGAAGGTTCAATAAACATTGGTCTTGGTGTTTATTTGCATTTCCCTGGAAAAGAGCTGAGAAATCACATTCTTTATTTTAAATTCAATAATTTAGATCTGCACTTGGGGAGCCTCCTTGTCTGCATCCAGGTGGAGTTTTGGTGGGGATATCCATTCCTTTGTCATCTATCGAATTGAATAACCTTCTTTCAAGATGGCAAAGTAAGTTCCAAAGTTGAGCAGTCTCTTCACCTCTCCCGAATACTGACACATCAAAGAGCCCAAACAACCTAGTGTCCACATCACTCCATCGGTCACCAAGTACTTCTTGAATGACTAGAAGTGCATGTAAAAGCATGACACGTTCTCCACAGGTGTATGTGAGAAGTGCAGCAGATAGGTGAGCGATAGCTACACAATTTTCACAGTGTGCTCAGCAAGAAACATTGAGACAGGCCGCATGTGAATGGGTGTGTGTGATTGGGTTCATACTCTATCCAATTATCATACCCCATCCAACTTATAATTAGTACACTTTGTCCATCTCCCACTTTAGCCAGGATACATGACCACTGCATGTCTTTCAAGTGACATGTTATCAAAGATCAGTCACACTCATGAAAATAATATGCTCTAATTTGCCTCCAGACCAAGACAAATGGATAGAATATTGGTGGATTTGAAATATTAGTAGAGAAATACAATGTTCTTTCCTTAGAGACATTTAAGCTGAAATAGCACTTCAGAGAACGTTTGCAGAACCCTGGATCCTGAGAGACAGCACAGAGGTTCCCGAAAATGTACACTGAAACAGCAACTGACCCCTTCATTATAGTCTAACCCCTCGGCAGCAGAACTCTTTTTAAAATCCATGAAAATGTCTGCTTGGGCCCTGGCATTTAAAACACATTTTAAAAATATAAACTCTAAGCCCATCCAACAAATCTATTACCATGGTTATCGTGGTTTTAACTCTAGACACAAATGCTTGTTCAGTTGATGCTTTAACTTTTATTCCCTGTTTCATTATCCTTCATTAATATGCAGAGTAGATAAGGGGACAGTCTACATTTACAACTTTATAACCATTCCCCATTTGAAGACCAATCTCTTATTTACCAGTTAGTATAAGTATCTCTTACTCTCACATTTTGAGCATATACATCTTTTCCAGTACAGATTTGGGAGGGATCAGCTAACTGAAGCATTCACTTGGCACACTGCTGATAGATGCCATCAAGCTGTCCTTGACTCAGGGTGACAGCATCTGAGTTGAAATGCCCTGTAAGCTTTTCCTGGCTGGAATCTTTATAGGGGCGACTGCTCAGGGATTTCTACTCCTGAGCCGCTGGGCTTGTTGGCACCAGCCTCATGCTTTAGCTGCTGAGTTCTTATCCGTTTGCACCACTGGGGCCCTTAGAACCTTATACATCTGCTTCCTTTAGGGAATCAAAGGGGAGATTATCATGGAGGGTTGATCTTGACCAAGCAGGCCATACTAATTATACTACCCAGAGCACTTCGGGGCAGTAGGGAGCATTAGGAGGAAAGAATATCAAAAGAAAATTCAAATGCAGGCAGTTATGTCATTCCTCCAAGTGGCTGGCAAAAAATACTTGCGACTCTGAAAACCAAAATCAATTGATTATTCTGAATAATACACACAACAGACACGTATATTCTCTCTGAGTATACATATATATATAAATATACACACACATATATATTTACACTGTATGTTTTCAGGTAAAACATGCTTAAAGTGTTGGGCTGCTAACTAAAAGGTTAGCAGTTCAAACCCACCATCAGCTCCATGAAAGACGTACAGTCTCAGAAACCCTATGCCACACTTCTATCCTGTCCTGTAGCTATTAGTTGAGTGCAGTGTCAGTGAGTTTGGGCCTGAACATACCTGAACAAAATGTAACGCCAGATGTTCTACTAGTAGGCTTCACATCTAACAAATACTTCTTCACTAGTAAACCTAAAAGAAAATGTTCCCTGAATCATAGAATTTCAGCCATCCTTACTGCAGTCTTCACCTCTAATTGAGGGAACACAATCTCTTCAAGATTAATCATGACCGCCAGCAAATTTACTATGCTCAATACGGACAAACCAAAAAGCCAAACCCATGATCATCAAGTGAATTCCAGCAGCCCTCTAGGGCAGAGAGCTGCCCCATCTTTAGGCCAGAAGAACACCTCATCTCTTCTGACAAAGTGGCTGGTGGTTTTGAATCACTGACCTCATAGTTAGCAGTCCGACTGTAACTCCCTATGCCACCAGGGCTGCAGATGCAAGCAGCGGAGCTTGAAGTCGGACCCAGTGCTGCTCAAAGTATGGTGCCCGGGGTGGCGCCCATGTCCAGGGATGGCAGGTCTGGAATAGGGTTCGTTACACAAAGTAAGAGCAGGGACTGCAACCTTTGTGATGCCACGTCAACATTGCCATGGCAGCCAAGTGTTTGAATGTACACTTTATGAAAGTCCTCATTCGTAATGGTTTGTGGGAGGTGTGGGGGGCGGGGGGTGGGGGGAGAGTTTGGTAGTTCTATTTGGTAATTGCAAACAAACAGCGGGAAATCACCCCTTTTGACAACAGGCGAGTGATCCTTTTACAATATTCACAGGCTCTTCTCTTGTAGCCTACGCATGCTGAAAATACATAATCCATAGAGAAGAAAGATGAGGTCGCGTCTATCATTCTGCAGAAGGAACCTAAACACAATTCAAATGTCTATTACACGGTAGTTTTAAGAGGGAGAAGGGACTGATCACTGGCAGTTTAGGAATTACCTAACACTTGCCTGTGGGTTGGTGGTATGCTTTTTGAAAGTTGTCTATTATTGATTAAGGAGCCCAGATGGCACAGTGGATTATGGGGTGGGCTGCTAATCACAGGGTCAGTGGTTTGGATCCACTAGCCACCTCAGTAGGTGTAGCTTTCTGCTGTATTAGATATTTCCAACCACAGGAACCCTTGGGAGCAAGTCTGTCCTGTGCCCTACAAGGTCGTGGTGAGAGGAATCAATGGGCGGGCCGTGGGTTATTTTCTTACGCTAAAAGCAGGGAGAAGGAATTTGTCTCTTTACTAAAAAAGAGCCACGGTTTCACCTCTGTAGTCATTTTAACATAGCCAAAGAGGAGAGAACTAGAAATACTTGTTTTTCCTAAATTTCAATGACAATTCTTTACTCTACTTCACCATCTTCTCTCCAGAAAGTTCCCAGGCATCACACTCACCTGGCTGAGTTTTCAAGAGCTCTGAAGCATTCTTCACGAAATCCCATTGTTTCCACAGTTCTCACCCTGCGTGTGAAACTGGCTAATCCTTAGAGGTTCCCTTCTTACATGTCCTCGAGTGGCTTTTCCCAGCTCAGGCCACCAGAGAGTGAAGGGGGAGAGGAAGCTGGCTACCCCATGGCGCCTGTCCCACTAACTGGGGTTGGTATGGTTGGACACTGTACAATCTTGCTTTCCTTAATCATACCTGAAAAAAATGAAACACCAGATGTTCTACTTGTTCTGCTTTAAACAACCTTCTAAACTAAGGTGAGACCAATATCTGTTGGGAAAAGGACTGTGTTCACCTATACCATGTGCACTGGTTTCCTTTGGACCTCTCCTGCACTCACATTAGAAATGGCCAGGGCTTTCCCAACCGGACAGGCATGTTTGTAATCATCTGTCACCATCTGCTATCGCCACTGTTTTCTAAGAATGATAGGAAGGTAGGGAATAGATGTCCTTTTGAAAACATTGCTCTTTCAGCTTGCTTGCTTTCTAACTCTTGAAAAGAGGTCACATCTGATTTATTTATGGTCAAAAGCTCAACCCTCTCTTCCATTTTCTTTCACAGCTTAAAACATTCAAAAGTCCTCTTACACGTTTGGTATCACTGCAGGGCTTTGCACAAATTAAATACCCCATAAATAAAGTATGAACAGTAGATAACTACTGAATGAGGTCATAGTGCCTTTGCCTGCTTCTCTTTGGACCTGCTGGGTTGATGTGTGCCAAAAACTCAAGGTTTTGATGCTTGCACCGGATTTGATTGTTTCTTTCTTTAAACCCAGCTTTAATTATCTTTGGGGTAAAGTTCGGTGCTGCAAATATTACACAGAGCAATGGCCTTCACTTTGAGAAAATTCAATTCTAAAATCAGCCCCAAATCACGAAAGATGCTATCATTTAGGATCAGTATAGAATACACAGGAGGAAGCTTCAAAATATACAGGTTTTTAACCAATTCAATTTATGCTCAAGAATACTTTGTAATCAAGTGGGAAAGTATTTCCAAGAACTCTCATAAAAGATTGATGGAGCACACTCACAGCCATCCATGTTAGCAAAAGACTGTCAAAGCATATTTCACAACTACTCGATAATTTTACTCATATTTGGGGGCTTTGATGTTTTAAAACGTACATCACTACCTAACTCACACAAGAAACATTTATTGAATACAAACTCTGCAGGGAATACAAAAACAAAAAAGAAACAATATAGTGCATTGTACAATTTATTGACATATTTTGACTTATTCTTAAGACAGGCGATTGAGCTGGTTGTGTATTTAGCATAATGTATGGTCCTACGGGTGCTCCCAGTACTACTTTGGGGTCTCAGTTAACGGCAAGCTGTTTTCCCATTAGAGTATGTTTCTTATACACATGCCCCCAACAATCTAAAGACTACAGTATTTACCTGTTTTGTTTTGTGTTTATTCCTCAATATGTCATCAAGGACTTTGTCTGTCACTGACAGTGTAAAAAGCCAGTACTACAAAATACAATAAAGACTACCGAATGTGGAAACCCTTTCATGTCTCCACAACTAACACACAATCAGAGCATAGGGGTGAGTGTGTGTATGTGTGTTTTGTTATCTAAATTACAGTATAAGCAGTTTCATCAACACTCTTGATGTTTAAAATGCTCTGCTCTGGGGGAGCTTGTTGAAAACAGTCTCTCTTTCATTTGAGGCAATTTTCTGTTTATCACTTTAAAAAAATTCAATGTTGCACTCATGTCTCTGAGATAGAAAATACGTATAGCAGCTGCCTGGATCCTGAGGAGGACCAACTCTCAGCACTAGCATTGGTCTCTAAAGGGAAATTCTGTTTTAAACAAAGTTCAAAAGAGATTAAGTTCAAATTTAGTTTTGCTTATAAGGAAGAAAGATATTTGTTTGTTTCCAAATCATCGCATCAGGACATAATTCAGATTTCATACCATTCAATAGTGCGGTAATAGAAAGCAGGGTTGAACAAGGGCAGATTTCTGTCTCTAATCTTCATTCAGTGTTTCCCACTGATGTCACTCTATAGATCTCTGTTTTTTTATGGTCTAAAATGATTATGATTGTTTAAATAAAAAGAAGCCCTGGTCTGGCTGTATCCCCTCTCTTTACAATACCTCCTGGGTTTAAATAAGCAACAGTAATAGCACATTTGCTTCTTGTCCCAATGAGGGGATTGCGTAGCTTCTCACAAGTCCCCTTGTTCTGAGACATTCACCCATCTGACACAGGCCATCCTGAAAATGCAAAGACAGCAAATCCAGAAAGCCTGAACTAGTTAGTTTGCATGATTCTTTATTAGAGGGACACAGAACGGTTTGTCATTTCATTTTACTGATTGGTGGCATCTCACTAAATATTTTTTTGTGCCCAGAGTAAAAGATATTGCAGGATTTTTAAAACGTTGACTGATAGACCAGAGACTAGTATACGTATTTAACAACTGGTTTACATTTAAGTATTTGATTTATTTTCTCATTGTGTGTCTTGTTCCTTCTCTTTCCTTTCTTTCTTCCTTCCTTTTTCTTCTTTCTTTTCTTTCCTTCCTCCCCTTTCTTTCTTAGCAATCCCTTATTGCAATTGTTTTTAAGAGCCCTGCTGATATAGGGGCTACACATGGAGTTGGTAACGCCAATGTCTGCAGTTTCCACCCATGAGTCACTGAAGAAAAAGGTGAGGCTCCTCCTTCCATAAGGATTAAAGTCTCAGGAATCCACAGGGGAGTTCAACTCGGTCCTAGATGGGCGCTATGAGTTGGAATCGACCTTATGACAGTGACTTCGCTTTGGTGAAAAATGTAATTTCAGTTTGTTTTTGATTGTATTCATGGCACACTAAACATACTGAAGGGCTTCATCCTCCTTGCATTTAAGGAGGACCCAGTGAGAGGTGGTCAGGAATAGGTAGGACGGCCGGTCTAGGCACAATCCCTTCTGTGAGGTTTATAATTCGCCCACTATGCTTGTGGCTCTAATCCCATTGTTGATTAAATCCTCCGCTATCCCAATGGAGAGGACGAAGGAAGGATGAAGTCTCGACTTTAGTAGAGGGTATGAACCAAGTCACACACTTTGTTTTCTTAGGGATACGGTCAACTGAGAGACAAAAACCACACCTTCATCAAAGCCCCTCTCCTGTGTAGCAAAGCCATCTTGGCCCGAGAGATGGCCAATGGAAGAGACTGTTCCAAATCGATTTCTGAGAAGGTGGAGGCCTAGGCCGGAGGCCCCAGAGACTGTGGCACAGGTACTCAGGGGAGCAGCACTTGGATTCTGTGTCACCTTCTCTTCAGCGGGGCTGTGAGACAGAGCAGGGCAACAGGCAACCTGACTTCTTGACCCCCATGGCGAAGCCAAGAGATCACGTGGCTGAGAGGGTGATGACCAGGAAGAGGCTCAGCTGCTGGCAGAGAGGGTGCTGCTGTGGATCAATGACTCTATCCTTCCTGTGTACTGATCCTGACCTGTGTTAACCTGTTCAGTTCCCTAATTCCCAATTGTGAGTATTATCTATGAGTTCTGTGTGGTCATTGCAATGAATTACTGAGCCCAGCATAGAAGTAGGATGCCAGGGGGAAAAGGGTGGTTGTCAGACCAGGTAAAGAAGATGGAGGATTGAGGTATCGCTGACCTCTGGCTTGTGACAACAGGGAACCCAGAGAAGGTCAGATATGGTCACCTCCTGTACACCAGGACCCCATGATGTTACTGGAATGCAGCGTAATGAAGGTTATCATCCTTTCTTGAAATACATTCTGTTATCTCTCTTTGCTCCCCACCTCCACCACTCTGAAGTGGAGGAGTGGCTTTCTTACCCATTCTGTGGAGCTACACCCCTGGCATTTAGTCAATTGTGACTCATACCTAGCCTAACTTCATGGCAAACCGGAAGTTGCCACACAAAAAAGACAGACTAAAATACCTAATAGATATCGATGCAAAAATCCTCCACAAAATACTGACAACTCACATCTAAAAGCAGAGTAAAAGATTCTACACTGTGAATTTGTGAGATTTATCCTAGGAGTGAGTGGTTCCATTTCAGAAAAAGGCAAAGCAACACCAAAAATAACTATTGTGGCAGGTTCACATAATCTTCTGCGACCTTGAGGATGCGCGGAACACCTGTCTTCCTCCCTGGAGGCAGGACACACACTCTCTGCTTCACATCCCCATTGACAAGCCACATAGAGCCATGCTGATGGTGCCAGAGCCCTGGTAATGAACGAGCCACGTGGAGACCCACACCAGGGCTAAGTTGCTTCCACCACCACTGGATCCACCACCGGCCTGTGATCTTCCTACACTCAGCATCAATGCATGTGCTGTGTGAGTCCAAGAGGAATTTATGGACTAGTATCAGACATATGAGCTAATACTTCACGTATGAACTGGATCTGGCCTGGGCAGGGATTTTTGCTTTATAGACAATTGCTCTTTGATATAAAGCTCTCTTTCACGCATATGAGTGTCATTGGATTTGTTCCTCTAGTCAACCCGGTCTAATACAACAATTAATACAGTGCACCACATTAGTATATCAAAGGGAAAAAATCACAAAATAGATCATCAAAATAGATGTTAAAAAAGTATTTCACAAAATCCAAAACGTTTTCATCTGAAAAACACTCAACAAACTAGGAATTCAAGGGAAATGTTTCAACATATTATAAGGCATTTACGGAAATCTGAGAGCTAAAATCCTTCTCAGTGAAGAAAGAAAGTTTTGTGTGGCGTGCCCACTCTCACACCTGTTATTCAGTATTGTATTGGAAGTCTGAGCCAAAATAATTAGGTAAGAAAAAAAATAAAATTCAGGAAGGAAGAAGTATAACTCTCCTTTTTTTGAAACTGACATTATCCTGTGTATAGAACAGGCCAACGAATCCACAGAAAGTTACTAGAGCTAATAAATGAATTCAGCAACGTGCCAGAGCCCAAGGTCAACGTAAAAACCTCTTTGGGTTTCTATACGCCAGCGCAGAGAAAGCTGGAAGGAAATTGGGAAAACATTTATAATGTCATCTAAAAGCCTTATGTAACTAGAGTAAAAGATCGCACACTGAACACTATAAAATATTATCAAAAGAAATTAAAGGAGACCTAAAGAAATTTTAAAATCTTAAAGAAATTAAAAAGTATTCATATGTATAGACTTAAGATTGCTAAAATGTTTACAGATACCTTGACATGGTTAAGATGCCAATACTGACAAAAGCCAGCTAGAGATTCGATGCAATTGCCTAACATAATATCAATAGCCTTAGTGTCTAGAAATGGGAAAGAGAGATAACAGAATGTATTTCAAGAAAGGTCCTTACAGGACGGGGTAGATGCGCCCCCATGGGTTTCTCCGACTGCACTCTTGACAATGGTCACGATACCTGATGTTGAAGGAATCTGAGCATGATGCCTGTGAGTTTCTGCAGCTATTTTGAGACGTTGAGTCAAATCGATGTGTTTATCTGAACAGTTTGAGCAGCTTTGCAGGCCTGGGAGCTTTTCTTGAGCATCTTTTATAAAATACAGATGTCTGCATATGTGAGGTTTCCAAGAGACAGCATTTCCCCCTTCTTGTTTATATTTAAGATCATTTATTTCTAAGCCCCAATGTTCAACTGAATGGACACTGAGTCCACACATGCAAGAAAGTTGCCTTTGTGAGGACTACCTTCAAATACAAGCTCTCAGTGCCTAAGCTACCCTTGGTGTGAGTCTGAGATGAAGACCGATACAGGTGCACAGGTGTGTGTGTGTGTGTGTGTGTGTGTGCGCACGCAGACCCACAGTGGTTTGCTTTTGTTCTAAGCGATTCTACCCTATGTTGGAAAAGGAATAACACTTCAGGGGACAATGAAAGAGAAGTGATAGACGGAGGAGAGGACAAGACAGAAAGAAGTGGGTTTCCGACGCTGGTGTCCAGCCAGTGCGCCCGCCTCGCCATAGCAGCCCCAGAAAAGGAACACCTCTCTGGAGACTGCAAGGTGACTTCCACCCCAACAAACATTCCCCACACGCACAGCGGGAACCTGTAAGAACGACACCCAAACATCCTCCACAAAGCTGCGTGCCAAGGCCTCGATCCCACCCTGCCCCTCGGACGTGCCCAGCGTGTTGACACAGCATCAGGCAGAGAAAGACGCGCACTGGGTAAGATTCTGGGGCCGCGCTTGCCTGTTGGCAGCACACGAAGGGCTTGGAGGGCGGGCGTCTTTGAGAGACGGAACCCACCGCTTTCCTGTGCAGCCATCGTGACCGCGTGGCCGCAGTCCTGTCACCAGCGGTCCATGAGGACCGGGGCCATGTGCGCCAGCTGAAATCCTGCCAACAGGGAAGGTCGGAGGAAACCATAAGTCACTGGGATCAAAACAGCATTCCAGCTTGCCCCTCTGAGAGGTGGCTATTCTTATCTGTGACTGCTGGTCTTCACCCGGACCGCTGCCACATGGCTCTGGGAAGAGCCGTTTCTGAGATTATTCGCTTCAGAGCCTCCTCTGGGCTGAGCACATCATTCATCCAGGTGCGCCTTCACCTTGTTCAACACTCACCCCGCAACCAGAGTGAAGTCAAGGAAATGGCAGGGCTGACTGAAAGAACGAAGTAAGCAGCAGGTGAGGCACCAGCGTAGCGGCCCTTGGAGCTGTCGTTTCATCTCTCGGTGCAGTCCCACGTCATCCCCCACAAGAACCGGTGGGATGGTTGGATGGAGAGCCGGTGGTGCTGAGAGATGGCTGATGAGCCTCAGGTCACTAACACATGGTGAACAGATGACAACCCAGGTGCACTGGCATCTCACTGCCTTCCACTCGCCCTAGTGGCACTGGGAGCAGCCACGTGCACGATTCTCCAAAGGCTGTGACGAAATGTCCAAGCAGTTTCCCCCCTGGTCTTCTTTCCTCAGTCATCCTGGAAGCATTTCTTTCATTTATCCTGTCACTGGTCCCAGAGCGAGGCCCTGTGGGCATGGGATATCCTGCTGGAGAGGGCGTTTGGAGGGAGGAGCTGGGAATGCCAAGTGAAGAAGGAATGGAGCAATCAGAGGAGAAAAGGGGGCCTGTGAAGGGGCATGCCTTTTCCTCAGTGATTGTCCCTCTGGGGGATAAAACCAATGTCACTCCCTCCCTCCCTCCCTCTAAAACAGGTGTGCTGGGCTGAGCAGACTGAGCGGGCATTAAAAGGAGAAAACCACTCTGCACGATAACATAGTAATTCAAGACACAAGACGGTCTTGAGTCACACACTCACCAAACAAGAACTACACTCATTTACAAAATGAATTCTGGGATGGTGACAGAGGATAAAATTTATCTTTGTCCATGAATAAGAGCCACTGAGAGACACAGACCACACTGTACGACACCGTGTTGAATTGTGTAGAATCCCTGGTAGAGCAAAGAGTAAAGCACTCGGGTGCCAGCTGAGATGTTAGCAGTTTGAATCCACCCAGAGGTGTCTCAAAAGAAACGCCTGGAGATTCACTTCCAAGTGGTCGCAGCCCTGAAAGCTCATCCCGGGCACTGAATTCATGGCCGGAGTCAAGAACCGGGAGCAATTTGGCCGCAACTTAGTTGTTTGTTGGATTCCTTATCTGTTTGTTTAAGTTGTTGTCTAAGACTATGGAACACAACATTTAGAGTAGAAACACTTCATTTATGAGGCGCAAGTTCATCACCGACCAAGTGAATCTGACGTCTGTGTATATCAGGATCCATTTAAAAGGTACCAATTGTTTGCTCTTTCATTCGCCTCTTATGAAATGATTTGGAGCACATATTGAATTTGGGTCCCTAACACATATGGGGCACAGACGTTTGGATATGAATGATGCACAATTTCATTATTAAACACTCAGCAGGCTTCAAAGACAACTGCATTTCATTAATAATAAATAATAAAAAATGAAAATGCAGTGAAATATTAACATATCAAACACCTCCTTATTGCTATTTTTATGTAAAAAATATCTTATCTTCCCATGAGATTAAGGCCCAGCATGATTGAAAGTTAGGTATTTAGTAATGAAAATAAACTCAGACGAGTCAACGAGGCAGAAACCTCGGACCCTAAGTGGTAACCTAGTTTCTCGTGGTTTAAAATCTCTTACTGAAAAACGATTTCCAACACAGGAAATTTGGAAGGAGGTAACCAGAATATCCAATATTATCTATATGGATTTCCTCCGGGCTCACTTATTGCATTTGCTCTATTTGCTGCCTAAACACATCTCAATCTAACAATGCACATATTTTAAAATGTTTCCCTCAAAATAATGAGGGTAAACTTCCCCAAAATATATAAAAATATATGACATTATGGTTATCAAATGGAGTGCAGTTAACATTTACACAATACTTTAATCTGGCATTCATACTTCAAATGTTCCATTGAACATAATAATGAGTTTAATATCATTTTTCCTCTAAGACAGGATTCTGTTATGTGGCTTTTCTCTAGATCAAAATTAGAAACGAAATTCACTGCCACTGATTTAATTCTGACACGTCACTATGCCTCTAACATCGTCTTTAATGTGACACAGGTTGCCTTTCTTTGTCCTTCATGATATGGACACATTCTAGGGGTTGTTTTTGCTTTGGGCTTTGATTAATGTTCTTTACAAGCAATCCTCAATTTACTTGGATATAAGTTCCATTCAGATGATTTCATTATAACCAATTCTGATGTACATTGAAAACTTCCCTTTTAATGGTCATTATTCTTGCAATTATAAAGTTACTAACACTTATCTTTGTCTTTGGCGATTACAAACATCACCTATAAAATTAAAGACATTTTACAATATACAAACAAAAAAGATGCACAAACCATAAACATTCAAAAATGACAGTGTAGCAAATTTGTCAGTTGCCTTAATCACCCTACTCATGGAAAGTTCTGGATCATAAGGGTTATCCCTGGGAATGAGAAGAATGCTTCTAGTCAACCAATTGATGAGAACTGTCTGTTTAGCCCTTTCTTTTCTTTTGCCGCAACATATTTTTTTGCAGCAACATCTCCCAGCTGTGCTAATCTGCCTACCGACTCCCACAAAGCAATCAGCCTTTGGGTTCATGTTGTCAGGCAACGGAAATCCCTGATTTAGTTGGGAAAACTTTTACAGCTTATCTCCTTCTCTTCCTTGATATTCCTTTCTTCTTCAGCATTTCTTTCCTCTTAAAAATCCACGAAGTCCCCATGCAACAATCCCCCTTCTTTGTGATCTATGAGTCCTTCCCCTTCCATGACATCAAGTTTAAAATCCAGTGCTCTTGTTCTTGTCATATGGATGATTTCCCCACTGATCCCTTTCATCACAGTCTCTTCATTAGATGCTTGAAGCGTGTTCATGTAACGCAGTCAAACGTTTTCCAAGTTCCCTGCATGCACTTTTCCTGTGCCATCCTCCCTGGGAGGGCCAGTATTCTGATGCAGTGAACACTATTATGACCCACCCAGAAACCATTGTAGGTGACGGAACCGCCATCTTTTACAGCTAATGCATGCATGAGTACAGTCTGCAGGGCAGGAACCCTTGAAGGGGGTGATTGGCCGAATCACTGCTAACATATAAGTCAGAGGCTCCACCTTCCTTCATACCTGGATTTAGACCACTGACGTAAGGAGGATGTCTAGGGGCAATATGGAACAATACCTGACTCTTGACTGTCCTAAGTTCAATTCCTAACTCAAATACATTGTAAGTTAGGGACTACCTGTGATTTAGTTAGCGATCATATTCCTTGTCATTAAATTTAGATCATTCATCCCTGCTGGGCCTCTGTATCGATGACACTGAGTTCTCTCAGGATATCACACTTAGAGCTAGGTGATAAGAACTTGTATCTCTGTGGGGATGCTGGTTTGGAAAACGCAAAGTGTTGCCCAGTTTCCCCCTTAGACAATGACTGTGATTTATCTTATATTCAACAAGCAACTGTAAAGAGGTGCCCTCAGAGCACACACTATCCTCTGCATAAGAATATCCACTGAGGATTCTTTCCCGTGACTTCCATACTTACCCTTGGGAAAAAAGAAAACAACCGGAAAAGCCCATCGCCCTCAAGCTGACTCTCCCTCACATCAAACCTATTTACAGCGTAGGAACGATCCTGAGTTTCCAGAGCTGCAGCCTTCGCAGAAGCAGGCAGCCTCACTTTCCTGCTCAGAGCGGCTTGTGGGTTTGACTCATCATCCTTCCCGGGAGCAAGCCAACTAGTGTCTGGCGGCGCCATCATGGTATCTCAATATGTATGCAAAAGAGAAAACAGGGGAGGAGAAAATGCACTCCACATTGAGAGAGGACACTATCACGTAGTAGGAATTCATCCACTGATTATATATTAGTCACTGGTTCTCTTGGGGTTACATTTTAATGAGTAAAATAGAGTCCATAATATCTTTTAAGAGAACGAAAATGATGACATGTGAATGTGCCTTTGAAAGTGGGATGGTATGCGCACGTACAGGGTGCTATGAAATGTAAGCATGCGCTTTAATGTTAGAGCGCTGCCATTCTAGAACAATACTGAGAAATGACACCGGGCTCTCTGGCTGTCAAAGCACTGTCACTTATTTTCACCCAGTGGAATGCTTTGAGACAGATATTAGCTCTATTTTCCACACAGGAATTGGACCATAAGCATTTCTTGGGCCTGCTGACCCACTGTTTTCCACATGCCTTTCTAACACACATTCAGATCGTATCCAGGTATTTATGGTCAAAACAGGAGCAAGTACCTAACTCTGGAGTTTGGGAATGAGTTAGCTCTAAGGACAAACACAAACAAGAAACAAAAACTTAAGCTAGTGTATGCTCAGCAGCAGGGAGTCGTGATGGCCCATGGTAACTGACTAGTTTTCCTTTTCACATTTGAATTAAAAAATAGCAATGGAGATTTAACAAGGTTCTATTCTTCCCTACAGATGTACTTTCAACCCAGCATACAACTAAACAGAGTAAGCGTGGGGAAGTGGCACTAGGGTGAGGTGGGGTGTGCGCTGGATTATACAACAAGCAGGGTACGCATGGGTTTGCTTACTAGTTTGTAATGAACAATTTCACCTGTTCCACCACACTCTGCAGCTAAGCATGGCTGGTTGTGGCCGGTCTCCCATCCCTGCAGTCTCTTCCTGCCGACCAAAAACTCTTTCAAATTTACAATCCCTGACAGGGACCCAGAACACATAGTAAACACAGGCAAGAAGAGAGTAAAAACAGTTCCAATAGAGATCCATGAAACCATGTGAAATTATTCACTGTAGATCCCCAAAACTCCAGATCAACCTCACTGCATTGAGTCCATTTCACTCATAGTGACCCTACAGGACAGGGCAGAACTGCCCCTGTGAGTCCATTTCACCTCATAGTGACCCTACAGGACAGGGCAGAACTGCCCCTGCGAGTCCATTTCACCTCATAGTGACCCTACAGGACAGGGCAGAACTGCCCCTGTGAGTCCATTTCACCTCATAGTGACCCTACAGGACAGGGCAGAACTGCCCCTGCGAGTCCATTTCACTCATAGTGACCCTATAGGACAGGGCAGAACTGCCCCTGCGAGTCCATTTCACCTCATAGTGACCCTACAGGACAGGGTAGCATTGCCCCTGCAAGTCCATTTCAACTCATAGTGACCCTGTAGGGCAGGGCAGAACTGCCCCTGAGAGTCCATTACACCTCATAGTGACCCTATAGGGCAGGGAAGAACTGCCCCTACGAGTTGCCAAGATGGTAACTCTTTATGGCAATAGAAAGCCTCACTCTCTCCTGCAGAATGACGCGTGGTTTCAAACTGCGAACCTTGCAGTGGAGCCCAATGAGCACGCCCTACACCACTGGGCTCCGTCGCTGTAGATGACAGGAGTGACTCCATACAAGAGAACTCATGCTCACCTTTCTGGGACAAGACGTTTAGCTTGCTAATTTAAAAAGTGTTCATGGCCGCTGGTATCGAAATAGAGGCATATAAGAAAAGTTTTGTTGGAGGTTTGACTGCTTAAATTAAAAAAAAATAAAAATCAGACAGAATGGACAGCAAAAGCCTGAGGCAGACTGTGCTTGAGGAGCATCAGGGAAGACACTGTAGGCACTGCGGCAGGAAGCAAGTGGGCAAAGCAGGAAAGTAACGGAAAGATCATTCAGAGAGCTGCAGGTGGAAGAAGAGGATGAGACACTGAGACTCATGGGATGGCTTTGAGAATGCGAGGTCTCATTTAAATGTTGATGTAGGATCAGTGTGATGGTGCGGGTCTAGATAGATCACGATAGGTTAACTATGCTATCAGCTGAGTACCTGTGTAATTCATCACCCATTAGTCCATCTTATGTCCCATGCCATAATACAATTAATCAATTTACTGAGTGTATGTGCTTGTGTATGTATGTGTGTGCATGCATGTATAAATTTGGGGATACCACGTGTCTTAAACTGACTAATTTTTAAGTTCTTCCATAGTAATGTTAAAAGTATCATTCCTTATACTTACTATCTTATGCTATAATTAGTTATTCATATCCTGATTATGAATTCATTGAGGAAGGTAGGCTACATAATATTCATCTTTTAATTTCCAGAATCTGAAAGAGTTTCTGGGTCACAGGATTAAGTACATGACTGTGTAACTAGAGCTGTTATATAAAGCGAGATGGGACAAATCTGCACCTATATTTTATTACATAGTTCATTGAGTTGCATTATATAGTTTACATACTATATTTTATTAAATTAAATTATATAGTTTACATACTATATTTTATTAAATTAAATACATCTATTACATGGAAAATATTCTGGCCTTTAAGGATTAAACAAAAATCCACTAGAGTTATCCGTACACACACATACATACCAAAACTCAATCCAGATCGTCTTGAGCATTTTCACTACTAAATTTTGAATCAACTAAAAGGTTACAAAAAAAGGAAAGAAAATGCTCATATTGACAATTTTAAAGGCTCAACGGTTATTTGAGACAGCATTAAAATGCAAAGTGACAGAGAGCTCAAGATACTCTCTGTTACAGTACATATTTTCACGTTAAGATTTTTTGGAATTGTATGAATCCAAGTCTCATGATTTAGAGCAAAATTATCTATCTCCTCTGAATGAAGAGACTTCATTTTACCCATCTCATTATTAACTTCCAAATACATAGCTTTGCCTTCTTATCTAGTTTTCATACATGAAACAGCAGAAGCTTACTGTTATTAAGAATATAGAAATGAGAGCTCTTACACACACACACGAAAGAAAATTTCAGCAGGGGTTGCACACCTGTATACATTAAAGTTATTATTCACAATAGCATAAATATGGGAAGAGCCTAAGTGTCCATCGTCTCACCAAAGGATAAACGAAGTGTGGTAAGCTTTTGGAACACTACACAATTATAAAAATTAGTGGAAAATCCATAAATACCTCATTGCATAGATGAATAAGGAGGACACTGTTTGAGTGAAACATGTCATGGACGAATAAGAGGGTAAGTGACAAAGCATCACTAGTCGGGTTTCTGCTCATACAAAAATAGCTTTATTCCAAAGGTACACCCTTCTGCAATTCCTGGAAGCCTGAAGACAATTCTTAGATGCAGTTGTCTCCATCTCCACAGGGTTCCTTTAAGACGAAATTCCTCAAAGAAGCCAGATCTGCGTGACCCGTAGAGACTCGAAGAACTCCTGAGGGGACTACCTTAAGATTCTCTAAGAAGTGTCTCCGGAAGTCAGCTTTCAGCCAGATAATTTGCTAGTAAAACCAAGACTACCACCCGTGAGTAATGTGCTGTTTTAAGCACTCTCCTCTATGAAAACCAACAGTTGACATTGATCCAGAAGCAAGGTGAAAAGGCAAGGAGGGGCAGGGAAGCTAGATGAACGCAAGCAGAACAAACAAAATGCAAATCCTCAGGAGGTTGAAACATGAAGAAAATAGTGACTATGTCACCAGACATGGGGTTTATAATTGCTGCCTGTGAACCCGGTTTACCGTGTACACTTTCAGCTAAAGCACAATCAAAAATATCATTTTGATTCAGTAGGACGCACGTGGTCCTTAGCTTTGGAACAAAAATTAAAAGAGCTCCACTATCTAGTTTCTTTGCAAATACCATGACATTTTGCAAAATTATACTGGCAACTATAGTAAAGCAAAGCCTGGTGTGACCTCCTTCAAGTTGGATAAAGGACACAGCGGATACTCTTCCGGTACTCTTGTCACCTACACGTGCTATTATGGATGATCACATTAAGATGCTTTGCAATATTTTCTTATGCGCTATTTAAAAAAACCATCAGAAAAATATTATGTACTAGGTCAGAGTTTGAAAGTATTAAGGAAAATACATTATAAAATAAGTAGTACATGCTATACATTCAATTCCATCTCATTTATTCAGTCATTGTGCAAATATTTATTGAGTGACCCTTATATTGCAGCCACTCGAATTAGACCTGGAATACCAGGATGAACAGAGGTCAAGTTTCCCTCAGGAGTGATACTTCCCAAATGGACGCCAGAGCAAGCAACCAGGCAAACACAAGGTAGTCTCCAATGTTGGAATACGCACTTCTGTTTGAACTTAATTTAACTTTATAATTTTGATTGTGTCTCATCTATTACTTTAAGCATGACTTTCAAAGTTATATGCATCATTTAGCTGTTAGCCACGTGTATAATGCCATTGTTCTAGATTTAAAAAAATATTTCATTTAAGTGTTTAAAGTGCTAGTATATTTGCCCCATATATATTTGTCATGTACATGTACAAAATCTACCCTTTTCTGTTTATTCCTTTATCACCAGTAGGTTTCTGTCAAAGCACTATGTCATGAAGGAAGTGGCTTCTTGGAAGTCTCTCCGTCACTCTCCAGTCTCTTACCTCCTCGGACAGAATGTTAACTTCTTAGATTCCTAAGTTACTGAACTCTTACATGCGCTAAGGGAGAGTCATTACTCCATGTTATTCATCCTACTTGAGCTCTGGTGATGTAACAGGTTATGCATTCAGCGGCTAATCACAAGGTTAGAAGTTCAAACTCATCAGCAACTGCACAGGAAGGAAATGACACTGTTGACACTTGTAAAGAGTTGGAGTATTGGAAATTCAAAAGGGGTAGTTCTAGTCTCCCCTACATGGTTACAAGGAGTCATAATAGATCAATGGCAGTGAGGATCTATTTTGTTTTTGTTTGTGTGTTTACTACGCACACAGGAAACTAGCAACTGCAATGTCAGTTTATATCTTTTTCCAATTATCTGAACTCCACTTCTCTTCTTTCAATAGAACTTTCACAAATGTCACTTGCTCTACCGCTTGCTGTCAGTCATCTTAAATAGCCTTCCTAAAAACGTTCTACAATTATAGCTAACATTATATCTACAACAATAATAGGCCTTATGATTGTATCTCTCCCCATAAACACTCACCAATCACAATCATAGGCAATTTCTTTCATACCTTTTTTTCCTCGTTGAACTCTTCTGGGCAGAGTTAGAGATAACTTTTTTGCACAAAGTCTGTATTTTTTCAGAATATTTTCTTTGATTCTTTGGTAAATTCTTAACAGGTGCTCAACCTGACTTATTACATCTGTTTCTTTTTAAGGTTACCTTTCATTTCTTCCTACTTCTTCAAACCTCTCATGAGTCGATCTCCTTTACTAGACTTGGATTTTTTTGGGGGGGTGGGTTGTTGGATGCTTTCTTTCTTCTAGTGCTCATTATTATTAGCTCCACACTTACCCACGGCCTCCCCTGCCATAGCCTTCAAGAACTACGTGTCCAGCTACTGTCTTCATGGATCACCCAATCCTGGATTTCATACAAAGAAAAACCATACAGAAAGCCCCATAATAACAAAAGACAAAGCAATTCCTTGAATAAGTGGTAATAGAACACATTTTGGCAACTATTCGGACAAAATCACATTTCCCAAGTCTATTTATTGAAGGACAATGACAGTTCATCCTGACTTTGGAAATCCCAAAGCTATCAGGAGAGGGAAAGGGTGAAGAGTTCTGCAGTTTTAAAGTTCAAAATAATAATAATATAGAGTCTCCATAGCTGTATATGCATTCAGCATGAACTTTTACAGAAAGCCATTTAAACTAAACAAAATCCTTTTTTTTTTTTTTTGGTAGCCTAGGTGGTTCCATGGGGTTTTTTAAAGCCTGACCCACGGAACCAAACCCTCAGAAGCTGGCAAACCCAAGCCGACAAGGGTCCACCACATAGAAAGGGTGAAGCGCTCACTTTCAAGAGCAGTGGTGCTCCCCTCCTCACCTCCCAGATGGCCATTACCCCTCACCGCCCCCCCCCAAGCAATATTGAAGCCACTACTAACTCAGATCTACTCTCCTCCGAATAGGTGTCCCCAAAGCCCAAGCCATGTCTGAGAAACAGAAATAAGGCATGCTCTTCCTTTCATGGATGAAAGAGGCTGCAGCCACCAAGGAGGCTGGCGAGTCATCACTGCTTTTATGTGACCTGTGATCCCAGCCAGGATCTGCCACCACCGAGACCCCGGGTCCTAGCGACACACCCGAACTGAGGGCAAAGCTCATTAATTAGCTAGACGGGAGGGGTTGGGCCAAGAGAGTAAGTAGGAAAGGCAACCCCTGGTAGTTTGACCTTGGGGTCAGAACTTATTTAAAGGGGTTCAGTCCAGAAATACATGATATCCAAGGACATTCCTTGATCTGTGTTTCCCTCAACAGTCCAGTCTCGGAGAAGACATTCATTTAGGGCTTAAATACAAAGGCATGGCAGCAAAGGCCAGCAAAATGCTGCGCTGTAAGCTAAAAAGTGGCCCCTCTCTCTTTTTATTCTTCTTAAACGTGTGGACTTGGAAACACCGTCACGGCAATCCCAAGGGCAAGGCCTTTGAGCATAGGAGGGGCAAAGGAGCTGTGCTAAGGGCAAAGAAAGGTACTGAAAAGGCACAACTAGAAAGGATAGCTATGAATCAGAGGGAGAGGAGGGACCGTGAGAACCAGCTCTTTATATAGATGCTTTACTTTCTTTTATTTCTATTGCCTAGGGGGCGCATCCAACTGATCCTACTCTTAGTATAATTCTATTTTTACTGAGGTCGACGAATCCTCCAAAAAGGATTCAGTTAAATGAAGATTTGATCCTTATTAAAGCGCTATACCCTTTCCCCAATAGGGAGATTCTATCTAATCATGTGTCTGTACGGAAGGGACAGTGTCTGCAAGCACTTACTGTGGGGGTGGGGTGGGGGTGGGGAACGGTGTCTTGTTTCAGTGGAAACATTCTACTACTACACAGATGGGGGCACAGAACAGTGTTTACTCAATGTCAAATTCTCTAATTGCATGTTTCTTAACTGTGGCCTTTCTGGAATGCAAAATTTGGAGTAAATATTGCAGTGATAAAAAAAAGATCAATCTGCTAACTCTAAACTTACACTCATGTCTTCAATGAGTCATGCATCCAGCAAATACTTACTATGCACCTGCTAGGGGACAAAGCGTGAACAAAACATAGGAATATTGGGGTCGTCCTGCAGGAGCATACATTCTAGATTTGGAGTAAGGCAATTTGACAAACAAATTGAATATATTCAATCATATAAAAACATAGTAAGCCATTTAAGCTATAGAGAAAAATTAAGCAGCGTAAGGTTTGTGGAAGGCTAGGTATAGGCTTTGGAACGGGCAGCACGAAGAGCCATGAGGATGCTGGAACTGGTGAGGATCCAAACCATGTTTGGCTGGGTTCCCTTGGGAATGGGAAGAAAGGAAATGGACGCCGGGAGTACAGATTTCTCATCTTGGGGGGGGGGGGTTTGGTTAAAAAGGAGGAGGAGTTTTTCAAATACTGGAGCAAAAGGAGTTGAAGTCATCCCCCCTACCCCCGTGACATAGGAAAATATCACTGAATCTTTGTGTGATTACAGGGGCAAACATTGGTATTGCAGAAGAGGGACCGAGTGACAGAGGCATTGCCGGACCTATTGAAGGAGGTATGAGATCCAGTGCCCCGGTGGAGGGTCACCCTCTGATGAGATCTCACTTCTTGGCCCACAATAACAGGAAGCATGAAGAATATGCTTGTGCAGGTGCTGAGCATTTGGAAACTTGGATAGGAGAAACTTGATGCTCTCTTCTGATTGCTCCTACATTCTCAATGAAATACCAAGAAACATCATCAGCTGTAGACAGAGATTGAAGTGGAAAAAGGAGAGGAAACATGCAGATTAGTGAATGAATGAATGAATGGATATGCCTGGAAAATAGAAGACTCTGGGCCTGCTACAAGAGCCCACTTGAGGTTAATAAGCATGAATTTAAAGGGAGACCAATTAGCCTAGGAAGTGTTTTTCCTCCAACTGTGCTCGCGAAAATGGGAGAGACTAGGATTTTTACAGCAGTTCAAAGGTGAACAAGAGCTTCAAGAAAATGCTGAGTGGAGGGGGGTGTCGATAGAAGTGGTTGATACATTTTCAAATAAATAAATAAAAGGCTTGGGATCAAGATCCACACCATCATGAGCTGGGAAAACAGAAAGGGCTGAGCCAAGTGTGGAAGCCTGGATTTGAGACTCGAGAGGTTTGTAGGAATTGGAAAGGACAAAGCCCAAGCTATGGCCGTTACCTGGGTGAGGGGGTTAGATCAGAAATGAGAAGTGTTGGAAAAGAAGCGATCAATGAACAGCGAGTTTAAAATAATAAAAAGCATATGATAGAATTAGGGTAGGACACATCAGACCAGAAGAGTAGTAAATAAAGGGCAGTTAGTGAGTAATATGCTTTGAAGCTATATGAGACCCAAACACTGATGTTTGCACAAACGAGGGAGAGAGGACCACGTAGAAAAGGCAATGAGAAAGACCTTCTGCCACAAGGATTGAACAGCATCCCAGTATGAGCTGACTTTTAGGAACGAGTGACTTCTGGGATATATGTACACATTGTAATTTAAGCTAGAAAATGAAAGGGAAAAAAGAAAAGATTCAAAGAAAGGTTAGGGAGGAAAGAGATTTTGTGTATTGGTTTCTTGGCATTTCTGAGGGGGGAAGAGAAGTTATGGAGTCAAAGGGAAGGGAGTAGGTTCTGGGGATTTGGGTCTGAGGGTTGACCCCACAGTCTTTGGCTTCTTGTGGTAATGGGATGGAAGATGAAGGCCTTGCAGGTAGGCATTAAAAACAACTCACATCTTCTTACCACTTACTCAGGAATACCCACTCCTGTTACATCAATATCAACTCAGAGTGACCTCTTAGGACAGAGTAAAATTGGCCCTGGGGCAAATCGGAAGCCTGGCATTTCCCCCAAGGGGTAACTGGCAGTCAAACTGCTGAACTTGTGGGTAGGAGTCCAGCTCATAATCACTACACCATGAGGGATCCACTCCAGAACAGCCCTACAAAAACCTCTGGCATCTCTTTCTCCTGGAGGAGTGTGCCTTTCCATCCATGATGTTATGAATGACAAAGGCCATTTACTAGTTGTTAATGTTAGTGTCTACACAGTCACTGAGGAGGATCTCTTATGCAGACTTTACCTTCTGGAAGCACAAAAAAGGCAGGAAGTAGGGTGTCAGAGAGGGGGAGTTTTTCTTCCCCAGCACATTCATTTTTAATCCTGGGGAGTTAGGAGATCGTATATCTCTGTGCTTCCAGAGCACTGGCTTGGACAGCTGGAATTGTGGTGACAAGGAGCGTATGCTAATACTTTTTCATTTAACCAGAACAAGGTAATCTGAGCCAACTAAAAAGCATTCCTCCCCTCCTGGCGCTCACAACATTGAGGAATGTCCGAGTCCCTTAGGAGCCAGGATGTTTGAGACAGAGTAGCCTGGGAGGCAGGAAGCTGCTTGTTGGTTTCACAGTTCCCAGCCTCTGAAATGTCCCGGTCTCTCTTCTGACTTTTATTACTCTGACTGCAGTCGCTGGGACAGCATCACACTTTCCCTATGAATACTCTGAGGTTATGAATTATCCCCAGTGATCAGGTAGACATTTGGGGACACACGTGTTCCACCATTTTACATCACTGCCCTTCCAATCTTGTCAGATGTGAGCTCACAGTTTTACCAACTCCCTGGCTTATCTCTCTTAGGGTGGACACATGTCTGCTTGCTTCTTTTGTTTGTTTTCAAAGAAGGGTGGAATTCCAGCTTCACATTTCAGTTTTTTTTTCTCATTCTAATGTTACCAACCACTTCAGGGACCTGGTTCAAACTATGAGTTGAATGCTAAGTCCTCCCCAAATATGTGTTGTGAATTTTAACCCCTGTGGGTTAAGATCTCCATTTGCAAGTAGTGTTTTCTCTATTATGGTAATGAGGTTATATCAGTGTAAAATTGTTTTCAGCCAATCGCCTTTGAGATATAAAAAGTGCAGAAGCAAGCAGGCACAGTAGGGATGGGGGGTTGGGGAGACAGGGGTCAACACCATCTGCAGCAGAGGCAGACCAGTCTCCAAACTTAGGAATTATGGTATATGAATGGTTAGCTAAGGCAATTATTTCCCACTCACTCCGAAAGTCAATGTAAAGAAAGCCTTCCCCTGGAACCAATGCCCTGAATTTGAACTCCTTGCATCCTACATTATGAGAAAATAGATTGTTCTTGGAGGCCAATGTTTTGTGGCTTTCTGTTACAACAGCACTGAGAAACTAAGACAGTAAGTATGATAGATATATGACTAAACATTTTATATGCATTATCTTATTTAAATCAAATACTTTTATAAGGCAAGTAAAAATATTGTATCCTTTTAAAGATGAAATTGTTAAAACACTTTAAATAAAGGAAACTTAGGACCTCAGATCAAATTATTGATAAGTATCAAAGCCAGATTTTGAATTTGTATACTCAGGTTGCAGGGTGCCCGGCTAGTACAAATGGTTAGTGTACTCAAATACTCAAACACTGCCTGAAAGTTTAGAGGTTTGAGTTTACCCATAATACTCTCGGAAGAAAGGGCAGTCTAACTATGTCCCCAAAAGATCAGTCACTGAAAACCTTACAAAGCCCAGTTTTATTCTGACAGTCCTGGAATTACTATAAATTAGAGTCAATTTTAGGTCAACTGGTTTTGCTAGATTTCCAAAGCCTAGTTATTCTAGTGCCTGCACTAGACTGCCAGGTACTGGGTTAGGCACTATAGAATGAAGTCAAGTATGACAAATGGCTGAAATGAGTGCAAAGTCCAACAAAGAACTATCTATTTCATTGTAACAATACCTTCCTTTCTCTTGACACCAAAGTCCCACTCCCACGTACACGTACAAGAGTTTAAGTTTGAACCACAATAATTAAACTAGCAATTTGCATTGATTTTGAGAGTATACTAGTAGACTGAAAGGAGCGCTTCCAGGCAAATCAATTCACAAGTGTCACTGAAGAAAGATTAGTATTACAAAAATAACTTTCCCCAGCCTTCCCCACCCCTCCCCCCCGCCTTAAAGGCGTAAACAGCATCAGAAAACAGTGGTAGCCCAAAGCCGTGTATCAGTAGAACAGGGAATACATTACAAATCAACTCTTCCTCCTTAAAAGTTGAGATATCCTCACAGAATAAATAGTTCCATTGAAAGTTCTATCTTTAAAAACCAAAAGAAAAGTTTTATCTTTATGATCTAGAAAAGTATCTTTCACTTATATATGGAATCAAAATGGTCATAGCTATCTTGCCAAAGGTCAGCCTTCTATTTTTAGTAACAACTTTAAAACCAAAGGCATTATATTTTAACAGAATATATCATGTGTGACATTCTCACCTCAGAGATGAGAAGTCTATATCTGGACTCTACAATATAAAGCATATGTTTGTTTTGATTTATTTACAAGGTGGTAGAGGAAAAGGGAGTGAAATAAAAACAAGACAAATTCCTAATTTAACATACTCCTTGACTGTATAATAGCATTGGGAAAATTGACTTGGAAGATCACATTATAATTTAGGTCATTGCCTCTTCAATGAAAACAACAAGCTACTTCCAGGACCTCAGTAAACATGGCCATCAACCAGTAAATGCTATTTGATCCTTGCTGTTGCTAAGAGTCAATGGAAGAACTTCTAAAGCGAAGCTTCAGAGTATTGTTATTATATATTTTTATAACCCTTCCTTTTCCTCACCCACAGTGAACAAACTTCCTACGTGAGGCAATTTAGAAAATAAAGCAACATGACAAGACCTTTTAATCGTGAGAATACAAGAAGCAGTAAGGATCAAAGAAGAAATCAATGCAGCCATTTTCCCTCTCCCTTCTCACTCCCCCTACCTCATGAACCCTTCATCATTCATAAATTATTATTATTTTTGTCATATATTTCACTGTCCGATGTCTCCCCTGCCCTGCCTGTAGATCTGTAGAGATAATAATATGCACCAAAAATCAAGTCATTGAAAGATAGGCAATGAGTGAGAACACAGCTATGACAATAAAAAGGGAAACTAATTACCCATAGAAGAATAAATTAATTAAAAGAAAAAAATTAAAAAGAAAGAAAAACCTGTAAATAGATCAAGGTCTGATTTTTTTTCTCAAGGCGTGTCCTTCAGTCAGGTCCAATGGAGTACCAAGCTTTGGCCCCAGAGTCTGTCCTTTGTACTCCCTCAGGGGCTCCCTGCTCTGCTCCCATGGTTGCTGTGTCGCAGGATATCTGTTTTCATTCACGGTCCATGAAGCAAAGTATCTACGGCAAAAATTTCTTTCCTATCAGATAATTCGTTGGTGGTTGATTTGAAACTGACGTTTCCGCGTTTTTTACTAAGACAACATGGGAACAAAATGTCTCCCAATGGTCCGTAATTTTCTTGGATGTGACTTGTTTGTGGAAGCAGCTGAACTTTTCAAGAAGTGCAACCTTCAGAATATCAGACAGGCCTCAATGATTGCCAGGTGTAATGAAATGGCCATCTAGAGGTAATATCCCCTAAGCATCATGATCTTCTATCAGAAGGGGTCCTAATTCTCCACATTCAACCAAGTTCAAGAGACAGGCATATGCCACTGGCCCTCCACTAGGATGTACAGCTCTGAACTTCTTTCAGCGAAGAGAAGAGTCCTGTTCCACAGAGAAGGTAGAACACCAAACGTAGGAGGGGACCTTCACAACCACAAACCTGAACTAACCACTGCCACCCAGGACCGCATATCTGACTCACAGCGAGAGCCCTGGGAACAAGACACACCAGCCTCCCTAACCAATAGAGCAAAGGAGAGATACAGGAGTTTAGGGTCATCAGAATGGACTAAAAGCTAGCACATTTTACATAAAGTACTGCTGGCTCTGGATTCCTGCAAAATATTCGGATCATCACCACTTCAGCTACTCTGTGATTGTTTTCATCACTTGGTAATAATTATTCTATTCTTCATATTAATAGCACCAGAGAATCTGTCCCTTCCCATTGCCTCCAGCCTCCCTAGCCTATACCAATCACATGAATAACACTGTAAGAATCCATCCAGTCTTATTTTTGTAGACTGCTAAGTCAAGGGTAGAGGATTAAGCATTACCTTACTAGAGAGATAAGGGAGGGCAGACTGCTGGCCTAGTTAAGTTCATGTTCAAGTCTTCTAAAGCGCCTGACTGGAGACAGTGGTCATACATACCTAGCACTTACGCTGCCTTCCTTTCCCCACACGCACACACTCCCGGCCATCCCGCAGAAGAGCCCTGGGAAGGAGGCACAACTGTCCTGTGGAATTAAATGACTGGGTAGCCGTGTCCGTGGCCAGCACGGTGCCTGATGATCTTTTCCTTTTATTGACCTTTTTCTCCTGCTTACTTCCTTACAGGCCCAGGAGGAAAAGAGAAAGGTTAAAAAAAAATTTTTTTTAAAAACCGAGGAGGAAGAAGAAAGAAACTGCACTTTCAGGAGGAAAATTAGGAATGACACGGCACTTTTGAACATGATGTATCTGGTGGATTATCCAGAGACACAGGAGAGTATATTTAACACCTTATCTCATCCACAGAAGCAGAGCATATGGCTTAGAGCAAGACTTTGAACTATCTGAAGTGAAGGGTCATTTTTCTCCCAATCCATCAGGAGTCGGTTTGTGGTTCTACTGATCATGACTCATATTCAAGCCATGTCACATGCAATTCCACCTACTCTGACAATACCTAACCCAGTCTATGCTTCATTCCATGAAACAAGGCCACTGACGACACCTTTGCTGTCAATGTCTGTCCTCATCAGTCACAGACCAATAGTGAACAGCTGGCCGGCGGAGATTAGTCCGCAGACCACATCTGAGAGTACAGGATCCATGTCGTGATTGCTCCACCCGAGTCCTCCGCCATGATTTCCTTAAGAATGGGTCAAAAGGTAGCGCTGTGGCTGAGCACTGAAGTCGTAACCAAAGTTGGGCCACCTGTACTCTGAAGGAGAAAAGCTCTGGCCAGCTGCTCCAGGAATATTTCATCCAGGAAAACCACGGGGGACAGTCGCAGTCCATAAGGCCTGTATGCTCTATAACTTCTCGCTGAGTCCAATCCACTCACAGACACAAACAATAGAAGTACGGATGATGTCAGCACACATAACAGAGTTCCTTATCACCCCTTGTGTCTTTTGTAAAATGATGGCACAAATACTTCGCTCAAAGGTTTGGTGTGACAATGAAAAGAGTGAACATTAGTAAGTAATTTGAACTATTGAACCGGTGCCTGTGGATCTCAAAATGGGTAAAGCATTGCCATCTAGTTAATTCCGACTCATAGCAACCCTAGAAGACAGGAAAGAACTGACCCTGTGGGTTTCCAAGATGATAACTGTAGGGGAGTAGAGAGTCTCTTCTTTCTCCCACAGATCAGCTGCTGGTTTCAAACAGCTGACCTTGTTGTTAGCAGCCCCATAACCAGCACAGGACAAGTAGTAGAACATATCAGCATTCCTTGCCACATTTAAATACCCTATAAAAAACAAATACATCTTAAAAGAAATATAATGTAAATGCCTCTTAGAAGCAAGGAAGTGTTTGCTTCAGCAACACATGTGCTAAAATTGGAACGATACAGAGAAGATTAGCATGGCCCCTGCGTAAGGATGCCACGCAAATTTGTGAAGCGTACCATATTTAAAAAAAAAAAGAAGCAAGGAAAACAAACTTTGGGCAAATCATTAAGTTGCATTGCTAGAAAAGGGTCTAGGTATCATGCTTAGGAAAGTAGAAGGTCAGATATAACAGAAAAACCCTCAGTAAGATTGATTGACCAAAAGACCACAACAATAGAACCAGACACACTATAATCATTCAAATGGTGTACACCAGCATAATAATCCATTTTATGTGCTCTGTATGAGACAAAGCTAACTGAACAGCAACACCACCACCAAAGGAATAAGTAAGTTCATATGATTTAAAATGCAAGTGTAAAAGGCCACCAAAAACAATTAGTTGCAGATATGCGAGATATTAATAGTAAGATTAACAGTGTTCAGGGAAGAACAGAGTATCTGGGAACTCTGTCCTTCCTGTGCAATATTTCTATAATCTATAACTCCTTTAAAATAATATCAATTAAAACAAAAATGAGAGTTCAGGTAAGGTGCTAGAAGTAGTCATAATCCATTTATATAAACAGATATTATCTTCAAAGGCAAAACCTTACATTGAGGAGAAACTGCTAGAATCTAAGTTGCGCACAAGAAAAGCAAGGATGACCAAGAAAAGAGAGCTCACCTGTATGTGTGGGGGACACAAAGGAGGTATAAAAATCAATTATGCACACATTCACAAACACACACACACGGGTGTAATTCCCCCACTAACCATCCAGTAACCTCCTGATATTATTTAATCTTCAATCTGGCTGAAAGTTCTTGAGTAATACATGAACGGCTACTCATTTGGGTCTCTTGCTCATGACCTTTCTGCTCCCTTTGTCTCCTCTGGAGTCCCTAGACTCTTCCCTCTGTCAGGCATGCCCTCCTCTGGAACGTGGCAAAACTCAATCACTGTCAGGTCTCAAACAGGAGGATGTCTCTTCTTGACGGTACTGACAAAATCAGGTCTCCCCTCTCGGGAGCTCAGGGGATTGTGTGTTGGGCCGCAGTGTGTACCCACCACCAGCCATTACAAGGGTGAAAGGGATCCTCCTGTTCCTGTAACGATCCCTCGGAAACTCACAGAGCTAGTTCCCCTCTGTCCTATAGAGCGTCTCTGAACCGGAATCACCTGTACGGTAGTGAGTTTGGAGTTTGGGTTACTATTGTCCATCCTTATCCCATGCTTATTTCTTTTATAGATTCTTTATAACAACTAGAAATCATTTATTTGTCTGTGGACACTTTGCTTGTCTACCTCAATAGACATCAAGCCAATACATTTAGTTTTTATTATTAAACCCCATACCCAGGTGAATCTCTAGCATAGAGTAATTATTCAATAAATGTGATTGAATGGACTAAGTACATTTCTGTATTCATATAAAATACAGTTTATTCATCTTCTTTGCCCTTCATGCTAACTTTGCAACACCTTGAAAAATTGCTTTTGTGATTTTATCACTCGTTCAACTTTTACTGGATCACAAATACGTATAACTTTTACTGGATCACAAATACGTATCAGTGTTTTTAGGTGAAAGAGATACAATGAACCATCAGGCCATTGCTTTAAAGAATCTGAGAGTAAAAGGACAAACTTATAACCTTATAAAATACAACATGTGTTATATTATATTTGATCCTCAGTATGTGTGTGGGTGTGTGGATAAAACACAGGAAATTCAGGAGAAAGCAGAAAATTGCAGAAATAAATATATCACGATAAATTTAAAATAGGCTATAAATCGGAGTTTGACCTTGAAAGAACATCTGCACACAGACAAATTAGAGATGATGCTATAGAAGTATGAGTTAAACCAGCAAGTCTGTTTCTAATAAAATCAAGAGAGAGATTTTATCCTGAATCCCAATGGAGCTTATTTGGAAAACGAAGTTACCTATTTCGATATAAAATTGTTTTTGTTTTAATGCTGATGCTGTACCTAATGATAAAGAATGAGAAGACCGGAAGAAATCATTTTAAGAGTTTCAATAAAATTCTGATGTATCCAAGACAGTATCTCAAACCAATTAATATCTGCATGTAAAAGAACATACATAAGAATATATGTTTATATATATAATATCAGAGAAAAAGTTCATTAAAATAATCATATGCACCAATCTATTTGCATGTTTATTATCTTTGCTTGTACCAACTAATACCGCTTGGCTAGCCAGTAAAGTATGAATAATACTTTACAGCTGTAGGTTGATAACACTTTTCAAAAATTATCTCATCAACATTATCTCATTTAATCCTCACAATACCTCAGTGAGATAAATGCATAGGTATTTTTATCTCGATTGCCCAGAGAAGACAGCTGATAGAGAAATGTGAAGGGATTCCTGTAAGGCCGCAAAGCTCATTAGAGGCAGATTAGGGATGGTTCTCAGTATTTCTCCCATGATCACATTGGCCCTCCCTTGGCAACCAGTCCCCACTAGAAGAATCAGGACCACGGTGTATTGATGTTGCGATGTTTGAAATGGCGTCTGTGTTCAGCTGCTGAACAAAAGCACATGCAAGCGAAGATTCACTACTATTCCAACAAGACCCTGGCTGAAAAAACAGACTTCACGTCACCTAGACTGAACACTAAGCCATGGTGTTTTTCATCGAAAGTTAGACACTGAATTTGGAAGGTCAAAGAAGAAGTGACGCATGGAAATGACGGGGCTGGCAAAGAATATTGACAACACCCTTCTCTGTCAAAATAATACACAAATCTCTCTTGGAAGAAGTACAACCACAGCGCACCTGAGAGGCAAGGATGTCAAAATTTTATCTCATGTACTTTGCACAGGTGGTTAGGGGAGACCAGTTCCTACAGAAGGACATTATGCTTGCTTGGTAAAGTAGAGCAGGGGAGCAAAAAGAGGAAGATTTTAGACAAGACAGATCGAAACAGTGCCCACAGTGATGGGTTCAGCATAAGAACAATTGTGAGGAGGGCAGAGACCCAGGAAGTGCTTTGTTCTGTTGAACATAGGGGTTGTTATGAGTTAGAACAGAACCGCGGACACCCAACAGCAACAGTAGGGATCAAATGTGTGTACCCCCACAAATGTGCTGATCAGCAAAACGAAACCGTTCACAGATATGATTCTAATGAACAAACAACAAAAACTCACTGCCATGAAGTCCAGGCTGAGCATAGCGACCCCCTGCGGAGTTTCAAGACTGCACCTGTTTATGAGTGTAGAACGCACAGGGATTCTCCCGTGGAGCTGCTGATGGTTTCGCACTGCCAACCATGTGGACCACAGCCTAACGTGAGTATCTCCTTCGTTGATGTGGACCTGTATCAGTTTGCTCAGCACCTGCTTCAGTGGATGTGGGAGTATGACTGAGAAGGAGATGATCCCTTTGCCGGCTTACATGGATTGGTGGAGAGGCGAACGCACAGGCTCTGAGTCAAGTCAATGAAATTTCTCAGCAGTACCGTATTCAGAGAGACACATGCAATCCATGCACTGGCACCCAGCACTGTGGGGCACAGAGAACCCCAAGAACAGTGAACACAGGTTGGTTGTGCAGGCAGCAAGGGGGAAGGAGAAGACACTGGAGGTTTTGCCTGGGCCAGCGTGTCTCCAGCTTGCCTCCTTCACAGCATCATTTGAAAGCCTTGAGGAATCTCCTTGCCAATGTCTCACTCCAAACCAATTAAAGCTGAACTTCTAGGTGGAACTAGTTCTCGGTAGGTCATACAGCGCACCAAGTCATTCCAAAGTTCATGCATGTGTGAGGACTACTGGTGCTTTGGGTAGGAGCACACTGCTGCAGCTAAGAGTTCTTCATTAACTGATAAAAGTGGAGCCTCACAGAAAGAAGTCAAAAGGGGAGTGAAAAAAGATGCTGATTTAGCAAAGGGCATTTGATTCAACAGATTGTGTCTTTCCAACTGTCCCTGTGAAACCTTTGGTAGTACCACCTTGATGCTACTTCGTGTGCATAGGAGTGGGGTCAATGGAAATGGGGATTTGCAGCATGCATACAATACCAAGATGGGAAGGAATGTGCAGTAGCAAAGCACTACCACATACTTAAGCACATACATGACCATTTGCGAACATATCTTCTAGAGCATTAGAAAAACTCAGTAAACTCATGCTGTTTCAGATTTTGAGTACTTATTAACATTGTCTCTTTAGTCTCATTTATTTAATTGTAAGGTTTTGATACTGCACCTTTATAATGACAATGTTTAAAACCTTTCATGAAGTTTCTTGAAAAGCAATTTTAAATGGCTCTCGCAAGCCAATAGGAGCTAAGCGAACAAATGATAGCGTCTTCGCTTTAATACTCATCTTTTTATAAATCAACTCACAGTTACGGAAATATTTTATTTGGGTTATGAACGACTGGCTTTCCAAATTTGAGTGTCTTGTTCTTCAGGCTCTTTGCCATTTGGGATTGCTTGTACCTTCAGGATGGGGGAAAGTCAAGGTGAACAGCGACCCTAGCACAAACCCTTTTCATTTCCTGCCAAGTCCTTGGAATTCCCAGCCCCTTCATCAAAACTTCTACCCGCAGCAAGTCTGCAAGGCTTTCTGAGTCTCTTTGCCTCACTGCATTATGTCTAATGCTGACCACCCAACCACAAGCACACGTTTTAAGGCTTCCACACTCCCTAGGCAGGATGCTAATACCCCATTTGATGTGCATCATTGTGGCTAGCATTCCACTGTCATTTTTAATGCGGAAGGGGCGTTGATTACTTCTGAGAACACTACCCACCCCCACCCAGCCCTTTTCAAACAGCAAAGCCTAGAATTTCATTTCCTGCAAACTGGCGCTCCAGAAACCAGCAGGATGGATATCACCAGTTCAGTCCTGGAAATGACAGGGCGTTTTCCAAAGGGATCCCTGGAGGCTCAATTACTTGATACTTCTTGGCTTGGTTTCAGATGTTCGCTTTCCTCCTGTCTCCAGCCCAAATCCTAAGGACCTTAACCACTGATAACAGTCTGCAAACCAGGGAAGTGATCATTACCAGTTCTTCAACCAACACCCAGAGCTTCCTTCCCACAAGTCTTGGGGCCAAGATTGACTCTTTACATCTTTTAGTTAATTGATTCAATTTGTTCCATTTCCATTCACTTTCTTTTCATGAAACACAATTATTCATCACATATGTGCTTCCAGGAGGTTAGGGAGACTGCCCAGCTGGTATTATTGAGGAGCCAAAATTTCTTTTAAGAGGAGACCAAAAAAAATCCTTGCCTTGGCTAAACATTATCCTCTTCCCCTGCCCCATTCCCGCCCCACCCCACCCCACCCCCAGTTCCAGAAAGCTGGCTTTAGCCAGAGTAACAGGGCTAAAGATTCACTGGATTGCACATGACTAATGGGTGCTAGAAGCAACATGACTGAAGGAATTCGAGACTAACACATCGAGATACCAGGAATTCCCCCATCTCACTCCAGATAGTCACTACATTATGAGAACCCCAAATGATCATCCATGATATTAATCCAAGCACTCTGCTTATGGTGAGGAGAAAAAATACAAACAAACATCTTTAGGAGAAAAAAAGTTTGAGTGTGATGAAGCATGAGTTAATGTCTCCATTTTTCCTTCTAAAATCTAAAACTTAGATTTATTAAAATAGAAATGTCAAATAGAAAAAGCTACAACTGTGGAGCACATGCCATCTTCGAGGCCCTGCTCTAAGGATTTAGCCTGCTTTCTTGTTCGCCTCCCAATGACTTTACAATCAAGCGGGGTTAGGTTCTATTATCATCTCCATTTAATAGAGAGGCTCTTTTTTCTGCAATGGCAGAGGGACATCTCAATTACTGCTATCTTTCTTCCGTCCCCAGGGGAGAGTGTTCTTCATCTCCTAGAGTCATTTATTTGTAGAGGAGCACCAGTAAAATAAAGAGGGAGGAACTAAAAGCCACGACTTGAAAACACTGCAATCGAAACAGAAGTCGAGTGGAATATATACATATTATATACATAAATGTATACACATATATTACTCATCGGTTCATGAAGATATTGGATCGGTGGCTACAAGCAAAGCCAATCTTCTTTTTCTTTTCTCACATTACAGAAATGTTCACAGGAATTTCTGAAATATTCCTGTTTGTTTATTTACTAGATAATTAATCAACTTATCCATTAAATAATTTGGGAAGCTAGAGTACAGAAAGATAAATGGGGCACCAGGATTGGAGGTGGGCTTAATAGCAATCTGTGATGGGTAGATGATACAACCTTGCTTGCTGAAAAGAGGAAGACTTACAGTACTTTTAGCTTTCCATATGGATTGTAACTAAATGGGAAGAAAATCCAAATCCTCACAACTGAACGAATGGGTAATATCATGATACACGGAGACATTTTGAAATTGTCAAGGATTTCATCCACCATTAATGCTCATTGAAATAGCCATCAAAGAATCAAAGTACACATTGCATTAGGTAAATCTGCCCCAACACATCCTTAAAGCGTTGAGAGCGAGGACTTCACTTTGAGATCTAAGACACCCCTGACCCAAGCCATGGTGTTTTCAATCGTGTCAGCTGCATGTGACAGATGAGCATTGGCTAAGGAAGACTGAAGAGCCATGCACTTGTATTATCGTGCTGGCAACAATTATTGACTGTACCATGGGCTGCCAGAAGAACAATGACATTTGTGTTGGAAGACGTACAGCCAGAATTCTCTTTAGAAGTGAAGATGGCAACCCTTTTCCTCATTCACTTTGGGCACGCTGTCAGGGAAGCCCAGACCCTGGTGAAGAACATGTTTGGTAAAGCACAGGGTCAGTAAAAAGGAGGAAGACCATCTAGGAGGTAAGTAGACAGAGTGACGACAACAATAGGCTCAAACATAAAACTGATTGTGAGGATAAATCGTGACTATGCATTCTCTCTCTCGCTCGCTCGCTCTCTGTCTCGCTCTCGCTCTCGCTCTCTCTGTAGTATGCAGGGTTGCTATGCATAGGAACCCACTCAAAGGCACCTCATTCCAAGACTCAGTAATGACTGGAAGCCAATATGTATGGCGCCTCTCCCACAACTTTAATGAGAGATTTTTAACTATGTTTATAAATCTATGTTCCAGAATAATTATCTTTCATTTAAAAAGAGATAATGGTACGGGACAATGCTTTCTTTTCATATGCAGCTCATTGGCACACTGGCTCCTTCTCTTAAGTGCTGGGTTGATAGGGGTGCTGCATTCTCTTCCTGGTCCTCTGTAGTATCATCTCCATCTCCATTCTGGACCCTCTGGCATGATGCCTTATGTAAATGTATATATACATCAAGACAAATTTACCTGTGTCACTCTCTGCTGCTCTCTGCCATTCTGTGCCCACATGCTCACATTCACAAAAATACTTAACTGGAACCCTCATGTTTAATTGTGCACGGCTCTCTCATCTGCTCACTCAGTAAAGCACGTGTGTGCTTCCAACCTGGATTTGGAAATGAATATGTAAATTCACTCTTGGAGAATACCCTCCCCTAGCCCACCAAGTATACCCGTTTGTCTTATCAATATCAGGCATCTCTCCACTCAATTAGAAACCTAACCAAATGCCTCTTTCCCCCTTTCAATGATGAACTACCTAAATATATCCCCTTGCCCTTACCTGCGTCCTCGAACTCTGATTTTCAAAACTACCACCACCAACCCCAACCACTGAGCATATTGAGATAATTTTTAGGTGGGCTGTGAGTGTGTGTGCATGTCAGAGAAGCTATTTGGTGTCTGACTTCCAGTAGTTTCAGAAGGATGCGGAAGGACACAGTAGCTCTGTAATGCCGACCCTGCTCAGTGCGAGAGTTCTGAGAAAACAAAGGCAGCATAAAAACAAAAAATGAAAATGGCATCAGCGATCATGACATTCAGACATTCTTATACCTCTCTTTTGAAATGTCAGCTCCTCCCGACAGCTGTATCCAGCCACTGGAGGTAAGAAATGTTTCTATTTGTGAATCACTCCAGCCTCTGCCACATAGGAGGACTTCAAACAGCCATCAGTAAACAGCGCTCTCACCACTCCAGCCCAGACTGAATTCTAATCAAGGTCTTTTAAATGTCATTGAACAAATCTATATACCATGGATTGCTTCTTGCGCGCCTCTGGCCAAAAACTATTCAGTGGGTCATTCATTATTTTTAGAAAACCCAAACACTCCACACTAACAGTATAAATTATAGCACATCTAGACGCAAGTCTGGGCATTCCTTGTGATTTAATCATAGAACTTAAAAAGCTTTTAATTATTCCTCCTTTGGTGATTTGATTTATTACACACTCTGAGTCTAGGTGTCTTATGCATGGAGAAGCCAGGTGTGTGAGTATGTCCGTACTAACCGATAGAAAGGACAGCGTCTGAATATGCTTTAAGAGCAAAGTACTATGATCCCAGGAACATGCATGTTGAATTCAAAAGCATTATAATATATAGAAATCAGAAGTACAACAATTTATTGAAAGTCAAATATTTACTAGGATATAAGATGGATTTCCAGACTGAACAGCACTTTCGGGGAAAAAAACTGTTTATGTAAATGTTGAGATGTGAGACACAGCACCATAGGGCAAATAAGTTGATAGACTCAACTAGACCCCTCTTAATACAAACGTCTCTCATGGCCTACTTGCCCCATCAAAAGAAGTCACTGGGAAGGGACAGAACAAGCAGGCAACTTGGCTGTTGGTGTTTTATGTCTGTGGACACGCATCTACATATAGCTTGCCTCTCCATCATCCCTAATTGTACAAAAAGACAACCAAGAGCCATTAATCTGTACTATTTGCTAGAGAAACATAATTTTAGATGTTGAGAAAATGATCAGTTAAGAAAGAACATGGATGTCTACATTGATTAATTGTCTACATTGGTTCTGCTGAATAATTCAAGTGGAGCTGCTTGGGAGGCTTGGAATTCATATTGGGGACAGGGCTGCTTCTCGAGTGCGGTGGGAATTCTCTGTGGTGCAGAGTTGGAACTGGACAATGTGACCTAGGAGGCTGTCTTCACTGTTAGCATCTTGGGATCTCTTTACTGGGCACAGCACTGGGCTCTTAACCTCAAGGTCAGCAGTTCAAACCCACCAGTCGCTCCACATAGGAAAGCTGAGACTGCCCGAGGCCAGAAGATTCTTTTTCAGAAACACTGAAGAATAGTGCTGCTCCATCCAATGTACAGTCTCTGTAAGTCCAAAGCAACTCCATGGCAGTGAGCTTTCCTGGCCAGAAATGATTTCATACAGGTTTATTTCTATAGGCCATTTTTTATTCTACAGAGCTGTCTCATATTTCTCTTTTTCTATCTTATTAGAAGGAATAATCTTTCTATTCTCTCACTTATTTATGGCATTTTCCACCTTGTCCCTATGCTCCCTCCTTTCTGGATGCAACCCAACCATCACCAAGAGAAACAGAAGGAACCTTAAACAGTTCTATTTATTAGCCCAACTTTATTTCTTCGTCTTTCTTTCGTCACCACTCCTAACCAGCATGAGTTTGCACCACTCCTAACCAGCACGTGTGTGAACCTGCATGTAGGTGTTTTTGAAGGGTTGAGAACAGTGGTTTATGAGTGTTTCATCTAAACTATGGGATACAGACCTAAGATTTAAAACAATAGTAAAAATTGTGAATATCACAGATCAAAATATCCAGACAGTTCTGATACTATTTCTATATGTTCTCTTTAGATTTACAATGAAGTTGGACTTTTCATTTCTTTTTCCATTTGCTTTTTTGTAAAACACAGATAATCATCAATCCCCCTTTGATAGTAGTCATGAGGAACTAGCTCACATCAAACATTCTAGAATTAAGTAATTAAGTTAATAACTATTTACCAGGCATCTATTAAGTGCAAGGCAATCAATGAGGCATCATCAGGAAATACGTGATAACAAATCTGGTCCCCTGCCATTGGCTCCAGCAAGCACAGATGGACCTGCTTTATTTTTAATGCCGTCTGCATGTCACTGATGACACATCCAAGTCTCCAGATGATCAGGTCAACTACCAGCAGAGTTAGTTTACTCCATAGTATTCTATCAGATTTGCTCCACGCACGAGTACCGGGACCTTAGTAGACCTTTTACACAAACTAATGCAATCACAAACTCATGCGATGCTGTACTTGTCTCTAACTTAGGTTGATGGCAATCTATTTTAAAAGAAAATTAAATAAATTGATGACCATATAACTACCTCAAATCTAACTGCAAAAAGACATTCTGCCATTCTCTAATGCAGGGATTAAAGAAAGTGTTATAATTTCAGCAAGTTTCATATTCAAATGAGCCTCTCTGTCTAACAAGAAGAGGCAACTATGACTTTCTTATTTGTAATAAAATGGAAATCTCCATCATTGTTTTATGACTATTTGAACTTTCTGTCCTCAATATTTCCTTGGTTTTATTGGCTTAGAACAGAGGAAAAATGCATAATAAGATAAAGTGCACTGTTGTCCTTCCTGATTAGCAATAATCTACTTGTAGAGAAAGTACATTACTGTCTTTTATTTTCAAGTTACATAAAAACAGTTGATTAAACAGAGAGAAATATTCTGCTTGCCCCCTTTTAAAATTTGTTTATATTTTCTTCGTAGAGGATATATATTCTTTCTGAGAGAAATAGAAAACACATAAAGTCAGAAAGAAAAAAAAAACAATCATGTTTTCATCAATAAATATGATCATCTTTTAAATGTATTTAATTGTGGGGTTTTTTTTGCACTTATGTTTTTAATAAATTAAATAACGTGATGTTTTCCTGATTGTGGTCCATACATTTCACTACAGAAATTTTAGGAAATACAAAATTCTATAAAAGAAAAAATACATCATCTGTGAGTCTACCACCACTGCTTATTTTGGCATATTCCTCCTGAGCCTTGACTTCAAGATTCTCAAGTCTCATCTCCTTCCTTAGTCCCTTTCTGTCCCTTTGTTACAAACAGGGCCCAATTATTTTCAGATCACTAAATATTCTTCTCAAACATGTACTATAATAGCAATGGGACACTTATCAAGATATATAATAAAATGCTTGCATATCCCTAGAGTTAGGAGAAATAGTTTTTCTGTTTACAATACATGGTGCGGTGTTCTGTATAACAGGGTTAAGGCGCTCCGTTACTAATAGGCCTGTTGGTGGTTTGAACTGACCAGCTGCTCCACAGGAAAAAGATGAGACATTCTGTTTCCATATAAATTACAGCCTTGGAAACCCCAGGGAGAAGTTCTACTCCACCCTATAGGGTCAATATGACCAGGAATCAGCTCGATTACAATGGGCTTTGTTTTTAATTAATGCTCAGATGCACACCATTTTTTCCTTACCATTTACATCTCCAAGTATATAAATAAAATAGAATACTCATTCCAATTGTATAAACGTGTTGAAGAAGAATCCCCAAACCACTCTTGTCAGATTTCATCTGAGGCGTACCCCAGCGGGTGTCCAAGTCTGAAGTGTTTAGGGATGTAGACTTCCCCGTTCTTGCGCAGGGGAATTTGGTGGGTTTGAACCATTGACCTTTGGATTATCAGAGGAGTGCTGTGCCACTGGGCCTCCTTATACAGAGTCCTCCTCCCTTAAGTAGGTTCTTGGGTTTTACTTTGAAAAAGCAAAGCTTTCCGTTAAAGTTTACAAATGATTGTTTTCCAAAGCCCTCCTCATATTGCATTATTTACGGGAAATTTCCACGTGGGATGCCGGAGGCTTTTTCCAAAAGTTCTGCTTGAAAATTGCAACGGAGTGCAAGAATTTCCATATATATGAATAGGTGCTTTGGATGATCTTAACATTGATATAGTAGAAGTTGGGAGGGTCAGACTCTATTACGAAATATTAAAAATTATTCTGCATTCTCTTTCATTTCCATTCCCCTTGTGAAGTCTATTTTCATTAATTAGGTCTTATCTGTTTTACTGAGCTCTGAGAAATTGAGAAAAAGGAGGGCTGTGTAGAGCAATAGCAATCCAAACTCCACACATTATTTTAGGCATCGGTGACTCCATGAAGTCATTATTCTGGGGAAACTTCGGACGAAAAAAAGCAGTCGATAATCCCAATACTTCACATTACAGGAAAATGGAACAAATCATAAAAGGACGAGGCACCTGAAGCTTAAAATGCCTTTGTACAAAGTGGTTTAATTCATTATTCTAATGGCTTTCCCAGCATGATACTCTCACTAGGAGATACACATCTCTGCATTTTATAAGGCAGCAGAGATTGGGCTCTTCCTGAAGGACTCTCGTGGCTGTTTTCGGAGCGGCTTTTAATAGATGGAAAAATAGAAAGTACGTAAAAAAGACTCAAAACTGATACTATACACACTACTTTGCTACTAGCTGTCTTAACCAGTATTCCTCAAAACGGAAGCCAACTTTGACCGGCAAGTGCGCATTAAAATATTTTGGATTTTTTTGCAAAAATTATTCATATTTCCCCCTCAATCTGTAGGTGAGAGGTTTGTGTTTGTGTTAAAATTTCCATGATGTTCCCTCTTCATTAACTGTGACTGTAACAAACACCTTTAGAGCCTCAAAATTTTGTCCTTCTTTGTTTTCTCATTCTTCCGAATACATTTCCTCTTCAGGTTTCTGCTGATGTCTTCATGTAATTGTAAATGTCTATGGACATATATTTATAGAACTACTCAACACATAATGTGCGCAATCTAAATGTCTTCTTTGGAGAGTTTTTGTTAGGTTATTGCAGTAAAGATGCTGCTTCCCAGAGCTGTTGTCAGCCTTAGGCTCCATAGAGTTGTTTCTGACTCACAGCAATTCTACTTACAACAGAGAGAAACACCACCCAGCCCTGGGGCATCTTCACAAGTGTTCCTATGTTTGAGCCCCATGTTGCAGCCATGGTCAATCCATCTTGTCAAGAGTCTTCCTCTTTTTCTCTGCCCCTCTACTTCTCTAGGCACTGGACTTCCTGATAACAACGTTGGCAAATTCAAATAACACGTTATTGTCCATTTTATCCAGCTTAAATATATGAGGGCACCCCGACCCACCCAAACAAATGGAATTATGCAGGGTGGAACAGATCTTTTATAGTACATATTTTTCCCAGCTAGATGAGCATTGAGCAACTCACTCAGAGTTAGTGCACCCAGTGGCATCACCTGGGAAGGTTCTCTCTGGTCACCTTGAACTTTTCTGGAAAAGCAGTTTTACATTTAAATCTCATTTTTTGTGACGGCTGATTTCAGAGAACAAATGTGACTGTGAAATTTAGTTTCCTGCTCAGACAAAAAAAATGCCACAGAAAACTGTTGTGATGTTGAATACATCTTACAAGGACAGTGCTATGGGAAAGCTGACGTGTAGGAGGGCTTTTCTCTTTTCAAAAAAGGTGAAATGCAAACTGTTGACAAACCTCATTCTAGACACCTGTCAACTTCCCGAAAGGAAAATGTTGACTTGTTGTGCATGTGGAGTTGGTTCCACCAGGTCAGTGTTAATCAAGCTTTCTACTTAGAGGTTCTAAAAAGATTGCATAACAGTGTATGACAAAACAATGCACCTGCTCACACAGCCATCTCAGTGTGTCAGTTTTGGGGGAAAAAACAACCCCATGCACCTGACACTCCTGACCTCACTCCATGTGACTTCTTTTTTGTTTCTGTGAATGAACAGGGACATGAAGGGACAGTGGTTTGATGATGTAAAGAGGTGAAGAAAATATGCTGCTAGCCATCCAAACAGATGAGTCTGAAAAATGTTTCCAAGAATGGAGTCACAGATTTGACCAATGTATTAAGTGTAATGCAGAGTACTTTGAAGGTTCTAAGGCTGTTTTGTAAAAAAAAATCAATGAAATACACAGCTTTGAGAAAAATTCTGGTTTTGGTGGGTATCCCTTGTGTATCATATACTGTGCTCCATTTCTTCTCAAGACATAATGGATTAGCACCAAGATCACACTTGGATGAAGATATTAGATAAAGAGGATTGAAAAACTGGCTGCAAAAATGTAATCAAACAATAATTGTGAGGGTGACACAGGGTAGGGAAGTGCTTCCTTCTGTTGTGCCTAGAGTTGTCATGAGTTGGAACAGACTCAATGCATCTCACAACAATAATAATAAAGACAAAAGAGATAACAACAACAATAACAACAATAATAAGATTTAAACCAAACCAGCTCACAGGCAATGATCTACATCTGATTTGAATATAAAGCTAGTGTGAGATGCTAGAGACAGACTTGAATCTAGCAGAAGTCAGTCTCAGGCAGATGAGAGTGAGGAAGAGAATTCAGGTGGCCTAAAATCTCAAAAGCAAGGAAATCATGTATTAAAATAAATAAATAAACATGTTAAATAGGACTGAAGATGAAATGTTCTCCCAGATGGCACTCTGCACAACAGGCTAAAGAAATGTAATACTACTGAGCTATCTTTGACCTAGGGAACAATTCGAAAATCAGTGTAAACTCAAATATAGTCAATATGACATTTACCATAAGTCATTTGTGCAGTATACAATTTATATTGCCTGTTTTAGAGGAGAAGGTGTAGCAATGTGAAAATTGCTCAACCTTCAACACGTATTGAGTGCATTATCTCAGTCTAGCTGCCCAGCAATTTGATGCAATGGAGCTATCAGTAACAATTTGTAGTAAAAAAAAAGAGATGACTGTAGTCACATCAGAGTACCTGAACACATGCAAAAATTCATTGACAAGTGCATGTATGCTTTCCAGGGAAGATTATTGAATGCATTTTAGACCAATCACAGAAATTTGTACAAATTACCAAATTGCAAAAAGTTGGCTAATTTAACAATGATATTGAACATACTATTCTAATACGCAAAGTCGAAAAACGGTCAATGCAACAGGAACAGCGGTTGGTGTAAGACATGAAAAAATTATAAGTTATCAGGGGTTCATGAGAGAGGGAGGGTGGGGAAGAGGTGGGAAATGAGGAGCTGATATCAAGGGCTCAAGTAGAAAGTAAATTTTTTGAAAATGATGATGGTAACATGTAAAAATATGCTTGACACAATATATATAAGTATGGATTGTGATCAGAACTGTAAGAGCCCCTGATAAAATGATTTTTTAATGCAGTTCTTTATACACTGACTATGGATCTCTTTTGATTAAACTCTTACTGAAGAACTATTTTAAAATGGTCTGGGAAATTGTGAATCCTTATTTAAAAGAAGGAAAATTGCTAAGATCACTTATTGCATCGTCTTGACAAATGAAAGTTTAACAAAGCATTTGGAAATAAGGATATCATCAGTTCTCCAGTGGGTTTGTTGGCCTAATAAATTGCCTTAAGAAAACAGATTCTTCCAATCTTAAACAAAACACAAAAAATAATTGCCAACAAATAAATTCTTACATGTCCTCTCTTGGCCCTATAAGACAGAGTAGAACTCCCATACAGAGATCCCAAGGTCTGTAGTCTTTAAGGAAGCCAACCGCCATCTCTCTCCAGCTGGTGGGTTCCATGCATCAACTTTTCAGTTGGCAGCCAAGCACTTAACCGCTGTCCCACCAGAGCTCCTTCTTAAGGAATTACTATGATCACTCACTGCACAACCAGATACCACAGCCTTGACCAAGCAGACAACCAACCAACAGAAAGTATTTCCATCTCCACTTTATTGCGAGTGTTGGGAAGCCACTGTACACAGCAGCTATTCAATCAAACAGGGCCACACAACTGAGGTGAGGAAAATGGTTAGGCTGGTGAGACGGGTTGTTCAGGATTACTCTGGAAACACTGTGAATGCCTACTTTTCACACCACTTTGACAACTCAGATTCCAGTGGTTGTGCTTCGCCAGCACTTTTTTTCTGAATGACATATTTATGATGTAGTCAACTAATAGTCTTTAGATAGGTTTATAGAAAGAATGGTGATTGAATATTTGTCGAAATTCTAGAAGAGGTCAAATGAAGTTGTCTTGATAGAAGTCAGACCAGTTTTTAAGATGTGAACATTGCCTGGCTGTGAGAATATAGAAAATATCTGGGTAAACAGTTATATCTTAAATGGGAGATGGTTGCATGTATGCATGTCAATAGTGATTGGATAATACACTTCAGAGTTGTGCTTGTTTTTGTAATTTTTCTTCAAAGTAATTTCCATGATGATTGATTTGGGGGTGGGGCTTTCCATACAGTTAATGCTTCTGCCTTGATTTCAGAATCAAAGCAGCACACTGAGACACCAATGGTACTGGAGGGAGGATGTGGGGGACATTTCATGCTCTTGTGATACTGGGGGTTTGTTTTGTTTCACTGGAATGGAACCAAAAAGCAACCCTGGATCCTAATTAAATGACTGTCACAAGCGTTGTCAAAAGATGATGAGATTTTCTACCTCTATTTTCCTAGGGTATTGAGATGTCCCCATCAGAAATGCCTTGTTTGGTCTAAGGAATGAGTATAGTGCATTACAAAGCTCCAAGATAATAAAAACGGCCCTTCGTCCTACCAATTCTAAAGTGTGCTAATGACAAATGCAAATTTGACAATAGGCCAGGTGAGGAATCTATTAGAGAAATGTGAATCATTTATTTGTATTTTTTCTTTACCAAGCTTCATCTTTTCAATGTTTATTGTAAAACAAACAAACAAAAAGACATTGCTATGAGTTACTTTGATACATAGCAACTGTCAGACTTTATGAGAACTGACTACTCCATCTTTCTACATCGGAGGACCCGGTGAGCTTGAAGCACTGCCCTTCCAGTTAGCAGTCCCACACTGCCCCCTCACTACTAGGGCTGCAGATTAGTGGGACATGGAGAAAATGTGTTTCGTAGAGACATTTTTACTTTAATTCCATTAACAAGGAAAGCAGGGTGTGCATTCGTAATTATATGCCAGACTCTGATGGCAATAGCAATAGATACGTTGGCAAGATCAACATTCCCTCTTAGTCAGAAAAGAAGTCATATAGCAGAGATGCTCGCGTCATTAGAGTCAAGCTTACCTAGCACAAGCAACGCATGAGACCGCGGTATCGTGGCTAAATGGGTGGACTCTGGAACCAAAGTCCTTGCTCACAATTCTGGATTACACTTACTGCCCAACTTTGGAACATTTCAATTGACCATCTAAAACAAAATTAATAAGTAGTATCTGACTCACAAAGCTCTGTAATGGTTAAGCAAATAAATAAAATAAAATAAATATTTTAATATATATTAAATATTATACATTTAAAAATTATATATAGATACGATGTTTTACTTCATATAATTAGATATTATATTTAAGACATGTTTAGTATTTATTTAATATATATTAAATAAAATATTATATATAATATATATTAGATAATATATATTGTATTTTATATACACACACACACACACAATAAAACCAGGCTTGCAGAACGAGTTCTAAATAAGTCCCAACGGGATGACTATGGCCTCCAAGGAAAGGGACACCATTGGTGTTTTAAATAAAAACACGTGGGTGAGAACTTCCTCTTGGTCAGCATCTACTGTCAGGAGCTTAACATGCAGGAAATGTGGCCACTATGTTCCCCAAGGTGCTTCTTTTACATCATACATCTCTTTTTGTTTGAATCCATGACCGCTGCTGAAAACATGGCGTCCTGTTTAGAATACTGATAGACAGACAGACAGACGGATAGATAGGTGATACTTCTACCATGTGTACAAGGAAATGGTCACTTGATATTTAAATTTATTCCACATCACATATGGGGGCTTCATGAAGTTCATGGAAACATTCTATTCTCTTTTAATTCAAAATTTTTTCACCAACTTTTAAAATCCCCTTCATATGAATAAGAGCCTATCTTTGTATGACTATTAACAGCATCAAATACTTAACCACAAAGATATAACTATATGTGTATATATGCACATGTATATACATATGAAAACAAATGTGTTTCCGTGTGACTACATAAACACTGCCAATGCCCAAATGTGTAGGCATTTCCTAATTTTAGTTTGAATACAATCATTAGGTAGAGGAAAAAGTGTTATATTATTAATCAATAATTTGAAAATTTTTTAGTTATTTATTAAAACATTAAATAAAAATCAGAAACTAAAGACAAAGAAACAAAACATGCAAATTGAAACCCTGCTCATTTACACTGGTGACTAGAATTGTTGGTGACACATCTAGATCTAATACTAATCTGACATGTGATTTCAAAAGCTACAGCCTCCACAGATGTAGACAGGACGTACTTGTAGCAGACATTTAGTTTATACTTAAAATAACTGTAGGTATTTATCAATGAGATTTGCTTAGAAGAAATGGTATAAGTATTGAAATATAAAGAGTGTTCCTTTTTTACTAATTTATAATTTCATTTGATAGAAGTACATATGCCCAGTGGTAGAAATTTCCAGGCAATAATTAACTATGTTGTTTAAAAACATTATTGGCTGTTTTGGGTTTTGTAAGTTATGAATATTAGAATCCCATTAGCAAAATCACCAAGTGAAAAATACATAACTCTATTTGATTTTCTATACAAAGATTGCATGATGAATAATTAAAACATTCCCACCAGGACTTCTGGTTTCAGATGGCAGAATGAAGCATGATTTCAAAATCTTTCTTCCCTCAAACTTAATTATATGCAAGTAAAAATGCCCAGTTGCCATCAGCAAAGGGGCTGGTGGCCATTTAAGAAATAAATGTTCCTATGAATCTGACTTCTAAATTTATTCTAGAGTGGCACAGAGTTCCCATCCAATATAGATATTAAAATAACCCTTGTTAATAGAAATAAATATCATTTATATGCATATATGTTTGCATACAGATAAATAAAAAAATAAAAGGCATCATGGTTAATGGGGAAACAGAAGAACCATTCTTTTTTTTTTCCTTCCAAAGCCTTTTTATAGAGAGGTAATACAGATAGCATATTATTCCCTAATTCAGTCACATCAAGCAGGATTTGGGCAATTCCTCCCACAATCAGTTTCAAAACAGTCTCTTTCTTCTTGAATTCCTTGAGATCATCTCTCTTTTACCCCCAACTCTCCTCCACTAAATCCATCTGGAACCCTTATTCTACTTGCTGTCTTTTAAATTAATCAATCCTGAATTTCATATACCAAAAACCAGGAAAGTATAAAACAAAAATTCAAGAGGACTATCCCCAATGATAAAATATAGCAGTTTAACCCCAATATGAAAAGGAAAAAGAAAACACCCAAACAGATAATATGTTGAAATCATCTCACATCCAGCATGGATTATAGGGATCAACGGACAAGGTTTTAACTGTTGAAGTCAGCCTATCATTTTGATCTCCTAGAGTCATATCTCCAATGCACTCTGTTTAGTAACCAGTTTATTTCCATCCCTCCATTGTGTACAAAGGAAAATCACCAGAGGCTTATTTCCTGTATAGATCTCCCAAATATATCTTTGAGAAGAACCATTCTTATTCTCGTAAACTGTATCCAATTCTGGAGCTTCCAGGAAATATAATCAGACAAGGGAAAGCAAAAATAGTTATAAAAACAACATATTCCGTAGTTCAATCATACCGATCTTATATGATATGCCAGGAGGAAACCCCAGAATATCTCATTAAAAATAAAGTCCAAACCCTAATATTGTACAAAGGAATGGTATAAAATATTATCATTAAAATGTAAAAATATAAAATTAAGCAAGAAATAAACCAGTTATCAATAATGAGCACAAGAAAAAACACAAAGTATAAATGTAAAATAAATTTGCATCACTTATGCAACTAATCTGTAAAGTTATACTACAAAACAGACTATTTTAGTGAATCAATAAGTACAGCAAGCACAAGAACAGGAAGATTTAATAGTATAAATAGGTCAAATAATTCAAATTAATTTATAAGTAAATATAATCCTAATTAAAATGCTGACTAAACACAGTGTTTATGTCTGTGGAAATAATCCTTAAAATATATGTATAAGGATGTATAAAATATATATTTAAATTAGGATTTTTGAAAGGATACTAGATTTAATAGTTTATAGCTAATTAAAAATATATAATTATTAAAATTGTTTTCTAGAAAAAATAGAGTTATAGTGAATGGAACAAAACAAAATTCATAACTATATATAATATGTGAAAATTAAGTTTTTGATAAAACTATATCTCAAATCAATATTCAAAGGAGGCTTTTATAATAAGTAACATGAAAATAGTTCTACTTGGTTTATTTTTTTAATTATATGTACATATACAAATACATTTATAGATGTATGCAAAAGATCTTCAATAAGATTACGGGAAAAGGACATCATTTTTAAATTCCATTTCTCTAAAATTGTTTGAAAGGCCCTACATCTATTTGCCTGATTTGGCTCTTACATCAAAATATAAAAATAAAATTTCAAAGATTAGAATAAACTGTAGTCAAATTTATTAGTAATTTGAGTAAGAGCTGTTTTCAGTAGGGTTCAAATTCTAAAATATTGAGGACAAAAAAAGGCAAATATTTGACTTGACAGTTATTTTAAATGTCTACATAGTAAAAGTGAAAGAGATGAGGTTCTCTAGAACCCAGAAAGCTGAAAGCCCTAAGGAGCAGTTACATTAAACATTGACAGCCCTTGTTTAAGGAGTAGTCATTCTCTGTGTCATAATTGACTGATGGCAGTGGATTTTTGGTTTATATGATTAAAAAATATCATAACTGAAATCAAATACCACAAATAAACTTGAAGACGACACACAATTCTGTTAGCTACAGAACCAATATAAGTTGCAAAAGATTCAATCAAGTTCCTAAAAAGACAGAGTCCAAATTAAAACCCGTAAAAGGTCAGTCAGAAAATTATGTAAATCATTAAAAAGTATATTTCATAGATCTTGGTAGCAATAAATTAGAAATCCAATGATCATAGTGCTAGAGCTATTATAGGAAAATGCACATCCAACAACACTGATGTGTGTTGTTAACTGTTATTAGGTGCCATCCAATCCGTTGAGACCTCTAGTGGTCATGCACATCTGAACGAAACACTGCTTGGTCCTGCACCATCCTTCCTCACAATCGCTCCTCTGCTTGAGCCCATTATTGCAACCACTGGGCTAATCCATCTGCTGGAGGGCCTTCCCCTCTTTGTTGTCCCTCTTCTTGACCAAATCTGATGTCCTTCTCCAGGAATTGCTTTCTCCGGACAACATGTCTGAAGTACGTAATGCAAAGTTTAGCGATCCTTGTCTCTAAGGAACACGCCAGTCTTACTTCTTCCAGTACAGATTTGTTTGTTCTTTTGGCACTTCATTGTAGTTTCAATATTCTTCTCCAGCACCACACTTCAAAAACATCAATTCTTCCGGAGCCATCCTTATTCAATGTCCAACTTTCACATGCATAGGAGACGACTGAAATGACATGGCTTGGGTCAGGTGTACTTTAGCCCTCAAGGCAGCGTCTTTGATTTCCCATACTCTAAAGCGATCCAGTGCAGCAGATTTAGCCAATGTAACTTGCATTTTGATTATTTTGACTGATGCTTCCATGATCATTGATTATGGATCCAAGGGGACAGAAATCTTTGACAACTTTAATCTTTTCTCCTTTTAGACACTTGGCATATCCTAAATTGACAGAACCAAAGGAAAATCAAGCCTTGAGTTGAGACATCGAAAGATTCTATAGGTAAAATATTTAATAATGCAAGAAGCATCCAAAGAAGTTGGAAAGAATACAGTGTCACTGTTCTTAAAAGAATTGTTTGCAATTCCACCACTTCAGGATGGAGCATGTGAGCAAGAGCCAATGGTGCTGAAGAATGACGTTCAAACTGCATTAAACGCATTCGCCTGAAACAAGGCTCCATGAGCTGCTGGAATGCCAATGAAATGTTTTAACGGGCTGATGAAGCACTAGAAGCACTTATTCATCTATGCCAGGAAATTTGGAAGACAGCTACACTGATTGGGTTATGAATTTATGAGGTCTTAGAATCAACTTGTAAATCTCCCTGAAAATTCACTGGTACTCTGACCTTATATTCTGTTAGAAATGTACTATATCATGTAAGTCCCAAGGCTCAGAGGACATATGTATAATAATGTGCATCAGATCCATGTTTATATTAGTAATGAAAGTGTCCATCAGTGTGGGGTAATTAACTATATCATCATCCAGCTTTATTAAGGAATATGCCATGGGATGGACAAAGAATGATGCTGAGATTTAAGAAAAGCAAGGGAACCAAAGTGAAAAATTTAGAGAAGGGAGAAATCAAGTAAGAAAGCTACTTTATGCATATATATGTGTGTGTGTGTGTGTGTACATTCTCCAGAAGAAATCTTTATAGTAGATATATTTGTAAAGAATGATGATGTTCACTTTCCTTTCATAATTTTCATTATGATACTTAGTTTCCTGTTTATATGGATTTTTAAAAATTGTGTTAGTCTTTCATTCAAAAAAGTTATCTAACAGTGGTGTATGTGCTACATTTTGAACTATTCTATATTTTTCTTAATATTAAAAACACTATTTAATGATACATTTAAATTTTTAACGCCATATTGTCAACTATAAGAACAAAGAAAATGTTACTACAAATGTGTGGTGTTAAACAAAATCTATATTAAATCACCTTAATCGTTCTCTCGCAGGAGCCCTGCTGGTGGGGTAGGTTATGTGTTGGGCTGCTAACCAAAAAGTCAGCAGTTCAAAACCACTAGATGCTCCATGGGCGAAAGGTGAGGCTTTCTTTTCCTGTAAAAAGTCACAGTCTTAGGAACCCACAGTGGCAGTCTGACCCTGTCTTATATGGTCACTATCAGTCAAAATCAACTCAACGGCAATGAGGTTGGAGGTTTGGAAGCTCTCTCCTAGGAGAGGAAGCACCTGAAACCTCAGAATCGTTCGTTGCTGCCCATGTACCATTGACTACCACACATTGCACAGATAAGAGAGTCTCTACAATTTTCTGGAGAGGAAAAATGATCAAGTTAAATTGAATTTTCATTTTACATCACGTAAAATAACTGGATGTTATTTATACAACTTCATGTTCATGAACAAAGGGCAGACCTACAACTACCTGTACAAAAAGTCACAGTGGCTTAAAGACCAGTTTTAGCTCAACGGGTCATTCACTTTAAAGAAACAAAGTAAATAACCATCAGTGTCAACTAATAGTAATATTCCTTTAATTCCCAGCACTTTGATAAGGACAATAAAAAACACCAAAACTTTCCAAAAATGTTCCCAGTGAAAAACTAGAATTGTAGAAATCCATAGGAATCCATAGAATAGATTCATGAAGAGAATATAGGAATTAGAGGAGACTGTAAAGGTTATTAGAATTTAAATCATATATTTGTAACTGTATTTACATTGAATTTTTTAAACAAAGCACCAAGATTAAACAGCAAATAGTAAAGAAAGTTGGAAAATACACTCTATAGTAGAATTCACAGAAGGTCAGTGTAGAATGACAATAGAAATGGCCAGGCGGGCTTAACCATACACTGCGTATTGGAAGCCATGGAAACAGAGATGAAGAGAGGCCTTATGATGAAGTTCCATTAGGAGGACATCGCCGGTGGCCTCCACTCCAAGCTCCCTTCCAAAGTGCAATGTGTTTCTCCTACATTCATCCAGCTCAGTGTTCCAGGAGTCAGAATTCCTGGTAGGAAAAGTGAACGGTTGATGAGTTTCTTAGGAGACAAAGCTTGGAAGAACAACCCACTCTCTTAGAGTTTCTCAGGGGAAGAGTTTTAAGAAGTTTTATGTTACAGAAAATGGTTACCGAAGATGCGGAGAGCGCTGGAGTAACATGAGCCCCCGGCTGCAGTTCTTCAGTCTCCTGTCCAGAACCACTGGAAAATTAATGAAACTCTTACAGAGAGCATTTGCAGAGTGGCCAGCTAATGAAAAATACCATCATCCATATCACAGTCGTGCCTCCAAACCTTTGCATCTACTGCGTCTAATGTGTCTAAGAGCGTCCTCAAGAAAGACAGATATAAGGATAGAGGATACGCTCAATTAAGAACGGGCCTGTGTCCCGTGACTTCCCTTTCCTCCCTCTCGTTTTGACACCAGGGACCGCGAGGAAGAGTCAAAAATGAGAGGCAGTGGGTCAGGGACAGGAGCGCTGACTGCCAAAGGGTTCAGTGCTATCCGAAATGTCAATGGTACCACTGAAGGAAAGATGAGATGATGGTCGGCTTTGCAAAGGTCAGTGTAGGAAACCACTTCTGGGCATTACGCTGTGTCCTATAAAGCCACTGTGTGAATTCACTCGACACACACCCACACACCAACAACCGGACAGAGGGAGCAAGAGAATTACTGGGAATGTTCTATCCTCCTTGACAGGTGCATTCTACAGAACCATGCAACCGGTGCAAGGACGACAGTTAATGGGAAGCTGCTCCTTATTAAAGATGGGATTGATTATTAGAGGCAAGGTGCACATTCGGACTTCTGAGTTGAGCTTCTATTTTCTATTTAAAGTCAATCATAGATTCCCGTGACTTCACTTAATGAGGACACGAGGTTTCTGAGATTTAAGAATTTTCCTTTTTTGACCAACTGCCACTCAGCTACTTAGGGAAAACTGAAGCTACCCACTCCATTTCTATGGGTATAGAGTTGCCCATTCTTAAAAAAAATAATGGGTGTATGTGTGTGTGTGTGTGTGCGTGTGTGGTTTTTATCTAGCTAGCTAGCTATTTTCTATCTAGGCATAGAATCAAGCCTGGGAAGTTCCCATGGCCTCACATCTACCACATGTATGTGTCACTGTACTAAAGCCTGTTGGTGCACTGTATAAATTAACTTTCATTTTCTGGAGACAGTAGAGTCAGTGTTGTGTCTGACTTTATGCAGCATGAACAGTGAAGCATTTTACAACATGCTTTTTATGCATAACTCTCATTGCATATCACTAATATTTCCTGAACAGATTAAAGAGTCTTCAAAAAAATTTGCCTAAAATATTTGAGTTCAATATCGCCTTTGGGGAATTGGTTCCAGTGTTAATTAGCTTAATTGATCAGCCAGCCAAAAGACTTGAAATGAGAGGAAATCAGAATTCTTTAAAGTAATAATAAGAAAGAAGGCTTGTAACTTTATTTGTGAAGGGACTCTAAAGTCTATCACAAGTCAGAAGCAGCTCATAAAAGCAGGTGTGCATTGTTTCATTCACCATTACGCCAAGAACACAGTGAAAATTATTTAGGGTCTTTATATACTTCCCTGAAATATTTTGCAAAGATTATGTCTATAATCACCAACCAAAATACTGTTCAGGTCGGTATCGTCTTGCATGCTTCAGTGCTTCCTGTTGATAGACATTTTTAAGGGTAGGCCAATTGTGCATTCTCTCCTCCTTAGGACTGGCTCTCACAAGGAAGTTTTGTGTGGAGAAGTAAGCTAAATATTTAATTCTGTCACCACATTGTACTCTTCTCAAAGTAAGCCAAAGTGGCATTTCTATGTCTTCCAAGCTCCCCTAGGATCTTAATTCATGGACTTCAGGGGTAAAATGTTTGTCATAACCTTGGGAAGTATATGGAATCTACATAATGCACTATTTCCTGTGATCCATCACAGTGCCATTTTTTCCAGAGTCCATTTTTTTCTATCATAAAAAACACACACAAAAGTATGCACACATGAAGACCTACATATGTACATATGTGTGTATGTATATATATATATAATGGTATATATCCTATTCTTGAATTCACTGCCATTGAGTCATTTCCCCATTGTGATCCCATAGAACAGGGTATAATTACCCCTACATCCTTATGGGAGTAGAAAGCCTCATCTTTCTCATATATATATTCTACAGCTTACCTATATATCTATAGTATATATGTGTTCATAACCTTCCTAATGTCGCAGCCCTTAAATACAATTCCTCATGCTGTGGTGACCCCCAACCATAACATTATTTTCAATACTACTTCATATCTGGAATTTTGCTACTGTTATGAATCATAATGTAAAGGTCTGATGTGCAGGATGTATTTTCATTGTTACAAATTGAACATAAATAAACATAATTAAAGCATAGTGATTGATCACAAAACAATATGTAATTCCATATTGTGAGTATTTATGTATTTTCCAATAGTTTTAAGCGACCCCTCTGAAAGGGTCATTCGACCCCCAAAGGAGTCACGACCCACAGGTTGAGAACCGCTGGTCTATGTGTTAGGCCATGATGACTAGGGAAATGAACCCAGGATACGCATTCATAGATAAGAAAGAGCTTTACCTCGAGAAGTATTTCTATAGTAGGAAAGCATCCCAACCCTGTTAGATTCAAGCCCATAGTCTTATAGGAGACCAGAAGTCCCTCTGCAGATTCACGCAGCTGCATGAAATGATGCAGAGTTCAGGAGGATGACAGGCTGGTGGGTGCAGAGTCATGTGTATCCAAGGGCCATGGGAACAGGGCAGGTTTCAGCAGCTCTCGGGGTCAGTGACCCAGTCTGCGCAGGCAGGAAGGCAAAGTGGCAGAAAGAGGGAGGTCCCCAGGATGTTCTTTATGAGAAGATCATGCGCACAAGGAGGCACCAGAAGGCTCTGATCAGGTTGAGTGGTTAGATTTCACTACTTCACTTTTATACATATTCAAGTTGCCATTCAACAACTGCAGTATATGAGCCATAGCATAAGCTGTCTCCCAAACCCAAACTCATTGCCAATGAGTCTATTTTGACTCACAGCAACCCAATGGGACAGAGTAGATCTGCCCAGGTGAGATTCTGAAACTAATGTTCAGGGCTGTAGAAAGTCTCACTTTTCTCCAGCAGAGCTGTTCTCAAACTGCCGCTTGGTTTCAAACCGTTGACCTTGCAGTTAGCAGCCCAAGTCATAACCCCCTATGCCTGCGGGGTATTTAACAAAATTACATGTGTTTATTCTTTTTTAAAATCACTGAATACAAAGGTAGATTAAAACCACCATATTCCATATGCCTTATAGTTGATCCTTCATCTAATCAAGAAGAAGAAACTCACTGCTATTGAGCTGAAGGGGACTCCCCGCGTCTTCAGAACAGACCAGAACTACCTCAGAACAGTGCGTCCGAGGCTGTAACTCCTGATCGCAGTCGGAAGTCGCCGTTTTCTGGTGTGTTTGAACTATTGAACTCATGGTTAGCAGCCCAAGATGTAACCAATGTGCCACCAGAGTACCTTCATGTAACAAATCATCACACACATCACTGGCAATGTGTTGAGTCCCAGGATAGAACTGCCCCTGTGAGTTTCTGAGACTGTAACTATTTATGGGGTAAAAGCCGCATTTTCGCCTGCAGAGTGCCCGGTGGTTTCTATCTGCTGGCTTGGTGGTCAGCAGCCCAATGTGCAAGCCCTGCCTCATCGCCAGGGCTCCTCCGTGTAATCCCACAGAGAACCTATGTATTAAATACCTTTAGGGATGGTGTACCACGGAATGGCAAGCTTTCCGGCATGTAAACGTTTGGAAAAATACCAACCTGCATTAAACGTGAAAGTTCTACAGTTAACTAGAAACTTCAAAGAAAAATTCTCTTAAGAAGCAATTTCCATTCTTATTTTAAGGAGAAAATGAAATAAATTGTAGCAATTAGCATAAGGTTTATGGCTTCCCCATTGTTCATCTCTCTCACCTGTCCCGAGGCACCACATTGCCTTTTTGGCAACAAAAGAATTCTCATCATTCTAGGTAAGACTCTTTCTTCAGTTCACCAAAATTCACTAAAATTTCCGCCATCGGATTATATAGAACATATAAAAAGGAAAGCAGGAACTCTGGAAAGAACTTTTCTTTTTTAATTCCCCATCTAACTTTTAGTTGAGAAACTTTCAGTCAATTGCTATCGAGATGCTATAGTTTCAAGTCAAGGGAGTTCTTTTAGATTTTTAAACGCCTGTACTATTTGCTTTAACACACAATAGCTAACGTAAGCTTTTACAGAAGCTGAGAAAATGTTAAACAAAGTTGTGTATGCATAGAGACCAGGAGAGGTGGTCCTTCTAATGGTCAGACCAGTGTGGGGGTATGGCCACATCACTTTTCTAATTAGTTTGAAACATTCTCTGACTCCAAATTAATCATTTTAATTATGCTGTCAACATCTGTGTCAGGACTTCAATCAAACCTGATTCCTTAATGGTCTCCTCCGGCCATGGAATATTAGTTAGGCCTTAAAATATGAGACTCACACATGAGCCTATTAACATGTGTTTTCATGGAGATTCCTAGAAAGTTGTAGCAAGGCATGGTTTGCAATTCAAGTAAAATGTACAGATGGAAGGAACGGTTTCCTACAAAAGGGTTGTTTTCGTTTTTTTTAAAGAAATGGGTACAAACAAAATTTTGTGGAATCCTAGCAGAAAGAAAGAAAAAATGACAGAAAAAAAATCCCTGGTTTAACCATGACTTGTCCTTTCCAACACTGTTAAAATATAGGATTTCCTCCTCTTTCAAGAAAATTTAAACTGATAGTGTATCTGTGCTAGTAGATAAAACTGAATTTTAAGAACCATTTCTTCATTCTCGATCATTCTGTCCTCTTCACAAGAAAAATTACAGACAGGACTGTGAAGTCGAGTTAATTGAACAAAGAATTTAAGTGACTACCCCTTAGTTTCTGTGATCATTTAAAATAGTAAAGGAAGTATAGATGAACAAGAAGACTGCACCATCGCTTAACAAATTGGCCTTGAAGAAAAAATCTAGCCATAATTTAACTTCAGGGTCTTTAGCAAGACAAATCCTGCTGCCATTACAGTTGACTAAATGGCCTTTGTAGGGTGGTTAGAGGCTGACATTTGATCATTAAGAACTGTACAGTCTTTGTGTAAAGACATCTTGTTGGGACTGAAGTGCCTGCAGGGAAAGCCAGGGGTGCTGAGCTAGGAGTCGGAGATGACAGGCACGGGAGGAGTCTGTAGTTTCTCTTTTCTGGAGAATTTCCTCATGAAGAAATTGCATGACAACCTATTTTATTAATTTCCTCTGTGATTAAATGCTTAAACATTTAAATGACCTTTTTTGGAAAGACAGAAAGAAAAATAGGGCCATGAAAATGGTTGTCTTAAACTACTTCCAGAAAAATAACAGTAACTGACTTCATTGTACACCCTGTGGTGTTGATGCCTCATACAAGTGAACATGCACGAGAGAGAAGAGTTACCTTTGGAATGAGGAGCCTTCCTGCATGGAATAGCTGATTGATTTTGAACTGCATCTAAGACATTAGTCTCAACAAAGGGAATACCATTTATAGACACAAGACTCCTTATGAAACTAAAAATAGCAGCGGGGATGTGGAACTTGCTCTTTTCCAGCCATTACCAAAAGAAGATTCAGAACTGATGAACTGAAACAGAACGGAGGACAATTCCCCTTTGGCCCTTGTTTAGGTAAGGAAATGCCTATTATATCTTCCAGGAGCCAAGCTACCACTATTGTGTATTCAAATTCTACAGATAACATTATATTGTCATAAACCCGTTAGACCAAACTCACTTCCTGAAGTCGAATGCAACTTATAGCAAGCTGATATAATAGAGGAGAACTACCCCTTTGGATTTCTGGGAATGTTGAATCTTTATGAGAGCAGACGGCTTCATCGTTCTCCTTCTGAGCTACTGGGGGATTGGAACCACTTGACTTTGTAGTTCATGTTCAATGCTCCTTTGTATTGTCATAGGGTTCAAAAACTTTCAGTACTCCATGGTGCTTGGTACAGACTTGATGCTACTGCATGCTAAATACATATTCTAATAAGAAGGCATTCCTTTACAAGTTAAAGAGTTTAGTTCTTTTGTTTTAAGTGAGGGAAATAGAGTAATAGGAAAGGAGAGAAGGAGAAGGGAATGAGAAACAAAGGATTGGCACTATCGGGAGCCAGAATATGGGTCTTTCATTGCCTTGAGTTGATGTGAGTCATGGGCACCACATTTATGTGGAGATTTTAGAAGCAGAATTCAAGGCCTTCCTCCCAAGATATCTCTGGGTAAACACATACCTCCCACCATTGGGTTAACCATCAAGCATTTTCTCCACTGGTACCACCCAGAGATTTCAAAGTGAATACAGGCCAGAAGGCATGGTTCTACTGTATTCAGTTCCCTGGTTTGCCACCTCATTTTAGATCTTCGGCAAATACCACATACCTCACATTTCATTATTGATGAAATGAGAACCTAACGACTAACTTCTGCTGTCAGAAATTTTTCGAGCATGAAATCAAGATTAATGATGACTAATTATTAATTATTGACATACTGGCTGCAACCATGGTTCGGGCATGGTAACAGTCACGTAGACACTGCAGGACCGGGTAGTATTTTATGTTGTTGTACTTCGTTTCACTGTGCATCAGCATAGACTCGAGGACATCTAAAATCAACAATAATAACAATAGCTATGTCCAGGTGGATACAATCCTTATTGCAGAAGTTATCATATTCTGAATAGCAACTATGTAAGACATCAGTTGCACTGAGTCTTTCCTAATAACCAAACTTTTTGAATGGCTTAAACATGTAAAAGGTGATATTTATATGATTGGGAATTCATTCTCCACTTTAGGACAAATGAGTAAGTCCTATGTTTAATCATTAAAACTAAACTTACTGCCATTGAATCACTTTAAATCACAGTGACCCTCTAGGACAGAGTAGAACTATCTTTGTGGGATTCTGAGACTGAAAGTCTTTATGAGAGGAGACAGCCTCAACTTTCTTCATGGGGCGTTGATGGTCTTGAACTGCTGACCATTGGGTTGGCAGTACAATGTGTAACCCATTGTGTCATTTGAAACATTTTTTTACAAGTTTAGGATGACATAATTTTACACTGAGAAAGAGTTGAGGGAATCTTCTCCAATTTCTCCGCAAGTGAGCATAGACATTTTCTGCTACGTGCGGAAACTGCATGATGAAATCACAGATTTTTAATATACACTCAATTGACTATGTAGCTTATGAAAGATAGGCATAAGGTTCATTATGATTATGTTTGAAAACTGTGACAGTAGGTGGCTCACATACTTGATGGTACCCCAGGCATAAAGTAAGCTGACTTGTGATTTTGTAATCTAAGAACACTCAGCTAGCTATTTTTATTCTGTCATACCTAAGGACATATTTAAAATATGCTTTTTTCAGTAATTCTTAACTTCTAAATACCTTATGAAAATAAAAAGAAGACAGAAGTACAGATCATAGAACACAATGAGTAAAACACAAATAAGCTAACTCTTAACATATTCCTAATCTAGAGAAACACCACAGTGGTAAGCAATTGTACAATTCTACTTGATTTAATTTAACTATGGAATGATATGGTATATTTATTAAATCCCCATTAATAAGTTAAAAAAAGAAAAGAAAACGCTACCTCAAGCTATCAGCATAGTTCTCCACAGGAGGAAGATGAGGTTATCTACTCTCTAAGTATTTATGGTTCCACCTCCCTACACAGAGTGACCATCAACAAGAATGGACTCGATGCATTCTAAAAGTACGTTTAAGCCAGTAATAAATGTCATCCTATTCTATCCATTTCAAATAAACTTCCAAATTAACCTGATGATCAGTTAGCTCTTCAGGTGGACCATGAATACTAGAGAGAACTAGGTCTCTGATCCACAACAGGAGATTGACTCGCTCACTTTGGAAGCCAACTGTCTTTTTTTCTGTTCATATTTGAAGCACCCACTCCTTGGAACAGCCCAAAGTTCATCACTGTCTCTTCCCAATTTATTTCACATTATTTTTAAGAAAATTCATCTCCTTATCACACCGGGAAATTCTATCTTATTCTCAGTCATCTCTGAGTCACCAGTGACCTCAGTTGTGTCCCCAAGGATGTGGTCTTACCAACACATGATGGTTTCTGAAGATTAAACAAGAGGAGTAAGATTACACAGTCAAGAGAAAATGTGATCCTTTGGTTTTAATCCAATTAAAGAAAATCCATTTAGCGGTGTTTTGCATTGTCCCTAAACTGTTCTACGTTCTCTGAATGAAAATGGCAATCGTTTATATTTCTCCTTGGGAAGCAATTGTTATTTGAAATTCAAGAAAGGGAAACTATTAATAAAAATACCATATATACTTGCATATAAGCTGAACCGAATATCAGTCAAAGCACGTAATTTTACCCCCCAAACGGTGTAACATATGTGCTGAAAAACTCGATTTATACACATGTACATATGATAATTCTGGAGATACTGACTACATAGAGACTCGATTCAGGTTCATGAAAGATTCAAAGTAAGCAAAAGCTATTTGTCAGTCAAGTATTGGACTGCCAATGGCAAGGTCATGGTTCTAAAACCACCAATTGTTCTGTGGAAGAGCGAGGATGTTATGTTTTCCCTAAAGAGTTATAGACTCAAAGATTCTATTGGGCTGCTATGGTTTGGAATCAGTTCAATGACAATCTATTTCAGTTGAGTAGTAAGAGGACAAGAAACCGAGTGGAGATGGCCTTGTGTAAGAGCAAGAACACAGAACCCACAATCACTTGTCTGCTAATACAGAGCTGAGCAAGTTTGAACAAGCTATCTTACTTCCTTGAGCTTTAATAACCTTGTTGATCAAATTAAATATTTGTCACCTGGCTTACCCAATGTAACAGAATAAGTAGAAAGAGAGAGTTGAGTTAAAATACTTATTTTAAAAAATGTTTTGCCTAAGACTATACATAGTATGAAAGGAATTCATAGATTTATGCTCAAATTTTGTAATGTCTGACAGTGAACAACTTAGAATTTATAAGCCTCTTTACACCTCTAGAGAGGGATTCATAATACTGACTTCATAAAATTACCAAAATGAAATTAGAAAATATATACTTGTGTAACATATTAATAACTTAATATCTCTTAATATGCTTTTATGTAATTATCATTATAAATTGAGTAAATGTATTATAAATGAAATATTTCCATGCTTTTTAAAGAACTTTCATATGTGCACATACAACTACACTTTTTAACTTGTAGGGGATTATTTTCTTCTAACAAGTCAAAAAGGGTTATTGACAGTGGTTTTTCTTTTTCATTGGAAAGACGATGGAGATGATGTCAATGATATTTCACAGATTGAGAGTCATTAGATTAATATTAACACGCTTTAAAATCATTTTTTAAAAGACAATCTTTTATCTGTTAAAAAAATAACTTTTGGACATCCCCTTACAGAAGAGTTGTGGGGAGAAGCTGAGTCATTCGGGGTGTAGTATAGAACCAATGAAACACATACACCTTTCCTCTAGTTCTTTAATGCTGCCACCACCACTATCATGACCCCGATTCTACCTTACAGACCTGGCTAGACCAGAGCGTGTACACGGGTACAGATAAGAGCTGGAAACACAAGGAATCCAGGACAGGTAAACCCCTCAGGACCAATCATGAATGTAAGGATACTAGGGGTGGAAGGGGAAGGTAGGGGGAGAGAGGGGGGACAGATCACAATGATCTATAAATAACCCTCTCCCTGCCTGGGGGACGGACAACAGAAAAGTGGGAGAAGGGAGACATCAGTCAGTGTAAGACATGAAAAAAAAAAGTCTAAATTATCAAAGGTTCCTGATGGAGGGAGGGTTTGGGAGGGAGGGGGGAAAATGAGGAGCTGATACCGAGGGCTCAAGTAGAAAGCAAGTGTTTTGAAAATGATGATGACACCAAATGTACAAATGTGCTTGACATGGATTGTGGTAAGAGCTGTATGAGCACAAAATAAAATGACTTTAGAAACACAAAAATAAAATTTTCTTTATTCCCCAGGACTCCTTAGAGATAATATGTGTGCATAAATGCCAAAAATCAACAAATAGCAAATAAAAAAATAACACCAAAAACAAAACCCATTTCCACTGAGTTTATTCCAATTTTCAATGGGCTTGTATTAGGTTTTAAGGTTGTAAAATCTTTAAGGGAGCAGGCAGCCTCATCAATCTCCCGAAGAATAGCTTGTGGGTTTGAACCACTGACCTTAAGGGTAGAAAACCTGTGTTTGGACAACTTTACCACTAGCACTCAGTGGACAATGGGAATGGATACTTGAAAATACAAGAAACACTTTTTATACTACAATTTCTGCTGTACTAGGGAAATATTATGACATAATTTTCTTATAAAATAAAACAACCATAAAAACATAGCATCAGCAAAGGTAACAGGGTAATTTGAAACATTATAAGTGAACTATAAACAGAATTAGATTTAGATGAGTTTATGAGAAGATAAGTTTTGCTTTTGATATGGTGGGATCAGGAACAGCCATTCTCTCTCTGCAGTGAACTTGACTTTTTTACGGAATGAACTTAGGACTAAAGAATGTGATGTTATGGTACTAAGATCAAATTCACTGCCATTGAGTCAATACTGGCTCCCAGCAACCCTGTAGGACAGGGTAGAACTGCTCCTGGGAGTTTCCAAGAAGGTAGCTGTACTAGACTAGCTAACCCATCTGTCTCCTGTCGAGTAGCTGGCAATTTAGAATTGCTGACATTTCAGATGGCAGTCCAGCAAGGAACCACCAGGTCAACAGGGATCCTGTTGTTGCTTCATATTGTAAAACATATTTAGCTTTCACTGGATTGGGCCATTCTTGAAGATGTTCTTCCTTTCTCAAAACTTAAGTCAAGAGAGAATTTTTAAAAAGAATTTCCAAATAAGAGTTTACAGAGTGTACTTTGCCTAAAAGTAGCACTCCATTGGGGATGCAAACTGGGTAAAATAAAGGAAAAACCATAGTGAAACAGAGAAGACAAAGCCGTCTCCATTGACATACGGCCTATGTGAAGTTCTCCGTGCTTAGAAAGACACCACTCCTGGTTTAAACCTTCACAAATAGTATCTTATATTTCTTAATAGTTTTTGGAGACGGAATCTCAAATTTTATTTGGCCCTGGGTCTCCGAATTATGTAGTCAGTGTGGGCATCAGGGAGAACAAACAAAAGCACCCCATCACTGTCAAATCCCTGCTGACTTCTGTCACCCCTTGGCTGCCCCAGGAAGACTCCTCCACAGGATGGATGACCAAGGCTTTGGCATCCTGGAAGCAGATTTCCAGTCCTTTCATTGAAGATGCCTCTGTGTGGGTGTGAACTACCAACTTCTTGCTTGATAGTTGAGTGTGTACGCACTTTCATCAACCAGTGGCTCATGGAATACATACAAGTGCCATTAAAATATCACGATCCCAATTCTAACTTACAAATCTGGCTAACCCAGAGGATGTACACTGGTCTACTGATAGGAAATGGAAACACAAGGAATTCAAGGCGGATGATCACCTCAGGACCAGTGGTGAGAGTGGTGATACGGGGAGGGTGGGATGGAAAGAGAGAACCGATTTCAAGGATCTGAATATAACCTCCTCGTTGGGGGATGGAAACAGAAAAGTGGGTGAAGGGAGACATCTGCCAGTGTATGACAAAGGAATAATTTATAAATTATCAAGGGTTCATGGGGAAGGGCGGAACAGAGAGGGAGGGGGAAAAATGAGGACCTGATGCCAGGGGCTTAAGTGGAGAGCAAATATTTTGAGAATGATGAGGGCAATGAATGTACAAAGGTACTTTACACAATCGATGTATGTATGGATTGTGAACAGAGTTGTATGCGCCCCTAATAAAATGAATTTATATGTAAATATCAGTATGGACACCAGGAAAAAAGGCAAAATACGTGCCGCAATCTCAACAATCTTCCCCTTCTGTTCAGCATCTTAGAGGCAGAGGGCACGTCCGCTCTCATTTTCTTTCTGCCTGTATCCCACGCAATGTGCCCACCCTCCAACTCAGGGTCACGTTAGGGCTCGCCTCCACCTTGTCCCTTGCCGTCAATAATTCCTCTCCTGACAAGACATTCCAACGTTCTTTCTTCCACTAATTTACTCAAAGTTTGTCCCCTTCTGTGAAAAGAATTTCTGGCGTCTGCAATTTGTCAACAACCCATTACTTTAGATAGCATTTCTTGCTAAACAGTAGAGACTACTGGTTTGGCAGCTGCTTATTTAATACAACTGGCCTCTTCACGACCAAGAGATTGCTTTCCTGTCAACATCGTGCTCATCTCTTTACAAAAGTGGTCAAGGCCTCCTGGAAGCCGCTCCGCTCCCCAGTGCTGGGAGGAGTTAACTTTCAAACAGTTCTTCCCCTGCTTCATAATCATGATTAATGACTCCTCTGAGCAGGGCGCTCTCCCACCATTTTTGGATGACACAAGATGAGAAAATCTGCATCAAGGAGGGACCACCACCACTTCCCGAGTTTCCAACAGCAGATTGAATACTGACAGAAAGAAGGAAAAAATGCTGATTCTTATGAGGCATACTCCAAAGCCTTGCCCCCAATATTCTTTGCATTTTCATATGCCATTTCTCTTGGCCTTTCGGCAGCCACACGAGTATAATGCAGAGAATTTAGTGTCTTAGAGTCAGTGTAAAGGGAGTTTAGGCGTGAGGCTTCTCCGTTTATTTCCAGAAGCGTGATGTTGGGAGTCCTGGCAAAGCACCTGCCATCAGATGTCCCGTCCCGGAGCACGGAGCAGGAGAGCCCACACGTAGAGGTGAGCGAGAGGACCATGAACTCTCCCGGCATGCCCTTCCCTGAGGGGACCCCTCAGTGAGGTCGGCCCACAACGATGCCAATTACAGCAGGTGAGGCAGAGATAAACAGGAGAGCTGATCATTCGAATTTAGCAAGGAAAACATCCTATAAGACGCTTATCAAAGTTGCTGCTGCTGCTCCAGTCCTACACTAAGGGCGGTGGAATTCATTTGAAACATGTTACAAGTCCACAGTGATGGCTGCTATAGTGGGCACTCAATAATCAGACCTAAACGGCATTGATTACACATAAGCAAAAAACAAAACAAAACAGGGGTCAGAGGGGGATATCAAGTAATTACGTAATAAGGAAAGGAGAGATGAGTGAGGTAAGAAGACTGGCTAAGTGTTCAGGTAGTCCCTAGCGTACAGTGGGCAGCACGACAGAATCACTTCTTCGATCAAGGACTACCTTAAATATAGATCAATAGATAAATACCGTATATACTCATGTACAAACCGAGTTTTTCAGCACAAAAATGTGATAAAAATCTGGGGTTAGGCTTATATATGGGTCAGTGGTACACCAGCGAGGTGTAACATCTTCCCCCCTGTTAACAGGAAGAGCGCCAGTTATCTCGCGGGTGATTGCCATTTCTCTGCTGTTCATTCAAAGCCCCGCTGACACTGCAGGGCTTTGAATGTTTGTTTCTCACATCTAACCAATCAGAGCCGTCCTATGACGTGTATCTTTGAATAAGCCTTTTAAAGACCATGTGTGAAGGGTGTGGCATGAATGGATGTCATCTGGTCCAGCCCAACTAACAAAAAGAAGAAATCTCATGAAGCCTGACATAGAGTTACTAGGAAAGTGGGTTCAAGATGCTTGGGAAGACATTCCAGAAGACATGGTGCGACGTGCCTTCCAGAAATGTAGCATTAGTAATGCTATGGATGGCAGTGAAGACTGCGCTTTGTATGAAAATGACAGCAGTGATGGTGATGACGGTGATCTCAGTGAGGACAGTGTCTATGATGACCTCACACCAGCTGAAGCGCTGCATTGGGATATGGATGATGATGAGGAATCCAGTTTTGAAGGATTTTAACTTTTTTCATTTTAGCTTGGTTGCTGATTGAGCTCAGGGAATAGTACTCTTAAGGTATCATTGTTGATACCTTATTGTTTTTGTTGAACATATTTTCCACTTGCTGTGCTGGTTTACTAATGTTAAATGACTTGTCCTTTTATTTATGTTTTTATTTAAAATAAATATTTAAATACTAATGTCTCAAATTTTTAGTAATTTTATTTTCACTTGTTTTGATTATTGAAACTCACCAATAGCTTCTTCATTTTCCACCCTAGGCTTATTACTCAAATCAATCAGTTTTTCTGGTTTCCCAGGTAATAACTAGGTACCTCGGCTTATACGCAGAACAGCTTATATTCACGTATATACGGTAATTCTTGAACTTTGCTTCACTCTATATAAAACACAGATTACTGGACCCAAATCCTAGAGATCTTAATTCATCCTACTTGAAGAATAGTTGGAAGAATGTGCATTTCTAACAAACGTGTAAGTGATACTGTTGCTGCCAGCCCACGATCACACCTGGAGGATCAGGGATCACAGCCTTTACCAGAGAGATTCAATTCAAGCAGTTGACAAAGAACTTACTGGTAGGCTGAAGGCAGGTGATTACTCTGTGTGTGTGTATGAGTTGACATCAGTCTGTAAAGTATGGAACAATTTATTTGCTTTTATGCAACTCACAGATAAAGCTTAAAATACATTCTAAGCCTCATTTATGATATTTATGATACTTAAGATGCTTGGATTGATATTTTATAGCTGGCAAATAAAACAAATGCAAATCAAGATAAAGTGGATGTGGAGCTTGTTCAAGGGTGCCTTCAAGACTGATAATCAGTAGTGGGGGGCACAGATGATGTGGCAGGGCTTGTCTCCCATCCCTGCATCTTTAACTGCTGTTACATGTGGGGCCTGCCCCTCGATACTGTCGAGCCACAGTCTTCCCTCCTGAAACGGAAGAAGAGGTCAGACGACATCTCCCAGATGTTTCATTTTAAACCCGGTTATATGAGACTTCGAGAACGAGTTATTTATTTTTTAAATCACTTGCACTTTCTTCCAACTGAAACCTGGGATATTAGTTTGTGCCATAAATGTAACTTAGAGAGACCATCTTAACCAAAACAAACCTTAACGATATACCTAGGAACAGTAAGCACTTTTAGAGACAAGTCCTGCTACGAGGTTGCTTCCCATTTGTGTCTTAGATTTAGCGGAGTGTCTTCTGATTACATTGGCTCGCATTACATTGCAGCCACACATGACCTTAGAACACGCCTGAATCACTTTTCCCCTACGACTTCCCAAAATCTTATGGGGCACTTGAACAATGCAGGTAGCATTTCTCTAGCGGGAGAAATAGTTTTGTTGGATGAAGGACTTTGAATATTTTGCATCAGATATTCCTAGGACAATATGCTTGTCTGCTAGAAATTAAGCCTGTGATAACTATGTTTTCATTAATTTATGAATATCTCTATACATGGTCACTACCTTTAATTTAGAGAATTTTTTCTTCAACATCTCCACAAAAATAACAAAAGGCCAACTGAAGGTTAACACTAATCAAAATACTATATTCATTCTACACCCAGAGACAATTTTATCATTTTAAATACATTCAAAATATTTAAATGACAGATAAAGCACAGTTTCCAGTTTTCTAAAATGTGATCCTTTAAATTTTCAACTACTGTTAAATGATTAAGAAAAGGAGGTAGGTGATCAGAATTTAGCATGACATTTTAAAAGTATTTAGGTACAAATCTGACCAAAAAGATCAATAGTTTGGCATTTATTCCTGTCTATAAAGCATCAAGACTAGAGTGCTGTGTCTTGTGTAGTATTTCTCAGTCAGTTTGCTTTTGACAATTTGCTAAGTTTTCTGAGTTTCAATCTTCTCAATACAGAGCAACCCATGTTTTACTTAAGGAAATGTGTGTTCAACTCACTGCCATCGAGTCGATACTGAGCCATAGCATCCTGCATAGGGTTTCTGACGCTGTGAATCTTTATCAGAGCAGACAGCCTCACCTTTACCCGGTGGAGCTGCTGGTGGATAGCAACCACTGACTTTGTAGTTGGCAGTCAAATGCTTAACCAATATTGCCACCAAGACTCCTTAAAAAATACAAAAGAGGCTTTTACAAGTGTATGGGGAAACAAGGAATTCAAAGGTAATGCAATGTTTCTGAATCCCTCTCATCGTGTGCGTAGCACAGAACCTAATATATTTGGTAGCCCAGATGGCACAGAGGTTAAAGCACTTGGCTACGGCCTAAAAGCAGTTCTGTCAAAGACCGAATCTGGGGACCTGTTCCGCTCAAGATGGCTACTGCTGCATTTCGAGTTCATTCTAATTCCTAGACCAGCTCTGCTCTGTCTTACAGGTTTACTGGAATCAGAGCCAACTGGACAACACGCACCGATATATTTGGGAAGTTTCTAGGTGGTTCAAATGGTTTGCACTTAACGAGGAATGCAAAGGTTGGCATTTCAGACCTACCTCGTAGCCCTGTGGAAGAAAGGCCTGGCATTCTGCTTTCCCTAAAGAGGACAGCCAAGAAACCCCTATGGCAAACTTCTCTCTATCACACGGGGGCGCCATGAGTCAGAAGTGACTCTATGGTAAGAGACTCGATCTGCTTCAACATGTTAGGTAGCTGCTCAATCAGTCAGAGGAGTGATCACTGGTCTTCGAAGGGGTCTGCTTTCCTAGGAGGGAATCCCTTGGTTGGTGACTCCCCACTGCCATCCAGCATCATCTGTGGATAGGTTTTTGTGTCTAGCCAATGCTGCCTGATGTTGTCCTTCACATAAAACTACATAAGGAAAACCAGTATTGGCACGTGTCAGCAGACCAGTATTGAACGTTTCGCTTTGGATGATTGTATGCGTGGCAGGCTTCTATGTGAATGGTGGTGGGTGTTAAGAGTGCGGACTTATTAACCAATTCAACTGCTGGATTGTATTTTGGATCAGGAACTCATTCTTGAGCAAAATACACTCTAGTCTCGTGCATACAAAGTACAATGGCTCTTAAATCTGTGAAAATTAACAGAAAGTCTGCTTCACTCTGTGCTTACCACACAAAACATGAAGAAAATGTCAAAATATTTTTTCCCTTACTTGCTCAAGTACTATTTTTAGAAGGTTTTTGAATAGAGAACACATATTTGTTAAAGATGCTGAATTCACTCCAGATGGAGAAGTCTCTATGAAGCTATGGGAGGCAAAAAAAAAAACATGCCTCTAGTTTTCTTTTGTTACAAACAACCGGAAAGGCGGATCAGCTGAAAATTAAAGGTTTGCCAAATCTTGGTCTATGGAGCTCCATGAATATGTTTTCATCTTTTTAAAAAAATACAATGAGAGGAGAGCTCCATTCAAGAGCAAAATAGAATTTTTTTTAAAAAAAAAATCAAAGAAAGCCTGGGAGGAGACAAGACTAGAGAGGGAGAGAGGATGGGGGGGAGGGGACTACGGAAGAGAGGAATGAAGGAAGATGGAGAAACGGGGTAGAGGAGAGGGAAGACAGGGCAGAGAGATGGAGAGAGGAGGGAGGACGACAGGGAGGGCTGGAGGGAGAGGTGAAGACATAAATCAGAGAGTGCACAAATAACATTTCTTTCTTCCTCCTCGGTTTAAACCCTCCCACAGTTAAAACATGTCCCTGCTGACCCCTGAGTTGGGTGGCTCTGTGTCTTTGGAATGCTCACACTTCAGACGTGACAGACTTTGTACCGTGGGCCGTCCTAGCGCTCTGAGTCGCTCCCACATACCAAATGCATTAAGTAGAGTGGAGTGCTTGGAAGAGCTTTGGCGGAGGGCCACTCTGTAACAGGAACTTGCTTGGCAAAGAACTACTTAAGCACATTTGCTGCATGCTTATTTGTAGTGATCTCGCTCTCTTTTCACTTGATGAAACTAGCCTTTGCTAGGGCCAGCTCTTTAGGATCTCCCATTCGCCCCTGCTTAGGCCAACACACGTTATATTGGCCCCACCCCATGTACTGCAGGGAGATTTAAAATATGACAGTAGGGAGCATTATCATCGGAGATGAAATCAAACCCAGGAATCTATATCACTGCAAGGAGGTAAATATTGTCTGATCTATCACAAACAGGGACAATCCGATATAAGACACTCCTGTAGGAAGAATAAAATCACCTGCAGCAGTGTGTAATATGATTGGAGTAGTTCACCACTTAAACTACAGCAAACATCACTGAGAAGCTGGCTGCACTTTCCAGTGTGTTAACAGCGAAAAAGACAGACCTGTAGTCAGGAGGATAATGCTTGCTATTGAAACATAACTGATGAATGTTACAGAAAGAGTATTTGTCATCAAACAATGCTTCCACTGTAAAACAATTCCAACCTATGCATGAAAGATTCCAAATGCTAGTACAGCATTCAATTTGATACTGGAGTTTTATCATATGATTTCATGCAAAGAAGAATTATACACTCAATCTGCCTGACAGCTTTGCATATAAAGAACAGTCTCTGCATGACAAATGTGGTGAGCTTATTAAGTTACCAATACACTGCCAAGCCATATTGTCTCAGTGACAGCAGACCCAAAATAAATTTTCAAATGATTTTTTAAAGGGCAATGCAAGAAAGCCTGAACAACCACATGTTCTAACTTGAATGAAAGTCACAATGGCAGGGCATTTACCTTCTATCTAATTAGCACAAAACATCAATGAGCCTCATTTAGCTTGTGTTTGGTCTGCCATGGATTTTAATTTTTTTGAGGTGGTTGGAAATATTAGTTTTTGATTTATCATCTGATGTCTCATAGCTGCAAAGAAACTATTAAACCGAGTATTAAAAAGAACACCAGTTATTTCTTTTAAAATATGGACACGTGTGTTTTTACAAATATTCTTATAGGAGGGAAAACACAAATTATTAAAATTGGAGAAAACTTACTTTAAATAGATATATATAGATATATATGCACACACATTATCAACAACAAAAAGACAAAGCAGCTGCTTCTAAAAAAGGGAGGTAGACAAATTACTTGAATGTCCATTTCACTTTGAGAAGGTAATCCAATGGGCAACAAGCACCTGAGAAGATGCTGAAAGCCATGATCCACCTCCAAACCCAACCCCTCCCCCTGCCCCCAGAAGCCACTGCTATAGAGTCAATTCCAACTCATGACTATCTTATAAGACAAGCTAGAATGGTCACTTCGGATTCCTGAGACTTCAACTCTCTCAGAGAGCAGATGGCTGCATCTGCTCCTAAAGGAGCAACTGGCGTGTCCCAATGGGTGAGCAGCAGCTCATTCATACTTAGGGTGCTCAAAGTTAGAAAAATACAAAGCAGATTACACGGAGAGGCTATTTCTCCCTCAAGGTGTGGCTATTATAAGGAAGAACAAACAAACAAATGTTGCTATCGATTTGGAAATACTAAAATGCTCATCCGCTGCTCTTGGTATTGTAAAATGGCGCAGCCGCCATGGGAAGCAGCATGGCAGTATCTCACAAATTAAACATAGAATTACCCCATGACATAACGAGTCCACACTTTGGTGTATCCCCACCAACAGTGAATCCAAGGGGTCAGCGATCAGTATTACAATCTTTATTGCGGTGCTATTCATAACAGGCAAAAAGATGGAAAGGCCCTAAACGTCCATGGGCACATCAATGAATGAACAAATGTATGTACATACAGAGCATGACAGAGGAATACCATTGTGATGGATCTTACAAAATAGATGAACATTGAAAATATTATGCCGAGTCAAAAATTCAAATACAAAAAAGTATTTTGTGAGATTAGAAATAGGAAACATATGATATAAACAGATATAAACTATTTAAAATGTAATATATATAATAGGCAAATTCACAGAGAACAAAATTCCTTAGTAGTTACCAGGAATAAGAGGAGGGGACTATGAAGAGATACTGCTTAAGGCAGCGGTTCTCAACCTGTGGGTCATGACCCCTTTGGGGGTCAAACGACCCTTTCACAGGGGTTGCCCAATTCATAACAGTAGCAAAATTACAGCATGAGGTAGCACCGAAATAACTTTATGGTCGGGGGGTCACCACAACATGAGGAACTGGATTCAAGGGTTGCAGCATGAGAACCACTGGCTTAAGGGAACTGCTGTTAGAGGTGAAGACACAATGGATAAAACTTGAAAATAGTGGGGATGGTTGCACAATATGGTGAGTGATATTAATATTAATGTCACTGAATTTAACATGCCAACAATATGGTTCAAATCAGAAAAAGTGTGGGGCTGGGTTGCATCCTTTCACAATATTTACTCAGTCTCTACGCTGAGCAAACAAGCTAGACAGTTGAACTACATGGAGAGCACACATTAGGACCGCAGGAAGACTCACAAACAACCTGTGATGTGCATATGTTACAACCATGCTTGCTGAACGTGAAGAGGGCCTGAAGTGCTCGCTGGGAAGAACAAAGTCTCTTGCTTGAATATAAATATAAAGCAAAATATTCACAGCTGGACCAACAGGCGATATTATGATCAATGAAAAAACAAGGAATTTGTCAAGGATTTCATTTTACTTGGATCCACAATCAATATCCATTGGCACAGCAGTCAAAAAGTCAAACAACATACTGCATTGGGAACATATACTACAAAAGAGCTCTTTAAAATGCCGAGAAGTGAAAATCTTCCTTTGAGGACTAAGGTGCACCCACCCCAAAGCATGTTGCTTTAATTGTCTCAAAGCATGCAAAACCAAACACACACACACACACACAAGTCAAAGAAAGAAAGAGCCTAGATCTGAGTTACGGTCTGTTGAGGAGTGTTGCACATCCATCGGACCGCCAGAAGAATAAGTATCTGTCTGAGACGGTCTAAGGAAGCTCAGTAAGAGGGAGACTCGTGAAAGCCTTTCTCTGGTGCTTGGATGCTATCCGAGAGGATCAGTCCCTGGACAAAGACATCAGGCCATCATACAGCCAGCCTTAAAGAGGAAGACCCTCAGTACAACGGGCGGTCACAGGGGTGCACCAATGAGCTTAAGGGTTGCGCAATTGTGAGGATGGTCTTGGACCAGTCAGCATTTCATCATATTGTACAGTGAACCCGGTGCAATGGAAGCTAACAACAGCAACAGCAATATATTATGAAAATGATTACTGGCACTGCTATTTCAAGATCACAGGCTAGGCTTTAGGTATTATGCTGAGCATTTTAAACATATTTGCTTTTATTTTCATTTTCATGTTAACTCTCTAAGTAGAGTCCCGTTGTACAAATGAGGAAAATAAAGTTTGGAATTGCATGATTTGCCTGCAAGTTTGCGGTTAGATCCTAGTCTAAGCCTCCTGATTGCAGAAGCACGGGAACATTCTGTGTGACTCTCCTCCCCTGCTATACTGAACGAAGAGGGGGATTTTCCCGCATACGTGAAAACTCAATAGGGTTGTCAGACGAACTTACAAAGAACCACGAGTTAATTGTGTCAAAATTACAGTCCAGCCTAAAGTCACAAAGATTAATCTGCCTCTCTGTCTGTTCAGTAAGCATGCCATCGAGACATACTTCATTCATGAGCTTTGTTCCAATTTTCAGGATTAAGCCACCATGATTACCAGGGTAACTGCCAACTGAAAGCAGAGGCTGATGCCAGTGTGATGTCAGTGGTGCTATATTATAAATTTGAAAGTGAAATTGTCCAATAGATTGTTCCTGTTTTTATTTACTCCCCAGCCCTACCCCACAAGGTCAGGGTTAAAGAAGGAGAATGGGTTGCTCTAACAGATTATTTGTCTTAAATGTGTGCATGTCATGTGGCCTCATGCTTTCTTTAAGTCACTTTCTCAACATGTAATGTTAGAAGTACTGACTGCACATAATGACATCCCTGCTTCTAATTACACATAAACTCTCCAGAGAACCTGAAGGCCAATGGTTCCCTGATTAGCTACCATTGGTGATAAGAATCCCTACCAACAAGGACCATGCAATGGAGAATGCAGACCACTAATATGAGGATTGACTGTCTTCTAGTTTTAGGCTGGCCTTTGCTCCCCCACTTTGTTTGATATACCAGCAGCAAATAAAAGCATAGCTCTACATGCAGACTATATACTCAGAAGGTATTGTGAGTGTGTACTAAGAAGCTGATTCTGACTCATAGTGACCCTAAAGGACAGTGCGGAACTTCCAGATAATAACCTTTATGGGAGCAGAGCACTGACTGGTCTTTCTGTCTCTGGTGGATTCTTGTCGTTAGCAACTCAATCCTTAAACCACGACACCGTTAGGGCTCCTTCTGATCCATAACCATATGCAAACATAAGGAGGCATCAACCCAAGGGGAAAGAACAGCTACAAGGTTACTGAGTAACAGGGTAGGGATTTCCTGTTGCTTAAATTTTAAAATAAAAACTAGCTGAAAAACTAATAACTAGCACAACCATATGCTAGCCTGCAACAAGCATATGAATTCATCTTAGAATATTGTCATTATTTAATTATACTTTGAATTTTCATTTCAAAGTCATCCTGCTAATGATTGCAGGGACATGTTACATGAATATCATTTCCTTATTTATTTTCCAATGTTATAAATTATGCATTTGGGGCAAGACTTAGGAAACATGTTTGTGCTCACAAATAAAATGGACATGGTTCCAAGTTCATCTAATATTTATTTATTCAAAATCCATATGAAAACTATTTATTGCGTATCACCTGCGTAGAAAATACTCTTACCAAGAGAAACTCTATGTGGATCCTTCAAGTATTTAGCAAAACACCTCAACAATGAACGAGACGTTGATACCACAAGAGTGTGGTATTCTAAAGTTTCAGTAATAAAATTTGGGACACCTATGTCCAGACAAGTTACCCTAGGTGCTCACAGACTAAAATGACATGTTCAGGTCAGTTTTCATTCTTGGAAAGGCTTTTATTTCTAGGATAAATTATGCTTCCCAGTTAATATTTCTATAAAGCTTCTAGGGAGAGCCAGGAAGAGAGAGCTGCAGATGCCTAGAAAAGAACCACAGGAAAGAGAAAAAGCAGGAAAGAAAATGTCCATGGTTGGTCCAGATTGTTTTGCTCCCAAATATACATTTCTTCCTTTATCCATTGTATTTGCTTATTCTAATGATGTAATATTTATTAGTTAGAAATATAAACTATTAGATTTATATATGCATTCATATAACCAAATATTTATGTATACATATCTAACCAACTACATATATATATATATATATATATATATATATATATATATATATATATGACATATATATTTCAGACAATCCCTTCATATGTAAGCGAATAACCTTAAACAAGAGCAGAGCAGCCGTGATGAGGAAGGTCATCAGGTCTCCCACGCTCAAGGTGCAACCAGGAGCATGCGGATGCATCATGTCTCATCAGCAGAAGGCCGCCCACAGTTCCGATTGTCTTTGGAGTGGGGGGCGTCGTGTGAGGTGTGTAGCAGAGGGACGGATGGTCATGGGTGCCCCCAAAGAATGCGCGGCTGAGTTAGGGAGACAGGTCAGTTTTGTCATTGAAGCCAGTGCTCTAAGAGATGGCACAGTTCTTTCTCGGGGCCCAAAGGCTAGATGCAACATTGGAGAAACACTTGAGAACAAAGAGCATCATTGGTTTGAATGTCAAGCAAACTTTGAATGCTCAAAAAATTACACACACACACACACACACCCATACATCTATATAAGGCCTCTTTCTAACCTGAGACAAGCTGTGAGCTCCATGTGCGGGACTACGTACATTTACCATACGAAAAACATCTGTGTATACCAGGTCAATTACCCATCCAAGACTGGAGACAGATTGCTACAGTCCTATTCTAAGAGACCAAGTTCAAGATAAGGATCCCTGATCCAACTTAGTAGAAAACTTCTCTGTGATAGAGCTGTGAAGCACTGTGTCAGTGCGCATGTGCGCTCGTGCAAGCTTTGTGGGTAGGACTGGGCAGGTTGGCCGCTAAACCACGCACGAGGCCTCTGGGAAATGAAGTGCTATAAAGAATAGTTCTGATTTGTTCTCACTCAAGAATTATAGTCTGTAAATTACATGTCAAACATTTGTGGATTAAACTTGGTACACCGAAAATGTATGTGGAATGCCTAGCCTCTGTATAGGGTCTTATTTAGAAACAGGGTTTAATTTTACTTGTTAAAGAGGTTATACCATTGTGTGGGGGACTTTACACCTGATTAGTTCTGATTTTTAAGTAAAAAGTCTGGACCACACGCACATAAGAGAAGAAGGAACCATGGTCTATAGGCCACGGGACACCACAGAGCTGGAGCTACCCACCAGAAAGGACCCCCCAAGGACAGATGGTTTGAAAATAAAATTGTTCTTTAAACCCACCCGTTGATGAGAACTTAGTTAGCATGAGGGTTTGTCCCGACAGAAGGCAAGTGCATTAGGCTTTTATAAGCACCAGGAGCTGACCTCCTTGCTAAGTCCGTTTATCAGTAGTCCTGGAACAGCCCTTCAAAAGGCGGTTCCAAGTGCTTGGTGGGCGAAGCAAAGAATACCAAAGCTGGATGGATGAGGGCATCGAATGAATGATATAGGATAACCAAGAAGATCAGCACAGAAAGCCAACAACGCATAGTGCATAGTTGATGAAAAATCGGAGAGAATCTTTGATCTACTCACCATGACTTCTTATGTGGGGTCAATGCCTAGACCACACCCACCTAGGAGAGGTGTCAGGCAGTGCCCTCTTCCCCAATACTAGAAAAGACATTTCTAGATAGCCTCTCAACCATTACATGAATCTCACAGTACAATTAGAGCACACAAGAAGGGAAAAACACTACCGGCTGTGAAATTCATGTGCCTGCAAAGCAACTTCATCCCAGTGGCAAAAGCAATTCAATCGCCACCCTGGTGCTGCAGATTTAATAGCTTAATTTTCTATGGACTGACAACATCCATCCTAACAAGTCCCTGGCAGAATGCCTCCGGGCAAGGATGCACCACACGTCATTCGGTGCTGTGCTTTTACATAATTCGTGTCCCTCAAGAAGCATTTCACTGGGTGGGCAGGGAGGAATGAGTTAGCAAGGGAGAGCTAAGCATGGCTTCACTATTTAGAGAACATAAGGTATTATTATAGGATTAATAAGTAAGGCTAGTTCAGCAATAGGGAAGGCTGCCAAGGGAGGCCGTGGAATTGCTATCACTGGAGGTAATGAAGGCTAAGGATAGATACCCACCCAGAATGCATTTTATGGACAATAAAAATCTATTCCACTATTCTAGACAAAAAGAGATGAGCTATGTGTTTCACCATTGATTTCTGCCAGCCCCCATAATTTCATAAATAAGATAAAGTAGTTTGGTTAAAAATCTTACTCATTAAGTATTATTTATTCTAAAGTATGTGCAATCCGGGATGGTTGGGAGCAGCAGCGATTGAATGACAAACATAACTGGAATTATAACCCAAGGCTGGCACCAAGAAACAAACGCCCACTCTGAGAATCAGACAGTGAGAATATGGGAAGGCAGATTTTTTGTAGTGTGCAAAAATAGAGCCAAAGTGCCCTAGAGTAGTACATTTGAAACTCAGGTATTTGGGGATCCGTAATGAGCATCAGTTGTACATATTTGGGTTTGCACTTCGTCCAAACATTCTCTGAATATGTGTGGTGTGGAAATACAGAGTGCCAAATACCTCGTCTATTCTGGCAACGGTGCTCAGTGACTGTCATAAAATGTTATTTTTACCAAAAAAGAAAAGTAGCATAGGACAATTTTTTCCCCAAGAAGTTGGAAGAATGTATAAAAAATTCAGGCATCCAATGGATGTGTCAAAGAGTTCAAAATGCCAGACCTAAGCAGAGTTAGTTCAGGCAAGGAACGAAACTGTAAAATTACACTAAGTAGTCGAGGACCAGTTATTCACTCAGGGGCTGGGCCTGTGGTTACTTATACTTTGTCTACCAAGCTCAGCGCACAGCACACTGAAGCGCCTCTTTTTCTTTCAAAGAGAGGACAGAGGCAGTAGTTAGTACACCTACTTAATGTTCTAACGACGGAGAAAGTTGATGATAAAATATTTCTGTATACCTTATGCAGGTTTCTATGATGCCATTTTATGACATAACACGTTATATAGATGATTTAGGTTGGTTTCATACTAAGTCTTTTAATAAATCCTCGTTGTGGAGACCGATGCTTTCACTGCATATCCACTGGAAACACGCTAACTCTGGAAAACTGCTGGGCCGTTACAAGTTTGGATCCTGACCTTTGACCATCATGAAAAATTACTGGAACCTCTCAAACACTTGTTCTTCCAACATTGCATTACCCTCTGAGCTCTGGAAGTCTCACTATACATTGTACAGACCATATGCTTATACTCATCATTGGTTTACAAAATGTGGATGAGGATATGCTCTGGAACCAGGAAGATTATCTTCAAAAAACTGCAGAGCTTTTCACTGAGTTATGGAAGGAAAAATACAATACACTATGAATAAAAAAATAACCTTCTGTTGCCTTATGTTTTTTATATAGTGACACTTAAAATTCACCATTAATAAATTTTTAGAAAAAGGAAACGATTCTCATTTGGTTCAGTAAATTAAAAATATCATGAAATCATAGTCTTGCATACATTTGATAGAGATTCCCCAAAGTAAAAAAAACATAGACTTCAGTGAATAGTTTTAGATGCAAAGAACCATTCATATTCTCAAAATTGCTTACTCAGGGCTATTACATGTGTACATTATATTAAAAACTAACCGTAAAATGATGAGTTTAGTATTGTCTTACCTTTTAGGCATTGTTTGACTTTATACTTGAAGTAATAATTATAGGATAAATAAATATACACCTTTAACTATGCCAAGTACTAGGAAGTAAGGTGTCCAGAGTGTCCAGACCAGAGGCTCTGCCCCTATCCAGGAGGAGAGGCAATGCTAACCTAGGAGCAGAAACTAGAAGTAAGGTGAGTGGGATGAACAGACATCAATTAAATGAAGAATAACAGAGCCCACCTTCAAGGCCATGGAAATACTGGCAAGATTAGGTGCCAATAAATTTAGCTGAAGTTTGAGGGAAAAGAATTTCACATTACAGAATTCTTGAATCATCAAACTACTTCAGTGATCCTGTGGAATATAACAAACCAAATACATTTCAGAGGTGGAAAAGTGGGTAGTAGAGATGGTAAAAATCAAACAAGTGAGATAATACTATCATCTATTGAACTGTGTCCCGCCAAACGATACCACCACTAAGTTTTAAAAGTATTTGTACTACATGCTGTCAATTGCTTCTTAAAATGGTTGAATGTTCACTAATTATTTTTGGTAAAGTGACTGTATGTTCTTTCCATCTTCTTTTAATATTCTCTGCATCATTCAATATTTTGTCCAAAGAACATTTCAATATTACACCTTGAAAATGGAATTTTTTCTTCAGTTCTTGTACTTTAAAATATATCGAGCATGTCCTTAACTTCTTGTTTTCTAACTAGGTCTTTGCACCTTTCATTATAATATTACATTTGTTTTGTCGAGTTGCCGTTTGCAAATTTCTGTTCAGCTCTTTCACTCCATCATTTCTTCCATTAGCCTTTCACTTCATTATTTGTTCCATTTGTCTTATGCACTCTAAGGTTAACAGAAAGTTTCCTATTTTCGTCCAAAATCCATTTTGATAGTTGTTTTTGTCCCCCCCCCGTCCTTTTAATGATCATTTGCTGTCTTCGTGTATGATGTTCTTGATGTCCTCCCACAATGTCCTCCACCTTCCAGCATTAGTCCTCATGGCATCAAATCTGTTCTTGAAATGTTCTCAGAAATCAGTTGGATATCCTGAAGGTCTTCTTTTGGCTCTTGTGGACTTGTTTTCATATTCTTGAGCTTCCACTTGTATTTACGTAGAAGCAGCTTCCTGTTCCACTCTCAGCCTCTCACCTGGTTTTAGCTGCTGTTACTGAGCATCTCCAATGCCTCTTCTCTCAAATGTAGCTGATTGGATTTCAGTGTATCCTACCTGGAGAGGTCCACATGTATAGTTGCCTTCTGTATTGTGATGAACAGTCATCGGTCTTGCAAAATTATATCATGCAACCTCTAGCTTCATCTTTATGGTATATCTAATCAATTTCAGATGGAAGATGTCGGTAAATTTTTTTTCAGTCTGTGCCTCAGTAGCTTTAGTGGGTGGTGCATGAATTTGAATAATAATTATATTGCTTGGATTCATTGTACTTCAAGATCCATTTTTAAATGACCTTTTTTCTCTGATGAATAAAAAACCATTCCTCTTGTCATTTCCCACATAGAAACAATGATTTTTTTTACAATGCAAAATGGCCAAGAACAGTCCATTTCAGCTCACTCATGTCCAGGACATTGATCTTAAAGCATCCCAATTCATTTTTAGTGAATTTTCATTGTTGAGATTCATATTTTGTAAATTTCCAGTTTGGGTTATTGGTGTTTGCAACTGTTTCTTCTCATTTTGAGTTGTGCCCCATCAGCAAATGATGCTCATGGAACTTTACTCCATCTGAGCCATTCCGATTGACCCAACCTTAAGAAGGCAGCTCTTTCTTGGTCACATTTTGAGCACCGTCTTCTAGTACTATCTCTGACAATGTCTCATGTCTATTCATTAGGTTTTCAGTAACTGACAATGTTTCAATGCTGTTCATAGGGTTTTCAGTGATTAATCCCTCTGAAATGTAGAGTTTATTCCCACTTCCTGGTCTGTTCTTAGGAAACTCAGTTGAAATCTATTCACTTTGGCTAACCCTTCTTGTATTTGAAACACCAGTGACATACCCTTCAACATAACCGCAACATACAAGTCAACAAACTCACAGAGACCAGAGGTAGTTCACAAGTACAAGTTATAGAATGCACAACCCATTTTTGAGGGGGAGACAATTTAATTCATAATGTCATCTCACCATTCTCAAAGTCTTGCTATTTCAAAATTTAATTCATACCAACTATTCTCTATTTTATAGGAGCTCTGGTGGCACACTGATTATGCATTGGGTTACTAACATCAAGGTCAACAGTTCAAAACCATTTTAGCTGTTCCTCAGGAGAAAGACAGGTTTTTCTATTCCTGCAATGAGTTACAGTCTCTGAATGTCTCAGGGGCAGTTCGACCCTGTCCCACTGAATCACTATGAGTCAGCGTCAACTCAATGGCTGTGAGAATGGAGTTTTATTATATATTTTTGGTCTAAATACAAGGATTGGGGGGGTAATTTAATATACAATAAGCAAAAAGGTTATACTTCACTTAAGTCATTCCAGTGTCCTATACTATTTAAATGGAGAAATACTCTGAAAAGTGTCCAATGGCAATGCTGTCCATTGTACCATCAGCATACATGTAGATGCCCTAATAGATGAAATAGGTGCTCTCAAAAACTAGACCAGATTCAGGCCCACTTAATTGATCACATGAATAATTGGATGGCATTGATTTTTCTTTTTTTGGCCATGTGTAATAATTTATTGACAAAAGTAAAAGGAAAGAATCCAAAATTAAAGGCTCAGGATCACTTCTTCTAGTACCCTTAAGCAGCCACTAACATTAACACCACAAAGGGATGAACAGTGTCTTTTGTTTGATAATTTTGATTACCTAAAAGGGCAATATTATTATATACAAATACTAACTTATATGAGGAGCCTGGTTCTTGGGCAGCTTAACACTCCTTTACAGTTAGTGTCACACCAACTTTTACAGTAATCAGTAGGACGCTCAAACCACTGAATAATTCACATTCTAAAATGAGTATTTACATAATAATAGCCTGATCATCACCAGCAAAGGCGCAAGTCCAATTCAGAAAGGCTAGACTTCTAAGCTATTATTTTTCCAGATTAAGTGAAAATAATAAAAACCGTGCTAACATAAGGCAGTTTCCGGAGGAGAAGGAAAAGCAGGAAAGGGGAAAGAAGTGGGCAAAGCAAACGGATCTCTCCTTCACACCGAGTTCTTAGATTTAACTCTTGAGAGACCACATGGTTCTATCCATGACATTAAGACAGTCTGAATTTTTACAATGAAATATGAACACAAACTTCAAAGCATAAGGAAGGGTCAAATGTTTAAAGACATAATTAACAACAAAAATGATTTAAAACAATTTTTGTACTAACATACTGTCTTAATCATCCTCAAAATAAACACACACATGAAACGGAGAAGATAATCAAAGAAAACCTGGTAGAGTCCTTTCAAAATGAAAGGTTGGCCTTGTGGCAAATAATGAAGAAACTAGATAATGTGTTTTCGACTTTGAACTTACATATTCTAAACTTTAAAGGCCTTTATTTCTCCTCTCCCAAGAACACCCTTAACCTTACTTTCACACCTTCAATATATCCACATAGGAAAAGGAGTTTAATGGTAATATTGAAACATTCCTCAGTGTACAAATATGTACTATGTAAAATATTTTTTTGCCATGCACTGGGCTAAGCACAGGGAATATAAGGGCGAACGAGGCCTTCAAATCTGGTTGGTAAACAGAAAGTGATTAGGAAAACCAGGGAACTCTATTAAGTGTAGGGAGAGACCAGGTATACAGTATTCGTGCAAAGGAGTGCAGTTAACATCAAGGGTGAATCTATAGTCTTTCAGAATAATTTGATCAGCATCTATTATATGAGCAATAAAGTGATAGGAGGTGCATTTCAACAGGAGTAATATGATGGATGGTTAAGAGTGCTCTTGGTGCAATGGGCTAAGCTCTGGACGGCTAACCAAAGCTTAGTAGTTCCAATCCACTAGCTGCTCCGTGGAAGAAAGCTGAGGCTCACTGCTCTGTTAAGGATACTCTTGAACACCCTAAGGAGAAATCCTACTCCGTCCATGGAGGGTCTTCCACTTTATTACAAATCCTCCAGTTTACCAAACAAGTCTCTTTCCAGAGAATAATCCTTCCTGATAATATTTCCAATATATATGAAATGGAGGCTTGCCAGCCTTGCTTCTAAGGGACATTCTGCGTGTACTCTATTTCAAGACAGTTTTCTCAGAGTCCACGGGACTTTCAACACTCTTTGCCAATGCCATGATGCAAATGGATCCATTGTTCAGTCTTCCTTGCTTACCATGATACAAGCTGCATTGTGGAAAGTTAACATTGGTGGGAATGAGAAGATGAGGGCAGTGGGAAAAATCTGGAATTCGGAGTAACCTCTCAGGAGAAAAATACTCAGTCTCAATGGTAACCACACAGGCTTCATCGGTGGCTGTGCATTCAATGAATAAAGCTTGAATCAAAACGTAGCTCAGGAGTGCTACTCAGAGTACCACCTAGAGTTACAGGAAAAGGGAACAAGAAAATGAGGGAGGGGAGAAGAGACGCAACATTGGAAGAAAGAAAAAGAAGCAGGACACCATGCTAGCAAAGAAACAAAAGGAGAGAGGAAAAGGAAAAACAGAGGAGCCAAAAAAAAAAAAAAAGGATTTTACAGAGAAGTGCTAGAACCATGTAGCGGGTTGGGAGGCTTAATGGAAAGGCACAAGGGAAACACCCCAAGGCTTTCCAACACTGGAAGAACAGAACAAAGCTTTCCAACACTGGAAGAACCAGCCTGTCCACAGGGAAATTCTACCCCCAGGCAAATGGGCAGCACACAAGACAGACATGTCAGAACAGATGACGTGGGACACGGCCATCCACACTGAGAGCACATGTTGGGGGAAAAAGAGCCCAATACATGTAAAGCCTTGGCTCATGCAACAGCCATTAATCCTATTTGTAGAAACCAAGCATAATATGCACTTTGTCATGGAACCCAAACAATAAGGAGCTGCCTTGGAGGTGCAATGGTCCAATCGCAACTGCAAAGATCTGACAAGCTGCTCCTAGAAAGCGTTTCTGCCCTGGGCATGCCATGAGTTAGCTAGCGCTCCTCTGGATTGAGGTGCACTAGGGACAGGAATCGGCTGGATGGCCACAATAATAACTAGAGGACAGTCATAATCCAAACCCATACGCACCGCCATCAAGTCAGTGCTGAGCCCCTGTGCCTTTCCAAGACTGTAACTGTTGACAGCCTGCCTTTCTCCCACAGAGATTCAGGTGGTTCCATGAGGATCGCAGGCCAACTGCATCACCAGGCTCCCATAGGACAGTGATTCTCACCCTTCCTCCTGCCGCGACCCTTTCGTACAAGTTCCTCATGTGATGGTGACCCCCAACCATAACATTATTTTTGTTGCTACTTCACTGTCATTTTGCTACTGTGATGAATAGTCATGTCAATATCTGATAGGCAGGATGTATTTTCATTGCTACAAATTGAACCTAATGAAAGCATAGTGATTCCTCACAAAACAATATGTTCTTATATACTGTGAAATATTTATTTCTAGTAACAAATAAATGAAATGTTGTCTTGAAGCATGGTGTAGCATGGGTAATAGTCTTCATGCTAGGTGGGCAAATCCACCTGGAGACGGATAGAGGAGCAGTGTCTCAGTTCCTAAGAGGATCAGAAATACGTGTCGTGGCCCACAGGTTGAGAACCACTGGGGTCGCGGCCCACAGGTTGAGAACCACTGCTATAGGAAGTTCAGAAGAGCCGTGCAAATAGAAAAAGACAAGGAAGAAAGTATAGAAGGAAAGAACCATCTAAAGGGACCAGACCAACAACTATTTTCTCCTGAGCCACGCTGACCAATGGTCCCCAATGAGTGTTTGCTGACGGAACTGAAAGGTTGATATCGGGTCTCGTGAGTGCCTCTGGGAAATGCCAACTCACTGCACAGTAACATCTGTTACTCCCACCCCAGTGGGTTTCCCTTAAACACATTCCCGCTTACTTCAACCACTATCATGACTGCTACGTCTCTAGTTTTTATTAAAATAGTGATTTTGGCTTGCAATATTTCTTCCATTTTCTTTTCTTGACTTTATTCTTAGTTTTTTTACATTGTATACAAAAAATTAACTATGGTAGTTGTCAATAAATCTAAACTTATTATTGTAAACTTATTATAATTGTATTGTGTATGCATATACACTATACAAAAACATCTAAGCAAACAGGCCAGTTTCAGACCCCTGTGGGCACAAGGGTAGTATCTGACCAGGGATGCTCCAGGGCTAGCTTTATTGGGAACTTCCCCAAGGGCTGAAAACAGCAGAATGCCTTTAAAAGTTTGTTTTGCATCTGAAATGGTTGCTATGCTCCAAAGGAAACCATGAGGAAAAGGACAAGGGTGTTAATGAGACTAAAAGATATCAAATAGTTGATTTTTAAAATCACATAGAAAACTGCCGCACAGGGAACCCAGGGTGGACGATACCTTCAGGACCAAGGGTATGAGGGGCGAAGCTGGGAGAGCGTAGGGTGAGTGGGTTGGAAAGGGGGAACTGATTACAGGGATCCACTTGTGACCTCCTCCCTGGGAGAGGGACGACAGAGAAGGGGGGGAAGGGAGACTCCGGATAGAGCAAGATATGACAAAATAACGATGTATAAATTACAAAGGGCACATGAGGGAGGGGGGAGCGGGGAGGGAGGGAAAAAAAAAAAGAGGACCTGATGCAAAGGGCTTAAGTGGAGAGCAAATGCTTTGAGAATGATTGGGGCGGGGAATGTATGGATGTGCTTTATACAATTGATGTATGTATATGTATGGACTGTGATAAGAGTTGTATGAGCCCCTAATAAAACGTTTAAAAAAAAAAAGAAAACTGCCTCTATTTTACACATACACACATATGCATAACATATATGTCTATGTATAAATATATGTATGAGTGTATATATACATCCAAATTATCTACACCTACTCATTTAGACATCTAAAATTATACAATTAAATGATCGGAAGAGTAACACATTTGAGAAGAAAAGAGAGAAAGAAATGAGCCAAAGCAAAGTAGCCATGTTCCCGACGACCTCTCATTATTTCTCTCAAGGTGCATGCTGGTGTTAAGCACACTGTGTTAGGCACATCTAGATCAGAATAATGTATATAATCTATAAAAGATGAATGTCACCGTTTTCCAATTTCTAGTTACCGTAGATAATAGCTTGCCAAGTTATTCAAGGAAAACACTGCTTTGTTTAAACATTAAAAAGACCAAAGAGATAATGTGAGCCAATTTACAGCTCTGTTCCTTTATTATGGTGGTTGTCAGTAATGCTAGACTTAATGGAAATTTCATTTTATTTTCTTTTGTATCCTAAAAATGCCACTTTGCTTAAAAGTGAACCAAAGCACATTGCTATTTTTATTTAAGTAAATAATCAAAGTATAAGCTATATGTTAGCTTGGCAGTCCTGAAGATATGCAAACATTTGAAGTCAGGGCACCTTTCCCAATGACATTCTGAGTTTCTGTTGTTATTCTGAACTTGCCTTGGGCATTAATGGCACCAACTTATGATAGGTTCTGATGGATGAAACTAGAATTTTGTCTCCATGGTAATGTCAAGTTCAGTTCTTGGCACACTGCATGCCCTCAGATAACATTTATTAGATGGACGAATGACTTCTAGCAAGAAAAATCAGAACCGCAATCTCCAAACCACGGGCTTCTCCAGAGTTCTAAGCACTCCTCCACATTTCTCCACAGTGTCCATTCAATATGTGAAGGGCCACTGCCCGATTTAATGTAAGGCGCTAAAGAGCTTATAGCAATCATTTATATACCTTCTCTGTATCCTGGAGTTTAAGTACCTTCAAAAGGCCTTGAAAATTAACTCCAAGGATCCATCTGCAAATCTTTTGCTTAGAGTGGAGTTTATTTTTATGACATATTTCCTGAAATGGAATGACGAGTCGCTGAACTCTGACCATCCCCCAAGTCTAGCAAATAACCATTATTAGCATGGCAATTGACTTGACCTAGAGGACATGATTTCAGAGAAATAAAGTCAAGAACAGGCAGACAAAAATGTCCTATTCATAAAATTAAAGAAAACCCAACTGCCATTGTGTCGGGTCTTCCTCATAGCTACCACACAGACTGTTTCTCAGACTATACATTTTTTAGGGGAGCAGGTAGCCTCATCATTCTACTGTAGAGAAGCCGGCGGGTTTGAACTACCAACCTCGTAGCAGTCCAATGTTTACCCGCCCACATTACAAGGGCTCTTGACTCACAGGATGGAGCCCCGATAATCACTGAACCTAATCGGATGTTAGGAGATACACTTGTAAATGCTCTCTGTGGATTGTGAGAGCTTGGCATTAGGTGATCCCCGAACCAAGACCAAATCCATTGTCCTCGAGTCTATCTGTGAGCTCTGGTGTCACTGCGGGTTAGGCATTTGGGCTGCAAACTGCAAGGTTGGAGGCTCAAACCCATCAGCTACTCTGTGAGAGAAAAAAGAGGTTGTCCACTTCCTTAAAGATGGAGTTATATTGGCCCATGTTGATCTGGGCAAGTTGAAATCGTACTGATCACATTGGGGTTTGTTTCGTTTGAATAATTCCATCATCTTGCCACTCCATTGTTCTACAAATCTTTCGAAGCTTCCTTGTGGGCACGCCTGTGTTGAGCGTATCAAACAACTTTCAGGGGAAATTGACAGTGAAGCAACAGAAAATGTTTTCACTACTTTCGAACCTCTTTAATTTGTCATATCCTCTCTAGTCCCACAGGGCATCCGACTCATGGTTGATCCCCAGCGACACAATGGTTGAGTATCAGAGAAGAAAGACCCGAAGGGAAAGGAAAACGGAAAAGAATAAGAGGCAAACAGCAAAGGGAAAAACAGAAAGGAAAGAAGCACTCATCCCAGAGAGAGTGCTCTATAGAAAGTTCTACAGAACACTAGTCCCAGTGCCTGGAAGATGAAATTTTTTACATTAGTATTTTACTATGTTTTTGGTGAAAGGTTGCCCAACAAATTATGTTCTTATTTGGCAATTTCTGCACAAACTGTTCAGTTGCATTAGTGACGTTTTGTACAATGTGCCAACATTCTTTTTAATTACCTTCTGTTTGTTCCACTTCCAGTACTCTAGTTTCCCTGAGCCCGTGACTTCTCATCTTTGCTTTAGAGTAATTGTGGAACTTTTGATCTTCTGTAGCTGGCGTTAAAAAATGGAAAACTGGATTCACGGGAGTGCATTCATTTTATATACCAATCTGTTATTTTCCTAAAAGGTCACCTCAAGGTATAGCTCAGTTCAAGATTTAAACTGTGATAATCTCAAGAAACCTCCAGTTTCAATCGGTCTAGTAAACTGCATGCTTCTCCCATTCTATCATGGCTTATTGATCTCATAATAGATGCAGCTGGCTTCAGTCCTGTAGACAAATTGTTTTCTAAGATTTTGGTTTTGGCCATCCTGCCTGTTTGGAAAAGGAGTTGAGACCACTAATTATGTCTTAGGTAGCTGTTCGGAACTGTAAGATCCTAGAGACTACTTGCTATACTAGGATGCAAAACAATTGACGTAAATTGCACGGCTAATTCTTTTTCCGCTTTTTCAACTTGAGGTCCTAGGTATTTCTTGTCATTAACATCACTAATGGGATCCATTATAATACATAACTTTCAAATACCAATCAATAAGAAGTGCATTAAACATGTATTTCTTCCTAAAAGGAAACCATTTAGCATCATTTACCTCTGTCCAGAAGGCGCCCAGGTGTCACAGTGACTAAGTGTTCAGCTGCTAACCCAAAAGTTGGCGGTGTGAACCCACCCAGCAGTTTCCTGGCTGAAACACGAGTGGCCTGCGCCTGCAAAGATCAGAGCCTAGAAGATCCTGCGAGGAAGTCCTCCTCTGTCATATGGGGTCTCTGTGAGTTGAAATAGACTTGGTTTCAAACGCACAACAAAATGGGTGTACTGTGGGTTGTGCAATGAATTCTTTATCGTGGCCCTTCTAGGTACCGTTTTTTGTAACGCCTGGGGGTGGATGGCATAGAAAGGGTCCGTGCAATGGAGTGTCTTGTGTCCCACTTAAGGTATGGGGTCACTAGCTAAGAATGTAAAGTACACGGTACCTTTATGGGGAAGGGACCCCGCAATATGGTATACGGGACTCGAATACAGGGATTGGTCAGTTTCTCGATCTCACTACATTTAAAAGAGACCCAGTATCAAAAGAGGTGATGCGTTGGGGGACTATCACCAAGAAGCAACAGGAGTCAAGCAGGTTTTTAAGACCTGAGGTACCTCCACTGACAAGCCCGTAGACCCAAGATGCAGAGAAAGAGGGCAGTAATGAGTAGAGCCAAACAAATGGCAGCAACATAACTGGGCAACCAATGCAAGACGGTGCTGCCAGTTTCCCAGCAGTAGGTCTTCAGGCCAAGGCTTACTAGCAAAGAACAGTGCCCCTGGGCACTTGCTGGTAGAGTTAAATAGCTTTGTAACATTTGCCCCTGCAGGACAGAGGTTGGGGCAAGTGGCCCCAAAGGCCCAAGGGGCCAACAAGCTTGAGGTCAGGCCTTTCTCTGGGCATGTCCTAAAAGAGACTGCCTTAATTTAAAAACTGTATTTTGACTCATTCCTGGTACTGAATTGAAACCTGCTGCTTTCCTAAACAACCCCAAATTGTGTGTATGGTCTGTGAGTTCTCTCTGGTCAAAACAATGAATTATGGAATCCAGAAGAAAAGTGGACACATGGCTGAAGGGTAGAGGCATGTATGATCTCTGCTTCATACTGTGAATCACTACTTAAATGGCAGGAGGGCATATGGGTACTGAGATTAAATTTACATTTTTCTTGCAAAGCACCTTAAGATGACACTAATACCTTGTAATCAAAAGTAAGAAGAAAAAACTGATGATATATTTACAATGTGCGTCTTCATTCACATATATGTGTGGGTGTACAAGTGTACACATGAGAAAGTCACTGCCATCCAGTATGTTGTGACTCACAGTGACCCTAAGGACAGGGTAGAATGGTCCCTGTGTGTTTACAAGACTGTGATTCATTACAGGAGTAGAAAGCTTCATCTTTCTCTGGTGGAGTGGATGAGGATTTGAACAGCTAACCTTGCAGTGAAAAGCTCAATGTGCAGTCACTATGCTCCCATGGTTCTATCTTCATTGATAGGAATATATACACCCATAACCCACGGCCATAGGCTGGATTCATCTCATTAAGACCCTCCTGCTAGAGTTCTGAGGCTCTCCATCTCTACAGGAGCAGAAAGCCTCCACTTACTCAAGCAGAGTGGCTACTGAGCTTCATCCTCCCACCTTGCAATTAGCCGTCCAACATTGACTCAAGAGCAGCACCAGGGTTACTATGAAAGGCAATAAGCTCCAGAAACAGGCAATAAGTGGGGAAAATGTGAAACCTGAAATGTGCCTCTCATCTCATTCTTTAGAAACAATTTAGGGAAATAATTGAACTCAGTTGCACAGAATACATTTCAATCTGTGATGCATATATATGCACACATATGAGGAAGGTTTCAGAATGTTCATTAAAAATGTCATTATCTTTGAACTCAATTCTTCCATGACTTTTGAAGCCCCCTTGTGTGTCAGGAGGGTGTCAAACCATCAATATGTTTTCTCACAAACTTAACTTTCAGTAAATTAAAACTATATCACTTGCTAAATAAAGACCACACAAATTTGGCCTTGCTACTTAATTTTATTTTCTACCAGGTAATAATGTCAAAAATTATATTTTTTGGAATTCCTAAGAATTTTTTTTCTGGGACTATGTATTTCAATGAAAAGGGTTTCTATATCATAAAACTTTGGGTAACACTTATGGAATACAAAGCTATTGAATGCAAGGTGACTTTCTGGAGGCTACTTAATATGTAAATTAAAGAAATTGTTTTAAGGGAAGTTTATCTTGTAACTCTTGCCCAAGACAGAGTAGGAGAGGTAAGAGTCATTTGGTCCCGTCACTAAGTAAATACTTCAATTTATTCCTGATAGCACACATTTTCATGACAGAGGAAGAAAGGTCAAAGTTATCCCCCAAATTTAGAAACAAAGCATGGGAGCTATGGTTTCTATCCTTCCTGGCTTCAAAGCCTATTGACTTAAAAAATTCCAGATGAAAAAACAATAACAACAACAAAAGTGCAGCTATGTATTCCAACCCTTAATCCATAACAAAACATAATTTACTTTCTTCAATGCATGTCTGAAAAGCAAAGTTACAGTTTTACTAAAAAATAGTGGACAAAGAAAATATACCTGCTAGCAAATGTATCTTTTAAAAATGTTTCTGTCAGCTAATTCCATTCTCTTTTATTAGCATGCTTCAAAAGAAAGGGTACATTTCATTGTGATCATATATATACCCATGCTTATGTACCATAGAACATTTCTCTGAGAGAAGACCATCTAGTTTGTTAAACAACGACTGTTCCCTTCACCTTTGGAAAAAATAGTTTCATGATATTCCTTTGAATATTTTCAAGAAGTTTGATATCTAAAAGTTAAAACAGGAAGTAGTCTGAACGTTTCCTAGAAGTCGGAATTTACAAAGGCGCTCCTATTTTGTAGAACCTTCCATTCCTTCCCAAGCACTATCAATGAAGGTCTAATTGGAGAGTGAAATCAACCTTTTTCTACCTAAAAGTAACTCAGCATCATGGACAAAGGTGATCTTGATAGAATGTGTAGCTAATGTCTCAACTGGAGAAGAAAAATTCCCATGAACTTAAAAGCTAAAGGACTTGAATAAGTGAATGAGGTGCCTCTTCCGCAAGATAAGGGCTGAAGCCCAGAGAGGCCAAGTGATTTGGGTTCATCAAAGACCGATAGGTTTGGCAAGAGGCTTAAAACTTGGGCCTCAAGAATCTCAAAACAAATTCTTTCTTCTGTGCAATAATGTGCATGCTGAAATATCACTGCAGGGGTTTAAAGAAAATGGGGAGTTATGGGGAGAAGAGGCTACCTTACCCTAGCAAAGTTCCCATTTGCTGGCCAAGTCATTCAAATAAGAATACATGTAGATATAAGCACTGGCTTGATCACTAAATGAACCAAAAATGAAATAGACTTTGAAAACCAGATTTCCTATATTCTGTATATATTTAAGCAAGTTACGTACTTCTCTGTAAAATGGAAATGTCACCACAGGTATGTGGCTGTTGATTGATGATGAGAATAGAAGTGCCCCCTAGGGCTTCGTCAATGGCCTCTTTACAGGGAGAAACCGAGTTTCGGTCTGTCGTGGAGCTGCTGGTGTGTTTGAACCTCCAATCTTTCAGCTAACAGCTTACCTCTTCACCACGGGGCCACCAGCTCTGCTCTTTGACAGACACACTGATACCCAAAGACGAGCCTTGAAGAATACTCATCTAGATGGTCTGGCATAGCACTTGATCCATTCCTAGCATGTGGTAAATCATCTTGGTCCATGTATCTACAAACCTACAAACTAGACTATCTAATACACTTATCATTCAAATGTATGCACCAACCAAGAAAGTCCACAATGAGTACACTGAAGAATGCTACCAACTTCTTTAGTCTGAAATTGATTTTACAAATGCACTCAAGGTCCATGGCTAATGACTGGTAATTAGAATGTAATCAGAAGTTGGAAACAAAGAGGAAAGATCACTAGTGCAGAAATATGACCTTGGGGACAAAAAGAACATGAGAGAACACATGATAAAATTTTGCAAGTACAAGCGTTTTCATTACAAATATCTTTGTATCGATAATAATAGAGGTGACTATATATAGCAGTCTTTCAAGATTGAATATAGGAGCGATCAAACAAACTGAATCCATAGGAAGAGAAGCTCACCATCATCAGCCACAGCAAGAGCAGAGGACAACAGTGGTCAACTGTGGAACACACCGTGAAGGCTGAGGAAAAGTAGAACAGGTACACAAGACCCCAACACAATCTTGAGCACATCCCACTTGAATTTGGAGACCATCTCAAAAACACTGAACTAATCCCTGAAGACCAGGTGGGTTGTGAGATAACATAAAAAATACACATAAAGAAAGGAGAAGGTACTGAAAAAAGACAGGCAAGGAAGAAAAGACCAAGCAAATGTCAAAAGAGGGTTGGAAATTTACTCTTGACCAAAGAGTCAAACTCAACCTCACTGTCTACTCCTAGAGACCCTACAGGACAGGGTAGAACTTCCCCTGTGAGTTTCCATGGGTTGTAACTCTTTATGGGAGTAGGAGGTCCTGTCTCTCCCAAGGGACAACTTCAAACACATGACCTTGCAATTAGCAGCACATCATGGAACCACCCTGCCACCAAGCTGCTCTGAACACAGAGGAACTAGAGCAAAGGCAGATAAAGGACATTTCAAAGGGCGCATTCAAGTAAAATATGACCAGAAACATGCAAAGATCTAGAATTAAAAAATCAAAAGAGAAGAACAAGCCCAGCATATCTCCAGTTTAAAGAACTGGGGGTAAAAAAGCCTTGAGTTGTGATATTGAAGGCTCTGTGGCTAGAATATTGGATGAGGCAAGAAGTATAAAAAGGAATTGGTGGAAGAATGATCCCACTTTGGACCCCCCTACACATACCTGGTTTTGGCCAACCGCACCTTTAGCAGATTAAAAGAACTGAAATACTCCCTTGGACTTCAGGCTGAAATGACTACTATTCCAAGCTTGTGCATTTGGAAGCCATTGGACTTGTTCAAATCTCTTGCTTGGCGGGGATCTAATAAATGGTAATTCACGACTACCATATATTTTCTATTTCATATTTTCTTTGCTCTTTTTATGACATGTCTTAGTCCAAAAGCAGAGTCCTCTCTTTGTGAATGAGCGTTATTGCAAGTTCTGCCCTATCTCCAACGCTGTTTATGTAAACAGTGTCTAGTCACTTAAGTTTTTAATTTGTACAAGTCAACTATCCATATATTTTAGTCTAAAACGTTGTTCCATACATTTATGTGGGGGTTTTTGTCAAGAGTATTTAAAATTCTATATCACTGGCTAAATTAATGATACTATCAGTTAGATTAGCATATACCCCATTGGGATACTTTATAATATTTCCCAATAATATAAAGTGAGTCAAGGACATTTGAGCTTGTACTTAATTAAAACCTTAATCTATTAAGAACAATTAGTTTTTAACCCGTGTTTCTACTCAATATTTTGCCTCAAGATGACTGAAGATATGGATGTTTTAGCAAAGTGTAGGGAAGAAATCAGATGGTGTCCAGCTATCAGGAAAACTAATGTCTTTGGTTTAAAGGCTCAACCTAAACAAGCAACCACTTAAGTGAGATGTCAGTTAAGTCCACATGGAAGGAGCACACCAGCCTGTGTGACCCGAGAATTATAAATAATAAAATCCAGACTGTTGAAGAAAATTGTATTAAAGCTTAAATCTGATCAGCCCATTTGCATAAGCTTATGGATGATAGTGAAATTCCAAAATCCATTTTCAGGATCTCCACGTGGATTAAGACTCTGATGGGTCCCTTATGATCATTGACCAGAAATCTCAATGGATGTGTCATCAGACAGAATGCCCTAGAAAGTAGATTGATGCAGATGTAGTTAGGTTATAAATTAATACCCTATCATTTGTTCTCCTTTGAACCCATTTTAAAAGTGTTATAATGTTAATACTTTCTGCTTGAGGTGTTCCTCTGTTTCTAATTGGTATTTTTTCCTATACCTGAAATTCAGGATAGGGAACCTATGGAGAGTAACTGGATCAATTATTTTTTTATTTATTTAAGCTTTATAGTAAAAGAGATTGGGGGATATAAGGACCTAATTACAATGAGTCCAAGAAATAATAAAGTGTTCTAAAATTGTAGTTATGATTTTACAAATCTTTTAAATATGACTAAACCATATATGTGAAATTTATGCCAATAAAGCTATTCTACCATTTCATAAGATTTTATACGATCAAGAATAAGTGGTATTGAAAGTTGTCCAAGCCATATTAGCATTAGTAGAAAACAAGGGCCCAGAAACTGATGAAATAACCAATGTACATGTTTCACATAACTGACACAGTGCAGAAACACTTCCTTGTCAATGCAACAATTTGGAAGACGACCACCTGGCTATCAAGAGATTTGTGTTTGTGATCATTCCAAAAACCGGTGAGCCAACAGAATGTGGATACTGTCTAATAATGTCATTAATATCCAAAGGAAGTAAACATTTGCTCAAGACAGTTCAAAAGCAGTCGCAGCAGTTCATCCACAAAGAACTTCAATAAATACAAGTCCGATTCAGAACTGGATATGGCCCGGGTGACATCATTGGTGATGTCAAATGGATCTGAGCTAAGGGTAAAGAATCCCAGAAAGGGGCTTACTGATATCTTATTGACTATGCAAATGTCCTTGATTATGTAGATCATCACAAACTATGGGTAACATTTGGAATAATGAGAAAGCTGTTTACCAGGGTTGCATACATTCACCATATTTATGTGATTGCCAAGCAAATAAACCAAGATAAACATGGCCTAACGATTGGAGGAAGGGCTTATCAGCAACCTGCTGTACACAAATGACACTGTCTTGCTTACTGAAGGTACAGAGGACCTGAAATGCTTGCTGAGCAAACCCAAATGCTCTAGCCTTCAGTATGGGTAACCACTAAAGTAAAGGGGAAAAATGCCAGAATCGACTTGATGGCAGTGAGTTTTGGATTGGCTAATATAAGTAAGAGCTAGCTATATGAGACTATGTTTAAGCTCCAGTTCTCTCTTCTAATACTGGCATTTCACTCTTTTGAAATACATTCATTAGATTATTTGTTTGAATTGCAAAAAAAGAACAACAACAAACAAAGAAAACAAAATTCCTCACAACTGGACCAATAGAGACCATCATGATAAGTGCAGATAAAATTGAGGTTGTCCAGGATGTTTATTTTACTGAGTCAAGAACTCAAAGAAAATATGATTCTTATTGTTGTTGTTAGGTGCCATTGAGTCAGTTCCAATCCATAGGGACACTGCAGGACCCTGTGCCATCCTCACAATGACTTCTGAGCCTATTGTTGCAGCCACTGGCAAACTCTACTGTTCTCTAATGTGTTCCAGAGCAGAGACAACAATGAAGGATAATTGTACACTTGACCCACACCATTCTAATGTCAAGAGCCTCAGATGTATGTGGAAGCTGGACAATGAGTAAGAAGAGTATCGAGACGATGAATGTCTAAATGACAGTGTCAATCAAACATCTTAGTTGTATTCTCTACTTTGAGCCCAAACCCACCTGACATCAGTATGATATCCCTTGTTCCATGACCTCTTGTGATTCTGGCCTGAACTTCTGACAGTTCCCTGTCAATGCAACGCTGCAACTATTACTAAATGATCCTCACGGAAATTTTGCCTGCATATAATAGTAATGATCTTGTTCTAAAGTTTGCTCATTCTATTGGGTCACCTTTCTTTGGAATGGGCACAAATATGGATCTCTTCCAGTCAGTTAGCCAAGGAGCTGTCTGCCAAATTTCCGGGCATGAATGAGTGCTTCCAGTCTTTCTTCTGCTTGTGAAATCATTCCCATTGGTGTTTCATCGATCCCTGGAGCCTTGTTTTTGAGGAATGCTTTCACACAGCTTGAATGTCTTCTCTCAGTACCAGTGGGTCTTGCTCAAATGCTGCCTTTTAAAATGGGTGAATGTTGACTTGTTCTTTTTGGTTCACTGACTCGATGTGTGCTTTCCATCTTCTTTTGATGTTTCCTGCATTGAATCTTTCAATATTTAAACTTAAGGGCAGAAATTTCCTTGAGTTCTTTCCGTTTAGTATATGCTGAGAATGTTCTACCATTTTGGGTTTCTAACTCTAGGTCTTTTCATATTCTATTATAATATTATATGTTTTTGAAGTGCCCTTTGAAAAATTCCATTAGTCTCTTTGACTTCAGCATTTTTTTCATATGCCATAGCTACCCTATGATTAAGAACTAGTTTCAGAGATTTTTTTGATACCCAGTTTATCTTTTCTTTCTTTGCTGATTGATTTAATAACCTTTTGCTTTCTTCGCGTATGATGTTCTTGATGTCTTGTTGACCACAGTCATTGAGGTCCTCTGTCAATAGTACTCAATTTGTAAACTCTGTTCTTGAGATGTTCTCAAATTTTGTGTGGGTTGTACTAAAGGTAGTATTTTGGCTCTCTTGCACCTGTTTTCATGTTTTAGCTTTTACCTGAACTTACATATGAGCAATTTATAATCTGTTCCATAGTTGGCCCCTGGCCTGGTTTTGGCTGCTGATATTGAGCTTCTCCATGATCTCTTCCCACAGATGTATACAATCTGATTTCTGAGCATTCCATTAGGAGAAGTCAACATGTATTCTTGTGTTGTTGAAAAAAGGTATTTGCAATTAAGGTGTTGTTGGTCTTGCAAAATTCTATCAAGCTATCCCCAATGTCATTTCTAGTACCAAATTCCAACTACTCTTCCTTTCTCTTTGTTTCCAAATTTTTCACTCCAATCACCAATAATTATCCATGCATCTTATTGATTTTTTGATGAATTTCAGACTGAAGACTTTGTGGACGTCTTTGATCTATGCATCATTAGCCTTAGTTGGTGTATAAAGTCGCTGTTTACTTGTATCTTATTGACTAGGAAAAGGCATTTTTATGTGTGGATCAAAACAAAACTATGGATAGCCTTCAGAAAAATGAGAATTATCGAACAGTTAATTGTGTTCCAGCAGAACTGGGACATTGATCAAGAGGCAGTTGCATGACCAGAACAAGAGAACACCGGGTGGTTGAAAATCAGGAAAGCTGTGTGTCAGGGTTTTATCCTCTCACCATACTTATTTAATCTTTCTGCTGAGCAAACAATCAGAGAAGCTAAGTTCTAAAGAAGCAGCATCAACAGGATCAGAGCAAGGCTTATTAACGCCCTGGAATCTGCAGATGATCTAACTTTGCTTGCTGAAAAGGAAGAGGACTTGTATCACTGGTGGATGAAGATCAAGAATTGCAGCCTCGAGTATGGATTACACCTCACTGTACAGGAAACCAAAATTCTCACACTGCTCCAGTAGGTGACATCATGATACATGGAGAAAAGCTTGACCTCGTCAATGACTTCATCTTGCTTGGATGCACAATCAATGATCATGGAAGCAGCAGTCAAAAGGTCAAATAACATTGGGTAAGTTTTGGGCAGATGATGTCTCTAATAGGACCTGGGCCAAGTCAGGCTATTTTCAATTGCCTCAAACGCACGTGACATATGGACCTTGAAAGAGGAAGATGGAAGGAACATTCGTGCATTTGAATTCTGGTGCTGGCAATGAATATATCTCCTTGCAGGTATCATGGACTGCTAAAAGAACAAGCAAATCTCTCTTGGAGGAATACAGCCAGAATGCACCTTAGAAGCAAGGATTGTGAGACTTTGTCTCATATATTTCTGACACATTGTCAGGAGAGCTCAATCCCCGGAGAAAGACATCAAGTTTGGCAAAGTGGAGAGACAGAGAAAATAGACAGGCCCTTGATGAGATGGTTTCACGTGGTCACTGCAAGAATGGACTCTAACATTAGTGCAATTGGGATGGCACAGATCAGGCGGTACTGCTTTCAGCTGTCCAGAGTGTTGCTATGGTTCAGAACTGACTCAATGGCACCTAGCAACAACATCCAATGATGGAACTTCCAAGGAAAATAGAGTGTCGTGGATTGTGGAGCTTTAGTGACATAGTAGGATATATGTGGGACTGCTAACAACAAGGTCAGCATTTGGGAACCCCGAGAAGAATCACAGTCTCAGAAACCCAAAGGGCACCTCTGCCTTGTCCTACATGATGTCCATGAGTTTAAATCATCGACAGAGTGATGAGTGAGACCATGGATTTGTGGATAAACAAACAAATCTGTCTTTAACGAAGTACAGCCAGAATGTTTCTTGAAAGTAAGGAGAGTAAGTCTTTGTCTTTTTTATTTTGGACACATTATAAGAGAGACAAGTCCCTATAAAAGGATTTCGTGCTTGGCAAAGTTGGGGTCACTCAAATAGCATCTAACAACATCAAAGACATCCCCCTCTTTGTATTAATACATAAGTAAAATTCACATTAATTAAAGACAGAATGGTACACAAGGAATGGGCAACTTAAGCAGACTCCCATAGCTTGAGAAGGTAAAATAACAATAAAAACTAGACCAAGAATATATTCACATAGCAGCAGTTTATGGATTTCACTGAAAGAGACGTGGACCTTTTATGTTAGTCAATACCTAGGGTTTGGATCTGAAACCCCGAGCTCATGCCATACATGAGATAAGAGATGAGTTTTGTGCAGTGAGGCGTGGAAAGTGGCCTGATGCCAGCACCCTAAGGCACGAGCAATGTGAATCCTGTCTCTAATGTATACCACCTTGTTCTAAGTTTCAGAGCCACATTTCAACCTTTCAGAGCCTGGCCTATGCCTTTACCCATAACTTCAACACCTACCACCCACTAGTACCCATTGCATAAGACACGGGGTATTTGCCATTACTCAAACATCTGGTGCAGCTTTTCTTTCTTCTTGATGTGTACAGGCTGCAATGTTGTCTCGTTGCTTCTCTATCAGTCCAATTGCTCTTCCAAATACAGTTTAAATATAAGTTCCTCCAGAGTGCTCTTTCCTGAATCTGATTTTGATACCCACCCCCTATGTTCTTCTCATGTACTAATCATGCTTCCATGATAATATTAATAAAAATGCAATATACACATTAATTTGCCTACCTATTACTCTGCTAAGCCTCACAAAATCTAGCAGTTTGTCTCCTGCAACTTTGTATCTCCAGCATGGGGCACAATACCTGACTCATAGTTCACATGTGAATGATGAGTGTATCAATGAGTTAATAACATATCAAAAGAAAAGAGGTACTCTAGGGTTTTCTCCCCTGACTTTGACTGAATAAATCTCTTGCTCTTTCCGACCTTCCAAAGTGGTCACTTATGGCAAACTGTTCATCAGTGCTAGGTGACAATGTTTCATGGGATGGGATTCTTATTTTTGATGTTGAGAAATAATTAGGAACTTGCATTTTGAAGGCTTTCAAGAAGGGGACAATGTCAGCTGGCCTAAAAGACGTTCCTTTGCCTTAGGCACTCGATCTAGCTCATGCTTCCTTTTATTGTTCATGGTGCACAGCAAAGGCCTTCTGCATGCTGAGTGGCCACTTTCACCACCTTCACGTGCAAGTGCTACCCAAGAGACCCCATCCTTACAGCTCTAGGTAGTAAGATAGTTCAGAGCCTCGTTAATACACCTAGGAAACCAGCCAAATTAACACATAAGGCCTTTCCTTTTTTAAATGAGGAGCTATCGATGCAAGTTTTCCTTGGAGGTATAGTGATAGGACTAAATTGTTACTAAAGTCACAAATGCCTGTTTATTTCTATTGGAATAGACATGAATAGAAGAAGAAAAGGGAAATTAATACAGGAGACTGGAAGGACAATAGGAAAGTGTTTAACATGATCCCAAGTAGGGTAATTTGATCCTTCCAATTATGGTCCTGTATGTATCTACAAATCAGAACAGGAAAAAGAATTCTTGGAAAAAAAAGTTAAATAAAATGAAATAAGAGTATGCATTCATAAGTGGAATTCAACTATAAAGAGGTCAAAGCTGTCCTGTAAACTCTAGATAAAAGGCTCATAACTCATTTCCACTGAAGGGTAATAAGACAAGCTGTTCTTTCCATGAGTGGATAGAACAAGTGTAGTCTTGTAAGACAAAAACTAGGGATGAATAAAGAACAATCCCACTCCTTCTAGAAGGCATATGATGTAGTTTAAGTGATATATCATTACAATTTTCTCTCTTCTTTTTTTATACCGCATGCTCAGAGGGGAGACGTATTTCCTATGAAACATTAAGTACATAAATAGGCAATGGTGCTCATATTTTATACGTTTGATCAGTTCTTAATTCTTTATGCCTAGCTTCATTACTTTGATTCTCTCATTCGCTGTCACGACCACACTCTCACCCTCTCTGTGCCTTGTAGGTATGTATTGAATTTTGTGTTTCCTGTCCAAAATACAATCGCATATATGCATTCTGAATTTGGCGCTTCTGAGTGGTTGCATTTCACAGGAACATTCCTTAGCTTGACATACTGAGGGTAGAATAGGTGAGACCTCACTCCTCAAGGACTTAAAGTCTTTAGAGTCTGGTAATGCTTAAAATCAGAGAGATGGGTGCACTGAACAAAATTGCACATGTCACTATGTTCCTGCCAAGAACACGCTGCTCAGATAGTGTTATAAACAGAACGGGTAAAAGTGTGAAATAATCTCACGTAACATGTTGCGTTTGCTATGTAATTATTTAACTATAAAACTATCATAGCTTCACGCAAACTAACTCAGAGTAGCGATACTCATTTATTTATGTTTCTAGATAGGAACACATGCTGTTCAATTTGGATAGTTGTTTTTCTTTTCTTCTTTTTTAGACCTATCATATTTTTATTTGGGATCTTTTTCAAATAATAGAATTCATTTTATTTTGTTTCTTTCTCTAAATTACTTTTATTCCTAAAAATATTTTGGAGAGAAAGGAAACTCACAGAGTACCCTAAATCAGGCAAATGAAATAGGAAGTCATACAAATATAAAACCGTCTGGTAAATTATAATCATATATCTTAGGCAATCTCAAATTCACTACCAAATGGGGCAGCTCTCTGAATCAGAAAAAACACAACAGAGGCCCAGTGACTTTGTAAATCAGATGGTGTTCGAAGTCCCCTTGTAGAAGCCTTATCTGAGGCTGTTTCCCACTGTAAGAAGAGAGCCGAATGCAATAGAGAATGAAAACCCAGCAAGTCCAAACTATTCAGGATGCAGTCTTTGAGAGACAAATTTGCTGACCGTTAGTGAAGTTGAAGTTTCTAAACTAATATCGTGACAAAGTGACAATGTAGTTCACAGAGCACTGCTTTTCTAGAGAAGCACCATCGACCTGCCCCTGCACCATGTCATAGTGGCTTCTTCGTTGGCCTCCTAACCACAAGATCAGCACATCAGCTCCCAGGGATCAACCCTCAGAGAAAGATGACGTTTTCTGCTCCCATTAAGATCGGCAGCCCGGGAAACCAAAGAGGAGAGAGTTCTACTCTATGAATCAGAATTAGCTCAACAGCAGTGGGCTTTAATGGTGAGCAATGATGGGGATTTTAACCCACATATTTGCTGAGAGTAGTAATCTCAGCTAAAGTAAGAGTCAGCTTAAACCTATAAAGACATGATATCTTTGGAATACTTATACAATATCAATAGTTTTGGGGGTGCAATAGGTTGTAGGAAATAGATGGTAGGTAGTGTCATGTGTCTCGTATCGGGCCGATTCACACTACTACAGCTATTCCGGGTATTAATGCCTGACTTCTTATCATCATGATACCTTTTCTGAACATCTGTAACCTGTTCTCAAAGAACCCTGGTGGCAGTGGGAGTTGGGCATTGGGCTTCCTGCCCAGTAGCCCCTCTGCAGGAGAAAGTTGAGGCGATCAGTTCCAGTATAGGTTGACAAGGTCAGAAAACATATACGGGGTTGCTATGAGTCAGAACTAACTCAATAACAGTGATTTGGGGATCAATACCTTAATATTTTAATAGTATCCCAGGCGACATTTACTCTGCTATACATAGGGCATCCTGGGTAAGTTATTTAATGGCAACTAATGACAAAAAACAAGTGCATGTCAGAACTTTGAGAAGCAGCCAGCATAGTTCCCCTAGGAAAAGGTATAGTCTTAAACCCTTGTGCTATAAAATGTAAATGGTGGAACATTCACCTTAGGAAGTTGGAGGAATCATAAGAATGGTAATATAATATATTCTACATTTTTCATGGAAATTAAATCATTAGGCCTTTAGCAGTGAGGTTGGTAAGTGGCAAAAATAGGTGAATCTGTGAAAATATTGAACTTCTTTTCAATTAATTGATGATATTTCTACTACTTGATTTTAATGGACATGTTTAAAAGAGATATGATTAAATCAGGATATGCTTAAAGACAGCCCAACTCTAAAATACTATATGGCTATAGAAAATAATCACATAGATACATATGCAATGACAACAAAGAAATCCATAATTCAGTGGGAAAAATGACTTATTGTGCTGTCCTTGACTATCGCCTAATGATAGTTTACTTGATGTTTGAGTAAAAGTGTAAGTAAATGTGTATATGTAAATCTGTATAAGTATGCATGCATGTGTGTGAACATGAGATAAGAATAGAATGAAGACAGTGTTTTCAATGTTTAGGAGTATATGCCAAACTGTTAAGAGTGATTGAACTGTTAAGAGTGATTGAGATAGTGGGTTGTGAGTGGAAAACACATTCACATTTGATTCTAAGTTTCTACTAAATAATATTCCTCCAGAATGATATATGTTAATTAAATTAATGAATAGCACTACATAGAACATCACTGAATGTAGCTGGGTTATAAGAGGAAAACTTATGAACATTCTTTGTTTTCATAACTATCACCATATTGATTTTCTATACTGCAAATAGTGTGCAGTGTACACATCTTCTTTTCCAAGTGAAAATTTAAACAGAGGTAGAATCAGGGCACATGCATGGCCCCAGAGATGGCCAGGCTCCTAAGCCTAAAAGCTTTTGGTTGTAAACATTTGCACTCTGTATTTCTGACTGTAGACATTTTAAATGTTGCCCAACCCTGGATTTCATAAAGCCAGATTCAGAGAAAAGATTCTACGCTCTTTGGCCTGTCTTACTTATGTCCTATGCCAACCACTGGCATTACCTTAGCAATTGGAAGCACATGGCTGCTGGTGGCACTTGAGGAAGAAAGAAAGTAGAAAACACATTGTCGTACCATAGCGTTCCATTTAGAATAACTCCCCCAGATCTTGAAGCCCACCAAGCGATAAAACATGAACTCAACATTGAAGCCCCTTGATAAACAAGCTCCCCAGTGTCTCTTCCTCAGTAGGACCCGTGAACGTGAGGTCTGGTTCCCTCCATAGCATGCAAGTGGTAGGGGTGGCTATAGGGGGCTGCCCAGAAACAAGGGAAAGCCCATGGTCTCCTGACCTTTAACAACTGTATTCCTTAAATGTCCTCCCATCAACCTCAGTGTATACTGTAAAGGGAACCCCATTGCTTCTGGAGCCACACTAAAACAACAGGAATCCAGGGCTGTTGCCTCTTAACCTTGTGAGTTTGGAAAGGTCACTTAGACTTCTGTGTCTCAAATTCCTTCTCTGTAAACCAAGGGCACTAACGATATTGTAAAACCAGATTTATGAATAGTATTTAAATATCTGATTCCATAAAATGAGAGGTATTCCTATGAAACAAAGGTCATGCTCAGAGACAGCTCACTGACTGAGCATTCTCCTGAGTCCTGGAGCCAAAGATCAATTAGATCGTCTTATAATCAGAATGTGTAAGGAAGGTACTATGTCACGGGGTTTAAGCACATGAAAACTGTATAGACTGAATCCATACGGACAACACCTGGAATAAACCAAACCAACCTGTGGGGTGGATTGTGACTCCAGGTGGCGAGCAGCTCTGCTCTGTAAACCTTTCTTGCCTGGAAACTTCACAGGTTTTTCCCTCTGTGTCACTGCTGGGGGGATTCAAATCACTGATCGGTTGGTTTCGTTGTTGAGTGCAAAGCATTTGTACTACTCAGTGAGTTTTATTCTGGTCTGTTCTGTTTGAGTGAGCCTCAAATCGAACTGGAGGAACCCTGACCGAGCCACTAACGGCATGAGCAGCAGTTTAAAACCAACAGTCCTAAAGACAAGGCTTTGTATTCCTGTAAAAATGTGCAGTCCTGGAAATTCATCTCTTTGAACTGAGCAACAGAATACTCAGGAAATTTCTTTGAACTGCTTTCTACTCTGTCCCAGAGGATTCTTCAGAGTCAGAATTGACTTGATGGCAGTGAGTTTTGCTGGAGATTAGAGACTGGTACAATGGCAGTGGGTGCCTGTAATGTTCTGCCTGGCAAATGATTAAACTCTTAGCAGCTAGCCCAAAGGCTGATGGTTTAAACCCACCCAGCGGCTCTGTGGGAGAAAGACCCGGGGATCAGCCAACCTGGTACCAAGTGCAGACAAGAAAATCCTAGGAGGTGGTTCCACTCTCACACGTGACATTGACTCAAAATCAACTGGGCAGCACCTGAAAGCAGCCGTAATATTAGAATGACTTCCATCTCTGCCAACATGGTCGCATGTCTACTCCCTCTCCGTCACCAAAAAACAATGGGAAAGAATTTGTCAACGAAAAGCAATAAGATAATCAGAAGCAACAGCCAGAAGATTGTCAGCTATTATTTCAATAGTCACCTCTCTAAGTCTGCCTCTCCAACCACTCCGCTCTTTCCTTCTGCCCCAAACTGCCAACAAATAAACCCGGGAGGGAGTGTCGCCAAGACTAGAGGTTGGTATACAAGGCAGACTTTGCAAAAGAGAGTGGACGCACATTAAGCACGTAGCCCATCTATAAAGCCACCACCAGCTTGGCACACATGGCTTGTTCTGGAGGGAAGAGCTGTCCTTCCTGTGGGCATCAGACCATCTTCACTGAGACTCTCCAACTTGTGGTCTATGCACCACAAACTATAGAACAGCCTTCCTAAGAGGAAGCTTCAGGATTCCCGAGGGTAAGGAGCATTGCTCTGCGGCTAGTGAATTTGAGAGATGGCAGTGATTCCCATAATCCTTGTTAATGCCTTGGCATTTAACTTGACAGTGTTGCAAGTAAATCATGTCACCCTGACACCGGTGATCGGACCTCACCCTTCTGTGTTCAAGGCATGAGGCCCAGGCTGCAATCTGGAAAAGCTGGCCACACAGAATGCTCCTGCCCACGGTCACAGAAAAGTCTCTTGGCAAATCCAGCTGCTGTGGAGTTCACTTCCTTTCTCGATTGGAGGTGGCAGGTCTCATAACACAATGGCACAAAGAGAAAGCCATCGGGGCTGAGGGCAGTGAGGCTTTTACGTGTTTTCTACCTCTTTCTTGTCCTGCACTAAACAGGACCAGATGTTTCAACAAAGAATTGAAACCAAAGTCACACTGCATTTGATTTGTGGGACCACCCTTAGTGGAAATGCCAGTTCACTGTTCCAAGGTTTGAAAAATGGGGTGCATAACCAGCGAGATAAGAAATGGGAACATTCCTTCAAAAAAGTAATTAATAATAGGATCCACCAACTTAATGCCTTCAAAGTCAGCACTGAGAAATGCCGCAATATTTTTGCTTGCGGGTGAGAGCAAGGGCGGCCGCTCTCATCTCTAGCCAAGCCTCTCTGTCCTGCAAGGATGGGGCGGAGAGGGGCTTTGGTGGCAAGGTTAAAGGGGGCACAGCACTGAGGGCAAAGGGGAGGGGAAAGGGGCGGGGCCTGTAGGGGTCCCTCAGTGTCCGTGTCTCCTAGGAGCTAGCCACATGGCAAAGCCCAACGCAGGGCATCTGAGCATATGCACATTTCATTTATGAGCGTTCAACTCCACATATGTAATGGTGCCGGCTCCAGGGAAAGGAAAACAGAAGGCGGGGGGTGGGGGGGAGAGCACAAGCCAATAAAGAAAGGGAAAATGTCGGGGAGACAGAAATGAAGAAGCAGAGATATACACATAAACACACTGAGATACAGTGCAAGAGACAGAAGGGGACAAACAGATACTGGTACGGACAGGTGCACACAGAGGGAGCCAGACAGAGGGGGCAGCATGTCCCAAAGTCACTTCCTTTCACCAAGTATCCATCATTGGTCAAGTGCCTTGTGAGATACACTTCCGGGATTTCCAATCCCAGCCCCCTCTTATCCAAATAGGAACACGGAGGCTCCGCCAGCAGTGGACACCTAGAAATTGAAATATTGCAAAATACATGATTGTCAGTGGCCTCCTCTGTGCCGTGCACCTCGTGGTCACTAGAAATAGCCAGTTCCCTTAGACTTGCCTTCTGTTAGGCAGCAACGCAAACCAAACCCACCATCCCTAAGTCAATTATGACTCATAGCCACCCTGACACAAGGTTTCCCAGGTGGGACATCTTTATGAGAGCCAACCCTTCATCTTTCTACTCCAGGGCAGTTGGTGCTTTGGAACCACTGGGTCCTGTTACCCAGGTCTGCTTGTCATCACCATGATCAGTCTCCTATATGTAAAATCCATCACATTGTATAATCAACCAACCAAAGAAACCAAGCTCACTGCCACTGAGCCAAAGCTGACTCAAAGTGACCCCTCTGGGGGTTTCTGAGACAGGACTTGTTTTCAGGGATGGAAAGCCCAGTCTGTCTCCAGCAGAGCTGCCGACAGCTTTGAAGTGCTGACCGTGAAGAGTGCAGGCCAACCTGTAACCACGCTGCCGCCGTGGCTCTGAACTTCAAGTTGCCTAAAATAGTAAATTCTGAACATCTCCCAAGGACTGGAATTCTTCAGGCACTCCAGCAACATGTGGCAGATTTTCTGGAATGTACAATCCCTGGCCCAATGCTAACTCTTTTCGGTGGTGCTCCTATTGCGATATGGCACACAATATTATGAAGAAAGAAGGATGCCAAATGTTTCGGTCCAATTGGACAGCACGCTCGGACCTTGTTCTAATTCTCTCCCCTCCTGCTCCCTTCCACCCAGATGCCTATGGAGACTGTTGCTACTTTCCGCAAAGCCAGACTGACCAGAGATCTCCGTTTCACTTCAGAGAACTAGAGAAGGATGGTCCTCTGCCAGCGGTCTCCGGAGGGAATAAACAACGTGAGCAAACGAACCCACCCGAAATCTGTTTGCACATAAAAGATAATGTCTCGCTTTGCTTATTAGTTCTGTTTATCAACGAGTGCCATGCGCAGTAGTCAGGTGCGCCAACTGCATCAGAAATGCCTTTGACTTGGACCTCAAGCAAGAGAGCACCCAGACTGTTAGCACAATGGCACTGAGGTTGTATACACCAGAGAGAGGACTGGACTCACAGGGGGGCGGCATTTGTGCAAACCAAACAGGTTTGGGTTGTTTTATTTTGCTTTGCTTCTGTCTTATCAACTAACTGGAAAAAAAACTAGTGAAGATAAAACACTCGTTATTCTATGTAAGAAAAAATAGAACACCAAATGACCATCAAAGCCATAAAACAAACAAATACACCAGCCGCGACTCCCCGAAGAACCACCTGACTGTAAAGTGTCCTCCCATCGTCTCTCCAGAGGAGGCGTCCTGAGTGATGCGCCCCGATAGGCATGGGGCAAGGGCGATCAAAGGAGTGAACGCTTCACCTCCCTTTCTTTAGTGCTCTTTGGGGACGCCTTCCCATTAAAGTCGTCACCACACTTTTTTTACTAAAATGTTCATGATTAAACCTACGTATGGTTTACAGGCCTCTCCTTTTAAAGCACAGATTTCAGAATCTTACTTTTTAAAAAAAAGCTTTTGTAAAACTACAGAAGTGGGAGATCTTGGATTTCAGGATTTCAGTGAAAGGATCCAATTCCACCACACACATTTCTTGTGCGTTTGGTAATAGTTTTCTTCTGTTTCAAAAATCCTTTAATTATTGAGAACGATAAAGCGTGAAGTTCTGCTGGGAAGAGAGGGAAAAAAAAAAAAAGGCCTTTCTCTCTCTAGCTAGGAGTTCCCCTGGGCCCCCTGGCTCACTCAGAGAAGATGACCTACTTTACTAAGATTAAAGCTTTTAGATGTGATCTATTTCCACTTTGCCCCGGGTCAAAATTTACCTTCATCCCCATCTACCTTCTCATTCCTCCTCTCATGGAGGAAAGGATTCTGCTTTTAAGGCCATCCTGTGCCCTGGACACATTCAGTGGTGTGCCACACCCCACAAAGACTTTACCTTCACGGTGGCCCCACCTCCTCTCCTCAAATCTCTAACCCTTACCTGCAGCCTGCTCCTCCACCTGAGGCCAGAAGACTGCTCCAGCGGCTCTTATTTCAATAACACCCCCCCTTCCTTTTGTTACTCCCTATTCATATCTGCTCATGTCTCTTCTAACTTTGAGTCTCAAGAATCGCAACTACCTCTATTATCCTGAAATTTCACTCTTGAAAGAGTAGGCTAATCTGGTTTGTTTTCTTCTTACAGTTGTGTCCATCATTTCCAAACACCAGTAAAACTAGGATGGACGTCATGACCACCTCATCAGTCATTTCACACTTAGGAAAATTAAAATATCTACGAACTATTCTATGATTTAAGTATATTCATCTGGCAGTAATAAATGCTGAAGTGCAAGGTAACAGTATTGCTGGCTGAAATGTGTCCACTTGGCTGGACGTGTTTGGCAGTTACAAAATGATGTAATTTGGCAGTTATGTATCTATGTAATTTGATAGTTCTGAAATTATCTGGTCATTCTCCATTATGTGATCTGGTCAATCATCCTCCATTTTCACAGAATGCCAATTTTCACGCAACAACCTGGTTTTTGGAACCCAATTAGGTCAATAAATGTGGATATTGTTAAATTAAAAACTTTATTCCAGATATTTTTTACAAACCTCAATTTAAATTACCCACAGACTTTTTGAAAACTATGATGAGGAGCTAGACCAACAAATACATCCGCAACTGTGTGTCCATAAACTTAGTTTATCATCAGTTCCTGGAAGCTGGTTCATCCTTCTGTGTTCTCTCTCTCAGGTGAGAGTATCCTAACTTCAAAATGAGTTCACTATGAAATGTGGGACTTACTTTTAAAACCTTTCCATGGCACATCCCCATGAATCAAACTGCTTTGCCAAAGCTCCTTCCAGAATGTCTCCTCACTTCTGAAACCAGGCCTCCACGAATTCTTACCTGCGTGATTTCTATCAACATCTCACCTAAGTTCCTGCCTTCAATCTCTCTTCCGTTTTCCATGCTAATTTATGCTAAAAAATCCAGACCTTTATTTATTTTCAGTCCCATATTAGAAAAAAAGATCCAAGCCGATCATCTTCCAGAGAAAAAATACCACCATTACCATGGCATGCAGGGGTTTCTGGATTTCTGGCCCGGCTTCCGATGCCAGTTTTATCTTTCTGGTTTTCACCACTACCCTTTCTATCGTCCTCTCAAAGCCCACTCTTCCATCTCCAGTCTTTGGGCATGCCATCTCTTCAAACAATTTCCACACAATCCTGGCTCTTCTTTAAAATCCATTCCAAAGAGTACAACTTAATGAAGTTTCTACCATTGATCACTTCTGGATGTGATCTCTACGCTTTGTTTCTCTGCCCGCGATGGGTACAGACGGACCCTGTATTCTACACTAGAAGTGCATGTTTCTGGCGTAAATTACTTCCTGCACTATATTCTTGTGCTGTGTTTAACAAGTTAAGAAGCCCCAGGGGGATCGCAGTAAAGCCCTTGGCTGCTGACGCTGAGGCTAGCGGTTCAAACCATCAGGCAGGGTCTTGGAAGAACAGATTGGTAATCTGTCCCCTAAAAGTTTCCATCAAGGAAATCCTATCGAGCAGTTCTATTTTGTCACATGGGGTTAATATGAGTTGAAAATTGACTCAACAACACCTAGCAGCAATCATTTAGTAATTTAATTCTCATAGTCATTTTGGGTGGGCTGGAACATAGTATTTGCTGAATAAATATCTATATGTCCCTAACAGGATGAGTGACATAAACGCACGGATAAGTCTAACACTTCTCAAATGTACATGACCACTGAGCAACTCTATGAGGGGCTTAGCTCACTCATCAGGTGCAAGTGTACTTGCTGTCAAACTGGACCTCCTCATAAATTGGGGAGGCACGTATACTGTTTTACAGGGCCATAGCATATTCATTCACAATACTTGCGTTTCTCTATAGATGTTGTTAGTTGCCATCCATCAAATGCATTCTGACTCGGGACAAGTTCAATGTGTGCCAAGCAGAACTTCTCCCCAGAGTGTTCAAGACTCTCATAGCTTAGAGGCAGGTGGCAGCCCTATTTTCCAAGGCACAGCCGGTCGGTTTGAACTGTCGACTTTGGGGCTAGTAGTATTATTTAACTTTTTGCATCATCCGGCGATTGCTCTATAGACAGGCTTCATCATTTCTAAGAACTAAAGAATCTGTCGTATTTTCACTAAGTTTAACTCAAAAGCAAATGAGAAGTTATCAGTTCCTTGATTTATATTTTAATTAATAAATGTATTGATTGATTCATTCATTTAACAAAATGTGTTTAATGCATAAATCAAGTATTTTATACCAAAGAAATCAATAATTGATTTATATTCAATAGTAGTTTTGCTATTATTGTTATCCACTGTTGAATAAGCTCCCACCTCCTGGTTACCTCATGCACAAAAAAATAAAACACCATTCCTGTGACTGGCTATCATTTGGATCATTGTTAGCCATAGTTTTTTATTAAATACTTTTATTGGGAGCTTTTACATCTCTTATCAAAATCCATACATTACTCTGTGTCAAGTATATTTGCACACATGTCACCATTATCATTATCTCCCCCCACCCTCCCCTAATCCTCCTGGAATCTCTACCCTCCTTGCTGGCTCTGAGGAGTTTACCTATCCTTGATTCCCTGTGATGCAGGCTCTTATCTGTAGCAGTGTGCATGCTCTGGTCTAATCCGACTTGTAAGGCAGAACTGAGGTCATGATAGTGAGGTAAAGGAAGCACCAAGAGCCGGAGGAAAGTTGTGTGGTTTTTATTGGCTGACTTTTAAAAGTAGATCACCAGGCTTTCTTCATAGTCCATCTTGGTCTGGAAGCTCCACCGAAACCTGTTGAGCATCATAAAAACGTGCAAGCCTCCATCAACAGACAGGTAGTGGATGCCCATGAGAAGAGCTGACCTGGAATCACACCTGAGTCTCTTTCATGGAAGGCGGGAATTATACTACAGGTCACGCTTGTCCTCAAGCTTTATTCTGTACCTTCTCAATCGCTTTACAAGGACTTCATTTTCTCCGTTGCTAAAATGAAACAACCTAGGGTCTAAGGTTATATTATTCCACTCTGTATGATGTGAACCCTCTTTTATTTTCTCCTGAAATCGTACCACCCGGGGAAGGTACTCCCTATGGTTAGTGTTGTAGGTTCATTTTCACATCGGTTCTTATCAGAATCCAACTTTGCACGGAACACGCTGGTCCCAATGCAACACAGAGGGGGCATGACTTCATAGCCCCCTGAAGCCCCCCAGACGTTCCTATTCCTTCCCAGCATAATTAGGACCTTCAGAAAACCTCTCTCTCTGTAGAGACAACAACTTCTAATCCAGCGAGCATGTGAAAGGAGCGGGAGCTGCTTTATCAATAGAGACTCACACGCCGACGCATTGCAATACTAGCTGTAAATGAAATACTCAAAATAGGACTAACACTCACACACGCATAACTGCTTACAAGTTATGCAAAAATATTTACATTAGAGAGCTCTTGACCTTCCCCCAAGCTTCCATTTATGATTTCTTAGATGAAATGCCATACATTGCTGAGCTCCCTGACTGGCCGTGGAAAGGATGCGAGCGCAGGTGGGGCCCTTCTGTAACGAGAGGAGAGTGCACATGAGGAGGAGTGTTTATTTTAAGGCCAAAAGCGTTCGATGAGTGAAATGGAAAGTGTGATAGCACAACCAGCGCTATTTTAAACAAGGTCAACACATGCCACAGCGAATAGATGTGTGTGTGCAAATTTCCCTCTGTGTCTTTTTCCTTCGTTTAATTGATTACATAAATATATGATTAAAAAAAAAGAAATGTAACTCTAGAAGATGCGCTCTACAGCCCACACCGTAAATAAGACTCAATGGCAGACACGGGAAAGACGGGACATTTTCCTCTCTGACACTCGATGCCAGAGGGGGTGGGAGGGGAGCTGCACACGAGAGATGGTCGTGGAGAAGGCAGAGCTGAAGTGGGCCATGAACAAAGCAGCAGCACAGGGAAGGCGCAGACGGCTGCGAGGTGATCTTCTGAAGGGAGGCTGCCAGTGGGGGACGCAGCATTCCTGTAAATACCATGAGCTTCCTCATCTTTATATGGATAGTAGATAGTGCGATTATTGCCACAAATGCAGAAAGAAGGGAGACAAGTGACAGGGAAAATTGGGGGCACGGATGTATTTACCCATCATACCAAGTGGCAAGATTTTGTTATATTGTTCGACATTTACTAAAAATTCACTCTGAGTCAGTTATGATTCCAAGGCTGCTAGTGACCTTCTTCAATTTTGGCCAAAGAAAGATCAAATAAAATCCGTGGTTAACTAAAGGGAAAGTGTTTCTGAAGAACTAACTTATTGAGAATATAGCAATAGAGAATGTCTAAGCTTAAGGATCTAACAGTGTCTTTATGATGCTAAAAATCAACAGATAGTTGTGTTCAGAAAGATTATCTGCTTTTCCTACATTGTATCAAAGTTCTTCCTTGTGTTTAGATCCCCTGACACTTCACAAGTAATGGAGATTATTTATGAACACCAGAGTGCCGTTATACCAGCAAGGAAGAGTAGATGCTAGACAAGCAAAATGAGATGTCCACACCCCACAATTAACGGAGGGTCTCTCAAGGCCCTGGAAACAAGACATGAACAGACCAGGCAAATAAAACCCTGTGTCTGGGAGTATGTGCGCGCACACACACACACACACACATACACACACACACACGTGTCATTGTCTCTTTAAATGTGTGTGCATATGCCACTTTTGAGAAGGTTGAAGTTCATCCGCTTTCTGTTCACTCTTCCTGTAGAGACCACAGAGCTTTAGCGGAGCCCAGACTCTGGATCTTTCCATTTCACTAGTTTAATAACTTCCAGGAGATAGTAATAAAATGAAGAGCACACTTATCCTAAACAAAGTTCACTGGGAACATCACTCGACTGAAAGAGGATGTGAATAATTGGTTGCAGCTATCACCAATCCATTTCTGATAGAATGGAAACCTAAACCATCACTAAGAATCGCAGGCAGACGGGTTATTTGATGTCGTGCTCACACGCTCAGCTAAACTAGCGGTGCTGCCAGGAGCACTGAGGATCCGTTGGGAATAGCTATCCACGATCTTCTCTCTTTTGCTAAGAGTGGGGGGCGGATGAAGTTGATCGGTGTATATGAAGTCTGTAGCTCATTATTATGTTTTGTAAACCAAAGGCAAATGAAGTTTGTGATGGAACAGAGGCTTAAGCCCTGGTTCTCAACCTTTCTAATGCCGTGATTCTTTCATACAGTTCCTCATGTTGTGGTGACGCCCCAACCATAAACTTTCTTTTGTTGCTACTTCATACCTGTAATTTTGCTACTGTTAGGAATCAAGCAACCCCTGTGAAAGGGTTTTCGACCCCCAAAGGGGTTGTCACCCAAAGGTTGAGAACCGCTGGCTTAGAGAACAAAGGCAAATAGAGATGTCAATCTGATGGGCAGCTGGCTACTCTTAACAATATGATGCAGTGTTTAAGCAAGTGGCTGCTAACTGAATGGTCTGGTGCACCAACCCATCTGTGGCTTCATGGAAAACAGACCTATTCAACTGCTTCCATAAAGATTCCCTCCTGGAAACACCTTGAGATCATCTCTACTTTATTTCATATGGTTGCTGTGTGCCAGAACCAACTGACAAGCCCACAGTACTATTTTCCCAGCCACTCTTCTAAGCTCTAGAGATTCAGCAAAGCTCATGATGGGTCAGAGTCCTGCTCGAGTAGAGTTTACATGTTCGTGCAAAAAGCAGATAGTTTGAAAATAAGAAAATACGCTGAGAAAGGACCAATCATGATAAAGGCTATCTCACTGGAAAAGAATCAAACAATCAACATAATGTGAAGAAATTGAGCTTATCTGGGGGCTTCTTTGAAACAGGGTGGCCACCAAAGGCATGTCAACTGGGATCTGGAAAATAGGAAGAATCTACTCGTGTTAAGACTTGGGAGTAGGGGATCTAAATAGTAGGAACAGCTCTTGCCAGAGTTGTGGGTTTAACTAGAAAGTGCTAGGCTTATTTGAGCACCAGAAGAAAAGCCATGGGGTCGGACTATTGGAGCATGAGCAGCCCAGTCGTAGGCACTGAGTTCCTGTGGCTGAGTTGGGGCCAGATGGGGTGTTGGTAATATGGTTTCTAAAGAACAAACACAAAGGACATTTCAAGAAGGAGTCATTATGGCTATATAGCGAGATGGTGGAGAAGGCAAATACAGAAAGGAGAGGGAAGTCAAGAAAGAGCCATCATCTGGGAATCAGGGTGTGAGCTCAGGGAAGGGGCAGGTCACTGGGCTGCATGGAACAAAGAGGAAGATAGTCTGAAGAAACCAGAACAAGAGCACACAGAGGACAGAGACAGCAGGGGAAATAAGTAGATAGCGAGAACGGGCTTAATAAAAAAAAAAATGCTGTTGTACTAAGACTCATAGGCAGTACTCCTACTTAAAGATGTGTGTGTGTGTGTGTGTGTGTGTGTGTGTGTGTGTGTGTGTGTGTGTGTTTAGGAAGGCTGGCCATTGCCAATATTTATGTTTGCAATCCCATCTTGCATCCATGGATAGATTCATTATTTCTGGGACCTTTCAGGTGGTGGGGTATTAGCCTCTTACAGAAATCAATATGGGGCAGCTCTAAGTTGACAGTGACCTGATATCATAGGAACCAACTATAAAAAGCTGGAGAAGGCAGAGGCAGGGCTGGAAAAGGTTGAGTCCAAAAATATTCTCTTAGTAATTCACAACCCATCTTCACTCCGTTTTACCACCTATTCCAAATCATAATTTACTTTAAAATATAGTCAATTCGGTGTCACTACCATCATATAAACGCCTACCAGTGTTATCTGCTGGGGAACTTATATGCAACAATTCTTTCAGAGGAGATCAAGCCCAAACCCCAAGATGGCAGAAATGAACCAAATGAACAGATTCCACTCATGAAAGTGAATTTTGCAAATGAAGGTCAACAAATATTAAGCCTTCACTGTTAAATAAAATATATTTTCTATCCTACTTTTTAATGGACATATGAATGTATCCCTTAATTTTGTCCTCGCGTAATAGTTATAATCTTTCCATCCTTATTTGTTGATACGATATATTTCCCGTTGATATGACCTTAAAAATGCACTCATGTGTGGGGTGGAAATGGGGAAACGATTACAAGAATCTATGTATAGCCTCCTCTCTGGGGGATGAACAACAGAGAAGTGGGCGAGGGGAGATGTTGCACAGTATAAGACAGGACAAAATTATAATTATGAATTATGAAGGCTTCATGAGGGAGGGGGCATGGGGAAGGAAAGGGGAAATGAGGAGCTGATATTAAGGACTCAAGTAGAAGGCAAATGTTTTGAGAATGATGAGGACAACAAATGTACAAATGTGCTTGACACATGGATGCATGTATGGATTGTGATAAGACTTGTACGAGCCCCCAATAATATGATTTTTTAAAAAGAATGCATTCATGTCAATGGGATTAATATTTTGCACACTTTATCAAGGAGCGTCATCCAATGGTACAAAGGTTAAAAAGGGACATTCAATGAAAAGCCCACTTGGAATGATGAGCACAGTATAGACATATTTCATACGCAGATACACAATTGTAAAATTAATTCAGGGAAAGGGTGGAGGGGTTCAGGTTTGATGGATTCTCCCTCTAATATCAACACCTGAACCCCATGCTAAGCACCACATTTCAAACTAAGATAGCACAACAGAGAAACACCCACAACAATGGAAGATTCCTCAATCCTGAACCTAGCTTTGGAGTCATGTCAATTACCAAATTTCAGAGATGTGATTCTAACGGAAAGTAATGCCGTTAACTACCACACTGAAAGGCCTGGCTCTGATGACTTCCGAGCTGCTTTCTACTCTTTAAAATAGGATGGTTCTTTTTTGCAGTGAACCGCCTCAGAAAAGTGAATTAGTGTCCACTGTAGCATGTTGACTGCAGGTTAGAGTAGTTATGGCGGTTCATAGTTTGTTCTCTCCATCTTAAGACATCCTGGAATTGGGCTTTACCAGCATGCCTGGAAATGGTGAGAATCCTGGAGACAGACTCGCTGTATATCAGTTCACATGAGACGAATGCATCATACAGGAGGCTAATTTATCAATGAATTCAGAGGCAAACCCAAACCCAACCCACTGCCATCTAGTCATAGCAGCCCTAGAGAATAGGACAGAACTGCCCCTGCGAGTGTCTATGATGGTAACCCCAGCGGAAGTAGAGAAGAGATCTCTTGATAACCAGCATTTTGTAGAAATAACAGCCCCTAAAGAGCAGTTGCCCTTTGACAGGAAAAAAGGATATTTTTCCCCCCATGGACCAAAGCAAAGCAACCCTTTCTACTGAATCTCAAGATTCAGAGTTCTACTTCCTTGAACAGGGCAGTAAATTTCTACTCAATATAAGCTTTCTACATTTGTAAGCCCACCCTCTTACACATCCCTTTATCAGACACCTTTAAAGTATAATGAGTCAAATGAACCTGGAATATTTATTTTCCCCATTATGGCCTAATAAATCAGTAACTCTTAGAAGGCAAATTAATACCTTGTTTTGTCCAGATCCCGTAGACCACTCAGTGAGAGTCCCTGAAAGTCTCTTCCCAATCAAATCACCAAGTCAGAAGGCAAGCTTCTCAACCAATTTTAATGGTTTAAATTACAGATCAATTGTAATCTGCATCAATAGCTAGATCCACCACCATTGCTGAGCCAGTTCTGACTCATAGTGACCTCATAGGTATCAATGTGGAACTATGCTCAGTAGGATTTTCAATGGCCGTGGGGGTGTTTAAGTAGACTATTAGATGTTTCTAGGTAACTTGAACTTCTTGTCCTTTAGTTTTTAACCACGTAAGTTGATTGTTTACATCACTCAAGCTGCCAACTGGTGAGTCAGTATCGAACATAATTTGAATATGCTTTCAGAAGTGACTAATCCCTGGTGAGGCATATCACACTTGTAGAGAGTCACAGAAAGAGAGGAATATTTTCAATGAGATGGATTGGTACAGAGGCTGCAACAACTGGCTTAAAGACAGCACTGACTTTGAACATGGTGCAGGGCCACTGTTTCATTCTGCTGCACCCAGAATCGTTATGAATAGGAACAGACTCTATGACACATTAACAACATTTGCAACACCCAGTGACTCCAAATTGCTGTACATATAAATAATCAAAAAATGCCACCATCAATAAATTTAAACAGAGTACTTGGTAATATAGTTTATATATCTTCATGGGGAAAAAAAGGCTAATTGAAAATGGAACTGAGCTTTTAAATCATATCTCCCAGACCAGGAAAATTCAGGTTGTGGTTAGAAGCTCAGCGGTAAGAGGATCCTTCAGGTGAGTGTGAGAAATGTACACCTTCGGGTCCCACCCAGGTCCTATTGAGTGGAAACTGTGGAGGGAATAAACATAAATCCATGATTTAATAAGCTCTCTAGAGAAGCCTTAGCTATAGCAAAAATTTAGTACCAGCACCCTAAGATACAATTCATAGAGTTACTCTTTCATAAAACAGTTGATTGGTCACTCAAACAAACTGACAAAACATTCAGATAAGCCTACAAAAAAAGGAAGAAAATGAAATACATGTAACTTACTCTTATCCATTTCCCCGCCTCTTATTTAAAAAATAAGCGTATACACATGCAAATGAATCATTGGACAAAAGAGGAAGTGAATGTCTAGGGACAATTACACGTAAGGATGAAATTTAAACCTGGAGTTGGAGCGTACAGATGTTAGCCTGAGTGAAGTTCAAACTCACCCACAGCTCTGTGCAAGAAAGATGTGACATTCTGCTTACATAGCAATGACAACTTTGGAACTCCAAGGGACAGTTCTATCTTATCTTATAGGCTTGATATGAGTCCCAACTGACTTGACTGCAAAGGGTTTGGGGTTGGTTTTGATAAGCCTCTCTGTTACATGGGTTTTCTAAGCTCTCTGGAGTTTCTCACTTGAATACTTTTGTTAGTTGGTAATTCTCAACTTTGAAAAGACTCTGGTCATGCTGAGGAAAATCTTCTTAAACTCTAGGTCAAGAAAGAGGTCACAGATAAAAACGGGAGAATAAAGTTCTCTTGTTACTTCCTCCATTAAATTAGCCCACGTCGACAAATGTGGCTGTTGTCTCACTTTCGTGCTCACCCACAACCATTTTCTTAAACGACTCTCTAAATAGGTGATACCTACGTGCCTTCCGTTGGCACTGTCTCATGTGTCCACCAGCTTGTCTCCTTGCCTCTAGCACATTCTTAGCCTGTTGTACCATTCTCATCTTAAAATTAACCTTTTTAAAAATTAACCTTGAAAAGTGGGTCTTCTTTTCTTTTTTCAGATAAGCTGTAGGAGCCCCATCATGGAAAATATGAGCAGTGGATTAACAGCCTCTGTCTCATCTGTGCATGTAACCTCTCGCAACTACACAAGTTGGAATGGGACCCTTCAACTAAATGAATGAAGATTATTTCCTTCTTTTCTTGACTATCTCTCAATTTGCTATTATTTATCTCAGAAGGCAACTTACTTTCCAATGTTAATTTTCTGCAATAATCATCAATTCATCCTCAAACCAAAATTTTCCCTATGTTTTTCTTGGAACATATACCCACAGAAATAAACAAGCACATGGACATGCACAGACAATGAACACAGATTTGGGGTCATGGTGTAATGTTGCTGTGTGATTTTTCCAGGATAACAATATGATATTGGTATATATTGTATATATATATATATATATATTCATTCACTATATGGCCACATTGTATCACTTTGTGTAAGCATAATTTAATTTATTTAATCTGCTCCCTATTGATGGATTATTTCCATTATTCAACAAATAGAGCAGTGCTACAAGAAGTATTTTTATATAGATATGAGGGAGCTTCAAAAAGTTTGTAGGAAATGGATTTGAAAGAAAATGGATTTTTCCCACACATTTTTCTTTAAAATAAAGTTTTGTGAATCACATGAAAATCATAGCATCACAGAGCAGGTCACAGTTTCACCTTCAACATTTCATATGCATTCTAATTTAACTCATTCATTATAAACCCTTCAAGGTACCATTACTAATCCCACTTTCTCTCTATGCATTGCTTCTATTCCTTACCCTCTGAACTTTGTCCTGGGGCAAACACTTTGGGTTTGTTTTGATCTTAAAGGATTGCAGGTGCGTGGCTCCAGTTCTAGACATGAAGAGTAAGGGTCACAGTCTTAGAGGTCCCACTGGTGTCTATCTGACCAGTAGGTCTGGTCTCTTTGATGACTTTGAGTTCTGTTTTGCATTGTTCTCCCACTCCGCAAGGACCTTGTAATGTGATCCATTTCAGAGAAGTTGGTTGTGTTAGTGAGTGCATCATCTAGTTCTTCTAGATTTAAGGTTGTGGAGAGCAGTGTTTGCATGGCTCTATATTCCATGGAACTGCTTCCATATGTCTTTCCATTTTCATCATTCTTCTTCCTTCTGGACAGGGATATACCAATATTGGCACTTTAGAAGGTTTCTTGTGAGCTTTGAAGGCCTTTGAATCCTCTGATCACTTGCAGATATTTCTAGAAATGGATTTGCTGTATTATAGGGTCTATGTACATTTAAGTGTTAGATATATTCTTTTACATGTGACTCAAAAATTCATCTATTTTAAGATGTGGTTTAGCAATCCTGTAATATTCTCCTGCATCTAAACAGTGTGTTGGAGTTGGTATCTCCCAAACTCAACTTAACCAAGCATTATAAAATGATTAGCTTTCAAATAAGCTGGAGAAAGTAATATTTCATGATTGATTTTCCCCTCAAAATTGGAAGTGTGTTTTCATGATTTCTACTTCGTCAGTCATGAATGTGTCCTCTTTGGTATTAGCATGTTTTCCCTTCCCCACCTGGAGCTGGAGCAGCTTATTACACATATGACTATCTATGGGGAGAGGATCAAATATTTATTACATATATTGCACAAGCATTTATAAATTTTTCATTTGATTTTTATTTTCCATTCTGAGGGCCTTTGGATAGATGAAGATTTATCGTTTTCATCAAAACAGCATGATATTTATAAGAATAATAATAATTTTAAATCTACACTTCTTCCTATTTATGGTTTATGCCATTGAAATGATAATTAAAAATCTATTTCTTATATAAATATTAAACAAATATGCACCTTTTAATACCTTTCCAGGCCTTTCAGTAATTGCTGTTCTCTGGCTAGTTAACCTAGTTCTCTTCCCCTGATTCTCTGTGCTAGCCACACCTGCTTTCTCATTATTCCCAAGCTACCCTCAGGTCTGCCTTATGTTCCTACGCCTTTTCCAGCAGGACCACCCTCCTTTGTGCAATGACCTACACAATCAGCTAGCTTTCCAAATCTGTCCCCCACTTTGCTCTCCTCCACGACTCTTGTTCCAAACAGCCTGTTTTCTTCACTTTCCATCAATAGCACACCCTCCTGTATTTAATTACTCTCCTTCGTTCCATGTACCATTTCAAGGGGAAAAAAATCACCAGCTTTGGAAGGTCAAAAAGCATATTGTATGCTTTTCCTGTCCCCGGCCCCCTGTATATACTTCGACACTGTGGTAAACTAAAGGCAAAGCTGCAGAAACCTGTACTAATCAATAGATGTGAGTGACTTCATCTATGAAAATTACATGATGAGAAAATTTTAATAACTGTAGAATCCAAGATGAATGGACACGGAATATACTGAAGGATAGTCAACTTTAATCTTACACAAGTCTGAATAATCATCTTTTACTTTTTAAAGTGTGTTCAGACAAAATACAAACAAAGGTATGGAAGAATGTAGATGTACTAAGACATCAAGTTTTTGGAAAGTCAACACTGACTTGGGAGTAAACATGCAAGTAAACTGCAAGAATGTAAATACTTTACGGGAAGGAAAAAAAAATAAACACTCCAAACGTTAGGGACTTTTTACCTTTGCATTTTTCCTGGCTATATGTGAGTACTATAGAAATTGGAAGTAAAATACTATTTGGAGTTGAAAAGGAACAGCTCAAACTCTAAGAAACACAGAGAACTATTTTAATGCACAGAGACCCCCTGTGACAGAGAACTGCCACAGAGGCTTCAATCTTCACGGAGCAGATCACCAGGTATTTTCTCTGCGTTACCCCTGCTGGGTCCAAATGGCCACATGTCACTGAGCAACAGAGAGCTTTAACACTGCGCCACCGGGGATCCTTGAAACTTTCCTAAACCTTGGGAAATCCATCAAAAGATGGCTAGTGAGTAAAATCATCCACTTTTTCATTCAGGAGAGATTTACTAGCACTGATTATGGGCAAGCTGATGTATGATCTGAAAGCAATGTAAGCATGAAGTACAAAAACATTTCTTCTCTGGGAGCGAATAGGTTATATTGAGGAGAGGCCAAACAAACAAACAAACAAACCCTACTGATATCTGGTGTCTTAAAAGTTCAGAATATAGATGTAGGCACACGAAACATTTGGTCAGTTAACATTTTAAAGCACCTACTATGTGCCTGGGCCAGGAGCCAGGGGACCACACGGTTGTAGGGATGTGAAATGGCCCTTGAAGTAAGTGCATGGACATGCTACACCCTGAGGGTAGCAAGGGGAGCTGGAAGGAAATTAATAAAAGGTAAATGCATAATAAAAGTAAAATTAAAGTCTAGAAACTCTAAATGTGAGCCAGTTTGACGCATATTTCTAAGCTCAATGTTCAACTGGAGAAACAAATTGACGAAAGCCAATCCCTCTATTCCCAAATGTATAATCTGGGGAATCATCTTGTCTGAAACCCAATTCCATCCCCTCTTACAGCATTTGCAAACATGAGATCCAGCTCCAGCGGAGCAAGAGCCGACATCCCGTGAGCCAGCAGCAACACGCACACTCCTCTCTAATTTAGTTACTTTCAGAGACAAAAGGCATCCTGAGAATTTAGATGAAGAAAACACAAGGATTGTGAAATATGGCAATTTAAAAACCAAGCAATTTCCCAATATATTCATCCCGGACAGCACGGACAGCAGGCAGGGTGATTTGTTTTCTACTGAGCGCTGAGATAAACTTTCTTTGCTTTCCCAAACAAGCAGCAATAAAAAAAATAATAATAATTCAGGAAACATGGTAAATATTGAAAGCAAATCTCTCCACAAAATTTTAGTGCAGCAGATTGCAGAGACGGATCCTGGAAGTGCAAAGAAGTGTCTTCAATGAATGGCATTGATCTGAGCCAACAGAAAAATTTGTGTTCCATTATATTCACATATCAAGTCAATTCCAGGCCTTTCAGTCACCCTCTTCTTACCATTATCACTAATAGCAATCTCTTGGAGTTAATGGTTATTATTCATATTTCATCACCTTCCTAATACATGAATGTATTGGCATTCTTTGCGAAACTTTGAAACACATTGCTACCAGTTTAGCATTGATCCTCAAGACATTCTTAGGAAGCAACTAAATATTCATGTGAGGGAAGAAACATCAAGAAGCCAAATATATACAAAGATTACGGAACCCAAGAAAATCAACATTGAAACTAGGTTCACAATCAAGAAATTGAGTCTTCCTGAACCATTCTTGGCATATAGGATATCTACTGTTTTCATATTCAGGTTTCGTGGAAGTGTGTGTGTGTGTGTGTGTGTGTGTGTGTGTGTGATACATATGAAATAACAGGTCCTTGGTGGCACAATGGGTGATGCATTTGACGGCTGACCACCAGGCAGCACTTGGAGTCAACAGCTGCCCCAAGAGAGAACAGTGAGACTTTCAGCTTCCATAAAGACTAATAGGGCGCTAAACCCAAAGGGGCAGTCATACTCCATTTTATGGGAGGTCTCGTGAGTAGGAATCAACTTGATAGCAGTGAGTTTAGAGTAAATGTGAAATAAAGGTTGGCCAATAGAATTCACCCAGAGTTTCCTAAGAAGACTGTCCTGGCAATCTGCTTCTATAAGGGCACAGCCATGAGCTGTAAGTATGGGTAAAAGATGAATAAACTTCAATTGCTTAAAGAAATGAAAACTTGGCTCTAGAGCAGGCTGAACTGAACTCCTTACCTCCACACTTCTTACATATCCAAGGGAGAAAAATAAGATTTGCATATTCTTCCCTTAGAAGACTGCAATTTTAGAAAGACCTACTACTGGCAAGTGGACTCCACAGGTAGATAGCTGTCAATGTCAAGAATACGGAGGCACTCCATTTGTGCCTCTATACAGCGTCCAGGTCAATGAGGAATCAAACCTTAGTGGCATTTACTAACTCTCACACAATAAACCAAGGTCTACTCCGTGGCGCAAAACACAAATAGGACAACAAATGGGGTAGAGGGTCAATCCGACTCACATAGCAGAGAGAGAAGATGAGGATCAAGAGAAGCAGGTCTGTCGGGTTGTGTGGCAGAAGCGTGGATTCAGAGGTAAGCTCCAGGGAGCTGCTGTGGCTGTCTGCTCTCAATGCCCTGGAAAATGAGGCTCTTGAAGTTGAGCATTGACATAGCCAATTTGTTTCCATTTGTACCTTAAGTCCTACTTCAGTGTGTACCATTCTGTGGTGTTTAATGATGGAGTTAGAAGTGAAACAAATTCCCGCCATACCCTTTGGGTATGGAGATGATATGTCTATGGTGTCTATGTTTTCCTCTTTAGATGAAGAGCCTTCATTAAAATTAAGGACAGTTTTCTCTTTACATTGTGTCTCCTGATTCCAGTCCCTGAGTGGTTATATAGCCACAAGTAGCTGGTACAATATTACGATAGGAGTTAAATCCAAAGATCAAATCGTAAGGTACAAATCTCAAGCAAATCATAAAAGAAAGAGGTCACACATAACCAAAATCAAGTTGAAAAAATGGAAATAACCATAGGGCAGTGAATGAAATATAGGTTCATGTTTTTGTGGTCAAAAACCAATTACTTATGCATATAGATTTTTAAGGAGATATTTTTTGACATTCTAGAATCCATACTGTATCCAATTAGTAAGGCTGTCGATGTGACCATGATCCTTTAGTTTACAGCCCTCAGGTGCTTTAAAAATTCCCTAACATTGATGCCGAGTGAGCAAGGATGATTCAAGAAGGCAACTCTTCTTTTTTTTGGATCTTACCAAATTGGTGTTCTAGATTGCTAATGCATCTCGGAAACCAATTTCTTGCTGTTTCGGGTTAACATTTTCTGGTTGGTGATGCTATGCATTTATGAACGTGCATACATACTCCCTGTTATATTTCCGTGTACTGTAAAGTATCAATCCATGGGGTGGTCTTCATGTTGGTGTGATATGCTCCAGGGAAGTGGGTCTCAACCTGTGGGTCACGACCCTATTGGGGGTTGAATGACCCTTTCACAGGGGTCACCCGATTCATAACAGTAGCAAAATTACAGCTACAAAGTAGCAACAAAAGTAATTTTATGGTTGGGGTGTCACCACAACATAAGGAACTGTATTAACGTGTTGTGGCATTAGGAAGGTTGAGAACCACTGCTCTAGGGGAATGTCTATAGGTGACAGTATAGAAGTACATGGATAACTTTTTTATTGCGGTATTGTTTTGTGTGTGTGTGATATTAATCAGATTATTGAGATGGAGATATTCTTTTTTTATTAATTTATTTTTGATACATTCTTTATTTAAGGTCAGTATATTGTTTCTGCACCATCTAATCCCCTGGAAAACACCAAGATTGTATTATTCATTTGGGAATTTTCTGATGCCAGTCTGTATTTCAATTAGTTATGGAGTAACCTGTAAGAATGTACAGTAAGTCTGTTTAGACTGCCAAGTTATCATGTCTCCCTTGTTGTAATATCCATCAATAGAAATGAAAGCAGAGAGAGGGATGACTGATTGCGCTCCTACTTTTTGAGAAATAGCCAGTGTGTTGTATGCCAGGATTTCAGTAAGGTTTAGTTCATATGCTCCATTGTCACCGCACCCGGATTTATGGTTGGGTTTAATTACACTATCACAGTGTCTAGATGCATCTGATGCTCCTTTACGAAAGGTAATTAGATTTTTGATGTTGTTCCAAGCCGTTAGACTCACACCTGCCCCCGAGTCAAGGACAACTGCTAGCAACCTACAGAAGGGAACGTAGTTGTTGACACAAGGATTTCAGTTGCTGGTCAACCATAGTATCTTGTAAGAAAGTAAGTTCATTTTAGTATGTTTCTTTTATATTTTATGTTGTAGTAGAAGTCTATAGTAAGTATTGTGTATCTGGCCTGTATGGCATTTGCTTAATTGGAGTGTGGCTTTGGAAATTTGTTCTTGAGTGCTCACAAATCCACATTGAATTGAAGTTACCAAACTTTCAAAATGTAACAACTTGCCTCTTAGCTCAGCTCGTTCGCCTTCTGGCATTCCAGCTATTATTACCTTAGTGAGCATTCGTGCCTACGTTTGATTCTAGTGAAGATTCTGGTCAGGAGAGTTCAGTGAAGGTGATTCTGCAAGATGCCTGTTGTTTGCATTATTGCCTGAGACTGTGCTTTTTTAAAAGTGAGTCTAAGTTCTCATGGGATATGTCTGTCTGTCTATGACAGGGTGAGAGAGGATGGAATCTTATAATAAAAGGAAACAGTATCATGATGGACATGTTTTTAAACTTTGTCTCAAACACGTTGATAAGTATACGGTAATCACAACCTCCTCACAAATAGTTTGGACACTATTAGCCTGAAACATTGACACTAAACATTAAGGTTACAGTCCTAGTTGATATGATAAAGTGAGTCCTGTGATGTCTTTATTTGTCTGACCACACTAAGGGTGTGAATAAATGAGTCTGGTCTGAATTCATGAGTCTGGCTACAGGGGAGTCAGTGAGAGTTATTGTACCAGGGGCATGTAGCGAGAGGATTAATTTGCGATGATAATGGCGTGGCTGTATTGAGGAACAGATTCTGTTAGAGTATTTCAGTATGTGCATCTGCTGAGCCATGAGCTGGGTGAGTGTGACTTCAAGTTTGGCCTGCTTGTGTGCAGTGCCAGGTCGAGGGATACTGCTGACGAGTCCCATTGGTTGATGATCTGGAGCCTCTGTGAAGAATGGGGGTATTGTGATAGTGTGGTTAATGCCATGTTCTCATTTTGAATGTAGCATTCAATGATGTTGATTACATCAGGAACCCAAGACCAAAGATCCAGTCTAGTCTGAATTCCAATGTGCTAGACATGGATTACCTGTGCTATCACATGATAGATATCTAATGTTTGGAGAGGAGGGGCGAGATTTCACAGTGAAACTATAGTATTGCTGTTTGGATCACATTGTGTTTCTCTGAAGAAAACAGCAAGAAGAGTGTAGCTAAGATTGTCCGCAGATTTACAGGGTTTATCATTGCTAGTAATAAATAAGTGCACAGCATATATTACTATCTAGAGCCCTGGTAGTATAGTGGTTATGTGTAGGGCTGTGATCCACAGGGTCAGCAGTTCGAAACCACCAGTAGCTGCGGGGTAAAGACTGGGCTTTTTGCGCCTGTAAACAAGTAAAGTCTAGGAAACCCACAAGGGGTCACTATGAATCAGCATTGACTTGATGGCAGTGTTATGTTATTAGAGTTAATAGCACAAACATGAGTAAGTATAATAGTATTACGCAAGTAGTATGATTGGTACACTATATCCAACAGAAATAGCAAACCCAATATGAAGCAGTTCCAAGAATGATTCTGTCGGTAAAAAGATGTGAAGCTATTTATAGAAATCTACTCTGTCATGGTTTAATATATTGTATTTTGTGCAGTTCCAGTCTTCCATTCTGTCTTTTTGTCCTGTTGTCCAGAATGTATTCCCATCTCCTCAAGCAAGCAATTCCTGTGGATAGATAATTGAATTATCTCATTTTTTAACGGAAACTTTGTATGGGGTTGTTACTCTTGCTTTTGGAGAGGGATCTCTTTCTGATTTTACATTTACATTAGTTATTAGTTCATGGGGTGCTGGTTTATATGGTATACTCCTTTGATTTAATTCAAAACACGCAAAGTTCAAGCCAGACTGGAAGTTTGTATTAATCTGTCTGGTGTCCCAGTGCCTCTTAAGCAGTCTGTTAAATGGTTCTGTGTATCCTGTATGTAAGATGAAAATTCGATTATGTCTTTTTCTTTGGAGTATTCCTGGGTGTACTTGGCTGTAACTGCTGAACCTTGACCTGATTATTCCTTTGGCTACTCCATCTGAGCTAAATCCCGCTCAAGTGTCCTGACAGCTACGTGTCCCGTTCCTTTCATTGCTGCGGGGGCGATTCCTATTCTGGAGTAAATGTCTACTATGGTGCATGACTATGTTTGAGGGTGTCCATGTTCACATACATTTTTCTTTTTGACACCATTTAAAAGCCAATCATTACCCCATTTCTATCATTAGCCCATTGAAATAATGAAGGTGGAGCCGTACTGCTATTGTGTGTATTTCAATATATCTTGTCTGCTCCTTACATGTTCAAGCTCCTTTCTTATTTCTCATTTTATTCCTTTTCCTTTAAGATAAATTGGAGGAACTGGTGGTATTTCCCATTCTCTTTCGGTCATTTAAGTGTGAGTGGCAGTTAATTTTGTATTCTCTGATTGTGATGTGATTCATCTCATCTCACTGACAAGACGCTGATGTCAACGCAGAGGGACCCTGCAGAACAAGGGGAGGACTGGCCCTGCAGGATTCAGACACTGTAGCTCTGCAGGAGTCCGAAGCCGAGTCTTTCTGCTGTGGGATGAGGACCAGTGTATCTATTTCTACCAATCTGCGGAGCTTTTTATGGCCTGCGTGATTGCATTCTGTTCCTTTACTATGGTCTCTTCTGTAGGCAGAGATGTGTGACAAGGGCTTCTCTTTGTTTTTATTTGCCACAACTAATTCTTTCCAGTAGTCTGGAGAAAATATTCATTTTCCATTTAGTTGCCAATTGTTTTTTCTCCATTTTAAGGATCACAGGCCAATGCCAGGGGTGATGGCCCATGAGTCCAGGGTGTATTTTGTACGTATGTGATGTGGTTTTGTCTTTGAAGGACTGTCTTGCTACTAAGACTATGGCTTTTACATCTGCAGGTGGTTCTGACTTGGACTTCTTCCTCTTCGTCAGTGTCATTTAGTCCAGGGGTCTAGGTGCTTCTGTAATTCATTCTGTGCTGCCAGAGGCTGATGCTTCTGCAAACTAGGCATGGGTGAGGTTGTGGGGTCAAGAGGTGCCGTTTCCCAAGGTGACGTGTATGGGCGTGCCCTTCACTCACAGTTTCCCTGGGAGTACTAGCTCATCCTTCGCCAGCTACTCCATGAGGCCTCCTTGTTGTCCTTGGTGCATCGGGTTTCTGAACTTCACGTAGCATTTCCATGCCAGTAGCTTGGGGTCTGTTTAAACACCTGCAAACTCTTCTGGCATCATTTTTACCCAGCGTGATATCTTCTGATGATGAGTGAGTACCAGTCGGTAGTTCTGTGCGTCTCAATCCCTTGTAGATAAGCCATATATGTTTTCATATGGCAAGTATTTATTGTCAGACAAACTCCCTACTGGGAGAAACTGTGTCCTTATCATACTTTCCCAATGCCCATAAAACAGTTGTTAATTTACAGCAAGGCTATTTCATTTTGAGTTTTTAATTGGGTAGTTGAGGATATGTTGTATTAGTGTGTTCTTTTGCTTCTTAAAGGCTTCTTCTTGTGTTTTGGTCCACATAAAGTCTTCTGCCTTCCTAGTTACCTGGCATGTTGGTTTTTTACATTACTGTTAGGTAAGATATGTTGTCTTCAATAACCAAATAGTCCAATTAGTCTTTGTACTCCTTGTTTGTTTTTGATGTTGGTATGTGTTGGATATTATCCACAACTGTTTACTCTTTCTCTTCTGTTATGATCATGATATGCCTAGAAATTTTACTTCAGTTGATTAGCCTGTGGTTTTATTTTCATTGTCTATTATTTTTAATTAACTCATTTTTTTCTGTATCATTGTTTTGTCATTGTTAACTGCCATGGGGCCATCAATGTTTGAGATTACAAGGCTAAAATATCTGGATGCATTGATATGTGTGGTTAATATTAAGTGTGCTATCACTGGGCTGTCAAGGTATCCTTGTGGTTGTCCCTTGAATCGATACTGTTTTCCGTCCCAAGAGAACGGGGTATACCCCTTAGAATACTCAAGTAACTGTATTTCAAAGAACATGTCTGAACTGAAAGTGGTAACATAATGCTTTAAAGTGTGATGATTCTACATAAAGGTTTCTATAATTTGCAGTTAATATGTTGAGTAGCTTGGTTTTATTATTGCGAAAAAAAGGACTATTATAGAATGTCAATCTTCATGTTTTCTTTTGATAGTGCATGTATTTTGCTTGGTATTTTTTATATCTCCTTCTAAATGTATATGGTGTTCTGAATGATTTTCCAAATTTAAATTGTATTATTGATTCCATTTTAATTACTTTAAAGATGCATATCGGTATAGTTTTACATTTTTAAAAAACAATTACCAAAAAGCATATTAGCTGGGTATTATATCCATCCCAGGTATATTGTAACGAGGTGCAGTAATATAAATGTTCTATATTTGTGGTATGTTTTAGAGTAACATTTTTAGTTACAGGTGTGGCCTCCATCAGATGGGTGGCCTCCCAGGCCCTTATCTGAAATGCTTCCTGGTCTTATTCCAGGTTCAAATTTCAAGATTGGTATTTGGGATCCAATATCTAGGACCATGACAGAGAATTCTGTTTGCTGTGTTTTTCTTGTAAGTTGTCTGAGTAGGAGCTACTGTCCCCGGGCAGCTGGATCAGTTCCGGCTCTTTTCCGTTAGTTTTCTCTTTTAGAAAAAGGAAATCTTGTGAATTAAGTAATATTCTGTTATTGTTTTCAGTGGTGTGTTACCTTTCGTCACGTGGGGTTCTGGTTGATTTTTATAAGTTTGATTTGGTTCATTTTTAGGTTTTCTAAACTTTTCATTCAAATTTGGGTTTCTAGGTAGGAAATCTGACTGTGTATTGTATATCTGCTATACTTAAATGAGAAGTATTTTTTAAATTGTCTTAGTTTAATTTTTCTCTAGGGTGTGATTCTGCCATGGGAAATAAGTGTTTGTTTCACTGGGGATGATATTCTGTTGACTCCCATTAATTTTGTATTTAACTTCCTCTAGAATTTCCTGCATTGCACAGGCAATGGCAATGAAATTTGCATAAGACCGTTTTAGGTGACCAAGTACTGCATATAATTTTTTTTTCAAATTCATTATTTACTTGTGATGGTGTTAATAGGGGTAATGCTGTTCAGATTGAGTTTAAGTATCATGCACCATTTTATTTCAAATAATCTTATGAATTTAGTAGTGTTCTGTAGTAAAATTAAGACTAATTTCCCATGGATTTTGTGTGCTTGCTTGAGATTTTTCCACATCTCAGAATTTGGTTGGAATTACATATAGATGTACTCTCCACGCTGTGTGTATCCAGTCACATAATGCTATCATTTATGGGTTGTTTTTTTGTTATGGTTATTTATTGTATGTTAAGCTTGGGATATAACACCAGACTGCTTTTGATTAATTATAAAGCCTGGCTCCTTTATCTCATATATGGAGAAGCCAATCCACATATATTCTTGCTTTCTGGATAAAATTAGTTCTCACAAACTGTAATTTCTGCCATGCTATATCCAGTTCCTTCAATATCTTGCGTAGGTTGTTCTATACTATGATAATAGTCTATTATTTGCTCTCTTATGATCAAAGGTCTAACTTAATTCCCCTACCCTTACCCTCACCCCCACAACTAGGGAGAGTTACCATCTCCCATTTCTCCAGGTGGGGGACTCTGGAGGGGATCACTGGTCTCATCCCATCTGCTGTATCTAGATTCTTCTTGTGAGGCATCTCTTTATGTCTGTCCTCTTCTAATTATGATATCATTTTCAGCAATTTTGGCAGTACTTCATCTTTCCTGGCCCTTCTTAACAAGGAATTTACATTATTGAGGTTGTCCTTAGGCCTACTCTTAACATCATCTATTGTGTTATTAAGTACATTTTTCTGTATTATGTCCTTCATAGGGTGCCATGAATCCCTTGTGATTAGGTTTGCATTTTGCTAATTTAATTTAAATAGCTTAAGCATCACTTGTTTAAGTTAATAGCACATTTTTGTGTGCATGGCTTCTTAAGCCTAGTGTGTGTGTGTGTGTGTATTATATATAATATAAATTTTATTATCTTTTACTTAGGTGCTTTACAGAATAATATATTGGCTTTCCAATATGTACTTTCCACTGTACCCAATGATAGGTAGTAAGAACCAACTTCAACTTCTCATCTTCTCTCTCTATGCATAACATTTAAAATTCTTTATAGTAACATGAAAGTAGTTCCAAAGATTAGCTAGTTGAGTTAGCTCTTTCTAATAGGCACCAGCAGTTTCTGTAGCAAATTAGGGATATTCAAATAGATGTTTTATTGATTTTGACGTTTTGGGCTCAGTAAAATCATTGACTATGAAAATGTTTTACATATGTATATATGATATGGAGATGCTGTATCATAGATTATAAAGATTATCTATAATCAATATAACCGACCAACTCTAGCAATTGTTGAGGACACTCAGGAGGGGTGTTGTGGGCATCAAGAATTCTGAGTACTCAATTTATGTCTTTCCACAACATCGGGTTTAATGAAAAATCAAACCTTCCCTACATTTGTCAAATCGTACTCAATAAATCCGGGACTCTTCTCTTCTGGAAAATACAAACCGCATCACTAATGGCGATGGGTAAAGGGACACTCCAACTTTCCGGCTAAGAGAGAGGATATAACGTTCACCAGAAGCATTTCTGTTGGATGGTTTGGTGCCAGTTTTCAGTTATGACACATGGTAGTCAGTATGTTGATTTCAAGCCAGTGGGCAATGTGTGGTGCTAGATACACTGTCTGGATGTCAAGTTGGAGGAAGTGAGGTTCTGGAAGTAAGCCCAAGCTAAGCCGCCGCTGCTGTCCTTGCCCATTCTCTAGACTCTAGGAGTCCTTGTGAGGCTGTGCATCAAAGGTAGGCACCTGGTGAGTTGCTGCTGCTGACTGCTCTCCTCATCATGCATTTAGACATGTGGAATGGCCTGAGCAAAGGTCCTCTTTAAGTCTGGAGTTTATGTACTCAATTTATAGGAGCCCTGATGGTGTGGTGGTTAGGTGTTGGGCTGTGATCTGCATGGCCAACGGTTCAAAATCACCAGCAGCTTAGAAAGATCAGGCTTTCTACTCCCCTAAAGAGTTACAGTCCTGGAAACCCACAGGGGGTTGCTATGAGTCAGCACTGGCTGGATGGCAGTGAGCTTGGTTTGGGGTTTGGGGTAGTCCATTGTTTCGTATGAGTTTATACTGTGAGTTCTACATTAATCGATACCACTGTGTTGCATGTACATCCGGAGTTATCAGCCACGTGCTTTCCTGTCACTTCCTTTGCACGTAGGCATCACCACTGTGCTTTCCTCTCTAGATGAGGAAAACTCATGAACACATGACAAATGTTGCTCTGTACACTTATAAGAGACCTCACCATTAAACGTTGCAGGTGTGGTGGAATGTGATACTATGGAGATAATGAAGTGTTATTAGAAATACAAACACTTTTCTAACTTTTCTTATGGGAAAAACAAACATTTTGCACTTTATGATCTACTGACTTCTAGGTAGATTTTAGGGAGGAAATGTTTTTACCTCACTTTAATATAGCAGGTAAACTTTATTTTTATTATTCTCATTTGTATGGTCTATTTTAATTAAAGTTGGCATTGAAAGTGAAAAACAGGACAAGCAAAAGACGCATAGAAAAAAAGAGAAGAAATACAATTATATTCTCCTAGGTTTATTTGATTTACCAGAGTGATTTTTCCAGTTCAATTTTATGCCACGGCATCTTCCCCTACAGTTATCAAAGAAGTACTTCTAAGTAGTACCAAAGACGTCTGACAGAAGGGGGCTATCAGTCAATAGAGTTGTGCAGTATTTCTAAGGTAATAATTCCAAAAGAAAAATCCCATTTCCAAAGCTTTAGGAACAATGAAACATTTGCTCTACGACAAAACTGTTTTAATGGAATTTTAGTCTATCAGAAAGGCCCGGTTACTTATGTTCTTCTGTCAACGGGGGAGGAAAGTTGTCGAACAAAGGACATTGACCTATATGAGTAACCCAAACCCCCACCCCCACCCCCGTTGAAAATTACCGAGAGACACTGCAAAGGAAATGAGCCACACCTCATTCTACAAAGAAGTGGGTTTCCTTTCAACTTGAATATCGAATACACACAAATATGGTTGCTTCAGATATAGTTCTTGACAGAGTGGTGTGAGATGGTGTGCTGTGTGAGGGAACTCATTAAGATTTTGATTATGTATCACTGGATTCAAAGAGTAAAGGATATTGTGTAATAGAAAAACGTATTAAATCTTGAGTAATTGTGAACAAACATTGTATTTCTTACAAAACGCAATGAGAAGCATGAAGCCAATGAGCAACATGATAGAGGGGAAAATTGCAGAACAAACATAAGAAAATCAACATAACTTGGAAAAACCGAGAGGCATCCAAACCAAAAACAGTTTGTTCTCTTAGCCACAAGTGGGCCATTGTTTCCCTACGTTCCTCAGTGAGTGAAGCGTTGAAGTTTCTGTCATAAACCCACACCGTATCATCTATTATTACTTTAGACATGTATTTATACCTGGTATTTGGTTGTATAAAGAAATTACTACATAGCAAAACTGAATTGATGGTAAAGGGAATCTCTTTGCAAATGGTAGAGTTTGTAATTTTCATGTGATCCTCGAAACTAGTTTTTCAAAATTATGCCTTGAAAAACAACGCATTGTTCTTGATAGGTATCTGGCATGCATTAACGATAAATAACTAGTGTGCATGATCATGATCCTTTATCCTGCATACACAAAATAGACAAGAAGTTTTTTCTACACGCTATGCACCTCCTAGCTCTTTAAGCAAAGCTGATCTCCTGATAAGTCCAGCACTCTGCCAATCCATGAATGGAAGCCACACGCACAAGCTGATATTCTTGGCAATCGCTCAGGAATTGCCTCTCCAATCCTGTCCTAACCACACTCCCCACTACCATTTCGTGTTTTCCTACTGCTCACTCTCATTCCCACATTCCAAGCTACAGCTACTTAGGCTGTTTTGAAATCCGTGGATGCCCCTCCCTGAGCTGGCATGTGCCTTGACTCCCTTGCCAACATCTGGGAATGCAGCGCCATGGCGGGTCCCTTTCTTTTTCTTAATGCCACACCCCCTTCTTTTGCAGTTACTTAGCTTAACTCGTGTTTTCATAGTGCACCGCATTAGATAGGGATGTCACCTAACTCCAGCCAAAGCTCAAGGGATGAAGAATTAGTGACCCACGGAAGGTTTAAAATGTAGAAGACAGTGAAAGAATGGGGAGAATTGAGGTATAAAGCTGAGAACAACGGAGATGGAGCAATCGCATGGGCTAGGCTATGTAGAGAGAGAGTTCAATGTTTCTGGGACATGGGCCTTTTTTTTAAAGAGCACCATGATGCTCTGTAACTGGTTTTGGGGGGGAAAATCATTCTCTTCAACAATAATGAAATGAGACATACAGAACTGGAGACATTAATTCCTTCTGAAAACTTGTTAAATACTCATCTATGTCAGGCACATCCAAAGGACATGTAAAGATGAAGAAGACTATATAATCATAGTCCTCAGAGAGTTCAAAGACTAACTTACATGTGATCCTAAAGATCCTAATATTATGTTCAAAAAGTCTAAAATAAATTCACAACCAATCAAGGAAAGAAGAATCTAAAACCTAATTCTATTTTGTCTTGGAAAAGAATGAGGAAACAAAATCACCACCACCACCACATAAAGCAATGGTTATATAAGGCAGGAGGGCATTGAACTTTGAAAGAACACAAAGGCTAAAGCAGAAGTCTAGGATCCGCAGGCAGGGAGGCAAAATAGGCAAATCTATAAAAGGAGACTTGAGAAGGGGCAGACAGGGAGTACACAGGAACAGGTAAGAGGAGTAGGAGCTACATTACATGGAATAACAGGATGTGATCCGCAAGGATGCTGGAAAACAGGATTTAGACGGCATAATGTAAAAGCAAGGTCACTTAGACTGCCACCTTTAATTGAATCAACCTGGAAAAGCACATGAAATGAACTTGGCAGAAAAGAGGAACCATGAAGAATAAAAACAACAATAGCTACTCTTTCTTACACCTGTACTGACATAAATTACTCAACACACATGTTGAAATCAAGATTGTTTCATCAGGTTCCACCTCTCTGCTGTATGTTTCTAGGGGAGCTCAGAGCGTGTCTGAATGAGAGGTATGTTCGCATCGCTCTCCGGTCTTCAGGCACACTGTTGTTGTAAGGCGCTGTGGAATCCGTTCCAACTCATAGCAACCCAATGAGCAACAGAGTGAAACAACACCCGGTCTTGGGTGATCCTCACTATTGCTTTTGTATTTGACATCACTGTTGCAGCCACTTTGTCAATCCTCTTATTGGTGGTCTTCTTTGGCCCTGTCCTGTGCCATCCTCACAACTGGGCCTCTGTCTGAACCCATTGTTGCAGCTACTGTGTTCATATACATCATCAATGGCCTACCACTGTTTGGCAGGCTCTCCACGTTACCAAGCATAATGTCCTTCTGTAGCTGGTCTCACCGGATAACATGCCCAAAGTATGTAAGATGATATCTTGCCATCCTCAACCTCTAAAGTGCACTCTGGCTGCACTTCAACCAGGATGGATCAGTTTGTCCTTTGAACACTCCGTGGTACTTTCCTTATCCTTTGCCAGCACCCCGGTTCACACACGTCATTTCTTCTTCAGTCTTCCTGTTTCAACGTTCATCTTTCACAAGCATTGGGGGTTGATTGAAAACACCAGGGTTTGGGGTCAGGCCCATCTTAGGCCTCTAAGTAACATGAAACAGCATGGCTGTTTGATTAGAATTTTGCACTATATGATGCTCATGCCCATACAACTTGCTGGTTTCCTAATTAATATACTTGGTTACGTTCCTCTACAAAAAGCAGATCCTTTCTGCAGAATACCACAGGCACCAAGAAAAAGTATTACATTTTTTAATCACTTCAGGGTGTTTCGGTGCACATTCTATATACCAAAAAGTTCAAGATACATACTAAATTTTATTCTAAAATTACTTTTTGAAAAACACTTTGACTTCCGATCAGAGTTACCAATAACATTTTTATTCAGGTCCTCCCTAAGAACTACTGATGAATAAGTCAAAGCATAAAAGCAAAATCTGGGCATTACCCCAATATATTAAAAGCAAAACAAAGCACTAAACTGCCAGCATAAGATTTTTTTTTTAATCCAGAAGACCCAACATCTCGAATACACAATCCATGCATATCCAGTTCTGTATTCAATTGAAAGGTTTTCCCAACTCTAACCCTACCCTCTTCCCTTCCACCAATCTACCCCACCCCAGGCATTTTTAAACTACCATTGTTTTACCCATCAACTCCTAACCAAAACCTTTGCTACGGAAAGGTTTATAAATAAATAATCATCTTCTAGAAATGTCCCAAAGTGATCCAATTGTTTGCCATCCTAACTTCTCTTTTTCTATTCTTGGCATATCTCATATATCACAGATTAAATGGAAATTGTAGCCCTGCCATCTTTTCATTGTTTTTCTTCCATGCCGTTGACAGGCTCATCACTAAAAGCTTTGAGCATCATTAGATTCTCCACAGTATAAACAACTACGCTGAAATTATTTAGGGAAAATTAGAGTCAATCAATCAATACAATTCTGAAAGATGCTTTCAAGAATATCATACCAAAGAAAAGGACACCCCCAAATTAGTGCCCTAGAGTAATCTTGAAAACTTAAACCAAAAATATTCCTTGAAGTTTTCTTAAAAGTAGACCACGGTTTAGCTTAGTTAGTTACAAATAGCTGTCTTCCGCACCACGCTCTTTTAAGAGCCATCTGTATGGAATGCAACTGACAAGAGCAACTCAAAAGATTAGACAGGAACCTCGGGGAACCGTGAGTTTCTTACGTGAGCGGGCTAGACTAAGAAAGAAAACACGAGAATGGTCGCACGCCGTGAAGAATGCAACGAGCTGGTATGTTTTGTTATATTTATTCTCGACAACAACAACAAAACAAAATTAAATCATTGAAAGGGAAGTGCCGTATATTTAAATACACTCAGGTTTACTTCAAATCAGTGGAAGCTACTACTCTGGAACATCAGTGAAAACTGTTAGTCACCCACATTTTGCTGTGAGTGAGCTCTTTCACAACTATCTGGAAGTAAGGAAGACGGGGAAAGGCTTAGCAGAACTGGAAAGGATAGACACATTTCTCAAGACCACTCCATATTTCTTCGTGATCGTCGAGCCTCCGAGTAAAGCACACACTTGGAATAACTCTTAGAGTTTCTAGGAACACATGCATAATGTGTAAAAGAGCGATCATTCACAGTTGATGTATTGATTATGCAGATGAAATCTGGTGAGTTCTGGAGAGTTGGGGAGAAAAGTTGCGTATTTAGGCAAAGAATCCAAACCTGCACTGATTGCAGGAGAATGCTTCCTCCGGGACTTGGTGCGGTGGGAGTTTTCAGGGCGGAAAGCATGCATGGACACAGAAAGGGAGAAACTGAGTCTTGGATTCTGATTTTAAGCAAGACTCTAATTAAAAGTTGAGAGGTAGGGGGAGGCAGGCATGAAGACATCATGTTTGGCCCAAACCCTACGGAGAATGATGGCTGGCCAGCCAGAAGTTTGCTTGCCCGATGTTGACTTCACCTGTACTCTCTAACAGATGATGGAGCGCTTTAAAGCGGAAAGGTACTTCTGGGCACCAAGAGAAATGATGCTGGGTTACTAATGAGGGGAGCTTGGAGGAAGAGGAAGGCAACAGATATAACGCATGTGAAAGACTCCATGACCTTATTTGGAAATAGAAGAATGTACAATGGTTATGGTATGCAATCAATAGTGTGCCATAGATTTGCTTCTTGCTTTGGTCCCTGAGATGGGGCCCAGGGAAACCTCTGTTATATTCAGGCCCTTTCTCTTGCAAACAACCTCACCAGTTGCCCAATAAAAAAAGAATTTTTGTACCCAAATCTGGAATTCCCATTTTCTCTCCTGCCAAAGGTCAATCCAATGTGTCTGCTTTTGAGATATTGTAATGATGGAACACTAATGACATTTCCCATACTCTGTTATACGTCTCTCCCCATAAATTTAGGATTAATAAAATGCAGAGATTTGTTAAATGCAAAAAGGAAAAATTAGGAAGAGGTATTGTCTGATCTTTAAGGAGTAACACAAATACTAGGGGAATACGAAGTCTGAAATTCTATGAACACTGAAAGGTAAAAATAAATAGACCTTTATTTATACAGCTACAAAATATAACTCATTTTCCATTCCATCCACGTTCTACTGATTCTTCTAATAATCTATTCATATTTCAAACACATTTTTAGATTTATGATATTTCTAAAAGCATTATAGCATATATTTTTAATTTTGCAAGAAAACCCATGTATACAAGATCATTTATTTGAACTCACAGAATTTCACCAGCAAAATTATTAAAGTTCTTTCAATATTTTATTGCAAAGAGGCTCCATTTTATGCGGGATGTGGGTGCACTGAACTGCATTGGTCAGGGTTGGGGTGAGGCCTCCCAGAGGAAAAGAGTCTAGAAAACACGATGACAGTGAACTTTCCACACTGTGAGCAGTCACTGATCTGGGGGGAAATCTCTCCATGTTCACTCATCTATTTGCCCTCCTCTCACCTTTCATTTTTTCTAGTTTACCAACAAATGTAAACACAAGAAGCAATAGGAAAAACTTCACTTCCCAGATGAAATAAAATTGTCCTAAGCAGGAAAAAATAATGAACCATAAAAGTAAAAACATCATCATAATAAGAAAACCCCACTGTCATCAAGTAGATTCTGACTCAAGGCAACCGTGTGGGACAGAACAGAACTGCCCCTTTGGGTCTCTAGGACTGTCAGTGTTTACAGGAGTGGAAAGACTCATTGTTCTTCCATAGAGCCACTAACCTTTCGGTTAGCATCCCAGAGCGTAATTCTCTGTGGCATCAGAGCTCAGCTCTTAATATAGATGAACAACCTGTAAAAGAAGCATCATGATTTTCCTCCTACAACAATTTCCAGTCTACCTTAGATTAAAAATATATAACTTATATTACAAAAATATAGCCTGAACTGTGTACTTAGCAGTGAACAAGAGACCTAGGCAATGAAAGCCAAGACCAAGGTTAATCTTGGAACTGTCACGGGCCTTTGAGAGACTCAAAGCACATCACATTATAAATATAAAAAATGATCTGTTCTCATAACTCCAGAAATAATTAAACACAGACTAAAAACAAAACTCACTGCCATCGAGTCAATGCCAACTCAAAGTGACCATGTAGGACAGGGCAGAACTGCTACTGTGAGTTTCCAAGACTGCAACTGTTCAGGGGAAGAGAAAGACCCGTCTATCTCCTGTGGAAGGTATGGTGATCTGCAAACTAAGACCTTGCAGATCTCAGCCCAATGCATAAACACTATACCACTGGGGCTCCTAAATATACACATTATCTATAAAGTACCTAAGGTATATATATATATATATATATATATATATATATATATATATATATATATATATATATATATATATATATTTTAAGTATCCAGAAAATAATCTCTGAAATTTTAAATAAAAATTAACATGATATAGATTAGCAGCAATGTTGTCACTAAAATTATGTCAAGTGTGGTACACATTTCTCCAATTACTTCATTTATTTAAAACCATTCGATAAATGAAAAGTATGTATATTACTTGAATACTAACTTACTTTGTTTTCAATTAGATTCGAGGTGTCACTATGCAATTTGAATGATTGGAAACCAATGTTCATGGAAGTTTCAGTCAAGGCATTAAATGGCATATTGAATTGAAAATTTGCTACAAAAATCCTCTTTAAAGTGTTCTCAAAGCTCTCTGAAGACAAAGCAAGTGCATAAACAAATGTGGTAATGAAAGCTGATGGTGTCCATCTATCAAAAGACATAGCATGTGGGGTCTTAAAGGCTTGAAGGTAAACAAGCAGTCATTGAGCTCAGAAGCAACAAAACCCACATGGAAAAAGCACACCATCCTGCGTGACCACGAGGTATCGAAGGGATCAGGTATCAGGAATCAAAGAACAAAAAATCATATCATTGTAAATGAGAAGGAGTGAAAATTGGGGACCCAAAGCCCATCTGTAGACAACTGGAAATCCCCTTGCAGTGGGTCACGGGGAAGAGATGAGCCAGTCAGGGTGCAGTGTAGCAATGATAAAACATACAACCTTCTTCTCATTCTTAAATGCTTCCTACCCCCAACTATCATGATCCCAATTCTACCTTACAAATCTGGCTAGACCAGAGGATGTACACTGGTACAGATAGGAACTGTTAACACAGGGAATCCAGGACAGATGATCCCTTCAGGACCAGTGGTGGGAGTGGCGATACCAGAGGGTGGAGGGAAGATGTGGTGGAAAGGGGGAACCAATTATAAGGATCTACATATAACCTCCTCTCTGGGGGATGGACAATAGGGAAGCGTGTGAAGAGAGACATCGGACAGTGTAAGACATGACAAAATAATAACAATTTTTAAATTATCAAGGGTTCATGAGGGAGGGAGTAGTGGGGTGCTAGGGAAAAAATGAGCTGATACCAAGGGCTTAAGTAGAAAACAAATGTTTTGAGAATGATGAGAGCAACAAAAGTACAAATGTGTTTGACACACAATGGATGTATGTATGGATTGTGATAAGAGTGGTATCAGCCCCCCAATAAAATGATTTTTTTGAAAAAGTGTTCTCAAAGCAAAGATGGACAATTTTGAAGACTCAGGTACATTTGACCCAAGTCTTGGTGCTCTCTGTTGCCTTGAATGCATGTGAGAGTTGGACAACGAATAAGGACGGCTGCAGAATTGATGCATGTGAATTACGGTGTTGATAAAGAATATTTAATGTACCGCTGACTGCCAGAAAAGCAAACAAATATATCTTGGAAGAGGTGCAGCACGAATGCTCCTTAGAAACAAGGATGATAAGAATTCATTCCACATACAAACTGCTTTGGACAAATGATCACCAGGGATATGTTCTGAGAGAGAAGGACACCGTGCTTGTTAAGGGAGAGAATCAGTGAGAACAAATGGCGAGCTTCCATGTGATAGATTGAAAGAGTGGCTTGCAGCGATAGCCTCATCACAGGAAAACATGTGAGGCTGGTGGGACCAGGCAATGTCTGCTTCTGTTGTCCCCAGCATCCTTATGAGGCGGAACTGAGTCGAGGGCGCTTAAGAACACGGATAGCATGAGACTTTACAGGCAACAACAAAAGCCTCAAGCGTGATTCAAATACATAAGAAAAGTGGTGTTTAAGATACCGGAACCATTTCCAGACAACCAGGTAGTGAGCGGTCTATTTTCCCTTTCGTTAGCATGCCATCAATTAACAAGTTAAATAGACAGCGGTGCATTCGATTTTGAAACAATAAGACTTCTAAAACACCCTCATTAAATTTAACACATCGTTTGTATTCAGCTTGGAAAGTGTCAGCTAAGAATGGGAAAACCAAAAATGCATCTGTATCTCACATGTTAAATGCTCTACAACTCAAAACCATTGCCATAGAATCAACCGGAACCGGCAACACTTCAGCATATAGTACACCTGTAGAGCCCCAAGGCAGTCACCTTTGTAGACTCGATGGTCATGCCTTGCCTCTTGGAGTGTGTCCCATCTGCAGCTGAATGCCGAACCATCAGGGATCTTTACACTCAGTCAATAGCTATCAATTTACTAATTCCACCATGTGATGGTGAGAAGGCTAACTCCAAACGGAATAAAAAGGCAGTCACCAAATATTTTAGTTTCATGGAGTTTTTTCCTCTGTTAGAACAGGAAAGGTCAGCCTTAAGGTGACCTTGACCCTTTACAGTCCCCTGGTTTGGTTTTGTTGTCATTCACTTAAAAACAATGTGGGCAATTGCTTCAGGGGTCTATTCACTTTAATTACTTCCATTAACAGGAGGCACTGGAGGAAACAATATGGCATTTAGCAGGAAAAAAAGGAAACGACCATTTTCTGGAGAAATGGTTATTTCCCTCCTGCAAGACCACATCATTTAGGGACGATAGTGTACTTCTCCCAGGTTTAGATTCAAGCCTTCCAGGTTTTGGAAAGTCCAGTCAAACTAGCATCTCATCTACAAATTGTAACTTCCATATTCACACCGGCTACTTTAGGCAGTCATGAAACAAGGGTGGTCAGTACCGGACTCTGGGAAGCCCAGTTTCAGTCGTCAGCTCCACTGGTTTAGCCAAACGCATGCATCACCTTTCAGCTCTGACACCACCGACAGAGAAGACTCTCAAGGAGGAAAAGGAAGGCACTATGAAGGCTTTGGATAAGCCCTAATTTGACCCACTCGAAGGAGAAAACTTTAGCCACCACAACAAAGCCAGCGATGATCATGATTAAATGATGCCTGTCATTTTGTTCCACCCTTGGGAGCTGCTCTCCACCCACTCCCAAATGATGGATGCGTTTCTTACGGTGCACTGGATTTAGATGTAGCCAAGGATGCAGACAGGGAAATCTGTCAAATCACCAGAGCCCGCAAAGCAGTGTTTCAGCTGCTCAGCGTAAAACATTGGGGAGCCCAACACAAACTCATGAATGGCACAAAAGTGAGGTCACCTCCCCAATCCAATACCATATCAGAGAAGGCTCATCATTCACGAAGTTAGTCACAAATGTGAAACCAGGCAGGAACCTTAGAGACCCTGACCTAGAAACCCGTGCCGGGACTCATCAACCAGATAGTTCCCCCCAGAAAACACCGAACTCCACATCTTATCCTTCCTCCTCCTTGAAATCTGGCACAGATTAGAAAGCGATGTTCTGAATTAGCAAAAATTTCTTTATAGATCCAAATTCATAAAGCATCTATTTCCTAACAAACTATCATTAAAAAAATGAACATGAGACCCAATTCTCCCAGCTTGAAAGTAAAAAAAAATTTTTTAATAGTAACAAACACCTCTCCTTAGTGTGTGTGTGTGTTGTTGTTGTTGTTGTTTTTAGAATGACTTTTTAGTGCATAAAATCTGAGCTCTAAAAACTAATTGTCGGCTCGGTAGGCTTTTTTTCTCTCTCAAGACCTTGGAAACAACCACTTTCCAACAACCCTAACAATTCTAGAGATGACTGTTGCCATGCGCAAACACTCTTTCCAAAGCCCCACAGGTAAGAATCCAAGTAGAAAGAGAGAGCTCTTTACTGCAGCGCCTTGGATAAAGAAACAGGAGCAAAAGTAGGTAGCTATGTAACGGGAACAGTGGCAGGAAAAGAGGACTCGCTTCTTTCCCACCATCTTAGAGAAGAAACACTCAGCCATCAATTTCTAAAGTTGCTGGTCCTCAGTCCGTACCTACCCTCCTTTTCGCTAAGTATACTTGGCCTGTAGCTCTTGACTTCCACTGATCAAAGTGGCCCGGGACCGAGAGGAGAAACTGCCCTCATTTGGAAGAGCACACGGGAGAAATGAGCTTTTTGCTTTTGGAAGGTGGGCTCCGGGGGAAGGGATTTTGATCTCTCCATTTGTTTGGACGTCAGACACATTTCAATACCTTTGTGTTTTCTGACAAAATGACACACACACACAATGTTTTTTGTTTAAGGGATTAGTCTGACGGGTTTATCTCCATTTTTGGAAAACCCATCTTTTAAGCACATCAAGAAGGGTTCCACCTTTTTCCCCAATGACAGCAAAAACGCAGCAGCACAGATCTCTCTCTCTCTCTCACACACACACACACACACACACACACACACACACACACACACACACACACACACACTGAACCACGTGACGACCGTTCTGCCCTTGCTTCTCCCTTCAGCTCCATCTGCACTCGCGCTGTGCAGCAGCTATAGCATAAAAATGGCCATTCCCACATGCTTTTGATATTACACTATTTAATCACATGCAGCTGTGGCTTATGAGACTGTTACAAAACACAACTTGAATGTAGTACACTAAGCCAACTGTGGATAAACATCAACTATTTACTCTGAATAAAAGTTCCACGCGAAACAAGTTTTCTTTTAAAGGAAAAGCCTGCTTTTCTGAGAGTCCGATGTGGGAATAATTGCAACTGTGCCCTCTCTCTCTGCCAACAGCAACAACAACAAAAAAATCCAGACTGATAATGTCCAAAGGAATTGTGTAAAATCATATTAGTGCAAAAGTGAAGCTTGCCAGAATTCCTGGAGCCAGAAAGACCTGGAATGAACTTGGATCCACCCTTCTCCTTTTGAGTCCCCGCCGAGAAATCACCCCCACCCCAACACACGAATCGACTATTATTTTATCGGATTCATTTTGAGTTAAAATGCTGTTACTTTTTATGCTTGCACAGTAAGCGAAAGTAAAGGAAAATGTTCCAAATGATGAAGATGAAAGAGATCTATGTTGTTTCCTTTAGGGATGGAATCATTTGTAAAAAAAAAAAAAAAAAAAAGCAAAATCAACAGGGGCTTTTTTTTTTTTTAACATGTCTACTACTTTTAAGGAGGCCCCAAACTCAGTGTTGTTAAAGAATGTTTGCAATGTAAGAAAGATTGCACAATGTGTCTCAAAACTGGGTAGAGCCCACTGAGAATAAAGCTTTGAGGGGGTCAAAACAGAAATACACGAAGAAGAGATGGTGACTCTTGTATCTCTTTTTCTCTGATGTAAAACCAATTAAAGTTCCATATGTTCAAAACTGAGGCAAACAAGATTTATCATAGTTTCATGCTATCATGTTACCCCCCTTAAGCAGGAGAAATATTTTAAGTTGTACCTAAAAATCCCGTTGCTGGAAGATTTTTAGAAAACCAGTCTTGTATGTTTCAGGCTTTCAAAGGAAAACAGAACTTGGGAGTTTTCAAGGCTGTTTTAAAACAGCTGGCAAGTTACCAAATCTGGCTATCAATGCAAATCTGACTCAGGAAGTACTAAGGACATTCGAAACGTAGTCCCTCCCTCTGCAAGATTTTCTACATTTTCCTGTGTGAGAAGTTTGCTCAAGGAGCTGTTTGGTTTCGCTGTTGGATGCTCTGTAAGTTCACATCAGAGTCTCTTTCTTTTTACCTACTCATCAGCCCTGGTGTTTTCAAGTGTTTGCGATGTCTATGGCATGATCAATTGGACTACAGCTAGACTTTTAGAGATGGGTGGCCGTCCAGGCTGCAGATGATTGTAAATTCGGCCTGAAATCAGAGTGCATTTGATAAATTGCATCTTACACCTGACCCCTACTTCACACCAGGCTCCAAGCGCAATCTGAGTCTGACCAGGCGAGAAACACATGTTTGAACCCCTTTTTGCTAGACCTTCTGGGGAATGAGATGGCTGAAGAAAGCAAGGTAGTTAATGCATGTTAAGAGTAATGGGGTTAGAGCTTAAGCACTCGGTTGGTTAGACCAGAGTAAACTGGTCAGGGTGAAAACACGGTGAACTGGTAAGCATATGCCCAGGGAAGAAAGGACAAACTTTCTGAGTGTTGAAGCCAATGTTTCAGCTTTATGAAGATAACTAAAACTTTCCAAATATCACCAACATGAGCAACATCAATTTCTCAAGTGCAGCATGTCAACTCTGAAGGATGTGACCATCTTTTATTCTATCTGACTTTCCTAGTTCAACTAATCTGTATTTCTAAGAATCCCCTTCCCTACGATAAAGAGTCTCAAGTTCTAAAAGAAATTCTCATTGTATCCCATCATGCAATAGTTACAGGTTGTATTGAATAGACTGAAAACAAGTAGTAGAAAAAAATGTAGATTATAGCCCAAGCATCATTAAATATATATTTATATTATTATACTATATATAGAGAGAGAGATAGATAGATTTATCATTAAGTCCTCCTGACATTTGCTGGGTATACTGGGTGGTCTTTCTAATTCAAAGTTACTTTGATATATATTTTTGAATGGTATCATGCCTCTTATTTAAATATTGTGACACATCACTGGACACTTTTATTATACCATAACCAAAAGTAATGTTCCTTCTTGAAAGGACTCGTTGGGAGAGAAATCAATAGGCGGTGTGGGCGAGAAGAGGAGTGAGACTTTTGAGGGGTAACATCTGGGTGAGGGAACACCCTGTAACAACTGTGCTAAAAAGTACGCAGAGCATTTCAAGTGAGGCATCTTTTTGTCTTGTCTTTAAAAAAAATTACATATCTGTATTTTTTCTAATCTGATCATTTATTTCAAGCATTTGGGAAGATACACAAAGAACAGGAGCGTGAATACATCACTTTTTTTTTAACAAAAGAGGTAAGAAATTGGGTCTAAATTATTGAAAAGGGCAAGGGAAGGCATAGAAGTGACACAAGTGTCCCTGAAACTTTTATATCCTTCTGTGGAAAGAGAAAGCCCTTTGACAACATTCTTATTTTCATTGTGTTGTAGTGTAGTGTAGTTTTGAAGATAGCAGCGATATTCAACAATACTCATATTTAAGTAGAAATTTGTCTGGATGAATGCAATGGCAGCCTTTGCAATTCTTTAAAATCCCGTGAACAACTTCTCTTAAAATATAATGTCAGCAAATAGCTCTTGTGGATTGGGGGAAATGAAACAATGCATCTGAGCCTAGAGAACAATTTTAGGTTTAATGTCACCAGAATATGCTTTCTGCTACAAACCGTAGAATTCCATTTTTATCCACTATCTGAATCCTTTATATATTGGCATCATTTTAAATGGCTTGGAAAAGTGGATTATAACTGCAAGCAAGGCTAAAATAACACTGACTTTTATGAATTCCACCCAGCCTTACTAAATAAGTGGAAGCAGCATGTATTTACTTACAAATTTTAATTTTATAAATAAGTGCGTAGGGGTCAAACAGCACAATGTTAAAATACTCTAATTGTTTTCCTGCTATACTGGGGCATTGGAGTACATTGTAGCAATTTTTACATGTTATTGAACCTGTCAAAAAGTCCTCACACTTTAAATATAATTTCACAATAACCCTTCCTCCCATTCTCCCTGTACCCAAACTTCCAAAAAGGGCGCATGTTCACATCTTTCGCTTCCAGGAATGTTTTCGATATCTGCCACTTCAGAGCCGCCATAACAACTTCACCGCACTGCTTTACAACATGATAATCAATAAGAACTACCATGATGGCCCCAATAGCACCTCCTATACACCCTACCACCCGGTATCTGATTACTCGATTATCAGTTTAAGATGCCTAATAGAACTAACTTCTTGAAAAATGTTCCAGAAGTTGATGGCTTTGGCTAGTTTGAAGGTAACAAGGAACAGATGCTGCCTGTCTATACAACACCAAATTATAGAGGACACCCTAATGTGGGTGTGTGTGTTTTGCTCTGCCATGTTTTTCAGGCTCTCCTCTTTCCCTGCACCACACCACTTTATCTCTTTACCGTCAAAATGTACACACTCACATAGAGTTTTCTCCGCCAGTCTAGGTCATCCAAGACCCTAGGTTTTTAATATAATGTGGACAGCATTAATTATTTCCTGCTAGCAAGAGGTTAAAAGAAATCTCATGCAGAAGAGCAAATAATTTCATTCATTTTTTTAATCTAAAGTTTCCTTTCTGAATATGCTCTATAGTAAAAAACAAAACAAAAAACCACCAAGTACCCAAAACGAAAGTGTAATGTTTGAAACATTTGCAAAAAAAAATTTAGGCAAATGAGTCAAAGGGATGGAATGTCTAATATTTTTTATCCCACCTTTGGGGTTATTGTTTTCGTTTCTTTGGTGTGTGGGGGTGGGGATGAGAAATGACGATATATTTCCCGTTTTTTAACTTGTCCTTGCTTCGCCATCTCCTTGAGGAATGGCAGGCAGCCTCTTGACCCAATTCCCCAAAGAGTTAAAACTCAAGGCAGAAGGGCTCCTCTATTTAAGCAACAGTCGCCGCCACCGTACAAACTAAATGCTCACAAAGGAAAAAAGCAATGTGAGTCGACCTTGGAGGGGGCAAGCCAGATCATAGAGCAATTGCAAAAGAAAGAAGGGGGTGTGGGGAGGGGGGAACCCACCAGCAATATAAAACGCAACCGTCTTTAGTATAATACTGAAAGTCTCCTGCCTGATCTGTTTTGCAAATAGGTATTGTTTGATGAGCCAGACTAAATGAGAGAGAACCGGGGCACGGATTACCAGACCCTAATCATATCAACGAGTCCTGGTGACAAGCACGGATGACTCCGGCACGCCTTGTTCACTCTCGGCGTATTTATTAAGAAGACAGGAGAGTCTGGCTAATGTAAATCGAAGTACTATCATCTGTAAAGAAACATAATCCATGGACTCAAGGTAGTAACTCTACCAACAAGACACCGGCGCCCCCTCCCCCTGCCCCCGCCTCCAAATCAAATCTAATTTAATTGACAAATTGGAGCTGTGATTTCACACCGGAGTCTTTCAACTGTAGGATGAAGTTCGGGGTTGGCACTGCCCACTGCTTAGCTATGTGGGCTTGCCTCTGAGCCCCTCACGACCATTTGAGCTCAGACACATAAAGCCTAAAGTGTTTAACCAATTCAAGTCCCATTACCATCAGTTATATTGCCTTCGCTTTTCAAGACCTGGGCCTCCTTGTGGCACGGGTACGGAAAAGGAGTCTCTGAAAGTAAAGCATATCTACAGCAAAGCCCCTCCATTCAATCCCGAGCAGCCGGCTCATCCTAAATACAAATAAAACACACAAGGCAAACAGAGCAGAAAGAAGGCACCCGAACAAACTCCAAGAGGCGTCGGGAAGCTGCCCTCTGTCTGCGCACACCCTGGCACTCTACGCTCGGCGATTAAAAGTTTGAGTCGCCCCCACCTTGCCGTGTCCTATCCAGTGGGGAAAACCCTGGGAGAGCCAGAAACAGAACAGCTCACCAGAAAAGCCCCTGAAACAGCATTCTTGTGCCTGATCATCACTGTTGTGAGCTCCTTTCTAACAGCCCTCCCTATCTGCAAAAGGAATTTCAGGGCATCAGAAAGGTTTATTCTGCCAAGTAACAACAACAAAGGAAGTGGAGTGAAACTATTATCTCCTTTAAAGAGAAAGCCACCATTGGGGTGTGCCGGCTGCGTTCCTCCAGCCTCCTCTACCTCATTAACTCCACTGGTATGCTACTAATTTCAAAGCTGCAGGGAGAGGGGCTGGGGGGGGGAACGGGGGAGGGGGAAGGGGGGGATGAAATAACACTTCACACGCCCGTCTATGACTCCCTTCCCAAGTGCAGACGATAGCACGCTGCCTGCCAGACTGTGCGCCGAGCCATACCTTGGTTTGCAGATAAGGAGGATAGTAGTAAGTGTACTGGGGGTACATTTGTGGCTGATCCAGGCGTTTGCCCATGTAGCTGGAATCTTTATCTCCGAGGCGGGGAACTGGATGACAGGGTATAGTGCCCCAGGTCGAGCTTCCGCTTAAACCACTATTCCTGACAGTGCTGGTGACTGATGAGGCTCCGGAGACTCCCCGTCTTCCACCGCTCGCTAGTTCCAACACAGCAAGAATTTAAAAAAGAAACACCCCCCCCAAAAAAAAGAGGAAGATGAAAGGTGGCGGGTGGGATCTGGAGGAGAAAGGAAACCCCCACGGAGGGACTCCCCAATTCTTCCTGTCTTCTCCCAGCTGCCGGGGTCCACTTGGGAGGAAGCAGTTTCTCTCCAGCCAGGCTGTCTGTAGTGATGTCAATTGCCAGCGTTTGTAAAGGAGAAGGAAAAAAAAAAATCAAAGTCCTTTTAGCACTACTCAGAATCCTTGCAGCCCAGCTTCCAGTCTCCTGTTTCTCTTTCCCCACCTTAAAGCAAAAGGGAGTGGGGGTGGGGGCCGAACAAAAAAGAAAGAAGGGAGAGAAACGGAAAGAAAGAAAAAGAAATGGGAAAAGAAAAAAAAGGGGGGAAAAAAACCAAAAACAACCTTCACAGCTTAGTTGCTGCCGTCTCCCTCCCAGAGTGACATGGTGTTCTTTCATTCACTTCCCCTCCTTCTAGCCGGTGGGTGGAACCGAGCGAGCCTCTCCGGGGAGCGGCGTACGCAGTCCAGAAGGCTGCAGTATTTCCTCCAAGGGGAAAAAAAGAGCTGCTTCCCCGCCTGCTGCAAGCAAAGTTCCGATTCCCCCTGCGGCCTCTCGCCAATAGCAGAGCGGTTCTTGCAGCGCCGCGGCCGCCGCTGGAACTGAACTGGGGAACCCGAACGCAGGCGGTGGATTCTTTCTTCGCCCGCCCTCCACCTACTCCACACAAGAGCCGCCTGCTTGGCTTTCCTCGCCAAGTTCCAAGGTAAGCCACATGGCTAAACAAAACACCGGAGATGGGGAGATGGAAGAGAGGAACAGGCAAGGCAGGGAAGTGTGTGTGTGAGGGGGGGGGGCGGGGGGAAGCGGCGGACGGACAAAGGGGCAGAGGGACTATTCTCGCTGCTTTAAATGGAAAAAGAATGTCCCGAATTCTTTCAAAACCTGTTAGCACACTAAAACCAGACGAACCCAAGACTTGGTTTAGAAACTCACCTTGTAAGTCCTGCAAGACATAAAGGATGCTCACTACATAATAAATATATTTGGGTTCATGCCAGACAACTATGAACAAGCCATGGTAGCATCAGACAGCAAAGATGAACTTAGTATATCAGAAAGAAAAAGCCTTATCATTACATTCATTTTATAAAAAAAAAAACCCAAAACCATAAGTAACCTCCCACCCTCAGGTTTATCACTTCTTTATAAATGAAATCCCCATGTAAATCATTATAATGATCGTCTTAATTCAGGGGTGTTTTAATTGTGTTACAGATATCATCTCAAAGGAAGAAAAAGAACACAAATCATAATTACTTGACTGAGTTTCTCTCTACTCCACCAGTAATAAGTAATATTCTGACATGTCTATCAGCTGCTACATTGTAATACAAATTCTTTGAGCGAAAATATATTTCCTTAAAGGGTCCCTTTTCGAGGCGGGCAAGGCTAAAATTAGACGTGCCAGCTGTGTTTTGCTGGGAGTGTTCACGCATGCCCAAAGCGTGGGCAGACCAATATTGAGCTCCTCTCAAATCGGCGCTGTTCTCACTAGCAGACAGCCGACTTTTCAGATAAAAGGTTCCTGGGCTGAATCCAGCGTCCCAGTCAATAAGAATAGAGATTTCCGGCCCGTTGCGCTCAGGGTGACAGAGCCCTGGCATGATAGTAGATAAACTCTTGGCAAGAACTAAAAGGTCTCCTGCTCACACCCACTAGCCAGAGAAGGTCATGGGCAGCCTACTTCCAATAAGATTACTGCCATGGAAACTTTATGGGGCACTTCTGCTCTGCCAAACAGCATCTCTGTAAGTCACAATCACGTGCTTAGCACGTGGTGGCCATGCTGTGTATATGGTGTCCACCCAGAAACACATCCCACCAGCCCTGGGCCAACTGGCCATGCACGGTGCTTGTGGTATCTCAGAGCTCGTGCCTGCAGTATCTTCTTGGAGAACGACAAGGATTGTGGATCTTTTGACGAGAATAACAATCCAGAGCAAGGAAGGACGGCAAGTGAGAGAGCAGGAGTTAGGCACCTTGCCAGTGTTTTCATTGGAAAAATCAAATCAATTCCAGTGAAGTTTTAAACGCGTTATTCTGAGCCTCAGTCATCCTACCTGTAAAATGGAAATACTGCCAGCGTACCTGACTGAGAGCGATGAAATACTAATTCTGATAGTAAACATTATGCTGATTTAAAATCCTTTGTGACATTCTCTTGCTCAATCAAGTCCTGCTTCCTGGGATAATTTTCTAGACAACTGGGGGACTGGCACTTTCCTCTCCAGTTTCCAACCTTGCACTACACTGTTCGGCACCTGAGCCAGACTCTCTTGGCACTCCCTGCTATGCCCTCTGTCCAGAGTGGTTCCCTCACCCCCTTGGCCCCCTTTTCATGTCAGTGTGGTAACAGCACATATAGCACAGCATTTACATATAGCACAGCATTTACATATAGCACAGCATTTACCCATTCAGTCTTTTTTACAAATGCAATTCAGTGATGACATTATAGGTACAATCGTCAGGGGTATCCAGGGTCAAAATGTTTATCACTAATAAAAGACACTCAGTACTTGCTAAACTTGACTCCCCTTGTCCCACCTTTGGCAATTACTCATAAATGGGTGGTCTCTCTGGATGAGGCTGTCCTAGAACAGTCACTTGAGCAGAATTACATAATCCGTGTCCTTTCATTCTGATTTATTTGCTCATCATACAATTGTCAAGGTTCATTCATGATAATAACATATAATCAGGGCTCTGCTTCTCTTTGGGGCAGGATGATGTTTCATGACATGAAGAGACCACGTTTTGTTTAACAATTCATCAGCTCAGAGGTATTTAGGGGGCTTTCACCTTCTAGTGAACAATGCAGCAAGGAATACTGTGACGGACAAGTGTCTGTGGTAGTCGCTGCTTTTAAGACTCTAGGGTACGTACATAGGCCACCGCCACCTTTTTCATGCCCTGCTCCATTCTTCGGGTCTCAGTCTGATATTATCCCCTGGGAGACTCGATGGCCCACTATCTCTCATATTTGTCAATTCCAACGCTTATCACACCATGTTTGCTTTTTCTCTTCCATAATGTCCGGCACTCCTGGGGATTAGGTGGCCACATCATTCTCATCCACGCTCCTCTTTCCAAAGACCAGCATGGATTCTGGTGCAAAAAACGGGTGCTTAGTTGGTACTTTAAACCCAATAATAATTCTACCCAAATGGATGGCCTTCTTTCAGTACATTCCAGTGCTTGTCGGAGATCAGCCAGGGATATAATTATACAAAGAGCAGAAAGGGAACCCTCTCTTGTGGCTGGTATCATATAGTTGGGGAGATACACAAAGGGATAGAACGGTGAATATATGGTGCAATACTAGGTGGCATTTAGCACGCTAAAGAAATACAAGTCTAATAACGAAAAGCAGAGTAATGGGTTCTTGGAAAGGCAACAGGAACGTTGAGACTGCTCTCCAAAGAAGAGACCTGTTTGTCAAAGAAGGGGTGAGCATGGCCGGCTCCCGAGAGAAGAATCAGCCTTTAAAGCCTCGGTCCTGATACAGACTGCCTCCGGGCCAAGTCTTCCTCCGCTGTGCCTCTCAGACTTCATGCAGCAGCTGCACGACCCACTGCATTTAGTGGTCATAAAGATTAACCAAGAGAATCACGTGAGGCCTTTCGAAGACCAGGATGCATGCTGGGCATATTCCACCCATCCTCTGTTTGTTCTGAGGGAGGCAGTTTCTTCAGCAGAGAGAACCGTGAGCGCAAAAATCCCTGCAAATGGCAATGTGTCCAGCGACTGTACAAAAACTGGCAAGGAGGCTCGATGGAGTAGATGAAGGGCTGAAAATAGAGAACGGGGCTGGAGAAGTGCCCTGGGCCAGATCCTATGCATAATCTGGTGAAGAAGTGGTATGAAGCATTAAATTGGTGAGCGCTGATAGGAAAGAGAGACTCTATCCAAATATTGACTCCTTATCTGGTTATCTTCAAATATAGAATGTTGTCATCTGAACTGATGCATTACGGTCATCTTGAATTAAAAAGGCCGCATCTTAAATTGCTTCTGTATGTTTGCCAGGAGGGAGGAAAAAACAAGGCCATATTCTTGATACTACTCACGGGCCCTGATACTCCTTGAAGTGATGAGAATAATCTCATTGGCAAATGAAAGGCCAGATGAATAACTTCTCAGCCCAGGCTTTCACTTATACATAAAGTTCTCAGCATATGGTGGAGCTCTCAGCAATTTCGACACAAATTGCTACTTTCCGGAATGCTATTTGACTTCGTGGGATTATTGGTATCTTCCCAGAACCAACCGTCATTAGCCGAAGAACACTCGCTGCACATTTAGCGCTTTCTTTAAGTCCTTCAAAGAGGGTCCTACCACTTTTGAGATATGTGAAGCCTCTGTTTTTATTTATTTTGTTTTTCCGTCAGAGGTACCAGTAGTCATGGCAATTCTAAAGTCAAGATACTCATGCCGGAAATAGTTTTTAAATCATTTCTGCTCTGTGAGAACAGAAGCCCTGTCCACTTAAATGCTGAAGTTAAAGGTAGGAGGTAACTAGTTGAAAGCACTCTCTAAATTGAAAGCCAGCTGTGTCTCCTTTACCAACTAGCCACCAGATTTTGTTCAAAATCTAGAACAGTAAATGGTATCAAAGGGCGTGAGTTCTTATAGATTCAATATGATTCACACTCTAGGCTGGAGAGTCGCTTGGTTAAGAAAATTCTTGGCTAATGAGACTAAGACAAGGGCCCAGACATGCCATCTAGATATGTGAATATATATATTCCTTTGGTTCTGAAAGGTCAAATTGCATTAAGACGATGGCTCGCCTGGTCTACCCATGTCCTATCCGCTGCAAGGGTAGCCATCTACTCTCTTTTGTTAATTTCTTTGTATCCTAAGTGCCCACCCTCCCCCAGTGAGTTGATTCTGATGTACAGAGCCCCCATAGGGCAGAACAGAATTGCTCCTTAAGGTTTCTGAGGCAGTAAACCTTTATAGCAGCATAAAACCTCATCTTTTTCCCAAAGAGTGGCTAGTGTGTTCGAAGAGCTGACCTTGAGACTGGCTGTCCAAGAGTAGTTCACAATGGCACCAGGGATCCTCCATAAGTGAAACTGCCTTTTGTGTAAAGAAAGGCCCTAGATGGTTCCAGCAGTTTGTGATTGGTTATGGCTCCAAAGGCTGGAGGTTGAAACCTAACCAGTAACCACCAGGAAAGACCAGAGCTCTGCTTGCACGATTAAAAGGATCCACATGTGACCTCCTCCCTGGGAGATGGATGGCAAAGAAGGGGGGGAAGGGAGACTCCGGATAGGGCAAGATATGACAAAAAAACAATCTGTGGATTATCAAGGGCTCAGGAGGGAAAGGGGAGCGTGGAGGGAGGGGGAAAAAAAAAAGAGGACCTGATACAGAGGGCTTAAGTGGAGAGCAAATGCTTTGAGAGTGATTAGGGCAAAGAATGTATGGATGTGCTTTATACAATTGATGTATGTATATGCGTGGATTGTGATCAGAGTTGTATGAGCCCCTAATAAAATGTTTAAAAAAAATTTTTTTTTAATTTTTTTAAAAGAAAATTCACGGAGCCCTTCGAAGTTGTCACCCTGTGTCACTCTCAGTCGGTGTGGAGTTCATTGCCACAGTCCTTAAAAGGAAAGAACAGTGTATTTACATCTATATCTAGGGAGAGAGAGAGAAAATATAACTGTAATATGCTCAGTAAAAAGGACAAATGTGATTATGAATAAGTTTGAAAGACAATTAAACCAACTGCATCCTCTGCCTTCCTTATTCAATTATTTGGAAATTTTCTAATATGAAAATTTGTCAAATGGGTTGAACATAAACGTAACCATTATATGTTTAAAGACAAAATGGTAAATTTTCATGATTAAGGTAACATAATAACTCTCTTTTCTTTTACAGAATACAGACTCCTAGTCAGGAACAGTCTTGAGAAATATTTGGAGAGAGAGACAGCATGTGATTCCATTGTATATGATGAGGTTTAAGTTCTAGTTGAATGCAAAGTATTAATGTTGGTAAAGATAATAAAATTGGATTTCCGGAAGAAAATCTCAACCTCAGGACAAAATTTTCATAAAGAATGCAATCTGAGACAATTAATCAAGCAGAAAAGCAAGAGTGATGTAAAACCATGGATAGCATTAACTTCAGTGAAGTTTTATTGGACACCTACTTTGTGCCAAGATAATTGACGATATCAATATAAATAGTATTGCCTTGTCCTGAAGTAGATTTAAAGCTCAGTGGTTACTAAAGTCTAGCCATTCACTAAAGACCTTCATACTGTTTCCTTTCTGATTGCCAACTTTAACAAGAGATAATAAATCATTTTAACTTGATCTGCTCCCCACACAGGAATACATACTTTAACCTAACCATAAGAAATCATACACATGAAGTCCCGTGTTTGTTTTGCTTTTATGGTAAATCTTTCTAAAATGCATCTCTCGTTCCGCTCCATGCATGTTTTCATAGTGCGCATCCATGGTAGGCATACAGAATGGTCCTCTCGCACAGCAATAACTAACACTCCTGTGTCTCGAATGCATGGCCAGCAGGCATGGCCACCTGACAATAAAACATCAAGCAGAAGTGATGCGTGTAAATGTTTTTAACTTCTGATGTTTGGTTCTCCTGGCAGAAGTATGAGCTCATAGGCAGGAGCCTTCAAAGGGAGGCATCTTGGAAGTCTGTAGACCCCTGCCTTAGCTGCCTGTACAGACACTGGACTATGCTGAGTGATAAATGAATCTTGGAATATTAAATGACTGACACTTGGGTACAGTTACCACAGCTTAACAACCTTCCTAATACAATATTACTTACTCTTTGACTATTTTTATTATATCTTTTGGCTTCCCTGTATCCAAAAAGGGGAATGGTTTTTCTGCATTGACACTTGGAGGTAGGTGCTGGGGCACGGGGTTGACAGTGAGGAAAGACAGTGTTGGCTGAAATTAGCTATGCTATAGGTAATTTGCTACAAAATAGACACTGTACTAAACCAATGGAGTCAGTTGCCATCAACCTGGTTTTAAGTCATGCTGATCCCCATGCACATCAGAATAGAACTCCACAGGGACCTAGAAGATCATAAATGTTCCTTGGTTGAAATGCACCTGCAACATGAATATAGTTTTTTCATAATTTCCACTTGGTTTTTTTGACTGGGAGAGGGTGAAGTCCTCCATCCAAGTACAACACTTATATCTTGCTTTAGGAATGATCTGGATGTACATGGACCCAAAGCCTGGACCTTTTTTCATTTCATTAAGGTGTTAAATGCTTTATTGTAGAATTGGGTGAAATCATTTTGTATGTTTCAAATTGAAAAGTTACACTATAAATGAATGTTCTCCAACATGGCTGGCCCCACTATTAGAAATGATGCCAATCAGTGACTAAGGGCGATACAGGGGACAGCACTGGAGACACAGTGTGGGAATTGCACCTGACCTGATCCCACCACACCGAGGCAAAGCACTGGGGGAGTGCAGCGGAACAGCAAGGGAATGGAGTGACAAGGGCCCCAGGGAATGCTGAAAGTGGACTTTGGGGCCAGGGCGTGGTGCCCCAACAGACTGGACTGGAAAATGCTCCTAAGGGCCAGCAAACGATCCCTGAACTAACTACAAGCTTTTCTCTTGTGAAGTGTTTTGTTTGGTTCTTTGTCAGTGGTTTGTTTTTGTTGTTTTGTTGTCTGGTTGTATACTGTTGCTTTGTGTTCCTCTGTCTTGTTTTCCTGCATGTTAGTGTCTCCACAGGTCTGTCTGAATAGGACAGGCTGGATGAACTATCTGGAGGAAAAACAACGGGACCGACAGTTCCGGGGGGATTTGGGGTGGGGAGGTAGGGTGGGTAAGGAAGTGGTGTTAACAAACACAGGGACAAGGGAACAACATGGGACCCAAAATGGTAGAGAGGGGGAGTGGCAGGCCTGGTGGGAAATGATCAAGGGTAAGGTTGCTTAGAGAAGAGGTATACTCTAGCCCAGGTGGCGACAAAGCATGGTAGTAGGGCAGGAGGAAAGTCAAGGGAGATGGAGGAAAGAGCTAGGAGTCAAAGAGCATTTATGGAGGTCTAGACAAAGACATGTACATGCAAACATATATAGGAGGATGGGGAAATAGATCTATATGTCTATATTTATAGGTTAAGTGCTAAGGTGGAGGAATGACCTTGGGCCTCTACTCAAACACTCCCTCAATGCATGAATACTTTCTTTTATTAAATTGGAACTCTATGATGCTCACTCTCCCAACACGACTGCTGGAGCCTAGGTGGGTGAACAAGTAAATGTGGTGAAGAAAGCTGATAGTGCCTAGCTATCAAAAGAGATAGTGACTGGGGTCTTAAAGGCTTGAAGGTGAACAAGCGGCCATCTAGCTCAGAAGCAAAAAAGCCCACATGGAAGAAGCACATCGGCCAGTGCGATCACGAGGTGCCAAAGGGACCAGGTATAAGGCATATTGCAAAAAAAAAAAAGATATATGTGTATATATAGATAGATAGATAGATAGATAGATAGATAGATAGATAGATAGATAGATACACACACACACACCATATTGAATGAAGGGGGAAGTGCAGAGTGGAGACCCAAGGCCCAAGTGTCGGCCAATGGAGATCCCCTCATACAGGGGTTTAGGAGAGGAGATGGGTTAATTAGGGTGCGAGGTAGTACCGATGAAGAACACAGCTTTCCCCCAGATCCTGGATGCTTCCTCCCCCCAACTACCATGATCTGAATTCTACCTTGCAGGGCTGGATAGGACAGAGGCTGTACACTGGTACATATGAGGGCTGGAGGCACAGGGAATCCAGGGTGGATGATACCTTCAGGACCAAGGGTGTGAGGGGGCGATGCTGGGAGAGTGGAGGGTGAGTGGGTTGGAAAGGGGGAACTGATTACAAGGATCCACATGTGACCTCCTCCCTGGGAGAGGGACGGCAGAGAAGGGGGTGAAGGGAGACTCCGGATAGGACAAGATATGACAAAATAACGATGTATAAATTACCAAGGGTACAAGAGGGAGGGGGGAGTGGGGAGGGAGGGAAAATAAAAGAGGACCTGATGCAAAGGGCTTAAGTGGAGAGCAAATGCTTTGAGAATGATTGGGGCAGGGAATGTATGGATGTGCTTTATACAATTGATGTATGTATATGTATGGATTGTGATAAGAGTTGTATGAGTCCCTAATAAAATGTAAAAAAAGAAAAGGAGGAAAAAAAGAAAATGATTAGGGCAAAGAATGTACAGATGTGCTTTATACAATTGATGTATGTATATATATGGATTGTGATAACAGTTGTATGAACCCTAATAAATTGTTTTTTAAAAATGAATGTTCTCAATACCTTTGTTTAATAATGTGTTACAGAAATGACAAGCACATATATAGCACTACACACCTGGTGGGAGGTGGCTTTGTGCTTTTGGCATATGTTTACATCATTGTTGCTATCAAGTCTTTGTTTTCCAAGAGATATACGGCATTGAACCTAGAGAGAACTGGAAGGAACATGCATGTTCTATCATGCAGCATCCACTCTATAGATGCACAACACGAATGAAGGGAAAGGAAGCATGGCGGCTGAAGGCCCAGTGAGATGGGCACTCTCCTAGATTCCTAGTAAAGATCTATGCTTTCCAATGGTTGTTACAATGTATAGTTATAAGCCCGCATACTTTTTACCAGGTATTTTCAGAACTAGGACTTTGTTTTAAGCAGATCATCAAGGTAGAATTTTAAGACTGAATCATTGGAAAAACTGAAATGCCCCCCTCTCACAAGCAGATTACATAAATAAATCGCAATACGGGAAATGCTTGCATTGAGTTAATAAACAACAGCGACAACAAAAACCTTATGCCACTGAGTGGCCATGAGTTGTCTCCGGTATTGATTGCCCCAGACTAAATCCAGATCGGAGCAGATGCCCTCCGTGTTCTCCGTGGTGTCACTGGTGAGTTTGAACCAGACTTTTGGTTAGCAATGCAACGCCTCACCCACTGTCCCTTTAAGTTGAATACTTAATGGAAAAATTAATCAGAATTAAATATATATATATATATTCCCAAATATAAAATAAGCACAGAGAAGTGAATAGAAGAACTGCACTAAAATTCCAACAATTAAAGTGTTTCTTTGTAGTAGGACTATCAGTGGCTTACTTTATGATGACTTCTGGCATTTAAAATTTTTCTGAAAATGAGCATATATTGCATTAGCTAAAATGCCTAATATTTTAATGTCTGTTATGTTGTATTTGATATTACATCATAAGTATGTAAATATAGTTAGTATTGGTGAGAGGAAACTTCAATCAGCCCAGGGGTTATACTATAAAAGAAATAAACTTCAGTCAGCCCAGGGGTCATACTATAAAAGCCCAGGGGTCATACTATAAAAGAAATTCAAATGTGGAATCCTACCTGGATCAAAGTCAACTTACAAAATGTCTGTTTTTTAGTCTAGGATCACTAACTCCACATCCCAATAATATCAAATGTCTCACAACTGAAAGATAAGTATATTCATTTAATCAAAGAATAACATTTCCCATAGCAAAAAAAAAAAGGGGGGGCGGTGTAGGTGAGGAGGAGAGGAGGGAGGATATATCTCTAGAGCCCTGGTGGAGGAGTGGCTGTGCACTGGGCTGCAATCAGCTCTTGGAATCCACCGTCAGCTCAGAGGAAGAAAGGCTGGGCTGCTTCTTCTGCAAAGAGTCAAGGTCTTGGAACTCATGTGGGCAATTGGACCCTGTTCTACAGGGCCGCTATGAGACGGCGTTGAATCAATGACTCTAAGTCTGTTTATCTTTAGAAGCATTAAAATAAACCTTAATAATTATTTTATCAATCACATTTTTTACATCCACTAATTCTGTCTTCAGACTTTAATTTTCTCAAAAAAATTATTTTTTGAAACACGGATTCATCTCTGACAGTTTGCTTATGATACGCTATAGGAATAGGACTTTCCCCCCTCATTCTCTCAGTATTCCTTCTTGTTACTAAAATTCCAAACAACGACCGGACTGTCCATTTATCCAATTGTGTCTGGCTGCACCTGGTAGATTAGACTATTAGCTTGTCCTCTGACAAGCTGGTGTGTGGTGTATGTGTGAGTGTTTGCAAACAGTTCATTTGCTAGATTGCTAACCAAAAGATGGGAGGTCGGAGTCATCCAGAGGCACCTTGGAAGAAAGGTCTGGCAATGATTTCTGGAAACCCAACCATTGCAAACCCTGTGAAGCACGGTTCTATTCCAACACACCAGGTCACTAGTGAGTGGTAAGGTTCATTTTTGGCCTCACGAGCACACTTTGTCATGATTCCAGCCCTTGTGGACTCGTGCACAGGATATACAATGAAAGTCTCAAAAGGAAAGAGGTGCACCTGCTTTGTCACAGGGAAAACATTTTTTTCCCCTAAAACGAATACCATCCCCCTTTATTGACTTTAGCTTCCAACTGTCAATAGCTATGCAAGTTAAGTCAACGTGGCTAGAATTCTTGTAGCTGCTGCTGCTTCTAAGAAAATATCAAGACTTCCGGAAAGATGGCGACGGAGTAACACATACCAGAGGGACTCCGCAGAATCCAGCCCAGGAGAGTTGCTCAGAGGGAAATTCAACGCCACTGGATCGCAGGAGGCGCATCATAAAGATAAGTAGGCTCAGATCCATGGGGTTTTGAGGGGCTGGGGGCTTTTGGCTTACCTCAGTGGAAGCCGGCTGGGGCTCGACCCTAGCCTAGCCACTATGTCTGCCCAAGCCGGGACCATTTGGAGCCTGTAGCAGGGCTTGGCCTCGGCGCAGCTACAGTTTTCCCCTGCCTGCCTCAGGGCAGGGACAGGGCCCTTGAGGCTCCACCGGCAGGGATTGGTGTTCAGCTGCATCATTGCTTCTGTTTGCGTCTCTGCTCTATATTCCCATGCAGCCTTGGAGGGCTGCGCAGGGGCTTTTTCGGGGCACAGCCACAGCTTGCCACGCCGCCGCGTGGGCTGAGCAGGGACTGAACCCCAACCCCTACAGCTCCATAGGCAGGGATCAAGCTTCAGCTACACTGCGGCATCAGTTAACATCTCTGCTCTCTGTCCCCCCACTTCTCTGGGGGCTGCTCAGCAGCTTTCTTGTGACTCTTCTTGGGGCTCAGCTGCGGATTGCCGCTGGGGCTTGGGGCAGGGAGTGGCCCCTTGCAGGTCCACAGGCAGGGAGTGGGAGTCAGCCGCATAGTTGCTTTTCCTTCCCTCCCTTCCCTGTACCCCGGCACAGTCTGGTCTCACTGTTTAATTTTGCTCCCCCTCTTGTTCCTGAACTGCTCTCTCACACACCATTGCAGATTTACGGGACACTCCCATTGCCCTAGGGCATTTGCGCCTGGGTCACACCCAGCGAGGTGAGCTCCACCCTGCATAGAGCCCAAGGCTAGGGAAAGGCCTGCTTGCTCTCCAGTGGATACTCCTCTGACTCCTCACCAGGGAGTTCCTGCCTGTGTACCTGGGGACATAAGGCAGCTCAGCCAACACTTATCAATATTCAAACCAATAGCAGGAACTTCAGCACAGCCCCTGCAACACTGGGGCAGACAGCCGACCTGCCATCCGGGGCACTCCCCTGATAGGGAAGCCACAGGAAGATAAAGTGGTAGGTTAATAACCTAGCAAAATCAGCTGTAGGCCATTCGAAGAAGCATTCCTATAAGTCTTCCAGAGAGAGACTAGAAAATGGCACCTGGTCCCTCAAAAACAATTCAATGCAAACAGCCATCAGCCCCAACGACCTTAACGAAAAAACAGGAGAAACAAAAGACAAAGGCAGAAGATGTGCTGAACATAGCAACATACATAGAAGAAGCAGACATTGAGAAGCCATACAAAGAAACTCTCAGAATGCTGCTTGGAGTCATGCAGGATATGAAAGAAACAATACAGAAAAAGGATGAAATGATAGAGGAGATAAAAGCCATACACCAAAGGGAAATACAGGAGCTTAGGGAGGAAATAACGAAAAACAATAGCAAAATCATGTTCCTTGAGAATCGACTGGAGGAATCAGAGAACCGCATCAGTGTCTTGGAGGACAACCAAGCAGACTTTAATAAACGTAAACAAAAATCTAATAAGAGCACCAGAGAAGCCGAAGAAAACCTAAGAGCTATGTCTGATGCTATGAAGAGGAACAACATTAGAATTATTGGCCTACCGGAGGAAGACACAACAAAGAAGTCATCTGCAACAGTAGCGAGAGAATTCTTGGAGGAAAACTTCTCCAGCCTAATGAATGAAAACCAAGCAACCATCCAGGAGGCTGAAAGAACACCAGCACGACGGGACCCCAAGAAGAAAACACCAAGGCACATAATAGTTAAACTATCCAACTTTGAGGAAAAGGAGAAAATCATGAGAGCAGCTAGGGCAAAAAAAGCAATCACATATAAAGGTCACCACATAAGGATATGTTCAGACCTATCAGCAGAAACTATGGAAAAAAGGAGAGAGTGGAGTAACATATTCCAAAAGTTGAAGGAAAACAACGCAAAGCCAAGAATACTCTACCCAGCCAAATTATCGATCAAGATCGATGGAGAAGTAAAAGTCTTCCCAGACAAGGAAAAACTCAAAAAATACGTTACAACAAACCCAGCCTTACAAAAGATCCTTGCCGACTCAGTATGGGCAGAAGAACAACACTCACCAAGCACAAATAAGAGACCAACACATAGAACAACTTCACCCAGACCACAACAAAGAGAAAACAGGCCCCAAGAAAGCAATGGCTTAAGGATGGAAAGAAGTCAAGAATGAAACACACAGAAAACACATACTAATGATAAAAGAAAGTAGGAAAACTCCCAACACAAAAGGTATAAAATGGCATCACAGAGTCCGCACATTGAGATAATAACCCTGAATATCAATGGCCTGAACTCAGGCATTAAAAGACTGAGACTAGCAGAATGGCTTAGAAAACACAACCCATCAATTTGCTGCCTACAGGAGACACATCTCAAGGCTACAGACAAAAATAGGCTGAAAATCAAAGGCTGGAGAAGGACCTACCAAGCAAACAGCAATACAAAAAAAGCAGGGGTTATAATCCTTATCTCGGATAAAATTGACCTCAAAGTGCAAACCATAAAGAGAGATAAGGAGGGACACTATATAATGCTCAAGGGAATCATAGACAATGAACCACTAAGCATTGTAAACATATATTCCCCAAATGAGAGACCAGCTCAATACGTCAACCAAACACTCCAAAAGATTAAGAAAGAAATCACAGACTCGACAATTATAGTGGGCGACTTCAACACACCACTCACTTAGAAAGATAGATCACAGGGAAAGAAACTCAACAAGGAGACTAGGGAGCTAATCTCCACAATTAGACAATTTGACCTAATAGATATTTACAGAGCTTTTCATCCAAATAAAAAAAATTTCACATTCTTTTCAAGTCCCCATGGCACATATTCAAAGATAGACCACATGCTGGGGCATAAGGCAAATCTACATAAATTTAAGCACATTGAAATAATACAGACCCCTCTCTCTGACCACTGTGCCATAAGACTGGAAATCAACAAAAAGAATACAAAGAAAATAAGAGCAAATAATTGGAGAATGAATAACTCTCTACTGCAAAAGGAGTGCATACTGGTGCAGATCAGAGATGAAATCAGGAAATTTCTAGAAACCAACAAAAATGAGCACACGACGTACCAAAACTTATGGGACACAGCAAAGGCAGTCATCAGAGGAAGGTTCATAGCAATACAAGCACACCTAAGAAAGGAAGAGAGAATCATGATGGATACGCTGACACAAAATTTACAAAAACTAGAGCAGAGTCAGCAGGACAACCCTACTAATAGCAAAAGAAAAGAAATTATAAAAATCAGGGCTGAGATTCAGGAGAGGGAAAATAAAAAAACTATGGAAAAAATTAATATCGCTAAAAGTTGGTTCTTCGAAAGGATAAACAGGATCGATAGACCATTGGCAAACCTAACCAAAGAAAGGAGGGAACAAATCTCAATAGCAAGAATAAGGGATGAAAGAGGGGTCATTACAACAGACCCTAATGAAAACAAAAGGATAGTTACACAATACTATGAAGGATTGTACTCCAATGAATTCAACAATTTGGAAGACATGGACAAATTCCTGGAAAAACAATCCCTCCCTAGACTATCCTCGGTGGACATCAAGAATCTCAACAGACCCATAGCAATAGAAGAAATAGAAAAGGTTATCAAGGGATTACCAACAAAAAAAAAATCCCCTGGACCAGATGGCTACACTGGAGAATTCTACCAAGCATTCAGGGAAGAACTAATACCAATCCTACATAAACTTTTCCCGAACATAGAAAAAGATGGCAAACTCCCAAACTCCTTCCATGAAGCTAGTATAACTCTGATACCCAAACCGGGCAAGGATACCACAAGAATCGAGAACTACAGACCAATATCCCTAATGAACATTGATGCAAAAATCCTTAACAAAATACTAGCCAACAGAATACAAAAGTATATAAAACAAATAATTCACCATGACCAAGTGGGATTCATACCAGGGATGCAGGGATGGTTCAACATACGAAAGACCATTAGTATTATTCATCACATTGACATGAAAAAGTATAAGAATCACATGATTATATCAATAGACACAGAAAAAGCATTCGACAACATCCAACACCAATTCCTGTTTAAGACACTAGCGAAGATAGGAATGGAAGGAAAGTTCCTCAAGACAATACAAGCTATATATGAAAAACCAACAGCCAAAGTGGTAGTCAATGGAGAAAAGACTAACACAATCCCACTGAAAAAGGAGACCAGACAAGGATGCCCCTTGTCCCCACTCCTATTTAATATCGTGCTGGAGGTTTTAGCTAACAGCATAAGGCAAAGAAGTGACATCAAAGGTATTCGTCTGGGGAAGGAAGAGGTGAAACTATCGTTATTTGCAGATGATATGATTCTATATATGGAAAATCCCAAAAGTTCCACAGGGGGAGTACTGGAAGCAATAGAGGAGTTTGGCAGAGTGGCAGGATACAAGATCAACAAACAGAAGTCCATCGGACTGTTATACACATCAGATAAGACCACAGATGAAGAGATCAAAAAGGTGGTACCCTTCACAATAGCCAAACACAAATTGAAATATCTAGGGATACACCTGACTGAAAAAACAAAAGACCTATATAGGGAAAACTATAGAACACTGTTACAAGAAAGCAAGAGCGACCTGAACAAATGGAAGAATATCCCATGCTCTTGGATTGGGAGACTTAATATAGTTAAGATGTCAGTTCTGCCAAAAGCACTATATAAGTTTAATGCCATCCCGATACAATTACCATCATCTTTCTTCAAAGAAATGGAAAAACTGATTACCAACTTCATATGGAGAGGGAAGAAACCCAGAATTAGCAGAGAACTCCTCAAGAAGGACACCGTGGGAGGGCTTGCCTTACCTGACTCTGGCACATACTATGCAGCCACAGTTCTCAAAACTGCATGGTATTGGTACAATGACAGATACTCAGACCAATGGAAGAGAACTGAAAACCCAGAAATAAAAGCATCAGCATACACACAGCTGATCTTTGATAAGGGCCCCAAATATATCAAATGGGAAGCCAATGCCCTCTTTAACAAGTGGTGCTGGAAAAAATGGATATCCACATGCAGAAAAATGAAGCAAGACCCTTATCTTACTCCATGCACAAGAATAAACTCAATGTGGATCACAGACTTGAAGTTAAACCCCAAACTATTAGGGCCATCAATGAGGGAATTGGGACCAATTTGAGAACTTTGGCACAGGGAATACACAGGCTATCAGAAATAGGGAAGGACACAAACACAGAGGAGGCACAAATCGACAAATGGGATATACTGAAGATAAAACACATGTGTACATCTAAAGAATTCACCAAGAGAGTAATAAGAGATTCCACAGACTGGGAAAACATCTTTAGCAATGACACATCAGACAAAGGTCTTATTACTAAAATCTACAATACTCTGATAGCTTCCAAAAAGAAAAAAACCAATAGCCCACTTGAAAGGTGGGCAAAGGACTTGAACAGAAATTTTACAGGGACAGAAATCCGAATGGCCAACAAACGTATGAGAAAATGTTCCCGATCTTTAGCCATAAGAGAAATGCAAATTAAAACAACAATGAGGTACCACCTGACACCCTCAAAGGTAGCCCAATTCAAAAAAATCAGAAAGCAACAAGTGTTGGAGGGGCTATGGGGAGACAGGAACTCTCATCCACTGCTGGTGGGCCTGTAAGTATGTACAGCCACTATGGAAATCAATCTGGCGATACCTAAAACAGATGGAAATAGAGTAACCATATGACCCAGCAATTCCCCTTCTGGGCATATACCCAGAAGAGGCAAGGAACAAACCAAGACCAGACATCTGTGCTCCAATGTTCATTGCGGCACAGTTTACAATTGCAAGGAGTTGGAAGCAACCCAAATTTCCATCAACTGACGATTGGATTAAAAAACTGTGGTATATACATACAATGGAGTACTATGCATCACTAAAAAGCAGTGATGTACGTATGAGGCACATAGCTGCATGGGAAGAACTGGAGGAAATCATGCTAAGCGAAGTAAGTCAGGCACAAAAGGACAAGTACAACATGAGCCCGCTGAGGTAAGTATTAAAAAAATTTTTTTTAATTAAAAAAAATCTTAAAAAAAAACTTTATTTAATGCAAAAGTGGCATAGGGTAAAAAGCTACTGTATACAAACATTTCTGGGGTGAAGACTGTGTAGTATGGCAGAGACCAGATCAAAACCAGGGATGCACATGGTAGACAACAGTGGAGGAGGTGGGGAAAGGAAAATAAAAGGATGAATATAAGGAAGAAAAGGGAAGTGGGGGCATGGGGCACTAATCCACCCAAGGGGAGGGTATTGTTTATATCTCCACAGGGAAAGTGGGACCAGACTTCAACCCAGTGCCGCAAGGTGTGAAAGCAATATCCCGGCGTGGAGTAGGGCCCAGCACCAAAAATTAAGTGGATTCCTGCCCCTCCCCTGAAAAGAATTTGTTTCAAAGGATGACATTGATTCTGCAGCTCCGGGAGATGGACATATCTGATCAGAGCACATGGGAGCAGATGAAGGTGCAGGAGGAGACAGTGGAACAGAGCCTGGCCCACGAGGCCGTGAGGATGATGTTCCTGAGTAGAGCAGCCAGTCCACAGAAAGAACAACATGGCTGGCCCTACTATGAGACATGAGGCCCCTCAGTGACTAAGGGCGATACAGGGACAGCACCAGAGACACAGTGTGGGAATTGCACCTGACCTGATCCCACCACACCGAGGCAAAGCACTGGGGGAGTGCAGTGGAACAGCAAGGGAATGGAGTGGCAAGGGCCCCAGGGAATGCTGAAAGTGGACTTTGGGGCCAGGGCGTGGTGCCCCAACAGACTGGACTGGAAAACGCTCTTAAGGGCCAGCAAACGATCCTTGAAAGAACTACAAACCTTTCTCTTGTGAAGTGTTTTGTTTTGTTCTTTGTCAGTGGTTTGTTTTTGTTGTTTTATTGTCTGGTTGTATACTGTTGCTTTGTTTTCCTCTGTCTTGTTTTCTTGCATGTTAGTGTCTCCACAGGTCTGTCTGAATAGGACAGGCTGGATGAACTATCTGGAGGAAAAACAATAGGACAGACAGTTCCGGGGGGACAGACAGATCCAGGTGGGGGAGGGGGAGGAGGGTAAGGAAGTGGTGTTAATAAACACAGGGACAAGGGAACAACATGGGACCCAAAATGGTAGTGAGGGGGGAGTGACAGGCCTGATGGGGAACGATCAAGGGTAAGGTTGCGTAGAGAAGAGGTATAGTTGTAGCCCAGGTGGGGACGGAGCATGGTGGTGGGACAGGAGGAAAGTCAAGGGAGAGGGAGGAAGGAGCTGGGAGTCAAGGGGCATTTATGGAGGTCTAGACAAAGACGTGTACATGCAAACATATATATGAGGATGGGGAAATAGATCTAATTGTCTACATTTATAGGTTTAATATTAAGGTGGCGGATGGACCTTGGGCCTCTACTCAAGCACTTCCTCAATGCATGAATACTTTCGTTTATTAAATTGGTACTCTATGATGCTCACTCTCCCGACACAACTGCTGAAGCCAAAGTGGGTGAACAAGTGAATGTGGTGAAGAAAGCTGATGGTGCCCGGCTATCAAAAGAGATAGTGACTGTGGTCTTAAAGGCTTGAAGATAAACAAGCGGCCATCTAGCTCAGAAGCAACAAAGCCCACATGGAAGAACACACCAGCCTGAGTGAGCGAGTGATCCCAAAGGGATCAGTTATCAGGCATCAAAGAACAAAAAATCATCATATCATTGGCTGCACACCTCCATGATAGGATCGCTGAAGACAAATGGGTGCATAAGCAAATGTGACGAAGAAGGCTGATGGTGCCCGGCTGTCAAAAGGGATAGTGTCTGGGGTCTTAAAGGCTTGAAGAGAAACAAGCGGCCATCTAGCTCAGAAGCAAAAAAGCCCACATGGAAGAAGCACACCAGCCAGTGCGATCACGAGGTGCCAAAGGGACCAGGTATAAGGCATCATGCAAAAAAAAAAAAAAAAGAATATATATATATATATATATATATATATATATATATATATATATATATACCACATTGAATGAAGGGGGAAGTGCAGAGTGGAGACCCAAGGCCCAAGTGTCGGCCAATGGAGATCCCCTCATATAGGGGTTTAGGAGAGGAGATGGGTCAGTCAGGGTGCAAAGTAGTACCGACGAAGAGCACAGCTTTCCCCCCAGATCCTGGATGCTTCCTCCCCTCAACTACCATGATCCGAATTCTACCTTGCAGGGCTGGATAGGGCAGAGGTTGTACACTGGTACATATGAGGGCTGGAGGCACAGGGAATCCAGGGTGGATGATACCTTCAGGACCAAGGGTGTGAGGGGCGATGCTGGGAGAGTGGAGGGTGAGTGGGTTGGAAAGAGGGAACTGATTACAGGGATCCACATGTGACCTCCCCACTGGAAGAGGGACGGCAGAGAAAGGGGGGAAGGGAGACTCCGGATAGAGCAAGATATGACAAAATAACGATGTATAAATTACAAAGGGCACATGAGGGAGGGGGGAGCGGGGAGGGAGGGGGAAAAAAAAGAGGACCTGATGCAAAGGGCTTAAGTGGAGAGCAAATGCTTTGAGAATGATTGGGACAGGGAATGTATGGATGTTCCTTATACAATTGATGTATGTATATGTATGGATTGTGATAAGAGTTGTATGAGTCCCTAATAAAATGTAAAAAAAGAAAAGGGGGAACAAAAAGAAAGAAAGAAAAGAAAATGATTAGGGCAAATAATGTACAGATGTGCTTTATACAATTGATGTATGTATATGTATGGACTGTGATAAGAGTTGTATGAGGCCCTAATAAAACGTTTAAAAAAAAAAGAAAAGAAAATATCGAGAGTTGCAAAACCACAGACTGAAAGGCTATTTCAATGGAATTACCAAAGAGAATACAGAATGTCTGGCTAAATTTGATATTCAGACAAATGATGAACAAACGTTTAGTACAAGCATGTCCTGAATATTGCATATCGTATGATCTATGCAATATTTGGGACACATCTGTAATTTTAAAAGTATTTCTTGTTGGCAATTTAAATTTAGTTGGGCGTTCTATATTTGTATTTGCTAAATCTGGCAAGCCTACTTCACATTGATGCACTGAGAGCATTTTCAACCTTCTGGAGGATATAGATTTCATAAGAGAGTCTGAATGTAATGATACCTGATGCTGATGAACATTTTCAGCACTCTTCATGATCAAATTGGGCAAGCCAAAAATGTCCCAACATTACGTCCCCTTGGAAGACTTAAAACCACAGTCCTGCACCAGATATGAATCTGTGTGGAAATCCAGAAGTTTCATTTTTTTGTTGTAGTTCTAAGTGGGCACTTTTCTTTTTAGTGCCGGGGGAGGAAAACTGAAGCACTTTCTTAAATTGTTATTCAACACAATACCGTGGCTGTCAAGAATGACAGATACTGAGAGCCTTATCCCTGATATCAGAAAGATCCAATTTAGGGGAACCAGGCGGATGTGCAAAACACAAGACACAAAGAAATGCAAAAAAGAATCAGGGGCCGTGCTACTCAGAGTGTGGTCCACAGAAAAGTGATGCTGGGAGACAGAGTCTTCTGTATCCACAACCAGCAAGGACCAAATTCACGGCCATCGAGTGGATTCCAACAAGTACAGGGATGGAGAGCAACTTTAAGATAATTTTTCTGAAGAATTTTATGTCTTTTCTTTCTAAGCAATACAAGTGTGGGCCTGTATTTCAATATCCGCCTTTTTATTGTTCTAGCAATGTTTTTCGCTGTTATAAATTATCGTTGAAGTAATTTATTTTAAAAGCAAAAACTGTTCTTTGATCACACACACCACGCGCACACACACGAAAAGTGCTAATCTGGAAACTGAGAAGGTGGCTTATTCTCCTTCATTTTCGTTTGTACATTTCTAGTAACAGCCTGCATTGATTTGTTTTCTGATTGCAATACAAAGCGTAATTAAATGCACAAGAGAGACAAAGGAAAAGTTTAATTTGCTTCATTTGCTTTTCCCTGTTTCTGAGCTCACTGTTCTCTTTCATCTGTGCCGCCTTCGTGATTCCCAGGGAAGGTGGTGTGGAATGCCAACAACCCAGGTGTGGATGGACCTGTGACTCTGGGCAGGTCCTGTGAAAAGTGCAGGCTTGAATTTGGTCACCAAGGTTGTTGACAATGTCAATCATTCACACAGGCTGCAACTACTGAAATAAGATGAGGCTGGTATCATTTTAAGGTGTTCTCATGATGCCTAGGGATGAGCATTTGCCTGATAAACCTAAAAGTACGCTGTTCAAACCCACCAGCTGCTCCTTTGGATGGAGATGAGGCAGCCTGCTACTATAAAGATTTCTAGCATCGAGAACCCTGTCCAGGGTCACTATGAGCCAGAATCAAGGTGACATCAGGGGGTGGATTAAACACCCTGTGAATAAACTTATAGCAAGGCAGCCTTGAGATATCCTTGGGTGAGTACCTTTTTGGTTACAGGAGTACATGGAAAGCCCAAGGAGAGCAGCACACTTGAACAGGAGGCTTTGTGCGACCCCCCAGCCATGCTAACTGCCTTGGTGGTCCAGATGCTAAAACTAGCACAGTTGCTCTGTTTGGCCTCGTAGAAATGACATCACGAAGAACAATGCTTCACCAGGGGTCATTTGTTCAGCCTGATCCTTTTACTGGAGCCTGGCAAACAGTGGAGATGCAGGATGCACCGCCCGCCCCCAAGGGGCTTTCAGTATTCTGCATGTTGATGCTCATTATGCAGTCAGGAAACATAATCATTCGTTTTTCTTTAAGGAAGTTTATAGCTGAAGGTAATGGGGGGATCATAAATGTACTGACTGTTTACTGAGACTCATAAATGCTAAGAACACAGACAAATAATTGTCACTTGGAGATTTGTTCTTGTAGTGTAGAATTCTCTCTCTCTCTCTTTTTTTTGTGTGCGCAATTTAACGACTAAAAGTTTACCCACCTTGAGGAGGATTATTTAGGAGGAAATAAAACTTAGCACCTATTTCATTCCCTGCTCCTACAACTTTGCTCCGTACCCCTCCCCCCTAAAAAAAAAGTCACTGTCTACATAAAGTGTGTGGAAGGTAGCTTGTTATATCGGGGCTAGTAAAACTCAGAGGTAATTAGTATCAGCTAAGCCTCCAAATACGAATGCCAGATTTTATCACATGAACTAGTATGTTCTCTGTATTCCTCTGGGAGAGAAAAATAACTGTGTTTCTCACGCATCTTTGAGAAAGACATGAAAACCGAGAGGTTAGGAAATTTGTCCTGACCCTTAAGTAGAGTGGTAAACCTCTCTTGGCAAGCACCAGGGAGTGGTGATGTCTCATAAGGCAGAAGTTCTGGCATCTCATGGTAAAGAGATCAGAGAAAAGCCACTGGGGCTTTGTGACCCATGGATTCCCACCTTACCTGCCACAGGGATGTGTAAATTATGATGGAGGTGGGCATGGCCGGGAGCATGGAAGCGGCCTTTCTGCTGAAGCTTCCCTCCCACCATAAGGGGTTGCTTCACCTTTGACAGCTCCCCTTGTTCTGTCCCTTCCAGCCATGGCCAAGTGCTCTCACTCCCCAGCAGGCTGCCTCTTTGCAAGCAAGGAGAGTTAAAAGTGAACCATCTCATCAAAGGAAACATGAATTAAATGCTGAATGAGAGTGGCCAGGCTCATTTCTTTTTCTTTATCTCTACACTTCCTGGGGGGGGGGGGGCGCACACCACACAAGGGCAAGCTTCCTGGGACTGCCAACCTTCACACAACTATTGCCTTGAAGGCTGGGGACAGGGGGCACTCCCTGGTACCTTCCTTGAAGGACTGGTTGTGGGAAGCCCAGGGAAAGCACATATTTGCAAAGGAGACATTTGGAGCAGGAAATGCCTTTTCCTCATTCCTGCCTCAGGCTGGAGCAGCTAAGTTCTCAAAGTCAAGTATTGGGAAGAGCATAGGGCAGGCAGTCTGTTTGCTCTTGGGATGGATTGCGATGGGAGATGCACTATGCTTCCTATCTGTCTGTACCTCTCCCCACTCCCTACCCCCACCCCCGCCCCCTAATCTCCCACCTGAGTGTGGGACGTTTGTGCCCCTGGTTGGTGTGTTCTGCTTTGGAGCCTAGAACAGATTCTTCTCTTTCCTTCCTGAAAGTCACCCCTCCAGGTGACACACATCCAACTTCCCAGGGACAAGGGAACAGGCCGGGGGTGCCTCGTTCTCAAAGGGACCCGGGGCTCAGATGGATCTGCTCAGCCATTGTCCGACAGCAGCTAGCGGAGGTACACCCATAGCATTTTTCTGCTGCGCAAATTCTCAAACTTAGTTTATTTTCCTGGTTAAGAAACAGCACTGTGTCAAGGGCCCTAGAAAAATTGCATGGTGCCATTCCATAAGCTAGTAATGGAAGGTTCTATCCATTATGACCAGCGATAAATGTATTGGATTCAATATGTTTGGTTTGGGAAATCTCTTTTTGTCAGTTCAGTATAACCAATTGCCCATTACACTGTGTCCTTGCTAAGAGGAGCTGATGTAGAAATATTTAACCTCTCCATCCATAAACATTTCGTTCCTCCCAGAGCAGGGCAGGGCTGAGCTCCTCAAGGCCTTCATGTTATTTATTTTCAGTGAAGGGATATGATTTTTAGGCCAGGTATGGTTTTCCTTTAGGATTCTGTGTTTTGTTTTCTTTTTAGTGTCTGCCTTTCAGAGGCATATTATCCAATAAGTACAGCAAGCCAGGGAAGCACCAGCTTACTTGTTTGAGGTGATGAAAAATATATAAAAAGGTTCACTATAGATTAGTAACTAAGCACAAGTAAGCCCATGCTTACCTTGCTTGCTAGGTACTCAATCCCTCCCTGTCAGGGATTTTAAGGGGAAGAATCTTTGATTCAGATTCTGAAGGAAGGGGCCAGGGGGTTGCGAAAGAGACAGATGCCAGCCATACCCAGAAGTAGATCTCTGATGTGGTGACAAATGTGAAATAATTTAAAAATATGCACAAGTAAACCCTTGCCTGACTTGCTTACTGGACAATTCCACCTTACTGCCTTTTAAGTAATTCCTAGAACAAAGATCCTGACCACTTTTGCTTATTACATATCGCTGATCTTTTTACCCAACAGATGGGCAAGGCCTCCTGATATGCCCGTGGCCTAATTTCACTTCGGGTAATTACATTCTGTCGACTTGAAATTTCCCCACCAGTTTCATCTGCCTGGGACATAATACCTCATTCTTGGTCCTGCACTGCCTGGCATGCCAGTGGAGACTGGAGAACAGCTGGCTCATTCTGCCCGAGAAGTGGCTTCATTTTAGTGGCAGGTGCAAAGGTTTTCTTCTGCCGAATATAAATTCTAACCTAGGAGTAGCCTCATGGATGCTTTTTATTTTTGCAATAAAAATAAGTAACAACTGGAAAACAAGAAATTTAATGTATCCAAAGCATAAATATGAAAAATACACACTCACTACAACTAGTCTTTGTACTCCATAAATCTTAAAAGGTTTCTAGATTTGAATTTTGATGAAAATAATTTTTTAAAAATTTACATGACTGCCAGTCTTCGTATAAAATAACACACATAAACATGTTGGATATAAACACACATATGCATGTACATTTACATGTGTGTGTGCATTCCAATTCTGCATCCTCTATGGAATCTTCCCAGCACCTAAATCCTCAATCAAGAACAAGGATGGCTTTTCCCATGAAACTTCATTAGGGATACCATTCAAGCAGGTAACACATCTAATTGAGAGGAACTTATCTCCTGTGACATACTGGAACCTTAAAAGGTGTCCTATCCATTATATGTCCCTAGCACTTGGGAATATAAGAGGGACTCAATAAATAAATTAAAACACAGGCTCTATGGGCCAAGCTTAATTAGTTTCAAACCCTTATCATAAAAAGGCTATTTCTAAGGGCTTCAAGTAAAATTGTATTTCATTCATTTATTTATGTAGGTACACACAATGTCTCTACAAAGCTCCAGGATCAATGGCAGTTCGGGTCGCATTCCCTTGACCACCTACAATTCACCCACAGCTTGAAAGGGCAGTTCCATGCAAGCACAGCTACTATGCTTTATGTAGTAGTAGTGACACAATTTCATGTCAGCTGATAGAAGAATGAAGGAGTGGAGTCTAGCCTGTCAATCAGGTCACAGCCTGATGACCGCTCCTTGTGGGCATGGCCTCCTCACGAGGATTATGAGAAATCCCTCTCTCTCTCTTGATTCTGCCATCAGAAAAAGCATCTCTCTCTCTCTTTCGCATTCCTGTTGGCAAGCCACTTGGAGCCACACTAATGGCAGCCAGAGTCCTGGGGATGTGTCCACTGCCATTGGATCCACAGGACTTTCCATCCACCAGCCTGTGATCTTGCATTTGGCATCATTACATGTGCTACAAGAGTCTGAAAAGGAATTCATGGACTAACATCGGATTTATGGGCTAGTATCAAATGTATGAACTTGATCTGGACTGGGCTCGGATGTTTTATTAATGCATAATTACTTCTTGATATAAAGTTCTCTCATACATATATGAATGCCAATGAATTTGTTTCTCTAGTCAACCTGGACTAACACACCTTACATCACAATTCATGACTCAAGCAAGTTCCACTTGCCTTTTTCTTTCTGAAGCAGGACCTTCTCTTACAGTACAACCAGAAGTGGCAGGGCTGTTGTGCCAACCGGCCTGCAAGTTCAAAGTTATTTTACCAAGACAACACTAAACCAGTGGTGGAAAAGAGCAGGTAGATAGATGCTTTTGCCTCCCAGCCTTCAGACAGACAATGCTAGAACTCCATCAGTTCTTTCTCAATGAGTCTTAATGAAAATGAGTCGCAGTAAAAGTAACCCTGACCTTGATAACAGCATCATATTGACATTTCCTCATTCTCTCCATCTGCTGCAGAAAATCATCTATGAAATGCATAAGATGCACCCATGTCCTTTGCCTCAGACTCTGCTTTTGGGGTACCCTAAATTCTGATAATTCTGTCACTGTGAGTCCAACCACAGTGACAACCATCCTGGCAAACTATCGCATAAACATTTACCTGATCGGCCATCATTCCATTTTTCCTCTATTGTGCAGCAGATAAACCACATACCTAGAATACCCCAATCTGTCAGTATAGATGGACAGATTAATGCTATGTTTATGACAGGAAATTGGGAGAGGGAATAAGACTGTGTCTTGGTGTATATTCTGAAACATTAAAATAACTTAACTGCAGACACTGTATCTTACCAATAACTCAGGAATCATTCCCAAAGCCTCATGACTAGGGAAAAAGTCCAGATGCGGCCTCAGTTTAGCCTCCACAGACCACATCAATTTGCTTAGCATCCCCAAGCCTCTGTATGACTCAAGCTGACTTGAATGCTAATTGGGGCTTTGCGGCAATCTTGGCGAAGCCATTTGCATAAGGACCCATCACTGTCCCCCTTGGTGAGCAGAGGTCACCAGTGCATAGTCCTGAGACCTGGGAAGACGGTTTGAGGAAGACCAGACTCTCTCATGCTATGTCTAGGTGGCTCAGGAAATTAAAGGCAAGATGCCACAGACAGCTTGGAGCCTCCCATTCACGGAGGCAGTGGTTCCCTAAGATGGAGAAACGCAGTTAACTAGGTAGATAGCGGTCCATGTTCCCCTCGAAAGCACTGGGGTCTAGACCTCAGACTTACGTGAATTGTTCAAATTGAGGCTGGAGGTAGAATGAGACAGAGGGGGATGGAAGGTCTTAGTGTTTCTCAGCTTCAAGGACAAAACCTCAAGACAGTAAAAACGTTTATTAGGGAAGGTGTGTATTAGGAGGGAGTGATTTCCTTTGGCTTATTTTTAACTTTGCAGAATTAATAACTTGTAATTTGACTATGAGAGCTCTACATAAAAATGTCAAAATGCAAATCTTTATGAAATACATACCTACCCACACATTCAACATGCGAGCATATCATCCAGAAGTAATCACTTATTTTTTAGCTTATTTCATTTTTGCCTATGAACATATTAATATATTTCTGTGTGCTTTTCTTTCTCATCTCTCTTCTTTATAGATATGAAACCTGCATGCCAACATTTCTTCATAGAGCAGATTGTGAGAATTTTCTTTGGAAATACTATTTAATTGGATACCTAATTTTTAAAAGTGTTTTTTGTGCATTGAGTGAAGGCTTATAGAACAGATCAGTCACTAATATACACTTCTTTTCATGTCATTGATTTCAATTCACACCATGAAAAATCACTTATCCTTTACATTTTTCCTGTATTTTAATGTATTGTTTTATGATCTGCGTGGTGGTTTCTCATGTTTGTTAGTATACAAGGGACTTCATATATGAAAGTCTCTGGTACTTCAACCAATTAACACGTGGAGCTTCAACTGAGATAATGTATTTTCTAGTCTACCCAAAGTGGCTTCAGAAGTGAGATCAGGCAATCTGCTTCTGAGAAATCAGGCATTGAAAATCTATGGAGCAAAGTTCTATGCTATCAGATATGGAGCCGCCATATATTTCATTAACCCCATGACAAATAGTTTAATATCTGCCTTTCTGTAAATTTGGGGGCTTTCCTCTCATTCGAGTGTACTCTGGGATTCCATGGACATAGTGGGTTGCATGTTGGGCTGCCAATCATGAAGCTAGTTGTTCAAAACCACAAGCTGCTCCATGAAGGCAAATGAGGCTTTCTACTCCCGTGAGGATCAACTGGAAGGGTTTATAGTCTCAGACACTCACAAAGACCAATCATTCTACTCTATCCCATCAGATGACTGTGCATCAGAATTGACTCATGCCAAAGAGTGAGAGTCAGCATCCACAGGCAAATACTTCTCAGTAGATAGTGTCCCGGGGCAACTGTTCATCCCAGGCCTCCAGGCCACAGAGAGTTGCAACAGCTTCAGGCACCATACCCTCTTCCACCAACATCTAGAGATGTTAACTCTTGGAAATATTTAAGACACCTGTGTCAGAAGCCACCCGCCCCCAACAGCATTGCTCTTGTGTTTCACTGGACATAATTAGTTGATTTTAGTTTTCCAAGCTAAAGTCTGTAATTGGAATTTTCATGATTGACTAAGATAACACAAGACCCACCCTCTGAGTCTTGGAGTGAAAAAAATCACTGTTTTTCATAGCAAATGATTGCACCTTCTTTTAACTTCATATATGAAAGATGGAACACGACTCTAGTCTAAAATCTGAGTTCACAAGGAAATAAAAAATGGGGGAATTAAAGAATTAATTTGAACAGGAAAAATATTCTTGTCTCCAATATCAAACTTATTTTGTTACTCTTCCACCAACTCTATCACACTCTTCCCAATAGCGTTATTCCACATAATTCACCAGTCCGAAACAATTTTTCTGAATCAACTGAATGTCTTTTTTTAAAATTTTTTGCTGACCATCTACTAATCTCCAAGAAAGTAACTGAAAACTATGTAACAGTGATACTGAGCTTAAAGTCTTCCCTTTCCTTGGGGGAATTTTCTATCCTTAAAGGAAGCTCTGAGAGATATAAAGTTCTTCAAGGTCTACAGAAATAAGACACTTTCAGTAGAATGGTAGGTAATGTCAAATTCAAGACCAAAATGATCCAGCACCTCCTACCTCATCTCCTACCACGCTTCTCCTGCTCCTCGTTACCACCACACACTACCTCCTTGCTGCTCCTCCATTAGTTCAGCCTACTCCTGCCTTGTCTGAGTTTGCATTCTAGTATAAGCTTTCCTTAAATAACAACATAATTTTTGTCCCCATTTTCAATGGGCCTTTACTCAAATGACCCCTTAATAAAGATGTTCTGACTAACTGTCTTATCAAACATAGTCCTTTTACTGGGTTAGTTATCTTCTTTTCCCCATTGAAACCTTCTGTAGGACACGTGGAACTACCCGACACGATATATATTTCTTTATTGTCTCTGGACTGGTGTCCATACTTCGTTCACTGCTGGTGCCCTTGAACGTAGAATAGTATCATATATGATATTAAGGATTCAATAAACATGTGCAGAATTAATTGACATATAGATAAATATTCTGGTGATGAGAAACTGAGATAGCCTTCTTCCTCTTGCTTAAACACAAGTCAAATTGTACCTACTCATGTATCAAAAACTTTTTATAATAATTACTGAAATCATTATTTTTCTTCTTTTATCTAATTTCATCTGGGTAAATTAGAGCACATTCTGTGCTGTGTATTTTGAAAGTTGAAGACTCCTTATTTTTCTTAACAAGAAGTAGAAGGCAAATCCTAACTTTGAGTAGTGAGACATATAGTAAAACTCATAATCCTCTCTAATTATAAAATGAGTTTCAATTCTAATCTACATGTGCGTAGCATGTCAGAATACTTATGTAAACATATCTCAAAGCCACAATGAAATAAGGTATCATAATTACTCAACAGTAATATGAAAAATAAATTTACTATGACTTGGAGTTTCCATTTAACATTGTACTTGAGCCATTAAAAAGGGGCCAGAGGGCAGAGATTTCCAGGTGAAATGGTGACGAACAACTGAACATAATTGCCAATTGGAAAAAGTTGGTATTAGACTTAGAAAACGACACACAAGGAAACACACATAGAAGCCTGAAATGAATGGCAATCGCTGTTAGTCAACGTACTAAATTGAAAGGAAGACAACCAGATCCCATAGCCAAGCACTTGAGGGAGTGCCCATCTGAGATAGCATAGAAAGAGCCTGAAGAATCACCTCATTGCTCCCACTGTCAGTGCAGCAACAATGGTGGAAGAGGCACATGTGGGTCCACTCGTCTTCCTAAAGACCAGCGTGACCAGCCTGCCTGGCCACACAGTCGGTGGGACTAGCCCTGTCACCAACACAGGAGGAGAGTGAGGTCACATCTACCTCAGAACAGGGCACTTTGCCAAAGAACGATTATCTGCTCCCTGACACCTGCCCCCCACCCTACATTCAGAGAAGAATGTAGAAACCCTTTGGAAAATCTGGTAAGTTACAGTAACTTTGAACTGGTATGATGAAAACACAGCAGCAAATGCCTTACTGGAAGACTTCTACAAGCCACTACCCATTACCCATTCTTGGACCGAACTCACCCAATTTTCAGTTTGTTATGTATTTGATTTGTCTGACTTGTTATATAGCTTTCATACATAGACTTTAAACCCATATTTAAAACAACATATGAGTACACATATTCCAATTTCATGATATATGTTACATTAAATGGGGAGGAAAGTATACATTTGGAGGTAGTTTATAATGACAACCTCAATATAATATGTATAAACACAGTGATCATTAGTGTGTCCATATAACTGGGTCGGGATTCTCAGTGTTTTAGCAGTGATGGTTTAGTAATCTCTCATGATGCAACTTCACGATTTAATCAACCTCATATGTTCTGCTGTGAGCAGCCAAACAGTCCTAAGAAGATAAGGTGGTGTGCAACACTCTTACTTAGGTCACAGCTCTTAAGCAATGGACAGGAAGTTTCCTTGAGGGTGTGGTCAGCTTCCTATATAAGTTGATACCTTGGAAAAGTTTACTTGCTTTTTATTGGTTCTAGACCCTGCATAAGTGATTTTTATTTTCCTCTTGAAATGTTTACATTAGTGCTTTGAGGTCCCATTGAATTAGTGTAGACTCATCATGACCATTCCATTACGTACAACAGACGGGATTTGGCTGAGTTCTGAGTAATCCCTATGTTTACCAATCCATTGAGGTTGTTCTTTTTCACTAACCCTGGATATTATTAATTATGATATACTATTCTAGAGACCGCTCCTTCCTTATAATGTATTCAAAGAACATGAGACACAGTTTCACCATCCTCTTACTACAGAGCATTCTGGCTGCATTTTTTCCAAGACAGGTTTGTTTGTTCTTCTTGCCATCCATGTATTTTAGATGTTATTCACCAACACCGTATTTCAAATGCACCCATTTTTAGCTACTCTTCCAGATTCTTTGACCAACGTTCACATGAATATGAGGTAATTGAAAATGGCAGGGACCAGGCACACCTTAGTCCTTAGAGTAACATTTTTTGTTGTTTTTAAAACATTTTTACTGTGAATTGAATGAGAGTTTATAGACCATAGCATCAGTTCTACATTGAACAATTCATATACATTGTGCATCATTGTGTTCATTGTAGACCTAGTCATGTAACATCACCCAACTGAACTCCTTCCTGTTGCCTGTAGCTGTTCCTCATTCTCTCCTCTCCTTCAGAACTTTGTCCTTTGTCAATGCTGCTCATCAATTTCAAAATAGTCTAAAGTTATTCCTCCCCCTCATAGACCTAGTTTGGGGCTAAAAATTGAGCCACCAAAGTGAGTTCAGTTCTTTAGCCAAAGGATGACCAAGGACAGTGGGAGCTAGGTTCTACAAATCTCTATCAAACCAGAAAACCTGATCTCTTAAATGATTTTGAGGTTTTTTTACCCTTATATATTTTTTCCCACTCTATCCCTTTTAGAAAGTTGAGACTGGCAGGTGAGTATCATCTAATTCTTCCTATCTCAGAGTCATGGAGTTGGATGTTCATTAGTTCATTGGACTAATTTTGCCCAGGTATTCTAATTTTACCACTCTTCTGTCCTCTGGACAGGGAGCAACTAATAGCTGTTCCTTAGATGGACACTCCTCCAAAATGTAAGACCTTGGAAGCATCTTAGTAATGGTGACTTTGTGGACCATGTTATGCCAATGGACTTTAGTGTGTCCTCTAGCATGGTTTGGAGCCACCTGGCACAGTGACTCATGTCCCCATCATGCCTGGTGATTTCTAAGATGTTTTCATAAATTTACTCCCTATATGCTTCAGCACAACCATGGATATAGGCACAATATAAGGTAAATAGGGTTATATAAATATCCAATAAAATCTCTATATATGTATATGTGTAATACTCCCACCTGAAAGAGGTATTTTTTGGAAAATCTACTCATCATTTGATTTCTCAGCTGCTGCTTCTATGGAGGTTGATTGTGGAGCCAAGTAAAATGAAATATTTGAAAACTTTATAATTTTCTCCATTTACCACAAGATTTATTGACCCAATAGTGTGGGGTTTCTTTTATTACTTTATGTTGAATTGTAATCCTTACAATTTTCATCAGTGAGTGCAACGAGTTATCTTCACTTTCAACAAGCAACGTTGTCGAAAGTTCACATCGCAGGTTGTTCATGAGTTTTCCTCCAAGCCTGATGTCAATTCTTAGACTTATTGTTTACTGTCTCAAATTATTTGCTCGACATGTAAATAAGACAAGCCTGGTGAAAAGACACAACTGTGATGCCCGCTTTTTCAGATTTCAAACCTAACAGAATTCCCTATTTGTTTTAAAATCATAAGAATGAATAAAAGGGAAAGTGTATATTGTACTGCTAATATTATTACTCTTGGCTTTATCCCGGAAAACAAACTACATTTCTTCTGTTTTCAAAATAAAGAAAAGCTAAAGATGAATATGTATTTGAGCGATCATTTAATCAAACTCTCCCCAAAGTGCATCGAAGCGTGCAGTGATTTCCGTAGGTTGCCTTACTCCCATGAATTGTGAGTAGTTTCTGATCAATCACAATGGTGGGAGATGGCTCGATTTCATAACATCTGAAGCATTCAATTTTTCTATGATACAATTCTATCACAGACCCAGCCAAGTGGTCCAGCAGAATGATTCTCTCACATTCTTTTAGAAAGGTTTGCCTTTTGGCTTTCTTCTAAAATATTTCTTGGGTGGGAGAAAAATTGAAACTTCTATCTATAAAAAAAGAAAAATATATATATATAATCTTAAAGACAAAGCTATGAGATAAGAACTTTTTTCTCCCCTGTTACCCAGTCTCCTACCCCTACACCAGTGACAAAAATTTAAAAAAATAAATAAACCTTCAAATCTTGACTTTAAAATATCTGATTGCAAATAGATTTGAATCTGATCCCTGATCTGCTTTTAGGTATTTTTATTAGTCTAGGCATCAAAGCAATTGGGAATTTTGATAATTTGGAGAATAAATTTAAAGCTGACTCTGATAACGACAGATAAAACTAAACCAGTAAATAGCATGATAATTGTGAGTCACTTTCTTTTTAACTCAGCTTTATTTAACGTAACAGAAACGTCTTTTTTAATGACTCAAAACCAAGCGAAGTTGTATTTGTCACAGAAGAGAAAATGAGTCTGGTCAGCAGAGATTTTGGATCCTTTAGTAATGGTCCAAAAAATAATTTATCTCTCGCTGTTATTTTGTTATCTAGCAATTCAACCAAAGACATCATTTTGTCCTCAGCAGGGGCAGTAATTTTTTTGCTGTGGATAGCTTTGTATAATTTATATAGTTTTTAATTTTGGTAGTAGCAACTAGCTGGCTAAGGCAATAAGCACTTTTTAACACAGATTAAAGAAAGAAATCTCTCCTATTTTAATTAACGAATGGAACCAAACCATAACAAGTGTAGCTGTTTCATTTCATTTGGCTGCTACTCCAAGACTGTTCATTGGGGGGGTGGGGAGGGGGAACATCATTCATCCTTACAATGTTCATAGTAATATTATAATTAATATTATAATGGTCACATTAGTGTTTGAGAATTATAAAAACATCCATTTAGAATGGAATGTCCCATTGCCCCAACTCAGACACAAGGATTATCCCTTTGGGGTTGTCGTGGTCTCAGCTTTTACCTCTTGAAATGTGCCGGAGCCCTGGAAGCACTTGAGGAGTAGGTGAAGCTTTTATGGCATACAAACCTAACCATGATTTAGCCTCATTTATTTACAATTAGTTTGAAAATTATAAATGGCCTCCCTGGTTGTATGATTCATGCTGGAGATTTTTAGAACATGAACAAGAATCATAATTGCAATGCTTTATATTCCACAATAGTGCATGAAACTATTGATAATTGTAATTAATGATCTCTTCTCAGACATAATTAAGACATATAATATACTCAATGATGTAAAAACAAAATATAGTTTTTCTACATCAAATTAAAAAAATCACAGAAAGTAAATCAAGAATCTATCAAAATATTTCCCTGTGATTTATTTAGAAATACATATAATTTTTCAAACACTTTTTACTATATTAGTACAATCTGTAATAATCATTGTATATTACACATTATAGAATTTCATAAAGGTTAACCTGATCAGTGATATGAAATGTACATAATTCTAAATATATATTTCTTCTATTTTTCATTTCCTATCAACATATATAAATTTTCAGATTTCATGCCCACATTTTGATTAGTTAATTGGTGCTCTCGGGAAACAAGTTGGAAAACAAGTGTCACTTAGTGAGCAATATCAATGTACTAAGTTATACAGTAATAAGAAACATTTTTGGGGGGGTTGTTACGTCCTCCCATTAGAAAATCAAAGAGTCTGGCAGGGCAGTGGGTTACCCATGGAGCTGCTAACCAGAAAGTTGCGGGTTCAAGCTAATCAGTGGCTCTACAAATTGAAAACTGAGACTATCTACTTTGGTAGAGATTAAAAGTCTCAGAGACACAAAGACAGCCACTAGGAGTCAGAATCAACTCAATACCAGTGGGTTTAAGTCATCGATCATGAAATAATATGTTTATATTCAGAGTTTCTGACGTTCAATGAAGAACAGACATATGGGGTTATTTCTCCCTCAGTAACCCACTCATAGGGACCCTATAGGAAAGAGTAGAACTGGCCCTCTGAGTTTATCAGACAATAACTCTTCATGTGCATAAAACTTGTTTTTATCCCTAGGAGCTTCTGGTGGTTTCAAACTGCTGACCATTCCAATGGTAGCCCAACACGTAAGCACTGTGCCAGCAGGGCTCCTTGGGAAGAAGGTTAATCAAGCACAAATAAATATAGGAAGACAATACAGGACAGAGCATCAAAGGGTCCAAGGATGGGCTTTCAACAAATGAGAACTTTTACCTTCTATCAAAGTGGAGACTTTGGTGGTTAATTGCAGATTTTTCACCTTCTGTGTAGAAGAATCAAGTTCAACTCCTGACTAGTGCATGACTGTGCGGTCATCACCCACACGAGGAGACTTCCAAAAGTTCATGTAAAAATCCCACCATCTTTGCAGTGTAATTTTCCACAAAAATTTTGAAAACTCCTTGTATTGATAGCTTCTCTTTCCAAATATGCATTGTATTGTGACTAGGTACCATCAAACCGATTTCCACAGTGATCCTTTATGACAGAGTACAACTTCCCATAGGGTTTTTTAATTGTAATTTTTATGGAACCAGAATACCTTACCTTTATTCCATAGTGCCCAAGTCTCAAACTTCCAGCCTTTTAGCTAGTAGCTGACCACTTAGCTGTCCATGCTACCCAGGCTTCTTTATTTATGAATAAACACACATACAATTAACACAACTATTAATTGCTAATTACATAATAGAACCAGTGAAAGCTAAGTTAGAAAACCACATGTTTTGATTTAACTAAGGTTCCAGTTGAAACATGTGCAGGTGTATTCTAAACCAAGTGTGTTTGACCATGTCTCTATAATCAGTGATTGATGCAGACAAGTTCTATCAGGAACTGTAGTTTATGTGTCTTAGTCTGATTAAGATGCCTTCAAAAACAAGAGAAAAAAGAATGATTTTGCATCAAATTAAGGAAAAAGACAATTTTATGGTCAGGGTTAAAATCAAATTTTAAATGAAATTCAAATGGTCATCTTCCAAAATCACTGAATCTTGGCAATGGGTGTATAGAAGGCAGCCCTATATAGTGTTTTAAAGATGATCAAGAGAGACCTCAAAGATGAACCAAGAGAGGACAGACAGTCAACCTCCATGAATGAAGACACTGTGGTTGAAGTGAAGCAACTGGTGGAAGAAAACTGTAGAATTATCACTGATGTCGCAGTTGCACATGGGTTTGCATTTTCTTTTTAAAATCATTTTACTGGGGATTCGTACAGCTCTTACACAATCCATGCATCCATCCACTGTGTCAAGCACATTTGTACATTTGCTGCCATCATCATTCTCAAAACATTTTCCTTCGACTTGAACCCATGGTATCAGCTTCTCTTTTTTCCACCTCCCTCCTTCCCCCTCTCTCCCTCATAACCCCTTGATAATTTATAAATTATTATTTTTTTCATTTCTTACACTGACCGGTCATTTTGGCCTCAGCAAATGTTCAGGTCTATTCAAAACATTGAATGAGTATCAGTTGGTTCAATGGGCTGATCTTTCCATGGGTCTTTCAAACAAAACTGATGCTCATGAAGACAACTGTGTGGAACAAAGCATAACGTGGACCAGTTTGGGGATCTACTCCTACAATCCTGAGAGCAAGGTGAGATGAAAAGAGAAATTTCTGGAAGGGGTCTGCTGGCCCACTCAAGGAAGGGAATTCCGTTCTCAAAGTTAGGACAACTGTTTGGGGGACCCTAATGGGGTACTCCTGATGCAGTTTCTGGGAACTTACTATGGAAAACCAGTCACAAGGACTTACTGTGAAGAAGTTTTAAATAAACAGAAAAGCACATTGGTGAGTAAAATGTCAAGGAAGTTGCACAAAGGTATTTGTTTTTTCCATCACAAAAATTTACCCAGTTCTTCTGGGAGGGTAGCAGAAGCAGCCTCAGAAAAAATCACGGATAACCTTATCTCCTTCCCTCTACAGCCGCAATCTCTCCTCCTCAGCCTTCGCGTTCTCCCCAAAACTCCATTAACATTGCCAAGGAGCATGATTTCCATCCCTCGAGGCTGCCAGGCCTGCCGTGTTGATGAGGTGTGAATCCGAGCGCACAGAGGGTCAGAGAGACAGGAGCCTGCCTTTCAGAAGCACATAGATCTAGGTGGAGGACGCGTCAAGAAAGATTAACTTCACATTAACATTTTTTTCTGTTTATTAATAATTTGTATGATTTTTAGAGCAAGGCTTTTAAAATTATTATTATTTACCCTTGTATATGAGGTGGCCTCAAATACTTGCAGTAAAGCAAAATGAAAAGTTGACAATTCCCCAGTAAATCTAAATGTCCCCTTGTTTGCGTTTGTTGTTATTAGATGTGTTTGAGCCAGTTCTTACTCATAGTGATTCCACACACACCACCTTTTTCGGTGCCATCCTCACCACCATTGCTAGTTTTGAGACCATTGCTACAGCTCCTGCTGAACTTTGTCTCACTGATGGTCTTCTTCTTTATCTCTGACCCTCCACTATGTATAATGTTTCTCTCCATGAACCGGTCCATCCTGATGGCAGTTGGAAGTCTGCAGGACATGACACAGTCTCACTTATGAATCCAAATTATAGGAAGGATTCTGGCTCTCCTTCTCCCAACACAAAATGTTCACTCTTCTGGCAGTCCATGGTATATTTAAAATTTGTTTTAAATACCATAACTCAAGAGCATCAATTCTTCTGCCTTCTGACATCCTTCAGAGGCATATGAGATGATGGAAAATACCATGGCTTGGGGAAGGTGCACCTTAGTCCTCCAATTTATATCTTTGCTATTTAACACTATAAAGTGCTAAATTTACTTTTGAGCCTTTAGGATTTTTTCCTTGTACGTGCTTTATGAAATGCCAATTTAAGATATATCTATATAAAACTTAATTAGCTTTTAAAAAAGGAAGAACCAGGAAAAATTAAAAAGGTATGAAAATATAGAAACTAACATAAAAAAATGGAAATCTATTAATGAGTTAATTAATTAAGAATTACTTTAAATTACTCATAGTATATATTTTATTTAATTAATTTTTGATACAGCTTACCCAATGGAAAATTCAAGAGGTACAACACATATAGAAACTGAATTTAATAATAGAGGACCGTAGTGGCAGTATGGAGAATGGGTGAAAACGCAGAGGATCCCACAGGGAATGAGATCGGTAAAGACAGACAAGAATGGAGCAGAGCTGGAGGATGCAGGACCCAGAGAAATGGATCCACAAGGTGCTCTCATGATAAGCACTCCGATGTTTATAAGGCCTTTCTTGCACTTGGTGGGTAAGCCGCACATACCTAAACTCTAAGACATTGAGAAGAGCCAGTGAGTACATCCCCCGTGGCGAACATGGCAAGGATGAATTCTTGAAGAAGTGATGTTTTTACTCTTCTGTCACGCCCTGTTATCAGCATAGCATCCCTCTGAATCGCTGGCTGTGTACAGCCATCTCCATCATCTTTTATTCATATGCAAGAAACGTGGCTGCTTCTATTTCTCAGTAAATCAATAGAAGCATTCAGAAAGGTTGAAGAAAAATGGAATTACACGAAGGCCCCTCACAATTACAAGCAAATAGTAATCTATCACCTTAGTGCCAAGGCATAAATGATTAAGGTAAGACAATGGTCTAGAGCAGGAGAAGGGAGAGTCAACAATTGAGAGAGTTGGTTGCAAAAGAAAAGTGCAGAAACTAGAAAGAGTCGGGACTAGGAAGAGATGGAATGTGTGCCTAACTGTCTCTATAACCTGGGGTCCCCTCTGCCTGGGGACCAGATGAACTGGATGGCTGGAGCCAAGGGGACTAGGTGAAACTACTGCTCTGAGATCATCTTCAAACCAAGCAGATCTCTGAAACCAAACACCAAAGCGCTTAGTAAACAAACAACCAAACATACTGTCTTCTTTAACATCATGCTCTGTCAAGAACTATCGATATGAGGACAAGGAGACAAAAGCAACCCAGAAGATTAGATGGGAACCTTAAGGCACCGTGAGTTTATATTAATGGGGGAGGAACAACATGGAAAAGGAGAGGGAAAATGATTGTACATGCAAAACAGGTACTCTGTGTAACTGAACTGCACGTGAGGAAATGATTCCAACTGGGGCATCTTTGGGTGTCTATATTTTCAGCAAAACAAAATTAACTATTTTTAAATGAATAAAGAAATGCCACTTGGCTATCATTTGAAAATACAGTGAAGGGAGGTATGAAATTGCTATCTGTGCCACTTTTTCCAAAGCTCATACTCTTCGAAATGCTAGCACGAACATGCTCCAACAAGAGTGAATTGTCTGAGGCTGTGCCAACGCATCCTCTCACAAACGTCAATGTCAGGAAGACGAGGGAAGTGGATAGAAGGAAATACAACAAAGATATCTTCTTAAACTACAAAACGAAGCTATGAGATGTTAGGCTAGGTCCATCACGTAAGAAAACAAGCAAACCCAAGGTACTAAAGTGATAGATCAGTTGTCAAACAGATTCACACGTCCGCTTTCCACTTTCCAGTACTCAAACAGCAACGTTTGAACAAAAAATACCTGCTTAGTGCTTGAAACGTAGCTGGGAAATCCGGCTTGAAAAAACCAGTGCCGGTTTGGAGTGTGTCACGCTTAGCAACCCGCCGTGGACACAAAGAGGGACTCTTCAGTCCAAGAGGCACTCATGCTCAGACAAGAGACAGTGCTTGTGTTTGTGTGTTCACCACTGTGCTTTTTGGGGGCTTTATGTAAAACGTTGTAACCTTGGCTCCAAAGAAAGTTATTGGTAGTGTCGGTAAAGGTAAGAAATCAAGTGTGAGAACCACAGTAGAGTTCAAGAAAGAAACCATTGTGAAATTTGTCAGCTGAATACAACATGGCTAAGTAAACATTATCAGCATTTTGGGGGAGGAAATGTGATTAAAGTTATAATGTGAAAGTTGTGAAATCATGAACCAGGGAACAAAGAAACAGATCGTTGAAGAGGTTGAAAGGTCACTGTTAATTGGGAGAAACCAGGACCAACTTGATGGTGGTAAGTGAGGCTAAAAGCCTCCATTGTGATTTAAAGTCCCGGAAAACTGAATGGATAAGTGTAATTTGGGGGCCTCTGAACCAATTGCTTTTCTATTATTTGTATTTCTATTATTTCTATACCACTTGGTTTTCTACTATTTTGTATAAGAAAAATATGTTCCGTTCTCAGACTTTTTCTTGTTCTAACATGGAATTGAATGAGTTGAGATGAATAACCACTGTATCACTTTATTTCCCTATGACATGATTTCTTCATTAGAATACAGGAGCTCAGTGACAGCCATGAACCCCAACTCCACAGCATTGCTGTTACTCCTTGCTTCTTCCTGGTGAAGCCACAGCATGAGACCAGTTATGAAGGAGCAGCCTCACCTCAACCATCAACTCAATTTACTGGCAGGAAGCCAATTCTAATTACAGCAACCCCTGAGTGCAGACTAGAACCACCTCTTGGAGCTGCACGACTTTACGTCTTTACTAGAGTAGACAGCAGATCTCTCTCCCACAGGGTGAATGGTGAGTGTGAATTGCGGACCTTTCAGTAAACAGATCGGTGTGAACCCCACTGTGTCACCAGGCTTCCTGATAGGCACAGTGGCTACGCACTCAGAACATGGTGCCCTCTCCCGAGAATTCGCAGTTTTAGCTTTGAATTGCATCTTCCTGTTAGAGAGGAGGCTTGTTGACGTGTAGAAATATTACTCACAAACAGATGAGAAAAGGGGAGCAAAAAGCTACTCTCTTTTTGTTCATAGGCAGGAGATGGCAAAAGTGCCAACCTGGATGTCACGTGCGAGTACAGTAGCTCAGATATCCTCTGCTTGGATCCAAGCTGTCAGACATCCCCTAGATCAGGTGAGCCTCACCTGTGGAAGGCTCATAGCTGTCCTTCTCATGAATAATGATTTTCTACCTCATTTTTTTTTACACAAGAAGTGTTTTATAATACAATTTATGCTCCAGGGTTCCCTGGGGATCAGCACATGGCTGTGTTTTAATCTGAGAGCACATCTTTCTTTGATTCTTTCCCACCCTGCTTGCTATCTGTCAGTTTCCTGCAAAGCACTCTTGCAACAAACACAGACACGTCAATCCCTGTCTCAGGATCTGCTTTCAGGACGCTGAACCTAAAACAGAGAGGTTGGATGCAATATGACCGGCGTCCAATAAAAACTCAACTGAGTTTTAATGAATAAGAGTGAGAAAGAAGGGAGGGACGGTGGGAACAGCACACCCCATCCAGTGATCATACTTACAGCCCTCACCATGCTGGCAGAATAAGCGGCCATCTACATTTTATTTGTTTTCCAGATACTGTGACGGTGCTCCAGAGAGGAGTGTGTAGTGATTATCTGTGACAACTACAACATCACATCAGCAAGACAGGCTAACAATTACATGTGTTTTCCTTTAAAACTGGATTGACAGTTAGACTTGTATAAGAGTTGTAGCAAATTGTTATATTTTCAGGTCACTAAATATGTAACCTTGAAAGAATCACTTAATCACCCTGATCCTCAGTTTCCCCATCAAAGAAATGAGTTTAAAGATGCATGCCTCCTATAATCACCATGAATATTAAATGAGAAACTCATGTAAAGCAATTAGTATAGCAGTTGGCTCTCTCTAAATATTAATTTCCTCCCATTTTCTTACCTTGTCACCATCAATTAATGTGTCTCTTAAAGCACCAGCTGTATTGTACTTTAATCAACACTAAGATTTAATCTAAGCTTATTCTTTTATCATTGCTCAAGGTGACATGATTAGTATGAATGACTATTCCCTACACCTCTGAAAACAAAAGGAGACACAGTTACTATAGGAGATACCCATGGTTTGGACCTTACCTACCCTCCTTATGTTTTTTTTCCCCTCCTTTGGGGGAGGAAGACAAATAATGGTATGTAATTTAAACTCATAAACACCCCATAGGACAGAGTGCATACAACAACTCCATAGGTATCCAGGAATGTAAATCTTCAGGGAAGCAAACAACCTCATCTTTCTTTCATGCATTGGCTAGTGCATTTGAACCATGAACCTTGTGGTTATCAGTCCAACACTTAAACAACAGTACCACCAAAGCTGTAGCTTATAATAAGGTTATAGAATCCCAGAGGGAAGGCTTCCTAAGCAGAAGCTCCAGTGGTGCATAGGTGATGTGCTGGGTTGCTAACTGCCAGGTTGGCAATTCAAAATCACTAACCCTTACAAAGTAGAAAAATGAAGCATTCTGCTCTCATAAACATTTACTCAATGGCAGTAAGATTTTTTATTTGAGAACAAAATGCTTCCCTCCTGCACAAAGGGGAAACAGTACCAAGTAGATTCATCTCCTGAAGGATGGTTTGGGCAAAATGAACTCAGGGTGGAAAATGATTAGTATTTCTACATGATAAGGTAATGCAAACACTGAACTCACATGGCTTCCAATGGAAAGGTTGGCAGTTTGAATCCCATAGAGGACAATTGGGGAAAAGGCCAGGGGATCTGCTTCTGAAATATCATCCATTAAAAAGCTGATGGTGCACAGTTCGTCTCTGACATAGCCGGGTCACCATGAGCTAGAACAGTTTACCTTTCAGTGATGTCTTAAAGAGTCCTTGGCAGTTCTTCCAGGTGCCCTTCATTTAGATCTTTTTAGAGAAAAGTCTGTTTTTCTAATCCACAAATGATTTCAATAAATAGCTTTTCTTGCCTTTAGCTGTCATTAGTGTTTGCCACTAGTGGACTCGATAAAGAATGACTCTTGTAAGCAGCAAAATATCGAATAATTAAAGTATCAAATCAGGTATTTGAATATCTATTCTAAAGCGAAATGGCAAAAGCAACGGCTAATGAAAAGAACATTTTCAAATTTATTGGAAAGGACTTATTTTAGGATTATTGACAAAAGAACTCATATTTGCTTGTCTAGGAGGCCTGGTGTCACTGTCAGGTAAGCACTAGACCCCTAACCACAAGCTCAGCAACCCACCAGTTACTCCTTTGGAGAAAGAGGAGGTGATGTGTCCTCATAAAAGTGTAGCCTCAGAAACCTTGTATTGATAAGGTCGCTATGAGTCAGAATTAAATTGATGTCAGAGGGTTTGGGTTTTATATGCTTTTCTGACATATTAGATTGCTTGCCAGTTCTGAGTTCAATGGATTACATATCTTAATTCAATATATTTAAAACCCTCATAATACATTATGTATGTAGAAAAAATTCAGGGAGTCCCTTTGTTACTTTTATATTTCATTAAAGTGTTTTATAAATCATGTTAAAGGGGGGGAAAGAATATGTAATCTTTCAGTTTGGAAACATAGGGAACTAAGTATGATTGGCTATAGGAATATATATTAAAAATGTACCTTGTAAAATTAACGATGCATTATTTCACGGGGTGTGGCTTCCTTTCTGCTATTAAAACTGCCAAGTAGGAATAAGAAAGTGGCAGAAGATGCTAGGTAGGATCCGGAGAATTGCAGGTAAGCAGGCCATCCTTTCAGACATGCCCTCCCCCACCCAACCCCTGTCACCAATAGCCTACTCCACCCCTGGCCTACACTTAAGTCTGTTTAGACTGGATAACCCAAGAAGCGACCAGGTCTTCAATAGGAATTTTAGCATAATGACCCAGAAAAACCCCCACCACAGGGGAATGCAGAAGGCCTACACTAGTCTACGAACCAAATACAAATCAAATCTACTGCCATCGATTCAATGCCGATTCACAGTGACCTTCCAGAAGAGAGAACAAACTTTTCTTGCTTTTTCTGCATTCAGCAAACTGAGTTTTCTTGCTCATGGTCAAGGTCTTAAAATCCGAGTTCATGTAAAACATCTGTACCTGTCTCACCTGACTTTATATCTTACAGGAGCAGACGTTCGCATCGTTCTCCCATGGGATGGCTGGTAGTTTTGAATGGCCACCCTTTATCAGAAGCTCAATGTGAAATCCACCAGGCCACCGGGGCTCTTTAAAAAAGCCAAGTGCAAGCTCCTCCAAGCTCAAAATCTAACTTCCTGCCATCAAGTAAATCCTGGCTCACGGCAACTCTATAGGTCTGAATAGAACTGCCTCCCCCCCCCCCCCCCCATAGGCTTCAAAGACTGCAAATCTTGACAGAAGAAGAAATTCTCTTATTGCGGTGGCAGAGCAACTGGCGAGTTCAAATTTCAGACCTTGTAGCTAGCAGACCATGCACAACACACGACACCTCCAGGATCCCTTACAGGCACCACTTCAGGTGCTGTCATATTTTCAACATGAAGCCTTTAAATGCTCTGTTTGTCATATATAGTTCCCGACATCATTGTCTTTGCATTGCTCCAGGTCAAGTCCATTCTCTAATGAGCTCATTCATTCAATGAACACATTTATTGCTTGGCTGCTGTGGACAAAGCTTCTTCGTGGACTCCATTAATACAGCGCTGAACAAAATTGACAAAGTCCCTGCTTTTACATTGGAAACTGCAATGGACCTTGGCGGGTAAATAAATAACCCAACTAAATAAATAAATAACCTAAGTAATTTCACACAATGATTAGAACTAAAACGAAAGCAAGCGAATTGTTTGAGAGGCACTCGTTGGTTTGGTGGGGAGAGATGTGCAGCTTTAGTCTGGGTGGTGGAAGGCCTCTGAAATGAGGTGATTTCATCCCATAGGAAAGTGTCAAAGCTGCGGAAACGGACTTCAATGTTGGATACAGACCTCCCAAGCTCCACATCCACTGCCAGCGAGTCAATTCTGACTCACCGTGGCCCCTATAGGACATGGTCGAACTGCCCCTGTGGGTTTTCAAGGCTGTAACACTTTATGGGAGTAGCAAGCCCGGGTCTTCCTCCCGTGGAGTGTGGCTGTTGACTTTGAATTGCTGACATTGTGCTTAGCCGTCCAACAAGTAACCACCACGTCACCACAGGCCCCCAAACCCATCCGCATTGTGCTGGTTACCATGGTACACATGTCTTAGGTGCCTATACTCAATTGAACTGTGACAATTTAGGATACCTGTACCCCAAGTTACTTTACTTGCTTCAATTAGCCTAAATTACTCAATGCAATATCTATGGGACTTTTAAACCTCCCTAAAATGCTTACAGGCAAGTGGGTTGAGTGCAGGGGTCACCTGGAAGAACTAACTCTGGGAATATCCTCTTATCTACATAGCAGTTGATGACCAAAAAAGCTAGGTCCTGCCCTATCTGGTTAGTAAGCAGAGAGATCTTTGGATGGCATAAGACTTAAAAACCTTCTTGTTCTATTTTCTTGCTCATGGTCAACAACTTGAAATGTGAGTTCATGTCAAACATCTGTCCATGACTCACCCAGGGTGTGAAGACCAAAGTAAGAAGTGTATTTTCTCTAGGTATTCAGATTTGAAACAGGATGGTATAATCAAATTTTCTCTTTTTCTCTATAATTTGGAAGTAGTGAATTGACTCTTCTGTTCCTGGGTACCAACTCACGTTGCCATTGCTGTTAGGGGCTACTGAGCGGGTACCAACTCAGAGCAGGCCCATGTACAACAGAAGGGAACAGGTGCCCAGGCCCACTACATCTTCACCATGGTTCTTCTATTGCAGCCCATTGTTGGAGCCATTGTGTTTGTAGCGACCAAATTGATCCCCAACAGTTGGTTTTTTATTGCAGCATTTGTTCCATCTCCCTCAGGGCTGGGCTCTGGAAAGGACCCAGGATGAGAGACAGTCCACCCCTTCCCTGCTTATAGAGCTCTCTCTAGGATGATCAGAGCCTGGAAAGGACTTCAAGGTATCAAGTCCTCATAGAAGAAAGAGTACACACACACACACACACAAACACACACACACACACACACGAGTAAACTGTCCTCAGGGAACTATAAATACCCTGTAAGAACTTTGGTGTCAGAACCTATAGACTCTGGAAACAGATAGATCAGTCAGGTCAGGACAGGGGACGGTGGGAGAGGAGAACCCTGAACCAGAAGAGAAAAGGGAAATGGGAAGAATGTTCTGGAAGTGAATTCCATGGGATCTTGGAAAACAATCTATTTTCGAGGAGGTCCTTGGGGTTACAAAAAGGTGAAGCATTCTGTGTGGCCACAGGATTCCGTACAGGTGGTGCACGCTAGCTGGAAAATAGGCGTGGTAATTATAATCTTATTTTGCAACTAAATTTGTTTTGTAAAAACTACCAAATGTGATGAGAAAATATATGTGGAATGCTTAATGACTTTCTGACAAAACGGTTGAAAAGACTGGAAACTCGACATGCTGTGTTTCGCTTTTCCAGCCTGGAGTAGGAAAATGAGCCAACGTGTCTGACTGAGCACACAGGCCCTTTTCTGCCTCTACGTTATGTGTGTTGTCCCTTAGGAAGCACAGTGTTCTGGAGAAGGTAGAGTGGAGGAGCAGGAAAGAGGAGGAAGGCCCTTGAGGAGCTGAATTGACACAGTGGCTGCAACATGGGCTCAAGCATAAGCGGCGCTGTGAGCAGGGACAGGAGTGGGCAGTGCTTGGTTCTGCTGTTCACAGTCGCCAGGAGTCAGTCAACTCAACAGCACCAAGGGCAGCAACAAAGACCTCATGCAAGTAGAGATGGAAACGGCCAATTTACCGAGCGCATTCTTTGCCATGACTGGCTAGTTTTCTCTTTTAGTAGCTACCCATCACCCCACAGAGACGGTTAAGTCTTATTAAATGCGCTCCTGTTGGCTCGGGGAAACGCAGGATGTAGTCCAAGAGGCCACAGAAAGAGTGAAAGGAAAATGTAATGTTGGTAGTGGAAGGAATGGAACGCGGCAACAAAAGCTGTACTGACTGGAGAGCCCAACTGGGACCCCGTATCAAGGTAGGAGAACAAAATTGAATTGCCTCTCCAGAAATCTCCGTTATGGAATACATTGCCAGGTGAACCTCTTTTTAGCCAAATCAGCATCTCTCTCTCTCTCTCTCTCTCTCTCTCTCTCTCTCTCTCTCTCTCTCTCTCTCTCTTTCTCTCTCTCTCTTTGCTTTTAGAGTAGTTGATTTAGCTCTGCAGCTACAGGGAATGGAGTTGGATTGGCAACATAACCCAAACCAAACCGGTTTGAATTGAGTACACTCTGACCCACGATGACCCCAAGTATGGCCAAGTAGACCTTTGCTCCGTAGAATGTCAAGGGCTAAGATTTTTGGTTCCTATTATTATTTTTATTACTTATAGTATGATATCAGCAGATCAACTTTCCTAGGTGTTTCAGGGAGATGCAAACCTCCAGCTTCTCCATTGGCAAAGAAGCGAGTTTGCTATTCACAACACACAGGAAAGTCACGTACCCCAAGAGAGAATTGAGCTTTTTTGTTGTTGCTTTTTCAAAAAGAGCTTCAATCTCCTTGAGTGCCACACATTTTAACTCAAGCTTTGTCGTGTACTTTGTAAACATAACAGATAAAATGACTTGGCTACCTGAATTCTTTGTTCCTTGAGAAAAAATCGTTCTCCTTTCCCCCCTTTGGCATATTGATTACTCATTAATCCAGCAAAACAAAAGATTAATTAATCTCCATGGTTCAATGAAGAATAAATTAGCACAGTTTAAAATGGGCCTGATCCAATATTACAAATTGGAGGAAATGTTCACACACTCTCTCCGTCTCTCCATTCAGTTATCCAAACCTAATCTCCGGAGGAGGACCCTGAAGGCCAGATTTCACTTGCATGGTATTCTGTATTCTGCTCCTTCTAGGACTCAGCCCCTTAAAGACACTTACTGTCTTTTCACTTCACTCTAACTACTTCAAACATAGAAGCAGCATATTACAAAAAAGGTATTGTACCTATCACTTATCTGAAACAACCTTTTCCTATGAAGAAATCATCTTGGTAGCCAATTTTCAAAAGCAAAAGTAAGAGAGTGGCCATGCACACAGAAAGGTTTACCTAATTGTCTGAGTATTTCGTCTGGCCCATGACAAGGTCTCACACATATAATACTTGGCTAGGCTGCTGCCCTGGACTTCAAAACAGGTGTAAAAAGCAGTATCTGAGCATCTTCCAGAAATAAAGGTTGCATGTTTGAAAGTAATTTTCTGTTTAAATCTGAATTTGGTGTTTTACTTTTTTGTTTTGTTTTATTTTTCTTCAGAGCTGTAAAATAAAACCTACGTCAAATTCTAAAATACCATGAAGGGTTAAGAATCTGCACTTGAAAGCGAGAGAAACAGTCAATGGATGCGCTATGCCAGCGCCCTCAGAGCCCCACTGCGCTTTGCTGTAACTCTAACAGTATAAGGGGATCGTGCTCCTGGCTTTGGCCTTAGGATTCTTGAGTGAAATTCCTACAGATGTAGCATTGAAGCGTTTTTTTTTTTAATCAACAAAAGAAAGAAAACTATGACTATTCTTGTGTTCAATATGCTTATCTTTATTTAAGGTATCTTAGGACAAAAATTCACCATTTGTCTGTCATTTTTTGCACACTTGGTGGTTTATGTGTTGTTGTTAACATGGCTGAAAGCTGTCACGTATTTCAAAGGAAACGTGCTCCAGCAGAGCTTAATAGGTTGTCTTCTTCAGAAGGACGAGCCACTGAAAACCCTACAGAGTGCATCAGTGCATTGCCCGTTACTGAAAACCCAAGGAATAGCAGCACAATATCATGAGGCCTAGTACCTAGTACCAGCAGATGAGCCCCTCAGGTCAGGACACACTCGAAATACGACGGAGGAAAATCCACCTTCTCACAGTAGGAGACCGTAATGATGCTCATGGAGCAAAGCCGCGGGACCTCCAATTGCGGATGGACGAGGACACAAATTGAGAGAAAGAAAAAAAACCAGCTAAAAACATCAATTAATATTGGATTGTGCAAAGTATGAAGTATGAATCTAGGACAATTGGGAGTTGTTAAAAATGAAATGGAACACCCAAATACCAACATTCCAGACGTTAGTGAGCTGGAGGGGACTAGAATGGGACATTTTGAATCAGCAAGTGATGTGGTTTACTGTGCTAAAAATGATGCAATCTAAAGGAATAGCAGTGCATTCTTCTTCAAAAAGGATATTTTAAGATCTAACTTGATGTATCATGCTATCTATAATAATAATATAAAATAATAATGTCTATCCATTTATAAGGAAATCCAATCAGGACAACTCTTATGCAAATGTATGCACCAACTAATGAAGCTGGTGATGGAGATATGGAAGACTTCTATCAAAGCCTTCATTCTGAGAGAGATAAAACATGCATTGATCATTTTTGGGTGATTGGAGCACAGAAGTTGGAAACAAAGAGGAAGGAACAGCCGTTGGAAAATATGGACTTGGTGATAGAAATGAAGCTGAAGATCTCTTTATAGAATTTTGCAAGACTAAGTCTTCATTATCAATACTTTTTTTCAACAGCACAAAAAGTGACTATAGATTCGGTCTTCTCATGATAGAAAACACAGAAATCAAATTTTCTATATGTTTGGGAAGAGACCATGGAGAAGCTTAATATCAGCAGCTAAGACCAGGCCAGGGACCGAGAGTACAAAAGACTATCAATTGCTCATATGGTTGAGGTTGAAGAAAATTGAAAACAGTCTAAGAGAGTCAAAATATGACTTCCAGTGTATCCCACTCTAATTTCAGGAAACAGATTGGATGCATAAAACACCAGTGACAGGAGACCTGCTCAGCTCTGGGAGAACAAGAACATCATCTCCAAAAAAAAGCAGAAAGTCATTAAAAACACACCAAGTAAAGGTGAAAGTGGATATCAGAAGAGATTCTGAAACTTGCTCTTAATCATAGAGTTGCTAAGGCAAATGGAAGAAATGATGAAGTCAAGTTGTTGAACAGGAAATTTCAAAGGACAGCTCAAGAAGACAAAGTAAAATATACCAAAATGTGCCGTTAGAAAACCAAAAAAAGGAAGAACATGGTCACCTATCTCAAATGGAAAGGAATAAAGAAAAAATACCAAGACTTGAGTTGCAATATTGAAATATTCTATGTGCAAAATATTGAATGCTATTTGCAGGAAACATCAAAAGAAGATGGAAATAACACACAGTCACCATGCCATAAAGAAATCATGGATGGTCCATCATTTAAAGAGACAGGAACCGAAGGAAAAACCTTGCGCTCTATACTGGAAGCTTTTGCCAGAAAGCTGGATGGAGCTCCAATCGAAATGTGTCAACAAGCTGATGACGCACTGGAAGCAATTACTTGTCTATGCCAGGAAATTTGGGTAACAGCTAATTGGCCAATTGACTGGAAAGGATCCATATTTGTGCCCATTCCAAAAACAGGCCACCCTAAAGAATGCTCAAACTATAGAACAATGTATCATTGACATCACATGTAAGTAAAATTTTACTGAGGATTATTTAGCAACAGTTGGCATAGTACATTGCCAGGAAGCTGCCAGAGATTCAGGCTGGATTCAGAAGAGGATGTGGAACAAGGGATCTATATCATTGCTGATGTCAAATGGATCTGCATTAAAAGTAGAGAATACCATAAAGATGCGTACTTATGCTTCATTGGCTATGCCAAGGCATGTGACTGTGGTTCATAACACAATATAGCCTTGAGAGAGTGGGAATTCTAGAATACTTCATTGTGCTCCAGGGAAAACTGTACATTGATCAAGAGGTAGTTGTGTGAACGGAACGAGGAAATACCGGATGGTTTCAAACTAGGAAAGGTGTGGACTGGAATATTATATTCTCATCATCCGGATTAAGTTTGCACGCTGAGCACACAATCTGAGAAACTGTGTTATATGAAGAAGGAAGCATGGGGATTAGAGTAAGGCTCATTAATAACCTGCAGTGCCTAGTTGACGCCGCCTTCACTGCTGAAAGGGAAGAGGACTGGAAGGACTCACTGAGGAAGATCTGGATCTCTGCCTTCAGTATGAATTATAAGTTAATAAAAGAAACCCAAAACCCTCACAACTCGACCGATCAGTAATATCACGATAAAGAGAGAAACATTTAAAGTTATCATGGACTTTGTCTTGCTTGGATCCACAGTCAATGCGCAAGGAAACAGCATGTTTAAATGACACGCTTCAGCTGGTGAATCTGCTCTATGGGACCTCCTTAAAGGGGTGAAAGGCACGGATGTTACTTTGAGGACTAACAGGTGAGTGACCCAAGCCATATTTTCAATTGCTTCACAGGCATGTTAAAGTTGGCCACTGAATAAGGAGGCTGAAGAAACATCAATGCATTTAAACTCGGGTGTTGGCAAATAACGTTGAAAATACCACACGGAAGAAGCACACCAGCTTGTGTGATCCAAAGATGATATCTACAATATTCGGGTATGGTAAAGAGATAAACGCCAGAGCTAACGTTATGAATATCCAATTTGTAGAAGTCTATGGATGAGAGTGGGAGCCGGAAACCCATCTGCAGAGTATCTTGTCAGACGGAGTCCCTGGCAGATCCATTCTAACCCAAGGCCAGTTTCAAAGACACTGATACATGGGCAATTGACACCCCACCCCACCCCCAGAGACACGAACTGAATTTGTACTGGGGGCAAGTATCGCTTACTTGGTCCATGACAGCAACTTCCTCCCTGCCCTTTTGAATGTTAATGGATTATTTTCCTTCTGAAGCATTATTTGTCTTTACACTGTTACGATTTTAGCACGACCACCTTAGTATGATTTTTTAAAATTGTTCTTCCGTTGAGTTTCCCAGCTGAGAAGCACAGAAGTGGATACATAATGAGAACAACTAGGTTACAGGGAATGCAGGATGGGCGATGGGAGGAAAAGGATATTTGGGAATAAATAATTAAGGTAGTAATAGGTAGGGAGACCAGAGCAGACTGGGATTGCGGGACTCATGTTGAACACCGTGCATCCATTGAGGGGTGGGGCCAGGGGGTGCTCCGAGATTGATGTGGTGGTGACCGTACCTTGATATGATTGAACTATTGAATTATATGAGATCAAAATTATGTGTCAGTAAAATTCTGTAGGGGGATATTAAAACAAACAAACAAAACACATGATCAAGAGAGTAAAAGGAGAAGTTACACAAAGGGATTAAAAAATTGGCAATGATATATCTGACAAGGGTGGAATATATAAAATATACTAAAAACCTCAACAATTAAAAAAAATGGAAAATACCATAGGCTGCCAAAAGAACACACAGACCCAACTTGGAAGAAGTGCAACCAGAATGTTCCTTAGAGGTAGGACTGGTGAGACCTCATCTCATGGACTTCAGACCTGTCATCAGGACAGACCAGCCCCTAGAGAAGGTCATCATGCTTGGTCAAGTGGAGGAGCAGTGAAACAGAGGAAGGCCATCGATGAGATCGTTTGACACGGTGGCTGTAACAGAGGACCCAAACGTGAGTAATTGCGAGGAGGATGCAGGACCAGGACTGCTTGGTTCTATTGCACATACAATTGCTGAGTCAGAGTCCACTGCACAGTACCTAACAACAAGCACCCATTGCTATCAAATTGATTCTGAATCATGATCTTACATAGGATTTCCAAGATTATACAGTTTTATGGGAGCATGTGACCTCGTCTTTCTTCCACACAGTAGAGGGTGAGTTTTAACTTCGGATCTTGCAACGAGCAGTCCAATGTTTACCTGAGACATCACCAGGGACTCTTAGATTAATCCCTCACTCCCCTGGAGACCAAGCTCCTCACCTAAAGAATGAGGGGTTTATATCACATACACTTTAAAGTCATTTCCAACTAAAGTATGATGTACTAATTCGGCTGACCACTCCTGGTGACACAATTAAAATGGTGACTTTCTATCCTATGTTTACAAACCAAGTACTTTTGGCAAGGTGACGCTTTGGAGATGCCAGTCGGACAATGGAACCTGAGGGAGGCAAGCAGAAATACTGCTGTTTGGGGAAAAGTCTCTTATGGCTCTACACAGACGAAGCATCAACTATGGCAGGCCATTCCCATGGTCACAGAGACCAAAGCTGATAGTCTCTAAGAAGAATTCCTTTTGAGGGAGAAGAATGCTTTATTACGAGGTATGGACACACTTGGGGTCCGAATCTGTATTAAGTGGGGAGCAGGAAAGATTTGTATATGGCCTCAATTTCCACATCTGTAAAAATGGAGACTGGAAACCCACCATATCTCTCTCTCCCTCTTGTTAGGCCTTTGTAAAGATTAAGGGAAATAATGGTTAAAAAAACATTTAGCAGAAAATCTCTTATTATGTTTAGCCATCTTTTATAAATCTCTAGCCTTCAGACAGACAGGAATCTGCTTCTTTGCTCAACTAAACCCTATCTCTTGGAAGCACTGAATCAATCCAACAGCCAGTCAAAAACATTTCACAATAGGTAACAATTTACTCCCTTAAAGTCAAGTGTTTTATGAAAGCACGCAAAACAAAGGTAATACATGTCTCTGGCTGCTCTGAGCTGAGCATTCTTGTGAATGTGATTATAGTCATGCTCCATAAATCTGAAAGCCATTTTCAAACTCACTTGGTAGAGTTTATGCAAGTATAAGCACTGTGCATTAAGCTACATGATTTAGGACCCAACTGACTTAGACATGCAGCAGCATTGCAGTTGAGAGAACCCTCTGTGACTTGAAAAACACCAAAAACGACTCCAGTGATGATAAGGCCAATCAAGGTGTCTCAGACCAATTCGACAAAGATTCAGAACAAAGAGGGAGACCCGTCTTGCTAGGACATCTCCTTGTACGCAGGCCATGCTTCCAAGAGATGCATAAATATTTCACTCACTATTTTGTACTACGTCCCTCCCTTGATTTATATGCCCAATCTATTTCTTTTCAAAGTAGATCAATCGCTTCTTTCAATGGCATCTCCTCAGCCCACCTGACCCCCTTACTTGATGGGTCTAGGGGGATTGAAACCCCAAGTGGAATCCTGTCTGTTCTGCCTAGCATCACAGGCCCCTAAAACATGAACTCATTTTCATTTCGCCCAGTGTGCGTACCTTCCCTCTGGAGAGTTGTTTTTCGGGATGTGTTCTGCGTTGTGCTTTCTTTCATGTGTGATATTTGAGACATACGAGAGGAGCTTCCAAAAAAGCCTCCTGGGGTGGGTAAGAGACACTGTGCCAGCTGTTTTCTTTTGGCAATCAGATGAGTGAAGGGAGAAATGACAAAGTGTCGCAGAGGAAGGACCAAAGAGGTGAGAGCAGGTGTCAAGATGCCAGGAGCAGCTGGCGAGGGGCTGGGGGAGGGTCCATACACCTGGTGACTCAGTTCCTGCACCATTTGCAGTTTAGCCAGTCAATTGCTTCAGGGCTATAGACTTGGCAGCATCAACCTGGCTTCCTCCATTTTGTTTTTTGAAAATAAAAGCAAACAAGTTCCTGAGTTCAAGTGCGTATTGTGTGCTTTAGCACAATGATTAGTTGATAATATACCCTCTCTAGGGGTAATCATACTTAATATTGGATACCTGTGGGCCAGAATACTACAAGATGGCTTCCAATCTAGGGAATACAAGATGAAAATTGTATTATGTAGTTGCATTTTTAAGCAGTATGAAAATATACTTTTCCCTTAATATTATGATACCTTTGCGGGTATAATTTTAAAACACAGGGTTTAGTTGCTTTAAAACTTGGGGGAGAACATACTAAATACATGATTTTGGCGATGATTTTCAGCCTGTTTGGCTTTCTCAAATGTTTTTGGCCTTCTAGATATATGAATAAGTACAACTGGCAGTGCTGAGGAACAAACACTTAAGAATAAATTTAGATTTTTCTCCTACCATCAATGGTTCCCGTACAGGAAGTCCCTGGTCAGTCGCCCCCATAGCCATGTCTTGCTACTCCCAACCCCCCATTAGAGAGGGAGATTCATTATGGGACCTGCGCTTCCTGTCTGTTCATGGCTGCTTAGGTTGAATAGTATCGGGTGAACACAGCTCTCCGGTGATCCTGCGTCCGCACAGAACATCCCTGGATGAACCCTTTGCAGAGGTCACCTGCAGCTCACTTACCCAAGGTTAGTCCATCTTTTCACTCCTGCTTCCCTGAGCATTGATTGTGGATCCAAACAAGATGAAATCTCTTGACAACTGCAATTTTTCTTGGTTTATCATGAAATTCTTGTTCTTCCTCAGCAAATGCCTCAAGTCCTCCACATGTTCGCAAGCAAGGTTGTGTCATCTGTATATCTCAAGATTGTTAATCAGCCTTCATCCAATCCTTATGCCTCGTCTTCAAATAATTCAGTTTCTCTGTGTGGCAATTACATAATCTCCTGTCAACTTGAGTGAAGGAAAGGAGTCTAGCCTGTCAGTTGGGTCACAGCCAATGAGGCCTCTGTGTGGGCATGGGCTTTTCCTGAGGATTCTGGAGACCTAAACCAGCACTGACATGTGGAAACCCAAGCCAGGGCTGAGATGCCTCTTTCACCACTGGATCTACTAGACTTAACACCCACTGGCCTGTGGTCTTCCTGAATTCAGCACCTTTGTGTGGGTGTGTGAGTCTAAAGAAGAATTTCGGGACCGATATCTGACATATGGGCTAATATCAGACTTATAGACTTGATCTGGACAAGGCTGGGATATATCATTACTCTTTGACATAAAGTTCTCTCTTACACATATAACTGTCAATGAATTGGTTTCTCTACTCTACTCAGACTAACACGTAGATCATTTGCTGAGCATACAAATTTAATTGGAAAGGTGAGCGCATATGACCCTGAAGCACACCTTTCCTGATTTTAAACCATGCAGTATGTCCTTGTTCTCTTTGCACAACTGCTTATGGATGCATGTCCAGGTTCCCTTAAGCACAATGAAGTGTTCTGTGGTTTCAGCTACTACTGACTTAGTGTGGGCTCCAGTAACAGTTTTTTTCCCCCATTTTATTCTCCAGCCTGCCTGGATTACTGCTTCAGGATAAGTTTTAGAGCTCTTAAGCAGGTCCTTTTTTGACCTTTAGGAGTGTTTTCCGGTTGAGTCTGATGGGTGCCACACTCTGGCCCCAAAGTCTATTTTTGGTATTCCCCAGGGACTTCCTTGCTTTGCTCCCATTGCTGTTCTGTTGCCTGCCCTCAGTGTTTTGGGGTCAGATCAGGCACAATTCCTGCACTATCTCTCAACAAACAGACCTGGAACTATATATAGGCTTTTCTTTTGTTGTTGTTATTTTGCTTTGATTTCTTTGGTTGTTTTGTTTGGCTTTGTCTTATTTTCATGTTTTTTTGTCTCTGCATGCCTATCTAGAAAAGATAGGCAGGATAAACAATTCAGAGGAGAAAACAATGGACTGACGGTTCCCGGGGTACATGGGAGAAAGGAAGGAGATGTCAACCAACCCAGGGAAAAGGGAACAAGTGATCTAAAATTGATGATGAGACTGGCATAGGATGTTGATGGGACTTAATCAAGGGCAATGTAACACAGAGGAATTACTAAAACAAAAATGAAGGCTAAACATGATAGTGGGACAAGCGGAAAGTAAAAAAAAAATAGAGGAAAGAACTAGGAGGCCAAGGACACTTATAGAGGACTAAACACAGGTGTGTACATATGTAAATATGTTTATATATAATGATAGGGGTCTATATCTATGTACATATATTTATATGTTAAGTATTAAGGTAGCAGACAGACATTGGACTTCTACTCAAGTACTCCCTTAATGCAAGAACACTTTGTTCTAATAACCTAGCATTCTGTGATGCTCACCTTCCTGACAAGATCATGGAAGACAAAGTGGGTGCATAAGCAAATGTGGTAAAGAAAGCTGATGGTGCCTGGCTATCAAAAGATCTAGCATCTGGGGTCTTAAAGCCTTGAAGATAAACAAGTGGTCATCTAGCTGAAATGCAACAAACCCCTTTTTGGAAGAACCACACAAACTTGTGTGATCATGAGTTGTTGATGGGATCGGGTATTAAGCATCAAAGATCCAGAACAAAAAATCTTATCAATGTGAAAGAGGCGAAGTGTGGAGTGGAGACCCAAAGCCCATCTGTAGACAATTGTACATCTCCTTACAGAAGGGTCACAAGGAATAGATGAGGCAATCAGAGTACAATATAGCACTGATGAAAAAACAACTTTCCTCTAGTTCTTTAATGTCCTCCCCCCCCAACTATAATGACCTCAATTCTACCTTATAAATTCACCTAGACCAGAGCATGTACACTGTTACAGATAAGAGATCATAACACAGAGAATCCAGGAGAGATAACCCTTCAGGACCAATAATAAGAGTAGAGATACCCCGAGCTTGAAGGGGAAGTTGGGGAAGAAAGGGGGAATTGGTCACAGTGATCTACATATAACCCCTTCCTAGGGAGATAGGCAACAGAAAAGTGGGTGAAGGGATACAGGGGTTAGTGTAAGACATGGGGTAAAAAATTATAAATTATCAAAGGTCCATGAGGGAGGGAAGGTCGGGGAGGGGGAAAATGAGGAGCTGATATCAAGGGTTCAAGTAGAAAGAAAATATTTTGAAAATGATGAGGGCAACATACATACAAATGTGCTTGACACAATGGCTGGCTGGCTGGCTGGCTGGCTGGATGGATGGATGGATGGATGGATGGATGGACGGTGATAAGAGTTGTAAAATCCCCAATAAAACTATTTTTTTTAATATTGAAGAGCAAAACCCGTTGTTTTCCTCTCATATTTTGCCAAAAAAGGAGGCAGAATTAGATACTCCTAAGTCTTTCTCTTTCTTTTCAACTATAATACATTCTGGAAAATAATAAGCAATCCATGATAAAAAGAAATACAATACACTGTTTAAAGGTTCAATATAAGTTAAAATACATTATTTAATAAGTTCAAGTGCCCCTCCCCACTTAAAAAAATTTCTAGAGCCCCTTCTGTTTGATTCTATCCTATAATATTTAAACTTCCTGGAAGCCATTCTTGAAAGCTAGTTGTTATTGTTAAGCACATTTAAGTTAAGCACATTTAATGGATTACTATACTTAAATCCAGATATTGACTGATTGACTGGTGAAATGGTCTATTGAAAATTGGTCCGAACAATTGAGTGCAATGGAAAAATTGGCAGCAATAGTAGGTGCACATTCTTTTCAATTACTATAACTGAACCATAAGCCAGTTACAGCTCAGGAGATCTGTGTCTGCTGAGTATTCTACATAAAAGTCTTAGGACAAAAGAAAATTGAATAAGACATGGTTCCTATCCTTAAGTGGCTTATAATCTATTTAGCCCTTAACTTTTTGATCTGAAAATAATAGCAGAGAGTATTTCAACAAAGTTACATTCAGCAATTTATGCAGGGACATCCAAATGGACTCAAAATTCCCTCAGTTTGTCAGGCAATGCAATTTCTTCATCATTCTCAACTTTCTTAGGAACTATGCCTACTAAAAATATTTTTTAAGGCAAGTAGACAATGTAGAAGACTTAAGAGAAAGAAACAGGACAAGTAAATATTTTCTTAGTGCAATCGTGTCTTTCTGTTTGTTTGGTTTCAGTCGCTGCCTAACAAGTCAGGAATATTACACCTCATGATTAATGCAGTCACAACGCCAGCTGTGGAGAATAAGAAAATGACCCTGCCATTTGAAATGTTCCTGACCTTCCCAGTTTAGGAACTTTGTTCTGCTTTTTGGTTCTTTGATTTTGGTTATTTTGACTCTTTATCTTCCTCAAAGCACTAAGATCAGGTAATAGAAAAACATTTATACAATATTTATACAATATTTAATACTGAATACAGTTTTCTCTCAAGGATCCCCAACTCTTAAAAATTGGCTCTTTTGTTATCATAATACAATCATGTGATGAGTACGAGACCAGGGGTTTTGCTACTCAAGAATAATGAAACTTAGAATTACAATCTATTTGAATAAAACTTTCCAGAGTGACATAATAGAATAGCAGAGTGGGAGCAGAAGAGAGACAGACAAGAAGACAGATATCCTTGTATTTCCCTTCATTTTGGTCCTTAAACTACTATGATTCCGTTCCTCCTAACATCTTGGAAACTCACAGAGACAGTTGTACCCTGTTCTATACGGTAAATCACCATTGACTCAGCACAGTTCTGTGGGTTAACCATTGGTTGCTTGTTAACCAGGTCAGGGGTTCAAGCCCACCAGCTGCTCCTCAGGAAAAAATGAAGCTGTTGGTTCCATATTTATGTGTGGGAGACTCTATACAGGGTCACTAGGAGCTGGAATTGACATGGTAACAGTGGATTTGGCTTTTAGACACTTGACAGATTCTCAATATTTGATAGGACTCTCTCGATTAGGTGGATTCAACTAACCCTTTCCAGCTGGAAAGTATCAGAATTCCATTATTTTGAACTGACAGAATGGGTTTCCTACTCACCCTGTGTACCAGGTTTTGGGTATATTGTGTCTTTATGAGCTAGGACGATTCGAGATTATCTCACATGGTTTTGTAATTTGCAAAATGATAACTGTTTTCTTCATTTGTCTGTGTATATATTTTAACTAGATACACATGTTGGGCTATGATCCACGTGGTCAGCAGACTGAAACCACCAGCAGCTCCTAGGAAGGAAGCAGCTTTCCATTCCTGTACACAGATACAGTCTCAGAAACCCACAGGGGGTCACTATTAGTCACCATTGACTTCAGGGCAGTGAACTTGATTTTTTGGTTTTATATACATATATGTGTACATATGTGAATATATTATGGGGGAAATAGTAAAACCCTAATATTTCATGTCCTTCAATAAAATTACTTTGGATATAATGCTATTGATGATTGGCTCTTTAACTCTAAAACTCCTAGCCAGGGGACTGAGGTAGTTCACCGCAATTATCTCATTATATTCACTATAACACGAAGAAATATTTTATGCGCCTTAAATTTGGGTCCCCATTAATAGTACTGTGGTGAAATTTTAGTAATATATCTGAATCTGAGTGTGTGTGTGTGTGTATATTTACCTCAGCAATTATAAAACCAGAGACAGTGACTTCCTTTCTGGTTGTAGTTCAAACTACGGGTCTCTGTCAGTGTGAAGAGATGGCAAATGCCAGGGGAGGGTCAGCAGATAGGCTGCTGTTTCAAAGATTCCAGTGGACTTGCTGGATACCTCGGGATCCTTCTATGGCAGAAGCACTTCCTGATCAATGAGTTTGCACCTGCAGGACACTGGCCAGACAGCACAAAAGGAGCTGTCATTAAATAATCCGTGAAGAAGGCATGGATTGGGAGGATGCATTTTTAACACCTAACTTAAAAACCCCACAAATACAATACGAATGGGCTTCCGACAGCAGTGCCACAGCCTAGTTTCCTTCTCAGCATTTTCACTGACAGGATTTCTTGCCTCGCCCCTATGGAACAAGAAAGAACAAAAGTAGATTCCCCAAAGGAGGAATCACTCTTGTTTCTTTATGTAGGTCACCTCTGATGTGCTCTTGGTTGCATTTCCGCTGCTAAATTCCCCATGTCAAGCTTTCAGTTCTGATGGCTCTGCACAGAAAGTCGACTGCTTTCAAAAAGAATCATTGTCTAAATTTCCTGTTTGAATGTTGAAGGATACTGTATGTTCTACTTCTGCACACTAGACGACTGGCTGTTAGTCGTCTCATACAAAGGAAAAAGATTGTTTTACTTTGAGGTGATGCTGTGTATGCACAATGCACACTTTAATAAGAGAACAACAACAAGCGATCATCTCTGGAAGAAAGGGTTTAATTGAGAGAGAGAGAGAGAGAGAGAGAGAGAGAGAGAGAGAGAGAGAGAGAGAGAGAGAGAGAGAGAGAGAGAGAAAGAGAGAGAGAAAGAGAGAGAGAGAGACAGAGACAGAGAGAGACACCCTGGGCGGTGCATATGGTTAATGTGTTCACTGGCTGACTGAAAGGTTAGAGAGTCGAATGGACTCAGAGGCACCTCTGAAGAAAGGCCTGGTGATCTACTTTTGAGAAAAACACAACCATTTCAAACCCCATGGAGCACATTACTACTGCAGCACACCCCCCTTTAACCATCCATCCTCCTCCACTGCACTGTCAGGTGCTTCCAGAAGGAACTCTTGCCCACTCAGGCCTGTCTAATCCCCTCCCCTTGTCTCACTGATTACCAAATAGAGTGCGGGCATCTAAACAGGTGATTCAAAATCTTTGATATGCTGACATCCATTTTGTCACTGCACCTCACTCATATATTTGATCATTTAAACATTCAGCTGGAGAACAAAGATTCCCCACTAGAATGGAAGCGCCACGAGGGTCTGCATTTATTAATTTTGTTCACTAATGTTTACCTAGTACTGCTAAGAGCAGATGGCTTTAACTAAATGCCTAACAAATACTTTTAGAATGAATGAACTCAACAAGACATAGCGAGGCCATTGTATGTGTCACATAGAGAGACATACATGGCACTGGACATCCATTGACTGAAACATTATATTAAGGAACCTGCCAGGTAAACTAACATTTATAATGAATTCAGTATTTATCTATGAATCTGAGTATCTTCTGTAGTAGATTATTAGCATCTGGGAAGCAAAATCAAAGTTCAACATCCCTGTATTCTTTGCTCAAATTAAGGGTTTACTAAATGTTCATCATATCAATGTACGTGGTAAATAATAAGTGCAAAATACCGCATGCTTGTGGTAAGAAGAATAACAATCCACCCCAAATGCCCAGATCCTAATGCCAAGAACCTGTTAAGGAGCCCTGGGAGCACTGTTATTTAAGTGTTGGACAGCTAACTACAAGATTGGTGGTTCAAGCCTAACAGGGTCTCTGAGAAAGAAAGATAAAACTGTCTGCTTCTGTAAAGATTTGCAGTCTCAGAAGGCCTAAGGAACAGTTATACTCTATCCTGTGTTGGGTCGCTTTGGGTAGAAATTAAGTCTATGGTATGGCTAGATGAATATGTTATTTCATATAGCAAAAGGAACTTGCAAAAATGATCAAAATTAAGGTCCTTGTGATGGCAAGGCTATCCTGTGTCAAGATGGGCCACTTGGGCCAAGCTAACCATAGAAGTCCTTAAAAATGCAGAGAAGATGAAACTCAAATTGAGTACAGTGTCTCATTACAATAGATTGATAATTATCCATTAAGCAAGGTAAAGAGGGCAAGGTAAAAACTACGTGTGGTATCTTTCTAATATGTTGCGGACAACTACACATTGTTTTTACCTTCATGTCAAAGAATCTGCTTCTAGCTATGGCTGGCATCTGGCTCTTTGCCAACCTGGTAGCACCTTCCTACATCATTAAAATCGGTTTTCAAATTTGAAATCCCTGAAAGAGATCTAATATTTAGTAAGCAAGGTAAATGCATGCTTACTTGAGTTATGTACTAATCTGTAGTGAAAAATGTCACGTAAATTGTGAGAAACATATGACAAATGGTCACTAAACACTAGTAAATACGTGTAAGTAAGCTAACTTAATTGCTAACTGGGCAATTGGCCCCTGAATGAATTGGAGACATATGCTTTAAGAAAGATTCTATTTACCGTTGCTTGCTTGGAAGCTAGAAGAAGTCTGGGGGAGTAGCGGTTAGAGTTACTGCAAAGTCAGCAATTTGAACGATGGGGCTTTCTACTCCTGTCAAGAGTTACAGTCTCACTAACTCATCGAGGCAGCTCTACCCTATCCTGGAGAACCACTGGGTCAACATTGACCTGCTCACAGTCACTTTGGTTTGGGTTGCTTTGAAGCTACGTGGTAGTTATATAATCTGGTGTTAATTTGGAACTTGAGAGGATTAAGAGGGAAGGGGTGGCTTCTAGTGTGTCAATAGGGTCATAGCCAATGAGGCCTCTGTGTGGCCATTACCTTCTCCTGAGGATTCTGAGAACTCCTATTTTTTCCCTCCTTGGAATAAGGAGACACTCTCTCTCTCTGCTCACTCCCTTGGAGACTCTCTGTTGACAAGGCTGACACCCTGGGAGACATCCCTGAGGAGAAGCCACAGGACCCTGAGCTATAGGAACCACATGGAGACCCTTGCCTATGCTGAGATGCTTATAATGCTACTGGATCCACAAGACTTCTCACCCACTGGCCTGTGATCATCCAACATTCGGCATCACTATATGAGTGATGAGTCTGAAGAGGACTTTTATAGATTAGTATCGGACATATGGGTTAATATCAGACTTATGGACTTGATTTGGACTGGGCTGGGATGTTTTCTCAGTATTCACCTGATCTTGTATAGAAAGCTCTTTCTTATACACATATGAGTGTTTATGAATTTGTTCCGCTAGTCTACCCAGACTGACACAAGTCAAAAAGAAGAGGACCACCATGAGAAAGAAAGGACCCCACACAGGAAGCCCACAGAAGTTAACAATGGCTCACAACTGACCACTGAAAACCCAGGACTCAGTCCTACACACTTGAGAAACAAAAGTCTGCCATTTAGATAAAACTAAATTCCACAATTCAAAATGAGTAGAAACTGAAGAAAGAATGCAGCTGGCTAAGACTTTGACTTTGCCTTGGTGAGAACCATACTAAATTTCTCACCTATAGAACTGAAGTCGAATGCATTTGTATTGTTTAAGTCACTAATCAGTGGTAATTAGATACAGAATAAATAAATATTATTATCATAGTAGGTGTATTATTGGGAGCCTCGTCAAAATAAATGTCTGCCATGAGTTACCATGACCAAAAGGAAAATTTGTTACCTTGGAATTTCCAAAAAATGCAAAGCCTTTATTTTTCAACCAAGGATATGAAAAAATAGAAGCTTAGTTCCATTCTAAAAAATTTTTATCCCTAATAAAATGTAAAAAAAGAAAATGATTAGGGCAAAAAATTTTTAGTAGTGAAAGCATATATAAAAACCTTCAAAATAATATGTGATTGGATAATTTGTTTTAGCGCATTGCTCAAGTTGCAACTTGTAGCTTTGTAAATGTGTATTTTTTAAAAAGATCTTTCTATTGGGGGCTCTTACAGCTCTTATAACAATCCATACATCAATTGTATCAAGCATATTTGTTCATATGTTGTCATCATCATTTTCTATACATTTACTTTCTATTTGAGCCATTGATATCAGCTCCTCTTTTTTCCCTCTTTCCCTTGCCCTCCCACCCTGGTGTACCCTTGATAAATTATAAATTATTATTATATCAATATCTTACATGAACCTGTCTCCTTTCCTCCTCTCCCCCTCTACCTCCCAACCTTCATCCCTCCTGATATGACTACTTACTCAATGCCCACATCCATGCAGACAGGAGCTCTAGTGGAGTCATGGTTGTGCACTGGGCTGCTACTTTAACCTCAGCAGTTCTAAACCACTAGCCACTCCAGAAGAGACAGACAGGGCTTTCTACTCCCATAAAGTCTCAGAAACTCACAGGAGCAGTTATACCGTGTCTTATAGGGTCACTATGAGTTGGCATTGACTCCACGGCAGTGAGTTCCCCTAACAGACTAAGTTTGACCATCAGGGAGACTTCTGAATCAGAGGGAGCAGGAAGAAAGGACAAGAAATTATGGTGCATGATGAGCACTTGGGGAGTAATTGAAACAGGATATGTCCATAGCCATGGAAGAACAAGTTGGCCCACAGGGCCTATTCCAACTTCGGAGATCATCCAGTGCCTAACAAACAAGGTGTTGCTAAAACCCAGTCTACACTCTGCTCACAAAGTCACGTGCTTGGTCATAGGTTAGCGACCTATAAAGGAGGAGCAACATATTATGTCTGAATAGATTATGCTCAGCACAACTTCAAGAGGTGCTATTTATATGGAACCCTGTGAGCACGGCATGCATGTAGTTGTACAATGCAGTAGACGTACATATCTTTTTCAAAATTGTATACCAACACATGCTCTAGTTAGGTTAAGCAAAATGTAGTGCTTTCTAATCCTCACAGCCGGTTATACATACTAACAGTGTCCTGACTCACCTACCACTGGGCATGTAAATTGACTGTATCTGTTACTTCTATCACAAGGTAGCTTATGCTAGCCCTAGACAATGAAAGCTAAAATCAGGAATTGCCAAGAGTTTAAAGGAAAGTGGGCATTGCGTTCCCCCTCTCATCAAACCCTGTGAATGTATGTCTCTGCATGAATGGAAGTTGAGGAGAATCCCGGTGATTTCATCTAGTCTTCAGATTTGAATCGACTCGATCACAGTGAGAGCATCATTTTCAAGCAGAAGCCAAGAGAGTGAGAAATGGACCCGAGGCAACTCCATTTCTCTAATTGTGAATCCCCTCTGCTTTGAGTCTCTTACCAATGCTTTCAGTTGGTGGTATTTTATATTTGCCCAGAGTCTCTCTCCCTACATATAATAAATATTGGTCTATTAATAGATACTGAATTCACCACATCTGGGGCAAATATTGCCCAATTTTGTGCTAATTCATTGCCATGAATAACTGGGTCCCTTTTAGCTGGTTTATGAATATCAATAGCAATGACCAGAAGATAACGAAGCCAAACAAACTCCAATTAATTTGGGCTCCCACACTTGTGCTGAGCCTTTCCACCAAGGGAACCATATCAAACCCCCAGCAAAAGGCCTTTGTTTTCCATAGCGCAAAACACCGAATGCTTCCTGTATGCCTGCGCAGTGAGTTAAAATGCTCAAAGTCCCTTAAATCGAAGCATGCATAACTTCAACTTGTACCCACCCCTTTGATGAGTATACGTAATCTACCTGTTGTTTTAGGCTGTGACACAAATCCTTAGCTATCGCACCTGTCTAATCCCTGGAAGCCAGAGACTGTGTAAGGGAGGATGACTTGAGGAATAGACCCCTAGCAACTTGCCCAGCTTTGCAATAAAGACATTTCCTTTCTGTAAATTATCAGTGTCTAGCGATTGCTCTTCTTTATGTACTGGGAAGGGAATCTTTTTGGTTCCTAAACAATAATGTGCCATATTGGAAGGTGTCCTGGTGGCAATATGGGTTAAGTATTGGATTGGTAGCCACAAGGACAATAGCTCAAATCTTCGAGACTCCTTCGGAGAAAGATGAGGCTGTCTGCTCCTGTAAAGACTGATAACCTTAGAAACCCATTTAGGATCTCTGTGAGTTTACTTGATGGCAGTGAGTGGGTGTCACACTGGAAACACAATTTGTCTTTAGCTGTACTTTCATCAAATGTGTTCAGGTGTAACTGGTTTGCCCCAAACTATTGATCATGCATAGCGTGTGAGTGTATCTTTCGAGTTCTTGGCTATTCCACATATAAGCTTTGGCCTGGCATAGCATTCACTTTAGCATTTGTAGTGAATGAAAGCATTCTGGCTTGGACAGTAACAAATATAGTCACTCATTAGATATAAGGCTTCTTCGCAAGAACATTGTGTCTTTCGGAAAACGTAAATAATAAGGGCTCATGTGAAGGTAAGAAAAGTTTGCTTCCAAGCCTTTTTCCCAAGAAGAGCATTATATGCGTGAAGACACCCTGGGGACAGTAACCTATTTCTATGTTAATTATGATAATACTCTGCCAAAGCACTCTTTTGTTGAAATTTAATCCCATTTTCTCTCATCTTGTACTTTATATAAATTGATAGTGTGCTCCTTTCTTCCTTAAAATTACCCTTTATGTATTTGAAGAGAATTCGGAAATCACCTCTGAGCCTTATCTTCCAGCCTGAGTCACCCCAATTCCTCTGTCTCCAGTCCTCAGTACTCCTTTACTAAACTTTAATCATTCGATTTGCCTTCCTCCACTCTGAATAGCATTCCAAATCACTTTGGGAAAATACAAGTACAAACCTATGACCCAGCAACTCCACTCATATGTACATAACCAAAATAAATAGTGCCTACGTTTTTACAACTACATATGATAAGAATGACCATTGTAACTTTAATCTGTGTCTACAACCCAAAGCTATATCAACAAATGGAAGGATAGTCAGACAATGGACAAATAATAACAACAAAAATAATGCTAAATGGCAGAATACGTATACAGGTTTAGTCAAAGTTGCCAGACCGTAAAGAATCTCTTTATGATTCTATTTATATCAAGCTTAAGATCTGAGAAAACGTATCTATGGTGATAGAAGTTAAAATATTGGTTAATTCCAAGTGTATGTCTTTGTGGAGGTTGGAGCAGGGCTGATATTGATTGAAAAAGCAAAAGAAAACTTCCTTAGGTACAGAAATAATTCCATATTTTTATGTTAGGACTGGTAGCATGAAATTATTTATTTATGAATTCTGTATCTCACCAAATGAAATACAAGTACATATGTAAGTGTGCAGGATACAGAAATCCTAAGTGGTTATGTGTGAATCTGTGAATATCTACACACATACATTCACAATGGTACGTGTATGCAGATATCAAAGCCAGCAATGACCTTGCAAAGAAATCCCGTAGTGATATGTTTCCAAATGTAACTGTACAAGCTTTACATCTTTTTGGCTGCTCTTTGTACAGTATGACACACTGACTAATGGAATAGACAAAGAAAACAACCTCAAGGAAGTCTTGTGATTATAGGGACTTTGTATAGCACATAAAAAATATAAACATTAGCAAGACAACCCCGGGTGGGAAAATCCATCTCATGGGAGAATGCTGTCCATTGATACTTCAAATCATGTTTGTAAAGGACCAAGATTAACCACCATAACTCAATCATAGAATGTGTCAACTTGAGGGAGTACAATTTTACTGGGTCTCTGACCAAAAATGTTAGGTTGTAGGAGTCCTATAACCATAGAAAACCAGACTCTGAGGTAGGAGAGACATGAAAGTGTGGCCACTCCATATTCTTCTCTGCCTAGTTGTGGTAGTTCCATAATCTGGTGTCAACTTGAGACTATTAAGAGTGAAGAGGTGGAATTTAGCCTGTCAATCTGGTTACAGCTTGATAACCTCATTTGAAGGTACTCATTTGGAGGCATTATAGAGATAAATAGCTTACTGGAGGATAGATAGGCACTCTCTGCTTGTCTTCTTGCTGACAAGACACATGGGTCTATGCTAGAACCCTGGAGCTAGAGGGGCCATGTGGAGACGCCTGGCAACACGGAAAAGCTTCCACTGCCACTGGACCCACAAGACTTTCTACCCATTGGCTGGTGATATTCCTGCATTTGGTGCCATTGCATGTGTTATGTGAGTCTGAAGAGGAATATATAGACTGGTATCGGACATATGGGCTAATATTGGGTTTATGGACTTAGTATGGACTAGGCTGGGATGTTTACTTAATGTACAATTGCTCTTTTATATAAAATTCTCTCTTATACACATATGAGTGTCCCTGGGTTCATTTCTCTAGTCAACCCGGACTAATACACTAGCTATGGGACCAGATGGAATTCTGTTGAGGTGTTTAGTTGTTTTACTGAGAAAATGGGATAACATCTTAACATTTTTCTAAGAATTAAGTGAGTTAATAGATGGGAAGTGGTTAGTAAAATGTTGTCAGAGAGAAGAAAAATTAATAATACCTTGGGATTTTTATTTTTTATAAATTTCATAAAAGGAATATGAGGTTAATAAAGTCATATCAATTTCTTAAGTGTTCTTTTTGAAAATCGTGGATTCCACAAAGAGCTAGTATCCTCTCAAGCACTGAAGAATGCTGGCTGCAACATAGGTCTGACCAGGCTATGAGATTTGATGGAGCCTCATAGGAATGAATCAGTTTCATTTTGATCTGTGGTTAGATGACCAAATTCTTAGCTTCAGCCCATCCTCTGAGAATTCTAGTATCTGGCCAGAATTGAGGACAGATGTGAGTAAATTAAAACACCACTGCAAATTCATCAACCGATACCAAAGGAACGATTCCGACCAAGACATGCATCAGTCACGTCACCATGCATAAAGAATCAAAGTTCTTGTGTCCAGGAAAAATGTAGCAGACTATAGAGCAGACTGTTGGGAAAGGTTTGACAATCATAGAACTAACTATGGACATGAGCTGGATTCTATGACTGAGATATTGCGTTAGTCCTCTACCCCCCAGTTTAAGCAGCTGCTCAGCAACCAATGATAGAGTTACTTGTAATTGCTGATAGCACAGAATTCATCTGTCAACTTTTGTGTCTGTAGGAAACAATATATCCGAATCTGAAAAATTCTACATGTATTTGTACAGACAGGAATAACTGAAGTAAATACACATAGTTAGGAGGTAATTACCGTATCTGCCAGGGAGTTCATTGATTTTGTTCTGTCTACTGCTTTTTCCACAAACTTGTTGACCTCTTGTTCTGTGTCCAAGATATTTTACTGACTTTCTAAGGAACATTAAAGATTCATTTCCAAGTTTTTTGAGGCAATTGATATTTTCTAATCAAAGCATTTTCACTGAGTATTCACGCAGGACCTTCAATAATATTCTTTAAACAAAAATCCTTACAACTGGACTATAAACAACATCATGACAACCAGAGGAAATGCTGAAGAGGTTAAGGATTTTATTTCTTTAAACCCACAATCAACATGTCGGAAACAAAGGGAAGAACTCACATGATGCATTGCAGTGGGTAAATCTGCTGCAAACTACCTCTTTGAAGGTGTCCAAAAGCAACACTGTTACTTTGAGGATCGAGATGTGCCAGGCCCAATCCATGGTACATTTCATTGTTTCATATGCATGTGAAAGCTGGACACTGAGTAAGGAAGACCAGAAAATAATTGATGCCTTTGAATGATGGTGTTGACAAATAGTGAATACGCTATGGACTGCCCGAGCAAATAACTTGGCCTTGGGAAAAGTACAGTGAGAACGTTTCTTAGTATTTGGGGAGAGATCATCTCACATATTGGGGACATATTATCAGGAGGGACTATTAACCGAAGAAGGGCATCATGCTTGGTAAAGTAGAGAGTCATTGGAAAAGAGGTAGATTAGTACAGTGGCTGCAACAATGGGCTCAAATATATTAAATATTTTGAGGATCGTGCAGGACTGGTCAGTGTTTCTTCCCTGGTGTAAAGGGCGACTATGAACCAAAATGGGCTCAATTGCATCTAACAACAACAACAACAACAAGAAGAAGAGCTACTAAGTACTTTGAAAGATACAAAATATTAGATTAAAAAGGTGTGAAATTTTTATAGTATTTACATTCATATATGAGTTTCCTTGATGATAGGATTCAATTCTATAGCCTTAAATATTATTTATGAGTAGATGTCTTCTAAATTTTTAATCTCCAGCTCCTACTTCTCTCCAAACTTCTAAACAAAATGTTGTTGATGACTATGATGATAAAAGCTGAAAATATTTAGTGAAGATCATTTGTGATGCTTCTTATAGAATATGAATCCATCTAAGAAGTTCAAGAGTGCATGGGTTTGGATTTGTGGCAGGTCCGATCCCATGGGCCTCTCACAGTGTCCCATGCCAAAGCAAACTGTCACCCCGAACCATTGCCTGGTTTTACCTGGTGGGCTTAAGGCACTGAAGCGGGTTGCACAATGGGAAAAAAAAAAAAAAGTTCAAGAACCCTACGCAGTAGGTAAAATTAGTATTATTATTTGTGTTAGACAGGGTTCTCTAGAGAAACAAAACCAGAATGCAAATAATTCTATATATTTATTTATACAGATAAATTGATATATAACATAAGAAATAAACAGTTAATTAAATTCTAAAGCAGTACAAATGGCTCAGTGCAACTCACTCCCATGAGACATCTGGGAGACATTGGCAGTCCTTCAAGTCTTGATTGTCACCAGTTAGTCCTCTGTAGAGCAATTCCGGCTATTTGGGCACAGGCAGCAAACAGCAAAGCAGGTCACCAACCATCAGCCAGATGACAGGGTCCGACAGTCTCCAGCTCATGAGAGTTAAATTCCAATGGTGTGGTGAAGCAGGTCTTGAAGGAACCTCAAATTAGAGTGACACGGTCCACTGATTAGGTGTCCAATAGGTAGTGTAGCTTATAAACTGAGGCAAATATCAAGCAAGACAGCCTCACACTGGTCCGATGATCCAAGAGCAAGAGACAAGAAAGGTGAGGCTCACCAAGCCATTAACCTCTCTGCCCCTCAATTAAGCCCACATGTGTTTATCGCCCAGGTTGGCACAATAAACTAACTACCTTAATTCGCCCCTTGCCAACTTGGCACCTGTACACAATTCTTTAGCCTTAAATATTTTCTGGACATTAATGAAATCATTCTTATACTTGTCATCAAACACCTACCATACATGTACATGAAAACATGCTGAATCCAATTGTATCTGATATATCATATGTGAACAAAGGAAAGATATTCAATAAGCACATATAAAGAAAATGTACTGACAATTACAAACTTCACTTTTTCAGTTGATCACGTGGTCATAATTGATAGGTAGAACTACCTTCTTCTACTACCCATTCTGTATTACCTTTGCCCTCAGCAAGCACCTCAGCTGGCTGTGGTTTTTTTGCCCCTGGGTGATCCAGACTTTCATTCCTGAGGGGTCTGGGTCATTATAAGTCCTGTCAGGATTGGGTTGCTGTAATTTACCATTTATTTAATCACGGCATGGTAGCACTAAGAGTCAGCCTATGGGATCTCCTGGATTCCAGACACATTTTTCTTTACCTCCATTATGTAGCACCAGTACAATTTCTCCTTGGTAATCAGGACCAATCACACCACCAAGTACAGTGACACCCTTCCTGGCCTGTTGATCCACAGGCATGAGAAGCCCAAAGTGCCCAGGAGGCATTCTCAGCTGCCAGTTCAGTGGAATCTGTGCTGTGTTTCCAGGTGGGAGAGTTCCTTCCTTCGGGACCAGGACCTCCAGGCCTGAGGAACACAGGATTGCTGGGACAGAAAGCAAAAATGTTGGAAGTGGATCACTAGGAGTAATAGTGAGTGGTGCCACTCCAGCTTCCACCCCTTGGTTCCTGGATCCATGAATTCTGGCTATTGGAGACACAGCACCATACATTGGCCGCTGGTTTAGAGTGTATACGGCTTCCTGGAGAACATTGCCCCAGCCCTGCAAGTTGTTGCCACCTAGTTGGCAGCGTAATTGTGTCTTTAGGAGCCCATTCCATTGTTCTATCAAGTCAGCAGCTTCAGAATGATGAGGGACATAATACCACCAGTGGATTCAATGGGAATGGGCCCATTGCCTCACTGCATTTGCTGTGATTCACCAATAGGAGTCTGCCAAAGACTCCACACTGCATCTTTATCTACCACTGACACCTCTAGCACCATAGGGTCAGCTGGATCATATGGTCCCAGTGGCAAAGCAGCTTGCATGGAAGCCTGAACCTGTTGAAGAGTCTTTTCTTGTCCTGGGCCCCATTCAAAATTGGAGTTTTTTTCATGTCACTTGATAAATAGGTTGAAGAAGAACACCCAAGTAAGGGATATGTTGCCTTAAAAATCCGAAGAGGCCCAGTAGGCATTGTGCCTCCATTTTAGTCACTGGTGTGTGTGTGTGTGTGTGTGTGTGTATGTGTGTGTGTGTGTGTGTGTGTGTAAAATTTAATAGCTTATTCTTCACTTTAGTAGGAATACCTCAACATGCCCCACACCTGGACCCCAATAAATTTTACTGAGGTGGAGGGTTTCTGAATCTTCATTGGGTTAATTTGTACGCAGATGTTGTATCATAATGTGTTAGTTCGGGTACTTTAGAGAAATAAATCCACAGAAACTCATGTATAAGATAGAGTTTTACATAAAGGTGAAGTGCACATCAAGAAAACATCCCAAACCAGTGCTGCCCAAGCCCATTAACCCATATGTCCAACACCAATCCACAAACTCATCCTCCATCTCACAAAACAGATTCGATGATGCCAACTGCGGGAGGAAAGCTGAGTCAGTGAATGTGTAAACATCTCAGCGCTGCCAGGGGTCTCCACACAGCTTCTCCAGCACCCAGGGCTGCATCAGGGTAAGTCCATGTTGCATCTCTTAAGGGATGTCTTACAGGAAGTGAGCCTTGCCAGCTGAAGCAGGAAACTGCTAAGGCAGCTGCACCCTGGTGCGACCATCAGAAAGCAAGAGACCTGAGAACTAGAAAGGTGAGGCTCACTGAGCCTTTTATTCATCCGCCCTTCAATTAACCCCACATGTGTTTATCGGCCAGATTGGCACAATAAACTCCCTCATCATTTTAAAACTGCTCATTGGAAGCACAAATAAGCAAAGTAACATTTCTAGTAAGCTATTAGAGGTAAGCTCTGAACATAGGCAAATTGACTCAAAATCCCACACTCTGAATCGCTGTACTATAATGACTATTGATAACCACACTCAAATATTTACTTTACATCTTCATCTAAACACTTCGAGAACCAGTCGACTTTTCCAAATGAACAAGTGTTCCACCCCATGTCTTCACTATTACCTGAGTGAATGGACGTTTCATCTCTCCAAGAACTCAGGTCATAGAATATGCTCAGGTCATATGCAGGTCATAGACCTTTGACATTTCTCTTTCTTTCGCACAGCACATTCCAAAGATCAAGAAAGTCTGTCACATTGATCTTCAAAATTATCAAATAGTGGACTACTTCTTGCTACCACTTTGTTCAGAGTCACATTCTATTCTGCTTCAATTGAAAGGTAAAAGGATACAACCCCAATCTAACTTCTTTCCTGATTATATTTTAATCACATAATATATGCTCCTTCTGTTCAAATAACCACCTCTTGGTCTATGTCAGGTCATCCATGAGCACAAGGAGGTGTTCTGGAATTTTCCATGCTTCACAGTTATCCAAAATGTGTTACTGTTCACAAAGGTGAATACCTTTTTGTGGTCAATAGAACACAGGCAAACATGTTTCTGACAGTCTCATTTTGTCAGCCAGGATTCGTCTGGCTGCTGATGAATCACCAACGATGACACTGCTTCCTCATTCCAGGCCGTCTTCTAAATCCGGCTGGAATGTGTGACATGGCAGGTCTTGGTGACCTTTTCAATGATCATCAGCAAGACTTCACAGGTGTGTGACATTAATGACATGGTTTGGTAGGTTCCACATTCGCTTAGGATCACCTTCCTTTGGAGTGGCCATAAATATGGATCTGGAAGATATCTGGTTGGCCAGGTAGCTCTCTTCCAAACTGCTTGACATAGACAAGTGAGTGCTTCCAGCATGGTATTGCTTTGTTTAAACTTCTCCTTTGTTGTGTTGTGAGTTCCTGGAGCCTGATGTGTCACCAGTCCCTGAAGTGCAGCCTAACTGCTTTCAATACAATTGGCTTTTGATCATATCCTATCTTCTGAAAGGTTGAAAAATCGACCACTTCATCTTGTTACAGTGACCCTATATATTCTTTCCATCTGTTTTGCTTACTCCTGGCTTGTTTGATATTTTGGGCCATGTATCATAGCCCTTCTATATTGCACCTCAAGTCTTGAACTTTTGTCTTCAGTACATTCCGTTTGATTAGGAGCCCTGGTAGTGCAGTGATGCTCAGTTGGGCTGGTAACCCAAGGCCATCAGTTTGAAAGCACCAGCCAAGCCACCCTGCAGGAAAAAGAGGGGCTTTCCACCCATAAAGAGGGACTGTCACAGGGTTTCTCAGTAAACATAAACTGCCTCGCTGGCAGTGAATTTGGTTGGAACTTTGGTTTCCATGTGAGAAATGCTGAGTATGTTCTTCCCGTTTGGTTTTCTAATGCCAGGTCTTTGCACATTTCATCATAATGCTTCATCTCCTTGAGTTGCCTTTGTGTTACTGTATCATATCTTCCACGAGTTTTAATTCCTTTACATTCAAGGGTGATTTCATGAGTTTTTTCTCATATCCATTTTCATCTTTTCTTTACTGTGTTGTCAATGGCCATTTTGTTTTCTTTACGTATAACATCCTTGTTGACATTCTCCCACCCATCCCATCTTTGTTACAAGTGTTCAAGTCTAAAATCAATTCTTGTGAGATGTAGTCAAGGTTGTACTTTGGGTATCATGACTGTCAGTTTATTTTAATTTTATTCAGCTTTAATATAAACTTGAAAACAAACAATTGATGGTTTGTTCTCCAGTTAATACCCATGCTTGTCCTGATGGATGATAGTGAGGTTCTCCTTTGCCTCTTCCTACATATGTAGTTGATTGCTATGCATTGTATTCAGTGAGGATAGTCATTGTTTATGTTGTTCAAAAACTAAGTCTTTACAATGAAAGACCCATTTGTCTCTCCCAATTTTATCATGCAATCTGCACTCTTTCTATCATCAACACTATATTTCCCAAGTACTTATCATTCTTCTTTTTACCCCACTTTTGTATTCCAAGCCCCAATAACTATCATCACCATCTTGATTACAGGCTTGAACAATTTCAGACTTCAGATCTAAACCAAAAACTTAATATTTATTCACTTTTGACATTAGAAATTGATGCATATTGTTCACTAATGATAGGTGTCTTTTATAGAAAGGTGTGTGGATAGTATACTATCGCTGATAGCCTTGTACTTCAGGGCATATCTTCAAATGTTCTTTTTCGACAATTACTGTGGTATCATTATTTTGAAAGTTGTCAATCCTACTGTAATAGTTTATATGATTGCCCATACCAGTCCATTTGAGTTGAAAATAGACCGATTTTGAAGGCTGGGGACCATCTTGGCCAGTTGGCATCGCTTATTTCATAAAGATCGTGAATGATGCTTTAGGGAATAACTTCTGGGGTCTTAAAGTGGTGTGAGTTACTAAGTACAACTATTGATTTCAGTCTAGCTGGGGCAAAGGAGTTAAGGAAGCCACGGCTTGAAGGAAGACCTGACTCCACAGAATGAACACCTGCTATAAAAAACCTGCAGTGGTTGCCAGCCTGAGGTCAAAAGAACTGGATGGCGCCTAGTTGCCATTCTCTATTGACCATTGTGTTCAGGATTATAAGGAGGTTAAAAAAAAGAAAGGAACATTTTAACTAAAGATAATAAAGATTTTCCAAAACCTTTTTGAAGACTCCTTAAACAAAGTCTCAATTAGTTTGTGAGAAAAATATAAAATAAAACTCAAATTCCTAAAAAAAAATAATTCATTAAAAACTAGAGGAATCCCAATACCAATAGAGACTAGAGGGACCCTAAACTATTACCCTATGATTACCCTTGAATTTCAATGGAAGCCACTCCCAGAGTTCACCTTTCATCCAATGAATGTCTTGACTTATAAAACATAGAATGACACCCCATAAAATGGTCCTCCTTTAATTTGATCAATTCTATGAGACCAAAGGGCAACAGCTCCCTTAAAACAAAGGCAAAAAGGCAAAAAGGATGAAGGAAGCTAAATCTATGGAAACAGAATAGAAAAATACTAACAAACTAGGAAAAAATGTAACCAACAGTACTAAACAATTTGCATAAAAACTGATAAAGGGAAACCTAATTTCCTATGTAAACTTAGACTTAAAACATTATTTTAAAAAACCCACAGAGCTTTACAGTGACAATGGTAGATCTTGTTCTATGTATATCACACCTTAATATAAAACAAAATGGAAATCAAGATTAGTCATTTGCCAATTTTTTTAACTGGGATTTTGCTCAAATCTATGAACACAACAAATAATCCAAGTAAGTTATTGTTCTAAAAGTGGAAGCAATGCTACTAAAATAACTCAATTATAGAATCAAAATGAAGGTAACTGATGCTAGGGTACTTGGAAAGATGCACAAAATACATACAAATATAAACTGTAGTAAGTGTTTGACTTTGAAAACCAACTAATATGACTATGAATAAAAATGTACTCTACAGGTATTTTTTAATCTTACACATTTATATTAATAACTAAATAATAATGTTCTGTTGTTTAGCTCATATGTAGACATACTTCAGAGATACTGTAGACTAGGTTTCAGATAGCTACAATAAAGCCAGTGCCACAATACTACAATAAAGCAAGTCACATGGACTTTCTGTTTCCCAGAGCACAGAAAGGTGAAGCTTACACTATACTGTAGTGTATTAAATGTGCAATAGCACTATAAAATGTTGAAATATTTTGAGCATTATTACCAAACTGTGACACAGAACACCAAGTAGGCACATTCTCTTGGAAAAAATGGTCCCAGTAGGCTTGGTTGACATAGTGTTGCCACAGCTTCACATGTTAAAAATACAATAGCTGCAAAGCACCACCCAGTAAAAAACAACAAAATGAATTATGCCTGTATATCAATATGCCTTAAAGAACAGGGTATTTTTTCATTGAATTATCCAGAAGATACCTAAAACCCAAGCAAAATCCTTCATTGTTGAGCGGATTCCCACTCGTAGCAACCCAATAGACAGAGGGTTTTTGAAGCTGGAAATCTTTATAAGAGAAGACAACTTCACCTTCTCCTGAGGGGATTCTGGTGGTTTGAACCACTAATCTTGTAGGTTAGCAGGCCAGTCTTAACACTTTGAGACCAAGGTTCCTTACATAGTTTCTACAGGTTCTGAAAACTGGAGAAGGTTTCGTATTAGAAATACAGTATGGATGATATGTGTAATGGAGAGAAGTACTGTGTATTAGTCAAAACTATCTGATCATGCTCTTTCTCTTATCTGGACCCCACTTTGAAACCCTGTATTTGACACCTCATTACATGAAGGATTCTTGCACAAAACTGGTCAGTCACAAGAAAAAAGGGCAAAGTGTTCTTGAACAGAGAAAGGACACTATGTGGATAAAGAGGGACCAGATTTCAACCTGGTGCTCCAAGAGGTGAATGCAACACACTGGCAAGAAGCAGGGAGCCAATAGAGAGGTCTGAGGGGCTGGTCCCAATCCCAATTATGTGGGCAGCCCCCCGCTCCCCACAGAAGAATTCATTTCAGAGGACAGCACTGAAGCTACAGCTCAGGGAGAGAGAATGTTTGATCAGAGCACACAAGAGCAAATTAAGGGAAAGAAGAAAGAGTGAAGCACATCATGGCCCATCAAGCCTTGAGGAAGATATCCCTGCTCAGAGCAGCCAATGCACAGAAAGACCATAGGGATGGCCCCACTATGAGACAACACAGGAGACAGTGCAGGAATTACGCCCAATATGACCCCAACACACAGAGGAGAAACACTAAGGCAATGCAACTGAACAGCAAGGGGAGCAGAGCAAGGAAGTCGCCAAGGAATACCAAAAATAGACTTAGGCGTGTGGCGCCCGTTCAGACTCAACTGGAAAACACTCCTAAAGGTCAACAAACAAACCTTGAAATATTTATAGGCTTTTCATTTTTTTGTCATTGGTTTATGTTGTTTTGCTTTCTTTTGTTGCTTGGTTTTGTTCTGTCTTATTTTTTGTGTATACTATTATCTCTGTAGGTCTATATAGACAAGATAGGTGGACCAATAGTTACGGGGGACATGGGAGAGGGGTAGGTGGGAGAAAGGAAGTGAGTGTTAACAAACCCAGGGATAAGGGAACAACAAGTGATCTAAAATCTACAGTGAGGAGGGTGTAGGAGGCCTGGTAGGTCTTAATCAAGGGCAATGTAACTGAGAGGAATTACTGAAATGTAAATGAAGGCTGAACATGACAATGGGACAGGAGGAAAGTAAAAAGAAATAGAAGAAATAACTAGGAAGCAAAGGGTGTTTATAGAGGTCCAAATAGAGGCATATACATTCATAAATATAATTATATATGATGATGGGGAAATAGAGCTATATGCATATACTTATAGGTTTAATATGAAGGAAGTAGATGGGCATTGGGCCTCTACCCAAGTATTCCCTCAAAGCAAGAACCATTTGTTCTATAAATCTGGCATTCTATGATGCTCATCTTCCCAACATGATCACTGAAGACAAAGCCGGTGCGTAAGCAAATATGGCAATGAAAGCTGATGGTGCCTGTTTACCAAAAGATAATATTTTTAAGATAAACAAGCAGTCATCTCGCTGATAAGCAACAAAGCCCACATGGAAGAAGCACGCCAGCCTATGTGATCATGAGGTATTGATAGGATCAGGTATGAAGCATTAAAAAACAAAAAATCATAACACTGTGAATGAAGGGAAGTACAGAGTGGAAAGCCAATGCCCTTCTGTAGGCAACTGGACATCCCCTTACAGAAGGGTCTCAGGGAGGAGTCAAGCCAGTCATCGTGCAGTATAGCACCAATGAAACGTACAACTTTCCTCTAGTTCTTTAATGTTTCCTCCCCACCACTCTCATTATCCCAATTCTACCATATAAACCCAGCTAGATCAGAGGATGTACACTGGTCCAGATAAGAGCTGGAAACACAGGAATCCATGGCAGATAAACCCTCCAGCACCAATAATGAGAGTAGTGATACCAGGAGGGAAAGGGAAAGGTGGAAGGAAAAAGGGGGAACTGATCACAAAGATCTAAATATAAGTCTCCTTCCTGGGGGAATGACAACTGAAAAGTGGATAAAGAGAGACACTGATCAGTATACGGCATGAAAAAATAAAGATAATTTATAAATTATCAAGGGTTTGTGAGGGAGGGAGGATGGGGGAGAGAGGAAAAAATGAAGAGCTGATACCAAGGGCTCAAGTAGAAAGCAAATGTTTTGAAAAGGATGATGGCAACAAATGTACAAATGTTCTTAACACAATGGATAGATAATTGGATTGTGATAAGAGTTATATGAACCCCCAAAATTTATTGTTTTAATTGTAAGAGCCACCAATAAAATGATTTATTTTAAAAAGAAAAAATAACAACTGTGTGTAATCACAAAGCTTATCTCTGAAAAGTGGTCACTGTCTTACAATCCTCTCCCGGTTTTATTAGATTTCTTAAATCATCTGTAAGTATAGATTCTTCAGTTTGTTTAACCAAAAAAAGTACTTAATAAAGAATCATGCTCAAAAAATTATGCTCTGTATAAAATAAATGCTGCTCATGAATAAATAATAAGCTAGATATAAGCACATATTTCCTTCTCATATTAGAATACTATGGTGCAAAAAATATGGCATTTTACTTTTTAAAAAATCATTTTATTGGGAGCTCGTTCAACTCTTATCACAATCCGTACATACATCCAGTGTGTCAAACACATTTGTACATTTCTTGCCATCATTCTCAAAACATTTGCTTTCTGCTTGAGCCCTTGGTATCAGTTCCATATTTTATCCCCTCCCTCCCTGCACCCCTCTCCCTCATGAACCCTTGATAAATTATTATTATTTTGTCATAACTTACACTGTCTGATGTCTCCCTTTGCCCACTTTCCTGTTGTCCATCACCCAGGGAGGAGATTATATGTAGATCTCTGTAATCAGTTTCCCTTATCTACCCCACAGTCCCTCCACCCTCCAGGTGTCGCCACTCCTAGCACTGGTCCTGAAGGGGTCATCTGTCCCAGATTTCCTGTGTTTCCAGTTCCTATGTGTACCAGTGTAAATCCTCTGGTCTAGCCAGAATTTTAAGGTAAAATGGGGATGATAGTGGGGGACAGGAAGCATTTAAGAACTAGATCAAAGCTGTATGTTTCATTGGTGCTACAGTGCACCTTGACTGGCTCATCTCCTCCCTGCGGCCCTTCTGTAAGGAGATGTCCAGTTGTCCACACATGGGCTTTGGGCCCCAATCTGTACTTCCCCTCATTCACAATATGATTTTTGTTCTTTGATGCCTGATACCTGATTGTTTTAACACATTGTGATCACACTAGCTGGTGTGCTTCTTCCATGTGGGCTTTGTTGCTTCTCAGCTAGATGGCTACTTGTTTACCTTCAAGCGTTTAAGACCCCATATGCTATATCTTTTGATAGCCAGGCAACAACAGCTTTCTTCACCACATTTGCTTATGCACCCTCTTTGTCTTCAGCGATCACGTGGGAAGGGTGAGTATCATGGAGTGACAGTTTAATAGAACAAAGTGTTCTTGCATTGAGGGAGTATTTGAGTAGAGACCTAATATCCATCTGTTACCTTAATACGAAACTTATAAATATATGCACATAGATCTATTTCCCCATCATCACATATATATTTACATATGTACATGTCTGCATTTAGACCTCTATAAATGCCCTTTGCATCCTAGCTCTTTCCTCTATTTCCTTTTACTTTCCTCTTGTCCCACTACCATGCTCAGCATTTGTCTGGGTTTCAGTAATTCCTCACATTGCATTGCCTTCAATCAAGCTCTACCAGGACTATTACAACATACTCTCTACCGATTTTGGATTGATATGATATTTTACAGAATCAAGAATTCACTGGAAAAGGAAAGGAATATTAGGAGAGAAAAAATAAATGCTTCTCCTTATACATGTGTGTAATGTTATTTAAAATAATCATGTATGGTGTATAACTACAATAATTGAAATCACAATTTGCTGTAAGTTGTATATTTGCAGAATAACACACTCCCCCCGGATCATATTCAAATGATAGAAATTACATGTAAATATCCTTTTGGATTATTTTTACTCTAAAGGCATTTAAAACAAGGTGTCACCATCCATTGTGGTTAAGCCAGGTAACAATTCCCACAGCTGGTACCACTGGGCTTGTTGGCATCAGTTGAGTTTTGTAAATGTTTACGTCACTGACAGTGATTCAAGATCTCTGCCTCACACACACTGGATCTACCTAATAAATCTTTTTAAATTGCTATGTTTAAAGGCAATTTTAACACAAAGTTTTCATATATACTTCCAATCAAATATTTTCTTGAAAAATAGCATTTAGTTTTAGGATGAAAGTACAATTTAGACATTCATTTGACACTTCTTAATAATTTTTTCAACAAATATTTATTGAGCCCTAATAAGATAGTCTAGACAGTGTTCTCAGAAATGGAGCGATATAAACATAGACCATGCTCTTTATTAAGGGAATCAGAAAATAAAGGAAAATAATTAACAAACAAAACTTTCAGAAAAAAAAAAAGGGAAAGTCTATGTCCACTGGAAAGCATGCAGCAGCAAACAGCAGACCAACGTAAGTTCTACACCCAGGTAGGACAACAGAGTTTTATTTTTTACATTGCCTATAAAACACAAGCACAGCTGACGGAAGATATTCTGCTTACACTTCTTATGATCATTTTTGAATTCAAATGAGATTCAAATTTGCTGACCTGTCCCAAAGCTTGCAACAAATCACTCTGAATTACTTTAATCTCTCCTGCAGGACTGCTAAAAATTCTGCGTTCACATTCATGTAAATAACAGATTAGATGATTGCCACGGTGTTGCCTGTTTTCATTGTTGGGGCTCAGCTTTGTATCTTTGTTCCTCACGCCCTTCATCTTCTCCCCAGGAAACAGGAGAAGGTTTGGCAAAACCGCGTGAAGTCGCAGACTTGGATTCGTATGTATTAGATGAGCAGAATTGCAAGAGGGTCAACTAACCCAAACTGTTCAATACGGACCCTAGTTCCAGCAGCATCAAATGTCCCACATGTGTTCATCTTCTTCCACTTTTCCAGTGTCCAATTCCTCAACTCCACCTCATCAAAGATGGCAGGTAAGAGAAGGGGAATCACGCCATGTTTGAATCAGAAATCCAATTTGTGGCAGCCTGTGCAGGCTATACCAGAAATGCTCAATTTGACCTGGTCACCTTTCATTTGTCTTGTACTTTTATCACTCTCAAAGCTAGTGCAACGTGTTTGCAATAGAAATCAGGAAAACCAAAATGAACCGGCCTGTCGGCTTGTCAGATTGAAAAAGTAGATTGATTTTACACCTTTGAAATAAGCACTGGCTTGAAGGCTAACTCTTCTACTTTCGCTGTTTAGAGAATTTTACTGTTGAACTCAACGAGACCTGCTAGGTAGGATAAATGTATAAAACAAGTGTATTTATGATGATGACAGCCGCTAACAGACAGAGAACATGAAGTAGGTGGGAGGGGAGTGAAGAGACAGCATGAGGGTATTATCTGATCACCTCTGACTCTACAAAGGAAAGGAACAATTCTGTTCCCCACCATTCCAAGACTGATAGCCATAAGGCAAAGATGAGGCGTGCCTCCCCCTTCCTTCCTTCATTACCCTATTCCGACACCAGCCATCCCTCTCCAGGCACTCCACCTCTCTGTTGGTTTTGATAACTTGTTGCAATGGCCACACAAAATTCACAGACAATATTTATGATTATGGGGTTTGTTGGGGACGCTAACAGGTTACAAAATGTTAAGGATACAGTTCTTTTGTCCGCAATGCCTCTCCTTAGTCATGTCTCCCTCTGGTTCTTGACCCCTCCATCACTTAGTCCCTTAGCCTCTACTTCATTCCAGGAAGGGTACCACTGTTCTGCCGGCTGGTCTCCACCTTGAACTCTCCTGTCTCATAATCTTGGTCCTGCAGTCACTGGTACCTTCACATCTTCAGATGGGAATCTCGCACATGGTTTTCTGATGGCTCTTTTTTCTTGATGATCACATGATTTTCTATCTTCCTACTTATCAACTGGCTCCTTAATACTTCGAGGAAGGACAAAACTGAATAATTACTGTTTTGCTTGCCCTATTTGCATGGCCCCACTCAAATCATTTGGCTGGACTTACAAAGACATGGGTAGAAGAACCATATTTAAGCAATTTAACTTCTTCACAAGTTGGCTCTAATTGATTTGTGTTCATCATCTTATTTAACACTACAGATAATTATTAAATCACGTTCTTCCTGTTTACTTTATTAAATTCCTTTTTGGTCACAGTGTTCTCTACGTTCTTCCAATCTATTTCTTTCCTCACTTTATGGCCCATATTTCAAAATATATATTTGGAGAGTCATGCTCTCCCTAACTTCTTACTAAGAATGTGCTACCAATAGAACATTGTCTGCACCTGACGACTTGAGCATGGCTGAAGTCACAGCTGGGTTTCTGGATCCTTTAAATTTATGATCAAACTCAACAGGCTCCTAGTATTAGCAGGCAATCATCCTCCTTTTTTAAAAAGATTAAGCAGTTCAACTTCTCACTGCAATAACAGGTATTTTTCCAAGGTCCAACTTCTGATATCTTAATCTCAACACCTTACTCCTTTATTCTGTCTTGTAGATAATTGCAAGCATCAGGTGGCAATGGTTTAGCACCCTTCCACTCCAAGTTTCACTTTCTTTGACTCCAGTGACCACTCTTATTATGAAAGAGGAATAGATTTTTAACAATGCAAGTCCAATGGATCCCATTATTTCTTCCTTAGTTCCTACCTTCCTTTTTTCCCTTGGTAATTTCATGTTCCTTTTCTCCTTAGGAACTGATCGAAATATGATTGAGGAAGAGCAGCTTTCTCAAAGTAGAGTTGATAATAATGATGTAAATAGAGTGGGCATGAATAGGGTGGACCTTAATTTCCTGATAGGACACAAACCAAATTAAGAAGAAACAGCTGCAAAAATCTACTAACAATTGGATCTTGGATCGTATGAGGTAAGGATCTAGGAAAACTGGAAGTCCTCAAACTGAAATGGAACACATGCAGATTGATATCCCACGTAATAATGAGTGAATGGACTGGTTTACACCATTTTGAATCAGAAATTGATATGATTTTCTATGCTGGAAATGAAGCAATCAAGAGAAGCAGTGTTCCAATCATCTTCAAAATAACCATTTCAAGACCTATCTTGAAGTGGCATGCTGTCTGTGGTATGATTATATTCATCCATGATTCTGTTAACATTCAAGGAAATCCAGTTAATACAACTATTATTCAATTTTATGCAACAACCACGAAATCTAATGATTGAAAAATTCTACCAAGGTCTTCGGTCTAAAATTGATCAAACATGCCATCAAGACGCACTGAAAATTTTTGGTGATTGGAATTCAAAAGTTGGAAGCAGAGAGGAACAGTAGCTGGAAAATATGATCGTGGTTATAGTAATGAACCTGGAGACTGAATGGCAGAATGTTACAAGAACAATTTGTTCATCATACTGTTTTGCAACAATCCAAATGGTGACAATACTTGTGGACTTCTAAAATTGTAATACGCAGACATCAAATTGACTACATTATTGGAGAGAGATGATGGAGAAGCTCAATATCAGCAGCTAAATTAAAACCAAGGTCTGACTGTGGAACAGAATACCAATTGCTCATATGGAGTTCAGGTTCAAGCTGGAGAAAATTAAAACAAGTCTATGAGAGCCAACACACAACCTGGAGTATATCCCACCTGCAATGCAAGTACATTTCAAGAACAAATTCGCTCCATTAAACACTAAAGACACAGTATTTGATGAGATGCAGGAAGGAATCAAGAACATAATTCACAAAGAAAGCAAAAGGTCATGAAAGGACAAGCAAAAGAAAGAAAAGATCAAAGTGGAGACTCTGAAACTTACTCTTAATCCTAGAGTAGCTGAGGCAAGAGAAAAAGAATTATGAATTCAAAGTGCTGACCAGAAAATGTCAAAGGGGAGTTCAAGAACGTAAAGTAAAATATTATAATATGTGCAAAGACCAAGTTAGAACACAAAAAAGGAAGAATACACTCAGCATATCTTAACCTGAAAGAACTCAAGGAAAAATTCAACCTTGAATTGCAGTACTGAAATATTCTATGGGCATAGTATTGGATGATACAGGAAGCATCAAAAAAGACGTTAAGAATACACACTCACTGTTCGACATTCCACGACTGTAGGAGGTAGCATGGAAGCAAGAACCAGTGGTGCTGAAGAAGGTGTTCAAGCTGCACTGAAAGCATTAGCCAAAACAGGGCTCCAGGAATTGATGGAATACCAATTCAAAAGTTTCAACAAGCTGACAAAGCATCGGAAACATTCATTCATCTATTGCCAGGAAATTGGGAAGGCAGTTATTTGGCCAACTAAATTGAAGTGATCCATATTTGTAGCCATTCCAAAGACAGGTGGTCCAATGGATTCCTCAAATTATAAATGCTATCATTGCTAACACAACATTACGAGTAAAATTTTGCTGAAGTTCCTACTGTTGCAGCAGTACATTAGGAGCTACAAGAGGTTCAGGTCAGATTCATAAGAGGATGTGGAACAAGGATATCATTGCTGATGCCAGATGGTTCTTGACTGAAAGGGGAGATTAGCAGAAAGAAGTTTATTTGTGACTCATTGACTATGTAAAGTCATTCAACTATGTGGATCATAATAAGCTATGGATATCCTTGAGAAGAATGGGAATTCCAGAACATTGCATTGTGCTCATGGAGAACCTGTATATGGCCAAGAGTCAGTTGTGTGAACAGAATAAGGGATACTGAATAGTTAGAAATCAGGAATGGTGTGAGGCAGGATTGTATAACCTCATCATACCTATTCAATATATACTCTGAGCAATAATCAGAGAAGCTGGATTACATGAAGATGCAGCTTTAGGGTTGGAGGAAAGGTTGTTAACCACCTGTGATATGCAGATGGCACGACTTTGCTTGCTGAAAGTGAGGAGCACTTGAAACTCCTGCCGATAAATGTCAAGAATTGCAGCCTTTGCTATGGAATGCAACTCAATGGAAAGAAGGCCCAAATCCTCACAAGTGGATCAATGGGTAACATCATCTCAAATGGAGAAAAGATCACATTTGAAAGGATTTCATGTTTCCTAGATCCACGACCGATGATCATGGAAGCAGTAGTCAAGAGATCAAATGACACGTTGCATGGAATAAATTTGCTGCACAAAGCTTCTTTAAAGCAAGGAGGTTACCATAGGACAAAGGTGTGCCTGACCGAAGGCAGAGTATTTTCAATCGCTGTATATACATGTAGTAGGTGGACATTGAATAAATCAGACCAAAGAAAACATGATGTGTTTGAATTATGGTGCTAGCAAAGAATGTTGAAGCTACCCAGGACTGCCAAAGCTAAACAAAGATCACTTGTAAGAGAATAGCCAGAATTCTATGTAGGAGACAAGGATGATAAGATTACACCACACTGGTGCAGATAGGAACCAGAAGAACAGGAATCAAGGGCGGATGATCTCTTCAGGACAAGTGGTGAGAGTGGCAATACTGGGAGTGTGGAGGGAGAGTGGTTGGAAAGGGGGAACCAATTACAAGGATCTACATGTGACCTCCTCCCTGGGGGATGGACAACAGAAAAGTGGGTGAAGGGAGACATCGGACAGGGCAAGATATGACAAAACAATAATTTATACATTATTAAGGGTTCATGAGGGGTGGGGAACAGGGAAGGAGGGGAAAATATGAGGAGCTGATGCCAGGGCCTTAAGTGGAGAGCAAATGTTTTGAGAATGATGAGGGCAATGAATATACAAATGTGCTTTACACAACTGATGTATGTACGGACTGTGATAAGAGTTGTATGAGCCCCTAAAAAACGTTTTAAAAAAGACTTCCTCTCATGTACTTTGGACACATCAGGAGAGAGTACTGCCTAGAGAAGGGCATCATTGTTCAGAAGAGGACGGCCCTCAACACGATGCTCTGACACAGTGGCTGCAACAGTGGGCTCAGATCTAAACACAGTTATGCGGACGGTGCAGGGCAGGGGGGGGTTCTTCACTCTGCTGTGCACAGGCGGCTGTGAACAGGAGCTAACTCCACGACACCAACAGCAACGGGTCTCGCACTCTCTTGAGAACCCCTTTTTATCTGTCACAAGTGCTTTCCGGACTCTCATTTCACAGACCCGTTGGGAACAGTTTCCCTCACGGATGTCCATACCTTCCGTCAACGGAATGCTGGATCTCAACCACAGTTGAATGGCAACCAGTCTAGCCGGTGAACTTTGAGTTAGTGAAACTTGTCCAACTTTCAGATGTAGCAATATCTTAGAGCGGTAACAGTAGTTAAACTAGAATTTGAGCCCATGTCAGTTTGATTTTCTAATCTAATTGCTTAACCAGGAAACCAATCAACATTAAAACAACGAGCAGCAAGAACAACAAAAGAAAGCTATCCAAGTTACAAATGTGTTAACTATATGCCTTAACTTTACTCTGAGATATTTACCATACAGGTATACTTCTCTACCTGTAAAGTGATGTGTTTACATAGTTCATCTGTGTTAACAGGCATGTTTAATGACAGGTCTCGATAACTATCACCCAGAAAAGGTGAAATTTGATGATAAAATGTCTCCGCTGTGCTGAAATACTTTAAGGACTACGTAATTACCTAAGTAAATATTAAAATATGCCTGTATGGAGAGACACGTGATGAGGAAAAGGAGTCCTAGTGACGTGATGGTGGCGTGGTCATCAGCTAACTGAAAGCTATCGATCCAAACGTGCCTGGCTTCTGTAGAAGGTAGAGGTGGCTGTCCTCGCCTATAAAGACGACAGCCTAGAGACACATGGGACAGTTCTCTGTCACATGGAGCTGAAATCTACAGTGTTAAATTAGTTCAAATCTTCTTGGCAGCATCGAAGAGGCATGACCGGGTAGTATGTGCATAGGTGTGTGGGAAAGCGGGCTCAATTACAGAAGCACAGTACATAGAATCTAAAGTTCAACCAGAAGCATAGCGTTATTGAGAACTATGGAGACAACTGAGAAAGAAACCCCAACGAGGTCCGCACAGAGGATTGCTATCAGCTGCCACCTCCGCTAGTTTTCCTTTTAGAAATACTGTATTAGCTATGAACATAGAAAACTACACTAAAAATTTAAAAGAACTGAAAGAAAGAAAAATATTCTCAACATCTCCACTTAAAGTAAAAAATATTAGTCAATAGTGGAGTCTGTAATTGCTGAGGACAGCAGAATGAAAAATCTAAGGATCCTGCTTCTTTGGCATACCAAGAATGATACAAAAGTAATATACTATCTGCTAAGATGTACAATTAATACTCCAGGGAAAAAGATCAAGAGTTTATTCATTCTTTATAATTGTTTTCTAATTCATTTTGCATTCTTAGACAGGAACTTCCACCAAAATTAATGGTAGCTATTTGATTGTAAACAAAGAATAATCTATTTTTCTCTAAGCCAGGCAGTACTTAGTGAAAGCAGTATGGGAAGAGCATTTCATCTAAGTACTTAGGAATTACTGCTGAATTAAAAATAATTCTGAGTGGCCATACAGCATTACTAAAAATGAAATAGGCTTAAATAGATCATTATTTTTTTCAGCACTTTTATTGCGCATGAGCAGCAAAATGAGATTTTTTAAATTTCAAAGTTCACAAGCATTTATGTATTACTAAACTTGAATTTCTCTTCTTGTATATACTGGCATTGTTTCATCGTATTATATAGTATTAGAGATGGGGAACCTTTTATCATGACTAAATGTCATTTAAGCATCAATAACTTGATTTTTTTCTTCAGTCTTATAACATCATAAAGGTTTTTTTTTAATTACTACTAATGCTCTTTTTTGAGATGTTATGAGCTTTAAGCTTTTGTTTCTTTTCAGTATGTATACCACTATAACAGAAGCCTATTTCTTTTTCAATGAAATCATTTTGCTTTCACACAAACACATTTTCCCAAATAATTAATCTAGGAAAATACAGAGAAAGTAAAGGAAGAAACATAGTCTCAAATCTTCTTTATTCTGGTACTGTGAGCACAGAGGCCACTTACTGAGAAGCTAGAACCTCCGATTAGCCAGGTTCTTGAGGATACAAAGTGGAGCACCGCCCCTAACAATGCACACAAACAGGCCGAGCAAGACCCAGAGAAAAGGAAAACTCCATTGTGGGAAGCCCCTGGGATTTCAGGGATAGTTAGTCACTCTAGTGAAAAGTCGCTTATTCTAATATTCCCTCATTTCCAAGAGGGATAAGAAGAAAGCGGTGAAGAGAGAAAGAAAAGAAAAGAAAATCACTTTGGAAGCTAAATAAAACATTCCTGGAAGGGAAAATAAAAGAGGAAGGAAAAAAAACAGGGAGGGAAGGTAGGAAGTAAAGACGGTAAAAATAACTCCTTTTGGAGTATCAATAAATCCTGTCTGGATCCATTTATTCCGGAAGCTCACATCTTTGGTAAGCTAGCAAGTCACATACGATAAAGCACAAGGAAGCTCAAGGAAAGACCGTCCTCAACTCGGGGGTTTAACAAACAAACAAACAAACAAACAAACAAAACAAGCACCATGAAAATTATGGCAGACTCGATAAAATTTACCAAAAATGAAAAGAATATAGGAGTCAACACTGGTTAAGAGCTTATTAAACCAGATCTAGTTCTAAACATTTTGTACATGCAAATGGATTCAATTTACCAAACCATTCTATGAGATCGTTGCTAAGAGTCAAACTTTTTGAGATGAGGAAACTAAGACCCGGTGTAACGTAACTTGGCTAGGAAGTAGCAGACCTGGAATTTCAGTTCACAATCACAACAGGACAAATATGGTCTGCGTCCCCTACTAAAGGTTAAACACCAAGGCAAACTCCTGCTTCCAGGTCTCCCAATCCGCTAACCCTGCCTGCCAAGCAAAGCAGAAGAGACACAGACTAGCACCCAGGAAGCAGACAGCACACTCGTACTATCTAAAGCTTATAAACCACTATGCCAAAAGAGACCTCACTTCAGTTGTCAGATTTTCAAGTTCAAGGGAGAGGAAGATGGCCATTGAGTGGCTGCCATACAAAACTGTGCTAAGGTCACCCCAAATCAACAGACAATCTTACCAATGATGAGATCCCATAGGAAATTCTGTAGAAAATTAGGGGGACCAACCTCCCAACAGGAAAAAAGTGCTTAAGGAAACTTCCATGGAAGCCCAGGGGAGAATATGCTTAGTATGCCCCTACTGGGCACAGGAGATCCAGTTTCACTCAGCCCCTGAAACCATGATCATCTGCTATGGATCAATGGGACCTTCGACCCTATGTTTCTGAGGCGCACAACATCCTTTGTGGGACACAACAGAACGACCCGGTGTAGAAGTCGCACTAAGTGACCGGGGCTCTGCCTCAAACTCACCTGTCGCCTTTGGGCTTTAAGTTAAAGCTACGTGATGTGAGAAGAACCAGAAGACAACTAGACCATGGGTTTGGAACTGGTGGTCATCAGACTGGCATTTACCTACTACTTCAATGACATCCTTGTTTTGTTAAGATACATATTAATCTAGTAGGCCTGGTTCTACCACTGTCAAGTAATATTATTGACAGTTTTGCCTTATTACTAATCACACAATTATTTGTGTAAGCAGAATCCAGTCACCTGATGATTTAATCGGTACAAGTTCATTCACAGTCCACACGGTATAATCTCCTTTTCTCAATTGAAATTTTCAATTCCTTACCATTGGCTAAATTAAGTATACTCTCAACCTTATGCTAAAGGGAGGTAACTGATAATGCTCTCTAACATAAAAGGACAATGATGTATGTCTCTAAAGTGAAATAGACATATATGAACCATGGATATATGAATGGATTTTGGACTTGCACTTAACTCTAGCCCCAATCTAACAACAATTAGCTCTTATGACATGGTTCTGCTTGATATGAAGAGATCACTGAAGTTATGGGTGCTACTGCAAAATGTGGTGAAGAAACTAGATGGTGCCTGGCTCTCAGAAAGAATAGCATCTGGGGTCTTAATGGCTTGACTTCAAACAAAGAGCCATCTAAGTGAGGAGTCAACTAAATTCACATAGGAAAAAAAAAAACCAAAAAAGCACCAGTCTGTGTAACCCAAGGATTGTAATTAATAAAATCAAATTCAAAGGAGAGAATAGTATCAGATATTAAACTGTGAACTCCGGGTTTGCAGAAGGCTATGGATGACTGTGGAACTCCAAAATGCATTTTCAGGATCTACACATAGATTGAACTTCTGGTGATTTGCACCTGACCATAGTCAGGGGATGTGAATAGCCTGGTCCTCAGACAAAGAATATTATAGAGATAATTATGGCAGATTATAATGATACATCTGATTTGAAAGGTTAAAATGTAACATCTGATTTTATTCCCTTTTGATACAACTAAAAGTTCTAGTAATTAAAAAAATATGTGAAAGGAAAATACATGTGGATGGAGCCTCTGAGGAATACCCTCTGGACATAGCCCAGGGATGTGGACAGCCTGAGTATCAAAACAAATGCATTGAAAAGTAGAATATGAGAGTTATAGCTAGCTTAAAATCTAGCACTTTATCATTTGATCTCCCTTTTATCCCATTTTAAAGTTGTTCAATTTTATTTTTTACTTTTTTTGTTTTCTTCCCAACCAGGGATTTTATCTATTTTGTTATTAGCATTTTTTGACTCCTTGTTTTGTATATTTGTATGTTTTTCAGTATATGAAATCTAGGAAGGTGACTCTATAGAGACAATAACTAGATTAATGATTCTTCCAAGATAGGTTGGAGGGAAATGGGGAGCTAATAACAAGGAGTACAGGAAAAAAATATGTTCTAAGGTTGATTATGGAAATGATTGTACAACACCTCTTAATTTGAACTATTGTATTGTATGATATTTGGCTTGTGTCCCAATAAAACTGTTTATATATAAAAAATAAAAAGGTTGACTTCACAGAATGTGTTTCTTATCAACCAGATTACCTGGCCTTATCAACGACTGGAAGAATTAGCTTCTTCATATTAGGAAATGATACCTTCATGTAGTAAATTCTAAAACAGATCTAGCTGTGACCCAGTAAGCATTTGTCAGAGAAAAGCTGTCTTTTCAATAGCTGACTTTTCCGAAATAGATCGCTGCACGTTTCTTCCGACAAGACTCTGTTTGACACAGGCCTCCCACCTTTGTGGTAGCACCAAGTCCATTAACTGTTACACCATCCAGGGACTCCCAATACACCATCGAGCAAATGTCTAGTTTAACTAAGTCCATTGCTTCAAGTTTAGAACTTCTCTATGTCTCCCTCTTCTGAATAGATTAGTTTCTGCAGGTTGAGCACTAAATGCAGAGGTGGAATTAAAGAAAATTAGGAACCTGAATCTCTCCTATGATGACCCCTTCCCGACCCCTTCCCGTTGGAGGCGCAGGAAAGCGTAGCAGTTACGGGCACAGCAAATTTAGTTAATTTGATCTTAGTAATTACTCCAGTTTTCTTTGTCTACACTCATGTTTTAGGTGAACTTATCCAGCCTCGTTACTGAATATATGGTTTTATTATTCACTGATTAATACTGACACAGATCGGCAGTCTTTTATGTGTCATGGGAAAGAGTATACACCTTCTTTCTCTTACCTCATAGCTATATCAACTCTCATCTACTCTGCTATCATCTGGTTCACCAAGATTTTTATTTTTATGTAGGCCTTGTCCACACTGATTCACAACATTGTTGAAACTCAGCTGTTTGGACTTGGCAAACAGGACATAACAGGCAGCTTTTGTAATAGGTCTTCCGTATTACAAAAAGACAACTGAGTGCCAGAGAGTAGGGGAAAATAAACGCTCAAAAAAATTCAGAGGCACACTACTGCTATGATATGCCTAGGACTCCAATTGCTCGCTGTCCGCTCGGATAATCCCAGAAGAGCAATGTACAAGCTAAGGCAAGGTGAAGTACATGAGATTAATCTTGTTCTCGTTAGATGTTTTAGACAAAACCTACATTGTTTGATTATATTCCTCCCAAAGCCAATGATTTGGAGTAGGGTCCAGATACCAAAGCCAGAAAAATACACTACAAAAGGTAAATGATGGACCATGTCTTTAATGAGTATAGGTACAAGAATTCTCAACAAAATATAACAGCATATAAAAAAGTAACACATCATGCCAAAGTGGGAGTCGGGCTAGTGTTTCAGGAGGAGTTAATCAATAAAGTAACTTACCAGAGGGAAAAGAATCACATGATCATCTCAATTGACACACACAAGAAAACATTTACTCACTCCTGATAAAACTTACAGTCAAATGGGTGTAGAAGGTAAATTCTATTAACAAAAATAATAATAAAGCGTATTTATCTAAAACCAACAGACAGCATTCTGAGATTCCCCTTAAGAACAAGAACCATGTCTTCATCATCATTCACATTCCAAACTGTACGGGAAGTTCTAGCTAGAGCAATGAGATAAATAAAGGTCATCCAAATTGGTATGGAGAAAAACTAGGCTGTTTCGCAGATGACAAAATCCCAAAGGTTTCACAAGAAAACTAGTGAAAGTAATCGAAGCATTCAGCAAAGCAGCAAGATACAAGATCAACACATAAAAATCATTTGAATCCCTCTATACAGCAAAGACAACTGTGGAAAAAAATATCCGGAAAACAATACCATTTACAATAGTACCCCTAAATATAAAACACTGAACAAGAACTCTAACCATGTAGAAGACCTTTACAAAGCACTGCTACTTGAAATCACAGAGAGCTGCATAACATCGACTTTGTCATGGATGTGAAGACTTAACACGGTGAAAGGTTAACACTTCCAAAAGCAATCATAGATGCTCTGCAATCCTGATCAAAATCCCAAGAACATTCTGAAACGAGGTGGCAAAGTGAATCTTCAATTGTACACGGAAGGGAAAGAATCCACAGATAAATAAAGCGCTACTGAAGGACAAAATAGGCAGTCTCATTGTACCACATTTCAATATATACAACTATACTAGTCCGAAAAGGCTTGGTTCTCTTATGTTGAATATTATAAAATCTATTTCCATTGTGTCTATTCCAACTAATAGTGAAATCTTTAAAAGATTTCTCAGGCTTTAAATCTCTATAGGAGTAGACACACTCAAACTTCTTTCTTGGAGCAGCAGGATGATTTGAAGTACACACTTTAGTATTGGCAACACAATGCCTACACCACAACCGATTTTTACAGGATTAGAAATTGAGGCTTAAATTCAGTTATTCTGTATATTGAAATGGGGGTAAGGGTGAAAACAGTTTTTTTAAGAGCCAAAAAGAAAACAGAACGTCATTTTGACATTCTGAAGATATGATCACTGCCATAGCCCCTCCACTCTGCCGCATAGTGCCAAATCAGCCACAGAGCTTGCACACGTGAACGGACGTGTGCGCGTGCCAATAGATCGATATTTACAACAACGGGTGGTGGGGCACATTTGACTGTCTAGCTGCGGTCTCTCAAACCTCAACTGCTTAATTTTGTAAAATAAAATCTCATTCATTTGTAACTGTTCCTTAGATTTGAACCTTTCATATGTCCACGGAAAAAATCAGTAGATGTGTCTAAAATATTTCAGCACGTCATATTCAACCAACCCAAGAACTCTCTGTAGTCTTGGGAATCATTAGTTCTTCTGTAATTTGTCAGGATAAGTGGTTCGTGAAAAATACAGTTATAAATAGGATTGATTTTTAAGGGACAGAAAATAAATGTTATAAAGCAAGTGGAGCATGGTTCACGAATTAACTAAGGGTTGGGGCATTCCGCTTGGATAATAAAATGGTTAAGGGCTTTCCTCGTCTCTTTATTTGATTTATGTTCCTCTGCTTTTGCTGCCTCCCCACGTGCATGATGTCATCCTCCAGACACTGGTCTCCCTTGAGCGCCTGTTCTAAGTATATAAGACAAAGTCTTGCCATCATTGACTCTAAGCAGCATACTGGCTGTACTTCTTCCAAGATAGCTTTGCTCTTTTGGCAATCCGTCGTACTTTGAATATTCTTCTTCAGCACCACAATCTATATGAATTGATTTTTCTTAGGGCTTTTGTATTCAATGTCAAATTTCACATGCGTATGAGATGATTGAAAATACCATGACTTGCGTCAGGTGCACCTTAGTCCTCAAAAGAACATGCTTGCTTTTCAATACCCTAAAAAGGTTTTAGGCAGCAGATTAACAGATGCAATGCATCTCTCGATCTCTTGACTGATGCTACCATGAGCACTGATAGTGGATCTAAGCAAGATGAAATCCTTGACAATTTCAAACTTTCCTCCAGTTATCATGTTCACCTCTATTAGCCAAGTTGTGAAGATGTGAGTTTTCTTCCCATTGATTTGTAATCCGTACTGAAGGCTGCAACCCTTAATCTTTATCCACAAGTTCAAGTCCTCCGCACTTTCCGCAAGCAAAGCTTGCATATCCCAGGTTGTTAATAAGCTTTCCTCCAATGCTGTTTTCACATTCTTGCAGTTAACAGACCAATAGATAACTCACAGTTCTCTCAGGGCTCCTTGACATTGATATTTGATAACTTTACATTCTGCTGGGTAGCCTTTCTTTGGAATGACACCTACATACATCTCCTGATTGCAAGGTAACAGTCTTCCAAGTTTCATGTCCAAATGACATATAGCATCAAATTGATTTGTTGAAATATCTCCATTGATATTTCAGCCACTGCTGGAGCCTTGTTGTTTTTACCAATATCATAAGTGTAGTTGGACCTCTTTCTTCAGTAAGATTTCTTTTTTATTTTTCCTAGCATTGCTTAGTTTTATTTATTTATTTTCTGTGTGTGACCTATAAGTTTAATTCTTTTAATAGCTAGTATGACAATTCTTGCTTGGAGAACTGCTTTTTCTGAGAAAATATTCTCCTACATCCAGGTTGGATAGATGATTCTGCTATGGCATAACTGCAGGCTATTGCCAAGTTTTGAAAAAGAGTTTTGATTACTCTGAAGAAATTCAGAAGACACATGTGTTTGTTGCTATTGGTATGAAAAGAAAGAAAATCAAGGGAGAGGCCATGCAGGGAGAGGATGGAGAGAGGAGTAACATTTATTGTTCTTTCTCTGGGATCATGAAACACTCAGTAAACTTACCCAAGGTCAAGGTAGCTTAGTGCGCTTGAGCATCTTTGAGATATTGATGACAGCACTGCTGCTTCCTTTCTATTTGATATGGAGAGAAACCAAAGTTGTACCAAAAGAAACGCAGTTGAAGATGAAAGGAACTTATATGGAAATGCAATCTTAGATTTGCAGAAGCCTATGAAGAAATCATCATAGGTATGTCTTCAGGTATTCTTCATGTTTTACGTCAAGTTTAGCTACAGCTCTGCTTGCATAAGTCCATCCTTCCACTTCCAGAAACTGCCCATGTATTCAATAACAGGTTTACAAATATAATTTAAAAAAGAAATAATGTTTGTTTTTAAAAATTCAGCCAAATATGTGTTAGACATTTGGGAGTAGGGACAGTGGTAGAAGATACTAATGAAAAACCTCTAATAGATATGTAGATGATGAAAACCCCAATCATTCAGAAATATTAATAGGGTACCCTTACTACAAGGGTATAGAATAGGATATTTGGAGAAAGTAGGGACTCTGCTTATTGTTTTTTATTTCCTATGCTATAATTTTTCTATGTAATTACATGCAGATTAACCCATTGCTTAATATGTAGATGGAAAGATGTACATAAGAAAACAATGTGAAATGTGAAAATAAAAATTCTCCGGGCTGAGACTGTTCTATGAATGGATTATTTCTTTTGACTTACTGTGTCCCTGTCCCTGCCAACGCCATGCAGAACCAATGGAAGCTGTTAATTCAATAATTGTCAAATGCATTAAACATGAATCTTTCATTATTCTCATTTTGAAAAATTGTATTTTATTTTTGAGTTTTAATATAATTTCACCCAGGGAGGCCATTTGGAGCTTTTGATCATAAAATCTGATAGAGTTCTTCTGTGACAGAGTAAATGCAAATAAAACTCAGCCGACTTGGAAAGGACAGTACTTGTGGCTTATGAGCAACTTATGGTAGAAAAAGAAAGCCCCAGTGTATTATGCACACAAAAATATCATTACTTTCTCTTGATGGATGGTTTTTCTTTGCAAAGCTGTTTCGCTTCTTAATAAAATGAGCAGAAGTATTCTCAATCCAAAAATTTAAGGTGGTAGGGAAAAGGCCCCGCTGTATGCACAGTGAATGCACGGGGTATTTAGGTACCCATCTTAGGGACAGGAAATACCACCCAAAGGACACAAGAGGTTGATAAAGCTGCAGGAAGACTAAAGGGGTCCAGTCGGTTAGCACATGCTCGTTTCACTTTCATCTACAGCACAACTTGTCATGTATACCATGTCACCCACCACTGCCTCTGAAGTACAACCCATCTAAAGTAGGCTTTAACGTGCTCACTGACTCCATAGACCCTGCCCCATCACATGCCCGTGGCATTTGGAATCCTTAAGGATTGTTTAGGCTTTGTTAAGGATTGTTTAGGGACAGCGAACAGGTTGATAAGAAAGCATATAGAAGATTCAAATAGGTGGACCAAGTGACATTGTAGCATTATTCACACTAGCCAAAAGGTGTAATTAAACAGTATCAATCAACAAATGAAAGAATAATAAAACAACAAACAAACTACACACACACACACACACACACACACAACTTATCAGTAAACAGAATGCCATTCTAGTACATGCTATACTCTGGATAGGCCTCTAAGACACTGTTCTAACTGAAATAAGACAGACACAAAAGGGAAAATATCGTGTGATCCCATTTATAGGAAACACACAATATATATAAAAACAAGGTCTATCAAGAAGTATCGCTACTCAAGTTCCATTTACAAATTCACAAACTTATTCCAAACAAAACCTGTTTCAACATGTCTGTCTGCTCCATGGGTGGCTGCAGGCAAATTCTCTCAGTAGTAACATTGTAAGAGTTCCCCTACGGCAGTGGTTCTGCACCTTCCTCACGCCGTGACCCTTTCCTATAGTTCCTCATGGGCTGGTGACCCCCAACCATAACATTATTTTCATTGCCACTTCATCACTGTAGTTTTGCTACTGTTATGAACTGCAATGTCAGTATCTGATGTATTTGGCAGGATGTATTTTATTGTTACAAATCGAACATAATGAAAGCACAGTGATTCATCACAAAACAAATGTCATTATATATTGTGAAATATTTATTTCTAATGACAAATAAATGAAATGTTGTCTTGAAGCAGGGTGTAGCATGGGTAACAGTCTTCACTCTGAGTACTCGTATGTAGGTGAATCTGCATGTGGGTGGACTCACCTGGAGATGAGAGAGGAGCGGTGTCTCCGTTCCTAAGACCATCAGAAATTATCTGATGATTTTAGGCAACCCCTATGAAAGGGTCGTTCCACGCCCCCCCCCAGGGGTCACGATCCACAGATTGAGAACCCCTACCCTAGGGTACCTTAAAAGCAAAGCTTATCAAACCAGTGTCTTTTCAGAGCATGTGCTGGGCCAGTTAATTTCAAGGCCAGGTCAGCTCAGAAGGTAGAGGAACCATTTTTGTTTTGTCTTCTGTTTCAGTGGGGTGCTCTGGACACATTTCATCTAATGGTACTTCATAATTTCAGGGGCTACTAAGCAAGAAAGTTTAAGAAAATAAAAAAATGCATTAGTAATAAAAATCCCCGGAAGTTCTGCCAAGGATGTTTTCCCCTATCACAACAATGTACTTGCTCATTCTGTGAAAGGTAAAAGGGCTATTCTATAAGAACTTCATCAAGAAACCTTATCACCCAACAACCTTGCTGTTGTCATTTCATATTTTATTGTGTTCTTAGACTCAAAGCATGTTTAAATGGAACATGATTCGAGTCCCTCATGCATGTCAAAACTGTTGTTTGACGTAGTGTAAATCCAAGAGCACAGAATTCTTGGGGAAACATTTAGGGATATGAGAGCTTCCCCTCCGGAAGTCGAGATGGCACAGCCAGTGAGAAACATTAGCTCTACATTTTGATACCTTTGTTTATTAGATATGTCTATCATTTTGTGGCAACATTTAGTGATTTAGCCTCACACAGAGAGACAGGAAATGAATTCTTGATTACAGAAGGCTTAGGGGGTAGGGAGTGGAGAATTATGGCTTAATGAACTTGGATGGGTGAAAAGTTTTGCAAACAAATAGTGGTCAGTATTGTGCAACATTGTTAGTGGGACTAAGACCCTGGAGACCCTTGGAAATGGATAAAAATGGTGAAACATATATTTTAAATTAATAAGGTTGTGAATAGGAGTTGAAGATGATGTCTAGTGGAGCCAAATGAATATACTCCAAATAGATTGTAAAAACAAAGATGTAGACTCAAAGAGGAAAACTAACCTTATCCACAACCAGAGAGCATCAGGAAAAACAATAAATGAGTTTGAGCAAGATCCACCTGCAAAAAGTGGATTCTCTATTTGTGTGACCTTATTTTGGTAGATATACTATCAGCAAAGCAGAAAGGCTAATTCATGTGATTTGTGAAGCCACACATATTTAAAACAACAACAACAACAACAACAACCAAAAACCACAACTTTCTGCTTCTAGCCTACCAGCAAACCCCAAAAGGATTAAAATCATAATGTAAAATCTTAATCCGATGACTTTCTTTTGCGGCTTAATGATACTTATTCAACAATGATTTAATGTATTAGAACAGAACTTTCACAATATCCCTATGAATGATGGATGGGGTCTTGATTATTTCTGTTCAACATGACATCGTATATGAGCATACGTCTAAAAGTATTGCTACTAGAATTCCAGATCATACACATGCCAGTTTATTCCAAACAAAGCATCTGTAGACACGTCTCTAGAACAGCGAGTGGTCGTAGACTAGTTCTTTCAGTAGCGTGGGTATCTGTGTCATGTTTGGATGCCTTTACACAGGGGCTTCTGGGAGGAGCTGCTGAACAAAAACTCACTGCCATCGAGTCGATTCTGACAGCAGTGGCCCTACAGGCCAGGGTAGAACTGTCCCTGTGAGTTTTCAAGACTTTCTCTTTGAGCACAAGTAGAAAGCCTTGCCTTTCTGGCACCGTGTCCCCACTGCCTCACCATTAGGCCATTAGGGCTCCATGGATGTGCTGCTAAGCCATTTTCACCCAAGGCTGACAAGTCAGTTCAGATGATGGTGATGTTGGTTGATTTTGTTTTTGCAATTTCAAGGGGGTTACCTCTGATATATTTTCTTCTGGGACTTTCTTACGAGGAAGCTTGAAGAAAAAGTGGAAACTGCCTTGGTGAGGGAAAGGCCAAAAATTTGCACCAAGGAATTCTTTTCCATCCCAACCATGCACCTGCTCATTATTAGCAAGTAGGAAAGGCTATTCTGCAATATTTCTTTGGACCACCTGACCCCATCCTCACTGTAACCTTTATCTTGCCCGCATCTTCAGATTTCTTCCCCCCACCCCCCAAATACTAAACCTGAATAAAACATTGAAAAGGAGCATGTTTGCGTGCCTCGAGGATGCTAAAACTGCTGATTTAAGGTGGTGTCAACCAATGAGCACAGAATTCTCTTGGGAAAAGTTATTGTCGCTAAGAGCCATCGACAGCAGAATGAAACACTGCCTTGTGCCATCTTCACAATTGTTCTTCCTCGGAGCCCACAGGGAAGGGTTAGAGATGGAAACACTGCCTTCAAAAATATACCAAACAAGATGGTGGATATGCTAAGAAACAATAGTTTTGTTGTGATATTTTAAAAAAATGTTTCTTTAAATCTGTAGCAATATTTTCCTTTTTTTTTAAACCAGGTGTGTAGCAATACTTTTTAACTTAGTCTAGGATTAGAGGCAAGTGGAGCATCTGTTGTTAGACTACATGACTTATCCAGCTTCATAATAGTGGATTGGTTCCCACTCTTTAAACCTAGGTGCCTTCATTTGTGAAATAGTGACAAGAACAGCCTATCACATGGATAACCATGTATAATCCATACTCAATAAATGCCAACTCTTATGAGGTTTTTGGATACTGAGTAGAGTCCTCTCGGACTCATAACCTAGTGTCATGTATTGATTTGGGTTTATGGTGATCCTATTTAAAATGCCCAAGGCTGGAAGTATTTACACAAGCAGACAAGCTCACTTTTTCCCCATGGAGTAGAGGGTATGTTTGAACAACCAACCTTGAGCATAGCAAGCAGTCAACCATCAAACCCACAATGACACTAGGGTGTCCCTTACATGACAGAGGACAACTGTCTCATAGGGTGCTTTAGATTTTTTATGTTTATTTGGTTTTGTTTGCTTTAATGTCTAATCTGTATAGGAATAGATCATATCTTTTTCCCAAGGAGTTGTAGGTGGGTTCAAACGTCCCATATTTCTGTTAACAGTGATCCCTTAACTTTAAGAATTATGCCATCAAAACTTCTTTGACTGTTACTACTACAAGGTCAACTTTAAATACCACCAGCACCATGAGCACCACTACTATCGTGGCCCATGATTCATGGCTGACTTCCGACTGTGTCTAAGGAGTATTCTGTTTGGAGGACATGCAATGCTAACTGGAGATCTAGTCAAATGACATGCCTCAGAAGAGAGGATTGTTTCCTCAAACAAAAACACAAACAAGCAAAAACTAAGAACTAATATTTACTTATCTCTTTCCCCTAAATCCTGGGGTATGTAACGTAAGCCTCTGAAACCTTCCGTTTTTCAGTAACTATGATAGGAAAGAACATTAACTCTGCTTATCTACTGGCATGGTTCTGATAATGATAAAGAAATATCTTTAAATAATTTAGACAATATCAACTACTTATGCCAGATGAAATGATATTGACCTAGAAACATATCCAGCAATTATGAATAGCTTAGATAAAACAGAGAAAGAATTACTTAAATATCTTTGCCATACTGCTAAACGGCTTCAGATTATAGCCTACTTATTTTGATTAATTTTATTATCTCCATCTAAACATGATAAGCAGATAAAATAAAACACCTTTGAATATAATGCTAACACCAATAAAATACATGAATTAGACAGTACAGTAAATGGAAAGCATCTGTATTAATATACTTTGATGTGATTTTTCTTAAATTCACCTGGTTTTCTTAGGGCTCTTTGGGGATTTTTCCAATCGTGGAAATTTATGTTCATAAATTGTAATGTGTGCTATCAACAGATATAATAGTACATTCCTTCTTTTAAAAATATACACACACAAGGTGCCAGGGCGGGCGGGCGGGAGAAAATAAAATGAAATAAAATAAAAATATACACATGTTAAAAATACTAAAAGCATAACAATTGTTTTCATTCATTGTGATTTTCAAAATAAAACTAACACCTACTATCTTACCATCAAAGACCAAGAACTCCAGGGAAGCCAAAAGGAAATCCATTTTTCAGTTTCAAACAAGGGAGAAACCATCTGTGCTAAATCATAACACAAATGCACCGAGAGTTTATGTCAATATGCACATGGGAAAGAGCTTATTTACTCTGTGGAAGACAGACCCTTGTTATGTTTAATCATGTGGATTTCATGGGCAACATAGACTCCTAGGCTATTTTATACTAAAACACACACTTCAACTTTCATCTTAAAGAAAGGCACTTAAAAAAGAAAGTAGGAAGGAAGAAGAGAAATGCATTCAATGCAATGTCAGTTAAACTCAAATAAGTCAAGCTCAGGAACCTCCTTATCTCTGTCCATAATGTCCAGCATTTGAGTTCTGGAAGAGAGAGTGGGAAAATGAATTGTTCATATCTGTTCAAGTTAATTCTCTCTTGCTTGCTTCATTCTTTTTGCTTGAACTGATTTTGCCTGTGACCTCTCTACAGATTCGGCCCCAAATTTGCTAAAGAAGCATATTCAAAGTGTTCAGTTTAGGCGTTAAGCTGCTAACTTCAAGGTTCATGGTTCGATTCTGGCAGCTTCTCCGGGGGAGAAAAATGAGACTGCGTGTTCCTGTAAAGATTTCAGTCACAGAATCGATAGTGAATTGAGTGACAGTGAGTTTTGGTTTGGTGACTAAAAGACACTGCAAAATAAATAATCAAACATTTTATTTGGTTTTAATCTTACTGAATAATACGTACATTTGTCTCATGGCCCACTTCATTCCAATGGCAGTTACCCATCATTTCTGTCATTAAATTGTTTATCTTAGTTTTGTTTTTTCCAATTTCCACTATAACTGCCTTTTATTATCAGCATCTTTTAGAAATGTGATCTTTTTCATTTCAAAGGCTAGAAATATTACACATAAAAATATATGTTGGTATTGTATGTGGTATGCATTACAAACAATGAGACATAAGCACGAAACAAAAGAAAAAGTTGTACGCATGCTTCATTGTGAGTACATCCTAAAACCAACTCCAAACTCACTGTCACTAAGTCAACTATGACTCCTAGGAAACCCTACCGAACTGGTTTGAACTGCCCCCTGGGTTTCTGAGACTAAATGTTTATGGGACTAGAAAGCCTCATCTTTCTTCTGCAGAGCAGTGGACTTTACCAATTGCTTCAGTTAGCAGTCCTTTGTGTAATTATTACACCATGATGGCTACTAATAGATACTAATAGGGTGTCTGAGAATTCTCAAATTATCTAAGCAGTTCCACATAAAAGTGCAAAATGAGGTTACTCCACCTTTACCCATGCAAAGATGTGTGTGTGTGTGTGTGTGTGTGTGTGTGTGTGTGTGTGTGTGTGTGTTTGGAAATAATAAAGTGCCACCACTATACTTCATCCTATGGGATGGAGTTCAGCTCAAGGACAGCTTGCTGGAAAAGTTACAAATGGTGTCCCTGTGAAATGCTTTGCTTGTTATCTCCTTTCTCATTGCTATTGAGTCTGGGCTGACGCACAGCTACCCTGTCAGACAGGCACAATTCAGAGTACCCTTGTGAGTTTCCAAGACTGAAAATCTTCTGGCTAGCTTTGAAACACTGTCAGAAAATGAAGGCCTAATGAAAGGAGGCAGAACATTTTCAGAGATAGTGCCAGAGGATGGGCTTCTGTGTTCTGAGGCCACCCCGTTCAGAGGAGCTGTGTACTCTCAGTGGAGGCTACCATGGTGACCCACATCAAGTAAAGCCTGCGGGAGTGGAACCTTTGTGATGTTCATTTGTGATGGGGCAGGACTCAAGGTAAGGAGAAACAGCTGCGAAAAACTGCTGGTTATCAGAACATGGAATGTGAGAAGTATAAATTTAGGAAAATTGGAAGTGGTCAAAATGAAGTGGAATGCATAAAAATCGATAGCACAAGCATTAGTGAACTGGTTATGACCATTTGGAATTTAAAAAATCATATTGTTTACTGTGCAAGTAATAACACAATCCAGAGGCATGGCATGACATTCATTGTCAAAAAGATCATTGCAAAATCACTCTTGAAGTATAATGTTATCTGTGATAGGATTATATCTATCTTCTTTGAAGAAAATCCTGTCAATACAACGATGATGATGCATATTTGTGTACCAATCACAAAAGCTAATGATGAAGTAATTGAAGAATTCTACCAACATCTTCAGCATGAATGTGATCAAACAATCAAGATGCATTGATAGTTACAGGTAACTGGAATGCGAACATTGGAAACAAGGAGGAAGGAACAGTTGTTGGAAAATATATACTTGGTGATGGAAACGAAGCTGGATTCCCATGAGAATTTTGCAAAACCAAGGTTTTTTCATAGCAAAAATCTTTTCTAACCAACACAAATGGTTACTGTACACATGTATGTTTATAGATGGGATACACAGAGACAAAATTGACTATACATATATGGGAAGAGATGACGGAGAAGCTCAATATTAACAGCTAAAACCACGCTGGGGTGGGGTGCTGTGGAAGAGACTTTCAATTGCTCATCTGTAAATTCAGTTTAAAGCTGAATAAAGCTAACGAAGAGCGACAAAGTGTGACCTTTAGTCTACACACCTGAATTTTGAAAATATCTCAAGAATAAATTTGATGCATTGAACCCTAATGACAGAAAATTTGAAAAACTGTAGGACATCAAGAACATCATTCACGAAGAAAGCAAAAGGTCATTAAGTATATAGAAAAGAAAGGAAAGATCAAAGTGGATGCTAGAAGAAACTCTGAGACTTGTTCTTAATCATAGAGAAGCTAAGGTAAATGGAAGAAATGATGATGTTAAAGAGTTGAGTAGAAAATTTCAAAGGACAGCTCAATATGAAAAAGCCACATTTTATAAATAAATGGGCAAACACCCAGAGTTTGAAACCAAAAGAAGCACAGGCTTAAAGAACTCAAGAAAAAAATTAAATATTGAAAAATTCGGTGGGCAAATTATTGAGGGATGCAGGAAGCATCCAAAGAAGATACAAAGCCCACACAGAATCCCTGTGCCAAAAGGAGCGAGTCCATTTCAAGAGGACTCAAATGAGTAAGATCCAAGGATTGGAAGGAAGGTGCTCAAGCTGAACTGAAGCCATTAGCCCAAAACAAAGCTTGAGAAAATGATGGCATCCCAACTGAAATGTTTCCACAAGCTGATGAACCACTGGTAGTAGTTACTCATCTATGTCAGGAAATTTGGACAACTGATGGAAAAACATCCATATGTGTACGAATTCCAAAGAAAGGTGACACAGTAGAATGCACAAATTATAGAATAATATCATAGATATTACATGTAAGTAAAATTTTGCTGAAGATGATCCAACAGTGGTTGCAGCAGTATATTGACAGGGAGCTGCCAGAGGTTCAGGTTGGATTCAGAAGAGGATGTGGAGCAAGCTATATCAATGCTGATGCCAGAAAGATCTAGGGTGAGAGCGCAGAATATTAGAAATATATTTATTTGTGTTTTATTGACTATGCCAAGGCATTCGATTGTGTGGATCATAACAAACTATGGAGAGTCTTGAGAAGAATGGGAGTTACTGAAGACTTCATTGCACTCCTGGGGAACTTGTATAGGGCTCGGGAGGCAGTTGTGGAAGCAGAGTAAGGGCATATTGCATAGTTTACAGTCAGGAAAGGTGTGCATGCGGGTTGCATTCTCTCACCATACTTATTCAGTCTGCATGCTGAGCAAATCATCAGAGAAGCTGGATTTTTTGAAGAAGAAGAATATGGCATCAGGACTGGAGGAAGGCTTATTAACTAACAGCTTGTGATACGCAGATATTGCTTGCTGAAAGTGAGGAGGACATGAAGCACTTGCCGATGAAGATCAAGGATTGCAGCCTTCAGTGTGGACTATGACTCAGTGTAAAGGACACCAACGCCATCATAACTTGACCAACTTGTAACATCATGATAAATGGAGAAAAGGCTGAAGGTGTCAACGATTTTGTTTTACGTGGATCCACAATCAATGCTCATGGAAGCAGTAGTTAAGAGTTCACAAGAAGCATTGCATTATGTAAATCTGTTGTGTAAGACCTCTGTAGAGAGTTGAAAAGCAAGGCTGTTATTTTGAGAACTAAGGTGTGCCTGACTGAAGTCGTGGTATGCTCGGTCTCCTCAGATGAGAGTAGAAGTTGGACATTGAATCAGGAAGAAAAACAGATGCATCTGAATTGTGGTGCTTGCAAAGAATATTGAACGTACCATGGACTGCCACAAGGGCACCCAGATCTGTCTTGGAATAAATGCGACCACAGTGCGTTTTAGAGGCAAGGGGTGGCAAGGCTTCATCTTATGTACTGTGGACGTTGTCAGGAGAGACTTGTCCCCGGGGAACTACATTATGCTTGGTAAAGTAGAGGTGCGGCCAGACACAGGGATTATCCTTGGTGATATCTATTGACACCATGGTTGGAACAATTGGTTGAGATGTAGGAACAATTGTGAGAATAGGTCAGGACAGGGCAGCGTTTCGTTCTGTTTTGCATCATGTCACTGTGGGTCTGGAGGGACTCCCTGGTACCTAATAACAGCTGCTTACGGGAGTGCAAGGCCTCGTGTTCCTCATGTGGACAGGCTGGGGATTGAGAAGGGCAAGTCCTCCGAACCGCCATCCAATATGTATCCACTCCGCCCCAGGGTTTGCTGTAGAAAAGGGAAATTGGAGAAGAATTCCTGCAAAGCAATTGCAATAGGATTTGAAGTACTATGCTGCACTTTGAAGATGAAGGATCTAACTTTATAATTAATAAGTACTTCAGTTGAAGTTTTCACACTCAAAAGTGTTATAATGAAGGTTTAAATAGGAATTTTTCTACTGTGGTACGAGCATTAAAGCGTCGCTAACTTTAAAAGATTCTGAGGTCTAGCTGGAAAGGAGCACTTCCTGGAATAAAAACATTCATCTAAACAATTTAATGAATAATAAAATCTCTCTCAAAGTTACACCCAACAATAGGAGTTGCCTGTCTTGTATTAATAGGTTAAGAGAAAAATGGAAAGGCAGAGACACAAAAGAAATGATAATTTTTTATTAAACATGAACTAAAAATATTTTTAAAATTTTAATGGGCTGTACCATAAGAATTTGCATAAATGAATTCTACACCTGTGGTCTACATTGTATTCAGCAAAATCTGTTACACGCTGAGATGAGTCTGTGAAATATATTAATTCTTTGCATTTAAAACTTTACTCCATCAGAATAACTTTATATTTCTCAGTAGTTTTTATGAATACTTCATTCCCATTGTATAAATGAAAACTCAGGCTTGTTATTTGGTTATATGTAAGATACATAACTGTTTATGTCTGAAATAGCATCACTTTTACACCTCTCTTCCTCATGCGCTGCGGGCTTCAGCAGAACAGGTGACAATCTCTCACTTCGTCTTTATCTTCTGCAGATATGAACTTTCTGCGTCTACCTTGACAGCCTCAAAATATATAATCCATCCTCAAAAACATCTTGTTTTCTTCACCAATGGCGGTTATGCAGTGAACACTTCCTGTGTGCAGGCTCTGCAGTAACTGCTGGAGAGCCCGGGGTCAGTCCGGTGTTCCCTGCCCCAAAGGGAGCTATCTCAGGGGGTTGTACTGGACTAATTACTGTTAGGTGAGTACATGAAATCTAATTTGTCTTTTGAGTTCATATTGAACTTGTCCTTGACATTCACAAACACAGAAGCATTTTTACTGGCAACAAACTCTGAAGTGGAGTTAAAAACATACAATATAAAAATTGAGGATTTTGTGTTGCATGAGATGAATACCCACAGTCGATGACACTATCTTCCAGAGTAAGTGTTTTTTGTTTATTGGTTTGCTTGCTTAATTAAATTTTCACGTTTTTTTCCCTTGTAATAATAAGGTCTTGGGCAAGCAAATAAAGTTTGCCTTTGAGATGATAATGAGGAAGGGAAATCTGTGTGGGATGTGCTTTCCCTGCTCCGTCTCCTCTAGAGCAGCCAGCAGGAATCAATACCAACTCCACTCCTTGATGAACTTGTACGTGATCACCAAATTCTTCTTAACACTGCCTTTCTGGAAGCTGTGGTCAATTGGCTAGATGAAGGGAGGGAAGTATCTTGGCCAGTCTTATTACAAGGTAAATTCCTAAAGGCTAGCACTAATATTTCCACAGGTGACACAGAGCATTGCCTTGCATAGAATGAATATGCACAACATTGAATCTTAAGTGTGTGTGGCATGGAACATGGACTGGGGTCTGAAAGTTCATTTAATTCGACTCTCATATTGTGGATGAACGTGGGTTGAGAAAATCTGACGCTGCATGAAGAAATATACGTTTGCACTTGCGTTTTGCTTTTGGTTACTGACCTCCCACACATGCCTACTTTGCAAGACTCCATTACAGGGTTCTTTCTTCCATCAAGGTATGTAAGATTATAAAGCAAAGCTAAGCATCCCACATTTAATGTTTCTGTGGCACTTGCCACATACAAGGGGTTCAGAAGTTCTAGGAAAACCCCGTTTCCTTTTTATGCCCTATCTGCATGAACATTTGGAAAGCTTATATTTTGATTTTGAGTGTTGTTGCTCCTTTTGCTCCTAGTCCTAATCTGAGACGGTAGCTCTTTCCAAGAGGAGAAAGCCTCATCTTTCTCCTGCCCATTCTACCGAAGAAGTCCTAATGGTCTCTCATTGAGAGCAATTGGTAGCGCTAGCCAGACCCATCATCGGGTCTATATGCTTTCAGTTCCCACCTAAAATTTATTATTTGATTCTTCCTGCCATATACTAGGAAATGATTGCATCTCTTCAACTTCCCCTGAAAACTAGTATGGAGTACTCCCTATCTTAAAATGAATAAATAAATGAAGGGTTTAAAAGATCTAGTGAAGCTTTCTTACATCTGTAGATGAAGAAGAACAAAGGGAAGCCTTCCTGTCCTGAGGTTTTCACATTATACCAAAATCTCAAAGTTCAACCAACGAGGTTGTCAGTGTAGATATTTTCCACACACAGCATCACCTCGCAGAGTTCTTTGTCCTCTGGCAAACCCACCTCGTTCATGGAAAATGAAACAATGAACTAATCTGCCACATAAATTGGCTCATGTTGAATTACATTTGTGTCTTGGAGTTCCAGGGTAAGCTTGCACCTGTCCTCCTTGGGAAGATAAGGGTTGCTGCAAGCAGCAGGAGCGATGAAAGGGAGAGCACTGGACGAAAATTGAATGATGGTGTTAGAAGAGCCACCTGTGCAAGCTTTCATTGTCAATTGGCTGAACACAGAGATTTTGAAGAACAATGAGAGGAAAATCATTTACGTTACTAGTTTATGTTTCAGAATCAGTTCCAAATTAATCAGCTAAATTGAAGGGAAATTTGAGGCCAGGAAAGAGAAGGTGGAAATTATGTTGGGGATATATTAAACATATATCACCCCCAAACAGCAGACTAGCTAGAGGTTAAAAAAAAGTATTATGCTTTGGGTATCATTAAGAATTCAATTTGGAATAAGGTTCCAATACAGTTTAGAATTTCAATGAGCTTTCTATCACGCTACAGAGCCGATCCCTATACATTCTAATGGTAGGTATGTATTGAAAAGTCTTTTGGTATGAAAGGATTTAGATTGAATTTCAAAAATTCCCTTTCATCGTAATAACCTCATCACTGACAATGACTAAATTGTTAAATAAAAACCAATCTTACTCCTGGTAGGAGATTTTAAAATTGAAATAAATCTTGTTAAATATACACTGGCTTCGGAATAATGTCATTGGTATCGAGTTATCAGAAGCATTAAGGTAGATGTGGGAAAGCATATATCATCTTTGTAGCATCTCATTGGACCATCACTTTGTATTATCTCACTCATGAAATAGAACATAAGTGTCCAGTGTTTACTGAGAGGTGGGCTAAAAACATAACGGTATCCGGGAGAGCAGCTTGAGCATTGGCATCAGATAGACACAGGTGTACATGTGGCTCACTATCTTGAATCAACTATGTGACCTTAGATTGTTAAGGAAATGTTCTTAGCTTTCATTTTCTTATTTCTCTAAGAAAGAACAATAACATCCAACTATCAAATACATTGACAAGAAAGAATGAACACTTCCAAATGCTTTTTCAAAGCTCTATACATGGTATTGGCAAAGGCTCTCAGGACCTGCACAACATGGTCCCTGCTTTCCCACATGTTTTTCCATTTCATTCCACTCTCCACCCAGCAAGTAGTAGCCGCCAGCTTCCTTCTGAAATCTGAGAATATGATGCCTGTTATCTGCCTAAGAAAGTTCTCCGTAGGTATTTTCCTTATTGACTATTTATGCACATTCAGGTCTGAGAGAACATCATTACAATAGACTCCTCCTCTGACCACATGACCCAAAGAACTCTCTTTTCTCTGCTGCTCATCCTGTGTTCCTTATTGCTCCAATTACCTGTATTCCTTACTGTATTTGTTTCCTTTACTGAACTTATCAGTAAATTCAGTTCATATGGCCCTCCATTCTAGTATAGACAATAACCACCTGGTTAACATGTCTGCTGCCTACCATCTTATAACAGGATAGAGAGGCCCTCCAAGAAGGAGCCTCACCTATCTGGTCTATTGTTGCAGAAATCATTACAAAGATGATCTTCCTCAGTTTCTTACTCTCCTAGAAGCATAGTTTTGCCACAGGTCCTCATCCTTCTTTGCAGTCAGCCTGGCAACCAATGGCAAATGGGTGATGATAACGCGTAACTCTTTAAATGCTGGATCTGTAAAGACTTCCCAATCGGTATCCTTCAAACTCTCCTCCTTCTTTGCTGGATGGATGCAGAAGATTCTGGAGATGACTTCAAGACCTTTTGTGATTGTAGAGTTAGAAGCAGACTCAACAAACAAGACCAGACTCACTGCTATCAAGTCAATTGTGACTCATGGTGACATAACAGGACAGATTAAAACTCCCCTTGTGGAGTGTGAAGCTGTAAGTCTTTGCAGGGGCAGAAAGCCTCATCTTGCACCCATGGAGCACCTGGTGAGTTAGAACTGTTGACCTTGCTGTTAGTAGCCTAATGCATAAAACACTATATCATCACCTCTCTTTAGGGAGAATCAAAGTATGATCATATCATTTTGTGGGAAACCACTGAGCCCCTATTCAACCTCACATCAGTTGATAGCCTTGATTTGACAAGATAGTTTACCAAGGATACACTCGTATCACATGAAGTAACATATTACAGTGAACCAATTAGGAGTGTTCCATACAGTCTCATTATGTGCCACCATATTCTCTATCTCTTTCAAAGCACTTAAGTTGTTACAAAGTAGAACTCTTTACTCAGTAAGTAGTTTGTAATCGCTGGAACCTAAAGAACCCTGGAGGCATCCTGGGTGCTCATTGGGCTGCTAACCATGACGTCAGCAGTTCAAAATCCCCTGCTGCCCCACAGGAGGAGGCTTTACCCACAGGAACAGTTCGACCCTGTCTTATAGGGTTGATATGAGTTGGAATCGATCACTCTGCAATAGCAGTGAGTTTTTGGTAACTGGGGACTATTTGTTGTGGCAACAAGTCATCTGAATACCAAATGCAGTACAGATCCCAGAAACCTGACTGGCACAAAGCAAGTCTTCAAGAAATCAGCAAAAAGTGTTTATTAAATTAGCAAGTTATTTAACATAATAGTATTATATTTCATTATATAACAGGACTTCAATAGATTTGTGCAAAAATAGAATTAAAAAAAGAGAGAAAGTTTTCCATTAATTTCAGCTTTGGGTTGCAGACCACGAAGTTAGCAGTTTGAAACCACCAGTTGCTCCACTGGGTAAGGACGAGGCTTTCTACTCCCTTGAAGAACCACAATCTCAGAAAACCACAAGGAGACTTCTATGCGGGCTTTAGGGCCATTAGGAGTCAAGGCTGACTTGATGGCAATGAGTGTGTTTGTTTTATTTAGTTTCCCCAAATCATATCCTTGTCTCTAAGCAGTGTTATGTCAAAGTTGATAGAATAAGTCATTATTGCTCTGCAGTAAGAAATTCCATTCAAATGATGCTTGAGAACGTCCAGAGTATACACAATGCCTAAGAATGAGAAAGATCATCTCTTGGGTTTAGAGGTTTTATGAATATTAACATTAAAATGAAAATCAAAGAGATTTTGCTGTACAGTGTCACTCATTCCCTACACTGACATTTCCTGTTTGGGATCATAAAGGGAATGAGAAGGACTCATTAAAACCTAAATGAATTGTGTCATAAATGTTAACTGCCGGTGAAAGTGGTGCTGCACACCACTATAATGGAACACCGTTGCAGATGGAATCTCTGCTGTGGTACCTGAGGGTGAAAACACAGCCAATGGAAGCTTCAAAAGTATAGCCATTAAATATGTCCCTCAACTAAGGCTACATTTTTATTTGCATTCATCATTAAAAACAAACAACAACAATAGCAAAATGTTCACAAGTTCCTTAAAAGACTATTTTAATGCTTAAGTTTTAATGATTAAGTCCCAAAGGGATAATTACTAGCTTTTAAATTTATTAATCTTTCAAAATGAGCCAGTTCTCCCAATAGGAGACCACATGAAGCCAATCACATTTTTCTAAGTCTTTGATTCCAATCATATTTTAGGAGATTTAAGAAATCATCGAGTCACTAATAAACTCATTGTCTCTATTAGAATATATGAGTGTTTGTGTATATATATATATAATCTTTGATTAAAGAAATAGCTGTCTAAAATTTTTTTTTTACGTTTTACAAACGTGCTTTTGAGTAGAATTACTGAGTCATATACACTCTCAATTCTTCATCTGATTCTGCAGGTAACTTAGAGGCCGCTGACAATGTATGGGGCCATCTTAACTGAGAGTAATTCCTATCATTACAGTATTTACCTCTTCCTGATTGGGTACAAACATTCAGGATTCGAGGAATGGGTGAACTGGGTCTATTATCACTTCAAGGGGTCCGCTTGTCTGTCCATTTGTTGTACAGTGTTTCTGTGATGTTGGAAGATATGTTACTAGTATTTCAAATACCAGTAGTCACCCAAATTGAACAAATTTCAGCCGAGTTCCAGACTAAGAACTGACCAGGAATTGACTGCCCACTGTAGAGGACTTTTGTCATTGAAAACCTTTGGTATAGATTGCAAGGATCTACATGTAACTTCCTCCCTGGGGGGTGGACAACAGAAAAATAGGTGAAGGGAGACATTGGACAGGGTAAAACGTGACAAAATAATAATACAAAATAATAATAATTTATAAATTATCAAGGGTTCATGAGGAAGAGAGGAGCAGGGAGGGAGGGGGCAAAATGAGGAGATGATATCAAGGGCTTAAGTAGGAAGCAAATGATTTGAAAATGCCAATGGCAAAAAATGGACAAATGTGCTTGACACAATGGATGGAAGTATGGATTGTGATATGAGTTGTCCGAGCCCCCAATAAAATTATTTTTTTAAAAAAACCTTCAGTATAGTATCAAAACATTGTCATATACTAAAGCTAATGAATGGGAGAAGAAAATGGTCAGAAATAGTGCCAGAAGATGAGACCCTCATGAGAAAAGGCTCTTAAACTATGACTAAGGCAGAGCTGCCTTCTCAACGTCAAGTGGACCATACGATGTGAGTGACGTGAAGCCTTCGGGACCATCCTTTGCTGATGGCACACAAATTAAAGGAGAAGAAATGGATTCAAGACTCAATTAACGGTCAGAAATTGGAGTGTAGGATGTATGAATCTAAGAACATTGAAAGTTATCAAACATTAAATGGAATTCACAAAGATTAGTCTCATTGTTGTGAATGATCTAAAATGGACCAGTGTTGGCCATTTTGAACCAGAAACCCATATGGTTTACTATGCCAGGAACAGCACAATCAACTGAATGGCATTGCATTCATCTCCAAAAAAGGACATTTCAAATCTACCTTGAAGTACAATATTGTCTGTGATAGGATAATATCTATCCAAATTTAAGGAACTCCAATCAATTTATGTGCATTTATTTATCCAAATTTAAGGAAATCCAATACAACTTATTCAAATTTATGGATGAACCATTAATGCTGGTGCTGATGAAATTGAAGAATTCCACCAATGTTTTCGATCTAAATTTGATCAAACTTGCCATCAAAACACATTGAGGAGTACTTGTGATTGGAACACAAAAGTTGGAAATAAAAGAGTGGTTGGAAAATACAATCTTGGTACTTGAAATGAAGCTGAACAACTCATGATAGGATTTTACAAGACCAATGGCTTATTCAAAGTAAAAATCTTTTCCACCAATACAAATGGAAGCTATGCATGTGGGCATTTCCAGGTTTACTACACAGAAACTCGATTGATTGAACCTGTGGCTGATGATGATGGAGAGCAGCTAAGACTAGGTTTGGGGCCCACTGCAGAGCTGGCCATCAATTGCTCATATGTAAGTTAAGGATAAAGTTGAAGAAAATTAAAACTATGAAAAAGTTTATGAGAGCCAAAGACTCTGCTCTGAGAGACTAAGACTAAACGTCTATGAGAGCCCAAACAAAACCTTAAATCTTTCCCACCTGAATTTCAAGAATATCTCAAGAATTGATTGCATGCATTGAACACTCATGACAGAAGACCTGATGGGTTGGAGGAGGACGTCGAGAACATCACTCACGAACAATGCAAATGGCTATTTATATAAAAGACAGAAAAGAAAGGATGCCAGAGGAGACTCGAGAACTCTGTTAACTGTAGAGCAGCAAAGACAAATGGAAGGAATTATGAAGTCAAAGAGCTGGACTGAACATTTCAAAGGGCTGCATGGGAAGACAAGGTCAAATATTATGAATAAATGTGCAAAGACCTAGAGTAAGAAGACTACAAATAAAGAGCATGCTCAGCATAATGGAACCTGAATGATCTCAAGAAAAAAATTCAAGCCTCGAGTTGTAATATTGAAACAGTCGGAGGGCAAAATGCTGAATGATTTAGGAAGCATCAAAAGTAGATGTAAAGAATACAGAGAGTCACGGTACCCAAAACAACTAGTCGCTATTCCACCATTTCAAGAGGAAGCATATGAGCAAAATCCCATGGCTGAAGGAAGACGTTCCAGCTGCACTGAAAACATTGGCTAAAAACTAGGCTCCTGAACACCCAGTTTTCAGATAGGGACAGTGGAAGCTTAAAATCCAGACAGGGTCCGCCCATGGATTGAGCCTCCAGCGAATCACTCTGACCATTGTCCAGGGCTGTGAACAGCCTTAATATCAGAGAGAAAGCACTGCACTTCAATTATGGCAGAGGTAGTTAGGTTAAAATAGAATAATCTATCATTTGAGCTCCCTTTGGACCTTTTTAAAGTTGTTTCAGTTTTTAATATTTTCGTCTTCCTCTCTTTTTTGCACACCCATTTTATTAGAAGGTAATCCAGAGATCATACCATTCCATACCATTACATCAAGCAGGTGTCTACAATCACGACAAAAATCACTTTCAAAACCTTTTCTTGGCACTTGAACTCATTGATATCAGCTCCCTCTTAGCCCCCACCTTCCCCACCATACCCCACAGGAACCCTCATTACTGTTTTGTCTCTATAGGTTCATCTGTCCTTGGTTTCATATACCAAAAAAAAGAGAGAGAAACACATAACAAAGCAGTGGCCCACAATGTCAAAATACAACAGAGATACATCTGAATATGAGAAAATTAAAACACATAAAATATTAGAAACAAGATCAAGCCAAAAGAGGGGAGGTCAAGGGACAAGATTTTAACCGTCCAAGTCAGATTTATCACTTCAATTCACTGTAGTCTCACTCCAGCTCTCTGTTGGGTAGCCAGTTGGTTCCGATCCCTCAATGTGGTTAGAGGGAAATCAGTGTAAGCCTATGCCCTGGGTAGATGCTGCAAATGGATTTTGGGTTTCCACTGTCATCCCTTGTCTTCTGCAAACCAGAATTTCAAATGTTATGCTCTGATACTATTGCTTTCTTCAGATTTGGATTATATAATTTATAATACTTGGATCAAGGTTGTTGGTGTGCTTCTTCCGTGTGGCTTTAGGTGACATCTCACTTAGATGGCTGCTTGTTTGGAAACAAGCCTTCAAGACCCCAGACCCTATTCTATCTGACAGTCAGGCCCCATCTAATTTCTTCATCACACTTTTCTGGAGCACCTGTATCTTCTGTGTTCTTTTTATGAGGGAAAGTATCAAGAAAAACTATGATGTAAGGACTAATTGTACTTAGATTAGAACTAGGATTAAGTATGCCCCCCAAATAGATTCTTGAATCGAAGTATTTTATCTGCCTCTGGATCACCTTATAATAATCCTCACTAATTTATGGTAGGAAATTTTATTCATCATCTCTGTGGAGCATGAGGAACTTCGTTTATAGAGTATTATTGATTAGCTGATTATAGTAATTTTTAAGACACTATAAGTGAGGGACATCAAATGAGTATAGGCAAATTACACATTACAATATCTGTATTATGCACCTGTAACAGAATAAATCCTTACATGACTGGACATTAGTTACACAAACGATGGAAGTAGATTGTCAGGCTAAACATAATAGTCACCAAAAATGTTAGGCATTGGTTTGCCAGAATAATATGTATCATAATATAGCTAGCAGGGCATGAAATAGTAAGTCACTGTTGGTATGCCTGCTGACAATTCAATACTCTTGGTAGAGCTGCCTTTTGCTTCTTCACACACCGTGTGATTTTAGTCTTAAATCCTTAGGTTACGTAAGTAGAGTCTAGTTCACTTAGTGGGGTTCCCACATCAGATCCCTCATGTATGGCCATTTGAGAGTATTGTGTGCCTTGAAGATCCTGGATCCAATGTCCCAGTGTTCTATGGCCCTTGGTGTGGGTCTCTAGGGGGTGTATAGAAACTCAAGCCATTGTGGCTCACTTATTAGGTTCATAATGCCAGGCATACTTCCTCTTAGAGCCCTTAAAATTATTGCTAGTCATTTTTCGCCATTAGAAAGTGGGTCCTTCCCCTATTTTTCTACCAGTAGACATGTACTTGTCTTCTCCCAGACATATATACTCCTTTTCCTCCCTACTGACTTGACTTTCCCATTGTCTGCTTACTCTTGGATTAAAATTTTTCTGTCTTGTCTAGTCATTGTTTTTGTTTGTTTGTTTGTTCGTTTTCATTTGTATGTGTTCTTTGTATGATTTTGTGTGATTGTATCTCATTTTGTATGATTTTCTGTATATGAAATCAAGATTAGATAGAACTTCAGAGACATTAACTGGAAGACAGGGTAGGAGTGGGGAACATGGGAAGCTAAGTACATTAAGCATGAGAAGAGATATTTCTGAAAATGACTGTAGTCATAATTAAAAATATTCCCCCAACAATTTCATTGGCATTTAAGTCACATTTCAAACAATTCAATAGTTCAATAATGTCAAGAATAAGTCTAAAATCATCACTACAATCAGTTTTAGAACATTTTCTTCATACTTTTACTTATTAGCTTGCCATTTGCTTCCAACACCCCCTGCTAGAGAAACAAATTCATAAACACACATATGTGTATAAGAAAGAGGTTTATGTACCAGAGCAACTGAATATTGAGAAAATGTTCCAGCCAAATCCAAATCAAGTCCATAAGTCTATTCGTCCATATGTCAGATACCAATCTATAAAGTCCTTTTCAGACTCACGAAACACATGCAATGCTTCGACTGTAGGCAGATCACAAGCCAGTGGGTGGGAAGTCTTGTGGGTCCAGTGGCGCTATAATCACCTCAGCCCTGGCAGTGGTTTCCAAGTGGCTCCTTCAGATCCAGGGCTGTAGCATAACTACATGTGTCTTATCAGCTGCAATATCTCCCAGGGAGTGAGAATGGGTCCTGCCCACGGCAAGCGATTTATCTCCTTAGTGCTTCCAAATGAGGTCATCAAGTGGTGACTTGATTGACAGACTAAACTCCACCCCTATACTTGTAAGTCTCAAATTGACAGGAGATTATGTAACTACCAAGCTGTTTCTATAGATTTAACCATCCTGGATTTCATAGACAGGGAGATAAACCAAAAACATTAAAATCAAACAAACAAAAACTAACAAGAACATTAAAATCAAACAAACAAAAACTAACAAGAATAACAAAGTAATACAGATAAAACCTCAATAGAAAAGAAAGCAGTATGTATTAAAAATTAGATCAAATTTAAATGGATAATCAGGGAGATCAAATGATAAGTTGCTAAATTTTAACCTAACTGCATCTACATCAATCCACTTTCTAATGCAGTTTGCATGTTAGCAAGGCTATCCACACCGCTGGCCCATCGACAGAAGGGATTCCTCAGGGGTTAATCCATGGGTATTTCCCCTTCACTTTTTTAAAAAAAATCTGAACCAGCTTTTAAAATGGGTTAAAGGGAGATCAAATGAAAAGATATTACAATTTAACCTGCGATAAGTACATCTGCCAAAATCAATTTTACAAGTGATTTTATAACAGGTCTATTTGTATCCCCCATTATGATTGAAGGGGATTCTTAGGTGGCTTAATCCAGGTGTGGACCCAGCAAACGGATTTTGGACTTCTCCTGTCATCTACAGGTGTTCACAATTTAAGCTCTGATGATATTCACTCCTTCCCATTTGGATTATATTATTTGCAATCCTTGGATCACACAGGCTGGTGTGCTTCTTCCATGTGGACTTAAGAGACATCTCACTTAAATGGCTGCTTGTTTGAAAATAAGCCGTTAAGACCCCAAACATTACTCCCTGTGATCATCAATCTCACTCTAGTTTTTTCACCATACTTTGCTTAATATGACTGAATGATTATTCTGTATATGTGAAGTATATGCCAACAAAAGCAAAACACAATTAAAAACGCTCCATGACTTGGTGGTATACAATTTGAAACATTTCAATACACTCATGAAACACCCATCTATGCCAAGGTTTGGGAGCCAGCTACTTGGCCAACTGACTGGAAGAGATCCATATTTGCAACCCCTTTTAAAAAAATCGCAACCAAACAGAATGCCCAAATTAGAGAACAAAATCCTTAATTTCAAATGCCAGCAAAATTTTGGTGAAGATAATTCAACAAAAGTACTGCAGTATATTGATAGGGAGCTGCCGGACGTGAATGCTGGATTCAGAAGAAGACATGAAACAAGGGATATCTTTGCTGACATCAGATGAATCTTGGTTGAAAGTAGAGAATACTAAAGTACCAGAAAGATGTTTACTTGTGTTTCATTGACTATACCGAGACATTTGAAAGTGTGGATCATAACGAACTATGTTTAACCTTGAGAAGAATGGGAATTCCACAGCACTTAATGGTGCTCAGGCAAAACTTGTTTATGGAGGAAGAGGCCGTTGTGAGTACAGAGTGAGGGAATGGGGCATGGTTTAACATCTGGAACGTTTAGCTTCAGCGTTGGATCCTCTCCCTGTGCTCGGTCAACCTGTTTGTGGAGCAAAGAATCAGAGAAGCAGGATTATATGAAGAACAATGTGGTAACAAGATTTGAAAGAAGGCTTGGTAACAACCCGTGATAGCAGATGACACAGCTTGGCTTGCTGAACGTAAGGAGGACTTGAAGCACTTGTGGATGAAGATCAAGAATTGCAGCTGTCGGTATGGATTACAACTCAGTGTAAGGAAGACCAAATCTCTCACATCGGGAGCAATAGGCAACATCATGATACATGGAGAAAAGATTGGAATTGTCAAATACTTGGTCTTGCTTGACTCCACAGTCAATGCTCATAAAAGCAGCAGTCATGAAATCAAAAGGTGTTGTACGAATAAATCTGCTGCACAAGACCTCTTTAGAGGGTTGAAAGCAGGGCGATTACTTTGAGGACTCAGGTGTGCCTCACTGAAGCCACAGTATTTTCAGTCATCTGGTATGTGTGGGAAACTTGGCATTGCATAAAGAAGAACGAGGAAGTGTCAATGGGTTTGAATTACGAGGCTTGCAAAGTATATGGAATGTGCCACAGACTGTCAAAAGAACAAACAAATTTGTCTCAGAAGAAGTACAGTCAGAAAGCATCTTAGAGACAAGGATGGTAAGCCTTTTCCTGATACACATACTGTCAGGAAAGAGGGACATTAAGCTCGGTTAAGTGGAGAGCAGTGAAAAAGACTAAGAGCCTTCACAAGGTCAGTTGACACAGTGGCTGCAACAATGGATTCAAACACAAAAACAATTGTGAGGATGGTGCAGACTGGGTACTGGTGCATTCTGTAGTGTGCAAGGTTGCTATGGGTCAGACTTGATGGAACCTAACAACAATAATTGATTATTAGCGGACAACACAGGCTAACGTGTGGTAAAGTGGATCTTCACAATGACATTTGTAGCAACAGAACCTAGCAGTCTCCATAAAACCATGGTATCATAGCAAATGCACTTCTCATAAATAATCTTCATAGGTGTGCGTTTATACAATGTTTATTTTAATTTTATGAGAAGAAAGAATAATTAGAGACCACCTAAATACTCATTAGTAAGGATGCTTTAAATGCTTATTATGGAGCATTAAGGTGGTCTCTAATTATTCTTTCTTCTCATAAAATTTAAGTAAACATACACAGAAACACACAATTTTCCGTGAACTTGTATTACTGTTATATATTATACAACAATTAAAAGGAAAAATGTCTATATTTTCAACAAAGAGGGATGTGCATGCTGCCTCAATAAATAAAGGTTAATTTGAGAAGAGTCAGAATACTGGACCTCCGTCTCTGTTGTGCTTTATTTCCAGCTCACCAGATTTTTTACAGGGATACCAGTATAATTATTCCAAGGAAATAAATTGATATTGGGAGTGGGGTAGAAGCTAATGTCCTAAGGGTGCACTGGTAACTGTGGGACATTTCTACTCCAGAGAACTTCTTGGGCTCCATAGAAAGGACGGAGGAAAACAGATGATGAAAGAGTGGGAAATATGACAAACTATGCTGTGAATATGGGGGCATGCTTAGTCATTGAAATTTAAAATATAAAAATAACAAGGGATGACTAACAGCAAATTTTTTATAGGAACAAGGCAAACATTTTCCTACATGGGGACAGAAAAGTAAAGACACAGCTGTCAACTACTATGAAGAAGAATTTGTCAAAAAGGAACAAAACCATGAAAAAAAAGATTGACTCATTTTATTGACTTACAATCAAGTATGTGTGTGTACCTTTAAATGATATAAGCAGCAAAACTATAAAGAACAAGCTGAGAGAAGTCATTTATATAAATAAACCTTACGAACCCTATAAAAAGGCAAATAAGCTGATGGGGAAAAAATCAGTAAATGACATATAAGCATTTCACACAGAGAAAATAAGAAAGACTCACAATTAGTCATAAGTTGTGGTACAGTCATATCTGCTATTTCCTACACAGTCTGAACACACCACATTATACAACACAGTGATTCCACTCCTTGGCAGTATTTGCATGAAGAGAAAGAGGCACAGCAAAATTATTCATAATGGTAAAAAATATTAAACAGCCTACATATCCATCACAAGTAAAGGGGAAATATCAATCAGAATATCTGTATATAATAATATAGACACAAAACTGAGACTGAATATACTACATCTGAAAATTTACTGCCTTGCAAATGCTACAGGGAAGCTCTGCTCTGTACACATGGGATTGTCATGACCTGGAATCGTCTTGACAACCCGTGACGACATCCCATCACACTGGATGGACCTCATAAACAACATTTAGCCAAGTTTAACAAAACGCAAAATTACATGTAGCATGGTTTCCATTTATCTAAATCCACAACTAGACAATAAGATATTGATGTATCTAATGTCTGATAAGATGATAAAGGATGGAAATCCTGGAGGCATAGTAGCTTAAGCATTTGGTGCCTAACCACAAGGTTAGTGTTTCAAACCCACCAGCTGCTTTGCAGCAGAAAAATGATGCTGCTTGTTCCAGGAAAGATGTTCAGTCTTGGAATCCCGAAATTGCTATGAGTTGGAATCAGCTACATGACAATAGATAATGAGTGTGACAAAAGGCAATAACGCGCTGAAACAAAATTCCAGATTGTGGTTCCCTACAGGATCTAGGAACATGACAGCGCAAAGGGGAGGAATCTGAGAGCCAGGCTGTTTATATTCAAGCAAACAACACATGGGATATGATTTCTTGGGTTTAGGTTCAAAGTTTAAAGCACATGCCAATGAACTGATCTTACAACGTGCTTAATGCTTCTCTTCTACCTACTGGTTTGCTGAGTAGTGACTGGAGTCTTAGAAGATGCAAAGAAATCAGACAATTGTTCCCTCTTTACCTTAGCAGCAGAGGAAGAGAAGACAATATCTGGCTGTCTTCCTTAAAAACTTTACATTAAACCAGGAAAAATGGATGGTGCTCAGCTTTTCACTAAACATTTTTTTATCAAATAGTCTACAGAAAAATCCTGACCCAAAGAGGAAAAACACAGGACAGAATCTCATGTTCTCATGAATGCAGAATTTCTGGAGTCATGGAGATCAGATGATCCCCTAAAATGATTGCTCTGAGAAAGTCTTTAAACCATATTCTGTAACCCCAAAACATTCCCTGGACTCTCCTTAAAACCAAACAATAATTTAGCTTAACTTGTATGAGCTCAAACTGACATCAGCAACTTGAGAGATAGGAAACTAAAGGGGCAGTGATTTTATGGAAATGAGGGCTGGTTAACAGACAAGGAGAGTGAGCATGGTGGAACAACTCAAAGCTCAAGAATGTAATCGTGTAACTTCTAGTGAGTGACTGGTGAGGAAGCAGTCCAGCATTTAACCACTGCACTATCAGGACTCTGAAATTTATCAAAGGATACACATAATTTTCTGTGGAATCTATGTCTTCAAATAAATAAGTTTTTCCTACCACATAGACACACACAAAAGAATGTAATCATAGTCACGGGTTGAACATGTGGAAACTTTTGAATTTATGTATGTTTGCCTGGTATATTAAAAATAATAGCAAAAGGAATTTAATAACTAAATATTGAGAATGGGGTTTTTTGGAAGCTATTAGATTTAGAATTATACATTCTGTTACTTTAAAAATTATTTCTCAATTATTGATATTGAAATATATGGCAGGGGCTTTTACAAAGTTGATAGGAAAATTCCATTACCTTTTAATTCCATTTTTTCTGGGAAACTTTTGAAGCTCTCTTATATATAAATTTAAAGACAATAGAAGAATGAATGGAAAACTAATTTGCTGTGTCAACTCTCACCTAAATCACAATAAAAAGGTGGACACATTAAAAACTATTGTAGGACAATAATGTCCATGAACGACAAAGTGTCTAGAAAAAGTAAACAAATGCTCTTCACAGTGAGGGATGGAGGAAATAGCGCTTTTCATTCACTGTAATGTATATTTATAATGAGTGAGCGTTTGTCTCAAAGAACCAGTACTAATTTTGCAATAGGAGAGAAAAAATAAAAGCATAAACAAAGTCTGAACCTCGTTTAATGAGGGCTAATACATGAATGGTTACTGAAGCGCCAGTGAGCTGAGCTGATAAGCTAACACTAGCTGAATTCCCAGTGTAGGCACTACTCTGAAAGCTTGGCTGTAAGAGGTAACATTCCATGGCCCTTCAGAGAAGGAACTGATAGAACGTGCTCCCACTACAATGGGAGCTAATTAGGGCCCTCTTTGTTTCTAAACTCTAATTAATTATTTTCAAGGAGCACCCATCAAAATACTAGAGTGTTTACTGTTAACCTCTACTAAGTGCCCAAGTGCTTTTCCAAGTAGCATGAGGGGCAGCCTAATGAACATATCCTCATGCATTATCATTTTCATAGCTCTTGACCCCGCCTTACCTAGACTGTTCAGCTGCCTGGCTTATTCCAGAGCTGAAGCTGGAAATGATATTTAGTCAAGGCAATTTATCTATCCTCTCTCAATCTTCATTGACCCTAGGCCCCTAGATGGGCAACCCCTACCCAGAAAGTAGGTTAGGAATGGGCCAAAATTCCTTTCAGTGCCTATGTTCAGCAGGAAGTTGTCAAAAAACCGTTGCCCATTCCCCAATGATTTGGTTCTACTCCTTGAGTGGGGGAGAGAGGTAGGAAGCTTAGGGGAAAAGGAGTTGTTCTCTGAAAGTCCACCAATCAGCAAGGCATAACTAGCCAACCCCATAAATAAAAGGGTGCTTCCTTAGAGATCAGGAGTCCTGGCAATGTAGTGGTTAAGCACCGGGCTGCGATTCACAGTTCAGAAACACAGGAACAGTCATGGGTCTCAGAAACCCACGAGGGGATGCGATGAGGCAGCAATGACTCAGATGGCAGTGAGTTGGTAAGACATCAGGTACACATGAGAAGGCTATGGAAAGGGGCATACACGGTAAGGACCAGTGACATTAAACATCACATACACACTGAGTGCATCCACTAGGAGCCATCCAACACACAAGACCACACACCCCCTAGCGGGTGTGAGAGGAGACAGGGAAGGAGGGTTTATAAAGTGAAGACCCAGCCTCACATGTTCTCTCCTTTGCCGTGTCTCCCAGTGCATCTCTCATGCTTTCCAGAGATGGCCTGTTCCATCTTTCTTTTCTTAATTTATGGTCCTTTTGCCGTAACTCAAAGAGCCCCTTTTTACATTATGTCTCTCACTGAGACAGGCTTCTTTAACTTCAGGGCCAGTATATATTATTTTTATAACAACAGGAACTTTGCATATGTGATTTTGTTCATATATTTTGTTGAGTACCGTGAATTATCTTAGTGGGTCCTAAATGTAATCTCAAGTATCCTTATAAGAGGGAAGAAACAAGGGGTAGAATACAGTGGACTAAACATGAGAAGACAGAGTAGGATTGGAAGAGAGTAGGCTATTGATCTTGGATATAGACAAAGTAATTATGAGTCAAGGAAGATAGCTGTAACTCCAAAAAATAAAAAAATGAAGCACCTTGCTTTTGACCCAGTGAAACTCACTTTTACTGACGTCCAGAAGTGGTAAATGTTGTGGTAATTTCTTGTAGCAGCCAAAGGAATCTAATACAATGAAGTTCAAATGAACTGAATGACATGCATGGGCTATCGGAATTCCTTAAGTTACATTTACTCTCTGTACAAATAGCATGTTGTAATCCCAGGAAACGAGGTAAAGAGGTAGAAGTCCACAAGGAGAGTAGTCAATGGGAAACAAGGGTCACGGTCTCATGAGGCAAGTAGCTTCTTTAAGGACTCCTGAATTATATGACTCCAGACCATCATGGGGAATTCATTCAGACACGAAGCCAGCTTCTACGGTTTTAATCACAAAACCTGTTAACCTTACAGTACAGCAGTTCTCAACCTGTGGGTCGCGATCCCTTTGGGGGTTGAGTGACCCTTTCACAGGGGTCGCCTAAGATCATCGGAAAATATATTACGATTTACATTGCAATTCATTAACAGTAACAAAATTACAGTTATGGAATAGCAATGAAAACAATGCTATGGTTGGGGGTCACCACCACATTAGGCACTGTACAAAAGGGTCGCAGCATGAGGAAGGTTGAGAACCACTGTTACAGTGCATGGAAACCTTGGAATCCACTCTCACATTTTGGAGCAGAAAATATTTCTATCGTACTCAAGCACAGAGTAGGCACAAGTACAAATTAGGAATTAGCCCACATTTTTGGTTGTTGTCGTCCTAACCCACCTCTCGAAGTCTCCTTCCACTAGTACTCTAGTTTCTTCTTTCCTGAGGCAATCCTTTTTACAAAACCGTAGTACAGCTAAGTGAACACTTACCTCACAGTCAAGAATTTACTGTCATCTCATGAGATATGGAAAGAAATGTGAAAGCGAAGAAAAGTTAAAATGTTGAACTAATAGAAGAATGTCAAGCAGGCTTTAAAATGGATCTTTATCGTATCCTTGAACTCAGTCAATGACTGCCTTTAAGTATCTTGCGACCTTTTTTTCTAGCTCCCATATGTAGCCCATTTTATTCTCAGGTGTCTGATAAAGGAAAGGATCCACGGCTGGATCGCTGCTGATCCACTGCTGGACTTTGAGACACAAGGTGGGTAACCATTCTGTAGACAACCCAGTGGTTTCTAATACAGTAAAACATCTATTTTCAACCTTAACCCTCAACCATAGATCACGGATTTTGCAGAGATGAATGCTTCTCTCAGAAGTCACATGCACATTGAAAGACCGTGATGTTCCAAACACTTCTATCTTAGGTATCGACTTGTAATTACCCCCAGCAGGTAAATAAAAGCAGACGGGGTCAACGGCATGGGAGCAATATAATAAAACAGATAAAAAATACTGCACGTAAGACAGCTAAGGTTAGAATCTTAGGCCAAACTACTAACTGTGTAACCGGGGGCAAGTCCTTAATTTTCTGAGCTTAATTTTACTGATCTCTCAAATGATGATAATAATAGTACCTACCTCCTACGGCTACTGTGGAAATAAAAAAGATAAATAATGTGCATAAAGGTGCTTAGTACACAGCTCAGAACTGTTAAGTGTTCAATAAATGTCAGCTACTTTTAGATGACCTTGAAACCAATAAGGACATCCTTCATTAAATCGTCATTTGTCATCTTCTGGCTTGACAAATAATGACGGAGTGAAAAGCAAATGAGACATTTTTTTATGGAACCAGTTACTGAAGGCGATTTTGCTTCATTTTTATTTTAAGAAAACAAGTTACATCAAACAGCATGAAAGATTTTTTTTTAAATAGAGGTTTCCTCTCATCCTAGAACTTCAACTCCACTGTTCAGAAACACACACACACACACACACACACACACACACCGTGTCTTATTGACCGGAAGGTTATCTAAAACTTATTATTGTTGTTAGAGATCACAGAGTTAGTCCTGAGTTATAACAATCCTGTGCACAAAAGAACAAAACACTGCCTGCCGACACTTGTCAATCACTCTCACTGAGTGTTTTCCTCTTTTTTCCCTGACCTTTTCCTTTTCCAATCAGAAAGTCCTTCAGGAACCAGTTCCTCCTGATACATGCCCAAGTACATAAGATTAAGGCTTGCCATCTTTCCCCCCCAGGAACAGGTAGCGGTGATTCTGTGACACAGAGTAGTTCTTTCTTCTGGTAGTACACTGTACACCAGCGTTCACTATTTTCCACCAACACCGTAATTGAGAGGCATTAGTTAGTCTTCATTCTTTCTCCTTGATTGTCCAGGGTCTGCGTACACAGGAAGCAACTACATTGGCTGGATCGGGCATACATACTTGCTTTTGAACCCCGTAATAGTGGCATCTTTGCTTTTGAACATTTTAAAGAACTCTTATGCAGCAGCTTCACCCAAGGCAACATGCCACCGTACTCCTTGACGGCTGCTTTCTGTAAGTGCTGATTGTGGAGCTAAGGAAAGGGAAATCCTGGTCAATGTCGACCTTTCCCCCCATTCATCACAATGCTGCTTCTTGCTGCTCCCAGTTGTAAGGACTTTTGTTTTCCTGATGTTGAGATACATATAATCCATATTGAAGGCTATCGTCTTTGATCTTCATCCTGTTTACCTTTAGTAAGCAAGCTTGTGTCATCTGCATATCACAGGTTGTTAATGAGTCTTCCACCAATGCTGATGCCGTAATCTTCTTCATTCAAGGGGTTTCAGTACATTCAAGGAAATAGAATGAAAAAATAAGTAAATTACCCCATGGACTTATAAAAGCCCCTTCATATAGCCCAATTCTTTGCTTAGTTTAAAGTGCAAATACATATGGTCAAAGCAAACAAGTCTTTTCTGAGACTTTAAATCATGCAGTACCCCCTTGTTATATTCACATGACTGCCTTGTGGCTTATGTACAAATTCTGCACAATTAAGTGCTCTGGAATTCTTGTTCTTCTCAATATTTAGATTGATGAACCTAGTTGAAGTCCTTTTCATCATCAATAAAGCACAGGTAAACCCCTTCGTAGTAGTCTCTGCATTCAGCCTAGATCCTTTCGACAGCAGCAATGACCTCCTCATCGGCATCCCGTTCTGCATCTGGTTGAACGGCTGGCATCTTGCTGCCCGTGCACTGCTGCAACTTAAAAAAAAATTCTCTGTGTGCGATCAAAATGATACTGTTGAATAATTCTCACATTTTATTGGACCAGCTTTTTAACTTTTTTTGGAAGGGGCACAAATATGCATCTCTTGATGTCTGTCGGCAAGATTGTTGTCAGCTGAGATCCAGTCAGTGTTGACCCACGGAGACATCAGAAGGAAACACTGCCCGGTCTTGGATCATCCTCACAATTGTTCCGATGCCTGAGCCCATCTTGGCAGCCACTGTGTCTCCATTTAGCATGATGTAACCTATCGGTCCAGTTGTGAGGATTTGGGTCTCTTTATAATGAGTCATTATCCTTCCTGGAGGCTTCAATCCTTGATTATTTAGACCCTCAGTATCTGGCAATGTATTGAAGCCATGCATAAGATTTTCAGGCAGCGGAATCCTTCTTCATTGTCTGTTCTTCGTCTGGAAGCTACACAGAAATATGACTCTGACCCTAGACTTTCCCGCTGGCCTCAAATTTGCTCATTCTCCCCCAACTGAATTCTAGACACATTGCCTTTTCCTCTGCACCACGAACGTCCATGCGCGCTCTCACCTTAGGCCTTTCACGTTTCCCCCTCTGTTTGCAATGCCTGCTTCTTCCTCCCACCCTCCCTTCTTTTAGGGATCAGAGAAAACCCAGGCTCCAGAGCTGATTGTGCTTTCTCCCAAGTAGCCACTGAGACCTTCTCGGTCGCTCCAACCTATTTTAAGTCTCTGCAAAACACTACAGGCTATTGTACATTTTCTTTATGATGGCCTCTTGTAATTGTTGATATGCACACTTTGACACTCACAAAAGTATTCACTATTTAGAATGAAAACTCTTTGAAAGCAAAGACTTCACCTGTGTCAGTCCTCTGTCCCCTTCACGTGAAGCTGCTAGAACATAGCAAATGTTCAATAATACTTAATGAGTGTTTTATGAAAGGATGGATGCATAAAAATAAATGATGGTTATTTGGGCTCTTTTTCCAAGTCATTTTAGAGGGTTGCTAATTTATCTTTATGCATACAACCCTGTACATGTCCAATTAAATTCCAAAAAGTTTAATTATTGAGTCAAAAGGTATGTGCAATTTAAATTGTGATTTCCAAATTGCCTTTTCACAAAGTTATACTAATTTACATTTTGAGTGGATTTCTTGAATATTCTTAGTGACTCTGTGACATTATATTTGAGACACAGTTTCTCATTTTTGAAGCGCAGATGTATATAATTCCATAAATGCACTTAAAATGCACTTTGTCAAAACTCAGAAGTCCACAATGGGTCTTCTGAAAGCCTGAGGAATATATGCTTACATATACTGACCATTTCTAAGAGTTTCGATGAGAGGCTCTCATTACTTAGGACGTTTGTGTTTAAATTTTTGGCAAAAAAAAGCAATGATATTCCTTAGTAATATTCATTGTTATCTTTTCAAATCATTCAAAATGTACTTCATAACAACACAAAAGCTTAGTTTTTGAAGATTAGATTGAGATAGAGAAAAACATATTAGTAGAAACAGGTGTTCTACTCTAAAATGTCCTCAAATTTCATGAATTCATTTCTCCCCTACTAAACCTCTCTCTCTCTCTCTCTCTCTCTCTCTCTCTCTCTCTCTCTCTCTCTCTCTCTCTCTCCTCTGCTTTCTGTCACCATTTAAGCCACCTATGACAACATCCTCAGATTCTCTGGTAAATACCCTATTGAGGATACACCTGCATCTAAATAACTGTCCCAACAAGGCCATTAATGTTGGTAGTGACCTCCAAGTATCTGTTCTCCCCTAAACTATTTTGAAAACCCCCCTTTTCTAATGCAAACTCAGTTGAATCCATAAGCCACAACCAAGAGGAAGTCAGAGTAATAAAATCAGAGATATACATACACTGGTTTCCATACCAACACATTCCAAAAATTCTGCCAACCTACACCACCTAGAAATAACTTCAAATGAAGCACCAATGTCAGCAGAGATCATTCAGACATATGTTATTTAAGCACTTACGACAGCCTCCATTGCTCAGTTCTGTTACTCAAGAGCAGCCTACTCTTGCCTTAGGAGAGTCATCGCATTGCAAAAGCAACCCAATTAATGGCAAGCTACTAACTGTGCATTCAGAATAGACATAGAAATGCATCCAATTTAATAACTGCAGGAAGTGGCGTACTCACAGCAGGGTGTCCAGCACAGTAGGTGTAGCTGGCATGGGACTGGTAGTGCAAGCTTGCTCTTGGGAAGGCGAATGTGTTCCAAGCTGGTGGGCTGCTGTTCCACTGGGAGCTGAAGCCAGGGCTCATGGTCACTCGGGATTTACTAGCTGGATAGGCTCTCACTGTGGAGCTAGACTATCAAGAAGAAAGAAATGCAATGTAAAGACAGGTCTGTGTAAAACCCACATCTGCTATATCTCATTTAAACGATCATGGCACTAGACTCAACTGGTAAAGGGAATGTCTGGTATTTTAAGAAGAAGTACCAAATACGAACTACCTGACTAGGACAAGAGTGCTCTGTCACTATTAAAATTTAAGCTGACTCACAAAGGACCAAGGTCAATGGAAATTGATCTTACTACACATATTTTTTCCTAGATATAATATGTGACTCAGAAACAAGATATGTTGTAATGGTGACAGTAAAGTGACATGTTCAATGATATAAATGTCCTTTTCATCACAACATTCACCTTAGAAATCCACCATTAGTTCCACCTTAATAAAGTCAACACAAATTTTAATCTATATGGATTGGATGGAAGCACAGATACCTGGTGAACTACATTGCCTTCAGATTCCATGAGTCAATTTCCCTCCCACACAAGACCCAAGCAGAAGTCTGGAGACATTCCAACACGTCACTATTCCATTGCCTAAAGACAGCAACATGCCGCAGCATTTTTAATGAACATTTAGCCCCAGCCTACCCTACCATTGTTAATGAAAAGGTCAGTACAGGAGTAGGAAAATATCAACCAATTTGTCAAGTGTCAAACTGATGTGGTTATTCATAACTGTATATAGGCTAAAATTCACTGAAAACAAAACTCACTTCTGTTTCGCCATGTCCTCAGATGGCCATGGCATAGAAGACATATAATAGTTTCTTTTCAGAGAACACTTTCTATCATCAAATTGCAGTAGCCACTTACCCAAGCAGCAGAGTAACTTTCACAATAAATTCTATTTATAAATCTATGGGCACCTGCCAACTCAATCACTGGGAAAATGTGCTAATCTCGTTGCCATTATATTCAGGAAACTCGGTGGGGAAGAAACTTTTATCTGGGATTGTGTTTCCCATTGGGTTAGAGTCTGATACCATTAGATACTTAGAGGAACAACGTTTCTGAAGTCAGGTTTGGGCATCCTGTGGTAACCCAATGAAAGTAAGCAGCTCAGTAATTCAAACACATTAGGTAGAGCCAGCTCACTCACAATAGCCTCAAAGTATTTTGAAAAGAAATTTTAAATCTGCAATTTGGCAGTAGTGAGCCATCTAAAAATATAAAACTCCTAATGGGAGGATTGTTAAGGTAGCAAAAGTAACTAGCTGTCTGGTTTGCTTCATGTGCATCTCCATCATCCCCCTAATCATGTGTGTATCCCCACTAACTAGTGAATAGTTTAAGTCGACGTACAGATGTGGACATAAAAAGGCAACTGCTGCTGAATATGTCCCCAGGACAAAACCATGCTGGAGAAGTAAGTATGGGCTTTTATAAACAATAAGGCATTTGGGTGGCACTAAGTACTGTCGCTCTGTATGTAAATAATAATTTCAGTTATATGTACCACTTGCACTGCCACCTCAAAAAGTAAATAAATCCACCACAAATTTTACCTTTGGCCTAGAAATGCCTTGGTTTCTGAGTTATATCTATGGTTCTTAAAATAAATAACTCTCAGTAACTCAATTCACTTCTGTAGGTAATCCCTCAATACATGACCCTGAAGACAACATAGTTGGCCAGCCCCTTATCTGCTTGAACATTTAGATTCTCTCCCAGAAAACCAAACTCACTGCCATCGAGTTGGTTCCAACTCACACCACCTGACAGGGCATGGTGGAACTGCCCCGGTGACGCTCCCCTGAGGAGAGACTAAAGGTTTTGAACTACCAACATTGTGGATCACAGGGCTTCTTAAATAAGCCAGATGCCTTAAACTTTTTAGAAATGGAAGCAGAGCATCTTTAAGTAAATTTGTAAATGTCCTCATCTTTTAATTCTTCTCCCAAACGGCATCAGTGTGTTCTTTGAACGTTATTTATGGTGGTTTTCCCCTGTCGGCATAGTGGGTTACAACAGGGATGACTAATCCCAAGGTCACAGTTTGAAAGGATCAACCACTCTGTGGGAAGCTTTCTATGATGAGGCTCGCTACACTAGTAAAGGTTTTCCATCTTCAAAACCCACGGGCGCAGTTCTATCCTGTCCCGTAGGGTTGCTATGAGTCAGAATGGATTCAGTGACAGTGATTTGGTGTTTGATTTTGCAATGATCATGCCAAAGATTCACGTCCAATGTGGGGCCATTCCTGATGTTTCGGCTGACCCCTTACTTTCCTTAAATTATTTAGCATCTTACCATGTTCTTAATCCCAAGGGACTTAAAAAGGTCATGGGACAGTTAATTTAAAATATAGTGGAAATTTCCCAGAATTTGAAGCACTCTCAGAGGCTGAGACCCCACTGAGATCAAGATCCTGAATTACTTTTCTCCTAACTAAGGATTCTTCACCTTGCTTGACCTGTGAGGCCTCTGATATTTATAAACCTCACTCGGAGAAAGCATCTTTTCTTTTTAAGCATGATCATTCTCATTTTTCCTTCTTGTATCATTTACTTGTTCTTGCGTTTCTTTTCTTCTCCATAAATGAACATGACTCCCGGAAACAACAGTTCACATTGCAGTCCTGAATCTTAAAACATCTGCTGTAATTTTACGAACCACCATCAAAGAAATCAAGGTTGAAATTATTGTACTCAAAATTAATTGTCCTCCCCTAAATTCTTTCCTTTCAAATGGCTTTATTTTTTTGCTAATCACGCCCTCATACTGCTGTTAACTGTTCTGTAGTCTTAAGACCACCATGATTCACTTATGAGTCCTCCACCTTCCATCGAAAGAGTCACCCAACACTAATGACGCTTTGGACGTAATGTTTTGTTTTCCATCCCCATCACAAATACCCACTAGTGATTAAAGTTGGGCTCCTCACTGCAAGGTCAGCAGTTTAAAACCACCAGCAGCACCATGGGAGAAAAATGAGACTTTCTACTCCATTAAAGAGTTACAGTCTCTGAAACCCATATGGGCAACCCTATCCTGTCATTGTGAGTTAGAATCATCTTGATAGCAGTAAGATACATCTGATGATATCAGGGAGATGGAAACTACATTGAGAACATTCTACTTTAAACCTTGATTGACCCTATCTAAGGACTCAAGGTCAGTCTTCCTAAAACTTGCACTCATTATGTTTTCATGCTATTGAAAAAATTCAATGTCCCTCCACTACCCCTCAAACAAAGGCTGATCTTTAGTATCTTATTTAAGACTTTGTCTAATTTTTTCCTAACTAAAACTGCAGGGCACTTTATGTTGTTGCTGCTGTTCCTTTTCTAATAATCTTGAATGCCACATATATTATTTCTTGAAATATGACATACCTGTCAATATCATTATCATAACCTTCCAGCTCTCAGATTGTTTGTTTTCTCCTCTTCTCAATTAATATTTAAATGGCCCTCCCAGACTCTGCATTTTCTGGAAAGCTTATTCCAACACATGCAATCATCAGCCCATCAGTACGTTTGCTTTTACTTAATGCAATTTCTGTTTTTCTTCCAATTTTCATCAATTCCTTTCATTTCAGTAGCCACCAAGGAAATTATTTTCATAACTCCATTAGCATAAATCATGTGGTGATTAAATTCTTAATTAGGGAATTCTTGGGTAAGATGGCTGACTGAACACACACCCAACTGGATCCCTGTACAATAAACAGGACAGCATGTACAGAAGGAAAGACCACGTGAACGGAGATCTCAGAAAGCAACTTGAAATCTCAGAGTCTGCAGGAGGGAGCAGAGGAAAGGGCAACTCGGCTTGGGAGTCACTCAGAGCTCCTCTGCTCCCCATTGCCCCTCTGGATCCTTGCCGGCTCAACCCCCTCTAGCAACCAGATCCCATGAGACACACACCATGACCTGCTGGCAATAAGGCCAGACACTGCCTAGCAAACTCCCCAGGCCCCACCAGCTATCATCAGAAGCCAAACAAGCTTTGGCCATCCCTCCATGCCCAACCAGTTAGCAGGGCCCGGCCAAGTTTGAGACTCATTCCAAACCCCACCAGAAATCAGGACCAGATCCTGCCAGGTGATCTCCGTGTGCATTGCCAGCAAGTAGGGTCCAGCCTAGTTTAGGAACTATTTCTGGGCCACAGCAGAAACCAGGCCGAGATCTCTGTGCCCTGTCAGCAAAGAGGACCAGACCAGGCTAGGCACCCTTTCTGCTCCCCATGCAGCTAGGCCCAATGCCCTAGCCGATGATCCCACAAGCTAGGAGAGTCTGCTAGGTGCAGCACTTTCTCCACCACACAAGTTCAAGACCTCTAGAGGTGCGTGCCTCATGCCACAACAATCTTGCTCCTCACACATGTGCTCACAGTCTACATCTGTAAAGCTCCTGGGCAGAAGGTGAACCTGACACACACAGAGCCCTCCTTTTTTAAAAATCCTTCTTTTTTCATTTAAAAAATTCTTGTCAAGTGACCTTTTTTATTCTCTTTCAATGCCATCAAGTCAGTTCTGACCCATAGTGATCCAATGCCCAGCCTAAAGAAACATTTCCCAGCCCTGTGCCAGCATCACAATGATTCCTAAATCTAAGCCCATTATTGCAACAAGCCCTCAACTCAATGCATTGGCTCTTCTTCAATCCCATAGTCAATGTCCAACTTTCACAGGCATATGTCCCTGCTTTTACTCTTTTCTCTTATTTTTCTTCTCTGATATCCCTTTCTGCACCCTCTTTCCTCTTCTTCATCTTTATACTCTTCTTGGTCTCTTCTTCCCCCTTTCTGACAACTTTAGACCACACCCACATGAGCAGCTAAATTACAATGTCAAGAAAATAGGACTATATCTCGGTATACATTCACAGACACCAAAACACACACACACACACACACACACACAAAAATGGCAGGCAAAAACAATTCACTAACACCCAGTACAAAAAATAGTCTGAATAAGAGTTATTGCAACCACCAGAAATCAAATTTAGAAGACTGATGATCAGGTATTTTCAACAGATGTAAGAAATCTTCATGAGAACAGCAGAAACAATTAGATCTCTATACCAACTAGAATTCCACAAGATAAATAATAACAAAAATAGCCAAAAAGGTAAGAATAGAGTTATAGAATCAAAGAAATGGAAAGCTAAATTGGTGAATTTGAAGATAATGCTTTCAATTACAACCAACAAGAGAAACTATCAACAAAAACAAAACAAAGAAAAAATTTAAATCTTTAACAAATATGGGGGGGGGGACACTGTAAAAAGGAACAGCATAGGTGCCATTGGGGTTCCAGAGAAGAAGACAATGAGAATTTAAAAGAAAACAGTATAAGATATCATGGAAGATAACTTCACTGATGCAGTATGAAAGGAAGACAGCTTCACTCAAGAAGCTGAGAGAACTCCCAACATAGAAAACCCCAAAATAAAACCACTACGGCACAGCACAAGCAAACTCTTCAAGTTCAAGAATGAAGAGGAAATCCTAAAAGTTACAACAGGGAGGCAAAAAAAAAGCACAAAAGTCACTTATAAAAAAAAGTAGGACTACTCCCAGATATTTCAGTATAAACCATACAGGCAATGAATAACATACATAAACTCTGAAAATAAAATTTCCCAACCCAGAATCTTATATTCAGTGAAACTATTCTGCAAATATTAGTGAGAAACCAGACTGCTTCCAATTAAGAGAAATTAAAGTTATTTGTAAAAGCAAGATTAGCATTTTAAAAAATAATAGAAGGAACACTTTGGACAGAGAATCAACAACAAAAGAAGACAACCCTGATACCAACATACAACACCAGAGAAAACAAGACTATGAGGACAGTATTCCAACCAGCACAGAAATATAAGACCAAATAAAGAAACAAAAAAAATCACTTGCACACACAGCAAAAAGACAAAAACAAACTCACACATGTCAGTAATGGCAGTTATTATTAATAAATTAAATGCACCTGTCAGGTGTTAGAAAACACTAGACTGCATAGGAAAGAAGGCTCATCAATATGCTGCCTAAAGGAAGTCTTAGACACAATGGCAGAATCAAATAATGGAGACAAATTTACCAACCTGATCACAACCATTAAAGAAAGCTGAGGTGACAGTAGTAAGCCAATAAAATAGGCTTCAGAGAAAACAACAATCAACAAAAAGGACACTATAAAATGTTTAAAGGAATAATTACATAACCATAATAAACATATACACACAATGCAAGACCCTCAAAATATGTTAATCATACTCTCACAGGGTTGAAAAGAAAGACAGACACTGTAGGAGACTTCAGTACAATATTCTCAAGGAAAGGCAGAACGTCAGGAAAGAAATTCAATGAAGACAGAGGAAAAAACAAAACAATTCCACCTCCTAGCTATATAGAGAGCACTCCACCCAAGTCAGCACAGTATAGACTAGAACATGTTAGGTCACAAAACAAACCTTAACAAATTTTAATATATCGGGATTCTGCACTCCACTTTTCAGACCACTATGCTATAAAATTATAAATCAACAGCAGAAAGAACAAGGGGGAAAGATAAAATGCATAGACAGCGAACCACACACTTCTTTAAAATTCCTGGGCAATAGATAAAATAAAGGATGACATTTTTTAAATTCCTTGAAATAACTGAGAACAAAAACCATAACATATGAAAAACTAAACGGATGTAGCAGTTATCAGAGGGTGATGAATATATCAAAGTAATAAAATAATACCCTCTGAACAAGTGGAATTCATTCCAGGATGGTTCAACATTAGAAAAGCAATAGATGTAATCTACCACATACATAAAACAAAAATAAGAACCATATGATCATATAAAAAATTCAGAAAAGGAATTTGACAATACCTAAAAACATCCTGATAAACAAAACAGGAATAGAAGGGATATTCCTCATCATAATAAAAGCCATATATGAAACACCAATGTCCAGCCTCTTTCTCAAGAGGGAAAAGCTGAAGCATTCCTTCTGAGATCTGGAACCCAAAACGAATGGCCCTTATTCAATATTATACTTGAAATCTGAGCCTTAGCCATTAGAGAACAAAAAGAAATCAAACAAATCAACATTGGAAAAGAAGTGAGACTCTGACTATTTACAAATGATATAATTTTACACATAAGACACTCAAAAGACTATACAAAGAATTGTTGGAAGCAATCAAATGATTCAGCAACATGGAAAGATACAAGATAGCATACAAACATTAATTAGATTCCTGTTTACTAAAAAAAAGAGAAAGAAATAAAGAAAATCATACCATTTATATTAGCCCTATAAAATATTAAATATTTATAAATAAACCTAACCAGAGAAACAATTCTTGTACAAAGAAAACTAGCCCATTACTACCAGAAATCAAGAGATACCTACATAAATGGCAGAATACCCCACATTCATAGTCAGGAATATTTAACATTGTGAAAATGTCATTACCCAAAGCAATATATAAAAACTACACAATTACAATCAAAATTCTAACTTCTGTTTTTAAAGAAATGGAAAAACTAATTACTAACTTTATACAGAGAAAGAACAGACAGGGATAAACAAAACACTTCTTAAAAATAAAACACGATTTTTTGTTCTTTGATGCCTGATAACTGATCCCTTTGGGACCACGTGTTCACACAGGCTGGTGTGTTCGTCCATGTGGGCTTTGTTGATTCTGAGCTATATGGCCACTTGTTTATCTTCAAGCCTTTAAGACCCCAGACACCATCTCTTTTGATAGCCGGGCACCATCAGCTTTATTCACCACATTTACTTGGCTTCAGCAGTTGTGTTGGGAGGGTGAGCATCATAGAGTGACAATTTAATAGAAGAAAGTATTCATGCATTGAGGGAGTGCTTGAGTAGAGGCCCAAGGTCCTTACGCCACCTTAATACTAAACCTACACATATAGACACATAGATCTATTTCCCCATCCTCATATATATATTTGCATGTACATGTCTTTGTCTAGACCTCTATAAATGCCCTTTGCCTCCTAGCTCTTTCCTCTATTTCCCTTGACTTTCCTCCTGCCCCACTATCATGCTTTGTCCCCACCTGGGTTATAGCTATACCTCTTCTTTACATAACCTTATGCTTGATCATTCCCTACCAGGGCTAACACTCCCCCTTCACCACCAATTTGGGTCCCATGTTGTTCCCTTGTCCCTGGGTTTGTTAACACCACTGGCTGCACACCTCCATGATACGATCGCCGAGGACAAACGGGTGCATAAGCAAATGTGGCAAAGAAAGCTGATGGTGCCTGGCTATCAAAAGAGATAGGGTCTGGGGTCTTAAGGCTTGAAGGTGAACAAGCGGCCATCTATCTCAGGAGCAACAAAGCCCACATGGAAGAAGCACACCAGCCTGTGCGATCACGAGGTACCAAAGGGATCAGGTATAAGGCATCATCCAAAAAAAATACCATAGTGAATATAGTGAATGAAGGGGGAAGTGCAGAGTGGAGACCCAAAGCCCATTTGTTGGCCACTGGAGATCCCCTCACAGAGGGGTCTACGGGAGGAGATGGGTCAGTCAGGGTGGGATGTTTTCTCATTTCTAAAAAGGTGCTATGTCAATGGATGACAAACCTAGTTCTGGACATCCGTCAACTTCCTAAATCGACAAAAATATCGACTCGTAGTGTATTTGAAGTTCATTCCACCATGTCGGACTGTTAATCAGGCTGTCTATTTAGAGGTTTTGAAAAGATTGTTTTTGGCTCATTCCTTCAGTGTGGCTTGCCCTTCTGCCGTCAGTGTCATTGGTGCTTTCTTAACTCTTGAAATGGTGGAGAGACAACTAGTTCTTTCTGGGACAGTGAATGTGTATTCATTACATCTTTTTTTTTGATGCTCCTTGAATTACACAATATTTGGCTCCTGTAATCTTTCTACATTTCAATTGGGGCCTTTTTCATATGTTCCTTCAGTTTAAGATAAGCTGAGACTGTTCTTAGTTTTCTAACTCTGTTTCTGCACATTTCATTATATTGTTTTAGTTTTTCCTCATGGGCTGCCCTTGGAAATTTTCTACTTCTTTGACTTCTTCATCTTTTCCATTTGTCTTAGCTACTATATGATTAAGAGCAAGTTTGAGTATCTCTTGTAGCATCCACTTGTATCTTTACTTTCTGTAGTGTGTTTTTTTTTTAATGACCATTTGCTTTCTTCGTGAATGATGTTCTTCTTACTGTCCTTCCAAAGCTCTTTAGGTCTTATGCCATTAGTATTTGATACACCAAATCTGACCTTGACATTCAGGTGGGTAAACTAAAGCTTGTAAATTAACTCTCATGGGCTTGTTTTCATTTTCTTCAGCTTCAACTTGAAGTCACATATGAAAAATTGATGATCTGTTCCACAGTCATTCCTGGGGAATAAGGGGTCTGGCTTTAGTTGCTGATATTGAGCTTCTTCATCAAGTCATTCCACAGATGTAATCAGTGTGATTTCTGTGCATCCTATCTGGGGATATCTTCATGTATAGGCACTGTTGTGATTGAAAAATGGTATTTGCTATGAACAAGTTGTTGGTTTTTGGAATTCATTCATGGGATCTCTACCTTCATTCCTATCACCAAGAATATATTTTCTAATATTGTTCCGTCCTCATTGTTTTCAATTCTTGCATTCCAATCACCAATAATTATCGATGCATCTCGATTGCTTGATCAATTTCTGACTGAACATTGGTAGAATTCTTCAATTTCTTACTCACTTTGGTACTTGGTTCATAAAGTTGAATAATAGTTGTATTTAATGAATTTCCCTGGAGGTGGACAGATATAGTCCTATATGAGACAGCATTGTACTTCAAGAGAGATCATAAAATATCCTTTTTGACAATGAATGCAATGCCATCCCTCTTCATTGTTTCATTCCTGGAATTGCATACCATACACTTTTCTGATTCAAAATGGCCAATAGCTGTCTATTCAGCTAACCAATCTCCAGGATATTTATCTTTATGCATTCAATTTCATTTTTGACCTTTTCCAATTTTCCTGGATTCATAATTCATATGCTATAAGTTTTTATTATTAGTAGATTTTTATAGCTCTTTATTCTCATTTTGCGTTGTGCCCCATCAGCTTTTGTAAATCGCAGAGTCTCCATTCCCACCGGGTTTTCTACACTTATGTCACCTGGTTGACTCTACTTTGAGAAAGCAGCTCCTCCTCAGTCACATTTCCAGCACCTTCCCACCCAAGGGGCCCATATTCCAGCACTATCTGGGAGAACATTCTGTTTCTCTACACCTTCTTTATTTGACAATGTTTCCAAGTTATGCTTAAGATTTTCAACAGCTTCTTCCTCCCAAGCAGGCAGCTAATTCCTTCTGCATTGTCTGTACTTGGTTTAGAAGTTCTGCTGAATCCTGTTTATTTTGGGTGACTTTGCTGGCATTTGAAATACCAATGGCATAACTTCCAGTATCACAGAAACACAAAAGTAACCACAGTAAGACAAACTGACTGACAAATGATGGAATAAAATGCATCACTAAAAAAATAATGATGAAATCATAAAGCATCTCATGATTTAAACCAGGGGTTCTCAACCTTCCTAATCCCATGACCTTTTAATACAGTTCCTCATGTTTTAGTGATCTCCAACCTTAAAATTATTATTGCTACTTCATATCTGTAATTTTTCTACTGTTATGAATTGGGTGACCCCTATGAAAGGGTCCTTTGACCCCCAAAGGGGTAACGACCCACAGGTAGAGAACCGCTGACTTAGATAAACCTAGTGATCATTATGCTAAATGAAGTTAGTGAATCACACAAGGGCAAATATTGTATGAGACAACTACTACAAGAATATAAAACCAAGACAGCGACTTGCATATCAATTTAGATTCCTAAATTAGGGAGGGTAAGAAAAGGAAGATGGCATGAAGACTGAGAGCTGTTGACTTGGGTGCATGAGAGGATGGAAAAGCACAAGAGAGAGAAGAGAACTCAGAGTGGAGTGGGAGAGGCTAGAATACAGAGGTGAGTGGATTGATGAGTAGTTTGAACTGTTAAATGAAGAGCTGTTATAAAATATAAACTCTCAACTCAATTAGCAAAAGAATAATTCTTAATTTATCTTTCATACAGCAGATCTTATCTTCAAATATACATTTTTGTCATTAAATGTCCCTGATTTTTATCACAAGAATTTGTTTGAAATTAAATAATTTTTAGGTAAAAAAGAAAATCCACAGGTGACTGGTAAATTTGATATAGAATGAAAGAGATGAGATCCAATAATTTGCATCATTGCCTAGAAATATTGGCAACTCGGTTGTTAAACAGAGATTCAATTCCATTATGTATAGAACATGCCCAGAATGTTCAAAGTAATCTAGGGTCTTTCTGCTCCAGTTACCAGCTATCATTGGCTAAAAGCTGCTCCTGAGGAAATTAATGCATTCACACTTCTGCCTTATCAACACATAGACCAAAATAATGGCTTTAGAGTCCCCAAATTATCTTGATAAGCCCTAGAAATGTAAGTACCAAGAATGTATCACCAGAGGAAAAGCGCTTCAGATACTACAAGAATTACTTCTGTAATTTCTTGGAATCAACCCTCGAGCCTCAGGTACTCATATTTTCCTTTTTAGTTAAGAATGGGCTTAACATCTTGGCCTGAATGGCTTGACTCTCTTTCTCTTAAATAAATTAATTATTGGGAGACCCAGTAAGCATCTTTAAAAGAGCTCAAAATCACAATTCCATATGGAAAAATAAATGAAGCTTCAATAAGATAACAGTTCATACTCAAGCCAGCTGTCGTATAGAAAATTCTGACTCATAGCAGAAAGAGTAGAACTTCTCCATAGTTTCCGAGAATGACAATCTATGAGACGCAATAGCCTCAACTTTCTCCCTAAGGGTGCCTGGTAGAAACAAACTACCAACCTTTTGACTAGCAGCTGAACTTGTGCCACACTACACCACTATTTCATACCCACTAAACAACCTCCCCCCAACAAAAAACCCCCCAACAACCCATAAACATTTCCATTGCTAGTTGATTGCTAGTCATAAAAACTCTATAGGATGTTACAGGACTGTGTTGTAAAATTTCTTAGATGAAAACTTTACTAGCGCAGACAGCTTCACCTTTCTAGTAAGGGGGTGTTGGGCTTCACCATTCTGGTAAGGGGGTGTTGGGCTTCACCTTTCTAGTAAGGGGGTGTTGGGCTTCACCATTCTGGTAAGGGGGTGTTGGGGAGCTGAACTTACAGTTGGCAGTGTAGAAATTAACTCACTGTGCCACCAGATCTCTTTGGGTCGATTAGAATGGATGTGAGTCAAGCAACTAACAAGTAAACATTGTTGAGATTGCTGAGCGCTTGGGATTTCCACACATTGATGTTGACAGGGTAAGAGAGACAACTGACATAGAAGACCATATATATAAATATATATTAAAGTAAGTATATTTTTATACTAGGATCCAACAATTCTTCTCATTATTATCCCAAAAGAGCTGCAAACATAGTGTCCAAATATATTTATTAGGATGTGTATGTTAGAAAATTGAAGATGCATGGAATAATTCAATAGAATCATAGATTGTGTTAAACTGAGCTTTCTAGATAAACAAAAACCAGAGATAATCATATATGTACAATACTTAATATTAAGAAATAAATTTAAATCATGGAAGCAACCCAGCCAAGTTCAACTCGTCTATGAATCAGATGCTATCTGGAGGCTCCTCCTGAACAATGCAGCTGCTGCCCAATGGAGCAGGAAAGTGAAGCTGGGAACTCATAGCCCCAGGCTGCAGAGACATGTGGATCCAAGGTTGGCAACAACATCGCATTTTTCCAACAGTTTCCTAGGTCAGTGGAGCACACGGCCTGTCAGCCCCAGAAGCCAGGCTTGGGATCGAGGTAAGCAGAAAGAAGAGGTGCAAGAGAGGAACAGCTCTACACAGCATCTATTGTCAATACGATAAGCTACAGCCCCAGGAGGTGCCCTGAAGGCTGTGTCCTGATTGAGAGTTTGGACTCCATCAGACTTCCCACAGGTATATGAAGTTGACACAAAAGCTGAACATCAGACGGAACATAGGATTTTCACTCTCTAGGAGCCTGAGAACATAATAGCTGGAATGTGTCCAGCTACCACTACTACTTGCTATGGAAAGGATAACATTAGAAAGTCTGGAATATAGTGAATGGAAAATGAGAAACAATCCACCCCCCCCCCAAAAAAAAAAACCCACACTATAAAAACAAGGCTTACTGGCCAGAAAGAGAATGGTGAAGAGCCTGACACTCTGGCCGTTAGTCCCCCTTTGTGTCTGAAAATGAACTTATATCCATGGCTTGATTTTCAGTCAAACAACAGATAGGTCTAAAAGTGGAACTATAATAATAGTGTGATACATGAATCTCACGATAATGAACCATGTAAGGTAAAAAATAGAGAAATTAGGAAAGGAAGAAGAATGGTAACAGGATGCACTAGGAGGGAATTAGGATGAGTGATGTTTCATTGTCAAAGTCCAAACAGTGAGATGAAATAAACAGTGAGATGTAAGAACTGTTGAATGAAAAACTTAGCTGCTTTCACCTAATTTAAAATTTAAAAAGCACAAAATTTGGTACATATCAGCCCTATTCATAATACTCCAATCTGGAAATTATACAAAATCCATCAATAGGTGACTGGACAAAAACAGAGGGGCATATGCCTATTATGGGATATTATTCAGAAATGGATAGAATAAATTTCTGATAGATACAATAACATAAGCAAGTGAAAGAATACAGGCACACAAATAAAGAACATGTATTATTTAATTGACTCCCCACCCCCCAAAAAAGGAAAAGCAGTAGAGATCAGAAATCCACTATTAGGTAAGCCATGAGGAAATCATTATAAAGGGAATAGGTAATTTTTTGAGATGATAGAAATGTTTGCTATCTTATTTTGGGTGGTCATTATGTAAATGGATACATTTGCCAAAATACATCAAACTGCGCATTTTATGACTTAATTATATTGCAATCAAAGACAGCTACACAGCATTGTAAATGACTGATTCTGAATTTTCCATGGTAACAATGAATAAAGATGGATAAGCATACTGAAACCCAATGATCCAAAAATCTTAATTTTCTAGATCCTATAATTGGCTAATCTAAGTTTCACTATCTTTTCTCTCCCTGGCTCTCCCTCTGCAAGCATTGCCAGGGCCCATCTCACAGCCAAAAGGCCAGCAGCCAGAGAAGCGAGCAAAGAGTCTGGATAAAGAGCCTTTGAATAGTCAAGAGCTGGCAGCATCATCTGGTGTCTGCCAAAAGATCAGGGGTCAGGGCTGTTGAAGCAAGAAAAAATGGAGCATAGCACAAAAAGGCCCTCTTACATACTTCCAGAAATTACAAAGCTCCAGGGAACACTTGCTGATCTGTCTACTCAGTCAGCACTAGCAAACAAAAGGAACATAAAGGGAGGAACAGAAGGAGGCTGCATTAAAAAAAATGAAATGAGGAAGAAGGGAATAATCAACCCAGTAAGCTTACTAGACAGAACTAAAGGAGTGATGGGGGGCAGGTGGGAGGAAGAGAGCTAATAATAGCTAGCTAGAACCTACATGTAATGCCCGACCTATCTCTGTTCTAAATGTTTTATGCAGATGCTTCATCAGCTCACATATTTATCATAACAACACAGTGTTATGCGATGGTAGGAGACTCCAAGCATTGTTCTCAACCACTCTATTATAGAGCACTTGCTTAGTTTGAATACTTCCTAAAAAAGAGTCTCAAAACACAAAAGGAAAGGACCAGAGAGAGTAGAACAGAGCAGAAGAGAAAGAAATCAAGAATGCACATTACTGTCATCTACGCTCTTAGGTAAACTCCTCTGGACTCTGCTGACATTACTGAGAAGGTTTACAATGGCTTTCAGAATTGTGCACTAACAAAGAAGCTGGGGAACTTGTCAACTGGTTTTGTTCTGTTTCTCAGAGGCTCAGAGTTTCTCTTGGAAGAATGATCACCTCCATTACTTCTAATAGTGTTTATGCATAAGAGAATGAGCTCTCTCTCAGTGTGAGAGACGGTCCTGAGGCATAAAGTGGAGAGAGATACGGGGACACTCTGGTGAGTTGCCGTCCGTATCACAAGAGTCAGACAGCCCACAGTTACAGCTGACCTCAAAGAGGAAGCAGAGTCGGGGAGGAGAGGATGTACTGAATTCACCAGATGCAGCTGCTACCACCACCTTTCTAAGGTTTACAAGTGCAGGGAGGATAGTCATGAAACCAAGGTTAATGGAGCGGTGCTGCCCTGTGTGTTCACACATCGTCTGTTCTCAGAACCATCTAGTAATATAGGTATTATTTTTCAGAGTGCACTGCCAAAGAAACTGAGACTTAGTAGATATTATACAACTTACCTGAGGACATCCAGCTAGTAAGAATCCCAAACTGATGATTACAAATTCAAGGAATACATCATTAGGATTATTATATTAACAACCTGACATAAAATACAATTTCTGAATAATCACATATTACAATCCAGAAGACTCCTGGGTTAATGTAAACATAGACAAAAAGATTATGAGCTAAACAGATGTAAGAATTTTGAAATGTAGAAATCTAGAAGAAACTGAACATTTTCTTGAAACACACTCGCTACCTAAGCTAACACAGCGTGAGGTTGAAAAGAAAAACAGCCTGGAGAGACCCAAACAAGAGAATAAATTGTACTGAGAATTTAAAAATTCCCACAATGAAAATATTCCAGGGTTATATGGCTTCACCAGGGAATTATACCAAACATACCAGGAAGAGATAACACCAGTTCTACCCGAACCATTCCAGAACAAAAGGAGGGGAAACCTCAAAATTCATTGTATGATGTAACCATAACCGGCATAAAAACCAGGCAGAAACATCATCAGAGTAGAAAATTATAGACCAATATATCTTATTAACATAGTTGCAAAACTTCTCAATAAACCCTAGCCAATTGAATCCAACAAATAACAATCAAACAAAAAGTCCACCATGACTGAGTGGGGTTTACCCTAGGTATTCCAGAATGTTTCAACATTAGAAAAAAAATTTAATGTACTACATAAATAAACCAAGGAAGAAAAGAAAAAAACTACATAATCATGTCAATTAACCTAGAAATGTATATTCAATGATATGAAAAATAGTCTTAATATTAATATATTGGTATGACTATAAATATAATATTAAAATACTTAATAAAATAGGAATATAAGGGAAATTCATCAACATAATGATGGGGAAACATGCCAAACTAAAGGCCAATATTTTGCTCAATGGGAAGAAACTGAAAATATCCCTCTTGTCAATGGAAACCAAACAAAGATGCCCTTTATCACCTCACTTATTCAACAATGTGCCGTAAATCTTAGCCAGAGTTATTAGACAACATAATGCTTTCAAAGGCATCCAAACTTGTACTATTTTGAAATGGTCTGATTCTTAATATAAAAAATTTTAAATTAACAATAAAATTGTTATAACTAATTGAAAGATTTCACAATGTGATTAACAAAACAAAAGATTTCAGATTCTTGCATACTAATGAAGAAAGTTCTCAAAAGGAAATCAAGAGAATAAAATAGTCATCCAAAAGATGAAATGTTTAGGAATAAATTTAATCAAAGAAACAAATGACTTGTTCAAAGAAAACTAGAGAACACTACTCCAAGAAACCAAACCGAGTGCCATAATTGGAAGAACACGTTCTGTTCATGGATAGGAAGATTTAGCATTGTGAAAATGTCAATACTACCAAATCTGATCTATACATATATTTCTGAACCACGTCTTTGCATCATTCTTTAAATTGGCAAAAAAATAAATACCAGCTTTGTCTGGCAATGAAAGAGACAGATCCAGGATAAACAAAACACCACCAAGGATGACAGGCCTCATACTTCCAGATCTCAGGACACACCACACAACTACAGATGTTAATCTAGACCAGCACTGGTACAACGTGCGATACACACATGAAGGGGACAGAATAGAGCACCCAGGAATCAATCAATCCCTACAAATAAATTCATTGCTTCCAGTCAATTAGGACTCATGGCAACCCTGTAGGACAGAGTAAAATGACTCCTCTAGTCTTCCAAGACTGAAACTGTTTCTAGGAGTCATAGACAACTATTTTAAACAAAGGATTGAAACACATTAAATGGGAAAGTAGTATTCTCTTCAACAAATGGTGATAGCAACATTGGATTTTCATTTGCAGAATACTGAATCGAGACCAAAACCTCACTCCATCAAACACTAAAGGTAGCGTAAAGACAAAATCATCAATGAACAGTTAAGGACAAAGATGCTAATCTATGACATAAATATTGACCTAATCTAATGAAAAACACACAGCGAAGAGAGAATGTATGACATGGAAAACTTATGTATATTAAAATACTTCACCAATATTGTAAAAAAAAAACTCAAAAGTTGGGGAAATATTTAGCAGTGATATTCCAGGTCAGTGCCTAATCTGTAGAAAATGTGAACAACTCAACGAGAAAAGGTGAAACCCAAATGAAAGATGGACAAGAGAACACAGAAAATTTGCCAAAAAAGATATCCAGGCAGCCAAAAGATTTATGAAGTTATGTTCTTGGTCGCTACGCATCTAAGAGATGCAAATCAAAACAACAATGATATTCCACCTCCCTCCAGAATTGACAGTAAGGTTCACAAATGCAGACAAGAGAATGAACTGTCAGATGAAGCGTGTGGGGCTGTATCAATGTAATTGCTGTTGAAGTGGTGTTCTGCTTCCTCAACCAGTTGGTAATTATATGTGTGTGCGCGCATGTGTGTGTGATCAGTGATAGAGCTACTTGGTACGTACATTGCAGAAATAAACAACATTGCATGAATAGCTAGATTGATACTCTATGTATTCATAATAGAAAGAGGATGAAAATACATCCCCAGAAGGTGGAATGTCCAAGCTAACGGATAAATTAACTTTGGTGCATACACACAAGGGCATACAACGCACTGTTTAAAGCGCACTGATGAAACAGAAACATATCACGGCAGGGGTGGATGTGGAGAACATCACGTTGAGTGTAGTTGTTGCTGTTGTTAAGTTTCATCCAGTCAGTTCTGACTTATAAGAACTCAATGTGCAGCAGAACAAAGCACTGTCTTGTACGGCACAATGCTCACAATTATGTTTGCACCCATTGTCGCAGCCATGTGTCAATCCATCCTGTCAAGGATCTTCCTATGTTTCACTGGCCTTCTACTTTACCTTACCAAGCACGATGTCATGTTCCAGGGCCTGCTCTCTACTGATACCATGTCCAAAATAGGTGAGACAAAGTCTCATCATCCTTGCTTCCAGGGAGCATTCTGGCTCTACTTTTTCCAAGACATATTTGTTTATTCCTTTAGCAGTTTCTGTTATTTCAATATTCTTTGGTAGCACCAACATGCAAAGGCATGAATTCTTTGTTCTTCTTTATTCAAAGTCAAACGTTGACAAATATACAAAGAAACTGAAAATACCATAGGTTTGCTCACAGGCACCCTTAGAGGTCAAAGAAACACCGTTAGTGTTCACCACTTTATGGAGGTCTTACGCAGCAGAGCTGCACGATTCAATGAACCGTTTGATTCCTTGTCTGCTTTTTCATAAACATTGATTATAGTTTCAAGTAAGAAAAAAGCTGATAACTTCAATCTTTTCACCTTTTATCATGAGTGAAGTTAGTCAAACACAAACAACTTTTATATACGTGCTGATATTTTTTTAAAGAATCAAGAAAAGATATCCACACCAAAAGAAACAAATCTTTAATAGTGATCAGTGGTGGAAGGTGGAAGAGAAGGTAAAGGAAGCAGAGGTTATCCAGATGTTAACTTGGGTGCAGGGAATATAATCTTCAAGAGGGAAATGAGAACCAAGCCAGGGACGGGGAATGCAGCCTGGGAGGAAACTGGGAAAGTCATTGTAAGTGTGCAAAGTTGTTTAAATTGTTGGAAGCAAGCATGATTTGTAAGCCCTCTGCCTAATTCATAATAAAAAGTTTGGGATTAAATAAAAGACTTTAGAATGGAGACATGAGAAATACTCCATTATGAAGTAATATCATTTCTCCATACTGATAATATCATTATCATATGGCAATACATTAAAGTTAACATATGCTTAATTAATTATCATTGTTGACACAATGCATAACTCACACTGCCCACACTTGTCACCTTTAAAAGTGGCTCAATTAATGTCTTCCTTGGCAGGAAGAAATTACAAGATAATTCCAGAAATATATTTAATAAATTTATTCTAAGAGTATTCTATTGTCAATCTAAGATATAAAGTTATTATAAAGGGAGATTTATGTCTTTCTAGTTAATAACACTGAAATATATTGAATATGTTTTGTACGCTCTCTGACCAAGGATTGTATAAGTATTGCAATGGACATATTTCACCAGTCAGGGCGCCAAATGTACCCCTCTGACCAGTGCTGCTAACGCATATCTTTATTGTTGTTGTGAGCTGTCATTGAGTCACCCCTCATTCATGGTGACCCGAGTCACAACACAATGAAACCCTGCTCGGTCCTGCACTGTGCCTATACACAGTTGCTGTTGCGATCTGTAAGGTTTTCGTCGGCTGATTTCAGCAGACCATTTTTCTTAGTTCATCTTTGTGTGCAAGCTCTGCTGCAAGCTGCTTGGCATCATAGCAACACACAAGTGTCCGCCAACAGACAAGTGATGCGTGATGGGTGCTGGGTGCGAATCAGAACCAGATGTCCTCCATGGAAGGCAGTATTTCTACCCCTGAACCACCACCGCCCAGATACCCCTACCCACCCACTGCCATCAAGCTGATTCCCACTCATGGCTATCTCACAAGTGTCGCAGTGTGCCCACGGGGTTTTCATGGCTGGAATATAAAATTGGATCTCTTTCTTCCATTGGCCCACTGGATGTGTTAGAACCTTCTGGTTAGGAATGTAGTACAAGATATTTTTGCTACCCAGGAACATTCTTAGCTGTCTATAGACATGGTTATTCAAAGTGATGACTCCGCCTTGAATCAGCTTCACTCGACATTTCCTCAGAAATCTGGATTTTCCATTCTAGGACTCATTTGTCTTTAAGATGCAGTTGAACTAAGAGAAGACATAGAGGAAACGCTGGGATATGTTTGGGTAAGTGGAGAAACAAATACATGAGCGAATAAAAGAGAGACTGAGCAAAGTAAAGAAAGAGATACTAACAGACCACCAGAAACAAAAGATGGTCTTGTTCAAATTGAATGAAAGGAAAATTTTCAGTTCTGGATGGCTTTTAGGTCTTGTAACACCTAATTAATTCCATAAGATATTTCTGTATCTGGATATCAAATTCTTCCTGCTACTGAGGTAATCTGGACTCAAATGTGTAAGTGAATGACCAATGAGCAGGCAGTTAAACGTACAGATGTGTTGACAATAGAGAGGAGAGATGTGTGGCACAGCTGGAGACAGACCCAAAACACCCAGGTTCAATGGGAAAGCCTGGAAAAGAAATGCTGTGTACCAGATGAGAAAACGCCACCGTCATAGATTCTATTCTGACTCAAGATGACTCTACAGTCCACAGCAGAACTCCTCCACGGGGTTTATGAGAATGTCAAGTAGCACCAGAGCTGACAGCCTCATCTTTGTCCCTCTAAGAAGTTGGTGGGTTTGAACCTACCGTGCGGCTATTGTTGAGCATTCAGCGCACTGAAACACCAGGGCTGCTTGGCACCACTTTAAGAATTATTTTCCTAACAACCAAATAGCCCACACGGCCACCTCATTTGTGGTTATCTTTTAGATATGGGCACGTTTACCCTTTAATTTTTTGAAGATATATTTTGAGCAGCTTCGTGTCTATTGACCTTCTGGTTTGGCTTTTAAATCAGCATTTCCAGTTACCATAGACTTAAAAACAACACTGTAGGTTAAGCCTAGTTACCTAGTTAGTAAAAGTTGCTGCAAGGCACATCTAAGGGAGGGCAGTCAGCTAATGGATAAATATTATATGTTTGGATATATATATCTAGTTTATACTCCTAAAATATAGTGTTGTAAAAGTTATATACAGCTATATTATATGTTACTTAGCTTTTAATTTTTGTTTCTAGTAGCAAGCATTACTGACAGTGTGGTATAGAGAATGGAGAATATACTATACACATGTTCAATGTATGTACACACAAAAACATAAATGTATTTATATACACACTCCTACATATATATTTTTAAGACCCCAAACTAGACGTTTTGAATGATAAATATCAACATGAAGTTCACAGAGAGGCTAAATGACTTCCTGTGTGTGTTTATTTCCTATGCTGTGGAAAAGGGTATCCAGGAAGCATTGTTCCTACCCAACAGCACTCAAAGTTTCATTGTTTTTCAAAGTTTCCTCCAACCCCCTGCCAAGCACAGGATTCTTGCTGTGTAGTTTCTAAAGATTTCACTTATAGCTAGCTGAATACAGAGCTGGAATGGACAGTAAAACCCACACCAAGCCTCTCTTTGCACCCCGTGTGGGACAAGGGGTTACTTTGTTCATTTACAAAAGCCCCAAAGTGAGAGACATATACACACTGACCCTATGATATAAGACGTGTCTGTTCTTTCAGATACTGTCAGTCTTTTAATGTGAATTTAAATCATGGCACACAAAAAGAATAAGGACCCACTAGGAAATTGGTCGAAACTTTTAAGTTGTTCTCACCCAACCTACAAAAGTTGTCTCTTCTTTGAAAGATTATCTTTTGTAACAATCATCAAATAATGAATCTCTTGCTTGGTCTTGGCTGGAAAAAAGAGGTGTTTTGTTGTTGTTGTTGCACCCCACCCTCCCCGCCGCAACATGGAAATTGTCTTTATGTTTACAAAATTTCTTTTTCAAATAATTGTAATATAAAGCATCTCTGGATTTTAGTTATCTTGGTCCCCTTTTGACAAAATAACCATCAAACACAATGCTTTCTGGCAGTTTGCGGTTGTTGGATTTCTAAACGTCCAAGGGAAGGTGTGACAGAGCCGTCTGTCTGGTCCAGTACATGTGCTTCCTACTTGCCTCGCCAGCTCAATGCTCTCACGGCTTTAGTGAAGGAGATCCAGAGAGCAGCAATTCTGCCCCAGGTGACTTTCTCCATTTGAATATTCGAGGTCCAGGCAATTATCTGACTCATCTTGACCTGCCAACGTGTTCTCTCATAGAAATTAGAGACGCTGTGGAGCGTTGGTGGCATGATGATTAAGAGTTTGGCTGATGAAACCAAAAGGTTGACAATTCTAACACACCAACTGCTGTGTGAGAGAAGGATGTGGCCGTCCGCTTCCACAGTGATTCCAGCCTTGGAAACGCGATAGCTCCATTGAGCCCAATCCCACAGAGTCACTATGAGCTGAAATAACCTGACAGCGCCAGTCTATACTTGGTGAATAAGAAACAATGATGACACAGTAGTTAAGCACTCATCTGCTAGCCCAAAGGTTAGTGGTTCAAATCTACCCAATAATTCTTAGGAAGAAACACGATAATCCAGCCTAGAAAACCATAAGGACAGTTGCACTCTATCCCACAGGGTCATGCTGAATGGAAAACGAGGATTAGCACTAACTCCTGGCAACAGTTCTTACTGCTGTGGAGTACATGTCGACTCATCATGTATTGTTGGCTGTTCACTGCAGCAAATCGCAAGGTCAACAGTTTGAAACCACCAGCAAATCTGAGGCAGAAAGATGAGGCTTTATGCTCCTGTAAAGATTTAGAGTTTCAGAAACACAAAGGGACAAATCTACTTTCCCCTGTAGGGTTGCTGTGCGTCAGACAATATTTAGTGACCTGTAAATATCTATTTGGATAAAGACAGGTCAATTGTCTCACTGTGGTTTGTTTGATTGTTGTCAAATGCCATGGCGTTGGCTTTGCAACACTATGTATAACAGAACTCAACACTGCACCATCCCACAACTGTTATTATATTTGAATCCACCGTCGCAGCCAGTGTGGGTCTTCTCACTTCCACGTCACTTTGGGTCTTCTATTTTGCTGACCCCTGAATTATCAAGCATGGCGTCCTTTCTGCAGGAAGGTCTGATCCCTCCTGATAACATGTCCAAAGTACGTGAGATGAGGTTTCACCATACTCACTACTAAGGACCTTTTGGGTGTATATCTTCCAAGACAGATCCATTCATTAACTGGCATTCCTTGGAATCCTCAATATTCTTTGGCAACCCCATAATGCAAAGGAATCAAGTCTTCTTCAGTTATAGTAACTCAGGGCTTCGAATGTGAATAGAGGGGAAATTTCAAATTCCTTCCATTGCTTTCACACTGTTATCTAGGGAAAGGTTCTTATGATGGGAAAGCAAATGTCTCTTAGGCATGGATTTTGAATCTCTCTCTTTCTACTTCCACAATCTTGGAAAATCACTTCATAATCTGATATTCTTTCTTCGCCTAAACAGGCTGGCTGGCTGAGTTGCTGTGAAGGTTAAAATGAGATGAGATATGCAAGGGTTCCTGGAACAGAAACGATACTAAATAAAGACAAATGAAAGAACAGAAAATAGAAGGGAAAGTGGTTAACAGTACAGGTTTTGGGGCAGACTGATCAAGACTGGGTTCTGATACCCCTATCTCATGAGTTTGCTAAATTCTTTTGCCCTCCTTGGTCCTGAATCTGCTTTTCTGTAAAGTTGGACTAATCATAGAACTTATCTCCTAAGATTATAATTGAAATTAAATGGTTAATGAAATACTTAATAGATGATCTTATACACTGGATTTAATAACTTAATGAACAAATTGCTACTGTATATTATTTTTTATTTAAGAAACAATATGTACATATAACCATTGTGGAACTTCTATTAATCTTTTTTTCCTTCTATTTTTCCTTCCTCTCTTCTTTATCCTCTCCTTTCATCTCTCTTTCTATAATTCCCTCCTTCCTCCATTCCTTGCCTTCCACCCATCCCTCATCACCTCTATCCTTAGGTTTCTTCCTCCTCAGCACTTCTCTTTATTCATAAATAGAAAAAAATCAATCTAGCAGAAATTAATTTTTTCATATCTTAGTAATTGATTATAATACTTATTTTTCTTTTTCACACTAAAAGTCATTTTGCAGCTAATACCTAGCTCAGTGTACTTTCAACGACCCAAACACACTACTGTTCCTGCATGAGTGTGCTGGAAATTGAAGCACATAGAACATCCCTGGAGGACAGTCCCACAGCTCCAGAGTGTCTGCAACCAGAATGGGCTGATTCCCTGAAATAAAATGAGTCTATAAAAATGACAATAAGATAAATGGGGGAAAGATTCGTATATGTCTTTTAATAGCTTAACATCAAGAGATGAGTTGGCATATCTGTTTTAATAGGTACTTCGGTGCTAAACTTGAGGATTCTGGGTCAGGATGTAATAATCTTCTTATCCCTGCACCAGACGACATGGATAGCACACAGTAGGTATTTTGTGTGAATAGCCCATTAATTCACTCATTAAAGAATCCGTTAATGTAACCTACAACAGGTCAATATTCTTCAGAGGCTGGGACAACCACCACAAGAAAGAAAGACACAAAATCTGGTTTATATAGAGATTAATAATTCTTAAGGAAGGCAGTGTTTTGAATAAGTATTTTAAAATAGTGATATACTACTTAAAAGGAGATTTATGGAGTAAAATGAAAATAGATAGGGTTGTCTATTGCAACTTGGTGGCAGGGAAGGCATTTGCGTACTACTGGGTTTGCCCTGAAAGAAGTGATATAGGCAATAGGAGGTAAATGGTAGGAAACAGGAATGTCTGAAAGCACTATAGAATAGCCCTTATGGTGTGATTTCCCAACAGCAAGAGAGAAGGTGGATCATGTGGAAACTTCATTAAGTCAAGAGTTAAAGGAGATGAAGGGGAAAATCTGAGCCTGGAAAATCAGAAAGAGCACATGTACAGAAAGGTTTCACCAGTTCAAGCATTAACCCAAGAACAAAGGAAACTAGGTGAATGACGTGATGGGGTTGTCATTGAGCAACACCCACAATGGAAGCCCCCTGAAAAATGGGTGATGACATGACAGCTCAAGGACAGGGATCTCTGAGGATGACTTTTCAGCGATGTAGACAAGTAGTGGTGGTGGTCTGGATCAGGAGGAGCAAGTAGACATATTGGAAACACAAGCTCCCCCATAGATTTCTGAGGAGATGCTATTAAATCCTGCTGGGACTGTGAGTGCGAAAGGCATCGAAAATCAATGTGGGATTGTGTTCACCAGTGTTCAAATGGTGAACCATCCTTGTATCCCCGGTATGAATCCCACTTGGTCGTGATGCATTATTTTTGATATGCCCATTTCTTCTTTCGCTATGGGTCTGCTCAAGTCCTTAGCGTCCATATGCATTCATCAGGAAAGAATGGTTTCTACGTATTTGCCCATGTCATCCAAATGATCACATTGGTTGGAATACAGTCTTTCATAATACTGCATTATTAATCTTTTTATTTCATTTGGAGCTGTTGAGACTCCTCCTGTTTTATCCCTAATTCTACATATTGTTGCCTACTCTTTCTTTGCCTTTGTTAAATTTACTAGCAGTTTGTCCATTTTGTCGATGCCTTCAAAGAACCTTTGCTTTGTTTATTTTTCCCATTGTTTTTATGTTTTCCAGTTCATCTCTCTTTGCTCTAGTTTTTATAATTTTTTTCTTTTGCTGTTGGAAGGTTTATGCTATTGACTCTGCTCTAGTTGTTAGAGGTGTTGTGTTAAAGTATTGACCATGATTCTCTCCTCTTTTTTATGTGTTAATTATTTGCTATAAAGAGACTTCTGATAAATGCTTTCGCTGTGTCCCATAGGTTTTTGTATGTTGTATTATCGTCACATTTGTTTCTAGGACCTTCCTAATTTCATCTTTTAGGCAACTGTATCAAGATTGTTAAACTGTTGGTAGGGAGAAAAACATGGTCTTGGACTGAGTTATATACTAGTCCGGCAAACTGGTGACTGACATTCTCAGTGAATATTAGTAAAAAATGTTCCTGACAATCAACTCCCATTGTTTGTGTGAATAGTGTCCAGCCACAAAAGAATTGATTCTGTACAAGTGAATAATACAGGTACTCCCATACAGAGTTAGCCTTCATTGGCCCAATCTCTCTCTCTCTCTCTCAACAGGCCTTTAAAAAAATTAGTACCGGGGCTAATCAAAGACAATATTAATGGGAGATCTTTATGCCCCATGGGGATGATTGAGAAGACACTCTTCCATAAATTAACAAGGAGGTTTTGAAAGGGAGCAAAAGACAGATTTAAAAAATAAATAACAGCAAAACATTGATCTAGGAATGGCCTTGGGGCTCATACTAAATCCTAACTCCACTTTAAGAACAATTCATTCTTACATTTTGGCCTTGCTCAATAACCACCCACAGGAAGGGAAGACAAATATATGGGTGCTATAGCAAAGTGAGGTGAAGAAATTAGATGACCGGCTATTAGATAAAATAGAATCTGAAAGCTTGTTTCCAAACAATCAACCATTTAAGTGGGATATCAACTAAGTCCACATGGAAGAAGCACACCAACATCAGTGACCGAAGAATTGTAAATCACATAATCTGAATCTGAAGGAGCGGTAGTATCAGAGACTAAATTTTGAGAATCTGGTTTGTAGAATGACAGTGTGAGCCCAAGGTACATCTGTGGGAACTATGGAGGCAGAAAAGCCTCTGGTGGTTTCCCTTGATTCATAACCAATGGATGGGAGGAAAGTGGATACCAAAGAGTGTGCATTGGAGAGATGACTATGGAAGATCAAAATGATAGACTTTGCCAGTTGATTCCCCCCTCTGATGCACGTTAGGCCTCATCTGGTTTTCAACGTTGTCTGTAGTTTGTTGTCTTTTTGTTTGTTCACATTGGATTTTATCTCAGATGTGTTATGTCATTGGGGAATCATCCTCTGGACTTTTTGTACATGTGTTTCTGTTTTTCAGTATATGAGTACCAGGATTGTTGAACCTATAGGGATAGCAAGTAGAATAAGGATTTCTGGGGGTCCACTGGTGGTGGTGCAGGTGGAGGTGTAATAGTAGCTGATGTCAAGGGGTTCAAGAAGATTGCTTTGAAACTGATTATGACAGCAATTGTACAAGTACTGCTTGATGTGATTGAACTATGGAATGATATGAAATCTGTATTAACTTCCTAAAAATACAGTTTTGAAAAAAAGGAACATATTCACTGCCCCCACCCCCCCCCCCCCAAAAAAAAACACAACCTTATACAGAGCTTCGAAACACTGTCAGGCACAGAAGGCTTAACGAATGGAAGAAATACATTGTCAGAGATAGTGTCAGAGGAGAGAAAAAAAATCAATGGTGATTAATACACTGGTAGATTATACCATTCACTGATAAAGGGATATCTTAGTTACCTACTGGTGCTATATTTGAAATCAATGGCCTTGTTAGAGGTGTGCAGGGATTCAGACTACATTGGGTGGTACTCAAGAGTGGAGTCCAGGAGCCTCTTCCTCTGGAAGAAGGCCTTCAATGAGTTGGGTTGACGCAACGCCTGCATCAATGGGATCAGGCCTGCACACACTTGGAGGGTGGCACAGGACCTTGCATGGTTTTGCTCTGTCGTGCGTAGGGCTGCCATGAGTGGAAACTGATTGGACGACACCTCACGACAACATAGAGGATGTAACACCAAAATGACCGTCTGCGAAATTTTGTAGTTTTTCAAAATGAATTTATTATTTTTATAAAAATATCCCTATAGGTAGTTATAACAACAGATTTTTTCCATAAATCCAGTTTTTATGTGTCAATAGAGTTACAAAGTTAGCATTCTACGCTATTAAAAAGAAAATTTCTCAAAAAAGAGCCGCCAGAGGCGTCATTACGACTTCATTGCAATGATACTTTGAGTCACATGGCTTTGTCTGCACGCTCTGTGGTTTCCTTTGCTGCCAGTGTTTTTAGAGTTGCTGATTTCATCCAATATTTTGGTGTCTTAATTATAATATATCGATAAGTTTTGATGATAAACTTATATCAACACTGTTTTGGAAAATAAAGCAGTAAAGGAAAAGAAAGAAAAATTATAAAAGTGATCTGCTCAGTTACTAATAATGTGATTGATAATGTCATTTAGTGTTGGAATTTTTTTTTAAAAAAACCAATTTTGTTGTTGTTGGGTGCCTATGGAGTGGTTTCAACTCATAGTAACCTTATGGTCAAAAGTGCAAGACACTGTACAGTGATATATACATCCTCACCCCCAGTCACATATTGGAGCACGTTGTTGTAGCCAATGTGCTGATATATCTCATGGAAGGCCTCTTTGGGACTGACCCTCTACGTTACCAAGTATGAGGCTATTCTTCAAGGAATGATACTTCATGGATGAGTCCTATAAAGTGCTCAAAATATGTGAGATCGAGTCTCACCATCTCCACTCCTAGGAACAATTATGGCTATATTTCCTCCCAGATAAATGTATTTGCTCTTCAGGCAATCAAAATACTTGGAACTTTCCTCATCAACATCATACCTCAAATGCATCTATTATTCTGTAGTCTTCTCTATCCCATAGACAGCTTTCCCATGCCTATTAATAGACCGGAAATACCATGGCGTGGGTGGGCCTGGTCCTCCTCCATCCTCAAAATGACCTCTCTGCTCTGTGACACTGTAAAGATGACCTGTGGCAGATTTTGTTCAATGCAGGGAACTGTGTAGTTTGTTGACTGTTATTTTGATGATCATTGACAAGAGACCCAAGTAAAATTAAATTCTCAACAACTTATATCCTTTCTCCAATTATCATGATATTGTCTATTGATCCAGTAATGAAAATCTTAATTTTCTTTACATTGAACTGTAACGCAGCCTGTAATCATAGCCTGGTAGTCTTGGATTGTCATCAGAAAGTGCTTCAGGTCATCAGAGAGCACTTCCCACAATCAAGGTTATGTCATCAGCATATGGCTAGTTGCTAAAAACAAACAAAAACAAATTTCCAATTGTTATGATGTATTTTTCTTTACAGAGTCCAGTTTTTCCTGTGATTTGTTCAACATACAGATGGATTAAGTTTGGTGAAAGGATACCACCCTGCTGCACACCTTTTTTGATCTGATACCAATGACCATGCCATTTTTCTGTTTGGATGACTGCCACTGGGTCTATATAAAGATTTTGCCTGAGCACAGTTACTGGAAAGGAATTCTTCTTCTCAGTGTTACCCATAATTATTTATGACCCACATAGTCACTTTTGCATACTCAATAAAACACAGGGAAACATCATTTAGGTATTTTCTACCAAGATCCAACTAATGTATCAGCAATGGTATATCTTGTTCCATGTCCTCTTCTGAATCAGCAAAATTTTACCTATGTGTGAATTATATATAAAAGTGTTTCCATCATCGTTTTCAAAACATTTTCTTTCTACTTGAGACCTTGGTACTTGAGGCCTCTTTACCCCCCTCACTCCCTGACCTTCATATCCTCATGAACTCTTGATAATTTAGAAATTATTTATTTTCATATTTTGCACCATATTCTGTCTCCCTTCACCCATATTTCTGCTGTTTGTCCCCCCAGGGTGGGAGGGTGGGGAGATTATACATACATCATTGTGTTGGTTCCACTTTCTCCCTCCCCCACCCCTCTGCCCCACCTCCCCCCTCACCACCTTCCTTCTACCCTCATGGTTTCGCTACTTTCATTATTGGTCTGGAGGGGTTTATCCTGGATTCTGGGTCCTGGATTCAAGAGCTTTTATCTGTACTCCGGATTTGGAAGGTAGACTTGGGGTCATGATAGTGGTTGGAGGAAGTAGCAAAGAACTGGAGGAATGTGTGCTTCCTCTGAGCTCTACTGAACCTTGCTGGCTTGTCTCTTCCTCGTGACATTTCTGTAAGGGGATTCCCAATTGTCTACAGATGGACTTTGGGTCTCCATTCCACCCCACTCATTTGCATTGATATAACTTCTCAACACTTTGTGATATTATTCAACATGTTCTGCATTTTTGTTGTATAATATTTGGGCGGAGGTGGGGGGAGGATTGCTACAAACATAGATATATTTTAGTAAGTTGCCCAGTTACCTGACTTCAAATTTGGGTCATAAATTGTTGAGCTCTTCCAGTGTTGTATCCAATTGTTGAACTATTTCAATTAGCATTCTGTCCATTCTGGGAGCTTTTTAAAATTTGTTTATGCCTCAGTATAGTTAGGACTTCTTCCTTCAGTTCTTGATCATATGAAACCACCTGAAATGATGTGAGGTTAACCAATTTTTTTGTGTAAAACTCTATGCAGTCCTTCCCTTTTCTTTGATGCTTTCACTGTCTTTCAATATTTTGCTTAAAGAATCTTTCAACATTTTTACCTGATTTTTTTCTATTTTTCAAGCATTAGAATGAAGTGCCCTCTTTTAGTTTTCTAACTCCAGATCTTTTCACATTTCATTATGAAACTTACTTTGTCTCTTGAGACACCCTTCATCATCTCTTCCATTTGCTATAGCTACTCTGTGTCGAAGAGCAAACTTCAGTCTCTTTGAAAAATCATATTATTTTTTCTTTTAAGTCTTCTAAATGGCCTTTTCCTTGATTCATATTTGATAATGTTCTTCATGGAATCAAGATAATACTTTAACTGTTGTGGACTTATATTCATTTATTTTTAAAATTTTCAACCTCAACTTGTATATCAACATATACTGTGCTGTCAGCCCCTCACCCTATTCTGATGTGTGTTATTCTGGGTACATTTGAGAAACAAATCAACAGAAATTCATATGCATAAGAGAGGGTTTTATATAGAGGTTAAGTGCACATCAAGAAAATATCCTAACTCAGTGCTGCCCAAGCCCACAAGTCCAACATTAGCCCATATGTCTGACACCAATCCACAAAGTCCTCCTCCATCTCACACACAATGATGCCGACTGCAGGAGGAAAGCTAAATCAGTGAACATATAAGCATCTCAGTGCTGGCAGGGGTCTCCACACGGCTGCTCCAGCACCCAGGGCTGCATCAGGGGAGGTCCCTGTGGCTTCTCCTCAGGGATATCTTCCAGGAAGTGAGCCTTGCCAGCTGAAGCACAGAACTGGCTAAGGCAGTTGCACCCTGTTCTGACTATCAGAAAGCAAGAGGCCTGAGAATAAGAAAGGTGAGGCTCACTGAGCCATTTATCTCTCTGCCCCTCAATTAACCCCACATTTGTTTATTAGCCAGGTTGGCACAATAAACTTTCACTATCTCATGATGATACTGAGCCACTCTATCCCGATGAAGTTGATTAAGTATCCATGTATTCATCTGGTAAGCTTCACATGTATAGTAAACATTTATGTGGTTGAAGAGATTTTTTTTATTTTTATGAATCAGGCAGTTATCTTGTAAATCTTGATCATGCAATGTTCATGTATTTTCTGTTCCCAAGGTCATATTTCTCAACCATCATTCATTTTTTTAATTTCCAACTTGCACATTGCAATCATAAGTAACAAGAAATGTAAATTGATGGCAGGATTTATTATTTTCAGATGTTGAAAAAAGATCTTCATATTCTTCATAATTGGTAGTAGTGGATTGTGGTTTAACTAGGCATTTGGTCATATTAACCAGTCTTTCTTGTAGGTATAAAGATATTAGCCTATCATGGACAGTTTTTTATATCAGAAGAGATCTTGGAATGTTCTTTTTGATAATAAATGTGATACCAGTCCTCTAATTTTCCATTCACAGCATAATAGACCAAACAATTATTGATAAAAAATAATCAATACCAATCCATTTCAGCTCATGAATACCTTCATTTCACATTACTTCTGTTGTTTCCTAGATTCATACTGTATATTCCATATTCCAATTATTAATGAATATTTGTAGTTGTTTAATCTCTTTGAGTCATGCTGCTAGAAAGCTGACTCACATGCTACTAGAAAGCAGTTAAACAATGGCCTGTCAACTTGGGAGAATGGGTGGAGTCTAGCCTGATGACCTAATTTGGAGGCATGATGGAGATAAACAGCTCACTGAAGGCTAGACCTTCCCTCTCTGACTTCACTTTCATGCTGTGGAGACAGTCAGAGTGCTGGAGGAGACCTGTGCCAGTGTTGAGATGCTTCCACTGCTACTGGATTCTTAAGACCTTCTACCTATAGGTCAGTGATCTTCCTGCATTCCAAATCATTGCACGTGCTGTGTGAGCCTACGAGGAATTTATGGACTAGCATAATGCATATGAGCTAATATCAGACATATGGACTTGGCTCGGATGTTTTCATAATATATAATTGCCCTTTGAATATAAAGCTCTTTCTTATACACGTATGCGTGTCTATGAATTTGTTTCTCTAGACTACCCAGACTAACCCAAAAGCTTTCCTCCATCTATGTCATTGAGGTTGCCACTACCCCCGAGGAAGCTGCTCTCCCTAGCCCTCATTAGAGTTCCTTTCAACCTAAGGAATTCATCTTCCAGCAGCATTTTGGACATTGTTCCTCTGTTCTTCATAAGAATATGTTGGTCAATCTTTTTTAGGAGTAGATTGCCAAGTCTGTCTTAGTGTGTGTGTGTGTGTGTGTGTGTGTGTGTGTGTGTGTGTGTGTGTGTGTATAACCGTGTGTGTGTGTGTATATATATATATATATATATATATATATATATATTATCTAGTATAGTATTTCAAATACTACAGGCATAGCTTTCAGCCTTTCAACAACACGCATGCTACCATAGTATGACAAACCGACAGATAAGAAGTGACATTTGATGTTAGTATTCATATAACCTAATAAAGATTACATTTCAGAAATTTATAACTCTAAAATCAAATATTATCTTATGATGAAATAAATATCACTAAAGATTCCATATGGGCTGCTAGAAGAGGTTGGTCCATGAGGCTGGGAAACATCATGGAATAGTATGTACTAGGTAGTGCCAATTCTACTGACACCACTGTGAAAAAGGCCACACGTGGTGATTTCAAAGAAAAAAAATTGTTCTTACATATAGAAGCTATAAGTTCAAATTAGAGTCTCAGCTGTGCGGATGCCTTCTATGTTAGCCATCTTAGCACCCCTGATTCCATGGAGAAGACAATAAATGTTCACAAGACATCCGCTTTCCTCCAGATGTGTAGGTCCTTCTGCCTAATCTGCTTTACTTACAGTTCAAAACAGATTAGGGTTATCAACTAATATGTAATGTTAATGAGGTCACACCTCATTAACCTAACAAATAAAATATAATTTCTAAACAGGATGGAATCTACAGATACCAGGGGTTAAGATTCTAACACCTATTTGGTCTGGGGGGGGGGGGTACCAAACCCAACCCATGACAAGAGATTGAAGAAAGATGATCATCATTGGGAAGTGGAATAGAATGAAAGTTAATAAATTTAATTTTAAATATATGGGCTGTGTTATTCTGGATTGACTAGTGAAACAAATTCATAGATACTTATATTTATATCATATAGAACTTTTTTATAAAGAATAATTGTATATTAAGAAAACATCCCAGCCCAGTCCAGATCAAGTCCATAGGTCTGACATTAGCTCATATGTCTGATAGCAGTCTATAAATTCCTCCTCAGACTCAGCAACATATGCAGTGACTCCAAATGCAGAAATAACACAGACCAGTGGGTGGAAAGTCTTGTGGATCCAATGGCGGTGGAAACATCTCAGCACTGGCATGGTCTCCACATGGTCCCTCCAGCTGCAGGACTTTGATTCCATCAGCATAGCTCCACGTGGCTTGTCAACAGGAATGCCTCCCAGGGAGAGAGTGTATCTGGCCTCCAGTGAGCTGTTGATCTACTCTGAGCCTCCAAATGAGTTCATCAAGCTGCGACCTGATTGACAGGACAGACTCCACCCCTTCCTCAAGTTGACAGTATATTATGTAAATGCCCCACTGCCACTACAAGGAAGCTCAGTCTACTAAGTAGAATGTTGTGGGCTGTGAGTTCAGCAGAAAGCTCTTAGCTGGAACTTTAAAAGTCATCAATAACTAAAAACATGCAAATTAACTGAGTTGAGAAGGCAGAAGACTTTAGGCTATCACCAAAGTTAATAGTATAAGCTTACGGTGATAAGCTAATTCAATTAGGTCCAGAATCCAAAAACATAATTCCCATAGGCCAAAGACATATGGAGTGACTTATTAGTGGAAATTTTTATAAAATTACAGTTCCATGCTGTATAGTATGGCAAAGTACCAGAAATAGCCTGCCTTTGGCATCAGCTCATTCTAATATTAGTATCACTTATTGAGTTCCTACTTCAAAGGGCACAATCAGGAGTTTTCATTCTAAAGCAAACAATGTACTTTTTACCAGCCATGAAAATCAGTACAGACTGAAAAATGAAACTGTTGTCAGAGAATTTAGCCTAGAGTAACAAATGAATCTCAAAAATAAAAAGGTACTCTAGCTGTCCTACCTACTCAAAACGGCAGTGACAATGAGCCTCAACATGCTCACAGTTTGTACTACAGATTTTTCTCATGCATCTGTCACATACTACTTTTACAGTTAATTAAATAACATGTTTATTGGCAACATACTACGTGCAAGGTACAATGCTAGGCCCTACCTTAGGCACAAAGTAGTGAATGTGTCTCCATGAGGAACTTTCTGTTTGAATGTTTGCTAGTAGACACTTGTGGTGAGTTGTAAAAATCTTGAGTGACCAGGGATAAACAGTCACACACACACACACACACACGCGCACACACACACACACACACACACACACACACAGAGAGAGAGAGAGAGAGAGAGAGAGAGAGAGAGAGAGAGAGAGAGAGAGAGAGAGAGAGAGAGAGTTTTATAGGTCTATGTACATAAGAGATTAAATCATTGCATGGATGTGAGTAAGACATTGAAGATTGAAGCACGCACAATATACTATGTTCCAGGGCCACAATACTGAAAAATACTTAGAGGAGCGTTCTCCCACAACAGGAAGTCGTCTAGAGGCAAGATGAACAGTCACTAAGGAAAGAGAGCTACAAAAGCAAATGCAAGAGAAGGGATGAGGGGAGAGTTTATGTGCATTTTCCTCTACAAGAAGGATCAGTAACTTAAGATACCTTTAAATAAGGATGCTATCTATCGTCTTCAAGGCTAGCAGATGCTGGTGCAATTTCAGAGGGTTTGTGAAGAAGGCAGGCTTTAAGTGGCTAAGAAAAATACCCTTAGTTTGAAAAGAATTGGATGAGTACGACTGTGATGTTGGTTGGCATTTTGGGGCTATTGAACCTTATGCCATGAAGAAATAAATAAACAAAAACAATAAATGAACAGACCCATAATTGACTCACATGGCAGTATTCAGTAAATGTTTACTACAGAAGTTATTTCTTGTCTTTTGTTATCAAAATAAATTTTCAAATATACAACTGAAGTACAAGCTACTATGTAAAATTATACCCAATTTATAATCCTTCACTAGATAGTAATTTTTCATATTTATTTGTTACTACATCCCTTTGAAATTGAGATGAATTTTTTTGTTTTTCACTGTAAGTGTATCTGAGTGACACTATTAGAAAGTGTTTATACCATACACTTGTCTGCACTATGATACACACGTATTTTATAATTTTTATAGACCTGTGTCTTTTTATAGCTAGTCAAGACACACTAATGCATTTTAGATTCTGCTATGTAATGTAGCCACATGAAACCAGCTATCATTTTTTTTTGGTAAAAAATGAACATGGCTGTGTTCCAATCAAACTTTATTAACAAAAAGAATTGGAGGGTTGGATTTGACTGATGTTAGTTTGCCAAGTGTAGTTCTAGATTGCCAATTTTAAATGTATTATTGCACTTTCCAACAAGTAGCATGATACAATGAAATAAGAGGCACTGAAAGAAAGACTTTGGATCAATTAATAAATTTCTTTATCCTACTTCAGAAAATCATTGATTTTTAATTCAGTCAGAAAAGGCCGAACATCACCAAGATGTTAGTTCTATGGAATGAGCTAAATCGTGGTAGGAAAGGAAATAAGAGGGAAGAATGCAAGTATGGGGGCAACATTAACATATTCACATCTTCATCTGTATTCTTAGCAAGATATCACCAAGATATCCAGTTTGAAGCACCTGCATTAGCAAAGATGAATAGGTCTAAAATGTTTGAAAACTATAGATTGTAGAAATATGTGTGTATATATCACCCACGAATTGATTAATAATATTTTATTATAGTGTTTTTGGTGAAAGTTTACACAACCACCTAGATTCACAGTGAACAATTATTACATAGTTTGCTCCCTAGTGGAGCACAAGACTTCATCTTACCTATGTTGGCAATCTGTGACCTCATGCTTGGCAACATGGAGGGGCTGTGGCAAAGAGGAAGGCCCTCAGCAAGGTGCATTGATACAGTGGCTGCAAGCATGGGCTCCCACACAAGAGCAATTGTGTGGCTGTAGTATCCCTCAGGATCATTATGGGTTGGAACTGACTTGCTGGCACCAAACAACACAAATTGTTCAGACAAGGGTGTTACATTTGCACCATATGTTAGTAGTAGAATTATGCATTTTTCATTTTGAAAAATCTGGCTTCCTATTGCTTTCCCTTTTCTTCTTTGTTTTAGAGTAATTGTTAACAATTTGGTCTCATTTATATGATTTTGTAAAGATGCGTAGTTTATCTTGATAATATTCTTTGTTTTATATTTTATGAGCTAATCTATTTTTTAGCTCAACGGTGACTTCAAAGGGTAATTTTGGTTCAAGGTTTATGGGATATCTCAGGGCGGTAGTCTTGGAGCATCCCCTTGTCTCAACTAGTCCAGGAAGTCTGGAAATTTTTAGGAAGTCTAGTTTTATGTCATATTTTTCTCCATTTCTGCGAGGACTCATCAATTATGTTGCTGAAAGACAGGTTATTAGTGGTAACCACACACTATACAGTTCTTCTGATCGCAGAGTAGATGAGGCTTTCAGTCTTGTGTGTGTGTGTGAGGGGGGGGGGAAGAGATTGATTGATTGATTTGGGTAAAAGTTTACAGGAAAAAAAATTGGCTTTCCATTCTAGAATTAATGCATACTTTGTTTTTATGGCAACCCCCCAAATATAACAACCTTTTCCCACTTCCTCCCTGTGATTGTCTTTCACTTCTATCTACATCCCTATTCCATCCCGCCACCTTCCCTTTACACGAGGACAAATCCTGACCATTGGATCTCCCTGGCTGATGGTTCTGATGAGTACTCTTCCGCCGGCTATTGTTTGCTGAAGTGTTGAGTTATGAGCGTGAGTTCCATTTTAAGCTGGTACTGCGTCTCAAGTCCCCAGCTGAAGGCCCATTGTCTGAAGTTCCCCCAGTCTCTATCACACTAGAAAGCCTGGTCTTTTTTTTAATAATAATTGTAAGCTTGTTTCTACATGTTCCTCCTAATCTATGTAAGAGCTACGAATGTGATCTCTTGCAGAATAAATGGCTGTAGTAACCAGGAACTCTCTGATTTGGGTCTAAGGATCATAGAGGCTATATTTCAACTCATTCATTAGTTCTTTGGATAAAACATCTCCTTGGGTCTTCTTTTTTTTGCTCCAGATAAGCAGAGATCACTAGTGGCATCTAAGATGACTGACTATTCATAAACTTTAAGACTGCGTTAACTTTTCACTAACGTGGAATGTAGAACATTATCGTTGTGAAATATATTATGACAGTTGACCTCAGTGTCCTCTGAGACGATGACCCTGAGCTACAAGGCCCAGTGAACTAGGGTGTTGGTTGCGGCTAAAATATGTGTCTAACTTTGTCCTCTGTGTTAATGGACATATTGACCGCACATATGAGGGATCTTAATAAGTTCATGGAATCTAGGATAATGTAATTTTCTACAATCTTTTTGATGCTCCTTTGTCTAAATACAGACATATCATTATCCTCAGGTGCCTGAGAAGTATATTTTTGATAATGCTAGGGGGGAAGACACAAAGTAATTTCAATTCTTTTATAAGGTTATATTCTGAATGAGCGCGTTTTTAAAAGATGAGGGCAGCGAGGGTATCTGAAGGCTCAGAATAAAGACCCAAAACCCTGGGTCTTCTGAAGGGGCAAGTGACTGTCACAGATGGGGCAAAGACAGGGATTAGTGTAATAGTAATCAGTGAACTGTATTTGAAAGATATCTTACAAATTAAATGTAAGTTTATCTTTACAATATTTAGCAGCCATATTTCATTCCAAAATCTTAACCAAAGAAAAGGCGGGTCCAAGGTTCCTTACTTTATTTTCCTATGGTGTTGCCCCAGTCTAGTTCATTCTAAAAATATGTGAAGAAATAGGAAATGTATAGGGATATATAAGGATGATAGATAGGTAGTTATAAATAATATACAATTCTTAAATATATAGGAACCCTTTTGGTTATGTATTGGACTGTGTGATCCTTAGGGTCAGTAGTTCAAAACCACCAACCGCTCTGTGGGAGAAAGATGGGGTTTCTACCCCTGTAAAGAGTTATAGTCTCTAATGGTTAAAACTTTGTCAATTGACCCCTCTCTCTAATGCACATTAGGCTGATCTTTAGATGTGATTCAATGAGATTTTTGCTCAGGAGTTAATGCTGCCTCCAGGGAATAAATGAAACTTAAGTGAGAGCTTAGAAGAGAACCAAGAAAGAAAATCAATTGGTACAATTATTTTTTATTAATTATATATAGCTCAATTATTATATATATAATTTTTCCCTCCAAACACAAACCAAACTCACTGCCACTGAGTCGATGTTGAATCATAGAGACTCTATAGGACCAGGCAGAACACCCTCTGTGCCTCTGCATTTCTGAGACTATAATTATTTTTTTACAAAACCATTTCTTGGGAGTTAATACAAATATATTATCACATAGTTGAATCCCATCAAGTAGCAATGAACAATTATTTCCATAATCAGTTTCAAACCATTCCTTTTCTTCTTGAACTCTTTGAAATCAGCTCCTTTTGACCTCCCTCCCCACCTCTGTTAGCCCCAGAAACCTTTATTCTACCTGCTGTCCCTATAGGTGCATCAGCCCTGGGTTTCAGATACTGAAAAGCACGTAAAAAATTCAAGAGGGTAACCCCCAATGAGATAACACATCTGATATAAACTCCAACATGAAGAAACAAAATAACAAACCCCAAATCATATAGAAAATTTTGAAAAAAGAAGACCAGGCCTAATGTGCATCAAAGAGGGGTCAACTGGCAAGCTTTTAACCATTGGAGACTGCAACTCTTTAAAGAGGTAGACAGCCCACCTTTCTCCTGCAGAGAAAGGTTTTGAATTGCCGATCTTAAGGATCGCAGCCTAATAAGTAACCTCTACCCATCGGGACTTCAATGCTAGACATATAGATAGATGCAAGATGGATAGATAGATGATAGATAGATAGATAGATAGATAGATAGATAGATAGATAGATAGAAGGCCCCTCATATGTGTGTGTGTGTATACATACAACCCACATACAGGCACATACATATACATCGGTGTGTAGGCATATTTGCATGAATGCAACTGCAAATACATATATAAATGCACACATGTGTGATATATACACAGAATAAAGGAGAGAAAGAAAGCATAGTAAAGGATCATGTACTTGTTGTTCAATGAATGTTTTATAGCAGCCATGTGTAAGATACTCCTAAATCAAACCAAACTGACTTTTGTGTTAGTCTGGATACACTAAAGAAAAATATTCATGTGCACGCATCTGTGAAAAAGAAAGAGGTTCATATACAAGAGCAATTAAATATTGGGAAACTGCCCAGCCCTGTCCAGATTAAGTCCTACATCCAGTATTAGCCCATGTGTCCAATACCAATCTATAAGGTCCTCTTCAGACTGATGCAACACATGCAGTGATTCTGAATGCAGGATGATCACAGGCCAGTGGGTGCAAATTCTTTTGGTTCCAGTGGCGGTAGAAGCATCTAAGCGCTGACGTGGGTCCCCATGTGCCTTCTCCAATTCTCAGGGTGCAGGGTTTACCAGTGTAGCACCAAATGTCTTGTCAGTAGAACGTCGCCAAGGGAGTGAGGCAAGAGAGAGTGTCTCCCACCTCCAAGGATGAAAATACAGAGGTTCCCAGAACTCTCAGGAGAAGGCCATGCCCACACAGAGGTCTCATTGGCTATGGCCCGATTGAAAGACTAGACGCACGCCTTCCCTCTTAATCCTGTGAAGTACCAAAATGACACCAGATTATGTAACCACCACAATTTGCATCAAGTCAGATCACACTCATAGAGACCCCATAGGAGAGGATAGACAACAAACCCTATGGATTCCCAAGGCTGTAGATACAATAGAAATATACAAGAGAGAGCCTCCTCATTCTCTCTGAGAGAAAGGCAGCTGGTAATTTCGAACTAATGACTGGTGGCTGGCAGTCCAGTGTGCACTTACCATGCCCCTGCTCTCCCAATGAGGCGCTAGAGGTAGCTATAGATGAAGCTAGTTGTCAAAATCAGTATCTCTCATCTAAGGCCAGACACCCTTCATCTATTTTGCCCTGTGGACCGCTACTCAATAGCCCTGTGGATCGCTACTTAAGGCAGTGGAAAGCAAGACAATGAAAAGTTGTCACCAGACCATCTGCTATGAGGGGATAGATATTCACATGAAGGATGAGGGAAGTGGTGCAAATGTGGGAATTTAGCGGGACTCTAAATAACTAAAAAGTAAGCAAGTAATTGGTTAGATGTAGGGCTAAATATGATGGTGGAATTTCCATGGTGCCACAATCACTGCACATGTAGCAGATGGTGTCCCACCAGCAGGGAACAAAGTTGGCAGCGAAGAAATGACGAGAAAAGGAAATCGTCAGGAAGGGTAAATGCATTGAGACACTCAGGAGAAGTGTCAGAGAAATGCCTACAGGTTCATCACATTAGTTTTAAATCTGCATGAGTGAGAACAATGAATGGCGATTATCTGCATCTCGAGAGTCAAGAGAACCGCCAATTTTGCAAAAGGATTTGTATGTTGCATGCCAGAGTCACCCTTTCCAGCCGAAACCTTGATTTGCTAAATTGATCTTGATTTTTTTTTTTTACTTTTTCTTTAGGATGTCTAAGTAGATACAGCAGAGTGAGTTTTGCAGTTTTAAAAGGAAACATGTGTGGCTCAATTAAAGAAGCTAATCATATATTTCCTGTCACATCAGGCATCTCAATTTGGTAGGATCTAATCTATAAATTAAAAAAAATCAAAGAACGCACAGTAAATCATGGTTAAGATTAAGCAGGACATGAAAGTGTGTTTTCAAACGTTGAAATTGGAACACTTTTCAAATTAAAAGTTCTACATATTTAGCCTGACTGGAAAGATCACTAAGTAAGGCGACTATTGTGTGGATGTGTGTGGAAGTGCCTGTGTGCGTGCGTGCAAGTCTTGGCATGCTTATTTCCTCCAGAAGCTTCACCATAGGAACATGCAACTTTTGTTAATTGTTTTAAGCACCGACTATAGCTTGCAGACTTCCTCCACCCCAGCCCCCAGCCCATGACCACATCTGACAACTTTGCAGCCCCAGGCAACGGACCAATAATGAAGGTTCACTTTTCCAATGTATGTTTCTAAGTACATCTCAACTCTCTCTATAAAGCCTTTTGGAAACAACAACACTAACCTGGGTGGATGTTGTGAGTTATACAAAGATGCAATATTTTGGATTAAAAATTTGATAGCCTTATGATAACCATCAGGATTTCACTTGGCCCGAACCTTCCAGGATGATGTGCATTCCTCTCACTGTCTTATCGTTTACAGGTTGCAGCCAATGGGACTTCGTTGCCATCTCTTACAAACACTACAGACATTCTTGCCTCCACACTTGGCACTCCTGTTCTTGCTCATCCTGGACCACTCTTCCTCTAGAAATCTCCCAGCTGTTGGCAAATGCCATTTGCTTGGTAAACGGATCCTCGCCGTTATACATTATATCCCTACTTCCCCCTCTTCCCTACTTATAACCTGTATGCTACAGAGCCCTCTAACAAAGTGGTTCTCAACCTGTGGGTCGTGGCCCCTTTGGGGGTCGAATGACCTTTTCACAGCAGTCACCTGATTCACAACAGTAGAGTTATGAAGTAGAGTTATGAAGTAGCAATGAAAGTAATTTTATGGTTGGCGGGTCAACATAGCATGAGGGACTGTATTAAAGGTTCGCAGCAGTAGGAAGGTTGTGAACCACTGGTTTTGAATCTGAGAATAACCCATGGTCAATAGTCAATAGAAAATAGGAACCTGATTTCTACGTTTTCAAGGAATTAGATTCTGTCGATCCCTGGATACACTCAGAGATAGACCATGAACTTCAGATGAGTTAGCAACCCTGATCATCAACTTAATTCAGCCCTGTGAGTTCCTAAAAAAAGAATCCAAGTATGTCAAGCTAGACTTCTCATAGAATCCAACAGATAAAAGCGGTGTATCATTATAAGCTGTGACATCTGGGGTAATTGATTATACAACAATTTAAATATAATAATACATCACCCTTTTATCTAATGCACTTATCTTTTTTAAATCTGTCTCCTACACTTTCTCTACTAGAATGTAAGCTCCTGGAAGGCAAGGACTTGAGATATCTTATTCACTGTGGGATTCTGTCTACTAAAAAATGTCTACAACTCAGTGTTTTTTTATTGCATATTTATTAAAAGAAGGAGACTTTCCCTTTGAGTCCTGTAGTTGCTTGATTTAAAAGAGAAGGCAAAGGACCACAGGGAAGGGTTCCCAGTGTGAGGAAGGAACTTACCTAGAGCCCTGGGTTGTACATACAGAAACAGGGAGGCCTATGCTTGTTCAAATGCCTGTCTTCATCACAATGACATAGGAAGGACAGGAGACAATCCCTAATCCCCAAAGATAAACTAATCCACCTGACTCACAGCAAGTCCCCAGGCAAGGGAAGAGCTGCCCCTGTGGTTCTCTCAGACAAACTTTTTTTATGGGAGTTGAAAGACTCATCTTTATCCCAAATGCCTGGTGATACCTAGGACAAAGATGGGATCACTTCATTCCACTCGATTGACCTTAGTTCCTTCCCACTTCCCAGCATTCCCTCTCTCCTGCTACTGACCTGATGAACTGAAGAAACTTACACTCCCCAGCCATGAGTCTCACCTCTATCTCTGGGCACATGTGGAGGGACAGACACAGCCTGCCGTGAAAGACTAGTCGGAAATCTCAAGAGCAAAATGAATTGCCCCAAATCACTATGCCTTTAATCCAGCAGGGTGAGTGATTGGTCTAAAGGTCCACCAATAGAAAAACATAGATGGCCTTTCAAAAGAACCAATGTTAATAAGATACTCAAGGCTAAACCCAATTGATAAGGACATGATTCACCAAACGATGGTATCTTAGAAACCTTAAGCATACAAGATAGTTGGCATTAATTTTAAAAAGCAAAAGAAGAGTATTGCAAAGAGGAGACACATGCATAGCTATGGAAAATTTTAACTTATATTTCTAAGACGCTGACAGGTCAAATAAGCAATGTTAGGGAATCTGAACACATAGTTTAATAAACTAAACCAAACCAACCTCATTGCCATTGAGTCAATGTGGACTCACAGTGACCTCCATAGGACAGGGTAGGGCTGCTCCTGTGGGTTTCTGAGACTGTCTCTCTATTTCAGCGGTTCTCAACCTGTGGGTCGCAACCCCGTGGGGGTTGAACGACCCTTTCACAAGGGTTACTCAATTCATAACAGTAGCAAAATTATAATTATGAAGTAGCAACCAAAATAATTTTATGATTGGGGGGGGGTCACCACAACATGAATAACTGTATTAAAGGGTTGCAGCATTAGGAAGGCTGAGAACCCCTGCTTCACGGGATTAGAAAGCCCTGTCTTTCTCCCCAGGAGAGGTTGGTGATTTCGAACTGCTGGCCTTGAAGTTACTATCCCAATGCATAAACATAACACCACTGAGGGTCCTGTTTTTGTTTTACAGTGTTAGGTATATGGAAAACACATTCACTCATACAACGATAATCCTTTGTGCTCCACAGAGCGAATACATATTTCATGGCAGTTTATGCTTGTTTGCCTCCCCGTCAGCAATTGCTACCTTCTTCCTTATCATCACAGCAGTTTCATTTGCATTAACAGGTAACATCGCAATACTCTCTCGCTATTGGTCTAGGTCAGTGATGACAACTGTGCGCCCTTTGCTGGGCACCAGCCTTCTATTGCAGTCGGGATAAAGTGGGACCCAGTTCTGGTCAGCAAAGATAAAAAGGACGTATGTGGAAGGGCAATGGGTTTCCTGATGAAAGGAAAGTTATTTTTTCTTAGACTTCTTGTTCCTACTTTTAAACAGTATATGAACAGATGTCTACAGCCGAGGCGGTCAGAAATCATGAAGGAAAAGCCAATGTGTAAAGAGAGCTAAGAAAGAGAAAAAGAACCACAGTCTTTAGATGATATTGTTGAGCAGCTGAACCAGTTCTGGAAAATACCTACCTTCAGTCTTCCTGTATGTGGAATGGACAAACAAACAAACAACATAAAGCAGAAGAAGTTTAAGCTGCTATTCTAAGAGATTTGGTTACTTAAAGGCAAAGGTATCCCTGTACACTAACTGGAAAAGTAAGTGGGTGTTAAAGAGACTCATATACCTTTCTATTTACTGATATCGAAAAATATCTAACGTAAATTGATGACTGTAAAAAGCCAGCTTCACTCCCCCTGATTCCTTACACTTCTGATCTACATGTTGGTCTGAGAGGCTAAAAAAGGAAAAAGGGCAAAACTGGAGTGGATGCAGAGTATTTAGTGATATACAAGTTCCTTTCAAACATGAGTTAAACATCAAGTTTCAAAATGACCTACACATGCTAATGCACTTTGCTAAAAAATAGTTCTGAGTACATATGTGTACATATGTGAACTCATGCTTAGAAATGGATCTGAAAGCCTAAGTATCAAACATAGCTGAGCGGTGTCTGGAGAGACACATAAAGTGGAAGATGACGCTGAAAAGGGGAATCTTCACTATAATTTCTTGTATTTCTAAAAGTAAAAAAATGAAATTAGTTAAAATAATATAAAAATTAGTAAATGGTGAAGTTATATATATATATATATATATATATATATATATATATATATATATATATATATATTTCCAAATCCTACCGAATGTTAATAAAATGACCGTACATGTGTAAAAAGCCATGTTATGGTCTTAACTTTGGAATGTCATCAATGGCAAATTTTTCACTATCCATTCCTATTTAAAGTGCACGTGTATATGGGAGGTGTTTTCTATTTCTAGTATACTGTATTTTATTTTTATTATTATTATTATATAGTCATCTGTCTTCCACTACCCTGTGTACTATAGAAGCATTTCTGGTAAACAAACAAAGATACCGGGAAATGCCTGTCCTAACCATTTAGTGATATATGCGAAACAGATTCTTCCTCACACAAAAGGATTTCCTTCTCCACAGATGTTGCTATAGAAGGTCTTATGTTGTCCTGCTGTTGTAACGAGAACATTGGGAAAGAAAAGTACAGTGCTGCTTAAATCCAGACAGATCTTCCAATAAATGACGACTCACCATCCAGAATCCACCACCAAAGATTGCAGAAGGTGGATACAAATTATAGAAAATTGCTAAGACATTAGATGTTGAATGCATTAGACCATTTATTCACAATATTAAAACTTTGGGGAAATATAAGCAATTCTTATTTATAGAGGGACAAAAATGTGAGCTTTGTATCCAAGCACAGAGGACTGGACATTTACTGAATAGCAATTGCACACCTGCCATGTGCCAAAGAGTGTGCTGGATATTTTTATTTCAAAGATGTAATGGTATAAGCCTTCCTTTAATGTAATCTTATAAAACAACAATCCATCTGCTGCAACCAAATAACAGCAGAGTACTACGGGAAGCATGTCAAAGAAACAAGCAAAGTAGAGAACTGGCAGAGCGAGGGATTGATGGGTTACCTTGGCCAGGCGTGCGAAGCCATCAGGCACATTGAGGAGACTAAGGTATTCCCAGCTTTATTGAAGTCAAGGTGAGATGACAGGGCAGCAAAAACAGAAGGTCTGGGGTTGTTATTGAAATGTGCATATTTTTGAACTGAGATATTGGGCTGCAACTAACCTGGAAAGATGCATATATTAAATCATTTAGATTTTGTTACTCTGGAATATGTACAGGAGAAGAACTGAGGAGGTGCAACCTGGGAACCAGAGACCAGTGAAGAGTCTGCTGCAATAGTCTGAGCAAGCAATGACGAGGGCCTCCATGCATATGTAGAGTGAGTGTGTATTCCCTTAACAGATTTCTTTGGTTACTTTTCTCCTGGAAGCTTCCCCACTTCTCTTTAGTAATGCTGTGCCTTTAGAAGTGGCTACATTTGGTTCCTAGGGTGCTATAGTAAAATACAATAGGCAATGTGGTTGAAGATAACATCAATTTCTATCTCATAGTTTTAATTAGAGGTTAGATGTGCAGACTCAGGGGATCAGCAAGGCCATTTTCCTTCTAAAGACTTTAGGAAAGAAATGTGTTTTTCTTCTCTGCCCGCCCCCACCCTCCGCCATCCACCCACCACCAGTAGAACCAGGTATCCCATGGGTTGGTAGTCGCCGAAGTACCATCTCTGCCTTGACCTGCCCATGACATTATTTCCCCTGTGTGTCCCTGTGTCTCTTCTTTGTATGATGACTCCTGTCAAATTTGATTAACTTCACCTTCTCCAGTATATCTTCATGTTGATTTGACTAATATACTCAAAACCTTATATCCAAATAAGACCATAAATACTGGTGCTGGGGAAATGAGAACAGCAACAGGTCTTCTACGGGGATGCAATGACATCCCTAATAGTGATCCACTTAAGTTTTTTGGTCTATCAACTCCTCCCATATTCAAAATGACCTATCCTTTCTGAGAGCAGCAGCAAACATTCCTGATTATAGAATGCACTTTATTTTCCTGACCTGTTTTCTATGTTCCTATTGTGTTTTCAATTACACTGTGCCTCCCATATATCAATGATTTCCAATATTTTAGAGCAGCAGTTCTCAACCTGTGGGTCTCAACCCCTTTGGGGGTCGAATGACCCTTTCACAGGGATCACCTGATTCATAACAGTAGAAATTATGAAGTAGCAACGAAAATAATGTTATGTTTGGGGGTTACCACAAGAGGAACTGTATGAAAGGGTCCCGGCATGAGGAATCGTGAGAACCACTGTTTCAGAGTGGCATTTAAGTTCCCAGTCACGTGGTGTGCCCTTAGATTGATCAAATGTAAGCCCCCGTGGCACATGGTACATTACTGGACCATTGACCTAAGCGTTCACATTTAAGAGCACACACGGAGATGCTGCAGAAGAACGCTCTCATCAAGATGATGGCCAGGACAATCCTCTGGGGTCGTTTTACTTTGTCATAGGAACACTGTGCATGGGAACAGACTAAAAGACATACAATCACAACCGCAACACCACCACGCAAAACCACCTGCTGGAAACCTAAATGTGCAGTCTGACTTGAGAAATATTCAGCACGTTGCTCAGATGATGCTGTTAGAGAAAGAACTAAGGTTGGGATGGGGGGATTTGTTTCTTAAATAAGCATTATGGAGGGCTAATGCTGAACCAAGGCACTCTTATCTTATTTTTGTATATTCAAAGGCAAAAGAAAGTCATTTTGGTTTTTAAGTCAGATTGTGTTTCCAATAAGCTGCTCCTTCCATGGGAAAAGTCAGCAGGTGAGGTTTAAAGCAGAGACTGCTTCTCCATCAGACAAACCGGAGTCCCCTGGGCTCTGCTTTGCCCCCCAGGGAAGATGTAAGGAGACAGCACACCTGAAAATACAAATCTCTCTATCAGGGACTAAAAGAAGATACGTGCTAGGTGTAGCAAAGAAAAAAAATGGATTCTGACCACTTATAAAAATGGCCACGAGGCAGCACAAGGAAACTTCTGAAATGAGGGAAAGAAAGAGTGCCTTCTGAATCCTAAAACACTCCAAGGAAAGACTCCGTCTCTCTTGAAAGCAACAGTTAAACTAATTGCAAAGAACTTCAGGTCTTGCACTCAAATTAAATATTCATAGAACTCCATTTATGTGCTGCATTTAGAAGTTAAGAGACTTTAAAAACCCTCCTGCATTCCCAGTAGTCAGCTAATCCATTAGAAATGTGATATCCACTCTAACCCACACTAGCAGAGCGCCAGCCCAGACGGCCAGCTGAGCTTGGAAGCTTTTTCAAGAGTTGCAGGCAGGGGCCTGAAGATGCTAAGTCATTCTGGCAGCAAATCCTCTGTCCCTTCTCACCAGTGAGGTTTATCACCAAGCAGTGAAGTGAAACAGAGAACTACACTAACAGGAAGGGGGCGGGGAGAGGGAGGGTAATGCTTGATAGTGGCAAAGGTATCATTTTCTTATTTGAATCGGACCATTCATGAGTAGCCCGAGGAGACAAAATAGATAGACAATTCAAGGGATTTCACCATTTCTGGATATGGAACTTGATTATAAACATGTTTACACACACAAGACTGGCTCTTCTACACATGGACGATTTCTTTCTTGAATATTACCTGCTCTGAATGTTCTCGGAAGAGGATTTAGAAACTGTAATGCTGGGGGGAGGGGGGGAGGCGGGGTGGAGGGGGCACATACTGCCTGTAAATAAAGATTTATTCTGACACAGCCACATCTACTTTGCATTATGTGCCATTGCTTTTTTGCTGTAATGGTGAGTAGTCATAACAGAAATTGTATGGTTAAAATAGTCACCATCGAGCCATTTACAGCAAAACTTGGCTGACCCCTATTTAAGAAAATATTGATTTTACAAAGTTTAAAATATACTTGAACCAAGCCACATATTGTTTCCCTGAATTGAAACGTACCATATATATTTGACACATGGATATATATATACATATATATATATATGACACCATTGAATATATATTCAGTTGTTGTTAAATTCTGACTTACAGCAACCCTGTAGAATAGAGCATAAACTGCCCAATAGACTTTCAAGACTCTACATTTTGAGGTTGCAGACTGGTACCTCTTGACCTGAGGAACAGCCAGTGGAATTGAAATGATGACCCATTAGTTAGCATCTGAGTACTTACTCATTGTCCCACTTGGGATCCTTATGTAGTATTCTAAAACTAAATTCACTGCCACTGAATTGGTCCGACTCACAACGACCTTATAGGACAAGGTAAAACTGCCTTTGCTGTACACTGGTACATATGAGGGTTGGAGGTACAGGGAATCCAGGGTGGATGATACCTTCAGGACCAAGGGTGTGAGGGACGATGCTGGGAGAGTGGAGGGTGAGTGGGTTGGAAAGGGGGAACTGATTACAAGGATCCACATGTGACCTCTTCCCTGGGAGAGGGACAGCAGAGAAGGGGGGAAGGGAGACTCCGGATAGGGCAAGATATGACAAAATAACGATGTATAAATTACCAAGGGCACATGAGGGAGGGGGGAATGGGGAGGGAGGGGGAAAAAAAGAGGACCTGATGCAAGGGGCTTAAGTGGAGAGCAAATGCCTGAGAATGATTGGGGCAGGGAATGTATGGATGTGCTTTATACAATTGATGTATGTATATGTATGGATTGTGATAAGAGTTGTATGAGTCCCTAATAAAATATAAAAAAAGAAAAAAAACTGCCTTTGAATTTCTGAAACTCTGAGTCTTTTACAGTTGGAGAGAGCAGCATTTTTCTCCCAAAGAGTATCTGTTGGTTTCAAACTTTTGACTCTTGCTTAACAGTCCAACTTGTGACCACTGTGTCACATATACTGTACTAGGAAGGTGAACTTAATGATATATTGCTTTTAAGTATTCAACATTTAGCCAAGTGGAGTTCTTTTACAGCCTGTTTTGTGTACAAAGACACAAATGTAAGGAGATATCCAAGCATTATAATGGAACAGTTCCCAAGGAACAGAAACTTTGAGCCTCTCTCCTTGAATTTCCTACCGTTCCTCAACATTAATTGAACTTAATGGTAAACTTTACATATTACCATGAAAATGCCTCCCACCCAAAAGGACCGGGGAAACACAGTTCTCAGTGACAGAGACACTGTTTGGGTTTAAATCTGTCTGTGATATACCAGATGGGCTGGAAAGCTTGATGGAAACAATGCTTCATAACCTCTTGCTAGCCTCTGAAGGCTTTATTATTTATTCAGAGCAAGGCTTCCATGGCACATAAGACATACATATGTTGTTTCATTTATTATTTACCTGACATGTTGTTAGCAACTAGAGTTGGAAGTCAGCTCAGAGCAAAACTTATTAAGAAAAGAGCAGAGGAGACCAGAAAACTCAAGCCCCTGTGATTACTAGGCACTTAATTCTTATAGGTAGTTTCTCAACTGAGACACTTTTTAAGGAACCAGGGGAGATAGAAACAAACAACAGAAAAATTAGGCATCCCTGTATGTAAGAATCTTTTCTTCCATGGTCAAGGGAAAGGGGATTGACTGAAATAGGCAAGCCAATGCACGTCTCTGAAAGCTAACAACGATATGCTCACGGTTCCTTTGTAGTGCTAGGTAGCTAACTTCTTAGACAATGTGACAAGAGCCACTGTTGTCCTATGTTGGGCAGAGGGAATGGGACTATTTTTAATTACTAGTACACATATTTTAGTAGACACTTCAATTCTTTAAATATTAACAGATATATCATGGATTCTAATGATCTTGAAATCACATATCACATTTCTTAGCTTGACTCAGTTTAACATTTATTAAGCTCCTACTATATGTTAGTAAATCTGCTGCAAAAGATTCCTTTAAAAAATGTTCAAATTGCTACAAGGCTCAGATATCACTTTGTAGAATAAGGTGTGCCTGACCCCAAGCCATGGCCCATCATCTCATATGCATATGAAAGCTCGCCAATGAATAAGGAAAAGATTTGATGCCTTTGAGTAATTGAACTTCCCACAGCACCTTGGATAAATGGTCAGTGAACAAAGAAGACACCCAAGGCTCAAAGGGAGTTCACAGTAAAATGTGGGACCCTTTTTCCAGCCTGGTAATTTTTCAATGTATCAGTCTGAGGGCTACTCCTGGGGCTTTAAAGACTAATGAGATTCAAAGGCCATCCCTCTACCCATACATCTGAAAGTCCATGTCCATGATGCAGCTGTGCTTCATCATCCCAGCCTAGTCAAGAGAAGAATCAGATGTTAGGTTCTTACATCTTCTCTCATTAAAGACTAAAGCTCTGTCTTGTCTTTTTCTTCTTTATCTGGTTTTAATTGAGATAACACCCCATATGTTTAGCATCCCTTCACTTTTTGCTTTGTTTTGTTGTCTTGCTCTCCTTCCCCTTTCTCTCTGTTGTTTTTTTCTTCCTTTTGATGTGTATGCACATGCACATCCTCCTCGGGTGAAAAATAATCATGTCAGTGATTGCTCAGTGGATTTCTTTAAAAGCAGATCATTTTGCTCTGTTAGTCTTTTGACCTGGGTAATAGGATAAAATCGAAAGGTGGAGATAATGAGGAGAGGAAAAAGTAATAAACTGTAAAATACGCACAATCTAAATATTACATAGATTGTTGTGATAGTAGAAATTTGATGAATCTGATGGTTAAAAAAGGACATGAAGTATGACCTTGCAAGCAACTCAGACACCTAAATCGCTTGCCAGGCTCTCCTTTCGTGTCATTTTCAAAATCCAGAGCTCACCAAGTTCATGGGTTCACAGCATTAATTTTATAACTTGTCCCTTCTAGTCCACATTTTTTAGGGGGAAAAATCTTCTGAACCTCTTTCAGTGGAAAATAAAGATGCAGACCCAAGAATCTGGGGTGAAAAGTTCATCATTGAAAAGATCTTTTTTGTCACTGCTCTCACTGTGCTTGGAGATTGATTTTCTTTAATCTGAAAAAGAATTTGCTTTATGAAAATAATGAATTATATTTATGCTTTTATTCCTAGGCCAAATAAAGTGTCTACTTATAAAAATCACACTTTCAGATTTTTCAGAAGCCTCCCCCCAAATTTTCTTTCCATCTTTCCCACCATCGGGATTTAGACATCTGAGACTCCAAAACATATTAACCTACCACTTAAGTACTGTATTAGAAGTTATTGAATCAAAACTGTTCCTGCTCTAAGCCTTATATCATGAGTAAGAGAAACTGGGACCATATATGAAATATAAATTTTATAATAATGCAGTAAACTATAGCAAATGGAGATTTAATTTAAAGTTTGATATTATTAATAAGAGCAGCTCCTAACTGAAAGGCCTTGCTTCGGATGCAGTTTCCAGATGAATGAGTTATGCACCCTAGGAGTAGTTAAAGCTGAAGCCAGAAAGTCTGTATGAAAGAGAGAACTCGGCACAGACCTAACCGAGGGGACCCACAGCAGAGTTGCTCATCACCTGACTTTCCAGCAACATCGCATTTGTCCTTCAAGGGACATTGGCAATGTCCGGAGACACCTGTGAGGTTGTTTCCATTGGGAATGGAAGAGTACTGCCATCTAGTTGCTTGAGGTCAGGGTTGGTCCTAAAAATGCTACAAAGCACGGGGCCCTGGCCTCCTCCCCACAACATACACAAGCACCCAGGAATGATCTGGGCTCAATTGGTAACAGTGCTGAGGTGGGAGAGCGTGTGGGTGATCCTTTGAGCCACAGACTTATTTTGGATATTGCCACACCTCATCATTTCAAGATATATCTTTCAAATGTGAGTGATAGGTATTCACTCTTTATGTGGAGGTACATGAAAATGAAAAGTGAATATTTCTACAACATAACCGAATACAGTCAGAGGTACCATCGGGGATTGCAAAACTGGGACTTTGGATTATTAACCTGCGCTCAGAGCTGGCCCAGTTAAATGGAGACACGTTGGCAGTTCTCTTTGAATTTGGAAAGGTAGTATTTTATTTCTCATTGTACTGCCAGTTCCTCAAAAGCCTTAAAAAAATCCAAGTTTAGAAAATACCAGATCTCAATTACTTAAAGCAGAATAACTATATAAATCTGCACCTCCAAGCAAACAAAGATGGTTTTAGAGAGGGGAAAAGAGTTATTTTATTTTTGATCTTATCTTGTGGGGGATTTTTTTTTTTTTAAAACGAAGTCAGGGGTTGAAACGACACATTAGGTTAACAAAAAGCTGCTTAGCTTTATTCTCCTAAATAATCAAACCGAAAAACCAAATTTGCTGCCATTGAGTCAATGCTGAATCACAGCGACCTCCTGTGGGTTTCTGAGACTATCACAGTGTGTGGGAGTAGAAAGTCCAGTCTCCCTCTCAGAGCTGCTGGTGGTTTCAGGCCAAAGCACAACCACACCAGCCCGGGGGTGGGGGTGGGGGCTTCATCCGGGCTCGGGTCATAAAGAACAGAGGGAAGTAAGTGATCGCCAAGCTGTGTCCCTGATGTCAGCTAGTTATGGCGCTACCAGCCAGATTCCATGCACGCCACGTTCCCCAAGGTTCTTCAGTGACAGAACCTATCTCAGAGAGTCACTTTAAGTAATTTCACTAACGGATCTTTTAGTTGATTGTATCTTATGGAGTCGGAGTTCCACGGAGCGTATTTGGAAAACCCGGGAATGATAAATTTAACCTCTTCTCAGTAAACCCTGTGTCTGTGCGGAACGAAAGCCGTGGCCGCAGCTCGCATACCTGACTCATCTATGAGCGAGCTGGTCGCTCACTCACCGAGAGCAAGTCTGGCCTGTGAACGCGCAGTTCATCAGCTTGTTCTAATGGACACGGGTTGTTCTTTCAGGAGACAAACCCTTTCACAGCCAAGAAGTAACAGGTTACAGAATACAAAATACCCTGTGCACCTCATAACTGATGGGTTTCCTGTTTTCTTTCTGATTTGTAAAACAAACCCAACATATTTGCACTGTGTGGCTCATTACAAACTAATAGGAACGAAGCCCCAGAAATCACAAAGGAATGCATTGCCATAACTTTCAAAACTGCTTTGCTTTTCAGAAGTAAAAAAAAAAAACCCATGAAAGAGTATAATGAAAGCTACATGTATAGAAAAGTATAAATATATAGACAATGTATTTTTACACTTGCCATGCTCACAGAAGACTGATTAATAAAAATATGACTTCCATTGACTATGCTGGATTTTACATCATATATTGAACCAATAGTGTTATGAATATTTTATAAATAGGTTGCCCTTTATCAATATGAAAATAGCATTTATCCATGGAAAAAAAGATATGCATTTCCAATTACAGAGGATTGATTCTGATCCATTTCAGCTCTCTTCTCTAGATTTCCTATTCAATAATAAACATGTATAAAACTTTCACATTTACAAGTTAGGTATGTTCCTGTGGAAGCAATATATACATGTTAGATGGGAAGCAAAAGTATTCTTTCTTTAACACAATGTGTTTATTGGGTGAATGAACTATAGCTTTATTATTATGGCAACATAATTTTTAAAACAGCACAGGTTTGTCAATCTACATTTGGCCACAAAACTGAAAATGTGCCGACATACCTGGAACAACACTAAAAGTTAGTAAAAGCAAGAAGTTATATCCAATTTAACATTTTTCCATTGGTCAAAGTAAAAATCGAGATGAGAGCAAATAGAAGATCCTTTCTTCCAAAGGCTCATGTATACATTTTATTTCTTTAGCAGGGGTAATATTATTTCACTTTTATGTAGTCTCTTCCTTTGTCTTCCTCTCCTTAACCATTCCATTTACTTTCTCAACATACTTTGAACATTTCCAAGATATTCTTATGGTGATGAACAGAGTAGGTTAAGTTTCCCTATGTTGATGCCGGAGGAGATATTAGAAAACAGTGACAGGAGAGATGGCTGCCACAGCAAAGTGCGGGGAAGGCACCTGATGATGCCTGGCTCCCAGGAGAGAATTGCTTCTGGAGCCTCAAAGGCTTGTCTTCAAACAAGCAGCCATCGAAGTGTTGCATCAACTAAGTCTCATGGAAAAAAGCCAACCAGCCTAAGTGAGACAAACACTGTAAAAATTAAAATCCAAATTCAAAGGAGGAAATGGCTTCAGAACTTCAATTGTGAACACCACCTGGTTTTCAGAAGGATGCGATGACAGTGGAATCTCAACAGTCATTCACAGTCTCCTCTGGGCTTAAGCCTCCAATCGTGCCCTCTGATTAGCCTAGGAATGTGAATACCCTTCCTCTCAGAAGAATTATAAAGTCTATTATGGCATCTGTAGTTAGGCTACATTTTAGAATACTCCCTTTTGACCTATTCTAAAGTTGTTACTCTGTATAATGGTGTTTGCTTTCTTGATTAAGGTTTTTCTATCCTATGCCTACTCCTTGTTTTTTTTTTGTTTGTCTGCTTCCTGCATCTGTTTTGTATGAAGTTCGATATATCAAATCCAGGGTAGGTAGATCTACAGAGACAATAACTAGATTGAGAATTGCCCACAGAATGACACGGGCAGATGAGGGGAATGGGGAGATAACAGCAATGAGTATGAGAAAAAAATGTTCTGAAATTTAGTGTGGTGATGATTGTACAACATTTCTTAGTATGATTGTATAATTAAATCATACAATATCTGAAGTATATGCTAATAAATCCATTAAAAAGAAAAAGGACACAGTGGTAACTCCACTGATTTGTTAAAATGATATATATGCCGGCAAATAAGCTTGAGAGAGACCAGTTATCCAATAGATACATTGTGGGTAGGTGTCCTGGGGTCCATATAAAGCACAGTGACATTTTGTATAACCCAACAAAACACTCATCAGTTCTGTGCCTCTAAAGCCACAAACAAGAGGATGAAGAAAGCCTAAAGGATTTACACTACTCTGTTATTTTATAGTGTATCTCTAGAACATACAAAAAATAAACTAAGAATTATTAGGCAATCCTTCTACTCATTCAGGTTAGTACGGCCTTAATTCTACTAGAATACTGCCTGATTTATATGAAAAAATTAGTAAAAATGAAGATTGAAATGAGAAGAATGCAGAAAACTAGAAACGAAGACAAATGGAAAGGGAGGAAGGGCATCAGGGTCATTTAGTGAAGAGAGGAGAAAATTCTGGATGACTTACTACTGGGATTCCAGGCACCCAGGAGCCAAGGCAGAAACAATAACTTCTGAGTCATAGTTGATGGCACTGAGCTTACACATTGGGAAGATGTTGCTCACAAAGTGTGGTGTTAATCATGGAACTATGTTCTCTATGAAGACAATTGTTTCTTCACGGTTAGAGCTGCTGGTGTGGCGTCAGTCATGGCTATCATGTAAAGGAAAATTGATTTTAAAATATACTCTAGTAAGCGAATTCTCTGGAATCTCAGCCTGCTTAGGATGCAAAGGAACGTTCCGAACATGTGAGAAACTTTCCCTAGTAATTTGGAGAAGAGAGAAGGGACACGCACATAGGAGAAGACCAGGGCATTGGCCAATTGTCATCAAACAATGAGGTGGGAAGGGGTGATGGGGGGCAAACATTTACCTGAATATCTTTGCTACATAACTTTCCAATTCAGGGAAGATTCTCCCTGCCAAAAGCAAAGCTTTCCAAACAGGACTGATATTCTTGGCCTTGATTTATACTGATCAACAAGCACATGTCCGTAGGGATTAAATTAATTAGAGGAGATTTTCTGGATAATGTTCAAAGACATTAAAATTCCTCAAGGTTTACAGGCCACAAAAGTTGGAGCACAAAATGGTATACCTTAGGGAGGATTAAAAGGAACTAATTTTGTACCCAAAGAACTGTCATTTTCTATCTTTCGTGCAGGAGAACTTTGCTTCAACACATGTGCATTTGGAAACCCAGGTTCCACCTGACAGCAATGGCATATAACTCCTGGAAATATAAACTTGGCAAAATGAAGGTGGTATGGAAAAGCTTGAAGTCTAAAAGTAAGTCATCTGTTTTCTTACGATTTTCAAATGTCTAAAGCTAAAGCCAAAGAGTTTAAGCAATTGCTTTACTTTTTAAAAATTATGGTTTTAAGGAAATGTTCTTGCTTCCCTTCAGCCCCTGGAAAACTTTCAGATGGCGTTGTCGTCGTCGTTGTTGTCAGGTGTCATTGAGTCAGTTCCGGCGCAGAGCAACCTTACGCACAATAAACTGAAATGTTGCCTGGCCTGCGCCACCCTCACAATTGGGGCTATCCTTGTTGCAACTCCTGTGTCAATCCAGCTCCTTGAGAGTCTTCCTCTCTTTTGATGCCCCCTCCTTTACCAATGAGGATGTTCTTCTCCATGGACTTCTCCTGAAAATATGCCGAATTATGTAACTTGATGTCTCACCACACTTGACACGAAGGCACACTCTGACTGTACTTTTCTTTTTTGTTATTGTACCTAAAATGTTTAATATTTTCATTAATCTGTTTATTTAATATTTATAAAAACATGATATATTTCTGCTACGACAAGATGCTTGAAATACACAAATGAATAAAAACATTTCAATTCTTGCTCCTGTGGTATTTATAACTTAATAATGATAAATTGCAAAGCATTAATAGTCTTGACTGTACTTTTCTAAGACAGATTTGTTTGTTCTTTTGGCGTTCATGGTACTTCAATATTTTTCAACAGCACCGCAATTACAATGCATCGATTCTTCCTCAGTCTTCTGTTTTTTCACTGCCCAACTTTCACAGGCAAATCAGGTGATTGAAAATACCATGGCTTGGATCAGGTGCACCTTAGTTGTCAAAGTAATCTCCCTGCCTGTCAACACTCTAAAGACATCTTGTGCAGCAGATTCATGATGAAGGTGAACACGGCTGCTACATTTTAAGTAGAATATTTTAAAATCTGTGGAATCTTTTAAATAGGATTGTTTTCTATTGAATTGAATGTATGAAAGTATAGTTTTTTCATAACAGAATACAGGCTGAGAGAAATTTTGACAAGATTCTTCCCAACCCAATAAGTAGATTGACCAGATAGCACCTTGGTATCTAAAGGTACACGTGGGTGAAGATTCTCCCTCATGTTCTGCATTACTTACTATTTAGGATTTGTCAGGAAGGGATAAAAAAAAAGTGCATTTCAGTTTAGGCTTACCCTGCTCTTCCTGAGATTTCACTTTGAGAAACAAGGGTTCAAAGAAACCTTTTTTTTCATGACACAAAAATAGCAGGAAAGCACTCAACTCTTTAATCCATTTCCCTCATCTACCACTCCTAAACATGAGCATTACCACATTATGCTTAATTGGAACCTTCTGTAAAATGTATATCTAATTAGTCACTTACTATGCAATCAAGTTTAGTCATGGTCCATTCTATTACAAGAAGACAAAGAGCAGATCCCCCTCCCCCACTCCCAAGTCCTAGGAAATGTTACAGGGGGACCAACCACATAGCTAAGAACCATAGGCTAAGGCTCCACCCAGGAGTCCCTATCACACTCCATCTACAAAAAATTCAACAAAGAGAAAACAACAACAACAAACACATACCTACAGACTCATCCAACTATTTCCGATCCAAGCTGACATGTCAGCGCATTCTGAGGGCAAGGCAAAGGACAGTGGAGGTGTAATGACACAGCAATTATTTAAGAGGTTCAATTTCAGAGACTAGACTCTTGAACAAGGGAAATGCAAGGGACTCATTAAGATCTTCAACTCACTAAAACATTTATGCCCTTTTCCCATATTTCAAAAGCAATTTTCGCCAAGGTTATCCTATTTGCATCCTATTAATATGAACAATTAACAGTTATTAATACTGGGACAGTTAATCGTGCACAAAGCACCATCCCTGAAACTGATTACTTTGCCCAGTCAATATTCAGGACCAGCTAAGAAACACGAAATAACAGAAAGGGGATAGCTTAACAGCTGAAATATCATAAAGGTACTAAGGGTCTTTGATAGTCAAGACAGACTGATAATCACTTGATTGTTACCTTTCTAATTTTGAGTTAGAAGTTGCTCTTTGATTTTTTTAAATGAAAATTTTAATAGTGTAAGTGAAAGAGCAAATTACTTTTCTATTCAACAATTAATATAGATTGTGATTCATAATATTAGTTGCAATGTAACAGCACTCTTCCCACTTTCTGAGCTCTGTTTGTTGGGCACCTGCTGTCCTCTCAGTCGCACAGGGTTCGTTATTCTAAGAAGCGCTTCCTCGTGACGGTCGTTCCTCATATGACAGGCATCTCTGCTGTTTGCCTACAAGAGGAGGCTCAGGGATAAGTTTGGCTCCAGTTTTGAAAGGTGGCTAATAGGCACAATTTCAAATATGTCACCAGTCTCAGACGACCACACCCATGTCTGGTCCTTTTTATAATTTTGAGTTTTCCTATATATTTTGCTCTCATTTGTGAAGGATGTCTATGGTACTGACTGATGAGAGTGGCTGGTAGTTGGTCGCCGGGCACCATCTAACTCTTCTGTTCTCAGGGCAGTGAAAGTTAACAGCTATTACATTTTTTGTTTGATGTATAAAATTTGGCACATTAGAAACGGAGATACAACTATGCACATACAGAGGTATACATATTGCTTTGGATTGATTAGCAAGATGGAGGCAACTTTCTTTGAAAGGAATTCTGGTTTGACTTCCTCAACTCACTACCATTCAGTTCATTCTCACTCAGAAAAACCCATGGAACAGTGTAGAATTGCCCCCTTCACCTTCCTAAGGCTGTAAATCTTTACAGGAGCCGATTGTTTCATTTTTCTCTAGTGAAGCAGCTGATGAGCTCAAGCTGCCGAGTTTTTGGTTAGCAGGCTAGCACATAACCCACAATGCCACTAGGGCAGCTGGACAGATAGACAGCCAGATAGATAGATAGGCAGAAATACAGGGGTAAGTAGAATTTTTGCTACACCATCAACATGGGAAGCTATTGTTTCTCAACATATCCTCCACGTAGCTGTATATGCTTTTGAAGGTGGTGGTTTGAATCCACCTTCTCAGTAGCTTTATCAAAACAAACAATAACAAAAACACCCGTGTTCATTTTACACCACATCACAATGACCAATTTGGAATACTTGTGTATACATACAAACACCATAGAAAAGACACTGTGATACTTAAAGCAACGGGAAATTAAAATCCCATCCAAGCCAGTAATATTACTATTATGCATATACCGCCAAAGATGTGAGAAGTACAACATGAGTGGATGTGTGCTTTCCCATGTGTATAGCAGCAGGGCTCATAATAGCAAGAGACTGGAGACAGTCTACATGCACAACAGTGGAAGAACGGCGGAAGAACCGGTATGCTCACAAAATGGAATGCTACGTGTCCCTAAACAAAATGTTGATGGAAGCATGAAACCTTGCATGACATGGAAGGACCTAGAAACAATGTTGCTGACTGAAGTTAGTCAATCGCAAAAGGACAAATAGTGTATGAGTCCACTACTATCAATTAAACAAAGGAGAGACATCAATTAAACAAATCTTAGAGGCCAACTGCCAAACAAAGGTATAGAAGGTCTGCCTACCAGTCATGAACCACGAAGCCCTTATATGCCTCAAAAAAGCCACCTTCAAAAGAGGAGCACCCACATCGCCGCTGATCGCTGCTTCAAGAAGGGGGAAAGGGAGAAGAGCCTCCACTTGATGCCACCTGGCACAGAGACAAGGCGGGGGCAAATCAACGGACACGCTACCAGGCATCCTCAACCTTTGGCCCTCAGGCCACATACGGCCCGCCGAGGACATTTATCAGGCCTGCCAGGTGTTTTTGTCCCATTTTGTTTTTTACTTCAAAATAAGATATGAGCAGTGTGCATAGGAATTTGTGCATAGTTTTTTTTTAATCGATAATCTGGCCCTCCAATGGGTCTGAGGGACTGCGAATCAGAGCCCTGTTTAAAAAGTTTGAGAACCCCTGCTTACACAAGTGAGAGGGGAACCTAGTGGAGAATCAAGTGAAGACCAGGAGAGGGAAGCATCTACTCCACAGAGAAGGCTTTTATGTTTCGGTTGGTGGGAAAATGGTAAGGATTAGGCTCACATTGGGAAGGGACACTCAACCATCATTGCAGAGGGGGCCCACGGGGAGAATCAAACAGGCTATGTCCCTGGGTAGATACGTTTGAATGTGTTTCGATCCAGCCCTCCATGAACCAGGCCACGGGCTAAGCACGGTGATAACACCAGCCTTCCAGGGAACGTGACTTCCCCCACACGCCAAACCAGCAGGACTCGATGTGGAAGCATGACTGAACACACCGGGCCCTACATCAAAACTACTTATCGTCCTTGAATTGGGACTGAAATTCCATGATCGGGGAGGAAGCAAGTGAAGCAAGTGGCAGCTAGCCCAAGACTCGATGAAATGGATGTCATTGGACCTGGGTTTGGGTTCCTGGATTAGTGGGTGTCCAATGAAAGGGAACCGAGAACCACCATGTGTTTGCTATCTTAATGCCCTCCTTGCATGAACATGACAGGTATTAATCTGGCAGACAAGGATCTACCCTTGTCAGGAATTATATAGACAGTGTTCCCCTATCACCAGCCCCCATGTTCAGTGTATGCCGAGCTCAGTCATTTTAGAGTTCAATGTTGAACACAGAGTAACAGCTCGCAGACTGTGACTCACAGCTGCGCTCTGCTCACATAAACTCCTTTCCTCAAGGTCACCTTACATTCGAGGCCACTGGATAAATTATTGATGTTATCAGGGGAATAGCCTTATACCCCAGGGGGATGGTTGATGGTTTTTAAAAAATTTCCTTTGTCATAAAATGTTAATAAGGCCAATAAAGTAAGCCAGAGTCATTCATAATCCATAGACAAGCAAATGTATCCTGGCTCCCATTTAAATCTAGCCCAAACCCAAGAACAGTTAGTTCTTATAACATGGCCCGGCTCGATACATTCATCTTGATGAAAAGATCACTGAAGACATGAGCAACACGTAGCGCAGAAAGCAGATCATGTCCGGCTATCAACTGCAATGGTGCCTGGGGTCTTAAAGGCTTTTATGCAAACAGCCATCTAAGCAAGGCATCAGAAACATACACATAGAGGAAGCATGCCAACCTTTGTTATCCAGATATGACAATAACAAAATCCAAATAGGATTAAGGGAAAAGTCTCAGAGCGAAAATTGTGAACACTCAATTGGAGGACCGTGGGAGCCCAGAATCCATCTGCAGAGTATCTATCGAGTTGAATGAAATCTATGGCATATCCCCTCTGACTATTATCAAAGAACATGAACAGCTTTGCTATGAGAGAGAGAGGATTTTATATTGGATTATGGTGGAGGAAACTAAGATATGATATGATACCTGGTCAATGGACCTTCCTCTAGACCCAAGCTGAACTTGCTCTAGGTTTAAATATTTCTTGCTCATTCCAGGACAGAAATTTCCTCTCTGATTAATATTGCTGGTGGTCTTTTATTTCTTATGCTTTATTTTTACCTTTATCATATTATTTATTTCTATTTTTAAAATAATTTATTAGTTTCCTCAGTTTATAAAGCACAGAAGGGGTGGAAACACAGAGGCAATAACAGATGCAATGCTTAATCAGTGATGGGGGTGGGGTGGGGTGGGCGAGAGTATGTGGGGAACAAACAGTGAATGCAGGAGGGGGCAATGATGCACTAGAACTGATTGTGATGATGTCTATTCAATTTAACTATGGAAGGCTATATGCGAATTCATATCAATAGAACATTTTTTAAATCATGAATAAAAATCCACAATCTTTTAAATCCAGGTTTTCACAAACCTTTATAAGCCTCACGCACGCGTGTGGGCGTGTGTGCGTGCGCGCATGTGTGTGTTTCTCAGGCGCCCTCCAGTCAATTCTGCCTCAGAGCAACCAGAGTCTAACAGAATAAAATGCTGCCCAGTGCTGTGCCGTCTTCATCACTGGGGCTCTCCTTTGCCATGGCCTTGATGTCCATCCATCTCACTGAGGTGCCTTCTCGCTCCCTGAGCCTCGACTTTGCCAACCGTTCTGTTCTTCTCCAGGGACCGGTCTTCCCGAAGCCCTGTCACCATCCGCACTGCGGAGGAGCATTCCGGCTATGGTTCCCCCACCCTGCGTTTGTTCCGTTTTCTGGCAGTCCACGATATATTCAGTATTCTTTGCCAAAAAGGCATCACTTTTTCTTCAGTCTTTCATATTTGTTTTCCAACGTTCCCAAACATGTAAGGTGATGGAAAATGAAATAGGATTTGGCAGGCACACTGCGACCCTCAGAGTGACATCCTCACTTTTCAGTCCTTTAAAGAGGTCTTTGCAGTAGATTTACAAGACATGAATATGTGTGTGTGTATGTGTGTATAATTCTCTTTAAATAGAGGATGATTTTAAACTTGGTACTCAGAGATGGCTCTGGAAATGATTCACAATCAAATACTGAGAAATCTGTGAATACAACCTAAAGTTATAAAAATAAAAAAATATACACTATCTACAGTACTCTCCATATACCACCTCTTAGCTGTCATTGTTCCCATTTTAACCAGCGATAAGGGAATGACAATGCTTAGGATTTAAATGAGTTATTTTATCTAGATATTTACAAAGCATCCAACGCTAGATCTTATAGACTCATGTGTAATAATACCCTGTGCTCTAAAGAGCCCTGGGTGGCATAATGGGTTATGAGTTGTGCATCTAATCACAAGGTCAGCAGTTCAAAACTACCAGTTGCTCCACAGGAGAAATATGAGGCTTTCTGCTCCCCTAAAGGTTTACAGCCACAGAAACGCAAAGGGGAAGTTGCGCTCTGCCCTATAAGGTTGCGTGATGGTAGTGCGTGTGGTTTGTGTTGCTTTGTGACCTAAATGGTACAGAGCACTTTTGTTAGATCCTTACTCTTTCCCAAGGTCTTATTAATTACTGGGGACTGTTAACGTGGTAACAAGGTACCCTTCTCTTACATCTTCTAACCTTGTTTCACTTCCCTTTCAAAAGCTTGTATTCTCAACGACATTTAATAACTTCACTGACTGGAGCATGAAACACCTCACAGAAAGTGAAAACAGACTGGCGGATAGTAACACACGTCCCTGTTGTGAGATGCAGTTGGGTTTAGAGTTCCATCTGTTCCTGGCTTGGAAAGTCTGGAGTTTTCTCCAAACCACCACAAAAGATTCATGTGTTGAACCAACAGAATGCAGATATTTATAAGAGTGGGGCCAACTAGTAATTTAAAAATAAATTCTTCTGCTCAAAACAAAGAAAGTTCAAAACAGTAAAAAACAGTATTGGCTCTTCATATTTTGTCACTCACTTCCTTTTTTCAGATGTATTGCCCATCCTTTAAAAATCGAGTTATAAGTAAATAACTGTGTTCTCTTACTTATAAGGATAGATATTTTAAGATTTTGTCCTTGAATAATTGTATATATTTTTTGTAATTTCCTAGCCAAATTTGTTTCAATTACTTTTGGATATTTTTTTTGTCTCTAAAAACAAAAAACCAACAGTGTAAGGTAAACATCAGCAGTCTAACAAGGGGTGAGTTTTCCTCTTTGATAATAAAAATGTTCATTTGGATTAATTCACAGAGCATCCGGACAGCTCTGGGCTGGCCCTGTTCCAAGAGTCTGGTGCTGGGAAGAAACCACCATCTCTGTTCACAAGTGTACTTCTATCTACCCCTACTGTCTGCAGCCTGACTCAGAAGTGGAGCTCAAGAGAGACCTGTCTTCATGCCTCTCTGCTTCATGTGGAACATGTTTGCCCCACATTGTGCAGTAGTCACTGAGAACATTCTATGTTTACTAGGGGGCTGATCTTGTAGAATTGTTGGCTAACCTGGGCAATGTCCAGTTAGATATTAAAGAACTAATGGGACTCAGAGACTGCCCTTGTCAGGATGACTAAACAAAGTTACATTAATGTAGCAAAGCCAGAAGTTCTTTTTGGATTGAATTTACATCCTGTCCCCAGAAGATTCTGGGATGTGATTCAGGGCCTGCACTCGCAGCTTTTTTGGCATAAATTACATATAGAAGGGCCCAGTCCAAAACCCATGCATAGGGCTTTTATGCCTGCATCAGTAAATTGACCAAAGGAGGAACTAATAGTGCTGCTTTTTGTTGTTGTTTCGATGGGCCATCAAGCCATTTCCAACTCATGGGGATGCCATGTGATAGACTTGAACTTCCCCATCGGGTTTCTTAAGCTGGAACCTCTACAAGAGCAGACTGCCAGGATTCTCCAATGGCACCTTTGAGTGGGCCTTCACTATACACTGTTTAGCTAGCAAGCAAGCACTCTCAACGAACTGGGATTCTTTGGTGCTTCTGCTACACAAGCCAAAGAGTACTCTGGGAATGAAATAAATACATTCAATACCTGCCAGGGTATGTGCATATTGCTTACTTGGAAGCACAATGAGAGCAACCCGAAGTAGGACATTTGCATTGGTTTTGATTGTGTAATTCCTAAAGATATGGCCCATAGGCCTGGACACTCTGAGAAGAGGAAACAGCCCCCCCCCCCCCCCCCCGTGTATGAAAGGCCCAGAAGCCCTTGAGGGAGCTGGGAGACTAAACCGGTAGACCCGCAGCCTCCATGCAGCACAAGCTTGTAAAGTGTTGGCGGGGCTGTCCATTTTTCCCGGGGCAAAAATGCCAACCTGGCTATTAGCAGCCAGATACATTCACCATAATGCCACCCGGAAGTAGTAGGATTAAAATATTTTCACAAGTTCACTGCACTAATAACTTTTACGTATGAAAAAATAAGATACCGAAAGGTAGTTTATTATTTCATACAGTAAATACTTAAGAACAATAAAAGTACACAAGAGTAGATTATGATATGAGACTTAAAAAATATTAATGAAAAAATATTAAATAATACCTAACAAAAAAACCCGAATAAAACTGTCATTTAAGATATGTTCATAGTGGTTCTTGATTGGCATCCTCAGCAGCAAAATGCTTTGCTTTTGTTCAGGCATCAATGGCTGTGGGATTTGTCGTTCACCTACTTTTCCCTGAAGGAGCAAGACTCTATTCCTTATACCAGTGCGACAGCAGCCACTGTGTATGATCTGTTGGAGACAGAGGTGACTTCTCTTCTCTGAACATATGATGTTCATCTCTGGAAGACTTCTTTCCATTTCTGCTGAACTTACAGCAATTGTTTTGACAGTATTTTTCGCTCTTTGAACACTTTCAGAATTTTCACAACTCACTTTCATTATCTCGTGAGAACTTGGGGCACACCACAAAGCTGAAATGAATGAGAGCCTGTCACCCTCTGGTTGGTTGGCACTTCATGATGTTACATGTTTGCTTATTGAAATAGAAAGTGCAGGGAATATGAAGGTAGTATTTTACCAAAGGCATAGTGAGTTTTACGACATGAAAAATAAATATTAGAAGCATAGGTCCATCTAATTTTTTATCCCTATGGGAGAATGGCCATTTCTGGGGTACTTAGAATATGCTGTTGTGAACATTAAAAACGAGTAAAGAATGTAAATTTGTGATTTCCAGATTGGGTGCCTGGGTAGACGCCTACTTAGAGAGAACCCTTATTGTAAGTACCATTTTAACAACTGGTTCCCAGAACTCAACAACAGAACTAGGTATTGGTTCTGCTGAAGATGGTGAACAGGCAGAATCCAACCACTGCCACCAGGGCTCCATGAGAACAGGGCAGAGGGATCCAAAAGGCACTGGGCTCAGGTGAGAGAGTCAGGACTCAGTGATGACAAAACAATGAAGGCAGTTGGACAGGAATCACGCAAGAAGTGGGGAAACGTCAGAATCATCTTGGGCCCGGGGATGAATGAATGATGAAGTCAAACTTAGATACAATGCAAGAAGAAACAAAGCAAAGAGAAGGCAAAAGGCATCAAATGCAAATATCAATTACTAGTTCAGAGGACTGCAGGGCTGGTAAATTACAAGTAGAAATCCAGTGGCGGGAAGTAGAAAACATGGAGTAGTTGGACCTGGGACTAAGCCTTAAGAGAGGGAGCCTCATTCAATTTTTAAACACAGAGGGGACTTTCAATTCTAAAAGTTGAGTCTACCTATCATTTTCTGTTCCAATTTCCTGTACTGGAGTAAGCACACAAAGGAAGAAGCTTGAGGTTTAGGAGGAAGTCTCCTATCATGGGAATGCCTGTCTTAAAAAGCAAGGCAAGAAAAAAAAAAATCTTACAACCAATCAGGCCCTCTATTCATTAGCCAAGACTGTAATTATAGAAAATAAGACATGCAGCAGTAAATGCAAGCTATTCTATGCTTGATGCATGCTGTAATCTGTTCTATAGCAATTTATTGAGTTCTATTTAAGTCCTCCACCAAGGACCAGGAACTGGGGAAATGAACCATTACAAAAGGTGTGTTGGCCAAAGAAGGTGGAACTGGACCTTTATAAGTTGGGGGATTGGACATTTTTAAGTTTCCAGAAAAGGAGCGAGCACTGGGAAAGAAGCGGTTAAGAAAAGTTACTTTAAGACAGGAAGTAAAATGTTAAAATTACAGTCACATGAAAGGTAAAATCATAATATTCGAATCACAGAATGAAAAGCCAGTCCACAGGAAAACTTGAAGAAAAAAAAAATGGGACTGTGGGCTGGCATGGGCAAGTAACATGTATGCGGAAGGCGCCACCCTGTGGTTAAAGGTTGTGTCTTGGTTGCAGGGCAGGGTCTTGGTGGTCAGGCGCTTGCCATTGGAAGCCCTGTGGCTCACTCACGTGTGTGACCTTAACCCTCTGCAATTCGTTCCCTTCTCTGTAAAATGAGACAGAGAGTGAGAATAGGGAACTATCTCACAGGACGGAGCAGTAAGGATTTGTAGAGTACTGAGCATTTGCTCTGGCAGGTAGACAGGGTTTCGATACAAATGTGCCGAGGACTTTACAAATAGTGGCCGGTGTGCTTTTATGAATATACTTGCAAGACAACCATTCGTAGCCCCAGAGTTTATTGTAAAGATGAGGCTAGGTTTCTCTCAGTTACTTGCCAAGTATCAGAGCTAGGAGGTGGCGGAGCTGAAACGGGAGCCTCCGCATTTCTGTCCACAGCTTGCCCCTCGGGGTAAGGGGCAGCGCCACTTTCTTCCAGAACCCACGTGGCAATATTCTCTCTTAGGCGTTCCTATTCCTAATAGATTTTCTTTTGTCTCCGTGATTATTTCTTACTACTTGAAATTGCCCCGTTACCAGGGCTGTGAACACTGACCAATTATACTCAACCTGGTGGGGAATTAGGAGCTGGGAAGGGGAAAGAGCTTCGCTCATGAAAAGGCAAGTGAAGGTTAAGCGACACCTGTGTCATTGACACTGGCATTGAGAGGAAACCAGAGAAGGCATGGCTGTTGGATGTGGGTTCAAGGAACAATTGCACTCAGAACTAGCATGTTTCCAGTTTGAATGTGAGCACCGTCCATGGCCAGGCATGTGCGTACACATATACGAGTAGGGAAGAAATTCAAGGGAACAGCTCAAGTTCAATAGGTTGGAGAGGCTGAGTTCGCAGCCCTAGTGTCACATCTGGAAACTCAAGTTTTAGCATGAAAGCATTATAGATTATGGAAGGGCCTCTGGACAAAGCTCACGCCAGGGAGCACTGTGGATTCTCAGCCATTCATGCGGAATTTGGAATGTGACTCTAGATGTTTTAAGGCTCCCAGGGCTGTCGCAGCCCGGTGTTTTAGGAGTCAGAAGATGCCAGGAAAGGGAGATCTGGAGGGAAGGTCCACGGAAGGATGTGGTGAGAGCAAGAGGGAGAGGAAAGTGACGCTGTACAGTTGTGACAGTACGCTTGTAAAGACTCCATAAAGACAGAAAGCAGAGGGAATGGGAGGACCAGAAGCAGATAGGAAAATCAGGCACAGCAGTAGGAGACATGGAAAAGCAGAGGGAGAAAGGATAAAATGTGATCAGGTTTCATGGACGGGCTTTCTCAGTGAATGTGGACAGACCAGGCTACTTTTGTAGAAGGAATTCTCCACACTGCCTCCTGTGCTGAGGTGCAAAGCAACATACAACACATTTGGAGGAGTGGAAAGGAGAGAAAAAGGAGGACAAGCCTAAGAAAATGAACATTTGAAGACTTCTACCTGCTCGTTTAATGTCAGGTTCGTTCTCACATACCCAGAGCAGAGGAAATAAACAACAGGAGCCCCTTATGACCACATTATATTCAGGAGCTCAGTGCAGTCCAAAACTAAAGTATGTGTCTGTTGTCTAAACCTGCTGCTGGTGATTCGCTCCCATGGCGCTCTCACGTGTCAGAGTGAGTACAACTCGGCCCCTAGGGTTTTGATGGCTAATTTTTCTCAAGTACATTATTGCTAGACTTTCGTCCAAGGTGTTTCTGAATGAACACTAATCTCGTCTGCCAGGAGGTTGACGTCTTTGCCCGACCCAGGACCCCTGACATATCCCTGCAGGACGTAGACAGAAAAGCATGCACCAAGGGAAAGAAAGCAAACACCAAACCTTTCCCCCTATTTTCTCTCTTTCAAGTCACATAGAAATAATGTGTTTGAAATAAATGCCCACAGGAGTGGTCAGGGATTCTTCAAGAGATCCTTATTCACTAAGCCTCTTTTGCTTCAGATTCATCCCAATAATATACTAATGGGGGTTCCAGTGACACCACACACAGAGAACCAAGCCAATTTCTATCAAGTCTGTTCTGTTGCATGGTGAATCCATGTGCATCAGGAAGGAGCTATGCTCCAGAACCTTTTTAACGGCTGAGGTTTTGAAAGTAGATTATCAGAACGTTCTTCATGGGTGCCTCTGGGTGGAGCTGAACCATCAACCTTGCTGTTAGTACCTAAGTGTTCTAAATATATGCATTCCCAGTGACTCCAGGGCTAAGAGAAGCAAGAAGAAATTAGCCTTCGATATCAGTTGCCAGCGATGATCCCTTCCAACTTGACGCAGGAGCTCCCGAGCGTGAACTGGGCAGTGGAATTGCGGTTTTACAAGTGTCCGGGCGGCTGTGCCGGGAAGGAGTTGTGCTGCTTTGTCCCCACCCTCAGACTTCAAAGTCTGCCTATTTGTGACATTAGCAACTGCTGAGATGAAAGCAGTCCAGGAGCCAGTCGACAGAGAGTGGATTGGAGCTGGCAGTTATATGTGTAGCTTTTATCCTGAGCGAAAAGACTACAGAGAAAGACACAAATGATTTATTGTACACCCAGACCAGAAAATTCTAACTTTATGAAAGGAAAGAAAAAAGCCCAACAAAAGTATGTTTCTCTCTCCTCAGAAGATTCTATTTTGATGAAATGAAGAGATTTCTCTGGATTTCTCCCGTTTGACATACAAACATATCTATTTAAAAGGTCCACTTTTTCAGTAAGGAGAGGGCTTTCTGATAACATTTCGCTGCATAAGAGATGGGAAATTGTGTCTGTAAGTCCATAGGTTCCAGTGTTGATTTACAACACATCCTGGCTTACTGATTCATAAATTCTATTGAATAGCATGACTTTAAATTTTAATTCCATCTTGGGAACTATGAATTATTAATTATAACCTCACATTGCATGGAAAAAATAAGTATATATCATGTATGTTTTTTCCAGGCATGAGATCTGCATGGTCGACAATTTGAACCCCCCAGCATCTCCAAGGGAGAAAGACAGGACCGTCTCGTACTGCCAATGGTTACAGTCTCAGAAACCCCAGGGGGCGCTGGGAGTCAGCACTGACTCCATGACAAGGAGTGTATGTTTGGCTATGCGTTGGGCTGAGAGCTGCAAGGCCAGCTGTTTGAAACCACCAGAACATGTAGTCAACTGCACTTAATCAAAAGTGACAGAAAACTCAAAATCAAACACACTGAAGCCGAAAAAAGACTAACTCAAAGAAACAGAAAGAAAGAAAAAGAAATGGTAGCTTCTTATTTAACTTCAGATACAATTTGATGTAGGTCATAAAGAAAGTGAACGGGGCCAGCTTTTCTCTCAACTCAGTTCTTCAGTCCACCCTTCACATTCGTTTCTCTCTCTCTCTAATGAAGGCAGGCCAAAGAAGGCAAAATGACGCACAGCAGATTCAAATCTCACCTTCATATTCCTAAATCCACTGAAAGAGAGCGAAGTCCCATCAAGAGCTGCAAAACAAACCACCCAGGTTTCACTTTGATTCCGTTAACTTGGGCCACATTTTCACTCCTGAAGTTATTGAGGGTAGGGACGTCCTATGCTCTGAACGGCCGGCCTACGTTATACGTTCCCTTCTCAGAGATTCACCCATAGACTAATCACTGTAAAACTGTGATCAGATCATATGGAAAGCTGTTTGGATCGGCTGGGTCTTGAGGTGGCTTTCTTTTGCTGTTAACTCTGCTGCTAGATTCCAATACGCATATCGTTGCTTCATCTCTTCAGAAAGATCCTACAGTTGGTAATAGTTCCTTTGCCATGACTAGTTCTAGGTCACTCCCACATCATTGTGGCTGCCCTGCACTCCCCAACCCGACATCCTGAGTATTCCACCTGTTTCCAGTTAGGGCCCCGACTGATGCAATGCAAAAATAAACAGCCACGCACAATAGAGGGAAAACAGTCTACAACAATATACATCATAAAACTAACAATGGATTTCTCACTAGGTGGTGGGGAGATGAGTAATTTGGAGATTTTTATCCCCTGGCTTTTATGCATTTTTTTAAAAAAATGTATAATCAATATATAATACTTCTAGAAATTTAACATAACTGCAGGTGTTATATTTTTATAACTCTAAAATGAAAATTACCAGTTCTTCAGTATTTTTTTTCCTGATCACATACACGTTAAACTGAAATCTTCCATCATATATTGTCTGTTCTATTTTCATGAGACTTATTGGTGATGGAGCTAATTTTAATGAGTATGTGTTTATGCATATCAGTCTTATTCAACAGAGAGGTTAAGATACCAAAATTTATATATAGATTTTTTTTAAGATCAAAATCTTAGAAGACAGAGATCCTGCTTTCTACCAACTACATCTCTCATGGTACCTATTATCATGTAGGTAATCAATAAACAAGGTTAGGATCATAAAATCTGTAAGCGGCTTAAATCTCATCTCTTCATTTAAACCTCCCTTCTATCAACTCTCTTTTATAAGCAATAAAAATGAATTCTTTCATTCAATTTCTCTACAGATTCATTTTATAGTAAAAGTGCAAAGCAGGAATGACATAGCCGTAGGCAAGAGGTCGAGGGAACAGAGGTGAAGAAAGAGGATTGGACACAGCCAGTCTGAGGGCAGAGCAATGAGTTCTTGAATTAACGAAAGGCAGCTACGTTTGAAGACTGAGCCTTCTTATGAATAACAAGTCGTCACACTTTAGTTTCAGATTTCTAAAAGTTACTATTGAAAGGAGAACTCTGAATAATATTATTTGAAATAACTGGGTCATAATTATTCATTGTGAAACATAGAGTGGCTACCCTAATATGAGCTTTATAGCATATCAAATGGTGACCTGATTTCTCAAAGTAGAATATTTTACTGGCTGTGTCTATTTTTCCAAACCTTTTAATATAAATAGAGGCTGCCATTCTAAATAGGCATTTGCACATTCTCCAACTTTATCATCAAAGGCCAACTTCAGAAACCATTGGACAATGTACTCCCGCAACCATTGCACACTGTACTCCCAGGAGAATAAAATGAAATCCACAGTGACTACAGTGTTTCTGTGTAAAAGTTACACACACACACACACACACACACACACACACACACACACACACACACACTACAAATACCGCAAGTCTTCATAATTCTGGAGATGACTTTGTTGACATCTCTGTTTCTGAAAATCCTTGTCCCTGTGAATGTGCTACTTTTGCTGAGTGGTTGTAAGCCAGTGGGAAACCAGCATTGGCACGAGAGCGCATCACCAAGCGCTGTCCACAAACGTGGCACCGTGAAACACTCCACACGAGTTAGGAGGAGAAGGAATTCTGCTGTCTGCTTTCAGGATTCTGAGAAATGTCCGCATAGTACAGGGGATCACACAGTGCATACATAATTTCCACAGTGCATACATAATTTCCAGTGTGAGAGAGGGGTGAGCAATTTGTCGGAAGTGTCCCCAAGAAGTTCTGAACCTTTTCCTCTCCTGAAAATGAATTTCATTGTAATGCTGACTCACACATTACTCATCTTATTCCTCATCCATAAAACTTCCAATATGTTCCAAAGGCCATGTCGTGGGGTCTCCTAACTTGTACTGGATAGAGCTTCTATTTTATTAAGATGACATTATCAAATGGAGGGAGCCAATGGCAGAACTTCAACATGTTCACACCCAAAGTAAAGTATTATGATGACATATGTAAAGACCTAGAAGTAGAAAATCAAAACTGATTGAATGAACTGAAGAAAATCAGTTAAACTTTCAGTTGCTCCACTGAAGGATTCTATGAGCAAAATACTGAATGAGATAAAATAGAAAACACCAGAATAGGATAGAGGAGATGCACAGAGTAGCTGCACCCGAAAGAGCTGCTTCTCATTAATCTGTTTCAAGCTGCAGCATAGGATGAAGAACTGGTGGTTTTGGAGAAAGACGTCCAGGCTACACTGAAAACACCGGTTTAAGGGAGCCTCCAGGGATTGACAGAATACAAATGGAAATGTTCTGATGAAGCACTGGAGGCAATCACTCACTTCTGCCAAGAAATACAGAAGACAACCTGGCCAACCTACTGGAAGAGATTCATATTTGGATCCCTTCCCAAAAGAATGATGACCACACAGAATGTGGACTTTACTGAAGAGTACCTTTAATTCTACATGCAAGTAAAATTTTTCTGAAGCTAATTCAACAATGGTTGCATCAGCATAGCAACAGGTAGCTGCCAGAGGCTCATGCTGGATTCAGAAGATAACGTAGAATCAGGGATGTCATTGTGGACCACAAGTGGAAGAGGTTTGAGAAGCTTAACTATATGAAGAAGAATATGGCATCAAGATCAGAGGAAGGCTTATAAACAACCTGTGATTGAGTTGGTACAATTTCGCTTCTGGAAAGCCGGGAGGACTTGAAACCGTTGTTGATGAAGATTATGCACTGCAGCCTTCACCGTGGTGTACAACTCAGTCTGAAGAAAACCAAAATTGTCACAACTGGAACAATAACAACATTAAGAGAAATAGAGGAACGATCAAAGGTATCCAGGACTTCACCTTGCTTGGATCCACAGCCAGTGCTCATGGAAACAGAGTCAAAAATCAAATGGCATATTCCACTGGGAAATGGGCTGCCTAAAGCCTTTCTTAATGTGCTGAAGAGTAAATATGTCACTTCAGGGACTACAGTGTGCCTGACTCATGCCATGGTCATATTAATTGCTCATAGGTATGTGAAAGTTGGACATCGAATGAAGAAGAGCTCTGGAAAACGGATGCCTGTGTATTATTGTGTTGATGAAGAACACTGACAGCACCATGGACTGCCAAAAGAACAAACAGATATGTCTTGGAGAGAAGAGTGGGGAGACTTTGTCTCACGTGCTCCTGATATGTTGCCAGGAAGGCCCAGTCCCTGGAAATGGACAATATACTTAGTAAGGCGGCGGCCAGCAAAGAAAGAAGACTGTGATTGAGATGGATTGACACAGTATCAGTATCAATAAGCTCAAGAATAGCAATGGTGACACTTGGCCATGACAGCCTTTTCTTTGTTGGGCACCGAGTCCCTATGAGTCTGAATGGACTCAAGTCAACTAACAACATCGACACCTACCTAGCTGTTCTGATTTGTCTCGTTTTTTTCTTTCTCTCTCTCCTTTTCCCCTAGCTATAGTGGTAGTCCTGTCTCACCCTAGTTATAGTATCTCTCGTCTAATATTATATTTTCCCCTGGATTCATGTTGAGAATCCATTTGATTCCTACTAATTTGTAAATAAATGATACAATTTATAGGTTCCTCTCAACAAATAATTTTACATAATATATTTACTGTACTAGACTTACGTCTAATAAATTTTTGATTCCAATACAATAAGTTTCCTTTAGAACCATTTGTATGCATCACTACCATTTGTTTTCTCCCTTCCCACGTCAGTGATACCCCCAAGATAGATAATTCTTCACTGCCACTTCAGGCAGGCAAAGCATTCAAGTTTTCCATTATTAAAATTTGCACTCTGAATCTAACCAACTAACACCGAAAGATACATGAATAAACAATTCATTTAAACTAACAAACATAAACTTTAATGTTCCAGATTTTTCCATGTTAAAATGTACAAAGTTTAAGGCGAATGAGCACATTTCTAGAGGTAGATTTGAGGCCACCAGGGCCGATGGTGACCTGCTGGGTGTGGCGAGAGGGAAGCTGATGTTGTCAAGGGTATGCACACACAGCATTTCCCTGTCACAGCACATCCTTGCCAGAAGGTCACTGTTGACCTTGTCACTGTGTCAACCTCATAAAACATAAAAGCAACAGCAATCACAGCACATCAGTATCAACTGTTACTGCCATTCTTCATACTATAATTTATTAAATGTCTTTTCTCTTCAAAGAATCGTGTATTCATTTCTAATGGCTAGTTCGTGCTCAAGTCAATCCCATGAGCATCTCTTTATTTAGTCTCATTTTATGGTGAAGATAGATGATTTGGTCAAAATTGTCCAACAACAAAATGATAGAACTAGAATTTAAGTCAGAGCGAATGTATTCAGAAACCATTGCTGTTAGCCAAGGGGTCTCTTATCTGATGATCTCAAAGCAAATAACATTACAGCTAATAATTATAAACCCACTTTTGTCTTCATAATGTCACATTTGTTTCTTTTGGTCTTCTCTCTTGGTCAATATCAAGAGGATCAGGTGATTAAATGCATCGGACAGTAAAATACCACCGTTTTCTTTGTATTGCTATTTCACTGATTATATCCATGTTGGAAAGAGTACTTGAGGTATAAACTTCAATTAATGCTTCTTTCTCAGTCTCTTAACTCCCCAAAAATATACCAATGGGAGAAATTTGAAGATTACACTTATACTAATGTTATTACTAATTAAAGTAAACAAAATAAATCAATTTGATAGTCCTTTGTATCTGTCCCAAGCTGATGATTCTATGGAAAGATGAGCATTTTCAAGCAACACTGTTTTGGTCAGGGGCCATCAAATCTGTTTCAACTCAGACGACCTTACGTACAACAGGGTGAAACTGTCTGATCCCGAGCCATCATCTTTTGGACTCCTATGTTTGAGTCCATAATTGAAGCCACAATGTCAATCCCTCTTTTGCGGGCCTTTTTGTTGTTGCTGCCCTTCCATGATGTCCTTCCCCAGGGACTGGGCTGTCCTGACAAACTGTTCACTGCACATGAGTCAAAATCTCCCCATCCTTGCCTCTAAGAAGCCTTCTGGTTGTACTGCTTCCAAGACAGATTTGTTTGCCCATTTGACGGTCCATGGTACTTTCAATATTCTTCACGAGCACCATACCTCAAATGCATTGCTTCTTCTGTCTTCCTTGTTCAATATGCAACTTTCACATGCATATGAGGTCAGTGAAAATACCATGGTTTGGGCAGGCACACCTTAATGCTCAAAGTATCACCCTTGCTTTGCAACATTTTAAAGAAGTCTTGTGGAGCAGATTTGCGTCATGCAATGCATCCTTTGATCGCTTGACTGGTGCTTCCATGCGTAATGATTGTGGATGCAAGGAAGACAAAACCCCTGACAACATGGATCTCTTCTATGCTTATCATGCTGCTTCTGATAGGTCTAGTTATGAGTGTGTGGATTTTTTTACATTGACTTATAGTCCACAATGAGAGCTTCCACCCTTGATGTCCATCAACAATATTACAAGTTGTTCACAGGCCTCTTCCAGTCCTGATATGCCATTCTTCCTCATAGAATCCAGATTCTCTGACCATTTGCTCCCAAGCAACACTGGTGATGATAAAATCTAACAAAACTTTCGTAAGAAGAAATTATACAATATTATCAAGAATTCCACTTCTTAGAACTTATCCTAAGGAAATAATAAAGGGTGTGCCCACTGATTCATATGTGAGGATATCTGTCTTTATATGAGGGAAAAATAAATGTATACTATTTTAGGAAGCTAAATAAAATATGGCATGTTTATATGTTAATGGAATATATAGTAATTGGAGTATTTTCCAATGATAATATAACAAAATGCTAGAAGTAGAGTAGTGAATAAAAAATGTTGATTCAAAACCGTATGATTCAAGTTCATTTAGGGTTCTAAAATCACCCCATTTGATGATCTAGGATCCTTGTAAAGTCTAGATGTTGCAAAGGTAGATAAATGTTCTCCTACTATAGAACAATTCCAAAGAACACTTGAAATTTAAAGTATGTATACGGACATACTTGCTTTTCCTTGTGAAGAATCAAATTTCTGGCTCAAGATCTACTTTTTGCCTTTGTCTCTATTCCCAAATCTTATTTATATAAGTTATCAACACCATAGTCCTCATTCTCTTATGTCTTCTTTGGTTTGATTTACTTAAGTTTTAGAGGCCAACCATTCTCCTTTGTAAAAATGAGTATAACAATCCCTACCTCATAGAGTTGATGTGAGAATTAAATCTAGAGAAAAGGTAGCTTCATTGATTAGTGTCATAATGGGGCTTCAAAAAGCTCCTGGAATTTTTTTTATTTTTCATTAAATTTCTTTAAAATTTTTTGAAACTCCCTTATACATGCTAAACATGAGTGATATTTATATCTAAATTTTGGAATCCATAGAAACTATTATTTGGCTATAGTTCACATTCAATGAAAATCTTTTCTCCCATTTGCCCTATTTCTTGATTCAGAAAGCCCTTTATTCTTTCTTTGGGCTTTGTTTCCTAAATGCAACCTTTGAGAATTTTCTCACAATCCCTTGAGCCTTTCAAGAGAAAAAAAGAATAAGCAAGAGTGAGCAATTTAGCTGTCAATAAGTTTTTCTCATTTTCCCCTTTTTATTCATTGGTCTCCTTCCATTTTTGCTCAAGATACATCCTGTTTATTCTTCTCACATAATATCCATTGCTGTCTGAAATATCCATTGAGCAGAGTGAGTACTTTGTCACTAACAATAATTAAAGAGACATCTGTCCGGGTAATTGACTCAAGTCATACCAGTGAAAGAAGTTGATCTGATACGGCTATCCATAGAATGCTTAAAGGAAGCGTTATTTTTTAGAAATCTCTCTCTATTGACCTATAGAAATGGCTAAAATGCTCATGCCTGTTCTTTCTCAAAATGATCAGTTCCTCAAACTTTGGGAATTTAAATCACATTAATCACACTGTTGAACTGTGGGAATGAAAGAAAAATCTTAGAACTTGAAGAGAGAGCAACACATGTGCAAAAGGCAGGGGGTAGGTCATGGACCCTGTTATAAAAGAGGCAAAATTATAGAAGTACCGGAGTACAAAGTCAGGAGCCAAGGTTTTAAAAATAAATTTCACTCTCTATAAAATATTTTTTGCTTCCAACTGAAGATACTCAAGTCCCTTTGTTCGGCCATATGCTTCTACTCTCCGGGGCACACACTCCTTTTCAACCCTCTGAACTTACAGCTGTAGGTAGGATTGCAGCAAGCAATATGGTTTCAGTAACACTAGCCAGACATTAAAATCCTGCCACCAACCCCAGAAAGCTGTGTCTTTAAGGACAGGCATAGCCACCCCAACACACTTTCCCATGTACATATCATTTCCACCCCCCTCTGGAATCCGAGTATCAGAGCAAAGCCAGCTCAACATAGCCTATTATGAAAGATTGAATTAGAGCCTTTAAATGGTAAGTATTTTCATTTAAACCCAGAGAGCCCACTTGGCAGACCTGGTGAAACCCTGACCATGCCCTGGCCTGCCAGTGTCCTGGAGAGGATGGAAAGCACGGTCAGGGAGCAAGCCTTCCGGCCTGCCTGCTACCTTGACCTGCAGCCGGCCAGGACAGGAGGCTTGGCAGGGAAATCTGGTGAGAAAGGCAACTTGGAAGTCCTTGAAAGGTGAGCTGCACAGATGTGGTTAGATGTATATTCCTCTCCTATGATGTAATTTGTTTCACAGATGCACAGAAGTTTACATAATGTAAACTTATTTTCCTCATAAATTCATCTATTTCAGATATTCAGTAGACACCTATTAGGTGAAAAAGACAAGATAGATAAAGTCCATAACCTGAAGGAACTTACGCTCCACACCCTGCAATTTATTGAGCACTTAAAGTTGAGCCTGCATGACAGTTGGTGTTGTGGATTTAAAGATGGAACAGTTCACATCCTGGCTTCCAAAAATAAATGCACAGTTAGGTTCTGTCAAAAGACTTTCACATAAATAATTCCATGATGAGATAAATACTACCAGTTATTTGTACAAACTGCTTCCCAATTATCCAGATAATGCAATGGTTGTCATTATCCCTCTCACATTTCTAATATCCCAAAGAAATATTGTATTTGTTAGGTCTTATTCAGCTGTCAAATTTATGAGCTAGGGAAACAGATACTCTGGTAAACTAAAATCAATAATTTTAAATAGAGAAGGCATAGGCTCATTTTGTGTTGGGTTATAATATCCCCATTTTCTCTTCTCCATTCCAATGAGATGCATTTTAAAGTGCATATATTAAATGATAACACTTAGGCTGTCATCAAAAAATGTTATTTTCCATTATAAGTGTTTATGATGGTTTCAATAAGGAACAAGGTTTATGAGAACGAAGTCTTACAATAATATGATTTAGATATTTGGACAGTACCTTATTGATCTGTACTACTTTTTTTCTTGGAGCCCATAAATGTCCTATAAGTCACTAAAAATCACAAGAATAATAGGACAAACACTATCTATAGTAAGTATTTAAATACTTTATAAAACATGTGCATTGAGCAAAGGAGAATAAAATTTCTGATGAAAATAATATTTAAAAAATGAAGGCTGGTGGGTTGAGTTTTCCCTGGAGTTAAATGTTAACCCAAACTGAGCTCACCACCGTGGAGTCTATTCCAAGTCATGGCCAACTTATAGGAAAGAGTTAAAAGGACCTTTTGGATTTTTGATACTTAACGGCAGCAGACAGCCTATTTCTTCTGCGAATGGCTGATGAGTTGGAACTGCCTAACTTGTTAACGGCCCGATGATTACGCTGCTATGCCACCTGAGCTCCTTGAAATTAAGGGTTAGGCCAAAAGAAATTAAGAAATGCTATCAGGTACCAAAAGAAGCAATTTCTGATTCAATTTCTGGCTTATGTTTAGTCCGATGTTGTTTCTTCTTTGTACCTTCATAGGCCATAGGTAAAGCCAAAATGGATATTTATAGGGATTTTCCAATAAAAAGCAAAATTTTAATACTCTACATTGCACTTATAAAAGTGAATGCTCGTTTCTTATCTGCTCCAAGAAGCGATTGCCATGCACCATTATCCCATTGTCAATGAATAGCAACAGCTGCTGATTAAAATGTTACACAAAGCCTTAGAATTTGGATTATTTATTCCATACTGAATTAAAGAGCTCAGTTAGACTTGTCTATGTATGTAAATTAACTCTAACACTAGTGAAATTATAGGAAGAAGAACATAGTGTAGGTACAAAACATGACATTCCAAATCTGCTTTTCTATATAATTTTTTTATTTTTAAAAGTTATTATCTAATTTTAATGTGTAAATATTACTCTTGAACCAGGAAGATTGTTGGTCATACTGCTTTTATTCAAAGGATGCTCTCTTGGTGTCTCTGAGCGGTTCTTCCAAACTTCTGACACCTTTCTGTCAGTCTTGATGTTGACTCTTTCTACATCTTGACTAAAGGTATCATTTGGAAGGTTTTAAGCAACAAGCAAGAATCAGATTTCCCCAAATGGTTAATTCCTGGTATGTATGATAAAATGCAGAGTTGAAGCTGCCAAAATATATCACCATAGATCACCACCGATTGACCAACTTTTTTTTTGCTGAATTAAGAGCCAACTTTTTTTTTGATGAATTACTTGTCTAACTGACAGAGACGTTATATCACATATTAGAAATGTTATGGTGTGAAAATGTTTGTTTTATAATGAATGAAATATATTAACCACAAAATTATTCACAAAATCCATTGTGTCGCCTATTTATGCAATTTTCATATCAATTGTTAACAACATGTCACCAGATACTTTATATAATGTTAAGCAAACATTGAGTTACAGGATTTCTTTTTATGTACCATAAAAGGGTAATAATTGTGTCGTACCTAAGGGGTCAAACCAACAATTACGTATGCTATGAAGAATATCTGATTTGAGCATGATGTAAATAAATCATATTAAAGGCAAATAAAAGGGAGGCTGAGATAAGCCTCTCTGCCACCACCCTTGAACTTTAAAAATGCTCAACATCTTTCACTGAAAAGAGTCCATGAAAGGGGAAAAATGAGGACCTGATGCCAGGGGCTTAAGTGGAGAGCAAATGTTTTGAGAATGATGAAGGCAACGAATGTACAAATGCGCTTGACACAACTGATGTAGGTATGGATCGTGATAAGAGTTGGATGAGCCCCTAATAAAATGATTTTTTTAAGTGGAATATACTATCTACAAATAGAATCAGCATTTGAATGCCAGTCTCAAAGCTTGCTGTTTGAGACCCCACTTCTACCACACAGGTGTGTTGGAAGACAGGTGACGACCTGCTTCTGAAAGGCCGTTACCTTGAAGTCCTATGGAGCAGTTCTCTGCACACATGGGGTCCCCATGAGTAAGAAGGGGCTTGACAACAACTGACCACAACAGAACCCACAAAGAGACCACAGTGTGACACCAAAGAGACTTTCTAGAAGAAAGATCTATTTGGAACAATAGGTAAATTCTAAAAGTACAGAATTTGATAAATTGGACATAATTATCCTGTTAGATGGGTGTTCAGTGTTTAGAGTACAAGATACATACCAGAATACAGAAAAATAATATTCCAGTAAATTCCTTTGTTTATTTACAATGCACTTCTCAATTCTGACATTTGTATTGAGTGAATACTACAAAATTGAGATTTTCCCATACTTAGAACCTTTAAACTATCTCAAGGGTAATATCTCTCCGCCTTTAAATTCCTACATCACTGATGATATGTGCCACACAATTAGCACTTAATGATATAGTCCATCATATTAATATTGCAGGATCTTAATGGGAATATGCAAGAATAAATGAAGGATGAGGCCAGGAAGATGAATTTAAATTGGGAGCCCTGCTATCAGTTTTCCTTAGTAAATGTTAGCGAACATGCCTAATTAATAACCCAAATCCTCATTAGAAATTTGTTCAACTGTTTTCTGAACGGATAGAGGCTTTTTTAACTTTAATTTTGTTCTGGCCAACAAATCTATAGTATTTCAAAGCTGCAAGTTTAAGACATCAAATAAGGAAAGGCAAATGATAACTTTGATGAAAGGCATAACCAGAAACCTAATATATTGTTGTGAGAGTCACATAATTTCATGTCAACTTAAAGATATCTACAAGTGTTGGGGTGGTAGTCAACCTGTCAGTCAGGTCACAGCCTGATGGTGGTGCCTCCTGGTAGACATGGCCTTCTTACACAGCAGGTCCTGGGAGCACCCACCCCCAACACCCCCCTCTCTGCTTTAACCTTCCTGCTGGCTGAGTCTGATGGGGGCTAGGACCCTGGGATGCTACCGTGACCTTGGATTCACACAACTTTGTGTTCACAGGCCTGTGATCTTCCTGAATTCTGTATTAGTGTGTACGGCTGTGCAAGTCTGAAGAGGGACTTGTGGACTAATGGACTTGGACTTAATTGGATTGGAATTGGATGTTTGCTTGAAATATAATTACTTCTTGATATAAAGCTCTCACACATATGAGGGTCACTGAATTTGTTTCTCTAGTCAACCCAGCCCAACACAATTGAAATATATAACATTTTAAGTTTATACGTATGTGTATTTGTATGTAATATAAGCATAAGTCAAAATTATTAAACCTTTATTAAACAAAATTATCACAATGTGCAGTTATTGTTTTCAAACATATACTTCATATATCACCATCTGTATGTGGTGTTTCATCTGTCTAACCCTTCTCCAAAGTATATGAGGTTCTTTGATTAGTAACACATCCATCAGAGACTCAAATTATGTTACTTTTCAACATTTTCTAAGTATAGAGAACAAAAAGAAACCAAAAGGAACAGGACCAGTAGAGGTTGGATGGGTTAAGGGGTCTCAATGAAATTCTCATATAATGGCCCTTTATATCTCTGAAGAATGAGTACGTACATAGTTGTGATGGGAAGAGATTCCTCACTGAAAATGGTCACATTTCGTTCTCACCAATACAGTTTTATATTTTCTTCCACATACACTCCTCAGCATTCGTGATCTGAACTAGGCTGGTGTTGGCCATTCTGAACCAGGAAATCATACGGTTCACCATCCTGGGGAGGACCCAGTCAAGAGCAATGATGTTGCATTCATTGTCAGAAAGGACATTTTAAGATCAATCTTGAAGTACAATACTGCCTGTGATAGGGTTAGCTCTATCTACCTTCCAGGAAAAGTAATCCATACAACTAGTATTCAAATTTATGCACCAACCACTAAAGATAGTGAAGAAATGAAAGAATTTCTACTAAAGTCTACAGTCAGAAATTGATCAAATATTCAATTAAGAATCATTGATGATTATTAGCACTTTAACGGCAAAATTGGAAACAGTAAGGAAGGAACAGTAGTTGGGAAATATGAGCTTGATGATATAAACAAGGCTTGAGATTGAATTTTGCAAGACTAGCAATTTGTTCATAGCAAATGCCCTTATTCAACAACACAAAAGACAACTGTACACATGGACATTGGCAGATGGCATACACAAATATCTAATTAACTACAGGAGACAGTGCAGAATTTAGCAGCTCAATATCAGCTGCAAAAACCAGGCCAGGAGGTCAGAGTTAAACAGACCATTGATTTCTCATATAGAAGTTCAGGTTGAAGCTGAAGAAAATCAAACTAAGACCTTAAGAGCCCACATAAACCTTTGAGTATGTCCCAGTTGAATTTCAAGAACATCTCAATAACAGATTTGATGCATCGAACACTAATGGTAGAAGACCTGGTGAGTTGTGGGTAAACTTCAAGAACATGATACACGAATGAAGCAAAAGGTCATTAAAATGACAAGAACAAAACAAAACCATACCCAATATGAATGGGGAGGGGGTGCATGGAGTGGAGATCCAATGCCCATCTGTAGACATTGGGCATCCCCTCATAGAGGAGTCACAGGGAAGAGATGAACCAGTCAGGGTGCAGTACAGCACCGATGAAACACACAACTTTCCTCTAGTTCTTTGGTGCTTCCTTGACTCCACTATCATGACCTCAATTCAACCTTACAGACCAGAGAATGCACACTGCTACAGATAAGAGCCCACCACACAGTGAATCCAGGATAGATAAACACCCCAGGGCCAACAAGGAGAGGAGAGATACCAGAAGGATTAGGGGAGGGTGGGGGAAAAGTAGGAGGAATCAATCACAAGGACCAACCTATACCCCTCTCCCAGAGGGATGAACAATGGAAAAGTGGGTGAGGGGTGATGGAGGACGATGTAAGATATGAAAATAATAATCTATAACTTATCAAGGGTTTGTGAGGGAGTACAGGTGGGGAAGGGAGAAGGAAGAAATGAGGAGCTGATATCAGGGGCTCAAGTGGGAAGAGAATGCTTTGAAAATGATGGTGGCAGCACAAGTGCAAATCTGCTTGACACACTGGATGAATATATGGATTGTGATCAGATATTTAAGAGCCCCAAAAGTATTTTAACAAAATGTCAGGAAAGAAAGAAAAGATCAAAGTCAGAAGAAATTCTGAAATGTGTTCTTAATTGTAGAGTGGCTAAGGCAAATGGAAGGAAAGAGGAAGTCAAAGAATCGGATCAAAAATTTCAAAGCACAGGTCAAGAAGACAAAGGAAAATATCATAATATAATATGTAAATACCTAGAGGCCAGAATACCTAAAGGGAAGCACATACTCAGCTTATCAAACACAGAAATACGGCAAGAAAAAAATTCAAGCCTTGAGTGGCAATATTGAAAGACTTTAGGGGCAGACTATTGAATCACGCAGGAGGCATCAAAAGAAGACAGAAAGAACTGTCAATTACTGTACCAGAAAGAACTACTTGACGTTCAGTTATTTCAGGATGTACTTTATAAGCAAGAGTCAATAGTACTGAAGGAAGATGTTTAAGCCGTACCAAAAGCATTAGCTAAAGCCAAAGACTCCAAGAAATAATAGAATTTCAGTTGAAATGTTTCAACAGGCCGATGTCACTTTGAATGCACGGACTCATAAATTCCAATAAATTTGGAAGACAGCTCCTTGGGCAAATGGCTGGAAGAGATCCATATTAGCACCCACTCAAAAGAATGCTGACTCAATAGAACGCTCAAACTATAGAACAATATAATTGATACTGCATGGCAGTAAAACTGTACTAAGGATCATCCAACAGTGGTTGAAGCAGTCTATTGACAAGGAACTACCAGAGGTCAGCCAGGATTCAGAAGAGCACACGGAACAAGGAATATCATTGCCGGTGTCAAATTGATCCTGGCTTAAAGCAGAGAATACAAGAAGGACATTTACTTGTGTGTGGTGTGTGTGCTTTCTACACTACAAAGGCAATCAACTGTGTGGCTCATAGCAGACTATGTACAAGAATGAGAATTCCAGAACACTCTATTGTGCACATGCAAACCTCGTAAAGGGATCAAGGAGCAGTTGTGTGAAAAGAACAAGGGGGTAACTGCTTGGTTTAAAATCAGGAAAGGTTGGCAACAGGGTTGTATCCTCTCACCATATTTTTCAAATTCTATATAGAGAAAATAATCAAAGAAGGTGGATTATAGCAAGAAGAATGTGGCATCAAGACCGAGGAACTGCTCATTAACAACCTGTAATATGCAGATGAGACAATCTTGCATGCTGAAGGTAAAGAAGACTTGAAGCACTTACTGAAGAAGAACCAAGTCATCGCCTATATTATGGATTACACCAGAACATAAAGACAACAAAAGTGCCTGGGCTTACATACAACATAATGATACATGGAGAAAACCTTGATTCCATCAAGGTTTTCAGCACTTGGACCCACAACGGTGCCCACAGAAGCACTGGTCAAGAAGTCAATGGCGGTATGACAGTGGACAAACATGTTGTACAATATCTCTTTATCTTTGCAGTTGCCTCATCTATAAATAAAAGCTGGGCAATGAATAATGAGGACTAGAGAAGAAGTGAAGCATTTGAATTATAGTGTTTACTGTTGACAAAAATATATCGAGTACATGATAAACTGCCAGAAGAAAGAGCAAATCTATTTTGGAAGCAGTATAGTTGGAAAGTTCCTTAGAAGCAAGGGGGGGGGGGGTGCTTAATCTCATTTACTTTGGGTCTGTGATCAGGAGGGGCCTATGGTGACAAAGGCATCCCACGTGGTGAAGTAGAGGGTCAGCAAAGAGGAGGAGAGTCCTCCAGGAGCTGGATTTACACAGTGGCTGAGACAACAGACAACACAATAGCAACGCTTCTACGGGTAGTCCAGCACTCTGCAGGGGTTCCGTCTGCTGTGTGTGGCCCCATGAGTCAGAACGAACTCAACGGTATCTAACCAAGTGTATGTTTGCTCGTGCTCGTCTCCTAGAGACCTCATGCCAAAATAAAACACCTCTCTCAGAATGGTAAATCTGTAGTCTCTGTCTTCAGAATACATAAAACATTTAAAACCTAAGTCTATTCTATCCACACTTTAGTTTTCAAAGGGAGACCTGGTAGTGTAGTGGGCTGTGAACGGGGCTACAGAGCACAGAGTTAGCTGTTCAAAACCCAGCAACTCTATCAGAGAAGACGAGGTGTTCAACCGTCATTAAAAAATTACAGTCTCAGAAACCGACAAGCAATTCTACCCTGTGCTGTAGTATTATTATTAATTGGAATTGACTGGAGGGCAGGGTATGAGTTGTTTTCAGAGGGATTAACCCCATTGTGTGACAGATACTTCTGTAAGCCTTTACGCCGGCGATAGCCTTGGGAGTTCAGGGACCCTGTATAATTGCACTGACTACATGGTTGTTGTTAGTCGCTGCACAGTCAGCTTCCACTCAAGGCCACTGAGAGTGCGCAGAATAAAACTATATTGCCTAGAACTTTCAAGGTTGTGATCGTTCATTAGCAGATTGCTAGGTTGCCTTTCAAGGCAACAGGGACCATCAAGCAGGTTCCAAAATGAAAGCCTGCTCAATCCTGCATCATCCTCACAATTGTTTTTGCTTTCTTTTTGTTCTAAGTTATGTTACTACCAAGAGAATTACCTGAGGCCTCATGAAGACTGTCTATGATGTGCTACAACAAAATAAGAAAGATGTCTCCAAACCTGAACCAGGAGCAAATAGCAATCATAGTTACATGCATGTATCTTGAGCTCTCACCTCATTGTGGCCCAATATAAGAAAATTTAGCAAGCATGACATGGTCTTCCCGCTATCTGCCCTGCTGAGATCACGGAAAATACAGCAAAGCCTACAGAAGTCAGCTGGTGCACAGCCACCAGGTAAAAGAGTGTGTGGGGCCTTAAAGGCCTGACTCCAAACAGCAGCCAAGCAATTGAGAAGGCGTCCAAGTCCACCCAGAGGCACACCAGTATGCGTGATCCAGGGACCACAAAATAAAAGATCCAAGCCTGGAGGAGGGAACTCCACAAAAACCCCAATTCTAAACACCTTGGTTTTTAGAACACCGTGGATGACAGTAGGAGCCCCAACTCATGAACACGCAGACGGGGTCCTGGTGAATCCCCACTGAGCATAGACAGAGTAGGCATGCGAACTGCCCTGATGTCATGCAAAGAACATAGCAAAGAGGTTATATTAGCAGCCGAACTTAGCCTGAAATGCATCACCCTGATCGATACCGTAGAGCTCCCCCTCGGCCCACAGGCTGAGAACGGCTGGTGTAGAGGTAAGAAAGAAACTTAAAATGTCAATCAAGCAGTAGCTTAATGACACCTTCTTGGGGGTGTGGCCTTGTGCATAAGGGTGAGAGACAGAGGATGCTGCTTCTCTCTTGCCCTTGACCTTCCTCCTCTCTGGAACCTCATCGGGACTCTGGTCTGTCTCCTGAGCTTGCCCCATGTGGGCTTTCCAAACCTGAGAACTGTCAGGACCCTGCCATGCTTCTATGTGATCTTGAATCCACACGACGACACCCACCAGCCTATGACCTTCCTGCATCCTACCTCACCTTTGAGTCATGGTCTGTGGCTATAGCTAATGAAACCTCTGGCTAGCATCGAACTCAGTGTCTTCAGTTGCACTGGGATGTGATACTTTCTCGATATTACGTTACTTCTTGATATTCAGTTCTCCGTATAAATCGACAAGTTGTCAGTCGTTTTCTCTTTCTAGCTAACCCAGCCTAAATCAGCAACCAGAAACGGTACCTCCAGAGCTCCCTTCTCAGCATATTAAAACATCAACAACAACAATCACACAAATGCAAGCCCATTAAGTCAATTAAGACTAATTGTAACCCTAAAGGTCAAGGTAAAACTGTCCCTAGGAGTTTCTGAGACTGAAACTCTTTATGGGAGTAGAAAGCCTTGTCTTTCTCTCAAGGAGCTGGGTGGTGGTTTCGAACTACTGACATTATGGTTAGCAGCCCAATACATATCCACTATGTCCTCAGCAAATATAAAAACTATTCATCAGTTCAAGGACCTTCTGACTTGCCCGTGTCTTACAGTATAGATGTCACTCTCCGTATTTATTTAACATTCATCTACCCAGGGAATTTTAGCTTGTATTCTAATTTATATTGTTAGGAAATGGGGTGCATTTTATCTTCTCTCTCATTGGTATAGGCCTAAAGAACTATAGGGAAAACAAGCAAACATCAACGCTATAGGAGTTGCTAGGTGCCATCGAGTTGGCTTCAGCTTAGAGTGCCCTGATGTACAAGAGACGGAAAGTGTACCCGGTCCTGAGCCATTGTCACGATTGTTCTTACGTTTCAGCCCATCGATGGAGCCACCGTCGCACTCCAGCTTGTCCGGAGAATCCCTCTCTTCTGCAAACCCTCTACATCAAGAAGAATAGTGTCCTTTCCAGGAACTTCGCTCTCTCTTTTTAACATGTCCCAAGGATGTGAGAGGAACTCTCACCATGCTCTCTTCTAAGGAGCACTGTGCTTGCCCTTCTCCCAAGAGCCATTTGCTTGTCCTTTCGTCAGTCCATGGTGCCTTCCTTCTCCTCCACCAGATCCACCAGTCAAGTCCCTAGGTCTTCCGTGTTCAGCTTGCACACACATGGCTTGGCCAGGTCCACCTTAGTTCTCGAAGTAACATCCTTTCTTTACAACACTGTAAAGAGTTCTTCGACAGCAGATTTACCCAACGCAATATTCCATTTTCATCTCTTGACTGCTGCTTCCATGAGCATTGATTGTGGGTCCAAGCAAGACAAACATTCTTGAAAACCATGCTATCCGTGGTCTAGGTGTGAGTATATTTGTCTTCTTTACAGGGAATCGTAATCCATATTGAAGGCTGCAACCCTGGATTTTGGCCAGCAAGTGCTTCAAGTCCTTCTCAGGCTCAGCAAGCAAGGTTGTGTCATCTGCAGCTCAGAGGTTCTTAATAAGCCGTCAGATTCTGATAGCCAGCTCTTCTTCATTGAATCTAGCTTCTCTGATTATTAGCTCAGCATACACATTTTAAAAGCATGGTGAGAGGATATACTGTTGATGCTCACCTTTTAAAATGAATCAGCCATGCAGTATAACCTTGTTCTAGTCACACAACTGCTTCTTGAGCCAGAGGTTCCACACAAGCACAAGGAAGTGTTCTGGCCCTGCCCTTGTTCTCAAATCTATCCATGGTTTATTAGGGTCCATACAGTCAGATGCTCCTGCACTGAAACACAAGTAAACATCTTCCTGGTATTTTCCACTCTCAGCTAAGATCCATCTGCCATAAGCAATGATATCCCTTTTTCTACTTTTCTTCTAAATCCAGCATAAGCCTCTGGCAGCTCCCTATCAATATTCTGCTGTAATCTTTGTTGGACAATCTTCAGTACAATTTATTTTTGTGTCATATTAATGATAGTGTTCTGTAGTCTGAGTATTTTTTTTCAGCCACCTTTCTTAAAAATGAGTACAATTACAGCTCTTTCCCAGTCAGTTGACCAAATAGCTGTCTTCCAAATTTCCTGGCTTAGACAAGTGAAATTATTTTAGTGCTTCATTACTTGTCGAAACATTTCAGTTAGTATTTTGTCAATTCTTAGAGCCTTGCTTCTGTGTAGTGCCTTCAGCACAGCTTGGCTTTCTTCCTTCAGCGCTACTTGTTCTTGCTTAGATGCTACCTCTTGAGACGGCTGCATGTTGACCATTCAGCACTCGGTCGTCCTTCGCAGGACAGTGACTATACCGTATTTTCACTTTCTTCAGATACTTCTTGTGTTGTTCAATATTTCGCCCACAGAATTTTTTCATTATTTACACTTGAGGCTTGGATCGTTTCTCTAGTCTTCCAGTTTAAAGTATTCTGAGTCTGTTCTTTCTCTTTGGTTTCCTTATCTTAGGTCTTTGCATATTTCATCATCATATCTTATTTTTCTACTTGAACTGCTCTCTGGAAATGTCTGTTCGACTCTGCCTTCATCACTTCTTCCCTTTGTCTTAGCTACTCGACAATCAAGAGCAGGTTTTCGAGTCTCTTCTAACATACATGTTGATCTTCTCTTTCTTTCCTGTCTTTTTAATGACCTTCTTCTTTCATCCTGTGTGATGTTTCAGATGTCCCCCTCCAGCGCATCAGGTCATCTGTCATTAGTGTTCCATGAATCAAATCTGTTCTTGCCAGGTCCTCAAAATTCAGGCGGGCTATGTTCAAGGCTACATTTTGCCTGTCATGGACTTGTTTTAATTTTCTTCATCTCTGATCAAAATTTGCATATGAGTAGCTGGTGGTTGGTTTCAAAGCCCATCCCTGACCTCACTGCAGCTGCTGATATTGGGCTTTTCCATTGTCTCTGCTCAGAGATGCAGTCAATTTGGTTTCTGTATATTCCATTTAGAGACAGCCATGTGCATGGTTGCCCTCTGTGTGGTTGCAAAAGGGTTATTGGCTATGACAAAGCTGTTGGTCCTAAAACACTTTATCATGTGATCTCCAGCTTAATTTCTGTCACGAAGACCATATTTTCCAACCACTGTTCCTCCGTTTTCAAATTTTCCAATCCAATCACCAATAATTATCAATGCACCTTGATTGCATATTCAATCAACTTCTGGCTGAAGACATTGGCACAATCCTTCAACTTCCTCATCACTACTTTCAGTGTTCCACGTACGATCTTGCATAATACCTTTAGTGACTGGATTTCCTTGGAGAGGAGTAGACAGTATTCTACCAGACATTATGCTGCCATACCTTCCTAATGCCACAGCCCTTTAATATTGTTCCTTGTGTTGTGGTGACCCACAACCATAAAACTACTTTTGTTGCTACTTTATCGCTGTAATTTTGCTACTGTTATGAATTGGGTGACCCCTGTGAAAAGGGCAAATAGGCTTATCTTCTTGTATTGTATATGATAGTATGTTGCTGCTAGTTTTCATGAGAATTTCAGTATCTGAAAAATTTTCAGTGCTGTTCATAAGATTTTCAGTGGCTAATTCCTCTGACATGGACAGCCCAATCCTTCTTGGTAGTCTGTCCTTAGTCTAGAATCTCTGTTGAAACGTGTTCACGTTGGATAACCATGCTAGTATTGGAAAACACCAGTGATACACCTTCCACTATCACAGTAACACACAAGCTACCATAGTAAGACATGCTAGCACATAAGTGTTTGCAGACACATGCGCACCCATGTTTATTGCAGCAATTTCTGTAATAGCAAAAAAGATGGAAACAACAAAAAATTGTAGAGGGATGAATAAACTGGTTCATATACACAATAAAATATTAGGCATTTAAAAAATAATGACAAGTCTATCAATACCTCATGGCATGGACAACATTGGAGGGCATTGTGCTCAGCAAAATTCGTCCATCTCATAACAATAAATACTTCATGACTCCATTATTATAAAGCGGGAAAAATAAAAATTAAGAATAGTTTTCACATCAAAGGAAAGGACTTGGAAGACTCTACTGAAACATTGTGCTTGGGGGAGGGGAAGAGGGGACAGACAAGAGGGAATGAGGAAGGATGGGCGAGGATAAACAGAGAAGAATCACATACACAAGGGCATGTTCTGGGGTACTGACCCTGTTCTGATATTATGGACTGTGCATCTCTGCATATTATGTTTCTTTGTATGTTTTATATTTCACAAATAAAAGGGATATAATAATAAACCAACTCTCCAGATTCCTTACTCATCTAAACACTGGTCTGAGTGGATATAAATAAGGAAAGCAAAATCTAAACTGCTTTCGTTTAATTTGTGACACTTAAGCTGTTCTCAAAGAGAGAGAGAGAGAGAGAGAGAGAGAGAGAGAGAGAGAGAGAGAGAGAGAGTAGGGAATCGTCCTAGTGATGCCGAGGTTCAGCTGAAACACTGAGCTTTACATATATACATAGATAATAACTGGCAACACAAACATTGATGTCCCGGGCTGCTAATTGAGTGCTTGGCAGTTCAAACCAACCCAGTGGCAGCACATAGCTCAACCAGGTGAGCAGCTCTTAGGAACATTCCAGCCACGTGCGAAAAACCAGCTCCATGTCACATGATCACAATACTATGTATGTGCCCATGACTGATTATCGCAGAAGAGAGGAAAGGCTAAATATTGATAAGCTAAGAATCTATTTTAATGACCTAGAAAACGAACAGACAAATCTCAAATAAAGTAGAATAATGACAATAGTTGAAATAAGAACAGAATTTAATGAAAAAACGGGTTGAAAAATGCTAAAAAAATTTTTTTTGGAAGTGACTGCTAATAGGGACTAATCTCACGTGAAGAAGAAAGGAGATACAGAAAAATGAAATACACCAGGAATAAAATTAATACATAGCTATAGACACTGCATATACTTATTGGATTATAATTAGAGGATATTGGGCGTAACTTTAAGCCAGCAAATTTTAAAACCTACAATAAGCATAAATTCTTGGAAGGGAAAAAATGAACTAGATTTCCAAAGAATTGAAGACTCATTACTTGCAAGAGACATAAATATGTATGTGGAAAATCCAAAAAATTATAAATTAATTATTAGAATATTGGTAAGAAGGTTGAACATATTTTGGATACTTAATAAAAGATATGATTACATTTCATTATACTAGTGGTAAATAATTAGAAAATTATATATATGTCTAAGATGGTTTATATATATAAACCTAGTACTGTGGCAAGAGTATAGACTTAACACAGAAACTATGGCTTATATATATTACCAATGGGCATCTCAGCAGGTACTCCAACAGACTCAACAGCCAGCTCAGCAGTCATGGCCTCTGGAGAACAGGGGTTCCTTCTCCTCTTCCACACCAGACAGTGTTTACCAGTTGATGGCTCTGTGGTTCACACTTGGCTGCTAACAGAAAGATTGATAGTGGAAGCACATCAGCTGTCCCATTGGAGGAAGATGGAGCAGTCTTCTTTGTTCCCCATTTATTCCTCCTGCCCTTCTCACTCTTTTGTAACCAATTGCCTATGTGAAATCACTTCTATTTGAAGTGCCTTCATAGTTTCTGTGGACACTGACTGATATAGATCCTCCACACCTTCAAAAACCAGGGAGATGCATACAGATTTATAAAGCTCACTTTCTACTAGTGTACTTGGTCAGTATCTGTCACGGTCGTTTTCAGGGTGAATTCGTGTTGGAACAAGTAGTTTCTGTGGTAGGAATGTTTGCCTCATAAGTAACATCAATGTGATCATTTGTATCAGGTAGATTTAGACAAAGACAATTTAAAGAGCAGTGAATTTTAGTCTTAGAGAAAACAAATGCAGTAGAGGTATACTGTATTCAGTAAACTAAAGTCTCACACAGTATCCTAAATGATAGGTGTATATGTATGTGTGCATACATATATAGGTATACATATATTCACATATAATGCACATATTTCACATATATATTTAGTCATCTATCTGTATATCTGTGTAGATTGTACATTTGTCTCGGAAACATTTTAATTACATTATTATCACCCAAATTTTTGTAACAATTCTTTTTCAACCATTACTAAAAAATTAAGGAAGACAAGCTATACTGTCTTTCTCTATTATCTTTTTCTCTTGGAGGAGTCTCAAACTTATTAAGTCATTTTGCTTCCTATTCAAACATCATCAAGTCATATTAGCTCCTGTTAAATCACTCCATTTTTCATTATCCACCATCAATGCTTATTTACAATCAACACCCATAGAAGCTGTACTCGAAAAATCAAATTGTCTATTACACTGGCCGCCAATTGGCTGCAGTCGACTTCTATGGAGTGTAAAGAGCAAATACTGCACTCTGAGGACCATGGTGCACCTGACACAAGCCAGGTCTTTTCAATCACCTCAGGTGCCTGCAAAAGTTGGACAATGAATAATGAAGACCAGAAATGTATTGATGCTTTTAAATGACAATGTGTGTGCAGAATATGGGAAGTACTATGGACTTCTAGATAAATACACATCTTTCAGAAGTAGCAAGACCAAACTTTTTCTTAGAAGAGAATATGGCCAAGCTGTGTCTCATATATTTTGGACATATTATCCGGGGACAGGTCCCGAAGAATGACGATTAGTCTTGGTAACACAGAGGTTCAGTCAAAAAGAGAAAGACTGTACGAGAGAGGGACTTACACGGTGCCTGCGACAATGGTCTCAAATTTATCCTTTGTGAGGATGGCACGGGAGGGGCATTGTTGGACACACAGTGCTGTGAGCCAGGATCAACTTGTTGGTACCTAATGAGGCCAGCAATGAAGCATTCCGTGTAAGGCAAAATATCACTCCTTTATAAAGAATGAAATTTAAAAAATTAAAGTAATTAAAATTTTTAAATAAAAAAATTAAATTTTAAAAAGGTCACCTTGTGAACTACATATTGCATAATAAAACTAACTCGTAAATTGGTGACTCTTTTGGAATAAGAGGGAATGAATTTATAAAACTGTAAGATCTATGTATATGTTTATTTCATTTTCACAGAAGTGGAGGTGACTGGGAGGAATGAACGTATTGATTTTTACTTTTTTTAATTTTCAATTTTCTGTAGGAGGCTTTACCTTTCAGGGGGAAAGAATGTGGGTCAGTGACTTCCTCAATTTTCACTAATGCAGGCGCATTAGCAAATAGGGCATTGCATTCAGAAACAATGGGCTAAAAAATGCTCAGACAATAGCATTGTAAAGTTAAATTGGAATATTGAACCCCAAGTCCTATTTTTAACCTCTACCTAACACAGTGGTGTAATTTGTACTTATGAGGTTTGGTGTTTTCTTTGGCTTTAAAGAAAGTTTCACAGTTATGTACCCATTATTCAAATCATTTGAATTTTCACTAATTTAAGGTAATTTCTTAATGTTAAGATTAGCATTGCACAAACTAAAAGAAATCATGGCCGTCTAGAAACAGCCACGTATTTATATGGAATATCTTTTACCACCCCTGGGTTCCTCTCTTTCCGTCAGAAGCATAACATCAAGAAAAAAGGAGTAAAACTCCTGTTCTGCCTCAGTCAAAGTGAGCTTGTGTTATTTCATTTTGGAAGAAAATTCGAAACAAACAAAATGCAACCAAACAAACATGGTAGTATCGTGTTCCCTCTGAGTCATGGTGACCCTTTGGCACAGAGCGGGCTGTCCAGGAAGCACAGTGCCATCGCTTTCCCCTGACAATCGACCTTTTGGCCCGGCACTGCAACCACGAGGTCACCTGGTCTCCTTTAAAGTGAGCTCCCGTGCTATCCTGTAATAGGAAAAGGCAGGTTCTGGAGCCAGTGGGTGTGGTTTCAGAGCCTAGGTCCACCACTTACTAGCTGTATGACTGTCCGAAAATTGCTTAATTCTTTGAGTATCTCCTCTTGTTTTGAATTGGAAAACTATCTCTCTTGGGACTTTGCTATGATTAGATAAATTGATATACCCAATTCTTACCACACTGGCGATCACAGAGCGTATATCACAAGATGATCAACTATAATTATTAACTACAAAATGATGGCCTAGAGTGCCCTTATAAGTCTTCCAAGTAAACCACCAAACCAAAAGTCTTCAGCTTCTACAAACTCAGATGAGTGTCAATATGACTGACAGAAATAAAAATTACCAAGTGTTAGCACACTAGGTTTAAAAGGTCAACTTGGGAGGATAGAGGGGTGGCGGGAGCAGCACGTGCATGCTCACTTCACTGGGTGATTTCTTTTCTCTGCCCTTGTTAGACAAAACCAAATAACTAAACTGAAAGCTAATTGATTCATGTCCACTTGTTAGTAGCAATAAATAAGCAATCTGGACCACCATCATTTCATTTATGTGGACAATCTGCAACCTCCCTTCAGCAAGGACAATGAACCGGGAAACAGAAAGGAAACGAGAGAAGTATTGACCTCTGATTTCAAAGCAAACTGTGTGTAACATGTTTTCCCAGACTTGGCATGCAGTGTAGCTGCTTCCCAGGCCAGAATGTTCTTTTATGAGGTACAATAGGAGGTTAATGGATAAAATGAGCAGATGGTAATATTCTGGAAAATAGTGATAATACTTATGCCACTGTCAGGGTCTCAACCCTGCTGAGTGATACGGTAACTCAGCAGAGGGGAGCAGTGCCCAGGGGTACATACACAATCTGCAATATTAGTCCATTAACTGGCTGAGTGACTAGGCGTGCACACCCAGGCATACACGTATGCACACACAGGACTGCGCGTATGCACACACAGGACAAGAGCGTATCTACATAAAAGACAGACTAAAAATATCTACACAGTAAAAAGGTCCAGGGACATTTTTCAAGTTATGACATGCCTACGGAGTGTCAATTTCATTTTGAACAATATTGCATAGAACTTCTCAAATATACTTGAAAATTCATAAAATAACCTTGAGCATTACGTGGGCAAGCTAAAAGTAGTTGTGTGTATTTATTTGCTGTGTAACTAATACTGTAACTCACTACAGAGTCGATGTTGATGCATAGTCATCCAATAGGACAGGGAAGGAGTGTCCCCTGTTGGTGTCTGAGCCTGTAAGTCATTATGGTTGTAGACAACCCCATCCATTTCCAACAGAGCTGCTGGCAGTTTTGAAATGCTGACCTTGATGACTGAAGCCCATTGCATAACCACTACGCCACCAGGGTTCCTCAAGCCAAACAATAGTTTTGTTAATTAGTAAGATCATTTAGCTTTAAGCATTGTGCTCTTTTGAAGAAGTCAGTTGTTTTCAAGAAAAACAAAAACAAAAACCGGGTCAGAGGGGAAGTTGTGTCTTGCGTTGTTAGGTAAGCACTGTTGCTGGGTCAATTAGATGGAAATGACCAACATATTTGGTATAAGAATTGTTGACAGCACCTCTCTTCTTAACAACAGTTTTGATTCTCTATTCTAATTGAAATGTTCCTCCAGTTTACAAATAATAAAGGCAATAAGCTTCAATAAATTTCTGTTATTGACGGAATTTTATTTTTGCTTGACACCAATATCAAGTCAGGTAATCTGCCTTTGAAAGGTGTCATCTGCATGTAAGTATTTTCTATCAGCTTGGTAGTATCACGCTTTCATTTGAACAATAGGATTGTTCACATATTTTAGAAAAAATATTATTATGGAAAACAGAAAAATTAAAATGATGGCCCAATACTAATGATGTAAAACGTATCAAAAGTAACCAATAATGCCCCAAAGAGTACAGGAATTATTTTATCCCTGACTCAGACTCAAGTTATAAAAGAATATTCCAAGGACCAAAACGAACTTCTCAAAAAAGGTCCTGCCGGTTGCTGTGGTGAGATACCAAGTCTTTCCAGCTCAGTGCGACCTGTATCCCACCGAGCTAACCACCACCTACCTGGTCCTGCGCCAGCCTCACAATTGTTCCATTCAAACAAGGATGTTTGAGCCCCTTCTGACAGCTCCTGGGACTGCACATCTCACTGAGAGCTTTCCTCTTTTCCATGACCCTCTATTTATACTTAATATCATTATGATTATTCATTTTATTTAATATCCTTCTCCAGGGCCAGATCTCTCCTGATAATATATCCAAAAGGGATGCAAGGAAGTCTTTTCATCCTGGTTGTCCTTTCAAGACAGTTCTCTTGTTCTAGTGGCAGTCCATGATACACTCAATGTTCTTCACCAACACCACAGTCCAAGGCATTGAACCTTGTCCATTCCTCCTTATTTAAAGTTCAACTTTCACATGCATATGAGGTGATTGAAACACCGTGATTTGGGACAGTGCACTTTAGTCCTTAAAGTATAAATCCTTTCTTTTCAACACTTTAAGGAAATCTTGTGCAGTATTTTCACTAAATGCGTGGCTTCATTGCATCTCTTGACTGTTGCTTCCAGGAGCCCTGATTGTGGATACAGTGAAAACCAAATCCTTGAAAACTTCACCTTTTCTCCTTTTATCATAATGTTACCTATTGGCCCAGTTGTGATGATTTTGGTTTTCTTTAAATTGAGTTGTAATCCATACTGAGGGCTGCAATCCTTGACCTTCATTAGCAAATGCTTCAAGCCCACTTCCCTTTCAACAAGAAAGGCTGTGTTATTTTCATATTGAAGATTGTTACTAAGCTTTCCTCCAGTACTGATGCCCCATTCTTCTTCATATAACCCAGCTTCTCTAATGATTAGCTATTATACTGATTGAATATGTATGGTGAGAGGATACGACCCATACTTCCTTTTGTATGATTTCCAATTTTCATAGTTTCATACTTAGTGCATTCCAACCTCCCACTGTTAATTGATGCCTCCGCCTGTTTCTTTATCTTTTTGAGTTGTAAGCCACCAGCAAATCAAAGTCCCAAAGCCTTCCTTGCACAGGCTTTCCTCCATCCAAGCCATTATCGTCCATTCTACTTTGAGAAGACAGCTCTTCCTCAGTCATAGGTTGAGAACCCCCTGACCTCAGGGGCTCATCTTCTGGCACTATCTCTGACGATGCTCAGCTTCCAGTCATTAGGTTTTCAGTAATTGACAATATTTCGATGTGAGCCATCTGGCTTTCAGTTGCTAATTCTACTCACGTGACAGCCTATTCTTTCTTCATAATCTGTTCCTAGTCTGGAAGCTCTGCTAAAGCTTGTTCACTTAGGGTGATGCTGTTGACATTTAAAATATCAGTGACATGCCCTTGAGACTTACAGCGCCACACAAAGCATCCTAGTATGAAAACAGGCAGATAGGTGATGGAAAAGACACGTTAGTAGAAATTAAAATACCAATACAAACGTGAAAGAAAACAAGATCGGAAAATCTCTTAAAATAGAGCAAAGATAGGAAAAATTCACATAGGAAAGAAAATACAAGCTTCAAATGAATTAATCAACAAGACTGAATGTTTGAATAAAGTATTCCAGAGAGTGAAACTAAGTTGAATAAAACAGTATAGGAGGGAACTATCCATTTAAAATTCAGATATCTATTCAGAAGTGAAACGTGGGATTTCTAAATTTAAAGGCCCACTCATTATCTAGGATAGCACAGGAAAACAAATCTTTATCATGCAACATGTGGTATATATATACATACAAATACACTCAAGGTCCTAAAATTTCCACAGAGGAAAAGAAAAATCATAAAATATCAAGAATCAAAATATCAACAGATTTCGTAAGTAAATATATTGGAAGCCAGAATACAATGGGGCCCGCTTTCATAGTATGCAGCTTCCCCCCTTGTGAGCGTCAAGCAACTCGCTCTGAGTTAGTGCACCCAGTGGCATCACCTGGGAAAGTATTCTCTGGTCACAAGGAATTTTTTCGTAAAAGAGGTTTTGCTGGAATCTCGTTTTTTGTAATGGCTGATTTAAGAGAACAGCACGCAGCTGTGAAATTTTGTTTCCTGCTCTGGAAAAATGACACAGAATGTGTTGAGACGTTAAACACAGCTTATAAGGACTGTGCTATGGGAAAAACTCAAGTGTATGGGAGATTTGCTCATTTCAAAAAGGTGAAATGTTGATTGATGATGAACTTTTTTTCTGGATGTCTGTCAATTTTCCAAACAGAAGACATCAACTTGTAGTGCATTTGGAGTTTGTTCCACTAGGCCAGGCTGTTAATCAACTTTCTCTTTAGAGGTTTGAAAAGCTCGTGTAATAGTGTGGGAATAAAAAGACTTCGTTTGTATTTGTGGCAGATGGGAGCCTGGTTTTTGCCACCAAGACAATGCACGTGCTCATGCATCCATCTCTGGGCACCAGTTTTTGGCAAAAAGTGGCATGCCTTCTTTGCAACACGCACCCGCCTCACCTGACCTCCCTCTGTGTGACTTCTTTTTATGAAAAGACAGTGATTTGATGGCTTAGAAGAGATAAAGAAAAAATACAAGGAAGGTGCTATCCGCCATCCAAACGAATGAGTATGAAAAATGTTTCCAAGAATGGAACCACCGATTTGACAAATGTATTATGTGTCATGGAGAACACTTTGAAGGTGAAAAGGTTTATGTTAAAAAATGAAATACAAAGCTTTGGGGGAAAAGTCTGTTTTTTCTGGTACCCCCACGTAGCCCCAGGAAACATTTCCCCTACTCTTTAACAAGCATCCGTGGAAGACTGGGCTGTAACAAGGCACACGGGAGCCCTGTCCTTAGGAAGTCTGTAAGGATGAAAATGGGTGAGACTATGAGCACCGGAGGGAATGTTTCAGAGACAAAGAAATATGACTTCAGATGATTATGGCGACGGTGATGAAAGCAATGACAATGCTAACATCTCTATAGCGGAGGGGCAATCTTATTGACCTTCCTTTCTGGGTGTTTACATGTGGGCCACTGACAAACAGCATCTATAGCACCTTGAAGTTTGTTAGAAGGACAGACTTGCATGTCCTAACCACCCACAATCACGTTCACTGTGCATAACACCTTGATATTGTCAATAACGTCTTCAGATATGAACATATGTGCATGCAAAAGAAGAGCAAAAATCTGAACTATTGAATTAGAATCTGCATTTGATAAAAAGTCTTAATTCACCTACATACACACTGAAGTTTGAGGCATTCTGCTTTCTTTATATGTCTAACTTAGTAAATCTTCCTAAAACCCAATTAGGCAAATATTATCATATGATCCCATCTTAAAGATGGGGAAACTAAGACATACAGCATCCAGTGACTTGTCCAAGGTCCCACAGGTAGGACATGAAACCAGACGATGTGACGTGGGAATATGTGCTCTGAAATCACTATATACTTCACATTCTCAAAGAACTTAGTGTTTTTGAAAAAAAATCCTTATATTTACAAAATAAGGATAGTAGGGAAAGAACTCTAAGTATACAGAAAAAGGAGAGGTTGAGGAAGAAAACCAAGGCACAGAAGAATTTAGGACTCAAATATTTCAGTTGAAAAGAAAATGTCACATGTTAAATAACACTCAAGAAAATCAAAGCCTACGTGGGATTGAATACGTTCATGAGGAGGCTGTAAAAAATTGGGCAACAGCTAAAAGTTTCTGAAGATACAGCAATCAAAAGTCAATTAAAAATCACACCCATAAGGAAACCAAGTTGATGTTGGCAGCACTTGCCCGTGTTACACGTTTCTCAAGTGAAAAACGGTCACAGGTGAGAAAGAAGTCAGGAGCCCTATAGACTCCAGTTCTGTGGGGTTCTCAGTCAGAAAGTCACTTAGTGATATTTGAGACAGGGATGCAGGTGGGAATACAGAACTGCAGAAATTGGTAGTGTAGACTTAAATGCTACACCCAAGGTGAGGTCTGCCTCATAAATAGCTGTGAGTGAAAATTAATCCAGGCCATCCAACAACCACCTCAGCAGTAACCGCAGTAACTGGTGAAGCAGGGAGAATCAGCCCTTGTGAAAGCCGTCCCTCCTTTGGAAGATTACCGCTCTGACCCTTCAGGTTCATTGCTCTTTCCAAGACAACTGCAGGGATGAATTTTCTCTCTCCAGTTTGCATATACAAATGCCAAGGTGAACATCAGAGTTAAAGGGATTTTTTATTGGTGTTAAAGTACCACATGGATTAAATAAGAAGGAAATATAATCTGCTCCTGTCACAAATCTACTTTAGAAAATGTCTGGGAAAAGTCTGTTTCCAACAAATTTCGAATCCTTTTTTACACTTCAAAATACCTTAGACTGTAGCTACCCACCCCATGATGTCCTTCCCCTGCTTCCAAACATTAATATGGTTGCCCTTTAAGTGAAGATGCAGATACATTTAGAGCATCCTCTTCTTATTGTGCCACCACACATGCTTACTCGCCACATGGGTGTGCAACATTACACTTCCTGTTTTCTAAAATTAATTTTAAGATTTTTAACTTTCTTCCATTTTGCACGTAAGCATGCTAATTTCTCAGAAAAGCATTAACAGTATCAGCAGAAAAAATCATTTTTAAGTGCTGTTTTCATATTGTGAGGAGCAAAAGTAAAACGATACCTGCTAGATAATATTTCATTTAATAGCCAAAGGAAATAATAAAATGAAATAACCTCATGTACGATGGTGTGTTATTGAGTCTATGTTTTCCTAACAAAACCTCTTTAGTACTCGTGGACAATGAAAGATGGGATGTTTTACACGCCACTTAACCTGAATGTATAATATGCATGCCCAAATATGTATTTCTTTTTCTGAGATTATCATTCAATTTTTATCTTATGACATTTTATGTAGCCAAGGGTAATTTAATTATGGTGTGTTTGGTCAGATTTTCACCACTTGCTTATGTAAATAAAGTGTTATTGAAACACAACCATGCCCAGTGCTTTACAAATTATTTATGACGTTACACTACAACAGCAGAGTGGAATAGTTGCAAAAGAGACCACAGTATATTCACCAGGTGACTTTTATAGAGAATTTCAATCCCTGGTATAGAGGCAAATACAAGGCGGAAGACAGAGAAGAGGAGTAAGAGTGCTTTGTTTTGTCTAAAATAATTTTTTTAAAGTCTCAACATCCACATTTATTTCCAGTTCCTTCCAAGGTCTCAGTGAATGACAGTAAGGGCATGTAAAGATAATCTAATCGTAATAATTCAGGGAAAAGAAAGACGCATGTCATCAGCAAACCAGACATTGCCAATTTTCTACAAGATTGAAGCGAGAGGCTGAACTGCTGCGTAAGCCAGCTCAGCAAGAATACTCAGTAAAGGCGCCCTCATTGCTTCTGGTAGAAATCTGAGGAACTCCAAGTTTCAAGCTAGCAGTCACCAAAAGTACAAGTGAATGGGGGTTGGAATTAAGCTAATTCATGGATTTATAGTGCACAGCTGGGGCTGGTCAGTCCCTTCAATTTCCTCTTGTTTGGTTGGCTGTCACAATGAATCCCATTTCCAGCTTCATCTAGGGCTTTCAAAGGAGAAAGATTCATCTGTACCAGGACTATTCATGCGCACTGGGGACCAGAGGGATGTGCAAAGCAAAAGTCAAGTTGTTGGGCCATTAGGGTTCAGAGAAAAGGCAGCCGGCTCAGGGACTAGAGACAGAAACAAGTGTGTTTCCACAAATAGGGGGCATTTGGACGAGTGACTACACTGAATCTTTTGAGAAGGCTCTGTCTTTGGATGGTCTCTCATATGGTCAACATTGCCTTCCAAATCAGAAATGTTAAAGTCCTTAGTTCCCAATGTCCTTTGAAACGAGAATGCAATATGTGACTTTGGTTGCCAGAATGAAGTGTAGCCCATGAGGATTTCAATCTGAATGTGAGCTCCGTCAAGCAGCACACTGGTTCCCAGGCAGCCATTCTGCCGCGCTTCCAGCAGTCGGTGCTCGATGAGGTCATGGCAACAGCTGGCTTTTCCTTGCAGTTTCTTCTAGACTCTAGAGATGGATTCTCCAGCTCTCTAACAAGTAGGTGCTTACTATATCTTAATAAACTTCTTCCTGGTTAAAATAATTGGAGTGGATTCTTTCTTCGGCAATTTAGATCCTCACCCACAACAAAATAAGACAAAATCATAAACCACAAAGCAAAAATAATCTTTAGTTTGATCCCTGTTGTGGTCCTAGGACTGCCTCGATAGTCTCTGACCACTGACTCTAAATTTCAGAGTCCAAAGGGACACTGGCAGAAGCATTATCTGTATGTGGAATCAGCCTTCACTGACTGTCCAAATTTGAGAATTTGTGGTCCGGAGCCCCACGATCATAAAAGAAATCCATGGCTGCTGCCTACATCTACCGCTAGAGTTTTACATTCATAACTCTGGAGAGTCAGCCAAGACTCCTTCTGTGGTTGAGGATATTGTCAACTTTGAATGGAAAACCAGTGTGTGCAATAGACACACTCATGCAGAGGACACAAAAACAATGCCGAAAAGTGAACGTCTTTATAAACAGGCTTTGAGAACAATGGCGAGTCTGGGGGTGAGGGTGTAGAGAGAGGAGGGAGGGGTGAGAGTTGGAAGGGGCCTCTTAAAATGGCCCTTTCTGATGTCACTTTTCTGATGAGATAGGTGGTGCGGTGATGTTTTATGCTTTTCTTTGTATCTGTTACACTCAAACAACAGAAGGAAAAGAGAGAGCGATGGATGACTGGCTTGAAAACCCATCAGTTTTCTTCCCCATGGGAGATGTAAGCCAAGTGTCAGAGTAGTTATGCACGGAGGAAGAGTAAAATTGGAACTGATTTCAATCCTTTTGTGAAACATGGGCTAGTTTGAAATAAGCAAAGACAAAGAATTCTTTATAAGGTATAATATTTATTTTTCCCCAGAGAAATTTGAGAAAATGGGATAACCATAGAAAGACAAGGGGAAATAATTTGGGGAAAAAAAGTTTGGAAAGTGATCTTGGAATTTAATAAAATTATGTTAAGATAAAATATTGTAGAGAGAACTGAACAACAGAATGCACGGTGATTAAGGACATATTAGTAATGCATAATATGAATACTCTGAAAGCATGGTATAAAAATAGAGAGGTCAAATATTGGAGGGAAGTTAAAAGACATAGAGAACATATTCAGAATGTAGTCTCAAATTTAATAAATTGTTATAGAAAAAAAGAAACAAGACAATGAGGAGAAATAGCACACAAACATTAAAATATAATTTAAATTGGAAAAGAACATAAAAATATTCTAACACACTCATTTGGGGGAAATTTCACCACTTTATAAACGAATATCCTAAGTATTCCCATCAGTAAAACCAAGCATCTTCAAAGAAATGAGAATCAAAATAGAATCAAATATAGAATGTTATTTTTTATACTATAATATGTAAAAATAAATTAAGTGAATAGAAGTACTTACAAAAATATCTCCCAGGGAAAGGGCACACTTAAGAAGCAAACATAAAAGGCCCAAGTTATTTGTGGGGGAAAAAGGATAATTATGGAAGATGTAAAATAAATAAAATTTTACATATTAAGTGGAGGTCAGAAGTATAGTCAGAGGTTATGCAATTTTTTACACTATTCAATGAGACTGGCCAAAGTTTATCGGCAAATATTTATATAATTCATAATATTACTAATAAAACTAGGAGCTAGGCAAAGTATAGGGAGAGTCCCAGAATGAATACTGTGATAAATTTCTAATCTCTCTAACAGATATTGTATAACAGTGATAAATAAAAAGAGTAGCAATTGGTACTTTAAAAAAATTTATTGCATTCACCATCAAGGAGACTCTGGAAATTTTCAAATGTAATTGTCCCTAAGGAGCTGGCAAAAGAAGCAGAAGCAAAAAACAGAGAAAATTAGTAGTTGAGTTTTAAAATTTATTAGTTTTTAAACATAGTGCTTCTGATGTTTTATGTCAATAATATACTAATGTAAAATAAAGGTTTATTTTTATAAAGCTATCCTCATATTTGGATACTCAAAATATTAAATTTATCCAAAATGGCATGATTAGGACATTTGATTATAAATCACAAAATACTAATTTTCCTCTTTGTTCAACCAACAGATGCTTATCCAGATATCTCAGTATTAATGCTTTATTAACCAGTTATTTCTTACAAGAACACTGAGAACCTGAATATGACACCTCTTTATGTAACAACTACTCCCTACTTGTATACACTAAAAACTAGGCTTCTCTTGTACAAGATCACAACTCTCCACTTTGCAAGTCATTTGCTCTTGCACCCCACCTCCTCACTATCTCCATTCCATTGAGACTCTAACACCTTCCTCTCCAACATCAAACTAATCTTACACTCATTTGCCTCCTTAACAGTCAATAGATGATTAGTCACATGTCGGTTTATCAATCACTGCACTGGAGCAACTAACACATTGAAAACCGGATGTATACATTTTTATTGAAATTACCCCCAAATAAATGACTGTTGTCATTGTTGTTCTGTGCCACTGAGTTGATTGACAGTCACTGCAGTCCCATTGTACAAAGTACTATGTCCCCAGATGTTTTCCAGCTCTAATCTAATCTAGTCTTTTCACTGGGTCGGTTCAAATAACTAACATTTCAGTGAACACCAAATTGCTTAACCACTGGCATTTGTTAGTTACAGTCAAGTCCATTCTGACTCACAGTGACCCTACGAACAACAGAACCAAATACGCTTGGTCCTCTGCCCAGCTCACAATTGTCATGCTTGAGCCCATTGTTTGAATCACTGTATCAATCTAGTTTGTTGGGAGTCTTCCTCGTAAATAATTTAGGGCTAGCCAAATTATCACTCATTGCTAATGTGGTAGAACTAAAGCAGATAAGAAGGTATAGACATGCTTACACAATTTTCCATTGTTTTCTACATCAAAGGAATACACAAGTATGGTTATGTCCTGCCATTTTATTGTTTAGTAATTATTATGTAGTTTCCTTTTTTTGTCTAACATGATGGTTTTTGCCTTGAAACCTATTTTACTGGAGATTAATGTCGCCATTCACGCTTTCATTTAGGATGTCATTAGCTTGGGTAATGTTTCATTGTCATGTGACGTCTCATCGATGTTGTCTTTGTATCTAAGGTGTGTCTCTTGTAGGCAATGTTTAGCGAGGTCTTTTTTCCTTATCCAGCCTGCTACTCTCTGTCTCTTGCGAGGTGTATTGTCATGGCTGATATAGGAGGGTTAGTTGCTGTAATTTGGGGGTATGTGTGCTTTTCTGTGGGTTTCTTTGGTTTTCCTAGCTTTCTGGGGTTTTTTTTGAGTATTGTTTTCTGTATGTGGCTCTCAGGTTTGCCTGCTGTTTTGGTTGATTTTCCAGGGTTCCTTTCAATAATTTTCATAATGCTGATCTTATTTTAACAAATTCCTTTCACTACTCTTCATCTGGGAATACACTTACCTGCCTCACATACTTTAGGGATAGCTTTTCTGTATGTAAGATTCTTGGTTTGCAAGATTATTTTTTCCTTCGAGATTTTATATATGACACTTTATTGTCTTCTTTCTGACATGATTTTTGCTGATATATCTGAAATGATACTTCATGATTTTCCTTTGTAGGTAACTGGTCTCTTTTTGTTCTCTCTAGCTGTTCTCAGGCTTCTTCCCATGTATTTAATATTTTAAAAATTGAATACATTATAATGTAGTTTTTTAAGGCTGTGCTTTGTTTATAATTCTATTAGCTTTTTGAACAGTTGTTCTCTTTTAGGGTATCAGGGAAGTATTCTTTCAGGATTTCTTGTAGTACTACTTTTTCTAAAGATTTTTTTTGTTTGTTCCTGCTCTGGAATTTAAATGAAACATATAGTACCACATAATTTTAAAATATTCAATATTGTTTCTCTATTTGTTTGTTTTGCTCTAATTGTTTCTCTTGTTGGTTGTCGCTATGCTGGAAAGTCTTTGCCAGAACCATTAGACAACAAAGAGATATTGTAGAAGTATAAATGGACAAAGAAGAAATAAAACTCAATTTATAAATTATATGATTTGATATGTAGAGAGCCCCAAGGACTTGACAAAAGTATTGGGAACAATAGAAAAATTGGCAATATGGCAGGATATAAGATTAACACACAAAAGTCAATCAGATGCCTGTTTACTAACAAAACAGTCTGAAAAAGAAATAAAGAAAGCAATAGTATTTGCAATAGCTGCACAAAAGAGAAAATACTTAGGAATAAACCTAACCAGAGAAACAGAGGACATATACAAAGAAACAAAAAGTCTTATTAAAAGAAACAAAAAGACCTATAGAATAGTCTATGTTCATGGGTAGGAAGGCTTAACATTGTGAAAACGTCAATACTACTTAAATAACAAACCAAACTCTCTGACCAAAGCAATTGATAAATAAAATGCCATCCAATTTAGGTTCCAATTACATTATTTAAAGAAATGGAAAAACTAATTACTAACTTCATGTGGAGAGGGAAGTGACCCAGGAAAAGAAAAGGACTTCTTAAGAACAACAAAATTAGAGGCCTCTCACTATCTGACTTCAAAGTCTATTACATAGCCACAGTCATCAAAACAACTTGCTACTGGGCACAATGGTAGGTATATGGACCAATGACACAGGACAGAAAACCCAAAATAAATTAATTAATCCACCTAGAAACAAATGATCTTCAACAAAGATTTTTTTAAAAAAACCCATTAAATTGGATAGTTTTTTTTCAACTAATTTTGCTGACCAAATTGGATCTCCATCTGCAGAAAAATGAAACAGGACCCATATTTCACCCCACGAGCAAAAATGAACTCAACATGTAGAGAAGACTGAAATGTAAAACTCAGAGCTATCAAGATCAGATGAATAGAGATATAAAGATGATAAAATAGTAACACATTTAAGGGCCCTACTATAGGACACAGACACACTGCCAAACATAAAGAAGGAACTGCACACAGAAGACAAAATATATGACTAGGCCTTATTAATAAAAATACACATATGGGATTTTAAAGATTTAATTAATAGAGTAAAAAGAGAACCCATGGACTGGGGAGGGGAATCTCTAAGGATCTCACACTGGACAAATGACTAATCTTTTTAATCTTTAAAACACGGTAATACCTCAATAAAAAAACAAGACGCACAATCCAGCAAAGGACACAGACTAGTTACCAAAAATTGCATCCAATTTTCAAACATACATATGAAAAAAGACATGTGATCATCAACCATTCTGGAAAGGCAAGTCAGAGCAAGACATCATACTACACCAATAATGGCAGTCAAATTAAAACAAAACAAAAACTCAGAAAGCCATCAATGCTGGAGAGGGTGTGTAGATTTCAGAGCTCTCGTGTGTAGCTAGCAAGTAGGTCTGTAAATATATACAACCATTGCGGAAAACAATGAGGTGCTACCTAAAACTGTGAGTAGAAAACCTGTATGATCCGTAATACCTCTGTTGGGTATATAATCTAAGGTAGTACAAGTACATGAACAGATCTATATACACTCTTACATTCATCACACCACTGCTCACAGTAGAAAGAAGTTGTAAATAGACCAAATGCCCATTAGCAGAAGAAGGCAACATACAAACAATGAAACATGCACACACTGGAATATTATACATCACTGAAAATGATGAAATCATGAAGCAGCTCATGACAGAGATGGAATCAAAGAATACTGTCCTGAATGAAGTCAGTCAATAAGAAAAGGAAAAAATCTTGTATGAGACCAGTACCATAGAAATAAATGCAAGAAGACTTAAAATTCCCAGAGAACAAATCAAAGGGAGGTTCCAAAAGAGGAAGGGCAAAGGTGGAAGGGCAAAGGTGGGAGGGCAAAGCTATTAACTTGAGTGAAAAGAAATACAGAAGTCAATAAGGAGAGCAAAGAAATCAGGGGAGGCGGTCAGAGAGAATATGGGAGTGGGTGTGAAATAGATGGGTGACTGATGAGTGAATGGTCTGACCTGTGGATGCAAGTTGATGATCTTAAGTGCCAAAACCCCCTACCTAATTAATAATTTTTAAAAATCACTTAACAAATCCACAAACAAGTTACAAAATTGCAGCATAATTTTGTGGTAACATTGAGGGCTCTTTGTCTATACACCTCATATCATTTTTTTTCATCTGCCAGGGTGGGGGGTCTAATTCGGTGGGCATTAGTAACAAGAGCTTATGTTTTAATGCTTTTTCCAGTTCCTGTTCTCAGGTTCAAATTCAGGAATGTAGATTTCCACAACTATCTAGGGTCTCCATCTCCTTGTGAGTGGAAATGACAAGGTGTCTGGCAGGTCTTCATGGAAACGAATCGCTACATGCTACTTGTGTTTGCTGTGATTGGGCGAAACATCAAACTTCTGACAAATGCTAACTGACAGAGAACCACTTAGCCCCAGTCTGCACTTTCAACAATCCTCGGTCTCAGGAAAAACAAATCAAAATGAAAACTGCTATTCCATAGTAATTTTACATGTGTAACTTTCATGAGGGTAAAGAGAAATAACGTTTCTTTCTGGAAATTAGAGGGAATGAGGGTGCTAATATACAGCAGGTTGCCAATACTAAAAAGCATGGTCCATGAAAGTTGGCGGAGGAATCAAAGTTGGCAAAAGAATGAAAACATTCTTACTCTGCAGGCTGGGATCATGTTGAATTCGTGTCAACAAACCATACCTCTCAAAGGCCCATCTCAGCAAATTTATGTTGCTTAAAAATAAAAGCTATGTGCTAAAAACAAGGAAGTTATATTAAATGCCTTAAGCTTCATGCAGCACATGGTGAATGTCTGTCCCCATATTTCAAACTTAAAGGGGATTTTTCAAGATTCTACTTTAAAAAATATATATATATATATATATATATCAAACTGCCATGCGAGGACATAGTTCTTTCTATTAAAAAAAGTTAATACTTTTTATAGAAATGTAAGAAAATTACTCAAGACAATTGTTTTACCTGTTTACCATCAAGCTCATCATCAACAAATATTTATTGAACACATAACTATTGGAGGAATACTCTGATCAACTATGAAGTCACAAAATTGCAAATGTCATTTTCTGTTTGCAAATATAACATAACACTGTTGGAATAAAGTTAGCATTGTTCATCATTCATTCACTTTATACTCCCTCCTACTTGCCAAACACTGTGCCTAGTGTTGGTCTTGTAAAAAACATACAACCCTTTATCGCTGATAAGCCAGATATTCTGCCAGACATGATTCAAATATTAGCTCATCAAATTTAATCCTCAAAGTTATGACAACAAACCAAGGAGGTTTTTGCTGTGCCAACGATGCGTAAAGCTCACCAAATAAGCACATATGTCCTAAGCCCTTTTGCCCTCACAGTTGTGTTGGGTTATGTGACATTTTTCTATAGTAGATGGAGATCAAGAGTAGCAAGTAGTATTCTAGGTCAAATACAGTCAAACTAATGTGCCTCAGCATCTCTCATTGCCTGTTCATTATGACCATGCTGAGTTGGCTGTATTAGAATATGGAAGCTTCCTGGAGCCCCGAGTCACCTCATGGGTATCAATGGATCAAGCTAATACTTTACAATACATACAACAGCATGCATTGTGCGAGGCCACTGAGATTTATGAGCGTATTTGTTTCTACCACAAGCTCTGAGTAAAACAACTCTTTATTTCATAGTATTGATTACTAAATTTGTAAGGTAATGCAAATTAAAATACAGGATGTTTGCCTCACAAATCTTCAAGTAATTTATTGGTAATATTTTTGTACTTATGCTAAAATGATCCTGTGTTATCAGTTGGCCAAAGGTAGGGAGAAGTAGGTTGAAAGGAGAAATAGATATTTGTCTGTATATTTCTATCTTTTCCCCAAAGACTTATCACTTAATTTGTATTGTATTCATAACTGTAAATCATCTCTTTACCCAAAACGTTAAGCCTCCTAAATTTATACACTGAAAATAACAAGCAAAATGAATTAATTTTTCTCATGCCCAAACTATTTTTACTCAAAGTTAGAAGTGCTCCAGGATTGAAAGATTAATTTGGTTATCAAAGAGAGTTTAATTCTAATTAGCCAAGAATACCCTAGTTTTTAAAAAGTTTTATGTATCTATGTGAACATCGGAACCCAGTATTCATTATGAATAACATAATTGGATGAAAGAAAATGTATCTAAATTCTCCTACTTAGAATTGATACTGTGTTTCTATATGAATACTGATACTATAATTTAATACAAAAAGTTCATTATTGAAGTACGCAGTATTGTTTTACCTTTTACCTACAAAGATATTCCGGTTCAAGAAGTGTCATCTAACTAGTGCATAGGTTGAAATATGGTTTTCTCAGAGGCTTAAATTTTAAAAAGCATTGTAAGAAAAATGAACATATATTCATAACTGATATTATTAGCTGGCTAACACAACAGCCATTGCCACAACTATATTGCTGCTTCGACTAAAGGGAAAGATAAAGGTAAGTAGTCTCTTCTCCACTACCTTGACAGCTAGAAGGGTTTGGATGATGCACTCTGGAACAGAGCTAAAAATCTTCCAGGGATATATATGACGTTCTGCTTCCCTAATTAGTGAAATGAAAGCAGCAGCAAAGTCATTTCCCCTTCTTTCTACCCTGAGTGCTGAAGGGATATCCGCAATCAGTACAGTCATCTTGCCACGAGCAACAAGACACCAGGCAGAGCAAGCTCCTGGTGGGCTTCACTCGTCCCTGCATCAATTCTGGAACACCTACTCTCCCACTTATTGTCAGGCACAGTTTACAAGAATGACCAAAAGAATTAAATCCGTATTTCCTCAGTACTAACTCATTGTGATCTACTTATTCATATATTTATTCGTACTGGACTCACCATGTCACTTGTATAGCCATCGTCAGCTGGCAAAATGAACTTTGCTTGTCGGTGGCTGTAAGCTAGCCCCAGAATCTCTGAGAGTTTAGCTCCGATTTCATCACAAGACTGAAACCCTATCAAAAAGCTAGACCCCAGTACAAGTGCTGTCTGAGGCTCTGTGTCACGTTTGCTAAAGTCACATGGGCTGAATTAAGTCATGTGGCCAAGTGTTGAGTCAATGTGGAAATGACTATTCCCAGCATGTGCAGACAGGAAGAGTGGGTTGGATTCATTAGGAGTCATTAGTCCCACCATCTACCAAATTAGTTGCATCCTTAAGCACTGTTAGTAGGTTTTAAGCTGACATGACTGAATAATGTATAGTATTAAATCTCTGGATCTCAAATCATTGATACAGTGTTTTCCTTTATCTGAGTTATTGCTGAGACTTCACTTTTTGTGGTCTTTCATATCTCTCGGATTGGCCAATATTTTTTCAGTGGCAGTGAGTTTCTTTTCAGCACGGTTGTAAAATGTGGCTAAGGTATATGAAACAAGAGCAAGCCCTAAAAGCTATTAGAGTTACTGATCACCGTTTTTGATTTCATAAGCAGGTCTGAGCAGTCTGTTTGATAACAATGACACAGAGCATATGAAACTCCCAAGAATTTGAAAAATTAGACAAAAATTAAGATGAGGGCATTATAAAGTATCAAGAGCTGCTAAACAACAGAGCCTCTACTGCATTAATACTAAGCAGAAAATTTTCCTATTAAATAAATATGAAATCCCCTGTGTTTTTGGCTCTTATCTGGACCCATGTGCATGCTGTGGTCTAGCCGGAATTGTAAGATCGAGCTGGGATCATGATAGTGGGGGAAGGAAACATTAAAGAGCTAGAGGAAAGTTCTGTGTTTCAACGGTGCTATACTGGCACCCTGACTAGCTCATTCCTTCCCTATGACCCTTCTGTACTGGGATGTCCAGTTACGTACAGATGGGCTTTGGGTTTCTACTCCGCACTCCCCCTCATTCACATGATATGATTTTTTTGTTCGGATCTTTGATGCCTGATAACTAATCCTATGGAGACCTCATGATCACATAGACTGGTGTGCTTCTTCTATGTGGAATTTGATGCTTCTCAGCCAGATGGTTGACTGTTTATCTTCAAGCCTTTAAGACCCCAGACACTATAATTTTGATAGCCGGGCACCATCAACTTTCTTTACCACATTTGCTTATGCAACCATCTTCTCTTCAGTGATTGATTGTGCGGAAAGGTGAGCATCACGGAATGCCAGGTTATTAGAACAAAGTGCTCTTGTGTTGAGGGAGTACTCGAGTAGTGGCCCAATGTCTGTCTGCCACCTTAAAACTAAAACTATAAATATATGTTCATAGATCTATTTCCCTATTGTCATATAAAAATATATTTGTACATGTTTACATATATTTGCAATATATGCAATAACATATTTAAATATATTATACTTTACTATATTTAAATATATAACATATTTAAATATATTATACTTTAATATATTTAAATATGAATGCATTTGTAATATATGTAATAAAATATATTTACTTAAATACATTTACATGTATAAGGAATCCAGGACAGATAAACCCTTCAGTATCAATATTGAGAGTAGGGATACCAGGACAGTAAGGAGAAGGTGGGGAGAGAAAGTAGAAACTGATCACAATGATCTGCACATAACCCCTTCCCATGGGAACAGACAACAGAAAAGTGGGGTGAAGGTAGACATCGGTCAGTGTCAGACATGAAAAAATAAAAACAATGTATAAATTATCAAGGATTCATGGTGGAGGGAGGGCAAATATGAGGAACTGATACTAAGGCTTCAAGTTGAAAGAAAATGTTTTGAAAATAATGATGGCAACAATTGTCCAAATGTGCTCGACACAATGGATGGATGTACTGATTGTGATAAGAGTTGTATGAGCTCCAAATAAATGATTAAAAAGATGTAAAAAAGTAAGTAGATCTAAAAATATATGAGATGATATTTCAGTGTCATTATTTTTATACTTAAAAAAAGGTATACAGAATACCATTTATACACTCAAGTAATAGGAATTTGCCTGAACAGACTAAGAAAATTAAAAATAACAACAGCAAAAAGAAAAAACAACCAAAAAAGAGTGGTTGGTGCACTTAATCTAGTCACTGAATGTGACTCAGCCAGGGAAACCAAGGAAGCCTGTTATTTAGTGTCATACACTGCAAGAGATTGTCGACGCTCAGAAATTTTCACAGAATGTTGCCAGAGTCATGATTTTGCTCATGCCTTGATTTCAGGATGCCTACAGAAGACCTGACTCTCTTGTGAAACAAACTCCAAGCGTAGAGATCACCAAAGTGTTCTAAAATGCCACATGATTTTACTTCAGATGAAATTTTTAATTTCATAAATATTATGTTTTATGAAATCAAAATTTTATTAGTGCCAGTAATTCTATTAACATCATTTTCCAACCCAATCGAATCTATTTTTTGAGAAAACAAAAAACAAGGAAATAAGGATGAACATAGGGGAAACATCTAATGCTTACCCTCTTCTGTGGCTTAGAATGAACACAGAGCAACCACATTCCATTTTTCTAATATATAGAATCCCACAGTCGGTTGACATACATGCTAATTATAGTTCTGGTGTAAAAATCTGTATTTGGCACTATATTTTTCCAGAAGGAAGTTGAAATTCTTATAGTTCCATTTCTTCTACATAGTCCATCTTCCTCCCAAACCCAAAATTTGTATATTCTCAATTCTGTAAACAGATGAAGATGCCAGAATGAAAGATGGTGGGATTTCTTACCTACCACTTCCTTTTCTTCCTCCCCCAAACCTTTGCTCAGTCAGTTTTCTGGACATTTTAGGGTAATGAGAAATCTAAAATTTGTGACTGACATTAAAATTCCCTAGAAAACATGCTTTAATATATGGTTACTTTTATTATTATTCTTTTAAAAATCATTTTACTGGGGGTTGGTACAATTCTTATCACTATCCATATATATGGTTACTTTTAAATGACCTTTCTAAAGATCTTCTTTCACAGCTTGACAAAAGGATGTTACTGGTTGTCACTGAGTCCCGTGGAATCACAGCACCTACAATTGCAAATGGCTAGGAAGCCTTGCAACCACAACAGCAATAAGCTGTTCAAACGAGCTATGGTTTTTCCATGGAGATTGACCATGGAGCTGATGGAAAACCCTCTTCCAGGAGAAGATACTGACAGAAGTTATTCTTTCTCTAGGAGAACCTGTTCTTTCCTAGTAGTTTACAAAAACACGGTTGAAATGCAGGCCTCTCTGCCTACTTTGTAGAAATCTTCTTTTGGTTAGGGTTTCATCTAATCATGATATCATTTGAACAATGAAAACAAGTGCAAGACTTAAAATCAAATCTGTATCCCAAGGATGCCATAGGAGGACTTCCTGGATCTCAAGACTATTTACAAATAACATCGAGAGGAAGAAGAAGTTCCTGAAGCATTTTAAAAAGATCAATTACTGTACTAGGATTCTCCCAAAGTTTATATATATATATATAAAATATAAAAAATTTTCCATGAAGAAAAAGAGGTAAAAGATTTTTCCCCATGAAGTAAAAGCAGCAAAATATTTTTTTTTTGTTTTTAGCTGTTGGAGTTCAGCTGAATTAATTCAAACTTTAGACAGATAGTTTAAATGCTCCTGTCTGAAAATGTACTGAACAAGTGGTAAATAAATCTATTGAAGACTCCCCAGAAAACCTTTACTAGAAATGAGATGCTCAAATGACTTCGAGCTATGTAGAAACACTTTAAAAGTGCTAAGCAAATTGATATGACCTACAGTGATGTAAAACCTTTTTACTCTCCTCTTTGAATGAAACGCAAAAGCAAAAGAGAGAGAACCATCCACTTGTGCCGGTGCTGGAGCACCAGGCTATAACAACTTTCCTCTTAACCCATCGTTGTGTTTCCTGTACAGCGATGACAAGCACAAAGGGTTGGCTTACTTTGGTTTGATTGCCAAATCAATGAGAGACATTCTCTACACTGCAAATCCATAAGACGGGTCAGGGCTCCCAACCAGAAATCTCTGCAGTTTGTTGCAGGCTAATTTTTTCATGAAGACAGGGAAGCATTCCTTACTTTTGCAAGGAAGCCAATTTTAAACAGCACTTCTTAGCTACTAATAGCTAATATGGATAATGAAGACTATCATAAATGCATTAGTTTCTATAAGATATTAAGTGGATTTAATATTTTAGATTATGAAATTTTTACACACACCCATCCCTAGTTATTTTTGTTCATTCGTAATCAGTATTCTACTCTATAGCTTTCCAACATATTCAACCACATTGCTTCCCCTCCAAAATCTCAACAACAACAAGAAAAAAAACCTCACTGATGTTAAGGCAATTAACTCACAGAATGCTGTCAAGTTGATTCTGAGTCATCGTGAGCCTATAGGACAGAGCAGAATTGTACCATCGGATTTCTCAGTCTAATATTTACAAGAGTAGGCGGTCAGATATTCCTTCCATTGAGATGCTGGAGGGTTCATACCACCAACCTTTTCGTTAGCATCCAAGCGATTTAATTATTGCCACAATGACTCCATCCCAAACATTTAGATAGCTACAGAAACGAATAACCGTACACAAATAGGTTTTTCCTTCTAATTACCTACTTAGAATTTAAGCGACCTTTCCAATGTGACTTGATTCTTCAAATTTAAGAAAGTAAACCATCATATTGAGGAACAGACCAACTGGTCCATCTCATCTGTCACCCATCTTTCATTGGTAGTTGTGTTTCAGGGTCTAGAACCCCAAAAGAAAACTACAGACTCCTGCCTATCAAGTGGGTTCCAACTCAGAATGACCTTACAGGGCAAAGCAGAAGTGCCCCCTGTGAGTTCCTGAGATTGTAAATCTTCATGGGGGTCGAGAGAATCATATTTCTCCTGTGAAGTGGCCATTGAGTGCTTACTGGTCGACTAGCAGTCTACCATGTCAACCACTACGCCATCGGGGTTCCTCCAGAGCATAATGAGATACCCCACATCTCAAATAGAATTTAAGGAGAATGTGTCACTAAGTCTCAAACAAGCAATGACAAGACAAAACAAAAGATACATCATCCAATTGAGAGAGATCATAATAGTGTCTGAAGGTTTGCAGAGATTCTGAGACGTTAAAAAAGACATTTTAGAGCAAAGGAAACTCACAAAAAATAACTGGTAGCAAACCAATACATCCCAGTTACAGGCAGGTCAAGAGAAGTGGGAATGGGACCAGGATGGGAAATTGTGTGACATAAAAGAGCTAACAAGATTGTCTCCGGCATTCAGGTCCAGGCTGTCAGGTCATGACTCTTAAATATGATACCCCTGTCTGGTGATCGCCGTCAGGGACACATCCAGGTAAGCCTCTATGGAGATTTTGCACCCATATGCTTGTCAGGGGGTAGGGGTAACCCACTTTGTAATGCACTTGGCTGGAGGGCAAGGCAGCTCACAGGCCTAGAGTCAAAGGGAACTCTCTGGAGGCTTAACCCGTGTGAGGACTCTGAAAATGGAATTGGGGCTTTCCCTATTATCCATATCTTTCTGCAAATCAGGTACTCGGAATTTAAGCTCTAGAACAGGGACTATCAGGATCAAAAGATTAAGAAGATTCTGAAGTCAAGTCTCAGCTCAACAAAATAGGCCAACTGGTCCTTGAACGATGCCTTCTGTGAGTAAGAGGTGGGGAGCTAGCTATTTGCTGTCCTTGTCATACATTTCTTCCTGGCCTTTCTCATCCCGAAGAGGCAGAGCAGTAGAGTCCTTCGAAGAAAAGCTGTCAGCGAGCCAGGATCAAGGTTCTAGAGTTATATTTGGTGTTTATAGTAAGCTCCTGGAAGATGTAGGCATGCAGGGACATTCTGCTAAGACAATTGAATCTCCAACTGCACCACTTGTTTAAATATTTTATTAGCTCAATCCATCACAATTAAATCTTTTAGAAATAGTATACATGTTGCATCCACTGTGAGCACTGGAAGCAACTGCACCCTAGAGGGTCAATACTCATAAAGATGCTTAATTTCCATTTGCAGCTGATAAGGAATCTGAGTAATGTTTACAAAAGTTTCAAGAGCATTGGCATTCGAACGAAGTCATCCTAGCAAGGGGTCCAGCAGTGTTAGTCAGGCTCTTTATATTCCATTTACTTTATAGGTACAGCCTGTACTCTTTCTTTCTAAAGGGAAACAACATCAAGGATGCAGTCCCTTATACATTCGACATAACTGACCACAATTACAGGGCAGCTCCAATTCTTTGTCTTATTTCTCTAATGCTCTCTGGGGTGGACCAACTAACCAGCTAGTTGTCCAAGAGTTGACTCATGGGGCCCCTGTGGAGTTTGGAGTAGAGCTGCCCAGTAATAGAACGTTCTGATGTCTGTCATCTTTCAGAAGTAGATTCTAAATGTTCTTCCAAGGTGTCATTGCATATCTTCAAGTAGCCTTTGCTGTTGTTAGCAGTTGACTATTTGTGCTATCTGTGGGCTTCTAACCATCTTATGCAATTCCTTCTGGAAACCTCCCCTCCCCCCTTCATCAGAAGGCTTTGATAGAAGGGGAACTTCCACACTATTCCTTGAAAGGGAATGAATGAAAGCTAGTGGGTAAAGATAAGCTACATTTCAAATTATGTCACAAGAGGATAACTGCATAGTTTAAAGTGACCACGAGATCAATAAATTGCAACGTTGGTTCTTGGTAGTCAGAGATTTACAGTCTCTTAATTTTGTGTTCATTCTTCAATCTATTAAATTTACCAGAAAGACAATATTTAATGAAGTGAACAATGTCCTCAAGTAGCATAGACTGGCCAAATAAACCATAGTTGTTATTTTTCACTGACTTTTGTATAATGATAGAAGTTAAGGCAGCTATTTAGAGCGTTAGTTAAATGAGACCTAGAAATCCCTGGCTAGTTCAAATGGTTAAGCATGTGACTAGCGACCACAATGGTTAAGCATGTGACCACTGACCACAGATTGAGAATTTGAATATTACCCAGAGGCTCCTTGGTAGAAAGGACTAGCACTCTGTCCCCAAGAAGTCACAGCCATTGAACACCCCGCGGAGCCCAGCTCTACTCTTAAACTCTTGGGTTCAAGAGTTGAAATCAACTCAGCTACTGACCCTAGTTTTATTGAGCCCTGCCCCATCAGCTGTTTGCTTTCTTAACTATATTTTGAAGGCACACAAATGTATGACACTGGACATAAACATGAAGTTTGAGTTCTTTGCCTTAATCTAACTCTTTAGGTTTACATTGAGTCATTTTTCTTCTATGCTTAGAACAACCTCCCCTTCACCTGATGAGCTTTGATTTCTCCACCTTGAGCTCACTTCCCTCAAGAAGAACTTCTTGCCATCTTGTTATCATCATTGTAGGGAAGTAACATTTTTACTCCTCTTTCTTGCTTATGCCTTCATCGTAATTGTGCATTATAGTTGTGCTAGCATCCTTTGTTGGAAAAATGTATTCTCCCCTGCCTCTCCTGCTATATTCTCCATCCCTTTGAGGCAGAGAGTTTGATTTTATATCCACCTCAATTATCTTTTAAAAATTGTCATCCTATTTCTATTTCAGGTGGAGATTTCTTAAACATTTGTACAATGTCTTTACTAAGAGCACAAATACCTGTCAAGTAATGTGATTGAGGGTGTTACTTGTTGGATTTTATCCAATCCTATCAAAAATCTCTGTCCCGGAGGCACTTTCATTGTCACCATTTGAAAGGGGCGGGGATTGAACCTTATCAAAAAAGATAAATTGCTTAAGGAGTGAAAATCAGTAAGTCATGGATCATGATGTATGTTCAGACATTCTGATCTCCTAAACCTTCATTTAACCATGCTGCTTTCTTTAGAATTTTCCACAGTTTGGAATTCACATTTTATTTTAGGTCAAGCTGTGCATTAAATAAATAGCTACACACGGATACAAAGCAAATGCTAGCAAATGCATCAATACCTAATGATAGCATTAAGGATTTTCAGGTGAAAAATATTCGAGGCAACCACGACTAGTTTTAGGACTTGTGAATTCCGTAGGCATCTCCAGACCTGAAGAAAGGTGGCAGATGGTGACTGGAAGGTTTCCGATGATGCTAACTTGCCTTGATTTGATAGGAGGGGAGCCTGCAAACAGACGGTGTAAAGGAACTCCAGATGGACCCCAAGGCATCGAGCAAGGAGGCAGATTGATGGCAGATGAAAATTAACTCAGGAGAGAATTCATGCATGTTGGCAAAACATCAAATCAACTTTCAGGTGTGGAATTTGAATTTCTTTTTACCTTATTATAAAAAGTTCACAGCATTTCACTGCCATAGGAGCGTACGATGTAAATGTAAAGGAGTACATATCAGAAAGATAACTTTTCCCTTGTAACTTGCATCTGTCAACAGCTGGGCTCTAAACTGACCAAATGTTATATGGAGAAAAATCGTTTGAGTTATTTTGGAGTGACTTTGATGATGTTCTTCACCGTGAAAAACCAATTTTCGAAAAGCAAACAGGATGCTTGGTGGAATGTGAAAACAGAGAAAACCTAACATCATGCTAGAGAATTAGATTTCATTTCAGTGCTTTTGCCTTAGAACCAGAAGTGAATCAGTTCAGAATGAAGGTAAATAATCTTTTTCTTTACAATGAGTGATATTTAGAACAAAATCCATCGGCCTTCCATGAAGAACAGTGGGACACAAGGCCATACATTTGGATTACTTGAAATGACAAATATATTTTTTTTTCATTTTAGCTAATGAAACACATCAAGAAGAACTATTTTAATACTATCAAGAACCATAGTTAAAAAATAAAACAGGTATCTGACTTATATTTATGCAAGAACTAGGCTCCATGGAAAAAAATAGGTACAATTTTATAAAATAAAATGTTTCTTCTCTTTTGGCACTCAATGCTGTAAGAGGTCAGGATGTCAACTATTGTCCATAGAGTTAATAAGCCATTGAATAAATTTAAGTTCAACAGTAGCAATGATGATGTCATAGCTCAATGAAGAGTGATCAAACTCCTAAACTAAAGTATGGACAAGTAACCTTAAAGATCTTGAAATATTTGGTTAGCTTGCATGCCTTGTTTATAAACCAGCCTTCTGACTAAGCCATAGACTTCCCAGAGATTCCATAGATCACTTTACTTGCCTGCACTACCAAATCTGAGGGCAGATTATATAAGCTTAACCATCACAGACTAGGTATAGCATGGAGAATTTCTATCTTTCCATTAGTCTAAAACTGTTCTTTGATTTTTGTTGACAGACTTCTCTCAAGAATAGCCTTCCTAGTAAAAATTGTTGTTGTTGTTAGTTGCCTTCAAATTGGACAACAGAATAAAATATCGCCAGCACCTTTCCAATTTCTGATCATTGGTATTTTTAGTCCATTGTTGAGATTTGTGTTAGTCCATCTCACCGAGTATTGCTCTTGTCTTTGCTAATCTTCTACTTGACCAAAGATGATGCCCTTTTCAGCTGATGAGCCTTTTCTGTTGACAAGTAGCAAATAAACAAAAGGAAATCTCACTATATTCACTTGTGAGGAGCATTCTGATTGTATTGACTTAGTCTTAGAAAATAAGTAAGATTTCCTTATTCTTTAGAAATCCATGGTGAATTCAACATTATAATGTAAATGCATAACTCTTGTCTTCATTTCTAATTTTCACATATATACAAAGTTACACAATAACTTGAGTCTGGCACATAATACCCATCAAAGTAACATGTTTGAGTTTTCAAACTTCAAAAGAGACTTTTTATAGCAGGTGTGTGTTCACTATAAAATATACCTAGTTTTATTCACTTCTTTTCCATGGGCATTCATTGTTGGCCCAAGTAGAATGAATTCCTTCTCAACTTCTATTCCCCCTCCCCTTTTATCATAATATTGTTTATTTCACACTCATGTGTTATTCTTACTGCAAGTCACTGACGTTCATCATTTAATGCTGCAAATCTTCCTTTAAAGCAAGCACGGTTGCTTCAATGAAGTTTGCAGGTTATTAATGAGTCTTCCTAAAATCTTGAGGGTGCATTGTTCTTTATAAATACTAGTCAAAACAAATTCAATTATGATTTATTCAGGAGTAGTTTAGAATATAAAGAGACTTCCTCTTGGGGCTTGCTTTATGTTTTATTGTATATCAATTTATGATAAGAGTTTCTAGCTATTTCGGTGTCTTAATTTTGAACCACATGTCCATTGCAATAGCCAGAAGGAATATTATACACTTTAGATCTGGGTGTGATATTCAAAGAAAACCATCGGGGGGTGGGAGGGGGAAGGTTGGATAGACAGGTGTCCATAACCTTGTTCCATATCCCATGAATATGTTACTCATTATGCAAGGGTAAGCAAAAAAAAAGCATTGCTACAAGGACTCCAGTTCACCTCTGCCTGGGTTTATCCCCCAAAGAAGAATTTAAACAAGTCTCTGTGATCAATGGATTACCATTGACAAGTTCTCTCAGAAATACACTGTCTTGTTTGGTGAGGTGTCTTTAAAACAAAACAGACCCAGTCAAAGCAGCAGTTTCTGAAGGAATCTGCTAAACTAGTTCAATTTAGAGAGAAGCTCAGGAAACATGATGACTATTTTGTGGGGCCTTAAAAAGGGGTAGTTCTCACTTTGAGGATTAAATTATACCTGAACCAGACCACGGTATTTTCAATGGCTACATATGCATGTGAAGGCTGGACATTGAGTAAAGAAGATCTTAGAAGAAGAACTGATACATTTGAAATGTGGTGTTGTCAAAGAATATTGCCAGTAACCTGGACTCAAAACGAACAGACAGAAGAACAGCCCAAATGCTTCTTAGAGGCAAGGATGGGGAGACTTGGTCTCACACACTTTGGAAATGATATCAGGAGAGAACAATCCCTGGAGAAGGACATCGTGATTTCTGAAGTGGAGGGTCAATGAAAAAGAGGAAGGGCCTCGATGAGATGGATTGACACAGTATCTGCAATAATAGACGTAAACACAAGCTCAACTGTGAGATGGAACATGACTGAGTGATAATTTTGTTCGGATGTCCATAGGGCCACTCTGAGCCAGAACTAATTCCATGGCACTTAACAATAGACAAAGGGTAGAGGAGGATCACAGGCCCATACTATGAAGATTTTAAAGAAAATTACACACACATTGATCAGGAAAAGGCCAACAAAGTTGTGCTGATGAGGTTTTTGGGTCGTCTCAACAACCTCTTACTACCTCATGAAGGGTAGTAAGGAGCCATCCAAAGATCGGTGGTGAGATTCAGCTGCTTTGCCCTGGTTGGGTAGAACCTATAGCGGTTATTTTGTTGAGTTCAGGGTACTGGTTATTAAAACGGCATTTGTCATCAGAGTTCTCTCTAAGAGGGCAGAGCTGGGCAGCTGCGCAATGTGGAAACCAGAAATTTACATTCCGTACTCTTTTTACAATATTTATTTGCACAACAGTTTACTCTAAGCACCGTAGTAATGTTTACTCTGTCCACAGGCAAAAAATAGACATGCTTGTAATATTTATTTAATCATTTCATAAAACTTGTTATACTTTGATGAAACACTACATTTTTATTCCCTTGCATTTGCTACTTCAGTAAGAGGAAAAGTTGCAAAAAGTCAATGAGTAACATGCTGTCGTTTGCCTCAGCTTTGTTTTACCCCAATTCCCATAAGATACTATGAATTATGCAACTCTGAAAATGTTCAAAGAGCTAAAATTATTGTCTAAACAATTGCTTTAAGTTCATCAGGAAAAAAAGAGGTCTTTCAAACATGAACAAATATGTTTGGGGAAGAGAAATTTGTTAACTGTTTCTATATATCAAACACAGTGGCTGGTGTCTAATTGGCCTACCTCTAAAGTGCAGTTCTCAACCGAATGACCCTTTCACAGGGGTCACCCGATTCATAACAGTAGCAAAATTACAGTGATGAAGTAGCAACGAAAAATAATTTATGGTTGGGGGGTCACCACCACATGAGGCACTGCATAAAAGGGGCATGGCATTAGGAAGGCTGAGAATCACTGTCTAATGGAATGACATCCTTTTCCTACAGTGAAATATGGCTAAGAATAACTCACACAGCCAATGATGCTTGGATAAAAACAAGGAAAAATGCAAGTGAGGATGCCAAACAAGTAGCAATATGGAAATATTTTAAATAACAGTTTCATTATTTTGGGGTGTCAAGTATTATTTAATGTTTTAAATTAACATATTAAAACTGTTTCTTATAGCACAACCTAGTTTTGTGTTCCTTGTTTACTGTTCCCATTAAGTATTAACTGTACTACCTATTGGTATATCTTTTTTTAACACTCAAAACAAATATTAGGGTAGTGAACTGGTTAAGTTACATTAATTTCATCACTATCTATAGTAATTTAATTTGAAAACCTTACCTCATTTCCCCCAAAATGAGTTCATCTAATCTTGAATTTCCATATTTCTTTTTGTTCTCCAAAAGCAAGAATATTTAAAACTAATCCTATTTGAGTCCCTTAAGAATGCCCCAAATGCCATCTTGACGTGGGGCAAATAGGAGGACACAGACTTCTTTGGGAATGGGTCCAAGAGATGGAAACCATGCCTCAAGCAGTGTCTACACCGAGACCTATATGGAGAATATGTTGAGAAAAGTAGCTCCATATTTGGATATTTTTGTGCAAAAGATGCTTGTATGGCTTTGTAGCAATATTTTTTGACCTATACTCATACCTGGCAAAAGGAACATTGCAGATTTCTGAAGCTCAAGGTCCTGGAATGGGAAGATTATTGTAGATTATCTGAATGGGCCACATAGAATCAAAAGGATCTTTATAAGAAGGAGGTTGGTTCCTAACATCCCTGAGCTCTGGTCAGAGGGGACTCTCTGGGAATTTAACCCCTGTGTGGACCCTGAAGAGAGATGTTGGGCTTCCACTGTCATCCATAGCCTTCTGCAAATCAGCCTTGTTATCAGAGAGAGAGCACTGTTAAGTTGATTATCGATATAATATAATTAGGTTGAAAAGTAATATCTTATCCTTTGATCTCCCTTCTTACCCATTTTAAAATAGTTTAATTAATTTTTTTAAGTGAAGGGGAAATACCATGGATTAAACCTCCTGTGAATTTCCTCTGACTGTGGACCAGGGATCTGAATCATGCAGAGTATTTTGGGATGTGGATTAATGCACATATAGTTGGATTAAATTAAGTATCTTAATATTTGATCTCTTTTCACCCATTTTAACGTTGTTCTAGTTGTTAGCATTTTCTGTTTTCTTTTGATTGGAGTTTGTATGTTTTGCTTTGTTATTGTTGTTAGCTTGTGTGCGTGTGCGACGGTGTATGTTTATATGGTTTATATGTTTATATGTGAAGTCCTGGTTAGGTCAATCTATAGTGACAATCAATGGATGATAGCTTCTTGGCGGAATGGCAGGGAAGTTGGGTGGGGAAAGAGAAGCTAGTGACTGAGTCCAGGAGGACAAGAAAGAAGGGAATGGCCGAAACGTGGTCGTGGTGATGACTGTACAACTCTTCTTGATATGATTTAATGGTGGAATAGTCTGCTAGGTGAATGACATGCCATCAAAACAATGTTTTTAAAAAGAGGCAGGTGCCAGAGTCAGAGCAGGGGATGTGATAAGAAAGCCAGAGGTAAGAGAGGGTGAAAGAAAGGGCTTACAGATACTGCACCACTAGCTGAGAACTTAGAGGAAGAGCCAAGGAGTCAAGGAACACAGAATGCAGAAGGCCTTTGGAGGCTAAAATAAGGAAGGGGCCAAATTATCCCCTGGAGTCTCTAGAGGAAATGAAGACAAGCCAACTGTTGAATCTGGCACTTCTGAACACCTGTGATTGTGAGACCCTGTAATTGTTTGCTTTGAAACCCACCCAAAGAGGTCATTTGAACCTGCAGCAATAGGAAACCAGTAGACTTTGGTACTAGAGATGGGTGCAGCTGTGGCAATACCTAAACAAGTAGACGTGGCTTTGGAATTGGGTGGGGGAGGTTGGAAGAAATGTTGACGTACACAATAGAAAAGACCTAAATTTCTTGGTTGTTCACACAAATATGAAAGTATGAAAACTCAGAAGGTAGTTATGATTACAGTGTGTGCAGTGCAAATCATCACAACTAGATTACTGGTAGAAAATTGGGCTTCAAATGTGCGGCTGGTAATGACTCTGAGGAAATGAGGACTAGGTCATTGGAAATGGATCCAGGTATATGAGGCAGAAATCTTAGCTGCATAGCTACCTAAATTTGTGTTGAAAGCAGACCTGTAAGTAATAAACTTGGATATTTTGCTGAGGACTGTGTTTTCTCTTTTGTAGATAACAGAGAGGCAAAAGAAGAGCTGAGTTTGGGGAAGAACTCTTCAGCAAAAATAAAACAAAACGATAACAACAACAAAGGGACTTAACAAGTTATTCTCCACCTATCCTTCTGTCCAAAGCTTCTTGACTTTAGGACTTCCAGCTGTGGAACTGCAATACAGTAAATATGCATTGCAAGTCACAAAACTTACATGCAAGAGCAACAGAAAATAACACAGTGGCCAAAAATGAGGACCAAATTTGGTAACTGGAGAACATGCTAATTTTGAGAGACAGTCTATGAGATTTATGATGTAGTTGGCTAATCTACAGAGTGTACACCACTGCCCATTCTTTCACATTGACACAGAAAGAATCAATCCAGTGATGATGTGCTTCAATTGCATATCAGTTAACAAACCACCGCAAACTCTGGTATTTTGGGGAAGCAAAATTTTAAACAATGAATAAGGAGAAAATAAGTGAATAAACAAGAAATAAATATAAAAATAAGCAAACACACCTTCAGGACCAAGGGTGTGAGGGGCGATGCTGGGAGAGTGGAGGGTGAGTGGGTTGGAAATGGGGAACTGATTACAAGGATCCACATGTGACCTCCTCCCTGGGAGATGGATGGCAGAGAATGGGGCGGGGGGAGGGAGACTCCGGATAGGGCAAGATATGGCAAAATAACAATGTATAAATTACCAAGGGAGCGGGGAGGGGGGGGGGGAAAGAGGACCTGATGCAAAAGGCTTAAGTGGAGAGCAAGTGCTTTGAGAATGATTGGGGCAGGGAATGTGCGGATGTGCTTTATACAATTGATATATGTATATGTATGGATTGTGATAAGAGTTGTATGAGCCCCTAATAAAATGTAAAAAAAAGAAAAGGAAAAAAAAGAAAATGATTAGGGCAAAGAATGTACAGATGTGCTTTATACAATTGATGTATGTATATGTATGGATTGTGATAAGAGTTGTATGAGCCCCTAATAAAATGTTTTAAAATTTTTTTTTAAAAAGAAAAATAAAAAAAATAAGCAAACAAAGAGATGAATGTGAGAATACATTAAATAAAAACTGTCTTCATCTGTCCAAGTTTACCAAGAAGGTATTTATAAAAATAAAACAGGAGTTCTTTTTCACGAGACTCATGGCCAACTGGGCAGTTCTGCTGTTTTCTCTCCAGTGTTCTTGGCTGACAGGTTGGTGCCTATGGGAGGGTATGGGAGTGCTTCAGTTCGGGTGAATGAGTCTTTAAAACATGCTATCTCATCCTCTAGAAGGCAGGGGTGGGCTTTTTCTTAAGGCTAAGCAAGGGCTCCAGGAGGCAAAATAATACAGGGAAAAGGTCTCTTGAGGCCAAAGCTATGAAACGGCTCTGCATAACTTCTGTAGACCAAATCAAGTCTGTATAAATTAACTAGATAGGAAATTAGAATATGCTTCTTATGAGAAACTCCAAAGCCCCATTTCAATACAGATATGTACTTGGAATGAGTGAAAAATGACAATATTTCCTCAGTTTACCATAAAGCTCATGACAAAAATGATAATAATTTCTCCTGTCTAAATTCTGCTGACTACAATTAAAAAAAAAAAGGTGGCATCAACAAAGAGAAATGCATTACCTTATATGTTTGGACTCTCAAAGTCAGAATTCGGGGCTTTGATAGGACTGTGGTCTCTGTTTTCCCCCGAGGAAAAGTCTTCCCTTTGCGTTTCAAGCATATGGTACCCTCTGGCATTTCTTGGCCGTCCTTGGCTTTCATATATCTCCATCTCCATGTGCCACTTACCTTCCCTAGAGTAATTCTTTCTCCAAGCCCGTTTAACTCTCACTCAGAACAGATTAAGAGTCACTTGAATCCAGGTTAATTTAATTGATAAAAATATCAAAGAAACAACCTATTTAAAAAAAAGGCCACATTCATCAGTACCTCCAAAACTCACTGCCATGGACTCCGTTCTGACTCAAAGTTGACTATATAAATGTGCTAAGGTTGTGAATCTTAGGAGAACAGAGAGCATCGTTTTTCTTCAACAAAACAGTTGGCAGCTATGAACCTTCTATCTTTGGTTAGCAGATAGGCGTTAGGAATTCAACATAGCTTTTGAGTGGTTAAATTCACAGCTACTCAAGTGAAAACTGAGCCCAGGAACCCAGATGTACATGCAGATGTTGGTTTTTATAAGTCATTCGGCTGATAAATATGCATTTAGTCTCCACAAAAGGGAAGAAGAGAAGGAGCGATAAGAAGAAGGCAAGATGTCAAGTCACCGGTGTAATCAAACTTCGTACTGGTGGCAGAGCAAGGGGGAAAGATTATCGCTACCCTGGGAATGAACCATTCACATGTGCTTTGTTTACTACTGCAAGGATAGCATTTTGATTTTCATAAGTGGAAAGTTGCTCTAATCATCAATATCATGTGCTGTTTCCAAAAATAATCTTCTAAAGTATCAATTATATTTTGTTTAGTTCAAGTCTACTAAATAATCTCTTTTTAAAACAATTAACCTACATAATCATCTCTTGAGCAGAAAAAAAATATGCATAATTAGCCTAAAAGTCAGATGAAGTTGAACAGGGATATGAAATAAGACCCCAAATATAACATTTTTAATTTTCTGGAAACAATATTTCATAGCCATCTAGAATGATAAGGGCCTCAGTGGTGTAAAACATCCACAAGGGAAATGTGTGAAAAGCTAGAAATATTTTCACCCAATGAGAAACAATTTGGCAACTTGGATTGGGTTTACCATAGGATTTCACAGAGACTAATTCATGAAGAATGTCTATCCCAACAATAATAATTAATATGCTTGATGATTCATCATACTTTTACAGTCAATTCCTACCTAAGTTTTTTCCATCATAATTTACACTTTTTTAACTCATCCTTTTTGTGAAGAAACTATGATGAAGCTAACATGATCTAATGAAAAATGTGTTTGTTTGGTTGAATTTAACTAGCAAAATGCAAGGTATTTCAATGAAAGGAATCCAAGGTAATCGTCAAGACGACGCCTGGGGTATGCCTAATGTCCTACTCCAGGGTGATTAAATCCTTTTTGAGTGATCACTTCACAATTACCTTAAAGGGCAGGAATTCAATCTAAAATCAAAGGAAACATTTGCTTTTCTGTTTACTTTTGTGGTCTCCTGTGTTTACATGAAAGCGGAGTGTTTTGCCAAGCATTCATATCCCTTTTAAAGCGATGTTACAGCTTGACTTGAGTGTTAAATCACACTATCCCGGAGCACTCTAGGGCCACAGTCATGACCCGGGTTTTTAAAAATCTCTTGGGCATCTCCACCTCGTGGGCATATAATAGGTTTGTGATGCTTTCCCCTTGTGTTTGGATGGGAACAAGTGAGTTAATTTGGCCTCTGAGTGCAAAGAAGGGACATATGAATCACTTCCTAGCCCTGAGATATAATTGTTTGATGGAAGAACCATATACCTTTTTCTCTGGATGTTAAACATGATGGGTGAGCCAGCAGCTTGGTTCCTGACTGATCGCAATGAGAACAATGTGATCATCCCTTCATATCTGTGCTTGACAGGTAAGGTGAGCCAGAAATATATCTGCTAATTTAAGCCTCTGAGATTTGTCAAGAAAACATAGGGGTAGCTTAACCATACATAATCAGATATATCAGATAGTTTTTTTTATCATAATAAATAAGTGTTTCCAGATAAGTACCAAGAGTCAACGTAATGTTGCACAGATATTTTAGGACAGCGTTTCTCATTATTATTAGTGAATAATATTTTATTTCTAATTTACAATTTGTCACAAGCCAATATATAATTCTACATGCGACTTCCCTGTGAAGATCAGTGCTCTCACTAACTAGTTGAAAGTGAGAACTAAGATTCTGCCAGATCCCCGCCCACCCCCCCACCCATGAAAATATAAAAACACCCAAACTGCTCAGTGAGGTGTGCTATCGATATTTCTAACATCACATCTGTAACACCTGTACCAATTTTGTTGCAAACTAATCAAATGCCCCTCAGTGCTTCAGGTAACCACATTTTGAGCAGTAAGGTTTTAGAAAGTAAAACTTCAGAAAGCAAACCTTGCTTGGTTTATCTTTAAATATAGATATAGATAGATATAGATATAGATGATATAGATATAGATATAGATAGAGAGTGATATAGATATAGATATAGATATAGACATAGATAAACCAAACAAGTTATATATATATATAACCACTGACATAGGAAGCTGTAATGACTACTATGGGATGGAAACAACATGAACACCCGCAAGAGCATCAGCAGAACTTGGTTGATGGAAATGAGCAACAGAACACTGCAGATCTTACATATTTCCTTAGTAGTACTTACTAAGCATTTTTCTATTTCCTAGCGGGAAAGAATTAACAGTTGATGTCACAAACACTTTGTACATTATTTAAAGTTTGCTGCATAGAAATCACTCTTAATAATTATCATAAACAACGTGTAGTTTTCATTTCCTGGAGCATGGTCGATATTCCCAGGGACTCTTTTTTGTGGCCATAAAAAATCACTGCAGTACCGAAGTCTTACACACACTGTGAGACACACGTGAAGAGCAGACCGGAGCTTGGCAACCACCGCCAGAATTGTGTTTACTCTAAGCAGACAGAGCAGAACAGACCTTAAATAGAAAAGGACTCTAACGCAGATAATTCATAGTATATGCATGTTATATGTTTTCCTACACATTATATCTATTTCAAACAGATTATCTACACATTATGGTGTTTATTTCAAAACCGGCACGTGCTAGTTATCATCAAGTAAATTCAGACTCAAGGCCGCCATAACTATGTCGAGCAGATCTGCTTCACAGGGTTTTCAAGACTAGGATTTGGGGGAAGCAGAGCTTCAAGCCTGTCTTCCAAAGAGCATTGGGTGATTTAAACCATCTGCCTTTGACCAGTTACTGAACATTTACTCATTAATACCAAAGAGGAAATCCACGTACATATCACATCTATAAAGAGAGGCCAACCGCAGAGCTATTGATATTGTGGGCCAGATAACCCTTTGTTATAGGAGCCAGTTGAGCACTGTAAACTCTTTAACGGGATCCCAGTGTCCTCCACACTAGATGCCAGGGCCATGGTGCTAGCCATGACAACAAAAATCTTCAATCACTGCCAAGAATCCTGTGTTGAAAGCTGTCTTCAACTGAAAACCACTGATTATATATCTCTTAGCTAATCGATTGTATTGAATTCTTAGGAAAACATGCCTAAATCCATCATGAATCATGGAAAAGTGAATATAGTTTTTTGTGTGAAATAAGTATAAAATAAATATTAAAGCATCACTTAGTCAACATTTTATGCACATGACTTAGAGGTACTTAAACTATGTCCTGAATGGGTTTCAACATACTGTATCAGAATATGTCAAGCAATGTTCCATATACAGGCACAAATAAATAGAATATATTAAATATTGAAGTGATTCATACTGAATGAAAGGGTCAAATACTGTTGAGACTTGTGAATTATGTAGCCACCTTTCACATGTAAGGTTACCCTTCAGAAGGCAGCCTTCAAATTTCCTCAAAGGACTTCTGGAGTGACACCTTTAAACGGAGCCAGCTGCATGGACTGTGGACTGTTTGGGAATCCTGTCTAGCCAGGCCTCTAGCAGAGTTGTAGCAGCTACATTTGTGGGCAGGCAGCCTCCTCACATTCCTGTTACTTTCTCCTCCAGGATGTTTCCATGGAGACTGACATGGGGATGGAAAGAGCAAGTTTTAAGTTGAAAGAAGCACACACATTCACACACACCCCTGCTCTTACTCATAAACACTCCTGAAATAAACACTTCCTGTGTCACATAATCATCCACTCGAAGACAGACTTACTGCCTTTGCCTATTTGGGTAAATGGATAAACCACTGTTTCTCCTTTAACTCCCCCCCCCCCAAAAAAAAACCAACTCCAATTAAAGCACAGTTAGTGAGGTAGAAAAGTGGTAGGAAAATAAAATTATAAAATGCCATCCAGGAACCATCTAATGCAGTCGTTACGCAAGCAGTTGAGAATTCAGAGGATGGTGGTTCAAACCCACCAGCTGCTCTTTGGGAGAAAGCTGTGACCGTGTGCTTTCATAAAGAGTACAGCTTGAGGCCCCAGGAGGCATCTCTGCTCCACAGGGTCATTATGAGATGCAGCTGATCCATCACAGCTCAGGAAAACCCAGTTAGCAGTCATCGGACTACAGATCTCTTTATTTGAGGAACAAATAGAGTCATGAGAAAGCAAAGTGAAGCGACAGGATGGACAAATAATTTATTAGCAGAATTCCATTGGTGGAAACAAATGTAATTTAATCCTAATATTTTATATGGAAATGGTCTAACAGTTTATTTTATTTGTACCCATAAAATGTAAAACTAATGTAAAGCTTTATAGAGATTCATTTTTTTTCTGTGTTTGTTTTTTAATTTTGGAAGTCAAGTTGAATCAGAGTTGCCTTTAGGATTCTGAATCATCATTGATTGCATGTGGTTCTGAGAGCATTTTCTAATATAACCTTCAAACCCAAGGCATATTGTTCAAAGTAATGCTAAAATCCTGAAATATGTCAAAGATGGTGAGAAGCAAAAGCAAGAACACTCATAAATATTCAGCATTCCCTAAACAGTGTCAGAAACTAGTCAGCTATCAGTGTATAGAACACTTAGTGTTCATTTAAAATGTAAATAAGGGAAAGTATATGCAGTCGGTAAGGGGTCCTGGGGGCACCTTTGATTTAGTGTCGGGCTGCCATGCTCAAAGCTGGTGGCTCAGACGCACCAACCGCTCTGTAGGAGAGGAATGGACTTCTCTCTTGATGATACGGCTCTTTTCTTGAAGATTCACAGTCTGTGGAATCCTGAAGAGGGCTCTGTGAGTTGGAATCACTTGGTGGCCCTGGGTTTGGTCTTTTGGGATATCAATGTGCACTGAAACCCGCTTTCCATGCATTTGCATCCAAGCAAGAAATGGAAGGTGGGGGGGCAGGGAGGGATGAAAGGAAAAGGTTGTGTCCTATGAAAGTAGGGTTGACTAAAGATTTTTGCATCTGCCCTGAGCCGTCCAACTCAACCAGGCAACACGTGACTCCTGAGAAGTTGATGGTCTCTTTTCTGCTCCCTCACAAGGAGGTCTTGCTAAATAGGCTTTTGTGTGCCGCTGATAAACTCACCCGAAGCAGGTCCTTTAGGGTTTCTGTTAAAGCTGTTTCGGAGGTCTTGGGATCACTGCACAGCCGCTCCCCATAATCACCCCATGTATATCAAACCCTCGCGGTTTATAGTCCTCCCTGTGACCGGCTGTGCATGACTTTTACATGGTCCTTTTTCACTGCAAAATACAACCTGCTGATGTTGCAAAGAGACTACACAGCTCTCAGATTGCTTTGCTCTATGTTAGTGCTATTTAAATCAGCATGCGGCTTATATGTTAGTTACATCTAAATTGCATCTCTATTTGATTCCTTATTTCCGTCAGCTGATGAATGGCACAACAAAATGTAGGAGTCTGTGAGCATAGCAATTTATCCAAAGCATCTCTTTCTATAACCCACAGCCAAGAAACCATGTATTTTTCCTTCATATTCATGTCCATGGAAAATGATAGTAATATCACACAATTTTATCACTGTATTAACAACAAGCCAATATACTAAAAGAAAATCAATGTTTATTGTAAGTCAAAGGACATGCCATGTTATAAATATAGCTGTGTTTTTCTTATGAAATACATAGTAACAATTATACTTCCATACTGTGGCACAGGCAATTTAAACTCTATTCAATTATAATATATTTACATGCCCTGATGTACTAATCTAATTTTCACAAAGAAGTCCTCAAAGTCATCTTGGTAAAGCACTTTAAAAAACTGAACTAATATATCATCACCAACACACACACACACACAGACACACACACACACATCCAGTTGATTTTTCAGCATTATTTTCAACATGAGAATGTTTAACAAGGGCTATGACTTCAACATTTCCTAAGCAAAAAAACACACTGTGCTTTAAGTCTCTATTGGCCCATTAAGCTTCAGCATTCCTTCAATTAAAAGATTTGCAAGGAAAAAGCTTATGAAGTCAGTTAACTTAAAAGGTATGCTGGGAGAAAACATAGACAGGGAAAAAATAGCAAATTTCTTACTGAGTTGCAAGTGAATGGAGAATAATTTTCCTCCATTGAGACAAGGCATAAAGAAAATGAAAATATATTTTATCACAAATTATCTTGTTTATGAAAATAAAAGTAATTTCTTCCATAAAGACCATGAACACCAAGATCCAACATAGATATCGACAGCTGTGGAGTTGTCTGGAATCAACTTGGAGCTTTGGGTTCCTAGTTGCACCTAACCCAGCTCCTGCTCTATTTTCAAATCCGCCTCAAGAGTCTTCAATGATCTCTTCTGACTGTCAACTCTGTCTCCACTGCATGAAACCGATGGCAGGTTTCTTTCTTGATAACAAGCTCTATCATCTATCTGTTTCTATTGAGCACGACTTGTCCTTCACTACATGTCTTCAGAATGCTGTCCTGGATTATCTAAGAAGGTATTCAATCATCTGATGATCTAATCTCAATGTACATATACATTAGCAGCTAACAGTAAACCCACTGACTGGCTGTTCAGGGTGGCACAAAGGAAGTCAGCTGTGTCATCGTGCCTGGGGCCATAATCCTTTAGGGAACTGTGGAATTGTTCCCATTATTTTAACTGTCAGGGGGAAAAGTTCATAATGTAGGGTATGTCATCAGTATCGTATGTATATATTTGTCTCTATAAACAAAACATAGCTAACACACTGTTTTAGTATGTTTACGGAGAAAGGGGCCTCAGAACGTAAAAGTACCCAAAGGCCAAAAATATTCCAGGTTCACAAACCATAAGATTAATCACTGTCTAGTGCGTTATGTTTTGTACTCATTAAAGCGCTCATTCGCTCACTCCCGTATTTTCTGCCACTTACTTCTAATCCTCAGCAGAGTAATTCTTCCTTGATAATTTTTATGTCATGAGATTTTTTTTTCAGGAATGGAAAAATGTCAAAAATTCAATGTAGATCATAAAATAACGATGATTAAAATGATAAAAAGGATAATTCTCACAACACTACGCATTTTCATAATCTCCATCTCACACAAGGAAACATCTATCCACGAGAATATCTCTCACAAAGATAAGCAGTGTCATTGTTTACTCCTATATCCATGTAAAATACGTCTAATGACACCAATGATTAATATTGTACTTATTATTGCTATTTTGGAATGCCAAAGAAACCTCAATATTCAGCTTTTCAGTAATCTCTCCTTTGTGACCCAAGGAACCATTCAAAAATGCAAAGTAAAACAACAAGAAAAAGGCCAATGATAAATCAAGGATATATGCAAATATAAACATGCATTTCCATCAAAAGAATAACTTCGTGTTTTCAGGTACTAGAAATGCCCTCTGCCGGTGTAAAGGAGGAGACGACATCGGCTCATGGGTTCCAAAGAGGGGCTGAATAAACCAATCCAGGAGAGAAGACATGCAAATGGCTTGGAGGACAACTGAAACCAAGGACCCTAATCCTCCCAGATGTATTTTCTCATTTTATCTGTGTGCCATGGGATGTAAGTTCATGTAGAAGTGAGCAGTTGGATTTAAAGGTAGTGGCTGTCCTGCTAAATATGAAATTTGTTCTGAACTTTGTGACACAAATACATGTAATGTGGAAAGGAACATCCCACCCTGAGGCTGTCCTCTGGAATTTTGTCCTTGTGTTGTCCTCTATGCGGTAGGTTCCCCCGGAGGCACTCGGGCAGCCCTCGACTGTCCACCTGCTCACTCTCCTTTCCAGACTCTTCTGATGATGTCATCCTTCGGCTTTCCTTACTCTCTGCTTGGAAGATGAAGGGCCCAAAGGCAGAGTTTTCTTCGACATGAACGCACTCTGCTGCAAGGAGCGATGCAAAGACCTTGTGCCACTTCTTTCCTCTCTCTCTCTTGCTTTGATTCATGGTCCTGATGATGGTCATTCCCTGTTACTATCATCCTTTGCTCTGCATGCTGATCCATTCCAAACCCACGCAGGTCAGTAGGGAGACCAGTCTGAAGGACCTGCTCCCGTTTTGAGTGAGGTTTGGAAGTGACCCCAAGTGCTTTTGAAGATTACTTCTGTTCAGGAGGACCTAAAATCTCTATGCCGTATAGTCATGAACTTTTAACTTCCTCTCCCACCTATCTTGACAAGGAAAAGAGAGGAGGGACACGGTTTTCTTTCCTAAATATACTAACTCGGGGTAAAGAATTAGCCTTGATCTATTTTCAGTCATTTAGCATCAAGTAAAATCATTACTTGTGCAACCTAAATTATAGCCTTGCTCTCATAGGAAACTGATTTTCATTTTAAATCCTATTCTAAAAAAAAACCAAAACTGGTGCAATCTGACAAGGAATCCGATCGGAAAGCCACTTTGGTTCACTAGGATAGATGAGAAAGTCTACTCAGAGCAGGCTATCAATCTTAAGATCACATTGTGTCTCATCATTTACTAAGACCGCGCGCCATCAGCCTACTTCTTTGAGTCCCTGGTACTAGTCATTGAGAAACATTTCCCCCCAACCTTAAAGATGCAGCAGCCATGCATTAACACATTTCCCCCCACTGTAAAGAATGAACTAGCCAATCAAGTGAAAGTAAAGAAGACCCTCACATGCAAATATTCACGAACCCAGGGGCTTTGGTTGCGCTCCATCTGACAAGTAATTGAGTATTTCTCTTTGCTTCCTGTTTTTTTATGCCATACATTGACCTTGCAGATAAGAATGATATCTTGGGGACTGACAAGCAGGAGGTTTATGCAGAGTTATGTTAACTGGATATGACATTTCTCACATACCATACATTTAATTTGGCTATTAAATGACGGACCACTTATCCTTCAGAATATATAAAACTTGGGAAAAATCCCTTAGATTGGATGTTTTTTTTCATAAAGTTGGCATATTTGGATTGCTATGTAAAATATAAGGAACACTATATTTATAAAGAGTGCTCTCCCTTTTAATGCCAGGTGATGATATTTATTGGAACACTGATGGAAGAGTGCATTACAAAAGGTTTTCCATGCTCATCCAATCAAGACTCAAATTCAGAAGCTTAGCAAGATTATTTCCAGAGTGTGTATACCCAAATAATAAGTCTTGATGTAACCATGTGCATCTTTGTACCTTCATTTTCTATTCCTGCAAACCTGGGTCTCCCAGTGGCTTCCCATGAAAAGTAAATATTTGCATAGCCCCATCCTCTGATGACAGGTCACGCCCTTCTTGCTGATCACAGACACAACACTGGAATTCTACCTGTGATAAAGGAGCCCATATCTCTGTCGCACCCCTCATGAAAGCTTTTACTCTCTTGGTTGTTTTTAGCTTTATTTGCAATTTAGGCCCCCAGATTAATGGGGCATGCTGTTTCTAGACTGTTCATGTTTGTGTGATTTTTAAAAGGCACTTACCATTTCTACTCTGGCAAACATTCTGCGTATAAAGCATAAAATTAAATGGACTACCTTTAACACCAAACTGCCACTCACTTCTATATGAATTTACATTCCATTGTCCAGATATAAAATGAGAAAATACATCTTGGAGGAGTTGGGTGTCCTGGGTTTCTGTTGCTCCCCAAGCCATTTGCATGTCTTCTCTCCTGGATTGGGTATTGAGCCCCTCTTTGGATTCCATGTTGTCTTCGCTTCCTGTACACTGGCAGAGTGCATTTCTAGTACCTGAAAATACGAAGGTATCTTTTTGATGGAAATACATGTTTATGTTTGCATATATCCTTGATTTACCATTTGCCTTTTTCTTGTTGTTTTACTTCGCATTTTTGAACAGTTTAACATGGGTCACAAAGGAGAGACCACGGAAAAGCTGAATGTTGAAGTTTCTTTGGCATTCCAAAATAACAATAATAAATACAAATTAATCTTTGATATCATTAGATGTATTTAAAATGGCCAGCCACTACCTTAACCTAGAAATGTCAGATCAAAAGGTTATTAATTTAATGAGCATTTGAAAAATATTTATGCAAATTAATGCTTGTATCTAAAAAACTACAACATATCTCTAAACTTGCCCATTAAGTAGCTATAATTGAAAGGACCGATAATACCGAGGACTATTATGGAGGTAGAAGGACTGAATCTTTAATAGAATGATGCTGTTAAGCCAGTTAGAAGCATTGCTGGGTATTAGTGATTACACTAAAATATGCGCATACATATGAATCCAACATTGTCACTCCTAAGCGTAAACCACACAGCTGCACATATATATGTGCACCAAGAGATGTGTTCAAGAATATTCTAAGTTGCATTATTTTTAATAGACAAATCTAGAAAAATACCAACTAGTTAAGGGAGACCCCGAAAAGGGCAAGATATGACAAAATAACGAGGTATAAATTACCAAGGGCATATGAGGGAGGGGGGAAAGGGGAGGGAGGGGGGGGAAAAAAAGAGGACCTGATGCAAGGGGCTTAAGTGGAGAGCAAATGCCTTGAGAATGATTGGGGCAGGGAATGTATGGATGTGCTTTATACAATTGATGTATGTATATGTATGGATTGTGGTAAGAGTTGTTGGAGTCCCTAATAAAATGTAAAAGAAGAAAAGAGAAAAAAATGATTAGGGCAAAGACTGTACAGATGTGCTTTATACAATTGATGTATGTATATGTATGAACTGTGAAAAGAATTGTATCAGCCCCAATAAATTGTTTAAAAAAAAAAAGATAGAAGTACATTATAGTCTTCCATTTCAAAACTATACAGTAATAAAAATGAATGACCTGACACTTTATCAATGGATTCATCTCATAAAATGTAGACCAAAATCAAAACACAAGGGAACATGCTCTTTATCATTTGACTTATTTAAGGATCAAAACCAAGCAAAACCTATCTATGCCTCTGTTATCAGTCAGGAGGGCGGTCATCTTTGTGGATGGTTACTGAAAAAGAGCCCAAGAATGATGGCAGTGGGTAGTGCTGAGTTCTGGATCTGGGTTGTGGCTTCCTGCTAAAATTTATTTTATGAAAATATATTGATCTGTAAAACTCATTTCTACACTACTCTTTACTTAAGTTATCCTTCAATAAATGAGTTTTTGGTAAAAAAAAATCATCAGTAAAATGCCACAAACTTATGGAAGAGAGTGGACATGAAAAAGAGGGACGGTAGCAAGGGACCTGCCCTCGTAGCAGAGGCACTATCTCGACCAGTCTAGAAATGCTGATTACAATCACACTTCCTCTGGGTAAGAGCCAGCCCGTGACTTTTAACTCCATCTCTCACTCTCTGTGATAATGAACTAGAAACGTACTCTCCAAGACTCGATTTTCTCATCTGCAAAAAGGCCAACACCAATATCTTCCTTGAGCTTTACTGTAGAGATTAAAGAATCCCATAGAGAGGAAAGAATGCTAGGTAAAGCACCTGACATAAGGCTCAGTATGCAATATACAATCAACAAACATATTTCTCTATCCCTTCTCTCTGGCATATTCAATCAGCTTCCAGGAGAAACTACTCCCGGATACAACAAATCACAATTTCATTCCCTTCATTCATTAGCACCGAGGGAAATTCATTTTTACATTCATGTCTATAAGCAAGGAGATCTCAGGATTATGTAGCCAAGGGAAAAGCCTTTACAGACTTAGCCTTAGTTTTGTCGAATATCATGGTAGGAGAAGGAAGGGAAACCTGCCAAATACAGTGCCCAAAGACATATCTGGAAAGAAAGAATTGTAGATAGGGGTTTGGGCATGGTAGGACAAGGATTATAATTAAAGAAGTGGAAAAATGGGCTATAGCACGGAACCCATGGCCATTGTAATGGATTCTAATTCCTAATGACTTGAGGCATTATTTATAAAAGTAAACAGACAACATTATATTTCTCTTGCAGAGTAGCTGTTGGATTTGAACTTCCAACCTCATGGTTACCTAATCCAAAGCACCACTAGGACTCCTTGCAGCAAGGCAGATTACATTATACATTAGGTTACTTTCCTAAACACAATCTTCTTGACCATCACTAAGGAGATCTTCTGCTTGATCATATGGGAAAAATATTAATTTTTTCACTTTGAAAAGAAATGTTAAAATTATTGATGGTAAAGTTACTTAGGAAAATTATATGCTCCTTAAACAATGCAATTATGATTTTAAAGATAGGCTTTGTGTTGAAATAAGCTGCTCTGTAACATGGTTTAGTATTTGGGGATCCAGTCAGTGATTTTTGTTTCCATGCAGAGCAAGTGTTTTCAGAAGAATACCCTGGGCTATTCTTGCTCCGATTTACAAGTGGAAGGCAGAACTGCTTCGCTACCCATCAGCAAGTCCAGGAATATTACATGGGAAGAAAACAAAACTTGCAAAAAAAAAACAAAACTTGCATACAGTCCACTAGTACAATGCTCTGAGACAATACTTCTACTGAATAAAAACGTCAGACAGCAGAAAGGTCTGAGCTCCAAAAGAATGATTCTCTTGGCTCAACATCTAGTACCTGAAAAGCATGCTTCACAGATCCAAAAAAGAAGTGCCCCTCTGTTCAGAATGCTAACGATTAAATTGATATCCCTACAAAATCAGCGTCCAAGTGTGAGCAACCTACAAAAACAAAGTAAACACCACTGCCCTTGAGTTTATTCTGACTTATCGCCATCCAACAGAGTGTTTCCTAGGCTTCAGATCTTTGAAGGAGTTGATAGCCTCCTTTTCCTTCTGAGGAGCAGCTGGCGGATTGGAACCATTGACATTTCAGTTAGAAGTCAAATTACCCAACAATTACTCCACCGGCTTGTCCTGTAGCATATACTTAGAATTCATGAGTACGAATGAGCCCAATGGTCACTTGGTACATAGAAGGTTTGAGTAGATGACTATTTCTAACTTTGAGATTTCAGTATAAACTGGGGGAGCTGGCGCTCCAACAAATGATACGGGAGAATGTATTAACAATGTACTACCTTGCAGAATTCTGATTATACAAATCAACAATTAAAGTAACAAAGCAATATTTATCCTTACTGGTTTTCCCTCAAGTTTCTTCTCTTTGTGTTGGACTTTATGTACAACTATAAAAAACCATGTGTTCCCAGCACATGGGACCCAAATGGTCTGCTTACTTCTTTCTCTTCATTCACTAACTCACTGATCCAGTTGGAAAAGTGTGACTGAATCTGTCTGTTCCCATTTGCTCCTTATAAATGAAGTTGTTCATTGTTAATGTGTTATTCCTCCTTGTGTATGTTCAGATATTTTTTCCTACTAATTTTGATTCCAATACTTTAACTGATTCAGAAGCTCTCCTCAGTGATCGGTAATTGCTAAGCGCACTGGCAGGCTTCTCTGTGTCTGTTGATGTTTGTTTCTTTCTTCTAACTCTTTTCTTAGTCTTCTGAATAACAAGGTGATAGGGCTGCTTTAAAACTGTTTAAGCTGCTTCTTCATTTATAATCAAATGCTGACAACTGATTTCAGGACAATTGTATTCGCATCAGTACAGCGTAACAGGACACAGTTGTTTCAAAGAAAACTACAAATACCGCCCCCCTCGACGACATGTGTCTTCTTCCTGCTCCATTCTTCTCTCCTCCTTTCCCTCACCCCTTCTCCCTGTCTCTTGCTGTCACAACCCGCCCCCTCTGTTATATTTCACAATCAAGTTGCACCATGATGTTCAGACCCTGAAAGTCAGAAATAAGGCAAATCTACTACGCAGACGTCTTCCTAAGTCTTTATCCCCCTTGACAAGCATTTGCTTAGTTCTGGGACATAATGGGAAGAACTTCTCGTTTTCAGTTTCAATTTGAAGCCAGAAAACCTTCAACCATTCAAGACCAAGTTTACTTAAGCTCTCCCACGTGTAGCCTGCGTGGGGACATTAAAGAAGAGGGAATGGAGGGCTGTGGGGCGTAAGGAGAACGCTTGGCATCAAGCGGTCTGAAGTCCCAAACAGTCACGATGATAGGTTCTCCTCTGGAAAACGGAACAGTACGCTGCCTACCGGACTGGGTAGTGAAAGTGAAAGAAGTCAGTGTAAGTATATCAGTATTTACAAAGCGGGACAGCAACACCGAGCTCAGTGCCGTGGAGGCAGGGCTGACTTGGAGCCACCCCGTGTGAGTTTGAGACTATAATTGTTGGCAGGAGTAGAAAGTCCGGTCGTTCTCCCTGGAAGCTGCTGGTGGCTTCACTGTTGAACATGCATATCACAGTCCAGCCTGGTGGAAACCACGACCCCACAACCCCACCTGGGCGCTCTGATCAAGGAAGATTGCCATAACAGATGCTACAATCGTGAGTAATGGCCCCTATAAACACTTCACAAAAGGAGACGTGCTTTAACAATTTCAACTCCTCTAAAATTATCTAATGGGAAACATGGAACAACCAAAAGCTGAATACATCGGAGGGAAATAAAAACATATAACTGCCTCTGAACTAAAACTAGTGCATACATGACAGGATTCATTCATGTAACCCACCCGCCACTTTGTCATACTGGGAGGGCTTGTACGTGGCTGTGATTCCAGAAGTCATCGCATTAATATTTAAATCCCAACAAGGTCAACCAACGTGAAGAGATTTCAGCGGAGCTTCCAGACTAACAAGAGACAACAAAGGAGGGCTCGGCTCCCCATTTTGGAGGACCGAGCTACTGACAACATGATGCCCAGCTCCAAAATGTTGTCACAGACTGAGAAGCTCCTGAGTGGAAACAAGATGGTCAAAGACAAGGATGTGCCCCCGAGTCTGGGGGAGCTCCAGTTAGGACTGAGGATGAGATGATTCACCAAATGGTGCTTATCTCGGTGACAGGAGTCCAGGAAAGCCAGTGGACATGCGGTCCATTGATTTCTCATATGTAAGCTCAGGTTAAAGCTGAAGAAAATTAAAACCAGTCTAAGAGAGCCAACATACAACTTTGCATTTACCACACTTGAATTTTGAAAACCTCTAAAAAAAAAGATTTTACACATTGAATACTATAACAAGGTTTGATGAGCTGTGGGAGAATCAAGAATATCATTCATGAAGAAAGCAAAAGGTCATTTAATGCCAGGAAAGAAAATAAAACACAAAGTGAATATTCAGAAGAGATTCTGAAACTTGCTCTTAATTGTAAAGTAGCTCAAGCAAATGGAAGAAAGGATGAGGTCAGAGAGCTGAACGGAAAATTTCAAAGGACAATGACAAGCGTTATAATGAAATGTGCAGACATATATCTTAGAAAGAACTCAAGACAAACTTCAAGCCTCACGTTGCAATCTTGAAATATTCTTTTTGCAAAGTATTGAATAATTCAGGAAGCATCGAAAGGAAAATAATAAAAAAAATACACAGAATCACTGTGCCAAAAAGAACTACTCAACATTCCACCATTTAAGGAAGTAGCATATAAGCAAGAACCAATGGTGCTGAAGAAGAGCTTCCTGCTGCACTGAACGCACTAGCCAAAACAGGGCTCCCGGAATGAATGGCCGACCAAATGAAATATTTCAACACCTTATAACGCACTGGAAGCACTTACTCATCTATGCCAGGAAGTTTGGAAGACACACTTGGCACACAGACTGGGAGACATTCATATTTTACTTATTCCAAAGATGGGAGACCCAACACAAGGCTCAAACTATAGAACAGTATCATTGATATTATATGTAATTAAAAATTTCCAGAATATCATCCAACAATGATTCCAGCAGATTTTGCCATGAAGCTTCCAGAGGATTATATCAGATTCAGCAGAGGACATGGAAAATGGATACCATGGCTGATGTTAGATGGATGTTGGCTGAAAGAAGAGAACATCCGAAAGATGTTTATTTGTGTTTTATTGCTCGTGAGAGGAATTTGACTGTGTGGATCTTAACAAACTATGGCTAAACTTGAGGACAATGGGAATTCCAGAACACTTCATTGTTCTCGGGTAGAACTTGTCCATGGATCCAGAGGCAGTTGTATAAACAGAACAAGGACATACTGATGCTTTAAAATCAGGAAAAGCATATGCCAACGTTTCTTGCATAGATCAGATTGTATCCCTTGTGTACTTATTCAGGCTGTATGCTAAGCAAATCATCAGAACAGTTGAATTATATGAAGATGGTGCCATTGGGACTGGAGGAAGGCTTATGAACAACTTTGGTATGAAGATGACCTAACCTGGCTGCTAAAAGGGAGAAGGACATTACACTTGCTGATGAAGATCAAGGACTACAGCCTTCAGTATGGATCACAACTCAATGTAAAGACCAGTATCCACACAACTGGATCAGTAGGGAACATCATGATAAATGGAGAGAAGGTTGAAGTTGTGAAGGATTTTGTCTTGCTTGGATCCACAGTCAATGCTCATAGAAGCAGCAGTCAAGAGATTAAAAAGCTCTTTGTAGTAGGTAAATAATTTTCACAATACCCCTTTAAAGTACTGAAAAGCAAGGCTGTTACTTTTAGGACTAAGGTGGTCCTGACCCAAGATATGGTGTTCTTTTTTTTAAAAAAATCTTTTTATTGGGGCTCATAAGGCTCTTATCACAGTCTGTACATACATCAATTGAGCATAGCACCCTTATACATCCGTTGCACTCATCATTCTCATAATTCACCTTCCACTTGGGTTCCTGGAATCAGCTCGGTTTCCCCTTTTTTCCCCCATCCCCCTCCCTCCCCGATCCCACTCCTGGTCCCTTGATAGTTTATAAATAATTATTATATCTTATCTTACATTCCCGGCGTCTCCCCTCACCCGCCTCCCCATTGCCCATCTCCCAGAGAGGAGGTTACACATACATCTCTGAGATTGGTTCTCCCTTTCTACACCCCCTTCCTTACTGGTGTCGCCACTCCCACCGCTGGTGTTGAGGGGTTCGTCTGTCCTAGATTCCCTGTGCCTCCAGATCCCCACTGCACCGCTGTACATCCTCTGGTATAACCAGGTCCGCAAGGCAAGGTTGAATTGGGGACATGGTGATTGGGAGGGGAAGAAGTGTTCAGGAACTAGAGGAAGGTTTTGAGTTCTTAATTGTCTCAGAGGCTGTGAAAGTTGTGCCTCAATAAAGAAGACCAAAGAAGAATTAATGCATTTGAATTGTGGCACTGGAGAAGAATATTTAAATTACTGTGGTCTGCTAAAAGGACAAACTGATCTGTTTTGGACAAAGTAAGGCCAAAATATTCCTTAGAAGCAAGGATGGCGAGACTTCATCTAACATACGTTGGATATATTGTCAGGAGAGGCCAATCTCTGGAGAATGCAATCATGCTTGGAAGAACAGAGAGGCAGAGAAAAAGAGGAGGGGCCCTCACGGGGATAGGGTAACACAGTGGCTGCAACGAAGGGTTCAAACGTAGGAGTAATTGTGAGGATGGCACATAACCCAGGAGTGTTTGGTTCTATTGTGCAGAAGGTCCATATGGATTTGAACCAAATGGTGGCACCTACCAATACCAACATTCATGCAACTGTAAATATCAAGACCGAAGTTTAGCCTATGTGTGTAATCTGTTCTTCTAACAAATCTACGGTAGAACAATGTACACAACAAGACAGGGTATTGGGGTAAAGTTGTAGGAATGTGTTTGGGGAAGTTGAGAAGGGATCAGATGACACTCTCCCTCCAGAAGGGCACACAGAAGATACAAATGCTATAGCAAAAGGTGACCAGCTATCAGACAAAATCACATCTGTGGTCTTAAAGGCTTGTCTCCAAACAAGCAGACACCTAGGGAGACGTGAGCTAAGTCCACGTGGAAGAAGCACACCATCACCAGTCCCTGAAGGATTGGAATCCATAAAATCTGGAATCAAAGGAGGGATCGGTATCAGAGCCTGAATTGTGAGAATCTGGTGAGCAGAAGACGATGGATGACAGTGGGAGCACCGGATTCATTTGTGGAACTACCTGGGAAATCATCCTCCAACGGACTCTTCCTATCTAAAATTGATGGACAGGAGGAGAGTGGTCACTAAATAAAATGCTGTGGAGGGAGGAGTATCGAGGATCAGAGGCTATGATGCATGCTGGACCTGACCTGGTTTCCAAAATGTTCTGTATCTTGGGTTTGAAGTGTTTTCTTTGTTTCTGTTTGTTCTTATTAGGGTGTGATATCAGGAGTGTATGTCAGTGGAGATCACCCTCTTGAAGCTGTGCTATATGCTTTTCTGTTTCCAGAAGTGATGAGCCTATAGGGACAGCAAATCAAATAGAGGTCCTGGGGAAGGAGAGTATGTTGGTGATGGTTGGGTAAAAGGGAGATGATGTCAAGGAGTCCCTAGAGAAAAAAAGAGTTTGGAAATGGATGGTGGTAGCAATTGTACATGCTACTTGATGTGGTTGAAACATGGCATGAGATGATATATACTGTATCTAGTCGAGTGTACGCTGACTCAAATATCAGCCGAGGCACCTACTTTTATCACAAAACCGGCATGAAAATGTGCTGAAAAACTTGGCTTGTACTCGATTATATACAGTATGTATTAAATCCAAACTAATGGACAAAAAGAAGGGATCAGTTTTCAGGGGGCACAAAAAATAAGAGTTTATTTTTATAAGTAGCCATGAGTCCGTTCAGAGGATGTCAAGACAGGAAGAAGATGAGGAAGAAGGAAGGAGTGAATGTGGTTTGCAGAAACCATTAGATTGGCAGTGGTTACGTGGAAACTAGGTACATCAGAAAAGCCACTAGAATGAGGGAGCAGCTAAAAGACCCTGCTAATGCTCTATGTGGATGGAGGTTCGTGTGTTTTGTCCCACAAATATAATTTAAGCCACCATATATAGGTGAGCACGTGTTTGCTTGCTCATACATGCATATGTTCTACATTAACTCTCCACCCAAAGAATAGAAGGTATACCTATCATTCAAAATTAAATTATCTATATAGTTATATAACAAAAACCACCCAAACAAATACTCTGTCATCTAGTCAATAGCTACTCATAGCAACCCTGTAGGATGTCCAGGGTTGTGAATCTTTACAGGTGTGTGTAACATCTTCTTTCTCCAGCAGGCCAGTTGGTGGGTTTGAACATCCTTGGGCTTACCCTTGTCGGTAAGCAGTTCAATGTTCACCCAGCAGTGCTGCCGGGATTCCTTACATAGCATGTACATGGTATAAAATATATAATTGATATATGATAAAATAGTTTCATATTTGCTTAACTATTATAAAAATCCAAGCTGTATTCAGAAGAGGAGATGTCATGAAGGATAGAATTACTCATGTTAGCTGGCTCTTGTCTGAAAACAGAGAGTACCAGAGATGTTTTCCTGTGTTTTCCTGACTATTCAAAAGCATTCAGCTATGTGGGTCATAACAATTTATGGATAATCTTCAGAAGAATGTTAATTACAGACCATGTCATGTTGCTCACATAGAACCTGAGCATGCACCAAAAGGCAATCATATGAGCAGAACAAGGAATGCTCCATGCTTTTAAAATCAGCCCGGACACTGTCAGGGCTGTATCCCTTAACCATACTTATTCAATCAGTATGGTCAGAAAATAATCCCACAAATGGACTATGGTAAGAAGACTGCAGCAGCACAATTGGAAGAAGGCGTCTTAACAACTGGCAACATGCAGAGGATAGAACCTTGCTTGCTGAAAGCCAGCAGGAATTGGAGCAGAACCCTAGTAGCTCTGCTGGGTAAGCAGTGAGCTGCTGACCACAGGTTGTTCGTGAAAAGCAAAGACTAGAGCCTTCCATGTGAATTGTAACTCAATATAAAGAAAACGGGACTCTTCACAGTGGACCATTAACCAGCACCAGGATCTACAGATAAAAGACTGACACTGTGAGGGATTTCATTTTGCTTGGATGCATAAGTAATGCTTAGCCAAACAATCAGACATGCTGCACTGAGCAAATCTGAAGAACTCTCTAAAGGGTGGATGTGCAACAAAGTCCCTTTGAGGACTTAGACATGCTTGATCCAATGGTATTTTCAGTAACCTCATACAAATGGGAAAGTTGGGTATTGAATAAGGACGACAGGAGAAGAATTGATGTATTTGAATTATGGTGTTAGATGTTGAAAATACTTTGAACTACCAAAAGAACAACCAGCATGCTTCTTAGATGCAAGGATGCAAAGACTTTGTCTCATGTACTCTGGGCATGTTACCAGGGGTGACCAGTCTCTGAAAAAGAACATCACACTTGCTAAAGTAAAGGGTTAATGAAAAAGAAGAAGACAGCAGAAGAGAGTCTGACAGAGTGGCTTCAACAGGATGGCAAGAGTTCATTCTGTTTTATGTAAGGTTCCCACGAATTGGAATGTATTCTGTAGCACCTAACAACACTGCCTTTGCAAGTGTGTGCAAATCACACATTTCCATACCACAACTCTGGTGGCGTAGTGAGTTACAAGTTGGGCTGGAGGCCACCGAGTCAGAAGTTCTAAACCATCAGCCACTTTGTGGTTTCAAGGTGAGGGGTTCTGTTCTCATACAGCCTAGGAAAGCCTAAGGGAGCAGTTCTCCTCTCTTCTATAGGGTTGCTCTGAGGTGAAATAAACTTAATGGCAGTGAACTTTGGTTTTATTTTTGTTTTTAAGATATAATTCCATTCAAAATAAAAACATGAAAGGGGAAAAGTAAGTACCAGTAAAACATCTCTTTTTTGCTGTCATGATAGTAGATATTTTAAATAATAATATCACTGTGTATCATAAGATGGTTTCAACTCATAGAAACCCTTGTACAAGAAACACTACCTGGTCTTGCATCACCCTCAAACATCTGACTATGCTTAAGCCGCTGGCATAGCCACTGTGTCAATCAATATGTTCAAGGTCTTCCTTTTGTAATGATCATCTACTTTACCCTACAAAAAGTCCTTTCCCAAGAACTGATTTTTCCTGGTAACATATCCAATGTATGTGAGAGATATAGAGGCATATCATCCCTACTTCTAGGAATCATTCTGGCTATTCTTCCCCAAAGCCTGAATTTTTTTTTACTTCTGATAATATAACATTAATTAAGTTTTAAATAGGTGTTAGGTACTACTATAAATAACTTTAATCTATTAATTTCTTTAATTTTAGAAGCAACCCTCAGGGGTATACCTTTTAGTATCCTATATTACACCTAAAGAAAATGAGGTACCTAGTGAATAATGACGGTACAACTAAGTAGTTCAACTGAAAGGTGCACATGGTGCGAAGACCAACACATGGTATTTTCATTCACATCATGTGCATGTGAAAATGGGACAATCAATAAGGAAGATCAAAGAATTGATACCCTTGAATCACAGTGTTGACAAAGACTATTGGAAGTGCAGTGTACTGGCAGTTGGCCAAACGAATCTGCCTTGCGATATGTGCAGTCAGATAGATGTTCCTTGGGAGCAGGCCTGGAGAGACTTTGTCTCGTGTACTTTCAGAAACGAGTCTCTGAAAAAGGACAGTATGCTTTGTAAAGTAGAAGGTCAGCAAAACAGAGAAATACCTTCCAGGAAGTGAATTGATTCGGTGGCTGCAATAATGGGCTCAAATGCAACAGTGGTGAGCTGGCTCCGGACTGCAGTGTTGGGTCTGTTGGGTAGAGGGTCCCTGTCAATCAAAATCAATGGGCAGCACCTAATGACAGCAATGAACTTCTTGGTGATGCTTATGCTGTAGTCCATGGGCAACTCTGTTGTGTGGGTGGCACTGATCTATGCTGTAGTATTTTATATGTTGGATAAAAGAAAATTAAATATTTTAATATACAATATAAGCTTTGATCTTCAAAAGGTTTAAAGTTAATGTCATTTGAAAAGAATATTCATTCTTGGCACTGCTACGTTATGATTATAGATTTAATTTAGATGTATAAACTTGTTCATTGAGTATGATGATAGAACATTATGCTGCTCCTATACCAAAATTTAGGACTCAAGCTGTGTGGGTTTTTACCCCCTCTAGATTGATGAAATTTCTCTTCTCTATTTTCTGTATTAAATAACAACTCATAAGCTCAGCATCCTAATTAACAATCATCATATTGGAAATCACTTCTTGATTTAAATTACAGGATACAATTCACTTGGAAACATATTGACTATATATTTTTATACTTCTTTTATTGCAAAATAAAAACCCAACATAGTAAACAGAAATATTGTCATAAAGCAGAGTCATCTTTTGGGCTATCATAGAGAGTAAGAAGGGAGTTTTAAAGATACTGTTTAGAGGAAATTTTAAAAGCTGTTCTCTTCTCTCATGAAAGAAGGTCTATATAGAAAGAAGGTCATTTTTGTGGAAGAAAAAATAATAATGTAGACTGCCATAATTGCAAAGAGTAGAGTGGGCACACATTTCCCTACCTCCAAGTCAGCATAAGTACAGCCTAGCCCTGGCTATTATATACAAAACAAATAAAAGGCGATTCTACAAAGCGGAGTGATGAAGCTAGACTCGCTGGGGACTCGCCATGGAAACTAAAGACTTGACGTCTCTAGCTTACTTTCTGCCTCCACCACCCACTAGAAGCAAGATCACTATCTTCCCACTGTGTCAGTGGGATCCACTTGGGGAGCAATAGTAAGTCATGCCAATTCCTCCCCCAGGGAGTCAGGCTCAAAACCAAAAGATCAGCAATTTGAAGACACATGTTGCTCAGAGAAAGAAAACAGGCTTTCTGCTCCTATGAAAATGTACATCTATGGAAACCTACAGGGTAAATTCTACCCTGTTCGCTAGGGTATCTATAAGTGGCAGGGGTTTTATATCCAGATGAACCCTAGTGGCACAGTAGTTAAGCACGTGGTGGTGAACCCAGTGGTTGGCAGTTCAAACCCACCAGTTGCTTCATAAGATAGAGACATGAAAGTCTAATTCTGTATAGAGTTGTTTCCATAAAATCTGCTTTCAGAAAGCATTGGGAAACCTCTGAGCAGTACAGTCTAACCTCCAGAAGTGCTGTGAGATGGAATCAATTGGATCATAGAGGTTTTAGTTGGATGTTTATTGGATCCCTCCCAGAAAGGGGTGCTCCATTACAGTGGTTAAAGCAGTCAGCTGAAAACCCCGTTCAGCAGGTTCAGTCCACCAACTGACCCATGGGAGAAAAGTGTGGCAATCTTCCTTTGTAAACATGAGAGTAGCACACAGTTCTACTCTCCCCTATAGTGTCACTACGAAATAGAATCAACGCAAGGGCACTGAGGGAGTTAGTTATTGTGCAACCCTGGCCGATAAACACATGTGGGGTTAATTGAAGGGTGGAGAGATAAATGGCTCGGTGACCCTTGCCTTTCTAGTTCTCAGGTCTCTTGCTTTGTGATGGTTGGACCAGGGTACAGCTGCCTTAGCCATTTCCCTGCTTCAGCTGGCAAGGCTCACTTCCTGCAAGACTTCCCCAAGGAGAAGCCACAATGAGACCTACCCTGATGCAGCCCTGAGTGCTGGAACAGCCACGTGGAGACCCCTGTGAGCGCTGAGATACTTACATGCTCACTGATTCGGCTTTCCTTCTGCAGTTGGCATCATTGTGTGTATTTTGTAAGATGGAGGAGAACTTTGTGGATTGGTGTCAGACATATGGGTTAATGTTGGACCTGTGGGCTTGGGCAGCACTGGGTTGGGATGTTTTCTTGATGTGCATTTAACCTTCATATGAATCTATTTCTTATAGATGAGTTTCTGTGGATTTGTTTCTCTAAAGAACCAAGACTAACACAGGCATATATGAAACAAAACAATATCCCTTCCAGGTAAAGATATATTATCACAGACTTTGTGGGTAATCAAAAACATTCACCCACTGGTAATAGGTGTTCCATTTCTCATCAGATATAAAGAGACTAAGTTTGGAATTGGGGCTTATTTCTGCAGCTCAAAGTCAGTTATGAGGTAATGCAATTCCTTTGTTGCCAGAACAGTGTCAGAGGAAAGCAACTATAGCAACATAATAGTAAGATCCAGAGTCTCATGACATGACACAGGTTTTATTAAATGTTTAGGTTTCTAAAAAATTAATTAAAGATCCAAGAATCATAAAAACTTCATTTCAACAAAAACAGACAATAAAAATTTGCCAACACTAAGATGTTGGAAATCCTAGCTATAAGATATGTTATATTTATCTTCCAGAGATTTTAAGACAATCATCTTTAAAAGATTTTAATAAATTATTACAAACATATTTGAAACAAAAAAAATTAGAAGTTTCAACAAAGAAATACAAGAAATAAACAAGGGTCAATCCTTCCTGAAGACAACAATTCTAATCAGCAAAGTTACAAAATAGGTGAGGCAAAGAGAATAGGAAAAAAAAGAACTGAATAAAAATGTCAATACAGAAACATGCAATAACTGAAATAAAAATCTTATGATTGGACTCAAAAAATGAATGAGACAAATGGAAGAATTTTGGACTTGGGAGACAGAACACCGGGATAACAAAATTCCCCAGTTTGAACAACAGGATTGCTGATCCAAAAACTGAAAAAGTGTCTGAGGGGCCATATGGGATTATGACAGGATCCGGTATTTGTGTAACTAGAGCCCTGGCAGGGAAGCACAAAGTAAATGGGGCTGAAAAAATAAACATAACGGTGAAAATGCTCCACATTTGGCAAAAATATAGAACTACAGATTCAAACATAATAAATTTAATTAAATTATGCTAAAACAAATTACAGTAAAAAGCGAAGACAGAGAAAACTCTTGAAAGCAATGAGAGAAACCACACCCTGCCTATAACTAGACAATGAGAACAATAAGGAAAGACAGCAGGAACCGGTGCAATATATTCTATGTGCTGGAAAAAATGAACTGTGAACATGGAATTCTATAGCCAGTTAAATATATTTCTTGAATGAAGGAAATTCAAGATATTCTTAGAAAAAAATGAAACTAAGAGAACGTATCACCAGCAAATCTACTCTAAAAGAAGGATGTAATGGTAAACAAAAAGTTTCAGAGGCTCTTCTGACACACACTTTGCACTTTTTTTCTTTCCTATCTTTTTAATGACCTTTGTTTTTCTCATGAATTATGGTCTTGACATACACTCCCAGAGCGCTTCAGGTATTCTGTAATTAGTATTCAAGGCATCCAATCTTCTTCTCAAAATTCAGGTAGTTATACACAAAGTCATATTTTGGCTCTCATCGATTTGTTTTAATTTTCTTCAGCTTTGTCCTTAACTTACATATAAGAAATTGATGGTCTGTTCCACAGTCAGCCTCTGGGCTGGTTTTAGGTGTAGGTCTTGAGCTTCTTTATTGTGTCTACTCTTATGTAAGTAATGTGATTTCTCTTTAGTCTATGTGGGGAAGTCCATGTGTATAGTCACCTTTTGTGTTGTTGAAAAAAGATATTTGCTATGACCAAGTCATTTGTCTTGCAAAATTCTACCATGCAATATCACGCTTCATTTCTATCAAGAAGACTATATTTTTCTATTGTGGTTCCTTGCTCTCTGATTGTACTTTTGCAGTCCAATCACCAATAATTATCAATGCATGTCGATTGCTTGTTTGATAACTTCTGACGAAAGTCATTGGTAGAATTTTCAATTTCTTTGGCGCTAGCTTTTTGGTTGGTGCGTACATGTGAATAATGTATTAATTGTCATTCCTTGAAGAAGAATAAGCACAATACTATCACAGATAGCATTACACTTCATAATGGATTTTTCAATATCCTGTTTGACAATGGATGCTATGGGACTCCTCTTGATTGTGTTACACTCTGCATAGTAAATCATGTAAATTTTAGACTCAAATTAGCCAATACCTGTCCATTTCAGCTCACCAGTACCTGGGATGTGTGTTCAGTTCATTTTGGATCACTTCTAATTTTCCTATATTCATACTTTGCACATTCCATGTTCTGATCATTAGCATATTTTTGCAGCTGTTTCCCCTTACATTGAAAATGAAGATCTGAAATATTCCATTCTCACTGGCTTTACCAGGCTGAAGGCATCATGGTTGACTACACTCCAAGAAATCATGTCCTCCACAGTCACTATTTGAGGGAACTCAGAAGGGCCCATCCTCTAGCACTATCTACAACAATGTCCTGCTTCCATTCATTAGGCCTTCAGTATCTGAAAATGTTTCATGGCTATCCATAAGGTTTTTGGTGAGTCCTGACTCCAAAATGAGGAGATGACTACATCCTTATTGTCTCTTCTTAGTCTGGAAGCTTTGCTGAAACCTGTTCATTTTGACTAACATTGCTGGCATGTAAAATAGCAATGACACAGACACAGTAATCTACAAGCTACCACAGTATAATATACTAAAGGGAGCCTGGAAATATCAAAACAGTAAAACTGTGAGTAAATAAAATACATATTCTTCTCTTGAGATATTTTTATGGTATAAAAAGAGCCCCATATGAAATATAATATAAAGAGAATATAAATTAAATCTTAAAATTGCCAAACCCAACACAAAGCCAGGCATATCATCCAGATGAGGGCACCATTAGCAAGAAGTCAAATGGCAACTGAGGATGCACAATCAGAGTGCCAGCGAAATAAGGCACAGAACAAAAACGCTGTCACAAATCCATGATTGGTGGTAGAGCAATACATCACAGTTATAGGTGGGACTATAGGTGGGACTACAGGAGCAGGTACAGGGCCAAGATTGGGGCAAGTACATTGTTAGCTAGAAGAGCTAACAAAATTGATCTAGGGCTTTCTGACAAAACATTTAGGGTGGGACTGATATGGTATCACTTAATGACTATGGCATCTCCTGAACAGTCCATCAGAGACACAATTAGAAGAGCCTCTAAGATCCTGCCTCCCTCTCGGTGGGCTGGAGAGGGGTGAAGCTAATCTATTCTGCCAGGCATTCTGCCTGAAGGCAAGATGATCTCCATTCTTGGTTGTTGATGAGAAAGAATTAAATGAGGCTAAATCTACATGGGGACTCTGCAAGTGGATTTTGGACCATAGCCTTTGGTACAGCAGGGTGCTCTGAAGTCAAGCTCTAACGCAGTATTAGGGTTCATAGTTGATGTAAAATTATAGCACCAGCTCTAAATATTTATAGAAGAAATATGTAAGTCAATTATATGATCAACTGGGGAGAGAAAGGAAATGTAAACAGAGGTAAGTTTTCTATACTTTACTGCAGCTAATAAAATGTTGACGCCTGTGAAATGATGTGAAATATCTGGAGTAATCACTGCAAAAAAAAAATAAAGTTCCACTCAGAGTGCTATAGAAAAATCAAAATGGCCCTCTAAAACATGGCTAAATAATCCATAGAAATGCAAGAAGCAAAATAAAGTTACAAACATAGTTCCGAACATACCATTTATTATATTTACTGATGGTCTAAATCAATCAATCAAAATATAGAAATTGGAGAATAAAGCAAAATATACAGCCATCTATATGTTGTCTAGTGGACAATTACTTAAAATATCATAGTATTAGAAGGTGAAAATAATAGGGTTACAAAAATATATTCACAGACTTATGAAAAACAACTGACGGTGTTATTTCAATATCAGTTGAATTAAATTTTAAAGCAAAGAAAATTCCCAGAACACACAGGGACATCACATAATTATAAACAGTTCATCCTTCAAGAAGACATTACAATTAAATCAAAAGAGCTACACAATAAGTGAAACCATTAGAGAACAGGAAAAGCAACCACACAAGCTCCCAGTGACAGCAGGAGACTTCAGTAGCCCTCTGTCACTAATCAGTGAAAGGAAGCAGGAAATCTGTACAGTCACAGGACAACTTACCCAGCCCTTATCTAAGCAATAAGGATCCAATCAACATTTGTGGAACATTCTACCTAACAACAGCAGAATACATTCTTTCCAAACAACCTAGGGTCATATATCGACATAGTCTGTTTATAAGGATATGCAAGATACCTCAATAAACTAAAAAGACAAACACATTATTTAGCATGCATTTGCAAATGGAATAAACCTAGAAATCAAATACAGGGAAAACTACAAGCACTTAAATATTAAAAAAAAAACCAGACTTCTTAACAATATGCGGGTCAAAGAGGAAGTCTCAAAGGAAACTTTAAAAAATGCATTGTATCGAATAAAACTACAGTATAACAAAATGTGGGAAATATAGCTAGTGATAAAATTAACTTTGAGAGCCCTAAATTCACACATTGAAAAATAGTAAAAGGTCAAGTCCATGTGGCCTCTCACTTCAAGATGAGGAAAAAAAGACCAAAAAAAGGGGGCGGGGGGGAGGCAAACAAAAGAACAGGAAAAAAAGATGTGAGTGGAAATCAACAAAATTTATAAGAAAAATGTTAATAACCTTTGTTTCCTTTTTGAAATAAAAATGTGACAAACTTCTAACAAGACATGTTTTCAAAAATGAAAGATACAAATAACTCGTGTCAGTAATTAGATCAGGAATATGATTACAGACCCTTCTGATGTCAGAAAAATAAGGGAAGAATCGGAATAACTACACCTATGAATCTGAGAATTTTGATAACATAAAACAATTTTTAAAACCCACGAGTTAATCCAACTCGTTCAGTACATAATTGAATGGCCCAAGAATCATCAGAAAAAAAATTCTTTATTTTAAAACTTCCCAAAAGAAACATATAGGTGCAGATAGTTTTACTGAAGAATTCTACCAAACTTATAAGTGAATAAACAATTCTATGAAACTACTAGAAATAAAAGGGGAGAGAACTTCCCCAACTGAGTTAGGAGGGCAAACCTGGTAGCACTGTGGGTTTGGTGTGGGACCATAAACCCATGGCTAAACCACCAGCTGATCGGTGGTAGAACGAGGAGGCTGTCTGCTCCCATACAGATTTGCAGCCTAGGAAATACTACGGAGAATACCTATGAATCAGAATTGACTCAATGTCAGTGAGTTAATATTACCCTGATAGAAAAATGAGGAAAAATATTAAAAAATACATAAATAACCACAAGTCAACATTTCTCATGAATATAGAAACAAAAACCATTGAAAAAATAGAATTTAGTAATATAAAAATTGCTTCTCATGATCAAATAGATTTTATTATAGAAATGCCAAGTTCATTCAATACTTAAAAGTCAATGAGTGTAATTCACCATGCTAATAGGCTAGAGAAGAAATTCACATGATTCCATAAATTTGAGGTAGAAAATAGAAAATAAAATAATTCCTATATGCAGATAACATTATTTACATAGATAATTCCAAGAGTTCTCAAAATAGCCTAACACAAAACACACCCCCAAACCCATAGAAATAACATGTATGTTTGCTAAGGTGTCAAAATATAAGCATATGAAACTACTGTATATCTATAATATATTAGCAAAATCATTAACCTTAAGATATGTTCATTTTTAATTACAAAAAAATACTAGAGTATAGATGTAGCAAAATGTATAGGTTTTTATGTTGAAGAAGCAAATTTTAAAAGATCTCAATAAATTAGGAGGTACACAGTAGAGGTTAATTTGTTGATTTGAGACTTTTAAGTTGAAGGGGTGGAGTTCAGCCTGTCAATCAGGTCACAGCTTGATGACCTCATTTGGAGGTGGTAAATAGCTCGCTGGAGGCAGGACACATGTTCACTCCCTGGGAAACATTCCTGCTGACTAGACACATGGAGGTACGCTAGCAGCAGGAGAGCCATGTAGAGACCCCTGCCAGCACTGAGAAGCTCACCCCACCAATGGATCCACTAGACTTTCCACCCACTGGCCTGTGATCTTCCTGCATTAGTCATCATTGAATGTCTTTCATGAGACTGAAGATGAATTTATAGATCAGTATAAAACATATCATTAATATAGGACTTATGGACTTGATCTGGAATGTTTTTTCAATATACAATTGCTCTTTTATATAAAGTTATCTCTTCACACATGTGAGTGTCCAGGAATTTGTTTCTATTATTTCTTTATTTAAGGTTTAGTATAATATGAGGGGAATTTTTAATGTAGAAAAAATGAATTAAAATATAATGGCATCTTCCCACTTTCCCCCACTTCTTTTTTTTAAAATAATTTATTAGGGACTCACACACCACCCATCTCGATCCATACATACATCAATTGTGTAAAGCACATTTGTACACTTGTTGCCCTCATAATTCTCAAATCTTTTGCTCTCCACCCAAGCCCCTGGAATCAGGTCCTCATTTTTCCCCTCCCTCCTGTTTCCCACTCCTGAATGAACCCCTGATAATTTATAAATTATTATTTTGTCATATCTGGTTCTGTCCCACATCTCCCTTCCCCCACTTTTCTGTTGTATGTCCCCCAGGGAGGAGGTCAAATGCAGGTCCTTGAAATAGGTTCCCCCTTTCCAACCGACCCTCCCTATACCCTCCCAGTATTGCCACTCACTCCACTGGTCCTGAGGGAATGATCTTCCCTGCCTTCCCTGTGTTTCCACTTCCCATCTGTACCAATGTACCTCCTCTGGTCTAGTCAGGCTTGCAAGGTAGGATTCGGATCATGACAGTGGATGGGGGGAAGGAAGCATTTAGGAACTAAAGGAAAGTTGTATTTTTGATCATTGCTACTTTGTACCCTGACTGTCTCATCTCCTCCCCAAGCCCCTTCTGTAAAGGAATATCCAATGGCCTACAAATGGGTTTTTGGGTCTCCACTACACACTTCCCTGGAATTTGTTTCTTTAGTCGACCTGGACTAACACATACATCATAGTTATGAGTGGAATATGAATTATGAATTACAGAATAGACATATTCTGTATAATACAATATCAATTCTCACCAAATAATATACAGGATAAGTAGAACTTTTATTAATGTAAAGAATTTTTAAGATATAGTCAGTTATTTTTTAAATGTATGTTGGAAATAAAAAACATAAACTATATTAAATTGAAGATGAATAAAATGGGAGAATCAATCTGTTTAATTTTAATATTATTGTAATGCTATCGCAATCAAAATTGTGTGGTATTCTCATAAGATTGACATGTGACTCAATGGAGAAGACTAGAGAACATAGAAATAGATCCCTACTTCTTAATATCCATAATTTCCCAAATATACCTAAATTATTTATTGCAAATATACTGATAAAAACAACTCACAAAGATATAATCTTTTCAACAAATGGTGTGAAAGCAGTTCGACAATACTGGCAAAAAGAAAATAAGGACCATGGTCTAAATATCACATTTATATAAAGAAACAGAAAAATAATTCCAAATCACTATTTAAATGGGAAAACTAAAACTATACAACTTTACGGGGTGAAGAGTGGGGGACGACACAGCAGAAAATTTGGACTCACAAGCACAGAGGAAAGAGCTTTTACACGATACTAAATTAAAATAAATAAAATGCAATGTACTTCATTAAAGCCAAATACACTTGCTCTGAAAAAGATCCTGCAAAGACTATGAAAGGACAAGTTACAGACCAGGGAATTTTAATGTGTTAGTCCAGGTAGACTAGAGAAACAAATTCATGGATCCATTCATATGTGTATAAGAAAGAGCTTTATACACAAGAGCAATTGAATATTGAGAAAGCATCCCAGTCCAGTCCAGATCAAGTCCATAAGTCCGATAACCAATAGGTCCGGTACCAATCTGTAAAGTCCTCTTCAGAAACACATGCAATGACACCAAATGCAGGAAAATCACACCAGGGGTTGGGAAGTCTTGTGGATCCAATGGCATTGTAAGCACCACAGTGTTGGCAGGGGTTCTCCTTGTGGCTTCTCCAGGTCCAGGACTCTCGCTGTCATCAGCATAGATCCCTGTGTCTTGTCAGCAGAGAGTACAGGAGTTCCCAGAATCCTCAGGAGAAGGCCATGCCCACACAAAGGCCTCACTGGCTATGACCTGATTGACAGCCCAGACTCCATCCCGACATTCTTAATCCTCAAATTGACACTAGATTATGTAACTACCACATCTATTGGATTGCACATATGACAAATAAGTACATACGAAGTTTCAACCTTGTTAGCCAATAATAGAAATGCAAATTTAAGTTACTGTAAATTATCACTATATACCTATCACAAACTATAAAGATAAAAGAGTAAAAGCATCGTATGCTGGTTAATACATTAACAAACTGATACATTGCTGCAAAGAATATAAAATGGTATAGATACTCTGGAAAATATCTCATCAGATTTCTATAAAACAAGGTATGCTACACCCATATAATCCAGCAGTTGCACTCACGAGCATTTATATCAGAGAAAATAAATTATGCCCCTACAACATAAAAGGCAGAAACTGGGCACAGGGCAGATGCTCTTCAATGGGTGAATGACTAAGCAAACTGTGCTATACCCATTCCATGAACACTAATCAATCAAATAAAATACTACTAACACAATACCTTATAAAATCCCTAAATTTTGCTAAGTGCCAAAAAGACAATCACAAAACGTAACAAACTATATGATTCTATTTATAGAACTTTTTTTGAAATGAGACAATGATCTAGTTCAGAAACCAATCAGATTAGTGGTTTTCAGAAGTTTAATGGTGAGAGAGAGGTGGAGATGGCTATATTACAAGCAAAACAAAACACAGGAAGGAGTCTTGTGTTGATGGAAATGTTCTCGATCAGCTCTGTAGAGGTGATAAGCTATACTTTTGCAAGATGTTGTTGTTAGGTGCAATAGAGTAGACTCTGACCCACCACCTGGTCCTGGGCCATCCTCACAGTTGTCCCTATGGTCGGTTGCCAATCGTGTTGCCGAGGGTCTTGCTCTTTGTCCCTGCCCCTCTGCTTTACGGAGCATGGTGTCCTTCCCCGAGACTGATGTCTCCTGACCCGACCAAAGTACATGAAACAAAGTCTCACCAGCTTGCTTCTAAGCAGCTTTCTGGCTGTACTTCTTCCAAGACATATTTTTCCATTCTTTTGGCAGTCCATGGTATTTCAGTATTTTCCAACATTCTTCAAGTACATCGACTCTTCTTTGGTTCTCCTTATTCAATGTGCAGCTTTCACATGCATATGAGGTTATTGAAAATACCATAACTTGGGTCAGATGCACCTTAGTCCTCTAAGTAATATTCCTGCTTTGTAACTCCCTAAAGAGCCCTTGTACAGTAGATGTACCCAATGCACCAAGTCACTTGATGTTTGAACTGCTGCCTCCACTAGCATTTATTGGGAGTCCAAGCAATACTAATTACAGGATATTGCTACTGGGATAGTAAAAGAGCCTTGGGCATTATTTGTCACAAGTGCATGCGCACCTACAATTATCTCAAAATAAACATGTAAAAATGTGAATTAAGCTTTCATTTAAAGCATGCATTATAATAATTGTATTTATAATATTTGTTACACCGAAAACTCAACGTCTATAAATTAGAACACTGGATTATCTGATCCCAGATTGCCCAAACTATTTTAGAATTTTTTAAATTAATTTTTAACTAGCTGTAAAATTGCAAAGAGAAAATTAAACAAGTTGTTTTGTATGCATATCAAAATATATCCAGAATGATACAATGTAGTTTTTCATGAAGGAGCCCTGGTGGTATAGTGGGTTATGTGTTGACCTGCTAATACCAGGTCAGCAGTTCAAATCCACCAGATGCTCAGTGGGAGAAAAGTGAGGCTTTTTAGCTTGTAAAGATTTGCAGTCTCAGAAGCCTACTGGGGCAGTTATACCCTGTCTGTATGACAAGAAATGTACTTGGCAGTGAGTTTGCTTTTTTGAATTTATTATTTCATTGAAATAGTCAGCTATACTTGCAGTCATACATTTTTGCAAAATCAAAATCAAACAAGGCATATTGAAAATCTATTCATGTATATACCACACAATATTCTAAGAGTAAGATATGATCAGGCACAAGATAAAGGGACTAGCAATATGTGTTACCTCTGGACACAAGTGAACTTTGGAAGAGTTTCGGCTCTATTCTGAAGTCCATATTTTAAGGTAATTGAGCTCAACAGAATTAAAAGGTGAGAAATAGGGCAATGTCAGTTCACTTTAAATATTATGCATAAATATAAACATATTCAAGAGCGCCATATCTCGAGAATTTAAGTCCTCCAGCCCTGTGTGCGTTTGTCTCGTGTCAACTGGAGAAACCTGAACCTTTTTCACCTTGCCATACTATAAGTTTATGAACTGCCTGAACAGATCATGGAGACCTCCAAAGAATAACATCAAAGGTTTGGCATGTAGGACCTATGGGCCAGAAACTTGACCCATATCCCTGGTTCTGGTGATATAGAATGAACTCTTATTTCTCCCACTGCCATTCTGGCACTCTTTCCAGAAGTGTGAACAGGTACCTCCCAAGGGTACCTGTGATAGTTAGATGTTATGTGTATAGGTAGCTCAATAAGACCTCCCTGGGGGATGTGCTTTTCTTGGCCCTTTCTCCTTCCTCCATGCTGGGACATCACTGGGACTCTGTGTCTGCCTCCCAGGGTGGCCCCATGTGGGCAGCTGGATCCTGAAAGCTGTCAGTGCCCCGCCATGCTTCTGCTTATTGTGGAGGCCCAAGACTCTGCACTCACACCAGCCTGTGAGCTCCCTGCTCTCCATTTCACCTTTCTGCATCCCTGAGAGGCAGCTAAGTGAGTCTGCGGAGGGCCCCTGTCTAGCATTGGACCTAGGAACTTGAGTTGGACTGGACTGGGCTGGGCTTTCCTGATGTAAAGTTGCTTCTCCATATAAGTGCGTTCTTGAACATAGATGTGTGTCCCTGGCCTGTTTCTCTAGACAACCCAGCCTGTCACAGGACCTCCAAATTACTCTAAAATACCCCTTCCCTATATTTAATCCGAAAATAGTAATTTAACTACTGTATCTCTGCCAGGCATTATTATGTAAAATGCTTAGGTTAACTCAGTTAGCTTTCTGGCAAGCCTACAAAATAAAGAGTCAAATGAGATTTGATATCAAATTGCCGGTCCAATATAATATATTAAATGACTGTTACCGACAGGAAACACACCCCGGAAGTCTAGCTATTCTCCATGGTCTCATAGGCATACAGTATTGACATCTGTGATCATTTTCTTACCATTGACTAACTACATGCTATGAGTGTTTAAGGAAATGCAAATGAGGGGACTATAATCAGCATGAACATATGCAAAGGGGAGAGGCATCCCATGCGGCTGAGCAGGCCATTGTAGAAGAGGAACACAAGACACAATACCTGAGTGCTCCACGGGATGCTGCAATGGTCCTGTCTCACTTCATTCTGGTTTCATTTGATATTTGCCACTAAGGACTCATTTTCCCTCACTTATTATTTTGAACTCTGCTTTGACATCTGAACATGTGCAACTAAACATCGCTACACGTGAAGGCTTGAGCTGAGGTTGGCTGCATGTGGACAAAATAATGCCCTGTCTCCACATCAGCCAGGCCAAACTGGGCCATTAACAAATTGGGCCTGGACATTTTCTGGTAATGTTTTCATGCTCCCTTTATGCAATTGAACGCAAATCAACATGAGGTCACGGACCCCTTTACATCTGTTCAAACTGATTCCCTTCCTTTGTGTTTTCTGAAATACCAATACAGTTTAGTTGGAGAGTGGTAATAAATGCCAATATCCCTGTGACACTGAAGTAAAAATTACAAGTCGGCATTTTCTTACTTTTGTTAAAAACAAAAAAAGGCTGCAAGCTGGATCAGATAAGTTCAGTCATAACAGATGAAACAAAACTGAAACAAATCCACCTTTTTTTAAATTTGAGGGCTCCTTGCCCAGCTCTCAAAAGATATAGCATCTGGGGTTTTAAAACAAGTTAAACAAGTAGCCATCTAGCAGAGAACCAACAAGCCCACATGGAAGAAGTACACCAGCCTGTGCAATCATGAGGTATCGCCTGGATTGGGTAACAGGCACCAGAAGACCCCAAAAAGACAAACAACTGTTGTTGAGAATGAGGAGGGTCAGAGCAGAGACCCAAAGCCCATTGGTAGACAATGGGACATCCCCTCACAGAGGGGTCTCAGGGAAGGGATGCATCAATCAGGAGACCGTACAGCACCTGTGAAACACACAATATACCTCTGGTCCCTAACCCCCCACTGTCATGACCCTAGTACTGCCTTTCACTGCTGCCCATACCTGAGCTGTACACAAATACGGAGAAGACACAAGAGTGCATAACACACAGAATCCAGAAACAGGAATGTGAATAGCAATACAAGAAGGGCAGGGAGAAGGTGGGGAGTGGAAGGGAACGAAGGGGGAAACTGATCTGATGATCCACACATAATGGCACCTTCTCCTTCCCCCTCCCCCGAGGGGGATGAATAACAGAAACTTTGGGAGAAGGGAGATAGTGATCTGTATAAGATATGAAAATAATAATAATTTATAATTTATCAAGGCACCACCAGGGTAGGGGAATGGGGAGGGGGAGAGGGACCCACATAAAGGGCTCAATAGAAAATAATGATGGCAGCATATGTAAAAATGTGCTTGATAACAATTGATGTATGGATTGTCTGTCTCAATAAAAGCTTTTAAATAAATAAATAAAATCGAGAGCTACAAAACAATAATCCAAAATGGAAAATCAACCGAGTAATGTCCAGGAACAGTAAACTTGGAAAAGGCACAGTGAACGCTCAGAGGCACCCGCTGTGTGACAATGGTGATGGCAGGAAGGTAGAGAGTGACACACACCCAATGTGGTGACATCAGCCTCCAGGATGTGCACCACTGCTTGTGACTGCTGAAAATCTAAAGGTCAAGAGGCTTCACTGGTATGCAAGGCATATTCTGCTTTTGTTTGCTTGGATGGGGGTTGTGCCCAGCAGGGCTTTGATTGTAACTTTTCCTGTTCTGTTTATCATTTCAGTTCACCCAAATTTCAAAAATTTAGATCTGGTTACAGTTCCACTTGCTTGCTTGTGACTGAACCAGGTTTGAGGTCCTGCTAACAAATGTATCTGGACTACTCTAAAAGGAAATGTCAGTTATTGTTAATAACATTCTTTAAAAAGCAATAAAGATGAATGTGAGGTTGTTCCAATATCATTTTCCTTTGTTTGCTTTTGTTACATCTTTTTGAGTGGGAGGGAAGGATTGAGTTGGGGCTTCCGCATAACCCACAGGGTATCTCACCTGTGCCGCAGTCCACGGGGAGCATATTGTTAATAGTTATGAAAATTACGAATCACTGGCGTGCTTGTGAGTTGTGATCTCAAGTTAGTTTGCTTTCTTTTTAATTTTCCACATGAGTAACTTTTTAATACGGAAGAAGGAGAGAGCAGATGAACAAACCTAGAGAAGCGCACCCATATCTATATTACATCTAAGACAGAATTATGGTGTAAAAACTGTCAGTGGTGACACAAGGACTCTGATTATCAAAATGACAGCTGGTAAAAATGATAATAGATGTTTGGCATACTGGGATTACGGAGGAAGACATTGTGTCTTATATGGAAGGTCACTTTTGCAAATATGCCTCCAAGATCATAAGAACTGGTTGATTGCATTAAGCAGCTCATTGGGAAAAATAATAATGGTGCTTTATATTAAGAAGCTCTTAATATTTTAAGAAGCTGTCATCCAATGATTCAATCATATTCAGATGACTAAATATTTATTGGAATATTCAGTCTAGTTATTTCTTTTCTACCTATTTCCGAGGACCGATGCCTATTTCAAGGGAAATATTTATTGACTATTCAAAGAATAATGCAACAAATATATGCTAAGCACCCACTTTGAGTACCAAATATTTAGTACAGGAAGAGCACAGAGGTGAAATTAAAAAGGGAACGCTCTGATAGAAGAGACTTCATTTTGAAAAGCACCCTCTAGGAATTTAAATTCTAAGCATGGAAAGTAAAATAACAAAATTAGACAGTGTATGATTAGGTGTCAGAATGAATGGTGTACAAAGGATCAGATAATAATTACCATAGAGGCAGAGGTGGAATTAGCAGGAGGGTAATGAAGCTTAAACTTCAGGGGTCCTCACACACAACTATCTAAATAAATCTTCAATCCTGTAACTAATTTTGTGTATTTAAAAAAACAAAACAGAACACCTTTTCAAACTGTGTGAACTTCAGTCATCGCAAAATCAGGATTTGCCTCTGCATAGGATTTCAGAAAAATTGAGACCCAATTTTCGCAAGGTCTTCCCTAGAAAAGACACTTTCTTTGCATCTCTGGATATTTAGTTTTGCCAGGGCTATTGGCTACCTTCATCCTCTATCCAATTTCCAATCATTACAATATTTGAAGAACTATGTTGTAATTTTTACTGTGAATTAGGTGGGGGTTTACATTTCAGACCATCTTTTTTGTACCAATCCTCTGACCAAGCCTCCCATCCACCTTTGTTTTGCTCTTCTTGTAGAATATGCTCTTCCCTCCCCTGCTAACCTCTGGCGAGTCATCTAGCTCAATGGCCCACTCCGTCGTCCCTCCCTTCTCACCCCTGGGAATCATCGAAACCTGAAAAGCTTCATTTTGATTTTTCCCCTTTCTTTTCTAACAGTGGTCTTACCTCATATTTTTTCTTTTTATATTAGATTAACTTCACTCAACATAACATCCTCCAAAGTCATGCATGTCATGAGATGTTTCACTGTCAGCATTAAGTAGCAATGTGTAGTATTCCATTGAATACATGTACTAGATGTATCAATCTATTCTTCTATTGATGGGTCTTGGTTTGTTTCCGTCTTTGACTCTGTGCGTAGTGCTGTGAGGAGCACTGGGGTGCCTGTGTCTGTCGGTGACAGCTCCTTCTTTCTGAGGGTGTGCAGGCATGCTTGGGTCCTAAAGGATTTCTAGTACCAGTTGTTGGAGGAAGTGAAATTTTTCAAATTTTTGCTGGCTTCCTGGAAGTCATATTTGATAAATTGTCTGTTCATGATCTCTTACCATTTGATACTGGAAATTTCATCTTTTTCTTGTTGAGGTGTTGTTTTCTATACATTTAAGAGATTAATTTCTTAAACAAATATTTTGATTAAAAAATAGTACTTCTCTGTTTACAAATGACACATGAGGTATGTAATTCAGCTCTAAATATAAAGAACCAAACAAGACATGCAAGTAGGAACCTTTTCAGTGAAAACAATAAACAAAATACTGAGATGAATACATGCTAATATAATCTGGGGTCCAACTCTTTCTCATAGAGTTGACTGACGAATTCAGCATAGAACCAGAGAGGTCTGCTTTAAGATGAGGTGTAGAATTATTCTCAAAATTTATATGTCACCTCAAATATATTGCGATTAGTCACAGACTGATGAATCAGGAATGCATGGCCTCTATTCCACAGGTGCTAGGAATAGACAAACTAAGAATCAAACTGATTTTCACAAGCTATGACTGTTGTATTTCTCTCTGTGCATGTGTATGTTTAAGGAGACACACATATATGCACACATACATTGGGGTTTCAAAAATTTCAGAAAACAATGAAAATGCTTGCAAACTCTAGTATGTACACTTATGTACAATGTATGTGTCTGTATCTATATGTACTAAAATTAAGTGTAACAAATATATTCTTTTGTTTATTTGTGGTTTCTTTCTGCTATGCATTTCTTATACTTTATTACATGATTCTTCACTTAAAAAATTTTAAATATAAAGTTTACAATTTAACTTATACTTACTACTTTATAGTTTATCTCAAAATTATTTCATTGTAAGATATTAAGTTTTCAGGCTTATTCTTTCCCTAATACTTACATAGACTATTTACCAAATAAACTCATTTAAAAATTTCTTCCTCCATGATCTATAATGAAACCCCAATATATAATTAACTATGGTATATGAGTCATTTCAAAAAACTTTAATTGTAATCCATCCATTACACGTTGGATCATACATATACAAATGATTTTATATATTATTATTTTATAATACATTTTATTATAAATTAGGTGGGTTTTATATCTCATGCCATCAAGTTTGCATTTAAAGTTGAAACTAGTAAACTAATTCTCCAACAGTTTACATTCCACCTGCTTCTGAATTTATCTTCTCCATATCCTGGAATACTAACCTCCAGTCACACAAGTTAATATCTGTCAACATTCTGATGCATGGCTCTATCCACCCTATTTTCCCACCCCACCCCTTGTTTGCATTGGTATAAAAGTCTTTTTCTTGATTTTCCCCCTTATAACTGTGCTCATATGATTTTTATCCTTTTTCGATTAGTTAATTTCCTTCAGCATCTCATATTATCACTTTGAAAAATAGTTTTTAAAGGTATGTCAATCTTGTTGACTAATTTTTACTTTCTGAATTTTTCTTACTGTATCAGTTTTTTTTTTGTTTTGTTTTAGCTATTCTTATATTTTTCTTTTATATTTGAATTTCTCTTTAAGTTTGTTTAAATACTGGTTTTGGAAATGTAATTCAACATCTTACTTTTATTTCAGACTGTTTTCTTTAAACTCATCTGTCTGAAATGTTTATGACCCGTACTCCTATAATGCAGGTTTGGTTATACAATGCCTTCCAGTCAAATCTACTACCAATAACAAAGAGGAAATCTCTCTACTTAAATGTGGAAAACATAAAATGAAGGTTTCATCCTTGTCCCTCAAAACCAGCTTATTAATGGTCTCCTACTGTTACAGAACTCAGTTTATTGAAGTCAGCTGTCTCCTGGAGAATTCCATTGCCTGTGGCTGTTTTCATTCACACACATTATTAAGCAACAAATGTCAACACAGAATTTCACTGACTTCAACCAAATAATTTAATATGTCTAAGTCAGAGAAATGTTATATTTTTAAAAATTAAAAGCAGTGTACATCTTTATGTTGTTTACATAGAAATAAATTCTCATCAGTCATATGCTTTTAAGACAAATAATTTATTTGAATTAAATATTATAGTGTTATTTTTGTCTGATATAGCAAAACAAATATTTTATATGTTAACATTAATTTCATTTGTAGCAAATTTTATCCTCAAAAGAATTCAATGCAAATATAATTTGATTTGTATGATTATTTAAGAAAAGTAAAATTATTGAAACAAATAACATTGCATGTTATTTGCCAAGACACGTTTGCCTTACTTTGAGTTCAACAAAATATCATGAAAGATTAAAATGCACTGTGCACAGCAAACAGTTAAAAATACTATTTGTTTTTCCTTCTCATTAATTTTTTGACAAACTCTCCTGTAAACATTAAAGTGATCCATTTGAAAATTGTGACTCGACATACAATAAACCCAATTAAAACCACAGAGATGCATACACACACTTACATATTTGTGCAGATCTTAATGGTACCAATAAATCAATTCAAAACTATAAAAAAGTAATTAGGAACAAAGAAATGACCTGACTTGTTGTCACTTTTTTCTTAATATGATTCTTGCATGATTATACATGCATATCTAATTACTACTTCTGATGACCTATGGTCATTGTTTGATTCTTGTATCACAAATGGCCTGGTATTTAATTAGTTTATGTGATTAAAATATCTACATGGCGACCAAATGATTAAATTTTTTTTATATACTAGTTTTTCTCTGAACCAGAGTTAATTATATCTGCCCACACAGACAGTATGTGAACCGACAGTCTCACACACACATTTACTTAAATTGAAATGGAAAGATATACTGGTGAGCACATCTTCCAAGAGGTGGAGTGGGATGGCGTAGGATTGTAATCATTGCAAAAAACTTCAAGTCTCAATTATAACTAGGGCAGGTCTGGGAAGTCAGGTTTTCTTCTTATTTGTGCTCTTAAGAACTGATGACTTCTCATAGGATTATGATTATTACAGAGGATTAATTTACATAAGTTTGAGTTGAAATACTTCTTATGCCTGTGATGGCAGCAGCTCTATTTCCAGTTTTATGCTTCCAAGTCAACCAAGGAGTCTTCCTTTTTGCCACATAAATGTTAACCGATCAGCTCCCAAAGAATCAGTAGATGCTTAGAGAAGAGGTATACTCTAGCCCAGGTGGCGATGAGGCATGGTAGTAGGGCAGGATGAAAGTCAAGGGAGATGGAGGAAAGAGCTAGGAGTCAAAGGGCATTCATGGAGGTCTAGACAAAGACATGTACATGCAAATATATATAGGAGGATGGGGAAATAGATCTATGTGTCTATATTTATAGGTCAAGTATTAAGGTGGCGGAAGGACCTTGGGCCTCTACTCAAACACTCCCTCAATGCATGAATACCTTCTTTTATTAAATTGGAACTCTATGATGCTCACTCTCCCGACACAACGGCTGGAGCCAAAGTGAGTGAACAAGTAAATGTGGTGAAGAAAGCTGATGGTGCCCGGCTATCAAAAGAGATAGTGACTGGGGTCTTAAAGGCTTGAAGATAAACAAGCGGCCATCTAGCTCAGAAGCAACAAAGTCCACATGGAAGAACACACCAGCCTGTGTGATCGAGTGGTCCCAAAGGGATCAGTTACCAGGCATCAAAGAACAAAAAATCATATCATTGACTGCACACCTCCATGATAGGATCGCTGAAGACAAATGGGTGCATAAGCAAATGTGGTGAAGAAAGCTGATGGTGCCCGGCTATCAAAAGAGATAGTGTCTGGGGTCTTAAAGGCTTGAAGGTGAACAAGCGGCCATCTAGCTCAGAAGCAAAAAAGTCCACATGGAAGAAGCACACCGGCCAGTGCGATAACGAGGTGCCAAGGGACCAGGTATAAGGCATCATGCAAAAAAAAAAAAAACACAATGATATAAGTGTGTGTATGTATGTGTATATGTATATATATATATATACCACATTAAATGAAGGGGGAAGTGCAGAGTGGAGACCCAAGGCCGAAGTGTCGGCCAATGGAGATCCCCTCATAGAGGGGTTTAGGAGAGGAGATGGGTTAATTAGGGTGTGAGGTAGTATCGATGAAGAACACAGCTTTCCCCCAGATCCTGGATGCTTCCTCCCCCCAACTACCATGATCCGAATTCTACCTTGCAGGCCTGGATAGGACAGAGGCTGTACACTGGTACATATGAGGGCTGGAGGTACAGGGAATCCAGGGTAGATGATACCTTCATACCAAGGGTGTGAGGGACGATGCTGGGAGAGTGGAGAGTGAGTGGGTTGGAAAGGGGGAACTGATTACAAGGATCCACATGTGACCTCTTCCCTGGGAGAGGGACAGCAGAGAAGGGGGGAAGGGAGACTCCGGATAGGGCAAGATATGACAAAATAACTATGTATAAATTACCAAGGGCACATGAGGGAGGGGGGAAAAGGGAGGGAGGGGAAAAAAAAGAGGACCTGATGCAAGGGGCTTAAGTGGAGAGCAAATGCCTTGAGAATGATTGGGGCAGGGAATGTATGGATGTGCTTTATACAATTGATGTATGTATATGTATGAACTGTGATAAGAATTGTATGAGCCCCTAATAAATTGTTAAAATTAAAAAAAAAGAATCAGTAGATGTAGTAGTCTAATGTCTGTTATATGAGGGCTATGGTGACATGCAGAGCTGAAAGCAGCTGTGAGATAAGAAACCCAACGCGTATTTTAATGACCAAGCTAAAAGAAGCAGAAACAGAAGTAGGCTATGTCTTAAGACACACGTGTCTTCAGTACTATCGGTTCTTGATCATACTCTACCGCTTGATATGTGTGAATGCGGTGTAATACTTTTTGGTACCGTGACTCTATTTAGCCCATCTTCTTCGCGTCATTTAAGATCAACGTTAATAAAAACTTTCATAGAGACTTGCATATTGCTCCACGAGGCTTGAGTCTCTTCTTCAGTTCTTTTAGATCGACAGCTGTTCAGCATCATCCCTATTGGTTTTCTACCTCCAGGTGTTTGACTAGTTCATCATAACATTTTTGTCTTTCACAGCGGCCCTTTGGAAATGTCTGCTTAGTTCTTTTACACTCCCACATCTTCACCAGCGTTAGCCAGTGGGAACTCTCAAGTACCCGAGATTCTACTGACATTCGTTCATTTTGGTCCTTTACTCCCTTCCTGTCTGTGAATGACTTTTACTTTCCTCATGTATGACTGGTGTTAGCTCACCACCTATCCTGTCTTTGGCAATTGGTGTTCAACGCCTCAAATCTCGTCTTGAGATGGTCTCTAATTCAAATAGAATGTAGTCAAGGTCATAGTTTGGCCCTTGTGGACTTTATTTCAGATTCCATTTGAACATGCAGATTAGCAATTGCTGGTCTGTTCTGATGTTGACCCCTGGGCTTGTTTTCCCTGATGATATTGAGCTTCTTCACACATGGAGTCAGTTTGATTCCTGTATATTCGATCTGGAAGGATATATGCATGTAGTCACCACTTATGATGTTGGACAAAGGCATTTGCAATGAATAAGTCATTGGTCTTTCAAATTTTATATCATGTGAACTCCTGTGTCTTTGCTGTCATGTAGAACATATTTACCAATAACTGATCTTCTTTGTTTACTTATGCATTCCAAGAATCAGTGGTTATCAATAAATATTGTGTTTTGTCATAAGCGACTCTACACTTTTGTCTAGTAAGTTTGATTATTCATTGCAGAACTCATAGAATATTCATAACTGAGGGGGTTATTAATTAAAAGTCTACAATTAAGGTGAAAAAGGTTAGAATAGGGTTTGATTCAGGAAATGTTACAAATTTCATTTAGGGTGGCAAATAAATTCCCAAAGGGAATTCTCATGTTTCTTAAGGTTATCCCTAGTTTTTTTTGTGATCCACACGGTTGAATGCTTTTGCACAGTGAATAAAGCACAAGTACACGTCTTTCCGGTATTCTCTGCTTTGAGCCCAAGATACATCTGACATCAGCGATGAGACCCCTGTTCCATGTTCTCTTCTGACTCAGTCCTGACCTTCTGGCAATTTCTTGTTAATGTATCATGCAACCATTTTTGGATGATCTTCAGCAAAATTTTACTTGTATGTGATATCTATGATGTTCTTTTATTATTTGAGCATTCTGTTTTGTCTCCTGTCTTTGGCATGGGTCCTAATAAGGGGATCTTTTCCAGTTACATTGGTAGAATTCTTCTATTTCTGCATCACTAGCTTTAGTGATTAGCTTTAGTGATTAGTGTATAAAGTTACATCATAGTTTTGCTCACTTGATTTCCTCATATTTGGATATAAATTATCCTATCACAGACAGAATTGTACTTCAAGATTGGTCTTGAAATGTCCTTTGTATCAATGAATGCAATGTCATTCCCCTTGAATCTGTTACTCCTGACATAGTAAGCCATATGATTTTTCTGATTCAAAATGCCCAGTACCAGTTCATCTCAGCTCATGAATGGCTGGGATAACAACCCTTTTGCATCGCATTTCAGTTTTTATTACATCTAGTTTTCCAAGATTTATTCTTTGTACATTCCATGTTCTAATTCTTAATAGCTGTTTTTCTGCTGTTTTTATTTTAACTGAGTCATGTCCCATCAGTAAACGGAGGTCTCAAAGGCTTTACTCCATCCTGGCCATTATGGTCAATTCTATTTAAGAAAGCAGTTCTTCCTCAGTGTCTTTGGACCCAAGATGCCCATCCTCTGGTGTGACATGTGACCATGTTCTGTTTCTGTTGATGAGGTTTTCCTCTTTGAACAATGTTTGGATGCTATCCATCAGGTTTTCAGGGAATTTCTCTGAATGTGACCGTCTATTCCTTCTTCATAGGCTTTGCTGCATCCACTGAAACAAGTATGCTTTGGGTGACCCTGCTGGCACTTCAACTACCACAGACACAGTTTCCAGCATCACAACACACCAGCTACCACTGTATGACAACTGACAGACAAGTGGTAGATACCGAAATGTAGAAAGCACAACAGAATTTTAAAAGAAATAAAAATTTTTAAGAGTAACAATCACAAGCCTTCATGCTATTAAAATAATATAGCATTGCCAATAAGTCACTCCTAGGCTAGCCTGTTGAGTGTATCTCCTTTGCTTGAACTTAATAGTATCCATTTCTCAAAGTTGCATATATATATTTTACCACTTACAAATGCATGCTGAAAACATATAATTTGGCTTTGCAATTTATAATTTTTATAGTCCTACTCTGTGTATTTTTTTTTTGTGCTCGGCTTCCTTAAACGTTTTTTATCATGGCTTAGTGTTCTTTTGTTGCTGCTCTGCATATACATTGTTATATATTTTCTGAAAAATATAGCACATTTTATTTATTCATGTTACTCTTAGTAGATATTTGGGTTGCTGTCTACTTTTGCCTCTCATGAGAAATGATGCTTGCACAGGTACACATTTTGACACATATTTGCATGCTACACTGTTTGTAATACATTAAAAAATATGGGAGGAAAAGAAAATATATTCTTCATTTAACTCGATAATATTTTCTGAAGATTCTGTACAAATGTGAGCTCCCAGCACAGTGTATGGGAGTTCCCAGTGCTCTGTAACCTCTCTCATACATGTTGTCCTCAGCTCTTCCCATTTTATTCAACGTGGTAGGTATTAATGATACTTCACTTGGATTTCCATTTCCATTTCCTGGACTTCTATTCACTTAGTTTTGTTATTGCTTTGTTAATTATCTGTTTCTCTGTCTTTTTTCTTTGGGGTAGTTGACCTTTTATTAATCTGTCAGTCTATTTTATATAACATAGATATGATCTGTTTGTTTTTATCTGTGTGGCAAATTCTTGCTCTGTGGCCTGTATTTCGTTCATATCTATAAATTATTTCAATGAACAGAAACTTCTAAGTTTATTAATACTTTCCTTCATGCTTAATGTTTGTTTAGTATTGTTAAAAATATTTGTTAGACAGATGTTACAAAAATAATAGCTTATATAACATCTAAAATGCAATTTTCTCTTTCACATTTAGGTTTAAAATGCATTTAGAGTTGATTTATTAAAATGCATTTAGAGTTGATATTTTTGCATGTCAAATATATATTTTTCCAATTGAGTACTCAATTGTCTCTGTGATATTTGTTGAAAGAATGCAGTTTCTGCACAGTTAAAATAGATGGGTCCACATTTGGCATATCTGAGCAGAGGTATATTGATCATATCTGGAGAGATTTGTACTATTCTAAAATTGTTATGAGTTTTTATAATCATCATTCATATCTCCCATTTAGTTAGAAATTTATTAAATTCCGCAATTCTTCAAATGTTAGCTCCTATTGCAATGCAACCTTGTTTTTAAATGGATATACATGTATGTTTGTTGATAGCACATAATTTAAATAATTTCCATTACAACCATCAGGCTAGTACAATACATTTTCTTTTTCAAAAACAGTTTAACTTATTTCTCTCTGTATTATGATAGCAAATTATGATAGTTTGTTTCTTCTTTTTCAAACATCATATCGTATACATTTTCTTTTTGTCTTTCTGAATTAGCTAGAACTTTCAGCAAGATCCTGTATATTGTATTCAGGAATTGAGATAAAATATCTTTCAACCTGTCATTAATTAGCTGGACATTTGCTATCCGATACTTATAGATCCCTTTTGTTAATTAGGAGAACTGGTGGGGCTATAGCTTAAACATTTATCTGCTAACTTCAACGATAGCAATTCAAATTCACCAGCCACTCCTTGGGAGAAAGTTGAGCCTGTTTCCCAAAATATTTATATCCTAGGAAATTCTATATAGGTTTGCCATGAGTCGGAATTGACTAGATTTCAGTGACCTTTAAGTTTGGGCTTGTCTGACTTTTAAAATTTTCAGTGAATTTCTAGTTTGCTTGGCATTTTATCATGAATAAGCATTTCATTATGAATAGGTTATTCTACAGTTTTCTGTGTCTATTGAAATAATTATGTTATTTAATTTTAATGGTGAAATAAGGGTGAAATTAATTGTTTTTAGAATTTTTTATTTTATATAAGTTTTTGTTTATCATTAATATCAATATAATTTGACCATGTACTAATATAAATAAAATAATTTTTATAATATAATCTTAGAACATAATTCTATTAATATAATGATATATTTTAATACTCTACAGGGTTTTTAAATATTTTATTTAAAATGTTTATATCTGTATTCATTAATCCTCAAGAATTTTTTTCTTAATGATTTTTACTGGGGGCTCATACAACTCCTATCACAATCCATACATCAATTGAATCAGGCATGTTTGTACATATGTTGCCTTCATTCTTTTCTAGACATTTACTTTCTATTGAGCCCTTGGTATCAGCTCTTTCCCCTTCCTTCCCTCCCCACCACCCCCACCATCATAATCCCGTTAGAATGTACATTGTTATTATTTTTATCTCTCACTCCTTCCCCCATGTTTTCTGTTGTTCTTGCCCCTGTAAGGTGGGGGGGGGGGTGTATGGTTACGTATCAATCATTGCAATCGGTTGCTTTCCTTTCTCACTTCCTCTCCCCCACTTCCCTCTACCTATCTGGTATCACTTTTTCCATGCCTGTTCCTGGATTCTGTGTGTCGTGAGCTACCATCCCATTCTATACCTGTGTACATGTTTCGGTCTAGTCTGAACTGGGAAGCAGCACTGGGGTGAGGAAGCCACATGAAACCATGGGAATATTGTGTTTCATGTTTTACTGCGCCCTGGTGACTCATCCCTTCCCTGTGGCCCTTCCGTGGGAAGATTGTTCCATTGGCTACAGATGGGCTTTGGATCTCTGCTCTGCCCCTCTCATTCTCAACAATATGTGTTTGTTTGTTATGTGTCTGCTGATGCCTATTACCCGGTTTCTGTGACTCCTCTCAATCACACCGGTGGTATGCTTCTTCCATGTGGACTTGTTGCTTCACTGCTGAATGGTGGCTTGTGTAACTTTAAGCCTTTAAGTCCCCAGATGCTATATCTTTTTAGTAGCCGGGCACCATCTACCTTCTTCACCACATTTGCTTATGCACCCATTTTGTCTTCAGCAATTGTGTCGGGAGGGTGAACATCTCAGACTGCTGATTGGTTAGAACACAGTGTTCTTGTATTGAGGGAGGGTATGAGAACATGTCCAAAGTCCATTCCCCTATCTCAGTGCATTGTCATATAAATATATGTACATGGGCCAATACCTCTATTTTTGTGGATTAATGCATTTATATATGTGCACCACTATGTTTATACCTCTATCCATTACTTTGCTTCCTTGGTCATTCCTCTGTTTCCTTTTACCTTCCTCCTGCCCAACTGTCACTTTCCCTTTATTTCTGCATCTTGGTACCTCCTCTTAGCTAGGTCCTCTGATACCCCTACCCCTGCCTCAGATTCCCATCTCCTCCTTGTTATTGACTCCAACACCACAGTTGTTCCCCTGTCCATGGTGCAGCCTGCTCACCACTCCCTTTCCCTACCACCCTTACCTCCTGGGTAAGGGTCTCCTTTGGGACCTGCTCTCTCCTTGGGCATGCCTACCATGCCTATCCTATATAGGTAGGTACACTGACGATGACATAGCCCAAACTGATTTTTTAAAATGAAAATAGTAAATAAATAAGAAAAATTCTTTTAAAGAGACAAGAAATATACAAACATCCTGCATCTGTTTGCTGGCCTTCAAGACTGTCTAGGAGCTGCCCCCCTGCCAACGGTCTTTTCTATTCTACACTATATTGGCATTGTGCTTAGCTAACCTCCTAAAACAATGTAAGGAGTGCCTCTGTTTTTACTAGGGATATTGGTAGGGCAATGGATAAAGAATCAGTTGAGAACTAAAAACATTGACAGTACAAACCCCACACGAGTGCTAGGAAAAAAGATGGGCAGTATGTGTCTATAAACATTTGCAGTCTGTGAAACCCTGGGTCAATTCTGCTCTGTCTTACAGGTTGCTCAGCTGGATTGATGCTGTGGCTGTGATTTTGGTTTCAGGTCTCCACTGTTATTGTTTTGTGCTATAGCCTACATAAGAGGGACATCATTTCATCCTTAAATGTTTTGTTATAGGCACTTCTAGAGTTTTGCTAATTTTGATGATACTTACGTCTATTCAGAAATGTACCCTTCTGAGTTGTCAACTATACCATGCATAATATTATTCTAATGTCTTCAAAGGCTATAATTAATTCATTTTTCATTTTTATATCCAGTTGTGTGTGTGTGTTCATTCACCGCTTCTTTTTCTCTTCTTCTTCTCCCCTCACTCTTTTCCTGAAAGGCTAACAAGATGTTGTCCATTCTATGAACCTTTTGTGACTCATCTCTAGAAACCAAATCTTGGCTTTTAGCAAAGCAACGGACTTGATTACTTGCTGCAGGGTCCAGATTGTATACCTGCAAGGTTATATATTGTTTCAAATCCACTCATTTGCATTGTTCTCTTCCTTAGCCTTCTATTTCTTTGAGTCTATTTTATGCTTTCCTTTAACTAGTTAAAATTACTTAATTTTCGACTCTTTTTCTTCTCAACTGGATGTATTACAGAGTATACTTTTTGCCTTTCTATGTGTCTAGGAGCTGGACTACTAACTGAAAGCTTTCCTGATCAAGCTCGCCCACAGGCACGTGGTGATCCACTTTAGAAAAGTCAGAGCCATTGCACACCCGATGGAAGACAATTCTCTGCTGAAACACGTGGGTTCTTCATAGAAATTTGTATGATTTGAGGGTTTGACTAGTTTCACACAAGTTGAAATACATGGAATTTTTTTAGTTGACATGTGTTTCTAATTTCCTGTATGCGTTTTCCCCCCATACATTCCTTATTTCAAAAGGGTTGCTGTTTTTTCCCCCTGTAGCTTCCAAACACGGGGTTCTCCTGTCATTCTTACCTTCTAGTAGAATGACAATGGCGGGGCAGAAGCGTAGCCACCCCTCATCCTCACCCACGCAGGGCTATGGCATGCGCACACAATCCTTCCCCTCTCTGAAGCCAGAGATGCACCGTGGGAACTGGGTTTCCTGCTATTCCCGCCCTGTGTTGGTGGTGCATGGACTCTGTCTCATCACATCAGCGGAACAGAGTTGCTGGTCCCTGGTGCCCCTGAGCTCAGTCACCTCTTAACCTGCACAGAGAGGATCCAGTCCCTGACTTCAGAAGACAGCTAGGTCACCGGGACACTCCATCTAGGAGAAGGCACCCCCCCCCACACACACACACCCCTTCATCCCTCCTGCCCCAGTAGGTTTCTCATCCCTGAGTCCTGTCCCACCCCCCACCCCTGTTTTTTCCTTCGTTTTGTTTATCATGACCCACCCCCTCTATATTTGATCATTGTATTTTTTCTTTCTCTTTTAGTTATCAAAATCCCTTTCTCTTGCTTTTTTTTTTGGTCTGCTTTCCCTCTTTCTCTGTTTTTATTTTCTGCCCTCCCCCCCATTTATTATTCCTGTCACCTGACAGCGAGCAGCTCTGATGGACTACAGTACAGAGCAGCCTGGTTTGGCCGCGTCCTTCCAATTGTTGGTTTGCAACCATTAAACCAAGAACCTTCCTCTTTCCCCTGACTTTCGACTTAACCAAGTATAATGCCCTTCTCCATAGACTGACCTCTCCTGATAATGTGTCCAAAGTAAACGAAATCAACTCTCTCCATCTTTGCTGTCCTGCTTACAAGACGGACCTGTTTGTGGTTCTGACAGTCCATGCTGCTTGGCCAGCACTGTCATTATAATCCACCCATGTCCCCGCCACTTTTCCTTATGCATGGTCCAATTCTCACTTGGCCATGAGGTGAATGAAAATACTATGGCTTGTGCCAAGCAGACGTTTCCGGGGAAGCAGAAATTAAAAGAGCTGATAAAAGCCAGACCAACCTTACACGAAATACTAACGTGGGTTCTTCAGGCAGAGAACAAGCAACAGTAGACAACACTGAGATTAATTTATGTGAGAGCATCATCCAGAAGACAGCCTGGATGCTGAGACACACAAAGCAAAACAAACTTATAAAACTGGTAATAGGGAACCAGAGGTATCAATAGTAATAAAGACAATAACAAAGTAAAACAAGGAACGGTGAAGCTGCAGAACATCAGTTACCTCAGTACAGAACGGGGGAAACCGAATAGATTGTAAGAGGAAAAGAGAGACAAAAATGCTTTGCTATTAAAACAAAGGAAGTGTATAGAACTAAATGGAGACTATGTGGAGAAACAAGAGTGTCACATTTTGATATTTTACTTTAATAAAGAGATCCAGGCTCTTGTGCCCCAAAACAAAGGCAAAGGGCTTCTGAATACGAAGTTCTTAATAAAATTTACAAATTCAAAGAAATGGTATTGTCATGAGAGGACAGAGTCTGAATGATTCAAGTCTTTTGCTATCTAATCAAGCTTATGGTCAATTTCACGTGCAATTTCAGAGTGTTTATCTTACACTGAGTGGTGTGTGTATAGGATCATTTTATATCAGAATTAACTCGAAGGCAGTGAGCCCGAGTTTTGGTTGATGTTAAGCTTAATAATCATGCTATTTAAATAGCATTTATCAATAGCCACAGTTAAAATTTTCCCGTTTTATTATATTGCCTATTTCTACTTTTGTCAAATACATTTAATCTATTTTAAGAATAAGCATCACTCATATATCGAAAACTTAATAAAAGTACATCAGACCCTCTCTCTCTGCCTTTAATTCTCTCCTCTGTACTTCTCTCCCTCTGTCTGTCCACACTCGAGTCTGCTAAGGCTTTGACTGATCTTTCTGTTCTCTATTTTTATTTTCAACTATGTCCAATCTGATTTAAAACAGACCCGCTGAATTATTTCGGTTATTGTATTTTTCAGATGTCAAATTCTTATGTGGTGCCTATTCAAATCTTCAACTTTATTTTCTCCAGTTCCAGTTTCCTGTTTTATTTATAACTTTGGCTTTTGTTTCTTTGACTATAGGAAGCAATCTGAACCTGATTTTCCAATATCTAAAGTCTTTGCGAATCTTATCTATTCTCTCTGGTTTCTGCTGGTTATTATTCATTGTTTCTCAATACCTTATTACTTATGAGTATGCCTGGGGAATTTTAAAAAATTATGTGTATGAGTTATTTGAGGGTTGAGAGTAACCTTCTTGACATTAAAAAATTTTATTTCTATTCAGTTTTCTTTTGTTTTTATTTCTACAAGGAGGTAGCAGTTCTGCCAGGACCCCGAAGAGATATGAACCTAAAGTGAAATTTTGCATCTTTTTAGTCTTTGGTGGACTAGTGGTTACTTGGGGTTAGGGGGCAAAGTCTGTGGTCCTGATAAATGTAAAATCACGATTAAAAATTTAATGCAGTGTGAACATCAGTGCTTCATCCTTGCCCTCTCTCCAATGTCATATTTCTGTACATTTCCTCACCTTCAACCAGCCTTCACTGTCCCCACTCTCCACCTCAGAGGCAAGTGAACACATCCATTTGAGACATTTTTTGGTAATAAAAAGGCTAAAATTTTAACTTTGACATTTTTATCAGAGTCTAAGTCATGCATAACATTCCTAAGTTAAATGACTGTTGTCATCCTCTGATGGTCTCATGTCTAACCTCCTGCTGATTACTGATAAGGGGGAAAAAATAGGGCCATTTGGAGTCCTCATACTTGTTAAGATTTCCCAACAGCTTAAATAGGATTCACTGATATTATATTTTCTCTCACTTAAAAAATATAGAAAAATATAAAAGGAGCTTTCTTTGGCTTTGATTTCACTCTGTTTGTTTCAGAGGGGCAGTGGAGGGGGTGGGGTGGTGCGTGAGGTGGTGGTGGTAGGGTGGTGGTGATGGTGGTGGTGGTGTGGGTGGTGGTGGGGGGGGGGGTGGTGGTGGCGGTGTGTGGGGTGGTGGTGGTGGTGGTGGTGGTGGTGGCGGTGTGTAAGGTGGTGGCGGTATGAGGGGTGGTGTTGGTAAGGTGGTGTGTGGGGGGTGGTGGTGATGGTGGCAGTGTGGGGGGGTGGTGGTGGTGGTGGTGGAGCTACAATTAACGAGACTGAGTATCCGACTGAACTGCAGCAAGAGCAGAGTGTAGTCACCTAGTGAGAGAAGAGGTCGCCTGGGACAGGAGGAAGGAGCTCCAGGGCTTTTGTATAACATCTACCAATAACATTCCCCTGTAATTGGGAAAGTTACTGATTACTTATCCACTTCCTGAAAAAATGGAGCTAAGCTCTTTTAGGCTAAAGTCCCTATGACAATAGCTGAATGCCAGTATTATAGAAATTAATTTTTGGAATTGTTGCTTTGAAACTATCAGTTTCACCCTAAAGGCAATGTGGTTTTGACTGTATTCTCTATCCAGGGAGAGAATCCTCACTTCTTTTTATACTTTGTAGATCCTTCACACTCCCTGACACCCAGCTTTGCACACAGTATGGCTTTAATAAAACATTCAATAACTGCATCTATGCAGAATCAATTTTCTAATCATTTAAAATCTTGACCCTCAGTTCCAAATTCTAACTCTGCAGCATGCACTGTCTTCATTTGCACTACTTTTGAATCTATTTAATTTCCACACTTTCTCAATTCAATTTCCACTGTCTTTTAATGAACTGAAAACTTTTTTAATGAAGAAGACAAATGAATAAAATATAATGTAGAATCTGAGGGCAGAAAGAATAGGATGCAAATTAAAAATGCGTTAAAACACTATTACTCAAAAAAAGAAAGTATGCTCTGTACACAGAGAAAGTATATAACATTAAGCACATTAGTTTGGTTTTTGAATATAGAAATATTTGTAATTTTAAAGAACTATACACCTCTAAAAGCTTAATCATAAATAGATCAGCAACGATCCTTTTTTTGTTTTTTTTTTAAACAAATTTGCACAAACAATGGCTTGTTAAGAGCCACTGAGTTGCTTCAGACTCATGGCAACCGTCTACTTTATCAAACATGAAGAACTCTTCCAGGGAATCGTCTCTGTTGACACAGGCCCACAGTGCGTGATGTGAAGTTTTGCAGTCCTTGTTTCTGGCCGTACTTCTTGAGAGACATATTTGTTTATTCTTCCTGTAGTCCAGGGTACTCTCAATATTTTTCAATGAAACATAATTCAAATGTATCCATTCTTCTGCCAGTCTGCCTTATTCTTTGTCCAGTTTTTATAGGCACATGAGGTGATTAAAATATCCAAAATAAACCGCTTACATTTCCAAAATCATGTCATTCTCATAGTATTCTTGGGAGACTTGCTTCTAGAACAATAACCAATGGCCTTGACTCCAAGCGATTGTAACAGGGAGTGGATACCCCTCCCCCACAAAAAAATCAGAATTTTTTTCAAAGCTATATATTTCAATTTTTTTTACAAAACAACCTAATCACATGCAAAGTACTCTCCATTTCACTTAATACATTTGTCAAATCTGCGATTTCATTCTTGGAAACATTTTTCAAACTCATCTGTTTGGATGGCTAACAGAACCTCCCGTGTTTTTTTCTTGACCTCTTCTATGTCTTCAAATTGCTGTCCTTTCATGTCCCTTTGCATTCGAAGAAACCAAAAGAAGGTTCATGGAGTGAAGTCGGATGAGTAAGGTGTGTGGGGCAAGAGATGTATGCTGATTTTTGCCAAAAACTGGTGCACTGACATGGCCACGAAAGAAGATGCATTGTCTTGATGGCAAACTCAGTCCCCATCTGCCAAAAATCAGGCTTTTTCTGTTGTAAACTATTACACAATCTTTTAAGAACCCCTCAACAGAAAGCTTGATTAACAGTCTGACCTGGTGCAGTTTTCTCCAAAAGCACTATATCCCCCTCACATAAAAACAAAAAACAAAAACAGATGATCCTCATCTTGATCTGTGACTACACTTGATTAGCTTTCTTTGGGTGAGGTGACAATGGCGTCTTCCACTGGCTTGATTGATGTTTGGTTTCAGGTCAGAAGAATAGCACTATGTCTTGTACTTTGGGGGAAAAATCTAGGTCATTTAGAAACTGTTCTTTCAAAGCACAGGCATGTTTCCAGTCAACATTCTTTTTCTTGGTCAGTCAGAACCTGAGGAAAAAAATTAACAGTGACTCTTCTCATTCCCAAGTCTTCTTTTAAAATTCACTGCAGTGAGCTCTAAGCTAGGAGAGTCTAGATCACTTGTCCCTCTCTTTAATGGTCCATTGTAGGTCTTCAGGCACAAATGCACAAATTGTCAACATCTTTGTTCATTTGGGAAGTTGACAGACGTGCAGAAAGAGGTTTGCCATCAGTAGACATTTCACCTTTTTGAAATGAGAAAATTACTTGTATATTTGAGGTTTTATTCCACTAAAGCACTTTTTAAGCTGTGTTCAACATCACAACAGTTTCTGTGGCATTTTTCCTGAGCAGGAAACAAAAGTTCACAATCTCACACCATTCTCTTAAGTCAGATATCACAAAAAAAAAAAAATGAGGTTTGAGAAAAATTGCTTTTACAAAAGCATTCACTGTGACCAGCGAGAACTTTCCCAGGTGATACCACTGAGTGCTGTAACTCAGAGCAATTTGCCGGATGCTTACCTAGTGGGAAACATATGGTCTATGAAAGCTCCTTTGGGCTTTTTAGGGGGTAACCCCTTGTATACCAATCATTGTCAAGCCATGATCTACAAGCCAAATTCAGTAGTTAATCCGAGTTGTTAGTAAAGTTTGACTGGGAAGTCAGCACACCTGCTTGCCTATGTATTGCTTATGGATGCTTTCCTGATATAATAAAAGATTTGGATTAAGACAGAGACTATATGCCTGGCATGTTCTCAAATACATACTAGCTAACCATTTACAGAAAATCCCACCAATCTTTGCCACACAAATAACTTATTTGACCAATGCATACACACAGAACTTATTCCACTCCCCTTTGTAGACAAATTCCTTCATAAAATTATTCTATTTAAATTTTTGTATTTGTTGACCATTATGGACATGCAAAAGATCTGTTTTGATGAAGCACAGTTAGTTACTCTAAAGTTACTCTTCTTTGGGATTCAGCTTGTCTGCTGAATTCTAAAAAAAAGAAATAAGTTTCTACTAAGTAAGAACACACTTTTATTGTTTATAGCTATTGGTTTTCTGGAGTCAGCTTAGACTCATAGAGACCTTACATACAACCCAATGGAATGCTCCCTGATCCTGCACTGTCTTCATGACCTTTCATATGCATTATTCTGCATACTACGGACTTTACATTCATAGGAAATTTTCTTTTTTCCCCCTAAATTCATTTATCCAAAAATTTTTGAAGCCCATTTTCCAAACCAAGGTGTTCATCTTCCAATACTACTTCAGACCCTATACTGTGTGATCCAGTTGCATTTTGCTGCCTAAACTTTAGAAGGAGAGCACTGGTCTTTCTACTATGTCTTAGCCTGGAAGCTGCAGTGACAGCAGAGTAGCTCTAGCAGAATCTGAAATATTGTGGCATGGCTTCAAGCATCAAGACGACACGCAAGTCACCACATTCTGAAACACTGGCAATTGGAAGTGAACAACTTTGTTGTTAATGCTGTGGCTGGGTGCCACTGACTTGTTCCAACACACAGTGATCCTGTCTGTAAGAGAAAGGAGACACCGTTCAGTCATACACCATCTTCATAATAGTTTTGTGAAGCCCATTTCTGCAGTCATTATGTCACTCCATCTCATTGAGAGCCTTCTTCTTTTTCTCTGCCCCTCAGTTTTATCAAGCACAGTGTCCTTCTCCACGGACTGATCTCTCCTAATAACACGGTCAAAGTACATGACACGAAGTGTCACCGTCCTTGCTTCTAAGTCCACGGTAACCTCAATATTCTTTGTCAGCACCATAATTCATATGCATCCATTCTTCTTCAGTCTTCCTTCTTCAACGTGAAACTTTCACATTAATAGGAAGTGACTGGAAATACAACGGCTTGAGGCAGGCTCACTTTAATCTTCAAAGAACCAGGTTGCTTTTCAACACTGTTAGGGGGTCTTGTGCAGCGGATTCCCTTCACTGCAGTCATTAGATATCGCCAATTCTTTTCTGTCCCAAAGAATCCTTCTATGAAGCATACTCTACTCTAATAAATACGACTATGCTCTTATCGCAAGCACTACATTACTCAAGAAAATCAAATTACAATGCATTGCTTTTCTTCCACCCAAAGCTGAAAACAGAATTGCTATCTGCTGCCGATGTCATTTTCTATTTTAGCCCCCACACTCTTCTAGTTTGCTCTGTTACTTTTCAGCTGCCAATATCTAGTGTCCTCGTTTTTCTTGTAAAGCACTATTACACACCCACTTCAGAATTAAATTATTTTACTCCTTCTTGGGCTCATTAATGGGCATGTTTCTTCTGCCTTACCTCTAATGTATGCAAAGAAAATAAAATCTATTTTCACAAACACTGTTTAAAACGGCCACGTCAAAATCAATCCTTTTGACTGCCTTCAAATAATCAGTCATTTCAAACTAGACATTTAAGTTTGAGATTGCTTGTCCCATCCATAATTGTAACCCATGCATCATGGTTCTCTCCCTTTAGCAGACTGACAACTAGGTGTGCTACTACTGTGGAGAATTGCAGATAGAATCATGCCAATAAAAGTCCTTTACTCTTTTAAACTTTGACTTAGATTCCTTCTACAGTTGTGTTAAGACAGGAAATTATTGTTAGAATAACCTTTCTCTAATCTCATCCCAAGGTCCATTAATGTGAGATTTTCCTCAAAGAGAAAGACATGGGAGAAGATGCTGTGAATGGTGGGGGTAGAAGCAATTTGAGCACCCGTCTGGGTCTAGTGGTGACAAAGTGAAAGTGTCCCTCATACCAGAGGCCATCATAGGACAGGTTGCCTGTGGTCTCCCATCTACAGACTTAGGACAGTAGAACAGCAGAACTCAGGAGACAAACGATAATAAAGACTAAATCCAAAAGGAAGAGACACCGATGAAAAACCTAGTTTCTAGTGAATACAACTGATAAAACATTTAGTTCCTTTCCAGCATTTCAGGCACCCAAGAGGCCACCCAAAACCAAGGTTGCTGCCATTCAGTCAATTCTGACTCACAGCTCCCCTCTAGTGCAGGTGAGAACTATCCTGTAGTACAGAGCAGTCCTGGGCTTCCAAGACTAAATCTCGACAGGAGGGCAAAGTGTCTTTCTTCCTTGTGAAGAGGCCAGAAAATATAGACTGCTGTATAGAGTTGAATTTGTATAAGTTGAATTTCCTAACAGATTGACACAGGGATGACGTGCAGCGTAGCCCGAGTGATTTAGGAAGAAAACCAAAAGGACATTTCTTGTCTAAAACTCTTGCATATGAGTTAAATTTCACGTCTAAATTGTATAGCAACCAATGCAGTAAGCCAATCTCACTTGGCAACAAATAAACACAATGCAACTCAATTGATTTTTAGCTTAGCCATCTCAAAACTCAGATCCAAATACACTGCTCAATAAAAGTAATTACTTTTTACAGATTCTGGTGCTTCCTGTACTTAATTTGTCTTTCCTTTCCACATTTGTTTGCTTTTTGTCATGAATTATACTGTTTTGTGAGTTGTTTTGTTTAACTTAAATCTGCCTCCAATTCTGCTGGAGAGTTAAATATACATGGTAAATGAAGAATTGATTCAAGTTCCTTAGTTTCACATTTCTTTAATTTTCTTCTAACATATAAACTTTCAATGTATTACAAAATAAATACTATAGCAAAAGACACTTCAGATAACACTGGCTAGGCTATTTTTCCAATGCAGCTATTTCATGTAGTAGAAACAAAATAAAATGTTTTTATTAAATAAAATGACTTTTAAAAAGCATGTTACACATTAAACAGATTTAGATATTAAAATAAAATGGGAATACTGCTATTTTAGTGAAACAATTTTGTTTCAATCAATTATTAAAAATTATTTAATATTTCTGAACAGACAAAATACAGCAATAATAATTTCCTCTTGCATCAGCTTTACTTTTGATTTTAAAATACCCTGATCCAATTAAGGCTTCAGCATATCTATCACCTTCCTTTCTCTCTCACTATCCTGAAAAGTAGTCATTATACAGAAACTTTTATGTATCATTTTCATATAAATATATGGATGCTTTACTGACTTATGTCTCATATAAGAATATGTTAAGGAATTTAATTTAAATAAAACATTAACTCTATCTATCAATCTATACCAAAGAACCTGGGTGTTACCATTGGGTAAGGGTTAGACTGCTAACCTCAAGGTCGGCAGTTCAAAACTACCATCTGCTTCATGAGAGAAAGGTGGGGCTACCTGCTCCCATAAAGATTACAACCTAGCTACGTCCAGAGGGTTGGTATGAGTCAGCACCAACCCAATGGCAGTATGTTTTGCTGGCTTAATATACATACATTATTACGACTTGACTTTTTTTAAACAATTAAAACATTTTAATTAGAAAAACACTACTAATATAGTATTAAGAGGTAATTTCTTTAAGAAGTAATTTCTACATGATACTTTTTAAGAGTCAGGGATGCCATTTTTTTGACATTTTGTAAATTTTAATTCTGAGATAATTGTATACTTACATGTTTGTATAAGAACTAGTTCAACAGAGTTCTCTCTTGTGCCATTTATCCAGATTTTTCAGTAACAGTACCTTGAAAGCAATGGCATAATATTGCAGCTGGAATGCTTGCATTGATATAATCCAAGTTGTACTTGTAGCCCTTGCTTGTGTGTAGTTCTAAGCTGTTTTATGATTTGTACTATTCTGATCCATAGTGACCCAATAAGACTGTGTAAATATTCCCCATGAGTTTTCAAGAATGTGAATCTTTATAAGAGCAGAAAGCCTCATCTTTTTCCCTTAGAATGGCTGGTGGGTTTGAACCACTGACTTTACAGTTAGTAGCATAAAATATACACCTTATGACATCAGGACTCCTCCCACAGAAGTAGAGAAAAGCTTGACAATTGAAGTAAAAAAAAAGAACTATATTGGATTATACCCAATGTATCAAGTCAATAGACATGAGATTATCTTAATGTAAGTAAATGGGGTGGCAGGGCAGGCAAATCTCCCCATAGAAGAATTCTAACTCTTTCATCTAAATAATCTGCCAACCAGAAAATGAGCATGCTTCTCCATTCCTAATTATGAATTGTGCATGGTGACATTTCTAAAAAGTATCCTGTAGAAGGGAGAAAAAGACCAACCAAGAGCTTATTACCTCTGTGTTTCTTCACCCCAAAGAATATGCCGCACAACTGTTGAGTCAATTCCAACTCATAGAGACAGTACATCAGGTTTCCATGGCTGCCCCATCTTTTTCCCACTGAATGGCTAATGGATTCGAACCATTCAATTTATAGCTAGCAGCCAAGGCTTAATTCACTGTGCCATCAGGATCCCTTCTCAAAACATATAACCCTGGATCGATCGAGAGAAAAACATCAGACAAGCTCCAACTGAGGGGAATTTTACAAAATACCTAAACAGTCGTCCTGAAAACTGTCAAGGTCATCGAAAACAAGGATAGTCAGAAGCAGTCACTGAACAGAGCAGATGAAAGAGCTATGACTACTAAATAAAATATGGTACCCGAATAAGACCTTGGAATAGAAAAAAAGAAAGCACATTTGTTTAGAGCAAAGGACATCTGAATAGACTACACACGTTAATTAGTAATAATGAATCAATATTGGCTTGTTAGCTGTGACAAGCTGAACATACAAAATGCAAGATGTTCACAATAGAAGGCAATGCGACTAAGGAATATAAAAACTATCCTATAGTCATACATTTTCTTTAAACTTACGTTTATGCCAAAATAAATACAGCAATTCTTTTTAAGTAGCTGACCAGACTGGTGGACTTGAAAGACACTGGGGATTACCATTGAGCATTTGACTGCTAACCACAAGGTTGGCAGTTTAAACCCAAAATTTGCTCTAAGAAAAATAAGGCTATGTAAAGTCACCACCTACATACAGTTGGAGTCAACTTGATGTCAGTAGGTGAGGTAGTTCCTTTGATCAGAGCCATCAGAGTCCCACTTTCTTCATCATAAAGGAGACCCTCCATGTTGACATATTTTCTTGTTGTTTTGAGGAAACAAAAATCAGTTATCCTGGTTTTGAATTCTTGTGAATATGTAGGCTGAGAGGTAAAATGACTTTTTCTTTAGCCATAAGACAGAAAAAAAAGAAATTATAGATTGTAAAGAATTGTGACTTGAACAGATTCTTGTAATAGGGACAGGGAAAATAGTCTAAAAATGTAACCATGGAATAGAATAACCACTTTCAATGTAAAAAAGCTGGTAAATAGAAAACTTTTTTTATTTTTACTAAGTTTAACACTCAAAGAATTCCATCACTATTGCCTTACTCTTGGGAAAACATCAAGTACTTAGTCTAGAGAAAATAAAAATATACTTCAGATGACAATGCAATGCTATGTTATCATAGCAAGATAAGCATTTAAAACTTGCCAGGACTCTGGATTTGTACTCATTCAAAGTATAGTACAATCAGGTTTCTGCATGTTGACCTCATAAACTGTCGACACTTAAACTGATAAATAAAATCCATGCTCAATTATTTCATTGCCTGGGATGCAGTAAAAGCCACTTAACCCTTAAAATACAACCACAATCTAGACAGCTTCACAAGACCCACTCTTCGAGTGGCACAATCCCCATGTCTGTGTTGTTCTGATTTATCTACTCGCTCCAAGGTTCCCCATGCAACCTTCATTAATGCCAAGACAAAGCACACTCATTTGTCATCGATGTCTATTAATAGCAATTGTTTTGCCTTTTCATTAATGTAGCGAAGTTGATTCTTAATGCCCAAAGGCATTGCAAGAGAGGCTGCTGACTGAGCTAAACTGTACCCTCAGAAGAACTGCAATGGTTTGCATTATGACGTCTCAGCTGTGCGCACAACTATTTGATTCCAACCTGGACGCTCCTTATAAAGTGTTCGGGAATTAATTGATTTCTCTTGGGTTTCTGCAAATAGTTTACCATTTGCTACATTAAAAACTAAACAAAACAAAAACTGGCCTCAACTTGAAATAAGTACAAGTACTTGATACTTGATTGAACTTAACCTACATCTTGAAGTTGGTTGATACTCACTGCATTTTAAAACTGAACTTCACTTTTGGAAACATCATAAATGAAATTACAAAGACTGAGAATCCAGATTCCTCTACATACTTACACATTCATCTCACACTCCCTCTAACACTTTCTTCCCTGCATTTGCACACCTGTGTCTACTTCTCCCTACTTTCTTTTCTCTCCCTCCTCTCCTTCTTTCGGTCCTTCCTTTCCACTTGCTATATTTTCTTCAGGAGTATTTCTGTGGCTTCTTTATACCTGCTTTGGAAAATATCTTTTGCTCAAAATTCTTCTGATTATACAAAAATCCCAAACACACCGCCATCACATCAATTCTGACTCATCATCTACCTATCTACCAACAGCTTCATTGCAGCTCCTTTCGGACCATGCATGTAGGCTACTAATCTATCCTGGCAATGGATAATTGGATAAGGTTGAAAAGTAAGATAAGAGGAGAAAAAAAAAAGAAAATGATTAGGGCAAAGAATGTACAGATGTGCTTTATACAATTGATGTATGTATATGTATGGATTGTGATAAGAGTTGTATGAGCCCCTAATAAAATGTTTAAAAAAAAGGAAGCTCTGGAAAAGAGATATTTAAAAAATTGTCAATTCTTGGGGGGGGGGGGAGAAAGAAAAGTAAGATAATACTAAAACATGGTTTATCATACCATGACGACAAATGGAATGAGGAGCTATATTTTAGCCATAAATGATTTAAAAGAATCCAAAGCTCATGGTGGAGTCTGATACTTTGCTATGCAAAGGCCACTTGTTTTGACAATCCACCAGACCCACCCAGTTTGCTGGGTAAATTCAAGCTACTTTACAAGATCACTGGTCTTGAACTCAGGAACCCTAGCACTATAGTAGTTATGCATTGGACTGTGATCAGCAAAGTTGGCAATTTGAAACCAGCAGCCCTCAGACTCACTCAGAAACTCACAGGGGCAGTTGCATCCTGTTCCTACAGGGTCACTCTGAGTCAGTATCAACTCAATGACAGAGAGTTTAGTTTAGCTTATTCTTGCAAGCATGCTCTGGACCCACTTACACATTCAGCCAGAATTTTACAATGGTCCTATATTTAGTCCTCGTAAAGGGATAACCTTAATATTTTCAGATCATGGCAATTCAAACAAAGGAGAAACTGTCATTCTCGTTCTTACCCCAAAAAAGGAACGAATAAATCCATGACCAATTTCCAACTCCTGAAGGTGGTCAGTTTGTTCTCCACGGGCATATGGCATGAGAAGCCCTTGGACAGAGTTGAGTTCAGTGAAAGACCTTATTAATGTCCTGCTGCACACAGTGTCTGTGTGCCCACACTCAGGGAGGCTGGGTTTTATAGAAAGGTCTTGGGGAAGCTGCTGCTGGCGGAGTTTTGGACTGTTGTAAGCACGGAGAACATTTTGCTTCTGTTGAGCTATTCTGGGTGGTGATGGGGCGAGTTTGGTTTCTACTGGATTCATGAGCAAAGCAGATTTTTATCTTTCAAGTCCTTTTAAATTAGGATTCCAAACACCAGTTTGGTTGTTATGAAAACAATGCTGTGTTTCAGCAATAAAAAATATAATAAAACCACCTATTACTTCTTTGAGTAGCAAATCTTTTACTCTCTTGATTAAAAAAAAAAAAAGCTTTATTCTCTACTCCAAGACTCCTTCCAGCCACATATTTAAGTCTAAGGCACTGCAATAGACATGACAGAGAGTATTGTTAGCGCTGGATTCCATGTTATGCAGCATATGCTCAACATTTGCCTGTTAACATGCTTGAGCGTACATGGCTTAAGGCAATGGAGAATGCTCATCTTTTAAAGCCTGGGGACCAGGGCTAGAAGCGTATTTGTGGCAGAGCCATGTGGTTATCTTCTTGAAGGCACACCATGATTCTTAATGAAGACAACTCAAGAAAAGAACTGCTCCAACTCATCCACTAGAAACGCTTGCCAACCTGACTCTCTGGTAGAACGATGCAACCATAACTTATTCTGTCAAATTTTGAATCTTGTGGTAAAGGAAAATTAGCACCCCCCCAAAAAAATATATATGCATATACCTATATATCTATATCTAGCACACAAATAATCAACTAAACCACATAAATTCCAGAAAATGAGCAAGGAACCAGATGCCTGGAGCCTGCTTCCATTCAACATGACAAACTCCAGAAATGTCCACAATTGTCACAGTTTGTTAATTGCTACACAAGAGTTATCACATTAATGCAACTCAGATGCCAAGAAGGTTTTAAATGAAGTTAAATGAGGAAAGCACACAGAATGCTTTCCTTTGTTCAGGCCCATGGGTAGTCAGTGAGTTGTATAATTGGGATCTCTAATGTTTCCAGCTCATTTAGCCTTTTACTGTATTGTGTGAACTCAACAAACATCTGTAAAAAAAAAAAGAGAGAAGAAGAAGAAAGAAAGTACAATAGCCCATTCAAAGATCCTAAATGTAAAAATAAATCATAAGTTTTACTTTCTTAGAAACTAGACGGTGAATGTGCTTTGGTTGCCTTTTTACTTATTTGCTTTTCCCCAAGTGACAATCATAGCTAAATCTTTCTGACCAAAATGTGGTCCATAAGCCATCAGCATCACTTAGGAGTTTGTAAGAAATGCAGGTTCTAAGGCTAACCTGAGACTGGCTGGATCAGAATCTGCATTTAACAACCCCCCTGAATCTCTGATGACTCAATGGGGTAAGCATTGGGCTGATATCCAAAAGGATGGCAGTTTGGACCCACACTATTCTCCAAGAGAGATTTCTGAGGCGGTCTGCTTCCTTTAAGACCACTGTTTTGGAACCCCTAAGGAGAAGTTCTACTTTGGGATATAGGCTTACCATGAATCCAAACAGACTCTACAGGGATTTACTTTGGAAATATACTTTGTATATTTCATAATATACAGGCATGATGAAAGTTCAGAAACACTGATCTAATCAAACAAAATAAAACCCAAACCATAAAATCAGTTAAAAAACCATATAGAAACTTTCTAACTTTGGAGCACTTTGGGTTAGGCCTTGGGTTGCTAATCTCAAGGCCACCATTCAAACTCACCAACTTCCTGGCAGGAGAAAGGCTGTATGTTCCCATAAAGATTTACTGTCTCAGAAACCCTAACAAGCAGTCTTGTTCTGTCCTATAGTTTTCCAAAGTGGGTGATACTGCCCCCTTGTGGACACTGGGATATTCAGGAAGTGCTGCAGAAGCAGATGCCTACACTTTATCCTACCAGTGGTTCTCAACCTTCATAATGCTGCGACCCTTTAATACAGTCTCCCAACCATAAAATCATTTTTGTTGCTACTTCGTAACTGTCATTTTGCTACTGTTATAAATCAGGTGACCCGTGTGAAAGGGTTGTTTGACTCCCAAAGGGGTCGTGACCCACAGGTTGTGAACCACTGTCCCAAACTATGGGTTATAACATCACAGTTTTTAATTGCCAGGGAGACACTGAGTAATTTTTATTTTATTTTTTCTGAAAAGGTATGGTAAGCCAAATAGGTTTGGGAACCTATGCAATTGAGGGTTGAATCAATGGTGGTATGTTTTTGGAAGTAGCCTTCATCTTTTTAATTTGCATATGTGAACCCCAAAACTGAAGCAGTTGGCATAATTACTGCAGACTTAAGCCAAATTCCATTTGGACACAAACTGCAACATGGCCCCAAATCTCTGCTTTTGCAACCCTGAACTTCAGCTTCTTGTAAAAGTTCAACTGATTGCTACTCATAAGGAACAAAGGTCCAGATTTTACCTTATGTGAGAAATTATTTGAGGAAAGATAATTTTCTAGAGTGGGTTCACTGCTGGATCCATAAAGATTGCTGGGGGCCAACATGTTTCAAGAGATCAGAAAATAGAAATGATAATCTTAATTAAAAGATATACATTAACAATCCCTTTGTAACTTCATTCTTGCAAGCATGTAGTCCTTTGTCTACTCTACCTGATTAAAAAACTTCACTCTTCTCTTATACTTTGAAACACTATAACACCTAATTGGGTGCCTAGTCATAAATCCGTGACTTTTGTATAAAACCCTATTTTCTGGCCCTACAGGGTGTCAGATGGTTCTTCACAATGACAAATTCTAGATGGAGCACTCTGTTTAGTGCCACTAGTTGTTATAAGTCTTCAAATCTGTTCTGATTCATAGGACCCTGTTCATAACAGAACCCTGCATGGTCCTGCCCCCTCACTGTCATGCCTGGGCCAATTGTAATCATTGCATCAGTCGATCTCCTGGGGGGTTTCCTGCTTTTTCACTTTCCTTTCTCAATTTTAAAAAGCATTCTGACTGTCCTTCCACGAGAGAATTTTTGTTCTTCTGGTAGACCGAGAAAGTTTCAACAAAACCATTGAATGCATTGATTCTGCTGCCGTCTTCCAGAATCATTGTTCAACTTTCCCTTGAATTGCAGGTGAGTGAACATCCCGTGGCTTGTGAAAGGCAAACTTTATTCTTCAACGTGACATCCTTGCTCTCTAACACTGTAAAGATGATGTAAACAGTAGATTTGTCCAATACAGTACAACATTTGACATGTTGCTTTCATGAACATTCATTGTAGATCCGAGTAAAATGAAATCCATGACATAGATTTGTCCAATACAGTACAACATTTGACATGTTGCTTTCATGAACACTCACTGTAGATCCGAGTAAAATGAAATCCGTGACAACTTCAATCTCTCCCCATTTTTCATGATGCTACCTAGTGTCTGGTTGTGAGGATTTGGGGTTTCTTGACATTGCATTGTAATCCATAGTGAAGCCTTCAGTATTGACCTTTGTGAACGAATACTTCAAGTCCCCTTGTATTCAGCAAACAGCACTATGTCATCTGCACATAGCAAGCTGTCAAAAAGCTGTCCTTCCATCCTGATTCCACGTTCTTCTGCATATATTCACCTTTAAAATTTTTTGTTCAGTATCCAGCTTAAATAAGTATGGTGAAAATATACAACCCTGATGCACGTCTTTCCTGATTCTAAATCCCTTTGTTCTTTCTGAATGACTCTTCCTTGGTCCATGTGAAGGCTATCCATGGAATCTTCTGGAAATCTCAGTATTCTCAATGGCAGCCTTAATTTATCCTGATCCGCACAGCTGAATGCCTTTGTGTAATCAACAGAACAAAAGTAAACATCTTTCTGGAATTCTGTTTCCAGAACCAAATCCACCCGATGTCAGCAATAACCCTTGTTCTATGTTTTCTACTGAATTTGGCTTGAATTTCTGGAAGCCCCCAGGCAATGGACTGCTGTAACCATTGTTGAACAGCTATCAGTAAGATTTTACCATTATGTATTATTCGTTTAATTATTTGATAATTTCCGGATTCTGTTGGGTCACTTTTCTTTGGAATGAGCATAAGTGTGGATTTCATTCGGTCGGTTGGCCAGGTCGCTGTCTTCCAAATTTCTTGGCATAGACACAAAAATGCTGCTGGTGCTTCAGTAGCCTGTTACAGCATTTCAGTTGATACTGTCAAATCCTGGAGCCAAGTTTTTTGGCTAATATTTTCAGTTCTTGAAAGTATTCTAGCTGTTGGTATAGTTTACATTAATCAGTTCTTTTTGGTAAAGTGATTTAACAAAATCACTTTTTGTATTCCTCCTACCTTTTCCTTTTTATTTTTTTTTTTACTTAAAGATCATTGTATTGGGGTTATTAAGGTTCTTTTTTTTAATTTTAACAATTTATTAGGGGCTCATACAATTCTTATCACAGTTCATACATATACATACATCAATTGTATAAAGCACATCTGTACAGTCTTTGCCCTAATCTTTTTTTTCTCCTCTTTTCTTTTTTTACATTTTATTAGGGACTCATACAACTCTTATCACCATCCATACATATACATACATCAATTGTATAAAGCACATCCACACATTCCCTGCCCAAAACATTCTCAAGGCATTTGCTCTCCACTTAAGCCCCTTGCATCAGGTCCTCTTTTTTTTCCCCTCCCTCCCCTTTTCCCCCTCCCTCATGTGCCCTTGGTAATTTATACATAGTTATTTTGTCATATCTTACCCTATCCGGAGTCTCCCTTCCCCCCTTCTCTGCTGTCCCTCTCCCAGGGAAGAGGTCACATGTGGATCCTTGTAATCAGTTCCTCCTTCCAACCCACTCACCCTCCACTCTCCCAGCATCGTCCCTCACACCCTTGGTCCTGAAGGTATCATCCACCCTGGATTCCCTGTACCTCCAGCCCTCATATCTACCAGTGTACAGCCTCTGTCCTATCCAGGCCTGCAAGGTAAAATTCGGATCATGGTAGTTGGGGGGAGGAAGCATCCAGGATCTAGGGGAAAGCTGTGTTCTTCATCGGTACTACCTCGCACCCTAATTAACCCATCTCCTCTCCTAAACCCCTCTATGAGGGGATCTCCATTAGCCGACACTTGGGCCTTGGGTCTCCACTCTGCACTTCCTCCTTCATTTAATATGGTATATATATACATATACATATACACATATATACACATACATACACACACTTATATCGTTGTTGGTTTTTGTTTTTTTTTTTTGCATGATGCCTTATACCTGGTCCCTTGGCACCTCGTGATCGCACTGGCCGGTGTGCTTCTTCCATGTGGGCTTTTTTGCTTCTGAGCTAGATGGCCGCTTGTTCACCTTCAAGCCTTTAAGACCCCAGACACTATCTCTTTTGATAGCCGGGCACCATCAGCTTTCTTCACCACATTTGCTTATGCACCCATTTGTCTTCAGCGATCCTATCATGGAGGTGTGCAGTCAATGATATGATTTTTTGTTCTTTGATGCCTGGTAACTGATCCCTTTGGGACCACTCGATCACACAGGCTGGTGTGTTCTTCCATGTGGACTTTGTTGCTTCTGAGCTAGATGGCCGCTTGTTTATCTTCAAGCCTTTAAGACCCCAGTCACTATCTCTTTTGATAGCCGGGCACCATCAGCTTTCTTCACCACATTTACTTGTTCACCCACTTTGGCTCCAGCCGTTGTGTCGGGAGAGTGAGCATCATAGAGTTCCAATTTAATAAAAGAAGGTATTCATGCATTGAGGGAGTGTTTGAGTAGAGGCCCAAGGTCCTTCCGCCACCTTAATACTTGACCTATAAATATAGACACATAGATCTATTTCCCCATCCTCCTATATATATTTGCATGTACATGTCTTTGTCTAGACCTCCATGAATGCCCTTTGACTCCTAGCTCTTTCCTCCATCTCCCTTGACTTTCCTCCTGCCCTACTACCATGCTTCATCGCCACCTGGGCTAGAGTATACCTCTTCTCTAAGCAACCTTACCCTTGATCATTTCCCACCATGCCTGCCACTCCCCCTTCTTTACCATTTGGGGTCCCATGTTTTTCTTATAACTTGCTGCATCAGTCAATCTTTTGTCCATAGAATCTTTCCATATTACAAATCAAGATTTGAATTTTTTTCTTCAGTTCTTTTAACTTGAGATGTGCCAAGCATGTTCTTTTGTTGATCTTCCAATGCCGGGTCTTTGCTTAACTCGTTATACGTTTTGTCTTCTGGAGCTGCCCTTTGAAGTTTTCTAGTCGGCTCTTCGACTTCATACTTTCTGTCATTTGCTTTAGCTACTCCACAATCAAGGGCAAGTTTCAGAGTTTCTTCTGACATCCAGTTTGATCTTTTCTTCCTTCCTTCCTGCTCTGCCTCTTATTCATTTTATTTATTTGTCTATTTATTTATTAATTTATCTATTTATCTATTTATTTATATGCCACACTTTTGCTTTCTTTGTGTATAATGTTCTTAATATCATCTCAAAGCGCATTAGGTTTTCTGTCCATAGTGTTCAATATCAGATTCTGCTCAGAAGATGTTCTTAAAATTCAGTTGGAACAAATACTCAGTATACTCATAGGCAGACTCTTGTGGACTTCCCTTTTTTTCAACTCCAACCTGAATGTACTCATGAGTAACTGATGGTCTGTCCTACAATGGGCACCTGACCCTGTTTGGACTGTTGATATTGAAACTTTCCATGGTCTTCCCCCACAGTTGTAGATCATTTGATCCCTGATATTTTATCTGCTAGATCACATGCACAGTTTCTCTTTATACTGTTGCAAAAAAAAGGAATTTACAGTGAAGAAGTGCTTATCTTATAAAACTCTCTCCTGTGATCCCCAGCACTGTTTTTTAATCACCAAGGCCAACTATTGTCCCTTACTCTGTTTCTGAATGTGCATTCCACTTGCCAATGATTATCCATTCATCTTGATCAAAAGTTTGATCAATTTCAGAATAAAGTTTCTAAAATTTTCAGTTTATTCAGAACACTATTAGTGGTTAGTGCACAAATTTGAATAATAGTTGTATCCACTGGATTTCCTTGAAGGTACGGCCATTGTCCTATGCCAGACAACCCTGTACTTCAAGACAGATCTTGAAATGTTTTTTGCTGATGAATGTAGTGCTGTTCTTGAACTTTCATTCCAACTTTAGTAAACCACAGAATTGTCTCAGTCAAAATGGACAATTCTAGTCTGTTTTAGCTCACCAATGCCTAGAATATTGCTCTTATGTGTTTCATTTCATTTTTAAAAACTGCCAGTTTTCCTCAGTTCATAGATATAGAGTTATACCACATTCAAGTTATTAGTGGATGTTTACAGCTATGTCTTCTCATCTTTAGTTGTGACCTATCAATGAAAGTGTAAAAGCCTTAGTTTATCTACATGATTTTAGTCAGCTCTAAGAAGGCAGCTCTTCCTGAGTCATATTCTGAGTGCTTCCACCTAAAGAGCCTCGTCTCCAGCGCCATGGCTGACAGTGTTCCACGGCTCTTCACAATGCTTGCAGTGTGTAATCCTTCAGAAGTAGACAGGCTGGTTGATCCTTCAGCACCATATCTGATAATGCTCTGCTGTTATTCAGAAGGTTTTCTGGGGTCAATCCCTCATAAACGGACTGCCTAATTCTGCCTAATTCTTTGTAGTCTGTTTTAAGTCTGTAAGCTACGCCAACGCTTGTTCACCTGGGATAAACTCCCTTGCATTTTAAAATACCAATGGCATTGCTTCCAACATCACAGAAACATGCAGGCCATCAGTGAACAACCACCAACGATGACAAACTGACAGACAAGTAGAAATGCCACTGAGCACTGCTAATTCAAGAATGGCCTGGACACAAATGGATTACAGATACATTTCCACTGACAAAAAAAACTATACTAAATTAAAATAGCCAATTCATATACTAAGGTACTTTTGGCACTTCTTGTAGTTTGGCATTAAATGTTGTTCTCTTAATTGTTTAGTGTGTCTGAGACTTTCTCTAGTGGTGCACTGCAACATGGTTAACAACTGCCTCTTCGTGGAAGGGTGCAACTGGGATGGAAGCACTTGGAGGCTGCTGTTGTGAGCAGCACCCCTCGTGGTCAATTTCAAGTCACTGACACTTGTACACTGAACCTGACTTTGAGAAGAGATGCGCACAAACAGCTCTCCCTGTCCAATATGGGGCAGCTCTGGCACATCACGAGCTTTCTCCAAAACAGAGTTGGCTCCTAAGCGCTCCCTAAACCCCAAGCTTTCAGAACACAGTTGGAAGCCCCACTTCAATACAACACCAGGAAATCCAAGCAACAAAGCAGAGAACAGCTTTTGTTTCAATCTTGCAATTTCTTCCTTTGATTCTCACACTTGTTCTGCTTGACCTCATGGCTTGTCCTTAGATCTTTTGCCTTGATCTACTTTCTGACACTGGTATTCTTCTGATATGCCTGATTCTATACCAGTGACTCTCTTTAAACTATGGCACTGTGACCAAGTGTTCGTGATCAGAATTTAAAGTATATGACTTCTACATTTTTAAACAAAAAATGTACAACTGATTTCCTTTTCTGCGTAAAATAATTTGACATTTCATTCAGAATCTACTCTAAAAGTGTTTATTGACCATTTTAGCACTAAAATAATTTCCTGAGAAGCAGAAGGGGTTGAGTAGCATCTAGGATGCTGGAAGTTCAGAACTGTTGTGCTGTTGAGTTTCACCCATTAATTGAGTGAAACCAGTGTTTGGTTCAGGGAGGGAAGAAAAGCCATTTGCTCTTTCCTGGCATCCTTGTTTCCAACCTCCTGGGTGCACATACTCCCCATTCCAGCCTCTTCTTTAAGCCTCTGTCATGTACAAGAGGGCTATCCCTCAAGCAGACCCTAAGTCTTATTTCCTATAGGAATTCTTTCTTTATAATGCTGACGGCTAATCCACCAAAACCTGGTTTATGCTTTCAAATAAGAGTTTGATGGGGACTAGCCTCAACAACGAGGCATTTGGTAGCTCCATGGTAGATGCCACCTGGCGATGTTCACCTGGTGCTGTTTGTGTTGTTAACTGCCCGGAAGTAGGTCTCACTTCATGACTACCTCATGTTGAAGGACATGCTGCTTGCTCCCACCCAATCCTCACAATTCGATTTGTCTTGGCAAATTTATGGAAATCGATCAGTAGGCTTCTTTTTTTACCAAGTCTTCACTGGGTTGGCAAGCGTCATAAAGGCATCTAAAAAGCTTCATAGCAGTACGTAAGCTTCCACTGACAGAAAAACAGCTAGCAAGTATGCAGGAGCGGCACTGACTAAGAAAACAATCCTTTATTTTGTGTGGAAGGTGAGACTTCTACCACTGAGCTACCAATGTGTGTTGCTGTGTCCTCACACCTGGACCAATAGGCAACATGATAAAAGGAAGAAAGGTTGAAGTTGTCAAGGATTTGGTATTTCTTGGGTCCATGATCAACGCTCCTGGAAGCAGCCAAGCAGTCAAGAGATCAAAGGACGCATCGCCTTCGGTAAATCTGCCACACAAGACTTATTGAGAGTATTAAAAAAGCAAGGATGTTACTTTGAGGGCCCAGGTGGAGTCTGAACCAAACACTGGTATTTCCAATTGCTTCACCCTGCCATGTGAAAGGTGGACATTGCCCAAAGATGAGAAGAAACAATGCATTTGAACTGTGCTGCAGAATACTGACAGTACTGTGGATGGCTAAGAGAGCCAATCTACCGGGCTTGGAAGAAGTAGAGTGTGCTTCAGAAACAAGAATGACAAGACTGTCTCACATACCTTGGACATGTTGTCAGGTGAGACCAGTTCCTGGCAAAGGGCATCAGGTTTGGTAAATCGAGTGCTATGTCCAAAAGACAAGCTCTCAAGGAGATGGACTGACACAGTGGCTGCAGCAATGGGTTCAAGGACAGGGTAGCGCAGGACCGTGAAGTGTTTTGGTCTGTTGTGCATACAGTTACTATGGATTGCAACTAACTCAATGACACCTAACAATAACAACAACAACATGCATTCTTACAATACGGGACCTATGATCTTTCTTTCTAACTACTGAAAACCAGTTTTGTACTACGTTTGGCCACTGAAAACTGATGAAATTTGACCCCACATAAGAATATCTATCTTAGGATCGCTGAAGAGAAATGGGTGCATAAGCAAATGTGGTGAAGAAAGCTGATGGTGCCCGGCTATCAAAAGAGATAGTGTCTGGGGTCTTAAAGGCTTGAAGGTGAACAAGTGGCCATCTAGCTCAGAAGCAAAAAAGCCCACATGGAAGAAGCACACCGGCCAGTGCGATCACGAGGTGCCAAAGGGGCCAGGTATAAGGCATCATGCAAAAAAAAAAGATATATGTGTGTATATGTATATATATATGTGTGTGTGTGTGTATGTATATATATATATTTATTTATGTGTATGTATGTGTATATATACATATATATACACATATTTATGTGTATGTATGTATGTATATATATATATATATACACATATATATACCATATTGAATGAAGGGGGAAGTGCAGAGTGGAGACCCAAGGCCCAAGTGTCGGCTAATGGAGATCCCCTCATAGAGGGGTTTAGGAGAGGAGATGGGTTAATTAGGGTGCGAGGTAGTACCGATGAAGAACACAGCTTTCCCCCAGATCCTGGACGCTTCCTCCCCCCAACTACCATGATCCGAATTCTACCTTGCAGGGCTGGATAGGGCAGAGGTTGCACACTGGTACATATGAGAGCTGGAGGCACAGGGAATCCAGGGTGGATGATACCTTCAGGACCAAGGGTGTGAGGGACGATGCTGGGAGAGTGGAGGGTGAGTGGGTTGGAAAGGGGGAACTGATTACAAGGATCCACATGTGACCTCCTCCCTGGGGGAGGGACAGCGGAGAAGGCGGGGAAGGGAGACTCCGGATAGGGCAAGATATGACAAAATAACTATGTATAAATTACCAAGGGCACATGAGGGAGGGGGGAGCGGGAGGAAGGGGGAAAAACAAGAGAACCTGATGCAAAGGCCTTAAGTGGAGAGCAAATGCTTTGAGAATGATTGGGGCAGGGAATGTATGGATGTCCTTTATACAATTGATGTATGTATACATATAGATTGTGATAAGAGTTGTATGAGTCCCTAATAAAATGTAAAAAAAGAAGAGAAAAAAAAAAGAAAATGATTAGGGCAAAGAATGTACAGATGTGCTTTATACAATTGATGTATGTGTATGGACTGTGATAAGAGTTGTATGAGCCCCTAATAAATTGTTTTAAAAAAAACAATCTTTTGCTTATCATAGGTCACTCAGAATACAGTCAGAACTTCAGTTTTAAATCCCATGTATCTTAACATGTTAATCTATGAGTATAATTTTTAAAATAATTTTACTGGGGGCTCATACAACTCTTATCACAATCCATACATACATCAATTGTGTAAAGCACATTTGTACATTCGTTGCCCTCATCATTCTCAAAATATTTGTTCTGCACTTAAGCCCTTGGCATCAGCTCCTCATTTTCCCCCCTTCCTCCCTCCTCCAGCCTTCCTCCACCCTCATGTACAATTGATAATTTATAAATGATCATTTTGTCATAACTTGCACTGTCTGACATCTCCCTTCACCCACTTTTCTGTTGTCCATCCCTTAGAGAAGAAGGAGTTTATATGTTTATATGTAGATCCCTGTAATTGGTTCCCCCTCTCAACCCCACCCGAGTTCAATTTTTACACTGATTTTTTATCCAACCATGTATTTTTATACAATAAATCTGTTCTATATACAACAATAGAAACCATGACAAATTTTCTTGATGTACTCCATAATGATAAAATTTTATATTTTTGCTTGTTTAAGAAAACTAATAAAATGTTAAAGTCAATGAACTTCAGTAATTTTGCTTATTTTGTAAAAATAACTAACAACATTGCCTTTGCTATCTAAAGCTGCTCTAATTAACACCATAAATGGGCAACTTTGACAAACAAACATTACTCTCACAGTTTAGAACGCTAGAACTCCAAGTTCAGGGCACCAGCTTCAGAGGAAGGTTTTGGTTCTGGGGAAGGTTTTTGCCTCCTTTCAACTTCTAAGGGCCTCTCATTCCTTGGAAATGTCAGGTGCCTTGGCGTCCAGCTGGTCTTAGGCCTGGTGGTCCCTAGTACAGGGATGCACTCTGCTCCTCGTTCTTTCTGGGTGTCAATCCATCCCTGTCTCTCTGCTGGCTTCTCTTTCCTTTCATGTCTTGTCAAATGAAAGGCCATGCAGGTTGCACTCCAAGGAAACTCCCCTTTCATGGTAGCACGGTTAAAATCGGGATTAGGGTGCTGCACCTCACCCAACTGTCTTATAAATGATTGCCTGATCACATCAGATCACATCATGGAAGGTGCTTACATCTTACATAACAAACACAATATATCAATACCTGTCAAATCACAGGAGAATCATGGCCCCACCAAGTTGACATATTCGGGGAGGAGAGTCCATTCAATTCATGACAATTACTTTATCTTGTTTTATCAAAATAAATTTTCAAATCCCGTATGCCAAGCAGAAAATGACTTAAGAAAAAGAAGTTATCTAAACACATTTATATCAAAAAGGCAATTTATTTGGGAATATAAATTTAAAGGCATCCCCATAGATACAAAATTTGGATATAACTATAATTGTATTTGTGGTCTGTACACAGAATATTAAAATATAATTCTCTTAAAAATAAACCCATTTGTGTATAAGTAGTTCAAAACTGTTTTCTGAATAAACAATGGAACTGTCAGTTGTAATACAGACAAATGCCCAGGGTCTCACTGGTGGTTACTTAGAACACTCAACAAAGGTTGATAGTATTGTTCAATATGCTAATTTTGTTAGTATTTTAATATCTTAAAATGAGAATTACTTACTAACACCTCCACCTCAAGTCTGACTTGTTAGAATCTTAATTCTCTTAGAATCTTAATTCTCTTATGTGCTCAGTATCTGTCTTAGACTTATCTACTATAAACCTCTAAAAATGTTATAATTGAATTAATTTGGAGATTCATAAGTACCTGCTTAATGTATTTCAGAGAACACTTGGGGATAGGTCCAGTTAGGCATTTAAATCTGAATGCTTAAAATTAACCTTAGCACAAAGGAATATATTTTCTCCATAAAATATTGAAACTTAATTGAATCATTGGACTATAACCAATTCAAACACCTACATAAATATATGTGCCCCAAATTATATTTTATTCATGGTTAATTTATCTCAAGGAAACCTTTTATAGTCCTATTCAACTGTTTTAATTTGAATACTTAAAATTAACCTAATAATGGAAGAACACATATGTTCTATTTATAAAACATGAAGAGGAAAGAAGAGTGTAACATTGGAGTACAAGTCAGCCAGGAACCTACAAAAAGGTAGGAGATTGTACTAATATGATCTCAGAAACCATGACATAATTTCACTTATACTTTTTGTGTTTTAGGTTTACACTCCTGGGAGAGTTGTAATGTTTCTTTATTGTCGCTCATATGTTACATAAGCCATGTTAGCAATTTTAAGATTCCACTTCAGGGACATCATGTACGTACTTGCATTCACCATGTCGTGTAACCATTAAAATGAGTTTCAGGAGTCTCTGTTTGCCCCTAGGAGAAACTCAGTGTGGTAGTTACATAAGCGGGTGTCAATTTAAGGATAAAGAGTGCAGGTGGAGTCTAGCCCGTCAATCAGGAAATAGCCAATGAGGCCTCTGTGTGGGCATGGCCTTCTCCTGAGGATTCTGAGGACTCCCGTATTTCCTCTTTGGAGCGGGGAGAATCTCTTTCTCTGTCTGCTCACTCCCAGGGAAAATATTGCAGCTGACAAGACACATGGAACTTTTCTAGTGTCCTGAGCTGGGGAAGCCACGTGGAGACCCCTGCCAGTGCTGAGATGCTTACACTGCCACTGGATCCACAAGACTTTACACCCCACACACTGGCCTTTGATCTCCCTGCATTAAACCTCATTGCATATGTTTCATGAGTCTTAAGAGGATGTTATAGATTGGTATCGAACATATGGGCTAATGGATTTACGGACATGATCTGGACTACACTGGGGTGTTTTCTTAATGTTCAGTAGCCCTTGTTTATAAAGCTCATTCTTATACACATATTAGTCTCCCTGGATTTGTTTCTCTGGTCCACCCTGACTAACACACTCAGGATACCCCTGCGAGTTGGTCCCAGTGCATGGCAACATCATACGCAATGAAATCAGACTTTTGGAATATCTATATTTTTCCACTGAAGTGGATTACTAGGCCTTTCTTCTTCTAAGTCTATCTTAGTCTGAAAACCTTACTGAAACAGTCCATCAGGGTATGACATGCACATCTTCACTGACTAACAAATGGGGAGGGTGCATGTGGTGCGCTGGCTGGGAATTAAACCAGATTCTCCTACAACGAAGGGAAGAATTCAAACACTGAACTAATAACTTTTGTCATTCCACATTTTCTATTCTAGGTATTTCATGTAAACATGACTTTATAATATCTATCCTTTTGTGTCTGATTTACTTCACTAACCAAAATAATTTTAAGGTTTATCTATGTTATAACACAGATAAGAACATCTGGGGTCTTAAAGGCTTGAAGGTAAACAAGCGGTCATATAGCTCAGAAGCAACAAAGCCCACATGGAGGAAGCACACCAGTCTGTGCAATTACAAGGTGTCGAAGGGATCAGGTATAAGGCATCATCAGAACAACAAAAAAAATCTTATCATAGTGAATGAGAGGGGGAGTGTGGTTTGAAGCTCCCAGAGCTATTGGACATCCCCTTACAGAAAGAAGGGTCTCAGGGAGGAGATGAACCAGTCAGGGTGCAATGTAGCAGTGATGAAACATACAACTTTTCTCTAGTTCCTAAATGATTCTCTCCCCCCCACCCCCCATCATCATCCCAATTCGACCTTGCAAGTCTGGCTAGACCAGAGGATGTACACTAGAACAGATAGGAACCAGAAACACAGGGAATAGAGGGTAGATGATCCCTTCAGGACCAGTGGTGAGAGTGGTGATACTGGGAGGGTACAGGGAGGGTGGGTTGAAAATAGGGACCCGATTACAAGGATCTACATGTGACCTCCTCCCTTGGAGACTGACAACAGAAAAGTGGGTGAAGGGAGACTTCAGACAGAGAAAGATATGATAAAATAATAATTTATAAATTATCAAGGGTTCATGAAGGAGTGGGGAGTGAGGGAAAAAATATAAGGACCTGATGCCAGGGGCTTAAGTGGTGAGCAAATATTTTGAGAATGATGAGGGCAATGAATATAAAAATGTGCTATACACAATTGATGTATATATGGATTGTGATAAGAGTTGTATGAGCCCCCTAATAAAACGATTTAAAAAAAAGAAATCATACTTACTTAGAGGTGTACAAAGCTCTAGAGTTGATGAAGATAAAAATGTTTTAGGAGGCCAGGGTCTTCTGGCTCAACCTGTAACAGGAAACATGAGGACATATGTACATGTGGATAAAATGTCCCATGAGTCTGAAAGGGACCTTCTTGGAATTCCTGCATAGAGGAGCCCAATGAACTGTAATTCTAAAACCTGCCAATAAAATATTGAAGGGACCTAAGGTTAGATTTGGAGGTTATGAGGATGCAGTGATTGATGTGACTAAGGTGAGCATTTGAATGAAGACTGGAAGATGTAAACAAATCTGTACAACACAGGTATAACTCTGTGCTAGTATGGGTTGATTAGAGGGGCACATTCATAGACACTCAGATGTGTATCAGAAAGAGCTTTATGTAAAAACCAATTATTAAGAAAATATCACATACTAGTCCAGTTCAAGTCCATAGGTCTAAAAGTAGCCCATAGATCTGTTACCAGTCTATGAATTCCTATTAAGATTCATGCAACACATGAACTGACGCTGAATGCAGGAACTGCAGGCCAGTGGGTGGAAAGTATTATGGATCCAGTGGTGGTGGAAACATCTTAGCACTGGCGTGGGTCTCCCCATGGTTCTTCCAGCTCCAGGACTCTGGCTCTATCAGCATGTAGGTCAATGTATCTTGTCATTAGGAATATGAAGCAGAGAGTGTGTGTGCCCTGCCTTTGGAGAGCTATTTATCTCTGTAGTGCCTCCAAATGAGATCATCAAGCTTCAACCTGATTGACAGGCTTAAACTCCATCCCATCACTCTTATCACTCTTAATAGTCTCAAATTGGCACCAGATTATGTAACGACCACACTCCCTTACCTGAATGTATTATTAATATGGGTCTAACTGTGAAACACTCCCAGTTCCTGAGATGGTAAAACTGAAGGCCTGTAGGCCCACCGTTAGACCAGTATTGATTAGCTAGACGGAGATAGTTATTCTGGACTGGACTTTTCACACACAGTTACAGGTACAAATGCTAATAACATCATTAAGAGATTAGAACAAAAGATGCTGTGTTAGTTTGGTCCAAAGAACACACTCTAGAGTGCATAGGGTACAGGAGTCCAAGAGCATATCAGATGGACATAGAATGCTGCATACCACCTTCCGAGTGATCATGTGATAGCACACTGGAATGGGCAGTGGAGATGTTTGTGATTTAAAGTCTGTGTGTGTGTGTGTGTGTGTGTGTGTGTGTGTGTGTGTGTGAGAGAGATAAAGGCATGAAAGTCTACCTTACAAACTTTCTGGCGTGCGTGTGCTCACACTCAACACGGGAGAGTTGAAGGGAGGTTCCCCCCTCTATAGATTCCCATGTTTTCCAGGAGGGTCTGGGAGAGAGGGGCCAGGGCTGGGGGGAAACTGCAACCTCTGTGTAATTTTCCCCTTCATCACCTTCTCGTCTCCTGACAGACACTAAGGTCCCAGGACCAAGGATGCAATGGCAAGTGCCAGAAGTAGAGATGATCCCCAAGGACCTGATATGATGGATCGTACTTTCTCCCCATTGGCCAAATAGGGGCTGATTGTGAATAGCTTTGTACTGCCTAGTGGCTGTGACAACCCACTAGCTGGTACCTGCCTAACCTCACCCGATGTTCATGGGAATTAACTAAGGGAAAAGCACTAGCTTGATTGGTCTTGGTACCAGCAATCGGAGCTGGCAGGGCAGCTCCTTCCCAGGAAGAAAAGGTTTGGGGAAACCTACACGACAAATTAAAGAAAGGAGAAATAACAGCCCACGGGTTTGCGACAGGAAAATTTAACATTATGCTTATTTCTTTGAGAGAGACTTTGCGCAAAGGGCTAATTTCTCAGTTAAGTTTCATCAGAGGAGAAGCATAGTAAAGCTAGACCACGCTTGAAGCACTTGACCAGATTGTACGAAACAGTCTGGTCTCCCCAGACTACTGGGTGTATTCACAGTCAAATGATTAAAGTAGGGCGGGGAGTTAATCCTTCATATATGACAAGGACAATGACTCGAGAAGCCAGGGTGGCCTGCAGCACAGTGAATTATTTATGGCTCTTCTAGTTAGTTTTTGCTATTCTCACGGAATGATTTTGTTCTGATGGATCTGGATAAGAAGGTGGGAGGAAAAAATAACGAATGAGTGCATGATATGAGTGCCTGTCACCCTGCTGAGGATAAGATGAACCAGCTCTGCAGCGGGTGGGGTCCCACAACCAGCAAGAGAGTTGAGTCCAGGGTTTAGACTGGCCTTTCGACCCTGCTGATGATTTACCTCGCTCTGTGGAACTTTTGTTTGGTGACACTTTTCACCTCACATGAATTGCCAGCTTCCACAACCTTGGGAAATGACGTGAGCCATTTCCCTTCACACTGAGGTCTGCATAGTCATTGCAGTGAACTGACGAATCCTGGGACATCATGGGATATACCAAGGGGCGGAGTGATGGTTGATGTCAGAGATGATGGAGTGGAAAAGCAGTTAGGAAAAGTAGGTCATATTTAACTTCCATCTTCTGGAGATTAGTCTTGTATGATTTTAAAAACAAACAAGAACAAATTGTGCATGAAGGAAGGGGGTCAGCCACTGTCACGCCTCTTTGGCAGAATGTCAAGGACAGGTAGGAGACTGGGAAAGTTGTCTCATGGGGAAAATGGAGGTTTTAAAGTCTGGTTTGGTTGGAGACTGTTGGCACAAAGAAGCTGGAGGTGGACTAACTAGAAAGAGGGCATTTCATGGGATGGCTTTGGACAAGGAACTGTGATGATTTGGGATGATGTCAACTAGACACTACTGGGTAAGGATCGGGCCAGAGCTCAACCTGTGAGGTGTGTCACAGCCTAAAGAAACCTGCTTGGTGTCATAAGCCTTTTTGCATAAGAGAGAGAGAACGAAGAGATTCAGACTCTCTTTGACCTCTCACCTGCGATAGGAGCTGGATCTGGCATCTGCTTCCTCAATTTCCTGTTGCATTACCTACCTGTGCCACCAGCCTGCACCCCCTGCTGTCTCTGCATCATCATCCTGCTTCCTAATCTTCATCTCTTACTTCCATGAGTCAGGAGAAGCCTGATTTGAACTAGACTAGACTTACCTATTTTTACAACCATGTAAATCATTTCTCTTTTTTGCTAACAATTTTATTGGGATATAATTCAAATACCATACAATTCACTAACTCCATCACATCAAGAAGCACTGTACACTCATCACCACAAACAGGCATTAGCCATTTTCTTCACACTTGCACTCATTACGTCTCTATTTGCCTCCAAAGTCTCCTGCCATTCTCCCAAGGCGCCGTTCATCCAGTTATGGGCTCTATAGATCTACCCACCGTGGACTTCATATACAGAATAATATGAAAACAAATAAACCAACAAGCAAAAAGTTAACAAGAATAGCAGCAGAAACAGATAAAGCCCCGACGAAAGAGAAAGCAGAAGGCATTACAAACGAGAACAAATTTACACGGCTCATAAGAGAGATCAAATGATAGGGTGCTCCTGTTCACCCAACTGCTGTGCCACAGTCTCCCCGATGCAATCTGCATGCTCCCAGGCTAGTCACATCCCCGTCCCTGCTCACAGAGAATTTACCAGGGGCTCAATCCACACGCGCTTCCTCTTCAATCTATTGTTAAACATCAACAGCTTTAAAAGAGGGGAGATCAAATGATATTACATCTTAACTTAACTGCATCCGCCTTCATTGACTTCAAGATGGTCTCTGTCTGATACCAGGGCGATACACCACCCTTAACTAAGATCGGAAGCGATTCACCAAGGTTGAATCCTTGTGTGGGCCCGGCAAATGGACTTTGGGTTTCTATTGTTGTTCAAAACCTTCTGCAAGTCAGGTGTTCACAACGTAAGCTCTGATACTACCCCCTTCTTTCAATTGGATTATGTTATTTAGACTCTGAATCACATAGGCTAGGGTGCTTCTTCTTCCACATGGACTTAGTTGATGACTCACTTATGCAGCAGCTTGTTTGAAAATACGTTTTTAAGGCTTCAGATGCTATTCTTTCTGCTAACCTGGCCCCATCAAGTTTCTTCGCCACACTTTGCTGTCGCACCCATACCTATGGTGATCTCTGTTTGAGTTTGAGCATCAGGCTGGGTACGCCATTTCTTGATATAAATTTATTTTTATGGAAAACTCATACAAGCTTCCCTGGCTTTACTTCTCTAACAAACACAACCTAAAACAAGTGTCATCCAGTATCCAGCAACTTCCAGTGACCCCATGTGATAGAGCAGAATTGCCACACAGGGTGTTGGTAATCTTCATGAAAAGAGATCACCAAACTGAGGTAGTTTAACCTGCCAATCTTTTGTTTAGTAGCTAACTGTTAACTGTTGTACCCCAGGTCCCATTTTGCAATTGGCTAGGGGTGCATATTTGGCATTCTCTTATTGGTCGGAAATAGGAAGCTGCCATTTAGTTTTCAAGGCCTGGCCATTTGGAATCTATTGTTATGGAGTTTTTTGTCTGACTTCCTGAACTGGTATTTGAACATCAGGGGCTGGATGTTGTAGCTAGTATGTTACTGCTTATTGGTACCTTCAATTCATCTGGTATCAAAATTCCATTTCTCCTTCTGATGGAATGGAAGCCTTGGTAGCATAGTGTTTATGCATTGGTGTGTGAATTGCATGGTCAGCAGTTCAAAACCACCAGTAGCTCTGAGGGAGAAAGACTGGACTTTCTACTCCCTTAAACAGTTACAGGGGATGGTTATGTGTCTGCATTGACTTGGTCAGTGGCAGAGAGTTTGCATTTTATGGCAAAATACTATTCCATGGTATGGACAGATCATATGTTTATCCGTCCATCTCAAGATGGGCATGAGTCATTCCCACCTGTAAGCTATTGTGAAGAATGCTGCAATGAACATGGGTCTATAGATGTATGTGAGTCCCTGCTATCAATTTTTTGTGTGGATACTGTGTTAGTCTGGGTATGTTAGAGGAACAAATCCACAGAATCTCATGTGTAAGACAGAGTTTTATATAAAGGTTAAGTGCACATCAAGAAAACATCCCAAATAGTGCTGTCCAAGCCCACAAGTCAACATTAACCCATATGTCCACCATCAGTCCTCAAAGTCCTCCTCCATCTCACAGAACACACACAATGATGCCAACTGCAGGAGGAAAACTGAGTCAGTGAATGTGTAAACATCTCAGCACTGGCAGGGGTCTCCACACGGCTGCTCCGGCACCCAGGGCTGCATTGGGGTAGATCCATGCGGCTTATCCTTAGGGATGCCTTGCAGGAAGTGAGCCTTGCCAGCTGAAGCAGGGAACTAGAAAGGCAGCTGCACCCTGGTCTGACCATCACAAAGCAAGAGACCCGAGAACTAGAAAGGCGAGGCTCACCGAGCCATTTATCTCTCCATTCTTCAATTAACCCCACATGTGCTTACTGGCCAGGTTGGCACAATAAACTTTAACTAACTCAGATATCTACCTAAGAATTTAATTTCTAGGCTATATGGCAGAAGCCCTGATGGCATAGTGTGTCACCTGCTAGGCTGTTAACCTAAAGATCAGCAGTTCAAACCAGGAGCCACTCCATGGGAGAAAGATGAGGCTTTCTCCACCCAGAAAGAGGCACACCCTTGGAAACCCCTTGTGGGCAGTTCCACTCATGGCCTGGAGGGTCACTATAAGTCCACTCATGGGCAGTAAGTATGGCAGCTTTCAAGGGAGAAAAATGGAGCTCCATGTGCCTGGAAAGTGTATCATTCCCGAAGTCCTATGGGAATCCATTTGCTAGCAGTGGGTTGGAGTATGCAGTTCTATGTTAAGCATTCTCATGATTTGGTGGTAGGGTGGGTTTTTAATAAAAGAGTAATATAATTAACAATAGAAGCTACAGTGGTCATTACAAAGAAACAAGCATCAAATAGCATTATTGAATGGAATTAATTACTATTATGGAATCAACTGGCACTGGATCTGTGTGTGCGCGTGGGCGCTCTGGTTTAGCAGACTTGCGCCAATTTTTGACACCATTTACTCTCCTCACGACCTTACATTCCCCAGTCTTGGGTCATGAATTTAGTGAGGAAGCAGGTTAGCACCAAAGGGCACTGAAGGAAGAATATGAAGCAGCAAGTTTGATCCTGGATTTCCACAAAACACATGGCAATTCAAGACAGCAAACTGACCATCTATATTTTGCCTACTTTATCTGGAAATCAATTCCTTATTCAGACTAAACGATCTACTTATAAACAGCATATATACCCATGGGCACAGGGAAGTGGAAAACTTTGAATTCTGTTATCACTGATGCTTTGTTTCTGCCTCCTCTTAACACTGCAGTCTTCCTAGGGTGGCCCAATCCCAGCAGCCGTGGGGGCGCTCAGCGAAGTGGGCTTCAATCACCAACCACAGCTTCTCTCCATCCCTGCAGTGATCTTTTCTTCTTTGGAGCGGACTAACTGATGGCAGCTTTCTCAGAAACTCTGGAAAATGCTCCATTTGAGCAGGCACAGTGGAAAGAGGTTGCAGGTTAAATGTGACCCTGGGCTAGAGCAATGAGACAGCGAGTCTAGCGCCCCAGAAACCAGAGTTCTGCCAGCATCAGGATAAAAGGCAGGTCTCCTGGGAGATTAACAGCTTGTGGAGATGTGTTTACGTTGTCCTGGACAAGTGCCCCTCCCAGTTTGAAGAAAAAGGCATAGCCAACTTTGAAGGTTGTAAGTATTCCTTCTCTCATACTTTAAAATATTTAGCCTATTTGCCTCCCTTTCTATACTTTTCCTACCTGCGATTATATAATTTTTTTCTTGCCATAACTTTTCTCTCAGTCTCAGGACATTTTATAGTTTTGAAAACTGAGATCCTAAAATTCTTTAGTGCATGTAGATGATTAGATGCATTGATAGATACCATACCTGGAACTAAAATTGAAATTTTAAAACCAGTTTGCTCAAGGACATATGTTATCAATAATCACAGAAAAGATGCCATATGGTGTCATGTGACCTCTAAGAAAGTCCACTGCACCCAGTAATAGTGAGGAAACCAAAAAGCGTCAGAGTATGATACCAGAACCGTTGCTTGGAAGCCCCCGGAAGTCTCTAGCACACGTAGTGAGGGTGCTTGGTGCGGAGGGTCTGGCGCTGGGCTGCTAATCTCCAGGTTACTGCTTTCAGCCTAATATCTGCTCTGCAGGAAGAAGATGAGGTAAAGATTTAAAGCCTCAGAAACCCTACCTGGGTCAGGATGAGTCAGAATCCACTAGATCACAGTGGGTGGGTTTGCGAAGGAAACCAAAAGAGAGAAAAGCAAACAAACCAACATCCTTGACAGAAAATCTGAACAGCTTTACATTTTCACATCAATCTTAACCTTTCTTCTACATGTTGAAAAAGAAGAACGTTGCATGTGGTTTATATTGCCTAACTTCATAAATTACTTTCCAGCTACACGACTGAAATCACGTCGTATCCTACGTCAACTAGAATGGTGAACATTAAGAAGACTGACCATGGGAAATCACAGGTTGGAGGTGAGGTAGTCCATGACCTGGAAGGTTCAAACCTTCTTGGTGGGAATGTGAAAGGAACGTAAAGCAGCAAAACCCAAACCAGCCAACTGCCTGCAGGTTAGGAGTAGCCTCCTAATGGGGAACTCCGACATGCCTTTAAAGTGACTTAGATTTGCCCTTACTTTGAAATGAGTGAACCAACACCCCCCCCCCCCCCACCAAGACATTCTTCATCACAAGCACTGCCACTCACCACATGTGCTACTTTTACATCAGTGGAAAGGCTGACAGGACAGGACCAGCGGCTCTGAGGAGGGAAGGTGAGGTGCTCTACTCCCTGAACGTCCACCGCTCTGCAGTGGTTCCTATAGGGTCGCCATGAGTCAGCATCAACTTGATGGTCGTAAATGGGTTTGTTTGTTTTTTAAAGAATATATATTTCTCACTGTGAATGAATGCATGGATAGGATACACAAGCCCCTTTAATTCTGAGATGATGTGTTTGAATTGCTCTCTTGTGAGGACAGAGGACATGATTCATGAACTGGGTGATTTCACAAAGGTGATCTCGCTTTATTTCTTGGAAGCTTTCTGGGAAGCTAGGCAGGTCACAAGTTTCCTTTAACTGTGCCTTTATATCCAGCCTTTTCTTTGGAAAATTGAAACATATACACAAAGAATAGCCAGAATGACACTCTGAGAGAGGAAGCGAAAGGTAACATTTCGCTTCAGGAACTTCTGTAGGAACACAAAGTTGTCTCTACACACGGGGTGAACAAAGAATGGGAACTACTGAAGCTCCGGCAATGGATTCAGATCCAGTTCTCTCCAGGAGCATCTCTGCATTTATATCTTCAAATATGTACGTCAGAATCAGCTGGAAGGGTTGTCAAAATACACATCCCTGGACCCTATTCCCAGACGCTCTGAATCAGTCACCTGGAGTGGGGCCAGGAATTTGCATTTCTAACTGGTTCCCAGATGGCTCTGGTCAGGGAATCATACACTCAGCAGGACTGCTTTAGAGAGCAAGAACACTTTCATGTTGCCCTTTGGAATCGCCTGGATTCTGAGATACTGGAATCTGTGAAGTAAGCCTTTTGGGATTTTTTTGTTTTGTTTTAAGTTTGGGTAGGGGGGTGGTGGTGGTCCCAACTCAGCCAAAGTTGGAAACAATTTGATAGACGTACCTGAAAAAGAAATCTAGTTCTACATGTGATTCACTTCTGACAGTAACTTCTACAGTATAAGAAAAAAAAAAAGGCTAATATGACTCATGAAAAGACATTTGACTGGGTGGATCAAAACCAGCTATGGATAACATTGAGAAAGAAGAGAATTCCAGGCACTTCATTGTGCTCGGATGGAATGCGCACATGGAACAAGGGGCAGCCGTTTGCATAGCATAAGAGGATCTGCATGGTCTAAAATCAGTAAAGGTGTGTATCAAGGTAGTGTCCTCCCACCATCCCGATTCAGACTGTATTCTCAAAAGCTAGACTCTATCAAGGAGAACTCAACATCAGGACCAGAGGAAGGCTTATTAACAACCCGGGATATGCAGATGACACCCTACACAAGAAGAATCTGAATCACTTGCTGAAGAAGATCAAGGATCAAGGAATGCAGCATTCAGTAAGGATCACAACTAAATATATATATTTTTAAATCACAACTAAAGGTATGGGTGCTGTTGTTCGTTTCCATCCAGTCAGTTCTAATTCACAGCAACCTTATCTACAGTTCAAAGAAAGACTGCTTGGTTCTGCCCCATCCTCACAATTACTCTTGTGGCTGAACCCATTGTTACAGCCACCAAGTAAACCCATCTTGTTGATGATCTTCCTCTTTTTGTTGATGGTCTTTCTCCTTGTACTTTAGCAAGCATGGTGTCCTTTTCCAGCGACTGGTCTCTCCTGATCACTTAACCAAAGCACGTGAGAGGAAGGGTTGTCACCCATGTTTCTAAGGAGCATTCTGGCGACTTCTTCCATGACAGATTTGTTTGTTCTTTGGCTGTCCATCTTACTTTCAATATTCTTAGTCAGCCCCATAACTCAAAACTCACTGAGTCTTTGGTCTTTCTTAATCATTGTCCAACTTTCACGTGTAGATGAAGCAACTGAAAATACCCTGGCTTGGTCAGGCACACCTTAGTCCTCTAAGTAACATCCTTGCTTCCTTGTGCAGCAGATTTGCCCAGGGCAATGTGTTATTTGATCTCTCGACTGCTGCTTCCATGAGCATCTTTTGTGGATCCAAGCCAAGATGAAATCCTTGACAACTTCAATCTTTTCTCACGATGGCGAGACTCCGTCACACTCACTTTAGACATGTTGTCAGTAGAGAGGACCCAAACAGTAACTTCCATTGACTCAATTCTGGCTCAGAGTGACCCTGCACAGCCAGGGTAGAACTGCCACCTGGCCTCCCAGACTGTATCCCGCTGTGGGAGGAGGAAGCCTGACCTTTCTCCCACAGAGGGACTCGTGGTGTCTGGTTGCAGGAAGAGAACGGGGAAAAAGAGGAAAACCCTGGTTCAGGTGGACTGACACAGTAGCTGCCACTATGAGCTCGAGGACAGTGCAGGACTGGGCAGGGTTCTAGTCCATTATACCTAGGATGGCTATGGCTTGGAACCTATCAGATAGCACGTGGCAACAGAACTAGGGCAATAGTGTGCACTTGAACATTCCATTCATTTTTATGACCTAGAGGACCTTTCAAACAGTTACTCAAAAATGAAACATTTTGAATTTAGAGTATTAGGAAAAGAGGCTGAACTTTGATACCATGGCTGGCAAGAAGCTACAGTTTTGTTTTCCATCCATCAGTAATATTAAATCAAACAAGTCCCTGCCTTCCCCTTTCAGGGATAGTTCGGCTCTGATGAGGTCTCCAACACAAATACATGATGACAGCTGATCAATTTAGGATCTAATTCTTTGGGGGCTAGGGGGGGGTAACTTTTATGACTTATTTGTTTGTTCACACTAAATCCCTACCCCTTCCTTAAATCACCTTTAAAACTCCGTTCAGGCATGTTTCTTTGATGTCCCATCCACTGGTTTCTTCTACAATTGCACCTCCCATTTATACATAAAAAGCAGTACCGAGAAGAGCAAAGGGCTCGGGGAAAGCGACGTGCCCTGCTATGCAGTGCTGTGAGCTGACTGAAAGTGGAGCCCTCAAACCTCAGAGCCACTTAATTATACTTCCATCTCCCTCCATGGCTATGAACTAACTCAACACCTGAATGAGGCAAGAAGGCTGTGATTGCTACCGTCTGCCTAAGCCTTAAGAAACGGTTTTGTACAGGAATGCATTTTCCTCTCTTTAAACACATCTCCTAATTTGATGCCCTGAAAATATAGCTCAAGCTACAGCTCAGAGAGGGGAACATGTCTTTGGTAACTTTAATGTAGCTGTACGGGCTCACAAGGACAGCCCAGCATAAGCCCCAAAGTTTCTATTTCCTGCAACAAAAGTTACAATAGGAGCCATCTGAATTCTATTCATGTTTGGTTTGGTTCCCAAGTGGGTGATAATGCCCCCTGCAGGTGGTGCTGTAATGATCCAAGCTGCAAGGACAACTATGACATTTATGTTGGATTATGGGCTGTAACATAATAACCATTCTGAAGATGGTGAAGGACTGCTCAGGCTTTTGCTCTATTGTAGATAAAGAAAACAGTGTTTAATTGTCAAAAGGGCATAGATTATTTGTTGTTTTTTGGAAAAGGGGGTGGTAGGTCAGATTAGTTTGGAAACTCATGGAGTATACTAACCAAATTCTATTGCTGTGTTTAACTAGATTCCTTAATTAGTGTGACAAAAACAAACAAACACAAAAAAACCCAACATAACCAAACTTACTGTCATCAAGTTGATTCTGACCCACACTGACCCTTTAGTCCAGGCAGAGCACCCTGTGGGTGTCTAAGACTCTGCTTCCTAATGGGAGTAGACCGCCTTGTCTTTTCCCCTAGTGTGAGCCAGGCCTTTTAAAATACACCTAAAAGAAAAGGTGATTTTGTCAGGTAACGTGTGCAATTGGTTGCACAAATGTGGCAGTGGATCAACAAACAACAGCCTTTATACAAGATGATTTTGAGGCGTGTGCTATTATAATGTGATCCTAAACTTCGCTGCAAAAAATATAATTATATAGAATTCATATCAGCATTTATGTCAGGAAGCTGTTTTATTTCATGTAAACAAAGCATTTTGGTCAATTATCAATGAAAACATACAATTACTTTTGTGACCCTGAAATGTTCTTATAAAATAGTATGAAATATAATGGTCTCAACAGTGCTTTGGCAATTATAGAACCACCTCAATTTACAATGACTCTGTAATTTAGCCATTCCATTTTTTTAACATTTTCCCAGCTAAATGCCACAGGGGGGAAGGGGATTTTGGACTCGCCCTCATGATTGAAAAGGCAACATTAGACCCAAGATTCGGACAGTGGACACTGTCCAGGTCTCAAGAGTACGGCCCTTTTCCAATCACACAGGCTTTTGTTCCTGCTTCTCTTCTTCCTCACACACTGAAGCCCCTGGGCTAGAGTTGGAAGGGGAGGGGTTTCAGTGTGTGCTCAACCACTGGCTACACCCAGCCTAAGTGAAGCGTAGAGACGGAAGAAGGACACAGAGAAAGTAACTCGTCTTTTGCTCTGCTACGACCCTCTGAGATGGAATTCACAGCGTGTCTGTGTGAAGGTGACAATGAACGTGCTAAGGTCTGTGCTCAGAGCATCGGAGGTAGCGACAGAAAAAGCACAGTTGACTCCACTGCTGTTAAGATTAGTCCGTGGCAAGGTGCATGTGCTTAACACATTAAGAAGCCAGATGACATACAATATCAACATGATTTTCAAAGCTCGTGAGTTAAATTTGTACTAGCTCATGTGAGAGAGAGAGAGAGAGAGAGCATAAATGTTTTAAACTAGAATTCAGAGCACAATAATATTTTCCAGAAGGGCAGGCAATCGGGAGAAAGAGGAAATGCCTTAAAGGCAACTAACTTTGAACAAATGTCAAGGCCACCTGTGGTCTGGCATGTGGTGGTCAAGTGTTGGGGCTTGGAGTGAGTGTTGGGATCCTAATCTCCTCATCGAAAGGTCAGTGGTTCAAGCCAATCACCTGCTCCATGGAAGAAAGATGAGGTCTGGGGTTTCTGTAAAGACTTACAGACTATGGTATCATTCTACTCTGTCTCATGAGATCTCTACGAATGGAAATCAAGTCCTTGACAGTGGGTTTGGATTTTTGTTTCTGGTGCACTGACAGGATAGTTTTGTCTGGGAGTCCCAGACTAAAAGGGGGGCATCCTTCTGTTAATTATTTTTCATAAACCAAAAACCCACTGCCATCGAGTTGACTCTGACTCACAATTACTCTGTATGTGGTTTCTGAGACTACACGTCTTTATCGGAGCACATAGTTCCATCTTTCTCCCTTAGAGCAACAGGTGAGCTTGACCTGCTGACCTTATGGTTAGCAGGCCAATGCTTACCTGACAGGGTCACCAGAGGCCTTCATCAATGAGAAAGACCAGGGCAGGGCTAGAGATGCAAGATGGATTTGATAGTGCTACAGCAGAGCCAGAGAACTAAGATGAATACTTCAGGCAAGCTGTGCCTCACAGTGAGCCTAACAACTCTCTATGGTTGGAGCACAACAGCACCTGCCCAAATACCCACCAGGTAATAAACAAAAAGAAAGTTACTGCTGTCTCCACCAGGACTTCGTAGGTCCAAGACCGTGTTTGTGGAATGACAAGAGACCACTCAGTGATGCTGGACCTCATGCCGAGGACCAGACAGTGGCTGTCTCCTGCTGGAGGAAAGGAAAGAGCTACAGGAGAATTCTTGGAGATTGCAGAACATTGGGGACCTGCTGAAGGGTGAAAGTAGCCGAGAGAACTAAGAAATCCACACAACCATTTTCAGCTGTAGGTAGCAATCAGGAGCCCAAGACCTGAGATGGAATCTCTCCACAAGTATAGTTACAGGATCTGCCGAAACAAGAGGGTAGGAATGAAGAACTCAGACAAATATGTATTGAACACGGAAGTTTAACTAGATTAGATTTACTTACGACCCCATATCTAATATCCATATATACTTACTGTGCAGCTTTGCAAAAGGGGGACGTGTGTTTTTTTCTGGGTATAAGACTACTTTCTTCAACTCCTACTCCCCCCCTTTATACACAATGTCCAGAGTTCAATACAAAAACCATGAGACTCATGATAATGCTAGAAAATGTGAGCCATTATAAAGAGACAGAGTCAATGGGAACACACAGTGAAGTGGTACGTATCCTTGACTTCTCTGTTAAGAACCTGCTACAGGAGCCAACTCTACTACTTAGGTAAGAGTTCACAAGTAAACACGTAGACAACATGTTTGAGCAGGTGGTGAATTTAGAAGAGATGAAAACTAAAAGGCATATAACAAGCCTATGTAAATGATAGAAACAAAAAGTATAATGTAAACATTAAAAGCAAGGTGATGGGATCAGCAGCACACCAACCACACAGAAGAAAAAACTAAAAACAAGCAGCAAACAAACAGAAAAACACAGTGAATTTAAAGTGTCAACATGAATTACCTAAGTCAAAATATGAGGAGAAATAGCAGAAGTACAACACACACACACACACACACAAATACGAAACAAAACCAACAAAAACTTTCAACTTAACATTCTACATCCAATTAAACTACCTCCAAAAATAAAGCAGGAAGACAGACAGAATCAAAAAGAAAAAAGTAGAAACAATTAATCTGCAATAGATTTGCGATACAAAATTAAGAAGATTTGAAAAAGACTTGTTGTTGCTAACATTGTGAAAAACTGGGACCATTAAGCTCAATTCAACTTGGGCTAGCCAGGATTCTCCCATGATATGACCTAACACAGTGTGATCAGTTCCATGATGGGCTCTTCTGTGAAACAAGCCAGCAGTAGTAAGAATAGAACTCCTTAATCTGATCTTTGCCTGGAAACAATTGAAGAATATTTCATTCAAGATATGGTCTACTCAGTATAAATCGACAGTGTTTGGAGCTAGCTCGCGTCTACTGCTAGATGCAGATCCTGCGCCTAGTTCATTGCCCTTCTGTTACATCTGCTGATGCCACCATCGGATTCCTTTCACGGATCTTAGGTGGATTCAGCTTGGCCACCACCAGGCTTCCTGCATCCTGTTTGTCAGCTCCTGCAGCAACAAGATTCAGAACAAGCCTTCAGTGTGCATCTGACCCACAGACTTGAACTGGACCAGACTTACTCCCTTCTACAAGTGTGCAAACCATTTCTTGATCAAATACAAAACAAATGTCACCAGTTTTGTTTCTCTAGAGAACCCAGCCTGGCCCATAGATGATGAGCTCTCAAAGTATTAATTTAAAACTGTTAAAATACATGGTAAGGCTTATAATATATACAGAAGTATACTATGTTACAGCATGATGATCATTGGACATAAAGGATTTTAAGGATGATATAGACTTGGTAGAATGTTGTTGTTGTGAGATGCTGCCTAGTCAGTTCTGACCCACAGAGACCCCATGCACAACAGAATGAAATATCATTTTGTAGAATAATAGTTGGTTTTTCAGTGATAAATTACAGATGCAATTTTTTAACCTTTAGCGCACCAATTGATCGAGTTTGTCTGTAAAGAAATATTTTAGGCTTTGCAGGCCTTGTGGTCTCCATTGCAACTATGTCATTCTTCAACTGTAGCACAAAATCAGCCATTTACCAGATGAAATGAATGGGCATCACTGTACTTCAATAATGCTGTATTTAAGATCTCAGAGCCAATTTGGCCCACAGTCCCTCATTTTCTCACCCCTTCTCTGGAATATTAAAACCTGAAAAGGGCAATGATGAAACAGGAGAAGAATACAGTCAAACGACCAATAAAGAAGGTAAAATGGAGTATTAAAAGTTACTGGATTCACCTTTAAAAAACAACAAAAAATGTCCCCACCCCCCAGCCAGTCCTGGGGCTTTGGGGCTTGGCTCAAGGGGAGTCCCTCTGGGACATGGGGGTACAGTGAATGGTATGACTCTTTGCTGGGCATGCCTACACAGTAGGGTATGCTGGGCCCCTCCTAGGGTTTCCCGTATGGGCTCCAATAAATTTCTTCCCTTATGCTTAAAAAAAACAACAACAAAAAAACAAAAAATAAAGATCAAACAGGGCATGGATAATGCAAATAGTGATATGATAATCACAAGCGTACAGAAGATCACACTGCATTTAAATGGCCTACGAACAACAACAACACCACCACCCACGGACCGCACGAGGGTCCAACAGAATAGGATTTCCCCAAAAGGATCGCTAAGGCTGTAGACCTTACAGCTTTCACTAGTGGCTTCGAACTGCCAACTTTTGGTTCGTAGCCAATCTCTTTAACCACTCCACTACCAGAGCTCCTAAATTAACTATAATAATTTATTCATCTGCTGTGAAACACTTCGTAGGGCCCATGGCAAGTAAAATACATAATAATTAGATTGTTGTGCTACTAAGGTATCAAAGAACTCTGGATATTTCTGTTTTCTTTTTTCATGTGTTTTGAACAAACTTATTTGTCACTAAGACTCCACATCCTTTCAGTTTTCCTTTCCCTGTTTTTTCCCTTTGGCCACTCAAGCCAATCTTTAGGCTCAAGGAGTTCATCTGAAACCCAGAGGTCGTTTTGTTTGTTTATTTTTAGAGCAGTCACTCTCTCTAGTCACATATCCTGTCTCAACAAAAGAAATCAGCAATAGCCTATGAAACCTTCCATCAACGTGGTTTCCTTTCTTCCTTCCCCACCCCTACCCCCATCTTTTCTCCTTCCTTCCTCAGTAACTGATCTCTCTCCATTCCCACCTATCATTCCCTAACCTCTTCATAATCATCAAAGTTTCTCTTTTGGTGTCCAAAACCCATTTTAACATTTGTTTTTCCTTATAATAACAGTATTACGATATCTCTATCTTAGTAGGATTGACTATGTTTGCTAAACGTAATGTTCTCCAGTGTTTTCCACATCTTGTGTGTTTAAGGGAGTCATCATTGTTGCTTTTCTTCTTTGTTGATGCATTTTATTCCATTGTATAAATGTACCGGAATTTCTTTTCCATGCCTCCGTTTTAGTTGTGTGTATGTATTTGCTATTATGGAGATCACTTCAATGGACACAGGCACGTGTATGTTTATTCATGTTGTATTGTGTATGCATTTAGGGGGCATACCCATTAGAGAGACGGATGGATCATAAGGTATTTGCACTTTTTAAAGGAAGCGCCATCCTGATTTCCACAGTGATTGTGCAATTTCACAGCCCCACCAGCAATATTAAAGCATTCCATTTTCTCCACATACTTTCTAGCATGTATATTTCATTAGCCCAAAGCAGTAAGGTAAAAATGTGCACATAGAAACACCTAACATCTATAATGAGCCCTAATAGCGTCATGGTTATGAGTTAGGCTGCTAATTACAAGGTCTGAAGTTCAAACCCACCAGCCACCATGTAGGAAAAAGACCTGGCTTTATACTCCTGTAAAGAATAATAATGTTGGAAACCCACAGGAGCAAGTCTACTCAACCCGATCAGATCATCATGAGTAGGAATCAGCTCGACGGTAGAGAGTTCCGCTTTGGTTTGAACCCATAAAATAGGCACTTGACATGACATGTACCTTTGTCCTTTTGCAATGAGGTCTGGAAAGACATGCCTCACATGCAGAATTTCACACGAGTGTCATTTACACACTCCTTCCCATACTTGAGAAAGACATCAGCCACAGCACCCCTTTGGCACACAAGACAGCTACTTTCAACAGAACCGAGTTGAAACCTCTCTGCTACCTGCACAAGAGTATGGGAAGAAGCTCTCCAAAGCTTACTCAAATGGCTCAAGCTTGCCTGCTCTGGAATAAGTCAATTCTAATAAAAATAGTTATGAATCTAGACGAGGCTAGTTAAGAAAATAACATTGGGGAATGCCCCGATAAGTTTAAAATGCATGTCCTAACCTAGCCAGTCACTTTGCAAAATGTTAGAAATATGTGTAGCTGAGATGGTTGACTCGTGTCACGTACTATCTGTCGACTGGTGGGACTGTGATAGCTTCCGTGTTGGAGTGATTCTGGAAGCCTTGCTCTAGGTGGCTCAAATACCTGTAAAGCCATCCATGGTGCACAGGTTTCAGTAGACCTTATCGACTAAGAATATTAAGGGGGGAAGGTGTGATAATTTACTCCTAAAAATTACGCAGAGAAAACCCCATTTATAAAACCAAAATATTGTCGAACCTAGGATTGGAAGAGGAGCCCCTATGTTGGAAGGCAACAATGGACTCCAGTGTGCTGGTGATCGTGAGGATGGGTAGGACTGGGAACATTTCATTCTGTTAGACACAGAATTGCCATAAGTTGGAGCTGAGTTCGTAGCAACTGAAAATAGTAACATGATAACATCAGAAACACTGAAAATAGTGGCAAGGTATTCAGCCAATTTGAAGATTAGCGGTAATAACAATTATGCTGTGCACGTTGCGGCCTAACCTGGGTCACTGAACTCAACTAGAAAATGAATCCTATGGATAAAGGAATACATCAGAGTCCAGCAAAGTGGCATCGCTTACCTTAGACCACAGCTTTAATTTCTCACACAGCTTCGAATGAGAGACTTGTTTCCGTCACACTACATTCTCTTAGTGGTCATTGCTGGACCTAAGGTTCAAGATGGTAGTAAAGTCTGCAATTTATATTTCTATTCATAAAATTGAAGCACTTAGGTAAGGGGAAAAATAAAACACGCTGCCCGTAATTGGAATTAGAATTTAACAAATTCTGTCTCTCTGAATTCTGCAGAAAATTATACCATGCAATACCTGCTTCTGATTATAATGGAGAAGAGTGAAGAATAACAAAGCTCCTACTGAGAGCCACTAGAAAAGGCAGATAAAACAAAACAAAACATCTGTTGGAAATGGTAGGGCTTGCCAAGCCAGCCAAAATCTTAGTACCAAGGTAAAAGAAAAGAGAGAAAGATCCCTGAGCTCAGCCCAGCTTTCTGCACATTGCTTTCCCCCTTCAGCCATTTGCCAATTCTTGGTGCAGAATGAGAAGTTAATGAGCCCAGCAGATGGCAGCCACTAAATGGCAGAGAAGCCAGCAGAGCTTTTGACAATCTTATGGAGCTGCAGAGACAAAATTGGAATTTAGAGCTGCCAAATTAGCGAGAAGTTGAGAGACCAAATGTCTAAAGAGACAAGACACAGAGAAGTAATCTCCACCTTCATCATAAAATTCTCCCTGAAGGTATTTACTGATTAAGTGGTATTGGACAAAATTGTAGAAACCATACAAAAAGAAATCAAGCAGTACAGAAGAGTTATTAGTATAGTTATGTGCTACATGACATCAGCTGAGGCAATATCTGATTGCAATACATTCCTGGTCCAATAAGATTACAATAGGTTTCAGAAATAGTGATAAGAACGAGCTGTAGGGACTGTAGAGTATGTAATAGCATCCCACACATTTGTCAAATCTGTGATGCCATTCTTGGAAACATTTTTCAAACTCATCTGTTTGAATGGCTGACAGCACCTCCCTCATTTATCTTCACCTCTTCTGTGTCTTCAAATGGCTGTCCTTTCATGTCCCTCTGCATTCACAGAAACAAAAAGAAGTAGCAAGGAGCGAGGTCACGTGAGTAAGGTGTGTGGGGCAAGAGAGTCATGCTGTTTTTTGCCAAGAACTGTTGCACTGAGATGGCTGTGTGAACAGGTGAATTGTCATGGTGGCAAAACCAGTCCCCTGTCTGCCACACTGGTATGCATTATTTCCAGAACTTCTAAATTGAAAACTTGATTAACAGCCTAACCTGGTGGAATGAACTCCAAGTGCACTACTCAAGTTGACATGATTGTCCATTCAGGAACTTACTTGATGCACATCCTGAATGAGATTTGTCATCAACTGACATTTCACCCTTTTGATACAAGAAAACCACCCTTACACTTGCGGTTTTCCCATAGTGTTGTCTTATAAGCTATGTTCAGCATCACAATAATGTCTGTGGAATTTTCCCAAAGCAGGAAGCAAAACTTCATAGCTACACACTGTTCTTTTAAATCAGCAATCAAAAAATATTAGATCTGGGCAAAACTGTTTTTATGAAAAAATATACCGTGACCAGAGAGAACCTTAACAGGTGAGGCCACTGGGTGCACTAACTCAGAGTGAGTTACTCGATGCTGGCCTAACAGGAAAAATGTACACTACGAAATTTCTGCCCAGCTCAGTTTTATACTGAGTTTTTTTTGAGGTGCCCTCTATGTATCTCATGTCTCTGTATATAAAGTTGTTAAATGTATAGAGTTACAGTACATATATAATAAAAAAATACATTGGTCTTGACAGTCATGATTGCTTGTTACTGGCTTATGCATGTCCTATACTTTCTAGCTAAAGAATTATTGTATAATGCCTAGCTAACTAGTGACTGTATGCTTTGACTCATAGGAACCAGCATCCAATTTCATGAATTGTACATACCTTGATTATTTTAGTGTTATCTGTGTAATTTTCTTTTGAAAATATTGCTACATTTTTCCCCACTGAAAGAAAACTAGTGCTGGTTCTAAGATCAGCAAGAGGCAAAGGAAAGGTATCAATCTGGAAGTTAAACAAAAGGTTATTAAACAACATGAAGTTGGAAAATCAGTGAATACTATTGTTTGCAATAAAGGCAAATCACCCTCAACAATTACAACTATCTTCAAACACAGAGGAAAGTTTTCCAAGTTGTTATAGAATCATCACCACAGAAAGCTACTTACCAAAAAAGAAAAAAAATATCAAACTCACTGTCAATGAGGCAATTCTGACTGACAGTGACCCTCTAGAACAGAGTAGAACAGCCCCTATGGATTTCCAAGACTGTAACTCTTTATAGGAGTAGAAAGCCAACTCTTTCTTCCTCAGAGCAGCTGCTGGTCTAGAACTGCTGACCTTGTAGTTAGCAGGACAACACTTAACCATTATGGAAAAGCTCCTACAGTTGCCCATAGGCAGATGAATTTATTTCTGGATTTTTATTCTGTTGCATTGTGTCTATATGCCTATCAATGTACTGGTATTAGGTTATTTGGACTACTGTGACTAGGTCTTAAGGTCAGGAAGCCCATAAAGAAAACAAAATTGATAACTGGGACCTACTGAAAATAAGACAAATGTGTATAAAAGGGTAAAAAAAGAATCCATGGACTGGCAAAAATAAAATTCAAAATGTGGCAATGACAGAACGTACAAATGACTAATCTCTAAAATACTGCACAGAAAACTGCATTATCTAAATTTAAAAAAGATGAATAACCCAATTTCAAAAGTGGGTAATGGGCATGAACAGACAGTTCACCAATGACTATATCCTAATATACAACAAACGTGAAAATTACTCATAATCATGAGTCTCCTAAGAGATGCAAAATAAGTTACCACCTTACACCCAAGGTGCCAGCTAAATTAAAGGAAGGAAGGAAGGAAGGAAGAAAGACAGGAAATAAAGACAGAAAACAGCGAATGCCAAAGAGGGAGCAGAGCGATTGAAAGCCTCATACATTCCTGCCCCTGTAAATAAGTACAACCATTCGAAGCGGTGATAGGGCACTACCTCAAACAAAAAGGAATGGAAATCCCGCATGATTCAACAGTACATTTGCTGGGTAGAGACCCTAAATAATTAAGTGTCGTACAGCACAAACAGACATGTACACCCATGTTCATCACAGCACTGTGCACAATAGGAAGAACATGGGAGCAAACCAAATTCCCATCAGTAGAGTGGACAACGATACTTTGAACAAGCACAGCATAGCAATCATGAAACTATGGAGAACCTCGGGACATGGATGGACCCACAGAACTTTAATCCATGAGAGGAAGCAGAGAAATCAGAGAGGAGGATTGGCTGAGCTACTGGTGGAGGCGGGGCTGCAGAGCGAGGGTGGTGGTGATAAGTGGTTTAAACTGTTGAATACAAAATTGATCTGAAATGTACAGCTCCAGGTAACTGATCATTTAAAATTGTTTTTAAAAATCATACGATGTCCTATTTAAGAGCACACACTGTGGATGTTCAGCAATGTGTTACATATGGTACAGGGAATTTAAAATCGGAGTGTCAAAATTTCCACAGGAAAGGAGCCCGAGTAAACACCATAGGATCTGAAGTGGAATACCTCAGTGGCCGGCATTAGGGCTAGACACAAAGGAAATGAGTCATAGAAACTATACCAAGCCTTGAGTTTGCTCAATCCCTAGCTAGAATGATTTAATGCCCCTTTTCCACCTTTCAAAAGCAGCCCCTTATGAGGATAATATTGTGAGCTTCTAGAGTGTGTCAGTAAACCACTGCTAACTATACAACATGCTAAGTCCTTGAGAAAAACACAGTCACAACAGAAACAAATTCACAGAGGACCCAGACATGAACACTAAACTGACTAATATAGGAGTGTAACTAATACAATAGGGAAAATGTTAGCAGAGAACTGGAATCTTTGGAAGAGGAACAAACAGAAATTCTAAACATGAAAAGGCAAATGATCAAAATTGTAAAATCTGTTTAACTGCAAATTTGGAGCCTCGGGAGAGGAGCTTATTAAGGTGGATGATAGGTCAGCAGGAAATAACATAATGAGACAAAAACAAACAAACCACCAGAAGTGAAAGAAAGGGAAAAAGAAATATGTGGGTTACCGAAAAGTCTTACCGTGCATGCGCATAGAAGGAATCAAGAAGAGCTATTTGACAGCTGATGTTTTTATTTTAAATTGATGAGCGATTTCAAACTGACTGAGGTATAGTTACATGATAGCATGCAATATATTCACATTCTTTAATAAAAACACATGTGTAATATTAAACGTCTTATAGTCATATAAGGAAACGAATAGGTTGAATAATGTTTCTGCAAAAAGAGATATCCACCAGGATTCTAATATGATTTTATTTTAGAATAAGGTCTCACAAAGGTGCAAATTGTTCAGGAGTTGGCTACTAATGAAAGGTTTGAAGTTCAAACCCACCTGGAGGCAGCTCAGTGACCCGGTGATCCGCTTCTGAAAACTCTATGAAGTTCTACTCTGCAACACATGGGACAGATGGCGACGAGGTTGAATTTAGGTTTGGAGATGCAATTAAGGGAAGGGCTTGAAGATGGCATTATGCTAATTAGAGTAGATCCTAAATCTGATGACAAATATCCTCATACACTAACAACAAACAAACTCATGCATGGGTTTGGATTTGTGGCTGGTCCGATCCATGGGCCTCTCAGAGTGTCAAAAACAGTGAAAACAAGCAAACAAACAAACAAACAAATAAACCTTAATGTCATGGAGTTGATTTGGAATCATAGCACACCTGTAGGACAGGGTAGAATTGCCTCTGTGGATTTCCAAGATTCTAACTCTTTGCCGGAGTAGAAAGCCTCATATTTATCCTGTGGAGCAGCTGGTCGTTTTGAACTGCTGAGCTTGCCATGAGCAGCCCAGCTTATAAAGCACTAAGTCGCCAGGAGACAGAACAGAAGACATGGACCTAGAGAGGAAGGTCATGTGAAAACGGGGGCAGGGCCTGGCATGATCTATATACAAGAGAGCTGCAAAGAGTTCTTGGAGGCAAGCAGCCATGTGAGTGAGGGATCAGATAAATCCACACAGAACTGCACAGCCTGTGTGATGCAAGGAGCTGTATATAATAAAATGCCAACCCAGAAGAGGGACCGGTACCAGAGCCTGAATTGAAAATACCCTGTTTGCGGTATACTATGGGTGTTGGTGGAAACCCCAAATCCATTTGCAGAGTCTCCACATGGACTGAGTCTACAGCGCATCCCCACTGGCCATGGTCTAGGAATGTGAATAATCTTCATAGCTGACTAAGAGCCGTGTAAAGTGGATTTTAGCAGCTGGAGTTTGGCTGAGATGTAACGTCTTTCCATTTAAAAATTATTCTAGTTTTAAGAAAGATCCTGCTTTATTTTCAATGGGAGTTTTTATCTGTTTTATTTAATCATTGTGGCTAGGTCCTTATTTGGTTTTGCTTTGTATGCTATTCTGTTAGGGACGTTAAGATGGGTGGACCTATAAAAACTGTAAATGGATTACTAATTCTTTGGGGACAAGGAAGGGAAAGTTGGAGGGCATTCTGGAGCCAACGCAAATGGTTTCAAGGAGGAAGAAATTGTTCCAAAGATGACATTGGTGATGATTATACAACCTTTCTTAATATCATTGAACAATTTAAATGTGTAATATGCTAATTATATCTCTATAAAACTTTGAAAAGTTCTTGGAGGAAAGGAATTTTTAAAACTCCCTCATATGAGGGTAAGTGCAAGAATACTGCGACTTAATTTCCAGTTCATGCATGCATGCCTTGAATCCCCCAAAAATCTGCGGAAGCACGTCTCTGTACCGGAGTACAGCTCTCCAGTAACAAGCTCTCCAGTGACACACTTTCCTTGGTGGTCTCCTCGGGATTCCTGAAAACAGAAGTTCTCATCAAAACAGTGGCATTTGAGGGGATCTGCTGGCATGGAAGTCACTTCAGAAGGTTATGGAATTTTTTAAAAGATTTTTAAGGGGTACTCTTGACGGATTTGTTTGAAGTACACAGGATAATAGCGGGGAGTTTCTCAGGAGTTTTAAGGAAACTGAAAACTGGATTGGTGAGGAAAGGCCAAGGAGGCTTCCCCCTCCCCCCATCCCAGCAATACGCATGCTCATTCTTCCATGGTGGCAAGGGCTGTGCTGTAAGAAGTCCATCTGACTATTACCTCTTCCGACTTCCATTTGTTCTCCAATTACAAGAACATTTAAAAAGAACATGATTTGAGGCTCTTGAGGAGGTCATGATTGCTGATCTAGAGAGGGATGAGTCAGAGCTCACAGTTTTGAGGGGAAGAGCTTTTAAGAGATTGAATAATTCCCCACAGAAATGTGTAGCCTTGGGTGGAAAACTTGACCGTGAGCCTCCCTCCAGTGCCTCTAGAAGGAATCAGACCTACTGACAACGTAAGTCTGGACTCCTGGTCCTAGAGGGGTGGAAGGATGCGTTTCTTTTGTCTTAAACTATTCAGGTTATTATTATCAGTGAAGCAACCCTTGGATATTAATTAACACAAGATAGAATGGTTTTTATTCATATATGAGGGGGGCTTCAAAAAGTTCATGAAAAATGGAAGGAAAAGATAATGGAATTTCTCATGAACTTTGGAAGCCCTCTCATATTTAATACAATATGTCCAAAATCTGATTGCTTTTCTGTGATTGATAAAACAATGTTATGGTATTTTCACATTCCCTTTCAATACAGTCTTCAAAATCTAGCACATATTTTATAGTCACAGCATATTGATTAAAATTTGAATCCATTCAATTGCAAATTCAGTTCTTCCAACACACTAGCCACATTTTGAGCACTTCATGACCACACAAAGGAGACCTAGTGGCGCTCTGGCATAAGCATGGGGCTGCTTCCTAGAAGGGTCAGTAGCTCAAAGGCACCAGCTGCTTCATAGCAGTTGAGACTGTGGGTCCCTTGAAGATTTGTACACCCAAACACCCTATAGCGACACAGTTGCTATAGAGTTAGAATAAACTACATGCCAGTAGCTTTGGCTTGGAGGCTCATGGTCACATGTGGCCATAGGCTGCCTTATAAGACATTGAACAGTACAGCTGTGTAGAAAAGAGCGAAAGCGAGAAAAGCACCGAGGCAAACAGAATTACTCTCACAGATATGCTCTTGAATGAAAGAAGTGAGGTTCAGGAAGGGAACACGGATGACTCCGTTACACAAAGTCCAAGAAGAGGAAACATTAACTGATGATCCTAGAAATTATAACAATGGTGAATTCCCAGAATAGGAATGGTTTTGACCAGGATGGTACAACTTCGGAAATATTCTTTATTTTGACTTGGATACTGGTATATATCAATATAAAAATCATCAAGCTGCATCTTTAAGGGGAACATACCTTATGCCGTTTACTGTCAGAATGTAGGTCATATCCAGTGATAGGCAGGTCGTATGGCACTCCAGAAAAAAAAAAGATATTGTCCTGATTTGTACCATTTGTTAATCTCTAAGGTTGAAATATTCCAACACAGCCGATCTCAAGCAGTTAGCATGACATCACTGAACATTAAATTAGAAAAGACAGGTATAAAATGAGCTTGTATACGCCAACTCCAGTCAGTTCCAGCATATGTATCTTTATACCCACATAAAAGAAGTGATGAATTTGGATTTGAATATAAGAAGCTTGAATATAGAGCCCACTCTTAATTACTTTCTGTACACTCTAGGCATACTCAGTGAGGAGGCAGATGGGAGAAAAAGGGACAAGGAGCTATAGGAAGCGGGGGAGAACCTGTTTACCGTCAGCATGCAGAATGGTGCTGCCTTCCCTACATATTGTGTGGTGCCAAATACGCTGTCAGAACACAGGAAATAATACACTTTAAGATAATGAAGTGTATTAGACAACAATACCAAAGGCAATATTGAAGTGTCAAATAAAAAATGTACAACAGTAAAGTACAGCAGATGCTCCCAGGCGCCTGCCTTGTTCATAGGAGAATCTATATTAAAGCAGAAATAAATACTGTGTGCTTGACTGGGTCTCCGCATTTTTACGTGTTTGCTGGGCCAGACAAGCCATGCTGAGAGTCACAGCTTGCACTGGCTAACCTTTGCTGCGGCTCCACAGCCTCGGTAACAAAGTACAGCAACCATTTGAAATTAATTTCCTGGTTGCATTAGCTAAAAGAGATGCTGTCCTTTAAAGATTATCAATTAATGAGAACTCTAACTCAATGTAAATATGGGGCCATGAAAGGCCTGGATCCTGTACAGGGTGGCCTGTCCCAGAGAACAGTGTGACATTTTGCCCCAAGGACTCAGATGACCTACGAGAAAGGGCAAAGCGTGGTAACACTGCAGTGATTACAGTCATCTAATGTCATGGAGCGGCTTCTCCCAGGACCAATAAAATGATCTTCAAGTCAGCAGTGTGGAGGGGCAGAGGAAACGTCTAGGAAGAAGGAACCCACAGGTGGATTTCCATTCTCCCAATTATTAGCTGTACAACTTTGGCCAAGTTGCTTTTCCCTGCTTCCGTTTCCTCAATTCCAAAATGGAGACAAGACTGGCCACTGCCCAGCTACACAAGAATCCCTGGTGGCACATGGGTGCTAACTGAACTGGGTGCTAACTGATGCTTAGAGCCCCCCAGCTTCTCCTTAAGAGCAGGAGAGCCATCTGTTTCCGGAAACAGTACCCTCGGGAAACAGTAGAGGGCAGTTCTGCTCTGTCCTGAGAGGTTCACTGTGAGTAGGAATCCACTGGATCTCAATGGGTTTAGACCAGGGGTCCTCAAACTAAGGCCCCCGGGCCACATGCGGCCTGCCAAGGACATTTATCTGGCCCACCAGGTGTTTTTGCCTCCACTGCCTGTCTTGCTTAGCAGCGGACTTGGCCCAGCCCACAGTACACACATGTGGAATGTGAGCCGCACTGCACTCTTGGACTCCCCTCCTTCTCCGTCTCTGGACTCCTCCTCTCAGTCCCCTGTGTGATCAGAGGAGTCGCGAGCTTGCCTGCACAGAGCCTGCTGCTGCCTGAGGACTCAGGTAAGCACAAGTTAGGATGTTTTTTTTAAGTTATCAGGTCTATTTTAAAAAAATAATTTTTCAGTTAATGGGGCCTTTTTTGTAGTTAAGGGGGGCGTTTTTTCTGAAGTCAGGAGGTCTTTTTTTTTAAGTTGGTTAGTTGATTGTCAGTGGTTTCCAGGGGGCTTGCATCACAGTGATAATGCAAATGATGAGTGCTCAGAGGTAATGATAATTGTAAGTGTTCAGTTTTATGCAACTGGTCAGTGCTCAGTGTTATCACATGGGGACCCAACCAAACTGGTAATCAGCCTGGGGCCCCAAGGGAACTTAATCTGGCTCTGCACACAGCCAAGGAGTAGGAAACCCAAGGAATTGGCAGTAAGTACATTTAGATTCTGATCGCTATTCAGTTGTGTAAGGTGTTGTATGTTGTGTGCTGTGTAAGCCCAAGGTCACACTGTTGCGATCCCTGAGCTGTGTGAGGTCGGCCATATGCTTGCAAGGTTGAACTCGCATTAGATTCAGCAGAAAAAAGGCATGCGTGCCTTCGTTTTTCCTGCAGTGGAATCTGATCCCATGGGTCTTCTCACCCATGCGATCAGATTCCTGTGCGAGTTCAGACCGTACTGCAGTTTGCACAGGGTAGTGTGAACTGAAAAAGTGGTGGAGGAACCGGCTCTGTAATCGTGCCAGTTCCTGCACAGCACCAGTGTGAGCCTTAGGTAAAAGTGGAGTTGCACCAATATGGGCACTGGTGAGGCTGGAATGACATGGACTGGCAAGGCTGCATTGATGGACACTGATCAGACTGCATTAATGGGCAGGGCAGTCTCTGTTTCTCTGTGTGGGCAAAGTTATTGCTGGTATATTGTTTTTGTAGTGATATATATATATATATATATATATATATATATATATATATATATATATATATATATATATATATATATATATTACTAATAGCAATTTGGAATCCCTAGGAAACAATGATATCAAGAAAGAGAAAAATTGACTCGGAGTGTAGGATATTCAAAAAACAGTGGACTTATGATTACTTTCTCATGCAGTACAAGGAGAGAGCTGTGTGTTTCATATGCCAAAATAGAGTGTCTGTGTTCACAGAATACAATTTGAATCGACACTATCAAACTCAACATAAAGATAAATATGATTTTTGGTTGGAGAAGTAAGAAAAGATAAAATATTAAAACTCAATAATACATCGACAACTCAGCAAAACACTTTTGTGAAGCAGGAGCAGCTAAGCATTTCATCCCTGGAGCAAGTTTTCAAGTTGCCAAGCTAATAGCGTGCACGGGCAGACCATTCGTGGAGGGAGCATTTGTTAAAGAATGCCTTCTTTCTGTTGCCAAAGAGATGTGTCCAGAGACAGCCGATTTATTTAGTACAGTGATTCTTTCAGGACCTACAATTACACGAAGGATGGAAGAAATGGGAGACAATTTGCATCAGCATTTGTAAAACTCCACAAAAAAAACTTTCCTTTTTTTTTCCCATGGCACTTGACGAAAGTAATGATGCTTGTGATTCTGCACAACCTCTAATTTCTATTCGTGGAACAAAGTCACAGAAGAGCTTGTTGCCCTTCAAAGCATCAAAGGAACAACTACAGGAGAGGATATCTATGAAAAGTTTGCCAAACTGTGAATGGTTTGGAGCTGGACTGGGCTAAATGAGCCAGTGTGACAACTGATGGTGCTCCTAGCATGGTGGGGTCTAAGAAAGGAGTAATTTTTTCGCATTAACTAAGAGATGGACAAACATAATCATTCTCATCCAATAGCCATACACTACCTCATCCACCCGCAAGCGCTGTGTAGTAAATCACTGAAGTGGGACTCTGTTATGAAAATTGTGGTGTCTTGTGTTAACTTCCTGAGAGCTAATGCACTGAACCACAGGCAATTTCAGGAATTTCTGTCTGAGCTAAATGTTGCCTGTGAAGATGCTCTGTACCACACAGAAGTCCTTTGGCTGAGTCGAGGGAGAGTTCTGAAACATTTCTATGACTTATTTCTACGATTACATCTTTTCTGCTTTCAAAAAACAGAGAAGTAGCAGAGCTCAATGATGCAGAATGGAAATGGCACCTTGCCATTCTGACAGATGCTACTCAACAGTTTCAGGTGCAACATCAAGGAGAGGGGAAGCTCGTCTGTGATAGGCAATCACCTGTGAAAGCATCTGAAGTGAAATTAGGCTCCTCATCCAACAAGTGAAGGAGGAAAAGGTCTGCCATCTCCCCACAACTCAAAATCTGTTAGTGGAAAAAACCATTGGTTGCATTCCCAAATAAGACACGTGTGGATTCTCTGGAAATGTTGCAAAAGGAGTTCCAATTTAGATTTAAAGAGCTTCGTCTCCATGAACAGGACATGCAGCTTTGCCGTAACCCATTTTCTATTGACATTGAAAATGTGGCTACAATTTACCAAATGGAACTGGCTGAACTGCAGCCTTGTGAATCTCTGAAAGACGCATTCAAGACAAGCAGCTACCTAATTTCTATGCATCTCTTCCCACTGAGACATATCCTAGTCTCAGGAACCATGCACTGAAAATGGCAACCATCTTTGGCAGCGCTTATGTCTGTGAACAGACTTTTTCCAGAATGAAACGTCTGAAATCTCCAACCAGATCTAGACTGACTGATGCACATTTGACATTGACCATCTCATTAGCAAAAAGCAGGCCCATAACTCCCATTGATATACTGGTAAATTTGTTGATTTAATTTACTTATTCTTCATTTTAAATACTGTATTTGCTCCTGTTTTTTTTAACTTCAAAATAAGATATGTGCAGTGTGCATAGGAATTTGTTCATAGTTTTTTTTTAAAAAAACTATAGTCCGGCCCTCCAACGGTCTGAGTGACAGTGAACTGGCCACCTGTTTAAAAAGTTTGAGGACCCCTGGTTTAGACCATACACAAACACAAACATATACCTATCACCAATACATATGCATGTCCTCTGAGTTTATATATGCAGGTTTGTAACACTGTCAGTGTCCTGCCGGGATCCCTCAGATCCTAAGATTCCACCATGTCATTGTGCTTTCATTTCTGACAACAACTGGAATCAGCTTCTGAATTCCAAAGTTTTGTTTTATTTTTTCCCCCTCCAAAATCTTAGTGACCACCTGGGTACATAACCTCCCAAATTATGGAATTAACAGTCCTAAGAACAAGTCTTCCACAAATAACTGATGGGAATTGGTATATAAATTCCTGAGCTCCCTAACTCAGGTATGATAATTCTGAAGCATTATGTTTTATATAATGCCTCTGAGTCTCCCCACTCCAAATGCTTACAATGGTAATTTGCCTAATAACTCACCCATGGGCTGCCGTTACTTGGCTGTATTTGCTTCCAATTCTCCTGCCAGGGTTTCCTGAATTTTGTGAACACATTACTTGCCCCCAAATGCTTGTTTGAGGTCCACATGTGAGGTAAGTCAAAAGTAGATTGTGCACCTGTACTTCTGGGTTTAACCCCACTAGCACTGAGACCTTAGGTTTCCAGTAATCAAGGTACAGTGTCAGTCAAATAAATATACATACACCAGTTCATATTTATTGTAAGGAAATATGTGATGTCCTTCAAAGTCTGATCTATTCTCATATGTAAAAGAATGTGTGTGTGTTTATACATGGACGCTATAAAAGTGTGCACTATAAAAAATAGTAGGACCTACCAGAGCAAAATTTCTAGAAAGTCAGATCTATAACCACCTAAAATGGATCCAGCATTCTCCTTCTCAAGCATCCATCCCATACTTTCATCCTATACATTGTGGAACTCAGCTACTAAGGCATCCACCATTCTCCCACGTGACTCAGGGATGGACACCCGGTCCTCAGATAGAAGGTAGGTCCTACTTCCTCATGCTTTCTCCTGAAAACAGTGTAGGCACCGGAGGGTGCTGCCAGAGGCTCAGTCAGACTGGGAAAGTATTATATGCCATGCTTGGGAAATACTGTGGGTGTACCCCTCCCCGTCTCCTGCTGGAATTGAATAAGAAAGTAAAGGCTCTACAATCCTACTGCTTTCCATCTTGGAACCATTTGAAATGGGAAGTTTTCTGTCCTTAAAGGTCTCATCATTCCTGAATCTGCCATCTAACTAGTTCTTGATGGGAGTTCCTAAAAGTCGCTGTTTGAGACCGGGTCTATTACTTCCAATAAAATGCAATAGAAACAGTACAGTGCCTTCTTTTAAAAACTTGATTTATTCGGAGGGAATCTTTCAGAGGTTTAACCCACTTGGTTATTTGGGATCATTGTCTACAACTCCTGCTCCTGTCAGGAAAGATGATCAGCTGGGCCACGTAGTCTTCTTCACTCGGTGGTTCTCAAACCTGAGTGTGCAATCAAACTCACTTGTTTCATCACAGCTTGCTGGGCTCCGCCCCCTGTTTCTGATTCAGTAAGTCCAATGATCAAAAAGCTAGTGCTGCTGATCCAGGGACCACATTTAGAAAATTATTGCATTAACTGTTCAAGCTAACAAGCGCCATGGAGGGCACCAATCCATTGGTTTATAAAGAATGGTCCCCAGGCCAAAGATATCAGCATCACTAGGGATTTGTTTTACGTGTATATTCTTTAACCCAATCCCAGACATGCTGAATCAGAAAGTCTTTCTACCAGGCCCAGAGATCCGGGTTGGAACAAACCCTCCATGTAAGCGGATGCTCAGCACAGTATGAGAACCACTGACCTAACCTAGCCTTCTTTCATAATTAAGGAAAACAGAGGCAGAGCAAAGTGATTTCATCAAGCTCCCACAGCTGATGGTGTCAGAATGCTGAGTGTCATTCGGTTCTTCTAACATGCCGTGTGACCACAGCAACTGTGCCCAAGTCTTTCCATGAGTTGTTAACAGTTTTCTTTTAATAACCTACTTAAGTATTTTTCTCTATTAGACCTCAGTTCTAATAGATGAACTGCTAAGATGAACACATATATATGCTTTGTAAAGGAATAAAAAACACATCATCCAAAAGTGAGTAATCTCTGACCTTAAGATTGATGCTACGACTCCCTTCCTTTGCCCAGCTCTACAATGGCACAAATTGGTATAGCCATGCATGTTCTTCCTGATGCCTGTGAGGCCTCCCTGCTTTAAATCTACTGTAAATACTGAAACAGTACATGCCATCTCTGCCTAAAGCAAGAGGTCCACAAGGGGAAGATGTGTAGTCTTCTTGGAACCGTGTCCTGCCTGTGTTCTTACGATGCCCAACTGGAGACTTCAACGTTACTCTCAACTGCCCATAAGCCATTTTTGGTGTCCTTCCTATTTTTTGCTTCTTTCCCAGAGATTAAATTATAAAGTGGATGATCCGGGAAGGAAGTGCTATTGTATTCAGATTTAAATAATGGCGCAGGTGATATTTTATAATGTCAAGCCAACTTAAAAATAACATTAAATTTCTACTCTCTAAAGGCCGCCTGTGGAGCAGTGGGGAAAACTCAGGTCTGTCTTATTCTGATTTCCTTCTAATCTTTGCTGTATCCCCACTGCCTCATCGCCTGCTGAAAGAGACGGAAGGGAAGCTCAGATTTCATTTTAAACTTCTCTTTTCTCAATCGTTCAGGAACTGGCTTGGTTTATGGAGATAGGAAAATAATTACTTTCGCTTGCAACACATCCTCCCTCTGCACCTGATGAGCTATATTATGTTTGCTTTTGTTGCGACCAAAAAGAAAAGAGGAAAAGATGTATTTTCGTGGTGTGCGTGCTATGTACAGACAGAGGTGATTTGCTAAGTCTTTACCAACTACTATGTCATGGGCACCAAGCAGTCAGCAGACTGAGGCCAAAATCAGAGAAAGTTTCTAAGGTCTGTGTGTCATGGATTAGTTAGTTGCTAAATAGATCAATGAAATTACAATAAAAGGGAGATCTGAGACCAAGTGTTCAAGTAGAAAGAAAATGTTTTGAAAATGATGATGGAAACTTATGTACAAATGTGCTTAGCACAGTGGATGTGTGTATGGATTGTGATAAGAGCTGTCAGAGCCCCAATAAAGTGATTTTTAAAACATAGATTACTGGGAGACCTGAAAGCTCTGGGAAGAGAGTGCTCAGTGCTCGGGGCATCAGAGACAGGGTCATGTGCAGAATATTGGTTATTTTTCAAATATATGACGTATTTGAATAGTTTTTTCATGTGTGGGGCTACGAAATAGAAAACTAACAAAGTACTGGCCCTATAACCATCGCTAATACTTAAGAGGAAATCAATAAAGCATAATATTAAATCATGCTTAATCTTACTACACAGGGATAATCACTGTTGGGTTGCCATACATTTAATATACACATATAAAATAAACACTCTATTTTGAACTAAAAAGATGATCTCCTGGGCATATATTGTTTTTAACTTGATTTTTCATTAATGTAATGTTGATATTTCTCAATATCAATAAATACAGATCAGTGCTGTCATTTTAATGACTATATAATAGCCAATATTTGGATACATAATTCATCTTTCCAACAGGTATACATATATGAAATGTTTAGAATTTTATGTACTAATATAATTATTATAAATGAAAATATAATGTCCTTGTTTTAGCAAGATCTTTCTATATTATCTGAATATTTTCTCAGGGAAAAAACCATTAAGTGAATCTGCCAAGTGTATGCATTTTAAATTATTTTTATATCTATTAACAAAATCTATTCCAGAAGATTATATGCACTTACATCCCCTCAAATAAACTCAAATAAGCATTTATTTCCAGATATATTTATTTACTTCTAATGATGGCTTTCCACACTCATCCTATTCCAAAGGAGCATAAGGAACCTTTAAAAACTATATACAAGATTGCAAAAGTAGGCGAGTAGTACAGTCTTTCCAAATGGCATCCAATGATTAGAAAAATAAGCTAAGCACATGTGTGATATTAACATGTAAGCACTACCAGGTTTTTACAGCTGACCCTTTGTGACTGTAAGAGGCCATATCCAATTTGCTTGATAGCACTGGTAAATACTTCATTAAACCAATGGATGAAATGAGTGAATCATCTCCCATTTCTTCTGACAGTTAGTGCAATGTATAATAAATGAGTGGATTAATGACAGCAATGAAAAATCAAGTCAACAGTCCATGGCACTGACATGAAGAATTATATAATGACTGTATTATACAATGACTAAAGAATTGAAACGATTGTTTATTCAGATGGACCTAAAACTAGAGAGTTCAATAATTTCCGGGCGAAGAACTATTCAAATATTATTTCAATCAGTATCGATGTTTTCCTACAGCCGAAATATCCACTATGGGTTTTCTCACCTTATACACATGTTAAATTAGTACATAGTCTCCCATTTATATGACAGAATTCCATTTCTGGAAAGTTAAATGGACGTAGGTAATATTTACATACAAGGAGAGGATGGACTTCCTGATCCAATCAGGAGATGGATCGGCCGCTGCCATCAAGTGTCCTCTAATGACAACTCCATACACCAGGGAGCCAGATGTTGCCTGGTCCCGCATCGTCCTCACGCCCACTGGTATGTTCAAGTAAGCATTGCACTTACTGTGCCAACCTCTCTAAGTGAGGGACGCCCTCACCCTCACTGACCCTCCAATGGGATGCCCTCGCCGAGAGACCCATCCCTCCTGATGACTGGCACAGCAACTAAAGAGCACATCACCAACACCGAGAATAGCAGAGAGGAGAGAGTTGGAAAGACATGCTGTCGTATCACAGAGCCATTGTACCAGCCAAACTGCTCAACTGCAAAGTTCCCGTGACTTGGAAGGTCCCTTCGCTTAAGTCACTGTTCCATGACTTGCAGCTGAAATCACCTCTACTGGCTCTTGGTGATAGCATGATGTTTGCAGGAGAACAACAAAGAGAGGCAACTGATTATACCATAGGCGTTAGAATCCAAGCGCTGCCAACACAAACCATCACAAGTGGGCAGCTTTCAGAAAGTGAAATTCATTTGCTCACGATTAAGAAGACTAGAAAGACAAATTCGAGGTGTCAGCTCTAGGGAATGGCTGTTTTTGTCTCTTTCAGCTCCTAGCAATTGCTGGCATTCCTGATTTATAAACGTAGCTGCCTGTGCTGTCACGTGGCTTCTTTCTTTCTGTCTCTGTACTTTTCTTTATAAGGTATCACTCATAAGGGATGTCATCTGATTCCATAACATTGTGTATAGAAATTTCATAAGTAAGCTGTTCAAAACTATATTGCCCCACAAAAAAAAAACAACCCACGGTCATGTCAACGACAACACATAACAACCCGACACTCTAGAGTAAACCTGTCCCTGTGAGTTTCTGAGATTATGAACTACTACATAGAAAGTTCAAAATGAGATATTAAAAAATCTGAGTGACTCAAAAAATATTAGGCATGTTGTAGATTTCATTTAAATTAGTTGTTTTAGATCACAAATGGATTGGGGGGTTCTATGTGCCTTTTCACCCATAAAGATAATGAACTTGATTGTTGATCAGTAATTTATTTAGTATTTCATAGATATAGAATGTGAATCACACTTGAACTTTAGTCCTGGATTTAAAAACTGCTTATCTAAATTAGCCATTAAAACAGATGTTTTCCTATTCTGTTGTTCACCAGGTTATTTTCACACTTTAGATTGTATGTTGTTGTGATACATTTATAACTCATAAAATCTGCAAGAATTTTACCTCATAAGTACTAAATTCTATAACAAACAGATTATATTTCCCTGAAACTTTTCATGATTAAAAATCACAATAAAAGCGTATTTGCTCTATATTTCTTTCCTTCCCTCTGAATCAATGAAGCCTTCTGTAGTAAGGGAGTGGAAACTTCAGCATCTATTTCTGTTTGGAGTTGAAATTTCCCATGACCCTTCAATCATTTTCATCTAGAATAAGACTCTGTCATGCCAATAAAAAGAAAGCACAGTATAAGGATACGAATTACCAGAATTTGTAAGGATTAGGGCTTAAATCTTCTGCTTCTTGAATAAAATGAAATAATCTCTTTTGTATTTCAACACTTGTAGATAAAAATCTTTTTGTAAATCTAGAAATACACTTCCTTCTTTACTAACAGAACAGTACCGTAGCTGAATCTTTCAGGTTGCTGTGAAACTAGATGGGTGCCCACTGATCAACAATTTTCATGCGACAGAAAGTTTATTATAAAAGACTGAAGTTTTTCAGAGCTGCTCACTGGTGGTGGTGTCAGATAAGCATGACACTCCCAACCACAAGGAAAGCAGTTCCACCCTACAGGTTAACAATGCGGCAATCTGCTCCCTTACACCCTGATAGCCAAGGCAATGCTATGCAGGGTTGCTATGTGTCAGGATTGATTTAATGGCAGTGGTCTCTCTCTCTCTCTCTCTCTCTCTCTCTCTCTCTCTCTCTCTCTCTCTCTCTCTCTCTCTCTCTCTCTCTCTCTCCCACCCCCTCCCCCAGGGATAACTTTAAGATATATTTGAATATTACTTCTTGCTTTCTGCTTGTTCATTTATTTTACATTTTGGGCTGATTTGGTTCAGAGTGTCCTCTCCCCCCATCTCTCCGACTTCCCTGCAACCTAATTTTGGAAAGAGCTATTCTCTCCTCACTAAAGATGGTATTCAATACTTATGGTTATTTAAGTTTTACTATTATAACAATATATTTGATTGTGTAGATCATAGTAAACTATAGACAACCTTAAGCAGAATGGGAATTCCAGAACATTTCCTTGTGCTCATCCAGAACTTGCACATGGATCAAGAAGCAATTCTATGGTTTAAATCCACAGAGGTGTGAAAAAAGGGTTGTATTCTGTCAGCATCCTTATTTTAAAAAAACTGTATGTTAAGCAAATCATCAGAGAATCTGGAATATATGAAGAAGAATATGGCATCTGGATTGGAGGAAGGCTTAGTAACTACCTGCAATATGCACATGATTTGAGGAAGACTTGAAGCACTTGCTGATGAAGATCAAGGATTGCAGCCTCAATATAAAGAAGAACAAAACCCTCACAAGTGAACCAAAAGGTAACATCATGGTAAATGGAGAAGAGATGGGAGTTATCAAGAATTTTATGTTGGATTGGATTCACTATTAATGCTCATGGAAGCAGCAGTCAAAAGATCAAAAGATGCATTACATTAGGTAAATCTGCTTGCACACGACTGCTTCAGAGTATTGAAAAGCAAGGGGGCTACTTTGAGGACTGAGGTTCACTGACCGAACCATGGTGTTTTCCGTTGCCTCCTATGCATGTGAAAGTTAGACACTGAATAGGAAGACTGAAGAAGAATGGATGTATTTGAATTGTGGCCCTGGAAAAGATTATTGAACGTACTATGGACTGCTGAAAGAACAAACTGATCGATCTTGGAATAAGTAAGGCCAGAGTGATCACTGGAGGCAAGGATGACATGTCTTTGTCTTACATCGTTTGGATACATTGTCAGGAGAGACCGGTCCTGGAGAAGCACATCATGACTGGTAAAGTGGAGGGGCAGTGACAGAGAGGACGGCCCTCACTGAGATGATTGACACCGTCGCTGCAACAATGGGCTTGGGCACGGGACCAATTGTAACGGGCGCAGGGCCATGCAGTGCTTTGTTCTGTTCTACCGAGGGTGTCTATGGGTAGGAGCCAACTCGATAACACCTAAAATCACCACCACCATAGAACAGCAATTGAAGTTAGCACCCAGCACAATCTACTGCATTGCCACTGCTATCAAATGGATGCTGACTCGTGATTATTCTATAGGACAGAATAGAACTACTCCGTTGAGTTTCCAAGGCTGGAAATCTTCATGGAAACCGACATCCTCAATTTCTCCTGCCGAGCAGCGTGGTGGGTTTGAACTGCCAATCATGTAGTTGGTCTCCTCAGTGCTTAACTCACTGTGCCACCATGGAACCTTTATTATTTACATAGTGATATACATGTACAAGTGACTTTTCATATATATATATATGAACCTGTTAAAACTCAAATGCTGATTCAGTAGCTCCAGGGCTGGCCCTGAGATTCTCTGTTTTCAAAAGTTCCTAAGCGATGTCAATTCTCCTTGTCTGTGTATTGTACTTTGAGTCCCTAGTTCTAATACCTCATAATTTACAAATTGTTTTACCTTATATGCTTCATATAATTCTGACCATACCCTGGCCATAGCCATAAGGAAAAATAAATGTGTTTCAGAGAACTTACTGAGTCTTGTTCAAGGTCATGAGGAATAAAGTGAATACTCCAACCCGTGTAGTTTAACTTAAGTCTAACTTCCGTTCCTTTTCCAAAGAGGGCTGTCCTCCCTATCCGTCCTGCAGGTGAGCTTTTCAGAGCAAATCAGAACAAATGGTGCCGTCCTTCATTGAGTTCTAGGATGATTTAGTCCATTGGTGTGCAAAATGCATTGATTAATTTTACAGAATACAACAGAAGGATCAATTTGTCTTTATTTACATATTAGCTCATGTCATAATTGGGTGTAAATTAGATATTGAAATGCTGGATATTATACAAAAATAAGCACACACTAAGACATTCTTTGACAGTAGAAGGCCAAAAACTTGCTGCCGTCAAGTCAATGTTAGCTCACAGTGATCCTGGAGGACCGAGGGAAACTGCCCCTTGTGAATTCCGAGGTGTTCATTTTTATTGGTACAAATTGCCAGGTCTCTTCACCCACGAAGCTGCTGGTGGGCTCGAACCACTAAATATTTTGGTTGGCAGCCAAGTTCTTAACCACTGTACCCCCAGGTTCCTTGATTAGAAGTAGGAGCTAATATTTGTGAGGGTGAGAGATGAAATGGAGGTCAGGCGTTTCTAATTCTGAAGAAACAAAACAGGGCACGAGAACCAGATTTTCATCCCTGTCCCTCGATGTCTTCCCCTACTGTCATCATCTTCTCCCTTTCCTTATGTCTCTGTCACTGTGCACGCCACTCTAAAACCCTTCAGGATCTGATTTCAGTTGTATGATTGAACTCACTGAAAAAGTTAAAATCCCTCTGAGAGACTGAGAGCAGCCGGAAATCTGATCGTTGGGACTGCTCTTGGCTAGCTTGTGGCATTCCACATTTAAGGAGGCATCTTACAACAGGCATCCGGGAGGAGCATATGGCCGAGCTCTGTATGCAACCATCATTGTCCCGTCACTGCTCATTACCTTTGAATCAACAGTGACAGCACAGCGCATTCTTATTTCACGGGGTTCCTTTTTAATTCCAAATTACTGATTCACATCTCTCACCTTGTACAGGAAGAATGCAGAAAATAGCCACACTCAAAGATTCAAGGACCACTCACTTATTAATTCACCCATCCTTTCCAAACATAGTCCGAAGGAGTCTAATTATAGAGGCAATGTGAGTCAGTTCGACCTGCAACCTCATACACTTGGCTCAGACTGGAGAAAATGGATGTTTCCAATGATTTCTGGGAGTGGAGGTAGGATGTGGGAATGGCACTGACTTGCAGTTTCTGGTTGAAAATATGTCTTCACCCTATTCTTTGCTGGTTACCAAAGTACAAGCGATAATAGCGTTATCATTATTTGATTGTTGTTCAAAGCTGCCATTTTATTGATGTTATATTCCATCCAGTTGATTCCAACTCAGAGCAACTCTATGGAACAGAGACAAACATCCCCTATGTTCTTCTAATAGTGATCTTCATGGTATAGGTTATCTTACTCGGGAGAAGCTCCACGTGGGTCCTCATTGCCAATATTTCAGGTAGCATCAGAACACATAACCACTGCACTACCAGGGTTTCCTTTTGTGTTAGTATCTCTAGCTGGCTACAGCTGGAGAGAATGGGACTAGGCACAGGCCAGCGTAAATCTTAAAGAACCCTATCTTTGTGCAAAACTCTTTACACGATGCTCAACTGATTGAGTATCAGACGGTTGTAAAAATGAAACACATGGAAGCAGTAGTGAATGGAGTCTTAAAAGCTTAGGAATGGTCATCCAAGACACAATATCGGTCTCCTCATATCTGGAGCAAAAATGACTGAAGAAAGTCAAAGATACATGGAAATAATTAGTCCAAAATATTACTGGACTACAGGAACCATGGTTTCCACTACCCTGACACCAGAATTACTATGTGCCCAGCTACCACTACCAGTGGTTCTGATCAGGATCATAATGGAAAACCCTTGACAGAATAATTGATGAGAAAAAAAGGGAAAAAGTGAAAATCATAAAAGTGACCAAACTTACTGCTCTGATAGAGACTGATAGAATCTCTAGACCCGTGCCCTGTAGACATGCTTCACACCTGGAACTGAATCAACCGTACTTCTCAGCCAAACAACATAGAGGCACTTAAAGTGACCGGTACCACCTATGAGGAACATGCTTCTTAGAATAATCAACTGCGCGATACAGAAAGGGCAGCATGTGATCAAAAATAAGGCTCAGAATGCAAGGACGGGTGGGTAAGACAGGCAGGTACACGTGGCAACACACGGAAGACATGCGACGAGAGTTGCTGCATTGTAGGGACTGCATCCGATGTCCGCAAAGTGGGTGCATATTACTGAGTAGAACCGGAATTTACCCGGTCACTGTCCACCCACACAGAGGTAACAATTAGTTTTTTAAAAGAACCACGGAGAACCCATTGCGGAATTTTCTGAGCTAAGGTCTCAGTGCTAGGGGTTGGTTCAAATAAGGCGTATAAGGAGATTTCTAATGTTTCCTAAGATCTAAAGCTTATTAAAACCAAGTTGCTCATGAGTCAATTCTGACTCATGCAGTGCAGGGGTTGCAATGGCTTAATTTGTTTGCCAGAAGTAGATGACCAGGCCTTTCTTCTGAGACACCTCGTGGTGGATATGAACCTCTAACCTTCCAGTTAACAACTGTGTGCATTAATTTTATTATCCAGAGACTCCGTAAAACCTGTTAATCTTCCATCCACAACTATTTTGGGGGGCATAAAGCCAACTCTGAATTGCCAGAACATATGTCTCCGATTTTATTTTTATTTGGTTATAAAGGCTTCCACGTTATTCTAATGTCTTAAGTCACCCACTGTTAAAACAGCAGCTGCAGCTACTGCAGGGGCTTTCATTTAAATTCAGAGACCTAGCTTCAGCCCCCTACATTGCTTTGATTAGAGAAAAACTATCTTGCATATCTAATGCTTGAGTTCATCAGTTCACAGCACAAGAATCATGAACTCTACTCTTTGAGAGTCTATTTTAAACAATCATAACAAAACACAATTAAGGTATTCATCTCTGCTGTTTGTCTGACTCCGGAGGTTTGTGTGGAATGGCCATCTCTTTATCAAGATAACAAAGGAATATAGTCAGTCACCAGAGAGCTTGACCATCACATGTGGCTGTGCCCCTAGCTCGTCAGTGATAAAATGAGCTCATTCCACTTAAGAGTAATTAACTCTAAGTGAATTCTGTTTTCAGAACTATTTATTCTTTATTGAAAACAGAATTACACAGGTTTCATCAGCAGAAAAACCGCAGCCAAGATGTAATAGTAGCTCAAAATTCAAAGATTCGTTGATGGGATGCCTTTTGTTTTAATTAAACTACCATATAATCTATTCAGTGCTTCAGCTCCCTAGTGTAGAAACGACTACCTCTTGATAGCAGTCGGAAGCACAATAGCACTCTGTATTTGTTGGATTCTTTGAGATATTTCAGGTTCGGTGTGGCTTGAATTGTTTCTAATCCAGGTGGCATTCAGACTTGGAGACGATGGTCCTCTGTGCTGACGCAAATCAGAACAGATCTGACCCAAAGACTTGGGGGTGGGAGGTATTATGGGCATGGCACGAAGTGAATGAGCTTTCATGCTGACATTCGTGGGATGGAGACAGACGTCGGAGGAAGATGAAACCCTGAGGACGAAGACCTGTCCTGGAAGAGGAAGGGTGAAGGGAAGAGATGATGAGCACAGAAGGGAGAGGCAGAAAGAGAAAGAGGGAAGGGGAAAAGGGGGGGGGGGTAGAAGAGAAATGAAACAAATATCTAAGCCTCCAAGAAGAGGGAAGGGCTATGATTCCATAGAGTCCATGGGAAGTGAGAGCTGTGTTTTCAGCAGCGCAGTGAACACCCTCGGCAGCTAACCAACTGTTGGAGGCTTTCAAGTTCACCCCAAAGTGGCTCTAAATGGTGATCTACTGCCCCCAAATCACCCACGGAAAACCGCATGCAGCACGACGCCACTCTGACACACAGAGTCGCTCTGCGTCAGAAACAACTCCAGCGTAAGCGGTTAAGAAGGCAGAAGTGCTAAAGGGGGTTGAGAATTTGAGGTGAGGTGGTACCCTCAAAGAAAGATAGCCTGCCAAAAACTGAGATGTCAACAAATTCAAGCAAAAGAAACAAAAGAAAAAATAAAGAAACTAGCAAAACGGGGCCTCAGAAGCCACTCACTTTGAAAGTGTCCAGGGCGGGGGAGTGGAGGAGTGCAGAGAAGGTGGTACCTTCTACCTGACAGGTATGCTTGAGCTATTCCTTTTTATCTCATTTACCTGCTATTTTTTAAGAACCTTTTGGCTTTTTTTTTTTACCTTCTGTGCTTTTATTTGTGGAGAAAGAAAATAAATTCCTCCTACGTACAGACTGTGTTGATTTTCAAGGTTTGAAACACTCCAGTTTTAAGATTTAAATTTAATCACCAAAATTATCACCTTTCAATTGTCCTTGTCTTTCACAACTGCCTGAATCTACTGCCATATTTTTAAAAAAATCCTTCTCGTCATTTCTTGTGCATTTCTAGATGTCTTTAGTCACAGCAAGTAAAAACACATTTTTGTTTATTGGAAAATAATTTTTTTCTTGCCTTCTAAGTTCTTCTCTGCTAACTCAAGTGAAGCCAACCCTTTCAACATCCTTTTATTATTTTTAAAATAAGACTTCTGATGTGTGCTGCCCTGGGTGTTGATGGGGCCTGCTTCTTAAATGAATGATCTGTGGTTATAAATGTTTTGAATTTCTAAGCTCCTACAACAAGTATTCAAGCAATGGGATTGTGTACCCCCCTAAAGGAATCTCTCCGGGATGTTCCTGGCTTCTAAATGAGGGTTTACTAGTTTGCCATGCAGTGAGGAAGCACTGCTATTGGGGAAAGGATCCTTAGCAAAAGACACTTAAAAACGGAGCTATAAACTAAAACTGGAAAAAGAATGACAACAATTAATATGTATTCTGAACATCTCTAGAGAAGTAAGGGTCTCGTCTTCTGCCTTCAATTTAAAAAAAATGAGAGAGAGAAGAAAGCCAGGTTTGATATTATAATGGAAGAATGTTGACATGTTGCCCAATGAAATGGAGATGTATTGTCTTGCTTAATAAACAAGATTATGTAAGATATCATTACACAATTAATGAGTGAATAAAGTAGCAGCATCAGTGAGTACAAATCATAAATGTGCAGCATTTTCTTACCAGTATCATTTGTGTTAAAAGCTTGTCAACACTTCCTCATTTATTCCTCACAAATGACTCTATTTGTCCTACCTCATTTTAAAAGCAGCCCACACCCCACTGCCCTTGAATCTGTTTAATTCATCATGACCCTTTAGAAGACTTCCAAGATTAGAAGAGCAGTCAGCCTCAACTTTCTCCAAGAGAGCAGATGGCAGGTTTGAGCTGCTGACCTTGTAGTTAGCAACTCAACACCTACCCCACAGTGCTACTTACATAGGTAGATACTATGACTGATCCTTCTCCAAGACACAAAGAAGTAAGCGATAGAAGAGGTCAAATAAGTTATAAAACAAGAAACTACATTCAAAATCATATATGTATGTTCCCAGAACTGCCAGTCAAAAAAAAAAAAAAGTCCACATTTTAAACCACATATCCATTAGCAAGACATTGGGTAGAAATTTACTTCCATGCTTTTTATACTAATATTTCCCTTATTCTGGCTCAAGCAATATCTCAGTGAAGAAACTCTAAGCCCAAGAGTGGAACAATATTCGAGAGAAAGAAAAATAATAATAAATACAGTAAGCAAGGTTTGCAGATTCTTCAGAACGTGAATTTTATTCCCAATCACTTCATAGAACAAATCAGTATTTTAATAAGAGAGAAAGATGTGGATATGTGATAAGTATAGGAAATAACATTGTAAATCCAATACTGGTGATTAAGACACGTGGGATTTAAAAGCAGTCTTTTCTTTCTACCCAAAAGTGCTCCTGTCAAATGCAGAGTTTACATCAAATCTACCAAGTGTCACAAAAGAAAAAAAAAATGTTTCGGGAAAGCTACAGCAATGTTGAGTGACAGAAGTAGAAGTGACCTCAGAGACTGGGCCCAACGGTCTGATTTTATGGAGGATGAAACTGCAGCCCAGTTTAAAGTTGTTACCTATAACAGATAGAGAGGCAATAGCTGAAATGTATTAGGTGCTAACTTAGCATTTCTAAGAGTGTGGGGCCAAACTACTATTTCCCCCCTCCCCCCCGTTTTCCTCTCAATTTCAGCCCTAAGTTTTTTTCTTATTTTTAAGATGTCATTTTCCCCCCAGGAACTTACAACTCGTGTGTGTGTGTGTGTGTGTGTGTGTGTGTTTGTTTATTTTCCACACCTTTTTATTAGGAGTTAATTCAGACACCACATCCTTCCACAGTTCAGTCACATCGAGCTGCGTGGTCTAACTGCCACCACAATCCGTTTCAGAGCATTTTCTTCCTTCTTGGACTCCTTGTATCAGCTCCCGTTCCCGCCCACTTCCTGCCCCTCCCCCAGAGTATTCCCAGCCCACCCCCAGGAGCCCCTGTTCCAGTTGTTATTTCTGTAGGTTCATCAATTCTCGGTTTTATATGCCGAAAAACAGACAAACATATAACAAAGGTTCAAGTAGGCTAGGCATAATGACATTACTTTTGAAAGACTATCCAGTTTAGCCTCTCTCTGTTTCCCATCGTCAATAAAGAGCTTCAGTTTGGCGGTCAGCACTTTGCAGTGGTTTTCACGAGCTGCCTGTGCCCATGCAGGACTGTTTCTGCCAATACTTGTAAAATGAAGACGACCAGCCATTCTTGCAATTAGACTGGGAACAGAGACTGGGATTTGGCCAAGGGATACCAGTCTAAGAGACGGAAATCATTTGGGGACATTTACATGCCAATCAGCTTCTCTGCCCCTCCTGCCATTTTGCAGGAAGTCATTTGTTCTACATAGTATACACCACGGACTGAGCTATGGTGTGGGTGACAATCTTTTACTTTGCAAAACTATGGATATTTCAGGATTTATTTGTTGCCCGGCACAACCCAACCTAACCAGACAAACACAGATGTCAACTCTCTATATGCAACATTCTTGAGGCTGTGCTTATTTAAAACTCCAAGTGTCCTATCACACAAACATGTGTGTTGTTATAGTCAGGATTTTGTGATCAAATAAAACACTAAAGAGATAGTGAAATAATTGCCTTTACATTCTCTTTTTCTGGATTTCTCACACTCACCTTTCTTGCTGGTAATCTATTCTTTGTATCAGTTTGTATTGCCCTGAGATGCTAGAACAATGTTGGCCAACTTAAACTCTATTTGGCTAGCCTTACCTTCCAGTGCAGTGCACCATTAGCTGCAGGCTCTGTACCTTTGGCAGCTGACTGCTTCTGCCCACTGGGCTGATTTTTGCCTCTCTGACTTGAACCATCTACTTGAAACCTACTTGGATGAGTAACTAATAAATCACAATGTATTATAAATGCAGGCTGTAATTGGGATTCCTCATCATTGAGGCTGTGGGCTCCAATATCCATTACGGTGGAGTTTCTCCTATTTGTTCTCCAGGTTTCGGCACTATTGTGTGCTGAAGAAGCCTCCACATTGTTCATATAACAGAATGACCAGTAAATACACACGAGAACTTTTTAACCTTCATTTATTTTCTATTGTTCGATAAGAATTATAGAATTAAGATACTGGTTTTATCAACAGAGGTGATTCCATTAATCCCAAAATATCAAGAGCCCATAGCTTCACCCTGGTATTTCCACGAATTTGAGAAGAGACAAGATCTCATAAGACTATCACGGAGAGCACTCCCTTAAATTGAAGTGGACTCTTGGATCAAGAACTTGATGGCACCTCTTTCTCCTGATCATATGTAGGCTTCCTGGACTGAGGCAGAGCTATAGAGGGGATGGGAAAGGAAAATGGTTGATCCGGGAGGGGATTTTGAGATAATGGATTGAGGATAGATAGGCTTGAGAAAACTGTGCAACTTTGACATTGGAAGCAAATCACAAAAGTCACTGAAATCGCCCAACAATTGTGAAGCTAACAAATTTATTTCTCCACATTTTCCTATTCTAAAGAACTGCAGTCACGGCACAGATACAGGGATGGGAAATTCTAGTAGCAACAAAGCACCAAGAAACAGTCTAAACCAAAAGAGTGGGAAAAGACATCTGCCTTCCAATAATAAACATAGAAATCATTTAGATGAACACAATATAAATTCTTGAATGGTCAAAGATTTTATCTAGAGAAAGAAAACCCGCTCATTGCCACTGAGTCCATTCTGATTTTCTAAAACTCATAAAGCTTATGAATGAAAGGGAACATAGCCCCTTCTATACACTGCAGTAACTTAGAACTGTAATGGCAAAGGGCACAGGAGAGGGCCTCCATTATTTAAAATGTATCTGGTCTTGGCCAACAGTTTTACACTCAATATTGTAAGTCAACAATCACCTTGATATCACTTTTTCATGAACTCTGATGAAATAAGAACTATTTTTCTCCCAAATCAAGTTCTAATGGACATTTACCATGCTTTTGTATATCCAGAACTTTTGAATATTCTTTAAATTACTTTGGAAAATTCCCTACCTTGTAAATCCCAATAGAAAAGGAGGTCACCTCTGTAATAAAATGCTGATGCTCCTGTCCTCAGCCTTCCTCAAAGATGATCATAACTAAGACCAAATATATGTCTATCACATAAAACAAAGTCAGACTTGGAATTGGAAACTGATGGTGCTAAAAAGAGACTTTTCCCTGAATTCCCTCTGACTACGAATCCTCCCAAATTCTAGAAGCCGAAGGGCAGAGATTCCTCTAAACAGACCTATCTCTACTGGCGAGTTCAAACTTGTGAGCTGGAGAATTGGTCCTTACTAAGTAATTCTGCCATTTATTACTCTAACTCCTAACAAATTGTGAACTAATCAATAAGATTTAATACGTTTGTTCTCTTCTGAAACAACTGAGAATTGGTTTCTTCTTATTTGTAATCAAAACCGGGTGGTGTTTGCCCACTGCCAAATCTAGATCCTACGTAGCATCTCTTCACTTGTGTATAATTGTTCCTGCCATCCATGTACTTTTGCTTTGAACATCAAAATCTGCATCTCTTTTTGAAAGGACAGCTCTCTATCAAAACAACTTTGTCTTCAAAATACATAGCCTTTAAAGAGCCAAGCATTGGTGTTCTCCTGACATAATACTAGGAATCTTGGTGGTATGGTGGATTAAGCATTGGACTGCTACCACAAAACTAGTGGTTTGAATCCACCACACACACCAGAGAGGGGAAAGGAGGCTGTCCATTCCCATCAAGAGCTACAGTTTCAGAGATCCTAAGGAGCAGTTCTATTCTGCCCCAAAGAGTTGTGATGAGCCAAATCAACCAGATGGCAATGAGTAGGGGCAATATTTGGGAACGATGACAGTTATAACAGTATGAAACGACCACTCTATTACCAAGTAGAGACAATGATATGCAACATTCTAGTATACTCAAGAGCCTCCCTAAACGATAAAGCTATGGCTGGGACTCGGTCTAACACTACACTTTTGCTTGGCCTTCTTCTTCGTCCCTGCCTAGCTTCTCTCATTCCCGTAATAATTCTTTCTTAGAGCCACTCTTTACACATCCCTTGCACAGACATGATTCTCTCAAGCTGGACTTCTGGTATAACTGACCTATTTAATAACCCCGAATGCTACACTTTCTTTTACACAGGTGGAATATATCATGTCAAAAGTATCATGAGGTGACTTCAGTGGCAATGGAAGAATAGCACCTCTGAAAATCTTCTCTTCCCTAAAATCAAAAGGATGACTTGGAAAATCCTCAAAATCCACATTTTTTGCAGAACTCTGGGAACTAAACAAAAGTTTGCAGCAATCTGGGGAGCATTTCTTCAATAAAAATGGCTGAGAAAGAAAAGAGTTATTGGGATGTTTTAACATACACTATTCCCAACCTCTCATCAGCTATGCAGTTACCTTTAAAAATCAATAGCCCCCAAACAATCTTTAAAACCAGCAGCTGGATAGCCCCTAAAAGGACAGGGAAGGGTTAGAGTTTTTCCTCTAAAACCTAATTACCAGAGAAATGCCACTATTTGACCTATCTGACAATTCCCTAGAAATTGATTATTTTCATTTGACCTGAGCCAGAACTCACCCAATTCAAATAGATTTTCCCTGGGACACTTTTTGAAAATAAGGAACACTATTGCTTAACAGAACAACTTCACCGAAGTAGTAAAACTTGTTGGGCCAGCTAATACGATGATGGAAATCTTAAGTGGGAAATCTGAGAAATGATCTGTCCAGAAAAACTCATAGTGACCCTGCAAGGACAGGACAGAACTGCCCCCGTGGGTGTCTGAGACTGTAACTCTGTAGAAGGCCTTGCCTTTCATTTGCATATTGCAGCTTGTCAATACACCTCTCTCTGTTCCTGCTGCCGCATTCTTCTTCTGATAAGCCAGTTTTCCTGATTATTTGCTCAGCATATCGATTGAATAAGTATGGTGAAAGACTATCACACACTTTTCCTGACTTTAAACTGTCCCCTTGTTCCAGTCACACAGTTGCATCTCGATCCATGTACAAATTCTTCGTGCGCACAAAGGAGGCGTTCCGGAACTCCCATTTGCCTCAAGGTTATCCAGACTTCCATAGTTCCGTAGGGTCCACACATTCCAATGCCATGGCATCGCCAAGAAAACACAAGTAAATATACTTCTGGTATTCTTTGTTTGACCCAAGGTCCATCTGACATTGGCAATGATCTTCTGTGTTCCACGTTCTCTTCTGAACCTGACCTGGACCTCTGGCAGCTCCCTGTCAAGACACTGCTCCAACTGATTTTGGATGATCTTCAGCAATATATAATTTGCATGTGATATTGGTGACAATCTGATAATTGTTTGATAATCTGAGCATTCTGTTGGCCAACAGGCTGGAAGAGATCCATGTTTATACCCCTTCCAAAGAAAAATGGGCTGGAGAACCTTACAAAATGATGGAATGTTTCTACCTTTCCACAGGCACTGCCTCACTTTTGCCCCATCTCAAGCCCATAAAAAGGTTTGACTAACATCATAATTCCCACTTAAAAATAAATAGCTAAAGACTCACGCGTCAAGAAAGGATATGTTTTATAATGGTTATATGGTTCATTTGTGATAGAGACAGCATTAAAATATATACTGATTTATTCACCTTTACTGATGTGAATACACACCTTTCTCTTATATCATGCTGCCGCATACTTAAGTAGCAAACAATATTTTTCCTGACTTTGTGGTTACAATTTCTTGGGGAATGTCAAAGCACATAAGTGTGCTTGTCTTCTGAGACTGAAGTTGGAGAGAGGATGAAAGAAAGACAGCGAGGAGAGTGAGATGGGGGCACGATCGCACGTCCGTCTAAGCTACTGTAAAGCAAATCACCATAGATTGGTGATGGAAATCAAATACATTTCTTTAAAATATGCTTTAATTTTGCAACCTCTACACAGTAATAAAATGTCATCTTATCTAACAGCATATAGACTCTATATGAAGTCATCAACACGCAAAGCTGACCCCTCTTCCCATCAACATGCAACACACATACACACACGGAGTCATTTTTCTCACAAACACATGTGCACACACGGAGTCATTTTTCTCACACACACATGTGCACACACAGTCGTTTTTCTCATACACATGCACACAGTCATTTTTCTCACACACACGTGTGCACACACTGAGTCATTTTTCTCACACACACGCACATACACATACGTACGCACAGTCATTTCTCTCTCGATCTCACATACACACAGTCCATTTTTTATGGTCTGAAGCATTTTTCTTCCAGTGTGTACTTTTCAAAAAGTGTCAATGCTTTGGCAGCTTGTGAAGGACTCTTGAGGCTCTTCTGAAATAAATTCAATATCTCCTCCTGTTAGAGAAAATTGCCATAAACTACCAGGTATCGTATTTTGGCTAAAGCATCAGTTAGCTGCCTTTTATCTGAGTGTCTTCACTATCTAGTATGTTTCTCAGAATTGCCCAGCTGCCTAAAAGTGTCAAAGAGAGTTCACATACTTCCCCGTGCTTTTCCTTTTAGCAAATGGCAGCCAAATGACCTCTCAGTAAGAGTGCTACACGTGTAATTTAGCCACGGAAGTGAAAGCAGGATGTCTCTTACTCTGTTGAAGTCACCCTGCCGAACAAGGGAATCGCTTCTTGCTCTCCCTGGGAGACAGCGCCAGCAGCGAGCTGGGAGCATGTCTGCATGATTGCCACCAGCTGTGCATGGAGCCAACCCTTCATGGAAGAATTACTTAAGGGTGAGACAAGTAGGAGCATCACCGCCATTTTAAAGCCAGTGGAACTGAAAGTCAGCATCCTGACACTATGAAGCCCTTTTGTCTTGTTTCCACCGATCCATCTCTTTCTGTAAGATTAGGCGACGGATGCATCTGGTGCTTTACCAGTAAGAGGAGATCAGTTTCAAAACAAAATAATGAAGAACTACTTTAGACATACACTGTCCCCTCCACAATAGTTAATGGTATTTACCACTTATAAATATGAAGTAGTGGACAAGGAAACAATGAGACCTGGCTCATGGTGCTATTGAGAGTACTGAAGAAATATTTAAACAAACAAAAACATTTGCCATCAAGGCGATTCCGACTTGTAGTGACCTTATGGATTTCAACGGTCTCTGTGGTTTGAGGCTGTACATCCTCATACCAACAGAATGCCTTCTCTTTCCCACAAATCAGTGGGTGGATTCAAACTGCTGGCCTTAAAGTTAGCAGCCCGACATGGAACTCACTAACCCACCAGGGCTCCTGAAGGAACAACATACATAAACTAGCCTACTTTTCTGGTTAAGATGGCACCAAAAGTCCACATGGGAACACCATCCAAACTCACCTTATCTCCTTACAAAATGTAAAGTGAAATCACCGGCTTTGGCTCTTCTGTCCATATCTTTGTGACACCCATCTAATAATGGGAGAAACCATGCAAATAGGATGTGTGAAACACTGGTGGGATGGATTGGTCGGGTTTTCTATTCCGCTGGGTAAATAAGCAGAGAGAGAGTATCCCATGACCATCAAGAAAGATGAACCACCAGCACAGTGCAGGCAGGGTTGTGGCTTGAAGTGGTAGAGGGAAAGAGGCATCAGTGGCCTCAGAACCGAGACACCAAGACTGAGATGCAGAGAAGCAGGCTTCCCGGACGACAGAACAGGCCATGGACCAAGAGAACACTTGACTGAGATACCAAGGACCAGAGAGGTATGTCCGCCAGGCCGAGAAGAGATTTTGTGGATGGAAGAACTGGACCATTAGGATTTTGTAACCTATTAGGCTCCCTAATAAATCCTACAGTTAGGAATATTGTCTGTAGGTTCTGTGTGGTCATTGAAATGACATATCAGACCCAAAATTGAAGTAGAGTACTCTAAGACAGACGGTTGCTGTCAGAATAAGTAGAGGAATGTTCGGCCTCTGCCTTGTGGCAATAAGACTTGTGCGGTATAGAGTTACATCTCCTTCTCCTTTGCATAGCTAGAGGAGGGTAGATACAGCCCCATGCCATTTTTTTTTCACATAGATATACCATATGTACTCGTGTATAAGCCAAGTTTTTCAGCACATGCTGATTGGCTTATACTCAAGTATACACAGTCCATGTATGTCGATATACATACATATATAAAATCATATTCTTGTGTATGTACAAGGGTGCACTCCCCCCAAAATGGATTTTTTTCAAAGCTATGTATTTATTTTTTAAAAAAACAACCTTATCACCTTCAAAGAACTCTCCATTACACTTCCTACACTTTCCAAATCTCTGATTCCAATCTAGGAAACACTTTTCAAGTACATCTCTTTACACGACAGACAGCACCTCTCTCCTTATTTTCATCACCTCTTCTACTTGGTCAGACTGCTGTCCTTTCATGTCCCTCTTCATTCGCAGAAATGCACAGAAGTTCTATGGAGTGAGGTCAGGTGAGTCAGGTGCATCACGGGGCAAGGGAGGCACGCTGTTTTTTGCCTAAAATTGGTGCACTGAGATGACTGTGTGAGCAGGTGCATTTTTTGGTGGCAAAACCAGTCCACCATCTCACAAATCAGGCCATTTTTGTCATGTACTGCTATGCAATCTTTTCAGGACCTCTACATAGAAAGTCTAGTTAATACTTTGACCTGGTGCAATGAACTCCAAATGCACTATTATTCCCCGTTTTTGTCCATTCAGAAAGTTGATGGATGTCCAGAACAAGATTTGTCATAAATCAACATTTCATCTCTTTTGAAACCAGAAAACCACTCATACACTTGACTTTTTCCCCTAGCGCTGTCCTTGTAAGCTGTGTTCAGCATCATAACAATTTCTGCAGCAGTTTTCTTGAGCAGGAAACAAAATTCCACAGCTGCATTCTGTTCTCTTAAAATGAGTATCACAAAACAACAACAATAACAACAAAAACGAGGTTTAAGAAAAACTGATATTATGAAAAAATTCACTGTGACCACAGGAAACCTTCCCAGGCAATGATGCCTGGAGAACTAACTCAGAGTAGTTCAATGCTTGCCTTGTGGGGAAAAAAGCATACTACAAAAGCAAGTCCTGTATATTTTGGGTGCCCCTCATATGTAAAGTGTATGTATAGACGGACATGTGCGTCTGTGTGTATAATACATAGACATATACATAAACAAAATACATAGGGGGACTTTCCATGATAGCTTTGATATCTATAGAGTTTGAAAGTCAACATTCTGTCTACTGCCCTTAAAATAATAAAAAGACTGCTGGAACTAAAAAACTGAAAATGCAGGAATATTTTGAACCCAGGAGATAACTGAGATCAGAGGCTAACTCTGAAACGTGAAGAGGTAAGTGCATGCAGAACAATGCTACCAAGTTCTGCTTGCTGGCAACGGAAGTCGCTAGAGCCAGAAAAATGACAGCAATACTTCAATAAGTCTGACAAATTGTTGTCAGTGGCCAGGGGTGAAACAGTTTGACAATAAGAAGCTCCTATATCTGTATTTTTAGATGGGTCCTCAAAGTTTCTGTCTGAATAAGACTACTAACTTGAAATTTTCCCTAAGGTGGCAAGCTTTTAAGGGTTACTTCACTAAGGCAGAGCCTTGGGTGGTAGATGTCAGAGCAGTCTGGAGTTTCCAGGATCCACCAGCTGGGCATTCAGTGAGCCTTGCAGCTCTGGGGACGCAGGTGGAAGAGTGCTGATAGCCATTGTAGCAGGTGCTGCATAAGAACAATCAAGCAAGCGAATACAGCTAGCCGCAAACAAGGGTGTAGTCGCAGTCTGCCTCACAAAAGCCTGTTCTACAACCTACCCCTTAGACCCAGCTCTGTCCGTCTGGCCTGCCACCTCTCTTCCACAAAGTCCCTAAACTCCTGCAGGGGGAGGCATTCCAACTCAAGGTAGAACTACGCAGAGTTGCTGTCTCTGGAAGCAGCAATGTCAAGAAATAAACAAAAACAAGGCCAACCCAGGAAAAGAGGAAAAGATCAAAATGCAGCCCAAACCCTCAGCAGCTAGAAATGAAGGAGAAGCAGGCACCAGAGCAGAGTGCCATGAGGAATATCCAAGGCCTCCATGTGCTTTCTGACGGGATCTCCCAAAGAGCGGGCTTCTGGTGGTAGTGTGGCATGTAGGTCAGCATTCAGTCGTCACTACAGCGTTCGGGGCGCCGTGAGAAGCTGTCAGAATGCTCAGAGCTCTCCAGTCTGGAGGTCCACCTTCCACCTTCTGGGCGGTCTCTGGAGGTAAGAGCCTCAAACTGTCCCTGCTTAGTCAAATTGTCAGAGCTGCGCTTTGTCTTAGGACTTCCACAGAAACAAGGGAGGGAACAAAAACAGTCTAAAGGTAAGCACAGCAGTGGAAAACCCTGTGGCCCAGTCCACCAAGCTGACCCTCTTTTAAAGACTGCGATCTCACCGGCTGCTCTTTTAGCATTTTGCAGCAAAAGCTGTACTCATCTTTGTTCCATAATCAAAATATTTCAAACTCATTATTTGCAGGTATTATAAATCAAGGCAAATACAATTTACTTCCCCTCAATTCTTCTATACTTTACTGCACACCTTCGTTTTTAGGTTTTACAATTGTTTGCATTCTAGTATAACCAGTAGCCTTTAAAACAGAACTACTCATATATATATATATCTCTCCAGTCATTTCCTCTCCTGTTATCTCCTACTTAGTCACAGAGGTTCAGACATGCCTCATACCTCTCTCTCAGTCACTTAACCAGATCTACCTCCAGTCTCCATATTCCAGGACCTGCCTTCAGCCCTGGAGAAGGAGAGCTGTCTACAGACTCAGCAGCTGCCTTTGTGGTAGATTCTGGCAAAGGTGTGAGCCCCTTCCAGGAAGGCCCTGGGAGCCCCAGAGGGAAGAAAGCACAGTAGAATGTGTCTTCAACTAGAGAGACAAATGCTTGGTAAGTATAAAAAGGGGAAAGGATTCCCTTCCCAGGAAGATCACATGTGAGAATTCTCTTTTGACAGTGAGAACAACAGCTGCCGCAGGCACCCCTTCCGTACGACATCCCACGCACGCTTCTTTGAGGCCACTTGAGGGTTTGCGAGTGAGGTCACCTGTCCTGCTGTATGTTAGAAAAGGAGATCTACCACATATTCTCGAGTATAAGCTGACCCAAATATCAGCTGAGGCCCCTAATTTTACCACAACAACTGCATTTAAAAGGTGATAAAAACTCGGCTTCTACATGAATATAAACGGTTCTTCTGTATCTCATTCTATAGCTGCTATTTCAATCCAGGCGGAACTTGACTGGTGAGAAGTTCCATGAAGAATGATACAGGGCTCCGCATTAGGCTGTTCGGTCCTCCCTCTCCAAAGGCACAACGTAACCAATCCACCCCAGTTGGGTAACTCACTATAAGTACCAATGGATGGTGCCACTATCAGCACCAGGTTGTGAGTTACTTGAGGGACCAATGCTAGTTGGTTTTGGCCACAACCTTGGCAGATAAGCTCCTGGAGCCTGTGATGCCATGTTCCCATTACTGTCCAGTAGTTGTCCATTATTGTACATAGAACCTTGATCATTACACTACTCCTTATGCCCTTGGCAAATCCACATAGCTATTCGATTGGCTGCTGAACAACTGTGTTAAAAGGTGAAGGGCCAGGGCTTTCGGGTAATGACCATCTACTTGGTTCTTATGTTGTCCATTGGTTGCTTTTCCCTCACCAGTTTCAATCCAAATGGTATCAGTGGAGGCATGCCTGGCCAGAGAGCCACCCAAACGCTGGGCGTCTCTTGGCAATGGGCCCTCCTCTCTCTTAAAGGCAGAGAGGCCTCTCTGCCAATGGGACAACCTGTGTTGGGCAGGAAAAAGGCATCATCCTGACATGTAGCCCGTCCTGTATTATAGCAAGCATTTTCACTTGTAAAGAATACTTTGACTTTTTTGAAAGCTTACTGCTATTCTTTGCCTTAGACCAGTGGTTCTCAACCTTCTTAATGCCATGACCCTTTAACAGAGTTCCTCATGTCATGGTGACCCCCAACCATAAAACTATTTCCATTGCTACTTCCTAATTGTAATTTTGCTACTGTTATGAATCATCATGTAAATGTCTGATACGCAGGATATATTTTCATTGTTACAAAGTGAATATAATTAAAGCATAGTGATTAATCAAAAAATAATATTTAATTTTATATTTTGAAATACTTAGCTCTAATTACCAAAAGATGAAATTTTGTCTTGAAACATGTTGAAGCATGGTTAACAGTCTTCACACCAGGTACTTTTATATGGGTGTATCTGCATGTGGGCGGAGCAGCCTAGAGAGGAAGAAGAGGAGTGAAGAAGAGGGGGGTCTTGGTTCCTAAGACCATGAGAAATATGTGTTTTCCGATGGCCTTAGGTGACCCTGTGAGAAGGTCATCTGACCCCCCCCAAAGGGGTTGTGACCCACAGATTGAGAACCGCTTCCCTGACACTCTTTTTCTTTTTAACTGTCACTACAATAGTCTCAAACAATGTGTCAAGTGGAATATAAATATCCTCTGATACCCCCAAAGACCCTAAAAAGGTTTACACTTTATTTGGGGCATCTTACAAGTAGCTTCAACATGTGTCTTATCAATGAAATGGCTGCAGACAACACATGAATGTTACCAGACCAGATGACCTCTAGAAATTTTCCTAACATTCTTGGCCCTGGCAATGTAGGTGGGGTAGTCCATGCTGTAGGTGGATGATTAAAATTTCTAGTAATCTTGTAACAGAAAAACATCTTGAGCAGTCAAGATGATGTCATCGATGTCATGAAGACAAAGGACAACAGTATTGACTCAACTCACTACTATCAAATCAGTGCTGACTCAGAGAGACCCCTTGGGTCTCCAAGACTGTAACTGTTTATGGAAGTAGAATTCCCAGTGTTTCTCCCGCAGAGCTGCTTGTGGTTTTGAACTGCTGGCCATGTGCATCATAGCCCAACACATGCATAACCACTATGTCACCAGGGGATAACTGTAGAGAAAGAAAATAGGCAGGTTCCCAGAAACCATACTATGGCAAATGGTGAGGTTGTATAACTGTGTTTCCACTGCTGTGACACAGTGCGGGGTGAATGCAAACAAAGGGACTAGTGGGTGAATGAACAGAATGGACGAAACACATGGTAAGTCTACCACAACAGGATACGTGACCAGGTCTCGACTGTTTCTAACAGAGACATCATGTTTAGGACTGCTTTCACTGCTTCTAACTGCAGATGAAATACCCCCGGCCAGAGTTCATCCCTACAAATTATTCCAAGAGGATGGCTTTGAAACTTCTCAGCGTTTTCAAAGATAAGCACACATTCTGCTTCTATATTAACCAGAGTTTCTCCTATGGCTTCTTTGTCCTTGACTGATGTCTTGTAATTTCTAACTGGGGACACCAGTCTCACTGGAGGGCTCTGACTTGCAGTTGGTCTCAGCTCTCACCTCTAGTCTCTAGGGCTGATGGGAGCCACTGAGAGGCAAGGGGCACTTCCTCATGGGAGGGGAAGGGTATCCGTTCCTAAAGGGCAGGAGTACTGACCTGGCTTCAGCATATTCTACCTGTTGTTATCTCCTTTGCTGCCCTCTCCGGCAACCACTAAGTTCTCAGGTTACTATGCAGGGTCCTCCAAGGACTTTCAGATAGTTGGTCAACCTACAGGGTTGGATTTTGTAATTTTGTTTTTTAAATCATTTTATTGGGAGCTCTTACAGATATTATAACAATCCATAATTCAATTACATCAAGCATAATTGCACATTTGTTGCAAATATGTACCATCATTTCTTTCTTCTTGAACTCTGATATCAGCCCCTTATCCTTTCCTTCCTCCACCCTACCCCCCAAGGAACACTATCTATCTATCTATCTATCTATCTATCTATCTATCTATCTATCTATCTATCTATCTATCTATCTATCATCTATCTATTGACATTGCCTCAACTTACACCATCCAATGTATCTGTCCACCCACAATTCTGGTATTCTTTCCCCTTCAGTGGGGTTATTACAGTCATCATTGCTATTGGTCCCTCCTTTCTCATTCCCCCCACCTCTCTTCCCATACCCTTAGGGAATCATTACTCCCATTACTATTTCTGTAGGGCTTATCTATTTAGGATTTCATGCATCAAAGAGGTCTCACAAGATTAATGAGGTGAGTTAGTTAGTTAATTATGCTAACCTGGCCAATAAACACATGTGAGGTTACTTGAAAGGTGGAGGGATAAATGATCCAGTGAGCCCTGCCTTTCTAGTTCTCGGGTCACTTGCTTTCTGATGGTCAGACGAGGGTGCAGCTGCCTTAGCTGGGAGTTCCGCTTCAGCGGGCAAGGCTCACTTCCTGCAAGACACATGGACCTACCCCAATGCAGCCCTGGGTGTGGGAGCATCCACGTGGAGACCCCTGCCAGTGCTGAGATACTTACACATTCACTGACTTGGCTTTCCTCCTACAGTCGGCATCACTGTGTCTGCATTGTGAGGAAAGAGGAGGACTGTGTGGATTGGTGTTGGACATATGGGTTAATATTGGACTTGTGAGCTTGGGAAGCACTGGGTTGGGATGTTTTCTTGTGTAGTTAACCTTTATACAAAGCTCTCTCTATACATGAGTATCTGTGGATTTGTTGCTCTAAAGTACCCAGACTAACACAGAATCTCAATGAGAGAGATTGACACAGTGGCTGCAACAATGGGCTCAACCATAAGAACAATTGTGGGCATGACTGTTTTATTCTTTGTACAAAGGCTCTTCAAGGGGCTACCTGACCCCAATCCCACAAAAAGTCAAAAAGCTCCACTGGATGGAATTTTTGTAGTATGCATTTTTCCCATTAAATGAACTCATGGGAAACTCATTCTGAGTTAGTGCACCCAGTGATGTCGCCTGGGAAGGTTCTCTCTGGTCACAGTGATTTTTTTTCTGGTTAAAGTAGTTTCACTAGAACCTCATTTTTTATGATGGACAATTTAAGGTAATAGAGTACGGCTGTGAGATTTCGTTTCCTGCTTGAGGGAAAAATGCTGTAGAAACTGTTGTCACGCTGAACAGAACTTTCAAGGACAGCACTATGGGAAAAACTCAAATGTACAAATGGTTTTCTCATTTCATAAAAGGTGAACTGTTGATGGATGACAACCTCATTCTGGATGTCTGTCAATTTCCAGAATGGACAAAAATGCCGACTCATGGTGCATTTTTAGTTCATTCCACCAGGTCAGACTGTTAATCAAGCTTTCTATTTAGAGGTTCTAAAAATATTACATAATAGTGTGCAACAAAAAATGTCTGAATTTTGATGGACAGGGACTACTTTTGCTACCACGACAATGCACTTGCTCATGAAGCCATCTCAGTACACTGGTTTTTGGTAAAACAGCATATCTCTCTTGCCCCACGCATCTTACTCACCTGACCTTGCTCCATGAGACTTTCTTTTCTTTTTCTGAATAAAGAGGGACATGACAGCGATTTGACGATGTGGACGAGGTGAAGAAAACAAACAAACAAAAAGCAAAACGAGGGAGGTGCTGTCAGCTATCCAAACAAATAAGTTTTTAAAATATTTCCAAGAATGGAATCACAGATTTCATACATGTAGTAAGTGTAATGGAGAGTACTTTGAAGGAGATAAGGCTGTTTTGTAAAAAAAAAAAAATTTAAAGACATAGCTTTGAATAAAAATTCCAGTTATTTTGGGGGTACCCCCTCATGTATAGGTTAGAATCTACACATTGTCACTTAACAACACCATTCCTAAACAAAATTGCAAATATTCTCAACAAAATCCTAGTCAATAGAAGCCAACAAAATATCAAAAACCAAATATATTATGAACAAATAGGATTCATGCCAAATATGCAAGGATTGTTCAACGACAGAAAAATAAAACCAACACAATCTTCCACATTTAAGAAAGAGAACCAATGTAAAAGAATCACAGTCTTATCAATTGATGCAGAAAAGGTATTTGACAAAATTCAACACCAATTCCTGATGAAAATCCTCAATAAAATAAGAATACAAGGGAAACCCTCAGTATAGCAAACCGTATATATTTAAAACCAACATTACTTTCCACGAAGAGAAATTGAAATAATTTCCCTTAAAAATGAGAACCCGACAAGGATATGCTCTCTAACTACTCATATTTCATCTTGTGATAGAAGTCTTAGCCAGGGAAATGAGAGAGAGAAAGTAAACACAGCCAAATTGGCCAAGGAGAAGTCAAACTCTCTCTATTTGCAGATGATCTATGATCATAAAAAACGCCAAAGGGCTGGCAAGAAAATAGTAAGAACTAATTGAAAAGATTCAGCAAACTCTCAGGGACTAGATGACTATATACAAAACTGGTTAGAGTCAAATACACTAGCAAAGAGTGCTCTGAAAAAGAAATTAGGGAAACGATACCATGTATAATTAGCAAAAACAAAGAGGCTCGGTGAGTCTCGCCTTTCTAGTTCTCAGGTCACTTGCTTTCTGATCGTCGGACCAGGGTTCAGCTGGCTTAGCCAGTTCTCTGCTTCAACTGACAAGACTCACTTCCTGTAAGACATTCCCAAGGAGAAACTGCTTGGACCTACCCTGATGCAGCCCTGGGTGCTGGAGCAGTCATGTGCAGACCCCTGCCAGTGCTGAGATGCTTATATGCTCACTGATTTGGCTTTCCTCCTGCAGCCGGCATCATAGTGTGTGTTTTGTGAGATGGAGGACTTTGGGGATTATTGTCAGATATATGGATTAATGTCGGATTTATGGGCTTGGGCAGCAGTGGATTGGCTTATTTCCTTGATGTGCACTTAACCTCTCTATAAAACACTCTTATACACGAATTTCTGTGGATTTGTTTCTCTAAAGTACCCAGACTAACACATGAGGTGAAACTAAGACAGTAATAGTAAGGGGAGGAAATATTAGAGAAATAGAAGATATTTATGTGTTTCACCAGACCTGTACGGCACCCTGGATGTATCATCCCTTCCATATGTGGTCCTTCTGTGAGAGATTGTCCAATTATCTTTGGAGTGGGCTTTGGGTCTCCACTTTGTCTACACTTCATTTGATTGCTTATTTTTGAACTTCTGATACCTATTCCAGTCAACACCTCACAATCACACAGATTGCTGTGCTTTTTCCATGTGGGCTTTGTTGCTCCCCTGCTAGATGGCCACTAGTTTAACTTCAAGGCTTTAAGATACCAGATACTACATATTTTAATAGCTGGGCACCATCAGTTTTCTTTACCACATTTGCTTATGCACTCATTTTGTCTTCAGTAATTGTGTCAGGAAGGTGAATATCATAGAATGCCACATTATTCAAACAAACTGTTCTTATACTGAGGAAAGATTTATGTCCATCTGATTCTTTATTTTATTTACATATATATGTAAATACATTAAAAATATACCTATTATATATATTTATACCTATATATAATTATTTCTTTCTTATTCTTTCCTCTTTTTTACATTCTTCCTGCCCTACTATCCTGTTTACCCATCATACACCTCTCAAAAATTCCTCTCAGATACATTTCAATTGGTTTCTTCAGCCATTTTTTCCCCATTTACTTCTTCCTCTTCCCTGTTTTCTGTAGCTTCTCATTTCCACTTACATTGGCTTCTTTAAGTTGTGACTTGTGTAGAGTTGTTGCTAGAGTGTGGAGACATATAAGATCTGCTTTTCCTTATGTGGAAAAATCCACTGCCTACCTCTACTGTGGTAGGAGTTAAGCTCTTTATTTTACTGATCTTTGCTGCAAGCACTGACACAGTGGTGCTCCCTAAACAAGGGGGAAGCAAGCAGAGGAGAGAAGAAACGCTACAGGGATGGACAGATAGGTTCCCTGCATTCCCAGGAGCTTACCTGGTCCTATGACCTCCTCCTCACTCTGTTTCTTCCATTTGTTCGCATTACCCTGTGTCCTGAGAAAGATGTGGGGGGCTGGGAATAATGCCATGTCCCCAGTGTGGCTCCGGTTTATGGAGTGGGAGGCCGTGACAGTGGTGGTGGCTGGTAGGCAAAGACCTGGACTCACTCACTCCCACACTGCACTCTAGTTTGCCACTCACTCTCTGAGTTGCTTCCTCCTCCATCTCCCTTTTTATACAGTTGGCTGTTCACCCTTTTCATACAGGCAGCTATTCAGAATGCCAGTCACAGTCCCATCCCTGACTCTTGCCCATCCTTCTTCACTCTCCTTTCTCCTGCAGTGCTCTTATGCGCACTTCTTTGCCTAACTGGACATTGGTGCTCAGCTACACAGTTTGTAGTAGTGGCCGCCCTACAGCCACAACTGCTCTGACAGCCTCTTTCCCATTCTTAATGAATGCACATATTTTCTCCCAACCATGTGGTATATCTGGGAATTTCTAGGATGTACCCCGATTCAAGAAATAATCCATAGAGACCCAGAGGTGATTGCATTCTTACAGTTAACGGGAGAAAAAAATCCCTACACGCTTCTGGAAGATGAAGAGGAGGCGTAATGATTATTAATTAAGCCTAGAATCTTCTACATAAAAAGTCCTACTCTGAAGGGAAAGAAATCATGCTTAACTGTTTCTCAGTTGTGTGAAGGGAATTCCTTCCCATCCAGGTTCCATGAACCTTCTTTGCTTAGCCAATGGAAGAAAATAAAAATTCCAGGGTCAGAGTTTCCAAGAAATAGATTGGGAACCTTAGAATCAGGAAACAGAGTAAGAGGTGTGAGAAAAATAGACGATGTACCAATAACAACACAGTAGTGAATATCACGTACCAGAGATACAGGTGCACAATAAAGTTGATATTTCATTAAAAGTTATAGACTTGTCCTCTGCCCTTCACTCCTAGGACTCCAGTATAGTAACAGTGGACTGCACCTGATAGAGCTGTAAGATACAGCTTCGTTAAGGAGGAGCAGTGAGGAAAACCCAACATTCTGTGGAATAAAGAACAAGCATATTAGTGGAATTTGAAGCCTCTGGTATGCACAGCTACAGTCAACACTGAAAGCAACCCAATTCATAACCAGATTAACATAAATCCTCACACGAATGGATTACTTACTTCAGTCCCTATTATCTAACACAACACGGCTGCTTTCAACAACAATAAAAATTACAACGCAGGAAAAATGCAAGAAAATAATGCAAAGCAATTAAAATTCAAGAAGCATACCGCTTAAATAAGCAAAGCAAGCATCAAAACCCAATTCCGATATGATATACAACTTAAAATTAAAGAACAAATTTAAAATATGTTAATGGCACTATAGGAAAAGCAGATGCCTGCAAGTTTAAATGAATAAAGTAAACATAGAAGTAGAAACTCTAAGAACTGAAAAAAATACTGGCAATCAAAAACAGTATAATAAAAGTAGAGAGAGTTATTGATCATGTCTTAAGCTGAGTTCTGGAAGAGCAAAACCAGTGAAATTTCTCTGTGTATGTATCTAGAGTTTTATATCAAACAAATGACTCACACAGTGACAGACGGAGACACTTTCCAAGCCCATGCATCAGATATCAGGATGGATATCTGATACTTCCTGACTGGAGTAGCTACAGGGGTTGATGAACCCAAGATCAGTAGGTAGAAGACAAGCTCTGGCTTTACAGGAAAATAAATCTAAGTCATCAGATCAAGCTTGTGTCTGCAGAAGTTAATTACTGTATGTACTTGAGTATAAGCTGGCCCGAATATCAGCCAAGACACCTAATTCCACCACAAAACCCGCATTAAAAATGTGCCAAAAAAACTCATCTTCTACATGAGTATATATGGTAATCCAAGGTTGGAAGGTGAAGTGACTAGTCATTGATGGCTCTGAGAATCAACAGATAATATAACAGGCCATTGGCTCAAGTCCAAAGAACCAGAAGTTAGAGTAAGATGAAGGAATAGACCCAGAAAAAAGCAAGCAAGCTTTTCCACAGTGTCTATTGATATTGGAAGGTCACACCCTCAAGGACATCTCATCATGAGTGATTTACAAGGTCTTAACTGCCAGAGCATTGAGAATACTGACCCAGCCAAGTTGACACAAAACTTGTACTACCACAAATGGGCTAATCAATAGATGGTATGTAACTGAAGAAAAAAATCAATAACATTAAAAATATGCCAAAATAATCTTTCAAATTGAAGTGCAAAAAAAGATGGTGAAAAATGTAAAAGCAGAAAATTCCAAATCATTTGGGAAATTTTTATTTGCATAAAAGGAGAACCACATAGTGCATAAAAGTTGAAGTGAAGCTATGAGAAATTAGCATGATAGCAGGGAAAACAGTGTAACTCTGATACATACAGTAGAAATATGTTTGACCCCTCACTTTCAGCAAGCAACACTGTGTCATCTGCATACCGGAAATTGTTAATAAGCCACCCACTGATCTTGAAGCCACATTCTTCTTGATATGATCCAGCTTCTCTGAAGATTTGCTCAGTGTAAAGATGGAGCAAGTATGGTGAGAGGATACAACCATGGCGCATCTTTCCTAATTTTGAACAATGCTGTATTCCCTGGGCCTTTTGATCCAGGTACAAGTTTGTGGTGAGCACAATAAGTATTCAGAAATCCCCATTCTTTTCTGGGTTACTCACAGCTTATTATGGTCCACACATTTGAATGGCTTGACACAGTCAACAAAAGTAAACATCTTCATGGAGTTTTCTGTTTTCTGCCAAGATTCATCTGACGTCCCTTGTTCTGCATCCTCTTCTGAATCCAGCCTGAACCTCTGGCAGCTCCCTGTCAAGGCACTGTGGCAATCGCTGTTGGGCGATCTTCAGCACAATTTAACTGGCATGTCATATCACTGATAAATGTTCTATAATTTGAGCACTCTGTTGTTTCATTTTTCTTTGGAATGGGTACAAATATGGATCTTTTCCAGTCAGTTGGCCATATACCTGTCTTACAAATTTCCTGGCATAGATAAGTGAGTGTTTCCAGTGCTTCATCAGCTTATTAAAATATTTCTATTGGTCTTAGGTCAATTCCTGGAGTCTTCTTTTTGCATAATGCTTTCTTTCAGTGCAGCTTGAACTTCTTCCTTTCAGCACCATTAGTTGTTGCTCATATGCTACCTCCTGAGATGGTGGACTGTGTGGTAGTCACATAATCTGGTGTCAGAGTCAAAATCACATAATTTGAGAGGATTATGGATGAAGGGGTGGAGTCTAGCCTGTCAATCAAGATATAACCAATGAGGCCTCTGTGTAGGCATGGGCTTCTCCGGAGAATTCTGGGAACTCCCATATTTTCCTCCCTGGAGGCAGGAGACACACACTCTCTCTCTCTGTTCACACCCTGGGAGACACATGGCACTACACTACCAGACCCCGTGCTTTGGGAACTGGAGAAGCCACATGGAGACCCTGCCAGCACGGAGATGCTTACACCACCATTAGCGCCACAGGACTTCCCACCAACTGGCCTGTGATCATCCTGAGTTCAGCGTCATTGCATGTGCTTTGCAAATCAGAAGAGGCCCTATGGACTATTATCGGACTTAAAGACTTGATGTGGACTGGGCTGGGATGTTTCTTCAATATTCAACTGCTCTTGTATATAAACCTCTTTCTTTTACACATGAGTGTCTATGAATTTGTTTCTCCAGCCTACCTGGACTAGCACAACCGTAGACTGGTTCTTGCGGGGACGGTGACTCTGTGCTCTTTTCATGGTCTCTTGATGCTTCCTGCCTTATTTAAGACTTTTCCCCTTAAACTTTCAGGATTGCAACTCATGACTTGATTTTTTTTTTTAGTTTGAGAAATGCTAAATGTGTTTTTTGTTTTCTAATTCTAGGTCTTTGCATATTTCACTATAATAGTTGGCTTTGTCTTTTCAAGCTGTCCTTTGAAATTTTCTATGACGCTTCATCCTTTCTTCCATTTCCTTTAGCTACTCTAGGATTCTGAGCAAATTTCTAAGACTCTTCTTGACATCCATTTTAATCTTTTCTTTATTTTCTGTCTTTTAAATGACCTTTGCTTCCTTCACGAATGTCTACAGCCCATCAGATCTTCTGTCCTTCATATTAGCGCTCAGCACATCAAATCTGCTTTTGAGATGTTCTAGAAAATCAGGCGGGGTAGACTCTCGGTTCTATTTTGGTGCTCATGAACATTTTAGAATTTGCTTCAACCTTTTCCTGAACTTATGCAGAGGCATTTGATGGTCTGTTTCAAAGTCAGCCCTCGGCCTGATTTTGAGGTTCTCCATCATCTCTTCCCACAGATGTAGTCAATTTGATTTCTGTGTATTCCATCCTATGTCCATGTCTAGAGTTGCCTTTTTTTGTTTAAAAAAAGGTATTTGCTATAAACAAGTTGTTGGTTTAGAAAATTCTCTTCTGTGATATCAGGCTTCATTTCTATCACCATGACCAGCGGTTCTCAACCTGCCCCATCCTTTGGGGGTCAAAGAACCCTTTCACAGGTCGCCTGATTCATAACAGTAACAAAATTAGTTATAAAGTAGCAACAAAAATAATTTGATGGTTGGGGGTGTCACCACCACAGGAGGACTGTATGAAAGGGTTGTGGCATGAGGAATGTTGAGAACCACTGACCAAGACCATATTTTCCAATCTGTTCCTTCCTCTTTGCATTTCAATAATTACTAATACATTAAATTGTATGTTTGATCAATTTCTGACTGTAGTTTTTGGTAAAATTCTTCAATATATTTCTCTCTAGCATTTGTGGTTGGTGCATACATTTGAATAAGGGCTTATTCTTTGTATTGACTGTAAGATATAGTAATCCTATCATGAGCAGCCTAGTATTTCATGATGAATATGGCAGTGTCCAATGTAACAATGTAACAATGACGGCCATGCATTGCTTTCGTGTTACTTAGGTATATTTTCTGATGCCAAATGTCCAATACCAGTCTGCTTCAGCTCACAATAATCTAAGACATCAATCTTTAGGCATTTCATTTAATCTTTTAACATTTCTAATTTTCTTAGATTCATATTTCAAGTTCTAATCATTAGCAATTAAAAAAATAACTCATTTTATTGGGGCTATTACAACTCTTTTTTTAACCATGTTTTATGTCCTTTGAGAAAATTATGTTTTACAATGAGGAAATCTTTTATGCACAACTCATAACAACGTATGCATCCATTTTATCAAACACATTTGTACCTGTCTTGCCACTATCATTTTGAAAGCATTTTCTTTCTAGTTGAGCCCTTGGTATTAGCTCCTCTTTTTTCCCACGCTCTGTTGCCCTCCCAACCTCATGAACCCTTGATAAATTATAAATCATTATTATTTTCATATTTACACCATCCCGCTGTCTCCCTTTACCCACATTTCTGCTGTTTATCCCCTTTGTGGGGGGCATTATAAATGGATTATTGTACCTGGTTCCCCCTTCCTCCCTTTTCTCCCCCTACCTTTCCCCTACCCTCATGGTATCGCTACTTCCATTATTGTTCTTTAGGGGTTTATCTGTCCTTGATTCTGTGTGTTGAGAGCTCTTATCTGTACCAGTGTACATGCTCTGGTCTTGCCAGATTTGTAAGGTAGAACTGGGGTCATGAAACTGGGGGTAGGAAGCATTGAAGAACTAGTGGAATGTGTGTTTTGTTGGTGCTATGCTTTACCCTGGCTGGCTCATCGTTTCCTTGTGAACCTTCTGTTAGGGGATGTCCAATTGTCTCCAGATGGGCTTTAGGTCTCCACTCTGACTCCTCTCATTCACATTGATATGATCACAGGCCATCATTAGCAGGTTTTTTGCAGCTGTTTCTCCTACTTCGAGTCATGCTCCATCAGCAGACGAAGACCCCAGAGGCTCCACTCTCGCAGGGTCTGCTCTACTCATGTCACCATGGTAGACCCCACTCTGGGAAAGCAACTCCTTCCTCCCCAGTCACAATTGTAGTGTCTTTGGACCTGCCGGTCCATCCTCCAGCACTATCTTTAGTGATGTTCTGCTTCCGTGCATTAGGCCTTCAGATTCTAACAATGTTTTGAAGCTATGCCTAAGATTTTCAGCAGTTCCTTCCTTTGATGTGGGGAACCGAGTCCTTCGTTGCTCTTTGTGTGGAGGCACCGCTGAAACCTGTTCATTTGGGATGACCCTGCTGGCATTTGAAATACCAGTGACAGAGTTTCCAGTAATGCACAAGTCACCTCAGTATAACAAACTCATAGACAAGGGCACTGCACTATTGTGTAGAGTCTTTCAAACAAAAAGGCATGGTCATCATTGTGAATATGTATAAGGCCAGTATCGGCACTGAGAAATACTCACAAAGATGTCAATAGTGACTTAATAGAGAGCTCCTTCAACGCATAGTTAAAAAAAATGACTCCATTGCCATTGAGTCAAACCTGATACACAGCAACTCTGTGTGATGGAGTAAGACTGGTTGCCTATAGGGTGTCCAAGGCTGTGATCTTTATGGAAGCAGACTGCCGAATCTTTCTGCCACAAAGCCGCTGGGGGACGTGAAAAGCTATTATCTTGGTTAGTACCTGATCATTTACTTTTTGCAGGGGAGGACATTTCTGCCTTTCTTGATTTTGAGACTATCAACAAATCCTGTGGTCAATTTGAGCCTGGTAGCCGTATAAACAGAGCTAACCATGTCTCTCATAAAGAAGTGTCGTGTTTGGCAGAGTGCATCGTAACATGTTTCCCTGAATGTTCAACATTCATCCAAGAAAACGATCTTTTTATGTATTAACTCAGATTTGACATGCCCCTAATTTTTCTTGGTGAGATAGATCAGAGTAAAATTTAGGAAATTTATTCCTGTAATTAATGATATCTTAACAGTGTAAGGTAGTTACAGTCTTCAAAATCTTTGGACATGCAAGCAAATAAAATCAAATTTTAAAATTGTTGAATCAGAGGAATTATGTACTTTCTCATTGGTTAGTCACCGTGTAGATCACATAGTCATCATATTTTTGGGATTTTTTTAATGATTCTTTCCTATCCTGGTCTTGATCCTAATTTGAAATTCCTAAAATGATGTCTTGCTTACTCTGATTTTTCTGATAAGAATTAAAGCAAGCAGAAGTTAAAAAGAAAAATGTAGATTCCCATGTTATCCTTCGTTTTCAAACAAATGGCATCCAGACGGTTATGAGGTACGGCCTCCTGCTTCAGTGTTACTATGGGGAATAGGAGTTGGGATGAATTATACAGCTCCATGCCTGCTGTAAACCAATCAACAGAGCTAGGTGCTCTATAGACATCGTCTCAATTAACTACATGGAAGTCCTGCTAGGCAGTTAGGGAAATTTCCAGAAGGTGAGAAAACTGAGACTCAAGATGGTTAACTAACTTATAATCCTTGGGAGATCAAAGAGCCGTGATTTGAAATCATCTCCCTCTGATTTGAAAACCAAATCTTTTCATGTAGAGCAGCAGTTCTCAACCTGTGGGTTGCGATGCCTTTGGGGGTCGAATGAGCCTTTCACAGGGATGGTCCGATTCATCACAATAGCAAAATGATAGTTATGAAGTAACAATGAAAATAATTTTATGGTTGGGGGGGTCACTACCACATGATGAACTATATTAAAGGGGTACAGCATGATGAAGGTTGAGACCCACTGATGTAGAGGAGAGAGAACACAAAGCCATGAAAACTCCTTAGCTGTAAACAATTACCCTGAGGAAATGAGCCATAGTCTTGGGGTATACCGAGGTCACTTGATATAACACAGTCCACACAGCTAATGTCCCATGTCCTACTTAAGGAAATCATGACTGAAGTCTTAACAGCGTGAGTGGCCACCTAACTAGGCAACTACTGGTATCTCCCTGGAACAAAGACAAATGAAGAAAATCAAATACACAATCAAATACACAATCAACCGATGGATCACATGAATCTCACCTCCCTTCGTGACCCCAAGTGCATAAGAACTAGAGGGGTAGAGCTAGCACTGTTGAGCACTCTGAACGGGATTAAAAAAAATCCTGGATAGGGTGAGAGAAAATATGAAACAATATGATAAAAAGACTAGGCTTATGGGCCCGATAGAAACTAGATGAACCCCCAAAGTTAGGGCCATTTGTATTCTTCAGACCTGCAACTGATATCACCCCTTGGGCTCCAATTACAGTCAAACTTCAAGAGCCTAATAAGGTGACCATTAACACCAGCGAGGGGGTGACCCCTTTGAACAGTCAACAGCATGGAACCAAATGGGGAGTATCTGTCCGGGGCCAAAGCTCAGAAGGCAGGCAAGGCTGAGAAAGAAGGACACGTGGAAATGAAGGAACAATGAACGACTGAAACACAGGGACCCAGTGGGAAGAGTACTCCTATATTATGGCGATTACCGTCCACGTCACCTAATTGTTGAATGGAGTAAGTATTTGCTCTCTATACTTTCCACTGAATGGCAAAAAAAACCTTTAAAATGAACCCACTTGGACTCTTTTTCCCACAAACTCAATGGTTTACCAACATCAGGGGCAGAGAAGCATAAGGCTGGGTGCAGCAGCAATCTGTCGGTCAAGTTGCCAGCATTGGTAAATGAAAATACAGGGTGTCCAGCTAAATTGTAATTTCAGATAAAGAACAACTTCTTTTGGTATACGTATGCCAAATTTAATATTTAGAAATACTTATACTAAAATTATAGTTGTAATTTTATCTGAAATTCAACTTAGCACTCTGTATTTTATTTGATAACACTTTCTGTAGATGATTTTAATGATTTAATATAGTTATATATTTTATTATCACTATACATCAGTAACTCTAAATAATGTCATTGACAATAATTTATATTACCACCCCTATTTTGATTCTTTGCTATCTGAACCGTTCTACAGAATGTCTGCATTGCTAAGATGTTTATAAATCTGGCAGATAATTTGCAAAAGTGTCCACTATTGAATCTTTCCTGTACTTTTGATTCTTCTCCAGGAAGAAGTAATATATAATATGAATGCTGCTTGCCTTTTGAATCTAGGTTGTTCTTGGACTTTACTTACCCAGGAAAGAATGGCGTAGTAATGTTGTAAGGCCTCTGTGGATGGATTTTATGAAGTTTTGCAGCTTCTGCCTATGTGCCTGGGAATAGTCACTATTTAGATATCACATACAGTGTGTCTGAGAGAATTTTAAGTCATGTGAAAAACAAGTGTGGGAAATATTCTAAGTGACAGTCACAGTTAAATTCTTATCCAAGGACCACCACTCACTGCCATTCAAGTAGATGCCAGGCTAGTTTCGCTTTCAGATAACACCAGCCTGGTCTCCACCTGACCGTTACTGCACAAGAGGGCCTAAGCTAAAACAGCCCAACTGAACCTAGTCATGCCCTACTATATTAGTTTCAAAAATGGTTTTATATTAGTAGATTGGTCTTTTATACAGCAATTCATATGTGGAAAAACAGATTTATATGGGTAAAAAGGAATTCCTACATACATAACAATTTAGTCAATATGAAATTATATGTATTTTCTTGTTTGAGATTCAGAATCTGTTAATATGTAAGAATAGTTCTGAAATTTCTGTCAAAAAGAATGTTTTCTTCCACCCAACATTTCTTAAGGTCATTAGGTGGTATTATCCATTCTCTCTGAAGCTCTCATTGACGGGCTGGGAAGCACAGTTTGGGAAACTCTTTAGCACTTTGTACTAGTTGTCAGTGGAGAGTCCTGAAGGTGCTGCGGTGTCAAAGCTACAGAAATGACAATTCTCACTAAGTGGACAGTCCTTAAAAGTGAACTAAATGTTGTGTAAATATTTAGATTTAACAATGGATGTAATGGTTACATGTACATAGCACCTGATCATTTATGAGGGGGCTTAAAAAGTTCATGAGAAAATGGAATCAACAATGAAAACTTTCTACAAACATGTTGGGAGTCCCCTTGTACAGATGAGGAGGACAGGAGACAGCATTTAAAAATGCACTGAACCGCTTCTGAAAACCTGAGTTGAAAAACAGCTGGTGTAACACGTTAGCCTTTATCTTAAACAGAAAGCTGTTAACAGAGGCCTACCATAGTAACATAAGCAAAAGAGTTCAAGTCCAAGTTCCACCTCAGGTTGAACTCTTGGGTTCATTATAGCTGACAATGCAGTTCAAAGACTCACTTAAGCTGCACTGCATAGATAGAGCTTCACTTGTTAAATAAATCATTGCTGAAGTACAGGGAATGTTTGTCTCCACCCACTTGACTGAAATAGATCTCCAGTAACAAAACTATAACTCTAGTGCTTCCTGCCATGCAGACCAGCTGACACATTCCCCATCAGTTCAGGATATTAGGCTGAAACTTTTTTTTTTTACTTCTCATTTATCTTCTTTTAATAAATCATAAAGATAGCCTATTCTTTTGCGGGTTTTCTCAAAAAAATGAGTGTTTTTAGAGTTGACTGCTTGAAAGAAAAGACATTTTTATTTATGGATTCCACTGAGATGAAAGAAAGTAAAAAGCTGTATACATAAATTTCTATACTGTCTTCATTTTAATGTAGTTATCAAAGTACAATAGGTATTCACACTAAAGCACTCAAATAGAGAAGTCAAACACATGAAAGGATGACAAGGCGAGTTGACCGGCTTCTTGCTCTTGTGAAGTTTGGGGAACACCCTCAGCTAATGGACAAGGCTCGATGGGAAGTGAGCTGAGGTCAGGTCATCGGTGCAACCAGAGAAGTGCTTCACAGGGTGTTTTACACACATCACCCTGCTTTGCCCCACTCCCGATTCCTTCACACATATGGAGAACAAGGTTCTCATAATAAGTTAAAGGTAGGATTAGTGTACGGGGAACAGCACATGCTTCCAAAGCAGTACTTTTTCATCAAGGTTCACATCATGTTTATAAAGATGTTTTAAAAAAAGCAGAAAGGTATCAAATGAAGCATAATGATGCACTGTAGGATCACAAATAGCTAAGCCAACTGAAGCATGCTGTGTGTGTGCACTTGTGTATATGTCTGTCTCCAGGTATTGACAATGTGCTTTCTCTTTTACACAACTAACAAAACAGATGTCCAACAAAACAGGACACTGTTGTTAATTCTATGGGATCCATTCATACTGTAACCTGTAGGAATAGCACCCTGGAAACTGGCCACACAATAGGCATGGCTTTAAGGAGCAGTCTAGTCAACTTCTCTCCACTTGGATGGCCCTCCTGTCAGAATTACCCATTCAGAAAGTAAGGGGTGGCTTAGACCTACATATGACTATTCTTGTAATCTAACAAGTGGAACACCCGAAATGTATATTCAGGTCCTCTGAGTTTGGTCCTATTATATGTTTTATTATAAGTATATCATAGCCAAGGAAATTAGTACCCTCAATAAATGGTAAAAACAAGTCTAGGCTTCTATAGAGTGGAAAAAATGAATCAGTTGTGGGGTGGTAAGAGTAGAACTCAATTAACCAAATGGGATTACGTAATCTTTATATTCTCCGACCCTAGCTCTTGTTGTTGTTGCTGTAAAGTGGTGCTATACGTTTCAACTCACAGCGATCCCATGTCTCACAGAAACACGTTCCAGTCCTGAGTCATCCTGACAATTGTTATATTGGAGCCCATTGCTGAAGCCAGTGCTTCAATCCATCCCACCAAGTGTCCTTCTCTTTTTCACTGTCCTTCTGCTTGACCAAGTATGACTTGGGGCTGGTCTCTCCAGAGGGCATTTCCAACGTAAATCAAATGAAGTCTGCCCATCCTAGATTCTAAGGAGCATTCTGGCTGTACTTCTTCCTAGTCAGGTATGATCTTTTGGTAGTTCATGGTATTTTCAATATCCTTTGACAGCACCCACATTCAAATGCATGCACTCTGTTTTGGTCTTCCTTATTCAATGTCCAACTTTCACATGCATATGAGGATATTGAAAATACTATGACTTGGGTCAAGTGCTCCATTGTCCTCAAAGTGGCAGCCTTGCTCTTCAACACCTTAAAGAAGTTTTGTGCAGATTCACTCATGCAACCATTTTTGGATCTCTTGGCTACTGCTTCCGTGAGCATTGATTTTAAATCAAGGAAAGATTGAAATACTTGACCCTAACTCTAGCTGCCTTCCCAAATACTTGTTAGGTCGACAAGGGTTCCATGAGCACAGAGAGCTCAAGCGTAAGGACAATCCTCAGGACGGCACAGGACTGAGCGTTTCTGCGTGTTGTTGTGCATACAGCTGCTCTGTGTTGGAACCGACTCCGAGGCACCTACAACAATATCTGTACATGTGAAATAGTGCTAGATTCCATTCTTGTCATGACCTGCACTCCGCTTTGGAAATCTAAAATTTGTCATATTTGATTTTTATCTTCTAGAATTTTGTGATGATCTCAAGGAGCTCTGATAGCTGCCTGGTATTATTGCTGCAAAATTGAATATGGAAACTATGCAGTAACTGTTGAAAAGGCACACATGAAGGGAACATTCCCTGGAAACCAAACAACTCCAAATTCACTGCCAAGTTAAAACTACTTGGCGAAACCCATGAAAAAAACAAAACAAAATAAAACAATATTTTCAGCTGCAGCCCTGCGTTTTCATAGCTGTGTCCCTTGGCAGGTTACTTATGGCCGCTGTGCTTCAGTGTCCCACCTGTACATCCAAGTTGGGTCACTGTAGATGGTCATGAGAATTGAATCAGTAAATCAATGTCAAGTATAAATAGTGTAGTATACACTAAGGTGTAATTGTTAAGTAAGATTAATAAATTTTGAAATGCTAGCAAGAATCATTCAGGTCAAAAGTGTAAAGTTATTATTTTTATAGAACTGACTTGTTGATTTCCACAGTTTAAATGAAAGGATCATGAGTTTTACGGATTCTAGTGCCCATGGTATTGTTTTTCCTAGTGGATACATACACCTATGGTACTGTATATCTAAATCTAGTTTTATCTCTGTGGTAACCTAAGAGATGCCTTATGCTTGCGCTCATTGTTGCAGCCACTGTGCCAATCCATCCTGCTGAGGGCTTTCCTCTCTTTTGCTGCCCCTCTCTTTTACCAAGCACGATGTCTTTCCCCAGGGACTCCAGACAACATGAGAAAGTACGTGAAACATTTGCGCCATCTTTGCTTCTAAGGAGCACTCTGGCCAGAATTCCAAGACAGAGCAGTTTGTCCTTTTAGCAGTCCACAGTACTTTCAACATTCTTCTTCAGCACAATTCAAATATATCAAATTTTCATCAATCTTCCTTATTTGATGCCCAACTTTTACATTCATATGAAGTAATTGAAAATGCCGTGGCTAGGGTCAGGCAAAGTGACATGCTTGCTCTTGAATACTCTAAAGAGATCTTGTTAGGCAGCACTTTGCCTAACATATCTTTTGATCTCTGGACTGTTGCTTTCATGAGCATTGATTGCGGAACCAAGCAAGACGGAATCCTTGACAACTGCAATCTTGTCTCCATTTATGATGATGTCACCTACTGTCCAGTTGTGAAGATTTGGGGCTTCTTTACATTGAGTTGTGATCCATGCTGAAGGCTGTAACCATTGATTTTCATCAGCAATTGCTTCAAGCCTTTCTCCCTTTCTGCAAGTAAGATTGTGTCGTCTGCATATGTCAGGTTGTTAATAAGCCTCTCGCCATCCTGATGCCACATTATTCTTCATAGAAACCCAGCGTCTCTGGTCATTTTCTCAGCATACATACTTGATAAATATGGGGAGAATATACAATCCTGATGCACATCGTTCCTGATTTTAAACCACTCATTATTCCCTTGTTCTGCCTCTTGATCCACGTAGAGACTCCCATATGAGCACAGTGCAGAGTTATGGAATTCCTATTCTTCTCAAAGTTACCCTGACTGTGTTATGATCCACTTACTTGAATGGCCTTACATAGCCAATAAAACAAAGTAAATACCTTTGCAGAATTCTCTGCTTTTGACCAAGATCCATCTTACATCAGCAATGATATCCAATGTTCTACATCCTCCTATGAATCCAATCTGAACCTCTGGCAATTCCTTGTTAATGTACTATGGCAATCACTGTTGGATGATTGGCAAAATTTTACTGGCATGTGATAGCAATGATAATATTGTGATTGAACTATGGAATGATATGATAGTTGTATTGGCTCTCAATAAAATGTTTTGGGGGGAAATGACATTGTTCTGTAATTTGAGCATTCTGTTGGGTTACCTTTCTTTGGAATAGACACAGATAGGATCTTTTCCAAATTTCCTGCCATAGAGGAGTGAATGGTTCCAGCTTGTTGAAACATTTCCATTGGTGTTAGGTCAATTCCTGGAGCCCTGATTGTGGCTAATGCTTTCAGCTCAGCTTGAACTTCTTCCTGCAGCGGCATTGGTTCTTGCTCATATGCTACCTCCCGAAATGGTTAAAGGTCAATGAGTTCCTTTTGGTACAGTGACTCTGTATTTTTCCGTCTTCTTTGGACACATCCTCCATCATTCAATATTTTACCCACAGAATCCTTCAATATTTCAAGACTTGAATTTTTTCTTGAGTTCTCTGTTTCAAATATGCTGAGCCTGCTCTTCCCTGTTGGCTTTCCTAGTGGAGGTCCTTGCACATTCACTTCGTGACATTTTACTTTGTCTACTAGCGCCGCCCTTTGAAATTTCCTATGGAGCTCTTTCATGTCCTCATTTCTTCCAATTGCTTTAGCTACTCTATGATCAAGAGTAAGTTGTCACAGTTTCTTTTGACATCCACTTTGATCTTTTCTTTCTTTCCTGGCTTTTTAATGACTCTTCACTTTCTTCATGAAGGAGGTTCTTCATGTCCTCCCACAGCTCATCAGGTCTCTGTCTTTAGTGTTCAATGTGCCAAATTTGTTTGAGATGGTCTCAAATTTCACGTGGGGATAGACTCAGAGCATATTTTGGCTCTTGTGGAATTCAAAAATTTTTTGTCAACTTTAACCTAGACTTACATATGAGAAATTGACGGTCTATTCCACAGTCAGACCCTGGCCTGTGTTTAGCTGCTCTACTGAACTTCTCCACTGTCTCTCTCTCCAGACTTAGCCAATTTGATTTCTGTGTATTATATCTGAAAAAGTCCATGTAAATAGATACCTCTTTTTGTTGATGAAATAGTTGTTCTTGCAAAATTCTGTCATGTGATCTCCAGCTTCATTTCTATCACCACAACCACAATCCCCCAACTACTGTTCCTTCCTGTTTCCAACTTTTGCATTCCAATCACCAATAATTAGCAATAGATCTTTAATGCATGGTTGGTCAACTTCAGACTGAAGACATTGAGAGAATCTTCAATTTCTTCCTCATTAGCTTTTGTTCTTCATGCATAAATTTGGATAATAATTACATTGATTGGATTTCCTTGAAGGCTTATAGACATAGTCCCATCACAGACAACATTGCCGTTTATGATTAATTTTTAAATGTCTTTTCCGACAATGAATGCAACACCATTCCCCTGATTTAAAATGATCAGTTCCGATCCATTTCTGCTCAATAATGCCTAGGATCTCCATCGTTATGCATACCATTTCATCTCTGACCACTTGCAATTGTCCTAGATTCACACTTCGTACATTGCAAGTTCTGATGATAAGTAGATTTTTAGAGCTGTTTCTTCTAACCTGGAGCCATGCCCCATCAGTAAGTGAAGATCGCAATGGCTCCATCTTGCAGGCTTTCCTCCGGTGATAATTCTACTTTGAGAAAGCAGCTTCTCCCCGGACACATTTCTAGGCATCTAGGCATCTACCTCTCTGTCAGCACTAGCTCAGACAATGTTGTTTCTAGTTATCAGACCTGCAGTATCTCATGATGTTCCAAACCTACGCATAAGGTCTTAATAGCTACTTCCTCAGAAGTGATCAGTCAATCCCTTCTTCATTGTCTGTTCTTCATCTGGAAGCTCTGCTGAAACGTGTTCACTTTGAGTGACCCTGATGGCATTTAAAATCCAGTAACTTAGCTCTCAGCAACACAGCAGCTCACAGGCTACCACAGTAGGACAAACTGACACACAGAAAAGTGGTATGTATCTATGTATAGCGTAACTCCTTTCAAAAGGTGGGTAAAATAGGTGCCAGCTTAAACAGTTTCAGAAATGAAGATTATAAAACTTCAGCTAAGTGGAACTGTACAGATGCACAGAACTAAATGATGGTGTACCTTCTCAATGACTATGAGTTAGCAATACTGAAACCTCTATGTCTATAGATGTGTAAATGAAAGGCAGATGGTAGGAGACAGCTTCCCATTGTTGGAATGCAAGCTTACAGAGAAGCAAAGGGAAAGTGAGAATGGGTCTATCTCTGCAACTTTCACATAATCTAGAATGATTATTGTTTGTTTAAACACACACTCCAATAGAAAAGCCTCTAGAAGAGATGATTCAAAATATATATTGGCTTCTCTAATAACATTTTACAGCTTATAAACTCATCAAAAGCCAGTAAAACCTTTATAATTAACTCTTGCAAACATGTACCAATGAAGGGAGAAAGAATGGCATGCATAACCCTGCGCTGTAGTGAAATCTCTTAATATAGGTCTTCTATCCAAGTCTGTCATTCCCACCAAATGGTGAGCTAGGGCTATGCAAACAAGACATGTGTAACCGACTAGAGGGGACCGGTTAGCTTGTCTTACCACCACCTGCCTATGTTTGTTGCCATTTTTGGGTGTCATCAGGTCACTTCCAACCCATAGCAAACTTATGCGCAGCAGAATGAAACCCTGCCAGGTTCTGTGCCATCCTCACAATTGTTCCTTTGCTGGGGCCCATGGTTGCAGCCACTGGGTCAATTCATCTTGTTAAGAGCTTTCCTCTCTTTTGCTGCATCTCCACGTTACCCAGCAAGATGTTTTTCTCCAAGGACGGGGCTCTCCTGACAACATGTCCAAAATATGTAAGACAAAATCTCACCGTTCTTGACTCTCAGGAGCACTCTGGCCATACTTCTTCCAAGACAGATCAGTTTGTCCTTTTAGCAGTCCATGGTACTTTCAATTTTCTTCTCCAGCACCACAATTCAAATATATCATCCTTCCTCTTCCCCCCACCCTCACCCCCACCAATCTTCCTTATTTGATGTCACACTTTCACATGCATCTTAGACAATTGAAAATACCATAGCTTAGGTCAGGCATACCTTATTCCTCAAAGTAAATCCTTGCTTTTCAATACTCTAAAGAGGTCTTGTGCAGTAGATTTACCTAATGCAAAATGGTTCTTGATATCCTGACTGCTTCCATAAGCATGAATTGTGAAGCCAAACAAGATGAAATCCTTGACAACTTCTATCTTCTCCTCCTTTTTGGATGATGTTACCTATTGGGCCATTTGGGAGGGTTTGGGTCTTCTTTACATTGAGTTGTGATCTATACTGAAGGCTGCAGTCCTTAACCTTCACCATCAAGTGCTTCAAGTCCTCCTTACTTTCAGCAAACTAGATCGAGTCATCTGCATACCAATAAACCTTCCTCTCATCCTGATGACACATTCTTCTTCACACAATCCAGCTGCTCTGATGATTTGCTCACATACGGACTGAATGATGATGGTGAACAGAAACAACACTGAAGCCTACCTTTCTTGATTTTAAACCTGGCTGTAAGGATGAGCCCGCAGCAGAGAGTAACCAAGAGGAACTTGGAAGAGCACAGTCAAGATGTGTCTTTGAAGCGATGTAGGCCACCAAGACCAGTTGTATCCTAGCCTCTGGCACAGAGACTTAGGGGAACAGCACCAAGACTATGGAGTACCTTCTCCTCATCTGGCCTGAGACTGTGGAAATGTGGGACAGAGTGACAGCTCGGCTGCCTTCCTGTCTAACAGAGGCAAAGGCCAAAGAACCATGCCACTGAGAGACCGGGAAGCAGAGAAAGACTTATCTCCCAAAGGCTGGAGCATCAAGGCATGCCTACCTCTTGCCTCGTGGCAATCAGAAAGCTACCAGAAGTCAGATATGCCTGCCTCCATGCCATGTATTTCCATTCTAAAACACAAAAATATTTAAAAAGAGCCTTTTGCATTTGTTTAGGAATAGAGTAGAACCGTGTCTCTCTTATTTCATGACTGTCCATTTTGCTTGGGCTTATGATCAGACTGCTTAGCACTTTCTGAATGGTAAGCACTTGGCAACAGGAAACAGTGATGAGGACACACTGTGTGTGGAGGGGTGCAGTGAGGGTGGGATTCGATGATTTACAAAGGACAGGCCGGGACCTGGACAAGCCACACATGGATCAGGAGGAGTTGGCCATAGGCTCAAAGGCTCTCGTTAATTCTAGACTCAACAACCAGAAGTTAAAGGGGTCTTTCAAGTGCAGCACATTAATTGGCAATCCAAGCACTAATGAGACAGCTTTTCTCAACTTTGTGTATATTAAAAAACAGTACAGAAGGTGTGGGTTGTTGTTTTTTGCCTCAATTCTAAGCATCACCAGAAACACATATTATGGAAGAAATCGTCCCAGCGTGGTGCAAAATGAAAGGCTCGTGTTCAATGAGCAGCATGCAAAGTTGGGGAGGAGGGAGGTGCCCCAGCAGTAGGTAAGGAAAGGAGTGAACAATTATACTTTATATTCCAGTCACTTCAAGCATTGTGGCAGGTTCTGATCTCCTCACTATCCAATTTTTTTCTCATCCCTAAAGAGAGCAAACAAAGCGAAAGAAAACAGCCTGGGGCCTCAAAATAGCAGGTTTCAAATGCTGAGAACCAGGATGTGTGCAACACCCAACAACAACCCACTGTGCATGCTTTCTGCGCATCTGAAACACTGAACAGGGGAATACAGGCAAATCCATCACCCCGGGGTCACCAGGATGTAAGTTATTCACCATGCTGGCTCACTAAGATGGCTCAAAAGCCTTAAGAAGTTTCAAACTCTAAATACTAATGAAAATCCAATGAAGAAGCTCTGAGTGAATTCTCAGCCTTCCCTGGACACTGCTGATGCTCTACTCTCCATTTCAATGCGAACCTCTTTCTCCAATGAAACACACATGCGGCATCTTTCTTCTGATTCCATTTACCCACAGCCCTTTTCCAAGACATCTCCACTGGAAATTCCTAGGAGTTGTGCTCTTCTTTACCCAGGGGCAGTCTGTAGCTAATAGCTGGTCTAGGGATTAAAATTTTTTTAATCCTATATTTTAAGGTGTGACTGCATTTGCTGAAATTCACTCTCTAGCCCACAGTACCATCCCTGTGTAATCACATTGAGGTTAACCTTCAACTGAAACCATCTCTTTGCCCACTTGCACCTTCGTCCTCTTCCACTCACCTAATTCCCTTGCAGATTTGGGGCTAGTCTTCTCTCTATAGATACTTGTCCAAGAATCTTTCTCTCAGGCTCTGCTTTGAGGGAAGTGATTTAAAGATAGTCCCAATAAAATTTAAAATGACAATGAGAGCAATAAATTATAAAAATATCATTGGTATCATGAACAACCACGAATGCAGCCTTACTTTTGCTTACGTTTATTAACACTTGGTACTGTTTTAAGGAATTTTGAATAATTATCAAACTTAAACCACCAAAATCCTATATAAAGCCAAATCATAGGATAAGAGATATTACAACAAAAGTAAGGAAGAAAGAAAAAGGCAGCGAATCTCACCAAGGTCACTGAGCTAATTAAGTAGTGAAGCTAGGAATCAAGGCAGTCTGGCTATAGCGTCTGGACTCTTGTCCTCTATTTTGTTGTTGTTGTGGTTGTTGTTGTTAGTTAGTTAGTTGCCTTCCAGAAGGATCTACTTATGGGCAACCCATGCCCACTGAGTAAAATTGTTCCACAGGTCTTTTAAGGCTGTGACCTGTCCAAAGATTTGCAGGCCTGGCCTGCAGGGAACTTTGGGGTGGGTTTGGACTGCACACTTTTGTCTAGTCCCCAAGCTCTTACCTGCTTGTAATGCCCATAAATACCTGGACCTCTTTTCCACTTTAATTCAAATCCCAATGTCCTTCATAGTGAGCCATTAGGGTCCCAAGTCGTCTATTGATTGTGGGTGTTGTCATCTTAAGGACTCATAAATAGTCTCCATATATTCATAGACTAGAAAGAAGGTGTTGAGAAATATGAGTATGATCTGAAGCTACTTCGCTGGCCAGCTGCTGGTTTATAGGGTGCCAGGAATACCACTGCAGGAAGCAACTATCTCATCCTCTCCTTCAGTAAAACTCAGAGTCCAGGCCATCCAAATCGCTGGGGAGGTTTCTGAATGCTTCTGCTTTATAGACGGCCTTGTAGAGAACATGGAGGGTATCCCTGCAGCGCCACTGGCTATCCTGCAATGTTCTGGGTTGAGGAACTCTGGCTTCGGGAAACCCAAACTCGGACATTATAAATAGTTGGGCAGCAAAAGCATTCGGAAACCCATCTTTCCTCTCCTTTCCCTGTGAGCTACAGCTACTACACATGTCGCCTCAACCCTGAGACTCTGGAGGGCTGTTTTTGCTTAAAGCAGCCCGTTAGAAAGCAATAGGCCAGCAACGTTCTTCCAGGGGCTCTCTGCTCCCTGGACAATCTCCCACCGAAACAACTCTGGGACTCCTTCAAAGAAAAATGCCTTTGGCTTTTTTAGAGTAAGATTGATCTTCCTACAAAACCACAACCTTCTCCTGGCCTTGAATTCCCCTTATGCAAAAATCAAGTATCTGTGGTTTCACTTCTGTATGACTTCTTCAGCAAATCCACAGGAATTTGGGTTCCAGGGTAAAAGATTTGCCATTTACTCCAGTTGGAGATCATTTTAAAATATCACATTAATAATACAAAGCAAGGTTTATGAAGGGAGGGAAGGCAGTTGGGGAATTCAGAAGACAAAATTTCTGTAGAAATAATGGCAATAAAGCCTTAAAATGGAGAAGATAATGTTAAATAAGGGCTCATGTAGGATTTGGGGATTTAAATTGTTTCTCCCAAAGTATGTGCTAACTTGGCTAGGGCACTGTTCTCTGGGGTTTGCAGTTGCTATATAAAAATGTAATCATCTCCCAAGATTTAATCTGATGTGAGCAACTCTGATCTAAGATGGTCAGGGTGATATAGACCTGAACCAACATCTACAGAGTTTCCCTGAGGTGGAGTCTGCATAAAATTTATACAAGAGATAAAATATGAAAGAACTGAAACATACAAGTTGTAATAGCTATTGCCATGAAAGAAGAGCCAGGAGTGTAGCACATCATTGGGACCCAAGATTCTTGCATTGAGAACATCCTAAACCAAGAGAAAGTTTGATGCCAAGACACATGGAGGTCTCTGAGAGACTTCAGGCCCTGCAGATGTGTAAAGGAGACAAAGTCCTTGCCCCAGAATCAAGACAGATAGAATGCCTTCCCCTAGAGCAGCGGTTCTCAACTTATGGGTTGTGACCCCTTTGGGGGGTCCAACGACCCTTTCACAGGGGTCCCATGATTCATAACAGTGGCAAAATTACAGTTATGAAGCAGCAACGGACATAATGTTATGGTTATGGGGAGGGTGATCACCACCACATGAGGAACTGTATTAAAGGTCACAGCATTAGGAAGTTTGAGAACCTCTGCCCTAGAGCTATTGCCTGTAATTGGAATTTTCTAGCATCCTAAACTATGACAGAGTAAATTTCTGTTTGTAAAGACATCCAATTTAGGTGTTTATGTTATAGCAACATGAGCTAAGCAAGAGAATCAAAAGTGATCCTATTAAACCTTCCCCGACTTTCAACTCTGCTTATACAACTTTCGTGTGTGTGTTTAGTGTGTGTGTGGTTTACCTCTGGTAGAATCTTTCCAGAAAACCCACAAACGTTTGAGTCCCAGGACAAGTAATTTTCCAATTAGTCCAGTTGGAAATCATTAAAAAAAGGAAGAAAGAAAGAAACCGGGGTTCATAGAGAGAAAAGGCTATAACTCAGAAAAGAGAATTTGTGTAGAAATCATGGTAATGAAATTTTGAAAAGGAGAAGAGAGGAAAATTGAGGTGAAATCGGGGCCAGGTTAAGGTCTTTAGGGACCAATGTTTATAGAAAAGCATATTTTATGTTCCTCACTCATTAAATTCAAAGCAAACATGTTTACCCTGAGACACAATAGATGTATGTCAAAATGAAACGTGTTTCTTACAAGGTTTTCTCTTTTAGTTGTTGTTGTTTAATCACAAAAGTCGGTAGAGATCCTTTTAAGCAAATCTGACAATCACCCATATGTCCACTCATTGAATCATATCCATTCTTCAAAAACTGATATCCGTGTATGCTGCTTATTAAATAGAGGATGCTCTCAGCTTCCTCGAGACCCCAGCTCCGCTTTAGGGAGCCCGGGGACCACGGGCTTTGCCAGGACCCAACAACTAAAATATTAACAGCTGGGACCAGTTCAGTCCCGCATCCATTCTGAATAGTCAATATCCCCAGCGATGGACATCTAATCTATAATCATAACATTAAAACTGCACGATAGAGGAATTGTGAAGTTTTCTTTTTAAAAAAGAGCTGAAAATAGGAATTAAGAGCTTAAGTGACCATAATAACTCATTTATAGTAAATATATTGTTTAGTATGCATACAATAAAACCATTGCTTAAGAAATTCTGATTTCCATTTAAGTTAACATTTCTCAATTATTACTTTTCCCCTTATGGGGTTTTCACTAAGGAGCTTTAGTGACGCAGTGCTTTTAAAATGCTTAGGTGCTAAGCAAAATTTCAGGAGTTCAAATCCCACACTAGCTCGACAGTAGAAAGATGTGGCAGTCTGCTCTCATTAGGTTTACAGCCTTGGAAGCTCTTATGGCCAAGCCAGCTCCTAGGTTTCCATGAATAGAATTGACTCTCTGGCAGTGGGTTTGTTTTCTGTTTGGTTTTTGAGGCCTTTGATATTATGTTCTTCTGCTTGGACAGACAAGTCTCTACTTCTGAAGTTTGTGGTTGCCTATCATGGAAGCTCTCTGGAGAGCCACAAAGATTCCCTCACGAGTATGCAGGGAGCAAATACACTGTCTGTCATTTCCTTCAATACACACTTCATGAGGTCCAGCTCTGTTCCATGCATCCTTCTTGGTGCCCAAAAAAATACTACAGAAAAAGAGTTTTTCTATTTTCCGGAGTTTAGGGCCCAGTCATCCTACCATGTAAGTCCCTAAGTAGTATGATTTAAAGGAGCCCTGATGGAAAAGCGGATTACGTTCTATGTTGCTACCAGAAAGCTGAGCAGTTTGACCTCACCGACCACTCCATGGAGAATGGGAAAGTGGTCCTCATGAAGATTTACATCCTCAGACCTCCTAAGGGGCAAGCCCGCTCTGTCCTATCGGGTCTACATTCACTGGAATGAAAGGCACAGCAGTGTTCCTCGCTTTCCAGAAATGATTCTTATTAGTGAGACAGAAATTGTTTCAGCATTTCTTCATTGTATTGCTGAGAACTTTTTCAGGAGAGCCGAGGAGACCCTATTCCTCTCTTTCTGTCGTGAACATATTCTAGCCTGGGGTAGCTCTGGGGCCCTGATGCTTCTTTAGACATTGCGATCACAGCACGCATTGAAGAGGTCTGAGGACATGTGCTTGGTGAATCACAGGCAGGGCCGAGCCCACAAGGAAACCTAGCTGCAATCCCAACAGGGTTTTCTTAGGTGTGCCTATCAGTCTATTTTCCTTTGTAGGATCTACACGCTTTCCATTTAGAAGAGAAGGGAGGGGGGGGAAACAGGAAGGAGGAAAGAATTAAAATGGGGAAGGAAGTAAATATACTTCTGGTTGAAATTCTCGTTAAGTCACAACCCAAAGCAGCAGCACTGGGACAAGGGTGCATAACCGTTCCCTTGTCTGTAAAGAAACGCATTTCAGTCTTCTCTGCGTTTCATTTCACAAAGGGCCATTGTTTTACAGAGATGTGGTGTCTGCTTCTAGACTCTCCACTCCCAGCACGGGTTGTCATGACGCTAATAAAGCGCCTTCAGCTTTGCAATACCGCGGTGAGTCTTTATGTCCTGAAACAGCACGTTAGAGATGAGACCGTGCGATTTTAAAGGATTTTAGAAAATGAAAACTTCTGCCTGTTGTCGTTCCTGAGAACTGAAGCTGATCCTCATCAAATTATGCTAATTTACTGTACAGTGTTTAATTAAATCTTACCCCAGGCAATCATCTTTCAGGGTTTATTTTTCCAGCTTAGAACTTTCTAACATAAAAATGCCTTTCCATTTAAATTTCAAAATTAAAAAAAAGTAAAATAAATTAAACAATGCACTAAATTCCATTAGGGAGGAAAAAAAAATCAGAGCGTATGCTTTCCCAAGTCTCAATTCACTTTTCTCATTCTCACTCTTTGGCTCTTTCTCTTTCCAGGATGAAAAACAAGTTGTAAATATTTCTTAGAAATTTCCTTTCCTACTGTGAAGAGTCTACAGTAAAATTTTCACTGCAATTGCAATTTTCCCGAACTGGGCCACTTCCCAGGCAGATTGTGTTCTGCTAAAATCAAACGTAATGGACAGAGGGTAAGATGAGAGCGCTTTCCTCCGAGAAGGGACAACGACTACAGTGCACATAGCACCACGGAGTGCCAGGCCGCCATACCGCCTTCTCCTTCAGGTGCACAATCGCCAGAGAGGAACAGCTGGCATGGAAGAGCCTGCCATATCGCCTAACCACAGACTCCATTTGGAATGAAGGCGCTCCCTCCTTTCATCCTAACCCATCCGTTCAGGTCCCTGCCACAATCTTCTGTCAGCTGGCAGATAAAGAACTGTGCTTTCGAAATCTTTCCTCGTAGAAAATCCCTAAGTGACCAGGAGGCACTTCAGTCTCGCTGAGCTTTTGCTGTGAAAGCATCTGGAATTGGCCTACCTGAACGTTTATAATAAGTTTTGTGGGAGGCCTGGCTAGCAGGGGCCCCAGTCTAGGCATATTTCGGTCTGTCTTTGAATAAAGGCACCGGCCTCTAAATCTTGATTTCAAATGGGTCAATGTCTCTCAGTCATTCTCCTGAGCAGGCACGAATGCCATCTTTGTAATTTCCCATCTTTTCTTAGATTTGAATAAAGCTATGGCCAAACATCGTCCTATGACGTCTGAATGTTACATACAATTTAAAGTTGATGTGGTAACTACCCGGAGAGATGTTGATCTAGATCTAGACTGTCACACTGTAGAAACCAGCTGTATATCATGACCTAGCACTTGAACTATGGCTAATGCACAAAGCAGTTCTCAGAGCTGAAAACACAGTGGCCAAGTCCTTCAGCGCTAGAGCTTGGGAGGAGTAAGCAGCTGCTGCCTGGCACCTAAATTATCATCATTGGCCAACAATTCCTGTTGTCTCTGACCCTCACCATCAACCTCCTCATTTCCTCCATTTCTTCATCAAATTCCTCAATTCTTTACCACGGAGGTGTCCTTAGTGATTAAAGATGGGGCAATTGCCCACGTATCAAATGCACATGACCTCTCTGGAGCCCTTGAAGTAGACACCTCCCCAGATGGCCTCCAATGATGTCTGCCTCCTGCTATGCATATCTTTGTATAGTGCCTTCCCTGTACCCACACAATACCACACTACACCCACAAGGCTGGTGTCTGAGACTTAATAAAACACGGTGGAAGTGATGGGATGCCACTCCCAGTATCAGGTTATGAAAGATAGCGTGCTCTATCTTGAGCATTCATATGCTACCTGTCCTCATTCTCTTTCTTTCTCTCTGATCACTAGTTATAGCAGGAGCCAGATGCCATGTGAATGCACAGAGGGAGCCGCTCAGAGGCTTTTGGTGGTAGGAACACTGGGCAAGAGCAAGGAAATAGTGCTGCCAACTACCACATGCAGGAGCATGGACGACATGTTTCCTTCCCAAGTTGAGCCTTCAGATGAGAATGTAGCCCTTGGAAATCTCTTATTTGCAATTTCGTAAGATATCTTTATTTAAAACTACTGAGCTACCCAAATGTTTGACCCAGAGAAGCTAAACTGTTTTGTTTAAACTGCTAAATGTGGGGCAATAGGTTACATGGTCCTCACCATGACTTGCCTCTCCACTTCCTTGCCAGAGTCCCCCATGGGTGGAACCTAGCACGAGGCAGATTCCCAGAACCATCTTCCGTATGGGATATAGAGTAGAAAAGGGGTTAGTGTCTCAATGAAAGTGAGAGCACGCCTGAGAGACAGGATCATATGCACCAGCACACACCATCCTCCACCTCCTTAACTATCTGCCCACCCCGCTCTCTAGCCCTTTCCACACTTTTGTCTCCTTTCACTTTCTCTTGGTAAACAAAACAAAGCCATCTGATTTTTTATTGTACAGTAACCTTGGGGGATAAGCCTGAGACTCAGCCTATGGGGGTTTCCCGCAAAACAAGTCCATTACTTTTCCGAAAAGGAAACGGAGCACACAGACACGTATTCACCTGTTTTATGGTTGCACAGGCTATGTTGAATTTTCCATAGTAGGCTGCAAACTGCTTGTATGAGCTTCCTATTGCTGCATAACAAATCAACATGAACCGAGTTGCTGAAATCACAAGCCAAGAAGCTAGGTCCAGCTTAGCCGGTTCTTCGGTTCAGAGTCTTGCAGTGTGGTAGTTGAGGGGTTTGCAGTGTGGTAGTTGAGGGGTTGGCCAGGGCTGCACTTTCATTTGGAGGAACATTACGAAAGGATCTGCCTTCCAGCTCATTCAGGTTGCTGGAAGGAGCCATTGCTTGTAGCTGCGTGGCTCCAAGCACCAGGTTCTTGCTGGGTTTCTGCTGAAGACTGCTTTAAGTCCGAGAGGCCACCTGCAGTTTCCTGCCACGTCACTCTTTTAGGAGGCGGTTAGCAACATGGCTGGTTAAAGTTCCAGGTCAGAAAGAGATAAGCTCATTCAAATCTGATAAGACAGAGTCCTTTATAATGTTACGGGACTGACATCCCATTAAGTTTGCCATATAATATAACCTGACCAAGGTAGGAACTGACACCCTGTTGCTTTTGCTATATTCTGTGGGCTAGAAGCCAGTCACACGTTCTGTCTGTCTTCAATGGCAGTAAAAGTGTTATCCATTGGAGGGCCACGTAAATTTGTGTCCTTCCTATTGTTTCAGAACCTGGTCTATGTCTTATTGATATATGATGTCTATATTCACAGAATTTAGCAGACTAGAGTTGCTTAATAATGTTTTCTTGGGTTGGAAGATCACAACTTTCAGGGACTTGTTCCTTGGGGCTATGTCAATGCCTAATATGCAGCAGACAAAAAATAGAGGGGGAGCAGTCTTGTCCTGCAGATTACCATCTGTTTGGCTAGAACAGTAGCAGGGAGATGCGGTCACCTCTGGAGCTGACAGCAAAGGCTCAGCCACATACACAAAAGCACATGCATAAGGATTATGGCAGGATTATGGAACATTCATGATCTAAGAAAGAAGGCACGCATTTACAAATGATGTGTCACAGGTCAATTTACAGAAGAGTTTATTTGATGTGTACTCTACTTTGAAAAATGCAATTGCCAACATCTACTGACCATGAAATATCACACAAAAACTCACATTCTTTCTTATCATCAAATGGCAATAAGAGCCCACCTGCCTAGAGGTGAGCCCAATTAAATTGGGTATCTCCTGTCCTTCAAGGAGCCCGGATGGCATCGTGATGATGAGTTAGGCTGCTAACTGCAAGGGGAGCAGTTCTAAACCACCAACTGCACTGATAGAGAGAGAGAGAGAGAGAGAGAGAGAGAGAGAGAGAGAGAGAGAGAGAGAGAGAGAGAGAGAGAGAGAGTTCTGACCCCAGCACAGGGTGTCAATCAGTCCACATGCTTGGGTTAAAGGGTCTCTTAATTGCTATTGCTTACAATGGACGTAAGAAATCATATCTTTCAGTTGAGAGGAGAAAGAAAACTGTTTCTGGGGTGTCCTGGGGGGAAGCCTGGTTGATTAAGATTAGAAGGAGCCCACTGCCCACTAGAAACTGCTTGCCATAGTCTTCAGGCCATATAAGCATAAATATGAAACAGTCCAGGGGTGAAGAATAGGTTATCATATTTGAATGAAAGTTACACCATGTAACTCCCACCAAGAAGGTGGGGGAAGATAGTGATAGGATCTACCTGTGGGTAATTGTGACCCGGATACGCTGCCATGCCATCCTGCAGCGCTGAGAAGCAGGGGGCGTGATCTCCGCACTGGCAAAAGCCAGGAGCGAGTGCATCCTCTGGCCCCAGCATGTGGTTTATTGGGACTGACCTGCACCCACCACTGCGTGAGACATTTCCTCAAACCTTTGAGAGTTCTGTGGGACCCTGTAGTGATTGACAGTACCCTGGGATGTGTGGGAATGTACTCGAGGAAGGAATGGAGGGAGAATGGAGCAGACTATTATCTTGCAAGAGTTAGACTTTGGGGAATTTTTCAATCTCTCACTTCTTGGGACTAGTATGGTATTAATTCTTATAAAGGAAATTATTACCATACACCTGAGGGAAGAGTGCACGGGATGGAATAATATCTGTGCTTGAGAGAAGACTTCCGTTCCCCTCCATGGATTAGATCTCTGACTGAACTAACCACTAGCAATGAAGTCTAGGTGGAAGCCATCTTCTTTCTGAATCGGTGAACTACTCTCTTCTTCCATCCTTGTCCGGCTCCCGTGAATCCCTGTCAAAGAACCAAGCATGTTTGGATCCTTTATACATCTCTTTTCAGGCTGCCGAGGTTCCAAAAAGTATATGTGATTGGAATGTGGTTGCAAGTAAACCCCAGGGTTTACTGCAGAGGAGAATAAAGCGCACTTCTCAGCCTGACTCACACGTCCCATTTGGAGTGGGATTAGGTAGACGGGGACTGTTGTGAATCAAGTTGCTTCAAGGTCTAAGTGAGAAAGCTTGTGAGAGGGGTGATGAACTTGAAAAATACTTCTTTTTGTACAGCAGACACAGGAAAGTACATCATGATTATAAGCGGTAGCTACACAATCTCTTACTGCTCTGAGACCAACCTTGTCTGTCTACCCCACAGTCCCTTTGCTTGGCTCTCACAAGAGCCAATAGGAGCTAAGAATTATACTGTTTGTGGCAAACGGTGTGTTACCAGAGAATGAGACCCAGAAAACAACTTAGGGATTCCCAAACCTCATTTTTATCAGACTCAATTTCAGTATATCTGGGAAATAAGTCATCTATTTTATTCATACTTCTAACTGCTTGGCTTAATGTCTGTTTATTTTAAATGATTCTGTTGAATACAGGGAAGCCATGTTTGTGTATATAAACAACAAGCGTATGTCTGTGTGTGTGCATATGCATGCAGGTGAGATATGTATGTATATATGCGCATACATACTTATATATGGGAGACTAGTGGCTCTATGGGGAAAGACAGTGTTGCCTACGCCCATAAAGAGCTACAGTCTCAGAAACTCAGGGGCAGTTCTACCCTGTCCTATAGGGGCCCTATGAGTAAGTATTGACTTGATGGCAGTGGGTTTTTTTTTTGGGGGGGGTTTATATACATGTGTGTAGAAGATATCAAGTATAAAAATACATCACTAAACCAACAGGTTGGGGAGAGGGACCAGCATGGCATGCCCACAGAGAGGCAGACCCGGAAGAAGAGAAAGGGACAGCGGTCTGGACCCTATGCCATCACACCAGGCCCAGAAGATGACTTCCCTATGGGGAGCAGCTGGGACACAGAGGGGACTGTGGGGCTGAAAACAGCTTGTGTTATCCCCTTACCGGAGGAGACTACGACAGAGGACAATTCTGGGGTCACACCGTGGGGAGGTAGTGCAGTCTGAACCCCCCACAGTGGGGCAAACCAAGAAGGGATCATAACAGGTCAGCAACTGAAGCAAAGCAAAGCTACAAAATTCCTGAAGAGCCCCCAAAATGGACTTCATACTGGGAGGGGAAGATCCTCCATAGCCATGGGAGAGATAGTCATGAAGGTCAGTGAACAGACCTGGAATTAAGTACATTTTTCTCCTTTAAAAAAATATATATATATATAATTTATTTAATTTTCTCTTTCTTTTTGCTCTTTTCCCTTTCTTCTTTAAATCCTTTGTTCTTTTTGTTTGGTCTACATCATAGTTTGGCTTGCCTAGATAGGAATGGAAAACAAGCCTGAGGAGAACACAGCAGGACCAACAGTCCCAGGGAAACTTGGGGGGTAAGCGCAGTGGGAGAAGGGTGCGGAGAGCATGCAGTGCCATCGACAGGGGAACAATTAGGGAATTAGAATCAACAACAAGGAGGAGATAGAGATCCTGTGGATGTCAGAGCAACAGCAAACTAGCTAAGAGGAAGTTTTAAGAGGATGAAATAAGGGGAAAGTGATGGAGGGGCAGGAGGAAGGTAAAAGGAAACAGAGGAAGGACCTAGGAAGCAAAGCAATGGATAGAGGTATAAGCATAGGTGTGTACAGAGATAAATACACTAATCCACACAAAAATAAATACATATATTTATTTGGCAATACACTGAGGTAGGAGATGGACTTTGGACCCCTGCTCATACCCTCCCTCAATACAAGAACACTTTGTTCTAACAAGTTGGCATTCTGAGATGCTCACCCTCCTGACACAATGGCTGAAGACAAAATGGGTGCATAAGCAAATGTGGTGAAGAATGCAAATGGTGCCCAACTATTAAAGCATATAGCATTTGGGGTCTTGAAGGATTGAAGCTAAACAAGTGGCCATTCAGCAGAGAAGCAACAAGCCCACATGGAAGAAGCACACCATCCGTGCGATCACTAGGAGTCATCGGGACCAGGTAATCAGCATCAGAGGACACATAACAAACAAACAAACAAAACATATTGTGGAAAATGAGGGGAAGCAAAGCATTGATCCAAAGCCCATCTGTAGACAATGGAACAATTCCCCTACAGAGGGGCCACCGAGAAGGGATGAGTCAACCACGGTGCAGTAAAGCATCGGTGAAGTACATGTATTCCTCTGGTTCCTTGAGGCTTCCTCATCCCCCCACTATCATGACCCCAGTACTGCTTCTCAATTCAGACTAGACCAGAACATGTACACAGGTACAGAAAACAGATGGGGACTCGTGACACACAGAATCTAGGAACAGGAGTGGGAATAGCAATACCATAAGGATAGAGATAAAGTGGGGGAGGGGAAAGGAGAAAGAGGGAATCGATCACAATGATCGACACATAGTCATAAACCCCTCTCCAGGGGGATGGAACAACAGAAATCATGGGGGGGAGACAGCAGTTGGTGTAAGAAAATAATAATAATTTATAATCTACCAAGGGGTTAGGGGTGGGGGTAGGGAAAGGGGGAAAATGAGGAGCTGATACCATGGACTCAATAGAAAGTAAATGTTCGCAAATGAATTAAGGCAACATGTGTACAAATATGCTGATGCAATCAATGTATAGATTGTAACAAGAGATGCAAGAGTCCCGAATAAAATGAAAATAAAATTTTATTTTAAAGAACTAGGAAGAAACTAAGACTAAGATTTGGACCACAAAGGAGAAAAGGCCCTTTGGTCCACTTCTGAAAACCAGCCAGTGAAAGCACTGGGGATCTCATTCGTCCAATCCACAGGGATGCTGGGATGGGAGAGCTCTATGTTGTTCACTGCCCCCAGCCTCACCAGGAGTCAAGGGATAATTCTTCAGAAGCTCACAATGAACTACAAGCCTTTTTAAAGCTAAATATTTGATTGTTTTAACTGTTTAAAAGGATACTGACTACAGGGAGAAGTAAAAATGCTTCATAAAAATGTGTACCTCTCACCAAGTCAGTTTCCGTAGTTCTTGGTTTGAGAGAAAGGGTAAAATTATGCAGCGGCAGGAGAAGCAAGCTCACACGGTGCCTTTTCAACATTGGTTTTCTGATCTAAAACTGACTGCTATTACTCTCCCTTTATCTCCTATTTCCTGGTGTGACTTTAAAAAATAGTCTAAAAATGTTGTGTTATTGATTTTCCTAGAATTAAATAGAGGAAATACGAAGAGTTGGAGAAAGCTAGATAATGTTTTAGGTACCAGTTTGTTACAGCATTATTGATTAGAGCAAATTTAAAAACAAAGCAAATATCAAAAATATAAACACATATTTAAATAAATTAAGATCTAGCATCATGTCAGAAAATTTTGCCACAGATAAGACCATTGTGGCAGTTAGATTTTTATGTCAACTTGCACCTTTATGAAAGTACAGAGGCATCCACTGTATCAATCAGATCACAGCCTAATGATGACTCCCTAGAGGTAAGATCTTGTTATAAGAGAGACACTGAGAGGGGCTCTTTCCTTGCCCTTCACTTTCTGGCTTGCTGGGACCCCCGATTCTCCCTCCAGGGGCAGCACCAGCTGTCAACACCTTACTGTACTCTCATCAACTTGAGATCCACAGAATTGCACTCACCTGCTCATCCCCCTTCACTTTTAGTATCGTTGACCTTCGACCACATGAGTCTGTGAGGGGCCCCGACTAACATGGGCTCATGGATGTGAATTGGGCTGGGCTGCAATGCCTTCTTGATACAAAAGCACGTTTTGATATAAAAGTATTTCTTATACATGTATGAGTGTCATGGGTTTTGTTTCTAGAAAATCCAGCCTAAGACAACCATGTTTTCAGGATGCAGCATGAAATGGTAACTTGAACCCATATTTTTATGTTTCCTCTACTTCTGATGCCCATTGTAATGAATAAAAGAAAGCAAATATGAAAGGAAATATTATGCTAGCAGTTTTAACCTGGAAAGGATGCCAGTAATATCTAGTGCAAGTAAGACTTTGAGGTAGTTAAAATACTTAAAATTTGAAAGCAAAAATATTATCACAATCTACTTTAAGCCAAACATGAAAGGCAAGTCAATTGACTATTCCATTCTTTTTAAAAAAATCATATATTTGTTGTCCAAATAGAAGAGAGAAATGACATTACCCACTCTCCCACCTATAACACCAGGGCAAGACATTATCATAAGACTACATTTGAATAAGAAGGACTTGGTAAGGGATGCGCTTTCAGACCACAGTGTTTGGCTATACAAGGACTGTGATAAAAGTGCTTAAACTTGGAGGGGGAATGAAGCCAGCCGGTTCTCAAAATCATGTGAGAATATCACAAACATTCCACTGCTCACCTAGGGCTCAGGATTTACAGCCTACAGATCTTATTGTCCAGGGCCCACTTATTCCTCAGTGATCCAGGTCTTCCAAAATTGCCCCTCTTATTTTGTACTGGCTTAGTAGATTTAAAAGGTCTATTGGTGAAAACACTACATCATCTTTCTCAGTGAGACCAAATATATGACATAATTTAGCAATAACATGAGTATATATTATATATAACATAATTTAACAATAAAATGACATAACTAATTTATTTCATGAAAGGCTATTTTTCTTCCCCATTAGGATAATTGTAGATAAATATTTTAAAATACATATTTATTATACACTAAAGGTAAATATTCAAAACACAACATTAAGGAAATATACTCATAAGAATAAAAGTGGGAGATATTATACACATACAAATAGAAGCATAAAAAGAAGACAGCTTGAGAAACTCAACAAAAATAGAGCCACACACACACACACACACACACACACACACACACAGAGAGAGAGAGAGAGAGAGAGAGAGAGAGAGAGGCAAAGGTAGAATCCTTATTATGTGCTCTGTTACTATAAAAATGTAATCTTCTGTTAGAGGTTCTAACCAACGTAATTAGAAAAGCAAATGGAAAAGTTATAAATAAATGCAATGAGCATGGTTTGTTCAAGCTCAATTATCCCAATTTCAAAACTATATTATCAAAGAATATATAATATGGAAAACTCCTCATACTCATGATATACCATACACATTCTTAATTTTGAAAATATTTCATATGTATATATAAATAAAAACACTTATATCCATATGAATGTATATGCAAGCATGTATATGTGACTATATAAACAGATTGAACAAAAGGATCGCCAATATTCATCATCTCTAGATATTAGATTATCCATTGTCATTTTCTTTCATATAATTCCAAATCTTCTATAATGAACACATCTTTTATATATTATGTCTAAACTAATCATTTCAAGTGAAACAGTTTAATAAAAATAAACAGAAGGAGTTAAATGTGTTTCATTTTAGTAAATTAATACTATACCTTAAAAGCATAGTACATCACAACTTAAGGCAAGCCAATGTTCCATTCAAATACAGAATGAATTTTCCCTATTTGTCATAACCAATTTTTATATACTCGGTAAAAGTATGACATATTTTCTATTTAAGTAAGCATTCTTGATCAACAGTAATCACTACATTAGAGTCAATTAAGCTGATCATCAACAACAGGTTTTCCTGTTACTGTTGGCTAGTTGTAGGCAGGTGCTAAATTTAAGACTGTCTGACATTTTCTGGGTGCCTTTGATTGCCACTTGAAATCTCTGAGGCGAACAGTGACCTCCAACTATAAAATACTGTTGGCCAGGTCTACTTCGTCACAGGATTAATGTGATTCAGAAACTGTGTAAGGTTATGTAAGAAAACCACAATAATTTACTGACCTGTAATCTGATGCTGGCACAGCCCCTGATAATTGCTAATGGTATGTCATGCTATCAAAAAATTAGTTATTTCTACATTTCATGAGTAAATTGAAAAAAAATTATCATATATAAACCAAAAGTCAAAAATTATAAATATCTATGCAAAGTAAGAGCTACATATTATTCTGTTGCTTTACTTCTGAAACCACCTAATGGCTTCCATTGTTAAGTTTATAATTCAGATCATACTCTATAGATAAGATCAGAAAAATAGGCTTCTTTATATAACAAATATTTTGAATGAGAATTCACTACCAGAAAATGTATCTAGCTTAAACTGATTTTAAAATGTGACAAAAAAGAATCAAATTATTAGATCAAATAATATTTGATTGTGATTCACCTGTATGAGATTATACACTTTGTAGAGAGGCTGAAAATGATTACAATGTAGTGTAATAACAGAACATATTCAATGATGATCACACATGAAATCCAACAACAGACTGAAATACTAGGGCAAATAACAGAGATACTCTTGGCTACTTCGGCAACAGCTATAATTAAGTTTTCAAATTGTTTATCAACTTCATTTTCAAAGGGAAAGTACATGTTTATAAATAGAACGCTTATATAATTTGAATATATATGCAGTAGAACCCCAGACTTTGATGCCAATCCATTCCAAAAAGCAGCATCGAGATGTGATGCAGTCAAGTTCCGAATCAATTTTTCCCAGAAGAAAAAAACTGAAAATGGATTAATCTGTTTTCAACCACCAAGTTTTTACCCTAACCTTGCCTTTTTATACAAAACATTACACCGAAATTCCAAAGTAAATAAGTTTACAGTTAAACAATACAATTTAAATAAGAAACACAACATTAAAAAAGTTTTTAATAAGTCCACTTTGGCCCTTACCTTGAGGTGGATGAGGATCTGGATCTGTGGACAGGGATGTGGAGAGGAGGGATGGAGAGAGTTGGTGTTTGGAAGGGGAATTGCCTTCCAGCAAATCATTTTGTGGCTACTTTCCAGGAGTTTTTGCGCGTCTTTGCCTTTTTACACCAGGACCTGGCTGGCTTGTTCTAAAAAAAAAATACCTGTCTAGTGTGGCTTGCTATTAGTGTTTTCTTAACTGTTTTCTAAAAGGGTTTACTAAATTATCATCAACAATATCGATAACACGGTTAACCAGTTCCTCATCATGATGATTCTTCTTTTAAAAAAAAAACTCTTTCTTAGGAACCATACTTTTTATCTAAAAACGGTCCAAAAAGCCACAAAAACGAAGAAAATTATAGCAAAACGCTCGGTACACAGCCTCAAAGGCTTAAAACAACGCGCACTACCAAGGCCGACGAATGCCGAGGGAGGAAAGACGAACTGCTGGTTTATGAGAATCACCTGTGGGGCAGGTTCCGATGCTGTGTCCGAGCTCTCCTGCACAATGTCCTCGTCACTGCGTTGACATCCGATTATGCAGAGTCCAGCTGTGGCAGTCGGGGACACAGATTTTCTTTAAAATCTCCGTGGGAACATGCATGTCACGTCATGAAAGAAAAGAAACTACAGAAGGCACTGGAAGAACCACGGGTCTAAACCTCAAAGCAGGCTCCCTGCCTCCCATGGGAGGCAGAGGGAAATTGCCCCTGAGACGAACTCCAGCAGAGTCGAGCGCCCTGTCTTTCTCCTGATGAGCAGCTGGTGGTTTTGAACTGCAGGACTTGCGGAGCAGAGCCCCATGTGCAATTGCTAATGACCAATTAGCAAGGACACGTGTTTCCTCGCGCACAGGTCGGGTGCCTCCAGACATTCTTAGATTGCGGAGCTGCGCTTGCTGGGAGCTAGCCCAAGATTCCAACCCACAGCAAACGGAAGGCGACAGGGCAGCACTGCCAGGGGCTGAGCCAGCCTCACGTTGTCCCTGGCCGGTGCCCATGGCTGTAGCCAGTCCTTCCTCTCTTTGGCTGTCCCTCTGCTTACCAAGCGGACGGGGTCCTTTATCCAGGGACTGTTTCTCTCATTACGACTGGCCACATGATGTAACACAAAGTCTCACCATCCTTGCCTCTGAGGAGTACCTGCGTTGCACTTGTTCCAGTGCTGATTTATTTGCCTGTTTAGCAGTTTGTGGTACTCTCTGTGTTCTATTTTCCAGTACCACAAATCAAATGCAGTGTTGTTGTTTTTGGTCTTCTTTATTCAATGTCCAACTTTCACACGCACGTGAAGCAATTGATAAGGATTAACATGTGACCGCCTCCCTGGGTGAAGGACAACAGAAAAGGGGGTGAAGGGAGACGGCGGACAGGGAAAGATATGAAAAAATAATAATGTATAAATTCTCAAGGGCTCATGAGGGAAGGGGGAGCGGGGAGGGAGGGGGAAAAAAGAGGACTTGAGGCAAAGGGCTTAAGTGGAGAGCAAATGCTTTGAAAATGATGAGGGCAAAGAATGTACAGATGTGCTTTATACAATTGATGTATGTATGGATTGTGATAAGACTTGTGTGAGTCCCTAATAAAATGTTTTTAAAAAAGTATTGTATTACTCTTCACGAAACTATGGTTGAACTTGTATGATATGTGAACCAAGTGCCAATAAAATTTTTATAAATTACTTAATAAATAAATGGCCTTTTATTAAAAAAAACACCACGTCTTGGGTCAGGTACGCCATAGTCCTCACAGTAACTTCTAGCTTTGCAGTACTCTAAAGCGGTCTTGTGCAGCAGGTTTACAGAATGCAATACGTCATCTTTTGATCTCAGGACAGCTGCTTCTATGGGTGTTGATTATGAAGCCAAGCAGCACAAAATCCTTGACAACTTCAATATTTCTCCTTTATGATGCTGTTGCCAATCGGTTCAGTGGTGAGGATTTTGGTCTTCTGTACACTGAGTCATCATGCACAAGGAAAATGGCAATTTCTGATCTCCACAGGTAAGTGCTTCAAATCCTCCTCCCTCTCAGCAAGCAAGGTTGTGCCATCTTCAAGTGGTAGGTTGTTTAACAGCCCTTCCTCCCATCCGGATGCCACATTCTTCTTCAAATTATCTAGCTTCTCAGATATTTGCCCAGCAGATAGATTGAATAAATATGGTGAGAGGATGCAATACTAATGCACACCTTTCCTGGTTTTAAACCATGCAGTGTTCTCTCGTTCAGTTCACACAACTGCCTCTTGATCCATGTACAGCTCCCATGCGAGCACATCCTTCGCAAGGTTATAATATGATCCACACAGTTGAATGCCTGGGCACAGTGAGTACAGCACAGGTCAACATCATTTTGGCATTCTCTGCTCCCACATGAGATCCATCTAACATCAGCAGTGGTAGCCTTCATGGCAAGTCCTCTCCAGTAGCTGATCTGAACCCCTGACAGTGCCCAGTCAAATGTGTTGTGGCAACAGTTGGTGGATGATCTCCAGTAAAATTTTACTTGCATATGATATCAATGATATTGTTCGTTAATTTGAGCATTGAGTCAATTCAGTTTAAGATATTCTGAGTCTTCTTACCTCTTGGTTTTCCAATTATAGGGTATCTCATGATAATATTTGACTTTGTCTTCTCAAGCTGCCCTTTGGAATTTTCTGTTAAGGTCTGTGACACCATCATGTCTTCCGTTTGCTTTAACAAGTTTCAGAGTCTTCTGATGTTTACTTTGATCGTTTCTTTCTATCGCGTCTCTTTAATGATGTTTTGCTCTCTTCATGAATTATGTTCTTGATGTCTGCCCACAGCTCATCAGGACTTCTGTCTTCAGTATTCAATGGGTCAAATCTGTTCTTGAGCTGTTCTCAAAATTTGCTTGGAATAGACTCGAGGTCCTATTTTAACTCTTTTGGACGTGCTTACATTTTCTTCAGTTTAAAGCTGAATTTACATCTGAGCAATTGCTAGTCTATTCCATAGTTCATAGCCTGGTTTTAATTACTGATATTGAGCTTTTTCATAGTCTCTTCTCACAGATGTTGTTAGTTTCCTTTCTGTGTATCCCATCTACAGAAATCCATCTGTATAATATTGCCTTTTGTGTTGTTGGAAAAAGGTATTTTCTATGAGCCAGCCAATGGTTTTGCAAAATTTTTCATGAGATTGCCAGCTTCATTTCTAACACCAAGACCATATTTTCCAATTACTGTTTTTTTTCCATTTTTGTTGTCAACTTTTGCATTACAATAACTAATCATTATTAATGCACCTTGATTCATGGCTGACTAAATTCTGACTGAAGCCATTTATAAAAGTCTTTAATTTCTTCATCACCAGCTTATGGTTTAAATAAGAGTTGTGCTGAGTGCTGAGTGCGTTTCCTTGAAGGCAGATAGACATAACCCTTTCACAAAAGCATTGTACTCCAAGCTTGGTTTTGCAATGTCCATTTTGACATGGAATGCCATGTGATTCCTCTTGATTGTGTAATTCTTGGCATAATAATCATATGATTCAAAATGACCAATATCAGTCCATTTCATCTCATTAATATCTAGGCTATCAGTCTTTATGCATTCCACATCATTTTCACAACTTCTAATTTTCTTAGATTCATACCTCAGATATTCCATGTTCTGATCATTTTACAGCTGTTTCCCCTTACCTTGAGTTGTGCCCTTGGATTCCACTCCCTCAGACTTTACCCAACTCGGGTCAGCACGGTCAACTTCACTCAGAGAAATCAACTCCTCCTCGGTCACCTTTCCAGTGCCCTCTGACCCTAGGCCCATGCTGCAGCACGATCTCCGACAGTGCTGCTTCCCTTCACGAGGCCTGCAGTGTCTGACAGTGCTTCAAAGCTATGCATCAGGGTCTCCGGGGCTCCTTCCTCTGAAGCGGGGAGCTGAATCCTTCTTCATTGTCTGTTCTTGGTCTCAAAGCCCCACGGAAACCTGTTCACTTTGGGTGACTCAGCGGGTAATTTTGATATCAGTGACATCGCTTCCAGCATCATGACAACACATAAACCACGATAGTATGACAAACTGAAAGAGAAGAGATGGTGTCAGAACAGAATATATGTGTGTGTGTTTGTGTGTATGCAGAAAATATATGGGAGGAGTGTTGGTACTTGTTCCAATTACTGAAATTGTGGCACGTAAACTTTGTTTTGTTTTTCATTAAAATATTATTTTATTGGGAGTTCTTACAGCTCCTAAAACAATCCATACATCACTTGTATCAAGCATATTTGTACATATGTTGCCATCATTATAGTCTAGACATTTACTTTCTATTGAGCCCTTGGTATCCATTCCTCTTTATTCCCTCCCTTCTAGATCCCACCCTTGTGACCCCTTGATAAATTATTTTTTTTTTCATATCTTACACTGACTGCTGTCTCCTTTCCTCCCCAGTTTCTGTTGTTCATCTCCCTGGAAGGGAGGGTGTGTGGGGTTTATATGTTGATCATTGCAATCAGTTCCTCCTTCTTCCCCTCCTCTCCCAACCTCCCCCCTACCCTCCTGGTCTCAGTACTCCCATTCCTGTTCCTGGATTTCATGTGTCCTGAGCACTTATCTCTTATCTGTACCTGTGCACATGCTCCAGTCTAGCCCACAGTGAAAGGCAGGACTGGGGTCATGATAGTGGGGGGTGAGGAAGCCTTATGGAACCAGAGGAATATTGTGTGTTTCATTGGCGTGTTATTGAACCTTACGCCTCTGCTTATTCTTCTAGGGTAGCAAGGACTGCCCAGTGAAAAATGTTGTCCTACCCACTCCACAACCCTGAACTTTCTTCAACAGACTTTTTTTCACTCCCCTGAATCAAAGGACATTTGAGTCCCTTAAGGATGCCCAAATTGCCATTTTGATATGGTCCAAATTAAAGACCACAGAATTCTTTGCAGAAGAGTTAAAGATATGAAAGACTTCCATCAACAGGACATGCTCAGAAGCAATTGCTTTACATTGTAGTTTTTGTTTAATAAAAGTTTCTCTGTGTTGTAGCATTTTGACATAACCTCATATATATAGCAGAAAATAATATATATTTTCCTATATTTTTCAACTATATTTTTTAACAATTTCTTCAAATCTATGTAAAAATAATATTATCATTATCACCAGCAGACTTGGAATTTGGGTTATGTTCTTTACATTGGGTTTTATTTGATTTTATTATTCATTAGAGGATATCACTCTAATTTGAATTAAGATACAGAAGCAAAAATAACAGAATCTAATAGGCAAGAAAGTAAAAAACAGATACAAAATACATTTATCTACAAAAATGACTTTTACATTCTTAGACCTAGATGGACATTGCTAAATATACTGCTGAGACTAAAAACGGCATTCTAGGTTTTCAGTGTCTCTTCTACTTACAGAAATGTATGTAACACACTTCACAACCAGTTTTTTAAAGGGACAGGCAATTCAATGAAAAGAATCATCACAAAAAAATATTTGTTTCCAACTACCTATTAATTCAAAGCATAACAGAAAGAAATAAAGCCAAAGAACAATTAAGAGGAATAATCACAATTATTTCTCTTAAGACCAGAGATTTAAGCTTTAGCTAGGCATCAAGTATAACAAAATTATATCAAGGAAAATATAAATGGATAGAACTTTATAAAATGGAAAATATCTGTTAAGAAAAAGTGCAAGTAAAAGGAAAATGATGAATAGGAAGGACAGAAATTTCTATGGCCAGGATTAGAATTTGAAAAAACCATGTAAATATTTAGATAGCAAAAAAATGAAATGCTAAGAAAAAAATGGTCAAGGATGTTAATAAGCAATTTACAAACTATATGCAAATGGTCAATAATCCTGAAAATATAGTGAATCTTACTAGTTCCAAAAAATACAAATGCAGATGATTAGATAGTATTTAAAACAAAATAATTATCAAAAATTGAAATAAAATATAATAACCAGGCCTGGGCCTTTTTTGGAGTGATTGTTTCTTTATCAAAAGTTTTAAAGTTTAAATAAAACTTTATAAATATATATGTATTTGCCTGATCTCTCACATTTATATCAAGTCAGTTATTAAATACATACTATTAATATGAACATAGGGATATACAAGTAAGTGAGCTATATTTGTAACTTTAAAATTTGGGGAAAATCTAGATATCTGTGTTGGATATTAATAATTGCTCACATTATCAATTCTTTCTCATTTTATTTTATGATACCACCAGACTTGCCTCAAGATTTATCAGATCACAGTTTTATGAAGAAGTATTTTGCCTTTTATATAAAGGACAAGGACATGGTGCTGATAAAACAACTGAAACCACACAGTGGAAGGAGACAGAGGAGAAAGCATATCTTACGCAATGCGGGGCTTGCTTGGTGAGATTCTTCATGACTTCTGAGAGCAGAGTCACCTATAAGTCCTGGAAAACAGTGCTTTGTTGTGAAAGAAAAACAAACTATCAGATCTGAGTGACTAAACATTCAGGTCTCATTGTCACAGCTGTTTACTCTCTACCCTAAGTCAGACAAGGCCCAAAGACAGTGGACTGCCCAAGGAGCTCCAGTACAGTGGGGAAGGAAATTAGGAAATGCTCATGACACAGAACATGGAAAAAGATGATCAGTGAAAACAGGGAGACCTCAGTTGGCCCAGGTCCCATTCCATCATCCATGAGGTCTACTGTAAGTGGAATGTCTATTTCTTATGTTGTCATTATCATTGTCTTTTATTCTAATTATGTTTATCACTCATAACATTGAACCTAATAATAACATCAGCAAAATGGATGCCCTGCAACATTCTATTTAGTATATATTACTAATCATATGCGCACACACACAAAGCCAAAAGCAAACACTGAACAACAAACAGTCATAAATGTGGATCATTGTAAATCAAATATGTAATAAGTTGGGGAGTACTTGTAAATGATATAGTAGAATCCTATTTTAGAAATAGATAAGGGTTGGAAAATAGTTAAAACATAGGAGAACAGCAAAGGCTTACCATGGTGATAACTAGATAGGAGGAATGTAATATGATTTTAATAGAATGTTATAAAACAGAGATAAATGAAAAGATATAAGAAAAACAATTATGATAGAGAAATTCCAGTGCTAACACTGAATGAAGAGATGCATACCTCAACATAAAGAGGTCGAGAAGATCCAGAAGAGAAGTTAGGGTTACAGATTTCCTCTCTTCAAAATATGTGCTCCAAACTTAACTCTCTAAAACTATGGATATAACAATGCAACTGAGTTATCTTACATCTAGTTAAATTTAATGATGTCAAGACCAGAATGTAGTGTGCCTCAAGAAATATTTTTAAATATAGAAATAATATTTTCCATATACAATATAATGTAAAAAAATAAAGCAATTAACTAAAACCACATAAATATCAGGTAGGTCCTAAATCTAATCACTTTGAGTTGTCTACCATATACCACAGGCACAGACATACATACTATAGAAAGACAGTTCCTGTATGACAGTGGAGACAGATGAATATATTAAGCCAGGGACCCAGGATTCCTTGCTCCTTAGAGGCAAGGATGGCTAGACTTCATCTGACATTTTGAACATGTTGTCAGAGAGACCAGTCAGGGTAAGTGGAGTCAATGGAAAGGCACTGAAGGACAGGAAGACCGTCAGGAGGTAGACTTGACACCAGGGCTGCAACAATGGGCTCAGTCATAGGAATAATTGTGGGGATGTTTCTGCTGTTGTGTATAAAGTTGCTGAGCGTTGGAACTAACCCAACGGTACTGAACAACAATAGCAGCTGGATTTTAGCCTGGAACCAGTTTGGAACCAGACAAGGATTTTAGCCTGGAACCAGTTTGCTGTATTTGGAATTCCAGCCTTCTGAATGACAAAAAAACAAGTTCTGTTTCTTAAAATCACACACAGGTGCTATTTCCTTTATAACAATATGAGGTAACTAAAAGAGTGAATTATCCTTAGTGAGAGTTTTATGCACATTTATTAAATGGAATTGAACCAACTCTATTTTTCAATGAAACAATTTAGTTGACATTTTAATGAAATCTTAATTGAAGTAGCAGGTTAAAGCTTAGCCAGAGTTTTACGATTTGTCACTATTTACAAATGTTACTGGGGTTTTCCAGTGGTATAATTAAGCAATTTTTGTCTTTACTGGTTTGAATAAATACTTATTTATCCTTTTTGTGGCTTAACATCTGAAATGATACTGAATATTAAAATTGCTGTGGTTGTTCAGCTTTTTTGAGCAGAAGATGGGAACCAATGGACCTCTGTCTCTCAACTGAAGTTGCAGAAAGCCCAAACACAAATGAAACACAAACTCACATAACTTTGAAGCAGATACGGAATGGTAAAATTTAAAATATAGCATATCAAACAATATTTTGTACCAACTTGTTTTAAGTTGTTCAAGGGAAAGAATATTGTAGCTATTTTTCAGATTTTTTGTGCCCATCTAAATTTCTCAAGCCAGCCCGGGCTAACCATTTTAGAATATGTGTCCGGCAATGACAGATACCAAAAGATTCGGTCATTCTACTCACGGGATTCAATTCGCCTTTCAGATGGCCTGGTTTACTGTAACATGATCATAGAGGCAAACATGAATAAGTTCTTACTGCCCAGGACTCAAGAACAAAAGTCCAGAATGATATAAGCCTTTATCTAATTAAAGCTTAAAAAACAAATCCAAAGATGGATTTGTTGAATACCCTCCAGTAGAAATAATGACAACTGAAAGCAGCTCCAGACGGGCAGTAAGACTGTCGATTCCATTAGTGGGTCTCAACATTCATAGCTACATAAAAACAAATGCATGGAAGGGACATTGTGTCTCTCCGTTCAGAGAAACCAGCCCCCGAGGAGCAGCCTTCTGTCCTTTGCATCTTGTGTTTTAGATGAATGTTTGAGAGTAACTGAATCCCCACCTGAATAAGCATGCTTCTGTTTGCCTGACGAAGTCACAGGCTTCAGGACATATGTCAGTTGTTCATGAAGCCTCCTGAGTGCTTCTCCGCCTTATACATAGTCTGGGTTGGGTGTCTCTGCTGCATGCGCTCTCATTAGTTGACATGATTGTATCGTGGACTTGCCAAATTATTTACCTACATTTTCCATTTCACTGCATGGAGAACAGAACTATTTTAAGCTTGTTCCCCGTTTTCTCCCTAGCGATGAGTGACAGAAAATGCCTGACAGAAAATAGGTTCTCCACTGTCAATTATTAAGTGGATCAACAACCAATGGCTAAGAATTGATGATGGTTTCTTCACCCACTCGTCTGGTTCAGAAAACAGTTTTGCTTGTGGAGAGGCTGGCGGAGAACTCTCTACTCCCCTCTCCGTTCTTGGCTTCGGGGCCCCCAGAAGATGAAAGCGACTGCTTTCTGAAGGCACGGCTTGCTCTCTATTGAACTTTTCAATCCTGATGATGACCTTTTGAGTAATAAGAAAAAGACACAGGAATACTTTTGCTATGTTCTTCAAAGGCCCACCTATTGCTCCTGAGCCGTATAAAATCTTATTTTCTTCCATAGACGGTCCTCAGATAAAATGTGTAATCCTTAAATATAAACGAATAAAAAGAAAGCATTGGGCAATGGCCCTACATATAAGGAAATGTGGTCAGATAGCTTTACCCTACTTTCTGGATGCTAAAGTAACCAATGCCTTCAAGTGGATCCTGGCTGGGTTTGTTTGTTTGTTTTTAAGTACATTACCAGGTCTTTCTTCCTTGGAGGCTCTGGGTGGATTCAAACTGTCAGCTTTTCCGTTAGTGAGATAGCGCATAAACCACATTACTCGCTTGCAGTGTCAGGACCACTCACGTTGAGGTCATCTCATGTATAACTCCCATCTAAAGGATTTGTTGGGGAAAATGCTGAGTTGCTGTGTTCACTCAGCTCATATTTGAACTGTGACTGTCACTTTGCCCCTTTACTAGCTGGGCTCCCTAGAGTCAGGAAATCGAGTTGAACAAGGAAGATATAAAAAGACTCAAATGCCAAGAGGTGCCTTTGGCTCAATTACAGAGTTGAAATCACAAATTTGAACCATTCATCCAATTCTCCCATTATAAAATTTAGAGACTATTTCTTCTTTATATTGCAAACACTTTGCCACCCAACTGTGGTCCCCATCTGGCTGTTGCTTTCTCCATATCAGTCCTGATTTTCTGGTTGATGATCCAACCAAGCAAATTGTTTTTGAGCAACATGTTACAGGAAAAACAAAACAAAGCAAACCAAAATATAAAAACTCAGCTGCTATGAAAATGGACTCTACAATATCCTGTTTTAATTTTTCACCTAAAAAATGTAAACTAAATTTCATATGTCCAAGAAAAATCAGGACATTGGTTATTTTAATAGCAAGTGGGATGTGTGCTATTCAAAACTCAACATCTTTTTTGAGGTGACAGCGAGGTAGACAGAGAATGGCATTCATGCTGTTTGACGTTAACCATTAGCTTTAAGTCTTGATGTGCTCACACAAAGTTCCTGCCCTTGAAGTGATGTGAATATTTGCTAGCACTGCCAAGTCAAGTGCGCAGTCGTTAATGATTCTTGTAAAATACATTTACAAGAGACCCTAAGAAAAAGATCTTATTACATTCTACTTGAGACAATTGAAAACTTCAAATATATTAGAACCATATTGGTAGAAAAGGCTCTCAGAAATATGAGGCCATGTGTGCTTGTGAAAAGAGAAGTGGAAAATTGAGGCAATTATCCAGATCGTTCAGAATAAGAGAAACATCTGAGCCTTCGAAATATCTACCCACTGAAGCAAATGATTGTGTTTTCTTTTCTTTTCCCATTCCTTTTTCCTATTTTTCTTTATTTTTCTAGGATAATTGTTTAAAGTTTCTATTTCATGAAACTTGTGCTAAAACAAATGGAAAGGTTTGACATTTCAGATGTATTTCAGTGGGAACCTGGTTTTCCCATGATTGAGGGGAGGGGCAGGAGTGGGGGAGAAGGAGAGTGGGAGGTTCTGGTCTCCTAATTGAAGAATTTACAAAGTTCTGAGCTAAGAAAATCAATGGAGGCAGCTTTCAGGAGGAGGAGATCTTGCCAGAGCTACCTGGGGCAATGGCTACAGGAGATGTAGGTAACCAGCATTAGGTTTTTGCGTCAGGCCTGCATTCCATCCTCGGTTGCTGGTTCACTAACAACATGCTTTATTCTCTGGCCCTTGCTACTTCATCAGCTAATGGTCCCTAACAAGCTGCCTGGTAAACAAATATAAAAATCAGATGCACTGCTGTTGAGGTGACTCAACTCACAGTGGACGCTAAAGGACACTTGGTGTTTGTAAGCCTGTACATTAGTATGGAAGCAGGCTGCCATATCTTTCTCTTGCAGAATGACTAGTGAGTTCAAATTATGATCTTTTGGTTAGCATCCAAATGCTTTAACCATTGCCTGGTAGTGACTGGTAAATTACAGAATCAACATTATCATTTAGCTGTACCCAGCAATGGCATGGCTTGGTAAATCAGAATGAGATAGTTGGGAACAAAGTCTGATAATATTTCATGGCTCATAACTGTACAAGTAAGTAGATTTTTTTCAGAGTCCCAAATGCAAAACTTATAACTTTCCAAAGTAGCAGACTCAATTTCATGAAGTCAGGACTGGTAGAAAATCTTTATTAGCTCTAATCCTCTTAGGTAAGGGGTCCTAAGTCCCTAAGTTGTCATTGTCATCACCCCCAACATGAAATATAATTTCATCTGCTTCAAAAAGTTTTGAATGAGTTTATGTTTTCATTCTAATATAAGCTTAAATTTGGCTATGTTTTTTTTTAATTTTACCAATCAGGATCTTCTTGTGATCTGAGAAAAGTCTAATCTGGACCTTTATTCAAAATCTAAAGCAATGTTTATGAGTGACTTAAATTATTTCTAAGTCTTCCACGAAAGCGTTAACTGTACTAATTATGATTAAGGCTATTCCTGAGAAAAACATAAAATTATCATTTACTTATCAGAGACTTAAGTTTAAATTCCAATCCCAGCACATATGAGCTATGTGACTTTCATAAGTCAGCCTCTCTGTTCTCCCTTAATGAAAGGGGTGTATAATTGCTATCTCCTTCATCTACATGCTGGGTGACTTACTTGTGAAGCTATATGTACGTACGTATGTATGTATGTATATACACATATATCCTGTAAAATGTAAATGCATCAGTAGCCAAGTGAGAAAATGAGAAACTACACCAATTAAACAGCAGCATCCCCTAAGTCATATCTTATATTTTTAATATACTTTAAGCACTAACATAGAACACCAAGAAGAAGGACAACAGGGATGCAATAAATCTACTCCCCATCTCCCACCATAATAATAATAACAAAAAGTGTCAGGTCTAAGGTCCTATTGGCCATAAGCCCTGAATTCAGGGTGTGGAAGTTGGAGGCCAATGCCACATTCAATAATATTAGATGCGTTCTTCCTCTGCAAAACAACAGCCTCTAGAATCTAGATGGAGGAGGCGCTTTCCAGATTAGAGCCCACTGTCCAGCCACCATTTACACTGGCCATGAAGGGTCCCACAAGTCGCCTGTTCTGGCTTGCTGGAAACTTCTGTGGCCTTCATCAAATCTATGAACATGGAAAGCGGGCAGACATCCTTTCAGGGCCAAAATGGTTTGGAAACAAAAATAGGCTGTGCAGCAAACCCACTGAAGCCAAGGCAGCTGAATAAGCACCCACCTCACAGCACAGGAAACCGAGCTGCACTGTAAATAAAATTAACGTAATGAGGCTCTGTCGCCATCCCATGTCTGAGCTGAAAACTGATTTCTGCCAAGCTCTGCATCCAATCAGATAGCCATGTCTGAGCTAGGGACTTTTCTATTGAAATGCAGCACACCACGCACCAAAATAAGTTCTCACCATCCGTCTAAAGAATTACAGCATGGGGAGTGCCTTTCCTCCCTGTGATTTTCTGAACTGTTTAATTCACACCAAGCTCTCTGTTAACTGAGGGGACGGCAGGAGAGTACATATGCACTAAAGGAGGAAAGAGACAGAGAAATGGAATGGGAGAGAAAGAGGCAGGGCAAAGAGGCTGGACAAAAAGGCGGGGGCTCTTTGTTTTGTTACCTTTTTTAAAGGAGTCCCCAATGTAATAAAGAACCGGGGATTTAGATACTGCCTTTGGTCCCTGGCCAGAAAGGCATCCGTGAGAATGGGTCTCAAACGATTTACCCAGGAAGGACAAAAAACAGAAATAAAAAAATGCACTGATATCTACAAGAACGGTGTAGACAGTTGTTACAGATCTGTCACTGCCTTATCTCCCGAAGCTTGGCTGTGTATCTAGATACTTGGTTGAATTAATATATCCTGCTAAGTAAAATAATATTGCCTCTTGTGTCCTGTGCAGTGAACACGAGCGAAAAGCCATCAAGGGTTGGTAACTCTATTGTATCTAGCCCTTGTTGTTGAAAGCAATGACTAATCCTGCGTGGCCAGGACAAATACAAAGGTAGGAAATCCACTCAGGCTGCAGAATGCCTTTTGTAATGTTTGCCATGAAAATCTTTCAATAATATGTTCATCCATGGTCATCGACTGCCCACGGCAATAGAACAGATTAACTGGTTGACCCCTACAGCTAGATTAATCTGTCCTGTAGTGTACAGCCCTCTGAGTATGCTGTTCTTAAGTCACTGTATGCTCCAGGGTCCTACTATTGTCTCTTTCTTTGGTTACTTTCTGTAGGAAGTAGACCAGCTTGACCCACTCTGGACTGGCGTGACTATTCCCAGTTGATCTATAGAGTGTCTTGGGTAAGACTTGGTGATGAATCACGGCCACTGCCCAAGGTGGGGAACATGACAGAGTTTAGATTCACCTGTGTATAAAATGAAAATCTTAGCTTTTAACCTAAAATCAACATCCAATTCACTGCCATTGAGTTGATTCTACCTCATAGCAACCCTACAGCACAGTGTAGAACTGTCCACAAGGGTTGCCAAGTCGGATCTTTACAAGAGTAGAAAGCTTCATCTTCTGCGGGGCAGCTGGTGCTTTCTGCTGACCTTTGCCACTAGAGCTCCTTCAAAAATGTTTAGAACTAAATGTTTTTTCTTTCTAAATGTTTAGAACTAAAACATGTGAATAGATAGGCCAAGATAAATAAATTAATTAAAATAACGAAAAGGAGAAAAAAGTCTTTTATATATGTCACATATATCATCTGTGCTGTGCTGTGTGTGTCTGATAAAAAAGGTTATCAAAAATAAGAGAAGGAACTCCTACAATGTCTCCTTCTGAATGGGAGGAAAGAGAGAGAGAACCGGATCAGGGGATCCATATGGATTCATTCATCAAACTTCTCTACTCCGTGCGAACGGGAGCTGCTGTACTATGGTGTTATAAACCATGCTCTGAATCAGTATGGGAAGATAGTGGCAATGATAACAAGCTCCCTGGGGTTTCGTTTCCCTGTCCATCATATGGGCCTGTGATCTATTTTACAAGAGTTTTATGAGAATGAACTTAAATGTTGTATATAAAGTGATCATGAGTATCTCATACAAAGGGGAGACACTTATTAAATGTGATGGTTTTAACATATATTTTACAGTTTTCAGAAAATGCTACCTGTAGAGCTAAGTTAACAGTGAAGAGGATGTGATGCACTTACTGTTGAAGATTTCATTTTTTTTTAAGACTGTAGCTTTCAATATGGATCATGTTTCAAGATAAAGAAAACAAAAGTACTCTCACAGTTGGAGTAATGAACAACATAATAATAAACGGGAAAGATTGAACTGTTAAGGATTTAATTTTATTTGGAGCCAAAATAAACACCCATGGAAACAGGAGTCAAGAATCAAATGATGGATTTCATTGGTCAAATCTATTGCAAAACCAAAAAACTCATTGCCATGGAGTCAATGACTCGCCAGTGTTACAAAGGTTTTGCTCCAGCACTCACCTGTCTTTTCAATCACTTCATTTTCATGTGAAAGCTGGACAATGAATCAAGACAACTGAAGGAGAATTGCTATTTTGGATTGATGGTATTGGTGAAGAACCTTGAACATATCATAACTGCCAGAAGTACAGCCAAAATGCTCCTTAGGAGGTGTGAGGGCAAGACTGTATTTTATGTATTTTGGACAGTGTGTTAGGTCAGGGTTGACTAGAGAAACAAATCCAGAGACACATGTGTTTAAGAAAGAGCTTTATATACAAAGCAATTGAATATTGAGAGAACACCCTAGCTCAGTCCAGATCAAGTCCATAAGACCAATATTAGCCTATATGTCTGATGGCAATCTATAAAGTTCTTTTCAGACTCATGAAACACATGCAATGGCCAGGAATTCAGGAAGATCACAGGCTAGTGGGTGGAAAGTCTTGTGGATCCAGTGGTGGTAGAAGCATCTCAGTGCTGGCAGGGGTCTCCAAATGGCTCCTCCAGCTCCCAGGGCTCTTCCAAGTGTCTTTTCAGAAAGAATGTCTCCATGAAGTAAGTGAGTGTCCCGCCTCCAGCAAGCTATTTATCTCCTTAGTGCCTGCAGACGAGGTCGTCAAGCTGTGACTTGATTGACAGGCTAGACTCTACCCCTTCACTCTGAGTCTCAAATGGACAACAGATTATGGAACTACCACAGACAAGTTATCAGTAAGGACCAGTCCCTGGAAAAAGAACATCATACTCGATTAAGTAGTGTGTCAGTGAAAAAGAGAAGGGTCCTCAACGAGATGGATGGCTACAACGGTCTCAAATGTAGCAATGATTATGAACGTGGGGAAGGAATAGGGAGTGTTTCATTCTGTTTGACACAGGATCAGAATCGACTAATTAGCACCTAACAGCCACCAGAAATATAACAACGAAACTGCGTTAACAAATCCTGTGGCACCTGGAATTGTATTCAAATATAATACTCTTAATGTGCTACTGAAAATCTTACCAAACGTCAGTGATTTAAAGTTTTTATGCATTGGTAAAACTTATTCTGAAAAAAGGTTAAAAGAAAGCCTTTCCTTTAAAAACATAATGGCATTCTATAATACAAAGCGATACTCATAAATACAAAGCAAACCTGATACAGACACATGTGATCATTAGTGTCAATCTCAGCTAATATCTATCAAGAAAGCCAGCCAAATGCAGATCGTCCCTTCCCAATGAATCCTCTCTAGTGTCTCCACCTCGGCATCATATGACATCGAAAGAGCACTTTTAGGATAATAAATGTTAAGCTTTGAAGTTTAAAAGAATGTATAACCTCGGGATACCTTAGAGAAGGAGAAATCTTTACACTACCCTTCAATTCAACTTTTCCTTCATATATGAATCGCCACCAGGAGAGCTGTCAGTTATACATCTGAACACTAAAAATCACTGCCACTCCTTGCCTTGTAAGGCTTTCCACTTTTCTTTCCACAAAGTCTTTTCACAAAAAGATCTTCCTGTTGAACTGAATTGTGCATTCTTCTCATGCTGTTCACCAGCTGTCAGAACAATACCAACTTCATCTATTCTCTTTCCTACATAAAGCCCTTTCCAGAAGCGTCAGGGCCGCCCCAAAACTTTCCTTGCAGGTGGAATCTTCCAATCGCAACAGATTTTGTTTTCTTTGTAATTTCTCATAAACTTTCTGATCACTCTCCTCTTGGTGGTCAATGAAATACGGTTTCATAAATGACCTTCTGCGTCCTTATACAGAACATCAACCCTCGATTAATAAATCCAAAAGGACAGAAATTTGAAGAGCAACTCCAATCTGCTCCAGACTGGTTTTATATAAAATTCCGCACATCTTGGTATTAGCAGTGACCCAGATAGGTCTGCCCCAAATCTTTCCCTTCTTTGCTTTTGAACTTAAGAAACTGAGTTTAAATTCATTCATGTTAAATGATGCTGACTTGGTTTAGGCTGTTTGTATCAACTGACTTCAACTATCCTCAATCTCGGTTTATTATGACAATTGAAACTTCGAAGCTTCTGGTTATGTTGTCAATCCACAAATAAGTTGCTAACTTGCTTTTGGGGATGGGGACAAATGCAGAAGACTATGCTGAGGTTTTCTGTGCAGCCTTTTGAGTAAAATTTCATGTTCCATATTCCTTTCAATATTTGTTCCACTTTGGCAATATTACATCAGGGAAAACTGTTATGTAAACACCTTGTTCTAAGTGATAAAGAGATTTAAATTTCAAAAGAAACTACCCAGCTACTAGCAGTCTAGTCGACTATCAAAAAGGGAATGAAGAGTAATTTGTATGACTGGTCCTTTTGATTAAATATAATCATTGTCCCTTTTCTCTGAATTTCCAAATCATATGCTATTGTTTTAAGATTATATGCATAAATAAAACTAAGAAGATTTATGTATGTATACATTATGGTAAATTACAGATGATAAATAGAAGATAGATGATCGATAGATATGGATGGTAGATAAATTTACTTCAAGGAATTGGCTCCCTACTTGTGGAGGCTGGCAAGTTCTAAATCTGAAGGTCAAATGGCAGATTGGAGACTTCTTTAGGTTTGTCTGTAGACATAGATCAGGCAAGAAGAGGATAGATTGAAGAGAGAAGTGAATTCCCAAAGGATCTGTTCACAGTCTAAGAGCAGATCACACCTTAAGGATGCCCCCTTTCATGACTGATTGATTATATCACACTAGATCACATTATGAAGAGTGATTGTGGTGTAGTGATGTCATACAGCATGGTGCCGCTTAGAATTGCAAAGTCAAGCACAGTAGACTGTTGTTAGTTGTTAGATGCCACTGAATTGGTTTGAACTCACTGTGACGCTGTGTACAAAAATTTAAAACACTGCCCAGTTCTGTAATATCCTCACAAATTTTGTAACTTTCAGCCAATGTTTTTCAGCCACTGTGCCAGTCTATCTCCTTGGGTTTCCTGTTTCCTGATGACCTCCTACTTTACCATGTATGCTAGCCCTTTCCAGGGACTGGTCCCACCCAAGAGCTTGCCGAAATGATTAGTGTTAAAGACTTGCCACCCTAACTTTTAAGAAATATTCTGGCCACACTTTTAGTAGGATAAATTCTTTAAAATTGTATAAGTGGCCTCAATGACATAGTGGATAATGCATTTGGCTGCTAACGGAAAGATCAGCAGTTCAAAGCTACCTACTGTTCTGATGGAGAAATATGGGGCATTCTACTTCCATAAAGGTATACAGACTCAGAAACTTAAAAGGGCATTTCTACTGTGTGCTATAGACTCACTATTAGTCAGGATTCTTGGATGGCATTAAATTTTTTTTAGTTGATGTTACTCTCATTATTCTTCACCAACACCATATATTTCTAAATTATTTTATTGGGGGCTCTTACAACTCTTGTTACAATCCATATATCAATTGTATCTGACATATCTGTACAAATATTGCCACTGTTCTTTTCTGTACATTTACTTTACATTGAGTCCTTGGGTCCAGTTCATTCTTTTCTCCCCTCCCCTCCCCCACCCAACCCTTGTGGCCCCTTGATAGATTGTTATTGTTTTCAAATCTCACACAGACCATTGATTCCCTTCTCCTCTGGTTCCTGCTGTTCTTCCCCCTGGATGTGGGGAGTGTGGTCATGCACCATTCATTGAGATCAGTACCTCCTCCCTCCCCACCTTCCCCCACTTCCTCCTACCCTTTTGGTATCACTGTTCCCATTCCTGTTCCTGGGTTCCATGACCGACACTATATTTCAAGTGAATCAATTCTTCTGCAGTCTTTCTTATTCATTGCCCAACTTTTACATGTGTATGAGGAGAAAGAATATGTCACGGCTATGATTAGGCTGAACTTGGCCCTCAAAATGATCTCTTATAGCATCTTGTGCAAAAGATTTGTTCAATCTTTGGATTTCTGGACTACTGCTCCCATGGGTGTTGATTGTCAGCCCAAGTAAAATGCAATCCTTGACAACCTAGCTCTTTTTGCCATGTTTTAGAATGCTTTCTACTAGTCTAGTTGTGAGGATTTTCATTTTCTAACATTGATTCACAGTCCATGTTTCAGTATTAACTATTGTATTTATCTACTTCAGCAAGGGCTTCAAGTCTTCGTCACATTCAGGAAGCAAGGTGGTGTCACCTGCATATCACAGATTGTCTATGAGACTTCCGCCCATCCTGATGTTCCTCATATCGTTCAGTTCCTCAGCATGCGGGCAGAATAACTATGGCGACAGGATATAACCATGACACACATTTTTCCTGATTTTGAAGCATATAGTATGCCCTTGCTCTCTTCAAATAATTGCCTCTATGACTATGTACAGATTCGGTGTGTGAACAACAAAGTGTCTCATAATTCCTGTTATTTCCAGTATTATCCATAGTCTGTTAGGACCACATGGTCGAATACCTTTTAGAGTCAATAATACACAAGTAAACATACTTTTGGTATGCTCTAATGTCAACCAAGATATATCTGACATCAGCAGTGGTGCCTCTCATTCCACAACATCTTCTGAATCAATCCAGCTTGAATTTCGTGCATTCCTTTGTCAATATAGTTGAACTGTCTTCAGCAAAGTTTATGATATTAATAATATTTTATGATAACTTCCACATTCTTTTTGGGTCACTCTTCTCTGAAAAAGGCTGAAATACAGATTCTTTCCTGTCTATTGGCAAGCAAGGCAGTTGTCTTCCGAATGTCTTGGCATGTACTATTGAGTTCTATTAATGATGCATCATTTGGTTGAAACATTTCAACTGGTATTCCATCAATTCCTGGACCCTTGTTTTCACTAATGTCTTCAATGCAGCTTGAACTTCTTCCTTCAGCACCATTGATTCTTGATCAAGTGTGACCTCTTGAAATGGTCATATGTTGACCAACTCTTTTTGACACAGTTGCTGTATTCTTTCCATCTTCTTTTTATGCTTCCCATGTCATTTCATATTTTGCCCATGGAATCCTTCAACAAAAGCTTTAATTTCTTTTTTATTACTTCAGCTGGAGGAATGCTGGCTGTGCTCGTCCTTTTGTGTTTTCTAAATCCATGTCTGTGCACATTTAAATAAAATACTGTATTCACAAGCCGCCCTTTGAAAAATTCTATTCAGCTCTTTTACATCATTTTTTCCATATGCCTTTGTTGCTCTACATTGAAGAGTAAGTTTCAGGTTATCTCCTGATGTCTTCTTGATATTTCTTTCTTTTCTGTCTTTTTAAGGACCTTTTGCTTCTCCAAGGACTGTTCTTGAAGTTACCCCACAGTTCCTCACATCTTTTTTCATTAGTATTCCATGCACCAAATCCGGTCTTGAGACCTTATCTAAATTCAGGTGGGATGGATAGACTCCAAGTTGTGTTTTGAATCCTGTAAGATTGTGTTAATTTTCTACAGCTTTCCAATGTAGATTATATTATAGAACAGTGGCTATGTCAGTCTTTGGTCAAACCACTGGGAACCAACCATAGCCTAGCCAAGTTGACACATCCGGTTAACCAATATAGCTCCTTGTTTGAGAATTTTACTCTAAAATAATATCATGTTCACAAACTAAACATATCCAAAATCCACTGAGGTTTTTTTCAGTCAATAATGAGCAAATAATTTTCTCAAAGTTTATTTCTTCTCCCAAGTGCTTCAAATTTGTGACATTTCCCAAAACAATTTGTCTTGATTTTAATGTAGTACAATCTGTGAAACTGGGAACCTGCAAGGCAAAGACCTGTCAGAGAAAAAAACCCTCCTTTCTATTTCCACTAAAACAGAATGATAAAAAGCAATAAGGCCACATCCTCTCAAATATGGAAAATTTTCAAGATTCAAGAAAGCAAGGCAGACCACTTGAGTTCTGGCTCTCAAAAGGTTCACTATCTTAGAAGTCACTGCAAGATCTGAGTATTTTCTTAGTATTGTCTTTCCTTCCTGGAGACACAGACATTCATACATTATGTACATGTGTGCATCCAACAATTATCCCACATGTCAGATGCAAAATACAAACTTTTAAAGTTCTCTTTTTCGTGTAATTTTCAATATTGCTCTGTATCTACCATCATACTCATGCTGTTAATGAAATGAATTTAGCTTCACGGCGATGATAAAAGGAGCCTCCAGTGGTTAAACGAGTTAAGCGTTGAGCTGCTGAGTAGAAAGTCCGCGGTTTAAAGTCACCAGCTGTCCTTGTCTCACGATCCTTGCCTAAGGACCACTCTGGTCATACTTCTTCCAATATTGGTTTGTTCTTTTTGCAGTCCATGGTACTTTCGATATTCATTTCCTATATCACAATTCAAATGCTTCCATTCTTCCCCAGTCTTCTTTTTTCAATGTCCAACGCTCGCATGCCTGTGAGGTAAGAACAAATGCCACGGCTTGGGTCAGGCACACCTTGGTCCTCAGTGTAACAATTCTGCTTTTCAGTACTCTGAAGAGGTCCTGGGCAGCAGACTGACCTAATGGAACATGTGTTTTGATCTCTTGACTGCTGCTTCCATGTCCATTGACTGTTGATCCAGTAAGACACAGCCTTGGCAGAGTCAGCCTTTTCTCCAATGATCGTTTGCTGTCTATTGTCAGTTGTGAAGATTTGGATCTTGATTACATTGAGTTGGACTCCACCCTGAGGCCGCAGCCTTTGGTCTTCTTCAGCAAGTGTTTCAAATCCTACTCACTTTCAGCAAACAAGGTTATTTCTTCTGGGTATCTCAAGTTATCAATAAGCTTTCCTCCAATGCTGCTACCACATCTTCTTATGTAATCTGGCTTCTCTGATTATTTACTCAGCGTATAGATTGAATATGTATGGTGGGACTAAACAACACTGTGGAACACTTTCCCTGGTTTTTAACCATGCAGTATCCCCTTGTTCCATTTGCACAACTGTCTCTTGAGTCGTGTACAAAGTCTGCATGGGCACAAAGAAGAGTTCTGGAATGCCTATACCTCTCAAGGCTATACAGAGTTTGCTATGACCCACACCATCTAATGACCTAGCATAGTCAATGAAATACCAGTCAACATCTTTCTGATAGTCTTTGCTTTGAACCAAGATCCATCTCACATCAGCAACGATATCCTTGTTCCACATCCTCTGCTGAATCTGGCAGTTTCTTGTCAGTGTACTGCTGCACCCATGGTTGGATGATCTTCAAGTAAAATTTTAATTTGCATGTGATATCATTCTATAGTTTGGTCATGTTGTTGGGTCACCTTTCTTGGGAATGGGTACAAATGTGGATCTCTTCCAACCAGTTGGCCATGTAGCTGTCTTCCTAATTTCCTGCCATAGATGAGTAAATGCTTTCCAGTGCTTCATCAGCTTGTTGACACATTTCAATTGGTATTAGGTCAACTCCTGGATCCTTCTTTATGGCTGTTGGTTTCAGTATGGCTTGAACTTTTTCATCAGCAACCTTGGTTCTTGCTCATATGCTACATCCTGAAACGGTGGGATGTCTACAAGTTCTTTCCAGTACAGTGACTCTTTGCATTATTTCCTTCTCCTCTTGATGCTTTGTCCATCATTAAATATTTTAGCTAAAGAAACCTTTCAGTTTTGTAACTCAGACTTGAACAGTTTCTTCAGGTTTGTTTTTTTTAGTTTAAGATATACTAAGCACACTCATAACTTTTAGTTTTCTAATTGTGGGTCTTTTCATATTAAATTATAATATTTGATTCTGTCTTCTTGAGCTTCCCTTTGAAATTTCCTATCCAGCACTTTGACTTCATTATTTCTTCGATTTGCTTTCACTTTCTCTACAAATCAAAACCAGTTTCAGAGTCGATTCTGACATCTACTTTGATCTTTTCTTTCTTTCCTGTCTTTTTAATATCCTTTTGCTATCTTCATGAATGAGCATCTTGATGTCCTCCCAGAGCTGATCATTAATATCCAATATGTCAAATCTGTTCTTGAAATTCAGGTGGGATAAACTCAAGGTCTTGTTTTGGTTCTAGAACATTTGTTTTAATTTTCTTCAGCTTTATCCTGAACTTACATACAAGCAATTGATGGTCTGTCCCATAGGCATACCTAGTCTGGTATAGTCACTGATATTCAGCTTCTCCATGCCTCTTCCCATAGATTCCGTCTATTTTAGTTCTGTGTATTCCATCTGGAGAAGTCCACATGTACAGTTGCCTTTAATGTTGTTGAAAAAAGGTTCTTGCTATGAATACATAGTTGGTGTTGCAAAATTCTTGAACGTATTTGATGGTACCTAACACCAAGAACAATTTTGATTTGCCTATCAGGTAGGGAGAATATTTGGAAGGGGGGGAATGGTTTTTCCAGGGGGGTGGAAGGTTTCTGTATTTTAAGTCATGGGATGATCCCTAATTTCTTGTAACCCCATGATAAAAAACAGCCACATTGAGTATAACATTCCTGGATTGTACTTTTCCACTTAATTATTGGTAACCATTGTTTCACTGTAGGGAAACTGTCCTATTCCCCCAAAGAGGAGTGCTGAGTGCAGACTCAGAGTAAAGCTTGGGTGCATAACTGTCTGCATGTTCTAGGAACTTGGCACGAATGCTTAGTAATAAGGAGATTCCTTGCTAGAGACAACAAGAACTCCAGTAGGTCAAAATGTCTTCCATGTGAGGTTTGTTAGGCATACAACAATGTTTTTTAGTCATACGAGAATGTTTTTTAGTGTCACAATATTTGTTAACTATGAATCATGAGCACATTTGTGCCTGATTCGTTGTGCCCTGCATTTGAAGTTTTGTAAACTTTCTACTTTGGTGTGCAAATTAGAGCGACTCACTCTCAAGTCGTGAGCAGATCCTCCGTGTGTCTCAGGCCGCTCTGAGCAGGTTGAACCTCTACATGTCATTTGTCTGCACTACATCTTAACATAGGGATTCGGTTGACTTTCATGTTCTCCGTTGGTGGTATTTTCAACTGTTTGCTTGTTCACTCTGTACACTGAACATGCTAGTTTAATATATGTGGTTTTTCATAGGGGTAGCTGTTTTTTTTTTAGAAATGCTTGGAATCATGGGCATCACTGTTTACTAACCAATGTTACTCAAAAAAGATGGAAATCCCTTAACCTAAATGTATCAATAGCATCTCAATTGAAACACATTCATGCATTTGCCTATTTAGATTAGTCTAATCATTTGGCAAGAAATGCATTTTGGAACCTCATCACTACCTTGGAGCCACATATAATTAAAACATATTTGTCCCTAGATGTACATTTGGCAGGATTACAAGTTCCAAGGAGAAAGCACCCTGCCAGTTTTGTTCTGTAATCTACAACCCATACCTAGTACATTACCTAGTTAAGAGTAGATGTTGAAAATCTATTATTTGACTCACATACATTCTCTAAATTTATATATATATATATATATAAGCTTTGATATATGACCTCTCTGTTTAAGCCACTTATTTTTTCAAATGCTTTGGTAACTGACTTAAATCAATGCTAGAGTTGAGCTAAGGACTGAGAGCTCTAGAGAGAAATAAACAGAGAGAGGGTGAGATCATTTTTGCCCTCAAAGTTACCAACTTTGAGGGAAACCACAAGGGAGCTAAACGTTCATAGACCATGGATGTGACTAGGAACTCAACAAGAGAGTAGCAAGCAGAGCCTGGCAAAACACAGGAAAGGAGACTCAAATAACAATCCTAACGTGTAACCAGGCTGTTTTGATCTGCTAGAAGATCCACAGACAGCTCATTCAGTCTTTATGACAAACATTCGTAAAGTTCAAAATGCTTCTTTTTGAGAAAAATCCCAGTTTGTTGATCCTTACTATAATTGTAAAGAAGGTGTGAACTTCAAAATAGACTTGTTTCCTCAAAAAAAAAAAAAAAGTAGTAGTTTTGCTTGTGTCTGTTTGGTTACCACACAATCAGAAGTTGTTCCATGCTCACAAAATGCAATAAGTTCTAAGGCAAGAGAGCCGTCTTTCATGAGATCCTCCTTTGAGCCTGGATTTAGGGAAATCTTCGTTCCCGCAAGTAAATGCAATATCCAGCTATTTCTGGCTGAAACGAACTCTTGTCACTCTGTTTATTCACACACCTACATAAGCAAATGTAATTTCCTTGAGATAAATGTGTTGCCTGAACTGGTAAGAAAGAAATTGTGAAAAATAATTATTCTCCAGGGAAATAAAAGGACAAAAGGAGCCTGGGCTTGTTTATTAGTGCTTTGGTGCGCAGACGTGTTTCAGACTGCTGAGCTCCTGTAAATGCGTGGCTTTGAGGAGACACAAGGAGCACAATCACAGTTTATGGAAGTGCAGCCACAATGATTCTCTTTTGATGAATTCTTATAGAACATAATATCAACCATACACATAGTCTCTGGAAGAGTAGAATGAAACCAAGACATCAACTTATTCTTTACTAAAATGTACAGGAAACTTAGCAAAGGGGAAAGCACACCCTTTCATTATCTGATAGCACCTGAACCCGCTATTGAAAATCCCTGACTTTACACACTTTAGTGGAAGAAGAACCTGTTCCAGCTCATTCACTGTTTGCCACTGAGTCACTTCCCATGGGAGTCACAGTAGAATGTGCTCTGAAGAGCTCTCAATGGCTGCTCTTCCCGAAGTGGATCAGGAAGCCTTACTCCTGCGATGCTTCTGAGTGGACTCAAATTGCTAGCATTTGGGAGGGTGCAGCTGGGCCTATTAACCCTTTGTAGCACCCTGGTACTCCACTTCACCTACGGAAGAAGCTGCCAATGACTCTCATTTCCAGCTTCCTTTGAAGCTGAGTATATGTTATCTAAAGTGTAGTGGACATGTGTTCCTGTCGATGTCATTTAATCCACAGGGATCACGGGTGACATTCAGTGTCAGTGGTGACGGTAGGTCAAAAATGACACCTTAAAATTCAATGTTTATGGAAGAGTTGTCTCACTGGATTAGTTCTAGAGTCGGAATTGTTTTGGGGTCTCTTGTTTGCCAATATTAGTGCCTATTTTTTCAACTACCTACTGATGAAAATCAAAGACTGAAGCCTTCAGTGTGAATTTAAACTCAATGTAAAGAAAATAAAAATCCTCACAATTGAACCATTGGACAGCATCACAATTCGTGGAGGGAAAAACTAAAGTTGTCAAGGATTTCATTTTACTTGGATCAACAATCAACACTCAGAAACAGCAGTCAAGAAACAAAACAATGTGTTACTATGGGAAAATCCTGCTACAGAAGACTCCTTTAAAGTGCTAGAGAGTCACTTTGCCACTTTAAGGACTAAAGTGTAGCTGTTCTGAGCTATGGCATTTAAATCACTTCATATGCACGTGAACATTGGACTATGAATAAGGAAACCCACAGGAGAATCAGTGCATTTGATTCATGCTAGTGCTAGTGAAGAATAGCATGAACCATGAACTTCCAGAAGAGCAAATTAGTCTGTCCTTAAAAGAGCGCAGCTAGGTTGCTCCTTAGAAACAAGGATGACCAGACTTCATTTCCCGTACATGTTATTAGGAAAGACCAATAGCGGGAGAAAAAGACAACCTGCTAGGTCACGTACAGAGTCAGTGGAAAAGAGTAAGACCCCAACGAGAGGGATAGTGGCTGCGACAATGAGCTACACATAACAGTTGGGAGACTCGTGCAAGGCCAGGGAGCATGTTCTGTTGCACTGAGGTTATTAGGAGTCAGAACCAACTTAAAGGCACCTAACCACAGCAGCAAGAGGAAGTCTAGCCAACTCAGAAGCCGCACATACTTGGATGGTGTGGTCGTTAAATGCTTGGAGGGTAAGTGAGAGGTCAGAGGTTAAAATTTACCAGCTTTTCAGTGTAAGAAATACATGGCAATCTACTTTCATAGAGATGGAAACCTTATCAAATGGTATTCTTCTGGCCTGCAGAGTTGCTATGAGTCAGTCACCACATGTACTTTGTCACTCTAGCTTTTCAGACTTCTGTTACCAATATTAAGTATTATAACAGTCAATAACCCAAATTCAAATGCATTGCCGTCTAGGCAATATCGAGTCACAGAATTCCACCATAAGGTTTTAAAGATGGTCGAATGTATGGGTGCACAGGGCATCATCTTTCTCTTGCCAAGTGGCTGATTGATTTGAATCACTCACCTTGTGATTAGCAGCCTAGGAGAGTTAGGTGCTCTGTGCGAACCTGGCTCCCATAGGCAAATATGGGCAGAGTTTATTCTGTCAATCAAGTTGCAGCCTGATTGAAGGTGACCTTCTTGAATTTGCATCATTGTCTCTGATGTGTGAGTCTAAAGAGGGATTTATGGACTAGTATCAGACTTAGAGGCTAATATCAGACTTATGGACTTGATCTGGGATGTTTCCTTAATATACAATTACTCCTCGATATAAAGCTCTTTCTCATACAGATATGAATGTGTTTCTCTCATTTCTGAATCTGTTTCTGTAGTCAATGCGGACTAATGCACAGCCTAATGCCTAGCCCACAGTGCTACTAGGACTCCTGACCACCCTATGACAATTGGCCTTTTTATATACCTGCTTCTTTTCTAGGTTTTGAGGACAGGTACAGATTTTTTTATTACCTATCCATAAGTAACCTCAACACTAACACATTTCAGGATATATAATTGTTTCAAGGTGCAGTCAAGTCGGCTTAGATTCATAGTGAACCCGTGCACAACAGAAGGAGATGCTGGCAGTCCGGCTCTATCCTCACAATTGTCGTGATGCTTGAGCCCATCACTGCTGCCATGATATCATTCCATTTTAGAGAGTCTCCGACCATGTCACTGCCCCTCTACTTCCTCAAGCATAATGTTCTCTCTGGATAACCGTCTGCAGTGATTGCATCATCTGGGGTCAATTTGAGGATAAGAATGTAGGGGTGGTTTTAGCCTGTCAATCCAGAGATAGCCAATGAGACCTCTGTGTGGGCATGGCCTTCTCCTGAGATTTCTGCGAACTGCTGTAATTTCCTCCGTGGAGACAGGAAACACTTCTCTCTCTCTCTGCTCACTCCCTGAGAGACACTCTACTGACAAGACAGATGCTACTACGCTAATAGAGCCATGCCCTTGGAACTGGAGGAGCCACATGGAGACCCCTGCCAGCACTGAGCTGCTTCCACCACCACTGGATCCACAAGACTTTGCACCCACTGGCCTGTGATCATCCTGCATTAGGCATCATTGCATGTATTTTGTGAGTCTGAAGAGGACCTTACAGATTGGTATCAGACATATGGGCTAATGTTGAACTTATGAACTTCATCAGGACTGGGCTGGCACGTTTTCTCAATATTCATTTGCTATTGTATATTGACCTCTTTCTTATATACATATGAGTATCTATGAAGTTGTTTCTCTAGTCTACCAGACTAATACAATGTCCAAACCACGTGAGTTGAAGTTGCACCATACTCACGTGTAAAGGTCATTCTGGCTGATAGACATATGTTTTCTTGGCAATCTATGGCCATTTCAATCTCTTCACCCAAACCATAATTTGCATATGTAATTTCTTATCCAATATTCCTTATTCATTGTTCCCCTTTCACGTGTGTACAAGTGCTTGAAAGCGCCATGAATTGGCTCTTCAAATGGACTTACTTGCTCTTTAACATTGTAAGGAGGTTTTGTGAGGCCAATTTTCCCAGTTCAATCCATTGTTTGATTTCTTGACCGCTGCTTCCCTGAGCATTATTTGTGGATCTAGTAAAATGAATTCCTTGACATTTCAATCTTTTCTCCATTTATCATGATGATGTCTATTGATCTAGTTATGAAGACTTTTTTCATCTACCATATCTCAAAATGCCTGACAAAGTGAATAGAACTCTTAAAATGGTTTTATTGTTCCCAGATAGTCAATCCTCCTTATCCTTTTAAGAGGAAATAAACTACACTCTTAAATTTCTATTCAGACAGACATATTTCTTTATGCACTTTTCTTCTTTACTGTACTTTCCTTGGTGTTAAGTACTGAGTCTTAATTGAATTTGAGGCCTATATCCAATGAATAAATTATTGGTGAATGTAAACAAGCTAGCCAGTACTTGAGACAGCACTCGAAATCTGTTCAGCTCACCCTTGTGTCAGTTCCCTTCCATACTCTGAAGCAACATCGCAACTAACACAAGTGTTTGTTCTCTTTAATTATCTACACCACCCTATGGCCTACTGGCACTTAGATGCAAACTAATCTCATAGAAAACAATTTATCCAGTTGCCTGATTGTGGGAAACAGAACTGGGAAGAAAGTGTATGCAGATGAATTCTTTACTCTCATATTTAAAGAAGCCTGGGAGGCCAGGATTCTGGGTGGAGGGTGGCCTTCACACTTGTGAGTTCGAGATTAGTCCCAGTCACATTCTCATAATTAATCCCCACAATATCCTCCCATAATAACGCTACCTTAATGTTACTTCTTATATTGGCTGATTGCTATCTAGCTGGCAGCTTTATCTAAAGAACAGACAGGTTGCTATTGCTCTCACTGCTAAAGGGACAGTCACTCCTCCTTACACCCCCACCCCCCCCAGCACTGGTGGTGGGTTCTCCTCAAATGAACTCAGGGGCTTTTAGGGTTAGGGTACAGACCACTCTGCTGCTCAGAGGGACTTGCATGCTCAGAGAGTAGATCAGGTGATGTTGAGAAATCAATCTGTCTCTCTGCTCAGACCTGATTTCTGAAGCCATGGTGGAGGTGAGCAGCCCCAAATTTTTCTCTGTCTCTTAATTTCTTCCCTTCAATTACACAATCATCTCTTAGGACACGTCCAGATATGAGGCTAGATCTCACAATCTCATAGAAAATACTTTATCCAGTTGCCTGATCTAACCAATGCAGCCAAAGAAGACTAAGATGACTTCAAATTTCTAGTTTAAGAAAAAGAATTTCAAACTATAGCATTTATTTTACAGTAATAACCATTACCTTTTTAATAGTGTATACATCAAAGAACAACTCATTGCCATCAAATACATTCCAACTCACAGCAACCCTATAGGAAAGAGAACTCTTCTATAGGGTTTCAAAGGAAGCAGACTACCATATATTTCTCCAAGGGTTCAAATCACTGATTTTAATGTACATATGTGAGAGTACACCAGGGGCAGTAAAGAGAATACCTAATTTTCAACATCTTACCTCACCCATTGAATGCCCCCCACCTGCCTGTAACTCATCCTCTAAGGTTGACTTAAGTCTAATTGGGAAAGATACTTCAAATATGACCTACTGTATCCCACAAACCATAGCGGTGATAAGGATGCTTTTGCTTTTGTTATTGTTTTCATTTTGTTTTTATTGTTGTTGTTTGCTTACCTGGTTTACTTCAAGAGCCCTCTTGAGCTAAGGCTCTTTGCCCGGAGTCTGAAATGTTTACTCATCCATTCCACAGTAAGGCATAGTACAAATAGGACCAGTTTTACAGATAAAATAAATGAGTTGAATCTGGGCTCCCCTTGTATGTCCCTGAGCAAGTCACTGAACTTCACTTAGCATTACTTTTCTCTCCTGCATAGTAAGAGTGATAACCTGCAGGGATTGGTTGGACCACAAATGGTCATAATATAAAGCGCACTTAAGCACATTGAAGTGAATGGCAGTGGTTTTACTATGACGGTTGCTGTCAGCCATTATTCTCAGTACTGTGCCTAAATTATGGTATATTTAATGAGCTGCCAAGGAGTTGATTCCAAGTCAGGTGAGTCTAATGTATAGAACAGAACAGTGCTACATAGGGTTTTTATGGTTCGTTTTTTTGAAGTACATCACCAGGCCTTTATCCTAAGGGATTTCTAGGTATACTTGAATCTCTAATGTTTTGATTAACAACCAAATCCATTAGCTGTTCGCACCACCAAGAGATTTAATGTAATATTTACAATCACCTGTATGGAAGATACAGGTGTTACCATTTTACCAATATGAAACTGAAGCTCAAAGAAGTTAAGTAGCCTATTCCAAATCCGTTAGCCAGGAAAGGCTGTGTTTAGGGTACAAAGTTTAATTTCTTTTATTCTCAAAACCAGCACCAGTTATCAAAACCAGTTTCAACTCAGGGAAACCTCATGTATCACAATAGAACTACATGCCATGGGGTGATGACTCCATGGAATGGATGGAGGCCTGTGGGTGGATGACAGTCATCTATGGATGACTGGGTTTCTCAAAACACATTACCAGGTATGCCTTTCTTTCTTCCCAGGTGTCTCTAGAAGGACTTCAGCCTCAGTTGCCAGCCAAGCAAGTTAACTGCATTAACCACCCAGTGACACAGTAACTCCCAGCAGCACCCACCACTCTCTTTCTCTTTCTCTGCATCCCGCCTCTCACTGTGCTGGCAATTCCCAGAGATGGATGACTCGAGCACACCACCGCTAATGAAGTTGCCTTTCAGGCTGTCAGTTCATTACTCAGCAGCTGAATCACAGCCCTGAACTCCTGGACCTGGTCCCCGCCTGCACTTTCTTGACTCTCACCATTTGCCCTGTGAGGTGGAAGGCAGAACCTCCTAGTTTATTTATCAGAAGATCCCTAAGCTTTTAATAAATGACCATTTGAGAAATAGAATTCCAGCAATCTCTTGGAGGGCTAAAGCTGGAGACGGTCGTGTCACTGGTGGCGATGGAAAGCTGACTGCATTTGTTTCTCTGTCCTCTTATGATCGCTTCAGGGACCACATAAAAGCATTGAAAATAGCTTAGCCTAAGCCACGCAGCGATCTCCTGAAGGGTAAGCTATTTCTTTGTTTGTCACTCTCTGCTACAAGGTTGAAGCCATCCTTAAGGAAATATGCCCAGCGCAACGACTCACTGATGGCTTTCTAATGGTTGTTTTATTGTTAAACGTCTCATTTTGGATGATAAATGATTGAAACAGGACATCAATTGGGTGCCAGTGGGCTAAAAACACACCTTTGCCACTGATCTTTCCAGAAAGAACAACCCCAACCTGCGCACGGTGCCTGTTCTTTATCCTTGTATTGGGTGACTAGCCTGCAGCCTCGGGCTCCTTGGGGTAGGAACTTCTTGTTATTTGTTCAACACAAGTCATTCCTTGGGAAAGCTCTGTGTGCCCTGAAAGCAGCACATAAATAAAGCTAGACAGGACCCAAAGCTAGAGAGCGCACCAGACGTGCTGGGAGTTGATGAACTAATGATACATTTCTTAATCAACCTGGGCATCACAGTAACTTCTAATTAAACAGAAAGGTTTACTGTTCAATGCTGGCCATGTACTCTAAGAGTCAGTGTTGTCCCCCGCACAAATGGCAGGAATAATTGCAATTAGCAACCAGGATTATACACAAAAATAACAACCTGTACAACAACAATACGCTCAATATTGAAGTCCCACACCCTTTGGACTGAATTAGCCAAATAGACCCTTTGGACCTAAGGCCGTCATCTTTATGAAACCATGTAACGGCATGGCGAGGAAGGGAAGCAGCTGTAACATACTGCCTTTGGTTTAAGTGTAACTCGGAAAGTACCCTCTATGTGAGAGATGGGAAAGAAGGACGGTGGGAAAGCAGAATGAGTTACAAAGTGCTACTGTAGGAGAACAATAAACAGAGACTAACAGGGTACACCTTCTTGCCCTGTGACCAGTGCTACTCAGAGAAATGGAAGCCAACACGCCAAGAGCTAACGGACACCCAGTCCACAGGTGGCACACAGCTAGTTTGAACTATTGAAACAAAAATCATATTTAGCCAATACTATAAACTGATTGATGTTGATCGAACATGCAATTTTCAAATCAAGTTAAGACTGCAATAAGAGTGATTTTCCGAAGATTTTAGGCGACCCTTGTGGAAGGGTCATTTGACCCCCAAAGGGGTCACGACCTACAGGCTGAGAACTGTTGATGTAGGGAAAGAAAGCTGAGAATAGGAGAGGGGATTTTCATGGACTCAGCCCAAATATGACACACATCACGTCTGCCCAGACAACTGGCTAGAACAAGTTAACAACTCTACCTGACTGCACAGAAGCTGAAACCTGTTTCTCCTACGCTCCCAGGAGAAGAGCACCGGATACCGATGGGCAATCCTCACGGCCAAGGACACTTAGGGGCGCAGTGGGTCCGTATTGGGCTACTAACTGAGCATCAGAAGCTGCAAACCACCAGCTCCTTGCAGGAGAAAGACAAGATTTCGACTCTCAGAAGTGGCTACCATCTTCACTACCCACAGGAGCAGTTCTAATCTGCCCCAGAAAGTGCCTATAAATCGGAATCAATTTGATGGCAGTGAGTTTGGCTACCTGGTTTCAGTGCACACCCCAGACGAGAGTTAGGCGCAGTAAGACAATAGCCAGAGTCTCCAAAGACTAAGAAAGCCCAAGAAACACAAGGGGTTGCCATCCTCCTCGGAAAGGTCTCGTGATGTGTTTCTGTAAGATGGTGACTACAGAAAGCCCTCTAGAGCGTGCTCTCTTCTGACACGCAGGGTCTCCGTGAGCTGGGATTACCCCTATGACAACGGGGTGTTTGTTTCTTCATTTTTTTGTATTTTTAAAATTTTATTTCATACCTACAGACTGAGCCCCAAAGGACAATTGGTATCGGAGATGAGTCCTCGTACAATAAGTGGAATTCTGAGAATAAATGACTTGTTCCTGCTCAGTACTTTGGAAAGCGGGAGGTACTGCAAGTCTCTTGCACCGTTGGGGCCCAGGAAGGCTGCAGAATGGCATTCTGTGAGGTGGCACGCAGCCACTCCTCACCAACTAGTTCCTACTGATTTACGCAAGTTTTAGGAGAAGACTCCGAGTACAAGATTCGAAGAGCTTATGAGCGCTAAAGATGAACATAAAGATAAATTCAGGGACTAAAGTCAAAGGATGTCCTTGACGTTACCCTGGTCAGAGAACAGCAGTAACTCTGAGACATTCTCTAATGTGATGTTCTGTTATATGGTTTTAATAACAGGGGATAGTGGCATAGAACTTCTTAGAAAGTTATAAAAAGGAGGATGGTATACCACAAAGACCAAGAGTGTTTGTTTGTTATTTGTGTTTGAAACTAGCCTGTGTGCTAAAGTTTGGAAGTCAGTTTTGATGGTATTTTTCCTCCTGTTCTCACCACTCAGACCAGTGTTTAGATATGAAGAGGAATGAAACTGAAAGATCCCCAAGACTGTGATCGATCTCTCTCTCTCTCTCTCTCTCTCTCTCTCTCTCTCTCTCTCTCTCTCTCTCTCTCTCTCTCTCTCTCTATCGCTCTCCTTGTGGAGTAAAACACACCCAAGGAAAAACATACAAAACAGCTCATCTAATCAAAACAGGCACCATCTCCCAGTCACCCATGTATGGGGCCCTTTTCCTGCCCCCTCCTATTCTCTCTCCACCCTCTCGGTCCTTCTTCCCCCTCACTAGCTTTGCCACTGCCGTCAAAATCAGCTTCTTTAGGTGTGAAAACATTTTACTTACATAGTTTTCTTTTTTGGGGTTTCCTTTTTAATAATGGTGTCATAAAGTATTTGTCTTTATGAGATTAACTAACTTTGGTAAGCATAATTTCTTCCAAATTTGTCCATGTAATGAGATCTCTGACAGTTTCATTATTGTTGGGGTTTTTTTTGTTTTGTTTTATTTGTTTTTTTTGTTGTTGTTGTTTTAGAGATACATAATAGTCCATTTGTTTCTGTACCAGAATTGATTGACCTACTTTTCCACAGACCGGCTTTGGTCATTTCTATAGTTTTGCTATTTTGTAAAGCTTTGTTTTTTATGTCTTTGAGGTATATAATTGGTAGAGCAGGTCATGCGGTATCTCTAAGCATATTTGTTTCAGGAAGGACCGTACTCTTTTCCTTAGTGGCAATGCAATTCTGCAATCCACCAGCAGGGTGTGCATGTTTCAAACTCTCCACTTTTTTTAGTATTTGTTATTTTCTTTTTAAATTTTGCTATCAGGATCATTACGAGTTGATATCTCATCATTGTTTAAAGGTGTATTTCTCTTGTAGCTAATAATTGCAAGCACTTCTTCATCGTACCGGCTGCCTAAATGTCATCGTTAATAAAGTCTCTATTCATGTATTCTGTCATTTTTTATTGGGTTTTTTGCATTTTCCTTATTAAGGTATTATAGTTTTCCATAGATTTTCAAGATCAGCCCTTTATCTAATATATACAATTGTCAAAAGTATATCCACAATCTGTTCCCTATTTACTCTTTTCATGAAATATTTTGCTGCACATAAATGTCATATTTTTAGGCAGTCCCAGTCTTTTATTTTGATAGATTTTTTCTTATATTTTGTAATGTATATATGTTTTGTACTAGGGGCCCTTAAGTTTGTCTCTATTTTTTCATTGATAATCATTTTTGTTTCAGGGCTTATATTTAGGTCTTTAATGCATCCTGAGTTCATTTTTTATATGGTATAAAATATGAGTCCTGATCCATTCTTTTGTAGGTGATTGTGTGAGGCAGGATTCTCTAGAGAAACAAAACCAGGGAACTTACAATTATATATACATATAAGGCAATAGGTTTATACAGCATGATGGAATCTAACAGCTAATTAGTGCACACAGCAGAACAGGGCTCAGTTCACTCAACTCACTTCCATGGAACAGTAAATATACTGGAAGTCAAGGAAGCAGACAGCTGAGTCTTCCCTCAGGCAATGAGGCAGAATCTGCCTACAGGCAAAAAACAGCAGGGCAAGGTATCAACATTCAGCAGCTCAGGAGCTTAGCAAAGTAGGACCAGATGGGATATCAAACTCAAGCAATGCAAGACAACAGGATACACCAGCTTCAAGCTCAAGCAATGTACACACCAGCAGATTGGCAAAATAGGGCTTGAAGGAAACTCAAGCTCTAGCTACACAATTCATGGTTTGGCTGTCCCACAGGTAGTGTAGCTCAGAAGTTGAGGCAGAAAACTAGCTAAAGCAGCCACAGGCTGGTCTGATCACCAAAGAGAAAGAGAGAGAGGGGTGGGTTTTGCCAAGGCATTTATCTCTTTGCCCTCCAATCAAACTGGGAGCTGATTAATCTCACTTATTCCCATGAGCCAGGTTGGCACAATAAACCTACCTATCACAGTGAAGACCCAATTTTTCTAGCACCATTTGTTGAAAAGACTCTCCCCATTTAAATAAGCATTATTCCTTTATTATAAATCAATTGTCTATATGGTACTTGGCTGTATTTATGGGTTCCCTGTTCTAATATATTGGTCTATATAGCTATCATTTTGCCAATACCAAGCTGTGTTGATTACCTTGAGTGTATAGTAGGCTTTCAAATCGGAATGAGAAGTTCTCTACTTTGTTTTTGTTTATTAGTAGTATTTTGTTTATCCTGTGTTTCTTTCCTTCCCATATAAAGTTGGTGATTAGTTTTTTCATTTCTTTGAAGAATTATTCTAGGATTTGGATCAGAATTGCATGGAACTTATATAGAGCTTTTAGTAATAGTGTCATACTATATTAAGTTTTCTTATCCATGAACAGGGGATATTCTTCAATTTATGTAAGTCTCTTTTGGTTTCTTATAGAATTATTTTATAGTTATCTTTGTTTATATCTATTATTTCTCTGTTTAGATTTATTTAAAACTATTTTATATTTTGAATAGTTTTTATGGCTGATCTTTCCTTTTTAGAGTCCTCTCCATTAATATACAAGGTTTCCATTGATTTTTGGATATTGATCTTAAATTACCAAATTAGTCAATTACTTCCAGGAAATTTTTTATTGATTCTTTGTCATTTTCTCTATATAAAATGATGTCATCTGCAAACAAAGAATGCTTTGTTTCTTCTTTGCCCATTTAGATGCCTGTAATATTTATTTGATGTCAAGGAGTTCTGGCTGAGACTGCCAGAACTATGTTACATAAGAGTGGTGATAAAGGGCAACCCTGTCTGATTTCTGTTCATAGGACAAATGCTTTGTTTGCTCTCCATTGAGTAAAGTGCTACATGTTGAGTTTTCATACATAGCTTTTATGGAGTGTTCTTAACAAGAACGGATATTGAATTTTACGAATGCCTTTCTGTATCAATTTATATAATCATATGATCCTTGTATTTATAGAATGGTTGAGATCAATTGTTTTACTAATTTTGAACCATCCTTGCATACCTGGTCTGAATCACACTTGATCTTGATATATTTTGAAAATTATTTTAGGTAGCATTTTGTTGAAATTTGTATCACTTATGTTTAAAAAGGATATTGGTCTATACTTCTCTACTCTGGTGATGTCTTTGGAATCAGGATTATACTTACTTTATAGAAGGAATTTGGTAGTATAGTGTCCTTTTCTATATCTGGAAGACTTTGTGTAGAATTGCTGTTAACACTTTTCTAAACATTAGGTAGAACTTTCCAGTCAAACCATCTGGTCCTGGACATGTTGATGTTTGAAGTTGTTTAATGACTAGATCTTTTCCTTCTTGTGTTGTAAGTTTGCTAATATTTTCCACACCAATCTGTTTTATTTTAAGTAGGTAATGTGCTTCTACAACTTTGTCCATTTCTTCTAGGTTTTTGAATTTGTTGAAATATAGATTTTATATTGTATAATTACCTTTTTATTTTGGCCCTATTATGATGCCATCCATTAATTTATTATTTGTAATATTTGCCTTTTCTACTTCCTTTCCTTTGTTAAATTTTCGAGTGCTTTATAATTTTGTTAATCCTTTCTAATAAACAACTTGTTGTCTTGATTTTTTAAATTTCCTGACTCATGTATTTCTGCTTTAATATTTATTATTTTGTTTTCTCTAATACCTAACAGTTTGTTTTTGCTGGTCTTATTCTAATTGCTGTGAATGTTGCATTAAGGTGTTTACTTTAGCTCGTTATTTTTTTACTGATGTGCATGTTTATTGCTATAAATTGCCCTTTAAGGAAAGCTTTTGTTGTGTCCCAAAGATTTTGGTATGATTTGTTTTCCTACTGAGTTGTTTTGAAGAATTTTTAAATCACACTATTTCTTCAATTGCCAGGTGTTTTTAAAGTAAGCTGCTGTACAATATGCATATAAGTGTGTTGGGGTTTTTATTTTAGTTCATCTTCCTGTTGATATTTAATTTTATAGGATTGTGATCTGAAAAAGTATTTTGTAGTATCTCAATGTTTTAGAAAATATTGGTGTCTGCTTTGTGGTTTAACATAGGTTCTAAGGCATTACTTAACAGATGAAGGCAAGATGGTAATTACTGTAAACTATTTCTAACAAACATCTTTAGGACAACTGCAAAGTGACAAGCAACATATCCGCTTTGGCAACTAGAATATCTTAACCTGCAAATATCTGTGGCTCTAGCTAATAATGTCATGCCTAAAAACAGCAGTCTATACCTATGTCAGGAAAGTATTTCCTAAATTAAACAAAACAAAACAAAAACAATCTTGGCACCTTGTAGACCAGAGGTTCTTTACCTGTGGGTCGTGGCCCCTTTGGGGGTCTAATGACCCTTTCACAGGGGTCACCTGATTCATAACAGTAGCAAAATTACAGTGATGAAGTAGCAACAAAAATAATTTTATGGTTCAGGGATCACCACAACATGAGGCACTGTATGAAAGAGTAACTTCATTAGGAAGGTTGAGTACAACTGTTGTAGATGAATAGGTCTGAGAAAGCATTTGTTTGGAATTGTTGAATTTTAGAGGCAACATACATAACATCTGGGAATCTCTGAATCATTTATCAGGCAACTTACAATTACCTTTTTTCACAGGAGTTCAGATAAGATTCTTATGCCTTTGGACAATGCTGTGCTAACATCTTGCCTCTCAGGTGAAACTGAATGATGCTAAAAGTACACGAGTTATGTATGAAGGCAGAGAATTGTCCCTGACAAGCCTTGATAGCAGAATCAAATGCAGTTCCCCTGGTTTCTAGCACAGGTTCATACCTCTACAAGAAAAAACCAACTCATTTTTTGCAAGACAGTTCCTAAAGTGATAAGGAGCCTTGGCACAGTCTAAAAAGGTAACTTCATGGCATCAAACAATTCTGTGTCCAGAACTGCCCACTCTGTGACCTGAAACCACACAATCCACCATGACGGCTGTGGCAGTGGCCTGTTGCGCGATGGAATTGGTACAATTGGGATCGGGTCCAGCCACGTCTGAAAGGCACAAGTAATTTACTTACAAGATGACGCAGATGCTTAGAACTCTAAATTGTGCTCATTCTTCCTCTCAAGTTCACATTTCACACTGTAAACGCACATTTAAAGTGAATTAATGTTTAACAAATTTACCAAGTCAATTCAATGGGGAAAATAGTGTTTTCAGCAACTAGTTCTGGGCGAATTGCATATCCACATGCAAAAGAAGAAATCTGAACCCTCCCTTATACAATACACCATGTTAATTCAATATGGCACATAGACCTACGTCAACTCACTGCCATCTAGTAGATTCCAACTCATTCTAACGTATGATAGAATAGCCCCTGTGGATTTCCAGGACTCTTACTCTTTATGGAAGTGGAATGACTCATCTTTTCCCCCAGCGTGGCTGGTGATTTGGAACTGCTGACCTTGTGGTTAGCAACCCACTGCATAACCCACTGCGCCACCAAGATGAAGAGCTAAAATTATAAAACCCTTAGAAGACATTGGAAGAGTAAATCTTCACAAGGTTGGGTTAAGTACAGCCTTCTTGCTTGATAACACTAGAACACAAGCGGCAAGGGGGAAAATTGGTTTTCATCCAAATTGAAAACTTTTGTGCTTCAAAAAGAAGTGAAAAGATAACCTAGAACTTTTCAATTTACATTTCTGATAAAAGGTTTATATCTAGAATATATAAATCACATTTATAAGTCAATAATAAAATATAATTAAGCCAATTTTAAATGGAAAAGAGATATGAATAGACATTTCTCTAGAAGAGATACACAAACAGCTTATGAGAATATGAAAAGATGCTCATTAGGAAAATGCAAATCAAAATTATAATGAGAGATCATTTCAGACCTACAAAGATTGCCAGAAAAGAGATAAATGCTAAAGATGATATAGAGATATTGTCACTCGTAAACAACGCTAGTGGGAAAGTTAAATAGTAAGACCATTTAGGGAAACAGTCTAGCTGTTCCACAGGATGGGGAACATAGTATTAGCATATGACTCAGAATTCCCTCTCCTAGTTATACACCAGAAAAAATGAAAACATATGTCGCCACAACAACGTGTATGCAAATGCTCAAATTGGTCTTATTCAGAGTGGCCAAAAAGTGGGGGGGGGGAGGCCTCAAATATCCAACTGATAGATAATTACAGTATATTCATTTGAGAAAATATTATTTAATAATAACAAGAAATGAAGTACTGAAAAATCTACAACTTAGATGCTAAATGAAAACATCATAAAAGATCATATATAATGTATGATCCCAATTATGAGAACTGTTCAGAACAGGCAAATCCAGAAGCAGAAAGATTAATAGTGTCTAGGGGATTGGAAGGGGTTACAGGATGGAAATGGAAAGCAACTGATGATGGGAATGGGGTTTCTCTGCAGAGTGAAGAAAATGTTCTAGAAATTGTTTGTGGTATAGTTGCACAATTCCGAACATGGCAAAAACAACTAAATTGTGTATTTTAAACGGGTCATTTGTATCGTATAGAAAAGTCTTAGTAAAACTGTTATAGTTCTGAAAAAGGAGCAGGAGGGAAAGGATGAGGAAGGGGAAGAAAACAGGACAAGGGAAGAAAAGTTGGGAGGGGAGGGAGTGGCAGGAGGAATCGGAAGATAGGAAGGATGAGGGGTGACTCCTGCCTTGGCTGTTCTATTTCCCCTCTAGCTTCCCACTCCAATTACCTGGGCCATTGTTCAAGGACTAGCTGCAAGGGAGTCCGTCCACAAGCTCTGTTCTCTGGGGCAAATACAAGAATAATTGAACGAATGGGTGTGTAAGTGGATTTTTACCTTAAGAGAAAGGAAAAAGTCAAGCCACTACCGGCTTCACCACAACTCTCTTTATCTGCTGGACATTGCTATATCAAAGGACAAAAGCAGATCCATATATATCATTTTCTCAGAGCCTTGCCTTCTAAATCAAAGGTTCTCAACCTGTGGGTCGTGACCCCTGGGGCTGTCAAATGACCCTTTCACAGGGCTCACTTAAGACCATATTTCTGATGGTCTTAGGAAGTGAGATACCACTCCTCTGTCTCTAGGTGGATCCGCCCACATGCAGATAAAAACCCACAGAGGTGTTGCCACAACATGAGGAACTGTATTAAAGGGTCGCAGCACTAGGAAGGTTGAGAACCACTGTAAGCTAAAGCTTTAAGAATTAAAGAAGAAAGTTCTCTGGGATTCTTCCCATGCAGCGATGTGCTTCATACATTCAAACTGATTTTTACAGATGTGTAGCACTCCATTAACCACAATTTTTTAATCCACTCATCAGTTGATGGAAAGTTGGGTTGTTTCCAACTCCTTGCAATTGTGAACTGTGCCGCAATGAACACTGGAGCACAGATGTCTGACTTTGGTTTGTTTCTTGCCTCTTCTGGGTATATACCCAGTAGGGGGATTGCTGGGTCATATGGTAACTCAATTTTCATCTGTTTTCGATATCGCCAGATTGATTTCCATAGTGGCTGTACATACTTACAGGTTCACCAGCAGTGGATGAGAGGTCCTGTCTCCCCACAGCCCCTCCAACACTTCTTGCTTTCTGCTTTTTAAAATTGGGCTATCTTTGAGGGTGTTAGGTGTTACCATTTTGTTTAAATTTACATTTCTCTTATGGTTAAAGATCAGGAACATTTTCTCATATGTTTGTTGGCCATTCGGATTTCTGCCCCTGTGAAACTTCTATTTAGGTCCTATGCCCACCTCCTCAGTGGACAATCTTTCTCCCCCACTATCATGATCCCAATTCTACCTTAAAAAATCTCGCTAGCTAAAAGGATGTACACTGGTACAGATAGGAACTGGAAATACAGGGAATCCAGGGTGGATGCTCCCTTCAGGACCAGTGGTATGAGTGGCTATACTGGGAAGGTGAGGTGGAAAGGGGGAAATGATTACAAGGATCTACCTCCTCCCTGGGGTACACACAACAGAAAAGTGGGTGAAGGGAGTCGTCGGACAGTGTATGAGATGACAAAATAACAATTTATAAATTATCAAGGGTTCATGAGGGAGAGGTGAGGGAAGGGAGAGGAAAAATGAGGACCTGATGCCAGGGGCTTAAGTGGAGAGCAAATGTTTTGAGACTGATGGGGGTAATGAATGTACTAATGTGCTTTACAAATTTGATGTATGTATGGATTGTGATAAGAGTTGTATGAGCCCCTAGTAAAATGATTAAAAATAAATAAAATAAAAACAGGCTGACAAAAAAAGAAAGTTCACTGTTATTTTAGGATTTTTATTTACTGTCATAGGAATGAATAAGAAGTAAATTTCCATTCCTTATCTCAAACAGGGCTGAGCCTTAACATTGCATTTAAGGATCCCTCAAGGTTGAATTTATGGCAAGCGTGCAAGACATGGAGTCAATTCCTATGCCCTGAGCTTCCTCAAGGAAGGGCATCCTGGTGAGAAACCTAGACTGCAGGTGAAACTGATCTGGCCTTGGAAAGAAAGGTTCACTATCTTTAAGACAAATAAATCACCAAATGACAAACGCGTACCTGCCTCCTATACAGAGTGCAGAGCAGCCTGAGCACTTTTTCTATAAGAAGCCACAGTATAAGAATTTGTGGTTTTGTAGGCCATATACTCAGTCTATGTTACAAAGACGTACCTGTGCCATTGTACCGAGGAAAGTCACCATAGACAATGTGTGAGTGAATGAGTGCGGTCTATCCCAATTACATATTTATGTACCCTGAAATTTCAATTTCTTATGATTTTCATATCAGAAAACATTATTTTTGTATAGATTTTTTTCAACCACTTACAGCTTTAAACCTATTCTCAGCTTGTGGGGCATGCAGAAACAAGTAGTGGTCTAGAGTGACCCACAGCACTACTTGCCTAGTGGTGCTATGGATTAGACATTGTATGGCGAGAAGTAAGACACACAATTGAAATCCACCGCCCTCTGAGGGAGAAAGATGAGGCTGGCTGCTCCCACAAAGATTAGGCCTCGGAAGTCCTATATAAGATACGCAATGAGCTGGAAGCGACTTGGTGAGAGCGGGCTGGGTTTGCTTTGTGCTTTATGAACTGTAAGAGTGAAACGGCTTCTAGCAGGAGGGTGAGTGAATGTCCGTGCCCTACAAAAATACGTACCTGGCTTAGAATCAGCGTATGTCACACCCAGGACTCTATTTGCCAGACTATACCTATGTATAAGCATGGATGTGTACATGCACTCAGGTGCAATCAATCCCAAATATTTCCAGAGTCCATAGTGCAGGAAGAAATTCCCTAAGTGACTTTGATTTGTGCTCTTCCCTAAAGACAACATGCATGAAGTATGTCTCGGTTCTTTAAGAAACATTTTCTCTTTTTTTGTATCTATCATCTAATGTTCAGGAGAAATGTCCTCAGTTTGGATTTTCTAAAGTGCTTAAAGAAAACGCTTCTACCTGATTCTGAGGGTTGATCCTGAGGAACAGTCACTGTAAAATCAGGGAGGAGAATAAAATCTGAATCCAGAGACAGAGAAATTCAGCTCCACAAAGTAGCCAGTATTGCAAAAGAATCCTCTTTTCCCAACTAAATTCACTTACTAGCAGAGGAGAGCATGTACCTCTGAGACTTGAAGCATAGCCCAAAGCAATCTACCATGAGGGGAAAATTCCTTTGAAATCTAGAGCTTTCCCTTAGAAATCCATGTGAATTTGCATTCTCCATAACACAGCTATATGCTTGTTTTAATATCGAAATATTATGCTAAGCTATAGGAAAAACAAAACAACCAGGCAAACCACTTTCCTTCCCAAGGCCACAGGGCCCCACCTTTGAGGATGGGGTCCAAATTTTTTCAAGATTTCACTCAGGGTTTGAATACTCACTCTCTTTTTGTTAGCAAGCACAACTGAATTGAGCTCAGAGCTCCTATAGCAGGTAAGACAGAGTAAGCAGGACCGAATTCATCAGCATCCCTCAGGTTCAGTCAGAAACTGAATGAGGACCAGCTCTCCTTTGGATTTCGGTTCCCTGGGCGGTGGCAACAGTTAAGCAATCGACTAGCCCAAAGGGTAGCAATCCTAACTTGGTGCTCAGATGGTTACCTGGCAACCAACCTCCAAAAGGTCGCAGCCTTGAAAAGTCTATGGGGAAGTTTCACTCTGCACAGAGGGGTCCCTTATGAGTCAGAATCAACTCACGAGCAACTCTGAGCAGCTAGATCATTCAGACGCTTGTTCGAGTTTGAGAAATATTGGTATAGTGGAAGGATTTGAAACTGTTGAAAAAGCTTGAAATTAACTGCCGAGGAGCCAAATTCCTTACTCACTTCTTTACCTCCATGCACCCATTTGCAAATCTCACAGAATGAAACCCGATCCACCCTGACAAAACAGGCAGAGCATCTGAGGATCGCTCTCTCAATCCTAACACGATTTCTCTCCTAGTTCAAGTCAAATGTACACCTGAGATATAAGTGTAACGGGAAATAATGATCTCTATCCAGGAGGGATGCAGATGAATTGATCCTCTAAAGCCATTCTCTGTATGTTTAGTCCTCCCACCAGATCCTTTGCGTCTGCCTACCTATCCGCATCTGGAGCAGTGGCTCTCCACCTTCCTCACACCGAGACCCTTGTCTACAGTTCCGCATGGTGTGATGACCACCAACCATACATTATTTTCATCACTGTCATTCTGCTACTGTTATGAATCATCATGTAAATATCTGAGATGCAGGATGTATTTTCATTCTTACAAATTGAACATAATGAAAGCATAGTGATTAATCGCAAAAACAATATTGAATTATATATTGTGATATATTTATTTCTAATTACAAAGAAATGAAATTTTGTTTTGAAGCATTCATGCCGGGTACTCATAAGTGGGTGTAACTGCATGTGGACAGACCCACCAGGAGATGGATAGAGAGAGGAGAGGTGTCTGGGTTCCTAAGACCATCAGAAATATGTGTTTCATTGGACCTCCCCCCCATCCCCACAGGTTGAGAACTGCTGCTATAGGAGATTAAAATCAAGTAATTGTCAGAGTTTAAAATTGTTTAGGTGAAAAAGTCCTGGTGACCAATCAGTTTTCAAGCAACATATTTTTTTTCTCTGGACTGTACGTCTTCCTTTAGGAGCACTCTTTTATAAGTTATCCAAAGTAAAGTAGGCAGTCATCTCAGAAATATCAGCTTCAAAGAATACCAAATTGCAAAGGGTGTCATTTCCTTCTACATCTCAAATTAGATGACACCATCTCTAAAGTTCTTTTTCTGTTTTCTACAAAATCACATATTAGATGCTCTTGATCTTCTTCCTCCTTTATGTGGCCAGAAAATTTGTGAAGACATGGACTGACTGAGAGCTTGGGGTGAGTCAATTGCCTCTGCTCTTATGGAGAAGTCAAATATATGCTGATGACACCCCTTAAATGTGTACTGGGGGGTTTTATTCTTTACCTACCTTTCTTCTTTTTCATATTTATAGAAGAGAATGATTTTTTGGCAGTAAAAATGCAGGAATTCACATTGCATATCTATGTGTTTCTGCATATTTGCTCCATTCCATATTTGCTCTACTCTCACACACACTCTACTTTCTACATAACTGGTAGAGTATCCCTTAAAAACACACGCTCCCAAATATTGAATTTGCAATTAGTATTTGGAAAGCAACTAAATGAAAGCTTATGCATAAAAGTTGACTCTCCAAATATTTGGAATAACTCAGAGTTTGGGGTGGGGGAGGAACAGATTATTTTAGTTCAATAGAACTTATTTTCATATATGCTTAGAGTAGAAATCTTTTACACACTAAGAGTAAACTTAATCAGAGTCCACTTTTTTATCCTTTAAAACAGCCTCCCACAGGGCTCCTGCTATGCACAGGGCTTCTTTTTATATGTAGCCTTTCAGACTTGGGGTTGACAGCTCTGTCAAAAATAATTGGTTAGGTCACATGCTGCACTGTGATTGGTCTGTTTTATGTACCTTATGGGGAATGGTCAGTCTACTGTATTTTTACAAAAATAACATGTGTGTTATACAGTTGGTTTTCTGCCAACTGCATTCTCTCCTCATGAAGTGTTTTAGTTAGGGCACCATGCTCACTTTTTCCATTGTAAAACAACTTAGCAACACATACTAATAGAAATATCCCACAGGGGAAGGACACTGTGGCAGAAATCAAAACTATAACACATGCATTATTTGTGAAAAAAAATATATGGTACTATGTAAACAGAGTTTATAGAGCCTCCCAAGAGGATTAAGTGACCTTGCAGGAACTGGTCAATTATTACTTAAATTAAGTGATTTACGGTCTATGAAGGGAATTAGCCAGTTGTGATCCTGGTTGGAAGGTCATACCTTGACATTTACAAGGGATTTCATTCCATGGGAATCAACCCCCCAGTGGTTTCTGGGGACCTCCCTACCATCAGGGAGGGCCTGGAGTGAAGCAGTCTTTAGACTCCCGCACCCCGTGCTGAGAACTCCATATACGGGAGCCCTATCAATGTCCAGAGAGGGCACAGGACATGGAAGATGGTCCAGCAGCATAGCGGCGGCAGGAGGAGTGGTGGGCATTGAGAGAGGGGCGGGAGGCAGCTAGGTGGCTTTGCTGGACTACTGAACAGGAGGAAGCTCTGAGCACTTCCTGGGGTAGAAGAGTTCCTGCTAGAATAGACGCGTCTCCAGACACTTGTCAATGGAGCTAGAGTTCTAACACTTGCTGGAGTAAGGGAATAAAGCATTAGAGAAAACCTTGTGGCAGACAGGCATAGAGGCCTGTCTGCAGAAACCAAAAGCTGTTTTGATTGGACATTGCCCTGACACTTGTGTCCTCTCTTTGAGTAGCATCTTGTTACTGCCAACTTGATCCTCATCCCCAAATACAGCCTGCTGCTTCCAAAATCAACCACATCACAGTGCATGTGGTCTCTGAGTTGGGCACAGCCACTGCAAGGAACGACTGAACACAGCACAGAAGAGTGCCGTAGGGAGAAGGGTTAGTGCAAAAAATGGTCAACCTTCGAGAGGGGGATGCCGGTCTGACCACCTATCTCCTCACACTTCCGGTTTGTGCGATTTTTGTGTCTCCTCCCTCCTCCTGAGTTCAGATGCTGGAATGCCGCTTCTATTAGGTAAAATCCTCCAGATCTGCTTCTTAGGATTGTATACTCCCATTTAGATCTTAGACTCTGCATTATTTAACACATTGTTTATGTCATCTTGTCATTAATTTATACAGTTATCCCACAATCTCAACCATAATTTGAACGGACCATACTTTGCATGCCTTGGGCCTTGTGTTATTCCTTTAAGATGCAAGGCCTTAAACATATTTGCATCTCCTAGAGATCCATTTCACCAAAATCAAATCTAGCTCCAAAGGATAGTTGGGTTGCCTCCTAATCCCATCTTTCACACACACACGCACACACACACGCACACACACGCACACACACGCTTGCACAGAAAATCTCTTTGAATCTTCTTTTATACTCGTAGTCTCTCCTGATTACTTAGCATAGTAGAAGCGCTCAAAGCTACTAAGTAAACCATTTCTTTCACTAAAGGGAAACAGGATGCAGGATTTGGGGGTTTTTTCTTCTTAAGGTGTTTATATAAATTAAGGTCTTTATGTACAAGTCTTTAAATAAATTAGCCTTTTTTAATTTAAGAAAGCTTACATCTGATCATTTCAAAACATTGACATGCTTGGCAAATACACACCAGAACCAACCAACCTATCTGCTCTTCTAAAATGTAATCACATTAAAAAACACAAAGTGCATCCGAATAAACCTATAGTTCAAACTTCAATGAATTAACAGATTAGTAAGAAAGCTAATCATATAATTTCACATTGTATTACCTTTAAGCCCTTACTTGATTAGATAAAGACTTGAAGAAAAAAATAATTCTCCTTACCAAATGTTACATGCTTTCTGAGAGTCGCTAATAACTGAATAAGTACCCAACGAATGAGGAGAAGTAACGCTAGGCAGCGGGGCATCTAGCAAGGTCTTTCAAGAAGGGACAACCAGAAATACAAAGATATCAATCATCCTGAGAATCCATGACGAAAACAGCAACATGAAACTCTTTCTTCTCACATCTCAACATTCGTTTGATACTCCATTCCTGAATCCTATGGGTTTAATAACCACAGAGAAAGTTTGGACCAGACTTTATTTAGGCAAAACGTGTTTTCTTTTTCCTCTTGTCAGTGTCTGTTTGGCTCTGCTTTGAGAAAACAGAGATAAAGATGGGTGAGGGAACCTATCTCTAAATACTGATATGGCAGCTGACCTAGATAGTGAATGGAAGCAGTTTATGACCCACAGTGGGATTGGGAAATTACATTTTGAGGAGTACCCATGAGACAAAAAGAGATTTTTAGTTTGACACCTGAAGGGGCCAGCAAGATGCTGAAAAACAGTGGTGTTACCTGATGGTGGTGGAGGTTAAGGAGGAAAAAGGGTGTTAAACAGAATTTTACTTGTTCTTTTTTGTCATTTGCTCTCTGGTTTCCAATAGGATGCTCCTCAATGAGTCTTAAAATGGTCCATCAAAAATGTTCATTTTGAGAACAGTTTGAGAAAATGAGACGGGGCCTCCCAGGCCGTTTGCGTGTCCTCTGGCCTTATAAGCAGCATGGACCAAAGGTGGTTCTGTGCCCTAGAACACAGAAGGAAGGATGGAGAAACTTCCACAATTACGTTTTTAGAGCCGAGCTAGAGTTACGGGTGTTCTTAGGAACAAGATTATCCCAGTGCTGTGAGTGGCGATACTGGGAGAGTGGAGGGAGGGTGGGTTGGAAAGGGGGAACTGATTATAAGGATCTACATATAACCTCCCTGGGGGATGGATGACAGAAAAGTGGGTGAAGGGAGACGTTGGACAGGGCAAGATATGACAAAATAATAATTTATAAATTATCAAGGGTTCATGAGGGAGGGGGGAGTGGGGACAGAAGGGAAAAAATGAGGACCTGATGCCAGGGGCTTAAGTGGAGAGCAAATGTTTTGAGAATGATGAGAGCAATGAATGTACAAATGTGCTTTACACAGTTGATGTATGTATGGATTGTGATGAATTGTATGAACCCCTAATAAAGTGATTTAAGAAAAAAGAAAGAAGGTCTATCTAGAATGCTGGCTGCTGAGGCCTCCTGAGCCTTCTTGGTTCAAAAGCCAAGTCACTGGTCTTTATTTTTACCCAAGATATCTAATGTCACTTTAAATAGTTCAACACATTACTTTGCTTCTGTTTAGCTATGCTTGAGACAAGATTAAGTGCTATTATTTATGAAAAATGGAATTAGTTAACTAATTCAGCAGGATCATATAGTTCATTAAAAGTTATCATGTTGAAAATATTTATGTTTATCCTGATATCTAATCAACAAATTAGTAGTTGAGGCAGCTTCTTCCCGTTTAAACCTGAAGCTTGGGGGACTTGGCCAGAGCCACCTAGGATTCGTGTCGGGGCAGAGTTACAGATTCTTTATTATCCGTTATATTGCCAGTGTTCTCTATTTCTACCATGACGTCTGGTGGCATAGTGGTTATGCAATGGGCTGCTAACTGCAAGGTAAACAGTTCAAAACCACCAGCGGCTCCTCGGGAGAAAGATGACAATGACACTTGCTACTCCCATAAAGCCTTGCCGTCTTGGAAATGCACAAGGGCAGTTCTGCCCTGTCCAAAGTGGTTGCTAGGAGTCCGATTCCACTCACTGGCAGTGAGTTATTTACTTGTCGGTTCGTTTATCGCTGTGGTGGCTGGTGGGTTGCTCTGGTGCTGAAGGCAGGGTCACCCAGTGAAGAGGTTTCAGCAGAGCTTCCAGACTATAAAGGACTACCAGAACAGACAACAAGGAAGGATTAGGCCGTCAACTTCAGAGGAACTTCATAACCACTGAACACCCTCTTGGTAACATTGAAACTTTATGTGTTTCTGAGAACCTAAGGTATAGAAGAAGAATTTTGGCAGAAATAGTACCAGAAGGTGAGCCCCTGAGGTCAGAAGGCACGCAACTAGGACTGAGGAAAAGCTGCCTTCTCAAGGTAGATCCCACCATCGTGACTTGGATGGAGTAAAGCCGGCAAGATAAAACCTTCAAGATCTTCCTTTGCTGATGGTGCTCAGCCCCAAATGAGAAGAAACAGCTGAAAACATACAGATGAATCATCAGAACTTGGACTGTACAAGGCATGAATCTGGAAACATTGGAAGTCCAAAAGAAATAGAATGCATCAAGATCAGTAGACTAGGCATTAGTGAGCTGAAATGGCCTTGTGTGGGCCATTTTCAATCAGAATAGTATACGGTTTACTCTGCCAGGAATGATACATTCAAGGGAATGTCATTGCCTTCATGGTCAAAAAAGAGAGTTCAAGACCTATCCCCAAGTACTGTGCCGTCAGTGATAGGACAACGTCTGTCTGCATAAAAGGCAGTCCAACCAATCTGACCACTATGAGAGTTTATGGAGAAACCACAGCAGCAGTTGCTGGTAGTAGCTGCCAACAAGGCTGCTCTAATGCAGCAATGCTACTCACACCCCGCAGCCCTGGGCCAGCCAGTGAAGTAGCCACTGCGGCGCCCCGTTTCGTCAAGGACTTCCCTTCTTGTCACCACACCTGCACTTTCCCAAACACGATGTCCTTCTCCAGGGACGGGTCTCTCCTGGCAATATGTCCAAAGTATGCAAGACAAAGTTCTGTCAGCCTTGCCTCGAAGGAGCAGTCTGTCCTTCCTTCTATCTGTTTGTCCTTTTAGCAGTCGATGGTGCATTCAATATTCTTCTCGGCGCCACAATTCAAATGCACTGATTCTTGGAAGGTCTTCCTTATTCACTGTCCAACTTTCACGTGCATATCATGCGATGGAGAATACAATGGGTGAGGCAAACCTTAGTCCTTAGTCCTTAGTCTTCAATACTCTAAAAAGATGTCAGGAAGCAGATTTACCTAACAGAATACAGTTTTTGATCTCTTGACTGCTGCTTCCATGAACATTGAGTGTGGATCCAAGGAAGACAAAATCCTTGACAACCTCAACCTTTTCTTCATTTACCATGATGTTTCCTATTGGTCCAGTTGTGAGGATTCTGCACTTCCTAATTTTGAATTGTAATCCATACTGGAGGCTATAATACTTGATCTTCATCGGCAATTGCTTCAAGTCCTCCCCACTTTCAGCAAGCAAGGTTGTGTCACCAGCCTTCCGCCAATACTGATGGTGCATTCGTCTTCAAAAATCTAGCTTCTCGGATGATTTTCTCAGCATATATATTGAACAAGAATGGTGAGAGGACATAACTGGACACACAGCCTTCCTGATTTTAAACCATTCCTTGGTGCTGATCACAAAACGGCTTCTTGATCCATGTACAAGTTCTGAATAGGCACAAGCAACTAGTTTGGGGGGGACAGTGACTCTGTGTATTGTTTCCATTTTCTCATGATGCTCCCTGCATCCTTTAATATTTTACTCATAGAGTTTTTCAAGATTGGAGCAAGAGACTTGAATTTTTCTAGAGTTCGTTCAGTTTAAGGTATGCTGAGCATGTTTTTTTTTTCCTTTTGGTTTTAAAATTCTAGGTCTTGGTGCATTTTATTATAATGCTGAGCATTGGTTTTTCCAACTGCCCTTTGAAGTTTCCTGTTCAGATCCTTGACATCCTCATTTCTCCCATTTGTTTTAGCTACTCTATGATTAAGAGCAAATTTCAGAGTCTCTTCAGACATCTACTTTGATCTTTTCTTTCTTTCCTGTCTTTGTAATGACCTTTATTTAGCCTTCCTCATGAATGACGGTCTTGATGTCCTCCCACAGCTCATCAGGTCTCTGCTTTAGTATTCAATTCGTCAAGTCTGTTCTTGAGATGAACTTGAGTGGGAAATTCAAGTGAGGTAGAGCCAAGGTCGGATTTTGCTCTTGTGAACTTGTTTTTATTATCTTCAGCTTTATCCTGAACTAATATATAAGCAACTATTCCACGGTCAGTTCCTAACCTTGTGTTAGAAGCTGATATTGAGTTTCCCCATTTTCTCATCCCTCGGGTGTAGTCAATTTTAGTTCTGTTTATTTCATCGGGAGAAGTCCATGGTGATAGTCACTTTTTATGTTGTTTGAAAAAAGTATATGCTATGCATAAATTGTTGGTTTGTGACTACTGCTCCTTCTACTTTGTTGCCAGATTTTGCATTCTTATCACCAATAAATATTGAAGCATCTTGATTGCCTGTTTGTTCAATTTCTGACTGAAAATATTTATGGAATTCTTCGATTTTGTCATCCCTAGCTTCAGTTTGGAGCATTAATTTGAATAATAGTGGTATTGATTGGATTTTCTTGAAGACAGAAAATAGAATCCTATCACGGAGAGCATTTTATTTCATGACTGACCTTGCAATGTCCTTTTGGTTGAGAACGCCACAACTTTCCTTTGGATTGTGTTGTTCCTGGTACAGTAAATCATAGGAGGCCATGCTTCACAATGGCCAATACCAGTCCGTTTCAGCTCACTAATGTCTAGCATATTGATCTTTATGTGTTCTATTTCATTTTTAATAATTTTCCTGAATTCTTCCTTCACACATTCTAAGTTCCAATCATTAGCAGATTTTTGCTGCTCTATCACCTGACTGAATCAGGCCCCATCAGCAAGTAAACATTCCAAAGGCTTCACTCCCACAGGCTGACTCCTTCACCAGGGTAGACTCCACTTTGAGAAAGTTGCTTCTCCTCTGCTACATTTCGAGTGCCCTCTGAGCTGAGGGGCCCAGCCTCTGGCATGATCTCTAACAATGTCCTACTTCCAGTAACCAAGTTTCAGTATCTCAATGTTTCAAAGCTATGCATAAGGTTTCCGTGGCTCCTTCCTTTGAAGTAGAGAGCCGAATCCTTCCATCTCAATGGTGCTCCACCTTCCGAAGGCTGCAACGCTTCGGCAGAGTGGCCAGGAGCAGTGCCACGGGTCTTCCTCATCAAAAGGCCACACCCCCAAGGAGACAGCATCAGGCTGTGACCTGATTGACAGGTTCCTCTCCACCCACACACTTGTATATGTCTTCAAGTTGATATAAAATTACCTACCTACCAAATCATCACAGGACAACAAAGTGACAAACAAGTGGCACAGGGTAGCAATAATGCCTGGTTTAAAATCAGGAAAAGTGTGTGTCAAGTTAGTGTCCTCTGGCCACATTTATTCAACCTGTATGCTGAGCCACTTTCAGAGAAGCAGGACAATATGAAGAATAATGTGGTGTAGGATTGGAGGAAGCCTTATGAACAACCACGATACAAAGATGACACAGCCTTGCTTGCTGAAAGTGAGCAGGACTTGAAGCACTTACTGATGAAGAGCAAAGATTACAGCCTTCAGTGTGATCTGCAACTCACTGTAAAGAGAACAAACATTCTCATAACTGAACCCACAGCTAACATCATCATCAATGGAAAATAAAAGATTGAAATTGTCAAGGACTGCAACTTGCTTGGATCCACAATCAACGCTTGTGAAAACAGCAGTCGAAATCAAACCACCAATTGTATTTGGTAAATATACAAAAAGGAAGTCTCTCAATGAGTTAGGTTGACAGAGCGGGGACAACAATGGGCTCAAACATAACCAGCTGGGATGGTGGCAGGAGCAGTGGTTCATCCTGTTGCGCACGGGGCAGCTCTGCGTGGGAACCAGCACAACAGGATCTACCAACAACAGTAACAATAACATTTTTTAGGGATTTTTTTTTTCAGTATTTTGGAGAAACAAGTGATTACTGGGTATCTGTTCAATGGAATGCTGGAACAGAAAGATTATCTGATTCTATAAGAATATCCCCTTTGCCTTTGAGTAGACAATTTTACAACTCTGTAATAGTGATAAGGTACATTTGTAGATAAGTGATGATAATAGAAATTACCCTTGTCTGTAGACAAGCAAATGAGTCTTGTTGCCTATAGGATCAAGGGATTTATCTCTCCCACGGTTTCAATTTCTAAATTAATTTCAGTGTGCCTTTAGTCTTTATAATTTGTGCTCATTTGATTTATGCTTCAAACTAATTTGAACAACTTTCCTAATAACTTAATTAATGAGCAAATTAAGTAAAATCTTTGATACTTGTTCTTTTTTTATCTGTTTGAGAGTCAGGGTTTTTCTATGAATATGCCATAACATATGGAAGATCACAAAATACAGAGAGTACTAAATTTTTCTAAATCAAACACCCATTTATCTACCATCAAATAATAGAATGCTCCTTACCTACGCCAAACATGCCATCCATGTGTCTCCTTGCACTGGCAACCCAACATTGTCATCCTCGCCACACTCCTTATGTGACCACAATCCTGACTCTCTAGTGTAATCCCTTTCTTCTGTGCACTTTTAATTGTTTTTTTCATCTAAATGTGCATGCTTAGATATGATCACTTAGTCTTGCTCATTGGATTTAAATTGACATTCCTGATAAATCTCTTGATCTATGGATCTCATTCGATCCCACCGTTTACAATACCTGATGACAAATCCAGAATGTTTTGTTGTGAAGGATCTTTTACATTCTGGCTATGTTTGATTGGATTGTGAATTACATTTCTAGTTTTTAACACATGATGGTTTCTTCTTGGTCCAGTAGAGGGACGGCTGAGGAGTGCTGGGACACACAGTCCCATATTTAGCTTGTGATATATCTAAACACATAAGTGGTTTTTAAGGACCAGGGGCTAGTGATGTGGGAAGGGAAATTTGCGTTGTTTAGAGTAGGAGGGCCGCTGTGGTGAGCCTTGAAACCTAGGGCATGGGCCCGGGTGGAGCCGCCACAGGTGCATATCTTGGTGGTAGTAGCAAATATTCAAACGAGAACTTTGAAGGCCAAAGTGGGGAAGGGTTCCATGTGAACAGCAGTTGAACATGGGTCAGTCGGTCCTGAGAGATGGGCGAGCTCCGTTCCGAAGGGACGAGCATGCAGGTGTTTACTCTCACCCAGGCCTCCATGGGTCTCTTGATGATAGGATCCTAAAGCTCAGAAAGTTTTAATACTGGAAATGTAAAATGAGCAAGTTGGTGGCATAGGGAGATAAGGGAAATAATATGCTGAATATGGAGAGACAGGAATAAAACGAAAAACATAGGAAGGGAAAAGTATGTGTGAAGACAATGTAAAGTAGAGATGAAGAGAAAAGTGTAAAATGCAAGCTCACTTTCATTGAGTTGATTACAGTCACAGGAATGCTACAGGACAGAGTAGAGGTCCATCATGGGATTTCCAGGGCTATTAATCTTCACAGAAGCAGACTGCCTCAGTTTTCTCCCATGATGAGGCTACTGGGTTTGAACTACCAGTCTTTCGGTTAGCATCCCTATGCTTAATCCACAATGCCACCAGGGCTCCTTTAATCAAATATAAGACATAAAAAGCAACAGTAAAGCTAAAACTAAGTACACTGGGGTCCAGTTAATTCTTTATAAGTGTATGTTTCAGTAAATATTCACAAAGGAATATGTTGTTGTTGTTGTTGTTAGGTGCTTGTCTCCAACTCACAGCGAACTTATGTCCAACAGAACACCAACTGCCTGGTCCTCTGCCATCCTGTTAATTGTATTAGGTTTAAGCCCATAGAGCAGATACTATGTCAATCCATCTCACTGAAGGTCTTCAGTTGTTTCTCTGACCCTCCACTTTATCCAGCATGATGCCTTTTCCAAAGATTAGTCTCTCCTAATAACAAGTCCAAAGAATGTGGGAAAAAGTCTCACCATCCTCACTTCTGCGTAACATTTGGGCTGCACTTCTTCCGAGACAAATCTGTCTGTCCTTCTGGCAGTCATGGCACTTTCAGTATTCTTCACCAACATCATGATTCAAACACCAAATCTTCAGTAGCAGGGCATCAGATTGTTTAATATGGCTATTCCATCCAGGGTCTCTGTAACTACCACTAAACGACCTTTTCCTAGTGAGTCTGGGTAAAAGAAAGTGAGGGAGGATAGTGGTAGGATTCAGTTGTGAGGGTTTGTTACCAGTGTTATTGTGAGTGATTGCCATCCTGCTGCCCGGAAAAGGAGACCTCTTAGAAGCAGGAAAGGGAATCTCACTACCAGCGAGCTAGAGCCAGGAGTGGGTTGTGTCCTCTGGACCTCAAGATCCCTGCTCAGTGAATCTCCTTGATCCAGAAGACAGCTTTGACATCCAAGGAGCGGCAGCGGAACAGCAGCAGCAGCAGTACAACCAGGGGCCAGAGTGCGAGAGACAGAGTGATGGACATCTCAGACCCCAGAGCAAATAAAGCTGAACTGATATGCTGACTCATGAATGTGGAGCTGGGTACCTTTGGGCTGAGGCTTCACGTGAATCAGCATGCTCTTTGGGCATGTGTTAACAGCCCTGCACGGATTTTGCAACCTCGTCTGACTAAACAACTCTATCCTGAGCATTTCACCTGAATTGTGGCCTGTTGACACACTAAACGCCATACTGGTGAGCATTAACTGTGAGTCTGCAGGGTCATTTCAATGAATTATAGACTAGCTGAAAAGTAGATCATGCTAGTGTGAGACAGAACAGCGGTCTTCCTTTACATGTAAAATACACTCTAATCAAGCCATTCTCCTTCTTGTCCCCTTTAGAAATCAACCTCCAAAATATGACTGCTAATTTTATAAATTAGTATTTTTTTTCTTTCTGTACTTTGAATAAATAGACTCTTCTCGTTACTGGCTTCTTTCACTCGATGTTACAGTCACATGGGGTCATTATGAGGCAAAATTGATTTGACAGCAACTAACAACTTTTAATAGATACTGCCAAATAAAGTGTTCCCATATGATTTGGAAACCTATTTCTATGCCCATTTCCTTTCAATCTCAGTAATGAAAATTTCTTGTTGCTCCACATTCTCTTCAACACTTGGCATTTTCTGTCTTTTTATTTTAGTTCCTCTGGTTGCTCGGGTATAATATTGCCATTTTAATGTATGCTCTTTTGGTGACTATTGAAGTTGAGCACTTTCTCCTAGGTTTATTAGTCATAGGGGATAGCCTCTACTGTGAAGTGCCTGTTGTCTTTTGACTCTTTTCCCCATTGGGTTATGTGTCCTTTCCCTGCTGATTTGTAGACATTTCTTAGACCATGGAGTTTCAAAACGTCCATGGGGGGAAAATGGAATTACTCCCCAAATGTCGATCCCCCCTCACATATTTCTTACACAAAACCCTTTATGTTTTCATCTTTAACAGGTCCAATAAACCACTTACATATATCATAAAGGGCTTCAGAAGTTATTGGGAAAAAATAACAATTTTAAATTATGGAAGTTTCCCACAAACTTTTCACCTCCCTTGTACATGGACTCATTGAGCCCCTCAGAAGCAAACATCAATGACTTCATTTCAGAGACAGCTGAACCCAAGTTCAAAGTACCCACAAATGTACTCCATGCATAGAAAGCTTCCACAAGTTAGCCAGACTAATAACTCTTTGCCAGATTTTGAGAACAAATCATGTAATCCTAAAGTCCAATGCTGTGAAACACACTATTTGACTGTACCACCTGGCTTCTTATGTCTAACTGCAAAGGAGGAGGAAGAGGAGGAGGAGGAGGAGGAGGAGGAGGAGGAGGAGGAGGAGGAGGAGGAGGAAGGGGAGGGCGGAGAAAGAAGAGGGGGAGGGAGAGAGGGAGGAGGAGAAAGAGGAGGGGGAGGAGGAGAAAAAGAAAGGAAAGAAAGAATTATGTCTGGTTCTAGTACCTTGGGAAAGTTGTAGATTCTTAGGTTAATTTATAATTTTGCTGTGCTGGACCTAAAAAGCATTATTTCCCCCTATATTTTCAGAGACGAGAGCCCTACGTCCGACTCTCTTAGCTATTAGCTCACTCTAAGAGGTTTTGCTAATTGATTGCAGGATGAAGAGACAAATAAAGGAATAAATGAATGCTTGCTCTCAAAAAGGAAAACCATTTTAATGCTGTATTATCTGACCGCAGGTGATGAAATAGGTGCTCTCAGAACCCTCAGGTGTGAAAATGATTCAAGTTTTGAATGGCCAAGAAGACTACTCCGGGTGAATGATTGTCAGCTTTCATTTCTGAGACTAACCTCTGCATTGACAACAAGAGGCGAGTGAAACAGCCGCAGCAATAAAATGTGTCCCGGGTACTAGCCTATGTGGAGCCCTGGGACAGAGCAGGGGGTTACCAGCTGCGAGGTGAGCCAGTACAAGGCTAGCCTCGGTTCTCTTGTCTTTAGGAAAAGGAAGAGCGAGCTGCTGTCCGGCGCCGTCGAGTCAGGTCTAACAAGCCTCCTGGTCCTGGTTTTCTTCACGTTTATTGGTGTGTTTGAGCTCATTGTGACAGCCACTGTGTCACAGTGCTGAGAATGTCTCTCTTGTTCTCTGTCCCTGTGCTTTACCACGCAGGATGTCTTTTTCCTGATAACATGGCCAAGTTACAGGAGATGACGTCTTCCCATCTTAACTTCCAAAGAGCATTCTGGCAAAACTTCTTCCAAGACAGATCCATTGGTTCTTTGGGCAGTCCATGGTACTTTCAATGTTCTTTACTAGCACCATAATTCAAAGGCATCAATTATTTTTCAGTCTTCCTTATTCAATGTCCAACTTTCACAAGTATGAAGCACTTGAAAATACTATGGATTATTGTGATGATGTTTGCCTAACTCTTAAAACATTTTTTAATTTAAAGATTATTTTATTGGGGGCTCTTACTGCTCTTCTAACAATCCATACATCAGTTGTATCAAGCATATATGTACATATGTTTTCATCAGCTCCTCTTCCTCCCATAACCCCTTGATAAATTATAAATTATTATTATTTTCATATCTTATACCAAATGCTGTCTCCCTTCCCCCACGATTTCTGATGTTCATCTCCCTGGAGGGGGGGTGGTTATGTGTCAATCATTGTAATTGATTCCCTCTTCCTCCCCTCCTCTTCCCACCTTCCCCCTGTACTCCTGGCATTGCTACTCCCGTTCCAGTTCCTGGATTCCATGTGTTGTGAGCTCTTATCTCTTATATGTATCTGCACACATGCTCTGGTTTGGTCCACAGTGAAAGGCAGGACGGGGTCATGATAGTGGGGGGTGAGGAAGCCTCAAGGAACCAGAAGAATATTTTGTGTTTCATCGGTGCTTTACTGAACCCTGGTTGACTCATTCCTTCCTTGTGACCCTTCTGTGAGGTGATGTCCCACTGTCTACAGATGGGTTTTGGGTCTCTGCTCCAACCCTCCTCATTTTCGCCAAAGTGAGTTTTTTTGTTTGGTTTGCATCTTCTGACGCCTGTTACCCAGTCCCATTGACAGCTCATGATTACACAGGCTGGTGCTTATTCCATGGAGGCTTGTTGCTTCTCTGCTAGATGACTGCTTGTTTAAGTTCAAGCCTTAAAGACCCCCGATGCTATATCCTTTTATAGCTGGGCACCATCTACATTCTTCACCACATTTGCTTATGCACCCATTTTGTCTTCGGTGATTTTGCCAGGATGGTGAGCATCACAGAATGCCAGTTTGACAGAACAAAGCGTTCTTGCATTGAGGAAGGGCATGACCAGAGGCCTGACATCCATCTACTACCTCAGTGTATTGCCATATAATCATACGTACCTAGACCAATAAATCTCTGGTTATAAAATAATATATTTACATATGTACATACCTATGCTTATACCTCTACCCATAGCTTTGCTTCCTAGATTGTTCCTCTGTTTCCTTTACCTTCCTTCTGCTCCACATCTCTCTCGCCCTTTTTCCTCCTCTTAACAAGTCCTCTCAGCTAGATTGCTGTTGCTCCAACACCCCCAGGATCTCCACATTGTCCTCATTGTTGATTTTAATTCCCTAATTGTTCCTCTGTCTATGGCAGTGGTTCTCGGAACCTTCCTAATGCCGTGATCCTTTAATACAGTTCCTCATGTCATGGTGACCCTCCAATGATAAAATTATTTTCTTTGATACTACATCACTGCCATTTTGCTATGTTATGAATCAGGTGACTCCTGTGAAAGGGGTTAGACCCAAAGTTTGAGAAGTACTGGTGTATGGCGTTGTTTGCTCACCACTCCCTTCCTCCTTTCCCCCCAAGTCCCTCCAGGACCATCGGTCCCGTTGCTTTCTCCTCAAGCTTGCTTCCCATACCTATCTTATGTAAGGAAGCAAACCAGCAATAACAGAGACCAAACAAAAAGTAACCAAAAGATTGAAAAAAGAAAAAAACAACAACTAATTCCAGGTTTGTCTGGTGATGGCTATGACTATCTCCCCACTGGTCTCCAGGGAATTCTGGGTCGAGTCCTCCTAGCCTGAAGTTTATTTGGGGGCTTCTTTGGGGACTTTGTGGCTTTGCTTTGTTCCCGTTGCTGATCTGTTATGTTCCCTTCTTGGTCTACCCCACTGTGGGGGAGTTCAGATTGGACTAACACCCAACCTCCCCACCATGTGTCCCCAGTGTTGTCCTCTGTCATGGTATGGTCCAGCAAGGGGACAACATGTCTGAGCTGTTGTTTATTCTACAGTCCTCTCTGTGCCTTAGCAGCTCCGTGTGGGGACCTCATCCCCAGGCTGGCGTGCCGACATGGAGTCTAGACTAGAGCTGGACCATTGCTCTCTTGTTTTCCTCCTTGGTTTGCTTCTGTGTGGGCATGGCAGGCCAGCCCCTCTCCCCCACCTGTCGGTTTAGTGTTGTCTCTGCAGCACATGCTTCTAGGGAAGGGGTCAGTGTGGCTCTGATAACCATCGAAGTGTACACTATGCGAAGTATATGTCAATAAAACTGTTAACATTTAAAGAGAGAGGCTTTGTGCAGTGAATTTGCCCAATGCAATTAATCATTTGATCTCTTGACTGCTACGTCCATGAACATTGATTGTGGATCCAAACAAGACGAAATCCTTCACAGCATCAATCTTTTCCCTATTGAAGGAAGGGTACCATGAGCAAAGGGGACATTGTAAAGTGAAGGTATGCCTAATGTAGCTCATCCCAACCAATGTCCCACTTTTGCATTGTGACGTATGACTTCTAGAAGTGTTCTTTAGGACAGTTCCACAGCAGAACCCACAAGACTGTTGTCTTGAAATATTCTGGAATTCAGTCCTGTTTTGGAGAAAAGGTCACCCTTCTGAGTCATGCAAGCAGCAAGTGAGACAACCACATGAACAGCTAAGGAAGCTATGGAAAATCATTGAGGTGGGGGATGGGATACTTTGGTTCTGTCCTTATCCTAACCAACCTGAAAAACAACAATTCACTCTCTTGGCCATTTCTGACAGCCTTATGAAACAAACGACCTGCACTTGTTATTGTAGGTCTTACATTTCTCACCAGTATCCCAACCCCCAAATAGCCATTAAAGTTGTGAAAACTGAAAGATTGATCTAAGTCAGTCTGGTAGCAAAACTTGATCTGCCATGAACACGAATGCTAACACCCAGCCTGAAATGAATGGAAGTCATTAATTAATTCTGTTTCATTTGGTGAATATTTATAAATTTCACTGCAGAAATGCTAATTGTCTCGGTAAGGATGATGCGCCAGACCCTTTGGTGTTGCACGATCCATTGAATATATGCCGTTCTAACTTGTTAAAAATCGGGATAATCCTGAATCTTAAAATGTCTGCTTATGAAACTATGGACTTCTGTTAGAACACTGACTATATACACATTAACATATGAAAGATAAGCAGTGCCTAAATTTTCTAATCATAGTTAAAATTATTTCAGCCTCAACTTAATCTTTTCCTATGTAAGCACAAACTTACATGGTATTCTTCAACCCAGTTACTGATATAGTCATTTTATCCATTAAGAACAACAAACAGAATATGCCACCAGGCTTATGACTCCTCTAACTACCTGCAGAAAATATCTGAATAATAATAATAATAATAATTCATAGATTCAATTTCACTCACTTTTCATGAATGCTCATGTATGCAAAAAATTGTCAAAAAGTGATACTCTAGATGGATTTTATTTGTTATTATAGTCAAATGACTTCCAAAGCAGGTTAATAAACATTCTTCCAAATATTTATTAGCAATATTGGGTTTAATGTAAATGTAGGTAACATTTAATATGTTTCACATAATGTAAGGTAGATTTTATAGCAGCTGTAATATTTAACTTGGCCATGGAGAAAATGCACTAGCTCTGTCAAATGCCATTCTTATGAAGAATTAATTATGCAAGTAGAAAAATGTTCTTTTACAGACCTGAAGCTGCAAGTTTTTGTTTTTTTAAACATTACCTTAGCACTTTGAGTATAAAATTCATTGATCAAATCTGAAGAAATATTCTACAAAGGATCCTGACCTAATATGACCTACACATTAAGGTTCAAGTTAATTTAACCTAAAGGTCAAGAGAATTTATCCTTTCTTGAATTAATAACTAGAGATGAACCCAACCTTGAATTGAGGCAAAAATGAATGCTGTTCTAAATATCAATTTTAGAGAAACTACTGTTTCTCTGTAAATAATGGTGAATGGTTTCAATTAAAAATGTTTAGGAATGGCAAGACAATTCCATTGCTGACGTGACCCATGAGTTGTGGAAATGATATAGCCACCATCCTGGTTTGATTTAAACAGAAAGCTAATATAAAGTAACTAGTATTTATTAAGTTCTTGCTATCTGCTAAGGGTTTGGCTAACTTTTTTATTCAGGAGACTCCGTACCTGACGGTATTGGTTCTAGACAACACCCCGCTGCACTCGTAGATACCCAAATCTGTAGATGCTCAAACCCCTTATATAAAGCAGGGGAGCATCTGCATATAATTTAAGCCCATGCTCCTATATGCTTTATATCATCTCTAGATTACTTAAACGATCTAATACAATGCAAATGCTATGTAAATAGCACTTTATGGTGTTGCCTCTTAGAAGTCGATGAACTGCTTTGATTATTTAATCGCTTTTCCCTGCCGCCCCTCTTGGCTGAAACACAGATGCAAAACCTACTGATATGGAGAATAAACTTTATATGAATTGAACCTCAAAATATCTTATAAATTGAGTATAATCATTTTTCTTATTTTACAAATAAGGAAACATGCAAAAGGAAATTCAGTGGCCTGCCAAGAACAAGCTAACAAATAGCACAACTTAGTTATGGATCTAGCTTTCATGACCTCACAGTCCCACTTCTTAATAATTTCACTGTCAGGGATTCCCAGCATTACCTGCAAGCAACACCAGCCCAAAAAAGCCCATCATGCTCCTCATTCTTTCTTGTCGTTAGTATAGCTATCCACCAGCTGTTTGTTATGCCTGGTGCTTTGTATGCTACTAGGACCCAGAAAGCTCTACTGTGGTGTTTTGTTCTAAAGACCAATAGGGTCACTAGTGGCGGGTGGGCATTGGATGCCGCAGGACTACAGCACACTGAAGAGAAAGGCCTGGGCCTATACTTCCCCAAACAGCCAATGCAAACCCGCCGGCTTAAAGCAGGAGGGTCCTGAAAGATGACCCCTCCTAGGTTGGCAATCTCTCAGTACGCACAGCGCCCACAGCAAAGGACTCGAGTACAGCAATGGCTGTGAAGCGGCGCCGCACCAGACAGGATTGCATTCTGTCGTCTGTGAGCTGGAGCCTACTCAACAACAAGTACTGACAATACATGCGTACGTGTAGACGTGCATACACACGCGCACCTGACTATGGAACTCGTCATTTCTTAGACTAATTCAGTCGATCTAAGGTCAAATCTTCCATCGTATTTTCCGGATTCAAAATAGACTTAGTGATCCCATGACTATAAGAAAGACAGTTTTATCAAAGTCCACTAAGAAGACTTGCAATGCTGATCTAATTCACACAGCGTCACAGCGCAACGCAAAATCAATTGAGCCGTTGTTACTTCCCAGGCAGCAAGCAACAGTGGGGGGAGGATGAGTGGAAGACCGTCTCAACGGGACGCCTGCTTCTACTGCCTTTCTTTTGTAGCTCCCCTGTGTGGTGGTAGTTTAGGAGTGCGCTGTAATGTAGCCATTCACATCTGATTTTTCTGTCCAGGTATTTACACCGATAGATGTTTTCACGACTCTTTGTTCCTTTAACTTATTGTATTTCCAAGATCTCAATAATATATATATATATTTTCCCCATAGAGGATCACCTCATGTGCACAGGTTGCCTTAAAGCAGTGGGTCTCAACCTGTGGGTCGCAACCCCTTTGGGGGGTCGAGTAACCTTTGCACAGGGTTTGCCCAATTCATAACAGTAGCAAAATGATAGTTGGGAAGTAGCAACGAAGATAATGTTATGGTTGGGGGTCACCACAACATGAGGAACTGTATTAAAGGGTCGCAGCATTGGGAAGGTTGAGAACCACTGCCTTAAAGACTTGCTTAAAGCGCGCTTTGCCAAGTATCGGTAATTAGGGAGAAAGGTTGAGCTCAGCAAGGAGGTGCACTGGAGTCAGTGCCCAAATCAAAAGAATTCTAGTTGACTGATCTGCTCATGTTTCCCTCAAACTAGAAGGAAGGGCCTCAGAAACTCTTAGCGAATATTACAGCTAACATTTGAGGTAAAAATATAAGGTCAAACAGCAATCTCTTGTTCAACATATGACTTTTTATTCCCCACAATTTATTTATAACAATTATTTTATAAATTATAACATATCAGTTTATGTATAAATTATATTTATAAATAACAATTTATTTATCAATTATAAAATATCAGTTGATCTATCATGCCAACTATTGCTCTAATAACAGTTTCACTCATTGCTGACTTAGTAGAGATGCATTTGACTCTCCAATTGTCATGACATGAACAAATATAATAAAGGGCATCGCAGCCTCTTTGTTTCTTAACCTTGGCTTTTTATATCAACATTGATGATGAAATGCCACTACACATATATAACAAAATAAAATAATTTTTAAAATCTGAAGTTATTCTTTAAACAAGGTAGTTGAAAGTTTAGCTGCTAAGATAACCAGCTCCATTCATGCTGTTTCTCTTCTTTCAACTACTGTGGAAAAAGGTCAGATCAAGCACAGTTCTAGGTCAAGTAGGTGGATTGGCAGTCAGGATTTCTTAACTGGATAAATGCATGCTTACATGGAAGGAGAGAAAACTATGCTTTAAATAAGTATACAGAAAAAGGGAAATATTTTGAAGAGGACAAAATTGAATGTCATCAAAATTATAATAGAAAATTCTTTAGGAGAAATATCACTTTGGACACAAGTATACATGTCTCAGTACATTCAACAAGCTCTTTTTCCTTCCAAAATAAAACAAATCTCTGATACTTTGGGCTTCCAATGATGAACACACAAACCATTATTAGATGCCCAAAGCAAGGGACACATCATACATAAAGTGTGCATTCAATTTTGAACAGCAAAATCACAATCAGGATAGCATGATGCTTCCCTCCTGAGGAGCTTGTAGTAACTGAGAGGGACAGGGGTAGCAGCAAATGTATCTCTCCAGTACTTATGCTTATTGAGAGTAAATCACATGACATCACCAGCACTATTTAAGTCATGCCCTTGCCTCTTCTTGTATTTCTCTCAGCCTCCTTTCTTCTTGCATTCACTGGGATGATTCATTTTGCAGAGCTGAAACAATCTTGAGATTGCTTTAAAGAAAATGGACATCTGCAGCATTCTCAGTCCACTCTCTCACAGCAGATAAAAGTTTACATAGAACGTTCAGTAATATGAGAGGTCATTCAAGTGATGAGCCTTACTTTTACAGAATGAAGATATTCCGCATGAGCAAACACACAGCCGGTTGACTAGATAAACTTTCACTTTTCTCTTTTTAAAAAAGACCTGTTTCTTCATGTTACCTTCAACTATTCATAAGGCAGACATCTCAGGCTTAATTTATGAAGTCATAAGGGATATAAGGAGGGTATGGGAAACCAAGATGCCCAAGTCTGTTGGCTTCAACAAAGTTGAAGCCTCGGTATGCTTTGGTAAGCATCAGTAATTAGGAAGAGATGTGGACAAGCCGGAGGGAAGATTGAACTAGTGTACTTGTCACAGAGAAGTTCCAGGTAGCTGCTGAGAATGTGGAGATCAGCAAAACTCTTATCTTGGTTCCTGGGCATCTGTTCTTTGATGAATTAATTCTATTTCTTAATAGCCTGGGTCAGGGAATGAACTAGTTTATAAAAGCAAAGAGGCAGAATAATAGAAACGTTATGACCTTTCACTTTGTAATCAAGCAAAACAGTGTTGGAATTCTGGCTCTGCCTTTTACTGCCTCATTCGTAATGGTAATAACTCGTTATGTGGTAACAATAGTTGTGCCAGCATTCGGGTCCTGTAGGCTGTGGTTGGGAATACGCAGAAAGCCTAGTGTTAGGATGCAGTCCTGGTATTGGGAAACACAGACTAGTGGGAGTAGGCCATATCTGCTATTGCACAGAGCCATACACTTTCAAGGACTCTGTGTTTGGTCTACTGTTCTCATGTTGCCATATTGAAATTCTTAAGAATTTTCCAGTGTTTTACACTGGGCTTAGAAATGATGTAGCTGGCACTGAGCAGGCAATTGTACTGAAGACAATGCAAGTACCCCCAGATTTCAGAACTCAGGGTTTGCAAGTTCTGATTATTTTAGACTTATCTGAATCTTGTAATGTGAGACACAGAATCCAGCTCTGGAAGACTGAAAAGTAGAGAAAAGCAGGAGCGTACAAACACAGGAATGGGCAAAAGTACATAAGATGAAGGGTAACCTTATCATTTGGCTGCCAAAATAGGTTACTTTTAAGAATAGATTGCAATCAATAATCCCCCAAGGTCACAAGTAGAAAGAGAGAGTGTTCTAGTGAAATTGATTAGCCAATACAGAAGCTTTTCCAACAACATTTTCTAAAGTTCCTCTTACAGGGCAAGGTTGGAAATAACTATAGGTAGTTGATGACTTAGGATAGGAGTCTATACCAACAACTCTATTTTAAGTAGACTGTAACCTAAGTTTAATCTTCACTAGATTTTTCCTCCTTTGTATTGCCCTTTATATCAGCAACTTTACAAATGTGATATATATTTGCTTATAGAGGTTGGTATGAAAATGATAATAGTACAAGCAAATTGCACACTGCAACATCGTTGCTCGTTGTTATTAGGTGTCATTTAGTTGGCTTCAACCTAGAGCTCCCCTATGCACCACAGAATGAAACGCTGCTTGCTGCTACGCCACCCTCACAATTGTGCTATGCCTGTGCCCATTGAAGCAGCCACTGTGTCAATCCAGCTCATCGAGGGCCTTCCTCTTGCTTGGTTCCTCTCTGTGGTAGGTTTTCTGTGCCTAACAGGACTCCCATAGGAACATGTGGGTAGAGTTTGGCCAGTCAATCAGGTCGCAGATGGATTGGAGGGCAACCAAGATAAATGGCTTTCTGAGACCTGCCTCCCTCTCACTTTCTCCCTGGACCACACAGTCTCTCTCCTTTCACCTTCCTGCTGACTTGCAAACTGCAGTGAGACCTGCTAGACACCTGCCAGTCCACTGCCATTGGATCCACAGACTTTGTACCCACTGGACAAAGTGATCTTCCTGCATTCTGCATCATTGCATGTGGCTTTGTGAGTCTGAAGAGGGACTTATGGACCAGTATTGGGCATATGGACTTGAGTTGGACTGTGCTGGGATGTTTGCCTAATATACCATTAGTTCTTAATATAAAGCTCTCTCAATATATATGAGTGTCACTGGATTTGTTTCTCCAGTCAACCCAGCCTAACCCACCCTCCAATTTACCAAACATGATATCCTTATCCAGATACTGGTCACTCCTCACAATATGTCCTGAGGATATAAGATGACATTTTATCATCCTTGCTTCTAAGGAGCACTCTGGCCTTACTTCTTCCAATAAAGATCTGTTTGTCCTGTTAGCAATTTATGGTAGTTTCAATATTCTTCTCCAGCACCACAACTCAAAACATCTATTCTTTGATGATCTTCCTGATTCAATATAAAACACTAGCATACATATGACGCAATGGAGAATACCATGGTTTGTGCCAGGCATATGGACCCCACCATGACACACCAAACAAGGAAGGCAATGTAAACTATGGAAGACTACACAAAGAGACTGGACCATACGCTGGCCCAAACAAGAATTAGCCCGACCCCCACATTTGAAGGGAATACCACAGAAAATGAAAATAGATCATCTGGTGTGGGAAATGAACTGACCCACCACACCACATCCAGAAGGAAGCTGAAACAAAGGAAGGAGAAAGGACATAGTGGAGTACACGTGGGCCACCAAACCCACAGGACGATAGCCCAGCTCGAAGGGCCCGTCGTACAGAGAGGACCATACAGCTGGCCACACTGCGAGATGCGACATCCTGCACTGACCCATGGCCCTACACGGGACAACACTTGAGACACAGTGGGGTTTGTGTGACTGAGCTGACCCCACCACACTGAGGCAAACACTGGGAGCATGCAACGGAGCAGCGGGGTAAGCAGAGCAAAGAGATCCCGGGGGAGTATAAAGGATGGACTTTGAGGCCAGGACGTGGCACCTCACAAGTTTCATCTGGAAAACACTCCTAAAAGGTCGCCTTTTTTGGAGAGGGCTCAAATTTGGATCTCTGCTAGTCAGTCAGCAAATTTCTTCCAAATTTCCTACCATAGACAAGGAAATGATTATAGTGCTTCTTCAGCTTTCAGAAAAATTTTAGTGGTTATTCAGTCAATTCCTAGAGCCTTCTTTTTGAGAATGCATTCATGGAAGGTTGAACTTCTTCCTTCAGCACTATTCACTCTGGCTCATATGCTAGCTCCTAAAATGGTGGATTGTCGACAAGTTATTTTGGTATCGTGACTCTGTGTATTCTGTCTTCTCTTGAAGGTTCCTGCATCATTCAATATTTTGCCTATCGATTCTTTCACTATTGCAATTTAAGCCTTGAATCTTTCCTTGAGTTCTTTCAGCTTAAAATATGATGTGTGTGTTCTTCCTCTTGGTTTTCTCATTCTTGGTCCTTGTACATTTCATTATAATATTTGGCATTATCTTCTCAAGCTGCCCTTTGAAATTTCCTATTCAACTCCTTGATTTTATCTTTTCTTCCATTGCTGTAGCTACTCTACAATTAAAAGGCAGTTTCAGAGTCTCTTCTGAAATTGACTTTCATCTTTTTTCTTTCTTTCCTGTCTTTTAATAACCTTTTGCTTTCTTCATGAATGTTCTTGGTGCCTGCCCACAGCTCATTAGGTTTTCTCTCATTAGTGTTTGGAGCGTCAAATCTTCTTGCGATGCTCTCTCAAAAATCCAGAAGGATTAGACTCAAGGTCATATTTTGACTCTTATGGATTTGTTTTACTTTTAATTACCTTTTCCCTTAACTCATAGCAATCAACAGTATGTCCCATAGTTGGTCCCTGGCCTGGTTTTAGATGCTAATATTGAGTTTTCCCCTTTATCGTGCCACAGATGTTGTCAAGTTGATTTCTGTAATTTTCCAGGGAAAGTACCATGTGGCTTGTTGCCTATAATGTTGTTGAAAAAGGTGCTTGCTATGAACCAAGTTGTTGGTGTTTGTAAGATTCTATCACACAAAATCCAGCTTCATTTCTGTCACCAAGTCCATATTTTCCTCCTACTGTCCTCCCAATACTGTATGTAGCACATATTGCTAATGTTAAGATATACCAAAAAAAGAAGCTAAAAATTCTGTTTGAAATGTATTCATACTTTAATATTCCACTTTCAATGAAAGATAGACCTAGAAAGAATCTCAAGAAATACACGGAATAAATAAGACCATCAAGCAACCACACATCATCGGCATATATGAACCACTCCACTCAACAAGAGCTCAATAGACATTCTTTCCCAGTGCACGTGGGGCATTCACCAGAACAGGATATGTTTGGCCACAAAAATGGGTGAGGGGCGATGAAGGACAATGTAAGATATGAAAATAATAATCTATAGCTTATCAAGTATCCATGAGGGAGGGTAGACAGGGGAAGGGTAATAAATGGGGAGCTGATATCAGGGACTTAAGTGGGAAAAGAATGTTTTGAAAATGATGATGATAGCATATGTGCAAATGTGCTTGACCCACTGGATGAATGTATAGATTGTGATAAGAGATATAAGAGCCCCCAATAAAAGTATTTAATAAAAATAAACAATACATTTTATAATTCCAAACTACTACAAAGAATATTTTCAGATCACAACACTAGAAAATTAAAAGTTAATAATGGAACATGAAAGAAAAAGTACATGAAAATTGAATAACACCTTACTTAAGAACTAATAGGTAATAAGTACCTTTTAAAAATTCTTTGAATCAAAACACAACATACTAAAAGATTTGGAATATAGTGGAAACACCACTCAGAAGGCACTTTATAGCAATAAATCCACACATCAAAAATAAGAACCAAAATCAACACCTTACCCCACATTCCTAATAATCAGAAAAAGATTAGCAAAATAGGACAACAATTTAGAGGAGAAAAATAAATAAAAAGATTAGAGCAGAAACCAATCATTTAAAATAAGTTATTAAACAAAAAGTAACACCAAGAGTCAACAAGACAAGAAATTAGTTCTTTGATAGGATTAGCAAAATCAACAAACCCCTGGTAAATCTAACAAGGGAAAAAATGAGAAGATTTAGATAACACGGATAAAAAATTAAATTGGCAGTGCCATACCAGAACCAACAAAAAGGATAATAACAATGTACTATGAAGAACTGTACCCCAACATATTAAGAAATCTAGAGGAAGTAAACATATTTTAAGAAACATACTACCTACCTTAACTAACATAGACTGAGTAGAATATATGAAAAAATACATAACAAAAATGAAACTACTCGTGCTATTAGCCCTGCTTAGGAAAGCCTGAGCCCAGATAGCTTCACGTCTGAGTTCTGTCCATCAGTCAGAGTATAGCTGACAAGACTTCTACTCAAACTCTTCGAGAGCATAGAAGAGGTCGGAAAGCTCATGAATTCATTTCATGATATTAGCATAATTCTGATTTTAAAAAAGCAGGGAAGACACCATTGACAAAGGCATCACTAAATGAAAAGTATAGATCAGCCTCCTTTGCAATCAAAGGAAACAGCGCATTGGGCAGATCTGCTGCACAAGGCCGCTTCTACGTGTTGAAAGGCAAAGAGATTACTTTGAACACTAGGGTAGGCCTGTGCCACACCATGGGATTGCCAGTGGCCTCATATGCCTGTGAAAGTTGGACAGTGAACCAGGAAGAGCAGAGAAGAATTGATGCATTTGCATTATGGTGCTGATGAAGAATACTGAAAGTACCATGAACTCCCAAAAACACACGCAAACCAGTGTGGGAAGAAGTACAGCCAGAACACTCATGGAAGACAGGATGGAAAGACTTCCTCTCAGGTGCTTTGAGCATAGGATAAGAAGAGACCAGTCCCTGAAAAGGACACAGGCATACTAAAGTAGTGGGGCAGTGAGAGAGTGGGCATCCCAATGAGAGAGATTGGCACAGTGGCTGCAACAATGGGCTCAACAATTGTGGGCATGATTGGGCAATGTCTTGTTTTTCACACATAGGCTCTTCAAGGGGGTACCCACCCCCGCCCAGCCTCAAAAAAATAACCGGAAAAATGCTCCACTGGACAGAGCTGGGCGGAGTTTTTGTCGTATGCATTTTTTGCACTAAGTGAGCATCGAGCAACTTGCTCTGAGTTAGTGCACCCAGTGATGTCACCTGGGAAGGTTCTTTCTGGTAACAGTGATTTTTTTCCTGGTTAAAGCAGTTTCACTAGAACCTCATTTTTGTTTCTATATTGTGAAATATTTCTTTCTTTTTCTTTTTTTATAACCTCCTCCCTGGGGGACAGACAATAAAAAAGTGGGTGAAGAGAGACGTCGGACAGTGTAAGATATGACAAAATAATAATTTATAAATTATCAAGGGTTCATGAGGGAGAGGTAAGCGGGGAGCGAGGGGCTTAAGTGGAGAGCAAATGTGTTGAGACTGATGAGGGCAATGAATGTACAGATGTGCTTTACACAATTGATGTATGTGTGGATTGTGATAAGAGTTGTATGAGCCCCTAATAAAACGATTTAAACCAAAACAAAACAAAAACCTCATTTTTTTATGATGGATAATTTAAGAGAATAGAGTGCGGCTGTGAAATTTTGTTTCCTGCTTGGGGGAAAAATGCTGCAGAAACTGTTATTATGCTGAACAGAACTTACAAGGACAGCACTATGGGGAAAAACTCACGTGTACAAATGGTTTTCTCATTTCCAAAAAGGTGAAACGTCATTGGATGGCAACCTCATTCTGAATGTCCGTCAACTTCCTGAATGGACAAAAATGTCGACTCATGGTGCATTTGGAGTTCGTTCTACCAGGTCAGACTGTTATTCAAGCTTTCTATTTAGAGGTTCTAAAAAGATTACATAGAAGTGTGCAACAACAATGCCTGATTTTTGATGGACAGAGACTGCTTTTGCGATCACGACAATGCACTTGCTCACGAAGCCATCTCAGTACACTAGTTTTGGTAAAACAGCATGTCTCTCTTGCCCCATGCATCTTACTCACCTGACCTTGCTCCATGAGACTTCTTTTTTGTTTTCATGAATAAATAGGACCATGAAAGTGATTTGACGATGTAGAAGAGGTGAAGAAAACAAACAAACAAAAAGAAAAATGAGGGAGGTGCTGACAGCTATCCAAACAAATAAGTTTTTAAAATATTTCCAAGAATGGAATCACAGATTTGATAAATTTATTAAGTGTAATGAAGAGTACTTTAAAGGTCATAAGATTGTTTTGTAAAAAATTCAAATACATAGCTTTGAATAAAAATTCTGGTTATTTGGGGGGGGGGGTCCCCTCATATATAGGTTGGAATCTATACAGTGTCACTTAACAATAACATCATTCCTGAATAATATTGAAAATATTCTCAACAAAATCCTAGTCAACAGAATCCAACAATATATCAAAAACCAAATACATTATGAACAAATAGGATTCATACCAAATATGCAAGGATAGTTAAACGACAGAAAAATAAAACCAACACAAACCTCCACATTTAAGAAAGAGAACCAATGTAAAAGAATCACATAGCCATATCAATTGAAGCAGAAAAGGTATTTGACAAAATTCAACACCCATTCCTGATGAAAATCCTCAATAAAATAAGAATACAAGGGAAACTCTCAATATAACAAATGGTATATATTTAAAACCAACATTACTTTCCACGAAGAGCAATTGAAATAATTATTGAAATAATTTCCCTTAAAAATGAGAACCCGACAAGGATATGCTCTCTAACTACTCAAATTTCATCTTGTTATAGAAGTCTTAGCCAGAGCAATAAGAAAGAGAAAGTAAACACAGCCAAATTGGCCAAGGAGAAGTCAAACTCTCTCTATTTGCAGATGATCTATGATCATAAAAAATGCCAAAGGGCTGGCAAGAAAATAGTAAGGATTCAGCAAACTGTCAGGGAATAGATGATTGTATACAAAACTGGTTAGATTCAAATACACTAACAAATGATACCATTTATAATAAACAACAACCAAAAAGCACACTGTCATCAAGTTAATGTCAACTCATAGCAACCCGACAGGACGTGTAGAACTGCCTCTGTGGGTTTCCAAGACTGCAGCTCTTTACAGGAGTAGAAAGCCACGACTTTCTCCTGAGAAGTGCCTGGTGGTTTTTGACTGCTGACTTTGTCAGCAGCCCAGCAGGATGCCTCCATTGACAGTAGCCAAAAAAAAGAAAGAGGTTAAATTTGGGAATCAATCTAGCCATAGAAACAAAAATCCTCTGCAAAGAAAACTACAAATATTACTGCAAGAAACCAAAAGAAATCCACATAAATGGAAGACAATGCCATGCTCATAGATCAGAGGGGTTGAGGAAACTTCGATACCACCCAATGTGATCTACATGCAGAATGCAATACCAATTCAGACTCCAAGATCAGTCTTTAAAGATGAAAGAGCTAAATTTATACCGACAAGAAAGATACGCCTGGTTAAGCAAGCTAACAGAGTAGGAGGCCTCTCACCTACTGATCTCAAAACCTACTACAGAGTCATGCGAATCAAAACAGCCTGGTCTGGGTACATAGCCCTACAGAACTAAATTGATTTACCAGATGTAAATCCTTTCACTCATGTATCCAAGTTTTACAAAAGAAAGAAACACAGTAAGTGTGTAGGAAGAGATGGTCTCTTTAACCAAGGGTACGGGCACAACTGGATATCCCTTTCCATAAAAATGAAACAGCACCTATGTATGGATTGTGATAAGAGTTGTACGAGCCCCCAATAAAATGATTTTTAAAAAATACAGTAACCCCCCAAAAAAACATGAAACAGCACCATAAGTCACACCATATAAGAAAACATACAAAATGGATCAAAGACCTAAGTGCAAACCTTATAACTATAAAGATTATCAGTGAAAAATTAGCGGTAAAATTAGGGGTCCTAATACATGGCAATGATATGCCATCAAACATTGAAAGTCACACAATCAGGCAGAGACAAAACAGATTGAGATCTCCTAGAAATTTGACACTTAATGTGCATCAAAAGAGTTCACAAAATGAATAAAAAGGCAACCCACACACTTGGGGAAGAAACAGGCAACACTATATTGGGCAAAGAACTAATCTCTGAAATAGTGTCCAGAAAACATCAAGACCTCAACAAATCTAAAACAAATTGAGTCAATTAAAATTTTGGCCAGGGAACATGAACACACACTTCAACAAAGAAGATGTTCAAGAGGCCAACAAATATATGAAGAGATGCTCACAATCAGTAAATATTCAAGGGTTATAAAACAAAACAACTATGATAGATTACCTCCTCTCAATATTAATAGCAAAATGGGTAAAAATTAAAATCAGAAAACAGCAAATGCTGGTGAGGGTATGGAGAGACTGCACCCTTCATACACTGCTGGGGGCTGTAAGATGATGCAGCCACTGGGGGAAGCTGCAAGGAACTTTCTCAAAATGTGGGGACTACAAATAGGAGATACCCAGAAATAGCTCTACTTGGTATCTGGCATAGATTCCCAAATTTATTTGGCCTACCACACCTTTTCAGGGAAAAAAATTACCCACCAGCCTCCTCCAGTAACTAAATGTCCATAATCTACAATAAAAGGTAAAATAAATTTCACTGCCATTGAGTTGATTCCAACTCACAATGACCCTAGTAAAGTGTAGGCATCTGCTTTTGCCGCACTCCTGGATCATTTTAGTGCATTTAGTGCCCCCTCAGGGGACAGTCTCACCTACCTTTGGAAGTGTTGATATATATCCTAGAGAAATAAGCACTGCTACATGACAAATCAGAAGCAAACTCATGTCCATCAAACACTACTCACAATAGCAAAAAGACAGAATCAACCCAAATGCCCATTATTGAAAGAATGGCTAGCTTAGTGTATATACATAATGAAATACTAAGCAAATGTAAACTATAAAGGTGAACCTGTAAAACACCTAACAATATGGCTAAACCTGGAGGAAATTGTGCTAAGTGAAATCAGTCAACCACGAAAAGAAAAATATTCTATGATAACATTATTGTAAAAAGTATAGAAAAAGTGTATACGCTAAAAGAAATATTCTTTAACAGTTATTGGTGGTGGGAGACGTGACTAGCCAGTAGGCAGATAAGTGAAGACTTGGGAGAAGGGGAAGGCAATATACAAGAAGAGGGAGGTTGGCAAAAAATGATGGAGACCGTGGATGCTACTGGGAGGTTTACAAAAGTTTTACAGAAGTAAAGACTAAATACATGATCCTGCAAAATCTGTGATTTATGAGGAGATACATGAATAGTCATAACCTGAATGCCAGACTATACGCATGAATTTATATAGGTTTGAGAAATTATATATGAATAGGTATACTAACTTTTACTGAAAATATATCTATAAATATGGTGGTACATAAAGAGGCCCAAGTTATTAGAAATTCTAAGGTATAACCACACACCTTTAGCAAATGACGTGCTGGGTCTTTTGCCTCAAGATAAGCATTTCAGGGGGTTCCGAGAGCAATTGACATCATGCATTTGATAAAGGCGCTGTTCGTACACCCTACTTGAACACTTACTTGAAAAACTCATGAACACCATTTAAGGGGTAACTATTAGTGTCTTCTCATTTAAAGGAAAAAGGGAGGGATGGAAATCAAAAGACACATAGGAACAAGTAATGCAGTGAACTAACAGACTGAGCAAACATCAGTCCCCCTGACCTTGAGGCCAGCAGAAACAGAGAGTGCCTGGCTATGACTATGGACTTATCTGAAATAGATCACATAAGGAGGAGAAGGAGAAAACGTACAACAAAGCTACAAATCATAAAAGGTACTATAAATTCACAAGATTATGACCATTAGCCATCCTTCAGATCTGGAACTAAACTCATGCCGGTAGTTCAGTTTTCAGCCAAACACTACCCAGTTGCATAGGGGAACAAAGACTCCGGTGAGGTATGCACAGTTCAGAGTATCCCACCATTTAAGACAAAAAGGACTAAAGGGCAAAGTTCAGGAAGGTTAGGGGGAAAAGGATGGAAATAGAAAACACAGGAGGCATGGGGTCAGTAACGTGACACCAGGGAGATTGCAATGAGTGAGCCGTACAAAATGTACGTATGGATTGTCAAATGTAAAACTGATCATCTGCTCTACAAACTTCCACCCAACTCACAATAAAAGTGCTTTTGTTCCTGTGTTTTTAAAGATGAGAAACAGCAGAGATCGCTAATTGTTGCAACTAGGTTGGTGGGTACGTGGAGTCTATGACACCATTTCCTTTTCCAACTTCACATTCGGAAAGTTAATAATAATTCTGTGAGTATTTTAAACTGGAGAAAATAATATAACTCAGGAAGTATTATTTCAGAAAGCATTGCTTCTAGTGTTTCAGCGCATACCTGAATCAGTTTATCCCAAACAAAATCTGCTTGGACAAATTTTTTGCTATCCGTGGATGTTTGTAAATAAGGTCTCTCAGTAACAAACTTGTCTTTGTGTTATTTTAGGACCTTAAAAAAGGAAAATCCATTCAAAATACTGCATTCTGAAGAATTCTGCTGGGTCACTTAAATTCAAAGGAGAGAAGTCAGTTTAAAGGTTAATGGCAATACTTTTGGGAGATTCCAAAGGCGTCATTTTGGTAGATTTTCTCAGTGGACATCGACCAATCATGGGGGGCATATTATAAAGACACTTGAACAAAATTTAAAACTGATCCAGTGAAATGAAGACCAGGTAGTTGAGCTGAGGGATTATTTTTCATCATCAGAAAGGGCCTTCTCCTTGCCCACAGGTTGCCTGGGCTGTTTAACAAGGATTTCCTTTGGGAACTTGACCTTATCTGCTACGTATTTCTGATCTTGCACCTCAGACCCCTTTTACTTTCTGAAACTCAACGAACATTTAAAAGGAATGTGATTTGAGTCCTCTGAGGATATGAAAACTGCTGTTTTACTCTGATGTAAATCAGAGCACAAACCAAGCTAGAGCATGTTAAGAAGCAATAGCTTCCTATTTTATGGTTTTGTTTAATAAAGCTTTCTTTTATTTTGACTGACTTTCATATATTTGACACTATATTGTTTTGATAAATATTTGTTAAATTTGCTAATGAATCGTTTTTGTTAACAACTTGCTATGAAAGTGCTATAAAAATAAAAAGGAAAACAACTTGATTTGAAGATGATTTGAGTGTCAAGTGTTCTAAAATTACCCAAGTAAACAAACAGTGCTCCTGCCAAATTTTCCGTAGTAAAGGACTTAGGGATATAAATCTCATTGGAAAAGAAATCAGACATAGTGACTTGAAGCTCTGCATTTGTTGTCGCCGTGCAGGAGGTGAGAGGCCTGGTTCACAGTGGTGGCTCTGTCTAGGGGAAGCTTACTCCCCATGATGGAGCTGGAGGAAGACTGATACTTCCTCTCAGCATCTGTGGGCCTGAAACCCTGGTAGATCTCCTCTGTCTCGACCTCAGTGCTCCTCCTGGATCCCAGCATAAGATCTCTGGTCCAAAGAACATACTTTCCGGGTCCTTTCTAGGTGGTAGTGAACACATTGCCATTGAGTCAGTTATGACCCACAGAACCTACAGGACAGACTAGAACTGCGCTGCGGATTTCTGAGATTGGAACTGTTTACACGAGTAAAGAGCCTCCTCTTTTTCTCCTGCAGATTGGCACGTTATGAACTGCTGATACTGTGGATTGTAGCACAATGAGTAACCCATTATGTCACCGGTTATTCAACATCTTTTATAGCTCAAGAGATTGACTTTACCACCTGTCCTATAAATTGTATCCTTCCTCATTAACATAACTTCTTCCAATCCTGACTAATTTACATATAGAGGTTAGAATTTATAATACATAAGATAATTGCATCAGAACTCTCCATGAAGGATAAATGCATAATACTGAGAATCATGGTGAATTAAACACATATTGTGGGTGGATAAAATTCAATCTGTTGAATAGGTTCTGCTTACACAGAAACCATAAATATTTTTTAAAATTTAGACTACAAGTTGATTTAGAATAGCTTGGGGTAGGTGAACTAGAGTTTATGGTACATTAAATCTTCTTGTATTAGATTGGAGGGTTAAAACCATACTGCTTCACAAATTAACGCATACTATTGTTGCTACCATCAAGTTGGTCTGCCACAGAGTGACCCTGTATACAACAGAAGGAAACAGTCTGGCGCTGTGGCATTCTCTTCTTTGTATTGTTTGAGCCCATGGTTGTAGCTCCTGGGTCAGTCCATTTTGTGGAAGGTCTTCATCTTTTTGCTGCCCCTCTACTTTACCGAATATGATTTCTTTTCCAGAGTCAGGTCCCTCCTGAAAACATGCCCAAAGTACATGAGAAGCCTCCCCATCCTCACCTTGAATGATCATTCTGGCTGTCTCTCTGGTAAAACAGATTGATTCCTTCTTCTGGCAATCCAAGATACCTCACCACAAACATAATTTGAATGCATCCATTCTAACCGCAAATAGAAGTATGTAGTTCAGGAGCAACAGTTTTATTTCAGGCTCATGCCAATGCCCATCAAGAATTAAGAAGGGGTTTTGTTCCTCTTCTAAGCTCAAGAGCCCAGAATGGCAGTGACCTTACCATCTTGTAGCTGCATCCCCGGGAGCACACAATTCTCCTGGATCACTGTGCTAGGAAACAGAGACTGGAGGAGCAAGCATGGACTTTAGCAGCTGCATTCAGCAGTGGATACATTACTTCCACAAAGAACTCATTGGCTAAACTGTGTCACTCAGTCCCACCTGACTATAGGGTAACAGAAAAATATAGAAGAGCAAATGGAATATTGGGTGAGAAATCCTATTTCCCAGGCACCCCTTTGAATAACATTATTGTAAAGTGTGGCTCGTGATTTCTGGGCTCTTAAATCTAAAGCAAGAAAGAGCTGAACACTGGATGAGATTTGAAATGGCATAGGTGTGTTTAGAAATACTTGTTTAGCCAAAGCATACAGAGAAGATTACAAGGAGAGATTTTTATCTAACTTTCCAAGCACTTAATACTACTCTCACTCTCCTATCAAAGGTATAATTAGTTCAAATGAATATTAACCATTCACGTAAACCAATATATTTGACCTTTAACTACACGCACTTACCTAGACATTGCAATAAACAAAAGTAATGCTATTTTAAGGCAAGTCATGGTTTCAATTTTCTACTGTGGTATAAGGAAATGCCAGCTGGTTGGTTTCAATTTGGGAATCTCATGGAATGGAGTCCAATGGCAATTAAGGTAGAGTAATTTCAAGATTTCCTCCCTAATATGCAGCATACCCCTGCTGGGCCCTGGCCTTCTCTCCTTCCACAAAGACTCTTCACACGAGTGCGGGTTTCCACATAGCCTTGTATTCTCGGGATGTTTGGACTTCAACATTCTGAAATGGTATCCTACGAGTACAAGGCCAAATCTGCAAAGCTCCATCAAAAATAGGCTCGGACGTTCATCAAACGTCTCTTCGACTGCACTCAAAACGAAAACCGAACGCATTGCCATGGAGTCAACGCCGACGATAGCTGGGTTTCTGACACTAGCTCTTTGCTGGAGTAGAAAACCCAGTCTTTCTCCTGGGGAGCTGCTCCTGGTTTCCAACTGCTGACCTCAGGACTCACAGCCCAGCACATAAGCACACCACACCACCAGTCTTCCCCAGGACTGCTCAAAAGTGAGTCGCTGGCCTGAATAAGCTCAAAAGAGCGGGAACTACATAAAGGGGTGAGTTGTAGAAAGCCCAGGCCTGATTAGGTAACGTATTTGGAGATGATTTATCATTAATCAGACGTGTCATTAAATCAGATCTATTTTCCTATACTCCAAATAATTCATTTTAAAATGCAAATCCAAATCGACAAGGTTTTATATTATGGCCTTCCATAGTTCTTTCCCTCATTCTTAAAACAACAAACTGTGAATGGAACACAATTGTCTACATGTGCCGATGAATTGGTATTTCAGATTTTCCTAGATCTCTAGATTTAAAAGGTTAGGATGTCAACTGGAGGTCAGCTTCATGCAAGAACACTAGTACTTTCCTATTTGGGTCAGTGTCCCAAACACAAACAGCAGGATTTTTTCAGAACTGTCCATCTATTTCACATACTTAGCTATACAGAGCATAGCTAAGATGAAATAGGCACCAGTATATCTAAACATATACCTATGCATACCTGAGATAGTTGAACATATGTACATGTGCAAACAGAGACGCATGTATGTGTGTGTGCTGTCTACCAATAGATGCCATCAAGTTACTTCAGACTCACAGGGACACGATGCACAATAAAACAAAATATAGCCTAATCCTGTGCCACCCGCATAATTGTCGTGATATTTAAGCCTATTATAACAGATACTAAGCCTACTGTAACAGATACTGTGGTAATCCACTTTTTCTATGACCCTCCATTTTGCCAATCATGATGTTCTTTTTCATGGACAGGACACTCTTGATAACATGTCCAAAGTATTAAGATGATGTCTCAACATGTTTATTTCTAAGGAGCATGTTTGGACTTGTATTTCTTTCAGATTCCTCCCCAACCCCCACTCCCCTGGCGTCTATGGCACTTTCAATATTCTTCACCAACCTCTCAGTTCAAAGGCATCAATTCTTCTTTAGGCTTCCTTATTCCGTGTCCGACAGTCACGGGTATATGAGGTGACTGAAAATACAAAGGTTTTACTCAGGCATTTGGATTCTCAAAGTGACATCCTTCTTCTTCAACACGTTGAAGAGGTTTTGTGTAGCAGATCTGCCCAATGCAATAGACCATTTGCTACTTCTATGAACACTGTCAAGGTGAAACCGTGACAAACTCAAATCTTTTCTCCATTTATCCTTATGTTGTCTCTTGGTCCAATTATGAGGATTTGGGGTTATTACATTTGAGTTGCAATCTGTACTCAAGATTGCAGTTTTTGATATTCATCAGCAAGTGTTTCACATCTTCCTTCATCTCAGCAAGATTGTGCAATCTGTACATCACAGATTATTCATAAACCTCCCTTCAGTCCTGACACCATGTTCGTGTTCATAGAATCCAAATTCTCAGCTTGTATGTTCAGCATAACTATAGAAAAGTATTGTGAAAGAATTTAACCCTGCAGGATTTTGTGTCACTTTTTAGGAATGGGGAAAAATATGGATTTTTCCCCCAATTGTTTGACAATTTAACCGTCTTACAAATTTCTGGCATAAATGAGGGTTTCCAGTGCTTTGTCAGCTTGTTGAAAAATATCAACTGATGTTCCATCAATTTCTGGATCTTTCTTTTTGGCTAATGTTATCCAGTGCAGCTTAGATTGTTTTCTTTCGATATCATTGTTCTTAATCACATGCTATTTCTCAAAAGGACCTAACATTGTCCAATTCTTTTTGGTACAGTGACTGTGCATTCTTTCCATCTTCTTCCTACATTCTCTAATATTTTGCTTGTAGGATCCATCATTGTTTTAAGTCCAGGCTGGAGCTTTTTTCTTTAATTATTTTATCTTGAGGTATGCTAAGTGTGTTCTTCTTGTTTGGCTTTCTAATCCCAGGTCTTTGCACATTTCATTACAATATTCTACTTTGTGTATGTATACAATATATATACAAAATTGATACACTATGCATACCTATAAAATATTTATAGGAAAATGGAATTAAAAGATGCTGGAATTTTTCCATTCATTTTTTGAAACCCCATTAGTAGCTTGGCCAAGGAGTCAACTACTTAAAAAATTTACAGGATACCAATCTGAAACAGGTTACTCTATTTACCCTAATGAAACAAAATAAAAACATGACCACTCCACCATTAAATACAAACAGAGATAAGAAAAAGGCAACTATATAAATCACAAAAATTACCAAATCTCTCCATTTCCCACATGCCATATATGACTGCTGATTCCTTACCAGTTACATCTTTTTTTTGGCGACACAATGCCTCTCACCTTCTGAATAAAGTAAAATTCTCATGGTAGAAAGGTCCCTGCTTCCTACAGCAATTGACCTTTAAACACGCCCTTCTTCCTTGGAGTCTCCGCCAAAGGAGTGAGCATTAGCCCAAGTCTCACAAGCCCACCCCCACTCCAATCCCTCTTCTTTCATCCCTTCCTTTTGCTGATGTGCAGTTGTTTTTTGCTTTGTTTTGGCTTTTTCTTTTTGGCTGTCCTAAATAATAACCCCCCATTTAGATGTTTCTGGTGGTCTCCTCTGATTGTCATTCACAATGTCGTTAAACAAAGTATTTTCTATTTACTTAACTTTTAAGTATAAAGTGCAGCTAAGCCCAACCAGGGAAAATTTTGTTCAGATTCTTGAACTAGAAACCCTAGGAGTTTACATATATCTACAACAGCAGTTCTCAACCTGTGGGTCGCAACCCCTCTGGGGGTCAAATGACCCTTTCACAGGAGTCACTCATTATATAACAGTAGCAAAAATGACAGTTATGAAGTAGCCACGAAAATAATGTATGGTTGGGGTTGGAGGTCACCACACCACGAGGAATTGGATGAAAAGGCCACGTGATTAGGAAGTTTGAGAACCACTGCTGTACAGGAACACTCAAACTCGCTGTCATTGCGCCGATGCCGACTCATGGTGACCCTGTAGGACATGGTAGAACTGACCCTGTGCGTTTCTACAACTGTATCTCTTTATGAAAGCGAAAACTTGTCTTTCTACACACCAGAGGATCAAGCAAATGTGCATGATGCTTCACTGCTGAAATCCCATGGCTCCCATATTAATCTCAAGTGCATGGGTCCCAGACTGACTGATGGAAAACATCTTGGTGTCTCGCAGGCTCTGCTTCTTTCACCACAATGCTTGTTTTTATCAGAATCAAAGAAAGGAGGGAACATGTATGTATTTAACCTCAATTAATTACTAATTATTAGCTTTGATGGGAGCCTCAGTTAAGCAGAGAGTGGAAACCAGCGATTTGGAAAGAAGAAATAAAAATAGATTTAAGGCCATCCCCAATCTTTTCCTGTGATAATTTCATAGCATTCAGTCAAATTATGATCTACAACATTCGGTATAAAGGAAGGAAAAAGTCCCAGCAAGACAAGTCATGAGAAATTCCCAGAGTAACTTATTAAGAGTGGCCACCTTTCCAATCCTTCTCTTATGAAACAAACCCCGAAAAACAGAATGCACCCCTTATTCTTCTTCATCTCAATTGAAGGTTCTCCTTCATTCGGTGTGAAGTTTAGCTACTTGAGTTCTTTGGGGTCAATACTCGTTAGCACATCACAGTTTGTTTGATCGGTGTGACTGGTTTACCCTTTTAATGAGATAGATTCCAAGGCCCTTACTTACCTTCCCAGGACGATTCCAACCACAAAACTTATAAAGTGCCAAAATTCAACAGTCAATCCATCGCGATGGACTAATCTTAATTAACATTGATGTGTTTTCAGACACAGGGAGAGAGTGTCAGTTAACCAAAAGGAAAATTCTCCATTTCTAAATCATAGGATCCTATAGTATTTAATATTCATTTTTTTCTGGATATGAAATCAAGATACAAAGGAAGTATGGAACGTTTTAAGGGAAGTACACAATACACATAGACCATTGGCCAGAATTTCAGTTACCCTTCTGTATTTCGGATTTAAAGATTATGGTCAGTCGCCCTCTCATTCAACCGCTATTCTAAATACAAGTGGTAAGAACTATTATTCAGTACAGATTCGTAAAGCTATCTATCCAGAGAACTTCATTATACATTCTTTCCATACAGTCAACAGTGGGAGGAATGCTACTTTCCAACAAAAATGCTTTAAACCATCCCAAATAAAATACCAAATGGCATATAGTTTTAAATTAAACATATGAATAAATGTATTAAAGTCTTTCTTTTGATAAGATCTATTTGTAAATAAATCGATCTATTTGTGAACATTGGTGGCATACTGGTTAAATGGTGGGTTGCTAAACCCAAGGTCTGCAGTTTGAAACTCCCATCCGTTCCATAGGGGAACGATACCACTTTCAAATGTTATTAAGAGTTCATCTCAGGAACCTACAGGTGCCATTCTGATCTGTCCTATAGGGTCACTATGAGTTGGAATCAACTCAATGCAAGTAGGTTTTGTTTGGGGTATTTGTAGGTGGATATAAGACCTTAAAAAATAAGCTTTCATAAAGAAAAACTGACAATGTAAATATCAAATTGCTAAGCAGAACAAAACTGAAACTTTTACTTTGCCTTAGAAATGGTGCCTAAAAGCCAGTGCTGTGCGCTGATAAAGGCAGAACGCAAGAGAGAACTGTTCGGAGAAAATGGCGTTCAGTGGCCTTAACGATGTCTCAAAACTTTGGAGACGTACACTGCTTAAGAGATTTAAAGTCGTTGCCTTAGAGAGGAATCACACTCATGTTTCTCTCATGCGCTTCAAAGTCGAAATGAAATCGACGGAGTTTTCAATGACTGATCTTGCTTCTGAGGCACCCCTTGGTAGACTTGAGCCACTAAATTTTGTCATGAGTCCAACACAGCAACCATTTTGCCACCAAGAGATTCCAGTTAAGAAATTACCCAGAAAACCCTCTGCCACTGAATCGATTCTAACTCATATTGGCCCAATATAGGGTTCCAAGGTCTTTACAGGAACAGATCACCTCACTGTTCTCCTATAAACTGTCTAGTGGGTTTGAACTACTGACCTTGCAGTAAACAGCCCAATGCTCTCTGTTAGTGCCACCTGTAACCGTAAGGATCTAACTCTATGTCACTGGACTAATTAACTGAATAATCAGTGTCTTCATCTGCAAAAATATGCATTTTTATGATAGAGATGATAAACGGATTAAATGATCATGTAAATAAATAGAGATACCACATACCACACCTTCAATAAATATCACAACAACAATGATTATGAACATGGTGATATTAATCTTCATACACATATGATCACATTTCTATTAACAGACAAGTATTGGCTTGTATACAGATGTACTCATTACCATATCTCATTTGAGTCGATCTCAGGTTTCCAAATAATGTTCTGAAAACAAATAGGATAACATCCACTTCAACTCTAGCAAATATAAATTCATGACTCAATTTTTAAAATAATGCTCTGCCAGTAGGAAATATTAGAGCGCACGAGAGCTGGAATCCAGGATTGAGTTGCATTTGTATTTTCAACCTCAGGCTGGAAATTTGTATAGGTGTTCTCAGAGACTGAAATGGATAAGCCTATTACATTGCAAACACAAAAGACAAATGTTTTTGCAATACACACAAATTTAAAAGGGAAGGATTAGAGCCTGAGTCACAAAGAAGAGGAATCATTATTCTGTGTGGGACAGGGGTATGAAAGGGTTACACCCACCAGGCCAGCTCAAGAGAATAAATCTTAAGAGTTTTCAGCAGCTGCAAGGCTAGTGATCCTGTAAATATTCACATTTTATTCCTGAAATTACAAGCTATTGTTGTACAAACAGAAAAATGAAGCGTACCCTGCTAGGGTGAGTGTATCAGTTAATGTCCAATCAGGAAAACAGATCCCACACTAGGCAGTCCAAGTTAATGAGGGTGTTGTGAGACATCAAAAAAAAAAAGTCAAATAGGGAAGGGTGAAGGAAGCCAGAGATAAAGAACACAAGAAACCATAGGAAGTCCCTTAAGATAAACGGGAGTGGCATTTGAGGAGAAGTAAACCTTGGGTGTTGCAAATGGTGAAGCAATGAGCTTTAACCAAAAGGATGTTGGTTGAAATTCATTCAGAGACGCCATGGAAATCAGGCTTGACAATTTGCTTCCAAAAGACCACAGCCTGTACCAATAGTGAACCTGCTCGGCTGCTAATTTACAGGTTAGGGATTGGAGGATTGGAGCGCATCCAGAGCCTTTTTGAAAGAAAAACCTGGTGATCTCTTTCATATGTATATAAAACCAACCATTGAAAATCCTTTGGAGCACAGTTCTACATGGGGTCAGAGTCAAGTGGACAACAATTGCGTTTTAGGAAGGTGCTTCCTACTTTGGACTAGGGGTAGACAGGAAAGCCCCAGTTTAAAAGAGATCCTGCCCAAAACAAATGAACAGAAATATACCTTTTTTTTCTTTTTCCTGCCACTTTCTAATCTCCTGCCAATGTTCCCATTGGGAGAACTGGTTTAGAGTCGGTTATCAAAGGAGCCTGAGCAAGTAAAGGAAGGCCATGGAGTCCATCTGAAAGCAAACAGGCACAGGACTGGCCCATTGGCAATAAGCCAGGACACCTCTGAAATACAGACCACTGTGGCGCTCCTATAACTTATAATTTGCCTCATTATGGAAGCAAAGATAACCCTGATGTTGGTTTTAGTCAGAGTACCATTTCTAAAAAGGCTTTTAAGTTTACTTTCTATCGTTAAATGTCATCCCCAATCAAAAAGGCGCTTCTAGGGTTGAAACCGTCCCAATGTAATCACACATAGTTATTTCTTTCAACAGTTTCACTGGGCCAAAATGAAAACTATTTTGTGTTTCAACATAGGGATTACACAGACCAAAAAGCACTCAAAGAAAAGGAAAAATAAATAGACGTAAATATGTTCAGGATGGACACCATTTTAAATTGCCAAGGATATTAAAAAGTGTGTAAATATGATCTAATAAATGTAAGATTTCATAAAAAAGATCATTTTAACATCAAAACACTGAAAGCACATATTCTTAGAAGTAAGGACTATCCCCAATACTTTACCATCTTTTGTTCGTTACCCGGCACCAATTAAAATTGTTGTCAAAAGCACCACCGAGTCGTGGAAGAATGGCATTAAATTAGCTCACTGGGAGGCTCTCCAAAGAATCATACTGATTTATAAGTGGAATGAGTTTTGGTAGAAGAACATAGAATTCTGGATTAATTATATTTGCATAACCGTGTGCACTATAATCTCTAAGTCTCCGTTTCCTTGGACTATCCAAACAAGAGTAGAACATCTGCAAACATTTTTCAAATAAACTCGGAGGTGAGATTATTAACCTGTCCACATTTTTATAGAAAGTCTGAAAGCAGAAGTAAGAAAAATTTATGGCTAACCCAGTGTGGCTATCTCCTTTCAGATTATGACTACTACGAGGGACGTCAGTGAGTCCGGACATTCAGAGTCACGTTCCTTTACTGGTCCCACCGCCCCTCCTTCGACACGACCTCCTCTCTCATCTCTGGTTCATTTCACAAAATCGCCTTCCAAAGTTCCTGGAGACGAAGTGGGGCCTCCAACCAAAGCTGATGTCAGGAAATCGGAGCTAGCAGCTCAACGTCTTCCCCTCTTTGTCCATCCAATGCAAAACAGCCGCAGAGATAAAATGTGGCATAGTGGAAGAATTTTACTTTCTCATTGATTTTTAATGTGTTGTTGATAAATGATGGGATACAATTATAAAATATGTAGATAATATTGTTTTTAGCTGCATTAGAATCAGTTTTGACTCAGAAATCCTATGTATAGTAGAACAAAACACCATCCAGTATATATATACATATATATATACAAACATATATGTATATATATACACACACATGCACATATGTAATAGATGTAATCTAAATGAGTGATAGAAGAATGAACAAATTTTAGAAAAGGTTACTAGTAATGGTCATACAATATTGTAAATGTACTGAGTATCGCTGACATGTACACTTAAAACGGCAAAGGCTATCATGCTGAATTTCCATGGAAATTCAACCACAAAGTAACAGTAATGTACCCACTACACTTTCTTTGGCGGCCTCAATGACCTGAACAGCCTGAGTGAGAATTGTGAGCAATAAAGCGAAAGATAACTGGGCTTTGATTTCTTCTTGCTCTTGTGACGGTGAAGTGACTTGAGCCCAAGTCCTACCAAGCATTGAGAATCACGAGTTAACATACTGGCCCTCATCAGACTCTTCTTCAAACATCTGAGCAAGCCCCATGCAGACGGCCCTGTGGCCATGGGGCGCCACATGCAGAAACTGCTTCAGAACAGAAAAGATCGTGCTTTGTGAACATGAAGCAAAGACTGGGCCTCACCAGCTCCCGGCTCCTTGGGCTTACCCTATACTACAGATGCATTATAGCTCGGTTCTCCCCCAAACCTTCTCCTACTACCACTCTGCTGGCTTACTGTACCCCAAAAATTTAAGAAATACCCATGAGGATTTGCTGTAAATAACAGTTGTTTATGAGCCTGAGTAACAAGGTAGCAAACTGCTTCTTTGTACTATTCATGCACTTTTCTAATACGACCATGCAGATGGACAATAACCTCATGAACCTCCATGTGTGTGCAAACACAATTTTCTGAAATAAACGGAACAGATGGCCTCTGGTTGTAAAGGGGAAACAAAGGTACACCCTACCTTCAATTATTGTTAGACTGATCGCATCTCTGCTATAGGCATATATCCCCAGGGATTTGAAGTTGCAACTTAGAATTTTCCAAACTGCTTACCATTCTGTAACCATCCTCATCACACAACCCTCACCTGAATCTTGAGGTCAAGAAACAAAAGCAATGATGAAGCCCACAATCATTTTCTGAGAGTAATCTCAGTTGACATGAGCATAGGCAAGAATGCAGAAACTTCCGGATGAAGAAATACCTGTACGTTTCAGGGTACTTCCAGGAAAGCCACTATGTCACGACTCTCAAAAGGAGTGCATTACCTGATGTGGTTGTGAACTGGACCATCTGCTGTAGGAGGCAGCACCTGAAGACTTGTTGACTGAGGTTCTCTGAGAAAGAGGGGAAAGAAATGCTGTTACCCAACTGAATACAATGTATATTTTTTGCTATATGGACTTTTTATTCAGTGTTTGCAACGCCAACAATTAGCATGTCTTTGTCTGAACCTAATCTTTTTGTTCCATTTCTTTTAAATCATAATATCCTTAACAAGGTTAATAATACAGACACTGGGTAAAAATACCTGGATTCACCTGATTCACGTCTTCTGTGGGGCTGAAATAATAATTTTTATGTCATGGATTCCAGAAAGGATTAAATGAAATAATAGGTATGAAGTCCTTTTCATATTAAAGTGTTATATAAATATAAAGCATTTATTAAATAAATGCAAAGTAAGCTACACTATTATAACTCTTCCCTTGAAACAAAATCAGTACAGAAATATCCAGGTTTATAAATGAGATCATTTGGGAGTTGGTTATCCTTATTATATAAAAAATTCTTCATTTCAGGAAATACTTGATCACACTAGCTCCCAGTTTCCTGTCCCAGTAATAAGCTACAAATTCATTGTAGATTGCTTCATACAAAACCATTCTCAACAACATTATTTTCTGTCTGCTTCTACCAAACACACACACACACACACACACAATAAATAAATAAATATCCTATTGGATCTATTTTGACTCTTAGTAACACTATAGGATAGGCTGCACATATAACCTATTTCCTCTCTTGATTATTGTCATACTTATTCTGTGCTCATGCTTAACTCTTTCCTACAAGTCTTGATTTCTTTTCAGCATTGATATAACCATGACTTTATAATGGTGTATTTAGTAATCTAGCACGGCAGTAACAAAATACCACAAACCCCTTCTCTCATACTCTAACAGGCTCAATGTCTGAATTGAGGGTGTCAGCTCTAGGGGAAGTCTGTATGTCTGTCTAACCGAAGGGGTTAGCTCTAGGGGAAACCTGTATGTCTGTCTTTCTCTCTCTGCTCTAGAAAAATGTTCTTGGCTCCTGGGCATTCCTAAAAGGTCTCATGGGTCTTACATTAGCCAGCTAGATCCAGGAGGTTCTAAGCACAGGGACCCGGGGTCCAAAGCATGTGCTCTGTTATAACTTCTCTTTTATATGATGTAGCTGGAGTCCAGACTTTTATGCTTGCTTCTCTCTCATTTTATCCCTTATCTGATAAAAGCTGGTACAGACCACAACTTAGGAAAACTCCTCATATCAGAACTGGGCTATGGCCTGAATAAGAATAATAAATCCCACCTTAAACCCCATTACAATGTATTGGATGATCACATAGTATCACATTATAGGGATGATTATAATTGCCAAATCATGTCATTACATAGCTGCCAAACTACTGAGAATCATGGCTCAGCCAAGTTGACATGCATTTTGTGGTGACACAATTCAACCCATGACAAAGGATAGTTGAAGCCTATTATAACTCTCATTTGCTAATGTGAATGACAAATATAAACAGAGATGCATAAACAGAACAGTTGATGCTAATCACAAAATTTTCAACACCGATGATGTTCAAAATTACACAGTATCTCCCAGTAAATGAGATATCTGATGATGAGCTTCATAGGGCAGAATAGAAAATGGGGTGGGTTCCTTTGATGCACTTAAAAATTAGCTACAATATGTGCTCTGAATTTCATCGTGGCAAACATACGCTAGCCTAGCAAACCAGGTATGTAACGGCTCATAACTACATCCTCCTTCCCACTACTATTCTTAGCAGCTACAAGTTTATCAAAGGGAAGCAACTAGACCAGTATAATCATGGATCATGATTGAAAACACAAATACTCTGACATCAGGAATTTTCAATATCTGGGAGTGGGATCCAGGAGTACATATTATGTCAGAAGCTCTTTAAGTGATTTTTATGTACATTAAAGTTCAGAAGCAAATAATAATCAATCGGAAGCCATAAAAACAACAACACAAGGATTCATTACAGGAAAAGGATGCTCAAACAGGTAGGTATAAGTCCCCAAGGCTGTCATTGATAATAGATTGGTTTTGTTGTAGTTTGTTGGTTTCTCTAACAGGCTAAGAGAAATGCTCGTTCTTCAATTCCTTCGGTAGCTGTCTTTTGACTGACAGCTTCATCCAATTCTAACTGCTCATGAGCAGAAGATAAGGAACTGTTGAATCATGCACATTTTTGTTAGTAACTGGGCAACAGCTCTAAACCTTCATTTTATTTGGAGAATGAAAAACGAAAAACCAACAAAGAGTATAGTAGTCAATTGGACATCTGCATTTAACATCTTTTCTTTCTTTTTTTCTTATTTAAATAATTTTATTGGGGGCTTCTACAACTCAATAAGAGTTTTGTACATTTGTTGTCCCCATCATCTGAAAACATTTGCTTTCCACTTGGGCTCTTGGAATCAGTTCCTCGTTTTTTCCCTCCCTCCCTGCCCCCCTCCCTCATGAGCCCTTGATAATTTATAAATTATTATTATTTTATCATATCTTACACTGCCAGACATCTCCCTTCACCCACTTAACTGTTGTCCATCCCCCCAGGGAGGGGGTAGATCCTTGTAATTAGTTCTTCCTTTCCAACCCACCTCCCCTCCCAACCCGAAAAATAAGATGCCATTGACAAATATACCCCAAGAACCAACCAATCCGGGCCATTAGGACAGATTGAACTCTGGTTGTCAGGCCTCACTTGTGAGACTCTTAATTCCAGATGGAAAATCATGATTCCTACTTCAAAAATGAATCATGCAGGAAATAAGACCAAACCAAGCAAATTACCTAGACAGCATGGATATTGTTACTAAGCAAGGTATAGAGAGCTGACTCAATATTCCAGTAAAAGTCGCTAACAGAAGGCAACAAATCCAATAAATGAAGAAGATCCTTTCGGATCGTTGTGAAGACATTCTAACAGGGTAAGGAAATTGAGAATGCCTGGGAGCGGTACCATGGATGAGCAGTCAATAAGGAAGTGCGTGTGTGTGTGTGTGTGTGTGTGTGTGTGTGTGTGTGTGTGTGTGTGTGTGTGTGTGAATGACGGTGCTGGTGAAGGATATTGAGATGACCGTGAAATGCCAGAAGAACAAACAAATCTGTCTTGGAAGGAGAGCAGCCAGCATGTTCTTAGAAGTGAGGCTGGCCGTGCTTTGTCTCAGGTACTTTGGGCACGTGGTCCAGAGAGCGCGGGCCTTGGAAAAGGACATCCCACTCAGTAAAGTAGAGCGTCAGTCAAAAAGAGAGCAAGGATCCCCAAAGACAAACGGACACAGTGGCAGAACCAGTGGACTCAAACTTGACAATCGTGAGGATGGCACGGGACCCAATGGTGCGTCCTCCTGCAGAACATAGAGTTGCTCTGAGCAGGAACGAGCGAACACACCGAACGACATGATTTTGTGCCAATACTTTTTTATTTACAGTCATATCCTATAAGTGTCCACTCAGTAAAATAATACATGAGAAACAGTCTCTACCCTTCTTGATTCTTTTAAAATAGAATCATGGGGCCATTATCTTCTTTCAATTATTGAATGTATTCAATTATTCAATATATTGAAATCAATTATGAAATCAGTAGATATATACCCCAAAACTATGGTGCCAACAAGCTTAGCCAAGGTGGAGTATCTCTTTCTTAAGACTATTAAGAATGCTGACAATTGGGTGAGAGAGGCACTGAAATGGAGACAACTCTATCCAGCTTCAATGACCACCCATCATGAAAGTACATGACAAGCAGCCTACATACTCTCACTCTCTCTTTAATGCTAAATAGCCATAGATGTTCTTCTTCTTGCCCCTCCATGAGAGCAACTCCTTTTCTGGACCCTTCTCCATGTGCCCTCATGTCCCCATGTAGTCTCTTCGCTGCCCTCTCGGGGCCCCTCCAACATCTCGACCCGCCTCCTCCTCCCTCTGAGGCTGTGAAATCTGAAGTTAGAAGAGTTGCTTATTGTGTCCTCATTCTACTGTAGTATTCCAAATAAATCTATACCACCATCAATGCAAAAAAATAAACGAAAGGAAGAAGCTCTCAATACAATTAAACACGAGATGGATTTAGCTGCTACATTCAAAAGGCTTTGATGCTGGCTTTATTTCCTAATGATGGAAGGAAAAGAGGTCATGCAGGCTGCCAACCTCAAGGTTGATGGTTCAAACCCGCCAACTGATTCGCAGGAAAAAGGTGAGGTTGTTTACTGCTATAAAAATGTACACTGTTGGAAAATGTATATAGAATGGTTATGCGTCAGAATCGATTTAATGGCAGTGAGTTTTGGTGTGTGAGGAGACTTTTATGAGTTGAATTGTGTCTTCCAAAAAAAAACACATTGAAGTTCTAACCTCTGTAGCTATTGAATGTGACCTTGTTTGGAAATGGGGTCACTGAGATGTTATCGGGTAATTGGTTCTATCAGACCGGTCCCTAATTCCATTGGAATGCCAGTTTAAAGAGGAGACTAGACAGAGACCATGGAATGACACCAGGAATGACAAGGATTGTCAGGAACCACCAAAAATTAAGGAGGCAGGAGGCCGTTTCTCTCTCGGAGCCATCAGCAAGCACACCGGGGCTGATTCCTTGATTTGGATCTCCACCCTCAGAACTGAGACAAGAAACCTCTGCTCTTACAAGCCACTTAGCTGCAGTAATTGTTACAGCAGACCTGGGACTCAAAGACAAAGGAGTTCCAACCAAGTCCTTGTGCTTTGTTACAAAAAGAGCGAATATAAGAATAGATTTATTTGAGGACTTTCATTTTAGGATTTCAGCTTTTCACCCTCTAGGAATGAAGATACAGTATATATTTATTAAAATCAAGATGATGTTCTCAGGCTTTTATTTGCTTGTTCTTCGGACTCTCATTTCATTTTAATTTTACACACATTTGTTACATGGCTCATGCAGTAAGAAGGGCAAATGGTTAAGCTTTGGACTACTAAACAGTTCTGGGATCTGAACCAGTTCAACTCAGCTCCCTGCTGAGAAGTTGCCTTTCCACCTCAGATGTATGTACTGAATCAGAACTTATATTTCAATAAGAGACCCATGCATATTCAGAAACACTTGACTATCTTGTTAAAAATGTAGCACATCTGGGTGGAAAGGCAAATCCTCACCAAGGGGTCAAATCAGATGTAAGTGGTTCAAAGCTCTCCTACTAACCAAAAGGCTGAGGGTTTAAACCAGTGCTTCTCAACCGGGGGTGGCAACCCCTTTGGGCATCAATGACCTTTTCACGGGGGTCGCCCAAGTCATAAGAGTAGCAAAATTATAGCTAGGAAGTAGCGATGAAAATAATTTTGTGATTGGGGGGGGGGGTCACCACAACATGAGGAAGTATATAAAAGGGTTGTGGCATTAGGAAGGTTCAGGACCACTGGTGCAAACCCACCCAAGGTGATTTGAAAGAAAGAGCTGGCGATCGGCTTCCAGAAGCCTACAGTGTGGAGCACAGTGCTGCCCAGCGCCAGCGGCAACTCAACAGACATGGGCTGGGCTTTGATTGTGTCCTAGCTTGCACACAGGTGGCAGGCCCTCCTACCAACAGGGGTTACTCAAACAGAGAAGACGCCCCCCAGAGAGACTACCTCCTTCTCTCTGTCACCCCTGATCTCCCCTCAAAGCAATCCCATAGTCCTGCTGTAATTTCTTCCCACCTCCTTCACGACCTGAAATGATACTGCTTTTTGTTGATGTTGTTTATGGCTTTCACTGGATAAATACCAGGAGGCCATGCAGAACTTTTTTGGCTACTTCCCCTTGTTCACCCTCACTTTTATCAGCATGCTTTTTTCTTTCTTTCTTTTGTCTTGTCTCGGTATGCAAGTACATGAGTTGAATTAATGGATGACTAAAACATTCATATTTTTACCCTCAAGGTGTTTCTAGTCATGAGTGTTAGTTAGCACACACCTTTCTCTCACACAAACAAATGGGCAACTGTGTCAACTGAAGAGAAGACAGGTTAAGGGAACACTGTGAAAGGAGAGAATCATGGGGGAGTCTATGAAGAGGGTCAGCTCCTATGTACAGTGAACTCGTTAGCCAAAATCTACAGGCCGTGAGCAGCGGTTATACAGCCTGTATGGGCTATACACTACTATGGAATCATTCAGATTTTTTAAAAGTATATGATAGTATTCCAAACAAAGTAGAAAAGTGCCTTGTCATTACAAAATTGATCCATGACTATAATTTTCCAATTATATAACTTTCCTCATTTGATTATGTCTCAATTTATTGCCCTTCACAGAGAGTGCACATTTTACAAGTGGAAGGTGCATTGAGGATGAACCCCGCAGTGAGGAATCTATGGGTCGCCTCTCTTCCAGCAGTATGGGCTCATTCGGTGTCTCTGGGTCACATCTGGCAATTCTCACAATGCTCCCAGCTTTATCATCATGCAATTGCACCTTGAATAGACCATGGTATAGGGTGAACATAGCTGTGATAGGCACTGGAAAACAAAAAAGCCAGGGTGATTCTCTTTGTTGTGATCCTTGATTGTGGTGGTCTAGAACTTGAACCCCCAGTATTTCTGCAATGTGCCTATAGAGTATTTTGAGATCTTCCAATAGGTGAATTTGTACATTATCATTGTTTTGACATGTACAGAGGCCAACGTAGACTCGATTCTTGACCCTTGGGCTTTGATTGCTTTAGTTTGGAGCCAAGAAGTGATGGTAGATGCTATTTTCAATGTGGCGGCCAGGATCCAAAGTAGCCCCATTGATCCTGCTTCTGCTTCCTGGTATTCACACAATTGTATAGGCCCCTGTAACACTGCTTCCAGACTAAGTCTGTGTAACCAATAGAAGTCAAGCAAAATGGTGGCATGTCACATCCAAGAGTAAGTTATAAATGACTGCAGCTGCCCACCCCTGCGACCCCCAGCCTCCCCCACTGCCATGGGCATGCTTTCTTGCTCTTGGATCATTTACTCTGGGAGTCGCCACATCATGAGCTGACCTATGGAGAGCCCCACGTGGGGAAGAACTGACCCCTTCTGGAAACAGCACATAAATAAGCTTAGCAGTGTATCCTTCAGCTACAGGGGCTGAAACGCTGGCAAATGGCTCGACAGTAACTTTATGAGAGACCCTGATCCTGAACCGTTGAACTGAGCCCCCTACATGCAGAAACTGTGTGAGATCATCTATTTGTTGTTTGAAACCTATTTGTTACGCAACGATGGATCACTTAGAGGACAGTAGGAGCCCCGGTGACGTGGTCCTCATTTGCTGTACTGCTCACTGCAACGTCAGCGGTGTGAAACCACCATCTTCCCTGGGGGAAAAGGTACAGACTTAGAAAGAATGGCCACTTCTCCTCTGCTATGAGTTGGCATCAGCTCAATGGCAGTGAGTGAGAGGGTCTCCAGGGCTGACTTTTCAACTTTCCTGCTAAACACCTCGGTTCAATCCTTGCCAATGCAAGTTATGCGCAGTCAGAAACTATAGTGGAGTGTACATGCCGTCTGTGCTGAACGGGTTTCAGTGGAACCCGATTAAGATCAACTAAGAATAAAGGCCTGGTGATCAGTCTTCAAAAATCAGCAGAGACTCCTATCATCACGGCGATCCAATTCCCAGCTAATAATGAGGCTGACTCTGGACCCAGCAGTGTTTGTCCTCTTGTGTATGGCGTCATCTTGCATCAGGACTGACACCACGGCAGCTCACGACACTAAATAATTAACACACTTTAGTAGCAGAAACGGCTTCATCTCTCATATTAAGTAAAAGTCCACAGAAAACATAAACTATCCAGTGTATTGTACCTAAGGGAGAGCAAGACATTATTGTTCTAAATTATGGAAAAGACATGTTTCAGGATTTTCCCCCTCCCCTCTGGCTCTTTTAAATAAAATTAAGTCCCTGAATTTTCATATCGTTGCTTAACGTGCCTTACAGCCACTTCCGTCAAGGAGACACAGCTGAGAGTCCCTGAAGACAGGAGCACGAGGTATCCTCCAGCCCCCTTCCTGCGCAAGGCTAAAAACAGCAAACAGGATGCTCAGTAAATAAATGATAAGCTTCCTGTTATCATGCAGCTTTCTCTGTAACTCAACTTGATCTTGCTGCAAAAAAGAACTGATCCACTTTTGCAACTGGGCTCGAGCAGCCACGGTCTGTCTCAGAACACAGAAATCCTTACAGAGCAGCTCTAAGGTGTTCTGCTTTTAAGGTGCCATGGGGAGGGGGAGGCACAGACTTGTAAGGAGAGCTTCTGCTGACTCATGTCCCCCAAACTGTGTTACGCAGAAACTAGACACACAAGGTGAGCCACTGACAACTGTCTTCTTGCTCAAATCTAGGGACTATAGATAACTCCCAATAGGAGTCCTGGTGGTGTAGGGGTTACCAGTAGGGCTGTGATCAGCATGGTCAGCAGTTCGAAACCACCACCAGCAGTTCCACGGGAGAAAGGCTGGGCTTTCTACTCCGGTAAACAGTTATCGTCTTGGAAACCCTCAGGAGGTTGCTAAGAGTCAGCTTTGATTGGACGGCAGAGAGTTTGGTGTGTTTTTTGTTTATAATTTTTTTAACCAATTCCCTAATGCACTAACACGATGTCCTATTTTATTTTTTCTCTAAAGTGCCATATAGTAGGCATTTTAGGCTCTGTGGACTTTAAGCACCATTTCACAACTACTTAATTGGGCCTTTGTAGTATTAAGGTCAGCAAAAGACAACATATAAACAACTCTGAAAAACTTTCTTTGCAAAGACAGATCAAATTTCTCGTCTTCAGCAATATTGTGCGTGTACCTCATTGGAATGTAAATATCAAGAGAGCTGCTGGTTAGTTTCCATAGAAGACTCTACCCTAACCCCTGTTTTGAATCATGACTGCTTATTTTAGTATATAAAAGGCCCCCCACCTTTCTCCCCTTAGTTATTTACTGACGGAGTACCTATTAATATCTCAGGGACTTAGTCTTCCAGAGAACCTACTCAGGGAGATAACGGAGCCACCTGGATCTCAGTTCATCGTGGCCTGACTGAACCATTCTAATCCCTCAGCGAACTAGCTGGGACCTTAGACTATCCAGGACAGCCAGAAAGCTAAACAGTTGTCTGTGGTTGTTGTTGTTGTATTCATTGAACCCACTGCTTCCTTCCTTTGAATGCATCCTCCCCCTCAGCAAATGCCCAGGCTGAAGTGGGAGCTGCAAATGCCCAGGCTGCATTGGGAGCTTGCCACTGTGAGCCATCAAAGCCTGGTGTTCGATACTGCATCACTGCCTCCGGAAAAACGTCAGAGAACCAGAATGTTTGCAACTGGACACTCCTAGTGGGATTTATGGGTCAAGTGAGCAGATTGAACATAGCCCGGCCACGTGGTATGGAGATGCCACCTCAATTTATACACCGCACGTCATGGGATCCGCCTTTGTCGAATTCATTTGAAAAAGGAAAAAATTATCAGTGTTCTTATTAGTAGGCTCTGATCATTACTGATGACCAGCCTATGATTATTGGTGACTGGTCACCACCAAACGAGGAGGTCTGGCGCTATGATGAGTCAGGTGTTAGGCACAAATCCCAAGGTTGGTGGTTCAAACCCACCCCCTCAAATCCACAGGAGAAAGATGAGCCTGTCCTGATAGAGATTTACAGTCTGTGAAGCTCTGTAGTGGATCAATATGCAATAGAATTGGCTGAGTGGCAGTGGATCGGTAGCAGTTAGTAGCTAAACAGAACAGTCCCGGTGCAATACAGCAAGGGACTACACAGGAGATGATTACTAGCTGCGAGCGTTATTTGAAGCCATCTTTATTTTTAACTCTTTATTATGAATTACATAAAGGCTTAGAGAGAAGAGCATCCGTCCTACATGAAACAATCCACGCACATTTTGCTCACTCATCGCAACTCCTGCAATACCGCCACCTTTCACCCCACCTCTGCCCTGTGTCCTCTGCCCCCCTTCCTCCTCTCCTAACCTGCTGGACTGTCACCTTGATATCAAGTGGTTAGTTATTCTAAGGTGTGCATACCTCATAGGTCTGACTGCCCCGCATTAATGGAGGTGGGTGGAAAATGGAGGCATGGGGGCAAATTCCGTTTCTGACCTGAACACTGTCTTAGAGTAATCGTCTAGTTCTCTGGCAGGCTCTACCTGACCACTTAGCCTCCTAGTCTCCTAGGATCTGGGGTTTGTTCCAATTTTGGTCCCCCCACTTTTTCCAGGCTCTTCGAAGGTGATTCCTTTGAGAGTAGTTGATAGTGGTCGTTGGGCACCACCCTCTGCCCTCAGGATTTTGAAGTTGATGTTTGTGTGGTCCATTAGTCTATTGGACTCATTGTTTCCATATGTCTTCAACACTCAGCACTCTTATTTCAATAGGAGGCTCTCTGAAAGGCCAGCTGCCCCATCAGCTATGTAGGAACAAAACAGGGAAGCAAGGGTTGGGTTTTGTGTCCCCCTTTGTTGCTGGTAATCATATGTGACAGTCATTTCTGTTCCTTGATTGAGGAGGCAGAACGAATGCCAAGTTGCCTGTGAAAATATGAGGCTCAGTTCATTTCCTACTTCAAACACGCTCAGTGTTTTCAGATGAATGCTGGCACATGCTGGATAACATGAAGTAGAAAGGGTCTGGTCACAGGCTGGCTCAAATCTAGTTCTCATATAGGATCTCTAGCACTTTTTTTTTTGTCAGCCAACTTAGTATCACTTTATTTAGCAGGCGATGCAGAGCATCTGGAGACTCCCCCCTCCCCCGCCCCCATTTTATACATTGTTGGATTTAATTTGCTAAACTTTTATCTAGAATTATTTAATATAGTTTATAGTTTTCTTTTTTAAGTCATTTTATTCATACAACTCATCACAATCCATACATACATCCATTGTGTCAAGCACATTTGTACATTTGTTGCCCTCATATTCTCAAAACATTTGCTCTCCACCTAAGCCCCTGGCATCAGCTCCTCATTTTTCACCCTCCCTCTCTGCTCCCCTCCCTCATGAACCCTTGATAATTTATAAAGTAATATTGTGTCATACCTTGCACTGTCTGACATCTCCCTTCACCGACTTTTCTGTTGTCTGTCCCCCAGGGAGGAGGTTATATGTAGATCCCTGTATTTGGTTCCCCCTTTCTCAACCACTTTTTCATCAGTCATGAGAATCCACAGGATAGTCCTGCTGTCATGGACTTAGATCCTACCTTTTACTGTGTGATAGGTTGTGTTGTCCAGTGAAACAAAACCAGCAATACTCTTATATGCAAGGGAAGGAATTTTATATCAAGACATAATTTTATATCAAGAAGGTAACTCTGCCCAGTCCAACTCAAATCAAGTCCATGGGCCCAATGACAGCCCCGGCTCTCTTCAGACTCACGTAGCTGCAAGCTGATTTTGCAGAACGGCAAAGAGGGATGTGGAGAGTTCCCAAGTCAGTGAGCGTGAACACATAGTCACAGGGATCCAGCTGGTGGGAACACAGCAGGGTGCTGTGCACAGCTCTCCAGGTGGGTGCAGTACCCACCCAGCACGAGCACACAGTGAAGCAGTCCCAGGGAAGTCCCAGCAAGAAGGAAGGTGAAGGAGTAGACAGGGAGGAGGGTGGAGCAAGGAATCACAGTTTCTCTCTTATAAAAAGACCATACGGCCCAGGAGGCATCATCAGACTGTGCCCTGATTGATAGGTTGGACTCCACCCTACACAAGGCAAGTTGACATCAAATCTAAGTGCCACAGATGAGAATCTCTAGGCAAACGAAGCCACCGAGACCCTGTGCACACACAGCATTAGGGTGGCAGTTGGTATGCTTTAAGACCAGCTAAAAAGACCTGCCCAGAGCACTGGAGACAGCTGCTGTCTTCCTCACGCAGACTGTTCCTCGTCCTGCACAAGCCTGGAGCTCTGAGAGCACGTGCATGCAGGGTCTCTGTGGGCTTCCACTGTAATCTTGTGACCTGCTCTGGCCATCACAAAGCTGACCAGTGAGCTCCCAGTGCTCCTGAAAAAGCAGCCCCCGAGTCTGCTGCAGAACCCACCGACCAGAGCATCGTGACACGACTCAGACCTGACAGGGAGAGCAGGGGTGTCCCTAAGTACCAGCAGTGAATGTGCTCTGCAGACAACCAGATAAGGGTCTGTGCTCACTTGATCTTAGCAACAGATCCAGTGATCTACTTCTGGAAACATAACCACGGACAAACCCCGGTGGGTACCGTTTCACTCTACGGGGTCACCGTGAATCGGCATCGGCAGTCACTGGTGGCAAGGCAGGGAGAGTCCTAGCTGTCGCGTCGGATGGATTTTGTTCTCCAAGCTAAGTGTCATGAACAAATGCCCTGGGCATGCCCACCTCCCAGGATGAGTGCACATACAACAACTGTTCAACCCTCAGCCTGTGACTGAGAGGACTGCGTCAGGAAAATCGTTTATTTTGGGCATAAAGGATGGAAAAACATGGGAAAACATACTTCTCCAGGAAGCTAATGATTCCGTAGTTTTATAAAATAACAACTCTAAAGTTAAAATAAACTTCACAGTGAAATATATCGATTTCTTTACCACGTTCCTAAATAAATTGTGATGAAGTTCATCCCTCCAAACTCTAGCTATTTGGATGAATTTTGAGGTAATCAAGAGACAGCCCTGTATATCGCTTACTGTTCACAGAGGTTTTGTGAAATAGGGCATTATGTGATTGGGTCCTAGTGTGAACACTGCAGTATATCCAAACAGTCCTTGGATTATGAATGACTTCCATAACTAAATCTATATTAAAGTCAGGAGACTTGTTACTAGCACATCTTAGGTTACTTTGTAAAATGTTTGTCTTATTATGTTATCTTAGGATAACCTAACTTTTTATAGTACATTTCTATGCATAAAAAGCTGAAAAGAAAGTCTACCAAGTACACCAAACATCTTGAACTTACCCATAAAGGCACTATCATAAAACAGCATTTTGATAGGCATCACAAAACAACAGCCACTAGGAATGATGAACAATCATACGTACTTAGAATTTTTAACACATGCCCTTACAGAGATTAGGACCACAGACATATCTGCGGTCACACATCGCCAGGACACAGGCTGTAGGGATAAAGCACTATAATTTGAAACTTAAAAACAGTGGCAAGAGGAAGGTGAGATGAGCAATTGAGTCTGCTCCTAAGAGGATAAAATTTAGGACCAGCTTGTGCGAAAGCATTAAGAAGCATCAAATCACAACACAACGAACTGCCCGATGGCAGAAAGCACACTTCAAGACACTGTAGGAAGGTTGTCCTCTTCAGAAACAGTTTGTGGTTTCTATGTTGCCATAGATGTTTCTGTATGGGTCTCTCTTTAGGTGAAAATTGAGGGTGGAGGCAAACATTTTTAAATCAGAACTTTCATAAATAAATGTGAAGTACACGGTGGGGGGAAAAAATCTTATGAAGTACCTGTCTGGACTTGCCTTGGCTATAGATAGATCTTATAAGTATTCCACCTGGCTCCTGAAGGATCTAAGCAAGCTTTAGAATCCTGAGTGGTAATTAATTAATGGAGCTGTCTGGGGCTGAAATGTTTACTTCGGCTGTCACGTACCTAAGTGCATTCCGAATAACCACCTGAATTTGCAATAATTGGCTTTTATGTCATTAGAATTTTTAATAGCTGTGATGAACTCTACCTTTATTCCACACAAACCATTGTTTTCTGTTTTGGTCCTGTCAATCTTAATGACAATTAAGAGAGTTCTGTCATAATGGAGGGGGTTGTGCATATTTGGGCTCTTGGGAAGGTGCTAATTCCCCTGTCAGCCAAGTTTTCTTAGAATGTTCTTCAGACTTGAAACACAAATTGCTTTTTCCTACATTTTTTGACCCGAATGCCTTTTTTTAACTTTTCTTAATGTTTTACTTTTTCAATGAACAAATGCAAAATATGAGTCTAATATAATATGAATCCCAAGAGCTACACTCAAAAACGAAATTCAGTCCTCTGTAGTCAGTCCAGAACAAATCAGAGCAAAAGAATTTACCAGTGAATCAGAAATCACCCCCATTGTATCATCTTCTGCAAGATGGACAGGAAGAAATTTCATTTGCAAGGTGGCCTCCTTTGCTTTATGACGGTACAACAAAAAGAGAAGGCACATAGGATACTCAATTAAGCAGAGGTCAGTGAGGAGGGACATTCTAAACTTCCTATTTGTGAACAGCTGTTTATGAAAAGCAAATTGAAGTTTGTAGAGAAACGGTGTGCTCAGCGATGATAACTGTGGATTTGTATTATACTTGACATATGTAATATGCATGTGATTTTTTGCCGACTGACATAAATATAAAATTAACTTGTTTATAATTTGCGGTGACCGGGCTCAAAGGGAATGCATGCCAAGTATGTTTCTCCTCTGGTTTCTAATATTCAGTTTCATGTATAATTGAAAGACTACAATTTTATGATGGCTAAAATAAGAGTAAATAAATTATGAGGACTTCAAATATCATCCGTTTGCCAGGGATGCACAGTTTTTTGGTTTTGTTTTTTTTGAATGGATACCGAACAACTGCTGCCCTTGAAGGCATTTCCAGCTGACTCTCAATTTCTTTGTCTTCCACTGCTCCCAAATGACTCGGGTCCAGACCTGACATTGGTAAAGAACCAGGTTTCAAATGTGACCCATGCTTTAAAGCCATGCATAGTTTATATGCTGAATTGGGGCCAAACAGCCTGTATAAGACCAAAGGCTGAACTCGGACTATCTGTTGCAGCGGTGAAATGAGGACACTGCCGATGGAGCTGCAGGAAGGTCCCTCCTTCACTACAGCGAGACCTGGGCAGCAAGGCTCTCAGGGGAAGAGAGGTCAATCATGAGTTTATAACTTCTGGGACCTCAAATATAGGCACGTTTGCTTATATAAGTGCAATACGTTAAACCTGCATGTTGACCATTAATCCACATGTAGATGATACATGCCTAGACAGGGAGGCCTCAAAACGTTTGTGAAAAAAGATGAATTAAGAAAGTGGAGCTTCCACAGGTCTGTCTGAATAGGACAGGCTGGATGAACTATCTGGAGGAAAAACAACGGGACCGACAGTTCTGGGGGGACTTGGGGTGGGGGGGTAGTGGGGGTAAGGAAGTGGTGTTAACAAACCCAGGGACAAGGGAAAAACATGGGACCCCAAATGGTAGAGAAGGGGGAGTGACAGGCCTGGTGGGAAATGATCAAGGGTAAGGTTGCTTAGAGAAGAGGTATACTCTAGCCCAGGTGGCGATGAAGCATGGTAGTAGGGCAGGAGGAAAGTCAAGGGAGATGGAGGAAAGAGCTAGGAGTCAAAGGGCATTCATGGAGGTCTAGACAAAGACATGTACATGCAAATATGTAGGAGGATGGAGAAATAGATCTATGTGTCTATATTTATAGGTCAAGTATTAAGGTGGCGGAAGGACCTTGGGCCTCTACTCAAACACTCCCTCAATGCATGAATACCTTCTTTTATTAAATTGGAACTCCATGATGCTCACTCTCCCGACACAATGGCTGGAGTCAAAGTGGGTGAACAAGTAAATGTGGTGAAGAAAGCTGATGGTGCCCGGCTAACAAAAGAGATAGTGACTGGGGTCTTAAAGGCTTGAAGATAAACAAGCGGCCATCTAGCTCAGAAGCAACAAAGTCCACATGGAAGAACACACCAGCCTGTGTGATCGAGTGGTCCCAAAGGGATCAGTTACCAGGCATCAAAGAACAAAAAATCATATCATTGACTGCACACCTCCATGATAGGATCGCTGAAGACAAGTGGGTGCATAAGCAAATGTGGTGAAGAAAGCTGATGGTGCCCGGCTATTAAAAGAGATAGTGTCTTGGGTCTTAAAGGCTTGAAGGTGAACAAGCGGCCATCTAGCTCAGAAGCAAATAAGCCCACATGGAAGAAGCACACCGACCAGTGCGATCACGAGGTGCCCAAGGGACCAGGTATAAGGCATCATGCAAAAAAAAAAAGATATAAGTGTGTGTATGTATGTGTATATATGTGTATATGTATATATGTATGTGTATATATGTATATATATATCATATTAAATGAAGGGGGAAGTGCAGAGTGGAGACCCAAGGCCCAAGTGTCGACCAATGGAGATCCCCTCATAGAGGGGTTTAGGAGAGGAGATGGGTTAATTAGGGTGTGAGGTAGTATCGATGAAGAACACAGCTTTCCCCCAGATCCTGGATGCTTCCTCCCCCCAACTACCATGATCCAAATTCTACCTTGCAGGGCTGGATAGGACAGAGGCTGTACACTGGTGCATATGAGGGTTGGAGGTACAGGGAATCCAGGGTGGATGATACCTTCAGGACCAAGGGTGTGAGGGACGATGCTGGGAGAGTGGAGGGGGAGCGGGTTGGAAAGGGGGAACTGATTACAAGGATCCACATGTGACCTCTTCCCTGGGAGAGGGACAGCAGAGAAGGGGGGAAGGGAGACTCCGGATAGGGCAAGATATGACAAAATAACGATGTATAAATTACCAAGGGCATATGAGGGAGGGGGGAATGGGGAGGGAGGGGGAAAAAAAAGAGGACCTGATGCAAGGGGCTTAAGTGGAAAGCAAATGCCTTGAGAATGATTGGGGCAGGGAATGTATGGATGTGCTTTATACAATTGATGTATGTATATGTATGGATTGTGGTAAGAGTTGTATGAGTCCCTAATAAAATGTAAAAGAAGAAAAAAAAAAAGAAAGTGGAGCTTAAAAGAAAAGCAAAAGAAAGAAAGTGGATTTTTTCTTTTACACTGTTTGAAGAACCCTCATATAAAAAAAGATATGTGCAATTTATATGTATAACCAGTATATACCCAAGATTATGTTTGAAATAATTCTGTATTTATCGTATGCTGTATTTTATTTAAATGTACAAGCATATTTTCTAGCCTGCCTATTATATGAAGATATGTGTGAGAAAGTGCCCTGGGTGGGCAGATGGTCACGTGCTCATCTACCAGCCTAAAGATGGGTGGCTGGTACCCATCCAGAAACACCTCGGAAGAAAAGCCTGGCAGCCTGAAAAGTCATACCCTTGTGGAATACTCCCACTCGGAACACATGAGTCAAAATGGATCAGATGACAACTCACAACGGCAACATAAAATATTTGTTACAGGTTGTCTATAAGCATAGTAGCCACGGACTGGTTTTACTGGTTTCAGTTAGCCACAGTCGGTCTCAGCCCCTGGATATTTCAATGGTGCTGTTCGGAGTAGTGTGATGAAATCTCATGCAGTCCCCCCATTGTGTCCCAGAACTCGTTTCCTCTGCCTACACGAGGCTGGAAGACACAGTAGGGTGAGCAGTTACCATGCACCATGTCAAGTCTTTCATGGTATATATACCATCTGGTGCTAAACACGGTTGCTGGTGTCCACTGGGGGTTAGAACATATTTGCATAGATAGGGGATGACGGTATATGGAGATATAAGTGTAGAATATGACTCAACGCACAAGTTACGTGATGGTCACCCAACCAGCCAAACCAAGCTCCTTGCCATCGAGTCACTGCCAACTCATAATGATGCTATAGGTCAGGGTAGAACTTCCGGGTGCACAGTGATGAGCTTCCGAGACACTAGCTCTTTATGGACGTCAAGAGCCCCGTCTTTCTCCTGTGGGGTGGCTGGTATTTTCCAACAGCTGACCTTGCCTTTAGCAGCACAACCTGTAACCACGACACCACCAGGGCTCCCAAAAAGATGGTCACAGGTACTTTTAAATTGGGCAAATTCTATTTTTCACAAAGACTTTAGAATGAAATTTCTTCCCAAGGGCCGACACCAGCGACGTGTCCTTCTCGACAGAGCACTTCATAAGCCTTCTTTGATAGGTAGATCTAATGCATCTGGACTCAGGCACTCCTTCAGGAAGCCCACCCTATTGTACATGGAAAACCAATAGCTGCTTCGAATTACTACTGGAGATCCTGGCCTTGAATGCTTGATGACTTCAAATACTTCAGTGTGGACTCATCCCCTCTGTCTCCACCGTAATGGTTGAGGACAGAAATATCAAGTCACCAGAAAATCCAAAAGGATGAGTGACTGCTAATGCTGGACCAGCCTGCTTGCTGAGCAGGCGGGGGACTGTAACCACTAGACCTCTCAATCCCTGCAGATCATCTGTGCTTTGATTAGCAAATGTTATGAGGTGCCAGGATGGCCCAGGGTATTAACACTATCATGCTCAAAGGCTCTCAAAAGCCCCCTTCTCTCACATGCACAGTAAGAAAGCTGTCATTGATGCCAGTTGCTACTCATAGACAAACCGTTATAAGCTACTGTTACCATGACACAGACACACGCCAGGGAACAGCCCCACTCTCCGAAGGACTGTTTGGTGATTGCCTAGTAGGATCAAGAGGAGGAAAAAGTAATAGGGCCGGAGCTCAGGCAATATGTAGCTGTTTGTCTCACATGAACACAATATTCATAAAGAGACATGGCATGTGGATCTAATATGGCAGATTTCAGATGTGGGCATGTCTTTATAAGGAATCGCTTATAAAACAGGAGGAAAAGAAAGCCGTCCAGCGCGTCATTGTCCGCTGCTACAGATGCCATGGCTTCCTCCGTGAGTGGGCAGAAGTGGCTCTTCCTTTAGGGCAGTGCTTCTCAACCTGTGGGTCGTCACAGGCGTCACCCGATTCCTAACAGTAGCAAACTTACAGTGATGAAGTAGCAATGAAAATAATGATTTTATGGCTGGGGAGTCACCCAACAGGAGGCACTGTATTAAAGGGTCGCGGTATTAAGAAGGTTGAGAAGTGCAGCTCTAGGGAAATGTCGCTGCCTTGCTATCGAGAAGCAGACATGTGAAAAACCTTCCACATGTCATGTGGAGGTATGCTGTATCATGGGAGGCACATACACCAGGAACCAGTTCCCATCAGGTTGACTCCAACTCAGGACACTCCCTAATGGTCAGTTCTCAAAGGGGTTTCAAGGAATGCGTTTTCATAAGTAGACCTTCCTGGGTGATACTCCTGGTGAACTGAAACCTTCAATCTCCGGGTTAACAGCCCAGCTTTTAATTGTTTGCACTGCCCGAGGATTCCATGTGACTCATTTAATATTCCAAGGCAGAACTTCCCAAGTCTGGAGACCTAGAAAACTCCTGCAGCTGCATTGGGGGAGGAAGCAGCCAGCAGATTTCCTGAAACAGTACCAGTCTCTCAGCTTGTTCTCCAGGGTCTCCCATCACAGGGCCAGGTCATAGGTCTATCTATGCTTACCATTAGATGCTGTCCTAGTTAGGTTCTGTGTCTACGTAACTGGGCCCAGATTCTCAATGGCTGGGCATTGAAGACCTAGAAATTCCTCCTGACCTGACCTAGCACAATGGAATCAACTGTAAGATTGGAATGGTCTGCCACGCCCTCACGCAGGGCGGAGCCTTGATGCAAGCAATCTCAAGGAAGTTTCCTGGGAAGTGTCACCTGCTTCCCATATAAAAGGACCCTGTGAAAAGAACTCACTTGCGTTTAGGTGAGTCTCACCCCTGCATCTAGCTCATCCCCCGCCAATCTGCTGTTCCTGGGAGTTGTCAGCTGCTTGTCCCCTGACATGCTGATCTTGATTCATTTGCCCCTGTCGCCTTCCTGATGTTCTTGAGTTCCCCCCGCCCCCTGCCCCAATGCTAAACAAGCCAGGAGAAGCCTCCAGTCTAATGCCTGACTCACACACTTGAATTGCCTCTGGACTTGGACTCACCTGCTTCTATGACTGTGTGAGTCATTTTTTGGGTATACACTGGCGCGCACACTGGGTTTGCCCTTCTAGTGAACCCAACCTCATAAAGACAGAAAACACAGGAACTAAGAACATCTTCTAAGGACATCTGCTGATTTGCTTACCCAGTTCTCCTTCACACGTTTTGTTGTTATTACAAACCATGTATTTTCCTTTGAGAAAAATTTCTACACACATTGCCAATGGTAATGTGTAACCTCTGCCAACGGTTAAATGCTCGGCTGTAAAGGACAGGTTGGAGATTTGATTCCTGGGTGTCTCAGAAGAAAAAGGGCCATTGAACACCTTGTGGAGCACAGTTCTGCTCTGATGCATTCACGGTCACCCTACGTAGGTCTTGACAGCAATTGATACTATTACAGGTGAATCACTGGACCAGATCGCCTGGGTGCTGATATCTCCATGGACACAATCGCGATCTCTGAACGTCAGCCTAGACCACTTTGCTCATCCAGTCGCAGAGTTCTGTCATGCCCATTTCCTCTTAAATCCTCATGGTGGCAAAATATGGGCAAGGCCAGTTTTCTCATTCACATTCCACTGATGGGCCAGCCAAGCAAGACAAACATGTACAGGAAGCAATTTGCTCATGATCACTCTAGTCAAACGAACCAAAGCTTGACCTGAACTAAAGCAATCTAAGACCAAGTGCAGTCTTCCAACACCTAGAGAAGCCACATTCCAGAGGACATCAGAGACAGCTGGACTGTAAAAGAAAAACTGGAAAGACCCCACAGAGCAAAATCATGGGACACAGGAGTCCAGACAACACAACTGGTGGTCCGCCGGTTTCCTCTGGCTCATAGCAATATTATCTTTGGCCTTCACAATGTGTGTTCGGCCGGCTGGTCAGTGAGTTAGTGTTAGGTCTGTATGTAAATAGTGAGTATTCTTAGATTACCATCTGGAATTGAAAATGTGAACACAGAGCTTGGGAGTCACCTTCTAAAAACCAGGTGGGCATTGAACATAGGGGTCTGGGAGCTGGGGTGTCATTAAAGCAGTGTCACACAAGTAGACATTGATGCTGGGAGCTGACGCAGTTGCTCCTTTTGTTCTCAAGTTCCCCACAGTCCCCACTCACCCTACAGCTGGGAAACCTGCAGGCCCCGGAATTCAGCCGGCTCTCTTAGAAAGGGCCCTTCTACAAAATAGTAGAGACCCACAAGGGCAGAAGACTTCGTGTCAGCATTTCCCTGGGGTGCTGGACAGCAAGGTTCAGAGCCCAGCCAAGTCATTACGAAATCATGTATCCGCTTAAGGCCCCAGAGCCTCCAGCACACATGCCCCAGTCTTTGCTGTTAAATGAAGGAGGCAGCTCACCTGTGACTGACAGCGAGCCTACAGATGGTCCCTTTCCTCTCTCCTAAGCGCACGGCGTTGCTACCTGCTTATATAACACAGTCTCCGGCTCAGGCCTACATGCAAGAGCCTTGACTGGTAAATGAATGCTGGTTTCTGAGAAAATCTGCTTTTTTAAATGTTTCCCTCTCCTCTACCCTCATGGATTAGTGGTTCCTCTCCCACAGAAGCAAGTATGTTCCTGCACAAGGCCAGGAATCCAGCTGGTAAAATCCTATTTTAGCATAATTTTAAATCGCCGAGTCAACATCATGCCACTCTTCTGTTCAATTTTCTCAACAATTAGAGCTGCATGGGCTGCAATGCCTGGCTGGGTCCAGCCCTACATGCACCTCATTTATTTTTTTTTGGTGGTGATTTTGGTGGTGGTTAAATGGCTATATGGAAGGATATCCAAAAGTAGATGGGGGCAGAGTTTTAGGGCAACGCAATTTATGCACATAATTTAAACAGTGACAGCCTCTTTGTTTAAGACAAAAGGTTTGCCTTGTAACTCATCACACCTTAAAACCAGTCAAAAGAAAAAAATTATCTGAGTAGGTATATATTTCCACATAATCCCACCACTGTCAACCCTGAGAAGAAATAGCCCTGTCTTCTTGTGCCGAGCCCGCCTCTTTTCAGCCTGAAGGTAAAAATAATGAGCCCGTGGAAGGGAGCGACAGATTTTATCTCAGGGACACTGACCCCAATGACTCCGTTAGCATCGTTCCAAATGAGGAGTCACCCCCCTCTTTGGAGGCTTGGAGGGGCTCCTCGCCGGGGAGACAGGAGGAGTGGAGATGTTCACCTTTCATTTGGAACTCGGTCATCCTTCTCCAGAACCAAGGATGTTTCCTAGCCCAGCCCCACACTCTGCAAAGCCAGGCCCCGGGTGTACCTACTTCGGTGCCTACTTGCCTATAATAAAGTAAGAACCTCTTAAACAAGCGAGTACTACATACCCCCACTTCAGTCCCCACGGTTACTGGAATGCATACCCTCCTGCAGCCCGCATTACAAGGACCAAGAAGTCCAATCTGACTGATGCCCTGTGGCTCAGCCCTAGGATTTACTATTCACCAGGTTTCCTTTAGGGATACCTTTCTCTTGGAAGATCAAAGCATTTGTCTACCCCATAGATCTGCCTTTCCAGGGAGAACTATCCCTTTCAGTGATGAAATAGAAGGAAAAGGGAGGTGGAGTGGATTGATGGTGGGCAGAGGAGCAGGCAGTAATCACACACATAGAGCCACTGGAGAACCTTGGTAAAAGTACCTCATTCAACACTGTAAAGACCTACTAAATTTAAGATAAGGGTTCATTGGGTTTTAACCTTTTATTTGAGTGTCAAATGTTTCTTTTTAATAGAGATCCTTCTGGTAGATAAGTGTGAGGTTTGACATATCTATAAATACAAACTTTATCAGTTACTTGCTGTGGGACACTGCACAAGTGTAGGGAACTTGGTTAAACCCACTTCTAGGGCATAGTTTCTTCATTAGCAAAACAGATATTAGCTTCTATTTTGCAGAATCATGTTGCGCTTTATAGGTGAAAAAGTAATTCTGAAACGCCAGACTTCTGGACGGGGGAGACATGTTGCCTGGACCTTCTATTGCAAAATATAAGAGAAAACATGAACTAGATATGAATTCCAAACCTGTAAGCTTCAGAGGAAAGGACACAGACGTATATGGAACACTGAGTAGGAGAAGAAGCTAAAGACAAGCGGTAAAAGAAAAGACAGGTGGAATGGTGGCTTGTCAGCAAGGCTGAAGCTATGCAGTCCTTGTGAACTTTTGCATGTTGCATTTGCTTGAAAGAGCAGCCTACCGACAACACACGAGCCCACACAGGGGGCCACCTTCCACACCGTCCTGGTGACCCGAAGCATGACAAGCTTTCATCCTCACCCACATTGTATAAATTGACAGCCACTTAGGCACAGCCCCTGCTCTGCCTGAAGCTGGAGTCACACGATCAGGGAGGGAGCACTGGGCACACCATCCCCTTGTCTGGAAGTGTGCGAACGCCACCTAATCAGACCAGCAGACTCAGCAGTGTCAGGTGGGCAGCTACCATCCGGGCCTGAAAACAAGCTATTTCAGGAATAAGCATGGATAGAAGCCGACCCCCAACTGTTATGAACTACTTCTGGATGGGGCCCTGACACCAAACATCCTCTAACCAGGTAGGAATTCTGTCTAGGGCCAAGTAGATCATCACCCTGCCTCTATTCCCCTACCCCTGCCCCCATCATTTCCCGAGCTCTTGACTTATGGCAGCTGCTGTCCCATACCTGGGGCATTTTCCAGTGTTCTCCTCTCTGCCCTGCCCACCACCAACCTAATTTTATCTTTTTCCGCTTCAAATGTTTTTTATTCTTTTATCCGCTTTATTGTTTTCTTGTCCGTTTTTTCTCTCACCCCCCCACTCTATATACATTCTCTTTACTTTTTCTTTACTATTTTCAATCTCTTTCATTTTTCTCTCATGTTCTCTCTGGTTTCATTCTTTGTTTCTTTTCCCTTTCCCTCTTTTCTTCGACTGTTTGGATTTTTGCTTCCTGTTTATCATTTTTTATTATAAAATTATTTCTATCTTGATGCAATTTGCTTGGTTTCCCCTTTTTGTTTGCTTTTCTTTCTAACTTCCTTTTCCTGAATTTGCTTACTTGCTTTTCTCTCTTTTCTTCCCTAGGCCCGGCTAATGGAAGTCAGCAACCATGTGCTTTGCCACACAGCATCTCCTGTAGCCCCGCCAACTGAAGAAAACAGCAAACAAAGGACTGTGCACACGGCCCCATTCTCTGTCACTCCAAACAACATAAACATGGTAAATGCCTAGGGATGCACAAGCATGGAATCACATACCAAATAAAAACGCAACACCACAAAGCCTCACAGAAAACAAGCAATGGCAGTGTACACAAATAAACACAAGAAGGGATCAAGCAGAACACAAATTTAGAAACTCTTTCTGAGGAATGAATGGCATTGGGACTACCTGATAAGGAATTCAAAAGAATAATATCTAGTACTGTGAATGTATTGTGGAAAAAAATGAGAAAGTTTTACATAAAATAAAGGAAAAAACCTTTGTAAGAGTTCAAAAAAACACTAGAGAACAGACTGAATAATTAGATTAGAAAATATATAGGAACAACAAAAAAAATCCAGAAGATTCACACTAAAATTCCAGAAATAAATAAAACATTGCAAAGGAGTGGAACTGAATCCATGAATGATCATATTAGTGAGCTTGAAGACAAATCTCTCAAAACTAATCTGCTAGACAAACAGTCAGAATGAAAAAAGAAGAATAACGACAAAGAAAACCAACAAATTATTTGGTACTCCATCAAGAAGGAGAACTAAAGAGTGATGAAAATTCCAGAACAGGAAGAACCGGAAATTCAAAAAGCACAGAGAAAATTGTACAACAAATGTTAAGAGAACATTTCCCAGATAACATGAAAGATGATTAAATATGCATTCAAGAAGCTGACCAAACCAAGATAGACCACAAAAGATTCAAATCATCAAACTATGTCATTATTAAAAATTCGAAAACCAAACACAATTCTGAAAGCAGCTCAAGGCAAACAAAAAGTTACCTACAAAGGAGATCCAAAAGGCTAAGCTCTGCTTCCTAGGCAGAAACCATGTAGGCAAGAAGGCAATGGGATGCTAAGCAGTATCACTAGCTAGAACTCCCACATAGTAACATTGTAGCAGAAAAGTATGGACAGTATCACAAAAGAGACCATTTTACTGGTGATTGTAATTGTAACAATAAATCAAAAAACAAACTATATGACGAAAATGCCGATGACTTCAAAAACAAACTGTATGCTTAAATACAAAGCAAACTAACAAACCAACCAAAAATGCCTAAGTGGGGCTGACTACTTAATCCCAGCTCATGGCAGCCCCATATTCATTTGAGAACTGTGCTCCACAGGTTTTCAATGGTGGTGATCTTCCAGCTGTGGGTTGAGAGGTCTATCTTCTGAGACACCTCTGGATAGATTCAAATCATCAGCCTTCCAGTTAGTGAGTTTAAAAGATGTTTATTATGGATGCAATTACAATGAAATTACAACATATTAGAGAGTAGAAGAATATAACAGGGGTGGGATGAGATGGAAAATGAGATAAGCAGAGGTGAGAGGTGACAGAAAAACCTAGAGGTGGGGCAAGTTGATCTGGAGGACAAGGCAAGCTCCTTGGCAGAGTTCTGAACAAAGGACTTAGCATTTGGAGAGGGTTCTAGGCAGGAGAGAAAGTTCTGGGCGGGGTAGAAGACATCTGGACACAGCCTCTGGTCCTCTGCACCTTTCAGAAAGACATTTCTAAGTTCCATTCCACTGGACCTGGTTCCAATTGCCTTCCTTATTTAGAACTTTAGCTGGGACTTTCAGAGTTTCAGATATACAAGCTCTCTCATTTCTGTCTGGATAGGGCAATATAACCTCCCCGACCCCCCCCCCCCCCCAAACACACACACACCTTTACTCATCCTCTCTGCAGAACTATTCTACTGCCTGATATAGTTAGGGTGGTCCATGCTTAAAAAGACAGACTTATTTTTAGCTCCGGAAAACTCCCCATGGTTTTTCCTTCTAAAGGAAAGGTGAGTGACTGGGCTTACTCTTCTCTTTAGCTGGAGGGGAATGAAAAGGGAAAGAAGAAAGAAAACCAACCTGAAGTTTGTCGCAATGTTGCTTTCCATTTTTCAGTGTTAATTTGGAAATTTGCTTCAACTTGCTGTGAACCTTTGCACAGAAACATATTACACCGAACAGTGAAGTGTTTTAAAAATACTGGCGCTCTCTGGTAAGCGTCTGTCACTCTTTGTGGCACACAGCAATTTAAAATTATTGGAGCTCTTAAATTAAGTGTTTAAATTTGAAGGTGATCACCACTTGGAGCATGTGGATCACACAGCTCTCTCGACTATAACAGTACTTCAATTTCCTTTAAGCAAGTCATTTTGGGGAGCGATAAGGGAGTCTGATTGCCCAGCATGCATTGATTTAAAGCAACTGGAGTTGTCAATTCATTTCTACAAGCACTTCTGTTTGGGTGCAATCTTGCTTTGGCGGCTTAAATTGCTCCAAATTGGTCTATACTGCACATGCCCAAAACACTAATGCTTATTGGTAATCTGTCTTTTTTTTTTCCAGAGCAAAATTAACAATAATTTCTGACGAAGTCCAAAGCACAGCATGGGCAGACGTATTTGCCTTTCCAAACCGCAAGGTCATCTAGAATGGGATTTTCAGTGTGTCTAATGTCACAGAGATATAAAGAGGAAATATGTATTGGGTTGTCAGAGACATTTGGTCCAAATACTGTATTCAATTTCTCAAAAATAATATGGATTTTATCAGAATGTAATGCCTGTTGTAGAACTCCGTGTCCTTGCTAGAACACAAATGTTAGCATTTGATCGCATCTGAAATACCAAGTCACTAGGCTTTGCAACCTACCTGTGCAGATAATAAGAAAGCTTTTCTTACCTTAAAACTACTCTAGTCACACTAAAAGGAAAACAAAGTGTTAAAAATAATGGAAACTAGCCGAGACAAAATTGCCTAATACAACAGATCCTAACATATCTTGTTTTCTATGGTTCTTTGAATAAGTAGCTTTTCTCTGAAAGATAAATGAGGAAATATTCTCTCAACTACATAAAAATAATATTAATAATGAGGATATCTAGCATGTACTGAGCACTTACTATATGTTTACTTCCTCTAATCCTCACAAAAACCCTTACAAGGTAACTACAATTACACACCATTTTTGTTTGTACTATTTACTACATAGAACTTTTAGTTTAGTAAAAATAGATTCACATTTCTGAAAAGTGAAAGGTAATGTCCGAGAAAGAAAGCATCGCATGTATGGACTCAGAGACGCATTCATCTCTCAAAAGGTTGCTAGGACCTTTGAGTTAGAGTTCAAACCCCAATTGCAGAACATAGTGAAAGGGGGGCTGATGGATTGGCTCCCACAAGACACTCTGGTTAGATTCCAGGGCAGTGTATGCACCCAGAGTCATTGCCCATCTGCCAGTGCAGACTTCCTGGCTACTCTAAAGCTGTGTCGGTTTAACACCAGCTTAAGAAGGCCCTATGAGCACGTAGGCCAAATCCCTACCTGCTCTTGGGGAAGGCACAGGACCAATTCTCCAGCCCACTGTGCACAGGGTCACCCCAACTTGTAGCCAGCCCATGGCAACGAACAGCAGTGACCACTATGGAGGACAGTCAAGAGTATTTAATATCGTGCAATGTAACCCCACACATTCCACCCCTAGGACGCTTTCTTGTCCTAGGACATACCTTCTGTCGCTCTCTCTAAAGCAAAGTGATGTGTTCAGGAAACGAAATACAAGAAGTGAAAGAGGCTAAGGAAGAGAAGGGGACTAACCAAGGATGGGGCCCCAGGGAGGATTCGCTTTGGCCTGGTTGGTGTTGGGGACATAAATGACCAAGCCTAGTCAATCTGCCTAGAAGAACCTCGCAGGAGCCAGGGTCTGCCTCCCCTGGAGTAGGCAGGGTAACTATACCCTCCCGCCTACATGGCTCCAATTCCTGATTTGGAACGGTGCAAAGCGCTGCTGGCTGAGAAGGTGACTGTTGCCCTGTCCTTGAAATGGGACCCGCCAGGGGCACCTACAGCGTCTATTATAGCAAACTTCTTCCTCCTTCATCGACATTAACATATCAAGCTCTTTCTCATATTTGGGTCTTAAAAACCTGATCGTGGCGCATCTCTGCCACAGTCCTGCTGCATTCTCACCACTCTGCCTCCAATATCCACTTGAGAAACTTGAGGGGTGAAGAGGGGATGCCAAGCTGGTCATCAAAACTGGCTGTAGAGCGTATTCTGCATGACCTTGGGGTCTCCAGGGGCTCGCAGGTCCCCATAATCAGACAGCTGCAAAACGGCAAAGCACACCTGGTAGAAGGTTCTTCTTTCTGTTCTGAGTTACTTCCCTTGCTCAGGCCTGCTCTGTACATGCATCAGTCAGCACTGGATAGGTTGTGCTGCAGCAACAAGTTAGCGCCCTAGTCTCAACAGTTAAAAAAAAATTAAGGTTTATTTCTCACTCACACTGCCCAGGAGAGGGTGTTTGGGATGAGAGGCAGTCACTCTGTTGACACTCTGTGGCTCAATCTGAATTGCCAGGCAGGAACTGGCAAACTAGAGGGGAGGAGAGCACTCCAGAGCTGTGGTATCAGCAATTGCATGCAACTTCTGTCTACCATCCATTGGTTATAACTCCTCAGAGGGTCTCAATGGGGGCTCAAATGTGTCATCCAACCAGGGCCTCAGAAGAAAGGAGAACCATCCGATGGAAGAAGACTGCTGTCAAGCTTGACTTCCTCTGATCTATGACTCACATCTCTCTGGTCACTATTTCCATTCAAGAAAACAGCTCCCTTTCTGGTGGCCTGCTGCTGTAAACTGGTTTTGGAAAGAACAGAACCGCTAATTGTGTAGAGATAAAGAGCAATTAAAGAGGACATGAGCAGTGGTTAATGAGCTAGCAAACATTTCCAAGCGAACACTGAAGAATCACTCTTAATCCCAAGTCACCAGCCAAGTCAGCCTACAGCACTTTAAAAATGTGCACAGCACCTCCTTTTCCACACAAACGAAGAGAAAGTCAGTTCGTATCAAAGGAAAAAGAGAAGGTCGAACAGGTTCTGAAATTTATTTTAAGACCAGGCCAGGACGGTGAGCAGACAAGGTTATAGCATGCAAAACCTTAATTAAAGTTTCCAAGGAAAGAGAGAGAATTGGTTATGTTATTTCACCGTGTAAAGAAGGTCATTCAAAATGTTGTATGGGGTGGGTGGGGGGGGATCTTTGCAATTAATTTAAAATAAGTCATCTTTTCCAAGATGCTTAGATTTATGATCCAAAGGTTGCTTTTAACTTAATTGTTTTCTTCTGTTCCCCAGGACTTTCCACAGGCACAGCGGCCCATTAGGAGAGCCTCCTTCTGCTATTCAGCAAGCACAGCAGCGAGGGTGCTTTAGAGCCTTTGTTATGAAATTAGCTAAATGTATCCCCACCTGCTTGTCAGTTGTTCTCAATGGCAAGAATTTAGGAAGAAGAACCAGAACAAAGGAGGGGGGGGGTGAGGGGTGAAAAAGACCACCATCTATTGACATAGGACAGGGTCAATGGAAGCTGTCCACAGCATTCTAGCAAAGTTGTCTCTAGAGGCTGAATTAAACGGGTTCACGGACACTGTTTCAAAGACCTGGGAGGACTGGAGAACTGTGGAAACTAACCCGAGAGCTGAGTTTCACTGGATAATTTTACACTTAAACTTGTTTTTCAGTGAAAGGAGCTGGGTATTTGATGTGGGAGATAAATGTCACTCCGTTACCCAGTAGCTCCTGATGCCTTGTCAATAGGGCCTGGGCTCTGCAGACCAAAGGGAACGAAGGACAGGGGTGTTGGGTGCCTAGACTGAAGAAGGACACCATGGCCCGTGATCATTTCAGACTCATGGAAAGGCATTGGCCCAATTCCCTTTGAGCAAGAGCCAGAGAATGGATAACTGTTTTAAGAACATGTTCTTCCTCCTAAAATTGGAACCCTACAGATCAGCACGGCCTCCGCACAAGGATAGCACACAAATTCGTAAGTGTTCCATATTTATTTTTCTTTTCTGACTGTGTAAACTGTCATGCAAACCACAATAAAGAAATGTAGGTCATACTCTCAAACGAACTAAAGAAAGCAACAGGCATATGCCGTGTCCCTGGGGTCTGGGTCCCTTCCGTCACTACTCTACTCTTGCCGTCCTGGGTATCCTCAAAGAGGCCGTAAACCCATGTGAGGCTGCTTTACGTTCCCTAGACAATGACGGCGCCAGGCCCTTGAAAAAGCAGGACATGCGGACATCATGGGCCTACATCCCCACAAAGTCACTGCAGCTGAAGTCGAGTAGCAACTGACAATTTTAGCTCAGGCCTTTTTTCGTTCCACATACCCATGGTTTGCTGATAAGCATTTAATAATCAGATCCTCAAGGAGAGGGGGCCCTGACTTGGTCTCCAGTATGGACCAAGACGGGGGTGGCTCAGTGGTGGAATCCCTTCCTTCCATGTGGGAGATTAGATTTGACCCCCAGCCAATGCACCTCAAGCACAGCCTCCCCACATCTGTCCAGTGGAAGCTTACATGATGCTGAACATGTTTTGCTGGAGCTTTCAGACTCAGGGAGACTAGAAAAGACAGGTCCAGGAATCTCTCCCAAAACTCCACAAAAGAAAACACTCGGGACCATTACGGACCGTAAGGGTCCAACGTGCAACCAAGGATGAGGTAGTGATTTGCTCTGCAGTGCTTGGGATTGCGATGACTGTCTGGCCAGCGACTCTGCTGTCGAAAAGCATCTCAGAATAGACCTTTATTGGTTGGTTTCAAGTTACCATTGGTATGTCAACAAACGTACACATTTCCTGAATGTTCAAAAGTTGTGGCTTATGGCCCCAGCATATTACTGCACAATGCACGCATATGCTAAACCACACTTGCTTCACACGCTTGCTTTAGGTGGCTGGTCTCCATAGGCCAAACGAGGCACTGCTAGAGAAGATTGCTATGATTCAGAATCAGGTCCATAGCAGAGAGCAGAGTAGATGAAAGGAGCCTTCCTGCGCAGAGGGTTAAGCTTGCCTCAAGGTAACTCAACAGCCATTCAGAAGGATGTCTGTTCCTTGAAAGAGTTATCATCTTGGAAACTCGCAGGAGCAGTTCCCTGCTCTCCTATAGGATCATTATGAGTCAGGATCAACTCAATGGCAATGGGTTTGGTTCTGGTCATGGAGCAAATGCCTCCAGCTCCTGTCAATGACAGTGTATGATTCCATGATGACTTATTCCAAAGAGACAGATCAGAGAACACTCTCCACATTAATATCAGGACAAGATGATACTCCTTCGCGATTTTAAGGCCATCAGAAGACCGAAATCCTTATCTGGATTCAGATGTGTCCCTATAACCTTCACCATCGTGTTCTTGTGTTATTTTAACAGCTTCCTGGCTTGTCTCTTACACTCCAATCCCTTTCTCATTCCAGCCCTTTCTGTAGCCACTAGAATAATTGTCCTCTAACAGCTGTGAGAATGAAGCCCTTCATCACCATTTTCATCATGTCACTTCCTCACTAGGCAAGCCTCTGAAGCTTCCTGGGGCTTGTCATATCAAATCCAAACCCCTCAGCTTGGCATTCAAACCTGTCCGCCCATAAGCAAGAGCAATAATCCTGGGCTATTGTGGCCTCTCATAGCACCAGCTAAAGTCTTTGAAATCCCTATAGACCCTCCACATTGCATCTCAATTTCCTCATTCACAGAAGACAGCAATAACTCTAATTCCCATCTTTCATCAGACTTGCTGGAACACAGAGTACCTGGCAAGCATGCTGCTTGCATACTAAGTCCCAGAGAAATCCCATGTGCCCTTTCATACATGCATGTCCCTGGCAGATAATAAACCCATCAAAACAGGTAACATACAATGGGATGAATATTTGTTTCTAACACTTTCAAGGTAAACTATGAAACAAATCTCCAGATACACTGGCATTTTCACAAAGCACTGAACTTCTAAGCCCACCTTTCCCATTTTTCCCGTTTATCCCACCATTCAGGAACCTCTCTCCTTGTCCCATGGAACAGCAGTGGAGAGTGCTCTGCATGTTGGGTCCACCCGGAGATCCTAAACATCAGGCACCAGGGTTTGGAGAAAATTTCTCAAAATTACAGGCATTGGGTTGGGTAATGGGCCTTGTGGAGGAAACAGGAAATTCACAAAGACAGGTTGTAGAAGACACTGTTGTTGCCACACACTATTGGTCCTGAGCTTGCATGTACCTGCGGCTGTGGGATAGTTCACAGCTCACAGACCACTTCTTACCTTAAGCAACTTCCATCTCTCTTTGACCCCCCTTGAAGATGCTCTCTCAAGATCACTTGAGCTTTCTATGTAACTAGTAATTGGAAGTGGAAGCACAGGTCTAAGTAGGGGAATGAATGTCGCCAGGAACAGCCCTGACCAGTGGGGGCATAGCAGTTTGTGGAGAAATGTCCAATTACCCATTCTCCTGACAAACCTTCCCATATTGTTCTTAGAAGGTCCCCAGCATTATTGAGCCTCATTTAGCCAAAGCAGTTGTTCCTTATTAACATACAATTTAGTAGCTTTCCTCCGTTCCCAACCCAACGTTCATTCCTTTGACATTTGAGCTTCCTGAGATCATCTCCCACGTGAAATATCCAAGCTCCCTTTTTGGCGCTGCTTTCGGAGAAACAGTGCTACAGCTAAGGAACCCTGCTGGCTTAAGTTGGTTTTTCATTAGTCTGCTAACCATAAGGTCAGTAGTTTGAAAACACCAGCCCTTCACGGGAAGGAGGGGCGGGTGGTAGTGGGGTTTTGGGGGGCGGAATGAGACTTTCTACTCTGGCAAAGATTTAGTCCCAGAAACTCACCAGGGCAGTTCTAACCTACGCTATAGAGTCACTAAGTGTTGGAATCAACCAGGGAGCAATAAAATGTTGGTGGCATCCATGAAAAAAGGAAGTATACACCCTGTCCTCTCTCTCTCTCTCTCTCCCATGGGAAGGCATGCTGGATCCCAAACAGTGGCCTGCTCCTGCAGCATTGTGTTTTTGTTCCAATGGAGGTCCCACCTATGTTGTCACTTCCCTTTTTGTAGGGTAGTTGCTCTCAACTGGGAGGGAGTTGGGCTCTGGCAGGACATCAACAGGATTTGGAGACATTCTTGATCCTCATATCTGTGCCAAGGGTTGTTACTGGTATCTAGTGGGTAGAGCCCTGGGCTACTGCTAAACATCCTAAAGTGCACAAGACAGCCACAAATCATTACACGGACCCAATTATCCATAGTGCAAAAGTTTAGGAAGCATGGGGGAATGGGGGTAGAATCAGATCATTTTGGTGCTAGTCAGCCCAGATTTGGGTGTTAGGGATTTATAGTAGCCATCTGGAGCACCATCTGCCAGCACCTGGAGGTCTGGGGGCCCACGGAAGTTGCAGCCGCCCTGAGAAAAGAGGAAACCATAAATTCTGTCATGAAGTTGAACTTGGGACAGCCCTTGCCCCTGCTGGGAGCAGACAGTCTCTGTTTCCACTTGCTTGTCTCCGTAACAGAGGGAGTGCCTGGGTTCATTTTCAGACAATCTTGTCCCACAGAAAGGATACATCATAGCCCCTTACAATCATTTCATTCTAAGGAATCTGTCTCCAACTCTTCGAACATTGTAAAAACAACTACCCAAACCCCACTTGAAAACATTTTTTTACCTGAGAAGAAACTATACGCAAGGAATATGTCACAGCCCCACACCTCAACGCAGCCAATAAACCCCAGGAGGGAGGAAGCCAGATTCTAAGGTTAGCTCTTGGCTGTTCCAAGACAGGTCGAACAGGTTCAAAGCTTCTAGGCTCACAGACCACTGTCCTTCAAGTTCCATTTCTCAAACATATCAAGGTGAGTGCCACCAGACACACAGAGCAGCAATCACAGTGGCGCAAGACCCACTAGTGGGCCACGCACAGGACAACAAACTCACATGCAACACTGGCCGGGAGAGGCTGAACAAAACGCAGCAACACTGGCTCATTCTTTAGGACACATCCAGTCCACACTGCACATCAAGAGCATTTATCAGGAATTCCACCAAATTATTCTGGGCAGGATTCCCTCCCCACCAAGTGAGTATTTATCTACCTGCATAGCCATGTGGTCACCCTCGTTAAAAAAAAAGCCCAGTCCCCCAGGGGGCTTCCGGCCAAAGTCAGGAATGGCTAGCCAATTCTAACCCAATCATGGTCTCACGTTAAAACCTCGTGTGCTCTGGAGCAGCTTAGCACATCACTCATGGTTTCTTTTTCGGGAAAATAGAGAAGCAGAGAAGTGTAGCAGCCAGCTGACTGACAGAAACCCACAAACCTGGCAGCCAGCCCCAGCCAAGAAAACAAAAGGGTCTTTGGTTCACCTGTCAAGTTCCTCGAGCCTCTTCCTGTGGAGCTTATCTGATTCCTTCAGCCAGGTGTGATGGAGCAGAGAGTGCTGACATCATCACCAAGGGTGAGCAGCGGGCTGCCTCCCAAAGCAGCCAGGGAGAGCTGGCATCAGAGCCTGTGCTCTGCACAGGCTGCAGCAGTCTGGGAGACATCACATTTCTCTCTTTCCAAACTGGCAGCTTGGAAGAGGAAGGAGTTAGGAGAGGTCAACGCTAGGACCCTGAACTTGAGGGAAATCTCCGCACCTCACTCTTGTCCTTCCACCAGGTTCTTCCAGGGAATGAAGGAATCTTTCAACTCTATGGAGAAACACTCACTAGATTTGACTTAATCACACAAACCTTTCTTATTCACTGTATTCTTTTACACAAGTAATGCGCACATTATACTTTCCCCCCTAAAATGCATCGCCCCCACCCCCACCCCATGTTAGTTTGGTACATGTGCTCGGTTAAACGTGTGAGTGTGCGTTATTGGCTTGAGCATGTTATATGTCAAGAAACACGGCAGTTACTGGGCTACCCACCTTGACGAGCAAATAGACGTTCCAGATTTTCACACAGCAGTAGTTCTCCAAGTGTAGTCCCCAGGGCAGATATCACCTAAGAATTTTTTAGGAATGCAAACTATCAGGCATTACCCCTACTTGGCCTAAATCACAAACTCTGATGGCTGGGTGGGGGTGGGGGCAGCAATTTTGATTCCCGTGCATATTAAAGTTTCCAAACCACCACCACCACCCAGTAGAAACCATTCCCAGTCCCAAATTTCCCAGCTGATTTCAGCCACAAAACAGAGTCCACTCTTGGCCAATTCATTCTTTCCACCAGGTCTTCCTTAATGGCCTCACGCGATGCCTCCTTGGGGATTTGATATTGTCTTGGCCCTGCCAACCCTCTCCCCCAAATATTATTTACTGAGTTCCAGTTCTTCAAAATTTGCAATTTAAACGTATCCTTTGAGTGTGAATGTTATATTAGCATAGACTTCTCATAGAATGCAAATGGAGCTAGTAGGATGCATTTCAAAAATGCTGAAAAACCCTCACACCTGCCAACCCATTCCTGAATTTATTTTACCTTAATATAAGCAAACCCGTTGGAACCCAATCAGCATTTAAAAAAAAACAAACAAAATAGTGACTTGTTTGAAAAGCATTATATAGGGAGGGAGCGTCAAGGAACAAGAATGTACCTGAACATACATATGGGTACTTTGAAATATGTATCTATGGAGACAAACACCATAGGCCACATTATTTACGGTTGTGTCAATTGTGGATTTGCTGACTCCCTACCATTTATTTGTGACTCCAAAATCAATACTCTGAGCACTGTCAGGGTAACTGTGGGAGGAGCTGAGAGCAGTGTGGTGTCTGAGTTGTACCACCAGAACGTTCCTAGCTGAGCCCGAACACGCCAATGCTCTGCCTTCCTGGGTCAATTCTCATTCTGTAAACAAGTGTCCTTCTGGTGGTGGGTTTAATGCCAGGTTTTGCATGTTGTGTATGTGCCTTTCACGGGTGACTTTCTGTTCTGAAGAGCCTCAGGCTCTGTGCTGGAGTGCTGTCTGGTGTGTCTAAGCACAGGAAGGCTGTGATGTGCGTTACTCGGGAACCATGGACATCACATGGGTGCTGTTCAGGCACGAGAGAGGGTTGTTGTTGCTGGGTGCCATCAAGTCAATTGCAACTCATAGCAATGTGATGTACCACAGAATGAAACATTGCCTGGCCCTAGGCCAGCCCACAATCGCTCCTATGTCGGAACCCATTGCTGCAGCCACTGACTGTGTCAATTCATCTCCATGCGGGTCGTCCTGTTCTCGCTGCTTTCTCATTCCACTAAGCATGCTGTCCTTCCCCAGGGACTGGTTTCTCCAAGCAGGCCCACAGCACCGAGACACAGTCTCGCCATACTCACTGTGAGGAGCATTCTGGCTGTCCAGATTGGTTTGTTATTTGGACAGTCCAGTGTCCTTTCAATAGTTTACTCCAGCACCACAATTAAAATGTATCATTTATTCTCCTGTCTTTCTTATTCATTTCCCAACATTCACATGTATGGGAGGCGATCAAAAATACCCTGGTGTAGGGCAGGTACACCTTGGGCTTTAAAGTGATAGCCTTGCTCTCCAAAACTTTAAAGAGGCCTGTACAGCCTCGTTTCCCAATGCACTATCCCATTGGATTTCTTGACCGCTGCTTCCATGAGCATTACTTGTAGAGCCAAGCTAGAGGCATCCTCGACCACTTGAGTCCTTTCTGTTTCTCAGGATGTTATCTAGTGGTCCAGTTGTGAGTTTTGTTTTGTTTTAGTCAGTTGTAATCCATACTGAAGTATGCAATCCTTGATTTTCTTCGGCATGTAATGAGTCCTCCTCACAGCTTGTTAGTAATTCTTCCTTCAGTGCTGATGCTAAGTTCTTCATGTAGTCTAGCTTCTCAGCATCTAGCTTACTGTATATACTTGTGTAAAAACGGAGTTTTTCAGCACATTTAAATGCAGATTTTGTGGTTAAATGAGGTGCCTCGACTGATATTCGGGTCGGCTTATACTCGAGTATATACTGTAAATAAATGTGATGAAAGAAGATACCCTGACACACACCTTTCCTGATTTTTAAACCGTGCAGCTTTGTCTTGTTCTGTTTGAACCACTGTCTTGATCCATGTGCAGGTTCATCCAGAGGACAATGGAGTGCACTTGATTCCCACTCTTCTCAGTGTTATTCCTAGTTCGTTATGATCCAGAGTCAAATGCCTTTGCTTCATCAATACCACACAGGCAAGCTTTGTTCTTCTATCCTCTGCTTTCGGTTAAGATGCATCTCATGTCACCAGTAAAATCCCTTGTTCATTTCCTCTCCTGAATCTGGCTTGAATTTCTGGCAGCTCCCTGTTGCTTCTTCTCATTTTGAGTCATACCCCATCAGCAGACGGTGGTCCTGAAAGCTTCACTCCATGCACAGCATTAAGGCCGACTACTTTGAGCCAACAGCACTTCCTGCATCGGATGCTGAGCCAGCTCCCTCAGCCTTCTGACCTGAGGTCTCCTCTGCTGGCACAGTATCTGACATTGTCCCTCCGCTCTTCATGAGCTTGTCAATGTCAGACATCGGTCCACTTCGGGCCATAGGGTCTTCCGTGGCTGATTCCTCAGAGCCACACAGCATATCCTCTCAGTCTGCAAGACTTGCTGAAATCTGTTCACCATGGGTGACTCTGATATTTGAAATACTGGTGACCCAGCTTCCAGCATCACATCAACACATAAGCCATCACACTATGACAAACGGACAGGCACGTGGTGGTAGAACGGTTAGTAATTAGTTCAATGTTAATAACCCAACAATATATACACCCATGTTAAATAAGATGTCTTTAACAAACACCCATAAAATAACATCATTGATCAGTTAGCCAACATATTTCGCCTCAGGCTCGCAGCCAATTCACTCTATTTTCCTCGAGTAATGGGCTAGCCTCGTCCCTTTGGTATTCACTGTGGCATTGGTAGACGATCGTGACTGTGAACACGTGCCTTGGTGGTGCTATGAGTTAGCATTAGGCTGCTAACGGCAACGTGCACTGTTCTAACCCACCGCCCTGCAGGGGAGAAAGATGAGGTTTGTCTGCTCCCCCATAAATACGTACAGACTTGGAAACACTAAATAACAGCTCTACTCCTATCTCTATGAGTAGAAAGAGACTGGGCAACAATTGGGTTTGGTATTTTGGTTTCTAACTACTGCAAGTAATGAGAATTTACTGTATCTCACGCAGCAATAGCCGGGTGATGTTCTCCTTTAGGATGTTGTCACTTCTCATTTCTAAACTGCTGCTCACAGGTTTCTTCAAAATCATATCTCCGCAGGCAGTCATGAAAACAGTAACAATTGCAGTACTTTTCACAATAGTCCAAATATGAAAGCAACCAAAATGTCCATCCACAAAAGTCAGGAAAAGCAAAATGCGGTATTACCTACGATGGAATACCATCTAGCCAGCCGGAGTAGGGAAATTCCGAAGCTGCCACAAAACAGATAACTTTGAGAGCCTTCTGAGCAAAACAAGTCGGCTGCACAGGGATACCCACTGTATGATTTTACTTACTTAAAATGACCAAATCTAGAGAAACCTAGCATGGGCTCAGTAACAGTTCCCAGGAACAGGAAGAAGGGGAAAGAGAGTTTTTATGCGGAGATCAGCCTTGAGTTCATTGTCATGGTGGCTGGATATTCTGGAAAATGAGAGCAATCATGGTGGCAAACCTGAACCATGTAGTCAATATCAATGGGTTTTAAACATGAAAAGTTGTGTTGGCAGATTTTGGTGTGCATGTCCACATGGTCCTCTATTTTCAAGCCATCTCAAACTCTTTCCAATAACCCATGGGCTTTCAGCCTTTGTTTTGCTTGGCTTTTGCTTTGTTCCCTCATTGACAAGTACTGATTCCACCTGCTCGGGTGAAAATATACAACCACCCCCCTAATCCAGAAACTCAAATAAATTCTTCATCTAGCTCTGCACTCAACTAGCAAGAAGGAAATACAATTTCAGTGCTCAATGTTAGTAACAATGGGATAAGAGAAGCACTTTCAAACACTCTGTTAACTTGTGTAGGTTGGAGCAGCTTTTCAGAAAAGTGACTGTGCAGGATAACCAATGACCCAATAAATCTCCTGCAATGACACTATCCTGAAGAAATACTAGTAGTGTAGTGCACATATTTTAAGACATGCACTCAATTCATTACCATCGTCTTCTGTTCTTTGGTACCAACTCCTTTCTTGTACTGCCTGTGCAGTGCCTTGTCACCATTCAGGAGCCCTTGCCCCATTTATTAACCAGAGTGTTAACGATGTGATTGCTGAAGTCTCTATTTTTGTTGAACTGAGGTCACGATGTCGCTATGTCCCTCTCTCACATGCAGTGCATAGCTGGGATGGCTCTTTTCTTTCCTGTGTTACAGTCATCTTCTAGACAGAGTTCTTTTTGTCTTTTGTTTTTTGGCCCCAGCCCCAAGATGTACAGTTGCTAGATGACTTTATCTTTTCATGGTGATTATAAGAAACTGGTCTGGAATTTCTATTAGATGTTCAAAATATGTGGATAAGTTTCCCCTAAGCTTTCTACCATTGAGGTATGTTCCTGTTGTCTTTGAACTACGGATAAAGTTTGGGCATTCCAAATCCCAGCCAATCCAGTGTTGTCATTGTATTGGTTTTCTTTCAGTGGACCAGGCAAAATTGAATAGAGAACCTGCAGAGGAAGGGAGAAGGAAATCTAGCCGAAGAACTGAACAGTCTCAATATAAGGCTTGGAATATCTAATGCCTTCTGATTTTAACAGGTGTCATAAGCCTGGCATCATGCAACTTATACATGTGTTGAGATTCTGCTTTTACTTTATGGCATCCCTCTGGATTCCCTCTTTTCTCGGACAGTATCATTCTCAGTTTTTCATGTCTCATGTAGCTGCTTAGGGCTCAGTTGCAAACCAGAAGGTTGGTGTTTTGAACCCACCTACTACCTCAAATTCATCTAGTGGCCCCACAGGAAGAAGACTTAGAAATCTGCTTCCACAAGGATGTCTGCCTAGAAAATGTTGGGAGATATTGCTCCTCTGTTACATGGGGTCACCATAATTCACACATCAACTTGATGGCACACAATAACAATAGTCAAAAAAAGAAATTAGTTCTGGTGACACAACGGGTAAGGACTCAGATGCTAATAAAAAATGCCTGTCAAATTGATCGCTTAATGATTAACGTAGGCAGCCCTATTGGGCTGACAGAGAGAGTCTTTGTGAGTGAGAGTCACTAAGAGGTATACAAGGACAATAAACCTAAGAGGAAAAAGCTTGGTAACTTATGCAATTAAGTGTCCGGTGACTAACAGAAAGATAGGCGATTTGATTCTGGCCCCCAGGTGCTTTGGACAAAAAGGTCTATGATGTACTTATGAAGGGTCATGAAGAACAGTTCTACACTGATATTTGTGAAACTGAATTAAACTCGACTTGATGGCAACTGGTTGGTTACTGAGGTGTTTTCTGTCTTGTTTTCGTTTAGTTTATATAACCAATTGTTCCAATACTATGTTATAAGTCCATTTCTTTTCTAGGCGGGAAGCTTCTTAAATTCAGGAATCATGACGTAGTCTTTTTGATAAAACCAATGGGTACCACAGAAGTTGCCTTTTAATTGCCATCTATAAAATTAGAAAGCAAAGCTGAGAATTTTGTCTTAAATTGTCAACCAAATGTAAACATAAGCAGATTAAGTCTTGAGGAAACAAACAAACATGAAACATGAGCTTCAAATACATCCAACCTTGACCATGCAAAGTATTCAGTCAACAAACCTGAACCGTTCATCATTTTACTGACAATAAGAAAAAAATAATCACAATCTACTGGCATGTTAAATCCTCTGTCAATCACACAGAAAATAATTAGTGAGTCTATTTAGAAATATCAACATATACTAAATTAAAAGTTTGAAATTATGAGGGAGTTTCAAAAAGTTCTTGGGGAAATTCCATGGTCTCTAATTTCCTATGAACTTTTTGAAGCTCCCTCATTTTGATGTTGCTCAAGGCATGCCAGTTTTGCTGCCCATTCGTAAGTACATTCTATGATTCCAATCTTTCAACAAACCTCCCAGGTATTAATTCAAGTTTTCCTTGAAAGTTTTCTATCAGCTTCATCAATTTAGAAATCCATTGATGTAGTGTCTTGTGGGCTGAGACTTATCAATTGTAAGGATGGCACAGGATTGGACAGTGTATCCTTATAGGGTCACGCCTATGAGTCGGCGCCTACTCAACAGCACCTAACAAGCATATCTTTTACCTGCTGACTCTGAAAACCTCAAAACCTTGAAGAACGAAACCATTGATACATGAGCCCAACTGGCAATTGTTATCCTTTGACTGGCCTTGGGTTGTCTGAGATGTAGTGTAATCTCCCCTTCCATACACAAAAATTAAAGGTGATGGTTGGCAGTTACCAGAATCTCAAACAGGGGCTAAATCAAAGCCTTCTTTCTGGTTTGTTTGTTGGGTTGGTTGGTTTCCTATTTACCCAAGAGCCAGATATGTATGTCTCACTATCCCAACTGTGCCCCAAGTCTTCCTTTTCCCCATGCTTTTATGTACTACAAATCTATCTATAGTATACAGTCAGCTCTGTGTTCTAAAAACAGAAAATCACTAGTTTCTCTCTTTAAAAGAGCTAATTTCAATATGTAGCTTTCTATCCATATTCCATGTCATTTTCCTCCTTACATATTCCTCTGTCGCCCTATTGCATATCTCTCAGTTCCTCATCCAGCCAAATTCTTCTGTACTACATTAGCCCTTGTATTTGCATTTAATCACCTCATAAACTCTTTCCTCAACCTTGAAAGGGTTAATTCCTAGAATTTCGCATCTCACTTTAAAGGCCACCTCCTCTGAGAAACCTGCCATGTCTCTTTCTTCTATCTTTTCCACCTGGGATATTGTTTTGTTTTGTTTTAAAGATCATTTTATTGGGGCTCTTACAGCTCCTATAATGCTCCACACATCAATTGTATCAAGCATATTTATACATATGTTTCCATCATCATTTTCAAAACATGTACTTTCTATCGGAGCCCTTGGTATCAGCTCCTGTTTTATCCCTCTCATGCCCCCCTCCCACCCTCACCGGACATTGATAATTTTGTCTGCTCGATGTCTTGCACAAGAGAGCATCCAAAAGTTTACGTAAACATCTTTCTATTCCATTTATTCATGAATTTTTGAAGCACTCTTTATAATGATTTACAATTAGTGGCTGATCAACAAATGTTGTCTGAATAAATTTTAAAAATATATCAGGAGAATTTCCTTCAATGAGAGGACCTACTGTGATTGGGATGATACTTCTATTTGCTTGTAATTTGTTACTTTATAAATTAACAGTTACTCATGTTTTATAGCCAAACACATGAAGCCGAGGAGTTGGCTTTGCCCCTTAACAGGGAAAAAGACCAGGATGCATTCTGGCAGAGAAAGTGCTTACAAGGTCAAGATTCAACAGAGGGAGAGAAGAGAAACAGTTATCAGAAGGAGTTGATTGAGCTGCTATAGAGTAGAAGATGCACACTCCTCTGCCACTACTACAAAATCTTCAGGAAAGCTTCCTTCCCCCATGAAGGCAGTTGTGCAGAAGATCCCTTAGGGGATACCAAGCTGTACTGAGTCTTGTATCTCAATTGTTGTTGTTGTCCGTGTTAGTCACCAAACGGTCTAAGCTCATGGTGACCTAATGCAAAAGGGGACTAAACACTACACCAGGATTGGTTGCAGACTGGAACACTGGCGGCGCAAGGAATTTTTCCTAGTCTGTCTCAGTGTAGAAGCTCCCCTGAACCCCTTTCAGAATCATCGTAAAATGCATGCCTCCCCTGAGAGGTCATAGAAGCTTTAGAAGTGCATTGGCCAGGCCCTGAACTAGGTTTCTACCTGGAAGACAAAAATTCACCCACTGGACCACTTCCCACACAATTACATTAGCATCAATTAAGCCAAATAGTGCTCATAGAACTTAGGGGATGCTCAAATTGACAAAGAAACCTGAGAAGGACATCCTCATGGCCACATAAAATGAAAGGGTTATATTGGGCAGATGGGTATGTAAAAGTCACAGAACATAGAGGGACATCTGATTTATTTGATATGAATATAAATACAATAAAGAAACCAACTATAGACAAAAGGAAAAGGAGAGACACAAACTAGAAAATATACCACAATATGTTAGTAGCCACAAATAAACCACAATATGTTAGTAGCCACAATGCATTAGAAAACAACCAACACACACCCTACATTTCTCTTTGGAGAACAATTTGATGATGTCTAGTAAAGTTGAAGATATTCAGATCCAACAACTTAGCAATTCCATTCTCGTCAAATCCTCCAGAGAACTGTTACACATGGCAACGTGGATAAGAATGTTTCTGCAGCGATGCTTGTAACAGTAAAGAATTGGAGACAACCTAGGAGAATGACATTATGAAAAATTCATACTAATGATATCATGCTTGTAAAAAATTTAAAACATGTATATTCAAACTAGTTCACATTTTAAAGATGCATTTAAATATAAAAATATGCATAAAAAATTAAATCATATTTATGATAAGACTTAACCTCTGAAAAGGAGAGAAAAGGAAAAGGATAACATCTGGCAAAAAGTCATGATTTTAATAAGACTAAAAACACTGCCCCCAGGGCTCCCTTGTATTGGCAGTAATCCACTACATGCACAAAGTCACTAATGATCCTCTTTTTTTTACACTTAGAAAAATAATATAAAGGGTTAAAACCAGAAATGAGATGAAATTGGACCTGAGATGAGCACTGTACACTCCCATCTATGTGGCAAAAAATAAATGATTCTGCAACTGTCATGTGTATTTCCATAACCACTTAAACAGCACCTCTCAATTCTGAGAGGTGCGTCCTTGCATTAGATCATAATTTTGTATGAATTCAAAAATTTCTTAGCCACAGCTGTGGGGAGTGTCAGCAGCCATTGTGACCTTACCACTTTGGGAGAGAAGAATGGAAATCAAGGTCTCCTGCCATTTGGCTAGGGGCTGTTAAGGATCTTGTCTGCTGGATATATTTCTGAGTTAGTCTGACAGGGTTGGGGATAAAGTGGCATCTCTAAAAGCAAATGACATTACATTGTCGTAAACAGGTAAAAGCTCTGGCTGGGGCACAAAATGCACCATGCCCAATGAATCACCCCAAGCTGGTCTCTTTGCCCAAAATAATCCAGGGCCTTTTGTGCTGGAGGAGACCATGAATCTTTCCTACTCCCTAAGCAGCAGGAGCATCTCTGTGCTGTTTTCTGTAAGAAAACTTCCTAAAGTAAAGGGGAGAGACAAAGTGCAGCGAGAACATAGGCTCTGGGAACTAAAAAAAACCAAAACTGATCATACACTTGTCACGTTCTCCCTAAAGATTATTTAATTTCCTAGGAAAAATACACTTTAGTTTGATGAACTATTTATCACTGATTAACCATCTTTGAAGGTATGTATTAAATTAAATGTAGACTTTGTCTGATAGAAATACAAATGATACATGAGCAGTGGAAACAACGGTTCCAAAGGGAACAGCCCAATTGTCTTGCAAGGACTTAACAAATGTTTCTAGTTTGGCAATCTTTAGCGTGTAGTCTTTCTTTTAGAGCCTCTATATACTTCTCAAATTCTCTTTGAACCAACTTTAACATGCTGCTGATCCTCTCACGATGAGTTAAATAAATCTTTAACATGATAGTCATTTTTAATTTTTTAAAGGTTTTTTTTATTCAAGGTGATAGAAAGTTGGAAAAGTTGCTAAATTGCTCACAGTTGCTCATTGTGCTGACAGCTTGTTTAATATCACTGTTCCCCCAGAAACTTACATAGAGGGAGATAAAGGCTGTCTTTGAAGGGGGAGACTTTCATTCCCATTTAACAGAGGCAAACACTGATACAGAAGAGGCATGTAAATTTGTCCTCCTTAAAAGTATCAAGAATTTTCATTCAAGGTGATGCCTCGCTGAGCCTTTCCTCTAAGTTATACAACCTTTAGTTTCCATGAATAGAATTAAAATATGAAATTAAAGAGTTGCCACATAAATCTCTTCCCTCTTAAGCAATCCCTTAGTGCTAACACACTAAGTTGCTCCAGGCATTTTGCTGAAGCCATTTACTGCTGTTGGACAAGACTTCCATTGCCTCGGGCTGATTTTCCTCCCGCTGTGAGGTGATCTGCATGCTAATCAAGAACCCAGAGATATTTTATGGGCTCTGACCTACAGCTCTTTTTTTAATAGCTGGATGAAATAATCTCCATTTGGGGTTCTAACTAGGACATGCACAGAATGATGCAATTATTATTGCACTATCTGAATTGTCAGATAACAAGAGGAAATAAATGCACATATGCAAAATGAAACATGCACTGCGAAGATCAAAATGCTCTAAAACTAACATGGTCCCTAGTCTGTGAGGCCCAAACCCAAAAATAATAATACTAAAACACCCACATCGTGTTTTTTTTCACTTATTTTTCCTTGAAAACATGAAGATTGATTGTGATACATAGAAAGAGGCAAGATAAGTAAGACCCCAGATAGGAAAGGCATTAAGAACTCTGAGGTCAAAGAGACAAGTAGATTGTAAAATACCCCACTTGTTGTGCCTTCTGGGTGTCCTACACTGTGTTAGATCACTCTAGCTCGAGGAATATAGGGTATTCTTTAAAGAGACAAGGAATCCTTTGGGTGTAGTGTGTGGCATGTTGGGCTGGTAACCCAAAAGTTAGAGGTCAAAAACCAGCAAACAATTCAGGGGAGGCTATCTGCTCCCACAAAGATTTACAGCCTCAGAAACTCTATATGGAGCCACTATGAGTTGGAATCAGCTCGATGACAATGGATTTGGTTTTATGGTTTAGCCATGTTTTGTAGATTCCAATATCTGGTGATAGTGTTCAACGACCGATATCTCTGAATCAGGTCACCAGGTCTTTCTTCATGGGTGCTTCTAGGTAGATTTAAACCTTACAACATTCTATTAGCAACCAAGCATGTCAATGGTGTGCACCATCCTGATGCAAAGCACATCCCTTGCCAAGCACAGTGTACGTCAACTTAAGCTTCTGTCATCTGGGGTCATTATGAGGGGGAATCAATTCCATGGTTTGGTACACTTAATTTCACCTGTCATTAACCTAGGAAACAGCTATATCTATCCATCTTTTACAGATGAGATGATGGACAGGACGCCCAAGCCCTTACCAACCAAATCCATTGTCACTGAGTTTGATTCAGATTCATTGTGACCTCATAGGGGTTCTGAAGCTATAAATATTTACTGGAGCTGATAGCCTCATTTTTATCATGCAGAGCAGCAGGTGGATTTGACCCAGTGACTCCACAGTTAACAGCCCAACACTGACCTAAAAGCACCACCTGGGCTCCTTAAAACTTTAAATTAGGAATTACTAAATGTACTCCGTAAATAAGGGGGATTCAGAAAGTTTGTGAAAAAAATTTAGTCAAAGTCTCTGACTCCTACTAAAGGACCCTCCTTGCATGTGTCTCAGAAGAAGGTGGGGGAAGATACTGATAGGATTCACCTGAGAGTAATTGCAACCAGGATTCCCCAGTATGCCACCCTGCTGTGTATACAATGAGCCCTCTGAGAAGCTGGAGTAGGGCTCACATTAGCAATAAGAGCCAGGAGTGGAACACGACCTCTGGATCTGAGATCCCTGCACAGTGAACCCCCATATCTAGAAGATAGCTATGACATCAGAGCACCAGGAACCAAAGCATGAAACAGAGTGGTGGACTTCCCAGCCCACGAAACATGTAAACGTGAATGTTCTGGGGCAGGAGGCTAGCCTGTGGAGTAGGGTGCCTCTGGGCACTTAATTGGGGAAGCTGAGCCTGCTGACTCACAGAAATAGAACCAAGTGCCTTTAGGCCGAGGCTTACTGGAGTAGGGTGTTTTGGGGCACTTAATTCAGGTGACTGGTTTTGCTGACCCACAGAGCTCGAGCTGAGTGTCTTTGGGTTGAGGTTTCGAGCAGAGTGGCATATCCCAGTGGGCATTGATTAGCAGACCAGAGATAGCTTTTTAAAGATATCCTGAAAAACAACGGTATCTTGAGCATTTCTCACATGCATTACAACCTGTCAACTTCCTTAATAAACCCTTTAATCATGAATAGTAACTGTGAGTTCTGTGTAACCATTGAAGTAGGTACTAGAGCCTACAGAACAAGCGGACAAGGAAAATGACTATGGATTTTTCCTTTGGGCAAATGGTGTGCTAAACTCAGGGCGCAGAATAGAAAAGGAGATAGAGGGGAAGGTAAGCCTGGATTATAGATGCATGTTTACTGCCATCTCCTAAAGATAGTCCTTTCTATTTAAAAATAGAGGGATAGAACTTCAGTTATACACTTCTTTGTCATTTTTATTTTGTTTTAATTATTTGGGTACAATAATTTAAAAGAACATTTGGGAGTTTTTTATTATATTATCTTTTGGGGCTTGATAATAATCCTATGAGAAGGCAAGGGCAGGAATTCATTTTCATTTTGCGGGTGAGGGGACTAAGGTGCAGAATGTAGCCATGTGCCTACGCTGTTCCCAGTTGCCCTGGATGATAGGCTGCCTGTCAATTGGATTTATACAAACCAGACATTTAAAGGTCATCTTTTTGATGGCTCTCTTTCCCGAATGGCCTAATTCAATGCCACAGCCATCCTACATCACGGTGTTTACTCAAGTGCATCTCTTCCACCCTGTCCTGAGACTCCTCTCCTCAGGAGCCAGTCATCACTCCTTTCATTGCCTGGGTTCCTCCAACAACTTATTTAACCTGCCTCCTCACACGCTGTGGCAGCACATAATCTCCTGCCAACTTGTGAAAAGGTGGGATCTGGCCTGTCAATCAGGATTAAGACTCACACTAATATCCAATTCCCTTCCAAACTGCAACGCAAGCAAATCAAACTCAGCCATGAAATTGACCAAAAGGTAGTTCTTTCTATTTAAAAATAGAGGGATACAACCTCTAGTCCCCTAGGACAGAGTCGAACCACCCAGAGGGCTCCCAAGCTGTGGACCTCTGAGGAAGGAAGCAGTCTGCTACGCATTTCTCCTCCAAAATGGCGGGTGGGCTCCAACTTCCAACTCTTGGTTTTGCAGATCAGTGCTTCAGGGATCCTAAACCACAACCAGCTATTTCAAAAAAAATACGAATTTGGTACATAGGAAACCACTTCAACATCTACCCATAATTTTTAGGAATAAATATAAAATCCTTTGTAAAACATGCCAAATCTTACAAAATCCAACCCTCCTGCACTCCTTTATTATATCTTGTCTTTTATCACACCTCATCTCCAGTCATACCTCCCTCCATACACCATATCCTCCAGTCACACCTCCACCCACACACCATATCCTCTAGTCACACCTCCATCCACACATATCTTTCAGTCACACCTCGATCCACACACCATATCCTCCAGTCACACCTCCATCCACACACCATATCCTCCTGTCATACTTCCATCCACACACCATATCCTCCAGTCATACCTCCATCCACACACCATATCTCCAGGCACTCCTCCAGACATACACCATAACCTCTGGTCACACCTCGATCCACACACCATATCCTCTAGTCACACCTCGATCCACACACCATATCCTCCAGTCACACCTCCAGACACACACCATATCCTCCAGTCACACCTCCAGACACACACCATATCCTCCAGTCACACCTCCAGACACACACCATATCCTCCAGTCACACCCCCAGACATATGCTCCAGACACCCCAAATCCTTCTTGCTGGTCCAAAGTGACATCTCACTCTACTGTCTCCTCTCCCCGAAAGCTTTGCCTCTTCTCATCGCATGTGGGTCAGGTGACTTTCTGTCTGCAGTTGGGGTTTTTGTAACGCTATTTTCCTGCCATGCTGTCCTTTGGGGATGGTCAGTCTCATCTCCAGACTGCCATTACTTCCTTTCTCAACCTGAGCTGAGTTTTGTGCCTGTTAATGATCATGGGAATCATCCAGATGGTAATACTTCTCTATCTCGGGGATGAACTTTAGTGGCACTGTGGGTTAGGGATTGGAGTGTGCATCTCTACTTGGTCGATCAAATCCATCAGCCATTCCAAGAGAGCAAAGTGAGGGTCTCTGCTCCCAGAGAGGTTTGCAGTCTCAGAAACCCTATTTGAGTTTGGAATGGACTTGATGACAGCAGGCTCTACTAAGAGAACTTTGCTGAGTCAAACAAGACAGACAGCACGCTCCTTTTTCAATGGGGATTTCTATAAACCTGGAAATAAAAAAATGCTTGGGGCAAAATAATGAAGAGCCTACTAGACAATAAGAATAGCAAGATAAAAAGTCATCCCTTATTTTGAAAGTGCCTCTGTATGTAGTCATTCATCTCCAATATAACATGCAATTCTTTATGTTCCTTCTACAACCCTTTGCCAGCTGACAGACCCAAATGTAGTGATCCAGTAAGTGCTTAATAAACCTTGATTGACAGATCACTCTATTTTGCGAGTTAAAGACAGAGACACTACCAGAGCAGAGCAAAAGCGAACACCAGTCCAGAAACATATCCCCTCCTTCCTTCTAAAGAGGAAGAGAAAAAATATTCTGTCAGAAACTGGAAAGAACTGTCAAAATACATACTATCAAGTACATAAATTGTAAAACACAAGTCACAGTTTGAGTTGGTTTGTGACAGTGTAAATGTACACATTTTTCACCCAGTTGGAAAATAAAGATCTCCCACCTTGTTGAATTGGCATGTGGTCCTCCCAATGTTTTCCTCATGCTCCACAGTGCAATTTAGGACTTTGGGGACGGAAACAAAGCTCTTGTGGTGGGTGTGGGGGAAAAAAAAGAAGGGCGAGTGCAGGAAGAAAAACGCAGGATAGACACTATGGCTGACAAGGATAGCCGGCAAAGGGAGTCAAACCTTTTCTGATTTCCCATGGGAAATTCAGTAGCTCACATACATAGGCATTCTTAGTGCCCAGCGCTCTCTCTTCCTTCTTTTGCTTAGGCACAAACTCTCTGGCCTCATGGAAATCCCATTCCAGTGATTACTTTACAAAACACATGTGGAGGAGCCCCGGTGCCAGGGTTGGGTAAGTGTTGGGCTTTTTAACTGCCAGGCAGGTGATTCAATCTTACCAGCTGTGCCACAGAGGAAGGCGGAAACGGTCTGCCTCCATAAAGATGTTCAACCTTGGAAACGCGCTCTCTCTAGGAGCCCTTTGAGTCGACTCAGTAACAGTGGAATTGGTTTTGTTTGTCTCCACATAATAGAAATAGCTTTGGAATCATCTGCTTCCAAATAACATGAATAGTCAATAATTATTAGCTGTTTGTAATTAATATCTACATTGTTGGATTCATGTGAGGATACAAGAATAGAAGAAAATGTAAATGTGTTTAGCACGGTGCCAAGAAAATAAAAAGCAAAACTAAATCCATGGCCATCAAGTTTATCCAAACTTACAGCAACCCGGTAGTGCGAAGCAGAACTGGTCTTTGGGGCCTCAGAAGCTATGCATCTTTAAAGAAGCATTTTACTGGTGAATTAGTTAGTTTACATACCAGGTCATCATTTTTGCATTCAGCGACATAAACAACTTATCGAACTTCCAATGGCTTGCCTTGGCCCACTCCCTTCTATTCCTCCAGCTGCCTCTTATTTGACTTTATCTTACCATTCTCCCAAGTTAACAGATAGCTCCCCTCCAGCCTGCTGCTTCTGTCCCTTTTCCTCCCACCCCTAGTGATCACAGTGTATTTCTTTTCATGTGAAAACATTTTCTTGATTATTTTTTACAATAGTGGACTAATATAGTATTTGTACTTTTGTGGTCGACTTACTTCACTAACTTCAAATACATTTATGTCATGAGGTGTTTCACAGTTTCATCATCCTCCTTTTTTTGGGGGGGGGCGCTTACAGCTCTTATCCCAATACATCCATCCATTCATGGTGTCAATCACATTTGTACATATGCCGCCATCATCATTTTCAAAACTTTTTTCTTTCTACTTGAGCTCTTGGGATCAGCTCACTCCCCCTCTTCCCCCTTCCCTCATGATCCACTGATAATTCATAAATTATTATTTTTTTCCATGTCCTACACCGACTGCAGTCTCCCTTGACCCACTGTTCTTTTGTCCGTCCCCCGCCCCCGGGAAAGGCTATAGGTCGATCACGGTGATCAATTCCCCCTTCATCATTATTCTTTAACAATCCCATTGTATGGAGGCACCAAGGTACATTTATCCATTCTTTCACAGATGGGTATTTAGTTTGTTGCCATCTCCTTGCTTCTGTTAGTATTGCTGGGGTGAACATGGATGTGCACATATCTGCTCCTGAGACATTCCTTATTTCCATGGGCATATACCCAGCAGAGTGATTGCTGGGACATACGGCATTTCTATTCCCAAGCGTTAGAAGCAGCACCATAATACTTTCCACAGGGGTTGCTCTGTTTACCATTGCCCAGCAGGGTTTGCAGGACTCAAACTCTGAAGACACTCAAGCATTTTGTATGTTCTGTTTTTAACTTAATTCTGGGGTGGGGCGGCGTCTTACTGTTCAGGTTCACATTTCTTAGATGGCTAATGGTTGTCTCGGTGTCTTTTTGCCGATCTGTCTGCTCATGTTCTCTGTCTGTTTTACAGTTAGGTTATTCATCATTCTCTGTTGAGGTGTTGACATTTTCTATAGCTCTTAGAGATTAGTCTTTGTCCATGTGTCATTGCCAAAACTATTTTTCCAAGTCTGTGAATTCTCATTTTACTCTGTTGAATAATGTGATTTATCCCGGAGTCTTATTTTTAGGAGATGCAAATCATCTACGTTGCCTTCTGCTGTTTGTGTGATTTTCACAATGTTTTTTAGTGTGTTTATGCCACATATGCCTAAGTTTGTTCCTATTTTTTCATTGATGATCGTTATGGTTCCAGGGTTTATATTCAGGTCTTTATTCCATCTTGAATTTGTTTTTGTAAGCAAAGTGAGGCATAAGACCTGTTTCATATCTCTTCAAATATATATTCAATTTTGCCAGCACTGTTTGTTGAAGACACTTTCTCTTCCCTTATTTACTGTGTTTGGTCCTTTGGCAAACATTACTTATCTTTTTGTGCTGAAAACAAAGATGTTACTTTGAGGACTAAGGTGTAGCTGACCCAAGCCCATTTTCAATTGTCTTATATGCTTGTAAAATTGAATATTGATTATGAAGATCGAAGAAGAATTGGTCGTCTTAAACTGTGGTGCTGGCGAAGAATACTAAGAGAACCATGGACTGCCAAAAGGACAAGCACATCTGTCTTGGAAGCAGAACAGCCAGAATGCTCCTTAGAGGCTGTGTCTCACATGCCTTGGGCATGTTGTCAGGAGAGACCAGTTCATGGAGCATGACATCACTCTTGATGAAGCAGAGGGGCAGTGACAAAGAGGAAGGCCCTCCATGAGATAGATGGACACAGTGGCTGCACTAGTGGACTCAAACATCAGACCAACTGTGAGCTCTGGTCTGTCTTTCATTCTACAATCCATACAGAGGGTTACTATGAATTGAAAAGATAGAAATTGTCAAGGATTTTATTTTACATGGATTCACAATCAGTGTCCATGCAAGCAGTTATCAAGAAATCAAATGACAAATTTCACTGGGCAAATTCCATGCAAAAGATCTGATATAAAGTGGTATGAGGTACAGCTGTCATTTTGATGACAAAAGTTCAACTTACCCAAGACATGATCTTTACTTTTTGTATCAGATAAATGGGCTTATTGACATCATTTACATATTGTAGAATCCAAAGTTTTAAATATACTTTATACTTCTGATTTCATTTATTTATTTTAAAAAATAATTTTATTGGGGTTCTTACAGCTCTTATCACAATCCATACATCAATTGTATCAAGCATATTTGTACATATATTGCCATCATTTTCTGAGTATTTTCTATTTGAGCCCTAGGTATCAGCTCCTCTTTCTTCCAATTGCCTCCTATGCATGCCTCATATGCTGGGCAATGAATAAGAAAGACTGAAGAAGAACTGATGCCCTTGAATTATGGTGTTGGGAAAGAATATTGAATATACTGTTGATTTCCAGAAGAATAAACAAATCTGTCTTAGAAGAAGTACAGCCAGGATGTTCCTTAGATAAGAGGATGCCAAGACTGAATCTCACATACTTAAAAAAAACATTTTTATTTTGAATTGAGGGAAGATTTACAGGGTAGTGCATCATTTTACATTTTACATCATTTCACACAGAGATTCCCCTCATTCATTACAATCCCCGCAGTGCAACATCATCCATCCCATCTCCTCCATGTGTGTCTGGGCTCCTGGCATCCTTCTTTCCCATTCCCTCTGAATTTTGTCTTTGAGGAAATGCTGTACCCTTAATGCCAAAGGATTGATGTGTACACATGAAAAATGTTATTTTTCTGATAGACCTGTCTATTTTTTAGCTAAAAGTGAGGCACAAAGGTGAGTTTAATTACCTCCGTCCAACCAGTAAGTCTGGTCTCCTTCATAATTTTCAGTTGTGTTTCCTTTCATTCTCCCACTCTTTCCTAGACTTTCTGTAATTCCTTTCAGAGCAGTTAGCAGTGGTACCCTGGAAATCATCGAGTTCTTCTGGGCTAAGGTCTTGAAGACTAATAGTCACGTGGTCCATTAGCCCACTGCATCTTCACTTTTCATCACTTTTCTTTCCCTGGATAGGCAGAGACCCATCGATGTGTGTTAGAATGCCATCCCCACTTTCCAGACCCTCATTGCTGCTCACAAAGCTAGGATGTAGATTTTGCTCTCCCAATTTAACTTGGTGATCCCTAAGACTATAAACCTGAGACCCCGGGCCCACAAACTCATTCCCCTAAGGTGCCTGATTGTGTCCAAGAAATTTTCATAAGTTTGCCTCTGTATGCTCAACCACATGCATGCATGCAACTGTATCAAAGATAAATATACATATACAAAAATCCTCTGAGAAACCTATTTGTATTAGACAATATAGTCGTTCTCTCACTTCCACACCCCCTAAACCCACAAGTCTATCTATGCATCAATTCACAGATTGTGTATATGACAGTATTTACCTCTGCTGCCTTTATGTCTTACACTTCTCCCAATATCCTGTGTCTTTATTATTCCCTCATTCTTTACCATTCTATGGTAACTTATCCTCCTCTTTACCAGGTTCTTAAAACGTACTTGATTTCCATTCTATTTGAAAATTCTATAACTGCACTATTCCCACTATTTTCTTCATTACAAATTGATTTCTCTGGTTCACTCCTTTCAGTCTTGTAGATTTGCTTTATTTCAGATGATTCTATATCTGGGCTGATTCTGGATAGCAAGGTCATGCATATTAAACTTGGACATTATCTGCTATTGTTGGTTCTCGGTCCAAAGAACTGCCTTTATTTCTTGCAAGGTTAGTCTGAATTTTAGAAATTGCTTTAATTTCTATTTATCTGGAAACACCCTAATTTCACCATTACATTAAAAGGTCATTTTGCTGGGTATATGATTGCTGCTTAGTATTTCTTTCCCTTTCAGAGTTTCATATATGTTTACATATCTTTTCATCTTTGATAACAATAGGGAGGTTTTCTCTTCAAACTTCTCTCTCTCTCTCTCTCTCTCTCTCTCTCTCTCTCTCTCTCTCTCTCTCTCTCTCTCTCAGTCTGTGTGTGTGTGTATGTGTGTGAATCCCTTCCTGTCCTGGAATTCATTTCATGCATAATTTAATTCCTCCTGATGATTATGATAGTTAGTCTTTGTGTCAACTTGATTGGAATCCTCAGAAAATCTGAGTGGAGCACAACTTACTATTCATTTATGGCCTGGTGATATCTCCTTGGGGTGTGACCCAGTTCATAGACATAAAAGAGTTACTTTCCTCTAGTTCTTAAATGCTTCCCCCACCCCACCCCCCACTATCATGATCCTAATTCTACCTTAAAAACCTGATTAGACCAGAGGATGTACAGTGGTGCAAATAGGAACTGGAAACGCAGGGAATCCAGGACAGATCAATGCCTCAAGACCAGTGGTGAGAGTGGTGATACTGGGAGGGAAGAGTGAATGGGGATAGAAAGGGGAAACCGATTACAAGGATTTACATATAACCTCCTCCCTGGGAGATGGACCACAGAAAAGTGGGTGAAGGGAGATGTCGGCAGTGTAAGATATGATAAAATAATACTAATTTATAAATTATCAAGGATTCATGAGAGAGGGGGGAGCAGGGAGGGAGGGAAAAAATGAGGAGCTGATTCGAAGAGCCCAAGCGGAAAGCAAATGTTTTGAGAATGATGAGGGAAACGAATGTATGAGTGTGCTTTATACAATTGATTATGTATGGATTGTGATAAGAGTTGTATGAGTCCCCAATAAAATGATTTTAAGAAAAAGAGTTACTATGAAGGCCTCTGTTTCTCTGTCTTCCTCCTCTCTCTCTCTCTTTCTCTCTCTCTCTCTCTCTCTCTCCTTCCTCTTCCTGACCTAAACCCTACATCTGGGACTTAGGTTGGCAGACTACCACGTGGCCTTCCGTGTTCCTGCCTGTAGTAGATGCACCCACCTCCCACCTCCACTGGCTGAAGACCTTCCTGCCACGTCATGTGCTTTTAGGGTCCCCGGTTTCCTGGTTCCCAGCTCTGGTACATGTGTAGGTCAGAAAGACACTATTTAGCATCTGGTCTATGGGATTGAGCTGGATGGAACTACAGTTCTTTCTTGGTATAAATGTCTTCATTATACATATATGAATTTCACTAGTGTTGTGTCTGCAGAAAACCCAGCCTAAAATGATGTGCCACGTAATTCTTAGGCTTTCTTTGTTTTTGTTTGGTTTGGTTTTTCTTTTTCTGATTGACCTTCTAATAGATTATTATTATGAAATTTGTCTTCAAGTTCACTAGTTTGGCCTTCTATTGATTCACTTCTATCCCTTTGGATTTTAAATATATTATCTATTTCTGAAATCTTAATGTTAATCTTCTGTTTATGTTATCTCCCGTTTCTTTTATTTTTATGGCTGATAATTTTGAAATGCATGTGCTTTATAAGTTAGAGTTCACTGATATTAGTTTTTTTTCTAGAAAGAAATTTTCTTTATCTTCTGGATCGAGGGTTAGAGAAAATTTGTGAGTGAGCTTCAGACCTTATAGATCTAGTTCATTTCCACTTTAATCTAACACATCTACATATTCCTATCATTGTTAGGTGCTGTGAGTTGGTTCCAACTCATTGTGACCCTGTTACAACAGAAAGAAAGGGTGCCATGCCCCACTCCATGCTCACAATCATTGCTCTTTCTCAGCCCATTGTTGGAGCTACTATGTCACTGCAAATTTGGGGGTCTTACACTTTTTCCTCCTCCCTCTACTTTTTTAAGTAGGATGTCTTTTCCCAAGGACTGGTTCCTTCTTACAATACATTAGATAAAGAGTAAATTCTTCTTTAAAATTAAATAATAACCCCCACATTAAGAAAAATATTCCAGAGAACAGAAAACCAGACACCTCTTTCCAACAGACACAGCATCAGTAGCCACGCCTGATGAGAACATTGTAAATAGAGTAAGCGGGTCAAGGTGGAAGGAGAAACAGACTTATCAGCCAGAGGTTCATTCATATGAAGCTGAAATCAGCTATGGCGCAACCTCTAACTTTTCTGCAGTGGCCTTACTGAACTTAGACAACATTCATAGTTACAGAATTTATTACAGGAGCTAACAGACTACAATTTAGGATATGGTTCTTTGGTCAAGACAGCCTCTTCTCAGTCATGTATCCAGGCAGGCCTCTCACTGGTCCTTGGTCTGTCAGCAACATAACCAGTGGTTAGATTTTGTCTGCTGGAATCATGCTACAAAGCTTTTTTTAAAAATCATTTTATTAGGGGCTCAATACAACTCCCACCACAATCCATACATACATCAATTGTATAAAGCACATTTGTACATTCATTGCCCTCATCATTCTCAAAACATTTGCTCTCCACCCAAGCCCCTGGCATCAGGTCCTCATTTTCCCCTCCCTCCTCACTTCACCCTCCATGAACCCTTGATAATTAATAAATTATTATTTTGTCATATCTTGCTCTGCCCCACGTCTCCCTTCACCCATCCACTTTTCTGTTATCCGTCCCCCAGGGAGGAGGTCACATGTAGATCCTTGTAATTGGTTCCCCCTTTCCAACCCACCCTTCCCCTACCCTCCCAATATCGCCAGTGTAGCCATTTCCCATCTGTACCAGTGTATATCCTCTGGTCTAGTCAGATTTGCAAGGTAGGATTGGGATCATGAGAGTGGGGGAGGAAGCATTTAGGAACTATAAGAAAGTTGTATTTTTCACTGTTGCTACATTGCACCATGACTGGCTCATCTCCTCCCCAAAACCCTTCTGTAAAGGGATGTCCAGTGGCCTACAAATGGGCTTTGGGTCTCTACTCTGCACTCCCCTACTTATTAACGATGCTAAGATTTTTTGTTCTGATGATGCCTGATATGCCCACAATACACCCTATTGCCATAAGCCTCAGTTCAAAGACCCTTGGCTCTAACTCTGTGGATCAGTATACTTAGCTTCCCCAATTAAATGCCCAAAGGTACCCCACTCTGCAAGTGAGCTTTCCACCCAAAGGCACTCACCTTTACTTACTCCATGGCTGGAAAGCCCATGCTCTGTCTCTTGTTGTCTAACTCTTGCTTCTGCTGTTGCCATTCCTCTGGCAGCAAAGCTTTCTATCCCCCTCAATCAAAGAGGTTTAATACGTATGGATCTCCAGGCCCAAAGAAGGTGCCCCACTCCTAGCTCTTCATTTTTGTTGCTAGTCAGAGCCTCCTCCTCAGTTTCCTTCCTTTAACAGTTTCATTGGTATATAATTCACAACCACACATTTCAATAGTTCAATCATCTGAAGAGTTTTAACCTCATTACCACAATCCATTTTAGAACAGGTTCTTCCTTCTTGTACTCAATATGAGTGGAGAAGAGCTGCCACCTCAAAGTAGAGTTGACTCTCACAATGTGATGACCAACCTTCGCGATTGTCATTGTTGATGGGGCACAACTCAAAACGAGAAGAAACAGTGGCAAGCATCTTCTAGCAATCAAACCATGGATCGTACGAAGTATGAATCAAGAAAATTGGAAGTCATACATGAAATGGAATCATGTATCTGCTAGCCGAGGCCAGGGGACAGAAAACTTTTGAGACAGAAGAGCCATGCCTGTCCCTCACAAAAATTTAAAGTTTATTGGAGAGCCATAGTGTATATTTATAAACAAATGAAATTATTACTGGAATAATATCTTTTAAATGTTTTTCTTTTCCTCCAGAGCCGCATGCATATACTGGAAGAGCTGTATATGGCTCAAGAGCCACAGTTTTCTGTTCCAATTCACAGAAACTCTATGCACAACAGAAAAACAGAACAACAACAACAACACTGCCCAGACCCCTGAAACATCCTCACAATGGTTTTTATGTTGAGCCCATTGTTGCACTTCCCATGGTAATGCACCTTCTTGAGAGACACCTTTTTTCCCACTGCCCCTCTACGGGTCTCTCCTGACAACATGTCCAAAGTCCATGAGATGAAGCTTCACCATGCTTGCCTCCAAGAAGCATTCTGGCTGTATTTCTGCAAATACATATTTTTTTTTATTCTCTTTATGGTTTGTGGTACTTTCAATATACTTTTGGCCATAATCCTAAGCAGTAGTGACCTGGAGTGGATTGGTATTGGCCATTTTGAAGCAGACAATCATGTTTTACTACTCAGGGGATCACATTCATCATCAAAAAGGACATTTCAAGACCTATTTTGAAGTACAATGCTGTCTGTGAAGGATAATATTTATATGCACACAATGAAAGTCACTTGATACACTATTATTTAAATTTAGTTACCAAACACTAACACCAACATTAGTGATGAAAACTTCTACCATGTCTTCAGTTGAAAATTACATGCATTAAAAATTGGAAACAAGGAAGGCATAGTAGTTGGAATTTATGGCCTTGGATGTAAAAATGAAACTGGAGATCATATTACATAATTTTAAAAAGCCAACAACATTCATTGATAATACATTTTTTCCAATAAATCAAATGTCACCTATACACTAGGACCACATCAGATGGAACATATAGGATTCAAAATGATTGCATCTGTAGGAAGAGCCAATGGAGAAGTTTAAATTCTCCAGCCAAAAGAAGGCTGGAAGCTGACTGAGGACAGACTATCAATTGCACAAATGTAAATTCAGGTTGAGACTGAAGATTATTAAAATAAGTCCATGAGATCGAAACTATGAGCCTGAGCATATCCCCCTCTTAATTTTGAGACCATCATAAGAATAGATTTGAGTCACTGAACACATGACATAAGACCTCACAACCTGTGGAAAAACAAAAACATAGTATATGAGTAAAGTAAAAGGCAATTTGAGTAAGAGAAAAGAAAGAAAAGTCAAAGTGGATGTCAGATGAGACTCAGTGAGAAAGGATGTCAGACTTCAGTAAATCTGAAACTTACTCTAGATTGTAGGGTAGCTCAAGCAAATGGAAGCAATGATGACGTAAGAGAGCTAGACAAAACTTTCAAAGGGCAGCTTGAGAACCAAAGTTAAGAATTATAATGAAATGAGCAAAAACGTGAAGTTTAAAAAGCAAAGAGGAAGAACATAATCAATATATCGCAAGCTGAAATTACTAAAGAAAAAATTCAAGGCTTGAGTTGCAAATACTGAAAAATTGTATGACCAAAATATTGAACAGTACAGGATGAATCCAAAGAAGGTGGAAGAAAGACAAGCACCACTGTACCCAAAACAACTGGTCAACATTCAACCATGTCAAGAGGTAGCATATGTTCAAGGCCAATGGCACTGATGGAAAAGGTCCAAGTTATTTTCGCAAGACATTAGTACCAAAGGAAAGGTCTAGGAAATCATGGAATGCCCATTGAAACGTCCCATTAAGCTGATGAAGCACTGGAAGCACTCACTAACCTGTGCCAATAACTTGAAAGACAACTACCTAGCTTACTGAAGGAAAAGACCCACATTTTTGCCCATTCCAAAGGACGTCCACATTGATATCACATGCAAGTAAAATTTTCCTGAAGGTCATTCTTACAAAGTGGCTTTCTTGAGTTTTTGCAAGCAACAATCAGATGAGACAGTGGTCTGCCACACTTTGGCTGATGACAAAAAAGCAGTATGCCATATCAGATACTATTTGAATGTGGACATGATTATAAACAAATAAATGACCCCACGTAAAACAAAGATGCAGTCCCACGATCAAATAGTTTGGTAGTTTTTGAGATGACAAAATTAAAGAGTTGTGTTTGTTTTATTTTCAAATTCAGGATTGTGACCTTACAATTAGAAAAAGTAGAGCATGTTGCATTTACAGCACTTATTTGTTGACAAAACAACTTTTTTCCAGCACACATATTAATGGCTTCATTTCATTCCATATACACTTATTGAGAACCAATTAAATGTTAGGCATTGGTACAATAGACAGGTTTTTTTCATTTCTCTTTCAAAGAGATTATAGATGGTAGGGGAAAACACAAAAACAATTGAAAAGCAAACAAATAAATTATAAATCGTGATAGACCGCATGAAGTGAAACTGAAACACACTTTTCATTGAAGGGCAAGTGTTGAGGACAAGAGTGCTGACCTCAAGTTACAAGTTCCATCCCTGTTTGCTGGGATCCAAGTCTGAGGTTCAATCTCACCGGTGATGCAGTCTAGTTAAGCCTATTACATCATTTGTCCAGTTACCCTATTGTTGCTATGGATAGTGAAAACATATGGAACAAACAGAACAATTGAGAGACTTTAGTATAAACTATTAATTATGCAAATGGGAGAACCAGGACCTAGAAAGGTGAAAGGATAAATGTTCCCGACTCCGGCAACTTGGACACATGTTATTTCCACATCACTTTTATACCTCATAGTTTATTATTTCCTGAATTAGAAAAAAAAGCAAATGATATATGTATGAAGCTTGGCACAATGTTAGGTGTGAGGGGGAGTTCAAGGTTAACTTCAGTGAATAACCATCGAATCCCTTCCCTTGGGGTTTAGAGTTGAGTTGGATGTAGGAAGAGAGGGAAGGGGGACAAAACAGACACATAGCACAACACAACTGTAACAGTGGGGCACAAGAGCAAGACAACAGAAAGACTGGGTGGCACTTCGCGGTGCCCGGTCTATTTTAAAGCAAGATGTGTTTTAAAGGTTTAGAGAAGGATTTGTGATACCTGGCAGGCCTTTTGCCAAAGATAGAAGATGAGCTCCGTATAGATTGCTGGGAAAGAGTTGAGAGGCAGAGCAAAAGAGAAGGCTTCCCAAGAGGGTGAAACATCATTTCACACTGGGCAGCTCAATGTGGTGGGGGCTTAGAGAGTGATTGAGTAGAAGCAAAGCAAAATAAGAAATACCCGACGCCAGTCAAGTAAGCCTTCTGATTTGAAACCAGTGTTAGAGCTCATCAAAAAACAATCATTTGTGAGGAACGCTCTGGTCTCTGAATCCCGTTTGGTCTTAGTATTCAACCATTTATTTAATCATTCACTATCTACTGAGAACCTGTTACATGCCAGACAGGGCCCACTGTTCCAGGCTCTGAGGATATACAAATGATCGAAATCCGTTTTAAAAAAGAACAAAAAAAAGATCCTGTGGGAAATGAAATTCTGGTTTGATGCATCTCAAACCTGGTTGCACATTATAATTTCCTTAGAAGTTAAAAACAAAACAAAGCCGTGCACTTAGCTCTAACCAGAAGTTCTGATTAAATAGAATAATGTCCCTCAGATACACTATTTTTTAGTGACTCCATGCTTTTAAAAGTACAACACCATAGACTGGCTAGAAAAAACAAAAAAGGGTCTCAATCAGCACGACTTGCATGCACTGCTAACAGGAGTGCAAAATGGTACAAGCAAAATGGTACAACCACTGTGGAAAACAGCTTACTGCTTCTTTAAAAGTTCAATATCAAGCTACCTTACGACTCAGCAATCTCTTTCTTAGGTGTTCATCTAAAGAAAGTGAAAGCTCACATCATGCACAAACCAGCATCCAAACCTGGGTGAATGGATAAACAACTGAGGTCCCCCCACACTGAGGATGACTATTGAACAGTAGGGAGGAGTGGCCTCCTACGACACCCCCAAACCTGGACAGAGCTCCATTTTGTGAATGCTAGTGGCAGAGAGATGATCAAACAATAAGTAAGCCCCCCAGGAAGGGAGCTGTCAAAAGTAGGCCGGGAAGAGAGCTGGGCAGTGCAAGGGGATGGGCTTGGAGATCCAAAGAAGCCGGTCCAGAGAGCCTTCGCCACCAAGCTGGTCCCTTGGAGTGCAGACCTCAAGGAGAACGGGAGGTGGTTTCTCAAGACGCAGTGAGAGTTTGGATCTCGTCAAAAGTGCACACGAACACAATCGGGGAGCTGTAAGAAGAATCCTCACGAACAAATGTCCATTCAGCTGACCCTTGTGGCTGCTATGTGGAGAACAGGGGCCCTGGTGGCACTGTGGGTCAGGCAGCGGACTGTCAAACTACCAGGCTCTTCCCCGGAGAAAGAGGCGGCCTGTTCCTGTAAAGCTTTCCAGTCTCTATAAGGCTCTCTAGGGTCACCAGGAGTCAGAATGGATTTGATGGCCGTGGGATGTGGAGAACAGACCCGCGTATTCCAAAGATAACATGGGAACCAAGGGAGGAGATTTTCTTTACAGTAGTTAAGGTCGCCGTGATGACTGAGGGGAAATTCACATTGCACAACCTTCCTCACACACACACAAAAAGTGTTGCAGGGTACACATTCTCTTCCTAAATGGAACGGTGATAGGCATCTCCGAAAGGCATTATAAAGCTTTAGCAAACTGCTAATTAAGCCTGGCAATGCAAGGAGTCAAAGGAGAAAGCTGCTTGCCTTTAATGCTACTGAGACAAATGTTTGCTCTCTCAAATGAAGACTGGCAATGGCAAATGAACAAAGCTCAGTGTAATTAGCAGTAACCTGTCTTCAGCACGAGCGTGTGGATGAGAAGGCTACAGTACACAGCTAACGGGGAGAGAGGACAAAATGGAAGAGTCAAGTTAAATGATCTGTCTCTGATGCTCCACTGTAAGCAGTGTCCTACCACGATGACTCCGCAAAGCTCTGAATGCTCAGTGTCACAGCTCATGGGGTTCTGTAGCCAGTACTCCCAAGCCTGGGCCACTAAGTCTGAAAAATCAGGTCCTTTCCCAGGGACAAGAAGAAAGAACGAATATTCATGGAGTCTCTCTTAGTTGGGTTTTTCCATAAGCTGGCCAGCAAGGGTTCAAGGGCAAACCTTTATTTGGGAGATGCAGGCAGCATTATGAAGACAGTGGAGATGGACTGGAAAGGAGGGGGAGGGGAGAAAGACCCTCCAGTCGAATAGTTGATAGAGACCCCTGTACAAGGGGTTAGGCCCCGAACAAGCAAGGACAGATAATCTGGACGAGGGAGACTCTGAGTGAAGCCATACTGGTGTCCAAGGGTTTGTGGCCCTATTCCTATGCTAGAGCATAGGGACAAAAGAAACGCATCAGAAACGCATGCCTGGAAGCAAGCCGATCAATTCATTCTTGTGACAGCTGGGGCTATGGAAGCAGGAACGATACCGTACGTGGGATGGTACACTATTGCATGTTAGAAACGCTTACAGGATTGGCTCTGGGGCCTTCTGCTACTTGGGTAGAATAACTCTGGACTTTGTATCCCTGGTACCTCACTTGCCATTCATGGCACTACCAAGACTATTTCTCCCTTGGCTGGCTCTCACTGCCACTGTCATGAATTTGAGGGGAGTGGTAATGTACTTTCAAATACACTCTGTTTAAGGGCAAAGCCTTTTACCTCGCCAGTAAATGGTCAGAAAGAACTTGGTGGAGGCTGCCCTTATGTCAAGATTCAAAATGGATTGAATACCCCACTGTAAGCCGCAGCCTTCTGCAAACCAAGTGCTCGGAATTCAAGCTCTATTATAGATGTGAGACAGAGAAGAGAAGATATCCTAGCAGGTCAGCTACCACTGTGGAAAAATGGAAGTTATTTTGGAGAGGTAACTCTATCAAACTGTAAAATAATTGTCCAGGAAGTCTAGTACCCATGGAATTGGATAACTGGGTTATTTATATAGAAACACCTGTCAGTCACTGTTTAAGGGCCGGTGAGCAGCTAGGAATGAATTCTTTTCCTAGCACTGCCAGTCTCCTAGGGTGGAGGCTTTGGGGGAAAGAAAATGTCCTCAGGCAAAGCAGTGCTGCTACTAGCATTTAGAAGCGCTCTGGAGTCCCGAGGTCCAAAGGATGCGGGTGGAACACAGGCCTCCACACAACCCTGTCCCCTCCGTGCCAAGAGCAGAATGAGTCTCTACCTCAGACAACCACCTCCTCCTCAGAGGAAATGATTCCAACAAATTGGGAAAGGGAGGAACGCGTCCCTCCATCCGTTTCTCTCAAAGCACTCCTCATTGATTTATCCATTACATTATTGTTATAAATTAATAAAGTAAGGCACGTGTTAATTTACGTTATAGGTTTCTCAGCCAGTGATTTCCTATTATCCCTTTCTATTACTCAACTCACTGACTCCTGCAGATAAATTGTCTGCAACACAAATGCAGCCCAGACTCTTGGATTTTATTAAGTATATAAAAGGTGTGCAATTCGTATTAACTACTCATCACCACATATTCAAAACTTAGCCAATTAAGCTCAAGTGCATACTAAAATAGGAAAGAGATTCCCAATTTCTAGTTAGTATTCTTTTTGCCTAATGAATTGCTCATTCTTTCTAATTCTAGTGTCATTTGCTTAATTCTCTTTTAATATCTGAAAGGTAGGAAAAAACATGTCTAATGCTCTAGATGTGTGAAAATATATTGTCTTAATATTGCTTGCTAAAATGTCTTAAGAACTTTAGATAAAGGTGCTATAATGAGGGGCGAGTACTATATACAACCAATTCAGTGCCGGGTACACAGCAGGCACTAACTAGATGATACTGAATGAATGAACAAATCTCTATTTATATGGCCGGTCACTCTGCACAAATCCAAAAGCATTTGAATTCTCAACATACGGTTTTCCCTCTGTTAACTGGTATATTTAAGGTCCCTGGGTAACATGAACAGAGAGGTTGGCAAATTGAACTCAATCAGGAAAACCACAGAAAAACGCCTGGCGACCTGCTTCTGAAAACCCCGTGGAGCTCAGGTGTGCTGTGTGACACCATGAATCAGACTCCACTCACTCGTAGCAAGGTTAGTGTCTTCAGCATTGTCCTCGTGTGTTTTGATGAGTAAAGTGAAAAATATGCTTTTAGTAATTCTATTTTATGGCTGATTGGTCATTTGTTTTGACTATAACCTTTTGATGCCTTAATAAATCTCAAGAATAGAAGCCATACATCCTCCCATTTATCCATTCAAAGTATTTATTAAAGTTTATGACACAGAGGAGGTTAAAAAGGTACCCACCCTTTCAGCACATGATATCTGAACAGTTGATAATACAATTATATGTTGTATGAGCCAGGGTAGCATAGAGGTTATGCATTGGACTGCTAACTCCAAGATCAACAGCTCAAACCACCAGTCGCTCTGTGGGAAAAAGATGAGATGTTCTAATCCCATAGAGTTACAAGCCTGGAATCCTATAGCAACAGTGTTGCCCTGTCCTGTAGGGTCATGATGAGTAGGCATTGAGTAGAGCGCAATGAGCGAGTTTACAAAGTAACCAATAGAAAAAAGAAACTGACTCCCAGAGAAGCCATGAAAGTAGTATCCAACATGGGAAACTTAAGATGGGTCTTCTTGGCTGAGAAAGCTTCCAATTGGTGAAAAGAAAAGACATTCTCTCCCGGGGAGCACCAGGGCTAAGTGGCATAACATAGTTCACAAAGACATTGTTCTATATCCAATTTTTGGTAGCAACTAGGGTCTTAAAAGCTCATGAACACTGATCTAAGGTGCAAATCTTGGTCTCTCTTCTCTGGAGGAAAGAGAGATAAAACCAAACAGCATATGGAAATATTGAGTTCAATGAACCAGGCACTCATCAGTTTCCACAACGTTGACACCAAAAGAACTCGATGGTGCATGGCAACCACTACCCACTTTTCGAAATGGACCCTATTGACGTTCTTGGTCAGAATAGGGGGAAATGGGGACCAGAATGGAAAATACTGGAAGAGTCCAAGGTTACTGGTTAAGTAGAGACTGGTGGAAACCCCAACGATGGCCCCTAGCTGCTCTTCAAGCCTGGAACTGACTTAACCCTGTGTTAGAATAATCAGCCATTGGAGATCAGAAGGGAGGCATTTATCTTCCTAACACATTCCAGAGGCTTGAGAGAGAAGGAGGGATGGAAACAGGAACCGGGAGGGGCAGCAAGATCAATGACGGTACATTGAGGGTGCTGTGATGGATGAGTTGAAGCAAAATGTGTACAAATCATTAAATGTAACACAGATGATATGCTTTGCTCAGTAAATTGTCACCAAATCAGAAGAAAATTTAAACAAAAATAGAAAAGTAAATCCTAACATAAATTCTATGACTAACTCTAAGACCTGTAAAATAATTTTTCACCATAACTCTAACCCTAATCCACCCCGAAGCCCTAACCAAACCAAACCCTAACCTTAACCCTAACGCTAGCTGTAAGCTAAATCATAAAAGAAAAAGGGAGACAGAAACAGCATTCTGGGTGAAGAGAAGAGTATGTGCAAAGTCTTGCCTTTGGAAAAGACATGATGGTGAAGTGCCACTGAAGCAGTGGGTCCCTTCATCTCCAACACTGTTAGCGTCCTCTGGGAACTTGTTAAAGCTGCACATTCTTGCACTTTAGCCCAAACTTCTAGAATCTTAAACCTTGGGAGAGGGGCCCAGAGATCTTGTTTGAACAAGCCCATCGGTGATGATACAAGGTGGAGTCGGAGAAACACTGGACAAAAGCACTGGGCTGTGAAGTGTCTACGGAGCAAGTTATTAGTTGACTGCTGATGAGCTTCGAGCGCTTGAGGGGTGTTCATGTTTAAGCAGAGTATTTGGTCATTCAAGCAATTTCAAGTTGTATTCGAATTTGGATAAATAACAAAATGAAGTACTACTAATTGTTTATAATTTTTACTCTGAGGTACTAAATAACTAATGCATTGAGTTTTTCCTCCAGTTCCTTAGCTGTAAAATTCTACTACACTGGTTTAAATGTTCTTTACTGAGGTCAATGGGACCCACATCAGAATTTGCCTGAAGGATCTTCAATAGTTCTTCCATTAGTATTGATCACACAATGGGAACTGTTTCCAGACTGTTTCAGCGCAGTCCACAAGCAATATATTAAAATAATCAAGGGTAACAGTAATTGCTTAAAATACTTTCAGTGATTTAAACAAGCTATTATTTTCCTTACCCAAGCCTTCTGTATCAGTTATCTATTACCACAATAACACTACATAACAAATGGTAAAACTTCAGTAGCAAACAAGAACATATGCTCATTGCTTCCACCCGGGCAGATAGCTCGTGGCTCTGTTGTCTGACACTGGGCTCAGTTGCGTGCCTGAGGGATGACTGCAGGAGGGCTGATCTAGGATGGCCACAAAAGGGCAACCATGCTCTGTTCCTGATGCCTCCAATTCTTCAGCACCCAAGTCCAAAAATGTGTTCATGATCATGGCAGGATGCAGGACTCAAGACTTTACTTGAACGATGTCTACTAAAATCCCATTGGCCAACATTGGACCTAAAATTGGTGCTGCCTGGGGGGTGGGGAACTAAAAATTTACATAGAAACCAACTTGAATCATCCAGAAAGGGTACGGAATAGAGAAAAATGTTGAATATTTCCATTTTCTTATTGGAACACTCGCCTCTCTTTTCACCTGGGTTTGACTCACCTTTAGATTTACTTTAGATGTTGCTTCCCAGAGAAATCCCACTGACTCCTCAAGGCTTGATTCTATATCTCTATGAGCGTCTATAGCTCCTTATTTGTAAAACAAAAACATAACAAACAAAAGAAAAGCAAAACAAAACACACAAACTGCCATCTAGTCGATTGAGTCACAGTGGCTCAGCATAGGGTTTCTAAGGCTATAAATCTTCAAGGAGCAGACATCCGCATATATTTTCCCTAGAAGTAGCTGACAGGTTTGAACCCCTGACCTTGGGGTAGCAGTGTAATGATTACTTGACAGTGCCACCAGAGCTCCCTATATCATTCCATTAATGTAGCCTGAAAGATTTAGTCGTGTGGAAGTTTGGTTAGAGTTTAACATCCTGTGTCTGCTTACTACAAAAACTGACTTTCTTCAATAACACATAGCACAATACATTTGTACAAGCTATTTCTTCCACCTCTAACACATTTCTCCTCTGTGCAAAACTAAAGCACTCTCATCTTTCAAGGTTTCTCCATTTTACCTATAGCATCTCATTTACCTCTATAACCTACTAACAGCTCTTTTCTAAATTAATAGAACAGGGGTCATACATTATTCCCCCCTACTAATAAGAAAACAGTTTCTGGTATACTGCCTGAATGTGCCCTCAAAAGTTGAGGGACTGAAGGGAAATCTATAGGGAGTGTGTCCTCATGGACTATTGCCAAGTCACCTGTGTAAGCATCAGGCTACAGCCTCCTTCATGAACTACCACGGTATGGTATCAGTAAGTTTACCTAACTACCTTCTGTGGAGGCCTTGATGATCACTTTCCTCTTGTTGATCACTTACAACTCATTGTCATTGAGTCAACCCTAACTCATAGCAACTCTGTTAGACAGAGCAGAGTTGCCCCTTTGGGCTTCCAAGGATGTAACATTTTAAAGACAGTTTGATTGGCACATAATCCACATATCATACAATTCAATAGTTCAATCCTATCAAGCAGTGTTGTGCCATTATCACCACAATCAATTGTAGAATATTTTCTTTGTTCATGGACTCGGTGGTGGTGGTATTAGCTCTCAATTTCCTCCTCACCTCTCCTGCCATGCCCTAAGAAATCACTAATCCAATTACTGACTCTATAGACTTACCTATTCTGGAATGAATAAACAGAAAAGCAGGCCAGAAAAAAAATTACTAACAACAATAAGAACTTAAAACAGAAAAAAATTCAATTGAAAAGAAATCAGAAAACATTAAAAACAAGAACAAATTTAAAATAAGTCAAAAGGAAGATCAAACGATAGGTGAATTTAAACAAAACTACATCTGCACGAATGCATGTTTCAATGCACTGCAAGGCTATCACACTCCTGGTCTATGATAAGAGGTGTTCACCAGAGGCTTAATTCATGCATGTTTCCCCTAACATTTTTTTAAACTGAAACAGCTTTTAATTTGGTCAAAAGAGAGATGAAATGATAAGGTGCTACATTTTAACCAATTTATATCTCCCCTAATCAACTTTACCATGCTCTCTGTCTGCTAGCCAGGCTAGTCCCATCCCTTGACAATAGTCATAGGGTATGCACGAGGGGCTTAATCTGTGTGTTATCACAATTTAAATCCTGATACTATTTCCCCGCCCCCTTTGGATTTAGATTATATGATTTGCAATCCTTAGATCACACATACCGACACCTAGATTAGATGGCTGCTTGTCTGAAGACAAGCCTTTAAGATCATAGATGCTATTCTTTCAGATAGCAGAGCACCATCCAAATTCTTCGCCACACTATGCTATTGTACCCATATCTTCAGCAATCTCTTCATGAGGGTGAGTACTGAGTGGGGCCATGTCATAAGAACTAATTTTTCTTAGAATGGGGCTAGAATTAAGTGTAATCCTAAAATCAATTCATATATTTATGATTTCTATATGTCTCTCATTCACCTGAGAAACATCTTTGTCCTTTTGTTAGAGAACATTATCAGCCCTCTCCCTAGGGCATAAGGTAATTATGTTGGCAGTATCATTAATTTAGCCAAATGTATAAAACTTGAAATGCTGTTGTACAAAGTATGCATGTGCAAACCAGCTGTGAACTACAAAACATGGTTTGTTGATTTATACAGATTAAACTCCTAAATTACTATACACTATTTACACAAGCAATGGAGGTTTGTAATAGGTCAAAACTTAAAATAAAATTCAACGACAATGGCAGAATCACAGCTACCAGATTAATATATGTCATAATAAAGCAAGGAGGGCATTAAAATACTAAGTATATGGTAGCCTCAGCCCACCATTCATTGAGCATCCTCAAGGCAAGACCTGAATCAAAATCCAATGACCACTAGACTAGTTCTATGCCCTTGGGATAGCAGCCATTTGCTTCTTCTCACACTAGGTTGTTTCAGCCTTAAGACCAAGGGCTACAGGTCAGTTTGAGGTAAAGTCCAAGGCTGGAATCTTCACAGAAGCAGACAGCCTCATCTTTCTCTCATGGAGTGGCTTCTCAGTTCAAACTGTTGACCTGTGGCTAGCCAGGCCAAGAGGTCATCAATCCACTAAGCGAGGTAGGTCCTTAGAGCCCTACTAACAAGTCTAACTGGGACCCTCAACTCTTCCCATAAGTATTGTCCTTCTTCTGTCCCCTGCTGACTGAACCTAGCTTTCAATGTGGCTCCTTTACCTACAATCCAAACACTGCAGAAACGCTAGGAGCCTGCAGGTAACATAAATTCAAAAGCTCTGGGTTCAGTTACTTGAATGGCACACCCTCTTGCCCCCAGGCCCTAGAGTTCTCTCCCTTAACCAAATCTCCTGCCTCGAAGTCTTCCCAGAATGCTCTTCACATCCAAGTGAGGTGGAAACGAACTTTGAGAGTTACTCTTGTTTCTTATTCCTTCTGTCCCCCACTCCTCTATTCTGTGGAACATATACTTATCATATATGTAGTTCCTCTGGTTTTTGTTTTCTACCTCCTATTTTCTCGTAGGGAGTGTAAACAGCTGACGAACCATACCCCGCGTGCTGACCTTCCAGCCTGAAGTTGGAACCAGATGATGGAATCTTACAGGAAAACTACAGTCTCAGCAAGTGCACATCATTAGTAGGAAGCAAGTTGGTCCCAGGAGTGGTGATTAGGCATTTAAAGAAATAATAAGGATGGAAAGCCTGAAAATCATACAGCAAAAAGCATTAAATATAATTACTGACTGACCAATTTTGTGAAGTCAATGACTTGCAAGTGGTTTGATTTATGACATGAAAAGGTTTTTCTAAAAAAAATTAACAGGCCAAAGTGATATCAAGTTCCCTAGTCATTATTCTGAATAAGAAAACTGCCTTTACCACACGATTTGGGATCTTTCCAAGGGGGCAAGGGGGATTCATTCAGCAAAGGGATTCTACCATGAGCACTGGGGGTCTGCAGGGCTCTGTCCTACATCTCCATTCTCTTCCTAAGAAATGTTATACACTTTTATGGCTCACATCTCCATGTCAAAACTAGTGACAAGACTTGCTTTAACCTTTATTCTCCCCTTGGTTTCCAGACCCATGTAGGCAATTAACCAGTTGCTATTGAATCTACTCGGACTCCCAGTGACCCCCCATATGTCAGAGTAGGACGCTGCTCCACAGGGTGTTCAACGGCTGGTTTGGTTAGAAATAGATCACCAGGCCTTTCTTTCTAGGTAACTCTGGGTGTACTTAAACCTCCAATCTATTGTAGCCTCCTGTAAATTTCTGCTTCAGTGTTTTGGAGACATTTTGTGCTATTTTTGTTTCCATTCTCTCCTCCAGACATACTCTCCACCCTTTAGCTCTCTTTCCTAGACCCTAAAAGACTGATTCTATGAGCTTCGCACACTCCTTGGACCCCAGGATTCCAGGTGAGTTTAGTAAGATTCCCAGGCAGGAGCTCAAATTGCAAGAGGAAAGAGGCTGAGATTTAATTTTCTTCATTGCCTCTCTACCGGGCCGTGCTTGGACAAGTGCATAGTGCACCATCTAAGGCCTCGTCTCTTGTGGGTGGCTCTCTCCTACACAACAGCAGGCTTTGATAAACACTCTTCCCTTTGATTTTTAGACAGAGTTATAATGCCTGAATTACTGATGTCAAGCTGCTTTGCTATCCACTCTTCATGTCCCTTTACCTGAATGTACATCTGTATCTAAACAATCTTTTGAATGTAAATCTGTACCTGAACATACATCTGTATCTAAAATCAAACTGGACTCATCTTCCGACCCACACCATCCCCAAGTACCCCTTTTCTTGTACTTCTTATCACAGTGAGTGGCTGTATCATCTGTCCTGTGAGTCCATCCCGAAGCCTAGGCTTCATGGGTAACTCTCTCCAGGGTGCATTCTAACAATCCTCCAATCCTGTGCATTCTCTCTCCATTCACCTCCCTCTATTAATCCCTGCTCTAGGTTGGTATGACCTGGTATTTCAGAAATGATCTCTAGGTCGTTAATCTTGACCTACTCCAAACCAATCTCCACAATGGAGGCAAGATTATTATTCAGAAATGTAAACCCTTATGTATATGCGTTAGCTTTATGAGCAAGTCTAAATATTTATATATGACGCAAGACCTTTCCTCATTCCTGTAGCCTCTTCTTTCAATCTTTCCTTTGGCCTCCTTTTCATTTCTGAAGCTGAATTCCACTCTCTACTTCACCAAGCTCTTAAACCTCTGGGCTTAACATACCAGATTTTCTAACCAGAACATTCTGCCCTCACCCCTGCTAATTCCCTTTTATAAAGCTAAACAGTTATCAGGACTAGTTCATATGCTGAATTACAACAGGAACTGTATCAGGTGCATACATCCTAAGATCTCTAGAATATAGGACAGTGGTTACACTCTAGCAGGCCCATGCTCTCCAATACAACAGCCATTAGCCACAAAGGGTTACTCAACAGTTGGAATCTGCAAACTCTCAACTGAGTGGTATTGTAATTATAAAATACATAGTTGATTTGGAAGGCTTTATATTTTAAAAATCATGTCAGTGATTGTACAGTGATTACATATTGTACAGTGATTACATATTGAAAATACAATATTTTAGATGTTATGTACCATTCAGCCAGTTCTAACCCATAGCAACCCTATACTTCTATGCATATCAGAACAAAACATTGCCCCATCCTATGCCTCCCCACAAGTGTTGTCATGTTTAAATCCATTTCTGCAACCACTCTCAATCAGTTTGTCAGGAGTCTTCTTTTTCACTATCATCCTACTTTTCCAAGCAGGATGTCCTTTTCCAGGCTTCTCCAGATAACATGTCCGACAAACGTGAGAAAAAGTCATCCCTTCCCAGGAGCATTCTAGCTGTACTTCTTCCAAGACAGATTTGTTTGTTCTCTTGGCAGTCTTTGGTACTTCCAATAATCTTTGCCAACACCATAATTCAAAGGCATTGAGCTTTATTTAATCTGCCTTATTCAATGTCCAACTTTCACAAGCATATGAGGCCATTGTAAACAAGAGGCTTGGGTCAGGCGCACCTAAGTCCTCAAAGGAATATCTTTGCTTTTCAATGCTTCAAAGAGGTCTTCTGCTGCACACTGACCTAATGCAATGTGTCATTTGATCTCCTCAAGGCTGTTTCCATGAGCACAGACTGTGGATCAAAGCAAGAAACAATTCTTAACAATTTCAATCCTTTCTCTATCATGCTGTTATCAACTGCCCCAGTTGTGAAGATTTTAATTTTCTTTACACTGAGTTACTATCCATACTGAAGGCTGATATCCTTGATCTTTATCAGCAAGTGCTTCAAGTCCTCCTCACTTTCAGTAAACAAGGTTGTGTCTTCTGCATATCACAGGTGACTAATTAGCCTTCCTCCAACCCTGATGCCACATTCTTCTTCATATAAGCCAGATTCTCTGATTATTTTCTCAGTATACAGATTGAACAAGTATGGTGAGACACGGAACCATGATGCACACCTTTTCTGATGTTAAACCAAGCAGTCTTTCCTTGTTCTGTTTGCACAACAGCCTTTTGCTGCATGTAGAGGTTCAAGATGAGCACAATGGCATGCTCTGGAATTCCCATTCTTCTCAAGGTGATCCATTGCTAGGGTCCGCACCGTGGAAAGCCTTTGCGTGGCCAATCACACACAGGTAGACATCTTTCTGGCATTCTCTGTTTTTAACCAAGGTCCATCTGATATCAGCAACAGAATCCCTAATCCCATGCCCTCTCTTGAAGTGGTCTGAACCTCAGGCTGCTCCCTGTCGGGGTGCTGCAACCGCTGTTGGATGATCTCCAGCAAAATATTATTTGCATTTGAGAATGATATTGTCCTATAATTTGAACATTCTGTTGTGTCACCTTTCTTTGGAATGATTATAAATGTGTGCCTTCATTCTTGAAAATACCCTTTTCAGTAACACATGGGGACTATTCATGGGGACTTCTTCAGATGGCTTACATAGAAAACAAATAGACAGCATCTGTGGGCAGAGAAGCTCAATATCAGCTCTAAAACCAGGCCAGCAACTGATGGTGAAAAGACCATCAGCTGCACGTGTGTAAGCTCAGGTTGAAACTGAAGAAAATTTGAATGAGTCCATAAAAGCCAAAATATGACTTTAGGCATATCCAACCCGATTTTAAAACTAGATTAGATGCAATGAACATGAATGATCGAAGACCAAATATGTTGTGGCCTGGCATCAGGAACATCATACACAAAGAAAGCAAGTGGTCCTGAAAAGACAGGAGAGAACACGGAGATTGAAGTGGATGTCAAAAGAGACTCAAACTGGCTTTTAATCTTAGAGTAGCTAAGGCAAAAGGAAGAATTGATGATGTCAAAGAGCTGAACAGAAAAGTTCAAAGTGCAGCTTGGGAAGACAAAGTAAAATATCATATTGCACCGTGCAGTGGGGCTGTCAATGGCCTTCCTGAAATCCTCATCCTGCATTCTTCTTCAAAGTCCAGTTTCTCAGATTAGTTGCTCAGCACACAGATTGAATAAGAATGGCGAATGGATACAACCCTGACGCACACCTTCCCTGGTTTAAATGATGAAGTATTCCCATGTTCTGTTTACACAACTGAGTCTTGGTCCATGTATAAGTTCAGCTTCATCTGAGCACAATGAAGTTTCTGGATTTCCCATTGTTCTCTGTGTTACCCATGATTTATTATGATCCACAGAGCCACCGCAGCAGCAATGAAACAAATAAACATCTTTCGATATTGTCAGCTTTGGGTCAAGATGAATTTGGCATCTGCAATGAGATCCCTTGTTCTACATCCTTTGAATTTGGCTTGAATTTCTGCCAGGTCCATCTAGACGCACTGCTGAAATCATTGGTTGTCTTCAGCAACATTTTATTTGCACATTTCATTTAGGGATCCCCTTTATCGGCTCCCAACACAATTTATTCTTGCTTATGGCCACTTGCATCACATTGCAGCACAGTGGTGCTTCTATCTGTGGACCTGCACTAAATGGTAAACTCCACGAAGCAGGGTTTCATGTCCCTATCTTGCTTACATGGCATGGTACCTGGTTCATTGTTGGGCTGCTAATATTTTGATTGTGATTCATCAAACACTGATGAATGAGTGACTGAATGCAATAAATGAATCACCATGTCAATGTGGAGCTGTTGGTGCTGATAACTGCTGCATGCACATGCCTGCTCAGTGACAGTGCTTCACATCCATGAACGGCAGGCCGAAAGGGAGCCTAAGGCCTACTGGCCCGACACCAGAAGCATGGCTATTTCTGATACTCATTCTATTATGGCTGCTTAAATTTATAAAGGATAGTTCCAGTGGCCCAGGAAAGAGGCAATGTCCTGAAAAAGACAGTTGTGATCATCATTTGTGATCCACTGGGCTTGCTCTTCTGCTGTGACTACACTGTACTCTTCTTGATCCTGAGAAACGCAAGAGTTACCTACCTCTGAAGCCTCCTCATGGGCTCAGTACAGAAACTGTGAGTTTAAGGTGGCACGTTTCACTCATGTTATCCTCAACAGAGTGTTCCCTGCTCAAGTAATAGTGTGGGGAACCTGGACACACATGGCTATATCTAAAGTTGGGAAATGTCGATCATTATTCCCCGTGCTGACTTTATTCTATAACTTTTATACCAGAAACTATTCTTTTGATTATATGCTTACATTGGTCTGAGCCACATAAATGCATAGCTGAGATTGAACACTATATTGGCATGTAGTGTTCTGGGCTAAAATGTGTCCCTCCCCAAACATGTGTTGTCACTCTTAACCTCTATACTTATGATTAAGGACCACTGGTAGCATAGTGGGTTGAAGGAAAGGGCTGCTGATCACTAGGTCAGCAGTTTGAACCCCCAGACACTGCAGGAAAGAGAGGAGGCTTCCTGTTCCTGGGAAGGTTTACAGGCTCCGAAAGGCAAGGGAGCAGTTCTGCTGTCCTCAGGGTTTGCTATGGGTCAAGTGGACTGGATGACAGTGAGTTTAGTTTCTGGTACCTATGATTATAATATTTGAGAATATGTTGTCTTTGCGATGCTAATGAGACAAGATTAGTATAGGGTATCTTTTGAGTCAGTCTCCTTTAAGATATAAAAAAGATCATCATAAGCTAGCAAGCAGAGATGAAGGACGAGAGATGCTTAGCCACGTATAGACCAACCAGGAGCAGAAGTTAAAAGAGACAAGGACTTTCCTCTGAGTCTGAGAAAGAAAACAGAGCCTTCTCCTGGAACCTAGAGCCAGGACCATGAATTCAGACTTCTTGCCTCCTAAACTGTGAGAGAGAAAAAGAAATCTCTGCTTAAATATATCCATGTGGGAGTATTGCTGTTATAATGGCACTATATAACGAAGACATATGGTATCGCTGATCCTCATAAAAAGTATGCATCTTTGCTTGGCTTTGTTTACTCATGTCCCTATGTCATCTTAGTGAGACAGCTCCAAAGGAGAATTGGGTGGCTCCTTCTCCTGACTCTCACAGCTTCCCCAACCAGAGGAAGCACAAGTTAAGAGGTCATTAACTGGTATATGATCTCATGCTGTCAAATGGAGTCCCCACCTCTCAGTTGATCTGAGCAAATTCACCATAGCCAATGCAGCACCTCCCTACTGGGCTCCAGCTTTGCCTTGACCAGAGCCTCCCACTCCTCGAGATCCCTGCTCCATTAACTTACTAGGTAACCTTTGCCACCATGGCGGTGTTCAAGGGCTAGCTTTGGGGCCAGCGCCATGCCCTCCAAATTCTGAAACTTTGGCCCATCCCCATATCTAACTGATTGGGTTCATGTTTATTTCCCCATCACACAGTTTTTAAATGTCCAGGTACTTTCATAATAATGATGGAAATCCCTTGAGCATACACCTGGCAGAGAGCAAAGTAGAAAGATAGGTCTCTCCTCAAGCTAGGGTCGAGAAGAAGGTACCACAACACGTTCCTGAATCAGACGATGAAATTAGTGGCATTCCTCATGCCTCCGAATAAGACTCACCTTGGCTCAGCTAAACTATGGTAAGGGTTATGTTTCAAATAAAGTTGATGTATCTATCCCTTTATCAACAGCCCAAGCATTACTCTTTTATGGTTTTCTTAGCTATAAGAAAAATTGCATAAACTCTCAATTTTATAGTGTTGAAGTGGATGAAGAAATGTGATATGTTATATAGAGAACTCCCCAAACACCATCTGGTACAAAGCATGATCTCAACCCACACTAGATAGATCTTACATATATACTAAGTTGTAACCAGGTACCAAATGCCATTTTATATTTTGCATGTGTTCTTTCATGTAGGACTCCCAAAATGAACCCATGCCATAAATATGCTACATTTCCATTATGACGGTGAGAAAACTTGAGGCTTAGGTGAGGGTGGTCACTTGACAAGCTAGTGAGATAAGAACTGCGACTACTGCAGACCGTGGGACTCAGAGCGGGCATCTCAACCACTACCGAGGCCACCTCACCCTGCACAGTCGTGTGTGGATGATAGTTACTGGGGTCATAAACACACAAGCAAAACTCAACTGCTGAAAGGAGGCACTCACGGGACCAAGATGGGAAGACCCCAAAGGTGAGGGTGAAAATAGTCACCCTTCACATCTGGGATTCATCTCAGCCCCAGCCAACCCCCACGCCTTGCTAGACTAATCAACCATTAAGATAAAAAGTCAGGCTCTACCAAAAGACAGAAGGTTAGGAGAAAACAAGATGAATGGAAACAAGAAACAATTGGAAGAAGTAGAATGAATGAAGGTACCCTGAAGGAATTCAAATGAATGCATTCAATGCAAATGTATCATTTTTAAGGTAAAACTCATAATTCTGCTATGTAAAGCTCCCTAAGTCACTTTCTCTATATTGTTATATGATTTCATAGATCCCTCAATTGCTTTATAAATGTTCTGGCCGTAGTAATAGCACTTAGACTCATGGCCAGGTGAACTGCAAGAGGAGGTGGCCAGTGGTCTTCCATTCACAGCGGAAAGCCACAGGAAGGCCCAGGCTAAAAGAGGAGCTAGACAAGGGGCCTGCCAACAGAGTGGGGAGGGCACACTGATGCGAAGGGCGAGACAACAGTAACACCCTGATTGTTAACAGAGACCGAAAACTCAGGCACCAGTTCTCCGGGCAGAGGCTGTCCGTGGGGACTGTCCTCGGGGGAGTGAGAAAAGAGGCTGCAGATCAGGGCAACTGGGAGCACTTCTGTCCATTTATTCGAAGCAACACTGCATGGAGACGGAATGGGAGTTGTTGCTACCTTTCCCCCTTCCTGTTCTCAGCAGCACACTCCCCGCTGAAGGTGAAAGGGCTTCCAATTTGTTGAGGCTACAGAAGGGAGTTCGAAATTAAGAATTCTCAGAGGCAGAGTTTCTACCCTGAGATGAATAGAAACGAAAGGGCTTTAATTTTTCTGTTATGATCCCAGAGAGAAAAGGCGAAGAGCCTTCCTTGTAGGAAAAAGAGCCGGCGTCGCTTTCAGGATGGCCCTGCCAGGTACTAGCCGGAGGGGAGCTCTGTGGCGCCTGCCCTGAAGTTTCTGAGTCTTAAATAAGACTTTGCCCAACAATGTGCTTGCTTCCCACGTCAAGAACAAATCATTTCCTTCTTCAATTGGCATACGTTTAAAGCACAACTTGAGGATATTCGCCATACATTCAGCATTCTATTAGTAGAGAATCCTTCATTTTTCTAATTCTAATGATTGAACCAGTAAGAGAGAAAGGTAGATAGAGAGGTGTGTATGAAGATGTTTGTTGCCACTTTATTTTCATAACTGAAATCCGGACAACCTGAATAGCCACCAATAAGAGATGAAAGAAATTATGGTGAAGCATACAAAATACTATTTCTTAGACTATATTTGACACTGCAGAAAAATCTTAGAAAACGTATAAAAAATTTAGCAGTATCTGCTTATCGAATGAGGAGCTCTGGTGGCACTGTGGGACAGGGACTGCACTTCTGCAAGGTCAGCCGTTCAAATCAGCAGATGGTGTGTGGGAGAAGGATGGGGCTGCCTGCTCCCATAAGACTCACATCTCAGAAACCTGACATAGGGTTTCTATGAGCTTAAGTCAATTTGATGACCCTGTGTTTGATTTTTGGTTTAGGCAACAACAAAATGATCTCATAAATCTTTCTGCATTGAGCTACAGCAGTATTAGTAAATGTGATGGTTAGGCTTTATGTCAACTTCGGCGGGCCAAGGTCCTCAGTAGTAGTACGGCAGTGATGCCCCATGATGGGATCTAACATAACATGATCAACTCGGTGATAGCCACAGCTGTGGTGGAATCCAGCCTCTGGCTAAGGTCCCGGCGTTGATGCAATTGGAAGAAAGGCTCTTCGTGAGTGTGCCCTGCTCCTTTCTAAGCAGACTCCATGGGACAGCTTCGCTTCTGCTGAAGTTGGATCCTACATGTGCTTTATCAGTCTCCTGTCATATGGCCTGCCAACCCGAGGGACCGTCCGCAGACTGCTGACCTTGGATTCATTCAATTGCATCCATCAGTCTATGATCTTCCTGCTTCCCCTTTCAGGTTTGTCAACTCCTGCAGCTACAGGAGTTTGAAACCTCTAGTTTACCATCTGACCCACAGACTTGAACTGGGCTGGATGTGCCTGCTTCTACAAGGATGTGAGTCACTTCTTGGTGAACATCTCTTTCTATAGACATAGTAGCTGAACAGAAGCAAACAGAGTCATCTTCCTCGGTACCTTTTATAATACTTTGGGCATTTTAAAATCACAGAAATAGAATTAAAAAGCCAACATTGAAAAACCATAAGAGAGAAAACTATAGTAAAATAGAGTCCATACTTTATCATGTTTGTAGTCCTTTATGATCAACTAGTTTATCCTCATGATGTGATTGAAATTTAATCTTAGAAAATCGATTAACACAATCTGTTAACATCATTAGACCAAAGAAGAGGAATAACATCTTGTTGGAAGCCAAAGGCCATTTGGTATTTAAATATTTTATTAAAAATAACTTGATAAATAATAGACTTTTCATGGAATAAATGATAAGTATGTAAAAGTAACAACAAACTGGAATTTTGAAGACATTTCAATGAACCAGGATACTTTGTATAATTTAATTTTTATCATATCCATGTCTTTGTTTTCTGTAAAGAAAAAATAATTATGTTGTAAATTCCTTCTGCAGACATCCCCTGAGGAGAGTGAGGCAGCCTAATGGTGGGGAAAATGGGGGCCTGCAAGAGCCTCAGGATTGCACAAGAGAGACCCCGACTCACTTCACCCGAATCAATCGGCCAAGCCTTGCTTTTAGAATTTAGATTTTAGCGCTGACGGTTTTGAGAATACCTACATCTTGACGCTCTGTTCCTTCTGGTGCATGACCCTAAACAATTCTTCATAATGTGCCTTCCTGAAAAGTCTTCCAACAATAAAATCCTGAGCACTTACCCCATGAGCAGGGGTTGTGCTAGGTTCTGAGGCTCTTAGAGTGGGAGGAAGAAAATAAAAGCCACAAATAGGAGGCCAGTCCCTTTCACTGTATAGATGTCCGCAAAGTCAATGGAAGAAGACAAAACACAAGCGAGACTGCCAATGTTCTGCCTTCACAACAAACCAGCAGAGTTCCATTCCCGAATGAGGAGAGCTGATGTGGCCACCAGAGAAAAAGCACAGCCAGTATTAAATATGCATGAGCAGCTGAATGCTCCAAAAAGGATATACATGCCTTTCAAACACTGAAGACTCTCAGATTTACTTATTAAACAAGTAAAATATCTCTTTGAAACTTTCAAATATGAGCAATTAAAGATAAGAATTGATCACACAGAGTGGTGGCAGAAAGACCAACACCTTGTCCTCTTGGTGCAGTTGGTTCAACAAGGGGCTGTTAATCAAAAGATGGGTGGTTTGAGGTCACCAGCAGCTCTGGAGAAAGACAAGGCAGTTTGCTTCCATGAAGAACCGGTTATAGCCTCAACGGCAGCGGGTTTGGTTTGGGCGGAACTTTTTTTGGAAACAAAGATTTTATAGCTATCTGGAATTTTTTAAAAAAATCAAGTGCAGGGGCAGTGAAATATTTAATGGGGTTCTCTGAGCCAAAGACCCTTTCCTGCAATGCTCTGGTAAGAAAGTGGGGGGAGTTACTGATAGGATGCACCTGTGATGTTGATTCCAAGCAGGCATAAATACACACACATACACAAAGCAAAAGCTAAGAAAAGGTGCAAACAAAAACATTGCCCTTTTCCGGTTTGTGCTTATGGGTCATTGGAAAAGGAAAACATGATCACGTAAGACATTTTTGCTGCTGCTCCTTTTTCTCCTTCTTCTTTCTACCAGAAAAGACTTTTAAAAAAATACCACTGGCTGGGAGGTGGGGGGGGAGATGCTTACATTGATGATTCAAAATAGAGAAGGAACAAAAGTCAAAATCGGTGGAAACAGGAAAAGATGGAGTTGAAAGCACCGGCAGATCTTTTGACCTTGAAGAGGAGACTAAGAGTTAAGTGTAGGACTATGATTTAGGAAAAAATTAAGGAGGCAACACCTGAGGGCCGCCATTTAAAGACGATGGCCTTACTTCTCTCACTGATGAAACAATGGCAATACCTGAGCGCGCCAAAGGCTAGGGCTGAAGAGAAGGGCGAGAGTGCCATGCACAGCACAGTGAGCGATAGAGGTCCAGCAGAGGGGAGGATCCCTGAGCCAACCAAGGGCGCCGACGAGGGCGCCCCCAGCCATCTGGGTAGATGCCGAGCAGGTGGATGAAAAGCATCATCAGGAGCTGCAGTTAGGAGGGTGCATTGAGGCGATGGTGGGTGCCAGTTGAGTCGTGGTAGAAAAACAAAATCAGAGAGTTGGAGATTGGGGTTACAATAGAATACAGTAGAACCACGAACCTCCATGCTAATCCGTTCTAGAAGGAGCATGGAGATGCGATGCAGTTGAGTTCCAAATCAATGTTTCCCATCAGAATTAACTGAAAATGGATTAATCTGTTCTCAACCACCAAGTTTTTAGCCTAACCTTGCCTTTTTATACAAAGCATGACACAGAAATGTCAAAGTCAATAAATTCAGAGTTAAACAGTATAATTTAAATAAAAAACAACAACAGCAAAGTGTTTAACAACTACAGTATGGCCCATACCTTGAGGTGGATGAGGAGGTGGATCTGTGGACAGGGATGTGGAGAGGAGGGATGGAGAGAGAGTCACTGTTTTTGGAAGGTGAATCCCCTTCCTTAATATCATCTCGTGGCTGCTTCCCAGTTTTTTCCCTTCTTTGCCTTTTTTCACTAGCACCTGGCTGGCTTGTTCTAAACCAAAAAACCTGTCTAATGTGGTTTGCTATTAGTGTTTTCTTAACTGTTTTCTAAAAGGGTTTACTAAATTATCATCAACAATATCGATAACACGGTTATCCTTATCATGATTCTTTTCAAAACACTCTTTCTAAGACCCATATTTTTTATCAAAAGCCACAGAAACTTAGAAAACTACAGCAAAACGCTTGGAACACAGCCGCAAAAAGTTCAAACAACACGTATTACCAAAGCCAACTAACGCCGAGTGACTGAAACACGAACTGCTTTCATTTACAAAAATCACCTGCGTCAGGTCAGATTCCAATGTTTGGTTCTAGTCCGATGCAAAATATTCTTGACATTTCCCGTTGAAATCCGATGATGTCAAGTCCTGATGTGGTCGAGTACCAGGGTTCTCCTGTATCAAATGCTAAGGTGTAATGGGAGACTCGTCTCAGAGAGAGGGGCTTGTGTATAGTCAGATGGGGGAGGAGGAGTGAGATACTTAAGTGGAGCTAGTGAAGTGCTAATTTGTATATCAAAAGGACTCACATATTCCTGAGGATTGGAATGTGGGAAATTCAGTGATGGAGTGGGGACACCAGACGATGTCAAAATTTGAGATCAGTAAATTGTTTTGAGTGGTGTGGAGGATGTCTGTTTGAAGGACGGAATGTGTTCCAAAGCAGGGTTAATGTTGACCACGTGTGCCAGTTGGGAGGCAGCGGAGACAGACATTTCCACCGAATACTGCAGAACCAAGAGCAGCCTTGGGGATCCCAGGGTTCCATACAAAGAAGAGACAGATATGATTCTCAGTGGCAGATGTTTTACTACAAGAACATTTGTTCATAATCGGACACAGGGTAAAGGGGTTGGGAGATGATAGACTAATTTGAATAATGGGTGGCAGGTCCATGTTGATTGGAGGGGTGTTTCCCTCACAAAACAGTAGTCCCCCAAACAAGAAGCCTTATGGCAAACAAATCTTAATTATCTTCATTGCAACAGACTGAGACCAGACCTGTCCAAGGGCACAAGCTGATTTCAGTGTTAACAAATTTAAGAGTTTGGGTTGAGGTCTAGCGACTCCTAATAGGATGCTCCTCACGTCATCCCCCACCCGTGCGTGACTTTGCCAATGGGGTGTCATACTGAGCTGTGTGTGGACTTGTAAGGCACAAGGCCACCAATTCAAAGCCACCAGCCAATCTGCCGGGGAAAGGTGAGACTTTCTACTCCGTAAAAATGGACAGTCCCCGAAACACACAGGGGCAGTTCTACTCAATGGGTGGCAATCGACCTCGTGGCAGTGAGTTAAGTTTGGGTTTGTGAATGTATTCAGATGACAAAAAGATAAAGTCTGTCTGGATAAGCCAAAACTCACTGAGCCAACTTTGACCCGTAGCCACTCTATAGGGCAGCCCCTTTAAGAAGAATCATAAAGTTTCAAAGGCTATACTCTTTACAGAAACAGGCGTCCATACCTCTTTCATGGAGCACTTGGTGGGCTTGAACCATGAACCTTTCAGTTAGTGGGCAACTGCTCAAATACTGCGTCAACAGGGCTCCTTCTAGCAAGACAGTAAATGGAGAGAGAGGCATTCAACACTCTTCAGAAGACCTGAGGCACTGACTCAGACTTCAGCATCATCAGAATCACCGTGAAGGCTTGTTAATTGCTGATTGCTGGATTCCACCCACCCAGGTGTTTCTGATAAAGTGACGTCAGCCGTGGAGTCAGGAAGTGTTGATGGCAATGAGGCTAATCACTCAGCTGGTAACCAAGAGGTGGTGCGCTGCTCTGCAGGAGAAAGGTGTGGCCACCTGCTTCCCTCGAGATTCTCAACCTGAGCTAAAACTAAACCTCCTTCCATTGAGTCACTTGGAAGTCACCGTGACCCTCGAAACTCTAGGATAGGGCAGAGCCGCCTCTGGGGTTCTGCGGCTGTAAATCTGAATAACCCAGCACTCTACCAAGCCACTGCCCTAAAGATAAGCGAAGCAGAATCTGACCTCTGTCATCAAGTCAATCTGGACTCATAATGTCCCTAGAAGGGTCGACAAGAACTGCTAGGCAGGAGCTCCAGGGATATACATGTGAATGGAAGCAGATTGCCCCACCTTTCCCCCTCACTACATGGCTGACCCAGCAGGACTCCTCCCTCAGCATTACAGCCTGGGAAATCCTATGGAGCAGTTTCATGAGTCAAAGATTATTGAATGGCAGTGGGTTTATTTTGAAATAGAATCCAAAACTTACATTTCTAACAAGTTCCCAGATGTTTTTGTTGCCACTGGACTACATTTTGAGAACAACAGATTATGGGAAATTGTTAACTAGAAATGTGGTGGAAAGTTAGAGAATGAAAGTGCTATGTTGCAGGTTAATATCAGAGCATGCATGAAATTTAAATACAATTTTTATGTCTAGGTTGTTCTCTGGAAAAAATGAGTGTACTTAATGCATATTTCTTTTTTTAATAAAATAGCCAGGTCCTAAATTGATGCGTACAGCTGGGAATTAGATATAGCTGGGGGCAAGCCTGCACAAGTGTTAGACACAAGGCCCTCCGGATAGGCTCTTAACAAGATTGGACACTGCAGTACAAGTTTAACAACACAGGTTCATGGTCACGGCCTGTATGGGCCCATTTGGATCACAAGAAAAAACCCTCCTCCTCAAGCTTTCCTTGGAGACCCAATAACCATAATGGCTGCAATTCTACAGCAGATTATAGTTGATAACTACTTTTACATGTATTTACTCAAGGGACTCGTTGAGCTACCTAGGAGAAAGCGTGCTGTAAATTGCAAAGTCTACTTAAATATTATCATTAAAATTCAGTTCACACAGATTCTAAGGAAGAGATATTGCTCTATATATTGTACCCACAAATAAAGGTTATGGATTAAAGTTACTACCTTGTTACCGAGTGCTGTCATAACAAAAAGATCCTATGAGTGGATGACTTTAAAAAACAAAACCTAATTAATCTTTTCACAGTTCAGAAGGCTAAAGATCAAATTCAGGGCATAATTCCACAGGGAGGACCGTATTTATTTCTGCTTCTAGGAGTCCTTGGCGATCTGGGTTTTTAGATACATCTTCCTAGTGGATCTGACTGCATGAGGTATCTCCTGCCTATGTTAATCCCGTGCCTAATCTGTGCTTCATATAATTCAAAGGGGATTAGGTTTAGGACCCACTTTATGCAATTATAACTTCAACGACAAAACCTATATCCAATAGGATCACATCCACAGACCCCTCAGCATATTTGTGAGCATACAATTCGATCCATAATAGCTACACATCCAGGTCTATTTTCAGTATTCCTCGGGTGCACATTGCTTTGCTCCTCTTGCTGCTCTGTTACGCTCCCTTCTTGTTTCGCTCGGGGTGTGTGTGTGTGTGTGTGTGTGTTCCCGTGCTATGTCTCCAGGGCTGTCCCCTGTAGCACTGTGGGTCAGTGAGGAGGCGTTGTGTCTTGTGGTAGGGCCAGCCCCACAGTCCTCTCTGTGTATTGGCTGCTTCGAGCAGGGATGTTGTCCTTGAGGCCTGGTGGGCCAGGATGTGGTTCATTTTCATTCTCTCTCTCTCTCACTCTGTCTCTCTCTCCCTCTAAAACCCTCTTTCTTTTTCCCTCTTAGTTTGCTCTGTGTGGTCTGAGCAGACCCCCCCCCCACTCCCCAGGCTGTATCTTCAGTGCTGTCTTCTGCAGTGCATTCTTCTGTGGAGGGGAATTGACATAGCTGGGACTGGGGTCTGCCCCACAGGCCTTTCTGTCCATTTGCTTCTTCAGGCCGGTATATTGCCCTTGAGGCTTGGAGTCCCGGGTTGAGGTCTGGTCCTTGTCTTGCCCATGTCTAATACCATTTCCCCTTTTTCTTACCCTCTCCCCCCCCCCCCAATTCTCTATGGCATCTCCACCATTCTTTCAACCAGAGCCTGACCAGATGAGTGAGTAGCTGATCTCTAGGTCAGGCTTCAGATCATGGCTCTCACACTTCAGTGGGCAACCAAACCATCTGGAAGACTTACTCAAACAGATTTGTTGGGCTTTTCTTCAGAGTTTCTAATTCAGTAGATCCATGTTGGGAAGCGGAGAATGTGTGAATACGTAGTTTTAAATCCCCAGCAAGTTTCTGATGGTGCTGGTCAGGAATCCATGTTTTGAAAAACCCCACGTTATAAAATTTCCCTTGGTGGTGCGGTGGGTTAAGCATGGGATTCAGTCAAAAGATCAGCCATCCTCCCAGAGTAGTAGTGGGAGGATGATGAGGCCATGTACTACCTAAAAATTTAGTCTCAGAAACACTTGGGGCAGTTTTCCTGCCCAAAAGTATCACGTGTGTTGGAATCAGCATTATCGCAGTCAATGGGAAGTTAGAGACTAGTTATGCCAATTGGATTCCATGTGTACAAAATTTTAAACAGGACACTCTGACAGCATAAGCTAGTGAGCAATAGAAAAACAAGATAAAAGAAATACACCAAGAAGATTCCTGTACAAGAGCTGTGAGAGATGATGGCAAAAATCTTCTGATAAAGGGACATATCTTACAAATGAGCCAAAGCCATTGGGCAAGTAAATGTGGAAAACAAAAAAGGAAGAAATGACAGAAGACATTATGCAAAGGGCATCCATGCTGACAGGTTCATGGCATGAGAGGCGCTGTGGTTAAGAACCAGGAGTCGGGTCCAACTCATAGCAAGCCCATACAACACAACAAAACACAACACAATAACACTGCCCAGGCCTGTGCCATCTTCCTCGGTTTTGCCAATGCTCAACTTTACCACAATAATGTCCTTCTGTGAAGACTGGTACTTTATGATCATATGTTCCATGTAATCGATATAAAGCCTTCCACCCTCATTTCTAAGAAGTCTTCTGGCTATACTTCTTTATAGACAGATTTTTTTTCATTCTTCTTGAAATCCTTAGCATATTTAATACATTTTTCCCAAACCAAAATTCTGTAGAAATTATATCGGCATAGTATTACAAAGCAGAGTCCATCGTTAAGTCTTTCAAAGTACATCAGAAAGACGGCACTATTGATCAAGTGTTCTCAGTGTCAATGAGTTGCTCCAACCTAGGTAAGATGCTTCCCTCGGTTTCTTCTCTTGTCAAAAGATCACTTTGGGGCCCTGCCCGGCTGTGACATTTTAAGCATTGGAGACCATCTTTCAGGAGTCTTGTTGGCATAACAGTTAACACCGGAGACTCACCAAAATGTTAGCTGTAGATCCCACCTAGCAGCTATGTTTAGGAGAAAACTATTGATCAGCTCTTGTGAAGATTATAACCTGGGAAACCCCGCGGACCAGTTCTCTCGTGCCACATGGGGTCTCCTTGAGTCAAAATTGACTTGGCAGCCCAAGCAACAACAAGAATGCCATCTCTGTAAATGATCCTTACAGGAAGCAGGGAAACTGAACACAGTTTAAAAGAGAAGAAGAAAGAAATATCAGCCTGTTTTTATCTATAATTAAAATTTCTAATTACTTTCTAGCAAGAAAGTATCCCACAGAAACAAAAAATTTCAATAAGTAAAATGTTGAAACCCTTCAATTCAGTTGTTTACACCCTGGGTTGCCAACCAATAGGGATTGTGTCGCCCAAGAGAATGTGGCAGTATGTAGGGAACATTTTGGTTGTCCCCACAGGGGTGAGTGTCAAGTCCTACTGCATTCTGCTGGACATCCTACAATGTAAGGACAGCCCCACAACTCCGGATTGTTGTTGTTGTTGTGCACGGCCATTCAGTGGATTCTGCCTCATAGAGACCATACAGGACAGAGTAGAAACACCCCTATCATTTCTGTAAATCTTTATTCTTCCTTCCTTTCTTTTTTTACACGTTTATTGGCACCTAATCCATATATAATACCATTCAGTAGTTCATTCAATGCCATCAAGAGGAATTGTACAATCATTACCACACTCTGCTTTTAAACATTGCTCACCCCCCCATGGTTAAATCACCTTTAAAGTGAATTGTGTAATCACAATCAGTTCTAGTGCCCCCCGCCTTCTTCATAATTTACTCCTGAAATCCCCTTATGTTCCCTACCTCCCATCGGCGTCCTTACATTACCTATAAACCCTTGCATCAGTTATTATCTCTGTGCATCCACTCCTTCTGTGATTCACAAACTTGGAAACTCAATAGAAACAATCAAAATCAGAATAGATATAAAATGGTAAGGATCAAATAATACTAATATAAAGATAAAAATACAGATAATGAGTAGGAAAGAAGAGAGCATCTTCAACATTTAAAAAATCAGGGAAGAAGTTTTTGTCATGGAACACACAGGAGAAACTTGCACCTAAAACAAATTTAAGTTGGGTCAATAGGGAGACCAACTGACCAACTATCAAGTTCAGTCCAGCATAATCAAGATTACAGTGGTCTCTATCTGATAGTAAGGCTGTTCCAACCTTGCCTGTAGCTACTGGAGGTCTGCCAATGGCTAAATCTAACGAGTTACTCTGCGTATGGCTTTTGGGCTCCCACTGTCCTCCATACCCTTCTGCTAATTGGGTGTTCAGAATTTTAACTCTGATACTTTTCCCTTCATCATATTTGAATTTTGTTAGTGTCATCTTTGAATCACACAAGCTGATGTGCATCCTCCAGGTGGACTTAGCTGACTCTGCACATACATGGCCTGCTTGTCTGAATATAAGCCTTTAAGACCCAGACACTATTTTGAGTGATAGCCAGGCACCATGCTCTCTTCACCACACTTTGCCGTAGCACCCTTACCTTCAGTGATCATTTCAGGAAGGTGAGTATCAAGCAGGGCCATGTTCTTGGATTGGGGCTAGCGTTAAGTAGGAGCCCAGAGTCCCTCTGCATGTCCATGGGATATGTACGACTGAGGTTTACTTTGGCAGCTGCACTATGACAAAATCCAAACCCCAAAAGACCAACTGCACCAATAAACCAACCACCAAATAAACAGGAAAAAAAGGGGGGGGGGCAACCGGAGGAAGAGAGAAGCTAAAGGCAGGGAAAAAAACCCATAGAAACAAAAACGTACAGCATTGTCAATCATTCCCCTGGGGTATAAGGTGACTGCATGATAACATCATCAATTTCCCCAATGACACAGCCCTGTGGACACTGTCAGTATGAGGAGCCTGTGCGAGTACTTTTCCACCTTTCTCCACAACCCATGCATTGTTGCTCTCCACAGTTCAATCTTCCGTTTGCTTGTGCTCTGTTTACTCTAAGTGTGGGAATTGGGGCCAGGGGGACCTTCCTGGATCAATTCTTCCCAGTACAGATCCCTGCCCCACAAAGGGAAACCTTTCATGTCAGTGTAGGTGGGCCTTGAGGTACTAAACATATGATGATTATGGATCCCTTTCTCTTGGACACCTAACAAGTCAGAACGTTCCACCCTCCAAGGTCCAATGACCACCACTTCCACAGCCTCAGGTCTGCTTCCTCTCCCATCCAAGTACCCCAGTCTGCACTCCAACTTTGAGGCAAGGCTCAGTCTGCAGGCAACTTGGAGACAAGGCTCAGTTCATCCTGCCAGGCCACCAACATAAGTCTTAAGGGAAGCAGAAAGTCTCGCCTTTTTCCCATGGAGCACCTGGTGGTTTCAAACGGTCTATTTTGCAATTAACAGCCCAACTCATAATGCACTATACCTCCAGGGTTTCTCTTTGTTGCTAGGTACCATGAAATCAATTCTCATTCCAACTGACCTCAAGTGACAGAGTAGAGTTGCACCTGGGATTTTCTTGGCTACAGAGCCATCGTGACACACACAGGCACTTGGCTCCTGACCAAAAAACAAGTAGTTCAAATCCAATCAGAAGCTCCACGGGCGAAAGACCTGGGGATCTGATTCTGAAAAATATATAGCCATGAAAACTCCATGGGATACAGACTAAGTAAATAACTTCTCAAGAAGAACAAAATAGGACTCTCGTTACCCAACTTCAAAGCCTAATTAACAGTTACAGTAGTCAAAACAGCCTGGTACTGGTACAAAGATAGGCACATAGACCAATGGAGCAAAACCGCAAACCAGAAACATATTCATCTATCTACAGACAATTGATCTTTGATAGAGGGTGAAAACAATATTAAATGGCAAAGTGCTAAGTCTTGCCAACAGTTTTGCTACTGGCAAAATTGAATCTCCAACCGTTGAAGAAATAAGACCCATAGCTCACCCCACTCACAAGAATGAACTCAAGATGGATCTAAGACTTAACTATAAATTCCAAACCTATAAATATCATCAATGAGAAAACATGAACCAACTTAAGGGCTTCAGTACAGAGCATCGATATACTAACAAACATAAGGAAGGAAACATACAGTAGAAGTAGTAGAATACTGTAGGATTCTACTGTAATACTGTAGAAACAGTAGAAGATGAAATAGATGACTGCAGCCTACTAAAAATAAGATACGCCATACAGAGAACCTACAGATTGGGAAGATAACTTAGTAAAAACACAATAGAAAATGTAATAATTTCTAAAATCTAAAGAAAACTACAATAATTCTGTAAGATAAAATAATCCAATTAAAAAGTGAGTAAAGGGTGTAAACCAGTGGTTCTTAGCCTTCCTAATGCTGTGACCCTTTAATACAGTTCTTCATGCTATGGTGACCCCCAACCATAAGAATATTTTCATTGCTACTTCATAACTGTAACTTTGCTATGTTATGAATCATCATGTAAATATCTAATATGCAGGATATATTTTCATTGTTAGAAATGGAACATAATTAAAGCATAGTGATTCATCACAAAAACAATATGTAATTATATTTTGTGAAATATTTATTTCTAATTACAAATAAATGAAAATTTTCCTTGAAACATGATGTGGCATGTGTAACAGTCTTCATGCTGGGTCCTCATATGTGAGTGTATCTGCATGTGGGCAGAAGGGAAGCAGCATCTCGGTTCCTAAGACCATCAGAAATAATGTGTTTTCTGAAGGCATTAGGCAAACGCTGTGAAAGGGTTGTTTGACCCCCCAAAGGGACCATGACCCACAGGTTGAGAACCGCTGGAAACAGACAGTTTTTTAAAATGACATCCAAACAGGAACAAATATGAAAAAATGCTTACAATCATAACCATCTGAAAGATATAAGTCAAAATAAGTATGATATATCACCTTACACACGTGACAGCCCAATTAAAAAACAAAACAGTAACAATGAATGCTGAGAGGCTATGGAAATATTTAAATTCTCATACATAGCTGTTTGGTTGGTAAATATATATAATAATTATGGAAAGCAATATGACACTACCTCAAAGAACTGAGGATCATATCCTATATGATCCAGCAATACCTCTGCTGAGTACACATCCTAAAGAAATAAGATTCATAACATAAACAGACAAAAAGCAAAAAGTTGAAACAGCCCAAATGTCCATAAGTAGAAAAATGGATAAAGAAACTTCGGTCTACATACACAATGGAGTACTATGCATCACTGAAAAATAACAGTGAAAGCTCAAAGTGCATCATGATATAGATTGACCTGGAGAATATTATGTTGAGTGTAGTTAGTTAATCGCCAAAAGACAAATATTGCACAAGGCCATTACTATGAGACTAAAGACCAAGATAAATACTTGCACAGCCAAACAAACAGATATTGAAGGTTCCCAAGGCAGGGAGACCAGGGTGGGAAGCTACAGTCGTAACTAGAAGGTGGGCAGGTATTGACTTGGGTGAAAGGGAGGCTCGAGATCTACAAAGGAGAAGGGAGAAATTGTGGGGAGGGGATGCAGAGAATGGGCCAGAGCATTGATGAGTGGTTTGACTTTTTGAATGTAGTTGATGGCCTAAAATGTAACACCCGCCCCATCTAATTCCCAATTAACAACAATGCATTAAAAACACAACAAACATGAAACTATGAGATCTACTCTGTCACAGCTGCTTGCTAGGAACAGGCTGCTCTTGGCTGCACAGCACCACCAACAACCATCCTTCTGGAAGCAAATTGCCAGATCATTTTCTTTTGAAGCTGATGAGTGGGTTCAACCCACCAGCCTTTGCAAAAGCAGCGAAGCATTTAGCCATCCTGCCACCAGGCCTCCTTAACAAAAACTCATAATGTCTAAAATGCTCACAGCACCACAGTTAGACACCTGGGCCCGACTCCATTCACTACAACATAACCTCACAACTCCACGAAGCTTTTGACGGCGAGGCATCATATACAATCAAGTTTCAGGTTTTTCCGTCGATATAAACCTTTTTAATTAATTAATCCTTTTGAGATGAAATTGTCACTAACGGCTCAGAGGCCATTTCCATTTTCCTTGTCCTCCTCTCGTGTTGCAAGACACTCAAACCACTATTTAGATTTGAGGGATATGAAATCGGTAGGGTTTTGTTATTGTTTTGGTTTGCTGTTGTTTTAAGAAGCACACGATATATATTTACACAGTCCGTTTCCAGAAATGAATTCAACAATATCCTACTAAACCCCCCATATGTGGGTTGCTTTGTTTTGTTTTTCCCTCCATGACCTCCACAAATTTTTTTTACCCCCCCATGATTAAAGGGTTTATTAGGGATGTTACCAAGTTGTAATACTTGATGCAAATCTTTAAGGGGCTAGAAAGCTTAATCTTCCCAATTACATGATTTACACCGACCACGCTAGGCCAAATTAGTCATAGCAACGCAGCTATAAGATTCAGGTTACTAATTTTATGAAGTGATTAAAAAGATATTTTAACCATTTAAATAAATTTATATTATAGCAAATTGGTGCTGATGAGTTTTCTTTAAAACAAGTCACTTTTCTGTGGTCTCAAGTTTTTCTTTTTATAAATGTCAATTTGCCATATTCTTCTCTTTTAACTTTTTAAAAGAAAAGCTGTGAGATACTCCTTAATTATCAACAAATGAAAAGGAAGAAAGAAACAGATTTTTTATTTTAGTCCCCAGACTCATTCAGTTAAAATCTGAGAATGGAATATCTTGCCAAGAAAATGTGTCCCCTGTTTTGGAAAAGAGCCAGAAGTACCTTCCCATATCCAGTGCTAGCCAAAGTGGAAGGTAGAATAAAAACATAAATTTGCAATTCTGTTAAATTTTATTTTTGAATGTTAACTATTTTTAGAGTATTGGAAGAATTCCCACAGACAAACCACTCTTCCTGCATTCTATGGAGAGAACAAAGAGAGACGAGAAATAATCTGTTTTGTGCTAAACTTCTGAGATAATGTTACTGTAGGATAACCTAGTCTCTCTTGACTAATACTCTCATTGCTTGTAAACTCCACTAGATTAAAAGCCCCGGTGGTTTAGGGGGTTAAGGGTTGGTCTGATAACCATAAGGTCAGGGCTTCAAACCCAGCAGCTGCTTCCTTAGAGAAAGGTGTTATTGCATTGGTAACCCAACTCTGCCACTCTGCAGGGTTGCCATGAGTAGGAATCAACTGGAAAGGTTTAACTGTAGGCTAGGTTGGAAAATTTGAGCCTCACAATGCTTCAGGGAACTAGGAATATGGTAGTGTCCCCGGGTCATTGAGGGAGATGGTCCAAGACCCCTCAGTAGAACCCTGAAACCACAGACAGCAAGCAACTTTACATGTACTGTGCCTTTCGTCCCATACAACTGACAAGTGAGGCACAGTAACAGCCTTTAAAAGGAAGGTAGCTGATACAGCATGCATGCGTTGGAAAAAGAGGTAGTTCACATCCCAGGGATGGAGGAGGACAGTGGGAGATTTCACAATAGCCATTTGATACTTTTCACCCCATTTTTTCACAGAGGGCACTTAAGCCTTGGAAAGTGAACTAGCAGGTAAGAGGGATCTATTATTAGATGATCTATTATCCTAATAGCTCAAATCGGAACCAGTCTAATTTGCGATTATAAACGCACAAAGCCGAGATGTTGCTTTTTGGCCGGGTCTTCCGGCTCTTTGCTACCCGTCCCCCGGCGTCTGAAGCACCGTTGACTCCACTAGCACACCCTCCTGTCGCACATGCTAGAGACATGCTTGTCAGCAGCCACAATCTCACAAGACATGCCTACTAGGGTCTTGCCCTATAATTATTTATATAATTCTATAATTTAGAAGGAGGACTTTCTGTGTAAGTGGTTCCTACTCACATGGAAATTCATCTAAACACACCTTCCTCTACAGGTTTTTCCCTTTGTTTGACAACAACAAAAGTTAATAACAAGGATCCTTATTTGATAAGGGACATACAGCTTCTCTGTTTTGAGTTTCTGTGACATTTGCTATGCAGGCTGTGTAGGGTTCTCTTATGCAAAACTACTCAATTTGACAAATGATTTGATGAGATTTGTTCATGTTTTTAATTTTACTATTTAAAATACTCCTTTAAATGGCAGGCTTGCTGTGGTCGGGAAGCCTACCACAAAAACTAGATGTGAGAGGGGAGTCATTTATCCTGGCGTCTCTATCAGAAACTTTACTTTAGGCCCAATTGTCCCAAAAGACAGAACCCCATCCATAAACTTCCCAATGCACGCAGGTCATTGCTAACTGCTGTTAGTGCATTTTATCAATGAAAACCTGACATGAATTCTCAAACCCTGAGCAAGTCAGCCCTGTTAGGTTTATGGTTCCTCTGCCTTAAAAACTGTATAGGACATTTTTAAAAAGCATTGGGAAAAGTTTTATCCTTCCAATTTGAGTATATGTGCTGCTGAAGCGAGCACTAGTTTTATTCTTCATTAGGGAAAAACCTTCTATACTAGTATTCACTAACAACTAAAGGAGTCAGAACTCAGGAAACAATTCTAAAAGAACAGAAGTGGCACTGTGCAAAGAAGAGCCAGGTTACCCACCAAAGGCAAAACAAAGTTGCTATCCACTGCATTCCAGACCCATAGCGACCCTAAAAAGGGTTTTTGAGAGAGCTTCGCCTTTCTCCCAGAATGACAGGTTGAACCTCCAGTCTTGAGGTCTGCAGTAAAATGCCCACGCTATGGTGCCACCATGGCTCACAGATGGCAAATCTGAATCGTTTGACTATCTCAAATCCCTCTTCCATCCTTGGAATACTTAGTTTAAAACCACCTTACACTATGGTGACAGAAGATCCTGTAACTTATCTGTTTACATGGGACAGCATGCAGTATTTATCTATTTATAGACCCATTCCCTCCTGGCTGGAAAGTGAAGTGTTGATGGCAGGGAATCTTTCCTATTAATCACCTCAAGGCCCGGAACAGTGCATGGCACATGGAAGGCACTTGATTGATTGAATAAATACATGAGTGAACACTACTTTTTAAACCTGATTTACGTGGCCTTTATACACTGTTTTGCTCAACCTCATAGTGTTTGTATTAAATCTACCATAATAGTAAAAGGAAAAAAAGAATTGTTCTCTAATGAGAACCCTATGACATGATCTATTTTGTCAATTGTGTCTTTAGGAAGATACATTGATTTCTACACTCATGTAAGACAAAACAAGAACAAAAGAATAATATGAAAGAAAATTGGGCCTGCCATAGCGACACAATATTGAACTTAAGATCCCAAAGTACACTCCGTGCTGTCTAGAACCTTCCTTTTGGGGGAGAACAAGTAGAAAACCCTCAAGTTATCTGCATCTCATGGTTTTGCTTTGGTCTGTTTTTGATGGCCGTTCTAGCTCAATCATTTTGAACATGTGCTAGTAACATAAGAATTTTAAAATGCCAAGCTAGTCACAGAAGAATAAAGGACAAACGCTGTAGCAAAACTAAACAACAAAACAAAGTTTACTGCCAGCAAATCGATGCTGACTCATGGTGGAGACTCTATGAGGCGGGGCAGAACTGCTGTTAGGACTTTCCAAGACCATAACTATTTATGGGAGTGGAAAGGCCCTGGTGCTTTTGAACTGCTGACCTGTGGTTATCAGTCAACTCATAACCACGACACCACCTGTGAAAATATAAAGGGTCCTATGAATGTGAAATATTAATTTTAATGTTCTTTTACAATGTCACTGCATTTGGCAATATAATCTTAAATAGCAAGTGTAGTTTCTTCATAAGCAACCTCAATTTTCTTGCATGGAAATCCAAATGAAGAGTCTGCCTTTAAAACGCAAGGCTGACCGCTTTTTCTCCACTCTCTTCCCTCTCCTTCCTTCGCCATCTCTCCTTTCTTTCTTCCCTTATATTGTCTCATGCTTATTAACAGGTGATGTCAAAACATAACCTACAGTAGGAGAAAAATAAATCGATTGCTTTAAGACACTAAGAAAAACATTTTAAGTACAGAAAGCTTTTTAAAGCACCTTTAGGTAATGGAAAACCAAATTACTTCCAAATATACAAGCATACGGAAGCTGTGTATGAATAACTACAATAGAGACTTGTGGTAGATTAATAGCATTGATGGCTCAATTAATAGCTATGCTGTATCCTCACTCATTGGGATGCTCCTCCCACTAAGAAGTTCCCCACTCCCTCCATGTGGACCAGCTCTGCGATTGGTCTTGACGGCTGGAGGATGGCCGGAGGGGCAGGGTGTCTGCTTTAGGTCTAGGCCTCAGGAGGCATTCGCGCTTGCCCTTTCCATCACTAAATGCCATTTCTGCCATTGAAAAAACAAACTGTGAGCTCCCTGAAAGATGAAAGACCAGCTGGAGGAGAGCCCTCTTATCCTAGCGAAGGAGATCAAGGACTCTTTGACTTCCACCAATCTCCCCACGTCTGGCAGAAGGTCCAACCAGTGTCATCCGGCAGCTCCCTCGCAGTTTAACTCACCAAAGACTCACCAGGTTAGTTCAGCTCACACCACACACACCGTGCAGCTGAAACACAGACATGTAAGATACTTTGTATTGATATCCCTACGATCAGAGCAGTGGGGTTTAGCAGCTGTGAGCCTCATTTCTGTCTTTTATCACTGGCCATTCATTAGGCTCAACAGATTCAATGTGTACCAGGATGCTGCATGTATGCCATGTATTTTTTATGTCTTGATAGATGATCGGCATTTGTACCATCACCTGTGCTACCTTAATGATCCCATCTATTCAACGTGATGTTTATTCCCTTTATAATTGCCATAATCCTTCATTGAAATTCATGGAAACCCTTCTGATTTCATCATTAATATCAAATAGGCCGTGTCTAAGCGTTGGCGAAGTTGTAAAGATCAACTGCAAACTGTCGCCATCATCTCATCGACTCACTGTGGTAAAGTCTTCTTTCCCCTCGGAGTTCTTTCCCCTCTTGGTTAGTGGCCCATGAAATGACTGAGTCAGACAAGTGCTGTTCCTCGTGGCAGCATGGAACCATAGAGCCTCCAAGAACGAGTCGTAGTACTGCATTTATCACGTGGCCATGGAGCGAACAGGAACCGCTGAGCTAACGAGCCCTGAACAGATTCCTCACCAGGTAAGATTCTCCAGCTCTCCCCATGCTCTCAGACGCTTGCTGAATGAAAGGAAGCTGGGTCAGGGTTCAACAAGACAGGGACTGCCCTGAAAATGAGAGGCGCGATGCCACCTAAAGCCAAATGGCCTTGTCATCCCAATTCCTAGCCGTCAAACCATCCTCAGGCTTCCCACCGCTGTCATCCCTGCCTACCACACATCCCTCCCGCACTCTGTGAAGGATGGTATCTCACAGCGAAGGCTAGCCCTTTCCGTGCAGGAGGAAAGCCAGGGGTACTGAAAATGGTATGCCTGCAATTTAACAAGAAATATGAGGGGGCTTCAAAAAGATCATGGCAAAATGGAACTGGAAGAGAGTGGGATGCTTCCATGAACTTTTAAAAGCCTCTCTTGTTTATTGGAAACAAACAAACAACACAAAAGCCTCCCAATTACAGCCAAACCTGTAGTGAAATTAGACGTAAAGACCCCTGTCCCTACAAAGAAGAGCAGAAGACCTCGTGCCGCTCTGAAACCACATGTAAATATTCACATGTAGGCTCAGACATGCATGTCTTACCAGAGAAATGGTCCCATATCCCTTTTCAAATTATAGAAGGCTAGATTGAAAAAAGGCAAGAATATAGACTATCCGAACAACATATAATCAGCCAAGAGGAGCTAACAAACGTATATAGACTATTCTACATAACGATAGCAATATAAACATTTCTTTCAAGTTCATGGAACATTCGCAAGGCCAATCCATATGCTGGGCCATAAAATAAATTTCAACTGTCTTCACAAGAACTGAAATTACAGAGTGTACTCTCTAACGATAATGAACTCCAACAAAAATTTATCAACATAAAGTCAACAGAAAATTCGCTAAATACATAAAATAATTAAATAATATACTTCCAAATAAAACATGTCAAGGAAGACTCAAAGGAAATACATAAAAAAGAAAAATCTCACATTTCAAAATTGTAGGGCAAAGACTTTTTAAAGATATTGATAATAAAAGGAAAAAATAATGGGAAAGTAAAAGGGTGTTCAACTTACATCAGAACCAAGTTACGGTAGAGTTTTCAGTATAGAACTCTTTGTAAGTCAATGACTACCTGTATACTAAAAATGAACTTGTAAGCACCAACACTGAAAACACATTATCATGCACAATCACTTTAATGAAGTACTTGGATTTACAGTTTATAAAACATGTGTAGGACTTGTCTGACTGCCAAAAATTATGAAATGCTGATAAGAGAAAACCTAGATAAATGTGAAGCTATGTATACTGGTCTTCATGGATTAGATTATCAAGTTGACCCATTGGTTTAAGATACTCTCAACCAAAATCCCAACAAAATGCTTTTATATGTATATATATAAGCTTATTAGAAAAAAGAATCAGTTCTATAAGAGCTCAAAATATTTTGACAAAAAAGAATATATGAGAGGAATTATTTTCAGTGATACTATGACTCAATAAAAAAACAAACAAACATTGTGTTTGTTGATTCCAACTCACAGCAACACTATAGGACAGAGAAGGCCTGCCTCTTTGGCTTTCTGAGACAATAAATATTTTATTTCTCTTTTTAAAAAAGTTTATTGGCATATAATTTACATATCATACAGCTCAATACTTCAATCATATTAAAAAGAGTGGTACAATCATCATCACAAATTTTCGGACATTCTTCATTGTTACTAGCTCCCACCACCTCCCCATCCCTACCCCAAACGACCCTCTGGCATACCCTCAAGAGACCATTACTCTAGTTACTGTCTTTAGAGTTTTACCTATCTTGGAGTTCATATACAAAAAAAGACATAAAAAAAACACACCACCATCAACAAAATAAAACAGAGAAAAAACTGCTATCAAAAAGAATGTAGAAAATACTAAAAATCTGAGTGTCTAGGGGTCAAAGGGGAGATCAAATGATAAGATGTTAACTTTTAACCTGACGGCAGCTGTAAGCATCCACTCCCCAATGCACTCCGCAGGATAGGAAGGCCACTCGCATCCCTGGTCTACACTCAGAGGGGAGTCAAAGAAGACTCCATCCATGCATATGTTTCCATTTATCCTTAAACGGAAATAACTTTTAAGTGAGTCAAAAGAGAGCTCAAATGATAAGGGATGACGTTTTCCCCTAACTACATGTGCCATAACTGACTTGACAGTGTTCTCTGTCTGCTAACAAGGCTACTCCCTCCCGTCCTTTGACTGTGGTTAGATGGTGAGACAATAAATCTCTACAAGAGTAGAAAGACTCCTGCTCTATCTCAGAGGCTGGTAGGTTCAAAGTGATGACCTTGTAATTACCTGCCCAATGTGAAATCCAGTAAGCCACCAGGACTCCTCATGGTTTAATATATATCTATAGAAATTAAGAAAGACTAGCACTGGCAAAGCGATAAGCACAAAAATCAATGGACCATGTGGGAGAATTCAGAAATTAGCTCCACACAAATAAGTTCAGCTATTTTTAAAATAAATGGACTATGGGGGCACTCTAGAGTAAGTGTTGAGCTGCTGACCGCAGACGCAAAATGATTCAATGAAGCGCGGAGAGTCTATTCAACACGTAGTACAGAGCAACTGGATACCTCAAGTCCAGTAATTCAAAAAGAAATCGTCTCTTTAGCAGATAGTGCTGGCAACACTGGACATCCATTTGCAGAATAAATGAAACACAATATAAGCCTAACACCATGCACAAAAACAAATGCAAGACGGATCAGACACAAATGTAAAACCTAAAACTATAAAGCTCATCATAAAAAATAGAGACAAATAAGGGAGCTGTAATTTGATCACCAATGACCTCTCAAACAACACTAAAACAATATCCAAACAGCAGAAAATAAACTAGACAACTGAGACCTCCTAAATTGTAAACATGTAAGCACATCAAAACACTCCCGAAAGAGTCACAAAAGAACCTACAGACTGCAGCAAGCATTCTGGCAATGACGTATCAGACAAGGGCTTGGTCTCTAACAGTTACAGAAAACTTTATTGCCTCAACTACCAAAAGAAAAGCAATTCCAGTAAACAATGAGTAGAAGGCACAGACACTTCATTAAAGAAGACAGACAGACAACAATCATATGAAGAAACGACTATTACTTTTAGTCATTAAACCCATTGCCATTGAGTAAACTCCGGCGCTTAGTGACCCTCTGTGTGGTTCTCGGGAGCAGACAGCCTCATCGTTCTCTGGTGGTTGCTCTTGCAGGTAAAAACCCAACGCTTACCTAACAGTAGAACCACGATTCCCTCCATTAACCAGTAGAGAGGTACAAATCAAAGCAATAAGGTCTCAGCTCATCCCAGCAATAACAGCAAAGTTAATAACAGAAAATAATAAACACTGATAAGGTTGGAGTTCCCTTACACTCATTGTAAATTTGCAAACCACTGTGGAAAACTGTATGGAACTTCCTTTTTAAAAGTAGGAAATCAAACAACTCTATCATCTAGCTATCCCTCTACAAGGTATATATCTTTTTTTACATTTTATTAGGGGGTCATACAACTCTTATCACAATCCATACATATACATACATCAATTGTATAAAGCACATCCGTACATTCTTTGCCCTAATCATTTTCAAAGCATTTGCTCTCCACTTAAGCCCTTTGCATCAGGTCCTCTTTTTTTACCCCCTCCCTCCCCGCTCCCCCTTTCCTTGTGAGCCCTTGATAATTTATAGGTTGTTATTTTGTCATATCTTGCCCTATCCGGCGTCTCCCTTCATCCCCTTCTCTGCCATCCATCTCCCAGGTAGGAGGTCACATGTGGATCCTTGCAATCAGTTCCCCCTTTTCAACCCACTCACCCTCTACTCTCCCAGTATCGCCCCTCACACCCCTGGTCCTGAAGGTATCATCCACCCTGGATTCCCTGTGCCTCCAGCTCCCATATGCACCAGTGTACATCCTCTGCCCTATCCAGCCCTGCAAGGTAGAATTTGGATCATGGTAGTTGGGGGAAGGAAGCATCCTTCGTGTCCACATTCTTTGGGATGTATTGCTAATCCAAGGTGTGAATTTGGCAGTTTACTATTTCTCGGATTTATATCTCCCTTCTAGTAAAGCTGAATACTTTGCCTAAAGATTATTGGCTCTTAAATGTCAAATATAAACCATAAAGTTCTTGGAAGAAAATATAGAGATGTTGCTATGGGACCTAGTTTTTGTGGATGATAGATTATCAAATGCACCAACAAATCTACAAAGTAAGCAGAAGAAGACAAAGTAGAAAAGTGGTGTTTCATAAAAAACAAAATACTTTAAATTCATCAAAGGATTTTTTTCAAAAGAGTACAACTACCACCTACAAACTGAGGACAAAAAAATCTTTGGGAATGATACATTCAATAAGGTCTAATGTTCCCAATATACGTGAAACTGCTATGGCTTAATAACAAAAAGGCAAACCAATTTATCGAAGCAGACAGCCTCCCCTTTCTCCCAAGGAGTGGCTACTGGGCTTCAACTAGCAACCTTACGATTAGCAGTCCAATGCCACCAGAACAGACTAAAACTGTCCCCGGGAATGTTCTGGGCTGTTATCTTTATGAAAGCAGATTACCAGATCTTTTCTGATGCAATGCGGCTGTTGGGTTCAAGCCATGAATCTTCAGTTAGCAGTCAAGTGTTTAATCACGACATCGCCAGGACTCCTTCATTAGCCATTAGAGTGATGCAAATCAAAATTATGATGAGATACTACCTCACCCCTATCACAATGGCTTTCATACAAAACAAAACAAATGTTGGTGAGGATGTAGGGACATCAGAATTCTTTCCCATGGCTGGTATACATGTACAATGGTACAACCAAGGTGGAACTCAATAGTGATTCCTCAAACAGAAATTCCCCTCCTAGGTATGCGTACTAGGTATGTATTGTTAGTGAGCTCAAAACAGGATAGAATTTCCCCATAGGTTTTCCGGGCTGAAGCCTTCACAGAAGCAGATGGCCAGGAGTTTCTCCTGCCAAGTTCCTAGAGGGTTCGGACTATCAACCTTTAGATTATCAGTCAAGCACGATCAAGTCTTCTTAGATAGATACCGTGAGGCCCCAAGGCAGCACAAATAGACATTCATATACCTATGTTCACAGCAGCATTATTCACAATAGTATAAAGGTGGAAACAATTTAAGTGCCCATCAAGAAAAGAATGAATAAAAAAAGAATTGTACATATAGACAATGGAATACTATTCAGTCATAAAAGAAATGAAGTGCCATTCCATGCTATAACATGAATGAACTTCAAGGACATTATACCGAGTGAAACAAATGAATCACAAAATTATAAATACTATATGATTTCACTTACATTAAAGAACAAGAAGAGATAAGTGTGCATATGTATATAAAGATGAATGTTATAAGTGCTTACTAATTAATTCACTTTGAGCCACTCAATGCTGACTCATAGCCACTCTATAGAACAAGGTAGAATTGGCCCTGTAAATTTCTGAGACTGCAACTCTTTATGGAACTAGAGAGCCCTTCTTTCTTCCCTCACAGAGCCTGGTGGTTTTGAACTGCTGACCTTGAGGATCATTGTGATCAGTTCTCCCTTTCTCCGCCCACCTCTCTCTTCCCTTCCTTGTATTACTACTCTCACTGTTGGCCTTAAAGGGTTTATCTATCCTGGATTCCCTGTTTCCAGTTCTTATCTGTACCATTGCACAGGCTCTGGTCTAGCCAAAATTGTAAGGTAGAATTGGGGTCATGAAAGTGGATGGGAGGGCATTAAAGAACTAGAGGAAAGTTGTGTTTCATGCGTGCTCTACTACGCACTGATTGGCTTCTCTCTTCAGTGTGATCCTTCTAGAAGGGGATCTCTGATTGCCTACAGATTGGCTTTGGGTCTCCACTCTGCCCTCCCGCTCATTCACATTGATATGATTTTTTGTTCTGGGTCTTTGATGCCTGATTCCTGATCCCATTGACACCTCATGATCACACAGGCTGGTGTGCTCCCATGTGGGTTTTGATGCTTCTCAGCTACATGGTCGTCTGTTTATCTTCAAGTCTTTAAAACCCCAGACACTATATCTTTTGACAGCTGGGCACCATCAGCTTTCTTCATCACATTTGCTTATGCACTCATTTTGTCTTCAGTGATCATGTCAGGAAGGTGAGCATCACAGAATGCTGGATTATTTGAAAAAAGTGTTATTGCATTGAGGGAGTACTTGAGTAGAGGACCAATGTTCACCCACTACCATATGAATATATGTGCATAGATCTATTTCCTTATCATTTTGTTTTCCTCTGTTTTGTTTTGTGCTTATTATTGCTTTTGCATGACTATCTAGACAAGATAGGTGGGATAAACAACCTGGAGAAGAAAATAATGGGATTGGCAATTCTGGGAGGACACAGGAGAGGGGGAGGTGGGGGAAATGAAGAGGAGTGCCAACAAACCCAGGGACAAGGGAACAACAAGTGATATAAACTCAATGTTGAGGAGACCCCGGTGGGGCTTCACCAAGTGCAATGTAGCTGAGAGGAATTCCTAAAACCCAAATGAAAGTTGAACATGATAGTGGGACAAGAGGAAAGTAAAAGGAAATAGACAAAAGAACTAGGAGGCAAAGGGCATTTATAGAGGTCTAAATAAAAGCATGTGCATATGTAAATATTGTGTATTTCATCCGTATACTGTGTGCCCTGGTTGACTCATCCCTTTCTTGTGACCCTTCTGTGAAGGGGTTTTCCTATGAGACAATGCTTTTATACACTACTAGTAGGAGTGAAGAAAATTCTACAGAAAAAATTTCCTTATGTTAAAATGATCTGAAATTAATAAAATATCACCCTCATCTTGGAGTGAGAGGGGCAGGAGCAGATATGTTGTAGAACTGACAGGTATGAAACGTCATCTCTCAAGGGCAGGGTTTCTTCTTGACATTTTTAAAGGAATATTCCTTTGTTGTGGGTGCCATGCTGATCACGTTAGATATTTGGCAGCATTCTTCACTCCTACCCACTGGATACCCAAAATATAATAGGATACCAATAAATATAACATATTTTATATACCTTATAAAATCTAATAAATTTAAGTGGCTATCCAAACACGTCTCAAGATATTGCCAAATGTCTCCAGGCTTTACCAAATCACTCCCATTTGAGAGTCACTGATCCAGGGATGGCTCCGTTGGAGCGTCGTACACTATAAAAGATATTGCCCTTGGCGGCAGCGTGATAAAATGGCTACATTATAACCTCTTCCATCTGAATCCAATGAACAATCATTTCATTGCCATGGTTGTATCGTTTTAAATGATACCCCCAAAGTCCAATTTACATATTAAGGTAAAAACAGAACGCTTATTCACGATACTAATTTGTTTTAAAAATAACCCAGTCTGGCACACACCTTTGCTAATGAGACATATTTCAGAAGCATGCTGGGAGAATTAGTACTTAGAAAGTGCTTTAAACATAAGACCATATTAAAATTATTAGTTGCAGATTTTACAACTTGTATTGTTTTGAAAATGGATTTTGCTGAGAGAGATTCTGAATTTCTAGCCATAAAATGTCTACTCATCTTCTCCCTAATCACTTGTTAGTGGACTTTACAGAAGCAAGACTGACTCTAGTGCTGTGTTTATTGGTCCTTGACATTTAGTACTCATAAAAATGTTGTTTGTAGAAGGTGTCCTGGTATATCACACTGCCATAACTGGTTCAAGTATTTTCCTAAGGCCTGCTGGGATGTTAATTGGAAAAAGGACAGAGAGAAGAGATGGAGTATTGTTTAAACTAAGGAGATTAAGATGATGGGTTGCCAAAGAATCAAATTCCAGTGTTTCAAGAGGTTTCAATCCAGAATTCACCATCCCTCTTTGGTTGAAAGAAGGCAGCGGGATGGTGCTATGGTAATAGGAAGTTTGTATGACTTAAGAGTTCCCAGAGATGAACCTAGTATAAAAAGGTATAGAATCAACAGTCCAAGGAATATTGTAAAAGTTGGATTTACAGAGTTCCTGAGTACTTTGAGTATTATGAGTCTCATCAAGCTCACTAATAGATGGATCGCAAAAGCAAGATTCAGTTCAGCTAGACCCTGCTGGTGAGGTTAAAGCATCCACTGATTCCCAGAAGGCTAGCTATGGCTCAGAAACAAGTCTGTGCTTAGTTTTTGGGAACCAAAAGAAACCCCAAATCACTGCTTCACAGAGTAGCTATGGACAGAGTTTAACTGCCCCTGTATAAATCTTTACAGAAACAGAAAGCCTCATCATTCAGTCAGTGGGATTGAACCACTGATCTTGTGGTTAGTAACCCAACTTATAACCCACTACTCTAGACTGCTGCACTTGCATGTGCGGCAGTTGGCAATCATGAAGGTCAGAAAGCAGCAGAAAGGCAAATGGATGCTAATCTATGCAGGAATCAACATGTATTGAACACCTACTGTAAGAGACAGAACACCTACTGTAAGAGACAGGCCTTGGACTAGGAATTTTACCTTATGAAAGTAGTATGTAGAGAGAATTGTTGAAGATGTCTAAAAGCACCCTCTAGCATTTTCTCCACCATTTCACACTCAAGCAAATTTAGATTTGGATTTTTGCTTAGTCTTTTAAGAAATAAACCAAACAACAACAACAACCAAAAAAACCACTATGTAGGTAAGCAACACATATTATTAAGGTTTCCTAAGCACCATCTTTGAGTAGATTCATAATTCATGTATAAATGTTACCCAATCAGTTATTTAAGAACAAGTGTTTGTTGATTAGGTCAAGAAGCCCCTGTGAGTTATTTACATGGAGAAAAAGGTTATGGGGAAGCTGTAGAGATAGATGATGATGACAGTTGTCTCTGAAGGCCTGATGAGCTGTCAATAGACAGGGACCTTGGGTTTCTTCCTCCTAGCTAGGTGACTTACAGGGTTGCAAGTTAATTACCTCCAAGCCAAATCTACCTCCCAATGTGTTGTATGACGTACAGAGTGTTATAGTTTGTGCATTGGTTATCACTCTAAAAGTCAAAAGATGTCCGATAGAAATTCTAAATTCTGGTTTCCTTAGGGGAAAAAAAATCAGGGATCTGGTCTATCTGAGTCCACAAAGAAACAATGGATCAGAGCTGAAAAGCGGCATAGTCTCTAGTGGACCACAGTCTCTAGCAGTCTGCTGTCCCTACTACATGGTGGCCACATGCTAGAAGCCATCTATTATACTAATGTAGGCTTTTATCATCTGAATGCATGAATTGCTCAACTAGTGTATTATCTGCTAAGACCCTAGAGGTATTTGAGTTGGAATCTCTTGAGTTAGAACTCTGATTGGTGGGTTGACGCTACAGAAACACAGATTTTTCACCTGAGATGAAGGACAAAGTCCCAAGAGGTGTTGTGGCTTCTCATGAGAGATTATGAGTTCCCTGTCACTAAGCATGTACACGGAAGTTAGATGACCACTGGCAACAACTCCACAGAGAGAAATTAAGTGCAGGATGATGGTCTTTAATCACACACACCCCGCCCCTGGAGATTCTACTGGTGTGTAAGTTGAGATTTTTTTAAAGTCATATTTTTTCCTTATTCGTCTCCATATCTAGCACAGGAACTAGAATATGGCTGAAGGAAAATGGACATTCTCTGAGTTGGAATTGGCTCAATGGCAGTAGAGTTATATCAGATAATGCTATGTCCCTATTCCTTATTTTAACACTACAATACTTGAAACTCATTTTAGTTAAATGTTGGAAATATGATGCATGATGCTACTGTCATCTATCAACAAATGAATACTTTGATACAACAGAAGCCCCTATAGAAATCAGATTCAGAAGAATGATTTAAGAAATGAACACTAAAAGGGCCACAAAATTCCCAAGCAATATACCGTATATACTCGAATATACGCCGACCTGAGTATAAGCCAAGGTACCTAATTATTACCTAGGAAACATATAAGCCTAGGGTGGAAAATGCAGAAGTTATTGGTGAGTTTCAATAATCAAAACAAATGAAAATAAAATTACTAAAAATTGAGACATCAGTGGGGTAATGTATTTAAATATTTATTTTAAATTAAAAACATAAATAAAAGGACAACAAGTCATTTAACATTAGTAAACCAGCACAGTAAGTGGAAAATAGGTTCAACAAAAACAAGGGGGTATCAACAATGATACCTTAAGAGTACTATTCCCTGAGCTCAATCAGCAACCAAGCTAAAATGTAAGGAGTTAAAATCCTTTAAAACTGGATTTCTCATCATCATCCTTATCCCAAGGCAGAGCTTCAGCTGGTGTGAGGTCATCATAGACGCTGTCCTCACTGAGATCGCCGTCATCACCATCACTGCTGTCATTTTCATACAAAGCGCAGTCTTCACTGCCATCCATCGCATTACTAATACTACATTTCTGGAAGGCACGTCGCACCATGTCTTCTGGAATGTCTTCCCATGCATCTCAAACCCACTTTGCTATTAACTCTATGTCAGGCTTCATAGCATTTCCTCCTTTTGTTAGTCAGGCTTGACCAGATGACATCCATTCATGCCACATCCTTCACACACGGTCTTTAAAAGGCTTATTCAAAGATACACGTCATAGGACGGCTCTGATTGGTTAGATGTGAGTAAACAAACATTCAAAGCTCAGCAGTGTCAGCGGGGCTTTGAATGAACAGCGGAGAAATGGCAATCACTCGCGAGATAGCAGATGCTTGTCCCCCGTTACCTGGTGCAGGGGTGGGGGTGGGGGTGGGTAGGTGGTGCAGTGAGATGTTACACCTCGCTAGGCTACCACTGACCCGTGTATAAGCCGAATCCCAGTTTTTCAGCACATTTTTTTGTGCTGAAAAACTCGGCTTATACACGAGTGTATATGGTATGTGCTCTACATAATTCTGCAGATATCATCACAGTAAGGCACACAGTAGGACCAATCAAGTGTGTGTGTGTGGGGGGGGGGGGGGAGACACAGACTGTCCTGGACTCAATGAATTAAAAAGAACAGAGATAATTCTACTAATAGTATAAACACTATGGGCCTTTGCTTAAAGATCTTATGAAATACTTGACTGTTTTGCAAATATTCAGTATGTGCCTTTTATATGCGTGCCATTCCTGAAAAGGAAGTGAGAAATCGAATGTTTCTTTCTTTAGTCCATCCCTGGGAGAGGATGTGGACATGGACATGGGATGTAGGTCAGTATCTAACCTTGTTGCTGGGATGTGCAGCTCTCTGTGAGCCTGGAAGTGGCAGCAATGTGAGCAAATGTGTTTTAAAAAAATGGTGAGACTCACACAACCTGAACTCTGTAGACTTCTCTTTTTATAAGTTTCCATTTTTTAAAAATATGTCCATCATTGGAAAAGTAAGGTGTCCCTGATAGCTCCTGAGGTACTTATCTTTGAGATCTTTTTATATATTTATTTTTAACATAGGATTTATTATATACCAAGAGTAAGGTGACCAGATTTTAACATTGGTAAAGCAGGACACCATTGATAAAACTCATATCCTGCTAAATAGCCACATGGCAGGCAAAAACCGCATACCCTAGCTTGTTGTGCATTCTTTCCAAAAAAATTAGGACGTTTTAAAAACACCGCGGGATGCGGGAAAATCTGTTAGAAATCAGTACTGTCCCACCAAAAGTGGTCCAAAGTCAAGGTAAAATTATGGCCTAGGAGAAAAGAGGACAAGGAAATGACTTGCTTTTAGCCCAGAATACTCACTAACGGCTCTTTAGTCTATTCCAACCTATAACAACCCAACCGTAGGACTGGCCCCCATGGGGTCTGAGGTTGTAAACCTTTACAGGAGCAGGAAACCTAACGTTTCTCCCATTGAGTGGCAGGAAGGATAGAACTGCCAACCTTGTGGTTAGCAGCCCAACTATTCACTACACCACCAGAGCTCCTCAGCATACAAGACAGAGCATACAATTTTTTTTGTTACAACTGTAGCTTAGCCATGTTCACCAGGCATCGTGCTTATAAATACACTTAAACCACTCATGTCTTCTTTCTCTTGTGCCATTACAACTCTGTAAACCCTTCTACTGGCTTCTATCAGGGTTAGAATCAAATCCAAATGTGTCCCCATAGTCTGCTAGACCCTGCTTCATGCTTTGACTTTGTACTCCTTTCTCCAACTGAGTTGAATGAAACTATCATTTAGCAGCTGTCTTCCAGTCCCGCTAGTCTTTCATTTTTTCCTTAAACACGCCGAGCACATTCGGACTTCAAGTCTCCCACGCTTGCGGCTGGTCCTTTGGGGTGGAATACTTTCCCCCAGATGTTTCCTAGCTGGTTATTCCTCCCGCCCCCAACCCCTCACTCTGTAGGTCTCAGTTTAAATATCACCTCCTTAATTACACATACAGCTTGCACCACATTTAACATCTTTTACATTTCCTTGTTTCCTTATTAGCACAAATCACATGCTCTATTGCTTTATTTCTTGTCTTTGTCTTATCTAGAATGTAGGTGCTGTGAGAATCTGCATCTAGTGTGGCCAGATGCCTGGCGAAGCACCTGAGCCATAGAGGGCCTGCACATATTCGATAGATTATCAACCAGGCCTCAGGCCCAAGGGTCTTCATTCCTGTCCAATCGCCTGCTGCTAATTTGCATTTCCACACCAGATATGCTGAATCAGAATCTACATTTAAACAAAGCCCCAGGTGACTATTACGTATACCCAATGCGATAGTTTATTGTGCCAGCCTGGCCGATAAACACAAGTAGGATTAACTGAAGGGCAGAGGGATAAATGGCTCGGTGAGCCTCGCCTTGCTTGTTCTGTGCCTCAGTTTAACGGGCTACACTACCTGTGGGATGCCTAGCCTGTGGACTGTGTCGCTGTAAGTTGAGGTCCCTTTAAGGCCACATGATTGGAATGTTTATCTCTGGAGCTGGGAACAAACAATTGGGGACCTGCCTTGCTGTTTGCTGCCTGGATATATATAGTCCAGCTCTCTCTACAGAAAGGGACTGGCAACGGGCGGCTCTCAAGCCTTAAAGGACTACTAGTGTCTCACTGCTTTATAATTTAACTGTTAATTTCTTGTATTATCTATCTGTATACAATTTAACAGTTAATTTCTTGTATTATATATATCTTTATAAATATATTTATATATAATTACTAGCAATCTGGTTTGTCTCTCTAGAGAACCCTGTCCAACACACCCAATCACCTGGGAATCTTGATAAGAATCAAGTGGGGATGTTGTTGCTGTTGTTACTACCTGTGTTCTGATGCCGTGTATTGGGGGAGTGAGGGAAGAGGGGGAGAGATGCAAATTCTCAGCAGGGATCAGTCTGGAAAGCCTGCCAGTGAAGCCCTCTTATAAACAGCATTCATTTACCAGGAGTGTCTATGGACAAATTACCTATGCAGATATGTAACAGGATTCTTGAATTTGGTTTCCAATGAATAAAATTCCATATGATCATAATTAACACGAACAAAAAGCACTAAGTGAAAAATGTGAAGAGTTTGTAAGGGTAGTGGGCGAGTTAAAAGGTAGAAAAGGTATTATTGATTAGGACAAATGAAGCGACAGGAAAGAAGTCTCCTGTAACGCATCTTGTAAAACTGGGCTGGTTTTCAATAGACAGGGGAAAAAAAGAAAACGGAGTAACATATCCTAACAAATGTAGAGACTGATGTGGCACCAAGAGAATGAGAAGGTTTATAAGCGACCAAGGAGAGAGACCAATGAGTACGTTGGACACACACAGTGGAAAACAGAGAATGGCAGGAGAAAGTGCCTGAACGCCTCTCCTTAAAGACTGAAGAGCTTTGAAAAACTCCGGAGCAAGGTAATGACGCGGTCAGTGACACGATATTTGGGGAAGTTGTGGTGTGGTGATGCTGAAGATGGATTGCAACAGAGAGAGACGGAAAATAAGGAAACTGGTTAAAAGGCTGTAACAATAATCTGAATGACAGCTTTGTCGGTAAAAGATGAAATGAAGATATCAATGTCAGGGAAACATCATGGAGACTGAATTTTGTGGACGTCTGAGAGGATAAAAAGGGAGATTTTAGTGAAGCAAATAATATGGCTGATATTCAGAAAGAAAGAAAAAGACTGAGGCGCTGGGGTGGGAGTAAGCAGCAGTGAGTTCTGCTACAAGCAGGTGGTTTGAGTCACCTGAAGGAGGTACATACTGATAGAGATGTCTTACAGGCAGCTGGAAAGGGAGAGTCAATTTGGGGGGAGGTTGAACCATGGGATCATCCCCTCTAGAGATAATAATTTAAAGTATGGGGAAGTGTTCACAGAAAAATAGATCAAATAACAAAGAGAGGAGGCAAACCCTAAGAAATCTCTATATTTGGAGGGCCAACAGAAGAGCAAGGAAACAAAAGAGGTTTTGTCAGGTGGCTCCAAAATACACCAAACACCTGCTCTGTGTGTCAGAAGTTCAAGTTCCTAACAATAGTCTTGATACACCTATCTATTTATCTTCCAGCATGCTTCCTCCTGCACAATTGCAAATGTCTTATTAATGTCATCTGCAACATCCATTTATTGAGGCTGTTTAGTATTCATCTTGGTTAAAACACCCAGGGAGACAGACTGTGTGCTATAATGGATGCCAGGTAAAGGGAAGGGTACCTTTCTACATCCAAATAAAACCCCTACGAAGATCTAGATTCAAAGGCATGAACTTACTTTGTGTTTTCCGGTCCAAAGAACTTTCTCGAAGACTTATTCACTGGTATTCATCTGTAGAATATATTTTTACATGATTTATGAAACTTTGTTGCATCATTTCTGTGGATGTTTTAATATCTGTCTGAACTTCAGTGTCTCCATGAGATCTACAGGTGCTACACAGAGCTACAAGAAGGGAGTAGAATCTACAAGGAAAAGGTGGATTCCACTATCCAAAAGGATAGTTCTAAAGCTTAAAACCCAAGAACTATGCTTTCTAGAAATTGTTACTTTTACTTTTTCTTAGTTTTCAGCATGTTCAATGGCTCCAAAGTTAAAACCATGAAAGGGCTGTCCTACTGAGACAAACAAACCTATGTTATGTCCTTAGGCCAGTTGTCCTTTGAATGTGACTGTATCACTAGCAGCATCAGCCCCACCCGGGAGGTAACATTTTTGATGGCTGTAGGTTGCCATGGAGTTAAGTTAATTCTGACTCATGGCAGCCCCACACATACATAGCAGAACATCTCTCAAGATTTCCAGTGCTGTGAAAATGCACCAACTTTCCAGCTAGCAGTTGAGTGTTTAACCTTTCAGACCACCCAGGAACTCCTTGGAACTTGGTAACTGTGAACATTCTCTAGTCCCACCCCCAAATAAGGAATGGCACCCAGGAATCTGTGTTTTAACAAGTCCTCCAGGTGCCCATGATACTCTTAACTATGAGTACAAGTGATTTAGACAGTGGGAAAAATTCCAAAGAGCATTCCATTGCAGAGGGTGAAACAGAATCCTAGACCTCATCAGAGCAGATGAGAAAACTGGAGATCTGTCCACTCTATTCCATCCATGACTACCGCCTCTTGGGTCCAGTATTATGTTCATCAATAAAATAAAATGACAAATTATGATCAACTTATCACATTTCTACATGAGAAAGGTATGTGAATTAGTAACCCAAATAGTATGTTATAGAGAAATAATTTCAAATATTTACTATGAGATCAAAAAGGAGCTCTGGTAGTATAGTGGGTTTCATGTTGGGCTCCTAAGCACCAGGTCAGCAGTTCAAAACTACCAGCAACTCCACTGGAGAAAGACGAAGCTTTCTACTCCCATAAAGATGTACAGTCTCAGAAACTCACAGGGACAGTTCTATGCTGTCCTAGAGGGTTGCTATGAGTCAGAATTGACTCAATGCAGTACGTTCTGTTTTGTTTTCTTGGATTAGATGAAAATTTAGAACAGATAACATTTTTGGTGATTGTTGCAACCTCTGCTAGGTGTGTTCACTTGATTGTGACTCACAGGGACCCACAGCGTGTAGCACAGAACGGAGCCAGCTCTCAGCGTCTCCTAGAACGGACTTTTCACAGGAGCAAATCGCCTGGTCTTTTCTTCCACAACCCTGCTAGTGGGTTTGGGTTTGCAATGGAGCTATTATGACCATGACACCATCAGAGCTCCTTTGGGATAATCATCTTAGCACTCTAGTATTAGAAGATGTCACTAAAACCTATGGTATTAAAAATGGATATATTTTTCTGGCACATCCATTAGAGTGGTTAAAAGTGGTATTGACTCTATCACCCCATTCACTGGAAGAAGCTTTGTATACGATGCTCATGCTATTCGCTACTAAGAAGAATCAGGGTTTCTCAGAGTCTCAAAGACTAGTTGTGGTGGTCAGGTGCCACCAAGTTGGTTCTGACTCATAGCGACCCTGCGTGCACCAGAACACACCACCGCTCCTTCCTGCACCGTCCTCCCAATTGTTGTCGACTTGGAGCACACACTATTAGCTACTAGTACTGAAGAAAACATCCGTGTTGGTATGGAACATCCTGTTGCCTTTAAGCAAGAGGCTGTGAATAATGTCACAGGTCCAATGCTGAAGTGACAAGCTTTCAGACGTGCCCAATGCTCACACTGCAACAATTGATGGAACAAGAATAATTCACTGAAATAAGACATCTGTGAAAAGCTTGAATCAGGGATCCTCACTGATGAAAACCATAACACAAAAGTATAATTAAACAATAAGAGGAAAGTTATAGTAACTTTTAAAATATCTTTTAATAAGTAAGTTGGAGAGTTGGTACATAGAGATGTTCTGGTGTGTGTGTGTGTGTGTGTGTGTGTGTGTGTGTGTGTGTGTGTGTGTGTGTGTGTGTAATGCTACTGAGACTATATTGACTTTCCAAGTATGTAAATCTTTCTAGGACCAGATGGGCTCATCTTTCTCCTTTGGAATAGCTGATATATTTAAACCACCAACTTTTCGATTAGCCATCCAAATGCTTCCCTGACAGCGCACCAGGAAACTTTTGTGTGTATGTGTCTGTATGTGCAGGCTTCAAAAAGCGGGTGAACAAATTCTATTATTTCATAATTCCATTTTCCATGAACTTTTTAAAGCTCCTTTGTATAAGCGTGTATAAAAGAATGACTATAGTGAATTATAAGACAGAGAACTTAAGAAAATTCAAGACATTCTCTTGATACATCCAAAGAATGATCAGCTCCTAGGTTCACACGTAATAACCAATAGAAAGTGTCCACCAGGATCCTCAAAGCTGATGCAGATGCCAGAATCGCAAGCCAAGAACATACCAGCCAGCTTTTTCCTCTCATTCCTGGGATGGAAAATCCACAGGATGCTTTGCCAAAACCACCGAAGACAGTCAGGCCTCATGAAGTAAAGACCCATTGTTTAAAACGGAGATTTGGTGGGCATGGAAGAGTAAGGCAAGGGCTTGCAGCAACCCACTGACAGAGCAACGTACCCTGGATGCTGAAAGAAACCCCAGCCCAGAAGCAACAGTCCGGGATTGAATCAACTTTGAAGAGATTCAATAAGATTAGGAATGCCCATCTAAAACACATTTTTGATAACACAGAATCTGTAAACGCAGCTGGCCTAGCATCGCAGGCTTTTTCTTTTGAGTTTGGCAAGACTATTATCATCCTAGAAACGTATTAAAAATGAGAAGTATAAAAGACCAGGAGAGATATAAAATGAACTATAAAATAAATGAGACATCAAAAACAAACCCATAATGGAAACTGCTCTTTAATAGTTTAAGTGTAGGCATTAATGCATTTTGGATCCCCTTGAAAGTCTGTGTGTGAGGATTGAGGTGTATGGGGTGTGGGCGTTTGTGTGTTGGCATGTGGGCACAATCTGCTTTTAAAGTTTGTTCAACTTTTAAATGGAATTGGTAGAGATGTTAATAAAATATTTAAGATCATTTGTCTACTTCCATGTGTACCCAGCCTTTCAATATTTAAGATGAGTTGAGTCACAAAAATAGGTTTTGATTTATTAGTAGCAGAAGCAGATTGGAAGCAGGTTTTCTGGCCACTGGTCTCGGGTTTGGGAGGGCCCCTTTCCTGCTCCTAACATAACCAAGAGGATCAGTAGAAGGACAAGGGAGAAATGGCTTATCTTGCTTTATGCTATGTTAAGAAAAAAATGTTAGCAATTGATAACATTACACATGTGAACTTTAGAAAAGGTTCCTACCAGACCTTGGTCAGGAATGCTCCTAGGAAAAATGTTATCTCCTGATTTTTTTTCCCAAGTAGAACCATTACCCCTCAGCATCAAAGCATGCACTTGAGGCTCAGGCTTTAATTTCTGCCTCACTCTCCCCATTCCCCATAACAGGTACACGCTCTATTGGCTTCAATCAAAATTCAGTAGAAAATCTATGAAACAACCACTTTCCATGATTCTCTTTTGTGTAGGTACAGCCCACACCTCAGGCAAACATTAAAAACAGAGATGTGTAAAATATGAGGAGGCTTCAAAAAGTATGTGGAAAATGGAATTGAAACAGTGAAATGTTTCTCTGAACTTTTGGAAGCCCTCTTATATAAAGCCCTACCCCATGCTTGAGAGAGGGAGAGAGAGAGAGAGAGAGAGAGAGAGAGAGAGAGAGACAAGGCAGACTCATATGTACTCGGATTCTATTTATATGTCTGGTAAAATCAACATCCAATTGTTTACTGGGCACTCAATGGCACACAGGTTTCTTCCCTTCATCCTGATCCCCCTGCAAAGTAAATTCAGTGTGTGATTTCTATAGCAAAGATTTGATCACATTTTCTTACTTGATAGGATTGACATTTTCAGTGTTTGTCTTTCAAAGTAGGGGTGGGTCAGTCTGACATGCATTTCAGAGGATCATAGCTTGAACTTGGAGATTTGGTTCAAGTTGATAATGACAGAGGCACTGACGAAAGCCCCCTTTACAAAATGCCCATGCCAGAGACAGACAGCAAAGCCTCACACAGAGCAGCCCTGATCCATGTGCTAGCTACTCCACACAATATTCAACATGCCTACCAAAAATGTCCAGTACAACACAGGCTGGTGGCGGATAGTATCTCGGAGTCACCTATAATGGGATTTGACAAGAGCCAGGCACTTTAGGCAAGCTCAATCAATGTTAATTGAAGCAGAAGCGATTCAAAGGCACATAGAAGTCCTTGAGAGGTGAGAGGGGAGCTTGGGGACTGTGGCTCTCTCCTTTCCCATTACCCCTTATATTTAATTACTTGTTCTAGGCAGTGAATTGTAATTTGATTTGCCATCAGGTGACTCTTGCCTGGCCTCATATGTTAGTTGAGTCTCTCATTGAGAGGAAAAAATGTCTCATCACCTGGAGAAGTACCTGTTTCATGAAAGGAAGTGGTTTCCTGGCCACTGGATCTCAGGTTTGCCAGGTCCCCTTTCCTGCTCCTAACAGAGCCAAGTGTTTCAGTAGAAGGACAAAGGGAGAAATGACTTACCGTATATACTCAAGTACAAGCTGACCCGAATATCAGCCGAGGCACCTTATTTTACCACAAAAACTGCATGAAAAATGTGCTGGAAAACTCGGCTTAAATGTGAATATATATGGTAATCTTGATTTCTTCTGTGTTCTAAGTGTTGGGCTGCTAACTACAAGGTCAGCAGTCCAAACCCACCAGCTACTCTGCTTCTGTAAAGATTCACAGTCTTGGAAATGCTCCAGGTTCTCCCTGAGTCAGAATTGACTCAATGGCAACGAGTTTGCTTATTTTCTCTGGTACATTATTTATACAACAAACAAGGATCAGAACTTCACATAAGCTTGACACTCCCCAACACAGACCAGGAGATAGGTAAGACTTAAGGAGAACCTGAAGGCGTGAGACAAGGAACGCAGCCAGCCAATGGAAGTGGGCTAGCCAATTAGTCACCACATGGGGGTGAACTGAACTGCAGCCTCTCTGGGAACTTCTGACCCAGTGCAGACGTGGTCTCCCTAGGTCTCCCTAAGGAGGGCGGAAGCTGAGACATTTATGCACACCACCCTCCCCAGGCATTGGTTGAAGATTCATCTCAGATGGGGAAGAGAATCAAGGCTCATAAACTTCTGGCTTGTGAGTCACACAGGTGCCTCAGTCTTGGTCTTAAAAAATATGGACCAGACACCAACGGTCTCAGTTACAACCTGCCCGCACTACTTAAGTCGCTTTAAACTCCGATGTCGCTTCAAACTGACGTACAGTGCACCACCCATCGGATGGAGATTTCTATCTGACATGCATGAATCCTGTAGATCAGACTGTTAGGGACTAAAGTTAGCAAAGGTAATAGAACTTTGCTAAAGAATTTAGTATTGTTTCTTTTTGGCTTAGTGCTCGTCCATTCTTTCTTCATTCACCCCTAGCACAGTAACGGGGTTCAGTGTTTACATCTAGTAGAATCTCCTTTGGATCCTATATACCGAATTCACAGACTGCTAAATATGAAGTAGACTCGAGTACGATGTACAACATGCATGTAGAAGGCTTTTTTGTTTTTTAAATACTTATTTTAAACAATATTAATGATCTCACAGGTTTATAATTAATTTCATCATACATTGTAATAATCTTACATGATAATTGTGGGAAGCAGGCATCAGAGGATGATAATTATTAATAAAAATAAAGGTTCAAAATTACAAAGCGAAGTACAAGAAGGGCGGGGACTGAACCCAGGTGAAGCCACAGGTGAACATAATGGTGAAGGTCCAAGCTTGCGGAACCGGAAGTCCTGGCCAATCCCAACTATTCTGCTCAGGAATCGGGATTCCTGCCTAGCTACTTACGCATCTTATGCCTGTTTCTCACAACATGCTACGGAGGTAATAGTGCTAAGGAGAATACTTACCTCATATGATCTTTAAAAGAATTAATTGAGCCAATGTTTATAAAGTGCTATGTTCGGTGCCTGACATATAAGTGCTCAATAATTGCCATCTGCGATCTGAATTATCACCACATTAATAACATCAAAGGAGGCAATAGGAAGTGCCATTTCTACTACCCATGGCTTTGAGTCCAGAGGTAACACCCAGGGGATTAGAATGGTGGCACGGTAGGTGGGGACTAGAGAGCAACTCTATCACTTGCCTCCCAGCAGCAGGTGTGGCATCTTATTTCTCATCTTTGCTTCACATCTTGGGCCCCCGAGACAACATCTCAGGTGTCGTGACCATGACTCGAGTGTTTTGACTAATGCGGCTGTCATGGTCTGATGAGGCTCTCAGTGTGTCTCCTCCTGGATGAAGGAGACTCCCTGGTCAGTAGTCAGGGACACTCACTGGTCCTTGCACAGGTGGACCTGATGCTGCAAACAGATGACAGGAAGGATGGGGCTGTGCATTATTAACCCTCTCTCTGCCTAAATTTCCCTTTTTGTGAAAGCAATCATGTCGTTTCTGCGAGAGAGGTTACAATTTCAACCTATTTCACAGAGGGCAGAGTCATGGTCATGTGGGATTTGGCTATGTGGCCAAAGTAAAGAGTGGCTGATTGCCTTCCCATGACAGTCCTGTGAATCTTAATATCTCTTCTCAGTCATTTTAAATGAGCTGCCTTAGTAAGCTACTCAGAGGTGACCCGGTGTAAACAGTTGACTCAGCTCTTTTTTAAAAGCAAAATGACCACGGTGCTGGGTTGTTACATCCCGATCTAGTTACAACATACTTCTAAGTGGTATCCATGCGATGTCATTTATGTGGGGATACTAGTCACCGACCAAGAAGAGTTATTCTGCCTGTGGTGTAGGTGAGGAAATTGAGGTTTGGAGAGTCTGTGGCTTATTTTAGACTCAGAAACAAACGTGGACACCATCTGCCTGACAGGTCGGCGTGACATCAGAGCTCTGCAGTTGACTGGAAGAGGAGGAACAGAGAGCTAGACAACGAACGGGCAGCTCTGGTGACACGGCGGGAGGAGCAGCTGGACTGTATCCAGCGGAAATCTCCCGCAAGTCAACCACCCCTAAGGGGGAACCACCAAAGACACCATTGTTTGTTTGTTTCAGGAAATTGACAGAAACCTTGTCGCTAAGTTAATTGAAGAAACTTTATTGAACAACAAGCACAGTTACAGAACATGAGTCAGGAATGCCACAATTTCCATAAACCCACTCATTCACAGAAGCCTGCCCTGGGCTCCGTCTCCTCCCAAATGGACCGATCCACAGAGACCCAAGCACCGGATTGTTGACGAGGTCAGCTGATCTCCATTTCACGCTTTGTTTTAGGAAAGGGCATTTCAAAAGCGCCCACTTACTGTTGACTAGCTTATGCTCCGGGTAGCTGACATTTATAATGTCTCCACTATTCTCGCCACAGGATCAGACAGGAACTAAAGTTTCACCCTACAAAGTCTGTGCTTTGTAGTGTAGCAGATAATATCAAATAGTGTGTAGGAGCCCCAGGTATACTGTGTGTTTGATTCCACTTCAACTCCAAGAGCTATCACATGGAGCTCGCTTCAGTAGCTAAGCAAATGTGACTCGGGCCATGACATGGTTCTAAACTTCAAAACAGCATGAGTGAGAGAGAGATGTATTTTTAATCTAAGGATCATAATTACGCAAATCAAACTACATGGCCCCATTTACTAGGTGTCATGGGATTGAAATTCAGACAATCTACAGGGACACCGTTTGCTAACGTCTAAGGGTAATTTCAGCACAGAACTATTCTTTGGAAAGAATTTTTGTTTGGGGGTTCTTTTAAAAAAACAATATCTAGAGCAAAGACAGAAAAAGAGAGAGCCTATCAATCAAAAGCAGCCCGGGCTGTGTAGACACAGGTGAGGACAGAACAAAGCCAATCTCATCCAGAAATACAGCTGCGTCTCAGTCTGACAGAAGCGGGACTGCAATCTACTCTAGGTGCTTCTTGGTTCCAGCTGCTGTTTCTGTCCGGGGGCCCATGGCATCTTCCTTGTCACCTTTTAGCAGTTTCCTAGGACACCTGAGAAGGTGGTCCCGCCTCCGGCCAACAAGAGGGGCCTGTGGAAGGACACACAGGAAAAAGCTCATCAGGCATGTACACAACCAATCTGATCGCTCAAAGTTGATGGGGAGAAGGGCAGAGGGGAAGGTCAATGGTTCCTCACCTCCTTCACCTCCTTCCTGGTTGCTTCCTGTAGCCTCTCTATAAGCTTGGCTTTAACTTTGGAAGAGCAGTCAGTGGCGGAATCTGTAGGCTCTTGCAGTAGACCGCATTGTAGTGTCCGTCTTCACACAGTACATGAAACCACTGTTGACAAGAACATACAATAAATACCCATGCATCAATGGTCTGTGGAATCTCGAGGAGAGGGTGGCACTGCAGCGCAACACAGCCACATGGATGAGAGGGCGGGATTGAGTGAAACTCAGAAAGGATACTCTACCTGCCACCTTTCCCTAGGCAGTTGTATCCCAGACAGGAGACTTGAATCAATTTCTAAGACCACCCAATGGTTCTGAATGGTCAGGATGCATCTTTCCACTGCCATTCGGGCACCTGAACTCAAAACTCAGCTCCGTGAGAACCTCAGCCAGCCTTCCCCAAACTCTCCTCAGCAGACCCTGCCACTCTGTCACTGAAATATTACATCACAAAGAGCAAGTCTCAGTTGAAAAATAAACAGGAAGGAGGTCCTCCTGCTTCCTCTGCCCTAGAGAAGTAGTCAGCGGCAGGGTGGAGAATTGGGGATGGGGCAGATCATGTAAACCACCTGATATTCTTAGTTGTTCCAATATTCAAGTTAGCACACTCAGTAGTTCTAAGAAGATTCCTCCAGTCCCAGGTGCCTTGCCCCTCAGTCCAATCTAGCACGGCTTCTGGACATAAAGGCAGTACTCAGATCCTGGGGAAAGTCTCCAATCTAGCGTCCTGCCTGGAGCAGAATTCCAGACTTGGAGCATAAGTGACTCCTGGCTCTACTTGTACTTGAAAATTCCTGAGAAGCCCAAGGCTACCTGTTTGTCGGACATAAAACTGTCTTCCCAGTACACAGTGTAGGTAGGGTACCACCAGAGAACACAGGGATGAGAATCGGAGGACTGTGGTGTGCTACCAAGACAGACATAGAGGATTCAAAGTAATGTCAAAAACAAGCCTAACAATAGTGGTATGCGGCGAGCTGGAGACTAGAGGAAGTGGTATCTCCTGTGTACATATAATACGTAGTGAATTCTTCATCAAACATTTATAAGTAATAATAAAACTAATAGTTGGCTTGCTTTATAGTGTCATGACAGGCTGGCACAATTCTAAATAGTGCTACAATACAAAATATCCCCCAGCAACCTTTGATCCAACCAGAGATTTTGTTTGTATCTTCTTCCCTGAATCCCACACATCTATATCGCACCCATAGGTGGGATTGAAATCCCATAGCCAACACTGGCTCTTCAATGAAGATTCTCAGACTTTCTTGGCTGAACATAACCCCTTGCTCCTTATACTCCTAGAAGAATCTTGCTACATTCCTGAATTTCTACCCTGTATTATCCCTATCCATGAATATGGTTGTATTTCTTATTAACAAGCACCAAAGTGCAATACACAATGTGGGGATTGGATATTAATTGTGTGATGTGTGGTAGTTAACTGTTTTAGCTTGTTTTGACTTATAGATGATCACATCTCTCCAAAGGGTTGTATAACTGAATTATGTGATGTGTATAAAGTATCCAACCTCTGCAATACACCCTCTACAGCAGTGGTTCTCAACCTTCCCAATGCCGTGACCCTCTAATACAGTTCCTCATGTTGTGGTGACCCCCCAACCATAAAACTATTTTTGTTGCTACTTCATAACCATAATTTTTACTGTTATGAATCGAGAGACCCCTGTGAAAAGGTCGTACAACCCCCAAAGGGTCACGACCCACAGGTTGAGGACCATTGCTTTACAGCTATTTGTTTATCTGCTCTTGTCCTTCAAGATCGATTCTTTTATCTTGGCCATTCCCTCTTCATTCTCGTAGGATATATCCAAATAATACATAAAATGTAGGGGGCACTGAAGATGAGGGTTTAGAGTACCTTCCTCACAGGGCTGTTGGGAAAATTAAAAGAGGGACTGAGAAAAGCACCTGGTCCATGGTATGAGTTGTAAATATGTTAGAGAATATAAGGCAGAATGCTTTGTCTCCATGATACCAAGATCTCCCTCGTTCAAGTACCTACCTGCCTCCCCCCAACAAAAATACAAAAATATCAGTAGATACATGGAGTTGGGAGAGTATACAGAAAAAACAAATAATGATCACACTAAGAAACTTTGATAACCCCCTTAAAAAACTAGCTGCCTGATGGTGAGTGGCTATCAAAAGAGATAGCATCTGGGGTCTTAAAGGCTGGAATGTAAATAAGTAGCTATCTAGCTGAGAAGCAACACAGAAGAAGCACACCAGCCTGTGCAATCACGAGGTGTCGAAGGGATAAGGTATCAAGCATCAAAGGACAAAAAAAACATATCATTGTAAATGAGAGGGTGTGCGGAGTGGGGACCCCAAGCCCATCTATCTGTAGGCAACTGGACAGCCCCTTACAGAAGGGTCGCAGGGAGGAGACATGCCAGTCAGGTGCAGTGTAGCAACAATGAAGCATACAACTTTCCTCTAGTTCCTAAATGCTTCCTCCCCCTTACACTATCATGATCCCAATTCTACCTTACAAATCTGGCTAGACCAGAGGATGTACACTGGTACAGAGAGCAACTGGAAACACAGGGACTCCAGGACAGATAATACCTTCTGGACCAGTGGTGAGAGTAGCGATACCTTGAGGGTGGAGGGAGGGTGGGGTGGAAAGGTGGAACCGATTACAAGAATCTACATATAACCTCCTCCCTGGGGGGCAGACAACAGAAAAGTGGGTGAAGGGAGATGTCAGACAGTGTAAGATATGACAAAATAATAATAATTTATAAATTACCAAGGATTTATGAGAGAGGGGGGAGTGAGGAGGGAGGGGGGAAATGAGGAGTTGATACCAAGGGCTCAAGTAGAAAGCAAGTATTTAGAGAATGATGAGGGCAACAAATGTACAAATGTGCTTGACACAATGTATGTACGTATGGATTGTGATAAGAGCTGTGCAAGTCCCCAATAAAATGATTTTTTTAAAAAAAACAGTTGCCATTGAGTTGATGCCAATTCACAGTGCTTCCCATAAGTGTTCGACAGAGCTGTGCTCCATGGGCTCCAAAATGTTTTGGGGTGTGTGCGGGGGGTGTGAGGGGAGTGGATCAACAGACCTTTCTTCTGAGGTATCTCTGGGTAGTCTCAAACCTCCAACTCCCCATTAGCAGCTGAGCATGCTCACCACTGGTGCCAGCCAGGACTCATTTCCCCATTGAGGTCAACTGTACGAAGAATGTGTGGTGCCAGCCAACACGGCACCGAGTGCGCTCACTACCACTGGGTCAGTTCTGTGGCATAATGACCGTATACAAGGATACTTCCCAAAAATTCATGGACAAATGGATTTAAAAGAAGATGGAATTTTCCATGAACATTCTGAAGCCCTCATATACATGACAAATAACACCTCATGTCACCCTCACTTGAGGGCAGCTGTCTCTACAATCCCTGTTTTTAAAATGTTGCCAAGAGTAACCTGCGAGTAAAGGAAGGTTAGGAAGATTCTATTCCCGAATTTTCTATGAGCGTGGAAACATGCCATGCTGTCTAATAATGGAAGTCACTACATGTCGCGGTAATGCTCTTGAATCTGCCTGGTGCAACTGAGGAACTGGATTTTAACTTTTATTTAATTTGAATGAATTTACATTTAAATTCTAGTGACTGCCATTTCAGACTGTTCAGATCTCGTGTCCATTAGAAACCACCTTGCCCACCTTGGTTTGATTTCTTAGGCAACATAATTCACCCAAGACATGAAGTCAGGCAGAACCTGTGTGGGGACCAGGATGGTGCTGAAAACAGAACACAGGCTTCGGAGCAAGGCTAAGAGTTGAGTCTGAAATCCAGGGGCTATCTATCATTCACAGGCTGTGCCCACAACATAGTAATTACCTGATCTGTGTGCCCACCCTCTTTTTGTTACGAAAGCATAACAACACTGTGTCTAGGGCAAATGCGATCATCACTTAAAACAGTGTATGAGAGCAATGATTCGCAGAAGGTCTGGTACACAGGGTACAGAAGACCAAAATTGTGTCAAACAGACAGATCCAACAATCTCACAGTCATCTCAACCCACAGCAGCCCAAGAGGACAGCCCAGAACTGCTCTGGTGAGTTTCTAAGGCAATAACTTTTTACAGGAGTAGAAAGCCCTGTCTTTCTTCCACAGAGTAGTGGGTGAGTTTGAACTACTGACTGTGCAGTTAACAATCCATTGTGTAACTACTACACCACCCAAGCTCCTTCACAAAACATATATTACATGTTTGCACCTCTATCTCCCTGGTGAGAGCACAGGAAAAAACGGAGAGGAAGTCAGAATACTAACAATGTGGGGAAAAGGCTTTCCACCCGATTTCCACCGTGTGTGTGTGCGTGTGTGTGTGTGTGTGTGTGAGAGAGAGAGAGAGAGAGAGAGAGAGAGAGAGAGAGAGAGAGAGAGACAGCGTGCGCATGTGAGGAGACACACAGACCTGTCCTATTTACTGTCTATGTGATTCTCTTCTAACACTCTGACGTTAGAATCCAAATAAGGTTTACTTCAAATAAAGATTGCTATGAGTCCGAAAGAGCCCTGGGGGCATGGTGGCTTATACACTGGGTTGCTAAATACAAGGTCAGCAGCTCGAACCAAACAGCCGCTCCTCAAGAGAAAGATGAGGCTTTCTACTCCTGTAAAGAGCTAATGCCTCAGAACCCCAAAGGGCCAATTCCACCATGTCCCTGTAGGGTTTTGTGAGTCAGAATTGACTCGATGGAGGTGGGTTTGAGTTTATGAGTCAGAAACAACTCAAAGGTAATAGTCATGCCCCTAGAATGAAGTTCCTGGTGTGTGTAGGCCACTGATCTCGTGATTTTTAAAAATAATACCAATCTTTGTTGTATTAAACATATACATTAATACATGCAAACATATTATAGAATATTCATATTAAAATAGATGTTAATATTAAGTGCATATATTATTCAATAGTATTGAATAGATAGATAGATTATTGCTGCTAGAGCAGTTGTATGCTCTTTTCCGACTCCTCTCTCCGTTTTCACTTTGTCAGTCAGCTCCAAACCCAATTCGCTTTTTGATGTTGGTGCCGAGATGGGGAATCACATTTCTCATTGGCCAACTGACTTCCTTCGGATCAGCCGGTAGGGGGTGCCCCCACATGATTGCAGGCCCGAGGAAAAGAGGAAAAAGCAGGCTTTCTGCTTCCTATTCCAGCACCATTGTCCCAGCAATAACTCTTTGTCTTGGCAGCAGCAATTGGTTCCAGTAATAGCAATTGATTCCACTCTGCAGTTCTCTGTTCCCAGAATCAGTGTCCTGGTGTCTCCTTCAGTAAAACCAGCCACCAGTGCCTCCTCCTTGCAGATCTGGGCTCCCCAGATGCCAGGCCTCTCGCCCTAAATTATAATTATCCCAACCTCTTCCCTTTGATTCCCCCATTCGTACAGATGATAGAGGCGCCCTCTGTGATAACTCAGTATCCCTTTAGTACAGTACTTAGGTAACAATTCTTTATATAAATTCCTGCTGTTAAAGTAGCTGGTGTGTTTTCTGTCTTCGGCCTGGACCCAGTCCCCACCCTCCCCTCGTGTCTTGCATAGTCTCATCTATATCATTGGATAGATAGATGAGCATGTCATAGTACTGTTGTTCTAGGGTATTTCCCTGCTGCTGAAAGCTATCTACAAATGATCGACATATCCTGATATTCCTGTTCCATACTTTCACTGGCTAGCAATTACATACCTTACAGAGGAAGGAAATTGGGCACGTCAGATAGTGTGATTTGAGATATGAGAAAGTAATTAACCCCCAAGCCACATTCTCCGGGAGCCCATTCCTGGCACACCTGCCAAAGCAGACATGGAGAGATGTCCTGGATGACAAATATCCGCAGCCCTGAGTCTCGGGGCAGGCCTTCTGTGACGATACCTCAACAACCAATACCCTATGCCAGACGAACGCAGTGCTGCCCCTCTGACAGCCGTAATGTGCCCACCTGTCTGCACTATAGAGCTGGTGCACAATGCCAGAGGAGGTCATGTTCTTTCAGTCCCACTGTGGAGCTATTGATGACCACGGTCACCACTAATCTGTCTCCCACAGTGCTGTCAATCTCCTATCCTTTATAACCAGGGAGCTTGGGGGCGAAGCCACCATGCTTGTTGGGTCCCATCTGCCTCTTCTGTTGAGGTGCACCGAAAGAAAAGCATGTCGATGCACAGGTCGCCAGCCACCTTGAGCTCACAGTCTTCCAGAATGATTCCCGCCCCTGGGGTGGGACTTTATACAACGGATCTAGTGTTGGCCCTGCAGGCTTCGGGGGTGCTAATGCACCTGCTATCCCCAACATGATCTGAAGTTACTAGATGTCTCATGGATTGCTGGGAATTCTAAGCCAGGCTAGCCATCATTGCTTGGATCCTCACACCCCAGGGTGTCTCCCATTTCCAGATTCCTTCTTCCCCGTATCACCTTAGCCACTCTCCTTTGAGAAGGCCGGTACAAGGAAGTTGCCATGCTTAAATGCTTTCTCCTCAAGCCTTTTTGCCTGCGTACAGTGGTCCTTAAGTCTCAGGCAATTAACTCAATCGGAGTGGGGTCCTCAGCCAGTGTGCAGGCCTACATTCAAAATGATTCCTCAGAACTTATCCACCGGCTTGAGCTTTTCATTTCCTCTCCTTGCCACATAAACAAGCGCCTTGACTTCATGCCTGCCACTGTTTGATGCTGTTGTTATTAGCTGTCAGCAAGTCATCGTCCACTCTGTGCCCGGCACAATGCACTGAAAAGCTGTCTGCCCTGCACCATCCCCATGACCGATTCACATGGGACTGTTTTGAGGATCACAGACCACCTCAAACCCACCCCACCACCAGGGAGCCTTTGGACCATTTTAATACATAGAGATTTCCTTGGTTGAGTTCTAGACTTAAGATTATCAGGCATTTCTTCCTAACCTTCCACTGAAACTTATTTAGCATCATAAAAACACACAAGCCTCCACGGAGAGTGGGTCGGGGCTGCACATGAGTTGTACTCACCAGAAATCAAGCCTGGGTTTACGATTTAGCCACTGAACCATCCACTGCTTTATTGTCGGCCTGATACCTGTCGCTCCCTTTCTTGACTTCTGAGCTAGTTTATTGTGCCAACCTGACTGATAAACACACGTGGGGTTATTTGAAGGGCAGAGGAATAAATGGCTCACCTTCTAGTTCTCGAGTCTCTTGCTCTGTGATAGTCGGACCAGGGTGCAGCTGCCTTAACCAGTTCCCTGCTTCAGCTGGCAAGACTCACTTCTTACAAGGCATCCCTGAGGAGAAGCCGCATGGACCTACTACTACACCGTCCTGGGTGCTGGAGCAGCTGTGTGGAGACCCCTGCCAGCATTGAGATGCTTACACATTCACTGACTCTCAGCTTACCTTCTGCAGTTGGCATCATAGTGTGTGTTTTGTGAGATGGAGGAGGATTCTGTGGATTGGTGTCAGACATATGGGTTAATGTTGGACTTGTGGACTTGGGCAGCACTGGGTTGGGATGTTTTCTTGATGTACACTTGACCTTTTTATAAAATTCTCTCTTATACATGAGTTTCTGTGGATTTGTTTCCCTGAAGTACCCAGACTAATATAACTTCACTCTTGTCCATCTCGCCCTCCCCATTCTCCTTACTGTCTTTCCTCTCCTTGCCACATAAACAATCGCCTTGACTTCTTGTCGCAAGGTCTCCTTCCAAGAGACAAAATCTTAGACAATTGACAGCTACTTATTTCTAGTTCCAGCCACTCCAGCCATTTCGGTGAGTACGCTGACATTCTTTCTGTACATATAGGGGGATGTATACATCAACGTTTATGCCCATGCTACCTAATGGGATTTATAAGTAACTATCCATGCCCAACTGGCATTTGCATGTTTTATCTATTTTGATATGTGCTAGTTCTGTCTATCGTGTAACTTTATATGACACTCAAAGGCCAGAAGTGCACCTCCCCTTCTTCTGTAATTCTCCACGATGCCCGGCATGCTGTTCTGCAGAGTGAATATTCAAGCAGGCTGACAGACAAGAGATCAGAGAGGTCAGGCCCATTTGTCCCACAGGCTTGTCGAGGGCGAGGGCGCTCCTAAGAGAAGGGAATTATGATGAAGCTTTCAATTCTTTGAAGGATGAGCCTGGATGCTCTGAATGGAAGCTGGCACTGAGACAGGGCACCAGAGTCATCTGGCAAGTGCTAAGCCCTCAGGCCAACAGGGTGCAAGATGCTACGGCCATTTTCACTTAGCCTCTTGCTGCAGGACAGTATGATCAGAGGCAAGCTGAGTTATACGAGCTAGACTTACCAGTCAGCGCGAGGACATCTGTGAGGACTTTTCTGAAAATTCTGACTCTTGACTAAAATCAGTAGCCATATCATTCATTAGGCACTTCCATGGGTATCACAGATCTGGGGGCTAGCGAAAAAGCACATCAACTCATCCCAAGCTTTAGAAGTGAAGGGGGATGGATGGTAAGCAGAGGCAGACAATAAACAGTGAATACTAACACCCCAAACAATGCACATCCTTGTATTTGCTTCGGCTGACAATCCGCTCCTGAGCCAGAAAGGCAGTCCGGCCTGTGCTCTGGTCGATTTTCCGTCCCAACATGAATACAGCTGAGTTGATCATTCTAGACCTGGAATGCTTATTAACCAGCTCTCCCAGGACACAGAGACGCGAGCGGGCCTTCTGAGTCAAAGATAGGTGAAATGGCAGTGTCATTTCAGAGCTGAGTTATTTTGTCGCATTATTTTCTAAGCCCTTGACAACTAGCAATCCAGATAAGGGATTGATTTAACAGATAAAGTGGTATCCCCAACTTGGCACCTAACAGGCTTGGGTTTTTTTGTTGTTGTTGTTTTAACTGAAGCAATGTGCCGACCTTTCATCCACAGCAAGCAAGTGGCCACCGGCGAGCTCACCCGGCCCTTGGCACAGTTCCAGGTATGTGGGGCAGGACTGCCCCCACAGTGTCTCCGTCCACAGGCAGGGGGTTTCTAAAAGATGGTTCCTAAGGCTTTTTCTGAGGAAACACACCAACATATGGCTTTCCAGAAATCCTGCTGATTGCGGAAAATTTAGACTCTATAGAAGTTTTCTAAAAATAGGTCTAATCTAAATAAGGCAGTCCAGTTCTTTATAGGAATCTCTCTCTCTCTCTCTCTCTCTCTCTCTCTCTCTCTCTCTCTCTCTCTCTCTCTCTCTCTCTCTCTCCTTTTTCCCCCTCTGCAATGTGGGAACATGAAGAGGCCACAGCAGTGACAAGCAGGCTAAGCAATGGGTAATCCATCCAGAAATGAAACCACCAGAGACTTATAAGCAGTGGCCCATGGTCAGGGAAGGAGGCGGCATCAAGAGGACACAGAAGGGAGGCACAGTGACAACCAGAGACTTCTAAGCACTAGAGATGGAGGCACAGACAAGTCTCACCATCTTCCTTAGAACTTTCACATCCATGTCCACGTCCTCCACCTCCACGCTTCTCTGGCCATCTTTTCAATCCATTAAGCAAATAGATAAGCATTTCCATAAGACACAGCTAAAATAAACACAAAAGTGAGGAACAATCAGGTCTCACAGTGAACTTCCAGAAAATCTGGTCCACTTAAAGGGGTTTTTGCTCATTATTTTTGGACAAAACATCCAGCTCCATCTTCTCAAATACACATATGAAATACAATAAGTGTGGAACACGTGCAAAGCTCCATGTTCACTAAAGGGATCCCTGGGGAAAGGGGCAACAAAACACAGTTTGTTAGCCTCCATCCGACGCTGGCAGTCAGGAGTGCCATTGTAGTCTGAAGCGGTATCTCGCATGTTGCTAATGTTTTAGACACACATGAAGAAGACTTCATCCAATGCCTTCAAAGTACTCCCTACGATCTCATGTTATGCTTGTTTGATATTTATTGTTGAATACTTAATTCGAATCCGCTTATATTACTAAATATGGTCCCTTGATAGTCTTGGTACTAATAAGTAGTCTTACTAATATTTGCTGTATTGTTAGGGTGTGCGGACTAATTAGGTTCCAACTTGGAGTGAACCTTTGTGCAGCAGAATTAAGCCCACTGCTCAGTCCTGGTTTGTCATCACAATTGTCAATGTTTGAGCTCATTGCTGCAGCCATTGTGTCAATCCATCTCACTGAAGGTCTTCCTCTTTGGTGTTGCTGCCCTTCTATTTTACCAAATGTGATGTCCTTTGCCAGGGTCTACTATGTCCTGCGAACACGTCGGAAGTACCTAAATCTTAAAAGGTAGCTTGTTTGACCTGATCATGAAATCTGCCCTACTGAAAGCAATGACATGATCTTTATGTGTCTACATGAGAATGACTTCAGAATCCATAAGAACCAAATTGCCTTGGGATCTTTCAAAGATGTTGATTTTGATCCCATGTATCTGGGGTGCAAAGACAAGTTCTTAGCAGGAGGACAAAGTAGAATGAAACAGTTTGAAGCCCTACAGAATGCCTAGCACAGTACTGGAAGCTAAGTTAATAAGACTGTATGTTCAGATTAAAAGATCTGATTTGGGCAGAGGAGATAATTAGCAATGCTTTGGTATCTGGATGAGGCAACCCTATGGTTCCCAAGGTAGGTTATAAATAAGTGTCCCTGGTGAACATGGGGTCAATGAGCTATCTCTTAGAGGCTTCCAGTCCCCACCCCCATTTTTACCCTCTCCTACTTTAATCCCTTCTGCTTGAGTTGGGAAATAGACTAAGGAGGGATAGTGCAAAAAGAGGAGACAAGGGCTCTGAACACAAGAAATCATTTTAGATACAAGAAAGTTACATATGCCGTCATTGGTGGCAATGTTAAGAGGATTCTATAAGGTTTTCACCAGGAACCCTTGTGGTGCTGTATGGTAAGCACTGGACTACTAACCAGAAGATCGGTGGATCAAACCCACCTGTCACTCTAGAGGAGAAAGGTGAGACTGTCTACTCCTCTAAAGATTTAAAGTCTCAGAAACTCTCCACTGGGCTGCTATGAGCCAGAATCGATGTGATGCCAATGGGCTTGAACCACATCTTCACAGTAAGCAACCAGGTCATAGGAAGCCTCTAGAGTTGGTCCATAAGAAAAGACAGAGAAGACTTGGTCAATTTGGGTCTCCTACGACAGGGAGTTTGATTTGGTTTGGTATGGTTTGGTTTGGTAAGGCTTGATTTTGAAACCTGATCCCCTTCCTCCTGAATGCTGGGAATGAAGTTGACTGAGATTTAGCTGGAGAGGAAGGTACTTGAATGCCACATCAAAGAATAAAAAGGAATTTTGTCCATTGCTAGGAGGTAATTATGGAATACAATAAGCACTCGTGGAGCTAGTGTAACTTTCGGCAATCCTGGGTTTGGACTTCCTCATCTGTAAAATGAGAATACTACATGCCTTGCTTTGAGTATGCATCTTCTATTCAGGGCAGATAACCATGCATCTCCCCTGTTACCCTGGAGCTGTGTATGAGAACGGTCCTGTTCCTGTAGCCCAAGGAAGGTTATTAAGGTCAGCTCCCAATACAGGTTCAAGTGAGATTTTGTATCCAAATTTATACGGTAAATTTCCAATCTATCAATCTTTCCAAAGCTGTGACCCAGGGGAACCACATTCCCAAGCAGGAAATGACTATAAACAGAACTCAGATTTGCCTGTGTGTGGCCAAGCCAGACGCAAACAGATTACTCAACCAGGGCAAACATATGAGGTGCCAGCCTCAAACGAAAATGGTGACAGGGCCAGTTGTGACTCGGCTCGCCTTCCTGAATTTGAAATGTCACTTACTCTGGAGAAACACTCTGTTCTAAAAGCCCTGCAAAAAAGAGACCACACCGCTGCGACCTTCATCCCCAAGGATGTCCTATGGAAGAAGCCAAGTAGAATAATCAAGTTTCTGTACAGCAAGTGTTCACATTCCTTGAATTTGCCGACTTAGAAACCTTTAGTTTAATCATGGAGCCACAATTCATACAAACACACAGTTCCCTAAGGTCACAGAGACGAGCAAAGAGAGTTGCGTGGACACCAGGGGACATTTGAGAGCCAGTGACACTGTAGGTGCTGGCCATGAGAGAGAAGTCAGAAATCAAGGTCACGTATGGGGAACCTCCCAATGCTATAATGTTGGCAAGTATAAATTTGTCTTAAGTTAGCATGCACGGTTAATAAGAGATGTCAATGCATGAGATTTGACTTGGGGATTTCTAAGTGGCTATGTTTCTTCCATACATAATATGCTCAACAGTAAAATGATCTACAGGAAGGCAGAGTAGAAGCAGTGTGTTCATATTAGAATCAGGAAACCCAGATGTTTATGTGAGATCTGCCCTGATATTCCTGGGAGACGGGAGCAACTCACTTGGGTTGCTGGAGTTTCCATATTCTCTCATTCGAAAAGGAGCGAGCTGGAAGCTGTTGGGAAAATTACATTAAGAAGGGCTAAGATATATGACATTGCTTGGTGTATTATACCATCGTACACATTGTGTCTCAGTTCCAACAAGTGAAAATTTGAGATAATAATATTTTACCTGAAAACAGCCATGGATGGAATTTAAGGGGGATGATACAGGCAGAGTACATCACACAGAATGAGCGCTCAGTATGTACTGACTACTTGGTATAGAAAATTTGAAATCAGGAAGCAAAATTTTTAAACCCTAATTTTTGCAAACACAGACTCTGAGACCTAGACAAAAAGATAATTTATTCAAGGCACAAAACTAAGTCAGCTTTGAGAAACTAGTTTCCAGTAAACTGTTCCTTTGGCTCACACCACATTTCTTTTGTGTGGGCTTCCCCAGGATTCCCCCACATTAGTCCATAAGCCATTGTCATTTTTCCTGTTATTGATAAAGAATAATAAAAGGTACATCATGCTATCTTACTTTATTGATAAAATGTGAGGGGGAGAGACAACGAAGAGAAAATAACTTATTTTCTGTAGATAACAAAAGGTGCAATGATTAATATATGTGCATTTCAATAAGATCCAAAGAAATAACTAAATTTCTTATTAAACACCAAATTGTATAAAGTCAACTAACTGCATCCTTATCCATTATATTAAAATGCCAGTCTGTTTTCTTTTTCTATGACAGAAAGATCCTGAAACCAATTTCCTTTGTGGTCACAAATAATATATAAAAAACAATGTTATTCTACTTTGGTAAACAAGCAACATTATCCAAACCTACCATTCAGGCAAACGGGGCTTACATACAAGAAGGCTTTAAAAAGTTTGTGGAAAAATTGAATTAAAAATTAATGAATTTTTTCCATGACACTTTTGAAGCCGTCTGGTATCTACACCATCATGGAATAACACTATAATATATATTCTAGAAAGAAAAACTCAATATCTGCAGCTAAAGGTAAAAGGCAGTATTATAGTCAATCAAAATACACATTCCTAAAAAATGGAATTTCCTTTTAATGTAGACCTGAAAAATAAAAGCTTATTTCTTAAAAATTATTTCTTGCCTGCTATTTCTCACTTTTGTGCACTTCATATCCTTTGTTCTCTTTAGCCTTCATATCTTCTCCTTAGATCTTTCTGTTGGAAAGTCCCCCTTTCGTGTGTCCAGCCTGTCCCCACTGATTGCCATGACCACCATGTTGAAATCAGTCTCTACAAGGTGCTCTTTGGAACATGCTCAGCATCCCTACTTCATCAGTCCTGGAGCAGCTTCTACGGAGCTTGGGTATTTGGTTGTTGGGCTCAACACAAGATTGACAGCTAAAACCCACCAGCCTCTTTGGGAGAGAAGGGTCAGGTTGCCTGGTCTTCGGAGGAATTACACTCTCAGACAACCTGTGTAGGGTCATGATGAATCGGACTTGACTCAGTGGCACTGGGTTTGCTTTGTTGGCTTGTGGAAGTGTCTTGGGAGAGAGTGGAGGGTAATCAGTCTTCCCTCAGAGGTTTCTTTCTTGGGCTTCCCTCAGGTTTCCAAAGTTTTCTTCTTGTTTACAGATTTAATGACTATTCACTAAAAATCAAGAACTGACCTGATGCACGCAGGACCATGCATTCAATAAAAATGGCAATCTCAGCTTACCATTTTTACCTCCATTGCCTTGGGTGGTGGAAACAGTAAGACTGCGCAGCTGACAGCCCAAAATTTGGAGAGGCAAATCCATCAAGAGATGCCACAGCAAAAAGGCCCGGTGACCTACTTCTGGGGAAAAAATCAGTAAAAAGTACCCAATCTGTGGAGCAGTTCCACTCTGTCACACACAGGCCACCATGAGTTGGGATCAACTTGTGAAAAACTGGGTTGGCTTTAACTGTGTCTTAAAAAACAAACAAACAAAAAAACCTCCCTGCCACTGAGTAGATGCCAATTCATAACTACACACCCAAACTGAAAAATAGTAATAAGCCCATAGCCCTCAATTCTTCCCTCAAATAATATTTTCAATCTGCTTATCTCTGCTTCTGTCAGAGAGAGTTAATCTCCACAGGGCGCCTTGCTCGGTCTCACCGCAGTTTGGTTATGTTATTCCTAAATATGTATCCCTTCATCTTCTTGACTCTATGTAAACTCCTTGAGGGAAGGGACCACGAATAGTTGCAGTTTGAAGATGTTTCCCCTTGTAACTGGAAATGACGTCCTACATTGAGTAGGCATCCGGTAAAAACGTATCAACTAGAATTATGGCAAAAAATGTATGCGTTCACATCATCTTCAAACACTTCAATCTTGAAAAAATCTTCTCAGGGCTCTAGCAGGAGGATAAAGTGTAGATGAGTCTATTACTATGCTTGGCAAAGGGAAGACCCCGAATAGGATTTGCCCGGCCCTTCTAGTTTGTTCCACAACTGGAAATGGAAGCTGGTTAGAAATCACATCCATTAGACCGGCAGAGCTATCCAAGATCCTGTTGACGGACGTTGTTAACAAAGGGCTGCTCAGAGTGGGCCGTATGCATTTCCATCACAGGTAATGGAGACGAAAAGGACGCTCTGAAATCTCAGGACCTATTTGTCTGCCCAGGGAGAGCATTCAATTAATATGATGCTTTATAGATGTTCTGTAGAGCTGCAAAGACTTCCTTCTGCATATTCCCTCAGGCACCTGGTGACAGGTAAAGATTATGGCCATTTTGACAGGTGAAGCAGCAAGTGGCTGCGTGACCAATCCCAGGTCCCTCAGCTCACCCTTTGAGCTCAGACAGTGAAACATGTAGGCCACAGATTTCAGAATCAAGATTCTTTGTCAGGTTTATATGTTCCTAATCAGAATGTAAGAGCTAATTACAATGAAGTTTACTGTCATTTTATAGGCATGGGCTTACAGATGAGGCTATTTATTTCTTCCTAAATACTATGCTTACAAATCAGATATTAAGTTGCAAGCTGAGCAGTAGTAGCTGAATAATGCTTTTATGGGCTAAAACAGAGAGATAAGTAGCACAGTTGTTCACTTAATTAAAGTTTTCTCATAAAATAAAATTTTGTTCAAACAATTTCTTTTACTTATATTTAGTCTAATAATACACAAGAGCAAGGCTGAAAGAAATGCAAACATTTTAGGTACTATTAGGTGCTACTTTCAACAAACTTTATTCAGTTTTCATTCACTGAACAATCTAAGCAAAACCAGAAATACAAACTTGATTAGACCTCCTGTTCCCCTCAGCCTCTTCCGTGTGTATGTGTGTGTTGAGTGAGAACACATCCATTTAAGATAATAAGTGCCAAGACTCTCTACAACCTTTCGAATTTATATTTTGTTTCTCTTTAAAATTCATAATCACAAAAACCCACCACCACCAAGTTGATTCCAACTCATAGCAAGCCGTGGCAGCATCATGGTGACGAGCTGGGCTGCCAACCACAAGGTCAGCGGTTCTAAACCACCAGCTGCTCTACAGAAGAAAGATGACGTTGTCCGCTCCAGAAAAGAGTTGGGGTCTTGGAAACCCACAGAGGCAGTTCTACTCTGTCCCATGGGATTGCATGAAAATTCACACAAGCCCGAAAAAGAACATTCCTTCCTCTCTCCCTTAAACTTAACACTGAAAATCCTGTCTTTCCCTTCCCAATTTTCCCAATTCCTCTTCTCTTCCTGGTCTTGCAAAAAGGAGAAAACTGGCTCGAATAGTCAAGACACAGTTCATGAAGCCACTGGCGGTAAATTTTTCATTTAGAAAGCAGTTCTACAACCGTGGTAAAGAGTCACTCTGTACATTCTACAACTCTGAACCGTTACTCTGGTTAGCTCACAGCTTCTACACTATTCTAAAACAAGATGAAACCCCTTAAATCCCATGTAAAAGTTTCTTTATACATACATTTTTTGAAGGAGCTTAAAATGAGACAATACTGATTCAGACAGATATTACCTCCATCATTAAACTATGCAGGGGCAGTGAAAAGTCTGTTCCACAGATTACAGTCCAGAGCTTTGGGGGAGCAAAGATTGGTGTAATTCTAGCGAGAACAGACCAATATCTATGAACTCCCACGGCCAGAAGGCTAGGAATTCTAGAAAACCTTAGATGCTTTGCTTCTCAGACCCAAACAAATAGACCCAGCGCATCATGGTGTGGCAAATTATTTGGGAACTGGTCCCAAAGAAGCAGTAAGAATGGAAAGGAACATCTGATAACAATGTCTGAAAAATAACATACCAGGAATACATTTAAAAATAATAATACAGACAGTGTAGCTGCACAGAATACTGACGAGTTTGTGTTTTTGAAGAACATTTTCCAAGACCCAAACCCTTCCACTCTGAAGGAACAGTGAGCAGTGCTAGAAGGGCACACAATGAACCAGACTTTTTTAGGGAAAATATGGAAACACTTAAGTGCCCTTTTCTTTTCTGAATCCTTCGTAAGCCCGACGCGCTAAGAAAGTCAAAGATAGTGGCCATTCAGCTAATTCTAGCGCTGTTCATTCTCACCGCCGTGAAGGGTCAAGAACAACTTGTCTTGCTTCCATCTTCTCTATCAACATGGCTTTGGGGGGTGCACTTTTATTTGATGGTTACCTGTGTATTAATCAACTCCCAGTGAAAAGAAGTGTGCTAGTCTCTGGAAAAGCGGGATGGACAGACTCTGGCCCATGGCACTTGCCTTCCAATATGATTAAAATGAAGAGGGAGCAGGCCACTTCCCAAGTCACGCAGAGAGCCTTCCCAGTTAGTAAAGGGGCTTCCACGGCCACGGCACACCGAAGGCTCTTTTCATTAATAGAGCTGTCAGATTTCTTTCTAAGATATAGGAGATGATGAAAACATCGTAGTAGACCACTTGATTGAGTAGTTTTGAGATTTCAGACCCAATAAATTAGATCCTAAAAAAACGGAAGATTTTATGGGAGTAAGTGGAGAAGGTTTAGTGAATTTCACGCCTTAAAAAGATTTTTTTTATAAGCATTTAAAAAGCTACCAAGGCAATAAATGCCCTGGGAACAAGTTTAACAACACCGAGGGAATGCAGCAGACAAAAAGATGGGCTCGTGATGATGCGGTACTCAAGGCCTTCCTGCACGTCTCTATGATGCGGTCCTCAAGGCCTTCCTGCACGTCTCTATGATGCGGTCCTCAAGGCCCTCCTGCACGTCTCTATGCAGTGTTTTGCTGGATTCTGCTCTGGCAGATTTACTGCAGCCTATCCTGCATATCTCTTTCCAATGCCACATACAGTGATGACACATTAGCAGCTTGAACTTGGCCATGGTGGGATTATTCATGGCACAGAAAGTGACAAGGTATCCACTCCTCCCCAAACCAGGGGCTACACATTTACTGCCGTAATGTGCTAAGACTTGCAGAACTGTGTTTTCCAATCGAGTTTGCTGACTGTATGTATTTTTAATTTTAAAAGATGCCACCAGACTACTTTTCCACAACAAGGAAATTGATGGTGCTGGAAAATAGAAGAAACCACGGAGCTAATTGGGTCCTCACCAGCTCTAAAGAACCCCAGTGGCACAGTGTAGCACACGTTGGTCTGCTGACTGGAAGGTCAGTTGTTGGGAACCACAAGCCACATCATAAGAAAGATGGGGCTCCCTGCTCCCATAGAGTTTTACTGTCTCGGAAATCCACTGGGGCAGTTCTGCTCTGTTCTGTACGGTCACTCTGAGTCAGAATTGACTCAATGATCAGAGCTTGTGGTTTTGTTTGGGGTTTGGGTTTCACCAGCACTGAATACTGTTCTTGCCTATAATTTGGGCCATTATGACCACACCAAGCAAGTTGTCATCCAGTTGATTTCTAAAGCATTTTTCTGATATGCCTCTGGTTGGGTTTGAACCATCAATCTTTAAGTTAATAGTCAAATACTTGAAGGTTGTGCCAACGGGATTCTTTTAGACATTATTAACTGATGAGGAAAAAAATCTATCCCAAGGTTGTTTAAATTTGTGCTACTCAGAATATAAATGAGGGAGGGGGAATCTTATCATACAAGTATTGCCAATTTGCATTTCTTCTTCTGAGAGTAAGTAGTTCATTTTTTTAATTTAGTTGTTGATATCTGTATCTATATATAAAATGTTGCAAAACCTTTTTAGATATTAGTTGTGTTCACCTTTGTTCTGTCATGGGCTTCAATTATTTCCCTGTAGTCTATGTTTGACCTCTGAACTTACCTTGGAATCTTTCACTAACTGCTTTGGCCACAAGGCTGCCTTTCCTTGGGGACTCCTTGTTTCGCTCTTTAACCAGAGCAGTTCTCTCCGTTCACAAGACTTTAATGGAAACCACCTTGACAAGTGGATAAGAGCATGGGCCCTACACTCAAATGGCTCCAGTTATCTAAGGACCTCTGATTGGATCTTCTCATCTAAGTCTCTGTTCCCTTATCTATAAATTGAACAACACAAAATGTATAAGGTTATTATGATGAGTGAATATTTAACGACTATTATGCAATTCCTTGGTCATCACTTTTCCTTTTATAATCTCCACCATTTTGAAATGCCCATTTGGGTTCGGTTTTCACTTGGTTAGGTAAGTTGATGACATATTTTTATGGAAATAGTATAAGAATGGCATATTGTCCAGGGTCTCACATGTCTGAGTATTTCTTTTATCAAATTAATATATGGCATCCCTATTGAGATTTCTGGACACTGTTCCTCACTTGTCATCTGTTAGAGGCACTGTCTTCTAACTTCAACTGCTGTAGCTCAGTACTGATTGGATTCCTTCCTTCCTAAGAAATGCATTCTTTTCCTCAGAAGACATAGGAAAATTTCTCGGTTTCCTTGTTCGTTCAGGATTTCACTAAGGTAGAGCAGCATTTGCATGGAAACCCATGCATACAGTTGTGTGCATGTGTGTGTGTGTATATATATATATATATATATATATACACACACCCCAGGGATACATTCATTATGTGTGTAGGGGTCTTCAAAAAGTTTATGGAAAAAAATCTATTATCTTTTATTTATATTTTTCCATGAAGCTTATAAAGCCAGCTTATATAAAAATTCTCCAGTTATGAACACCAAGGTATATAAGCTTACTACATATACAAATGTGGGTAACTATATGTGAATTTGATGTTCTCTGTGTGTCTTTGTATATATGTGTTTATATTTATTTATTATAGATATATTATTTTTTTCAGATAACCAACTGAATTTGGATTTTCCACATCAAAATTTCAAGTCTCTGTAGTTTAAGGAAAATTTTCTATTTTTAAAGTTGATATTGCTTCTCCATCAACTTTTTCGTTCCTTGACTTTTTTTCTTTTAGCAATTTAACACTGGAATGGTTGTTAAATATACGCTTATACTCTTCACTCAATGTTCCTATTTTCTGTGTATTTTTGCTCTGTGTTATAAGATGGTGTTGCTACTTGATACACTAGGAATCAAATGTGGTCTTTAAACTGATTGCAATCAAATTGATTCCAAATTATAGTGACCCTACAAAACTGAACTACCCCTACTGGTTTCACAGCCTGTAGATTTGGGGGGAGTACAAAGCCTGATCTTTCTCCCATGGAGTTAGTGGTTTCGAACTGCTGGCCTTATGGTACCAACCCAACACATAGCCCATTACACCACCAGGGCTCCTAACTTGGTCTCTAGAGAAGACTATTTTCATTTTTAAAATTTTCTACTGAATTTTCAAATTTATATAATGTGCTTAAGCCTCCAACATTGAGGTACTAGTCTTAGGACCCGTGGCATAGTAGGTTACACATTGGGCTGATAACTGCAAGGTCAGTAGATCAAACCCACTAGCCACTGCATTAGAGAGAGAAGAGGCTCTCTGTTTCCATAAAGATTTACAGCCTCAGGAACCCAAAGGGGCGGTGCTACTACTCTGTTCTATAGGGTTGCTATGAGGCATAATCTACTCATTGACCGTGTGTTTGATATGGTTGTCAGATCTTAAAAGAAATACAACCGAGTTATCAGGAAAGGCCAATCATTAGAGCAGAGCATCATGTCTGGTAAAAGAGGGTCAGCAGAAAGGAAGGGAATGGCCAGTGACATGGAGCCATTCACACAACAGCCCAAACAGCAGAAGCAAACATACCAGTGGTCGTGAAGATGGCACAGTGCGAGGCACGATTTCATCAGGTTATTTACAAGGCCACCACCAGGCCGAGTCAACGCGATGGCAATGAGGTGTTTTGGGTCTGAACTTTTTCTTTTTTCAAAATTTGCATCGGTTAATTCTTCTAGTTCTAGATCAGCAGGTAACCTCTTCAACTCACTCCCACACATACAGTTCAGCTCTCTCTTTACTCAGGTCACCTAGGGATAGCACTTTGAAGGTAGGTAAATGTGACTTTACATTGCTTTTGTGTTTGTTAATTGTGACGAAAGTGCTTTGTGTAACTTTGGCATAATTTTGTTTTAAGAGGCAGTACAGTCTGCATAGCATTATTTTCTCTTAGCCTACTCCTGTTTTTACCAAGACTCAATGAAATTCTTTTTTTTTTTAGCTTTAGAACATTTTCTTTATTTTTGTACTCATGATTATTATTTTAATCATTTTATTGGGGCTCATAAAACTCTTATCACCATCCATCCATACATCAATTGTGTAAAGCACAATTGTACATTCATTGCCCTCATCATTCTCAAAACATTTGCTCTCCACTTAAGCCCCTGGAATCAGCTCCTCAAATTCTAATGTGCATTTTAAACAGATTGTAACCTTTCACAAGAGGAAGTGATTGCCAAGAGCTAACATTGGTTTACCCAGATAAGTTTGTAAAAATTGGCCAATTCAGTGACTGCCCATAAAAATGATGTAATAACTTCAGCAAAAGATGCTATTATATCAAGACATATATGTTATTATTCCCCTTTGAAAGAAGGTGGAGAATGGTGAAATAGATTAACAGCTACTTTGGAAGAAATATTTCCCAAAGAACATTGATCAATGCTTTAAACTCCATATGGAAGACAATGTGAACAAGTTATAGAAAGTTTCTAAACTTTTCAGTGACATGTACCAATACCAACTACAGGTATATTAGGACAAATCTGGTTTAAGGGAAACCAAAACACCAAACTTAGTGCTATTTAATCAATTCTGACTCTTAGCAACCCTCCAGGACCAGGGCTCCTGGTTTAACAGAAGCTAATATGAATAGAACCTAAGAATTTGTCCTATAGTGTTGGTAGTGATTTGGTTTGGTTTGGTGACTTTAGTTAAAAGGAGCCTGGAGCCATGGTGGAACTGATAGGTAAGGACTGGATTGCTATCCAAAATGCCAGGAGTTCAAATCCACCACCTGCTCCTTGGGAAAAAGATGAGGCCGACTGCTCCAGTAAAGACGTACAGCCTTGGAAACCTTATATAGGATGCTGAGTCAGCATCAACTGGATGGCAGTGGGTAAAGACTTTAGTTGGCCTTGAGTTAAAAATAATGTTCAAGTTATATGGTTGTCAAAATGGTTTAGGAAATCTTAAGCTATATTACAAAGACAGAGAGAGTCTTGAAGCAATACAGCTGTAAAGGGAAGAAGACAGACCAATAGACTTAGTATTGGCAAGTCCATGTGAGGCTTTTGTGCTATAATCAAATGAAGACTTTTCCTCAGCTGGGGTTCAGCCCCGAGCCAGAGCATGCGCTTGGCTAGGTGGAGGGCTAGCTGAATTTTGGCCTTGTCTGCCACCCTACAAGCATCTCCATACACTTCAGAGGTGCATAACTGTGCATGCCAGATTAAATAACAGATTCCTCTATTCTGCAGTGTTCAGACTTCAAATGGAAGGTTTTACTCAAACCTAAATATTTCTTAAGAGACACTTTCAAACTGGTTACTTTTAGTGATAAACAATCTTGTAAATAAGTCATCTGAGAAAGAATGAAATAACCTGGTAAAGTCAAGCTTATGCAAAGGAAACTCAGGAGGCCATGCCAGCAGAGTCCAAGTATTTGGAGGGAAGGGGCTTTAGATTGATTTGGGTTATATCTAGGCGAAATGAGGACTGGCAGTGGACTCACAATGCTACAGTATACAGTGAAGGCTCAAGAACGATGTCATGTAAGTGCCAGTTAGTCCACTCCAAATCATGGAGACCTCATGTCTCATAAAACACAAGGCTGCCCAGTCGTGTGCCATCCTCACAATGGAGGAGTATGCTTGAGCCCATTGCTGCAGCCAGCGTGTCAATCCATCTTGTGGAGGATTTTTTTTTTTCTTCTCTCACCCTCTACTTTAACAAGCAGGAAGGCGGTCTCCAGAGATTGGTCTTCCTAACAACACGTCCAAAATCAACAAGACAACGTCTCACCGCCCTCACTTCTGAGGAACATTCTGACTGTACTTCTTCCAAAACAAATGTGTTCATTTCTCTGGCAGTCCAAAGGTATAACAAAAAGTGTTTTCATTTAAGGGGGTAGTTTCTCATAAATATTGAAATTCTGAATGGATTGGCTTATTTTTGGAAACACTAAGTCCCTTACAAGTGCAGAGTTTTACCAGTCAAGAATTTTGTAAAAGAGTTTCTATTGAGAAAAGGGAGGACAGAACTATGCCAAGAGTACATACCATTTTGTAGCATATAATGCTTGGTTATGCACATAAAGGAGGCACAAATAAATATTTCTACCTTGTAGGAGCTCATAGGCTAGTGGGGGAGGGAGCCATGTTCATAGTGCTGAACTTTAAACAATTGTTACAGGAGTGCCATCAGTACACAACATAAGCTAGAAAACAGAAACCACAGATCTTACTGTGATTCTCACTTGCCAGCATTAGGGCCCGAAATAAACAATAATTTCCCGTACATGTTTATTCTCCGATCTTTAAATATTTAATGTCAAATAGCAGCACACACCTATTTGCAAGATTCCACTGCAGTCTACAAATTGAAAATATTTGAAAATAGGCCAAACACGGTCCCCTCTGGACAGCTCTCGTTCATGATTCAGTGCCATCTGAGTTGGAAGGATCATTCCCACTTTCTAGTGAGCACACCTATCTAGTTTGCCTCGGAGACTCCTGCTTTCTGCCTGTTGTCTTGGCATAAATAGCTATAATACTCCTTTCACTCCCAAATGCTTCCAGTGTGGACAATAAATTATATGTTCATCCTACCTCTAACTTACTTTCTAAAAATAGTATCTCTCCATTATGTGGAATATAAAAAGCAGCATTTAAAAGCACTCACTGAGTGGTAATGAATTGAATAAGGCATGGCTGAAAAGTCAGTGTTTGGAACCCCCCAGGAGCTCTGCAGGGGAAAAGACCCCGGGCTCTGCCCCAGTAAAGATTAGAGCCTTCTCTCTTACATCGGGTCACTATGAGGTGATAGCAAATTGACAGCAGACAACCACCACATTGTTTAAATGCTAATATGCAAAGTACAAAAACAATAATAATACAAAGCAGATTTAAATAGTTTCCTAAAAGAGTGACAATGCTCTAAAGAAATATGGTGACTGGAGAGAAGACCTTTAATGAAGACAAACATTCCCTGTAGGGAATGTCCCTGAAAGGGAGGAGTGGGTTACATTTCAACAGGTGGGAAGGCAGTTCAATCAGAACATGGAAATCGTTCTATACTCATGTTTATGCATTCATTGCTTTATTTGTCTAACAAATAAGATTATAAGTAAAATTGGTTCAAGGAACCCTATATTATGTAGGTAATGAACTAGGGAAATAGAAATATTGAGGTAGTCATATATTCCTATATCAACATTCCTTACTGCTGTTGTTAGCAATAGAAATTGAAATGGAATGAAAATAGGAGTAAATGGAGTTTCCAAGGTATTTTACATATTATTGTTAGCAAATGTGATTCAGAATAACTATCTTAAACAGTAATGCTTTGTCCTCAGTGGTTTTCTTCATTCGAGTTAATTTTTTTTCTCTTTCTCCTGCCTGGGGATTTATGATTTAACAGGCTGTAATAGGCAAGATAAAGCCATTCATCATGCAGGCTTAATGTGGGAAAGTAAATTTAACTTGGTGAGCTTGATATATAAATATTGGCCTTTTTGGGAACACACAGAGCATATTTACTTGAGTGTAAAATCCAGGCAATATGTTATGTCCAACAATTTCTGAACCCCGTGGTGCAGGGGAAGGCTCTTTTGCTGCTTCAGGTTATTAGTGCTGCTGACACTACTGGGGAGTGGTGATTTTCTAGCTTCCCCGTTCACAACCCTTTTGAGGGCATTTGAATACCAGTCTATTTTATCTAGCAGGCCTGATGGAGCTGTAGTTAAAGCCCTCACCTGTTAACCAAATGGTCAATGGTTCAATCACACCAGCCAACCCATAGTTCAACAAGAATCACAGCCTTAGGAATATTTTGGGTAGCTCTATTCTAATTGACAGTCACTTTGAGGGTAATGTTTTATTTGGCCATTTCTACATTTATCCATGGAAAAGTACATCATGCTTGGTCAAGGAGAAGGTAGAAGAAAAAGAGAAAGACATTCCAGGAGATGGATTGACATCATGGCTGTAATGATGGGATACAACGAGGCAGCAGTTGTGGGAGGGCATGGATCGGGTCAGTGTTTCATGCTATTGTACACAGGTTGTACATGGGTTGGAAGAATTTCAAGGATATCCAATCACACCAACATGTTTATCTATAACTATATTTAAGGGACAATGGAAATTAACAAGGAGCCTTGGGAAAGTAGTACCTTGTATGTTGGCCTGATAATCTCAAGGTCAACAATTTAAATCCACCAGTATCTCTGAGGGAGAAAATGAGGTTGGATTTGATCAAGTTCAATGTAACCAAGAGGAATTACTGAGAGCCAAATGAAGGTTGAACATGATAGTGGGACAAGAGGAAAGTAAAAGAAAATAGAGGAAAGAAGTAGGCGACAAAATATATTTATAGAGACATAAATATAGGCATGTACATATGTAAATATGTTCATATATAACAATAGGGATATACTTCTATGTACATATATTTATATGTTAAGTATTAAGGTAGCAGATGGGCATTGGGTCTCTATTCAAGTCCTCCCTTAATGTAAGAACACTTTCTTCTAATAACCTGGCATTCTGTGATGCTCACTTTCCTGACAGGATCACTGAAGACAAAATGGGTTCATAAGCAAATGCAAATGTGGTGAAGAAAGCTGATGGTGAACCACTATTAAAAGATGTAGCATCTGGTGTCTTAAAGGCTTGAAGTCAAACAAGTGACCATCTAGCAGGGAAGCAACAAAGCTCACATGGAAGAAGCATACCAGCCTGTGTGATCACAAGGTATCAGTGGGATCAGGTACCAGGCGTCAGAAGACCTAAAACAAACAATTGTATTGATGTGAATGAGGAGGGTCCGGAGAGGAGACTCAAAGCCTTCATTAGACAATACAACATCCCCTCACAGAAGGGTCACAAGGAAGGAATGAGTCAGCCAGGGTACAGTATAGCACCGATATAACACACAACATTCCACTAGTTTGTTAATGCTTCCCCCAGCCCCCACTATCATGGCCCCAGTTCTACCTTACAAATCCAGCTAGAATGGAGTATGGACCCTGGAACAGATAAGAGCTCTCCAAACATGGATCCATGACAGATAAACTCTCAAGGAACAGTAATGGGAGTGGCAGTACCATGTGGGCAGGAGGAAGCTGGGGGAAGAAGAGCGAGAAAGGGAAAACCAATTACAATGATTGAATTATATCTGCCCCCACCACCCTGCCTTGAGGGGGACAAACAACAGCAGCACTGGTGAAGGAAATCAGTTAATGGTGTAAGATTTGAAGATAATAATTTATAATTTATCAAGGGTTCACCACAAGGGTGGAGAGTGAGGGGAAAAAAAGAAGAGCTGATACCAAGGGTTCAAGTAGAAAGAAAATGAAAATGGTGATGGCAACATATTAACAAATGTGCTTGATACAATTGATATTGGTTTTGTACAAGAGCTGTAAGATCCCCCAATAAAATTATTTATATGTAAAAAATATTTACAGTCTCTAAAACTCAAAGAAGCAGTTATAGGACACCCTCTAGGGTCATTATGAGTTGAAGTAGACTTGATGGCAGTGGGTTCCTTGGCTGGGAATTTAACATCTAGCCACCTGGAAAATTCAAGGTTGGTCTTCTCTTGGTGGATTTATTCATAATGATGGTTTGAATATTCACAACACTAACAGAATACATGTGTGGCATTTTATGAATTTGAATGTCGTATCTGGACAGTTTGTTCATGTCAGGTGATGCAAAGCCTTTGGGTAACAGGGCATTGCTACTTGGGGTTGGCTGAAGCTATCCATCAACTAGCGAATATAGAGAAGCTATTCTTAGGCTGATTGATCAAAGGATAATAATTTCATGTATATCCATCTTTAGCAAATAACTCTAGCATTCTTCAAAGAGCACTGATAATTAGATTGATATGTTTAGAAATAGAAATTCAGAAATTTAGCTACATAATGCCAGTCCTTTTAAATTTGAAAGCTTTTGGTATATACACTGTATTCCTATAATTAAAACTATGCTGAGATATTGGTTATTTTATTTTGAATATTTAAGCTATTTAAAATAAAACCTTTGGGCCATGTACATAAATAACAACTTGATTAGAGGGAATGGCGTAAGTCAATCCATAAGACTAAGTCAAAACAGAAGTCATCTCAATGTCAGTCTCTCCTAGACACAAAGAATTTTCAGAAGTCAAGTGATGCATAATCAGAGAAGCTGGGTTACATGAAGAAGAATTTGACATCAGGATTGGAGGGAGGCTTATTAAATAGCCTATGATATGCAGATGCTACAATCTAACTTGCTGAAAATGAAGACTGGAAGCACTTGCTGATGAAGACCAAAGATTACAGCCTTCCGTATGAATTAAAGAAGACCCAAATCCTCACAGCTGAACCAATAGGTAACATCATGGTAAGTGGAGAAAAGGTTGATGTTCTCAAGGATTTTGTCTTGCTTAGATCCACAATCAGTGCTTATGGAAGCAACAATCCATAGATCGAAAGAAGCATTAATTAGGCAAATCTGCTGCACAGGAACTTTCACAGTATTGAAAATCAAGGATGCTACTTGAGGACTAAGGTACCCCTCAGCCAGCCATGGTATTTTCCATCACCTGTCATATGCTTGTAAAAGTTGGACACAGAATAAATAAGACTGAAAAACCTATGCATTTGAATTGTGGTGCTGGGGAAGAATAGTGAAAGTCCCATGGGTGCTAAAAAGACAAACCTAACTGTGTTGGAAGAAGTACGGCCAGAGTGCTCCTTGGAGGCAAGGATGGCAAGACTGCATGATACATCCTTTGAATAGATTGTCAGAAGAGAGTGATTGTCAGAAGAGAGTGGTCCATGGAGAAGGACATCATGCTTGGTAAAATGGAGAGGTGATCAGGAAGAGGAAAGCCTTAGGGAGATGGGTTGACACAGTGTCTCCAACAATGGGCTCAGGCATGGGAACAATTGTGATGATGGCACAGGACTGTGCAGTGTTTCATTCTGTTGTGCATAGGGAGTCACTATGGGTCATAACCAACCTGGTGGCATCTAACAACCACAAAGAGAAGGGATGAATGTATGCTATGGCATACTATTTTAAATATATCAAAAATACCTGTACTATTTCTAGTCACTGAAAATGATTGAGTTCAATTCAACAGGCAAGGTTGAGAGGCCACCACATGACAAACTATAGGTGTTGGGGATTGAAAGTTGAATAAAGCATGGTTCCTGTCCTCAACAAGCTTAAAATCTTTTGGTTTAGGGAACTGCACTAAGATAAAGGCAGCAAAGTGCATCTGGAGGGCGATATAAGAAAAGATGGTGGCGAACCAGCCCTCAAGGAACTCAGAACTGAGAATGTAGATTGTGGGGAAATATGAACACAGAGAACCAGCAATATAACAATATGCTAGGAATACTGAGAACACATTTAAAAGTTCATGTAGGAAATAAACGATGATGGGTTCCAAGTGGAGCAGGAGAGGCATCGAGAAAAGGTAAAGGATTAGGAATGTATCGACATCAGAGAGATGGGAGAAGGCATTCTAGGAAGTCACAGTCAATGGGAAATTTCCAGGAAAGAAATATATCCCATTTTAGAGAGACTAAAGTTAAAAGGGAACACAATGAGCCAGATACGATCACTCAGAGGACTTGAGTGATCAAATAAAAAACATTCATGGTGGACCTGTTGGTATTGGTGACTGTCAATCCATTGGCCTCATGTGCACTGAGTAGAACTTCTCCATAGTGTTCAAAAGATCCTCAGGCTTGTGATCCAAGAATCTCTGGATGAGATATAGCCACAACCTAGTAGCTAGCAGTTGAGCAGCTTAATCACTTGTACCACCCAGACGCAGGTCAGAGAGTTGTACAATGAGCCAAGGATCCATGTTGCTGCATCCTTTTCATCAAAAATGATCGACACTCAAGCCTTTAAGACCCCAGACACTATATCTTTTGATAGCCGGGCACCATCAGCTTTCTTCACCACATTTGCTTATTCATCTGCTTTGTCTTCAGCAGTTGTATCGGGAAGGTGAGTATCATAGAATGCCAATTTAATAGAAGAAAATACTTGTAATGAGGGACTACTTGACTGGAGACCCAATGTCCTTCTGCTACCTTAATACTAAATATATATATATATATATATATATATATATATATATATATATATGCACATAGATCTATTTCCCCATCCTCATATATAAATGTATTTGAATATATACATATCTTTATCTAGACTTCTATAAATGCCCTTTGCCTCCCAGCTTTTTCCTCTATTTCCCTTGACTTTCCTCCTGTCTCAATATCATGCTCAGTCCCCATCAGGCTTCCAGAAATTCCTCTTTGTTACCTTAATGTTGGTCATGCCCTACCAGGCCTCCCATACCCTGCTCACCACTAATTCAGATCCCTTATTGTTCCCTTGTCCCTGGTCTTTGTTAACACCACTTCCTTTCCCCCACTTCCCCCTCTCCCATGTCCCCCCACAACTGTCGGTCCCATTGTTTTCTCCTTCAGATTGTTCATCCAGCCTATTTTATTTAAACAGACCTGGAGATAATAACATGTAAAAAAACAAGACAGAGAAAAACAAAGCAACAATATACAAGAAAAAGGCTTGAAGGTAAACAAGCAGCCATCTAGCAACAAAGGCCACATGGAAGAAGTACACCAGCCTGTGTGATCACGAGGTGCTGAAGGGATCAATTATCAGGCATCAAAGAACAAAAAATCATATCACTGTGTACTCACCTCCATGATATGATCGCTGAAGACAAATGGGTGCATAAGCAAATGTGGCGAAGAAAGCTGATGGTGCCTGATAATCAAAAGGTTTAGCGTCTGGGGTCTTAAAGGCTTGAAGGTAAACAGTGGCCATCTAGCTCAGAAGCAACAAAGCCCACATGGAAGAAGCACACCAGCCTATGCAATCACGAGATGTGGAAGGGATCAGGTATCAGGCATCATCAGAACAAAAAAAATCTTACCATAGTGAATGAGGAGGGAGTGCAGAGTGGAGACCCAAAGCCCATTTGTTGGTCACTGGAGTTCCCCTTGCAGAGGGGTCTCAGGGAGGAGATAAGCCAGAGAGGGTGCGATGTAGCAACTATGAAAAATACAACTTTCTTCTAGTTCCTAAATGCTTCCTCCCCCCACTATCATGATCCCAGTTCTACCTTGCAAATCTGGGTAGACCAGAAGATATACACTGGTACAGACAGGAACCAGAAATATAGGGAATCCAGGGTGGATGATCCCTTCAGGACCAGTGGTGTGAGTGGTGATACTGGGTGCATAGAGGGAGGGTGGGTTGGAAAGGGGGAACCAATTACAAGGATCTACATGTGACCTCCTCCCTGGCGGATGTACAACAGAAAAGTGGGTGAAGGGAGATGCTGGACAGGGCAAGATATGACAAAATAATAAGTTATCAAGGGTTCATGAGGGAAGGGGAATGGGGAGGGAGGGGAAAAATGAGGACCTGACGCCAGGGGCTTAAGTGGACAGCAAATGTTTTGAGAATGATGAGGGCAATGAATGTACAAATGTGCTTTACACAATTGATGTATATATGGATTGTGATAAGAGTTGTATGAGCCCCTAATAAAATGATTTTTTAAAATGACCTACACAGACACATCCATGTACAAACACACACACACACACACACACACACACACACACATACACACACACTTCAGTTCTTGGGTTACCAAGGCAAAAATTCCTGATTCTATGTTGGAAAATCAAATCATTGCTTGTCTTCAAAGGATCATTTGTGCATGCAATTAATTCACTGTACACTCTGACAGGTCACCCTAAGTACGTTAGCTCTTTCCATCAATTTTAAATGCAGTAACACTCACTCTCAAGCAGCAAAACAAACCTTGAGTTATGAAGGAGGACATAGTCATGTGCACCAAGCCCTAAATTGCAAAAAAAAAAAAAAAAAGATTGTAAGACTCTTAAACTGTTAAAAAAAAGACCAAGCAAGTCACAGAAATATAAATTTTCTGATAACTGTAAATACAGGATGAAAAAGAGGATACAGAAGTTACCATGTAAATTGCAATTGTACCTGTATATTTCCTTCAGTGATTGATAGTATCACCCCAGGTGATAATCATGAAATGTTTGATATTAGGTCGCGGAGCTTATTTAGGAAAGGCACACAATTAGGCTTTAAAACATATTGATCTTATAATTGCTTCTACACAGATAATGATACAAATAGCAATGTCTTCAACTTACATTTAGAAGAGGAAATTTCCATTCTAGAATCCTTAGTTGGGAATCTCCTAATTGCATTTAAAAGACCTAGAACACGTTCTCCAGCCCCAACTGTTCACTCCTCTTCAAAGGTCCTTCCATAAATGAAACTAAGAGCCTGATTTTCTTTAGGGTGATGGGATTAACTATTTATGAGCATAACAACGGGTCAAAGAGCAATCTACATTACATACCAGAGAAATGCAATTCAATAACAGTGTTTGACATTTTTCTTTGATGTGTCGGATGTAACACAGCATTTATCTGAGACAATTATTGACCTTGGTCAGAATGTTTCCGGTGCAAACATACCCTGACACTACCAGCAGCAATTGCACATTCAAAGTGCTAGAAGAGGGCTAGGAGAGCAAAAGAAGCCTTTACTGTGGGCCTTGCTGTCTGGTGACAGCACCTTATAAGAATGTACTCCGTAAAGGCAACATGCATGCCAGTTGCTTTTTTCTCCATGATTCAGTTCTTCAAAGAAGAAAAAAGTCTCACAATGTCGACTGTTAAACCATTGACCAAGTTAGTCGCCTACTGCTTGTCAAAATGAAAAACTTCTCACAATTCAGAATTTATTAAAAAAATAATCAGTCCTCTCTACATATATATATATATATTTAAATTAAATAATAGAGATTCAAGTAGATTACTCTGGTCATTTGAATCCTCGCTGTCTGAATGTTTTTCCAAATCACCGTACTCTTCTAAGTGAATGAGCTGATATGAAGTATACACTGTCTCCCTCATTGCATGTAGAAGGCCGATGCGTCTTCCAGAAAACCCGTGACCCGAACTGTGAGGCCAGTATACGGAATATTTACAGATGGGCTTCGGACCCAGGTCTGACTTTTTCTTGCCTTACAGACTACCTCTCTACCTACCATATATACTCAAGTATAAGCTGATCCGAATATCAGTCGAGGCACCTAATTTTACCACAAAAACTGCATTAAAAATGTGCTGAAAAACCTGGCTTATACACGAGTATAAACGGTATCTATCTATCTACACTATTCATCAGTTCCCTTTAAAATTAGCACCAAAAGAATGAATTAACACCTCTGCCATCACCCTGTTCTTTTTCCTCTCTTTTTCTCTCTTTACTACTCCTCCCTATAAGTTACCACTATGAAGATTCAGTTCATTTTCGCTGTAGCTTCAGCATCTCTTTATGGTTGCCACACTATTAAGCCATCTCACACTGTTAGAGGCAAAAGAGAATGCTCCTGTGTTACTAAATCAAATAAAGCCCAATGCCAGCACACAGTGAGAAACTGTCCCATGTAAGATCATGCAAGTAACAGATGACTTGTTGGAGATATCACTTGTATAGCAATTCCTTCTAGGGCCATAACCCAATTCCCATTTTGCCTGGGAAAGCATTATCGAAGTTATAGGACCCAATGAGTCAAATTGAAGTCAAGAACCTATATTCCAGATGATGCATGCACAAGATTAATAAGATTTTAGAAATATAGCTGTTAATTGCAAATCATCAAACCATACTACATAAAGATTACTAAGTGAGATACATAAATGAGTTAATCAGAGCACAACATAGAAGTGCTATTTTGCTTTTCACCATTAATCTTTCTTTTGGATGAGATGAAAAAAAAGTCAGAGGAACCTACTTGGTTTAATCTGGAGATCATCTCTAGATCAATTTCAGACCAAATTTACTCACAGGGAAAGCACCTTCCCAGAGTAGCTACAACCAACAAAGGACAACCTGGTAACTAGTCCACCCAACCCACCAAGAGAAAAGGCCTAGGCACGAGAGCACAGTCCATGCTTCAGCTGATGGCTGACTCAAAGCCAGTGAGAGGCAGACCGCCTACGTCCCTTTCCCTCTTCCCCTTTGCAGTCCATGTACATGAACCCTGCTTGATACTATGAAGAGCCGGCTCCATTTGAACAGAGCCCTGCACCCTTTCTCACACCATCCCAGTCTTCAGTTCATGGTTCCTTTCTTTTGCTGTTGTTTGCATTGGCTTTAAGTTAACTAGCAGGTTTTGGTTTAAGTCTGCTTGGCCCCTAAATCTCCACCTTTTGTCTCACAGGTAGATTATCTCACACCACCTTCCTTCACCCAAATCTGAAAGGTCATTCCCCTCAGGCTCCTACAGCTATTCCAGGGTAAGAGGAGTTATTTCTCACTTTCTCCTTTTTCCTTCAACTTCTTAATGAATAAAGAAAGGTTGGTTTCCTGGGATATTGTCACCAGAATGGCTATTACCTAACAAACCAAGAAGACATGTTGGGTCAGAGGTTTTTGTTTTCTTTTGGGGAGCGCCTCTTCCCTACAAGTTTTAAACATTTATCTACCAACATTGACAAAAGGAAATGCAAAGCGATTACACTACTTCAGTGGATGCTATTGACCTTTCTAAGCACTCCGAAAGCCAGTCTGGCAGGTAGTCTGGGGAATTGATGGCAATCCTGTTACCTGGCTACCCAGCCACTTGTCATCATTTCAGCAATTACCCAACATTTCCTGCCCAAGGCTTGATGGGAATGTCTCACAATAAGACTGAGCTGCTGGTGTGAACACTGTTCCCATGTCAGTCCAATCCCCGGCCAAAATATGCACCTTCCTTACTGTACTACATAAGGAGCCTCCTCCACCTCCTTAATGGAATCATAAAAATAATAATTCTACTGGCCTGCTAGTCCCATAGCTTTAACCACTTCTCTGTCAGAGTTCATGTTAACCTAGATGCTCCTCATCCTCCTTTTAGTTTTTAAAGATCAGATATATTTGCTAGTGACATTACGTTGCCTCTTGCTTAGGTAACAAAGGCTCTGTAACATCAGGACTAGACCAAACTAGTAGGTGACAGTTCCATCGGTAATTCTGTTCTAAAGAAATTCAAGACAGTTGTAACCCCACCACGGTTTATAAAGCTAAATAAATAAATATAAACCACAAGCTCAATAATAATCTGCTTTGGGAATAAAATGAAAGCATAAACACAATATAGTGCCAATTTCAATATGCAATTTATATGGTAACAACAGCCATGAGAGGGGTGAGGAACACTACAGAAAGTCAAAAGCCCTAAGTCAAGCACGGAATCCTCAACACAAATTGTTCATGCACTATTTTCATACTTCAGCATAAGCTCTGTACACATGGTTTCTTCTCCTTACCCTAACGAGATGCATCCATTTTCCATCCCTTAACATTTATTGAGCACCTACCATGTACTGGCAATCACTGTGAAAGTATAGAGCAAAACAGAACAAGCTTGTTAAATTGAAGTTAGTGTTCGCCTCTGCTGAAATTAGGTGATGGTGAGTACATGAGCCGTAATGGTTAAATTTTGTCCCCAAGATTGGCTGTTTGGGGTTCCAGTGTTTTCTGAAGAGTCTCTAAAAAGCTTAAAACTGCACCCCTCTCAGTGTTGCAGCAGCAGATAAGGCAGACATGTACATTCACATGATCAATCTGTGAGAAGTGATTGCCTTATTTACCCTTGTCCATTTATGTGCAACGTTATAAAACTACTACTCCCATCCATCAAACTTCTATTATCTGAAGTGCAATTGTTATTTCACAAAGGGACCACAGGAGAGTCCGTGTTTTATATGTTGTTGCCTCAGCACTTTGAGACACGCATCCAAATTTGACTTTTAGATTCAGAGAGAAAGCGAGGCACTGGGGAAACATATGGTATATATGAAACCGTCTCCCAAGGCCAGACACTCTGCTGAATATATTCTGCTTACATTGTAATATGCATATTCAAGCTTCTTTATTTGGTCATTCATTAACTCATTCGAGCATTGATGTTTACACAGCAGTTGTGATGTCAGACACTACGCTACGCACTGATGTAGCACCGTGAACAAGTTGGATGCATCTACTTGTATTACAGTGACCCCTGAAGGCCTTGTCATTACCTCCCATCTTCCAGATAAGGAAACAGGCTCACAGACCTTGAACACTTGTACAAGTCCTAGAGTTTAAGAACCTCAGAGCCCGAACTCAAATCACACAGGCTGTTCTGATTGTGAAATCCAAGCCTCCGTTAGAAAAAACTCACAGCCTCAAAGCTTCCAGCAAACATGTATTCTTCAGGACACAGGCTAACTACTACTTTCTCAAGCTATTCACTCATCAAATCTTTGAAAGCTTCTTATGTTTGAAGATAGGTCACTTGTAGGAAGCCTGGGTTTTTGAAAGACACCAGCCATTGAAAAACTTCCTCTGCAGGACATTTTCTCTATTTCCTATGATAGTTTAAAACTTCCAATAATCTCTTTCCATCTCACTTCTTGGGCCCCACCCAGTGAACACTATGTCCGTGCCCTCCTTCCTGTGTTAGCCCATGTCCTTGGCTTAAGCAGAGACCGAACTCTTTGTGACAGGATCTGGAATTGCATGCAGTCTTGCTCCATCATTCTATCATGTTGTAGTATGCCCCTGTACACGGAACTAACTCTGTATTGGAAAAATCAACCAACCACCATTGCCAATAACAAACTCCTTAAGAATCATTTGTGAATTTTGGTCCAAGACATGGATGTCTCTATCTCCCATAATAAAACTCACCAATTTGTGCTGATTCACAAATTTCTAAATACCAATTTTTAGCAAACTACTGTGTTGCAGAGCACGTTCATCCCCAAGAAGCTCCATCATCAGAACCCAGCGCTGTGAATACAAGCCATCCTTTGTGAAATCAGAAAACAAAAGGTGAAAAAAAATATTCTACTCATTACATTCCAAACCCACTCTTCAAAATGTACAAATTGGATATATAAATGAGCAGGAAATAGACAAATTAGATGTTTTCAAATTAAGAAGTATGAGACCTAGAAACCAAGGTTTTCCCCTAAGGCAGTTATCAGTCATTGCCAGAAGCTGAGACTATGAGGACATGTCATCTTTCAGCCATATTTTCATTGATATCACCAAGGACCATCACTCCAGCTCAACCAACAGGGCCACAGTGCTTGCTGATATACACTCAAGGATGACATGTGACTGTATCCTAAGACTCTGCTCCAGTGCCCCCTTTCCCAACTCTACACGCACAACTCCTTGCTAATGACCATAACATTCATAAGTACCCTGACCATGACATTCATAATGACCATGACATTCATAAGGAGAGCTCTTGAACTTCTGAAAGAGTAGAATGAAGAGAAATATGCCCTGTGTAACAAAACCAGAACTAGATGGAAACATCTCAACACCCACCCCATTCAAACCAAGAAAATGTTTACCCCGGGGTCATTTGTATTCTCGCATGTGAATCAGTCTTGAAAATAATTTTATTGATCATCAGACCTCCTTCAAACACTCACTGTCCTTCGTTCATATTTATGTGTCCAATAACCAACTCCTCCGCACCCACTGATGGTTCCGTCTCAACTACTAGATACCCAGCTTCAATCCGCGAACTCATGCCACCATGTGACCTCCTTTCTAAGGTCCTGCTCTCATATTTCTTTGTCAACAGGACACCATTTGCCCAAATTGTTTAGTTCTTGGTCTTCCATTCCAATCTATCTCCTCCCCTCCTCTTGTGATTCTGCGATGGTGCTAGATTCAAAGTAAAATTTGAACAATTTGGTACAGCTCTAAAGGACTAAGCAAGTAGATGCATCAACAAACATGAATCCCACCAAAAAGACTTAGCTCTTAGGAAGAGACTTCAATTGTGCTGACCAAATGTAAAAGTCGAACTGGTGAGTGTTCAATGGTAAAACAGATTAAAATACTGGAGTAATAACTGGATGATTTAGTCACACACAAACACCTGCAATTGAAAGGGGGGGGTGTAGATTTTTTTTTAAAGAATCTAGGTTGCCAGTCTCCATTGGTCAAATTGACGAGAAAATTGCTCAATGCTCTATTTCACATTTCCTGCTAAACAGGGTAAAAGGCAGTCAGATGACTGAACAATTTCATAGTGACTAAAGTATATACATTATATCCAAGCCTTAATAAAATTTACATTTGTGTAAATGCCTTGCCTGCAGTGCTTGCACGATGACCTCTGGCAGCAGAGACCCTGAAGGTGGCATTGCAAGAGTGGAAAGATAAATGCTAACACCTCTTTCTCGGCAGCTGAAAGTTGGGCCAGGCTCTCCTTAGGGGTTTTCGTGTTGCAGAGTGAAGTCCAAACCTTTGAGAGGCAGCCTCATATCCCTCTAAGGCACCATTCCTGAATGTGCTTAAACCAAAGATGTTATTTGATGGTTTTCTAGACCAGGAGTCAAGAAAGTTTTTCTGTAAGGGATCAGATCATAAATATGTTCAGCTCACTCTATGTGAGAATATACAGTGTCTCACAATTATTCACCTCTGCCTTTGTAGCTTCAAAGTAGTCACACAGAATACATGAATGAAAGGGTATACTTGGATTCCAATAAAACAATATTTACAAAACAAATAAGACCCAGATCTGACCCTGAGACCATAGTTTTCTAATTTCTAGTCGACTCTGAGGTTTACATCCCTGCCCGCCATTTAACAGAAAGAGAAGTCAATTAATCTTTCATCATTGTTAGTTGGCATATTCATCATTGTTCCCATCCTGATCAGCATTCCCGTTTCACAGATGAGGAAGGGCCCCATGATAACGTGGAGAGTTGTGGGTGTTTGAGCTGGGTTGCTGAGGATTGGTTCTCTAGTCCTGCGGTCTCTCAAACACCACATCAGCCGAACATACATCAACAATGAAAAAAGAATGTATCCTGCTGCTAACCCCAAGGTAATTGGTTCAAACCCACCAACCATCCCTTGATGGAAAGATGAGGCTGTTTGTACCCATAAAGATTTATAGTCATGGAAATTCTAGGCAGGGTCATTATAAGTTAAAATCAACTTGATGGCAATGGGCATGGTTTTAAGAGTCATTCCATATCAGATGAGAATACTGACAACGGGGTAAAATTAAATGTAAAGGAATACCAAATAAAGACGCTCATCCTTAACTGGTGTTTACAGGAAACAAAGATCCCTTTCAGGTGGCAAATTCTAGGAAACACGTAAGATCACATCATAAGCCCATCCAGTGGTCAGTGTGAGGGTGGGTAAACACACATACGGGCGGTTTTGTGTCATCCTCACCATTGTCCTGTTTGAGCCAATCAGCGCAGCCACTGTGTCAATTCATCTACTAAAGGGTCTTCCACTGCCCGCCCCCCACCCCCAACACACACACACACACTTTACCAAACCAGATGTCCTTCTCCAGGGATTGGTCTCCCTTACCAAATTCCAGATTATAAATATCAATAAATACTCCTGGCTGTCTTCTCTGAACCAAAGTCTTTCTTTCCTGTTTGATCGTATTCATTACACAACCCTCATTATCGAGTTTGGCAGCCTTGCATTCATGCAGCAGAGCAATAGATACAGAGAACTGATGATCCAAACGGCAAGCTTTTGAATAACTATTTCAAAATGTTATAAGTGCACTTCATATGTGAGTATACCTGACCTTTGTCAGGTTAGGAAAATTCAGAACACCTGGCAGAAGCTGGTTAAAAAGCCTTAGACACACTCCAACGATATCCTTTTGTGCCGGCACAATTCACTCATTGGTAATCGGGTTTTAAAAATTCAAGTATTGCATTTCTCACTGTTCGTGTATTTAAATTTTCATTTAAAATAAAAATAATATATTCACTTAGTTAATACTTGTGATAATGATTATGGACCTCTGGTGGTGCAATGGTTCTACGGATGGGATGCAATCCACAAGTTCAGCAGTTCAAAGACACCAGTAGAAAGACCGAACTTTCTATTCCCATAAACAGTTACAGTCTCAGAAATCCACACATGGTCGCTATGAGTCAGCGCTGACTTAATGGCAGTGACTTGATTTTTAAGAGAAGACATGTGTACTAAAGCAGACACAGTCTTCCTTCTTCCAAAGAATGAGAAAAACCCCCTCAACGTTTTTTCACTAGATACCACTAATAAATGAGTAATATTTGAATTTAGCCATATATGTGTGGGGGGTGGTCTTTTGGGATGGTTCTTTTCAAAATGTATAGATTGATATAAACAAACATAATGTTTGAGTTTTTAATCCCCACAGGATTTAATCCTAGAGTTGGCATTTCTGTTAAGTGCCCGAGACAGTTTCCATTTAGAGACCCGCTGCGCAGTCAAAAGGAAACACTGAAATCCTCACGATGGCTGTTTGATCCAATTGTTGTAGCTATTGTGTCAATCCATTTTGTGAAAGGTCCTTTTTCTTTTCAATGACTCTCTCTCTCTACTGAGCATGATGTCCTTTCCCGGGACTTCTCCCTCTTGATAGTATGTCAGCTGAAGTCTTGACATACCAGGTCTCTAAGGAGAATTCTGACTGTCCTTCTAAAACAGAACAAGTGAGGCTCTGAGAAGTTGAGAATATTCTATGCCAGATGCGTGTCCTAGTCTGATGACTGTAACCCCGATGTGCTTCAAGACTTAACACAGTTGACCCTACTCCAACATACACCCCTAAACATCCCTCATCTCTCTGGGACAGACGCCTCCACTAGGCATGCCCACCACAGTTTTATCCACTCCTACATAGTACAAAGCGTTTACAGAACGCTGTCCTGTCTCTCTCTAGGGCAGTGGTTCTCAACCTTCCTGAGGCTGTGACCCTTTAATTCAGTTCCTTATGTTGTGGTGACCCCCAACCATAAAATTATTTTCTTTTATAGTTAACAATTGTCATTTTACTACTGTTATGAATTGAACGATCCCTGTGAAAGGGTTATTCAACCCCCAAAGGGGGTGTAGTGTAACTTTCTATGTAGCACAGTCTGGAAAGCTACAAACGCCTTTTCTTGGATTTCTTTGCAGTTAAGGTCGCTGGTGTAGCCTAGATTTTGCCAAGCAACTGTACCTGTGAAATGTCTGAAATTGAAAAAAAAAATCACTGTTTCCAAATACTCAGAGAATTGCGATGTGAGCTGTCATTGAATCGCCGACCCGAGTCCTGCGCCGTCCTCTCAATGGCTGGGACAGTCGAGGCCATTATTGCAGCCACTGTGAATTCTGCTTGCCTTCCACCACTGTCCCGGACAAGCTTCTGTTGTGAGCCACAGGTTTTCATTGGCTAATTTTCAGAAGCTGTCAGACTGCGCTTCCTAGCCTGAGTTCATCAGAAGCTCTGCCCGAACCTATCCATCCTGAGTGACCTTGCTGCCGTTGGAAACACAGATGCCACAGCTTCCGGCATGACGGCAACACACAAGTCACCACGGAGGGACAAACTGATACACTAGCAGACAGGTGGTGGAGAGCGAACAATATGTACAATCCTCAGCAGGTTTAAAATGCACCACATTGCTCTAATGTACTGGCTTCACACGGTTTTGCAGCTACCGAGAAGCATACGGTTTAAAAAACCTTGGTTTATCTGTCTGTAACTATGGGATAAAGGTAAGCACAGCCCTTTTGTACCTGAGTTTCTGTTTTTAAAAAAAACAAACAAACCACAAAACTATTTTAACAAGCCCATTTGCTGCCAATCGACTTCCCAGATAAAATGCTTTAAAAAGGAAATATTAGGTAAATATTTTTTATACCTGGGTTTTTCTACCACGTAAAAGCATATTTTCACCAGGCACAGGTTTATGGCATTACCCCCAGTGGGCAGGCTTCCGTTTGGAATTTTGTCCAAAGGACTCCAGTTTAAGCCTGTCTCCCACGGTCCTCCATGGCCTCTTGGGGGGTCTAGCAACACCTGGAGCTTCTCCCTGCGAGAAAGAATTCCGAGGCCAACAAATTCAGCAGCAAGCGAGGAAAAGAACTAGGACCGCGAAGGCCACTCCTGGCCTACAACCGCAGGAAAGTGGGTCAACAGTCGCCAGTGCCTTCCCATTCCCCAAACACGCTCCGCCGCGCAGGATAGTGCAGACTCTCCGGGTTGGACTGTAGGAAGTGGGGTGGGGGTGGGGCTGAGAGCAGAGGTTAAAAAGAAAAGCAATACATTTCCCTCCAAGTCCCTTCATAAATCTTCATCTTCTTTCCAGCAAGATCTGGGAAAATCACAGTTTCACTTCAGGACGGGGATGCTCATTACCCAAGTTCAAAACCTATGAAAAATTACAGTGGGAAAATCATTCTCAATTGATTTATGGTTAAATTGAGAGAAGTGGAAGTGTTGGACCAATCACCCGCTTCTTTAATATCTTGCTATCTCACGCCCACTCTGAAAGCGTGGCTCCAATCTGCTTCTATAATTAGAGTACCAAAGCACGAGGCATTAACACCTCCAACAGGTCATTAATCATCCCGGTTACCTCATGATGGAGGCCACAGCCATGGACTGGAGGCAGGGTTGGACAAATAAAATAGTCATTGATCTCTATTTGAAGACTAGAGCACGGCCCCTCCCTCTGTGTGTCTATTGCGTCTCCCGCACTGACTTGTTCCGTGGACCGTCAATAACAAAGCCATTTGACGGTAGCCGTCTGCCACAGGGATAGAAACTCTGACTGTTTCCAAGCAATAAGCAAGCGAAGACCCATTTTTAGGTGCCTGCACTTGGGTACTTCTTTGTCCTTATTAAGTTGATTAAACAGCCACTATTCATTGCCACCGACTGAGTCAATGTGAAGACAAAAATTGATGCGTATGCACAAAATGAATCCACAAACCATCCGTTGAAGCCACTTGAAGCCTATATGAATTGACATCTTTTTGTGGAGTAGAGACTTATTAACAGAACTATGTAGAGGTCACGTGTTCTAAACAATAGGTTTAAATAAAAAGGAGTAATTATAAGATCCAAACCAAATCAACATCGCTGCCATCGAGTCAGCGCTGACACATGGCGACCCCCTGTGGGTTTGTGAGACTGTAACTGTTTCAGAAGTAGAAAGCCCAGACTTTCTCCCAAGAAGCAACTGATGAATTTGAACAGCCGACCATGAGAATCGCAGTCCAACGTGCACCCACTGCAGACTGGGGTTTGGGTGTTTTAAAATAAGCAAGGTTTCAATCTTTTATGATATGTTGAAATCATTCTAAGATTAGGAGTCTGCAGGTATGAAACTAACATCAACTTTGTACAATAAAATAAGAATAAATAAATTTCCCTCGTCCATTCACTACAGATCACAATACTTGCCCATTGTTTCTTAGGGTGAGATTTTGACGACGGTAACATAGAAAATGTATACAACAGTGTCACCAAGTTCAGAGCGCTCTGAAAGGGGCTTTCACTCAGAGAAAAAAAAGTGTAACTCTAAAAGGACTAATATGAATGACCAGTGCGCAGTGAATCCTTGTTAGCGTGTGAGCAGTTTCCGAAAGTGTGTGGGAAAATGCTATTCTCTTTTCATCCTATTTTAGACACACTTTTTGAAGTTTCCTGTATATCTAACAAGTGGATACTTAAAAATAACTCCCAAATTATCTTGTGGAAAGCATGTGGCACTGGGCAGTGGCGATGGTTGCGCATGTAGGTAGAACTTTTTGTTGGTGCTGTCCAGTAACTTCATCCCGTGGCAAGCCCATGTCTCTGAACTGTGGATGTACAAATGGTTTCAATGACAAACTTCTGCAGGCCTGTGTAGCTCTTCCTACAATGCACTTCTCAAAATAATCTTAAAGCTGAATATTATACATTCACACCTTGATCTGGAGGAAAAGGGCATGCTTACATATCCCACTGTGCAGGTCACTGCTTGCAAGCTCCTGTAGACAGATGTAGCCCAGAGAGTTGTCATCTCCGGAAATACTCACCACTGACCCCTATGAGCAAACCTTCGATCCCGCTCCTCCCTCAATAGGACAGATGGAAGGAAGGGGCTTTGACCTTTTATTCCACCTTGTAAGGCAATGATAGAACAGAGCTATTTGCCATAAAAAGTCACTAAGCAGAATCTGCCTTTAGTTTGGATATTCTTTTTTTTAATCATTTTATGGGGGCTCGTACAACTCTTATCACAATCCATCCATCCATCCATGTGTCAAGCACATTTGTACATTTGTTGCCATCATCATTCTCAAAGCATTTGCCTTCTACTTGAGCACTTGATATCAGCCCCTCATTGTTCCCCCTCCCTCCCAACTTCCCCCTCCTTCATGAACCCTTGATAATTTATAAATTATTATTATTTTGTCATATCTCACACTGTTCGATGTCTCCCTTCACCCACTTTTCTGCTGTCCATCCCCCAGGGAGGAGGTTATATGTAGATCCTTGCAATCGCTTAACCCTTTCTACCCCACCTTCCCTCCACCCTCCCAGTATCGCCACTCTCACCACTGGTCCTGAAGGGATCATCTGTCCTGGATTCCCTGTGTTCCCTTTCCTATTTGTACCAGTGTACATTCTCTGGTCTAGCCAGATTTGGAAGGTAGAATTGGGATCATGATAGTGAGGGGAGGAAGCATTTAAGAACTAGAGGAAAGTTGTATGTTTCATCGTTGCTACCCTGCACCCTGACTGGCTCGTCTCCTCCCCGTGACCCTTCTGTAAGGGGGTGTCCGTTGCCTACAGAGGGGCTTTCGGTCTGCACTCACCCTCATTTATAATAATATGATTTTTTTTTTGTTCTTTGATGTCTTATAACTGATGCCTTCAACACCTCGTGGACACATAGGCTGGTGTGCTTCTTCCATGTGGGTTTTGTTGCTTCTGAGCTAGATGGCCACTTGTTTATCTTCAAGCCTTTAAGACCCCAGATGCTATATTTTTTGATAGCCAGCCACCATCAGCTTTCTTCACCACATTTGCTTATGTACACATTTGTCTCCAGGCATCATATCAGGCGGGTGGGCATCCACTGATATGATATTTTGTTCTTTGATGCCTGGTACCTGATCCCTTCTACACCTTGTAGTCACACAGGCTAGTATGCTTCTTCCATGTTGGCTTTGTTGACTGGAGGACACGCCTAGAGGTCAAAAATCATACCTTGATCAAGTTACAGGTTTATCTTTCTTTTAACATTTAAAATTTTTTTCTTTTTCTGTTTTAATTAATTTCTTTTCTGGGTCGTTGCTTTTCTTTTTTTGTTGTCATTATTGTGTTCTCTTTTGTCACTTTGACTTGCTATGCCTTGTTTTCTGGTGCATGTTATTATCTCTGTAGATCTATCTAGATAAGATAGGCTGGATGAACAGTCTGGAGGAGAAAACAATAGGACCAAAGAATCTGGGGGGGGGGGCATGAGAGAGGAGGAGGCAGGGTAAAGGAGGTAGTGTTAACCAACCCAGGAACAAGGGAGCAACAAGTGATCCAAAATTAGTGGCAAAGAGGGTGTGAAAGACCTGGCAGCGAATCAGCAAGGGAAATGTAACTGAGAGAAATTACTGAAACCCAAATGAAGGCTGAGCATGATAGTGGGACAAGAGGAAAGTAAAAGCAAATAGAGGAAAGAACTAGGAGGCAAAGGGCATTTATAGAGGTCTGAATGCAGGAATGTACATATGTAAATGTATTTATATAAATTGGTAGGGAAATAGATCTACGTGCATATTTATAGGTTTAGTATTAAGGCAGCAGATGGACATTGGACCGCCACTCAAGTACTTACTCAATGCAAGAACACTTTGTTCTATTAAATTGCATTCCATGGTGTACACCTTCCTGACACAATCACTGAAGACAAATGTGTGCATAAGAAAATTGATGAAGAAAGCTGATGGTGCCCGGCTAACAAAAGATATAGCATCTGGGGTCTTAAAGGCATTCAGGTAAACAAGCAGCTATCTAGCTCAGAAACAACAGAGCCCGCATGATATTCTATGTACTATTACTAACCTTGTTGTAAATCTGACAATTTTTTTAAGTTTCTTCCAGAACTCTCCAGCAGTACTGTGTGCAAAGAAGAAATATTCTATTATTTTAGCCCTAGTTGCATGTGGATGCAGAACACTGGAAATGTGGCTAGGGTAACTGAGTATCTAACTCAATGATTAATCCTTCAATCATTTAAATAGAAGAGGCATAGACTCTTTTTCAAAACCCAATTTATTTTGGTCAGTCTTCTTGTAGGGTATTAGAAGTGATTTAGTCTTATGGACCTCGATTTCCTTGTCAGCAAAATGATGGCAATAGTTCCAGCCATGCAAGGTTGTGGTGAGAACAAAAGATAGTGTATCAAATATTTATAATAGGCACTTAGGATGTGATTAGTCAACATTATCTATCTATCTACCTACCTTGTTCCTACTTCAGCACTGGATACCACTCCCTCCACGTATCATTACATGGTCTTGAAATTTGGCCTCAGGCACCTTTCCCAAGAAGTTCTAAGACACCTGCATTTGCTCTATTTAATGATCTGTGTCCTCCTGATTCAGAGTCCCTAGGTAATACAATTGGTTAAGCACTCCACTATGACACAGAACGTTGGCAGTTCTCCCTCATCCAGAGGCACCCAGACACAAGGGCCTGAGAATCCGCTACCAGAAAGGCACAGCCTGGAAAACTCTGTGAGGCACCGCTCTACTCTGCACACGAGGTCCAGAAGCAACTCAACGGTAACTTGTATTGTTTCTAATTTATCCTCTTATGACACCTTGCTCTTCCTAACTACCATTATATTGCAAGCATCGATGCCTACAACAGAACAACCCAAAGAAAACACAGAAGGGTCCTTCTAGCAGGTTCCAATGTATTCCAATGTTTTACTTCTCCTAGGCTGTCCATAAATGTCTGGCTGTTATGACCCACATGGTATGACTGAGTGGTAAGCAGACGTAAGTACTCTTTTTCATTTGTTTCTGACAGTTTGATTGGCACTTTATCCAAATATCATACAATTCAGGAATTCAGTCATATCAGTCAGTCATCACAACAATCAATTCCAGAACATTATCTTCGTATTTAGTTTTTCCATGCAATTATTATTTTAATTGTGGCAAAAATAAACACTCACCAATTCAACAACTTCTACATGTATAATTCAGTATCACTGATAATATTCTTTGTGGTGTACACCCATTATTGATATCCCTTTTCAAATTATTCCACCACCATTAACAGAAAATCTTTGCCCCCTAAACAAAACCCCTTCTTCCTTCACCCATGGTAACCATTGGTCAACTTTGGTTTCTTTTCTTTTTTCAGTTTTGTTGATAGAATATTCACATATCACATACTTCCATAGTTAAATTGCTTTTGAAAAGTTGTATATACATCATCAAAATCAGTTCTAATGCTCCCTCCCCATTCCCATATTCATTGTTTGCTCCCTACATACCTTCAGCCTTCCCACGCCCAACCCCCACGTCCCAATAAACCTTTGCATGTTATTTTCTCTATGTATCTACTCCTCCTGTCCTTCACAAACTGGGAAATCCAATAGTAATTGTATAAAATAAAAACCAGAAAACAGCCAGAAGAAAATAATAATAATATAATAAAGATAAAGAGTAAGAATAAAAAGAAAAAAATAAAGAGTAAATAAAGAAAGAAAAGACCGCTCTTTATATTTTAAAACCAGAGAAAAATTTTCTGTCATGGAACAAGCAAGAAATATTTGAGCCTAAAGCAGGTTGGGTCAAGAAAGAGAGCAACTGACCAAGTATCATACTATATAACCATAATAAAGTTTACAATAATCTCCATCTGATAGTAAAGCTGATTCATGTCCCTCACCTGTGATCAGATGCAGCAATTCTCAACCTGTGGGTCGCAACTCCTTTGGGGGTTGAATGACCTTTTCACAGGGGTCGCCCGAATCATGACAGTAGCAAAATTACAGGTATGAAGTAGCAATGAAAATAATGTTATGGTTGGGGGGGTCATCACATGAGGAATCGCATTAAAGGGTTGCAGCATGAGGAAGGTGGAGAACCACTAGGCCAAAGGGTTAACTTGACTAGGTATGCTGAAGATGGATTTTAGCGTCCCACTGTCCTCCACAGCCTTCTACAATTCCAGTTTGTTCACAATTTGAGCTCTGGTGCTTTTCCTTTTATCGTATATGGATTTTGTTATCATCTTTGGATCGCACCAGCTGGTGTGCTTCTTTGATGCGTCCTTAGTTGATGCTGCACTTAGATGGCTATGTATTTGATTGCAAGCCTTTAAGACCCCAGACACTATCCCAATGGATAGCCAGGCACCATCTGCTTTCTTCACTACACTATGGGTTGGCACCCTTATCTTCAGTGATCTCTTCATGAAGACAAGTATCAAGCAGGGCCATGTTGTATAGCATCAAGTGGATGGTCTTCTCCCTTTTTCCCTTGCATGGAAGAGTAACTCCAGCCAAGGTGAGGTCTCCTCTCTCAAGGTGACTCTTACAAGGGCACATAAGGTGGGTGGATGGATGTTTCATGGCTGCTAGGCAAACTTTCTACCTTTTTGTTTGGGAATTAGTCTGTGAGGTTTCAGACATATGCATTCTTGTCAGACAGAGAAACTACAGCTGGTTACTGAAATTGAGAGTCAAATGGCACGTCAAAAAGATTCACAATGAAAGTATGCTAAGTGGATCTATAAGGCCCAATGTGAGAAGAAGGAACGGAGTGAGGCCCAGAGTGCCTCTCTTGTGTTCTCTTCTTCATTCTTCCACAAAGTAGCCTCTCCAGAATCTCTAGAAAATGACGGCAACAGCTCTGACCTGCATAGATCCAGCAGATACTAGACCCTCACATCTAGTCTACTTAAATGCTCAGGTGAATTATACTATTGCCAATGGCGACACACTAACTGTATTTTGGGAGTCCTGCTATGCTCAATAAAATCAAGTCTGATTGCATCATCCTTGGATAGTTGGACTGCTAACTACAAGGTCATTGGTTCAAATCCACAAGTTGCTCCGAGGAAGAAAGATGAAACTACCTGCTCCTGCAAACATTTGCAATCTGGGACGCCTTATGGGTACAACTTAACTGAAGATGTTGGGAGAATTCCTTAATTTCTTCATCTACCACATTAGTGGTCAGTATGTAAATTTGAATAACATTTCCATTATCTCATCTTCCATGTAGCCTTATAGATATGATCCTATCACAGACAGCATTGTACTTCAGGAAAGATCTTGAAATATTCTTTTCACAGTGAATGAGGTACCATACCTCTTCCATTTTTCATCCCCAGCATCGTAAACCATGTGATTGTCTGATTCAAAGTGGCCAATATCAGTCGATTTCAGCTCGCTAATACCTAGGATATTGACTTGATGTGTTCCATCCCATTTTTTATGATTTGCAATTTTCCTACATTCTATAGGTGGTCTTTTAGCCTGGAAAAGGGAAGGAAATGGATGTCACAGCAAGATATGTAATCCTGCCAACACCTTGATTGTAGCTCAATGAGACCAGTGTGAAATCCCTAACCTCCAGACCTGCAAGAGAATACATCTGTGTTGTTCAAAGCCAGTAATTTGTTACAATAACGAAAGAAAGCTGATTTATTGGTTTCCCCTGGATACATGAATGTATTCTTATGAAAGCTTTCCTAAACTGAAACAGCATATAGCAAAGAAGAAGTGACCATTAATGTTTGAATTCCTAGGCTCAAATTATAACTTAGAAAACCTCATCCGATAATACAAAAAAATGATACTAACACAGTAAAACCAGGAATATTAAGATAACCTATATACAGACTAAGTAAAAAATATTGCTATTAGCACTTTTGCTGATATATGCACAGGCTTATTCCAAACAAAACTTTTCTGAACATACCTTTGCGATTAGTGGATGGTGGCAGACTAGTTATAATATAATACCATATTATACTAACACATCTTAGTCTCATTAGAATGCTTACCAAAAATAAAGAATACATTTTGTGCCATGAGAAAAATTTATCTTGAGGGTAGGGTTACTATCAAATTGTTAACAAATTCAATTAGACATCTCAAATCCCTGAAACTTTGCAGCAAGTTTTCAGGAGGTCCTGCGCCATCCTCCCGGTTGTTAAGGAAGGCAGAATGACCTCAAATTTTTTTCCAGCGACACGAGATCATCAACTTTGGCTACTTCTACACTATAAACACAGAGGTGAGTGCTTTTAAAAGTGACCATAATTGCCCACCAAGCTGAACATATTTACTCTTTGGTCTTTAACAGACAAAAGTCTATCAACCACTGACCTAGATCCAGTGTTGGCCGCTTGCCCCTTCCACAGGCATCACTGTTACTCTTTCATCTGTTAGCCTCCTGGGGACAATTTAGAGACGCTGATGGAAGCATCCAACAAGAACAGCTTGTGGATCTAGACAGAAACACCTAAGACTGATTTTTTAATAATAATTTTAATTTAACCAGTGCTTTAGTTCAGAGAAACTCAATATACTTTGAGCATTATCTCATTTTTCCTGACAGTTTTTATTAGAAAAACAATTGGGAATAACCAATACATTAAAGACATCATTTAAATCATTTAAGATATCATCAAGTTCCTTTGTGCCTTCTTCCACTGTCAGTGTTTTGAGAATTAATTGCTCATTTGTGCACAGTACTGTACAATGCAATTTAAAAAGACTAGTATTTGCCTTCCGGGAGCTTCCACAACCGTAGACAGGTAAGGATGGCAAGGAAAGAATGCTCCTTTGGGGAGACACTACACAAATCTATAAAACAAACAAACAAGTATTGTAATATGCTCATATAAGGTGAGTTCGGGTTTAGTGGAAAGGCAAATAAAGATTCAGACAAGTAACCCAATTCCACATAAATGCTTTCAACGTTTTAATGAAAGGTTGCCTAGAGATGAAGTGGTGGATGAAGTGATTAGGGTGACCTGAGCAGCAATTCCAGGCATATGGCTTAATTAGGCTTAAAGGAGCTAACTAGATACAGGAATTTCCAGGAACACTAGAATTAGCCTAAAGGATTGTAACATCTAACAATGAAATGGATGATAAAGTTCTACTTTGGGGAAAGCAAACATGAAGTAAAAATACCTTGGTCTCCTAACCCACTCCTAGAGCAGGCATCACTAGTTGATCACAGAATTCTTCTTGGCTAAGCACAGGCTTACAATTCCTTTCACAATAGCCCTTTGAGTATGCTCAGTACTGATGAGAAGCGGTTCTTGGGGGGGGGGGAATCAAAAGCATAAAAATACCACATGTGACCTCCTCCCTGGGAGATGGACGGCAGAGAAGGGGGTGGGGGAAGGGAGACGCCGGATAGGGCAAGATATGATAAAATAACAATCTATAAATTATCAAGGGCACATGAGGGAGGGGGAAGCGGGGAGGGAGGGGGGAAAAAGAGGACCTGATGCAAAGGGCTTAAGTGGAGAGCAAATGCTTTGTAAATGATTAGGGCAAATAATTTACGGATGTGCTTTATAAAATTGATGTGTGTATATGTATGGATTGTGATGAGAGTTGTATGAGCCCCTAATAAAATGTAAAAATAGAAAAAAAACTACCACCTATACTCTAGATCTTTATTCATTGGTGAATGAGCATGAATAACTAGTTGCCATGACCCTTCCGTCCCCTCAAAAGTTGAAAATGATAGAATACTGTATACAGTATTCTTTGACATCCACTGCATTGGAGGGACACCTGAATTAGAATCTCCAGAGGGAAAATTAAGAGCTAGTCAGAGTGAAACCTGGAGTTGGCAGCAAACACAAGCAGATGCCAAAGAGTAGACCCGAGGCCATTCCAAAGGACTCGCGTGTGGTGGATACTGTCGAGTGTGCCCAGATCCCCTCCCGACTGAGGCCCTCGTTCCCCAGCTGCTGGTAGTTCACAGCTGCACCCCTCCCTCTCCAGGAATTGCCCTTGGCCAAAGAAAGAGACACAACTGAGGTCAGGCCATCTCCCCAGCATCACTCTGTCCGAAGACTTGCCGATGAGAAACAAAGCCTCAAACCTCCTGTCTCCATCTGGTATACTAAAGAATCGTCAGGGTAAAATTCTCTCCTCAAATTTTCCAGAAGATTGATGAGCACCCCCTCTTCTCCCTTTGCCCAGTCCTGTTCTTCACAGATGCTGCTCCAGTGACCACTCCTGCTAATCACCTGCTCGCAGATCTTCACGTCAGAACTGGTTTCCTGGGAAACCAACTAAAGACAGAGTACTGTCTAAACGCTGGGTACAGGTAGATGCTTTTCCACACTTGATCTCATCTAGGCCTCACAACAACACAACAAGATCGTTAGTACCACAACCATTTGTTAGATGATTGATGCTCATAAAGGCGACATCATACACATACGGTAAGAATTAGGGGCAGGCATTGAAGCCAGCTGGAGACTCTCATTCAGAGCAATTAGTAATTGGCAAGGTCACAAGAAGTCCAGTTATTTGGATGAGCCTCCAAATATCAAGATGAAAAAGACCAGAGGTGGCGTCCCGCCAGCAGGAAGAAAGGCCAAGAGACTGAGCCAAGTGCACGTGAGTAGAAACCCAAAGGATGGATACCCTGGGACAAGAAACTGACCCTGGAGTCTCGATTAATTTTCTTACCTTTGGGGAATCCTCAGCCTATGTTTGTGTACAAGAAACCAACAATAGTTTCTGAGTTTGAAGGATTCCTGGTGGTCCTATGGGCTAGATGTTAGGCTGCTAACCACAAAGGTGGTGGTTCAAACCCACCAGCCGCTACTCAGGGTACAGATGAAGCTGTCCTTGGTTCCTGTTGAGGAGTTACATTCTTGAAAACCCTGTATCAGGTCCCTATGGGTTGAAAATGGATTCAATGGCCGTGGGTGAGAACACTTAAGGCAAACCAGTCTCAAGGCAGGCACTGTGCACCTGGGTTTAGTGTGCCAACTGTGTTGCCTACAAAGACCAAGAGCAGCATGTTTCAGGTGAGTAGACTCAAGGCTCAAAAGGCTCAAGTGACTAGTCCATGGTCGCACAGAACATGAATGGCAACATCGTGATTCAGACCCACTTGTTTCTGTGTTTCATTTAGAATGTGGCTAGTGTATGTATCATGCACACCCACACACACACACACACACACAATTAAAGGAACTCTGGGACTCTAATAAGGGTGATAGAAACAGCTAATATATGAGGGGACATCACAACGTGTGGAAAGTTCCCATTATCTTTTAGTTCCATTTCTGCACAGACTATTGAACACTCATGATGGGTGCTAAACCTTGAGAATCTTTACAACATCTTTTTGAAGTTGGTATTCTCATTGCCCTTAGTTTACAGAAAGATGCCCTGGTGGCATAGTGCTGCGAACTGCAAGGTCAGCAACTCACACAAATGAGGTATGGAGAGAGAAGCAGCTTGTCCCCAAACACACAGCTAATCAAGAGTAAACCCCAGGTTCAAACCTAGCCACCTGTGGCAGGTACATAATCTCCTGTCAACTTGCAAAGGGGTGGAATCCAGCCTGTCAATCAGGCGAAAGCCAATGAGGCCTCAGTGTGGGCATGGCCTTCTCCTGAGGATTCTGGGAACTCCTGTATTCCTCCTTGGAGATGGGGGTCACTCTCTGCTTTGCCTTCCTGTTAACAAGACACATGGAGCTACGCTGGAGCCCTGGAGCAGGAGGAGCCATGTGGAGATCCTGCCAGTGTTGAGACGCTTCTGCTGCCACTGGATCCACAAGACTTTCCACCAACTGACCAGTGATCTTCCTATGTTCAGCATCATTGCATGTGTTGCATGAGTCTGAATAGGAATTTATAGATTCGTATCGGACATATGGACTTGACCTGGACTGGGCCAGGATGTTTTCTTAATATATAATTACTCTTTGATATAAAACTCTTTCTTATACACATGAGTGTCTCTGGATTTGTTTCTCTAGTCAACCCTGATAGACCATCTCTCTCTGGTATCCTCATGCTTTAGAACTATGCCACACCACCAGAAAATGGGGTGGGAAATGCGGGGTGACGTAGCCCCTCAATGCAATGATGAATACAAAGGTCATTGTAGGGTTGAGATGAACCGTAGAGCTGGCCCAATCCACTGAGATGAAAAAAACAGCAACAGACTAGAACTACGGGCCGACGATAAACGTGAATGCCTTTGCCCAGTCAATCTGGAGTAGGTAATAAAATGTGAAGTGTTTTTTATCTTCTAATTATTGCCCACATATTATTATAGAATGTACATCATTTATGAAATATTGGGTCAAGTCGACCATTCAGGATTGGCAAGAGATTAAGGTCTCATCTATGAAGGGAAGATAGTTAAACCCAAAAGAGACGGTCACTGGTGGGGATCCTAAGGAAAGTGCACATAAACCCCTTTTCCGGATTAAGCCAGAAGCTCTGGTGGTGCAGTGGACGATGCCTTAGGCCGCTAACAAGGTCCCTGGTATGAACCCACTCTAAGATGAAGCTCTTTGCTCCCACAGGATTTACAGCCTCGGGAACCCACACCAGCAGTTCCGTTCCTATAAACTGGAGTCAACTTGGATGGCCGTGAGTTTGGTTTGGTTTTATTTCTGGGCAGATGGAGAGGAAGCTACAGAGAAGTTAGCTGTGCCCTGGAAACACGGTGCATGGAAGATCTAAAGGAGAGAGCAGCCTGCAACTTCCACTTACTTAATGGTATTTGCATAAATGTTAAGCAGGAGTTCTATTTTTCTCTCCCTACAAACACTTCCCTATGAAACAAGTCTATGATTGCCACCCCCCAAGCCTGCCATCACCTCTGGCGCCTAGGTCACTGCAGAGAAAAGCTTCCCTCACCATCTGCCCAGGCTCTGTAACCAAGCCTTCCACCCAATGCTTCTTACAGGCGGCAGCCAGTATGATTTCAACCCAGTTCTGAATGGGTCTTTGGGCCTAAAATAACCCTCCGAGTTCCTCTGTGAAATGTTCTCTTCCCCCACAGAGTCCGCTTGGGCGTCCCTGATTTGGGCGTCTCAAATCTCTCTTCCTGGTACGCCACTGGCAAGAAAGGAGACTCCATCCGACTCAAATCACTTTGCCATTTTCTTTTTCCTCCATTTGTCCTTTTCAGTTCATTCTACTTCCTTCTCCGATGTCTATGACTATCAGATGTTTTAATTCTCTCTCTCTCTCTTTCCCATCTTGCCCAATTCCTGAAACACTTCTGAACACAATCGAGCCCCGAGCCCAGGAAGGTTGTTGGCTGGCTTCAAGTCACCTGACTCGGTCAATACCCTCCACCACGGGAGATGATGCTGCCTGGTCTGTGCCATCCCTGTGACTGGTTGCAGATCAAATCATTGTAACCCACCGGTTCCTCCCTGGCTGGTACTCATCAAGAGATCTCCAAGGTCTGTCTTCCTAGTCCATCTTAGTCCTGAAACATCGGAGCAATATGCTCACCTCCACTCATGGATGGCTGGTAGCTATGCAAGGGATACACTGGTTGAGATGCAGCTCAAGTCTTCTCCTGTGGAAAGCAACAATTCTACCAGTGAAACAGCACCGGGCCTGTGCACACATACATGATAAAAATCATCCTGTGCTGTTGAGTACATTCCGACTCATGGGAAACCCATAGCTTTTAGATTATGACTACACCCCAAAGGGTTTCCAATGGCTGTGATCTTCCAGAAGCAGATCTCCGGAGCTTTATTTTATTTTTTCCTGTTTCTTTTTTTAATTAATAAATCATTTTATTGGAGGGCTCTTACAGCTCTTATAGCAATCCACACGTCAAACACATTTACACATATGTTGCCATCAACATTTTCAAAACATTTTTTTCTGCTTGAGCCCTTGGTATCATATCCTCTTTTTCCTCTCACTCTTCCACCATCCTACCCTCAGGACCCCTTGATAAATTACAAATGATTATTTTCATATCAAACACCATCTGCTATCTCACTTCACCCACATTTCTGTTGTTCATCCCCCTGAATGGGGGTGGGGGTGGGGATTATACATCAATCATTATAGTAGTTTCCCCATTTCTTCCCCTAGATCCCTTAACCATCCCCCTACTCTCATGGAATAGGAACTCCCATTACTGTTCCTGAGGGGTTTATCTGGCCTGGATTCCCTATGTCGTGTCAAGAGCTCTTGTCTCTACCAGTGTCCATGTTCCACTCTAGCTGGGTTTGTAAGGTACAACTGGGGTCATGATAGAGGGTGGAGGAAGCATTAAAGAACTAGAACGGGAATTCTAAACCTTCCTAATGCTGCGACCCTTTAATACGGTTCTTCATGTAGTGGCGATCCCCAAACCATAAAATTATTTTCATTGCTACTTCATAACTTTAATTTTTCTACTGTTATGAATCGAGTGACCCCTGTAAAAGGGTCGTTCAACCCCCCAAAGGGGTTGTAGCCCACAGGTTGAGAACAACTAAACTACGAATGTTCCGTGGGTACTATGCAGCACCCTGACTGACTCATTCTTTTCTTGTGACCCTTCTGTGAGGGAATGTCCAATTGTCTCTGGTTGGGCTTTGGGGCTCCACTCAGACCCCCCTCATTTGCATTGATATATTGGTTTGTTTGGGGTCTTCTGATGCCTGACACCTGATCCTGTTGACACCTCCTGATCACACAGGTTGGTGTACTACTTCCATGTGGGCTTTGTTGCTTTCCTGCTAGATGACCACTTGTTTAACGTCAAGCCTTTAAGACCCCAGATGCTATATCTTTTAATAGTGAGGACCCACCCATCAATTTTCTTCACCACATTTGCTTATGCACACATTTTGACTTCAGCAATCTTGTTGGGAAGGTGATCATCACAGAATGCAGGTTATTAGAACAAAGTGCTCTTGCATTGAGGGAGTACTTGAGTAGAGGCCCAATGTCCTTCTGCTACCTTAATATTAAACATATAAAGATGTGTACATAGATCTATTTCCCTATCCTTATACATAAATATACTTACATATATACATGTCTGTGTCTCCAGTGCTGTTCTCTTTAGAGCTGTGGGTCAGTGAGGGGTGTCATGTCTCTTGGTGGGGTCAGCCCCACGGTCCTCTCTGTGCATTGACTGCTCTGAGCAGGAATGACATTCTCAAGGCTTAGTGGGACAGGATGCATTCCACCAGTGGCATAATCGGTTAGCGCATGGTACTTATACCCCAGAGCTTTCTTTTGAGGCAACTCTGAAGGGATGTCAACCACCAAACTTCCAGTGAACAGCTTTGTGTTTAACTGTTTATATAACCCAGGGGCTCCTGTTTGTTTCTGAATAACCCCCCCAAAAACAAAAATAACAAACCACTCTGCCCTTGAGTCCATTTCAACTCATAGGCACCTTGCAGGGTAGAGTGGAACTGCTCCATAGGGTGCTCAAGGGCAGGTGTAAGCTCTACAGAAGCAGAGTGCTGCATCCTTTCCCTGAAGTGTGGCTAGAACACTCAAGCTACTGACCTTTCAATGAGTAGCTGAGTGCCAAACCATTGAGCCCCCACCACTCCTTAGCCTATTACTCATCCACTGCCAATGAGCTGATGCTGACTCATAGCAACCCTGTATCGCAGTTCCCAAGCTACACATCTTCATGGGAGTAGGAAAACCTGATCCTTTCCTGAGGAGCAGCTGGCAGGTTTGAACCACCAACCTTGCAGTTAACAGTCCAATGCTTAACCTCTGACCGTGTCACAATAGCACCTACCAAAAACCAAACCAGTAAGTAACTATAAGTATTCCCCATCCCCACCCCAACCCCTTTACCACTAGTCTAAGAATTGGGGGTCTTGTTTTTCTTCTATATTGGTATTCATCTTTCCATTATCATGTTCCTCCATTATTCATCAGCATGATGTCTTGCCCTGGACTTTGCAGTCACCACCTTACACTATCTTGGTGCCTTAAAGGCTATGGACACCTCAGCTGTCGTTCACACCTTCAGGCTGATCCCATTCACTGGAGAATGAGCTTCAACACATCTATACAAAGAAGCTCAAAGACTTACTTAGTTCTTATCAGCATCAAAAGGCCCCAGTCTCTTTGTACCTATTCCATCACTGTGTACACAAAAGTGCCCAAACTTATTTGGCCTACTGCCCCCTTTTCAGGAAAAATAAAATAAGAAATGCAGTGCCTCCTTGGCAATTGCCTTTTGGACTAGCCCTTAATCCTGGATAAAGTATATGGCTTTTGGAGGCCCCTGGGGGATTCCGGCATGCCTCAGTGGGTGGGACTGTCTACTTGGGAAACATTCAACCTTTACAGAAGGGTGACAACAAATACACTCACGTGTTTCTTCCTGACAGTATGTTTTCTAACTGGATTCATCTGGTTCAGGGATGGTAGTGATAGACATTTCTCTGCTAATACATTCATGACAACATGGCATTATCAAATAAAACTGGCAAATACCCGCGAGTGTCTTATAAATAGAAGACACTGTGCCCCATTATTTCTGGGTCAGACTGCAATGGAGTAGCCAGTTTCTTAAGTTGGGGTTTTGTTTCTGGTTTTGTTTTTCAAAGTGTAGTCTATGATTATTATTAACTGGGAAGTCACCAAGTGGTTAGAGGCAACTCTCAGTCTAGGTGCATGTGGATCAGGTGCCAACAGAAAATGCGAACATCTACTAAAATGGAATCACCAGCCTCCTGTCTGCCTGGCACCACCTGAAATGCCCACTAGGTGGTCCAGGTGACCTCAGTCCAATTTCCTTAGAGGATGTGGTTTAGAAGGAGAAACTATAACAAGAGACAGGCTGGCTGTAGGGTTCTTTCTAATAAAATCAATAGGATTGACCCGGGGTTATACTGTCTCAAAGGAAACCATCAAATAATGAGCTTCCTATTGAACTGGAAGAAGGGTTGGAAAGCTGTAACATTCAGAAATTGCATTGGGAGGTGAGGGGCTAGTATCACATTGAAAGAGTGGCCTCAATGAAAACATTATTGTCGGAAAACAAAATTCATATACATATATTTCTTTTTACTATCTGTGATAAAATATTGGATTGGCTTCTGATTTATGTTGTAAGTTTGCACAAAAAACACCAAACTCACGGCCATCGAGTCGATTCTGACTCAGAGTGTCCCTGTTGGACAGGGTGCAACTACCCATGTGGTTTCTGAGATGGTAACTCTTTATGGGAGTGAAAAATCTCATCGTTTTCCCTTGGAGTGGCTGGTGGTTTCAAACTGCTGACTTTATGGTTCTCGCAGCCCAATTTGGAAACTGCTGCCACCAGGTTGCTCAAGTTTAGTGAAGGCATTATAGAAAATGCCTGACATGACATAAAAGTGTCTCCTCCACTCAACTGTTATAGAACTTACCAATAAAATCATATAAGAAACATGTTCCTTCATCTTCTTTCATAGCCTCACAAACCCCCTCATGCTCACCCCATTCACCCCTCCAGACATGTCCCTAAGCTTTGCCCCAGAGCCCACCCACCACCGTGGGGCAGGGAAACAGCAGAATGAACCACCAGGTCCCTACAGCCTATCTCCAATTAGATAATGAATTTGGACCAAAGCTAATAGATCTGGCACCTTCTGCATTTAAAATTAACCAAGTATTTAAGTTAATATCAACAAAGTACATCAGAGCACTAGGGCTTTGTTCATTTTGAGTTTAAAAATAATCAATGTGTTGTACAGAATTTTCCCCCATAAATTCACAAATCTGTGAGAACAATTATTCATGGGAAGACAGAGGAGATGAGAAACTTTTTGGCTGTAACCCCAACTACTGCAGAAGGGGAGGGTGTGGGTAGAGAACACCACACACTATTTGTCTCATATTTAAAATTTAGGAGAGGTTGAAAGAGCTAAGCTTGCTTATCCTTTGTAAAATAGTGCTTGAGGGTAGGGTATGATAGATAATGCCACATAAACATTGAAAAGTAAACAATGCTGAAAAAAACCAAAGAACTAGTCCTCCTGGTATTGGCTTCAAAACATGGACACAGCCAAGGCAGACAAAGGATTCTCTATGCAAAGCACTTGTCTTCCCACCCCTTCCACTAAAACACAAACAAGGGTTCATAGTAATAGAGGCAGGTAGGTAACACCTCCCTGGTGAGTTAGGGAACAACACAGTACCGCCAACTGGCTGAACTCACCCTACCCTGCCCCTGCCAGGGTTGATGTTCAGCTGGGAGGTGATGGTACTGGTAACCTAAACGCTAACAAAAAAAAAAAGAGAGAGAGAAGATCTCATTTAAACTTGTGCGTTCATTGGAAAATGGTTGCTCTCCTGAAGCCTTCCAGATGTTCCCCACCAGCCCCATTTCCCTTGGTTTCTCTCTCAGGACTCTCTGGACCTCCCCAGGATGCAGGCAACAGAAATGTTAGCTGCCATGTCGGTGGTCTCCAGGCCTTGCTTGAGATTTAAGCCCAAGACCTTGGGAATAAGTGGTGCTTCGGCCTCAGCAATCAATGAGGATTAAACATGCCCTCTGCCCCGTGTCTTCTCCTCGTGGCTCACAAGGAGAATCCTGGAGATAGCTACGTCCTTTCTAGGCAAACCACCGTTCCCCAGACCAACCCAATGAAGGCACAGGTGACAAGCTATTAAGATAAGTATTAGTTTTACTTCTTGTTTGCCAGAAGACTGTACACACTCTCTCCGATGAGTTGAAGAAGCCAGGACTGGCCTACACGCAGGAAAAAGTGATGAACAATTGGTAAGAGTTTGATAAAATGGTCTAATATTGATCACACCAGAGAGGGTGGTAGGTAAGCTACGAAAAGCGGATAGTCACATCTATCTCAGTACGCTAAAATATAGCCCCGTCATTTCCCAAATCCCTTGTCTACTAAACCCTTATTTTATGCATTGCCACTTAATACCTTGGCCTCAAAGCCAACTCCATATCAACCCGATAGGGCAGAGTAGAACTCATGGGTTTTCCAAAATGGATTCTTCACAGGAGTAGAAAGCTTTGGCTTTCTAACGAGGAGCAATTGGGATTTCGAACTACTGACCTTGTGGTTAGCAGCCAACACATAATTGTCACTCCACCAGGCTCCTCAATCAGAAAAACCAGCACAAGCAACCCTCGGGCCAGCTAGTGAGTGTGTCAGTGCCTCCTGGGGTACATGAGGTGTCGACTCCAAGATCTCTAAAGCCAATGATTTGTAAAGTTACCTCCTCGTATAGGAAATATTCCCCTAAAATAATGTCCCAGGCTGATATCCTGGTGACACTACCCTTGAAAGAGCTAAAATCAGGACTCTGTTGAGATGCAAAACCCCAAACTCAAGCACGATGAACCTATAGAAGAAGTTTCCGGTGCCTGACGGATCCTGTGTGCAAGACACGCCCCGTGGCTTCCCTTTCATGGGGTCTGCTGCAGCGCTTTCTCCGGGACCAATGCTTTCAGATCGCACCCCCAGGACAGGAGGAGGTGTTGACTAGACTCCCTGGTCTAAACAACGTCAGGGCAGCCCGATGTCTGAGGACTTTTGAAACATCTTAAGCTGTTTGAAAGGCAAGCTCTAGGGCAGGGACGCAGAGGCTATCATAATGTACCGACTGCCTGGTGAATGAACCAATCTGTCTCGGAAGTAGAGCCAGAAAGGTCCTTAGAAGCAAGGATAGTAACACATTACCTCGCCTCCTTTGCACACGTTTCAGGCGAGACCAGTCCCTGGGAAAGGGCCCCGTGCTTGCTCAAATAGAAAGTCCACCCCAAAGTTCCTCAAGAAGATGGACTCATACCGTGGGTGTAAAGCGAACAAGAATCCTGCGATGGGCGGACCGGACAGCGCTTCCTGGGGTTGTGCTCAGGGTTACTCTGATTTCAGAGCTGGCTTGCGGGCAGCTAACAACACTACCTATTGCGCATGTGTCAGGGGCCAGCACCCTACTACAGCATTTTCCAAAGTTCATTTACAATCCCTCTACAATGGAAACCTCGTGTCGATTGTGCAGGTGGAAAAGCAGACCCAGAGAAACAAAACACCAGTAAGAGAGCTGATTCCAGGATGGAAGAACCCTCAAAAAGCCAGTGTTCTTTCAGAGGGCTGCCTTCTTTTGTTGAATTCCCACTAGAGGCAGAAGTCTGAAAAAATCAGAGCCTTGCTCATAAAAACAACAGTAAGAAAACAAAGACGTCCAATCTCCCTCCATGGAAGTGTGCAAAGAAACAAATATTTAAAAGCAGAAGCGTAATCATTTGTTACATAAAATAAAAACATGGAGGCAGTCTTAGCAGAGACTCTACACTTAAGGAATTAGAAGAACAGGAGATAGATCCAACGACCTGGGAAAGGCAACCTGAAACGGGCCTACCCTCCCAATCGTTTCCAGAAGCAGTCTCCAGGGAAATAAGACTTTCCCCAAATCAAGTTTGCTCTCAAATCCGCTATTTTTCTTCTAATGGGGCCAGAAATGCCCAGCTTAACAGTTTAGCTGCAGAGGAAATTTCTCATCCCCTGGCCAGGGCTGAACGGCTTCAACTCACCTTCTCTTCTCTAGCCTTCAGGGACTTGAACCAAGAGCTTACCATTTACTTTGATCAAGCAAACTGCATCCCTCTCTTCATTTCTGGTGCGAACAGCTCGAGGAGCTTTCAATAGCAGAACAAAAGACAACATGCCCCTCTGATGGGAACAGTCAATATTTGGCAAAAGGTTAATATGTGACTCGAGTGGTCAAGTGAACGCTGAAGCTGCAAAGAGCAAGCCTGCGGACTGCAGATATCATGCACAAAGCCCTCTCGGCCTTCAATGCAGCGCCTTCATTCCAAGCAAACAACAGAACTGCCACTGTTTACGAATATTAAAAGAGTAAATAATGACACCTTTAGAAATTCAGCAGGCTCTCCCACCCAGGGGCTTGAACATAAGCTGCCACGAAGTCATCCTACACAGAGTGCAGGGAAATAAACATCACTGTTCACACCAGCAGAATAAATCAGTGGGCAGTCCCCTACATGGGTGGCTGAGGGGGAAGGAAAGTGGAATTCGTTAAGAGCTAAGACTGTGTGAAATTTAAATTAAAAGAAAGAAAGAAAACACACGCGTGCACATGCAACAAAATGCCCTCCCAGATCAATGTCTTCCCAGGTTCAGAGAAGGTTCTCCATCAGCTTTGCTAACTGCCGTGGCTGAGAAGGACTCTCCTGCCACAGCTACAAAATAGACTTCGACTTGACACCCACCCCCACCCCAAATGTGGAACTAATGCTTCCTGGGCCCGGCTCAGAGGACCTGGGATTCCAGCCCTTGTCCCCCATGTTAAATAGTGTCCTTCCATTATTACGGTACCTCTTGTAACAGCATCCTGACACCTATCTGGGGGGGGGGGGGATATCACCAGAGTACCCTGGAAGGTTCCTGTATTAGTCAGGGGGCTTTAGAGAAACAAATCCACAAAAACTCATGTATAGGAGAGAGTTTTATATAAAGGGTAAGTGTGCATCAAGAAAACATCCCAACCCAGTGCTGCTCAAGCCCACAAGTCCAACATTAACCCATATGTCCAACACCAATCCACAAAGTCCTCCTCCATCTCACAAAACAGACACAACAATGCCGACTGCAGGAGGAAAGCCGAGTCAGTGAATATGTCAGCATTTCAGCGCTGGCAGGGGTCTCCACATGGCTGCTCCAGCACCCAGGGCTGCATCAGGGTAGGTCCATGTGGCTTCTCCTTGGGGATGACTTGTAGGAAGTCAGCCTTGTCAATTGAAGCAGGGACCTGGCTAAGGCAGCTGCACCCTGGTGTGACCATCACAAAGCAAGAGTCCGAGAACTCGAATGGCGATGCTCAGTTCCAAAACTTAACACTCACAACCACTAAACAAAAGGTTGGAGTTTCATACCTACCCAGACGTGGCTCTAAAGAGAGGCCACTGGAACCTGTGACAGATGAGCCACCATGTGCTAGAAAAGCCTGATTGGCAGCGGGTGACATGCTTTCAGAGTGCACTCAGTTCATTTGAAATGGATTTCAGACAGGGCCTCGGGAAGGCACAAGAAGGAAAGGGTGTACCTAAGAGCTCATGGACTCCATAGGAAGTAAAATCTGTTCTTGGCTGCCCCCACCCCAATTCCTAATAAAAGGAGACTTGGTGGCATGTGGATTCACATGAGGCTGTGATCAGCAAGGTCAGTGGTTCAAACTCATCAGCCAATAGAAAGATGAGACTTTCTACTTCTGTGAGGAGCAGTAGTCTGGTAAACACACAGGGGCATTTCTATCCCAAGCTCTAGGGTGGCCCTGAGTTGGAATCAACTTAATGGCAGTGAGCTTGGGCTGTTTTGGTTTTTTAATTATGATTATTCTTAGATAAGAAATCTATCATTCAAAGATATCTTCAATGAAACCTAAACCCACTGCTATCATAGGACCGACCAGAGCTGCGCCATAAGGCTGCCGAGTATTTAATAAATATCTATTTGATAGCACTATCTTTGTAGACAGTCATGCTTTAAAATTCTTAGACTTTTCAATGTACCATCTCCTCATTTGGCATGAACTAGCAATTTCTAGAGAAAAGGTTTTTTCAGTATACCAAGCAGCCACAGCCCCACCTCCAAACCTCTACCCAGAAAAAGATCGGTCCCTACTGAGTCCATTCTGCATCGTGGTGGCCTCGTGTGTAAGTAGAAATGTGCTTCTAGGATAGTCGTCAGCTCATCTATTGGAAGCAGATCTTTCTTCTGAGGTTCTCTAAGTGCAATTGAACCTTCGACTTTTTCATTAGAAGCCACATACATGTGTTATCTGTGTGCATCCACGTGCAAACCGAAGCACCCTAACAAGAAGCTTTCAAGGAACTGCAATCCCGAAAAATAGATGAAGAAAAACACGTTGGTATCAAAGGCTGCGAAGAGTAAATGTGCTTTGCATGAATACCTCAATAAGGAGTTTGTATTTACTGCCAGAACTTCGTGCTACCTATTGGAGCTGTTCAAGAAGCGTCTTGCTTACATTCTGTTTATTGGTAAGGGACATGGGTCAAAGGCAAATGACATCCAGAAAGCAAGTGACTGTAGTAGCAGCAATGATGACAGAAATCATAGTAATGTCAGATAATATTCATAGAGCATTGAACTAATCACTAGTTCCTGTTAGAACTACTTGCTCAATCTTCACAAGAGTCCAATAAAGATAGCCCGTGATTGTGTTCATTCTACAGATTAGAAAATGGAGGCACAGAAAAATTAAATACATTAAATTGCTGAAGTTTCATAGCTAATAAGTGACAGAGAAAAGAGGTAAACAGAAAGAATTGGACATCAAAGTCTAGGCTTAAACCAGTAACCAATACCCCATACTATCTCTAAAATACTTTATAACAAACAGTATATATTAGTCCATTCATCACATCTCTTGAATTCTAGAAATGCTAAAATGTCAGAAAATATATTTAAAAATCAATAGGACGTGAAATTACTCAGTATGGGTCATCTGTCCATATCGTTATAACTCCCATGCAAAGAAGGAATTGTGTGAACCACTGATAGAAGGAAGAGCTTGGTCAGTTTGGTCATTCCACAGGATATGTGAGTCAGCTCAGGCGCAGGAGAGGAACTCCATCATCATCCACAAAGAGAAGCCACCCCCAGAGCCCATGCCCAAAGTGGAGGAGGGAACAAAGGAAGCAGGCTGAGACTGTAAGGCAGAGTGGCAAGTGGACTTCCTGGCTCAAGGAGATAGATGCCAAGGGTTGGCTGAGGGACCGGAGACCAAAGAAACATGTACCAGCACCACCACACTGTGGACAAAATAACTGTACCCTTAACAAATTGCTAGCTGTTAGCTTCTATAGTAACTCTCCACCATTGTGAGTCTTGTCTGTGAGTCTTGTGGGGCCAGTTGATGAATTATGGAGCCCAGCAGAGAAGTAGAGTGCCATAGAATGGATGGCTGGTGCCACAATGGGGGAGAGAAAAGTGGAGGGTGCAAGTATGGCTGACCTCTGTCTTGAGACAATCAGCTTTGGGTTGGTGTGATTTTTTTTCTCTTTTGTAGCCAGGGGATATTGGATGTGGACCCCTCAGAGTTTAAACAGTAATGACCATAAGTTGAACCATCACTCTGTCTATATGAGTATCTACTGGTGATCATGAGTCCTGACTTTGAACAAAGATCGTCTGGTCTTCAAAATAGGAACATAACATGACCACCAAGTTGTTTCTAAAAGCAAACTGACTTTGAAAATTTTAGAATAATTGATCTCATTACCTAATGAATATACCCAGTAGGTCTCCTGGATCTGTAACCTGGGTGAATGGCATCCTGGTTGGAGGAAGGCATTTGGCTGACGTCCCTTCCCACATCCCTGGGATGCACTGGAGACCCACAGATGCATGGGAGAAGTAGCCTGTCAGAGTGTGCATTTCCAGAAAGCAGAGCCTGGATCGAAGGGAAACAGGTGTGAGCAAAATGAGAAGTGTGATTAGCAAGAAAGCTGAGCCAACACAGGGGGGCTACCAAGGACTAAACTGATGCATCATAGACACCTTGCCCAAGGGGAGCAGGAGGAGACAAGTAGTGTGTCCAGTTCTCCACTGGTCAAGGTCTGCCCCAGAGCATGAGGTCCTACACATTCCCAGGGGGGACATAGGTGCAGGGAGGATGGTGGTCAGTGCCTCTCACACCTCAGCATCAACAGGGATGTTTCAGGAAAGAGACCCTGCCCCTTCACAAGTGCCGAAGGAAGCGCAGTCAGGTTGCACCTGCAGGAAGCCAAGGAGCACAGGTCAGGCAGCAGCAGCTAAACAAGTGCTGAGGCGGAGGTCATTGGAAACGGTTGATGGATCTGGGGTTTGGTTGCAGACAGTGCAGGCTGTTTCTGTAACTGGCTGAATCAAGAGCCCAGAGAAGGCAGATGCACAAGGTCATCCTCAAAAGGGAGTAAGGGCTGGACTGAACCAGGGTGTGGTCCTCAGCTTCAGAGGGGTACGGGTGGGGAATGTGGCTCTTCACTATCTTTATTTACCACTTGGATGAAGACATAGAAAGAGAGCTCATCAAACACTCCGATGTCACAAGATTGGGGCAGATAACTAGCAGATTGGGTGAAAGAATAAAAATTCTAAAGATTTTGACTGGCTGGAAGGATGGGTGACAAGTTCCAAGAGGAAACTTAATAAGAGGAAAATATTTCTTGGGTGGGCTCCTTGTCTGGAAGATGAATAACCACTAGAAATGAGCACTTGCAGGGGAGAAAAATCACAAAGGGAGGAGATTTTATTTCTGATTCTTTCATCTGAGGAACGGGACAGTCAGGAAAGCAGAGCAAACCCTGGGTGCATGGAATCATTCGCCAAATGTCCCAGTAGCCTCATCATTCCTCTATGAGATGTCGATCATCTGGACTCTCCACGCCATTAAGTAAGAAAGCAATTGTTGCTTTGGGGATTGGCTTTCCAAATAGAATCTTTTCAAATGTACAAGCACAGAAAGCTTAAAAAGAAAAAAAGGAGGATGCATTCTTGGATCTCGGTTGTTAGGTGTCATTGGGTAGGCATCCACAGCAGCCGTATGCACAACAGAACAAAACACTGCACGGTCCCGCGCTGTCCTCACACCGATCCTATGACCGGACCAGTGATGCAGCCGCTCTGTGGACACATCTAGTCAAGGGCATTCCTCTCTTTTGCTGCCTTTCCTCTTTACCAAACATGATGTCCTTCTCCAGGGACGGGTCTCTCCTGATAATATGTCCAAAGGATGTAAGATGAAGTCTTGCCAACCTTGCCTCAAAGCACACTCTGGCCCTACTTCTTCCAATTCAGATCAGTTTGTCCTTTTAGCAGTCCAAGATACTTTCAACATTCTTCTCCAACACCATAATTCAAATAATCAATTCTTCCCTGGTCTTCCTTATTAAATGTCCAACTCGCACATGCATCGGATGCAATGGAGGATGCCATGGCTTGGTTCAGGCACATCTTAGTCCTCAGTCATAAAGTTGTTCTTCAATAGTCTAAAGAGGCACAGCAGATTTACCTAAATAATATATCTTGTGATCTCTTGACTGTTGATTCCATGAGCATTGTTTGTGGATCCAAGGAAGACAAAATCGTTGACAACTTCAAGCTGTTCTCCACTTATCATGATTTTGATCTTTCTTACATTGAGTTTGAGAAGGGCAAGAAGATTTTTGTTCAGAAGTGTGCCACACTGTGGAAAGGGGGGTGGGGTGGGCCAAATTGACATGGTTTGTTTGTCCTGTGATCCATACTGAAAACTAAAATCCCTGCTGTTCATCAGTAAATGCTTCAAGTCCTCACTTTCTGCAAGCAAGGTTGTGTCATCTGCTGACCATGGGTTGTTAATCAGCCTTCTTCCAATCCTGACACCGCCCTCTACTTCCTATAATCCAGTTTCTCAGGTGATTTGCTCAGTGTACAGATTGAACAAGTGTGGTGAGAGGATACCTCTTTAGACTTTAAACCATGTATCATCTCCTTGTTTTGTTCACACAACTGCATCTCAATGCATACACAAGCTCTGAGTGAGCGCAAAGAAGTGGTCCAGAATTCCCATTCGTCTCAAGGTTATCCACAGTTTATGAAGGTCCACGTGGCTAGCTGCCTTTGCATAGTCAATGAAACAAAAAATAAACATCTTTCTGGTATTTTCTGCTTTGAGGCAAGAGTCATCTAACATCTAATGATATCCCTTGTTCATATCCTCTACTGAATCTGGCCTGAACTTCAGGCAGTTCGTTGTCAATGTGCTGCTGTAACCACGGTGGGTTGATCCTAAGTAAAATGTTACTCCTGTGTGAGAGCAATGATGGTGTGTTCTCTGGTTTGAGCATTCTGTTGGGTCGCCTTTCTTAGGAATGGGCACAAATATGGAGCTCTTCCAGACAACTAGCCAGGTAGCTGTCTTCAAATCGACTGGCCTAGATGAGTGAGTACTTCCAGTGTTTCTTCAGCTTTCTGAAACATTTCCATGGAGATTTGGTCAATTCCTGGAGCCTTGTTTTTGGCTAATCCTTTCAATGCAGCTTGAACTTCCTCCTCCCGCCCCATTGGTTCTTGCTCATGCGCTGCCTTCTGAAAGGGTGGACTGCTGACTAGTTCTTTCTGGTGCATTGGTATCTCTAGCAAGTAGATTTAAACAAGTGATAACACTTTGCCTTAATTGTTTTTGCGTACTTTTCGTGTGGCCAAGTGTGCTACACATGTGAACAGAACTTGAAGGTATCTTGAAAAGTATCTGCATACACTGCAAAATCATTACGCTGTCACACTGACAACATGATACATTCAAGCCTCTAATATTACCCAATATTCCGTCTATATTCAGTGTTCCACAACTAGCCATGATGTCTTCCCTAGCTCTCCTGTTTTCAAACTGAATCCAACCACAAGGTCTCTCCCTTGTCAAGTTACGCTTTTCCTTTTGCAAAGTGAAAGGTTCTCACGGTGTGAGCATAAGACTAGCACCTTATCCCCTATGATCCATTTGAAATTTGTTCTAGTTTTTAATATTTTCTACTTTCTTTTCGATGGAACTTTGTATCTGTGTCATTGTGTTACTGTTGTTAGTTTTAGTTAGTTTGTTTTACAATGTTTTTCTATAAATGAAATCCACGGTAGGTAAATTTATAGAGACAGTAACTAGATTAAGAGTTCCTTAGGGGCATGCCAGGGGGGGGTTGCGGGGGTGGGGGGTGGGGATGGGGAGTTAATGATAAGTACGAGAATGAAGAAAATGTTCTAAAACTGACTGTGGTAATGACTGTACAACTCTTTTTGATGTGATTGAACGCGTGAATTGTATGGTATGTAAATGATATGCCAATAAAACTGTTACATAAAATTTTTAGCTGCTTAAATTTTTTTCAGTTCATGGAAATATTCCATTATATTTTGACTCAATTTTCCCATGAATTTTCTGAAGCTCTCTCATATTTAGCCAGTATAACTTAACATCCTCTGACAGTCCTTGGAGCAATGGTTTCCTGGCACCAAAATCAAATCCACTGTCTCAATGCTACCCTCTAGGCCACAGCAGAGCGGCCCCATAAAGCTTCCAAGACTCTGCATCTTTATGGGGCAGACAGACTCATCTCCTCCCATAAAGTGGTTGTTGGGTTTGAACCACCAACCTTGGCAGTTAACAGTCCATGGTCTAACCCACAGTGGCACAACAATGAAGATTTTCTAATTCTATCACTGCTCCTGTACTAGTTGTCATTCTTCTCTAAAGAAAGGCTTCTTTTCTTCATCTACAAAGCTCCACTCTAGCAGTTGCCGTCTCAGTCATTCCAGCTTGTAGCCCTTGTGTGTCAGAGAAGAACTGGGCTTCGAGGGGTTTTAAAATGTTGGTTGGGGGGAAGAAGATCGCCAGGTCTTTCTTCCAAGTCACTTCTCGGTTAACTCAAACTTCCAATCTTTCAGTTAATAGTCAGACACATTAAGCATTTCAACCACCTTAGGGCCTAAAAAATGTATATAGTAGATACTGTTTCTTCTCTCTGCTTTACAATGAATGGCAACTAATACTCTGGTCTATAACAGGACTCAGCTTATTTTTTTTTCCTTACAAAATGCAAGAGGGTAAATATTTTGAATTTGCACCCAGACTGTCTGTTACACAAACTGGTGTGACAACATGAAAGCAGCCAAAAACAATTTATGAAAATGAAAAAAAGAGCAGTGTGTCAATAAAATGTTATTTATAAAAATAAGTGGCAGTCCATAATTGGTCCTTACCTTATCTCTAATATCAAAGTTTTTACGATGCTTCCCCCCTTCCCCAATACTGATTAGTTTCAGAGCACCTTCACGTCCACCATCCAGTCTGCTCTTCATGACAGCATGTGACACAGGTGGAGCAGAGTTATCATTGCCACCGGATGGACAAGACAACCAAGACTCAGGCCATCCGACGTGGGATCTAGAACTCAAAATGCTCAGCTCCACACCCAGGTGATCATCTCTCTTCCCGTGCATGGATACAAAGTCAAAACCATAATGGACAACAAAAGAAATATCCTGGGGTGGGGTTAGGGTGGGAATGGGGTGAGGGGGAGATCAAACACGCTAATCACCAAATTATGCTTTCCCCTGAGAGTTAGCTATTGATCTGCCAGAAGGGAAAATAAACCACCACAGTATAAACATACTTTGAAGACTATCATTATGTTTCCATTGCCGTGAAAAGAAAGCAACATTTCAAATATCCCGACATGCATATCCCGGGAAGGAATTCCTGCCTGTGCTCAAGTCTGTTGCTAAAATATGAAAATAAACAGAGGCGCAACCCTTCCAGATTACCATTCACTTCGCAGCAGGGTCTACCAAAGTGTCAGAAGCCAGTTTCCTTCCTTAATTTGTTAACCGGTGGTGACATATATAAGTTGCTACGACATTATAAAGCACTCTTCCGCAGGCAGTTAATATTCTTGTGCGGCAGGTGTTGCTGATGACAAAAACCACCCTTAAGTGGTGAGACAAAGCACATATTCTGCTGACCCAAGTATGCTTGCAACCATGCTGGGAAAAGAGCACTGTTTTTAAGTACGAGGCAACAAGCTCCAACTCTGTCCAGTGACTGATCCTCGCCCACATATAGTTTTAGCAAAAACAGTATTTATGGACTTGTCTGTTAGGCTGGCTTCTCTAGAGATGCAAAACTAGTGACACTTGTAGATATATAGAAATATTTGTATTAAGAAATAGTCCGCACCACTGTAGAAGGGGGCAAGTGCAGTCTGGTTCAAATCCATGGTTCCGAGGTCACATGAAGGCTGCTTCTACTGGTTCGGGAAGCTGTGGGTCCTGACAGAAAGGGAGAAGGAAGACAAACCAGGAAGAGCACAGGCTAGTGGATACCGAGATGAGTGCATCTGAGCAGATTGGCCAAATGAGTTCAAGGTCAGCCAAAGGTCCTTGGGATGAGCAGGCGATGTAACATGAGGTCACTAAATCAGATGCAGGATCCAAACCCAGCAATAGGAGTGAGCTAGCTTTCACACACTGTCAATTTATACTGAGTAGGCCACACCCCCACTCTGAACGAAACCTCCATCAGTGGCATCCAGGCTGTGATCAGATTCAGGAGGCCTAGTCTCCCCACATTTGCTTGACTGCTTCACACATGTACACACACATATATATGGAGTTGGCCACATGGAGCTGATCATATCATTGAAGAATCCTGGCCTATTCGAGTTGCCATAAAACCTATCACAGTTTACAATCCCTATTTTTCTGAGGAATTTTTGAACTTGAACTCCATGGAATACTTATGTCCAGGCTATTTAAAGTTGGAAACCCCTTAGCCAGCATCTAAGAGTTCCCCCTCCACAATATCCTCATGAAGTTTCTGAGAAACAAATATATTTTCCCTGTTTAGCTGATTTGAGACAACTACTACAACTTCCAAGGAGCCCTGGGGGCGCAGTGGTTATACTCTGGGTTGTGCAATCCACAAGGTCAGCAGTTTGAAACCACCAGCTTCTCCACACGAGAAAGATGAGGCTTTCTACTCTCATCAATAGTCACCATCTCAGAAACTCACAGAGGCAGTTCTACCCTGTGCTATAGGGTCACTATGGGTCGCCATTGACTCAATGACAGTGAGAGAGACTATAACCTACTGATGATTTACATTAAGCCCAAGTCTAAAAGAAGGATGCTTTGAAAAGTGTGTGGAAACACAGAATTCAAAGATCATGGAATTTTCCCACACATGTTTTGAAGCCCTCGTCTCTTCAGAGCCTGGAGTAAGAGTATCAATGAAAACCTACATAGCAAATGCTTATAGTTTAAGTTACGTATACAGCTAACAAACTATTAAAATCAAAACATATTCTAGTCTCCTACATCGACAGACACTTCATAACTATAAACAAACTGTTAAAAAACATAGGCTTTTTAAGAAACCCAAATTCATCAAAATATCAAAGGCGACTGGGTGTCTTTGTTATTGCACACATCTGGGAGTTCATTGATGCATGAGGGATTTGGGGGTAAGCAATTGTTTGATATCACCAAATGTTCCTCATTCACCACACGCAACTACCGCGAGCCCTAATTCCCAAATACCTCTGGCACCATGACAAGAGGCAAGAAAACGGATGTGCAGGACTATTGAGAAAGACTTTTTTTTTTAATGCAATGAACTACAACACTCATGCTGAGAGAATGGCTTTGCAAGTTAATTAGTCTTTCGTCTTACCTACATGCTTTGGCTGCTCAAATCCACCCACACTCCAAAGCAGGGGCCTGTTTCACACCACAGGACCCACAAATCTTCATGGCATTCAGAAGCAGTCAACTTTGGTTTGAGAACATTGGGCAAGAGATGGGGGAAAGCATTTCCCTGGGGCCTGAACAGCATTAGTGTCACCAGAGTGGATGCTCAGCTGCCAATGCTATGTGCTGAATCTCCAGTGAGAAGCCCAGCAGGTTCTTTAGGAAATGTTTTTGGAGCTGTGCTGAGTAGGGGGTCTTCCAAAGTGTTGTGGCCCAGGACAAGGGGGGCCCTCTCTCTTGCCCAGTTCCAGGCATGTCACTTCTTAACATTTACTTTCTCCTTCCAGATCGCGGTAAATCTCTATTTTTTTAAGGTGTCCATTTCTAAATCCATTGTGCTTTCAGAGTAAAAGACATTATTCCACTTATTGACCACATCAGAATGACTGTTCAGGTTACAAATTAGTTATTCAACACTCAAGGGTATCGCTACGTGCAGTCACTTAGAGGCAGACATCCACCTTACCCATTGCACTGTTTCATGTGAGTAAACCAAACCAAACCAAACCAAACTCCCTGCCATTAAATCAATTCCGACTCACACTGACCTGCGGGACAGAGGAGAAGCGCCCACGTGGGTTTCTGAAGCTGTACCCCTTCACGGGCGCAGAAGGCCTCCGCTTTCTCTGCGCAGCAATAGGTGGGCTCAAAAGGTTGAGCTTGTGGTCAGCAGCTCACTGTAACCCACTACACTACCACCAGGGAAGGGGAGACCAAGATTGGAACTCTTGGAGAGGAGGATTGCAGGGTGTCTGGTGGGGGGCGGGAGGGAGGGGAGGGCCCTAAAATCTGGAATAAGCTTCTTCTGGGATTACATTTTATACGATGTGATCTTTCCCATTTCAAAGGAAAAAAAATACCATTGCCTGTTACCACATTAGCAATTAGGAACTGACTTTCAAATTTACCCATTGAGTATGACCCAATCATGGTGCTAAGCTCAGCAAATAAAGACTATACTCTTCCATTCAGGTTCCCACCCAGCATTCTATCCCCAGGGACACTCAGGTCACCATTCCCAAAGTTGATTTCAGCCTTAAGGTAGTTTGTTTTAGCCTAAAGGAAAATAGTAAGATTTCTTTCCAACACTTTCCCATTTTTGCTCTGTTCTTTAACTGGCAGGCATTAATTACAGACGAACACACCTTTGCTAATGGCCAGCAGAGAGCTTGTTTCCCCTATAATGGAGAACAGATGCATTAAGTAGCCTACATTCTAAGGTCAAAGAATCAACCACCTACCCACAGGGCTTGCTGAAAAGCTATTGAAAATTTGTTGTTTCACCCTCAAGCCTATCCCGGCTCCAGGCAACCCCAAGTGTGACAGAGTTTTCTTGGCTGTGATCTTTAAGAAGCGGATCACCAAGTCTTTTCTTTTGTGGTTCACACTGCCAACTTTTCAGTTGCCAGCATGGTGTAACTTGTGCCACCTGGAAGTATTGAAAGGTTTCTCAAGAGAAGACATACCCCAACAATGCCAAGGGAGGGAGACTCCAAGAAAATGAGAGACAGCAATGTGCACCCCATTGGTTGTTGGTTTAATCACTGGGCTTGAGAGCTCGGTGATTCACAAACAACCAAACAAACACTGGATGATACTGTATCGTTACTGACTGTGATAGCACAGTCACTGGGTAAGGTACAGCAATATGATGTCTGCAGTCAGCGATCAAGTGGAATGAGTCTTGTCCAGAGAGCAACTGAACATGGAGGCTTTATGTTTATGAGTCAGGATGACGGAGCAACGAACAGTCCATCCTCAATGTCCATGAACTCGGTAACAAATGAGGTTTACTATTACAGCCAATCAAGAATCCCCACCATGGATAAACATGTAAAACAACATTTTCATCCCATTCTTTCCCTCAATGCCCCAACATCAGAGCACGCATTCCAAGGAGTGAAAGAAAACATTGTGTGAGTACACACCATCACTCTTAGACCCAGAGCCATGACTTTACCCTTGGCTACAGGACCCCTGGTAGTGGAGTGGTTACACATTGGGCTGTGATCTGAGAGATTGGCAATTTGGAAACATCAGCCACTCCTTTGGAGAAAGGTGGCACTTTCTACTCCTGTTAACAGTTATGGGCTTGGAAACTCACAGGGGCAGTTCTTCCCTGTCCTATAGGGTTATTGAGTCAACATCAACTCAATGGCAGTGAGTTTGGATTTGCTTTTTACAGAAGAAGGGGCAGGAAGGGAGGAGTGGCCAAGATGAATCATTCTAAATTAAATATGACTGACGTTTTCAAATTGATGTGAAGCTCCTCCCCTAAAGAAGTTATGATGAATCCTAAGCCTATACCTGTGAGAATGTGACCTTATTTGGAAACAGGGTCTCTGAAGATATTATCAGTCAAGAATAACATGAAGACATAGATAAATAATGTAGTTCCGAATCCTATACAAATGTGGTCCTTTTAAAAATGGGGAACAGACGCACTAGCTTCGGCAGCACATATACTAAAAATGGGGAACAGACACAGAGTGTAATGGGGGAGTGGGGAATGCCAAGTGAAAATCTATCTACAAGTCAAGAAATGAAGAAAAATCTAGAGCTACCAGAAGCTGAGAGAAACAAGAAAGTGATCTTCCCCTCCTGTGAGCAGGATTATGGCCTGACCAACACCTTGAATTTGGACTCGCTAAAATAAACTTCTGAGGTTTAACACAATCACTTGTGGCATTTTGTTATGGCAGCCCTCAGAAATGTAAATGTTGGTAACATTGAGATTTTTAAAATATGGACGGGGGAATGTTTTAATACTAGAAATGGAATAAAAAGTTATAGAGTTTGCAATGACATTGTCCAAAAGAAAAAAAAATCCGCTTCACCTCAAGAGAGCCTACTACACAATAAAGTAGGGTGTGATAAAGCAAATTGTTAGCAGTTCTTGCACAAAACAGAACCACGTAGAATACTCCAACACACCGAGAGAAGAGGAAACCAGGCCACCTTCACACACAACTGGTAAAGCAAAGTTTGAAACTCTCTCACCATCACTGGACTACAGACATGTGGTATGGGCCAGGGGAGAGCCCCATCAGTTTCAGACTGGGGGGTTTGGGTGGAGGGGGAGGCAGTCCTGTTGACCACTTTCCAGCTGTTTGTAGTTGTATCAGTGAGGGTGCTTCATGTCTTGATGGGTAAAGACATTTAAATTGGACAGAGAGTCTGGCTTAAATGTTCGCCAACATTCTACCTTTACAGCTGGGATCTCTTGCTCCCAAACTTCACAGGAAGGAAGACAGCACTCTGCATTTTCTTCCATGTACCTCCTTCTTCCTTCTCATATTTGTGGTTGCCTATTAAAAGTGATCTCCTTTGTAAAGGAGATCAGAAATTGCTTTAGAAATGGTCTGTTTTCTTCCAAATGACATGGTTAAGCTGGGGGTGTGTTTTATATATATATATATATATATATATATTATAAAATAAAATTGGTTTTTCTTCTGATCTCCTCACTTTGCAGCTAAAGTCTTTCAACCTTCTTGGGATGAAAGTAGTACTGTAGAATATTGATTTCTTTTTCTTCCTTTCCCCGGTAAATTCATGACAAATGGTGAACAAAAGCTTTTCAGGATGTTTAGACGTCCAATTAAAATGTCACCCTTAAGTGGAAACTCTACTCCATCCCAAGTAAGGCCTCATCTTCTGTGGACTCTTTTTACCTCTCGATCTCACTTAGTTTAATGTGCCAGGACCATTCTGAATAACGTGATCTTTACAAAGATCGTGTGTGTGTGTGTGTGTGTGTGTGTGCGTGCGTGCATGCGTGGGTGTGTGTGTTGGTGAAGTGAGACACATTAACATTTTCCTTCCTTAAGATCAACAAGAAGGTGAGACACAGCATCTGACTTGGAGGAGAGTGTGATTTTAAGAACTCAGTGATGCTGTGGCTTGAGGCCCTGGGTGGGGCAGATGTGGAGAAAAGACGAGGAGGACCAAGAAGGGAACGGCAGGTTCTTTCAGGTTGATCATGAATGTAAATGCAGAGACAGGAAAACAAGAGGGAAGTAGGAAGCCAGCAGGTATGATGGAACTGTCTCTGAGGCCTGATATGTTATTTGGGTGATGAACATATACATAAGATTTCTTTGAAGCCAAGACAGGGGGTGGAACGTCTGAAAAGGGAATTGGAGTCAGGCTTGCATGGATTTGCTTCATGAAAGACTGTATTTAAAGTTAATATCTGCTTACATTTTTTCAGTGGAAAGGTACGAAAACTCCAATCTTCTCTATGTCTGTGAGCATCCTTTGACTAATAAACTTTATTGACTCATTCTTCATCCTCTTTCCTCAACTCCTCTTTGAAACTATTGCTGGGAATAACATTTGGTAAAAGAACATTGGGTCATTAAGATGCTCTGCTGATTATGTGAAATTAGGAACAAAAATATTGGGGAAGATGATTTATGATCCTGGCTCCTCCCTGCAATGATAGGAAAGTTCATAGCAATGAGAGGGCAGACATGCGCACACACGAAGAGCTATGTGATGCGCGTGCACAGGTGTGCCCATAGAACAGACAACAATAATGAAATCATTCTTTTTTTCAAAAGCTAAGCTGGTAGGGAAAGAGCTGGACCTGAAAGGATCCACTCATTGTATCACCTCACAGGGTTCATTGTGCCATCTCACAATCCACGGCTCGCCCTACAAAATAACGATGTTTTCCTGATCATCTCATCTCTGATCATTTCTCTGCAGAGTCTCATAACAGCTCTGAGTAATGGATTTACAGGAAAGAAGCTCTCTACAAGTGCAAATTCTTAGCCCTGTGTCAGTGGTTCCTCCCATAAAGATTTTCAGCTTTGGAAACCACAGGGAACAGTTCTACTTTGTCCTGTAGGGGGCGCTATGTGTCAAAACTGTCTCGTCAGCAGCTGGATCATTGATCCTCCTTCAGGACTACACACATTGTCACCTGCCAAGCACCCCACCTTCCTAAGACCTCTTTCCTTACTGCCCTCATCCTGCCTGCGCATTGGCTTTTTCTCACAATAATCACATCATCTGTGAGAAGCACGCAGATGGACACACAACGAGGGCAGGAACAACCAGACCACCACTCAGGGAGACACCTGGCAGGGCCACTGAGTGCCATGTCCCAACAAACAGTTCATTGCCTGCATATATTTTGGGGTAGGGTGAGATCTTGAGGAAAAATTGGGATTACAAGCCTGTTTTCTTTTTGGTTTTTGCCAAAGCAAATAGGTTTGTCTCACAGGCTGTTAAAGTCTCCTTATCTGGTGCCATGTGAGTAGGGCAAAGGCCCAGAGTAGTACACTTTGAGGGACCTTTGACTTTGCTCTTCCTTTTGGGCATTTTATTTTACAGAACATTTTATTTTTTCCTCCTGAATATCAAAAAACCAATAAAACCGGTTTAAGCAAATAAAGTGAATGTATTGGCTTATGCAACTGGAAAGTATGGGGCAACATGCAGGCGCTCAGTCAATGTGAAGGCATGAGATAGGTCTCGATGGCATCCATGCCCCTTCTGTCTGTCTGCCCTCCTCTCTTCTCGGCTGTTTTCCTCTGTGGGGGCTTCATTCTCAAGGAGATTTCTCCATGTGCTGACAAATAGGTAGTTATGTGCTAAAATGGTTCCCTTCCTAACCCCCAGGAACTACGGTGTAACTTGATTGGAAAATAGGGCATTTGCAAGTGCATTCAACTTACAATGGTGCTATTTGCCCGGGTTCAAATCCAATAGAAAGAGGAGGGACACAGATAGATGCATACGAGGAGAATCCCATAAGAGGTTGAAGTTGTACAGTCAGAAGTGAAGCATGTCTGGGGCAACCAGAAGGTGGGAAGCCTCCATCCCTCAAGGCCTGCGAGGTAGCATGGCTTGGCCTAAAGCTGACAAAAGAAAGATGCTTTATTTCTTCTTGATTTAATTCTGTCCTTCTAAGTCACCCTGTCGTGGCTCTCTGTTATGGCAGCCGTAGGAGAGCAAGAGGAAGACGGAGGTTTATACCCAGCATATCTTGCCCAGTAAACTCTGAGGTTTGAAAGATCATTCCAATGGGCTGACCTTGTTCATGTGACCACATCACAGCGATTCCCGGGGTCGGAAGCCTGCTCTGGTTTGCCTGGAACCAGTGTGACCGCTGGTGGAAATTGTTGTTAGGGATCTGAGATTTTACTCTCCATGCAAGCACACGCGTGATGCTGCCACAGCTTCACATACGCTGCTAGACTTGGTCAGAGACAAGGGCCTTTGTTATTTCCTGTGCAGCAAGAAGCATGGTGTTCACACGCAAATTGGATCCCCTTCCCACGGGGACAATATAAAGTGGCCGGTTCAGGAAACCCTGTGCTTAGGAAACCCCAACACGCTCATGTGCTTCATAATGTCCCTAAGGACGATGCTGAAGTACATGTGCATGCACCATCCCAAAAGGTTATAATAGAGTTTCAAAACCTCAGTTGAAGACTAGGATGTAGAGAAAAAAATAAGCACCAGGGCAACACCTATGTCTCAGGTCTCTTGTACACGAAGTGATTGTACTGGCAGACCCCTAATGGTACCATACATACATATGCCCCGGTAAAAAACTCACTGCCATCGAGTCCATGATGACTCATAGCAGCCCCAACCCCCTGTGGATTTCTGAGGCTATAACTGTTTATGGGAGTAGACAGCCCAATCTTTCTCCCGAGGACTTACTGGTGGTTTCAAACTGCAGACCATGTGGGTAACAGCCCAATGTAGAACCATTACATCACCAGGGCTCCACGGTCATAAAAAAAAAAATTCAGGTTACTGACTTATGTATGTACTGCACTTCCCATCTGAAAAGTTTACCATAGAACAGTGCATGCTTTGATTTGTAGGAAGCAGCTTCCAATCTCATTCTCCTGTGTCTCTTCATGTTGGAGAGTTATGTCTGTTTGTCTTTTGAAAATATCACCATGAAGTGCTTGCTGGCTCGCAAACAGAGCAAAAGATGTGCTAGTGAGAGCAACAGTCAGAAGCAAAGGAGAGGTATCAACCGGGAAGTGAATCAAAAGGTTATTAAACAACACGAAGGCTGAAAATCAGTGAACACTATCGTGCTCTCAATTTAGCCATATCACACGATGATCCTAAAAACTCTCCATTTTTGTTAAAACATCAGTTCCATCGAAAGCTACAAGGCTAGCAAAAAAAGAGATCCTGTATCAGATATGGAGAAGCTGCCAGTGATGTAGACTGAGAACCAAACACAGAAACGAATGTCAGGTTGCCATACTGCCACGGTTGTGTGTTACTGCAAGGCTGAAAGCTATCTCACCGGTATTTCAAACACAGGCAGCGTCACCCAAAGTGAACAGGTTCCAGCAGAGCGTATGGACTAATAACAGACTGAGGAAGGAACAGGCTGCCCACATCAGAGGAATTAGCCAAGGAAAATCTATGCCTAGCACCAAAACACTGTCAATGACTAAAAAGCTAGTGAGTAGAAGCAGAACACTGTCGCAGATAGCGCCCGAAGGTGTGATTCTCAGATCAGAAGACACTCTAAAGATGACTGAGGAAGAGCTACCTTCTCAAAGCAGTCACCCACAATGATGTGGATGGAGAAGAGCCTGGGGGAGTAATGCCTTCAGGATCATGAGCTGTTGATGGGGCATGCCTCCAAATGAGAAGAATAACTGCAAACACCGATTAATAACTGGAACAGAGAAAGTATAAAGTATGAATCTAGGAAATTTAGAAGTTGTTAAAAATGAAATGAATGGCCTAAATATTGATATTCTATGTATTAGTGAGCAGAAATGGATTGGTATTGGCCATTTTGAGTCAGAAAATCATATGGTTTTCTATGCCAGGAATGACACAGTCAAGCACATTTATTGTCACAAAGGCTATTTCAAGATAAATTTTGAAGTGTATTGTTGTCTATGATAGGATGATGTCTAAATACATAGAAGAAAATTTAGTTAACACAAGTTATGCATCAACCATTACAGCCAGTGATGCAGAAATTGAAGAATTCTCCCAAAGCCTTCAGCCTGAAAGTGATCAAACATGCAATCAAGTGCATTGATAATTACTGGCAATTGGGATGTAAACATTGGAAACAACGAGTGGTTGGAAAATATGGTCTTGGTGATAGAATTGAAACTGGTGATCACAAGGTAGAATTTTGAAAGACCAACGACTTCTTCATTGTGAATGCCTTTTTTCATCAACACATGAACTTCTTCAGATGAACTGCATAGAAATAAAATTGACTACACCTGTGAAAAGAGACAATGAGCAGCTCAATATCATAGTTCAGGTTTAAGTTGAAGATGATGAAAACAAGTCTATAAAAGCCAGAATCTGACCTTGATTATATCTCACCTGAGATCATCTCAAGAATAGATTTGATGCATGGAACACTAAGAACAGAAGACCTGATAAACCGTGGGATGACAATAAGACAGCTTAAGGTCATTAGAAATACAGAAAAGATCAGTATGGGTGTGAAAAGAGACTCTGAAATTTGCTCTTAATTATAACCTACCTAAGGCAAATGGAAGAGATGATAAGGTCAAAAGCCAAACAAAAAATTTCAAGAGGCAGCTTAATAGACAAAGTAAAATACTAAAATGAAAGGTAAAAAGACCTAGCGTTAGAAAACCAAAGAGGAAGAACACGCTAAGCATCACTTAAACTGAAAGAACTAAAGACAAAACTCAGGCCTCAAGTGGCAATATTAAAAGGTTCTATGGGTCAAATATTGATTGATGTAGGACTCATCAAAAGAATAAACAGTGCCTGTACCAAAAAAAAACCTAGTCAATATTCAACCATCTCAGGAGGTAGCATATGAGCAAGGACCAATGGTACTAAAGGAAGAAGTTCAGACTCCACTGAAAGCATTAGCCAGAAACAAGACTCTAGGAATTGATGAAGTATCAATTGAAATGTTTCACCAATCAATGAAGCACCGGAAGCACCCACTCCACCGATCCATGCCAGGACATTTGGAAGACAGCTGCTCGGCCAACTGAATGGAAGAGCTCCATGTTTTTACCAAGTTCAAATAGAATGCTTAATAAGTAGAGGATCAGGGGGAAAAATAGGAAGGCCCTGAACGAGACATATTGACACAGTGGACTCAAGCATAAGCGAAATTGTGAGGATGGGACAGGACCGAGTGTTTCGTTCCATTATATAGAAAGTCACTATAAGTAGGAGCCAACTCGATGGCACCTAACAACTATGATATTACACTTGCTTGAGATGGTTAAAGACAAAGCAGGACCAAACAAAGAGATGGTATCTACGCATGTCCAAATTATACAACAGCCTGTTTCAGATAATATACTGTGGATGATAAGCAGCACAGGAGTGGAGATGATAAGGTGGTGCTAGCTAGCTCATTTAAGCTTCAACAAAGGGAGCCGTTATCTTTGTTTTTCTGATTGGGAAACAAATATACCCACTGCCTGTAGGGAGACCCTCATTCTGATCAGGAAACAAACCTGCGCACTACCTGTAGGGAGACACTTATCGCTATGTTCCAAGGCTGTTTACTGGACAAACATTTTTGAAAAGATAAGGATGAAACAAAAGCTGACACAAGACATGCTGAAACACATGAAATCCATTGAGATTATTCCCCATCAATAATCTGGAACAAGAGGAATGGAAGCAGGGAGAGGTGAGTCTCTGCAATGAAGAACTATATTCGGCTGCCAGGAAAGGAAGCCCTAGGAAGCCACAGTGAGGCACTGACCACTCCAGTTTAACCTTGTAACGCCGAGCGTGACATTTTCGTACCACTTAATTAAGATACCATCCGGAATCTGGGTACATGAAAGCTATCTGGCACCCCAACTCCTATTTACGTGCCAGGAGACTCTGATATATATATATATATATATATATCAGATATATATATATATCAGATATATATATATATATCAGATATATATATATATATATTGCACCTGGATAGAATTTGTCAAGGCCAAATTTCAACAGCTCTCATGACTTGGCACCAGGCTTCTCTAAAACAAACAAAAATCACTCCTTCGGGAAAAAAACTCCTCAAAGTTCTAAAGATGTTTTTTAAGTCACTCTGGGACCGTCTCTGCATAACCACACACGGTGGAGCCTATGAATTTCTGCGGCAACTGCTTTGGTTGCTCGCGGACTGACTGCACAGGTATAATGGTTTTGATCATGTTGCTCCTGCATGATTATTTGCACCTTCTGCTAATTCCCGCTAACTTCTCAAGCCTTCACAACTAGACTGAAGTCGGGATTCCAAAGCAGGCAGAGCTTAGTGCTGTCCTAGAGTTGGGTTAGGACTTGGCTCTCTGCACCCTACACGAACGTGAACAACACAGAGCCTTTGCTTCTGTTTGAGTATCGATGCCATGGAGGTACTCTAGGAAGAGACACTGAACAGAAACGATACAAGCAAGGGATGAGGCTCAAGAGGTGGGAAAATATCTTCAGAGAAGCAGGCCATGTTATAAGACAATTGTCAAAGGGGGCATTTGAATTTCCACAAAATTATTTCTGAATGAATCCTGTTATTCCAAGTCCAAATCACCATCCTCAAAACTCTGACCTTACTGCCATTAAAATACATATATATAATCAGTTATTTGAGTCACAGATATGGCTTTATTAACTTTAGAAGCCGATTGCCCAAGAAAGGAGTTTTACTTAAGAATTGATCAGACTAACCAAAGTACAAAATGTTACACCTTTTGGCAAAAAAAAGGAAAACTTTCAAAAATAGACCCTAAATACGTTTCTAAAAACCAAAACGGTATGACTAGTTTTAGACAAATGCTAAATAACAGCTATTCTTCTCCTAAGCTATTCCTATATTTCCCAAGTATCCTAGAGCCATATCTATCCATCCATCTAAGGATGACCCAATATGCAAGATAAGTACAAGCTCACTTATGCTTACTTACTAATCTCTATTGACCAGTTTCACCTGGGTAAATATAAAATAAAAAATACACGTGAAACTGTTCATTACACATAGTAAGTACGCAAAGCAATCCTGTGCTCACTTTGCTTATTGAGTTATATGACACTGCTCCCATCGAATAACTCCTAGAATGTTGACGTAGACAATACTTACTGTCTACACGTGTCATGTACCAGTATGTATTATATATTCTGCAATGACCAAAGCAGAAATGGGCCCTTCTCACATAAAGTATATAATATCAAAAGAAACTCTATTGTCTCTCACATCAAAATATAAATGAGTATCATAAAACATGGTGCTGAAGATTATAAGGAGAATTAGGCTCTTGGAAAGAGAACTCGGAGGAAGATGACCTTTGCGTGGCTGGAGGTGGCTTCCATGAAGGAGTGACACTGGAGCTAAGAAGGGAGGGATGTGCAGGTCCTCACCAGAGACAAAGGAGGGAGGCTGTCCAGAAAGAGCAGCAGGTGCTGTGGTAAGAACTAGCTACAAAAACAGATCAGCGTCCTACATAGAGAGCTGTGAGTGGATAGTCAGAAAAAGGGAAGTGCAGCTGGGACAAGGCAGAACCAGAACCTCAATGGCCCGGGAGCCAGAACACTGTCTACTGTCTAGGGCCTTGCGGGCTGGAGCAAGGACTTCAGAAAGTGTATAGAGGTGAGTGGTGACATCTGCTTTTCAGTTCTCATGAAGAAGGTAAGGAGAGGAGAACGAGGTTCTGAAAGGGTGGCTTAGAACCTCTGGCTTTGGCATCACCTGGAAATTTGTTGGAAACACATATTTGGAGCTATAGACCCACTGGATCAGAAAGTCTGGGTGTGGGGTTCAGAAATCTGTGTTTACACCAGCCCTCCAGGTGGCTCCAATGCACACCAGCACACAGAAGCCCCCAGTTAAGGGGATGCCCACAGGAGTTCTGACCAGAAACAATGGTGGCTCAGAACAAAGTGGAGATGGTGGAAATGAAACCATTCGTCCTGAGAAGGTAATGAGCCTTGGCAGGTATCCCCCACCCATGTGGCCCAGGGAGGTAAATGGAAAATGACTTGGAGCCATCAGCAGCAAAGTAACTCAGTGAGTAAGAGACAAAATAAGGCCCGTGGGCTTCACTTTGCTTGCTTGGAGCCTTCTTACCCCTTAAGGTTCTTGAAGTTCATGGTTCTTAAACGAGTAGCTGCATCGGCGATGTAACATTTGAAACATAATTATATTCAATTCCACCCAAGAAGTTCTGACTGAGGACCTGCTGAGTACACAGTGAGATCTATGGGCCATAGAAGCATGTGAGGTTTTCAAGAAGGCTTTGTAAATAATTCCCACCAGGTGGGCCTAGAAAAACAATAATGAAAAGCTAGAGGAATTCTAGAAGGCAGAAATTGTCCTGTAGAAACTGATGTACAAAAGCAGGTGGTAAAATGAAATGGAAAAATGACCCATGGCCTCCTTACGCTGGCCACCACACACTGCCGGTATGACTGCTCTTTCATCCTTTCCCAAACCTACCCTTCCCCAACACACGTGTGTATACACACTATGTGACCCTTGAATTTCAAACAAGATATGGCTCCTAAATATGCCTGTGAGTCGAATTTGTAGGTAAGTCAGTTCTTACTATTTATCCTTATGCTAGTACAAGAATGGGTGCAAAGCCTTTTCAGGGATTTAAAAAATACGCCAACGATTGAGTGCAGACCCGCTGGGTGCATATGATCCACAGCCAGGAGGAGGCACACACCAGGTTTCTGGCAACTGCAAGGGGATTCACCTGTGAGTATTACAGGTGCACCTTCTGGGGAAAAACAAACAAACAATATATAATGGAATGCACTTATATTTGAGTCAGAAAAGAACCCTCTGATTATAATACTTTAAAACTAGTAATAAAAATTTCTGAAGAATATCCAAATAAACTCCAGCTGTTAAGTTTTTATTCAAAGTGTTTCATCCAAATGGGTACGCTTGTCATAGCATATATTTAGATATCCTTCAGAACGGAGGGACCCCAACATACAGCGCATCTGCTCTCTTAACACCAATTCCGTCTCTGCTGGAGAAACCAAATCCAAACAGTCCAGGCAGTAACCGGACTTTACCAGGAAAACACAGTGGACGATGAGAAGAGAGTTTGGGCCATTATTGAGCAAAGCTGGACGGACTCATAATCCACAACAGATTTCTCCATCGTTATTGTGTCTGCTTTACCTCTCAGGAGAAAGACTAAGAAACGCTAAGTGCCACCGGTTTTAGTGTTTCTGTAGAGACCGGGGGAGGGTGTGGCAGGATTCCCTCTGTTTAGAACCTCTAAAAGCTTGTATATTTTGATGAATGTACTTTTATGGTATGTTGTGAACTAGGTTATTGCTACATAAATTTATAATACCATTTGCATTCATTTTCCCCAAAGTGTATAATGTTGGTGTGGAGTTTTTGTGACCAAATACACATATTGGTTAAATCTGTACTTTTTCAAATATGGAGTGCCTTATTTTTGAATTCTTGAGAATTTTTAATGGGGGAGTTTCTTGTTTGGGTTTGAGTTTCTTTTGTATATGTGGATATCCCATGACAAGCTGTTAAAAGCTATAACTTCAGTGCAAAAATGAATAAATAAAACACCAAGTGCAACAGGGAAAGTGGTCATGCTGAAGACGTTGTTGCAAGCAGGGAGGGCTCCTGGACAGCACATTCAAGGGCAAGTGCAGGTCACTCACACGTGGGAGAGCAGTGGGTAGGACCGTAACTCAGGGATAGCCTGTGGGCACACCCATGTCACACGGGTAGAAACCATATGCTGACCAGCATTCCTCCACAGCTGTAATTTAAAACCCCTCACGTGCTCAGTCAACCAGTACTCAGGGACAGAGACACGAGGTACAGGCGGCATCTCCTCCCTAACCTCTCCTTTTAGAAGCACTAATGTGCTGAAGAGCGAGCACAACTTTTTCATGTTTGGTCTATCAACAGATCTAACACAAATACTGATTTCGGGAGAGACTCTTAAAGCACTTGCCTTCACGGTGATTCTGACTCACGGTGACTCGTGGGTGTCAGAAAAGCATTTGATTTTTCAGAGGGAAACCATCCGGCCTCTCTCTTCTGAGGTCCCTCTGGTAGAGCCAAACCTCCAACCTTGCGGGTCGCAGTGAAGCATCATGCTCATTTGTACCATCCAGGGAGCACAGACATGAGTCACCACCAGCAAGTCTGAGGATGCCTCCCTCTAAGAGGAGAGACTCATGGAGCTAAGGGGACTTGCCCAATGTCCCTTAATTCACAGAACCACCGCCTGGCACGTCTCCCATGTCTTTCCTCCTTCCCACAGTCGTTAGCATGGGGAGCTGCTTTTACATATAAATATATATATATATTTAAAGTTAACAAAAACTTTATTTAACTGTGAAATAGCACATTGTATTCCAGTTTAATCAAAAAGCAGCCTGGTCACACATCCCCACGTCCTGAGCACTGCGGCTGAAATTTCACTCTGTGTCCTTTGTCACTTGTCTTCTCACATAGGAAGATGTGCTGACACACTATAAAGATCTTGGAGGGATTAGAGACATTTCTGGGTGAAGAAGAGAGTATCTGAGAGGCCTCCTCCTTAGCAACATCAGTTAGTCCAAATTGCCAGAGCAGATCAACGTTTGACTTCTAATAGAGTCGAGATGGAAAAACAAAACGGGACAAACATCAATAATCTCTTCATACAAAACAAACCTCAACCCCAACCTGTAACAAGTTTATCAATGTTCCTTCATTTTGTTTTGATTTCTGAAAGTAAGAGAACACCAGAACAGAGCAGGGGTTGTCATGGGGGACAGATAATTTCTATGATTTGGGTTCCCCAAAGTTTATTTGTCCTGGTTATGTTCACTCATTTGTTCTTTTGTTCTTCCTCGATCGATAGCTGCCTCCAGTTACCACGCAAACCATTTAGCAACCTGGAAGATACTGAGGTTCTGCAGGAAAACTGGCTCCGGGGTAAGGTTGGCGCCGGAGCCCCCATCACAGCCTTGTGTTTGGGGAGACCTTCTTGCTATATTGACGTCAGCAAATCAGCTGAGTTGAAGATTGACTATTTACTCCAGGGAAAACATAATTATTTTTTAATTAAGGAAGCTGAGACATGAAGAAAATAGCAGAGTGAAAAATGCTCCTGCTTCCCTTCCAGTCCTGAAAGAGTCTACAACAGAGACCTGCTTCCAGACAGAGATTGTGAGCTGATTACCCCTCGGTACTGTCATTCCAGGGCTAACCCTGCCCCGGAACGCTCAGGCCAGGAGTAGACTCGGGGACTCTTCAGCGGAATCCCAATGGTAGACATGTTTTGTAAATGTGCTTCCGCAGACTCACCAAAAGGCAAGATTGTCCTGCCTGTTTTGTCCAAAGAGATGGGGAGAAGCCCAGTGAGAAAGAAACAGAGACACATTGTGAGAAAGCAGCAGAGGGGAAGATCCAAGCAAAGAGCAGAAAACACGGGCAGACAGACTTGCAGAGAGAGATGCCTTGGTGCTAGTGCCGTCCACACGCCCTGCGACTGCTGCTACTTATTGTTTTCCTGTCTGTAGAATTCTTAGAAATTGGTCTTTGTCCCTGAAAGACAGGCTTCTCATGACCCGTGTTCACTTTAGAAAAAGACTCCGTGTCCTTTAATCCCATTTCCCCATCCATATGGTTGTACTAATCCATATTAAAAATGATCACAGGTCAACTCACACGTATGAACTGTGAAAAGTAAGCAAATGTGGTCACATTGCTCCTCCCCTGAAATCCACGGATCGCCATCTATTATTCTGTGGGCACAGGCCGATTTCTCTAGCATCTCTCACAAAGTTCTTGAGGACCTAGCCTCTGCTCATCTTGCTAGTCTCTACTCTTACCTCTCCACACCTGGAAACATCCATGCAGATCTTTGGCCGGGGCTCAGTTCCTCAAATCCATCTAGAGCCCTGCGCCAAGATAGCACAAGATCCCATACTGCCTCATCTCCCAGTTTACTTGCAAATCCAATCCCTGTTTCTCAGTATTTTCAGGAAAGCCTTCTCTAATTTTATTCCCTTCAATTCCAGCTTAGCTGCTCTTCTTATGCATATAATCACTGCCAGTGGCCATTCTCAGCACCTTCCTCCATACTGCAATTGCCTTTTGGCTTTTTCCCTCCTGTAAGAGAGAATCATATATTTTTTATTCACTACCATATGGGTTGCACAAACTCAACACGGAGGACAGCATTTTGAAATGGAAAATGTAAGGTCTCTATAAGAGAAACCATATTCATTCCCTTTGATCATAAACAGAAGTCAAAGGATTTCATACTCTTGGTATTACTTACCCAATTCTGTGCCAAGCAATATCAACATATGGCCAAACATGAAATTTTTCAAGAGTCAAGTGGATGAGTAGTTGCTTAGCATTGGTAGTTGGACACAGAAGGATTTTACCCTCAATGTTCAGCCAAGCTACTGCACGTCTACCCATACTATTTGTCTAGATTTGAGTTCCCTGGGAAACGAACTCTGGGACTGAGGTTTGCATGCTAGAGCTGTCTTGGGATCAATCCTGTGTGGAAGAGAAACAGGAAAAGGAGCCAAAGCAAGTTATACTTGAAGCAGCTTGATTGAGGCAAAAGGGCTGGGCATTTGTGTCCTAGTAAAATAGTAATAAGAGGTTCTCTGAGGAGGGAAGAACTTGACTTTGGGCAAGGCATCTTCCATAGGTCCCAGGCAATTGCAGAAGAGAGTGGGAGCTGACAACAGGCCACGCTGAATGTGGTGGTCCGTCGAGGGAAGGACAGCCTTGGTCCTGGAGTGGGCATCTGAGATGCATACCACAGCCTCCGACATACTGTATCAGAAGAAGGAGGAAAAGGCATCATTTGCCCTAAGTCAAAGACCATGGGTCCATGGCTTCTGTCAATAACAAGCTCTTTATCTACTTGACAATAAAATGGGGCATATTTTATAATGGGACATATTTCTCACTAGTACATTTGCTAAAACAGACGTTAAAAAATCACTGCTTCAAAATTATATCATTGCTGTTGTTAGGTGCTCTTCAAGCCCCTGACTCATAGGGACACAATAGAACAAAACACTGGCTGGCCCTGTGCCATCCTTAGAATGGGTGCTATCATTGAGCCTGTGATTGCAGCCATTGTGCCAGTCCATCGCACTGAAGGCCGTCTTCTCTTTCTCTGGCCCTCTACTTTACCAAGCATGTCAGCATGTTCAAAGTAATGAAATCTTCCCATCTTCACTTCTAAGTGATAGTTGGACTATACTTCCACCAACACAGTACTTTCAATATTCCTCGTTAAGGCCATCGTCGTTCAAGGGCATCCAGTCTTCCTTGGGCCTCCTTATCCACTGTCTTGCTTTCGCATTCATATGTGGCAAATGAAAGTAGCCTGGGTTGGACCAGGTACACCTTAGTCCTCAAAGGGACATTTCTGTTCTTTAATGTGACATTTCTGTTCTTTAATGCTTAAAATAGATGTTGTGCACGTTAGTTCACGGCAATGTGTTGCTGGATTCCTTGAGGGCTGCTTCCATGAATGTTGACTGCAGATCCAAGCAAAAGGAAATCCTTGACATTTTCCATCTTTCCTCCATTTATCATCATGTCATCTATTGGCCTGGTGGTGAAGAGTTCCGTTTCCATATGTTGAGTTATGACCTCTACTGAAGGCTGTAGTTTTAAAAAAACATAGAAACTTTAATAGAAATGTATCAAAATGGTAAGCCATTGTTTCTTGCCACATCCTCCACATAGATCTATGCACTTTTCAAGTTAGTATTTTTATTGGGCTGCTCTTTTTCCAAATAATTCTGTTCTCTTGTTTATAGCACATCAAAATGGCAGTTTTGGCATCCTTGACAGACACAAAGTGTTGGGGGTTTTCCCCCCAATGTTCATTGAGTGTAGGGAATGAAAAAGAAGTCTCAAGGAGCAAGGTCAGGTTCTAGAGTAGCTGACGTAAGGTTTCCCACTGAGATTCTTAGAGCACAGCCCTGCTACCATCAGAAGAGGGAACAGGTGCACTGTCATGGAAAACCTAAATCTGCAGTCCAACTTTTCTGGTCTTATTCTCATCGATACAGTTTTCAATTTTCTGAAAATGTTTGCATAATAAGCATCTGTGACTATTCTGTGTCCTTTGGGATAATTTATCAAGATTATCCTTCGGGAATCCCATTCCCCCCAAAACAGTCACCGTAGTCTTCTGAGCTGGACTCCGCCTGGAATAGAAATTGGCTCAGCAGAATCCCTCAGATGCCACTATTTTGATGGGGTTCAGTTCTCTGGATCTTCTTGGTCAATCCAAGATTTGTCCTTGGTTACAATGTGTTACACAAAATGTCTTCATTGCCTTCAAACTTGAGTCAAAGCCTGATGGAATGATCAGCTCTTTGAGCAAGCTAATCTGAACAAAACACATGTGGTACCCAGCATTAAACCAAGAGCTTGCTGAGGCCAAGATGTTTCCTAACACTGAAAATGTCACGGCATGTGACATCCCAATTTAACCAAGTATCATATCAATGGCAATTATACGGTTGTCTAATGGTTCATAGACGTCAGCCACAGTTTGCTCTGTCAAGGCTGACCACCTTACCTCTCTTCAGTCATCTTTCGCTCTTCCCGACCTTCCTTAAAACGCCTGACCTTCTGAAAATTATGGTTTTCATGCGAGGCAGCATTCCTGTAAAATTTGCAGAATTGCAAAACCTCAGCGATCCAGGAAGATGTCCATGGGAGGTTAGTTAACATTTTTATATTATCCCTGACCTAAAAATTGTTTTTTCCATGGCATGCACACACACACACGCACACACACACACACAAATCTTTCTTGTTGTTGTTTTGCATTTTGTGTGTAAGCTACCCTAAGGAGCCGAAGAGAGAACTATTACTGAGAGAACTAGTCTATAGCATCTCTGATTGCAGACACATATCTGGATGGAGACAACCCATGTCTCTATGCGCCGAAACTCGTGTAGCAATATGCTTAAATTAGCTCTCATCTCTAAAGAGTTAATATGCATATTTCAAATAAAACATGTATCTCAGCTGTTCCTGTTAGGTGCCATCGAGTTAGTTCCAAGCCATAGCTGCCTTGTGCACAACAGAAAGAAACACTGCATGGATATGCGCCGCCTTACAATTGTCCCTCTGCCTCAGCCTACTATTGTAGCCACGTGTCCGTCCATCTCCTTGAGAACCTTCCTCTTACACAATGCCCCTCCACTTTACCAACCTTCTCCAAGAACTGGTCGCTCCTGACCATAGCTCAGCCTGGAGACATTTAGTAGTACAAATATGCAGCTTTCTTTTGGGAGCAGTGGAAAGAGATATGGAACATTTTAGTGGAACTTAATTAAGAACAATATATAATAGCTACACTCTATTCATTCCCAAGCATCACATCAGGATGAATCCAAATGAATTGCCAAGATCTAGGCCCTCAAAGGAAATTTCCCTGGGCATATGTAGAAACTGGATGCATATTTAACTGAAGTGAATTAAATCGCATGCAAATTGTAATACTCCCACTTTTGTTCGGAAACAAAGAAGGTTTAGGATCTGGACTGTGCCCGGTCAGTCTTCTGGAAGTAAATTAATAAAGACATCCTGAGGTGTGGGACTGCAAGCAGGAGGCACAAGAAACGACAGGTGAGGAAAAGGCGTTTGCAGGCAGTGTGGGTGTTATATGGGAGGTGAGGGAAGGCAAAGTGGAACTTTGGTATTTTATTCTGGCCGCGTCTGAGCTAAGGAAGAAAGCCAAGAGGCATCTAAGAGGGGCTGACAAAGCCGTGGGCCCCAGGAAAGCAGAAATCAATAATTCTGGGTCATAAAAGCAGAAAGGCATTGAGCATTTATATAGTGAAGCGGACTCAGAAGGAGGAAAAAAAAGAACCCCAAAACATGATTTACACAGTATCTGGCGGCGGGGGTGGGGTGGGGGGGAGGTGACAATTAACCATAAAAGCTACTTACAACTATTGACAAACAGGAAGCCTGGAAGTTCCTTGCTACTCACTGCATGTGCAAACCTTCAGTGACATTGTCTTGATTTATGGTACTGTTTTGTTTTAGTGAGCATAAAACTTGAAAGTGTCTCATGGACTTATTTGGAATTCCTATTGTCAAAAATCACCCCCACTGCTACGGAGTTGATTCAGAATCGTAGCGACCCCATAGGACAAACTAGAACAGCCCCTACAGGTTTCTCATCTTTAGGTAAGCAAACGGTCACATCTTTGGATGTGAACCACTGACTTGTTACAGTTAGGGCCAAGTGCGTAACCACTGTGCCACCAGAGTTCCTGACACTTCTCTCGCCCACCTTCCTTTTCAAAATAATGCCCTGGGCTGTGAATTCCAGTCTGAGAGCTTCTAAGAATCTAATATCTTTCTTTTTTAGGTTGAAGCTAGTGTATGTAAAAACAATTCACCAAAAACATAGCTGGATTCCATCACAGCTCCCTGAGCTCTCATGTGCATATTGCTCTGCACTTGTGAAAGTTCACCATGGTGAGCCATGGGGACAGGTGGACCACACGAGTCAAACAAGAAGGATGGTGGTCCCAGCTCCATCCTTTACTCATTTCCGGACCTGGCAAAATGTCCTTACCCGCATGGCTTTTTCATCGCTGAGTGACACAGGATGAAAGCAACACAAGTCCTCTCCAGGCCACAAGGATTTGGGAGAGATTCAGATGAAATTCTGTGAGTGTAAGCAGGTTGTAAACTTTGAGGTGAGATACAAATGTAACAAATTGTTACAACATTTATAGAGAGAGTATAGACCTCTATGATGGAGAGAGCACAGTAAACTTGGTGGGAAAAATAGCGTAGATAAAATTTTATTTACATTTAGTCATTTTTCATGGTACTAATAAATGCAATCATAAGGAAACACAGTACCGATATGAAACATAGAAGCAAATGGATTTGATAGTAGTGACTATAGAAATGCTTTCTATTTTCCAGGTATCACCACAAACAGGGGGTCTGGTGTGAAAAGGCCGGGTTAGGGAGAGGGAAAGAGATACTATTTACCAAGTCGACTTACTCGTCCTGATAAGATTCTCTGTAGACTAACTCATTTAGCCACCATTAAAACCCTAGGAGAAAGGTAAGTTATTGACCCCATTTCACAGATAAAATATCAGAGGTTCAGAGATGTTTAGTATCTTGTTTAAGATCATAGAACTCGGCAGTGGTAAAGCTAAGAGTTGTACCTAAGCAGCTTGGTTCCAAGCCAGACAGTAATAGACCAGGACCCACACTGAATATCAACTCTGTTCTTAAAAAAGTTAGCATCCTGAAGGGTTGTGGGGAGGAGACGAGCCAGTCAGGGTGCAGGGTAGCACCGATGAGACATACAACTTTCCTCTAGTTCTTAAATGCTCCCTCCCCCCCACTATCATGATCCCAATTCTACTTTACAAATCTGGCTGGACCAGAGGATGTACAGAGGCACAAATAGCAACTGGAAACACAGGGAATCCAAGACAGATAACTCCTCCAGGACCAGTGGTTAGAGTGGCAATGCCTGGAGGGTGGAGGGAATGTAGGGTGGAAAAGGGGAACCGATTACAAGAATCTACATATAGCCTCCTCCCTGGGGGAGGGACAGCAGAGAAGAGGGCAGGGGGAGATGTTGGACAGTGTAACATATGACAAAATAATAATTTATGAATTATGAAGGGGTCATGAGGTAGGGGGAAGTGCAGAGGGAGGTGGGAATTGAGGAGCCGATAATAAGGGCTCAAGTAGAAGGCAAATATTTTGAGAATGATGATGACAACAAATTTACATATGTGCTTGGCACAATGGATGTATGTATGGATCGTGATAAGAATTGTATGAGCCCCCAATAAAATGATTTTTTTAAAAGGAAACAGAGGAAAGAGCTAGAAGGCAAAGGGTATTTATAGAGGTCTAAATAAAAGCATGCACATATGTAAATATATCTATATATGAGGATGGAGAAATAGATCTATGTGCATATATTTATAGGTTTAGTATTAAAGTAGCAGATGGACATTGGACTCCACTCAAGTCCTCCCTCAATGCAAGAATACTTTGTTCCATTAAACTGGCATTCCATGAAAAAAATGAAACCAAAAAAAGTTAGCATCCTATAAAGAGGTTGACTAGGGATATTAAGGGAAAGAATGTATATATTTTTTAATATTATGCTTGAAATGCTTTCACCTAGCATCTTCCACACTTATAAAACTATGTGATTAGAAACAAATTCTTTGCCCACAAATGATCCAATAACCAAAAAATATCTCTATTTCTCAGAAAGGAGAAGACTTGTCCTTAATGGATTTGTAGACACTGCTGTTCAATCTCAGAGTGACCTACCCCATTCAATGCCTTAATTGCTAGCAACTTGATTTGAACCAGAGTAAATAGGTAGGTTATGCCCAGAGTCTACTACTGACACTGATTTTTAAAACCTGTTTTACTTCAAAGAAATGTTTGAATCCTCCAAACTTTTAGAAGAGAGACACAATGCAAATCGAAGCCACACAGCTGCGCCAGGGATCTGTGCCATATGATCCGTGTTCTTGCTGTGGGTCAGAGCATGAGATACCAGGTCAGGGCAAATGAAAATGCCCTTAGAGCTTAAGTGATCACAGGAAACAACTGCTATTTTGCACCTCTGGCTCTGCCCGGAGAACTGCATCCAATCCTCAAGCATCCGCAGCTTCTCTGTGTCAGGCGCTATTCCAGGCACCTGGGAGACAGAGTAAGTGGCCCAATGTCTGTGCTGAGGGGTTCAGAGCTCAGTGAGGTGAGAGCAGGGGTTTTCACCGTAATGAATACTGTAAAAAGAATAGGAATGCTGAGAGAAGAGAGAATGGAAGGGGATGCGTGTCCACAAAAGAAGTCTGAATATGATGGGTGGGACTTGGGGTCCAACGGGGTGGAAGTGGGCAGAAAGAGGGGTGGTTCCAAGGTGTATGGCGCTCCGCACAGTTCACACCAACCTACAGGAAGACGAGTTAGAAGACTCTGAGTGACTGTCAGCACCATCTGGGGGCACAGAAATTGATGAGCATCAGGCTGGCATTAAGCTCCCTGTATCGATATGCACTTATGAAGTTTCAAAGAATAGGACAATGTGTATAAGGTAATATCCTTACCCAAAGGAAAGAGGAGAAATGGTGAGAGTATTCGCTGTGGGACCAGAGTGCCTGGAGGTAACTCAATACCTACATGACCTTAGACAGGCCATTTAGCTCGTCTAAGACTCCAATTTTATTCGACTATGAAATGAAAATACAGAAGAGTAACTACATTATAGAACTGGCTTGAAGTTTAAAATATTTGGTGCATGAATAAGAACTCTCCTATGCTGCTGGAAAAATCATAAGCTGACACCACCACTTTGGACAATTCTTTCTTCTTATTTACTCAAGGTGAGAGTATACAGACCCTGTGAGTCAGAAGCTCCACTCTTAGAAACAGACCAATCGATACAGGTTCAGAAGGACTGTTCCTAATCCGCGTCAAGTCAGTTCCTACTCATGGTCACTCCACATGTGCGGAGCCCAATTGCTTTGTAGGATTTTCAAGGTGTGACCTTTCAGAAGCCAAGGACCAGACACACCTGTCTTCTGAGTCATCAGGGATGGGGGACCGAGGGGGAAGGGGGATGTTCACATTTTCAAGCTGTTGACTAATACTCAAGTACTTATATTTGTGCCACCAGCAACATTTTAAAAGCTACTAATTGACATATACCTAAATGTAATAGTGCAAACAAACCTTGGAGATCCTGCACACTCAGGAAATCACGCAAACATTTTGGGTTCTAAGTGCATTTAAGCTACCAGGTTGACTTTTAAGTACACCATAGTATTATGGAGACATTTGGAATAGTGTGAAAATCATCCAAAAGTACCACAGAGACAGGAAGTGAGCCCATGACCTTGGCAAAATGGAGCTAAAAACTTGGTGACACATTTAGGTACACTCCGTGCATGCAAACTTCAAACTGGCCAATAGAATGCATTCCGTCTGTCTCTCACATGCTGTGAGGCCTTGAGTCCTATGTCATCCATCCTCCTGTCATCTGTAGAATGGAAGAGTGGGACTAGAAGGTTTTCCTGTAGTCAGATTCCATCTCCAACCTGCTCTGATGACCGTTGAAGACAGTCTCAGGCCCCAAAGCTTGGGTACAGTGTCGTATCTAGTTGTAATGTCAGTCATGGTTTTGAAATGGAAAAAGCCAGCTCTTTCAATCCAGGAATCAACGTGCATACAAAGGACCACACAGGAAACGTATTAAGCTTTGCAGACCATGCAATATCTGCCGCAACTGCTTGATGTTACCACTGCAGTGTAACCGAAAGCAGCCATAGATGATGTATAAATAAAAGCGTGTACATGCGCTCCAATAAAACTGAATTTATGAAATCGGCTGCAAGCCAGCTTTGGCCCATGGACCATACTTTGCCAACTCCTACACTTGAGACATGCTATCAGGAGAGACCAGGCCTTGGAATCAGATATCAAGCTTGGTAAAGTAGCAACAATAGTGGAAGACCCTCAGATGGATTGGCACGACAATGGGCTCAAATAACAGACACAAAAGTAATGGGAGAGTGGCACAGGACGGGGCAGCGGTGTTAGCTCAGTGGTGCAAAGGGCCGCTGTGAGGGGGCACCGACAACAACAGAAGAACCCAATGTTGTTGGAACAGCAGTCATTAATACTGCTTCTAGTATTTTCATCCATCAGCTAGAGAATACAGAAACCAAGGGCATTTACCCTGCTGTGACTTCCAGAGGGGAAGCTAAAATGATAATAAAATTCTACAATCAGATTTAAGGATACCGTACAGAATGGCAAAGCCAACTATTCTTTCTTTTGAGTAACTAGTAAATAAAGAAAAAATCAAATTGCAGTAAGGCTGAGCTTTCTACTCCTGTGAGATAAAGTTTATTGTGCCAACTTGGCTGATAAACACATAAAGGGCAGAGAGATTAATGGCTCAATGAGCCTCACCTTTCTAGTTCTTGGGTCTCTTGCTTTGGGATGATTGGACCAGGGTACAGCTGCCAGATCCCTGTTTCAGCTGGCAAGGGTCAATTCCTGCAAGATATTCCTGAGAAGAAGCCACATGGACCTACCCCAGTGCAACCCTGGGTGCTGGTGCAGCTGTGTGATGACCCCTGCCAGTGCTGAGATTCTTACACACTCACTGATCCAGCTTTCCTCCTGCAGTCAGCATCAGTACGTGTGTTTTGTGAGATGGAGGAGGACTTTGCAGATTGGTGTCAAGCATATGGGCTAATGTTGGACTTGTGGGCTTGAACAGCACTGGGTTGAGATGCTTTCTTGATGTCCACTCGCCCTTTATAGAAAACTCTCTCTTGCACATATGAGTTTCTGTGGACTCGTTTCTCTAACGGACCCAGACTGACACATCCTGTGAAGAGTTACCGTCTTGGGAACGTACATGGGCAGCTCTACCCTGCTCTACAGGGTCATTATGTGTCCAAATTGATTTGATGGCAGTGAGTTTGGTTTTGAGATGTTGGTAAGGTTATTTAAGTTTGTTTTTGATATTGTTAAAGGCTTAATGCAATGGCTATGAAATGCCCGGGTGGTGCATTATTGATTAAGGAAATGACTTCTCTGAGTGTCTTGAAGAATTGAATATATAATGATATGTTAGGAGCCACCAGAAGTACATCCTAAAATGAACTGAGAAAAAGTGGAATTCTAGGTTTGTTTCCCTAGACGTATGAAACCGAGGAAAGCTTTCAATGCAGTGGGCCATATGGACGCTTGACTATATTCCAAGGGTCCATTCAGAAGCTCCCGGTTGTCCATATTTGCACTGAAGACTTTATGTGGTTCTGAGAAGACTGACCTGATCTGGACATCCAGGGATGCATGTCTGAGCTGGAGTCTAAGTCAGTCCATGAACAATAATGAATCCCAGGCCTTTTCTAGGAATGACCTTGTATGGGGATCATGGGTGGACAGGAGGTCTGGAGCTACTGCAACCGTTTGCTACATGAGGAATACCTGACTGAATGGCCGATTCACCAAGAAGGGGGAAATTAAAGAATCCAAGCAATAAAGCCAGAGTTCTGAGGACACCAGGGACTTAGGGATCACAGAAACCTAAACTTGCCCTACTTTGGCCTCCTGGAGTTACATGAGCTGTACAACACCTTTAGTGTCCAAACCAGTTTGAGTGGGTTCTACTGTTACTTGGAAAATGACATCCCAACTCTCTATCAAATGTTTATCTATCAAATGCCTTGAACAATGTGATGAAATGACTGTTTCAATGGTCTGAACATTTTTACCTACTTTTTTTTCTTTTATATGTTCTTTTAAAAATAATTTTATTGAGAGCTCACACAACTCTTACCATAATCCATACATACATCCATTGTGTCAAGCACTTTGTACATTTGTTGTCATCATCATCCTCAAAACATTGGCTTTCTACTTGAGCTCTTGGTATCAGCTCCTCATTTTCCCTCCCTCCCAGCTCACCCTCCGCATGAACCCTTGATAATTTATTATTTTGTCGTATATTATACTGTCCGATGTCTCCCTTCACCCACTTTTCAGTTGTCCATCCACCAGGGAGGAGGTTATAAGTAGATCCTTATAATCAGGTCCCCCTTTCTACCACACCTTCCCTCTACCCTCCCAGTTTCACCACTCCCACCACTGGTCCTGAAGGGATCATCTGTCCTGGATTCCCTGTGTTTCCAGTTCCTATCTGTATCAGTGTACATCCTCTGGTTGAGGCAGATTTATAAGGTATGTCTACCTACTTTTAGAATATCTTCCAAAACTTCATTCTCAACTGTTTTAGAACACAGTGACCAAAGGCTCCTCCTCACTACTGCCATCATGGCTTGAACCTATCTGCAATCCGTTTCTTAGACAGCTTCCAAAAGCAGAAGCCAGATCAACACAAAGCCTCCCTTGCCTGTTCACTTTGCCTAGCTATAAATGAGAATAATCCCAAGCCTTGTCTACATGAGAGAATTCCTGGTTGTAAATCAGCCCCTCTTCGAGCCTCTAAACTCCAACCTTGAATGGCCTCTGAGACAAAACTACAGAAGCCATGGACACACTATTTCTACCTTCCCCTCCAAGGGCAATAGACCAGACATTAGGAACCTTTATGTCTTAGAGCGCCAGAAAAAGAGATTTCTGATGGATCAAGGAATCAGAAAAAGGACTGGAGAATTCTGGGGTTGTGTTTCATTCATTCACTTTGTTCTATTTTTAGTTTCTTCCAGGAACTAAAGCACCACAGGAATTTTTCAGTGCTCAGCATATTGGATACTTTACATGAACAGAAAAAGAGAGCAGGACAACCTATTGGCCATTGTAACATTTCTCCCTTGCTAGCCAGCAGCAACACTGAGACAATGTATTAGCCAGCCTCGGCGATCCATTCATCTTCTCAGGATATGCTGGATGCTTAGCCTGGAAGGATGCGCGATGGTGAACATCCATCTTCTAAATGTCATTGAAACAAGGCTACACTTCAAACAGCAAGCCGTCTTTTTTTTTTTTTTTTGCCTTTCACTATTCCTAAGTAAAACTTTTTCCAAATGGCATGCCCTCCTGGAAACTCAAATATAGATAGAACAAGCCCACTACAAAAATATGCATTCCTCTACGTGCCTCGAATGTAAAGAGAATCAAGTAGGCCAAATGGAAAGCAAACCGAAAAGCCCAAGAAAAGCAGACACTGGCATCTTAAAGGCAATGCAAAGAATCTTGCTTGTTATTTCGTAATGTTTCTGATGGCCTTCCCTAAGAGTCTATGCCTGAGGTGGGGGTGGGGCGGGAGTGGGTTCGTGACAAAATTCTCCCCTCCCCTGAAGGAGACATTGGCTTGACTCTGGTCAACACACCTCATGTGCAGCCCCCTCCCATCTTTCAGCAGAGGCCTGACCTTCAACGGGTTTTAGTGGCAGTTCCCAAAGGAAATGGGCTAAGCCTAAGAAGCAGGGCCTGGTGATCTCCTTCCCAAGATCGGCCCGAGAAAACCCTGCCAATCACAGCAGTCCAATCTGTAACCGACCACGAGGCCGGGAAGACCAGGAAGCATTCTCTTCCCTGGTTCATGAGGTCCACATGGCGCTGGGGCCTGCTCAAAGACCGTCAACTAAAACAAGCCCGGGAGACCCTAGACCAGTGCTTCTCAACCTGTGGGTTGCGACACCTCTGGGGGTCAAACAACCCTTTCACAGGGGTCACCCAATTCATAACAGTAGCAAAATGACCATTATGAAGTAGCAATGAAAATAATGTTATGGTTGGGGGGAGGGGTCACCACACCACGAGGAACTATATAAAAGGGTCGCAGCAGAAGGAAGGACCACTGGCCGTTGTGACAAAAGGAAACACAGTATGCAAGCATGAAAAGGTGTGCTGCAAACAATTGCCGTGGGCCTCTCAGCTGCAGCTTCAGTTTCTACCATGCCCCTCGCTCTCCTACTAGACTTCTTTCCATCTCGTGCAAGGCTAATCCCACTTTCCGCCGGCACTATATACCAGTGTCCAAGGGCTTGCAGTTCCACTAGCTTTCTGCCTTTGGCTTTTATTACTTTTCCTCCCTGTGGGAGGAGAGACTAATGCATTGCCCGTTATTCTAAGCAAGGAAAGGCCCCGGTGCTTGTGCTTCTAAGATGCCTGTGCAAACTGCCTTTGAGAGAAAAGAAATCACATTTACAAACACCCCACTGGAAGTTCCTGCCTATAAGAATCCTGTGTGTTCTATCTTTATTTATTCCTAACCGAATTAAAGAAGAGCTTTTTCCTACATAAAAATCATAAGAAAATCATAAAAATCATAAGAAAATCATAAAAGGATTGTTAAGGATTAGAGTCATATTTGAATTGGATAGTGGCTAAAATTATGATCAAGAACTCCCACATGGGACACCAAGAAATGGACACTGGAGTCTGGACACCCCTTCTGCGAGCTTAGGAGAGGAGTGTCATGTCTGGATACCTGGGAACACGGATGCTTCAGATCACAAGACCTGGGTGTTAGTGAGAAGACCTATCTTGGGGCGAAAGCTGGAGGCAGTGGTGGGTTACCCCAATACTTGTTGAGCATTGTACATGGGATCATTTTTTTCAAGCCCTGGCATGTGATGTTCTGACATTTCTACCCTGCAATTACAGAATCAAATTACAGAATCCCATCAGTGGTCTGGTGCAGAGAGTGTTAGAGGTTGTTAAGAGTCATCCGGTTGGTTTGTAACTCGCAGAGACCCATTTGAAAGCAGCAAGCTTGCCTACAGGACTTTCCAGACTGGCATCTTTACAGGAGCATATCACCAGGCCTTTCTGCCATGGGGCCACTTGGTCCATTCAAACTGGCAACCCATTAGTTAGCAGTCCAGTGCTAAACCATCAGGCCAGAGTTCCCTCCAGAAAGCAGACTCCAAAACAAAACCACACCCCTTGCTGTTGAGTCCATTCCGACTCAGAAGCCCTGTGTGACAGAGTAGGTGATTTTCCAAGGCTATAAATCTTTGTAGAAGCATATAGTCACTTCCTTCTCCCGAGAGACAACTGGTGAGTTTGAACCACTGACCTTTTGGGTCACAGGCAACCACTTAACCACATCCCCAAGGTTCCTTTCAGAAAGTGGACTCTAAATTTGCTTCAAACTCTTCAGCTCTGACAACTGTTGAGATTAGTCATGTCTCAAACTTCAGCCTTGCCAACGATCGCAGCATTTTGCAGACTTCACAAGAGTCTTACAGAGAGACCAAAGATCCAATTCCAATAAAATCTGTACATGTCTATTGTTTGGAAATTCTTTGTTAGGGCAAACTAACTATTAATAGTAACGCTCATTGTAGAACAAAATGAATATGCACTAGAACTAAAAATTTCAGATTTCCCTGGCTAAGAACAGTTGATGAAAATGGGTAAATGATAATGTTAGAATCAGCCTGATCTGGTGACTAACATTTTAGGCCATTCCACCTTGAAGCTCCAAACAAGCACAGTTAGGCATCTGTGAACAAACTGGGCTGATGCCATCACTGACCACATTGTGGGCAGACTGCCTTCCATGGCAGTTGTGTCAGCTAATTTCCAAAGAAGCTATAAAGAACTGTGGAAATCAAATCCATTCAGCTGGGAAAAGAGATCATTTGTGGACAGGAGATGTGTGGGTGGAGAAAAGATGAATATTCAACAACTACAATTGGGTGGCACTCGGGGTTCACTAGATTCCCTGTGCAGCAAGGAAAGGGAGAAAATGATTTCGCACAACTAGGAAAACCACATGGAGCTGGAAAGAGAAACAATGTCCTAGGTAGAAATCTGAGACATGTTCGACAGGTTAGCTTCTTGGGCAATAAGATGTGACCTTACTTCACATATCATGAATGTGATGTGAGAAACAAAACAAAGAGTAGTAAAACCTTCTATATTCCAAAATTCACTCCTCCCTACGTTCCCCAACCAGAAAAAGTCTCCAGCCAGTTCGGCTCAGAGAGGCAAAGGATTAAACATTCAGTTGTCAACTCCAGCGACTTCGGCTCTTCGTTTATTTCTAGGTCTATGAAATAATGAACTCTAAGATCTTTCACGCACACGCATAAAATGTGAACCTAGCTAACATCTATTCTATAGTTATAACACTTCTTTTTCCCTTGGCATTTACAAAGCTTTGCTCATTTCCCACATATTTTTCCATATAAATATTCCATCTACATAGCTCTCATTTTAAATAGCTTTCCATGCTTAAGGACACCAGAGGGATGCAAATGACCACATCTCCACACAGACATGTACATAGGCATGGCCCATCCTTTCCTCTCCAACTTCAGGTGGAAAACCTGCAGATCATGTGAAACAGATGAAAAACCTGCATTCTACTTGTGTTCGAGGTAGCTCTTCCCCTCACAAACAAATGGTACACTGAAAGTGGTTTATTTAGCCACTCTTCTCAAAGGCAAAATGGCCAATTATGATTTTCCTAGCCATAAGTCTCTATTAGAAGCTCTAAAATGATCTAGGGAATATTAATAACCGAGTCCACCCCCCAGAGATCCCACTTGATCAGTCCTGTGGAAAGAGTCTGGCATTAGAGATGTGTCTGCATCCCTCTCCAGCATTGAGTTGTACTCTTGAACCAACCTCTGAGTCTGTCATTTAATCAGTGCAATGGGAGCAGTCTTCCAGTGGGGATTGTGCAAAATCCCCAGCGTGCCCTCTAGCACGCAGTAGGCTTGCAAAAATGTCAGCTTATTATGAATGCGTCATTATTTTCTGGTTTCCTGATAGGAGGAGAGAGAGTGAAATAAAACAGAAGCCTCCAAGTATTCTAGCATGCTTAAAATGTCACACTGTTTAGTAATGATGCCCATGAAAAATGGTACAGCACCTGAAATACGGGTGCAACATCTTAAAGAGGTAACACCTTTTTGTGCGAAGCAGTGATGCGCTCTGACTCTTTCACTGTACCACGCATTTCTTTTTATTAAATGTTTCTGTCAAGCTTAACTCCAATATCTTAACTGGCTGTGCTCTTGCACGCCCAAGATTGTGCAACCGCAACAGAGAATAATAGAAGGTTCCTTAATGTCTATGTAAGAGCAGAACAGTACTTGTTTATAACGGAAGCCTAATATTAGTGGTCTCTTATATAATGGTGGTTATTTCTTATTTTTATTTTTCTAAGTAGCATATGAAATTATACTGTATACAAATGTTAGTAGATATAAGCTGGACACATTACCAAGATGCTATTAAATTGTCACGGTCTGATAATCCTCAATACCATTTCATCTGGATGGTGTTTTGCTATCAAGTGCCACCAACGTGCAACCTGTGACTGGAAAAGTAAAATATAAAAATGAAGAAAACATATGCAAATGGAGGGGGGGGCTTCTCCTTTAGCATGCCGACCTAAAGCTGGAAACTGCCTTTGTTTTTCCTGAAGCCGTTACGCAGTTCTAGAACCACATTCCTGACATGAGAACAATCCGGAGAAGCATGGGGGCAGACAACAGAGGAACGCTGGGTTTGCCATGGGTCCTGTTTGCTTCGCTGTCACGGACAAACGTCCCAGGCCTGTTGCTAAGAATGAAAGCGCAGAAATCCGGAGAACTCCAGACCTTGCGGGAACACGGGCGTGAGCTCGGAGACTCCTGAGAAAGGAGCCGAGGAGGCGAGCGAGTGCAGTGATTATTTTCATTCGCTGTCTTCGGGTTCCACATATTGGAAAGCATAGAAGAGGTACTGGAGAAAGCGCCTGAAGGCACCACCCCAAATGTTTTAAATTACTGTTCGGAACATTCATTAAGCATCAAAAATATGCTGTGCTGAACACAGTCTTTGGTAGATATCAATCAAAAGCACATTTTCTCACAAATGAACAGGGGCCAGAAAAAGCCCAAACCCTGGCATCTTTGTTCTTCCGGATCTTTTTCTCTGGGAAAATATTGCTTTGAATAGCTGTTTGTTCTCATAATGGACTAACTCCTTTGAGGTCTGGACTGCTTAAAGTACTCTTAATGCACAGTCAATATACATATAAAGTTTGCACTGATTATATGCAGCTCAAAGGATTTCAAAACATCGCCCTAGAAGCGTTTCCTTTCTCCTCAGAATTCTCATATGAGTTTCCTGGAGCCTGATTTTCAACAGAGTCTCCTCTCGGAAATGGATTTCCCACAGAAGTGGGCTACATCAAAGCGGAGCTCACTCATGTTGAGCGAGATGCCTCTGATTTCACTGAACTGCCAGGCAGAAGAACAGAGCAACCAACTCACAGATACCGCAAGCAGTAGACCACGCTGCCAGCCCTACTCTCACCCTTCCCTCATATGCCTTGGCCTATTTTTCTTGCTCTTTCATTCCTGGTGTGTTTTTGTGCTATTTTCAGAGTTCGTTGGGCTTCTCATTCAGAATATTTGCTAAACCCAGTAGATTCATCTGGCAGGTAGATTTCTTGGCCCTTCTTCGTGATTTAAAATGGTGAATTCAGAAGACAATGTCTTCCTTTTGATTGCATTCGACATACGCTTCTGTTTGTTTTTTTTTTAGGTGGGTCCCTTTCCTGGGCAGAGGGTCCTTGGGAGTGCAGATGGTTTGCAATCAGCTTCTACTGAAGATTGGCTGTGGAACCCACCCACATTCGGTGCAGAAGAAAGGCCTGGCAGTCATTTCTGTAAAGATCATAGCCAGCCAAGAAAACTCTATGGGAGACTTCTACTCTCTGACACCATCTATTCAACAGCAACAGATTTGAGCATTTTCTGGTGTTTTTCCTGTGTCCTGTATTCGGTGTTTAGTTTCTTTGGGTTTACTTTCCTGAATTCTAGCTGAATGAATAAATATGGCTTCAAATTCTGCCTGTGTTCTTCCTGTGTACAGATTTACCATTTAAAATGCACAAATACCGACTCTATCAGCAACCTCATTGTGTGACACTATCCATTTATAACCATAGTAAAAAAAATCTATCGCGTCATTTCATGCACCTACAATGTAGGCATGGCAGCTAATGAATGCCAGATTCCAGGCAAGAGTCATGCTGGCTGTGATGGTTAGGGTGATGATTGGTTCATTTGATGGGCTCATGATTCTCAGTGGTTTGGCAGTCAGATATGTCAGTTACAGAATGACAGTCATCCTCCACTTACGCAGCATGCTGATTTTCACGTAACAACCTGATCTGTGGAGCCTAAGAATGAGTGCTGAGAAAAAGACAATGCGAAAAATATTGCCTCTCGAGTTCCAGTTCATGCATGGATAGGTTTTGTTTGGTTTTCAAACAAAATGTGTTCAAACGTGTCTTTGTGAACAGTGGGTGACTAGCTATATTCTCCCAATAATGCACTTGTCTTAGTCTCATTCAGGAACCTTAAAAATGAATATGTTTGTCATGGGTGGGCGATGATTCCAAGGGCAAATATTAAACATTTAAAAAAACTTGAGTGAGCATCCTCCTCCCAAATGACTGAAGCTCTGCAACAGGTCTATATTGTGTACATTGAACTACAGTTTTTAGATTGGCCAAGCATTTTAAGGAAAGTCAGAAAGACTTAGAAAATGAACTGAGAGAAGAAAGATGTTCAACCTTGATGAATGAAGAACAGGAGGTGAAAGACCAGAACTGGTGAAAGAAAGCTAGAGCATTACTCCTAGTAAGCTAGATACTGAGTTGGTCTCTCTCGTGTTTTGGCCTTTCACTTAAACGAGCATCTTCAGCTCAGAAAGCTTTCAGTGGCGTGGGTACCAAAGTGTTACTCTAAGATCAGCTAGCTCAAAGATACGACTTTGGAACAAAGCTTAAGCAAGGATGAGTCTTGGCTTTACCAAAAAGATCCAGAGAGCAAAGTCCAACCAAAACAGGGGCTTCCAAAGAGATCTGTCAACCCAGTTATATTCAAGGCATAGAAGTCTGCTCATAAGGTTATAACAATTGTTTTTAGGAATCCCAAGCAATAGTCATGGTAGATTTTTCTGGAAGGAAATAGGGTGATCATGGAGGCTTATTTAAAAAGTTTAAAGAGACTATGAACTGAATTCATGAGAAAATGGCCAGTAAAGGTGTGCCCAGAATATTTTAAAATAAAACAATTCACCTGCTCACATTTTGAATGTAGTAAGGACTGTCCTATGTGAATTTCATTGGGAAATCTTACTCCACCCTACCCTCTGGCTATGATCTTACATCTTGCCCCTTCAGATTCGCTTTTGTTCTCTGAACTCAAAGAATATTGAAAAGGGACAAGATTTGACTCCTTAGAGCAGGCATACTCAAACTACGGCCTGTGGGCCACATGTGGCCCGCCAAGGACATTTATTGGGCACAGGAGGTGTTTTAGCCCCACCCATATGTATTTTACTTCAAAATAAGATATGCGCAGTGTGTATAGGAATTTGTTGTTGTTATTTTAACGGATCTGAGGGACAGTGAATTGGCCCCCTGTTTTAAAAGTTTGAGGATCCCTTCCCTAGAGGATACTAAAACTGCTGTTTGGACAGGATATAGACCAGAGTGCAGAATTCTTCAAGAAGGGTTTGCACCCTGGAACACCTCCTTTAGAAGTGTACAGACCTAGATAGAAGACATGTCCTGACACATAATAGCTTCACATTGGGATATTTTGTCCAATAGAAGTTTCTATGATTTTGTAGGAGAAAGTTTTACTTACCCTCCTCTCGAGACCTCCATCTTTCTCTGTCACTCACTCACTCATTTACTCACTGGTTAAGGATTTGTCTGCTAACCTAAAGATTGTCAGTTGAAACTTACCCAACACCTGCACAGGAAAAGACCTGATGACCTACTTCCCTACAGAGGACAGTCCTGGAAGCTCTCTCGGGTAGTTCGATGCTGTCATGTGGGATTACTAGGAATGAAAAGTAATTTGAGACATGGAGCATTTGGTCTCCCATGTCTTGGATGTCCTCAAGAAACTCAACACAGGCAGCACCACTTGCGCTAGTGGTAGGTGGTGAGGTCTGGTTTCAGATCAAGGAAAGCACAAAAAATGGTGAGGTGAACTAGTTCAAATTTTGACATAAAGAAGCTTGCAAACATCGCTTGATTCCATTCTAAATGAAAGCCATGGACTCAATATTTAGAGATCCTAAAAGGGTAAATGCTGAGTGGAGACCTGTAGTGAAGCGTCATGCATGCACACACGTGCGCACACACACACACACACACAGAGTATTGAAAGCCACAGTTTCTCTGCTCCAGTGTTTGATGTCTCAAGACATGGTCCCTGCCACACCCAACCCCCAGTGGCATCTGCTTTTGCTTTTGTCCTATTGCAATATATCCCTCGCTATTGGCTAGATGATAGAATTCTGTTAAGCACACCTTTGACCTGTTACTATTGAACATTAAGTGGGTGAAGATTAATTCAAATGTCTTCTACTGGCTTCCATACAACTTATTCTTCACCTACTGTAGGTCTCTGCTCTTTGTAGGTCTTTACCTTTTTAGGTACACCTGCCCTGATCTCATTGCTTAGAATTATTAGCCTTTACCCTTAGCAACTAAGGATAATTGTAAAACAATTACCTTCCTGCTTGCCTTTTCCCATAGCACGTATCACCTAACCTACTATAATTAATTTATAATATATTAGTTTATTATATATAACTACCCTAGACAAATCTGTATATTTGTCTTCCTCTCCCAGGATGTATAATATCCTCAAAGATACAGTAGACATGTATATAACTTTATTGTTGTGTTTTCTTGGCTGCTCTATTTGCAGTGTTTATAATGGTATAAAGTGGATACTCAATCATGTGTGATGAGTCAATGAATGATGACACCTTGATGACAAGATGGCATGGGTTCTGGATGCACATAGGTATGTTAAATGCTAAGGAGAAGGAGATGCAATAGACCCCAAACCTGTAAGATGACAATTCTAATACCCTCCCCCAAATGAAAACCCTACACTGTACCTCCCTAGAGGGGATGTGTGGTATATAGAGAATGGCAAAGACGAGAAATCATAAAACCTATGCCTTTGTCCGATTTGTTTGCTTGTTCCAGATGGACGGGAGACACTGTGAGTTTGGTATCTGCTGTGAGTTTGGTATCTGACTCTTAAGCTTTTATAAACCAACTATCTTCTCTGGAGACACCTTAGGGAGTCCCATGTTTGCAAGTGGGAACAAGGCCAGTAGTGGTGCTGAGATGTAGTGAATGAATATTAGGATGGGTGTCTGGCTTCTAGTCCCAGCTCTGCTGTGGACTAAGTTGCCTCCTGGGCTCTGTGAGGTGCATATTGTGGTTCATGTATTGCTCCCTCAATCCCTGAACTCATTTCATTCGACACATTTTTAATGAATACCTACCAGGTCTGAAGCAGTGTGTTAGGTGCCACGGGGGCAGGGCAGAGAATCAAATCCGTGCCCTCAACAACTGAGTTATTGTGTGGTAGGTTGACCCTGCTGGCCTTTAACAAGCCTCCCAGTTTATCTGGGTCAGAGGACCTCTGGTACAAGCCTGGACAGGAGAACTGTGCATTTGATGTTAGCTGCCTTCACAGGTCTCTTTTAAAAGCTTTAGTTATTACAGTGGTTAGTCACAGGAATACTGGAAACAGATATTTCTTTTCCTTTTTATAAGAAAGGTCTACACTGTAATTGGCTCAGGTCTTTGGGGCTTTTGTGACCTCAGAATTCTAGAAAATTAATACAATCACATTACTAAAGAGCTCCAATTTTTCACAAAGTTTACTATTTACTATTCATAAAAGTATGTAGTCCACTGGATAATATGTAGTTTTTGAGGAGAAGGGAACAAATCTCATGATTACTACCTCTTAGCCCAAAATGACTACCTACCAAATGAATAAGATAATATAAGAGATAAAATTATATTGGCACCATCTAAACTACTATACAACACATGAGACAATGTTAACTGAGAACCAGTTGGGTTTTTTAAAAATTATTTTATTGGGGGCTTGTACAACTCTTATCACAATCCATACATCCATACATCCATTGTGTCGAGCACATTTGTACATTTGTTGCCATCAGCATTTTCAAAACATTTTCTTTCTACTTGAGCCCTTGGTGTCAGCTTTTCATTTTTTCCTCTCTCTCCCCCACCATCCCTCCCTTGTGAACCCTTAAAAACTTATAAATTATTGTTATTTTTTCATATCTTACACTGATGTCTCCCTTCACCCACTTTTAAGAACCGGTTTTTAACAAAGTAGAAAATAACTGATAGCTGGTTAGTTCTGAACAGAAGAGTTAGTGCAATGTCAAAGGCTAAAGATCAGCAAACAGTTACAAGGAATAATAATTACCCAGAAACATGTGGGCATCCACATAGAAGGGAAGACCCTTCTTAGAGATAAAACAAACCAATCTCATTTAGAAGACCGCTAAGCTTTGGAGGACTCCATTTTTAACATATTAGAAGGAGAGAGAGAGAGAGAGAGAGAGAGAGAGAGAGAGAGAGAGAGAGAGAGAGAGAGAGAGAGAGAGAGATTTAACCAATAAGAAGGCTACATCTCACTACTTATATTTCTACAATGAAAACACCCAAAGCAAGAATACTTTAGAGATTGGTTTCCTGAGTTAATCACTACTGAATCTACCCATAAGAGACCAAAGTTCTACAAAGGGAAACAATAGCGCCATATTATGAATACAGCCAATCTAAATCCAATTATATTAGCAACGTCCTCTTGAATAGGGAACTCAACAAAAGCAATGTTCTATTGCTGCTGCTGCTGCTGCTGCTGCTGCTGCTGCTGTTCCATGCCATCAAGTTGGTTCTGTGTACCACAGATGGAAACACAGACAATTCCTCCATCAGCCTCACAATTGCTGCCATGGTTAAGCCTCACATTTGTTGAGTTGTTGCAACAAATGTGTCTATCCCTCTGGCTCTCCATGAGGGTTTCCATCTTGGCTCTGATGCTCAATTTTACCAAGTATGATGTCCTTCTCCAGAATGCTCCATCCTGAGACCATGTAGAAGGTATGTAGGTTGAAGTCTCGCCATCCTCACTTCTAAGGACTATTCTGACTATACGTGTTCTAACACAGATTTGCTTATTCTTCTGGTAGCCCGTGGTATATTCCATGTTATTTTCTCACCTCATAATTCAAAAGCATTACTAGTTTGTTCTTCCTTGGTCCCTGTCCAGCTTTTATGTGTGTGCACATGACGCAAACTAGAAAACCTTGACTTGGGTACTCACAACAAAGAAACCTTAAGGAGCAGATTTGTCCAATGCAATGCTATTTGGTTTTCTAATTACTGTTTCCATAAGTGTTGGTTGTGGATCCAAGTAAATTGATGCTACAAAAAAGAAAAATTAAGGTTTCCTTGGGAGGGACAGTTCAAAACCAAGTTCTTTAAAGCCTCAAGAAGAAAGAAAGGTGTAGAAGCCAGCCTCCTAAGTAAGCCTGGTCTGTAAATTTGAAGTGGAAGTAAACAAGGAAGTACAACCTTCTAAGATGTTTTTAAGATCATGAAATCACACCTTTACTTTTTGAACCAATGGTAGACCAGGACTCCCTGCAAGTTACAATGGAAAGACTACCAAATTTAAATTTCATTTGAAAAATGAATAAATATTGACTATTTATTAAAAAAATCTACAGGGAAATGGCATTAGCAATTTTCACAAAGTGAATTCTGACTCATGGAAACCCCGCGTGGGTAAGAATAAAATTATCCTCTATCAGGCTTTCCATGGCTTTTTTTCCCAGAAGTAGATCACCAAGAATCCCCCTTCCAGCCCCTTCTCCACGGCACCCAATTACTCCAAATTCCAATCTTTTCGGTTACCGGCACAATGAGTTCAGTGTTTTCCCCAGGAACTCAAAAAAGAGTGAGAGAGAGAAACTAGGAATACAAAATCTGTGTCAGTTACATAATCTATAGCAACTTGAGGAAGAGGTGGAATCTAGCCTGTTAATAAGGTCACAGCTTAATGGCCCCATTTGGAGGTGCTATGGAGATAAATAGCTCACCAGAGGCCAGACCCACTCTCTCTGTTTTGTCTCACTGAGAGACATTCCTGATGACAAGCTACATGGAGACTCACCAATGGAGCCCGAGCCCTGGTGCTGGAGGAGCCACAGAGACCCACGCCAGTGCTGAGATGCTTCCACCACCACTGGATCCACAAGACTTTCGGCCCACTGGCCTGTGATCTTTCTGCATTCAGTGTCATTGCATGTGTTGTATGAGTCTGAAGAGGAATTTATAGACTGGTATTGGACATATGGGCTAACATCGGATTTATGGACTTGATCTGGACTGGGTTGGGATGTTTTCTCAATATACAATTGCTCTTTTATATACAGCTTGTTCTTATAAAAATGAGTGTCTATGAATTTTTTTCTCTAATCCACCCAGACTAACACAAAAGCTGTTTAAAATTTGCCTGTGTATTAGAGTAATTTTTTTAAAATTCATGATACAGGCAGGAAATGTTTCCAGTATTAGAAAATTACTATTTCAAAAGTGTCACCTAGAAGTATCATAGGACGAGGAACTTAAAAGACTTAACCTTTCCACTTGACCCCTGGCAGAATTAAATTATATCGCCCCAACCTGATTTTTCCCATGAAATCTATTCTGTTTAGGATGAAGGTCAAGTACCAAGCGAGACCGATTTAGTGCTGCTCTTCAAATCCAATTCCATAATCATACTCTTGTCTCAAAGCAGCAGCTGGACATCAAAGATGAAAAGAAGAAACAGACACGAGAAAACGTAGCCGTCACACTCTCAAGAAGATTCTGAAGCTAAAATACGACCATTTCAAATTCTAGCATCCTCAAGTATAAATAGAATTTTCATTCATCAAATGCTAAGCAAACAAGGAACCTTTTGCTTGCTCTTCGTGTGTGAGAGCGTGTGTGTGTGTGTGTGTGCGTGTGTGTTGGCATCTCACCTTTTCACACAGAGTAGCACTCCCCATTGCGACTCCCCTTCTATAAAGAACTTGACTTCTTTTGAAAAGCTGCAGTGCTTACACTAAATTTCTTCTTTTCTTTTTCTGCCTATACATAATAGTCACTTGACTCCAGAGAAAGTTAAATGCAAAAACCTATGGTATTGCTGAAAATACTTCAACAATAGGCAGGTCCAAAATAGCACGGCGGACAAACATAGCAACTGTTCGGTCTATACCATGAAACTAACAGCAACGGAGAGTGGGCAGACAGGGAGTTCTTATTGATTATAATCTGTAATGACACGCCGCAAGCCACTGTGAGCAGAGCAGTGTCCTTTAGGAAGATGTCCTACAATGAAGTTTCAGCTACGGAAACAGATGGCACACTAAAATCATTCTCTCCAAATAATCTCTTCGAAAGCACCTCAGAAGTAGACCGTAGATTTAAAAACATTCTTCATGGAAAAATTGGAATGTTAAATAAGCATTCTTCTAAATAATAAACTGACCTATGGTCATTATATCAGGGTCTCCTGTGTGCCTTGCTTTCCCTGTGAGCTTTACTAAGAAATAGGGGGAGAGTTCTGTTTAAGGAAATCTACAGTCTAAGTGGGGTGTCAGAAGCTAACTGACAGGGTAAAATAGCATCTCTAAGCGGTCATCAGCCAATACATTATACAACTTAGATGTTTTCCAAAATAGTGCTATGAAGTAACAGGAACAAGATGCCATCATGAGTTTGGTAGCTCAAGGTGGGCCTTGACATAAGGTTAAATGTTCTGACAGCTCTAGAGGAATAAAGCATCAAAGAGTCTAGAGGGAAAGTCACATGCACAGAGTCTGAGAGCAGAGAGACCCTGTTTGGCTGCAAATATAGAATGCGGACAGCTGGACTCTCTCTCTCTTAACCAGAGTTGAACATTGAGGGCTAAGTTTATGGTTTTTTATATAGTAAATAATAAAACTATTCCTCACTTATCAACTCTCTCATCATCCGGCATTTTGCATTTATGACCATAGTAAAAAATTTACTGGCTGACCATTTTGCACATTAATGACATACACCTGTCAGTAAGGAATACTGAGGTGCAAGGTAAGAGTGATAATGCTGACCGTGATGTTTAATGGTATATGTCAGCTTGGCTGGGCCATGGTTCTAGTAGTCTGGCAGTTATGGAATTATAAAAAATTAAGAGTTCTATATTACCATATATAGTTGTGTATAAGCCGAGATTTTCAGCACATTTTTAATGCAGCTTTTGTGGTAAAATTAGGTGCCCAGGCTGATATTCGGGTCAGCTTATACTCGAGTATATATGGTAGTGTGATTTGGCAGCCATGTGATAATGTAGTCATCCTCCATTTGTGATTTTATATAATCATCTTCCATTTTCTCATAATAACAGTTTTCTCACAACAATCTGGTTGCAAAACATTACCAAGGTGATAAGTAAGGAGTGGGTAGAGAGATCTGCTGGAATGATGACTAAACACTCAGCTGCTAACTGAAAGTTTAGTGGTTCAAATCCACTCAACAGCTCTGGGAGAGAAAGACATGGCTCTCTGATCTTGTAAAGACTACAGCCAACAAAACGCTACAGGGCAGTTCTACCGTCACATGGGGTTGCTATAGACCAAAATCAACTCAACAGCACATAACAATAACATTGTACTATGAGATTATTTGTTTAATACCCTCCTTTTCCATTCTCATGGCAATTTCCAAGTATGTCTTCCTGTTCACCCACTGTGCCAGTCATTGTTAACTGAAGAAACCAATAGCCATACTTACGTGGTGGTTTCCTCCCACTGCACAGACTAACACACTGGTTACACTTTTTCTCAGACTCCCTCATTGAAAGATAAATTCACAGGCCTGTATTCTGGCTAAGGAGTCATATATAGAAGTGGGTATCTAAAAATGGCAGGTAGTAGTGACTGATTTTAAAAGAAGTTTTGCCAGCCAGTTATCTTTTTTTCTTGCCATAATGTGTATGTAGTACATGCTATTTGGAGCTCTGGTAACCATGTTGAGACAAAGAAATAGCAATCATCATTATGAGAGGTCTATACACTAGGAAAGACAGTAAAAATCAAAATGCTATCAGGTTCTCTATCATGTCATTAAGCATATAGGTTGATCTGATTGTCAGATTCCTTTGTTGTAATAATAAATAAATATCCTGTTAAGGTAAATCATAGTTAGAAATACCATTGCCTGCATTTCTAACGGCTTCACCTACCCTCATCCTCCCTGATCCTACGCCTATAAGGCACCTTCAGGTGAAGCCATGCTCTTCATTAGACCACTCACAGACTACAGTTAACTAGTAAAAGGAAAAGACACTGCCCAAAGTCCTTAGACTTTTTGAAATTGACTCTAAGAAGAAAAGTCAGTCCTTTATGTGCCTACATTTATATTAAACTCGGAAGCTGCCAGAAGCTAAGATGTTTGTGCTAAGATGTTTGCCTGCCTACAATAATAAAAGCAAGCATCAACGTGCACAAGTAGGCATAAATTGACATGGAAAAAATCCATGGTGGGGTTATATTCTCTGATGCCAGCTCTTCCAGGGCAATGCTACATTTGTGCCCTTTCTACATTTTGGTGAGCCAACCATTCTTTGAATTCTCATAAATCCATTTGCCTAACCTAGTTTGGATTTAGATTTCTTAATGTAACATAACCAGGCTCCATATATAATGGTCCATAACCTTCCCTTTGTGGCAGAAATTTGGTATGATTATTTTATGAATCATGAGGAACTATTATTAATTTTCTAGGTCAAAGGATAAAAAAAGTACAGAACTCATCTTTTTTTTTCCTGAATCATGATTTACCATTATTATGGGTTCCATTTCAGTTTTGCCACGTAGCAATTTTGTGACCACTGGTAACTTACTTAATCTTCCTGAGCCTCAGTCTCCTCTTCCATAAAAATAGAGACATGAATTATAGGTAACTCACAAGAAGTCTAAGAAATAACTCAATCCCCCCAAAGAATTATACTATCATGTACTGGGCACAATAATTGTGAGTTAATACTCTTGATCCTAAAATACTAAGATCCTAAAAATAATGAAATGCCCAAATGATGAAATATTGGGAGTGAATTTTCAGCTGTAGATTCAGTAATGATATTAATCTTGTCAGCAACTGTTGTTCACATAGAACTACTCATGGTGCCTAAGATATTGCCTAATATTAACACTTAAAATAACCTTACAAGGTAGCTATTACTGTAACAATTCTGGAAGCAAGAAAACCAACAGATAAGAAAAATTCAGTAATGGGTCCACTATGGGTAACTAGAAAGTTGAAGCCAAGGTTGTGTGGATTACAGGCTCACGAAACAATAGTGCAACAGGAATAGGAATAAATATACTGTCTCTTCATTTACTGATATGGCCAGACTCCAAACACCATCATTATAGATGCTATGTAAAAATGAAAGATGACCACATCAGGTCACAAAATGAAGAATGGCTATATCATTACATAATTGCCAACTTATATAACTGTCAGGCCAGTCAAGTTGACACATAATCTTTATTTTAGATATATAATCTTATTGGGGGCTTGTACAACTCTTACCACAACCCATACATCCATCCATAGTGTGTCAAGCACATTTGTACATTCATTGCCCTCATCATTATCAAAACATTTGCTTTCTGCCTGAGCCCTTGGTATCAGCTCATTTTCCCCCTCACTCCCCCTCTCTCATGAACCCTTGATAACTTATAAATTATTATTTTGTCATGTCTTGCACTGTCCAAGACTCCCTTCACTCACTTTTCTGTTGTCCGTCCTTCAGGGAGGAGGTTATATGTAGATCTTTGTAATCTGTTTCCCCTTTCCAACCCACCCTCCCAGTTTTGTCCTGGATTCCCTGTGTTTCCAGTTCCTATCTGTACCTGTGTACTTCCTCTGGTATAGCTGGATTTTTAAGGTAGAATTGGGATCGTGATAGTGGCAGGGGGCAGGGGGCGGGCAGAGGAAGCTTTAAAGAACTAGGGGAAAGTTGTATATTTCATCGTTGCTACACTGGACCCTGACTGGCTCGTCTCCCCCCTGCGACCCTCTTAACCGCACAAGTCGGCATTCATTTTTGCCAGACTTACATTATAAATGTGAAAAAAAATGTTGGGCAGAGTTTTGACTATTGTCTAAATGTGAAATGTCAGATGGCAAAACAGTTTATAAGTGAGGAGAGGGAGCGTGTTAAATGTTTTAGTTCTAAAAGGTGCAACCAAAGTTTCTAGTAGACTGTCATCTGACACAAGAGGATCAAAAATCAGATCTTTAAGGTAAAAAGTAAGTACACCAAAAATATTATCTTTACCAGTGAGCCTATTCTGACTGAGCCCCTATACAGGGCAGGATGGAGCCGTAGGCTGCCTTCGATCTTTCTCCTGCAGAGGAGCTGGTGCGTGCAAACCGCACACTTTTCGGGTAGCAGCTGAGCACTTTAACCAATACGCCACTAGGGGTCCAAGAAAAAGTAAGCATAGGCAAAGCAAGTGGTTTGGAACATGCTTTTTAAGTCAACTTTAAATTTCCAAGATTTGATGAAAGTATAAATGCCAAGAGCTGATTCTTTCTCTTTCTATTTTAACAGTTTTAGTGACATCATTCACATATCATACAAGTCAATAGTTCAACCGTATTAAAAGGATTTATGCAATCATTACCACAATCAATTTTAGAACTTTTGTTTCTTGTATTCATTGTTAGCTCCCCATCCCCCCAAAGAAATTATGTCTAATTACTGTCTCCATAGATTTACTGATCCTGAATTTCATACACACAAAACATACCAAAAAATAAAGTTAATGAACAAAAGAAAAACCAAGAAAACCTTCCACTGAAAAGAAAGCAGGAATTATTAAAAGCTATAAAAAATGTTAAGGGATCAAGAGGGAAATCAAATGGTAAGCTGCTATGTTTTAACTCGACCACATAGAGAACGATCCATTGTGCAATGCACTCTGTCTGATAGCAAGGCCATTCACACGGGCGAGAGGGCAACCTGGGATGCTGTGGGGAAAGGGTTTATACTATGTGCGCTTCCCCCCGCCCCCTTCTGAATAGGTCCAGTTGGATTTCTGGCAGTAGGATGTTTGTGTCACGTAAACCCATGAGATCTCTATTCAGGAAAGTACTGTTTTGAAGGATATGGTTACCCACACTGTCTAAATATCTGACCCCCTTCAAAGAGGGTGGAAATGCTGATTATGTCCACACTCTAAAGGTCAGGAACCAAGCAGTATACACAACGTCCAGAAAAGTGCAAATATGCCAATGTTTCCTCAACTAGCTAAGCTATAATTTGTTTGCTTGTCCTATGGACATACTGCTTTTGTATCCATGTTTTTGAATAAATGTTGAAGTTATAGTCAAGTGATAGATGAAATAGATGTTTACTCAGAACCCCAACTCCAACATATGGAAAACATATATTTTTAAGGCAAAAAAGGATAGATATAAGCAATACAACTTGAAAGCTAAATAATAGATGCAGTGGCACCGGAGAGAAAGTGCTAAAAAAATAATAAACAAAACTCATTGCTGCAAGTCAATTCTGGCTTATAGTCACCATACAGAACTGCTGCGATCTCTATGTAAGCAAACTGCCACGTGTTTCTTCTGCAGAATGGTTGGTGGGTCTGAAGTGTCCACCTTTCAGTTAGCAGCTGAGTGCTTTAATCACTCGGTCATCGGGTCTCCTGAAAGAACATTAGCCAGGAGAGCACCCAACCCCACTAAGATGTCTGACAGCCATGGATCCTGGGCTTGGCAGTAATGGATGCAGAAGAACAATGGAAAGCAAGTGAGACCGAGATAGAAGGAAAGGCTGAAAGTCTGCATGACAAGCCGTTCGAGTCTCGATATTGCGTCTATCCCTCCAGATAGACGCTCTTCATATACAGAAACCTAATTTTACCCCCCCCCCCACCTACATTCACACCCATTTTTTAATTTCTTGGGTAGAAGTAACTATGGCTTCAGGTCAGTCATCCTTTCTGGAGTTCACCTACCTTGACAGAGCACAGCAACTCAGCCCTGTGCCAGCAAACTCTGAATATACCTTCTCAGGAATGTGATCTCTCATCTCTCTCAGCAATGTTTCCAACTCTATAAGCTTTCCTTCACTCCGACTATACATGTAGCCATTGGCGTTGGCCATTCATTTGGGCCTTGCATCTCACTTTGGAATTTTCCCTTTAGTAGCATGGTACTTGGGATGCAAAAGAATGTAATATCCTTCCTTCCACATTTGCATAATCCAACAATAGAAACACTAAATACTTGATTCTTGCTAACAGGTTTCTATCCTGAAGTATAATCCTATAAGTAAGACAAATTAGTAAGAATATTATTCAAATTTACATATCAATTACTAATGTCAAAGATGAGGACATTGACGAGTTCACTAACTTCCTCTGTCTGAAAGTAATGAAATCTACAATGAATATACCTTGATAATTATTGGAGATTGGAATGCAAAAGCTGGAATCAAAAAAACTTTAGTTACAATATGGGTTTGTTAATAAAAAAATAATTCTAGAGATCACATGCTAGAATTTTATAACATCAATGACAGTATACACCGTCAATACCTGTTTTCAACAATATTAACAGTGACTATACACATGGACATCGCAAATGGAATACACAACTGGTCTTCAATCATTATTTTTCTGTGCATTACATCTTTTCTTGACATGTTGTCTAAATTCAAGTTAGAATGTCAAGGACAATGTACACAAATAAAGCTACAGGTCCTGTAAGAGCTACTTCACAACTTGCTCTTGAATACAGAATAGCTATAATGAATTGAATAAATAATGAAATCAATAGCTGAGTTGAACATTTCAAAAAGAAGCTCAAAAGGACACAGTCTTATAATAAAGTGTACCAGGGCCTGGAGTTAGAAAATCGAAAGGGAAGAATACACTAGGTGTTTGCATTTCTCAAGCTCAAAGACCTGAGGAAGAAAAAAAATCAAGCTACAAGTTGCATGATTGAAGGATTCTCTGAGCAAAGTGATGGACACAGAATATACGAGAAGATGTAAAGAATACACAAAATGAGTCACACAAAAAAACCTGGAAGGTATTGAACCATGTCAGGAGGTAGCAAATGATCCAGAATCAATGACACTGAAGGAAGAAGTCCAAGATGTGCTGAAAAACGAGGCTCCAGAAATTGACAGCATTCCAACTGAGATGTTTGAAAAAACATATACAGTACTCACAGCTCTCACTCATATACCTTGCCCAAACTGGAAATGATCCACACAGAGAGTCTTACAAAAGCTCATGGAAAATGGTTTTTTATGGGAGAAAAGATAAAAGGCAACTAGGCATACTCCCAACCATTGAGTCCATTCTAATTCATAGAGACCCAATAGCACCGAGCAGGGTTGCCCCTTCTAGGTTCCAAGATTATAAATCATCACGAAAGCAGAAAGCCTCATCTTTCTCTGAAAGAGTGGCTGGTGGGTTTGAATTCCTACCTTGTGGCTAACAATTCAATGGGTAGCCCTCTAGGTCAACAAGACTCCTTGTGTAGATTTCAAAAAATTTTGACAGCAACATGCACTTGTCCTAACCTGCTATATAAGTTCACAACAGGGTCTAGGCTGGGATGTTACAAAGAATGAGACACCTGTTTTAAAAGAACCCATATTAGAGCAACATGAATACCCCTAAAATCAAAAGAAGAGCAAACATTATAATTGACATGAGCCTTGGTGGAAATCATTGCACCAATGGAAATGGTGCAATCATTGATATTCTTTGAAAGGTGCATAGAGACGGTGTCTGCTAAGAAATCAGCAGCTTATAAAAGGATTCCTTGTTTTAATAAAAGACAAGATGATTTTGAAGGTGGGATACTCAGTGTTAGATCATCCACATCAATTTGCAAAGAAAAACTTGATCTTGTTCATGACCTAATTGGAGAGCCCTGACAATTAATGGTAAAAATAGCCAACAGCAAACACGTTTCAATAGGTTCAGCTTATACAGTTCTGACAGAAAAAGAAAAATTAAGCAACCTTTATGCCCAATGGTGTCAAACTATTGCACCCAACTACAGGCCAGATTAGGCTTTCAATAGAAATTATAAACAACTGGGATCGAGATCCTAAAGCACCTCTTCAGAGCACAGTGACAGGAGATGAGACATGGCTTTCTTTACCTGTACAATTTTGAAGGCATAGCGCAATCTAAGCAATAGCAACCAATAGAAAGCAGTGGTACAGTCAAAACAAACGTGGATCTGCCAAGGGCAAAAGTCATGGTGACAGTCTGGAGGGACGCTCAGGGCATGTTGCTTGTTGATTTTCTGGAAGAATAATAAAATCTGCTTGTTATGGGAGTATTTTGAGGAATTTAGCTAAAACGTTAGCAGGAAAAGGTCCAGGAAAACTTCAGTCATGCATTGGACAATACTCCTGACCATTTCCCTCATCAAATGAGTGCAATTTTGTGTGAGTTGCAATGGAAAAGCATTAGGTGTCCATTTTTAAGTCCTAATTTAGAGCCATCTGAATTCTTTTTGTTTTGTTTTTGCTTTTTATCATTCTATTGGGGACTCTTACAGCTATTATCATAACTATTTAAAGGGAACCCATTTTTAAATCATTTTATTGGGGGATCGCTCAACTCTTATCATAATCCATCCATCCATTGTGTCAGGCACATTTGTACATTTGTTGTCATCATCATTCTCAAAACATTTGCTTTCTTCTTGAGTCTTTGGTATCAGTTCCTCATTTTCTCCCCTCTCTCCTCACTGCCCGCTTCCTCATGAACCCGTGATAATTTATAAATTATTATTGTATTGTCATATGTTACATTGTCCGACATCTCCCTTCACCCACTTTTTTGTTTTCCATCTCCCAGGGAGGAAGTTATATGTGGGTCCTTGTAATCGGTTCTCCCTTTCCACCCCACACTCCACCCACCCTCCCAGTATCGCCACTTTCACCACTAATCCTGAAAGAATCACCTGTCCTGGATTCCCCATGTTTCCAGTTCCTGTTTGTACCAGTATACATCCTCTGCTCTAGCCAGATTCGTAAGGTAGAATTGGGATCATGATAGTTGGGGGGAGGAGGTGAGAAAGCATTAAAGAACTAGAGGAAAGTTATATGTTTCATCTGTACTCTAATTGGCTTGTCTCCTTCCCGGGACCTTTCTGTAAGGGGTTGTCCAGTTGCCTAAAGATGGGCTTTGGGTCCCCAATCTGTACTCCTCATTCACAGTGATTTGAATTTTTTGTCCATTGATGCCTGATACCTGATCCCTTTGATATGTTATGATCATACAGGCTAGTGTGCTTCTTCCATGTGGGCTTTGTTGTTTCTGAGCCAGATGGCTGCTTGTTTACCTTCAAGTCTTGAAGACCCCAGATGCTATATCTTTTGGTAGCCAGGCACCATCAGCTTTTTTCACCACTTTTGCTTATGCACCCATTTGTCTTCAGTGATTGTATTGGGAAGGTGAGTACACCATGATATGACTTTTTGTTCTTTGATACCTGACAACTGATCCTAAAGGGAACCCATTTTGGTAAAACTAATCAAGTTAAAATATTGCATTGATTTGATTAAACTCTTAGACTCTGCCCCCACGTCCACCCCCCACCCAGTTATTTAGGGATGAACTGAATGATAGATAACAGTGCTTTTTTTATCGTTTTTGTTGTTTGTTTTTACTGGTGATGTTGTTTTATTTAAAGTATGTTTTCCTGTATATGAATAAATATATTGCAACAGTAACTAAATTAATGGTTGTTTTTTGGGGAGGGGGGTATGACAGACAAGGCTAAGGGAAGTGGGGAACTAATAAGAAGGAAGAAAATGTTCTAGAACTTATTGTAGCAATAATTATATGACTCTTTTTAATGCAATTGAACTACTTAATTGTGTGATATGTGAATTATAGTGAATATGTGAATCAATAAAATGATTAAAAATTAAATCATTGGTAACAGTGTTTACAAAGGGTCTTGACACTGATGTACCTTATGTGGAGAAATAAAGTTGTTATTTTTTTTAGTTCCACTTTTCCACGAACTTTCTGAGTCTTCTAATATTTGTGCCCATCCAAATAAAGGTGAACCCACAGAACGAAGAAATTATTGAACAATATCCTTAATATCACATGCATGTAAAATATTCGATACTTTTGAAATGATTTTGGAGGTACACTAACTTTGAACTGCCAGAAATACAAGCCAAATTTAGAAGAGGATGTAAAACAAGGAGATGTAAACAAGGATGTAAACAAGAGGATGTAAACAAGGATGTAAAACATTGCTGATGTCAAATGAAGAAAATACCAGAACGATGCTTACCTAAAATTGTCTTGGCTCTGCAAAGTATTTGCCCGTGTTATTTGACCATAACAAAGTATGGATGACATGGCAAAGAAGTCTCAAACACTTAATTTTGCTCATGTGGAACCTGTCAAAAGGCAGTCAGTTGAACAGCACAAGAGGATACTGCATGGCTTCAAGCCAAGAAAAGTGTTCATCAACTGGGCTTTTATCCTTTCATCAGACGTGTGCAATCTGTACATGGAGTAGATCATCCGAAAAGTTGGACTTCATGAAAAAGAGCATAGAAATGGCTAACTAACTCCTTAACAATCTGGGATATGCAGATGACACAACCTAATTTTCTGGGGGGTAAAAAGAGATCTTGAAGCACTTATTAATGAAGATGAAAAAGACAGCTTTCAGGGTGTATTACAGCTCAACATAAAGAAATGAAAAATCTCTACCGTGTGATAAACAACACCGTGAGAAACAGAACAGATTGAAGTCAAGAACTTCATTGTGTTAGTATCCAAAATCATTGCCCAGGGAAGCTGCAGTCAAGCAATCAAATGGCATAATGCAGGGAGAAAATAAGCTGTAAACCTTTTTTTTAAAACCATTTTATTGGGGGCTCGTACAACTCTTATCACAATCCACACATCCATCCATTGTGTCAAGCACATTTCTACATTTGTAGCCCTCATCATTCTCAAAACATTTGCTTTCAGCTTGAGCCCTTGGTATCAGCTCCTCTTTTTCTCCCCTCCCTCCCCGCTCCCCTCTCCCTCATTAACCCTTGATAATTTATAAATTATTATTTTGTCATATCTTACACTGTCCGACATCTCACTTCACTCACTTTTCTGTTGTCCAGCCCCCAGGGATGATGTTTTATATGTGGATCTTTGTAATCAGTTCCCCTTTTCCCAACCCTCCCTCCATCCTCCCAGTATCACCACTCTCAGCACTGGTCCTGAAGGGATCATCTGCCCTGGATTCCCTGTGTTTCCAGTTCCTATCAGTACCAGTGTACATCCTCTGGTCCAGTCGGGTTTGTAAGTTAGAACTGCGATCATGAAAGTGGGTGGGGAGGAAGCATTTAGGAACTATAGGCAAGTTGTATGTCTCATCAGTGCTACACGGAGTAGCAGTGGTAAAACTTCTTTAAAGTGCTAAAAATACAAAGATGTCCCTTTACGACTAAGATGTGCCTGACACAAACCATGTTATTTTCAATGACCTTTTAAAAATGCGAAAGCTGGAAATAAATATAAACACTGAAGAATAATTGAAGCCTTTAAAATACGGTGCTGACAAGGAATATTGAATGTATCACAGACTGATAAAAGAACAAATAAATCTGTGTCAAGCGCTCGAGAGAAGCAAGGATGGTGAGAATGTGTCCCCCATCCTTGGACATGCTGGTGGGGCTGGTCCTGAGAGACGCACATCATGCGTGGTGAAGGGAAGGGGAAGCACAGAGGGAAAAGGCTCTCAGCAAGGAAGACTGACACCGTGGCTGCCACACCGTCTCAAGCATATGAACAGTTGTAAAACCGGGGCAGGATTTTGTTCGGTTGTGCGCAGTGTCCCTGTGAGAGAGATCCAGCTCCACAGCACCTGACAGCAGCAACACAGCCACGATGGCGTGCCTTGAAAGGGGCATCAGCATTGGTACAGCAAAACAACACCCGGCGAAGCAAACACTTGGGGCCATCAAATGGATTCCCGCTCGTAGCAATCCCATAGGACACAGTAGAGCTGCCCTGTTGGGTTTTGAAAATGATACATCCTTATGCAAACAGACACATTGTATTTCTCCTGTGGAGGGGCTGATGGGTTGGAAACACTGACATGGTGCTTAGCAACCTAACGTGTAACCTGGACCAGCACTCTTGGGGGACAAGTCTAAGTCCTTGTCTGAATTAGAACAAATCAAAAGAAAACATCTAGAACTGGAAAATGTTTCTGCAATAGCAGTAGAGGAAGTCATTTGAAAATGTACAGGTAAAAATCAGGAGCTTTAAAATTAGAAGTGGTTAAATCTGAAATTGGGAACTAGAGCGGGGAGAGGAGGCAGGGCAAGGGACTACTGTCATTCCATGAAGACATTAAGAACGATTTAATTCAAAAGAGTTTTTATGAGGGGTGTTCAAAAGTTTATGGGGGGGAATCCATTAATTTTCATTACAGTTCCCATGAACTTTTTCAAACACCCTCCTATATATCAGCCAAACTCAAGCTCATAGCCATTGAGTAGATTCCAATTCATAGTGGATGTATGGAACAGAACGAACTGCTCCTTAAGCTTTCCAATGATACACACTTTCACAGAGTAGACAACCTCATTTTCCTCCAGAAGAGCAGGTGGGTTAAAACCGCAGAGCTTGTAGTTAATAATGCAATGCTGTACCTCCTCTCTGTCTCTCTCTCACTCACTCACACACAGATGCACATGTATATGTATGCGTATATATGTAGCTTTGCTAAAATAAAAATTGAGCAAAAATAAAATAGATATGCAGGAATCAGTTTCTTCTATCTGCATGAACTCCACAATCAGTTTTACTTTTACATCCCATCACCTCCAAAAACATTCCAGGCCCAAGTTGTTAGGTCAAATTGGGATGTCAGAATGATTCATTTCAATGTACACTTTAAGCACATTTGAGAAAATCCATATTTAAATACGGTAACCTAAGAGATGGCACATCAGTCTATAAAGCCTTTCCCAAATGGATCATTTCACACCGAGGTATCCCCTAATATATCTAAAATGATTCCATTGATTTTTAGATGTGATTTACATATAGCTTTACAGCAATGTATTCTGTGAGCATGGAAAAATAAGGCTGTATTCAATATTCAGCATCCACACAATCACACGGAGGATGATACAATTATGTATGATTACTACTTTAAGTAAACTTGAAACAGTCTTTGGTACATTTCAATCAAAATATCCACTTTACAATTCTTTTAAATGGTGCTGCTATCAATCCATTATTATGTCACTTTAAAGGCTATGAGTTAAAATGAGTACTTTGTGCATTATTTTCTCTTGTTTAGAGCAGCTCTGAGACACAAATTCACAAGCATCCTTAGATGTGTGATCAACCCCACTGAGAACTGCTGTGAAGAAATGGCTTAGTAAAGCTAACTGCTAAAGTCGAGCATTCACTGTCAACATCGAACTATCTGTTTTCCTTCCCATTTACAAAGAATTTTCCCCTCAGACAATGCTTTTTTTGATACCTTCCACAGTCTCATCTAGTCTGCAGTTGCTCAGAAACACTCAAAAAATTTTTCTTCATTAAATCACAGCAACTTTGCCACCCACCCACCCACCCCCACCCGAAACTTAACACATCATAAGCTTCCAATTTGTATTTTTTCCACTACAAAGAAACACATGCTTACGGGTTCAATATATCCATTCACAAGATTCCTCAGGTTGTTTTCCCAGATCTAAGGAGACGTGTAACATCATTGGGAAAGGCTGGGTACATTTCAGCTGTGGGCACCAAACTTCTGCCATGAATCTGGCCAAAGATGTATGACTACACAATGTCCAGTCTGCAGAAAGTGCTTTTTTTAAAAAGACAACTTAAAACTATTATTGCTTTCAAACTTTTCAGAATGTAAACCATGGAATACTTAATCCAGCTTTCAGAAAATTGCTTCCAGCCTGGCATCGTGATTGAAATGGCTGGAGTAGCTAGAATTAAAATCTATCAGGTAATGCCAGTGGGCATTAGAATGAGGCCCCAATCGTCATTAAACTAACAGCAATGCAGATAGCTCTATCACCATTTTAAATTATTTCATATCACTTCATTCTCAAAGTAAACACATCCATGTTTTAATAAAACACTTTTTCTTATGCAAAACATACTTAGGAGTGCATTAAATTTATCTTTCTTTTCTTCTGAAAAAGCTTTTCATGCAAATGAGTTTACCAAGCTAATAGTTGAGACATAAAATGAACGTCCTCAACAGTGACAAAAATGAGTAGATCGACAACAGATGAAACATCAACAATAAAACCCAGCAATGAGGGAGAGCGTAGGGTGAGTGGGTTGGAAAGGGGGAACTGATTACAGGGATCCACATGTGATCTCCTCCCTGGGAGAGGGACGACAGAGAAGGGGGGGGGGAATGGAGACTCCGGATAGAGCAAGATATGACAAAATAATGATGTATAAATTACAAAGGGCACATGAGGGAGGGGGGAGTGGGGAGGGAGGGGGGAAAAAAGAGGACCTGATGCAAAGGGCTTAAGTGGAGACCAAATGCTTTGAGAATGATTGGGGCGGGGAATGTATGGATGTGCTTTATACAATTGATGTATGTATATGTATGGATTGTGATAAGAGTTGTATGAGTCCCTAATAAAATGTAAAAAAAGAAAAGGGAAAAGAAAGAAAGAAAAGAAAATGATTAGGGCAAAGAATGTACAGATGTGCTTTATACAATTGATGTATGTATATATATGAACTGTGATAAGAGTTGTATGAGCCCCTAATAAAACGTTTAAAAAACAAACAAACAAACAAAAAACCAGCAATGATTCCAACTTTTCATCAAAACATAACATTAAGGTGTGGTTGCCATGACAGTCTAATTTGAACTAAAAGATCTCTATCGCTAGCATTTATCTGTTTTCTGGGAAGGCATTGCCATGTCACCAGAATCAAAGGAAAGTCTCACCAGAATTTCTCAAGTTTGAGGGTCAAATGATAAATGGGTACAGTAAATTTCAAGAATGATAAGAAACCCTGGACATGTTTCGTGGCAGGCCTCCCGGTCCCTAGATCACTAAGGCTGCAGCACTCCTCGAATTGCAGGAGCCAATACTGAAAATGAGCAAACAGATGCTAAAGAAGTTGGCCACCAAATGACAGCATGTATGCCCTAGTTGACAGGGCCTCTCTGCAACCTCTGTGTTCCCACCAGCCACCACCCCAAGGTAGGTGAGCCCACGGAAACCCAGAGGGCTGGGTTAGTTACAGGATCAGCTGGAGGGTTTTAAGAGTGAAGGGGTGGAGTTTAGCTAGTCAATAAGGTTGCACTTGACTGAAGGGTAATCAAGGTAAATGGGTCTCAAGGCCAGCCTCCCTCTCTGTGTGCTTCGCCTTCCTGTAAAGAGTCACACTCGCAGAGCTGGAGGAACCACGTGGACACTCGCACCAGCTCGGAGATGCTTCCACCACCACTGGATCCACAAAATTTTGCACCCACTGCCCTGTGATCTTCCTGTGCTTTGCATCATTGCATGTGACTGCATAAATCGAAAGAGGGATTTATGGACTAGTATCAGATTTATGGGCTTGATTTATGGGCTTGATCTAGGTTGGGCTGAGATGTCTCATCAATATATAACTGTTCTTGGATATAAAGCTATCTCTTATACATGTTCGTGTCTCTGGGTTTGTTTCTCTAGTCAACCCGGCCTAACACAAGTACAAAGAAAGCCAGGACAACATGACAGAAAATTGACTTAATCTCTCTTGTTGATAGGTCAAATGACAAAAATCATAGGATAATACTGATGTTCAAAAGACATAATACAATCAACATCTATTCATCATTAAAACACCTTTTTAAAAATAGTGGGTACTTTCTTAAAATTGTATTTTACCCCAATAAAATGATTTAAAAATAGTAGAAGACTGGACATTAAAAACTTATATTTTAATAGAGCAGAAAAATATACACTGGGGGAAAAATAAAAATTTAAGAGAAGAAGTGAAAGCTTAAATCAATTCATGCTACAAAAATCAAGTAAGTGGCATTCATCTTCTTAGAGGCTATTTGGTAACACTTATTAAAAGCCTTAAAAAAGTGTTCACAATCTATGAGAATTGTTGAAAGTTTTGTCCTATCTCCAACACTCATTGTGTAGTGTCTAGTCATTTAGTTTTTAATCTGTTCAAGTCAACATTCCATGTATTTTAGTCATAAAAACCTGTCCTATGCATGTATACTTTCCTTTTTTCCATAGTAATTAAAATTCTATATGGCTATTAGATGCCATCCAGTAGGTATCCCACGCATGGCGACCTTATGTACAACAGAACAAAACACAGCCCAGTCCTGTGCCATCCTCACAATGTTCCCACGTTGGGACCTATTGCTGGCAGCCACAGTGACAATCCATGTTGCCGTCAGCCTTCCTCTTCATCAGTGTCTGTCTACTTCACATGCCTGATGGCTTTCTCCAGGGACTGGCCACGTCTGCTCATATGTCCAAAGTATGCTAGACAAAATCTCACCATCCTCGCCTCTAAGGAACAATTTCACTGTACTTCTTCCACAACCAATGTGTTTGTTCCTTTGGTCCTGTCAATATTCTTCTCCAGCACCATAATTCAAATTCATCGACTCTCTTCAACCTTCCTTATTCAATGTCCAACTTTCACATGCATATGGGGCAATTGAAAATATCATGGCTTGGGTCAGTTTTACCCTAGTCCTCAAAGTAACAGCCTTGTTTTTTCAACACAGAAGTCTTGTGCAGTAGATTTACCCAATGCAATGTATCATTTGATCTCTTGATTGCTATTTCCATGAGCACTGATTGTTGATCCAAGCAAGATGAAATCCTTGACAATGTCAATCTTTTCTCCATTTATCATGATGTTGCCATTGGTGAAATTTAAAATACTATCAATAGAATTACCATATGCCCCATGGGGATGATTTGTAATGTTCTCCAGTCAAATGATAATGATGTCTCTAAAGTGGACCAGGGACACCTGCAAACCATTGATATGTGAATGAATTTGAGCTCGCATTTAATCATTGAAACCATAACTTAAGAACAATGAATGGCCCTACTTGATAGTCGCCCTCATGAAAAGATCACTGAAGATTTGGATGCTATAGCAAAGTGTGGTGAAGAAATCAGATGGTGCCCAGCTATCAAAAGATGCTTTGGGCATCTTAAAGACTTGTCGTAAAACAAGCAGCCATCTAAGGGAAAGATCAGCTAATTTCACATTGAAAAAAGCACACCAATCTGTGTGCAAATATTATGAATAATAAAATCCAACATCAGAGGAGGGAATTGTATTAGAGCTTAAATCCTGAGCATTTGGCTTGAAGAAGGCTGTGGATGACAATGAAAGCCTAAAATCCGTTTCCAGGGTTCTCGCCTCTGGAGAAGCCCCTATGACCATTGGCCAGGGAAGTGAACAGTCTTGCTATCAGACAGAATGCATGAGAAAGGGGGTTAATGCAAATATATTAGGTTAAAATTTAGTGCCTTATTATTGTGTTCCCTCTTGACTCTTTTTAAATTTGTTCTAGCATTTATTATTTTCTGCTTACTTTTTGATTGCGATTTTTCTCATTTTATTTATTAGTATTGTTGAGTTTTGCTTTGTTTTATTTTGGTTCATTTTCCTTTACATGAAATCCAGGATTGGTAAACCAATAGAAACAATAACTGAATTAATATTTTCTTAGGGTTATGGCAGAAGAGATTAAGCAAAAATGGGGAGCAAAAGAGTACAAGAATGAAGAAAGTGTTCTAAAATTGATTATGGTGATGATGGCCTGATTTTTAAAATAGTTTTAAACCCTTGAATCTGAATATATTAAACCAGTGATACATGAATCACAGTTAACAAAATGGATTAAACATTTTTTAAATGTACACACTCTTTTATTAACCAATTCCATATCTAGAAGTTTACCCTCTGAGATAATCAACCAGAGATAAGCACAAATATGTACTTGTCTGCTACATGAAAAGACTACAAAAATAGCCAGTAAAAAATATTTATGCATATATGTGAGTGTCTATGTATTATTGTAGTCTAGTTATCTATTCAAATGCTATGCAATTATTATATTTGAGTAGCTACTTAGATCCTTGTGGAGTGTTGGTAAATCAATGTTTTAATTTAAATATAATATGAGGTAAATAGCAATTTGATCTTCATTTCACTGTAAAAAAGCAAAAACTCCGTATCATGTATGCCAAGTCAGACACAGAAAAGTGCCTAAAATTTTACCATTAAATATTAAATCAGTACTTTTCCAAATTTCTTTAATTTGAAAACTCTTGCTAAAATTAACCTGTACATCTCATGAACTCTGAAGAAAAAAATAAAGTTTTTTTTTTATAAAGCTTATTTTTAAAAGGTTATACAAAAGGATCCATGCCAAGTCCCACGCAGAGGGGTCTTTGTTTCGTACAATGAGGTTTGTTAAAGTTGTCCGTTTCCTCCAAAGGACACCAACGGGAAAAGTACAGAGAAACACAAAGCAGTACCAGGCTCAGCTTGGTAGCACAGGACAAGAATAACTGGATACTTCCATACACAAGATTCTGGCTTGCTCAGTGTTCTGGTCAAGCTGGACTTGGTTATCTGGCTGTTAAAAGAAATGCAACCCTTGGCACAGTTTAACTCAACAACCCCCCGTACACAAGGTTCATGGTGGCCTGGCAAACTCACTACTCCGCACCATAAGCCGTCCTGATGCAGTTCTACCCACATAGGCACGAACAAGATCTGGGAAAGGTCCAGTTCACCAGAGGTGTATGTAACACAGAGACCAGTGGTGTTGACCTTCATGAGTTATCTGGAGGCACTTTGCCTTCGGTTGCTCATGGCACTGCTGTGATGGCAACATGGATTTCAAAATGGAAATGTGTGTTCTCACAGTTCTAGAGGAGAGAAGTCTGGGTCAGGATTGGAACCACTGCAATTCCTTGCCTGTTGTTAGTACTTGGTTTCTTGGTGACCCTCCTGTCACATCTGCCTTCTCTCGTGTGTGCCTGTGTATGTCTGTATCTGTTTCGGTATTTGATCGTTCAAAAGGGATTTGACTTTTAATATCCGCCAAAACCAAAACCATTGCCATTGAGTAAATTCTGACTCCCAGTGAGTCTGTACAACAAAGCAAAATTGCCCCATAGGGTTTTCAAGGCTCTGAATCTTCATGAAGCAGATTGCCAAGTTTTTGTGCTACAGGACCGCCTATGAGTTCAAACCCCAATTGTGTGGCATTTCAACACTGTGGCAGCAGGGTTAGATTAAGAGCTACACTAGCAAAACCCTAACTGTTTAACTGATTATATTACATTATGTTGCATTATGGAAGGTAAACTTTGCTTTACCTACTCGACCACGTGTGGTAGCAACTAGACTGGTTTTTAGTCAAACAACTGGGAATAACAGAGCAGTAAAACTGACACATTATATTCATGATCACAGAAGAAGTACCACTAGGAAAACTTATGGAAACTCTGGAGACTTGTGGATGAGGGTGCGTTAGACTGGGTTGACTACAGAAACAAATCCAAAGACACTCGTGTGTAAAAGAGAGCTTTTAATCAAAGAGCAATTGTACAGTGATAAAATACCCAGCGCAGTCCAGATCCAGTCCATAAGTCTGATATTAGCCCATATGACCAATACTACTTCATAAATTCCTATTAAGACTCACAAAGACATGTAATGATGCCAAATGCAGGAAGATCACAGGCCAGTGGGTGCAGAGTCTTGTGGATCCAGTGGCAGTGGAAGCATCTCAGCACTGCACAGGTCTCCATGTGGCTCCTCCAGCTCTCTTAGTGTGGTTTCTCAACAGGAAGGTCAAGCAGAGAGAGAGAGAGAGAGGTACTAGCAGGGCTCAGCAAGTCTTCATCTGGCTTGTCCACAGGAAAATGAAGGCAGAGAGTGAGGAAGTTCTCAGGATCCTCAGGAGAAGGCCACCCCCACAAGGAGGCATCATCAGGCTGGAACCTGATTGACATGCTAGACTCCACCCCTACACTTTATCAAGCGGACATGAAATTATGTTCCTACCACAGGATTTATCCAAATGTTGATTGGTTTACAATTCCAAAAGTAAGCAAGTCCACAGTGATGTGCACCTGGCAGGGTGAGTCAGAACTTGGCAAGTTACATGTATGATGAAATAGAAAATGAAGATGTTTCCAGTGACCAAATTTTTAGGCATACAGAACACAGCAAAACTCCAAACAGGTTGGAAATTCATAATTAACTTAATATTGCCATGTAAGATAGTATAGTCTAAAACTTGAGAGGAAGGTTTTATTCTTTTATATCATTTTAGTAGGAGCTTATACCACTCTTATCACAATCCATACACACATCAATTGTGTAAAGCACATCTGTATATTCATTGCCCTCATTATTCTCAAAACATTTACTCTCCACCTAAGCCCCTGGAATCAGCTCATTTTTCCCCTCCCTCCCTGCTTTCCCCTCCCTCATGAACCCTTGATAATTTATAAATTATTCTGTTATATTTTACACTGTCCAACATCTCCCTTCACCCACTTTCTGTTGTCTGTCCCCCAGGGAGGAGGTTATATGTATATCCTTGTAATTGGTTCCCCCTTTCCAACCCACCCTCCATCCATCCTCCCAGTATCACCACTCACACCACTGGTCCTGAAGGGATCATCCTCCCTGGATTCCCTGTGTTTCCAGTTCCTATCTGTACCAGTGCACATCATCTGCTCTGGCCATATTTGAAAGGTAAAATTTGTATCATGATAGTGGGGGATGGGGAGGGAGCATTTAGGAACTAGAGGAAAGTTGTATTTTTCATTGTTGCTACATCACACCCTGACTGGCTTGTCTCCTCCCCGAGACCCTTCTGTAAGGGGATGTCCAGTGGCCTACAAACGGGCTTTGAGTCTCTACTCTGCACTCCCCACCTCATTCACAATATGATTTTTTGTTCTGATGATGCCTGATACCTGACCCCTTCCACACCTCGTGATCACACAGGCTGTTGTGCTTCTTCCATGTGAGCTTTGTTGCTTCTGAACTAGATGATTGTTTGTTTACCTTCAAGCCTTTAAGACCCCAGATGCTATATCTTTTGGTAGCCGGGCTCCATCAGCTTTCTTCACCACATTTTCTCATTCACCCACTTTGTCTTCAGTGATTTTGTTGGGAAGATGAGCATCATAGAATGCCAATTTAATAGAAGAAAGTATTCTTGCATTGAGGGAGTACTTGAGTAAAGGCCCAATGTCCTTAATACTAAACCTATAAATATATGCACGTAGATCTATTTCCCCATCCTCATATATAAATATGTTTATGTATGTACATGCCTCTGTTTAGACCTCTATAAATGCCCTTTGCCTCCCAGCTCTTTCCTCTATTTCCTTTGACTTTGAGAGGGAGGTTTTACAAAGAGAGGTAGAAGATACCTCCAAAGTGTTTTTGCCCAGAAAACAAAGTAGATTGCTCAGAAATGTTTCTTAGAGTTTTCTGAAGTTTTTTATGATGAACACAATTTATTGACTAAGGAAAAACATATATTTTAAAACTATTTACTCCAAGTTCTAGTTTCTCCACATTACACCCAGCTCTAAGGATGAATTCAAACCACCGTAGAGTATAAAAGCTGAGGCAGCTATATCACAATACGACAATGGTGATGATCTAGGAGTAGAAGCATGGACAGACAACCAGGCTGATGGGTGTGGGAGAGGAAGGGTGACAGTATGCCCACAAATACAGACAAAGGGGATATTGGAACACATTGGTACACGGATATTTACCTTTGTTGTAAATGTATCCATGAATGTGGTGGGACACTTAGAACTCTCTCAAAAACTCCCTACCATCAGGTCAATTTTCTGACCCATCGCAACCCTGTGGGGCAGCAACCCTATAGAACTGCCCGTTTCTGAGACTGTAACCCTTTATGGGAGTAGAAAGCTTTGTCGTTCTCCTTCTGAATGCCTGATGGTCTCAAACTGCTGACTGTGTTTAATAACCAGAGTTGTTAACATTAGACCTCCAAGGCTCCTACAGAACCAAATATCTTGCAGAAATACACTGATGGGACCGGGATTCAAACCATAGTCTCTAGGGATACCAAGGCCAACTGGCTTCCCATATCCAAAAGAGAATGTTCTATATCCTATTTTCAGTCGTAGGGACTGGAGTCTTCAAAGCTCATGAGCAAAACCCAACGTGCAACGATCAGTCTCCGCCTATCTCAAGGAAAATGGTGAGATGAATACACAAAATACAGTAGAACCGAGGTACTCAACCGCCCCCGCACTCCACTGTGATTGGATTTCAATGAGAATGTGGAGAACATTTGCATCAGAGCTTGAACAGAACATGGGAATCCGGCTCAGTGCACGTGATTTATATAAACAAAAGCAGTTTGTGTGTCGGTCACTCAGGGTTAGTTGGCATTGTTAATACACCTTATTTACACCTTTTGTGGCTGTGTTCCAAGAGTTTGGCTTTAATTTACTTAGTTTTTGTGGCTTTTTGTACTGTTTTTAGATTAAAAAAAAAAACATGGGTCCTAAGAAAGAGTCTTTTGAAAGAATCATCATGATAAGGAACTGGTTAACCATGTTATTGATATTGTTGATAATTTAGTAAAGCCTTTTTAAAAACAGTCAAGAAAACGTCAACAGCAGAGCACATTAAACAGATTTTTTTTTTTTTAAGAGAAAGCTAGCCAGGTCCTAGTGAAAAAAGGCATCAAGGCAGGGAAAAAACTTCTGAAAAGCAGTTACCATTTGATTTTACAAAAAGAAATTCCCCTTCCAAATAATGACTCTCTCTCCATCTCTCCCCTCCATAGATCCAGATCCTCATCAGTCTCAAGGTATGGGCCCTATGGTAATTGAAAAAACTTTTTAAACATGTTTCTTATTTATATTATATAACTCTGAATTTATTGACTTAGAAATTTCTGTGTAATGCTTTGTTTAAAAAGGTAAGGTTAGGGTAAAAACTTGGTGGTTGAGAATGGATTAATCAGTTTTCAATAATTTCTTATGGGAAACATTGATTCAGAACTCGACTGCTATGCATCTGGATGTTCCTTCTAGAATGGATTAGCATCGAGGTCTGGGTTTTACTGTACACAGAAACAGTCCAATGGACTAATAGACCATGCAAGGATCAGTCTCCAAATTCTGAGGCCAGAATTACTAGGGCACAGCTCCCATAGTGAACTATTCGATAAAGGATCGCATTAGAAAGTCCTGGGCAGAGTGGTTACACATTGGGCTTCGATCTGCAAGGTCTACAGTTCGAAATCATCAGTCGCTCCAAATGAGAAAGATGGGGCTTGCTACTTGCTTAAAGAGTTACAGTTTTGAAAACTCCTAGGGGCAGAGCTACCTTGTCCTAAAGGGCCACTATGAGTCAGCATCAGCTCAATGGCAGACTTTGGTTTTGGGTTTTAGACAGTATGAGAAAAAATGTGAAACAGAACACAAAATCATAAAAAAAAAAAGACTAGGTTTGCTGGTCAAATAGAGACTAGTGGACCCCTCAAAACTGTGACCCTTCATCACCCATCAGGTCTGGAAATCACTCATCCCACTGGTTCTATTTTTAGCCAAGCAATGGACAACAGCACTGGCAACAGAAGTGCATACTTTTGTCTCTAGTGTTTGCCTTCTTCTCTTGCCAACCATGGAAGCACCTCATGTGATGTAATAATCAACCGTCTGAAATCAAAAGAGCTGCATTCACCTAAGGACAATGTTCAGAAGGGTTAGAAAAAGAGGCTCATGGACACAGGACACACACGGGCAAAGTAGGCTAAGGATGTTATATGGAAGGGATTGAAATGAATTAGATGAAACAAAATGTGTTTGATCTGTTGAATGTTACACCGATGATCTGCTCTGTAAACCTTCACAATAAAAAGTTTTTAAAAACCTAAATTGTACATGCTGAAGCATAACGGCCAGTATCTTTTCTTGCACATAATTTATATTTGTGAATGTTTAAAAACGATGTGGCTATTTTTGCATGCGGTCTACAAGCATGAAAAAGAAATAATAGACATCTTGCAGATGAAAACCAGACCTTTTGTAGATGTTCTTTCATCCATTAAATGTTAAAGCTCGAACATATGCATCTATAAGCAGTGGGTTTTCTCTCCTTTAATGATCCAGAGCAGTTTCGCATCCTTGCCACTATTGTCATTTGGGGCTGGATGGTTCTTTGTGTGGAGCTGCCCTCTGCTTAGACTGTTTAGCAGCATCTCCTACCCATCCTCGCTAGATCCTAGCAGCAGCCCCAGCTCCCCCAAAATGTGATAATATTGTCTACCACCACCCCAGCTACACTCCCACTGCCCCCCCGTCTGGATGGGGGGGACAAAAACATTGTCTGAAATAGAGGCACCTTGATCCGATAGTATGCTCGTTCAGTGTCTGGCTGTTACAGACAGCTCTACTGGAACTTCGTAAACCTCACACAATGACTTGTTAAGAACGGAATTTAAAGAGAAAAACAATATGGTTTTCAGTTGCCTGCTGTGATTTAACTTAATTTGAATAAAATTTCAAACTGCCCAGAGGGTGAATTGAAGGGTAAACCTTTTCTCCTAATAATAAGACTATCTCATAAATTTTACAGAAAGTTTCACTCGTGCCTTGGCTATTCCCATGGTTGGCAAGAAAAGTAGGAAAATGCTACCAGGCAGAAGTACAAAATCCTGCTGTCAATGCAAACTACTCCATAATTAGCATATCTAGATTAGGTTATAATGAGTCTATCTAAGCCCCAAACCAAATCCAATGACATTAAGTTAGTTCCGGATAGTGACTGACCCTAAAGAGTCGAGTCGAACTCTTCCCACAGGATTCCCATGGGAAAATCCGCAGGGCCCGCCATAGAATTCTGTTGTGAGGTGGCTGGTGGGCTAGAACTACCAACGTTCAAATTACCAGCCCAACAATTAGCCCATCATGGCACCACCAGGACTCCTTAATTAGCATACATACTTAAAATTATCAAAATGGTTTGACATCTGAATACTTCACGAAGGATCTGGTTGGAGAAAACAATTATTAAGTGTAAGTGAAAGGCCTTCTGCTAGAAATATGTACAAGAGATTCTATGGATGGACATGTGCTTATATCTCAGTTCTCAGCTCTAATCATAATACTTAGCAAACCATTTTCTGTCAGCTCTTACCTGGACGGCCCTTTAGCAAATACCCTTTGGGATTTCTTTTGGTGACAGTGACCCTTAGGGGGCCGTCACAAAGTATCTGTATGGATGAGCCCAGGCTGGGCTAGAATACCTGGAAAGACTACATGAAAATTGTATTCCTCTACTGCTTGTCTTTCTTACCACTGCTGTTCATATGCTCAATAGCCAATATTCACCTCTCCCGGAACTATTTTGAGGAACTTTTCATTATCTTTATTTTAGTTGGAGCTTCTGCTGTGCTGTAGTTTAGGGGTTGGGATGCCACCTTCAAGGTCACAGGTTCAAATCCACCATCCTCATCCTGAGCCTCTCAGATCCTCATAAAGATTTTCAGTCTAGGAAACCCTACATCAAGTCACTGTGATACTTATATAATCGTGTGTCAGTTGGAGGATTAAGAGTATAGGAGTGGAGTCTGGCCTGTCAGTCAAGATATAACCAATGAGGCCTCTGTGTGGGCATGACCTTGTCCTGAGAATTCTGGGAATTCCTGAATTTCCTCCTTAGAGGCAGGAGACTCCTTCTCTCTGCTCACTCCCTTTGGATATACGGCACTATGCTTATAGACCCTATACCCCGGGAGCTGGAGAAGCCGCATGAACCTACCCTGGTGGAACCAAACCTCTGGAGCCAGAGAAGCAACGTGGAGACCCTTGCCAGCGCTGAGAGCTTTTAACACCACTGGGTCCAAAGAATTCCTACCCACTGGCTTGTAATCATCCTGCATTTGGTGTCAGTGCATGTGTTTCGTGAGTCTGAAGAGGACTTTATAGATTGGTATCCCACATATGGGCTAACAACCAACTTATGGACTGCACTGGGCTGTTTTCCCAATATTCAATTGCTCTTTTATATAAAGCTCTTTCATATGAGTCTCTATGAATTTGCTTCTCTAGTCTACCCAGACTAACACAGTCACTGTGAGTCAGAATGAACTCAATCATGAGGAGTTCAATTTGTGTTCAGTATAAACTGAGGATGCTACTCACACCAAACCTCACAGGATACTTCAAGGATTAAATGACTTAATGCCAACAAAACACTTAGAATACACATGGGGGGGGGGCTTGAAAACAATCGTAGAAAAACAAAATTTGACAGTAATGGCCTTTTCCCACAAATTTTTGAAGCTACCTCATGTCTAGCAAATATGGAGAATGCAGTATGAATTAGATTTATTATAACTTTTGCTAATCATTCCCCTTCCTCCACGCATTTGCGCTGCTTGATTACAAAGTCTCTGAATTCGACTCTCTTCTGATGCCAGCCCCTAGAACAGCATCAGGCATGTCTGACGTGTGTTTGCAGATGAGCAGCAGATCAGGAAGCAGACTTATGAAGGAAGTGAAGCCCAGGGGGACTTGAGGTCAAAGCATAGTGAACCGGCGAGTCAAAAGAATTTGCAAACGTCACTGAACAGTGAAATCAGCAAAGCTGAAATGCTCAGAAAGGAATAGAGGGAGCATTTCGAATGGGATGGATGAGGAACTAGTAGCTAGGAAGGGAAGAGGGTGCAAAGTTGACCAGCAGCCCCATGCTTACCAATAAGAGCCACCTGGGCTCCTTATGCTGCCTTGCTGGGCCCTCTTATCTATGGGTGGAGCACAGTCTCAATTTCAACCTCCACTTGCCCAACCTTTGGGCCTTGCCTGCCATCAAAAGCAGTCCTGAGGTACCTTCCTGAGAGGCTGTAGGGGAGCATATTTTTCAAGCAGGTTCTAGGGAGCTGATTCTGCTGAGTTAAGTGCCTGCCACCAGTGAATGGCCTCCTCACCCCTCTGTGCAGTGACTTTCACTTACCTCTACCTCCAGACTCCATCTAGCAGAACCACCTCACCTGTCGAAGCCAAACAGCAGCACCAAAGATTCTTGGCTCTGCTGCTCAGGTGACCTTGAGCAAGTTAAATTTAACCTCTCTGCCCTTCAGTTTCTCCATCTTGGAAATGAAAACTGGTTAGTGTGAAATGGTACAAGTGAAGAGCCTTCAATTTTATTCCATGCAAGGCAAGGTCCCCTTTGACTCAGGAAAGAATCAAAGGACAGCCTTGAACTGCACTACGGAAGGGATGAGGGAGGCACGATGTTGAGTGCTCCCTGAGCAGAGCTCTGTGATGACCTCTCGCCTTCCCCAAACCCTGTGCCTCTTTTACCTTCAAGAAGTAAGTGTGACAAGCTCTTAGGGCACTATGTAGGATCAGTGTGACAGTTATATAATCTGTTGCCAACTTGAGAGGATTAAGAGAGAAGGGGTGGAGTTTAGCCCGTCAATCAGGTTGCAGCTTGATGGTCTCATTTGGAAGCACTAGGAGATAAATAGCTCACTGGAGGCAGGACACACGCTCAGTCCTTATGAGGCATTCTCCTTGACAAGCCCCATGGAAACAGGCTGGGAGCTGAAGAAGCCACATGGAGACCCCTGCCAGCACTGAGATGCTTATATCACGATTGGATCCACAAGACTTCCCAGCCACTGGCCTGTGATCTTCCTGCGTTTGGCATCGTTGCATGTGTTTCATGAGTCTGAAGAGGACTTTATAGACATATGGGCTAATATCAGACTTATGGACTTGATCTTGACTGGGCTGGGATGTTTTCTCAATATTCAGTTGATCTTTTATATAAAGCTCTTTATCATACACACATGAATGTCTAATGAGTTTGTTTCTCTAGTCTACCCAGACTAACACAATAAGGAAATTTGAAGCATGGCTCAGGGCCAGCAGCAGCCTACAGAAGAGGTGTCAGGAGGACTTGGGTGTGTGAGGGAGTGTCTGATCCCTTTGCTCCTCTCACTCGTCCTCAATGGGTACCTCTCTTCCCTCCATCCCAAGTCTTACACTTCCCAACCTCCACAGTCTACAAACGTTCCTAAAATCCAGTTAGGAAAGAGAGTCTGGGGAAAATAACTAAAACAGGTGAATCTCCCTCTGCACTCCCTCTACTAACCCAAAAGCCACAGGCTGCCAGCAGAACAGAAGAATGCTGTTGTGATCCTGCTTTATTTAGCACTCGTGGTGAGAACGAATTTGAGCCAACAGCATAAAACTGGACTTCACCTCAAACCTAGATCTTCCACATCAAAAACTAGACATTGGTTAGGTTCCACATCAAGAAGTTGATTTTCCAGTTTCCTTACAAAGCAGTGGAACATCTAGCTTGAAGGCTGAGGCTGGGGAAGCAGATAATCCCTCTGGAAGGAGTTCATGCTCCTCTGACATCTTCCTACCATCGTGTCCTACCTACTTCTTACAGTACGTGGACCCACCTAAGACCTAAGTTATGCATTTGGAGTTTGCTGTTGTCGTTTGTAGACTACAGGGATGCCTTTGAAATCATCAGCAGACAAGAGAGGAACTTAAACAGCTGTGTGATGCCTGCAGTCTGTGGGTGGGGTGGAGACTCGTTGGAGGCCAGAGCCAATCATCCAACACCTGTGTGCTCTTCCTATCCCAGCAGGTGAGCAATGAGAACTCCACTGATTTCCCACCCCCTGCTTGGCAGCCCCTAGTCATTAGGAGCCAAACCTGAGATGCACATGGAGAGGACTTACACTACTCACTTTACTCATGATTAGCAGTTCTCGCTGCAGACTCAATACAGGGCACGTACTGGGAAAACTTGCCTAAGAGGAAAACGGAAGATTATATGGGGCTTTTACTTCAAAATTCCTCCCAGCCCACCTCCATATGGATGGTGCTCAAAATTCATCATGAGTCGAAGGTGCTTTGGAAACTGATCCTCTAGGAGAGAACAGGCCCTAATTAAGTCATACAGATGATGAACTGTACAAAAACAGAAGCAAAGCATTCGAAGGTAAAGAGTAAGCCATGAGGCTGGGGGCCAGAAGGGAAAGCTGGTGCTCACATAATGAGGGGTCTACATTTGGGCCACAGGCTTAAGGAAACAGGTCATTCACTGCTTCATCCTTTCCCTTTTCTGCTTTTGGGGCTCAAAGAAGGTTGCAATGGAGTCCTAAATGTCCTGCCACGGTTACTAACGGCATCTGTATGCAAATGAGGTCAAGGTAGCCCCTCTGAGAAGAAGCTTCCTCCAAGGTGTCTGTCCATGGGAGGAGCGGGAGGAGCTGGTGGACATTTGGTTTGGCCAGAGGATAGAACTGGGGGTCAAAGGGGCAAGATTCCCTTCCTAGGACTGGGTAGAGGCCATTACCAGGCCACATGCTTTGGTGAGCAACAAGTCGATTAAATTTCCATACCAATTGTTCTTCCTTTCTGGAGGCTTCTGGCACTTCCCAACTGGCTTCAACAGGCTGGCCTTAGCACATCAAACAAAAATACGAAGGACGGAAGGAGCAAAGCAAGTTCTTCAGAAGGGTAAGAGGCTACCCCTGTTTGAGCTTGCAACCAGATTCTAAAATCATTTTCTTCCTTCTGTGTACTCACCAAACCATGATTGCACAGGAAATACTTGCTGGTTAACAAGGATGCAGAGATGTCTCCAACATAATCCCTCGCGATATTGAGGAAAAGAATGTGTCAAGAAGAACCTGGACATTGTAATGATTTCGGAAGAACATTCGACATATTGGGATGCCTGGTGAGAGGAATGGCCGCGGAAGGTTAGTGCCTGGCTCCTCTGCTTCTCCGCACTTCATCCTTCAGAGGACTTCAGAAGGCTCTCCCAACACTTGCCACCTAGGCGGGGCCACCATGAAAAAGGGCATTAAACCCAACAGATCCCAGTTTTGCAGTCACCTATTTCCACAGAAAGCCGGTGGGGAAAGCAGCTAATTTTAAAAGAGAGAGGCACTAAGGTCCAGGATTACCATGTTGAAAATGATCCCCAGAACCAACACAGCTGACTCTACTGGTAAACAGAAAAGATCGGGGTTTTTCTTCTTTCTTCCTAACAATGAAGATACCAGAGGGCTAAGGTTAAATAAGAAATGCATGGAAAGTCGTTTTAAAGTATCGTTAAGGGTGTAATTTTGATTTTTGTTGTTGTTATTGTCTGATCTTAAAGATCAAAGAAATCAGCTTCTTGCAAACTGCTCTGAAAAATTCTCCACTTTCCAAGTGGTAACTAGTCCACATTAAATTCTATTCCTCCCTATTAAAACTCAGTTCTGTAAGAATTGTGAGGGGATATTAATAATCATAGATAGTGGTTTCATAGCCATTTGCTGAATGCTAGGCATTGTTCTAGTTGTCTTACTATATTAACTCACTTAATCCCTATAGCATCTCCTTTTCCCTGGTAAGAAAATAAGGTACCAAGAGCTTAAGTGAAAATTTGCCCCCATTCTGCAGTGTAGCAATGATGAAACATACAACTTTTCTCTAGTTCCTAAATGCTCCGTCCCTCCCCCCACCCCGCACCTCCAACATCACGATCTCAATTCTACCAGAGGACGTACACTGGTACAGATAGGAACTGGAAACACAGGGAATCCAGGATGGAGGGTGGGGTAGAAAGAGAAAACCAATTATAGGGATCTACATATAACCTCCTCCCTGGGGATGGACAACAGAAAAGTGGGTGAGATGTCAGATAGTGTAAGATATGACAAAATAATAATTTATAAATTATCACGGGTTCATGAAAGAGGAGTGAGTGCGGAGGGAGGAGGGAAATGAGGAGCTGATGCCAAGGGCTTAAATGGAAAGCAAATATTTTGAGAATGATGAGGGTAACAAATGTACACATGTGCTTGACACAATTGATGCATGTATGGATTGTGATAAGAGTTGTATGAACCCCCAATAAAATAAAAGAAAGAGAGTTTTCCCCCAACACAGAGATAATTAGTGGTAATGCTGGGATTTGACCAAAGCTATCTGGCTCAGAATCTGGTCTATCAATTACTGCCCTTCACCGCCTCTATAACTACCATCATCTTCCTATTAAACCTACCACATTGTATTATAATTTTCAGCTTAGATGCTCAACTGCGCAATCATGTCACATGCTGCTAGAGGACCAAGATGCTCCAGCAGCTAGCACAGAGCCTGCTAACCACTCGGCATCCAACAAGTGTTTGCTAAATTATATATACAATCATTCTGGCTTAAATTCCCACAGAACTTGCCACAGAGTCCTCCGCCAAGCTAAGTGAAGAGAGCAGTTGAGAGAAGATCATTTCAAAGTGTACAAATGTACGTGGTTGAAGAGACTTGTCACCTTGCCAACGTGTCTGAGAAGGATCACTCCCACCTTTTCCACTGTCACCCTAAGTGGCTGGGGGCTAACAATGGGGAAAGGCGCAACATCTCTTACACAAAGCTGCCTGATGCTGCTTGGAAGAGAGCACTCAGTAAGCACTTGCTCGGATTGCTCTGCGGAGGATGCCTCCTTCGACACGATGGTGCCAGCAAGGTGCCAGCAAGGGGTTAGTGCTGCAGATGCCCTACCAGCCTGAGGGGCTTGTGGGGGCAGTCTGTGAAGACAGAGAGAATGAACGCCCACTGACATAAGGCGTGGGCTGCAAACGAAATGTGGTTCAAACCCTAAAATTAGAACACAAACTTACCCATAATACCCTGCCCAGGAAACCCAAAGGGACACTTCAGAGAGGTATAGAGGACACAATCACAAACTGCTTATGGGACTGCAGTCTCCCCCTCCAACCCACCCTCCCTGTTTCGCTCTCAAAGAAACCAGCTAGGAACATCAATGCAGGTGGTGGCTTTTGTTCTTTGTTATGGGAGGAGAGGGTAGCTCTTGGCATTGAAAAGCTTTCCAGGGAGGGAGGGGGATGGGGGGAAAAAAGAGAAACCGAGCTGATTCCAGGAACTCAAGTGGAAGGTGAATTATGAGAATGATGAGTGCAACGAATGTATAAGGGTGCTTTGCTCAATTGATGTATGTACAGACTGTGATAGGAGCCTTATGAGCCCCAATAAAAAGATTTAAAAAAAGAAAGAAAGAAAAGCTTTCCAGGGAGCTTAAAGACGGAAGGAAATGGGATACTAGCCCCACAGCAATAAAGGAAAGAAATGGGATGACCTCCTCGTGCAATGTTTTCTCCATGGAAAACCAAGTATTATGGAACAAGACGTTTAACAAAACCAAATTCCAAACACCACCATCTCACATATCAACCCTTCCATCTCTAATACCAGACCAAGTATGGACTCAGCTACTTTCGGCCAGTTCTAACTCCTGGTGACCCTATTATTTGCACAGTATAAGTGTACTCCAAAGGGTTTTGTAAAGGCTGTGACTTTTTGGAAGATTACCAGGTCTTTCTTCTGAGGGCCCTCTAGCTGGATTTGAACCACCAACCTTACAATTTAGTCTTCAAGAACTTAATCATCTGTGCAGCCCAAGGACTCAAGTATAGTAATTTCTCCAGAGTTCCAATGGAAGTTAACAAAACAGAAAGGAATGGTAATGCTCAGCTATAGGCTCTGGTTGAGGACTGTCCCCTTGCTGCAATATCACTGCCTATTAATAATGCTTGCCAGACATCATGGCACCAAGCAATTCCTTCTTCAGTAACAGCCAGAAGAGCTTCTTAAAGTTCACAATTCAGATTATGTCATGTCATTTAAAATATGTCCACTGTACTTAAAATCTTTGTCATTCACCTGCACACCTCATAGAGAGGAGTCCCTGCCTCTCTCTCTCTCCTTGCAGCTCTCATTGTCCCCTAGCCCCCACGGGCCCCTGCTGTGAGTAAGCCACTAAGAATTTTACACCAATTCCACCTTCACATCAGAAGGTCATTTCCCTAGTTTGGTTTCCTCCTCTTCTTCCCAACATTCAAACTTCACCTGCACAAGCAACGAATCACTCCCTGTTAGCACGGGCCCCTCTTAGGTTTTCTATTTGATATTTATCATTCTCCTTTAAAATGATCGGGGGCACGCACATATTTACTTTACGATCTGTCTGATCTGCGAGGGCCTCGGCAGAAAATAAATATCACAAGCAAATTGGTCAGCTTGAGGGTCATTTAATAAAGGGACTATTTACAAATCTGGAGGTTGAGTTTGGAGGAACCACTGGGGTGGCTGAACTTCCAGAAGTGTGCCCTGGTGACATAGTGGTTAAGCATTGGACTGCTCACTGCAAGGTCAGCCGTTCTAAAACACCAGCTGCTCCATAGGAGAGAGATGAGACTTTCTACTCCTCCAGAGAGATACGGTCTCAAAACCCAAAGGGATGTTGTACCCTGTCCAATAGTTACTATGAGCCCGCATAGACTTGATGGCAGTGAGTTTGGGTTTGGGTTTAGGAAGAGTGAGGAGCATAAAAAACCCTAGGCCTGGAAAGGAAGAGGTAAGAGAGTAGTCACCAGGACAGACAGGAAAAAAGGAGTTACATAATCTTGTGTCAACTTGAGGATATTAAGAATGAAGGGGTGGAGTCTTGCCCTGTCAGTCAGGTCACAGCCTGATGATGCCTCCTTATGAGCATGGCCTTCTCATGAGGCTCCTGGGAACTTCCACTTTCTCTCTGCCTTCATTTTCCTGTGGACAAGCCATGCGGACCTACACTGAGACCAGAGTGAGCCATGCAGCAGAGACAGCCCGGGGATGCTTGCACTGCCATTGGGTCCACAAGAATCTTCACCTCCCAGCCTTTGATCATCCTGCATTTGGCATCATTGCATGTGTTGCATGAATATGAAGAGGAACTTATACACTAGTATAGGACATATGGTCTAATGTCAGACTTATGGACTTGATCTGAACTGGGCTGAGATGTTTGCTCAATAAGCAATTGCTATATAATATAAAACTCTATGAGTGTCTCTGGATTTGTTTCTCCAGTCAGCTCTGCTTAACACAGGGGTCCTGATGGCATATTGAGTTTAGTGTTGGACAACGATTCACAAAATTGGTGGTTCAAACATGCCAGTTGCTCCACAAGAGAAAAATGAGGCTGTGTGAACTTATAAAGATTTACAATCTTGGGGATCTATTATGGAGTAATTCCACTCTGACCTACAGGGTCACTACGAATCATAGTGGGTTATGTATTGAGCTGCTGACCACAAGTTCAAAACTACCAGCTGCTCTGCAAGAGAAAGATGGCGCGAGCTTTCTGTGCCTCTAAAGAGTTGCAATCTCAGAAACCCACAGGGGTAGTTGTACTCTGTCCTGTAGAGTCACTACGAGTCAGAATCAGTCAGTTGTGGTGAGCTGAGCAATTAGAACCACTTGCCAGCAACGGGAGTTCAAAGAAGGAAGGGATTCTGTGTGGGGAGGGTGGCCCGGCTACAGCTGCGTCCTCAGGAGAGGAGACAGCCAACTCACTGCACAGAGACCGTAATGAGAGGAAACTAGGGACCAACGGCCAAAGCCCATCCCCTCTTGCCCTGTGACAACCTACCAGTTTTTCCCATTTTCCAAGCCCACCAAGAAGCAGAGGGCAGGTAAAGCCATCAGAAAACAAACAACAACACAAAAAGGGGCAACAACTGGAAAGTCATGGTGTCCATTTTTAATTGTGTGAGCTATATTTTGTGTCAATTGTTCCTCAATAAAATTTAAAAAGGGAAAGGAACAATAAGGTACACAAATTCTGTTGCTGAAGGTCAGAAGTGGGCGAACTTCTGGGTGGGCCAGGTAGACCATGGTTTAGGTTTATGTGGAAAATGTTGAGCTCTGCTATTTCAAGGTCTCAAACAGCCATGGACAAAGCAGTCAAAACCTGGATAAGATTATGTGCCATATTTTGCTTATGGATACCAAAACCTGAATTTCATGTATGTATCACTAAATACCATTCTTCCTCTGATATTTCTTCATACACTTAAAACCTTTCAAAATCGGCCCTTAGGTGACAGGCCATCCAAAAACAGACATGTCAGATTTGGCCTAGGGGCCAAACTCTGCTGGTCCTTAAATCAGACCATTCTTGTCAGTATCCCAAGACCCAGCTCCAGACTGTGAAGGCTAGACAGAGTATCTGAAGCAGAGAAGAAATATATTGATCCCTTCCATCGTCCTGGGATCACACATAAATACCAGGATGCGTTCCCTTGTTATCTCCCCAGTATCTCAACTATAGTAGGTACTCAATAAAAATGTGTTGAAAAAGTCATCACATGAATTTCTTATTGTTTCGTCTTTTTTTTTTCTTGCCAAAAACAAGTCTAAAGATCTGCTGGAAGCCTCCCCGAATTACATTTCTGGAAAACATCCCTGGGACAGTATCATGTGGCACTTCTGGTTTTATTGTATAACCAAACAAATGACACATTGGAGTCCTTAAATGATGACAGTGGGGGGGGGGAGGGTGTCGACAGGCAGACATTAGTAAGATATGCATCGTCTTCTTTATCTATGGACCATCATCAGGGCCCCAAGGCACTTCATTCATTCAGCCTCTGACTCCAGTAAGAAATGGTACAGAGAGAGAAAAAGAATATTTTCCTCCGCCTTCTATTGAAGGCAGCTCCGGGACTAAGCCTGAGGGAAGTTGTATGCTTGACTATCGACTCACCTTCTAATCAAAATGGATAAATGCACCCACTCGGGCTGCAGCTAGACAAAGAATGATGGACGTAGGCGGGGAGTTCCCAGATAAGTTCAAGCCTTTCTGATTTTATCATCACAGCAGCCTGGGTGTTGGGCTGCATGGAAGCTTCCAGGAGCTGGGTGAAACTATTATTTAGGACCGCGCTCAAGCTATTCGGGGAAGCGCACTAAATTCATGACCCTCTCTTCAGTGTTCCCAGCAGCGCAGCGCCCAGATGAGCAGTAATCGCAGATCGCACGAGTGAAAACAAGCAGGCAGTGCCCTTCGAGCCTGGCTGGTTGGAGGAACTCGGTCAAAATGAATTTCCCAAACATGCACTGGAGCGTGCAGCAGACTCAGCCCATGACTCACATACAATGTAAGTGGAATCTAAGACTTTTTTCATCTTAAAACATCCCTGGGCCAATTCAATGCCAGAAATGTCTCCTTGGTCCTATATCCTTCCAGCATGCCAAATATTTCTTAAACTCTCCTCTGCTTATTTCACTCTTACATCTACCTCTCCCACCAATCATTCTTACTTACTATTCATGTAAAGACATTTGGCTATTTCTTCACTGAAGATCTTTCATTTGGTTTAGCCTCCATGGCTTCAGCCTTCCATAATATTTTCCTTTAGAGTGTTTCCTCAGTAAAATAATCTTGGTGTTGTCTGTGGAAATCATTTTTCATTCTCTAAAGATAAATTATAATCACCTTCATATGCATCTGTAAATTATTATAACGAAGCAGGTCTGAATTTGTTTAGTTAACACAGTGACAAGTGTGCCATACAGTTATTTTTCTATAAGAAATACAAGAGTAAGTCTAAAATTATTGGTACAAAATCAGAGGCCTATAATAAACCAAAATAACAAAATGTAAAGCTATGGTTTTTCAAAATAATCTTCTAAGTCTGTACACCCCAACGGCAGTGTTTGCATCTTTCTAGCCCTTCCCTGAAGAATTCCGTAGTCTTCAATTTGCACCATGTCAAAATGACAGTTCGGGACCTCTGAGGCTCTCAAATTGTCCTGCTTTAAAATAACCTTTGCGTTTGAAAAACAGAGAGAAGTCTAAGGTGCAAAACCATGTTGTAAAGTGGACAAAGTAAGGTTTCCAAATGAAATCCTCATAGACCAACCCTTACTAACCTCCAAGAATGATCAGATATACTGTCATAATTGGAAAAAAATGTTTAGACACAATTCTCCATGCCCTCCCCACACACCCTCACCCACTACCAATACAATGTTCTCACCATTCGCCTGTGAGTTGTCACAGAGTGGTGAGTTGCTGTGTGTGGTGCTGTGGACCCTCTGTCACCGGTGTTTCAAACACCAGGAGGGTCATCAAAAAGGAACAGGTTTCAGCAGAGCTTCCAGACTAAGAAGGAATACATTGTCCACCTCGGAGGAATTAGCCACTGAAAACCTTATGGATGACGGCAAAAGACTGTTAGTTACTAAAAACCTATTGCATAGACACAGAACACTGTCAGAGATGTCCCAGAAGATGGGTCCCTCAAAAAATGGGCACTCAAAAAGTAACTAAGAGCTGCCTTCTCAAAGTTGAGCCCATCATAATGACTTGGCTGGAGTAAAGCCTTCAAAGACTCATTTGCTCATCTCGAAATGAGAAGAAACAGATGCAAACAGCAATGACTAATTGGAATTTGGAATGCAACACGTATAAATCTAGGAAAATTGGGAGTTTCATTAAAAATGGAATGGAATGCATAAAAATCGATATTCTAGGCATACGTGAGCTGAGATGTACTGGAATTGTCCATTTTCAATCAGAAAATCACATGGTAAACCTATGCCAGGTTTACGTGACACAATCAAGAGGAACGGTGGTGCATTCACCATCAACAAAATGAACATTTCGAGAGCGATCTCAAAATACTGTCCATGAGAGGACAGTGATTATTCCACTATAAGGAAACCCAATGGAAACTGCTATTACTCAAATTTATGCACCAATCAATAAAACTAGTTATGAAGAATTGAAGAATTCTACCAACATCTTTGGTTTGAAATTGATCAAACATGTGATCAAAATGCATTGATAATTATTGGTGATGGAATATAAACATTGGAAACAGAGAGGAAGTAACAAAAGTTGGAAAATACCGCCTTGGTAATAGAAACAAAGTTGGAAATCACATAATAAAATTTTGGAAGTCTAACAGCCTGCTCACAGCAAATATCTCGTTTTCAACAAAACAAAAGGCTCTACATCTGAACTTCTCCCTATGGAATACAAATCAAATTGAAAAAATCTGTGGGACGAGATAAGAGCTCTCAAGGTGCAGTAGTTATATGTTGGGTTACAATCCTTAACGTCAGTAGTTCAAAACCACCAGCTGCTCCACAAGAGAAAGATGGGCCCTTCTATACCCATAAAGAATTACAGTCTTGGAAACTCACAGGGGCAGTTTTTACCCTCTCCTATAGAGTCACTAAGAGTTGGCATCAATTCTTTGGCAATGAGTTTGGTTTTTGGTTTGGTGGGAAGAGATTATGAAGAAGTTCTATCAGCAGGTAAAACCAGACCAGAGGCTGATTGTGGAACAGAGCATCAGTTGCTCATATGAAAGTGTAGGTTGAAGAAAATATAAACAAATCCACAAAAGCCAAATTATGACCTTGAGTCTATCCCACCTGAATTTCCAGAACATCTCCAGAACAGATTTACTGCGCTGAACCCTAATGACGGAAGATTGGAAGAGCTGTGAGATGACGTCAAAAGCATTGCACACGAAGAAAGCAAAGGGTCATTAGAAAGATCAAAGTAGATGTCAGAAGAGATCCTGAAAGTGGCTTTTAATCATAGAGTAGCTAAGGCAAATGGAAGTCGTGATGGCATCATGGAGCTGAACAGAAAACCTTAAGGGGCAACTGGAGAAGACAAAATAAATTGTAATCAAATGTATACAGGCCTAGAGTTAGAAAATCAAAACGAAGAACACTCAGTATATTTTAAAGTGAAAGAACTCATGGGGGGGGGGCGGGTGGTGCGGAATCAAGCCTTGAGGTGCAATCTTGAAAGGTCCTACGGGTAAAGTTTTGAATGATGAAGGAAGCATCAAAAGAAGATAGAAAGAATGCACAAGGTCACTGCGCCATCAAGAGCCAGTCATTATTCCAACTTTAAGGAGGTAGCGCATGAGCCCAAACCAATAGGACTAAAGAAAGAAGTCCAAGCTGCACCGGAAGGATTCGCCAAAAACAAGGCTTCGGGAGAGTGAAATGCTTCAACAAGCTAATGAATTTCAAAACGCTATGCTAAGAAATTTAGAAGACAGCTAGTCGTTCAATGGACTGGAAGAGATGCATATTTGTACTCCTTCCAAAGAAAGGTGACCCAACAGAATGCTCAAATTATAGAATAGTGACATTGATATCACATGCGAGTAAAAATTAGCTGAAGATCATCCAATAACAGTTACAGCAGTACATTGATAGGGAGCTGCCAGATATTCAAGCTGGATTTAGAGTAAGAAATAAAACAAGGGATTTCATTGCTGATGTCGGATGGATCTTGGCTGACAGCAGGGAATACAAGATGATTGCTTGTGTTTCATTGATTTTTTTACCAAGGAATCCAATTGGGTATCATAACAAATGACGGAAAAACTTGAGAAGAATGGGAATTCCAGAATACTGCATTATACTCACGTGGAAACTGTATGTGATCAAGAGGCAGTTGTGCAAACAGAACAAAGGTGCACTTCATAGTTTAAAATCAGGAAAAGGGTGTCTCAAGGTCCTATACTCTCACCATGCTTACTCAATCTGCATGCTGAGCAATAATCAGAAAAGATGGCTTACATGAAGAAGAATGCTATATCAAGATTAGAGGAAGGCTTATTAGCCATGTACGATATGCAGATGACACAATCTTGCTTGCTGAAAGTGAGAAGGACTTGAAGCACTTGCTGATGAACATCAAGATTTCACCCTTCGGTATGGAATGCAATTCAATGTAGAGAAAACCAAAATCTCTTCAACAACGTCAATAGGTAAATGGGGAAAAGATTGAAATTGGCAAGGATTTTGTCTTACTTGGATCCAAAATCAATGTCCAGGGAAGCAGTAGTTAAGAGATCCAATGTCAGGTCACATTGGGTAAATCTGTTGCACACCAAGGTCCTCCCAAGTCAAGCCATGATATTTTCGATTGTTGTACATCCATGTGGCAGTTAGACATCAAGTGAGGAAGATTGACAAAAGTCCATACCCTTGAATTATGCTCTTGAAGAGGAATACTGAAAGTACCATGACTGTCAACAGCACAACCAGATCTGTCTCAGAGGAAGGTCAACTAGAATGCTCCTTTGAGGCAGGTTTGGCAAGACTTCATTTCACAGACCTTGGACATGTTATCAGAAGCGACCGGCCCTGTGGGAGGACATCATGCTTGGTAAAATGGAGGGGCAGCCAAAAAGAGGAAGGCCCTGGACATGGCAGACTTTCCGGGCTGCATCGATGGACTGCAACAGAAGAACCATCTTAAGGATGGCACAAGACCAGGCGGCGATGTGCCTAGTGTCACTGGGCATCAGAACCAACCCCCAGGCTCATAATAATAAAAAAATTAAATTTTAAAAACAAAAAAGGCTCATAATAGCCACCACAATGCAGTTTTCAATCTTCTGAAAACTTCCTAATAAGCCCCCGTGATTGTCAAGTTTCCTTGGATAAAATTTATGACGATGACCTCTTGGAGATTCCAAAACTGCTTGCCAGAACCTTCTGAGTTGACCTCTCTGCCTCGAATTTAACTCCCCACAAAGCCCCCCTTCGAAGCCACTGTTTCGACTGGGCTTTTAGTGGAAAACACCTGAAGGACACGGAAGACGAATGCACTGCTGAGAGCACATGGCTGCAGTCATCCACTGGTGGCACAGACACGCTTAAACACGCTTTGTTTAGAATAAATCCGTGCCTGTATGAAGGAAGCCCGCGTAGCCATACTGTTAGACTTGGCCTCCTATATCTTTCTCCTCCGCATGACAATGCTTAGCTTGTCTTCAGAAGTTGCATATTGATAAGAGCTTATTGATTGCGCTCGCTTTTTAAAAACAATGCACCATAATTCTTCTTTCTAAAGGAAACTGGCTACTCTGGAGCACAGACCTAAATGCTAGAACGTTCCCCTCTGGGGTCCAGTGCTTTCGTGGATTCCTTGAAATATTAGTCCCTTGTGCCTGGGCTTCTGGGCCTGTCACGAGAGTGGCCTCTTTCAGAGCCCAGAGTCCTGGTAATTCTTCCCATCAACAACTCAGTCAAATTAATGAGTCCCCAGAAAGGTTGTAAAATAGATTCGTTAGTAGGTTCCTTTAGACATAGAGGTTTACACGCAGCTACCCCACAGTACAGAGCAGACTGCCCCCTAGAGTTACGTAGACTAAAACCATTACAGTCTTTCTTCCACAGAACTGCTGGGTGGGTTTGAACCACCAACCTTTCCATTAGCACTGGAGCATTGGCTTATTGTGCCACCAGCGCTCAGAGTTCATCTCCCTTCACCATAAAGCTTTGATTCCATTTCTAAACTGACTTTCTCCTCATCTGCTTGGATCCAGCCAAAAATATTTAAATGTGCCGCACACTGCACTTGGTTACAGCAATTTTGGTGATCCTGTCCTACAAGGAACAAATTAGCATTCTTATTGAGAAGAGATCCATACCTGCCTTATAAGGTTGGACTCAAATGACGACGCACTTTGTGGAATGAATTTTTAAGCAATTATTATAACAAATCCTCTTTAATTAATTGTATCACAGTTGCCTTGCTTCCAGAAGCATGTGGCGCCCTTTAGAAAACTAAGAATTAGCAGAAGGCAGTGTCAAGGGCTCCCACTGACAGTGGGAGAACAAGATTCCAAAGAGGCAATAATCATTGCAGCACAGCTGAACCCAACAGCGGAGAAGAGTGGAATCTTCATAAATTAATGTTTACCAGCCCCAAACATGGGCTCCATTCCAAATTCATGAGCATAGAGCCAAAAACGGGCATGGTCATGAATTCGCTATGGTATGTCTACCCAAAATGTGAGATGGCCTCTCCAATTCCAGTCCCCTGGGAGCTCCAGCCTCGGACAGGTATTAGATAATTGACAGAAACTCGAGGTAAACACAGAAACTCCCTTCAAGTGTACAGTTTCCTGTGAGTTCTAAGTTGTGGCTCAGGGACTTCTGCATTTCGGTGTGGGAAGCATAGTTCACTCACAAGAGAAAGCAATTTGTTAATCAACAGGACTGAGTCTTGATTATCAATTAAACAGACTCTAAAAACATCCAAATAGACACTAAACACAGCGATGCAGATGGTCTCATTCAGCCCACCAGTCTCAAGAGAGCAAACTAGCCCATTCATGGAAATTTCATCTCCTACAAATTGATGGAGGCATGACATGGAATGCATTTGGTCTTGTAAAAAGAGTTAAGCTGACAGTTATATGAGAAATGATTTCAGGAAAATTAAGTTAGGATGATGGTGGAGTGGGATGGGGTGCTGCAATGGGATTTTTACATAAACAGATTTCTAGTTTTTATTGGGGAAACCCACAGTCCTTGATTTGTCTGAGTACATTTTCTCTCAGTACAGCTATTCCCCGCGTAAGATCCTCATTGACCTTATGGAGCTTTCCATGGAAGATTTTCATATGCCAACTGAAAAATCATCAATGTTTTAAAAATTCTCTCTGATTCTATCACCAACCCCATGTTCACTGCTATTTTTTTCCTCAGGGGTCACTGTTGAGGATGCTAGGTAGGCTTTTTAAATGTTCTTAGAATTCCTTCTCTGTATTGCCCTAACACCTTCCCTTTCAAGATCATACCAAAAGCTGCTGCCAGGCGGTCCAGAATTATCTTTTCCAATATATAACCAGATGGGCAAAATTAAAGCCAGGTCTCTGCAAAGAAGTGAATGATTACAAAGCACATTTCCTATAAATGTTATATTTATGCACAAGCATGGACTACTTTCAGCCGCCATCAGTCTTTTCCTCGGTGACTGTGTCAGAGAAGTTGGAAGCAAGGCTGCCTTTGGCAGTGCTGTTGACCAGTTTCTCCAGAATGTTTACAAATAGCTTCCCAAGTTTGAGCGGCAATCTTCTCTTACGGTTCCAGGTGTGACCATCGAAAGAACTTGAAGAAAGAGACAATGAGGCTGTTATAGACTTGGAGAACTGGAGATGTTCTGGGAAGTGGAAGTGGCGCACCTCAGCTCTGTAAATGTGGATCGCTGGGCATTTCGTTCCTGTTTGCCTAACTCACCACAATTTGCTTTTTCTCTCCTTTCACCAAAAGGGATCATTTGACCTAGCGTCAACCACAGGAATTTCTTATAAATGTGGTAAGTGGTTTTTGTTTTTGTTTTTTAATGTTTCCTTGCAAAGAAAAAAGTGAATATTCCAAATTAGTAGAAATGGAGTATAGTTTTCAACCATTCTAGTCTGAAGTTTTATGATTTAGATAAAGAAAATCCAGTTAGACTCTCGCCTGATACCACTCACCAATATCAGTTCCAAATAAATGGAAGAAATAGCAAATTCACAAGAGATTATAAGTAAAGATTGACCCATTAGGGGATCAGCGTAAGCCCCATGGTAGTGGTGGGTGGAAAATATATCACTTTTTAAAGCAACGCGATAATGCAACTAAGTAATTAAAATCTAAATAATCATATCTGAAATTTTACAAATCGCAAAGTTTCTACATAGCTTGAAATGCGCCATGTACTAACCTTCACCCAAATCTTGCTTTTGTCCTAGTACTTTATCTGCTTTTCGTTAGTAAAGCATCGGGATGCCATATGGGAAGAATGCCAGAGTTCATGTGCCTCGAAGTCATTTGAAAGGGAACGCAGCTGCAGGCCCCAGGCATGGAGCACACACAAACCAGAGAACACCTCAGCCACTGTGAAACACTCAAAGACACGCACAGTCCAGCCAGAGCCAAAAGACTGCTGGGATGTCTTACAAGGAAACTGATGTCTTCTCCAAACAGTGTTAGTGCCGTGTTCAAAATGCAGCCCCCACTCTACTTGCTCAATGATGGATTGTAGACCCATAGCACCAGTGCACATATTACTTTAAAACTCGGGGACCGTATGCATAAGTTGCTGGTGTAGTGTGGGCGACAGCTGTATTTCCTCATAAGGAAAGGCTACCTTAAATAATAATAGAACTTAGGTCTTTCACAAATCTTTTCATAGTCTCACTCTGAGTTTCTCTTACACCTGTAGTTCAGGGCCATGGGATTCAAATATGACCCATGTGTCAGAGGATACACCCAAAGAAATCAACTGTAACAAAATCATGGTGGTTAGTAGCTTCTATTATCAACTAGATCCTATTCATGATCTCAACCAAAAACTAAAAAACCTCACTGCCATTGAATCTATTGCTACTCATAGCAACCTTACAAGACTGAGTAGCATTGGCCCCGGAGGCTTGTCCAAGGCTGTAATCTTTACTGAAGCAGGCTGCCACATCCTTCATGCACAGAATGGTTGATGGATTCAAACCAGCTGAGCTCTTTAACTGCGATCACCAGGCCTCTTTCAATCATGGTCTTGAAGGATAAGTAATTATGCACGTCAAGTGCTATATCAGTCAATCAAATAAGATGAATTTATTGACCACCTATTATGTGCCTAGCATTACACAAATGCACTCTAATGTGTACTGGCACTATATTAAAATGTCGAAGTAATCTTTGCAGCATCTCAAAGAGATGTGTGGGAAACCCCATCCAGGTTTCCCTATTGTACCCATCAGCACACAGCCATGTTTGACCCCATCCATCCACACTGCCTTCCAACGGCAATGATCAGATTTTGTTTCTAGATGGGAAAAATCATCACATCGATGCCACAGTTTTAAATCTGTGCGAAGATGGAAGTAGTAATTGCCAAGAAAAGCTCAGGACACAATGAGCGTGATAGTTTTGTTATGCCTATGCAGATGTAGAACAAAAGAAACTGCAATGTAATCCGTTCGGTCTTTTGTTTGTTTTGTTTTGTTTGAGCATGAGAGAGCAGAAACGCTGGGAGGAAAAATATCCCATTCCCCTGTGAAATTTCAACAGCTGCTGAAACCGTGTCCTGTCACCAAAAGGTCAGCATTATGGAACACTAAAGCTCCTGAAGCCAGGCTATGGAGAGGCCATGGAAGAAGTTCTTTCTGGTCCTGTGAAAGGAAGGTGGGCCAGCAGGCCAGCACTATTGAGGTTAAAAGGTAATTGGTTAAAAGATTAAAAGCAGTATTGAGGTTAACCGGTAATTGAAAGCAGTTGTTTACAGTTGCGGTACAGTGGCTACTAAGTGAGAACCGTACCTGTACTTGGGCATGTATCGATGGATGGCTTTAGATACTTGACATCCACATGGAGTCTTCCGTCTTAGAAGCGCCGTAAATCCAGGTACTCTCTAGCCCAGCCAAAACGCAATCCAAGCTTCAGCCACAGACATCTTTCTGTAACTCCCAAACTTGAGCAAAGTGGTGCAAGATAAAATTAAATTTTTTTTTTAAAAAGGATGGATCATTCCTCAGCTCTTATTGCTAGATGCCAGGAGTAGCCCTTTCTGAAGCTATGTCTAAGCAAGCAACAGATCATACTCCACCCATTCTACATCTCTTCAGCAAACTGCTTTGTATCTTGGCCAGGGCTTCAAAGAAGTTCAGCTATAGGCAATGAAGCAAAACTAAAACACACCCACATTTTCTTTCACTTGAGTAATTTGAAATGCTGGCCAATGTGGGAAAAGTTCTAGTTCAGAAATTTGCAATGGAGGAGACTCAGAGTAGGCACACTGAGCCCTTTCAGGAGGCTGTTGTGTGACACTGGATTGTTGCCAGGACACTGGAGAGCCACACACCATCAAAGCTGGGCAATCCAGCCACCATCTTTGAGCTGGGCACTGCTTTTTCAGTTCTATCAGTCCAGATATACGGTTGTTATGTAACTAGCACAGTGTTCTTGTTTTCGAAGAGGGAGGTTCTGTTTCTGGGAAGGCGTCAATCCATACATTTTGCCATTCTGATTCACTGACATTGTAAAATGTGGGACCTATTCCAGTGTTGCTTCATCAGCAATGACGGAACTGGGCTCAACAAGTTCTTAAGTAGATGATTACCATCTACATCTCACTATTTATGTTTCTTTAACCCTTACTCTAAAATGCATAGTCTTCTTTAAAAGACATTTTGTAAAAAGACAGCTCAATAACAGATCCAAAGTGAGACGTGGGTTGTCTCAGTTCATATGGCCCTGCTAGCCATAGTTCCTTATGTGAGATAATTCTGGACTCTATGCCTGTGGTCAAAATCCCCTTTTAAAGGGGGTTCTCTCTTATGCTAATAAACAGGGTTAGGGTTGGATTAAGGTCTTATTTTAGTGTTAACCAAGCCACACCCATTGTTTCTTTGGAGCATCTTTAGACTCTACTAGAAGGTATGACTCAAGATACCATGTTTGTTTCCTGGGGGGGGGGTGTCTCACTGCCATCATTGAGACTCTCTCCAAAGCCAAACCTTTGTTTCCTGAGTGTCAATTGCATGAAGACCTGATGTGAATGTTGGACATTTTCGGTTTCTGGATCTGGACCCCACATTGGGCTTGCCTCTGCCTGACCGTCAGGTTTGCGACTGTGCCGCACCCACTACCACGTGAGCTATTTCCTTAAAGATTTGTGAGTTTGTCTGAGACATTGTAGTGAATTGAAGAATCTGGGAGCATGAGGAAATATACCCAAGGGAGGAGAAATAGAGCGGAATAGTATCCTGGAACAGCTGGCCATTTGCGACATCATTTATCTCCAACTCTTTGAGATTAATTATTCATTCTCTTAACATAAATTCTTATCACAGATTGGTAGCATGTGCAGTTTTATTGTTACTGTTTTGATGTGCCATTGAGAGTCCAACAGAGAGTGAACACACATGACAAAGTGAAACTGGCCCATGGGGCTTTCTAGTCTACAATCTTTACAAAAGCAAATCACCAGGTCTTTTTCACACAGAGCTGCTGGGTGGGCCTTTGATTTAGCAGCCAAGTGCTTAACCATTACACCACCAGGGCTCCTGAGTCACGGGTTGATTCACTCACTATCTGGACCTAGTGGCTCAGAGTAATGGCATTTCTTATAGAAACCTATCCACATCATCATAATCCACATCCATCTGGGGGGTTCACTTTTACAGTCACAAGACTCAATTTCTACATACATAAACCCAAAATGAATATACCCACCAATTTAGCTCATTTCTAAGGGGAAAAAAAGGAAACAATCACAATTAGTTTGAACACTTTTCAAAGTAAAATATGAGGGTAAGTAAAAATAGGATTGCTCCAAATCACAGAAAGCTTTATTAAACAACACTATCAAAATGTAAAACAATCGTTTCTCACTACCCATCATCTGGGTCTCTGCACTTCTGAAGGCAGTAGGTCCACCTCTCTAACCATTCCCTGAAGAGGCATTCATTTTCAGTTCACACTGCAGCAAAAATGGCAGTTTTGGCATTCTAGAGGGACTCAAAGTATGTTCCTTTAAATGTTTTTTGAGCTTGGGGAACAAAAGAGAAGCCTAAAGGGACAAGATCAGGGCTACAGGGTGGAAAGGGTAAGATTTCCCAAAGGAATTTTCATACGACCACCCTTGTTGTCCTTGAAGAACGAGCAGGAGCATTTTTGTGACGGAAAACAATTCCTTCGTGTCACTGACCAGGCCTTTTTCTCACAATGCATTTCTCAGTGTCTCAAAGCTTGTTCATAATAAGCCCCCAGGATACTCCTGTGTCCTTGGGGAAAATGTATCGAGATTACTCCCTTGAGAATCTCAAATGCAACTGGCCCAGCAGATTCCCTAGGAAATGACTGTTGGGATTGGACCTGTTTTTCGTAAGGTATCCTAAAGAAACCAAGGCACGTTTGATGCTGGGACAACTGGTCTGCAGCCATTCACTGAGTATAAACGCAGTGGATGGCTGCAGACAAGTTGTAAGCACGTTTTCTTTGAGAGAAAGCCATGCTTCTAGTACCAATAATGCTTGACTCACCCACATACAAAAAGGTCTTCAGTTTGTAATACATTTTGTGATACCAAAAACTCTTATTTTTCGTGTCCAATGCAATTATGTATAATAAGGATCATCTTCATGTTAATTATTTTGGTAACTTCTCAGTTCATTCTTTTTCTGGGAATGATACTAATGTGTTTCTAACAGCATGAACTACAAATGTGACCATGACCCTCAATGCTAGAACATGGTTTATTACCAATAAACCATCATTGTTAACAGTCATGTTTCAATGAGAAAACAAATGTTTAATCAACTCTAAAAAGATATGTGAAATTGTTCTGTAAATAATGAAGATGACTAAGGTTTGTGGATTATCGGTTCCATGCCAGACACTGAGCTATGCACCCTATGCAAGTTCTCATTACTCCCTCGTTACAGCCATAAGTAGTAGTGGGTCATTCCTCCATACTCCTGAGAGGAAAATAAAGAGTTCTGTAGCAAACCTGAGATTCTAAGTCCTTTCCTTCCCCCCAAATGCTACATTATTCACAGCTGTCCTTGCTTCAAGGAAACCAGGCCATACCAAGCAAGGGCCACTCTCCATGTATGGCAGGCTTCCCAGACAGCAATCATAGTAATTAATTAGTAATTAAAGCTCTAAAAACCCTTTCCAGTGATGTCATCACTTTCCTGAGAGTTTCAAAAGAATCTTGAACATTCTCCAAAATGATATGATCAGTCAGAGATTAATGACATTCCGTTTGATTCCTACTCTATTACCGAAAAGAATGAAGGAGATTACCTAAGAGAAAAATTCTATTAAGTTAAATTTAATTCAGTAAACTGTGCTAGCAGGCACTTCGACACTTGCAAAAACTCAAGAAGCTGAGCTTGGCGTGTAATTTTGTTTCTCTGGTAACTTTGCCTGACTCTCAAAACACACACACACACACGTGCACAGACACACGCACACGTTGGAGTCAACTTTAACTCATGACAACCCACATTTCAGGGACAGCTGCCCTTTAATAGGGCTTTCAGTGGATTTAATCCTTGTAACATAGGTTGTCAATCCAAGGCACCTCCTTGTGGTTTTGAACTGCCAAACTTTTGGTTACCAGTCAAGTGTTTTTAACCTGGGGATTTTGGTCTAACTCTCAAAAACAAATTCACTGCCGACTCATAGAATATGAATAGAAATCATCTGAAGCCCCCCAACCCATAATGTGAAAATGTCTAAGTTTTGAGTTACATGACTCTTCACAGACGTGCCGACAAGTTCAAGTGGTCTTTGGTTTGGATCTTCCTGCCTCTGACGTTCTTTGCCCACTCTGAGGGTGCATTGCAAAGGAGACCAGGGACAGCAAAGAGGCAGCAGCTATGGACACGCCCAGAATTTGACAATCTGTAAGTCTCAGACTCCATATCACCAAGACTTGACTACATTAATAAGAATGTTGATATGCCCTTTGCACAGAATAAAAATCCTTCATAATTACATTGATGACAGAAACAGCCATGTTTAGGATTTCTGGTCTCTTTTAGTGCTTCTAATTGGGTTTCCTTAGTTGAGACGTGTTTGATTCAAAATATTCTTTCTGAACCAATATAGGGTACTCTTCAGGATTCAAAGTTCCGGGGCTGCACTTCACAGTAGTCACTGGCCACATGGAGCTATTGAACACTTGAAATGTGGCCCCTTCAACTTTCAAAGACTTGATGCCATACTTTTTTTAAATGCAAAAATTTCAATAATGTTGACATTACCACATGTGGAAACACTTCTCCGCATGTAGTAGGTGAGATGTATTGTTTTAATTGTTTTCATCTGTTTCTTTTTATCTGTTTTAATGTGATCACAATGGATGTTTAAATTCAGCACTTCATTTCCATCCGGCAGCACTTCTCTCCTGCCATGTTCTAAATTATCCATGCGTGGCTCGAGCCAGGCTGCCACACAGGCTGTACGAGTTGTGCACTGCCACCAGGACCAGCAGGGACTGCCATCCACCCTGTGCTCTCCCGGTCAAGGTATCACCGGAGAGGAAGTGTTTTCCTACCTTGTATGTAACTGCTACAGGATGTCGGTTCAGCCCTTCGTAGCCACCTGAGTAGGAGCAAGTTACTTAAGCTCCCTTTCTTTTTGTCCATAAAATGGGGATAATAATATGTTAGACCGGGTTGACTAGAGAAACAGATCCAGTGACACTTGTCTATGTGTTACAAGGCGCTTTCTATCAAGAACTAATTATGTATCAGGAAAACATCCCAGCTTAGTCCAGCTCGAGTCCGTAAGTCTGGATCTAGTCCATAAGACCCTCTTCAGAATCATGCAATCACATGCAATGATGCAGAATGCAGGAATACCACAGGTCGGTGGGTGTAAAGTTGTGCGGATCCAATGTCAGAGGAGTCGTGGTAGGGCTCCAGCAGCTCTTCAGGGAGCCAGTAAGCAGGAAGGGGAGGCAGAGAAAGAGAGGCTGATCTCCAGCCAGCTCTGTATCTCAGTAGCATCTCCAAGAGAGGCCATTGGGCTACGACCTGATTGACAGGCTAAACTCCACCCACATCTTGCCAGTGCCATGTTGGCACACAAAAAAAAACCCCTAACTCTCACATAATACTAAAGGTCTCATAGGGTTCTAGAGATCATCCCAGAGCCTATGATACAGTAAAGGTCAATAAATGTGAGTTGGCTTTCACGCTTCTGTAGAAATCATTTCATAGAAGTCTTCTTTCAAATGCTAAGCATTCAACAACTGATGATTCTCTAGTGCAGAAATCCATGAAATACAGGGAAAAAATAGACCAGAATGGCTAGGCATTCTTTCCTAATAGTTGACTGATGAAGTACAAATGGCTCAAAAAGCCACAAGAACAGAATTTTACCAAAAGAATATTTACCATACAACCATTGGGAAGTTCAATGACTGGAACAGTTTATTGTTTGGTTGGTTTTTTTGTGTGTGTTTAGGGGGTGGGGTTGTTTTCATAAATAAAATGGAAATCTGAGAAGAAAAAGCAATGTCAAATATATTAATTCTCATTAACTGTAGACCACAAAACTCTCATCCCCTGAACACAAATGTCAAGTGTACACCCAAAACAAAGCCGCCACCCTTGAGTCAATGCTAACTCACAGCAACCCAATAGGTCAGAGAAGAACTACCTGGTTGCATTGTGGATGCTATAAATCTGTAAAGAAGCATAAGGCTCCGATGGAGCAATTGGCAGGTCAAAATCACCAACACTGGGTTAGCAGCTGAGAGATTTAACCAAACCTCCTGCCATGTGTATCAGAGGTATACATTTTAACATGAAGCTGTCCATGAAGATTAAATTGCCTTTAAAATAACTAGTATACTAGAAAAGACTATCAATCATTATTAATGTATGTGTCAACCTTGGGCCTGAAATATGGAGCCTTAGACCGGGCACGAGATTCAGAGGTAGGAATGTGCCACTTCAAAGTGCAGAGTGGCAGAGGTAGAAGTTCCCATCCAGGAGGACTGGAACCTCAGCCTGTTTTCCTACTCTGAGGAAATGAGTTACCGGATACAGAGTTCATTACGCTGTAAGCCCAATTACTATCACATGGCATCAACCGTATTGCAATTACAGTCTTTCCGGGAGGCAGCCAGCCGCCGTTTTCAGCAGAGAAACACCGGTTCGGACAAGGTTTATAAATGATTTTCATTAACTATCATTTACCATTAGCACAAATAAAAGCACTAAATGCCCACTTTGCTGTAGAGAATGACCTTTGGCCCAGATTCTCTCTCTAACCGATGAGGCCTAAATGCATTGTGACAGGTCCTAATCACATTGAGTGCAGCCCCGTGATTTAATGGTGCTGGGTGTCCCATCAACCACAGACAGCCCTGGCAGGGCCATTATACGCCATTTCCTTTTAAAGATATGCATATTAGTATCCCAGGGAATTGAGAAATATAAGCCTTTCCTAATCATGTAGAGTATATTTCAATAGCTTAAAAAACTCATCCAGTTATGCCATTACCTACAAAGAAATGCTTGCAATGAGAACATATTTCTCTTCTTCCTAATTCAGGTTTATGTGCCTAAAATGCATTAATCCGATGAGCCCAGCTCTAGTACGATAGATAAAAACTCCCAGTCATAACTCACTAGTCAGAAACAACCCTCTCCAAAACCCACACATCAGGTTTTGCGGCTCAGCTTCATCTCATAAAAAGTTAATACAGCTGTGTGATATCTAATACCGAGGAACTGGCGCCTGAGTTTTGTACTAATCCAGGATAACACAGTTCACGGAAACGTCAAGGGGGAAACACTGGGACGATGAGACTCAGAACACGAAAATGACTGACATCGAAACCCTAACTCCTCCATTTAAATGAAAGCAAGTACCCGGCCGCCAACCTGCTCCAAGTAAAATCTTCAAAGAAGACGCCTGTAGGTGATAGCTTTCTTTCTCCCACAAGAAATGGGAAGAGACACCTCCCCAGCAAAATGTCAGGCCCTAAGCAGGGGCTAATGACGTCTGAGGAAGGACACAGGCTGAGACCAAGAGGGGAAGAGGCTGAAGGTACACAGAGTTATGCAAAGGTGGCTGTGTAAGGAAAAGCCGAAGCCAAAAATGGCTGAATTCATCAGTGTGCGTGCAGTTAATGGTTTTCTAGAGCTGATGTCCATCATGAGCACGAAGGCCCCACTTGTCCCTCAGTCTGTGGTCCCCGAAAGCAAGTCTGCAATACCAGAGGGGAAGCAGCAGGCTACGAGATGCTTCTCTGGTCCTTAGGAAAATGAAACTTTTTTTTTAATCAAGAAAGTGTCATACTTTTAAACCTCTACTCAAATACAAAAATACCTCAAAGATATTTCAGATTTACTTCCAGACCAACACTATACAGAAAAAACTTATATATATATATATATATATATATATATATATATATATATATATATATAAAATCTTGCAATAAAGTGAGTAGCACGGCAGTTTTGGCTTCCCGGTGCATGTAAAAGTCATGTTTGCCCTAACCCACAGCCCAATTCAGTGTCCAAATAGCCTTGTGGAAAACTGTGAAATACGAGAATTACCGAAATGAGGTACAAAGACATGAAGTGGGGAGCACATGCCATTGGGAAAAGGGCACGGACAAACGGACAGGCTGCAGGGAGATGCAGGTGGGCAGATGGCCTGCCTCGACACTTCCGTCAAGTAAAGCTCGAGATGCCCATTCAGCTGTTGGCTTTCTGCTTTTGCACCACTGAGTCCCCAGGGGGCACATGCATACACAGCTGAAAGGAGAAATGACTAGCAACATGCTAGCAAATGAATGACGACTCGAAATCTAGTGGGACTGAGCCCAGAATGTGGCAAATTCACAAAAGAATGCCATCCGATGAAGAGATCACCAGCACCAGCACCAGCACCTGCACCAGCACCAGGGCTTGGCCAAGAATGTCTGGAAATTTCCACTAGCCTACTTCTAGTCTTCTCCTTCTAATAAAATATGGAGAAATATACAACTTGTGGTCTCCGAGATCCCATCATTTCCCAAAATTTACCACACAAAAAAATTCAACCACAAAAACCCAAAGCCTAAGGCTACATAGTTAACCTATCAAGAGCTCTTACACCCTCATCCAACACTATCTCACACAGAGAGCACCTGAATAGGAACCGCAAGACCTACTTGACTTGTACGCCCCTAAACACACACACACACACACACACACACACACACACGGCTTTGCCAAACTTTGGTGATGGATTACGGCACCTTTTGTGCTGTGTGTTTGGTTTGGTTTTTATTTTAACTTTAAAGTCATTCCAAGTGAAAGCTCTGCTCCCTTCTTTAAGGTTATGCATTTACAAGCAAGGTATCAATGGAAATAAAACATCCTAAATGTGTCTTCAAATAGATTGTCCGTGGTTTAGCAAAACAGGGCAGTCCCACTTAATCCAGTTTCCTTTGAATAGAATGTGATTCTAAATTAGATCTTTAAAAAATGGATCACCTGAAGCCAAGTCGATTTCCCAATTTATTTATGGCCCGAACCTTGACGTGTTCAAGCACACCAACCTATTCAAATTAAGGGGAAATCACCCTGAATGATCCTGAGAAAACAGAATTGCAAGGTCAGAGACTGGGTGGCAGTAAGCAGAGGGCTAAGAGCATAACCTACAAATTCAAACAGATAAAAACTTGCATCCCACCACGGCGAAGTAAGCACTATGGACAAATTATTTAACTTCTGAGTCTCTATTCTCTTCCATCTCTTAATGGGCTTGGGGACAGGAGGGTTGAGACCCTAACGTTGGGATCACTTATTATGCCCTAGACTAGAAGGGGTGGATAGGATTTAGTTGCATTGAAATGAGAGACTTGCCCAACTAGAAAGTGGTGGAACTGCGATTTGAACTCCAGATGATTGATTCTGAACTCCCCCCTTAATCAAATTCGTTAATGCTGTCTAAGGTTGACAGGAAATTAAATGCATTGATATGGATAAAGTAGAGTAGCTGACATGCATCGCGGGCACAATTGTTATTTCAGTGTTTATTAATTAATGCTTATTCTGATGTAAAGGTAAAAAAGAAATGCAGGGATATGTGGTTACAATTTACTTCTTTTGTTGCCAAAATCCCTATTTATTAAATACAACTGTGACTTATCATAACAGTGGCAGCTCTCGCACCATACTTGCAGTGGGATTTCAGAGGACGGCTCCCGGCTCAGAGGGGCTTGGGTTCAAAAGGCTACACTTAATCGTGAGCTATTGAGAGAGTTGCTTACTGTGTCAGAAACTCACCTTTGCAGTAACAGCCACTTGCTTCACGCGAGCGCTGTTGGTAGTGGCTCTCGAGTCCAGTCTGACCCACAGCAATCTTATGTGCAGAGAAAAGCCTTGCCATGCGTGGCATCGTCCTCACCATTGCCGGCATGTTCAAGACCATCACGGCAGCTCTGATGCTACTCCATCTCACTGAAGGTTTCCTTCACCCTTGTAGGCCCTCGACTTCCCCAAACATCATGTTCTCCACTGGCAATTGATCTCCCCTGGGGACCTGTCCAAAGCAGGCAAGTCTGACGATATTCTGTGATCCACAGGCTTTCCGGGGCTACGCTTTGGAAGTGGATCACCAGGCCTTGTTTTGGCATTGTCTTAATCTGGAAGCTCAAGTAGAACATGTTCACCATGGACGACCTTGCCAGTACATGAACTAGTGTCAGATATTCAAGTGTTACAGCAACAAGCACGTCACCACGGTATGACAAACCAAGAGACCAGCAGTGTATAGAGTTTACATGAAATGATACATCAAAAGCACATAACACCATTCCTGGCACAGAGTAAAGATTCCCACAAAATGAACTATTATTTTGCATATGGCCTCCTCCTCTCAATTGATTTGGTGTTCTTTTGTGTAAATTAGACAGATCGGCTGACATGTCCGAGATAATTCCAAGGCATACCTTACGTGATGTTACTTACAACTCTCCAGCATGTTTTCTCTTAGAAGCACAATAAGCATCACCATTATCTTGTCAATGTCAACACCTATTGACAAGAGCATAACAGCTTTCCCTCATCTCCCATTTTTCCTTCTCCTGTGTATTGAATTGTGTGCTGCCAAAATACACGGATGTGTTGTAAATCCTAAAGTCATATGCCTCTGGATGGAATCCCATTTGGGAATAGGAATTTCTCTGTTAGGTTAAAGAGAGCATATCTCTGACAGGGTATGTCTTCAATCATCTCTCAGATATGAAAAAAAAACAGGTGCATAGAAGGCAGAAATCAAAATGACCACTACTTGTCTGTCAGCTGGCCAAACTGTGGTGCTGGAAGCTATGTCACGGGTATTTCAAATGACAGCAAGGTCGCCCAACGTGGACAGGTTTCAGCAAAGCTTCCACACTAAACACAGACAATGAATGAAGCAGGACTCGCCTGGCTCTCCGCTTCGGAGGAGGGAGCGGTTGAAAGTCGTATGTCTCGCTCTGAAACACTCTAAGATACTGAAGGCGTCATGAGTGGGAGGAGAGCACTGTCAGAGATGGTACTGGAGTGTGGACCCCTCCGGCCAGTGGGCTCTCAACATGTGACCGAGGAGAAGCTGACTCATCATGGTGCGGTCAACCACGAGGACAGGAGTCAGACAAAGCCTATAGCAGGTGGGGCACTACTCAAGATAAGGAGCAGCAGCTGCCAATATCTGTGAATTGTTGGAATTGACATGGGCAAAGTATGAATCTGAAAAATGAAAGTCGTCAAAAAGGAAATGGAACCCAAAGATTAATATCCTGGCCATTTGTGAGCTGAAACAGATGGGTAGTGACTGTTTTTAATCAGAAAATCATATAATGTACTATGCCAAGAATAACATAATCAAGAGGAATGGTATTGCATTTATTGTCAAAAAGGACTTCGCAAAAATCAACAATAAAGTGCAATGCTGTGTGATACGATTATATGTATATATATTCATCTTCAAGGAAATCCATTCAATACCCCTATTATTCAAATTTATGCAGCCACCACAAAAGCAAATGATTAAGAAATTGAAGAATTCTATCAACAACTGCAGTAGACTCATTGATAACTATTGGTGATTGGAATGCAAAAGTTGGAAACAGAGAAAGGAAGGACAGTTGGAAGATATGGACTTGGTGTGGCAAATGAAGCTGGAGAGTGTGTGAATGTTTTGCAGGAGCGCTAACTTGTTCATGGAAAGCACCTCTTTCCAACAACAGAAAAGGCAACTACACACATGGACTTTCCCAGATGGAATGCATATAAATCGAATTAACTACATCTGTGGGAAGAGATGATAGAGCTGCTCAATATCAGCAGCTAAAAGCAGGTCAGCGACTGACTGTGGAACAGACTAGTTGCTCATATGGAAATTCATGTTGCAGCTGACGGGCATGAGTCTATCCCACATGAACTTCAAGAACAGATTTGACACACTGAACACTAATGACTGGAGACCTGAAGACCTGTGGTTATCAAGAATATCATGCATGAAGAAGGCAAAAGGTCACTAAAAAGACAGGAATGAAAGAAAAGATCAAAGTGAATGTCAGAAGAGACTAAAACATGCTCTTAATCATAGAGTAGCTAAAGCAAATGGAAGAAATATTGAAATCAAAAAGCTGGGCGGGGGGGATTTTCAAAGGCGGCTCCAGAAACAAAGGCAAATATTAAAATGAAATGTGCAAAGACCTAGAATTAGAAAGCCAAAAGGGAAGGACACACTCAGTATACCTTAAACTGAAAGAACTCAAGAAAATTATAAGATTGCCTGGGGCTTTGGCTCAAGGGGAATCCCTCTGGGACATGGGGGTACAAGGAAGGGTGTAACCCTTTACTGGGCATGCCTAGAGAGTAGGGTATGCTGGGCCCCTCTAGGGTTTCTCGTATAGGCTCCAATAAATTTATTTTCTTCCATTTTGCTTTAAAAAGATTAAGACTAGAGTTGCAATCTTGAAAGATTCTATGGGCAAAATATTGGATGATGCAGGAAGCATCAAAAGATGATAGAAAGAATACAAAGTCACTGCACCAAAAAGTAGTTGATGGTCCACCATTGCAGGAGGCAGCATATGAGCAAGAACCAACGGTGCTGAAGGAAGAAGTTCAAGCTGTCCTGAAAGCATTTTCCCAAAACAAGTCTCCAGGAAATGATGGGCCACCCGTGGAAATGTTTCAACAAGCTGATGAAGCACTGGGAGCACTCACTCCTCTGTGACAGGAAACCTGAAAGATGACTACTTGGTCAATGGACTGGAAGCGAGCCCTATGTGTGCCCATTCCAAAGAAAGATGGTCCAACAGAACATTCCAACTACAGAGCAATGTCGCTGATATCACATGCAAATAAAATTTTGCTCAAGATCATCCAACAGTGGTTGCAGCAGTAGATTAACAGGGAGCTGCCAGCAGTTCGGGCAGCCTTCAGAAGAGGGAGAGCAAGGAATATCACTGCTGGTGGCAGATAGATCTGGGCTGAAGTAAGAGAATAGCAGCAGGATGCTGCCTTGTGTGTTATTGACTGTGCCAAGGCCGTCGATGGTGTGGATCATGACAAACGGTGAATGCCCTTGAGAAGAGTGGGAATTCCAGAACACTTGGTTGTGCTCATGCAACATATGTACATGCATCAAGCGGTAGCTGTGAGAATAGAACAGGGAGTACAGCATGTTTTAAAATCAGGAAAGGTTCGTGTCGAAGTTACTTACCCTGCTATTCAGCCTGTATGCTGGCCAGATGAGCAGACGCTGGCGTATATGATGAATGTGGGATCAGGATTGGAGGAAGGCTTCTTAAAAGTCTGCAATCTGCAGGTGGCACAACCTTGCTTGCTGAAAGTGAGGAAGACTTGAAGCACTTGCTGATGAAGATCAAACATTTCCTTCTTCAATATGGATAACAACTCAATTTCGACCAATCTTCACAACTGGACCAAAAGAGAACATCATGTACATGGAGAAAAGCTTAAAGTTGCCTTGCTTGGATCCATTGGCTCATGACAGCAGCAGTCAAGAGATCAAAATACGAATTGTGTTAGGTACATCTGCTACACAAGACCGCTTTAGAGTCATAAAAAAACAAGGATGTTACTTTAGGTGCTCCTGACCCAAGTCATGGTATTCTCCATTGCCTCATATGCATGTGAAAGTTTGACATTGAATAAGGAAGACCAAAGAAGAATTGATGTATTTGAATCATGGTGCTGGAAAAAAATATTGAAATTACCATGGACCACTGAAAGGACAAACTGATCTGAATCAGAAGGAGTAGGGCCAGCGTGCTCTTAGAGGCAAGGAGAGCAAGATTTTGTCCGACATACTTGGGGTCTGTTGTCAGGAGAGACCAGTCCCTGGAGAAGGACATCATGCTTGGTAAAGTGGCGGGGCAGCAAAAAAGGGGAATGCCCTTCAGGACTGACACTGAGACTGCAACTATGGGCTTGGGCACACAATTGTGAGGATAGGGTATAACCAGACAGTGTTTCGCTCTGTTGTGCAGAGGGCGATTATGAGTCTGAACTGATCTGATGGCACCTAGCAACAACATTTAGAAGGGACAATACAAACCACGTGAAAATCGCCAAGGGACCTAGGAACAGAAACGGAGGGGAAACAAGGGAACCTTCCCAATAGCAGACACTGAAAAAAGCCCGCCCCCCACTCGAGTCAGTGCCCTGAATTCAGACATCTAGCCTCCTAAAGCATGAGAAAATAGTCTGTGTTCATGAAAGCCACTAAATCACGATACTGATTTTAACAGCACTAACCAGTCTCCACATCCTTTTGCCCCCACTGCTCTGGAGTCGATTTCAGCTCACAGCAACCGTCTAAGACGAGGTGAAACTTCTGGAGGTTTTCTGACAGTCTCCTGAAGCAGCCTGCCTCACCTTCCCCGCATCAGTAACCCCAGGCTTCACCACAAGCGAGGACCCGCTGTCTTCTCCTGAGCATCTTTTCCCCTTAATAAGGAACTCCATTCTAGATGTCAATTTCATCAATTTTTTTTCTGTTGCTCAGCTTCTAAAACACCTGCTGGACTTCCTCTTTCATGGCTTGAATCCCTGGAGCGTCTGCCACACATTCAGGCTTCATCAGGTTGTCGCGGCGTCAGCGTTTTTCCATTGCCCCCTCAACTTAGCCACATCTCCCTTTTCCATCCCAGGTTTCTGGTACGGTTCATTCTGCATCCTTGAGATTTCTTAATTCCTTTGCCTTTTAATGTCGGAGCTCAGAGAAGCCCAATTATAGCTGTGAGTTGACTGTTTCGAAGGTGAAGAGAATGCTCTAGAGCAGTGATCCTCAACCTGTGGGTCGCGACCCCTTTGGATGTCAAGGGACCCTTTCACAGGAGTCACCCAATTCATAACAGTAGCAAAATGACAGTTATGAAGTAGCAACACAAATAATATTATGGTTGGGGTCACCACAACCCAAGGGAACTGTAGGAGAGGATCACAGCATTAGGAAGGCTGAGAACCCCTGCTCTGGAGAATCATTTTCAACAGTGTGGGAAAAAACCAACTCGCCATTTAGACTGCATTGTTCAGTTGAGTCAACATGGCAAGCACAGGGCTTCAACTCCGCCTTCATTTCTCCCCGGCTATCGTAGATTCTTAGAATGGCCTCACTGTCCCCCTTTCTTTTTGCCCTGTAGTCTTTGTACATCATTAGACATGTTTATTCTTGAGAATATATGCCAAACAGACCCACAATTACTGAACTTCTTTCCTTTAATCACCAATTAGCATTTGTTGTTTCTCTTATCTGTGTTTCTATACAGAGTATAAGAGTGAGGCTCTTACATCTCAGAGAAGAGGCTAAGCCCTCTCACACCAATTTCAAATGTAGAAAATGAAAGTGGAACATTTCAGCTTTTGAAATATTTAAGACAGAAGCATCCTTTTATCACATATAACTCCTTCCAGAAAAGTGAATACATTATATGTCTTCTGAACCAAACCACTTCAACAACAAAATTACATATTCAATTTGAAGTAACCACGGGTCCTCAGGAGGAGAAACTGAGGGTGATCGAATAGACCCAAGGCTTTCCCACAGAGAAAATGCTGGGCCAAGTCAGGAGCAAACCCACTAACACGAACCTCTTAAACCTGACGTACCCAAACTCCTCTCCGATGTTTGTCTCGGGTCAGTTACGACGATGTTCTCAACCCGCCTGCCTCCAACAATGTCTCCCTTCTGAAGTTTCTAATAAAGAAGCACAAGCATTCCTCTATTCAGCTCCTACTTTCTCAAGAGTTTACTCCGAGCTGTTATATGAATAGTCTAATTGCTTAAAGTGTATCACCGTGTCCCCATTTGCAATTATGGCATTCTAAAATTTAAACTCTGCCTTTAAATTGCTGTTTGTCTTTGGATCATGAACATATGGATTGATTCCAAGTATGAAATATGAATAGCATACTTAAAAATCTCAAAAAGACATGGTGTCATTCAATAAGCCAAGAATGATAATCTATTATCCTTAAATCATTTCCCACTAAAGTTTTATTCTTTGTTGTTTGGGGTTTTCCCCCAGGCAACCACTCTAACTGACCTCTCGCCTTTCGGCTAGCTTCTCTCAGCATTCCAGCATCTTACTCCTCTTTCATGCAGCTGCACTACTTCCTTTGGGGATCCAGTCATAAATTTTCTGAATTTGTGTACATCTAACAATAGCTTCTCTTTTACTTCATGCTTAATTTGATAATGAGGCTGAATATGGAGTTCTAGCTCTAAAACCTTCCTTACAAAATCTGAATACACTTTTCTTCCATTATTACTATCATGTATTTCTGACAAAAATATAGGATGTCATTGTACTTCTCATGTTGGCAGTTAACTTTCTTTTTGTCTCTTCTCCAGAAACCCTTTCCCCTCAGTGTGTTAGAAAGCCCCAAGGATATGAGTATTATTTATCCCTAACTGTCGAAAGCCAATAGAAAGCTATTTCTTTTTAACAGGAAGTCCAAGGTAAGTCAGTCCCAATTCATGAAGTATAACATCTAATGATGTACAACATGGGAAATCTCATTAGAATGATATTTTCCCCATTCCTGTGTCATCTTCCTAATTTGGGGCATGTTTGAGTCCGTTGTTGTGGGCAGTTATCACTGTAGTGTCTTTGCTGTGCTCAATTCCATGGGAAGTTTCTTCAGTTTTCACTGACCCTCTGCCAACCCGGACTTCTTCTAGGTGTCGTCACTGAAGTAAGTAAGCCCAACTCTCACCGCTCTCACTTCTCAGGAGCATTCTGGCTGTATTCCTCCTCAGGGAGATTTCTTTATTCTTCTAGTATTCCAAGGTGTGTACACAGTCATCCAGATGACTTGCCTGCCTCACTTAGCCTTCCTCTCCCCTGTCCAGACCCCCACGAATGTGAGGTGATGGAAAGCACCCTGGCTGGGGTTAGGCATCCCTTAAGCATCAAGGTAGCATATGACCTTTTTCAATTTTTTCACAGATTTCCCCAACACAACACTTATTCTGACATCTTGACGGCTGCCTTTGTGGATCCCAATCATTGAATCAACTAGAAGGAAATGTTCGACGAGGTCGATTGTTTCTCTATTTATCATAGTTTTTTTATCAGTTCTATTGCAGGAAGTTTCATCTTTCTTCCCATTCGGGTATAATCCACACTTGAAAGTTGTAGTTGTCATGTTTCCAGTCATCTTCGTTTTCAGTAAGCAGAGCTATATCATCTGTACATCACATGTGCTTCATGAATGAGTCTGCCTCCGATCCTGATACTTCTTTCTTCTTCATCAGTCCAGCATGGCCAATTATTGGTTTAACATTCAGACTGAGCAAGTGCAGTGCAAAGATACACCTCCATCACATGCATTGTCCCTTTTTCAACCATAGTATTTGACTCTATTTGACTGACTGCCTCTTGATCCACATACAGGTTCCACATGAGCACTGAGTTCTGAAATTCCTGTTCATCCCGTAATTTGTTGTTATCCATAGTCAAATGATTCTGTGTAGTTGACAAAATGTAAGTGAAACAAATTTCTGGTATTTTCTGCTTTCTTAATAAGATCCATCTGACATCAACAATAATATGCTCTGTTCCACATCCTTCTCTGAATCAGGCTTGCGCTTCGGGCAGTATCCTGTGAATTTTTAATAATCAGAATTTGGTTAATATATGACATTAATCTTATAGTTCAGAACATTTAAGGCTTAGTTCTAAATTCAGACATGAATACATTGATGCTGGAAAGCCGAGTCGCTTTCTTTCCACTTCTCAGAGCAGCTCTTCTCTGCATTGGATTCTTTCTCAGGCAGATGCTCTCTTTGAGTGGCAAAATAAATGGTCCTTTGTCGTGTTTCATGGCTTCTGGGTCCCTAATTACTAGAGATCTTAGAAAGAATCAAGGCTTCTCTGATCCAGTAATCACATGAATACTCTCAACACCCAACATGTCCATTAAATTAATTCAAATTTATATTAGCCCCATAGCATTAATCCCCCCCCCAAAAAAACCATTAACAGACTGGTTTGGGGGTATGCTGTACAAGAGCAGTTACCAAAATTTGGGGGGCACAGGGCAGTTGAACAAACAAACTGAGCTAAAAAGTCCATTAAGACTGGTGGTAAGCTTTCTTTTCCTTTTTGTTTGGTGCTTGCTAGAACTTTTTAATCTAGAACCATGCTTCTTTTTACTTTAAAGAAAACATTTTTTATGTTTTGAGGGGAAACTATATCCACTCATCCATTCTTTCCAAATCCCTTTCTATAAAACTCCCACTAAGTTATATTTAGACCTCTGCTCCATGTTAGCATACTATTTCCATTTTCTGACTTTTTACTGTACAACATAATATAATCCTTCAAGATCAATTTTATCTTCAGTCCAATTTATCACTAAGTTCGTTGATTGATATTTGTCAATATAATTAATTAAAGATCATTTTATTGGGGGCTCTTATAGATTTTTTATAACAATCCATACATCAATTATATCAAGCACATTTGTACATATGTTGACATCATTTTCTGAACATTTAATTTCTATTTGAACCCTTGGGAAAAAGCTCTTCTCTTTATCCTGCCTCCCCCCATCCCATGCTCATGACCCCTTGATAAATTATAAATTGCTATTTTCATATCTTTTAAAAAATCATTTTATTAGGGGCTCATACAACTCATCACAATCCATACATACATCAATCGTGTAAAGCACATTTGTACACTCATTGCCCTCATCATTCTCAAAACATTTGCTCTTCACTTAAGCCCTGGCATCAGCTCATTTTTCCCCTCCTCCCCACTCCCCCCTACTTTCATATCTTATACCAACCACTGTCTCCCTTCCCCTATGGTTTTTTCCCACCTCTTATCCCAACCTTCCCCCTACCCTCTTGGTATCACTATTCCCATTTCTGTTTCTGAGGGTGTTATCTGACCTGGATTCCATGTGTCCTGAGCTCTTATCTGTACCTGTTTACACGCTCCAGTCTAGGCTGCAGTGAAAGGCAGGATTGGGGTCATGATAGTGGGGGATAAGGAAGCCTCAAGGAACCAGAGGAATATTGTGTGTTTCATCAGTGCTATTCTCACTCTGGTTGACTCATCCCTTCCTTCAGACCCTTCTGTGAGGGGATGGCCTAGTGTTTACAGAGGTGCTTCTGTCTCTGGTCTGACCCCCTTCATTCTTAATAATATGGTTGTTTATTTGCTTGTTATTTTGTTTGGGGACTTCTGATACCTGTTACCTGATCCGTATATGCCTCATGATCGCATAGGCTGGTGTGCTTCTTCCATGTGGGCTTCTTGCTTCTCTACCAGATGGCCACTTGTTCAATTTAAAGCCTTTAAGACCCCAGACACTATATCTTTCGATAACCGGGCACCATCAGCTCTCTTCACATTTGCTTGTGCTTCCTTTTTGTCTTCAGTGATCATCCCAGGTGAACATCACAGAATGTCAGGTTGTTAGAACAAACTATTCTTGTGTTGAGAGAGGCCTTGAGCAGAGGCCCAAAAGCCCGTCCACTTCCTCGATGTATGGCCATATAAATACATGAATATAGGCCAATACCTCTATTTTTATGAATTAATATATTTACGGAAATACACACCTATGTTTACACCTCTATTCATAGCTTTGGTTCCTAGATCTTTCCTCTGTTTCCTTGCACCTTCCTCCTTTCCCACTATCACGCTTGCCCTTCTTCTGCCTCTGAGTCATCAGTTGATTTTTAATATAGTATTTTTTTTAATTTTTGGAAAAACTTACCAGTATAATTGATTAAATCTATTTGTGCTGAAAATAGTATTTTCATTTGTTTTCTTTCACCTTGAATTGTTACTTTAACGTTTCTTGTAACTTATTTAATATTTAATGAATTGTTCTGTTCATTTTGGTCCTCTTTCCTTGATACATTTGCTCATTTTTGTATCAAATATCTGCTGAACCTTGTTTGTGTCTCCATGCTTCTGAACATATGAGGGAGTTTTAAAAATTTCATGTAAAAATGGAATTGGAAGATAATGGAATTTATCCATGAACTATTTTGAAATACCCTCTCCTAAAATAAGAATTATTTGTTTTAGGAGAATTAGCTGGTGTGGACTTCTTTTGAAGGTATATAAATGTGTTTCCCTAATCATCTCCCCGTGAATAGCAGGGTTCATCTCAGGTTGTAAGTAGTTCTACAGTACATGGAAACATGCCTCCAGGAGGACAGCGGAGAGTATGCTTAAACATGGGGCAGGAGCCTGTGACAGCTACCGTTAGCATGGGAGTGGGATAGTTCAATAGATATTTCCTTCTAAGCAACTGGTTTTTGTTTCCCTTCTCTCGTCTATAAAGTAGATTGGGTTCACTGCCTTCTCAAAGAAATTTATATCGAGATATGGCTAGCATACCCTGATGCTCGAATCATGAAGAGATCACCAAGATATGGGTGCAATATCAAAGTGTGGTGAAGAAACTAGATAGTGCCCAGCTATCAAAAAGAATAGCAGCTGGGGTCTTAAAGGCTTGTTTTCAAATAAGCAGCCATCTAAGTGAGGTGTCAAGAAAGTCCACATGAAAGAAGCACATCAGACTGTGTGATCCAAGGACTGTAAATACTAAAATCAAAACCTGAAGAAGGAATTGTATCAGAGCTTAAATTTCGAACCGTCATTTGTAAAAATCTATGACAGTGGAAGCCCAAAATCCACTTGCAGGATCCATACATGGATTAAACCTCCAGTGAATGCCCTCTGAACATAGTCCAGGAAATGGAACAGCCTTGTTATCATTCAGACTGCATTAGAAAGTGGATTATAGTGATTGTAGTCAGGTTAAAATACAGCACCTGGTCATATGAGCTCCTTTTTGACCCATTTTTAAATTGGTTTTAATATTTTCTACTTCTTTTCTATTAAGGTTTTTCTGTTTTATCTAATCATTGTTGTTGTTTGTTTGCTTGCTTTCTGTGTTTTGTATGATTTTTCTGTATGTGAAATCCAGGGTAGGTAAATCTACAATGACAGTAACTGTGTTGATAATTACCTAGAGGCACTGCAAGGGAAGATTGGGGGAAATGGGGAACTAACAAAGATGAGGGCAACAAATGCACAAATGTGCTTTACACAATTGATTTATATATGGATTGTGATGGGAGGTGTATGGGTCCCTAGTAAAATGATTTTATAAAAACAAAGATTACGGAAGAAAATGTTCTGAAATGGGTTGTGGTGATGATTGCAAACCTCTTAATATGATTGAATAAATAGTATGATTTGTAAAGTATACATTAATAGGACTAATTTTTAATAAAAATGTGGACAATGAATAAGTAAGACTGAAGAATCATTGCATTTGAATTATGATTTTGGTGAGGAATACTGATATTTCTATTGGCTGCTAGAAGAACAAGCACCTGTGTCTTGGGAGAAATACCAACAGAATAATCTTTGAAAGTGAGGATGAAAAATCTTCAGCACACATGAGAAGAAGTACCCCCAAAAACTGGAAAAAAGCTCTGCTGGGCAGAACTTTCTTAGTACGCATGTTTCCCACTAGGCAAGCATCGAGCATCTCATTCTGAATTAGTGCACCCAGTGGTGTCACCTGGGAATGTTCTCTCTGGTCACAGTGAATTTTTTAGTAAAAGCCGTTTCGCTCAAATCTTGTTTGTTGTGATGGCAATTTAAGAGAACAATGTGAGGCTGTGAATTTTGTTTCCTACTTGGGAAAAATGCTTCAGAAACTGTTGTGATTTTGAATACAACTTACAAGGACAATGCAAAGGGAAAAACTCAAGTGTACACGTGATTCTCTCATTTCCAAAAAGGTAAAATATTAATTGATAACAAATCTCGTTCTGGATGTCTGTCAACTTTCTGAATGGATGAAAGTATAGACAAAATGTGTGTGCTTGTACTCGAAGACTGACAGTGGATCATTGAAGAGATGGGGAAGTTACCTAGACTATCTTCGAGCTTGGTTCAGAGAATGTTAATGAAAGATTTGGGAATGAGATGCCTCACTTTGAAATTTGGGTTTAGACTGACCAGCAAAAAAAAAAGCATCAACTGGAAGCAGGCTGTGCTTTGAAAGAAAGCCCTGAAGTGACCTAGACATTGTCCCCAAGGTCATTACTGGTGATGAGCCATGGTAATATTCTTATGACCTCACAACCAAGCATGTTTCAAGCCAGTGGAAGACACCATCATCACCTAACCCCCCACCAAAAAATAACATGTCAAGTGAAGTCAAAGATCAAGATGATGCTCATTTGTTTTCCTGATATGTAGGTGGGGAGAGTGCATTTGGAGTTCCTTCCACCAGGTCAGACTGTTAATCAAACTTTCTATTTGGAAGTTCTGGAAAGATTGTGTAACAATGTGTGACAAAAAAGGCCTGACTTGGGGAGGCAGGGGACTGCTTTAGCCACCAGGACAATGAACCCGCTCATGCAGCCATCTCAGTGCACCAGTTTTGGGCAAAAACAGCATGCCTCTCTTGTCCCACACACCTTCCTCACCTGACCTTGCTCCGTGTGAGTTCTTTTCGTTTCTGAGGATGCAGAGGATCGTGAACGGACAGCCATTTGAGGATGTAGAAGAGGTGAAGAGAAAAATGAGGGAGGTGCGGTCAGCCATCCACACAGACGAGTTTGAAAAATGTTTCCAAAAATGGAATCACAGATTTGACAAATGTATTAAGTGTAATGGAGAGTACTTTAAACGTGATAAGGTTCTTTTGTAAAAAGAAATTAAATACATAGCTTTGAAAGAGAATTCAAGTTTTTTGGGGAGTGCACCCTCATACCTTGGACATGTTATCATGAGGGACCAATCCCTGGGAAAAGACAGTCTGCTTGGTGAAGCAGAGCGGCACAGAGTAAAAAGAAAGACCCTACACAGACTCACTGACACAGTGGCGGCACGATGGGCTCGAGCATGAGAACATTTAAGCAAATGGTGCAGGACCAGACGGTGCACCATACTGTTGTACATAGGGTCGCAGTGTGTCAGAACTGACGCGACAGCAACTAACAACAATTAAGGGTACCTAACTCTTTGATGCCTCCTTTTAATCACCAAGAGGAGAACATCACAAGCTCCTATCTTTGTACTAGAAAAAGGGACAGTCCAGAGGTCACAAATTAGAGGACTTTGGAGAATCGTGTGTGACATGACATTTAAAAACTTGTAGTCTTACAACTCCGGCTGGACCAGAGGATGTGCACTGGTACAGACAGGAACTGGAAACACAGGGGATCCAGGATGGATGATCCCTTCAGGACCAGTGGTGAGAGTGGCCATACCGGGAGGGTGGAGGGAAGGTGAGTAGAAAGGGGAAACCAATTATAAGGATCTATATATAACCTCCTCCCTGGGGGTGGACAAAGAAAAGTGGGTGAAGGGAGATATTTGGGGAAGATATGGTAAAATAATAATAATTTATAAATTATCAAGGGTTCATGAGGGAGTGGGGAACAGGGAGGAAGGGAAAAAATGAGGAGCTGACACCAAGGGCTCAGGTAGAAAACAAATGTTTTGCGAATGATGATGGCAAAAATGTACAAATGTGCTTGACACAATGGATGTATATATGGATTGTGATGAGTTGTACGAGCCCCCAGGAAAATGATTTAAATTAAAAATAAAAATAAATAAATGAAAACTTGTAGTCGTTTAGATAGGTTCTTGCAACCGAATAGAGGCTTAAGTAGTAAACATCTAACACATTATGGTCCCATTTCCCTGAACAGGAATGCCTACCTTTTTCATTTAGAAATCACACTTCGCCATCAGGCTAGCACTAGAAAATTACATTCTTCCTCACTGCCAAAATACTTCAAGTAAAGAAAGAAGAGGCTCAGAGAGGCCAAAGAATATATATATATATATATATATATATATATATATATATATATATATATATATATATATATATAAACCATCCCCAAGGAGTGAATGAAGATGCTCATTTCCATTTCCCCCAGGTCAAAAGGCCCTCAGGCCCTCTTTGTGATCTTTTATTTAGAAGAACAAGGTTGGGCTGTCCACCTATACTTTCTGCTTCAGGCACTTGGCCCCAAAGAAAGAAGAAATGCAAGTATTTCTAAAGAAAGCTCCAAAATATAGGGACTGAAGGAAGAGATTAGAATGGAAGTGAATTTCACAGGAGTCTGAAAGGAACGTTATTTAGAGCAACTGTGGATACACAGATTACAGGTGACTATGGCCTCTCCTAAAGAATCGGCATTTTTCTGGCTAAGGAAAACTTCCAGCTATTTGGCAGGGGGGCTAGCAACAGCAAACAACACTGATCTGTTTTCTCAGAGAAGCACTATTCACGGACAAAGGAGTTGAAGTGGAAAAATAACTGCAGATTTCAATCTACTCTATAGACCGACACACACAAACCTACACAGAAAACCGACTTAAATGATCGTCTGAACAGAGGACAATAAAGCACAAAGAATGGTGCATCTGTTGGGTTTAAGGAGGAGCAGAGAGGCCATCAGGAGGAGCATCTCCTTCTAACCAAGTCCACTTGACCATCCCTACCAAGAGAGATTTTAAAATGCTTACAGGTTTCCAGATAAGACACCCCGGTCACACTCAGGGGCGCATTTCAACGCTAATAGCTGACATTGCCAGGATATGATTTTATGTTGGTAAGCTAAATCAGCCCCAAGGGATTTTACCTGCTTCTTCTCTCTCTCTCTCTCTCTCTCTCTCTCTCTCTCTCTCTCTCTCTCTCTCTCTCTCTCTCTCTCTCTCTCTCTCAATTTCTGAGGCTAACTGCTGGTTCTGCTTCCATAATGAGCCCTTCCTTTCTTGGAAAGGCAGGGTCAACTTGGTCTTCAGAAGGAGTGGCTCTACTGTTTGGCCTTTGCTTCTGGCTCTCCCTTCCGCACCCTCCGAGCACTCTGTGGTCCCTGTGCCAACGCGAGCAGGGATGAGCAAAAAGTCACCGTCACACAAGTGTTGGCTGTGAGGGATCACAGCAGGGGTCCCTACCGGCAGCCCCAAGAGAGGGTTTTAAACGCAGATGGGAAGACCCAGTGCTTCCAGTCAAAGCATTTCACCAATAGATATTTACCAACGTTAACATTTGTCGATTGAAGTATACTAGCATATCTCGACAAGGATGTTCCCTGCAACTCTGTTTATAGAATAGTAAAAAATTAGAAACAACCTGGATTTCCAATGTAAAGAAGTAAGGTGTGTGTGTGTGTGTGTGTGTGTGTTAATTATAGGCTCACTGAGTGGAAAGTAATGTCAGTAAATAACTTACCCATAGAAATATTTTATGATATAATATTTTGTGATATTTAATCAATGGCCCATAATACTGGACTAAGTATTGTAATTTGGGGGAGTGTGCGTGCTTGTGTAGATGTAATGGTTTAAAACTAAATGGAAGCCAAGAGTTTGCCAGCACTTATTGAGGAGAGATTTCCTCCTCCTCTTTGTTACCTCTCCGTATTGACTGATCCCCTCAATTGGCATTCTCGTAGTTGCAAAATAAGTAAACTCACTTTCTTTTCATTTTTGGAAATCTATTTTAGGTAAGGCAAATTGCTGCTTTGTACAAGAGGAAGCAGAACGTTAAGTCCAATGATTCAGATTTAAGAAAATTAGGGCCCTGAAAAGGGCACCTTCAAAGGGGGACATGCCAAAGACATAAAATGAAAAGTTAAATTTCGGCTTAATATCAGTGATTCCTTTTCCATTTCAGATCCCTTCTCCGGCACATTTGGCACTGCCTCCTCCTGCTAGTACGCTGCTTACCACAACACCTTCTCATCTTCTGGCTCCCCATCCAGTTTTGGTTTCGACCACTGCTCGCTCTCCTAGGCAGATCTCCTCTATTGCTCAATCGATCTTTCGCTTCACCTCTAGAATGTAAGTTTCCAAAGTCTATAGTCTCATGCCACTCTCTAAGACCAAACTCACACCCTCTGCCACCAGACTGCTCCTTTCCCAGGTTCCCTTTTTCTATACACCCAAATCAGATACCTCAGAGTTAAACCGAACTCCTTCCTGTCAGTTTTAAACAGCCTGAACAACTCTTGTCAAATCCACCTCCTAAATATATCTGGTATCTGTTGACTCTTTCCTCCCACCTCACAATTTTACACTCTATCCCACCAACCGCAGCCTCCATCAGCTACTTCCTGACTTCCATCCCAGTCCATTAGTCCATTCCCTCTATAAATCCATCTATATAGTGGCCAGTTACCTGCAGGAAAAAGTCCAAACTACTTCCCATCACACACTAGTTGCCAGTCTTAACATATTAGCCCCTCAACTACATGACACCTTGACACACAATCTAGAAATGCCCGATTTCTATAAAACCCCACCATGTCAACCTGCCACTGCATCCCCTTTCTATTCTCTCCCTACCATATATTCTTTTTGTTAATGAAAAACACATTTTCTTGGCACTTAATCCACATATCACAAAATTCTATACTTCAATCATATCAAGAAGAATTGCACAATTTCAGAACACGTTCTTTGATTAAATCGCCTTTAAAATGAGTTGTGTATTCAATTTCAGTTCTAGTACTCACTCCCCCTCCTACCTTCATTGTTTACTCCCCAAATCCCCCTTGCCCTCCTCCTGCTTCCTCCGCCCCCTCAATCCCTTACGAACACTTGGATCAGTTGTTATCTCTATGTATCCACTCTGCGACAGTTTATTGTGCTAGCCTGACCGATAAACACACTCCTTCTGTGCTTCACAAACTGGTAAACCCGACAGAAACAATAAAGCACACAAATGAAATGAGGTAGCAAGGATAAAACAATAGTAATATAAAAATAAAATACAATTAGTAAGAAAAAGGGGCCACCATCATTCTTTAAAAACCCAGGGAAGAAGTTTTTGCCATGGAACAAGCAAGAGATCCTTGCACCTGTAACAAATTCAGGCTGGATGTAGAGGGTGGTCAACTGACCAAGTATCAAGTTTGATCCAGCATAATCAGGATTACAATGATCTATGTTTGATGCAAAGCTGTTCCAGACTTTTGCCTGTCGCTAGAGGGGATCTGCCAGTGGCTTAATCTGACCTGATAGTCTGCAGATGGGTATTGGGCTCCCACTGTCCTCCATAGCCTTCCACAAATTAAGTGTTCACAATCCTTCCCAAACATCCTTTTTCTCAGCCCATTCCCCAGTCATTTTTTCCATCATGCCTTTATGCCTGGCACAGATCTCTTTTGAACTTCTTACACCTTCATTCCCATGCCACCATATTACCAAATAAGCCAGTACATAAAGTCCTTGCCTAACCCTTCTGTTGAAGCCAGAAGCCCAATCCACTGCCACTGAGTCCATTCTGAATCATAGTAACACTATGTGAAGTCTCCCAGACTGTCAGTCTCTATCAATGTAGTCACATCTCTCTCCTGCCGAGCAGAGAGTGGCTTCTTTGAATTAGTCCAAGGCTCACCTGACAATACCACAGTAGTATTCAAGTCTCTCCTGCCCTAGGCATGGTCGTTTCACATAGTCTGGCCAATGAGACCTCAGTACAAGGTTACTGGGGGAGTTTCTAGATAGTTTTTTGAGTTCCAGCTCACAGAACACAGCACAGCTGATATGTCCCCCTTTTTCTCACTTTGCACCTAGTATGCTTGGGACTGCGGATCTATGAGGACAGCACCCAGGGATTACAGCGCCCAGAGATGACAGCTCTGACCTCATTAAGCTCCTGAATCCACATTACCCACTGCCATCAAGTCAATTACAATTCATGGCAACCAGCCACCAATCTGAAACTTTATTAAGAAAAATTACCTCTACTTAACTTGGCTAGTATACAAGCTGCTGCTTTATGCGTTCCTGATAGAGTTTTTGAATGTACTAATGTAGCAGTTGCTATTGGGGACCTACTGTCCCCCTGACACTGTACTAAAAATTTGTGCTTATTTTGTTGTTATGCATCATCATTTCTATTTACAGAAATGGAGGTTGACACTAGTAGCTTCGATGGTATCTCTAATATCACTCAACTCTAATTTTTCTGAACCTGGATTCCAACTAGGAACTGTCTGATTGGGAAGTGTGTTCCTTTCGCCATTCTGGGAAGACCAGTTCGGTGAGGTTATACCAAGGCAAGCCAACATGGGTTTGCAAACCCAGCACATGAGAAACTCGGTATTTACCAGTTTACTGCTGAGCTAGTAGTGCAAGACAGAAGGAAAAACTGCTAAAGTGGGTGATAGATGTATTCTTCACCTCCCTTCCTAAGAGTTATCAATCCTGTCACTCTGCATCACAGGAAGGAGATTGGCTTCTCCTCTCTAAAGCCCAGATGGTGACTGCCCAGTGCCCCATTTTCGCCAAGATGTTTGCAAATTTCTTCACAATTGAGGTCCATTTTCAAAGTCAAGGGGGGTTATTTAAAACATTTGTGAGCACCAAAAAAGGCCCCACATGGCAGAAAATGCCTTTTCTCAGAGCTGAGGAGGCCAAGCTTGGGATCAGGAATTCTTTGAAAAGGACGAAGGAGATTCCTCTGGAGTATAGATTCAGAATCAAGATACGTGATATAATTGAGGCTAAGACTTGAGATCGGCTGGGGCAGTGGATTATTATGTGTAGCTCTTAATCCAAGGATATTTGAGTTTGGTTTTATTGTGGGAGGGGTGTTGTTGTTTTAAGCTGACTGCTTCTGATGGGAGGCTTACTACCTGAGAACCTCACAGAATTATACAATAATCCCATAATAAAAACAGTGGACACCTGTTTATCAACCTAAAGGAGTGCTTCAATGCCCATAGTACAAATAGTTTATAGAGCACCTAAAATTATGTCACTCTTGCTGAAATTAGTTCTCTGGAGTTGTGTTCACCTTATTTTAAATGTGCTCCTAAATTGCATTCATAATTGACTTGTGTCACAAATACATTTAACTCAAGTTCTCACCCAAAGCAATGATCCCATGGTAGGCTAAGTTCTCAAGGAGGGGAGCCCAGGGAGAAATGGCTACCTCTCTATCCAAACCATTCCATCCTGAGGCAATCGTCGTCGTACCTGGGAAGTCGCTTCCTTGGAGGGGGTCACATTACGCAGCCACCATTTACTAGCCACAACTTGGCAACTAGTTCATGGGAAGACTATATGGGTCACAGGATTCCCTCCACCTTTGACAGCTCCCATCACCGTCTGATCTTTGGAATGACAGACCGAGAGACAGAAGCAGTGTTGGTTCCCAGAACACGGCAAGAAGAAAAGCCGCCAACTTCGCAGTAGCATACATCTCAGAGTGTGACATCGCTGATAAATAAAGGTCTCTCGTGTTTAAGACATTATATATTTTCAGGCCTATTTTTCTGTCCACAGTCGTTCAGCCTGTCCTAAGCAATATCGAGTCCATGAAGGAAAGTTCCATGAGAAAAGATTGGAGTCAATAAGATCAGCTGGGATATGAAACAAGAGAAGAAAAGAAAAACTAGATCCACATTGTTGCCACCCTTTAAGAGGATTTTTAAAAATTGAACTGGTGGCATCTGCAATGCCCAGCCCCTGCATTTGACAGCTATTATTAATAGCAAAGGGGGAAAAAAGAAGTAAAGAATCTCTGAGCCTGCCAGATGTACACCGATTTCACGTTGCTGTTTATGTGCTAAGTCAAAGGTAGTTGTAGACGTCAAAGGTTTGGAAAGAATCTTTGCTGAAGTACCTATCTCCATACAAATGAAAATGAAGGTCAGTTATTCAGAGGGATTGTTCTGCAGGAAGTGGCCATGGCCACGCCTCCCCTGTGATCTGCTCTCCTGGTATCCACACCCTTCTGCAGGCCTCTTCACACAAGGAACAGTGCTGACCTGTGTGACCAGCTGGCAGCCAGAGCCTGCCTTCCAAGGCTAGGTCATACACGACACTATGGTTGCCACCCTCCTCTGGGGTGGCTTGTCCCAGGAGAAGCCAGGTGCGGCTCTGTAAGGACACAGGAACAGCCATCTGGGAAGGTTCAAGTGGTGAACGGAAGCCTTCCTCTACCAACCAGTTCTGCCTTACCAGTACCCAGCTGGACTCTCTTGGAAGCTGATCCTCCAGGCCCAGTCAAGTGGCGGACCGCAGCCCTGGTGGATACCTGTGCTGGAATTTCACCTAATACCCTGATCCAGAACCCCCCAGCTAAGCTCCTTAAGTTCCTAATCTACACAACACTATGTGAGATGTGAAACTGTCAAGCTGTTAAATTTGGACGTCATTTGTTATTCAGCGACAGTTAACTAAAACATTCATGGACGTTTTTAATACACAGGGCAGAGAGAGAGAAAGGCCACTCTGGCCTCGACTGGAAAGTTATGCCTGTCTTTAGTCCTTCCTCATGTCTCCTGGAAAGGGGGTACACTGTTCCAGGCATCGAGTGTGACAGTGGGTCTCCTCTACCAGAGTCGCACGATAAAATCAGTGCTAAGTGTATGACAGACCTTTTGTTAACAAGGCAGCAAAAGATTACACTGAACTCGCTGCTGGTTCACCTGCAAAGCAAACGGAAAGGTTGCTTTCTTTCGCGGAGTGCTCGTGTGCACGAAGGTTGACTGGCGGAAGTGAAGAAAACACGGTTAATTGAACATAGCGTATGCTTCAGTCAGGGAATGGAGAGGACTACTTAATAGCCTCACATTTCAAACAAAATGAAGACTTGGGGACAATTTTATGCTTGTGCTGCTACACGGCGACTGCACCTCTCCCATACCCTGATTGAGGACCCTCACACAAAACCACTTCAGTTTTAGCTTTCTTGACTGAGGGCACTTAAGGGGAGCGGAGCGCAGGGGCGGGGGTGGGGGGGTTATCTCTCATCGCCTCCATATTGCCCTGTTGGAAGTGCCACAGTGTTTGACGGCACTGGCGTGATGGTTGAGGCACAGAACACGAGGAGCTAGCTCAGTGTGGCTCATCTCTCCCTCTACAATTATCGGAAACCGTCACTAGCTCTTACATCCTATCAGCTGACACACTGACAAGGTCTAATAACGCCATCCCGCCATCAGAAAACCGTGTCAGAAAGACCCAGACTGTAGCTGAGCAAGACAGTGTCATACCTTATCCTACACGAGCGAGGACAGCGTCAGCGATGGCTGATGGTTCTGCTGAGTACCCGCCACCATCTGAGCGGCCTGCACCACACGGGGCCAGTCTATGGGGACTCTTCTTTGGAAATGGCAGATATCTTTTTCCTTGTTCTTCCCCCTGAGCCTAATTCTTCACTAAATCTGGAATCTAGCAAATATTAAAGAATATAATGTTCCTACAATAACCTAATGGACCCTCTTGGGCATTATTTTTACTTTTTAAGAAAATCAAGTTGTGAGTATTAAATCTCCCTTCCTTTAGGCTTGATGATGCACAAGCCAACTGAATGCATCCCGCAATGATTACCAACTGAAGAGTCCTTGATAATATAGTATTGAGGTTCTTAATTTAGTATTCATACATTCAAAGGAGGTATCAGGAATCATGCGCATGCCCATGATGAAGCTACATGGGTTAAATTGCTGTTTCCCAAAGTGAGCGTCAGCGATGCTGGAATGATTGGTGGGGAAGAGGGTACAAAAGCAGATACCTACACTTTATTCCTGGGTTATTTGGCTATGGGGCAAAAGTTTAGGCTTAGGCAATAAAAAAACTTTGTCTTTCATGATCTGAAAGACAGTTTTTAATTACCAAGGAAGCACTGAGTGGTTTGGTTTGGTTTCTGAAATGGGGGTGACAGGTCAAATAAGTTTGCGAACCGATGGGTTCTATAACGCAGGGGTTAGCAAACTACAATCTCGGGGCCAAATGTAGTGGACAACCTACTTTTAAAAAAAAAACTGGATTGGGACACAGTCACTGCTACCCACTTGTTAATTTCCTATCGTGGCTTTCATACTACAACAGCAAAGTGGGATACCTGTTGCAACAACAATGCATGGCCCACAAAGCCTAAAGGAAATACTAGTTGGTCCTTTGCAAAAACAGCTTGCCAATTCCTGAAGTAAAGTATTACACCTCTCATTTTGGGTTGTGTGGTAACTAACGCAGAACCCTACCCACCTCATGAATGACAGCTTATCTCTTTGATCCACAAAACCAAAGCAAAAAAGTTAGTGGAGTAGATCTTTAAAATTTTAAGGAGAGTCAACAGAGTTCTCCTTCTTAACCAAAGGTTCTCTTCTTCAGGCTTAGAAAAATTAAAAACTGGAATCCAGACAGCCGTACCACAAAATCTAACCCCACTGCCATCCCATCAATTCTGCCTCTCTACCGTGTTTCCAAGGTTGTGAATCTCCAAGGGTACAAGCAACCCCATCTTTTTCCTCTTGAAGCAGGTGATGGGTGTGAATAGTCGAATGTATAGTCGACAGCCAACTGCTTACCCACAGCAGCACCGGGCTCCTTGGGCAGCCCGTGTACTTGTGTAGTAGTTCAAAATTCCATTGAGTAAGTTTAAACAGCCATCTTTTTTTTCTAAATGACTTACAGGGCTGAATGTTCTTAGCTTTACATTGTGTTTTTAAAATGAAACCATGTAAACTATTTGGTATACAATGTTTTTCCTGACTTGAAAAATCATAAGCATGGATTAACCTATATTATACAAGATAAGGAAGTGCTTGTAGCAGAATTTAATAAGAATATAACCGCCACAGGATTTGAATTCACTGGTTTGGAAACACAAAGCGTGCATATTTTGGCAGCAAGACAGCGAATCTTCATTAGAGTCTGAGAAAAGTTTCAGAAAGGAGGATTCCCAGCCAGCACCTTGAAGACGATGCAGAGCCTCCCAGTGAGTCTCCGTTCTGTTAAGAGATAAAACCACACTTGGAATTCTTGGCATAGTTAGGAACTTAGCAATCTCCTGAACTAGTTTCATGTGGTCATAAATACCTGAGGACAACAAAAAGTCTTAGACTTTCTCAGTTCATACAGTCCTATCAGCATACATGGGGTACCCAAGAAAAAATTGGGAAAAAAATTCCAAAGCTATGTATTTAAAGGTTTTACAAAACAACTTTAATCACCTTCAAAGTACTCTCCAGTACCCTTAAAACAGTTCTCAAATCTGTGATTCCATTCTTGGAAACATTTTTCAATCTCATCTGTTTGAATGGGTGATAGCACCTCCCACACTTTTTTCTTCGCCTCTTCTACATCGTCAAATTACTGTCCCTGCATGTCCCTCTGCATTCCTGGCGACAAAAATAAGGCACAAGAGCGAGGTCATGTGAGTAAGGTGCATGAGGCAAGGTGAGTAAGGTATGTGAGGCAAGAGAGACATGCTGCTTTTTGCCACAATCTGGCACACTGAAATGGCTGTGTGAACAATTGCATCGTTATGGTGGCAAAAACCAGTCACCTGTCTGCCACAAATCAGGCCTTTATTTGTCACACGCTGTTACACAATGTTTTCAGAACCTCTAAATAGAAAGTTGATTAACAGTCTGACCTGGTGGAATGTATTCCAAATGCACTACAAGTCAACATATCCATCCATTTGACGGACGTCCAGAATGAGGTTTGTCATCAATCAACATTGAAAGGAGGAAATTACTCATATGCTGGAAGTTTTCCCATAGAGCTGTCCTTGTAAGCTGTGTTCAACACCACAAGAGTTCCTGAGGCATTTTTCCTTAGCAGGAAACAAAATTTCATAGCAGCACACTGTTCTCTTAATTAAGCCATCTCACACACACACACACACACACAAAACGAGGTTTGAGTGAAATTTCTTTTATGAAAAAATTTACTGTCACCAGAGAGAACCCTCCCAGATGACAGCACTGGGTGCACTAACTCAAAGCGAGTTGCTGGATGCTCGCCTCGTGGGGAAACCCATGTACTATAAAAGATCCACTCCGCCCAGCACAATTCTGGTTTTTTGGGGGTACCCTGTCATATTGTCCCTATGTAATATATTCAAAGGCAAGACTTCCAAAGACCTAGAACAGTGGCACTGACTGTTCTGGGCTAATTTTTTCTTTGGAGGAGGGTGGTCATGGGGAGAGGGAGGGTGCTGTCATGTGCACTGTAAGGCAGTTAGCAGCAGCCTGCTAGACGCCAGGAGCACTCCACCTTCGTGTCTGAAGTGTCTGCCAACACTCTCAAATGTCCTTTGAGGGACAAAATTGTCCTCGCTTGTCTGCAGGAGGATTAAACTTTTAACTTGTCAAATGGTGACTTAGTTTGCTCAACATCTAGAAATCAGCCGTCCAGGGAATTGGATGCAAGTTGTACTCCCTTCTGAGCAGGAGTAGTTACATGTGCTGTCACAGCTGTTATCACGGCCCCAACTCAAAAGGAGGAAGACCGATGCTTCCCTCAGCAAAGCCCATGGCTCTCCTCTCTCATCCTGGCCCCACTCACTGAAAACCCGAGATCTTGGTCTCAGCATGCAACCAACTCGATGCAGCCACAGCATCGCAGACAGACACAAAGGCTCCATTTTTAACTCAAGAGTTTCCAAATGCCAGGCTGATCCCCCCCCCAGTGGTGGACAGCCTCCTGTAACTGACTAGGGCCAAAAGAGAAGTGGCCGGCATTTGCTAAAGATTATTACCTTACACATTGCACATTAGCAGAATATCTTATGACAGTGCCAACAGTCAGATGTGGTGGTTTTCCTTATGATCCCTTTAAATCCCCAATTCAATTACCACGCTCGTTTTTTCTGATGAATCATCAGCAGAAAGCCAGCCTGTTTTTCAGTGTGATATGCTCTTCAGCTGGAACATTACTTTGGAGCACTTGGCTTTGCCTAACAGACACTCAGCCTAGTCCTGCAGGGTGCACCCAACATGAGACGAACCCCTTAGACAGCTCCACGCCTCACAAACACAGCCGTTTTTCAACCAACACCCAAAGTGAGAACAAAGCTACATGGAGTGAAGGGTCTGGTGTCCTTTGTGGTTGTAGCGCTACCTTTGTCAGCCTCTGAGATGCAGGTCTCAGCTCTAAGCAGCAAGTAAATTGATGCATGCAACTAGTCTCCACATGTATTTTCAGACATAAGAGCAGCGGTGAAGTGTTAGGACTTGGGGACTGCTTTTCCTTCCAGGATTTCTTTTTATCTCTACCTCATCTTCCTTCACCAGAGGGACATATCACCACCGCAGGAGCATCTGACATGTTGATGCCACCAAAGATTAGCAAGTCCCCGTAGAGGAGAAAATGTGTGCATTCCCAAACTGCCGAGTGACTGAAAGTCGAAGAGGAAAATGGGCCCGTGAGTGCCCAAGACGCATTCTGTGGGAGTATGTCTCTCTCTGCCACAACAGCTGACAGGAAATGTGCGCACCTCTGGAGTGGCGAGCCTAGAAAGAGACAATGCTTAAGGGAAAGGGGATCCCAAAGGTTGAAAACCCCATCCATTATTCCATCCTCCCTTACTTTTCCCCCCACACATGCACTTTCCAGATGTCATGATGCTTAAAGCAATTGAGATCACGGACCCCAGCATCCTCTCTTTTTACTCACAATATCCGAGGGGTGCCACGGGATCCCTCCCTGGTAGATAAGACCGGGATATGAGCCTCAACTTTGTTTCCTTAGCTCGAACATTTATAAAGGACATAGCGACTAGTGAGCGATTAAGGTTGTCTTATTTAAGGCCCTACGAGCCTAGGAGAGTTGTCAGGCAAGGTTTGGGCCGCTAACAACGTCAGTGGTTCAAAACCCTCGGCAGCTGCTCTGTTAAAGATGTCCAGCATAGGGTCACTGGCCGTCCGAATTGACTCAGTGGCATTGGGTTGGGTTTTGGCTACCACTATACTGTTTGGCAAATATATTAATTGTTTCGGTACCTGTTGTTAATCTTTAATACATAGAGCTAGCATTGGCTCCGTCAGCTGCCTTTTCTTCTTCCTGCTGATTGTTCTAAGGCTGCATTCTGCTGCGCTGCTGCTGGGATTGTGGAGAGAGAGCGAAGGCTCAATTCTCACTTTCCCAGTTCTCCACGCACTGCCACACTGAATGTGATGCCTGGGGGCCTCGCAGCTCACTGGATGTGTAGATAAGAGAATTTTTAGATCACTTCAAGGTGTCATTCAAATTTTCATCCTAGCGAACAGGAAGGAAATTCACTAAAGCCACCCTGGGGCCACTGTTCCCTCTTTGCCTGCCGACTCCCCTGTCATGTGTCAGACAAAGGCACCGTGAGTCCATATTAGTACCACTTAGGACTAACGCCCGAGTCCTTCCTCCGCTCACGGGTGAAAGAGAAACTTAAGGAGGACTGAGAAGGTACTCTCTATTTTCAGAACTGCTCCTAGCCTCTTTTTTAAACGCATCCCTTTTTAAACCTTATCCATAACTGAAACCACTAGGGAACACAGCGCACTTGGCATTTTTACAGAGTGGAGATATAAGAAGAATCGGATATACCTTAAAGGTGTCACTTCGTAATAGAGCACTCTATCCATTATGTAATTTGAAAATGATTCCCTGCATTGTTGTTGCCAGCGTCGGGCGCTCTGTGCCCATATTAGATTTGGCCTCTCGGCGCGGCGGCTCTGCCTGTGTACTCTGACAACGAGTCCTATCGCGGTAATGCCCAGCGTAAAGACAGTCATTAGTAAATGGCTAAGAGAAGGTATCAGCGGTGCTTCAGGCAGCGGTTCAACTACCCACTAATAAAGGCTTTGAACTCCGATAATAGAAAAGCCATCTCTTGAAACCACTTTACCCGCCACTGTTTTGATAATGGCCAAGGACACATCAAGATTCGGTGGAAAACCGAAGTGAAAATAGCAAGACCACAAGTCAGAGTGTTTTGTTTTGTTTTAATCTGATCTTGCTCACAGCAGCCTCTATACACAACAATAATGGTAGTTCAAAAACAATTTGTAAGTAATTCACCAAAAACCGAAAGCCAACCCAGGGAAATGGTGAACGCTCCATCCTTGTCGAAGGCCATGTTTCAGGGCAGCTCGCTGGGTCTCAGCGAACAATGACTGGAGCAGCCCAGGAGCACTGTTCCTTCCAGCAGAACTTTCTGCAGTGAAATAGTTCATATGTACACTGATCCAGATAGTAGCCACTGGTCACTTACGACTCTTTGGCATTTAAATGTGTTGTTATTGCAACTGAGGAACTTTTTAAATCCTACTTACCTTTAAATAGTCGCAGGAGTCTGTTGGGCATCTAAAGCACTACAGTGGGCAATGCGGGTAAGGAGTTGGGCAAGGGGTGTGCTGGTTTCCAGTGTGTCTCTGAAGGACAGGCAGTGACTGCAAAGCTGTACTGTAGAACAGCGGCTCCCAACCCACGGGTCGTGACCCCTTTGGGGGTTGAACGACCCTTTCACAGGAATCGCCTGATTCATAACAGTAGCAAAAGGACAGTTATGAAGTAGCAAGGAAAATAATCTTATAGTTGGGGGGGTCACCACAACATGAGGAACTGTATGAAAGGGTCACGGCATTAGGAAGGTTGAGACCCACTGCTCTAAAACAAGGATATAAATCAACCAAACCCACGGCTGTTGGGTGAATTGCAGTGCATAGTGGCTCTATGAAACAGAACTGCTCCACAACAGACTGTAAATATTTACAGAAGCAGACAGCCTCATTTTTCTTCAACAGAGCACCTGGTGGACCACCAGCCTGGCTATTAGAAGCCCCACACTTAACCCAGTGCACCATTGGTTTTTCACAAGTCACCTTGGATTAGTAATGCTACGTGCTTCCAAGATTAAGACTGGGGTCAAAAGGAAGGACCGGAGATTAACTAGCAATGCCTGATGTGAACACAGGAAGGGACAGTATTGGCACATGGGCTGCATCTTTGTCAGACCAATACAGTCAAGTGAACGTAAACTCTACGTAGGGAGAAGCAGAGGAAGAAAGTCCAGTTTTGAGGCCACAGATGAATGGCAACTCTAGAAAACAAACCAGACCAGTTATTTTAATACCTGAAATTAATGTTTGCATCTAAATAGGGCAGAAATTCTATCAAGGGTCCTCAAACTTTTTAAACAGGGGGCCAGTTCACTGTCCCTCAGACTCATTGGAGGGCCAGATTATAGTTTTTTTTAAAAACTATGAACAAATTCCTATGCACACTGCACATATCTGATTTTGAAGTAAAAAAACAAAATGAGGCAAAAACACCCAGCGGCCTGGATAAATATTCTCGGCGGGTCACATATGGCCCGCGGGCTGTAGATTGAGGACCCCTGTTTGATGGCCGCAGGCATACAACTGGGGGTAACTGGTGTCAGATTATTCCCTATCTTGTCATGGTTACTTTTTAAACATTCCTCCAGCAGAAATGTGCCCTGTATGAGAATAAAGACTATCCTGCGTCATAAAATAGGTCCTGCTTAAAAGATCGTTATATTGGGTATTATTCATCAGGTTTATTCATCAAAAAATATATGTGAAATATCCTAATATTAGGGTTAGAGCAACAGCAGTGAAAAATAAAACCCTAGTCCTTATCCTCATGGTTGACATTAAATAGCTAGTTACATAATTAAGACCATGTGACACCCTACCAACAGGGACCTGACTTATTAGGTGGTAATACTTTAAAATGCAGGGAAACGTCCGTAAGGCATTGAACTGAATTTTGAAGGCTGAGTGCAAATGAAGGGAGTGAAAGGAAGGTGAAAGTGAGGGGAAGACGAACACCCCGCCCAAAGGCCAGGCGATGGCAGAGGATCCCGGAGAAACATGCTATGAACAGAGCATGAAAATGGCATCCCACCTCCTCTGGCTCCCACAGGAGGGAAGGAGAATCCACTCAGCATCGGCCCAAAGCAGAAGTCAGACATACCTGCCACGAGGCCGGCAACAGGTAGACATACTTTCACAATTCAACATCAACTCTCTCTGGATCAAAAACGCATTTCAATGGCCACAAAGAAATTACAATGTTCACAATGGTGGGGGTTCTTAGGGAAGGTAACAGATTTCAGTTGAGGATCTGAAATGAGCAGGCTGCAATTCATCTGATCCAATAACCACAGGCATGCCTCTCTCTCATCGCAGACTCTCGGTCATTCATCCCAACACCCTCGGCCCTGCTTGGGCAAGTGTTACCAAACTCCTTAGGCACTGCAAATAAACACCTGGAGGGCACTTCACTCCACTCTAAGCCCATCCGCGCTCAGCTCTAACTGTGAGTCAGTAAACCCAGTTTGCCAATTAAGTACCAGGAAACACCCTACTCTGCAAGTGAGCCCCCAGCCTAGCTTTAGTCAGCCTGGAAGCCCACTGCTCACTCTCTTATGCTCCGAGTCTTGGTTCTGATGCTGCCACATCTCTACCACTCTTCGGCTGCATCTCTGATGTCACAGTTGCCTCCAGGATAAAGACACTTAAGCCCACGGAGCTCAGGGCCCAGAGGACACATTGTTCTCCTGGTAATGATTTCTCGATGGTGGTGAGATCCTCAAAAGGTTTTATTTCTGAGGTGGTTACTCAGTAGGAAGACAAAGTGAACCAACTCCTACATTGGAATTCTGTGTACACTCATCTGTATAGTCCCCCTCAGTCATGTGGTGGGAATTAAAAGGCCTGAGTCTGAATCGACTCAACAGCCATGAGTTTTGGGTTTGAGGAAGACTATGGCTAGAAGATGCATATCAAGTAATTCAGTGCACCACATATAGACAAATAAACCAAACCCACTGTCATCAAGTCCATTCACATTCTAGAGAGAGCCTATATGTTTCCAAGGCTACAGATCTTTATAGAAGCAGAGAGATTCCCCTTTCTCCAGTGTACCAGCTGGCAGGTTTAAATGGCTGACCTTGCAGTTTGCACTCCAATGCTTACCTAACAGCTACCCCAGGGCTCCTTATGTACCGCATATGGTGAGCTGCAAATTCTAAATGCAAAGGCAGGAGGCCAATGATACTGCCATCCACGAGCAAGAAAAGCAGAGAAGCCAAGAGCAGCTCTCCGGGTCAGTCAGCGATGTCCTAGAAGAACTTTGCCGTCCCCATCCAGCCTCTTGCTCCTCTCAGGCCCTCTGAACCCATTCACAATCATAGCGGGGCATCTGTGATGGACTGAATGGTGTTCTTCAAAAATATGTAAGGAATTCTAACCCAGAGGCTTGTGGATGTGGTCCCATTTGGGAATGGTATTTTCTTTCTGATGTTAATGAGGCTATACCAATGTAGAGCATGTGGCATAAGCCAGTCGCTTTTGAGATCTAAAAAGAGCAAATTAGGCAGACTCTAGGAAGCACAGATGCCGGGAGGACTGACGCCATGCCACATGGAAGTCACTGCAGAACAGACGTTGAAAAGGAGCTCCTTCCAGCACCGAGAGAGGGAGAAAACCTTCCCCTAGAATCCGTACTCTCAGTCTAGACTTCTAGCCTCCCAACCTGTGAGAGAAGAATGTGCTCGTGGAAGCCACCTAGTTGGGATATTTGTTACGGCAGCACTAGAGCACTAAGACCGCATCACTCTCAAGAGGCTGCATGCTCCTATGCACCCACCAGGAGTTGGCCCCTTTAATTTGGTGAGCTGCTTTCCTCCAATCCATTTCTCAAAGAAGGTCATTCGGAAAATGGGGTATGATGGGAGGACTCACTTATCTGTCACTACCAGAGAGACTTCCTGAATAGACAAACTCGGACTTATGTAAACTTTCCACAATAAAAAATAACTTTGCCCAAGAAATTTTGAGTTTGAGATTCTAGTTTTGACCCATCTTAACTTATTGTCATTGATCCCAACTCATCATGCCCCTACAGGGCAGAATGGATCTTCCCCACAGGCTTTGTGAGGTGTTAGTCTTTACAGGAGCTGCCTGCTACATCTTGGTCCTGCAGTGTGAATAATGATCCAAACTGACCACCTTTCACAGTCAATAGCCAAGGGCTTCAACCACTGTGCCAACAGGGTTCCTTTGGTTCTTCTTAGAAAAACAGCACTAAGTACAGATGTGCTTTATACATGTATATGTATGGATTGATGTATGTATATGTATGGATTGTGATAAGAGTTGTATGAGCCCCTAATAAAATTATTTTTAAAAAAAAGAAAGAAAGAAAGACAGCATTATCCCCATTTGTCAGCTGACAGCACAGAGGCTCACGGAAAATGTGAGTTATACTAGATATCATAACTGCGAGTGCCAGAGACAGGATTCAAAGTCACACCTTCCAAGTCCCTTCCTCTTGCCTACATCAGTAGTTCTTTTCCAATTGGAGGCCTTGTGGGATATACACAGTCTTATACTTCATAAGACACACTAGCTATCACGCACATTTAAACATTTATTGGAGTGATTTTTGCAGGCCATTGAAGATCCTTCCCCACCTAGCCTGGCCCTTTAAGTCAGGGATACTTCCTTGACTGGCTTTCTGAAACCCAGGTACCACATGATGATGGATTTTTTATGGAGCTGCACAGAAAGTTCTAGGGCCACTTACTCAGAAAGGCATGCTGTTTCTTCATTTCCAGATCAGAGCCTTGCTTTGAACAACTTCACAACGTGAAGCTGGAGTGTGGGGAATCATTCATAGGAACTCATTAGTTCTGAAATATGAGTCATTTTCATACTCATGGATTGAAAGCCTCAAAGTATTTTTAGCAATGACAGCTCTCATATCCTGACAAGCTTTAACTGTTCCAGGTGCTTTGTATGCATACTGTAATTAACAGGGATGGATTGCCCAATAAGCAAGGCAAGCAAGTGCTTAGGGCACCAGCAAAACAATATCATCAGTAGTCCAAAGCAAAGACCCATAGATTCCAAGCAGACCAGGCACAAGGACTAAAAGCAAGGACCACAGCAGAAGGAAGTGGCAAGGGGGTAAATGAAATTGACCCCAGCTCCCATGTGTGCCAATGTGCTGGCCAGAAAGAAACATTACACAGTGTCGTGAAAATGTGCATGTGCAAGATGATTTGCGCTAGGTGGCCCTTACCTCTTCACTGCCTTCCTTGGCATCTGACTCCTGGGTGATTGAAACTGCTTACCTTGGTGGGTGCCTTGAGAGTACACTCTTTCAAACAAGCAAGAGGTGGGCTTTCAAGTCTACTTCTTGCTACAAACACCCAGTATGGAGAGAAGGATAGGGGTTTCTGCACCTGCAAAGCTTTACAGCCTCAGAAACTCACAGGGGCAGTTCCACCCTGTCCACCAGGGTCATGATGAGTTGAAATCCACTCTATGACAATAAGTTTAGGTTGACGTGGCTTTCACTCACTATGCAGCTGGATGCAATATGGATGGTTAACTGGGCAAGGATGGACGATATTCATAGATTGAGAAAAAAATGTCTTGTGCAGCCACATCTGCGGATCCCGTAACTCCCACCATAAAGGCCTGCAATGCTGTTTGTTATGGATGCGTCCTGGTCAACAACCCAAGGGAGCTCCATGCAAACGTGAAATCGAGGAAGTCCACCCCTGCCATGAATTCAGTCACAGCACGTCTCATCTGAATAGCATGGATGTAGAGTTATGCCCTAAGTTTCAGAAATCATTATGCCTATAGCTTTATCTTTAATATATGCTTGACATACGCATGGATGCAATCGGGAATACAACTAATATATTATTAACGTGGGTAATAATTTAGTGTAATACTAATAAGCAAATGTCAAAAAATACTGAAAAACTAACATTTTTTATTTATAAATTTGTTTTTACTTAAAAATTGGTTTTTATTTATAAATTTGTTTTTATTTATAAATTTGTTTTTCTCATCATGACGTTTTTCTTTGATGTCATCGTACAAGTGTCAAAACTGAAACTGGTGAAAGTCAATTTGTCATTATGGTAGAACAACATAGGGTTTTTGTTTGTTTGTTTGTTTGTAATGGGAACACAGTGCCCCACTACCACAAATTCTGCAGTCGAGTTTCCCATGTTTGGGGAAATCACAGAGGTCAGCACACCTGCCGTGCGATGGGTGAGCCTCACCCTGAGAAAACCACCTTCCTGATCATGGCGTCTCCCCTGCCAGGTACGTCTCACTGACTCACTTTCTTTGCTGAACTGTGGAATACTCCTTTTATAGAACCTTAGTACCCCATCCACTAATTGTTTTTTAATCCAGATCATCTTATTCTGCTAAAAAGACATAGGCCATTTTTATGCTCAATCACAAATAGTATAGGGCATTTAAAAAGTTACATCAGACAGTCAACACACACACACATTCATAAAAGGGCTTTTTAAAATTTGTGGGGAAAAGTGTAATTAAAAGCTAATGAAATTTTCTATAAACTTTTTGATACATTGATATTTCCACAAATATTGATGTAATAGCTTCTGATTTGAATGTATGAGTAAAATGAGAAGGGGGCCACAGATTATTCACGATTAGGGCCCTTCCATGCCCGAGTCCTGCTCTGGTAACCAGGGTGAAGAACTGTCTGATTTCCCTCAGCCCAAACTTTCCAGGACATAGCAACTTTGAATGCTTCACCGGGACATGTTGTTACCCTCCAGGAGACCTGTCCATCCTTCAACTGATGAAAATATCCATCCTTTCAGGCAGTAGTTCTCAACCCTTTGGGGGTTGAACAACCCTTTCACATGGGTTGCTTGATTCATAACAGGCGCAAAATGACAGTTATGAAGTAGCAACAAAAATCATTTGATGGTTGGGAGTCAACTGTATGAAGGGCCACGGAATAGGAAGGTTGAGAGCCGCTGCTTTCAGAGTTCACATGATTTTCCCAGGCCCTCACAGTTTAGGGCCCAAACTGGGATTTGAACTGAGGTCAGATTTCCAAGGGTTCCACCCTACTCCACCCACCTGGGTAACCACGGAGTTGCAACTTACCCAGGATGCAAGGGCATCCTTTGGGCACTGGTATGTAAATGAACACCTCAAGCTGTCACTTCTCTGGAGAATGCTCACTTTTCTAATTTATTCAGGAGGGAAAGAAAACCTCGAGCACTCTCTTGCCTGAAGCTCAATGTCCTGATTCCCATCAATGCCAGCAATGCTGTTTTACCGGAGGGCTGTTTCTAAGCCCCCCAAGCAAGCAAGGACTTTGGGCTGAGAAGCCAACCAGTAAACGGAGGACAGGCCTGCTAGTCGGACCTGATAAAGTGGAAAAGTAGGAGGCTGGCAGGCTGAAATTTAAATCCTTCCCCACCATAGACTAGTTGCGTGACCTCGGGGTTAATAAGAGTTATTTCTCAAGATTACTGTGGAACATCAAATAAGATCACCCAACGTGAATCTACCGATCTCTGTGGCTGGCACATGATAAATGCCCAATAAATACTAGCTCCCCAACATTCTCCAGAAAGAAAACCCAAAAATTTCCATGCTTTGTCCTCTCCTTAAATTTCCACGGTTTCTAAAATCAACCACTCTGTGAAAATAACAGAAGGTATCATTAAGAATACAAAAAACCTACTTTTTCCTAATGAGCAAAATATACCATAGCATCTAAAAAAGATAAATTATCTAGGGATAGATTCAACCAGTAAGGTGAATAATTTGTACTGGAAATACAGGTTGAATTGAATTGGAAGAACCATAAATTTTGTATTGAATTTGTATTGTAAATTTGTATCAAAAACCATCAAACATTGCTGAAATAAATTGCATGAGACCTAGAGGTTCAGCATTAGGCTGCTAACCACACAGTGGAGCGTTCAAAGCCACCAGCCACTCTGAAGACTTTCTATTCTTTCTACTCTAGGAAAGCATTAGAGTCTCAGCAACTCACAGAGGCAGATCTACCCTGACTTAGAGGGTTGCTACGAACTGGAAATGACCCCATGTCAGTGAGTTTGAGTTTTTGAAATATAACAATATCCTGTGTCCATCTATTAGAAGACACACCTATACTTATGCAGAAAAACACGTACCTTCTACATTTGTTTGCTAATTGCTCCCCTACCCCACACCCCTACATGTTTTTGTAAACACGCTATGCTAAAATTATTTACAGCAACAGGTTTTAAAAAAGAGGTGGCAAAATAAACTTTGAAAGGAACAAGTTATTTGCAAAAATTAAAGTAATATTGTTAAGATGTCAATGCCATCCAAAGTGAACTATTAGATTTAACATAATTCATATCAAGATCCCAATCATCTTTTCTTCCCCCCCATTAGCAATGGAAAACCAACAAAAAATTTTTGCAAGGGACCTTAATAGATAAAGCAATCTTGACAGAGACAATAAGTCATATTATTTTTAAAGAAATATATTTTAAGATATAATACAAAGCTACAGTAATCAAAACAGTCTGACACTAGAATGTAGATCAGTGGTTCTCAACTGGGGGAGTCAAACGACCCTTTCACAGAGGTCACCCGATTCATAATAGTAGCAAATTTACAGTTAGTAAGTAATAATGAAAATAATTTTATGGTTGGTGGTCACCACAACATGAGGAACTATATTAAAGGCTCGCAGCATTAGGAAGGTTGAGAACCACTGACATAGACAGACAGCTAAACCAACAAAACAGAATTGAGATTCCAGAAAGAAGCCAATGTCCACCTGACTTGCAATGTGGGTGCAAAGTCCATGCAATATGGCAAGCAGGGTCTCTTCAGTATATGATGTTGTGATGACTGAATCTCCACATCCAAAAGAATGAAGCTGGATCAATAACTCGCATCATACACTATAATTAATTTAAAACAGATCATGATCCAAATGTGAGAAGTAGTACACCCTATTTTGGTAAGTAGTATCTGGGAGCTTAAAAGATTGAGAGTAACCATCTAAAACATTAGTCTCTTGTCATCTGGAACAAAAGAGAAAGGAAATCAAAGGCTTAAAGGATAAACCAATCTACATGACCAATTGCCTACACAAGCTGCAGCCTAACCCATCCTGAAGACAAAATAAGCCCAGCTATCAGAATGGACCAATCTGACCAAGGTTACATTAGCTAATCCTAGAGAGAGCAGGAGAAAATTATATTATAAAATTCAAAATAATTTTAATATTTTAAAAGTCTTATTTAAAGAGCATTTTATTGGGGTTATTATTAGCTCTTATAACAATCTATATACCAACTTTATCAAGCATATTTGTACATATGTTGACATCATTATTTTCTAGACATTTATTTTCTATTGAGCCCTTCATATTAGTAATTCTCTTTTCCCTCCCTCTCCCCCCAACCATTGTGACCACTTGATAAATTATAAATTATTATTATTTTCATATCTTAAAGCAACTGCTATCTCCCTTCCATCATGGTTTCTGTCATTCATCCCCCTGAAAGTGGGGGTGTGTGATTATGTGTCAATCATTGTGATCAGTTCCCCCTTCCTCCCCTTCTCTCCCCACCTTCCCCCTCCCCTTCTGGTATCACTATTTCCATTCCTGTTCCTGGATTCTGTGTGTCCTGAGCTCTTATCTCTGATCTGTACCTGTGCATATGCTCTGGTCTAGCCCACAGTGAAAGGCATAACTGGGGTCATGCTAGTGGGGGGGGGGGGTGAGGAAGGCTCATGGAACCAGAGGAATACTATGTGTTTCTTTGGTGCTTTACTGCACCCTGGTTGACTCATCCCTTCCCTGTGATCCCTCTTTGAGGGGATCTCCTATTGTCTACAGATGGGCTTTGGGTTTCTGCTCTGACACCCCTCTTTCTCAACAATATGTTTTGTTTGTTTGTTTGCTTTGGGTCTTCTGATGCCTGTTACCTGGTCCCAAAGACACCTCTCATGATCTCACAGGCTAGTGTGCTTCCTCCATGTGGGATTGTTGCTTCTAGGCTACATGGCCACTTGTTTAACTTCAAGCCTTTAAGACCCCAGATGCTGTATGTTTTGATAGCTGGGCACCGTCCACTTTCTTCACCACATTTGCTATGCACCCATTTGTCTTCAGCAATTTTGCCGGGAGGGTTAGCATCACAGAATGCCAGTTTATTAGAACAAATTATCTTGCATTGAGGGAAGAGTATGAGCAGAGGCCTGAAGTCCTTTCACTACCTCAGTGCATTGTCATCTAAATATATGTATCCAGGCCAACACCTCTATTAATATGTCTTTACATCTGTACGCACCTATGCTTATATCTCTATCCATATCTTTGCTTCCTAGATTGTTCCCGTTTCCGTTTACCTTCCTCTTGTCCCACCGTCATGCTTGCCCTACTTCTGCCTCTCAATCACTCCTCTCAGCTAGAATGCCATTGCTCCAACACCCCCAGGATCTCTACATCCTCCTTGTTGTTGATTTTAATTACCTACCTGTTTCCCTGTCTGTGGCGCTGTTTGCTCACTGCTCCCTTCCCCCACCTCCTGCTCCCCCAAGCCCCTCCAGGACCATAAAAATATATTTTAAGAAAGCCAGACTTACTGAGTAGACAGAGACCTAGGGAAACCCCAGGACTATGTCTCTGAGATGTTTAAAGTTTGAAACTGAAACTACTCACAGAGGTCACCTTTCAACTAAGTAACTTTCACAAAACAGTATCACCCATGAGTTCGGTGCTCCTTACAGGGAAAAAAATCATTTATCTGAGACCAAGGGGTCACCATTTACTCTTAAGCAAAGACAAGAAGGAGGTGCAGGAAGGACAGGGAAGCAAAAATAACAGAAATAAGCAACCAGATGGAAATAATGAGAATGCTGGTATAATGTGGAAAATGTAACCAATGTCACAGATAATATAAGGGGGCTTCAGGAAGTATATGCAGACATGGAATTAAAGGAAAATATAATATTTCCAGTAATTTTCTAAAGCACTCGCGTATGGGCAATTTGCTGGGCAAACTTCTACCCAATTCACAATAAAATAGTTAAAAAATAGAATAAAACCATGAGAAGAAAACAGAGGTAACACTTTGGGAACTATTTTTTTGGACAATAGATTAAGTGCATCAAAAGCATGGCTAACAAGAGACAAAATATGTAAATGAGACTTAATTAAAATGAGAGAAATGTGTACACCAAAGAACTCGCTCAAGAAACTGAATAAGCCCTTTAGGGGCTGAACAACCCTCTCACAGGGGTCACTTAAAACATTGGAAAACACATATTTCCAATGGTTTCAGGAACCAAGACACCTCTTTTATATTCTGTTCCCATGCAGGTCCAACCACTTACAGATATGCCTGCATATGAGTACCTAGTGTGAAGACTGTTACCCATGCTACACCATGCTTCAAGACAAAATTTCATTTATTTGTCATTAGAAATAAATATTTCACAATATATAATTACATATTGCTTTGTGATTAATCACTATGCTTTAATGATGTTCAATTTGTAACAATGAAAATACATCCTGCATATCAGATATTTACATCACAATTCATAACAGTAGCAAAATTACACTTATGAAATAGCAACAAAAATAATGCTATAGTTCGGGGTTGCCACAACATGAGGAACTGTATGAAAGGGTCGTGGTCTTTGGAAGGTTGAAAGCCACTGCTAACCACTGCTCTACAGAATAGAAGAAACTAGTTGACAACTGTATATAAGGTAGGGATCCCTGGTAGTGTAGTGGTTACAGGTTGGGCTGCCACGTACAAAGTCAGCAGTTCAAAACCACCAGCTGTTCCATGGAAGAAACACAGGGCTTTCCATTCCTGTAAAAAGCCTTGAAACCCCACAGGGGTCCAAGAGGGTCCCTAGGCGTCAGTGTGGACTCAATGACTGTGAGTTTGGTTTTAGGTTTGATATATAAAACAAGGGTTTAATATCAGATTATATTAAGAACTATATGTCAACAACAAAAACAGAATCAAATTTTAAAATAAGTGAAAGAGTTGAAGACATGTCACCAAAGAAGATTTATAAATGGATACTAATCTCATGACAGGATGTTCAGCCTCATTAGAAATTAGGAACATGCAAATCAGAGCAACCACTTCACACCCATTCTCACGGTGCTGATGAAGGTCAGATTAGCTAGAAAGGAGGTTTCTGAGGCTGCCAATCTCTATGGGGTCACAGAGCCTCATCGTTCTTCTGAAGAGTGGCTGGTAGATTTGAACCATGAAACTTGCAGTCAGCAGTCCAGTACTTACCTGACAGCTCCACCAGGACTCCTTTTCATAGTCACGAGGATGGCTAGCATCATAGAAATGGAAAATCACAAGTGTCCGTGAAGATGCAGACAAACTGAAACACTTGTATGTTGCTGGTGAGAATGTAGAATTGTGCAGTTGCTGTGGGAAACCATTTAGAAGTCTCTCAAAAGGTGCAATAGCGAGCTGTCATATGACCCATCAATTCCACTCCAAAGCATACATGAAGTCTAGAAGCAAGGAACTTACATGCCAATGTTCCTTGTACCACTATTCACAATAACCAGAGCAAGAAACTATCCCAGTGAAGGGAAAAACAAAATGGGACGGATCTATTAATGGGATATTAACTCTGATATCAAGAGAAACAAAATGTCAATGCAAGCGACAGCATGGACAACCCTTGAAAACATTTTGCTGAGTAAAGTAAGCCGGACATAAAAGGACAAATACACACAATCCCCCTTATATGAAAAAGCTGGAACATGCAACAGTATAGAGACAAAAAATTATCATATGAAAATGGATAGTGGCCATAGTTGCAAAAATGGCTAAAATTGCAAATATGTTGCTACACAATAAAATCTGTGAAAGCTGGAGTTTTTATAAGACTGAAATCCTTCACAAAAGGAAAACTCAAATATTCCCCAGTAAAATGAATAGAGAAAGGGTAAGACTGCACCATGTCAAAGGTGAAACACTTCCCAGACCTAGAAAAATAAGATGGTGTCATCAAGTTACAGTTTTCATGGGCTTTGTTGCATATATTTTACCATAATTTTGAGAATTAGTGAGATACTTCATTTAAGGAAACACAGGTGGCAAACAGGCACAAGAAAAGATATTCATCATTAATTAATCCAAACCAAAAACACTCACTGACCAGTCATTTCCAACTCGCAGTGATCATACAGGACAAAGTAGAACTGCCCCTGTGGGTTTCCAAGGTTGAAGCTCTTTATGGAAGCAGACATCCTCACCTTTTGCCCAGGGAGTAGTTGATGGGTGTGAACTGTTGACCTGACAGTTAGCAGTCCAACCAGTAACCCACTTCACCACCCGGGCTTCTCATTAGAGAAATGCAAATTAAAACTACACCGTGGTGGTACCTTGCATACCGCTGCTGCTGTGAGTTGCCCATTGAGTCACTTCCAACTCTTACAGCACAGGGGATCCACCCTGGGACAGGGAGAATATAAATCTGACAAAGGTGTGGTGGAGCCAGAGACACAGGAAAGGGGAAAGAACCAAACAGCTGATTTTTATGACTAGAATGTGATTTATGCCTTTGGTTATTGGGGTAGCAGTGGGAAGAGAAAAGGTACTTTGTGACCACTCTCTCCATGTATCCTACACTTCACATATCCTTGCACTTGACTGCACCTAATGCCTTCTGAACAAGCCAACATAGTGCACTTGACAGTGTTGAACGGACATATATATTTACGAAACCACTCCTCCTAACACAATAAGTGCCTTCCCTTTTATTTCCATACAATGAAATACTACTAAGAGCTCAAGAAGTGATTTCTATTATTTTTTTACAAGTGAAGACAAAAACCTTATCTAAGAACATGGATCCTTCTTACCATTGATTCAACAAAGTGTGAGGTCATGAGGAAAGGCAATTATCTTAGTCAAAATGCTTCATGAGTCCCCAGCACAATATGAGTGAACTCAACCCCACCCCATGAAGCAGTACGGAGAGGCTCACAGAGGAACGAGGCCGGAAAGGCAGCGTGATGAGAGGAGAAGGCCACGGGGAAAGAGTGCAGCGCGAGCAGGCACGCAGGCTGGGCGAACCCTGTGGCTCTAGCCTTTCTCAGTCACATTATGATCAATGCATTCTTTTTGATGCCCACAGCCTTTTACTTATGATGCAATGCCCTCTCTCATCAGTTAGTTCATCTCTTTGGTCTCCCATTTTCTTATAAAAACACTGATTCATAAGATCCCAAAGTCTAAAAACCCATGCTAGAGAGGGTTCGACTGCTATAGCAGGCTACAGCCTCCACTCTCCTCCTGCTATTTGTTAAAATAATGTCCAAATTCCTAATTATAACTGTTAGGTTCAGTTCAGTATTGCAGCAAAACCAGTGACAAGAGGGACATAAGGGGAGGGGGGGATAAAAGGGAGTTGATGTCAAGGAGTGCGGGAAGGAAACATATGCTTGGAGATTGATTATGGAAGCAATTGTACAATTATGTTTGACATGATGGATTGATAAGCCATATGTATTCACTCCCAAGTTACAGCAAAAAAAACCAAAAAACATAGATCCAGGAATGGGTTTTGGGATTACACTAAATCCTAACTCCTACTTGAACAATTAGTTCTTACATCATAGCCCTGCTCAATACTCACCCTCATGAAAGGATCACTAAAGCTAATAGTGCTACAGCAAAGTGTGGTGAAGAAAGTAGATGGTACCCGGCTATAACAAGGAATTGTATCTAGGGTCTTAAAGGCTTATATTTAAACAAGCAGCCATCTGAGCAAGGAGTCAACTAAGTCCACAGGTAAGAAGAACACCAGCTTGTGTGATCCAAAGGTGACAATTACAAAATTCAAATATGGTGAAAAGTATCAGAGCCAAATATGACCACCCAATTTGTGGAAGACTATAGGGGACAGTGGGAGCTCAAACCCCAATTCCAGAGTACCCGATCAGATGGAGCCACTGGCAGACCTGCTTCTAGCCACAGGCAAGAGTCTCAAACAGACTTACTGTGAAGCAGAGGCCATTGTAATCTTGATGATGCTGCATCAAACTCGACACTTGGCCAGTTGACCTCCTATGAAACACGACCTGATTTGTGCTGGGCCCAAGTATCTCTTACTCATTGCCTGACAGAAATCTCTTCCCTGGCTTTTTGAATGTGGAGAGTGGTCTTTTCCTTCTTATGCATCATTTGCGTTTATGTGTGTGTGCTATTATAATTTTGCTTTTTATTGTTTGGGGTTGGGGTTCCCAGCTGTGAAACACAGAAGGAGTGGATGCATTATAGTAACTGATACAAGGAGTTATAGGGAATGGAGGGATGGGGAGAGGTGATGGGGAGAGGTGGTGGGCATTTGGGGAGTAAATAACGAAGGTGGGAGGGAGAGGGAGCACTAGCACTAGCTGGGATTGCACAACACATTTAACCATGGGGCGGGGCGGTGCTCTAGATTGATTTTGTAATGATTGTACAATTCTCCTTGATATGATCAAACTAATTAATTCTATGATATGTGAATTATGTGCCAATAAAAGTGTTGGGGAGAGGGAAGAAAAGAAACCGTCAAGTCCAAGTTCAGGCAAGTTCCAAGTCCCAGGGTCAGATTTTAAGCTGGAGACTTCTCCTGAGCCCAGTAGCTGCAGGGGCTGAGGAACCCAGAATTGCCAAGAAGACCACAGGCTGGTAGGCTTGTGGCTACCCACTCCAATAAATCCAAAATTGACAGCAGATGGCAGGCCAGTAGCTCAAGTCAACCAGAAAACAAAGAGCCACAGGCAGGACCCAGACTGAACAAAAATCAAGAAATATTTCACACAGCATCCACTTAAACTAGTGTGTGTGTTGGGGCGGAGCGGGGGACATTTATGCACACCTGCATGAAATTTCCTTGTAATTGCATCAGGACTATGAGCTGAGTAAGGAAAGGGTTTGCATTCCACTCCTATCTTCTTACAGCGGATTGAATGCTCAAAGCAGATCCCATGTTGGAGTTGATTGTATTGTGTTACATCAAATCATGGAGGATTACTAGACCTCAACTGCCAAACCACCAAAATTACTCGCCGAGTCAAGTATCACAAACTATCACAATGGCTCCACAAGACCTTCATGATAAGCATGCTTTCAGCTACTATTCTCCATTGTATCACAGGACAAGCCTATGAAACTTGAATAGCCATTCTAGATTTTACCTCGTGCTTTATTCCTCTGGAAAGTGCTTTCCACTTTCCACTCCTCTAACACTCTGGTGAAATTGCTCCTCCCCTGGCAGCCTCTCAAAGCATCCTTGCAGAGTAGCCCATCTCTCTCTGCAGGACCTCAGATTCTCATTTCTACTATGGCCCTAACCCTTCCCAAGATCATGATGATGTACAAGTTTGTCTCCTCTATTACTGAGGGTTTCTCAAGAAGTGGGATTTCTCTGTTTCAACTTTGTAATTTCAGAATCTAAGACATGTTGACTGAATACATTGATACAGAATTCAATGTCAATGCACGTCATTGGGCACCCACTCTATGCTAGACACTGTGCTGGATCAGTGGGTATACAGGGACGAAGAGTGTATCCCTCTCCCCACTTGACATGCTGCAAATGAGACCATCCAGAGTACCTTCTTCTCTAAGACTTCCTTGCCAATAGTAGGAGGTAAGATCAAATACTTTTGTGGACAGAATTACCTTAGCACATACACTCAAAAGTCAAAGAGAAGAGCTGTATCAATTTGAGTAGAAGCAGACAACACTTATTAATATATTTTTTCTGTAGGAATTTTATTCCATAAAAGATTTACCTTCAAGAACATTATGATACAATCTCATTCACCCTTAGTTTATTTGCTAAGCAGGTATGAAATGCAAGAAGTCTGCATTTCTGAAGTAGAGTTCAAATGATCACTTAACCAAGTTAAACTCAAGAGTTAAGCCTCCCAAAAGCAGGGATGTTGAGATGGCTCCCAGCATCTGTACATACGAGGGAGTACCCCCTCCCCTGAAAAATGGGGAAAAGTTCTACTAGGTGAAGCTTTCATAGTACACATTTTTCCCACTAGGCAAACATCAGCAACTCGCTCTCAGTTAGTGCCCCCAGTGGTGTCACCTGGGAAGTTTCTCTCTGGTCACAGTGAATTTTTTCATAAGAGCAGTTTTGCTTGAACCTTGGGGTTTTTTGTTTTGTTTTGTTTTTGTGATGGCCAATTTAAGAGAGCAGCATGCTGCTGTGAAATTTTGTTTCCTGCTCAGGAAAAATGCAGCAGAAACCTTTGTGATGTTGAACACAGCATGCGAGGACAATGCTGTGGGAAAAATTCAAGTGTACAAGTGTTTTCCTCATTTCCAAAAAGGCGAAGTGTTAATTAATGACCAACCTTGTTCTGGACATCTATCAACTTCCCTAATGCATGAAATTGTCAATATAATCCATGCACTGTGCTCAAAGACTGACAACAGACCACTGAAGAGGTGGGGAAGTTATCTGGACTATCTTGGAGCTCAGTTCAGTGAATTTTAACGGAAGGTTTGGGAAGGAGAAGGGTCACTGTGATACTTGTGCCTTGTGTTCTGCTCTGACGAACCAGGGAAAAGAGCATCGAAGGAAACATGCTATGCTTTGAAAGAACAGCAAAGCGACCCAGATTTTTTTGTCCAAGGTCACGACTGATAACAAGACAGCATACGCTTACAACCCCAAAGCCAATCAAGCCAGTGGAAGACACCATTGTCACTTCGCCCCGCCCCCCAAAATTCAAATCTTTGAAATCAAAGATTGAGACCATGCTCATTAGTTTTTTTCATGTGATGGGGATAGGGCTTTTGGAATCCATTCCACCAATTCAGACCACTAATCAAGCTTTCTACTTAGAGGTTCTAAAAAGATTACGTAACAGTGTGAGGGGGGCGGAGGGGGAAGGCCTGATTTGTAGCAGTCTGGGGACTGACTGGGTTTACCACCATGACAATGCACTTGCTCACACAGCTATCGAGCACAAGTGCATAAATTATATCAAAATTTTCATCCATTAGGGGAGTTGATGGATGTCCAGAATAAGGTTTTAGCACCAGTTTTTGGCAAAAACACAGCATGTCTCTCTTGCTCCATACACCTTACTCACCTGACCTCACTCTGTGAGACTTATTTTTGTTTCTGCAAATGAAGAGGAGGAGCCTAAATGGACAGTGATTTGGTGACATAAAAGAGGTGAAGGAAAAAAGCAAGGGAGGTGCTGGTCAGCTAACCAAACAGGGAAGTTTGAAAAATGTTTCCAAGACTGGAACTGCAGATTTGACAAATGTATTAAGTCTAATGGAGATTATTTTGAAGGTGATAAGGTTGTTTTGGGAAAAAAACCAAATTAATATATAGCTTTGAAAAAAATTCTGGATTATTTTTTTGAGGTACCCCCTCACATATCCTAAGTCACAGGCCTGCATTTAAGTGCCAACTCCACTTTTGGACCCAAATTAATGGTCACGGGGCCTCATTTTCCTCACCTGTAAAGATAGAAAGAAAAGTCTTGTCTTTAAAATAATAAGAATCAAGTCTTCTGCTCCCCTCTTTCTATACACAAGCAGGCAATAAACAACAAAAGTATCCACTGATGTTGATGCATGGTAGACCTGTGTGACTGAGTAGACCTGCATTCTATAGGATTTTCAATGGCTTGGGGCAGGGGGAGGGGCTGCGGTTTGTCTAAGGTACCTCTGGGTAGATTTGAACTTCTATCCTTTCAGTTATTGGCCAAGCACATAAACCATTTATATCACCCACAGACCCTTAAGCAAGATAGTGTATATATTTTGTCTATAGTTTATCCTAAATGGTAGGACATTTAATATTTTCAAAGTATCCAGGTTCTTCATTCTCATGAGAAGTCATACTGGTTTTTGTCCCTTCTCCTTGCTCCAGTAATAGCACTCTGAACTACCTAGCAACTAGGTCCTCTCCAAAGGGTATACTTTGTTGGAATGTTCGATGAAGCTATCCACCCTCCTCTGGCCAAGCAGCAGAAAGAACATCCCATCCAAATGAGGCCAACTAGACACCCTTTCCACCAGCTCAAGGCGTGAGGGGTGTGGCATCAAGAAAAAGTGTAGGAATTGATTCTTATGTCATTGCCCTCGATAAACCTTTCAGCCTTGACAACTCAGAGCGTCTGAACCTCACTCGTTTCTGTATTCCTCAAAAGCCAACATCAGCATGCTTTGATTCGGTGCTCACTTGACAATGAAATGCCTTTTTCCTTGCGCTGGTGCAGTCATGACTGTTGCTTGCAGCCCAAGAGTCCTAGAGATACACCTTGTTGGCCCAGTCATGGTTTACTTCTCCAAATCTTCCACTTACACATCCCTCTTGCTGTTGTTTGGGTTGTTATGTCCCATGGTTCCAACTCATAGCAACCCCTTGTAAAACATAACACTGCCTGGTCCTGTGCCAGTCTCGCAATAGTGATGCTTGAGCCCACTGTTTCAGCCTCTGTTTGATCCATTTCCTTGAGCCTATTCCTCTTTTAGCTGCCCTTCCTCTTTAAAAAGCATGGTGTCCTTTGCCAGGGGCGGGTCCCTCCTGGTGACACGTCCAAAGGACATGAGATGATGTCATCTCGGAAAGATTCTGGCTGGGCTTCTGGCAGTTTGTTGTTGTTGTTCTGGCAGTCTATGGTATATTTAATATTTTTTGCTAACACCGTTAACTCAAAGGCATGCATTTTTCTCCAATCTAACTTAGTCATTGTCCAGTTCTCACGTGCAGATGAGGTAAAATACCACTGCGTAGGTCTTGCATACCTTAGTCGGACCGAGAAGCCATAACTGTATTGGGTGAGAAGAGAGAGACGCATCTGTTTGGGAGCATCTCAGGTGTACTCTTAGGGTGAAATGTTGCGGCTTTCTGTCTTCAGTATGCCTAAAGACAGGGGAGCAGGTGTTTGAGAAATCGGGATAATTCTTTTGTAAATCACTGCCTACCAGTAAAAGATCCAAAAGGGAAACACACTCAAGGAGCAAGTATCTTGACCCACCCCAAGTTCATTTGACTCTAGAGTGAGATGTAGGCATTATGTCTAGCCGCACACTTTTGTGGGAAAGTGAAAATCATATAAAAACGTGGAGCCCCACCCAACTCATTTGCATTCTCAGAACTGCAATCACAATAGTGATATTATGCACAGATGCTCAGCTATTATCACCTGAAAGACACGGAATCAAAACCTTTTCATCTCTCATCTCTTGTGAGCCATACTAGGTAAGCACTGAAATCAGCCTTGTTTCAAAGACCGAGGATAGGTTCAAACCTTTGCCAAAGGTTGATAACTAGCAAAAGTCAGAACTGAGATGAAAACAGGGATCTTTCTGAGTCCACAGCCAACAGTGTGAATCCAGGTGCCAACCAGCTTAATGTGGGCAGGCCCCTGTTTCTGGGCAGGAAGTCAGAGTCCATCTGGCAAACACAATGCAAAACACAAAAGGGCTTCCTCGATTTTCCTCATCAGGAACAACCACCCAACGGGTTGGGCATCAAAGACAGCTTCCTGCATTTGATCAATCACCTTTCCTCCTCTGCTTGCCACTGGAGACTTGGCTGTCCTCGGGGTAAAGGCAAACGAACTCTTTGTACTGACATACACATCTTACCGGGAGCAGGAATGTTTTTCCAGATGAAATGAAAAGGAGACTCACATCGCACAGGTTAACAGCTCTCAAGAGCTTTGCCAAAGAGGTGACTCCCACAGGGCTGACAGCAGCCTGATGCAGAGTGGGGGGACCTCAACCTTTGCACTTCCGGTTGTTCCTATGCACCAGAAATCAGGGGGAGCACTCACCTCTACAGTAAATCTGGCACACAAATACCCTTCTCAGGGAGGTTCGCAGGTATAAAGAAACCAAGAAATACAAGCAGAACAGATTAGAGAATGTCAAGATGTTACACATTCATTCAAGGAAAAATGTCTAGACAGGTCCAGTTAATAGTATTAGGCCAATGTTATTTTGTCACTTTGATATACATGCCGTGATTACGTAAGCCTGTTAACAGGAGAGGAAGCTGGGTTACGAGTCCACAGAAATGCTCTCAGCTTGGCAATTTTTCTATAAATCTAAAATTATTGCAAACTAAAAGGCTTTTGAAAAGGTACTGGGACAGGCTGGGCAATTCATCAATGAAGTATCTTTAGCAGCAACATTAAAGAGTTCTTCTCGTCCAAAACCACAAGGATAACATGTGCTGCAAACTAAGGCTGTCACCAGAGCTAAAGAGACAAAAAGGTTCAGACGTGACAACTCAGACCCAGGCCATAAATACACTGTTCCCCACAAAGCAGCTCGGTCAATAGTAAAGTGTGTGTGTGTGTGTATTTTAGAGAAACAGAGAGAGAAAGAGAATGGGGAAGAAAGAATATATGAGAAAAAACTGAAGGGGAACAAGAAGGAATAGTTTAAATGGCTCTCTGGGATCCAGAGAGTAATACACACAATAGCGCTATTCATTTGATGATATTATGTAATACATGACCGTTCGGGTCCCTCGTGTCAAGAAATATTTTCTTTCAAGTGTTCCAAATAAAGTTTCACAAATATCTATCCAAGAGTCAATGCGCATAGCCAAAGGATTCCAGAAGAGTTTTAAACCGCACCTTAAGGAAACAATATTTAGGTTTAATACAAACGTCTGTAAGAAAGTTTTGAGAAGGATCAACTGCAGAATCAAGAACACCTTCAAAGACCTGATGGTCATTTACTCACTGACACTAACCTTTATCTCTGAGACTCAAAGAAAGGGGATTGCCCAACTTAGAGGACCCTCTTTCCAATATAAGGAAGGAGGCCTTGAACTGATAGGTAATGAAATACGACACACTGTCCCCAAGAGAGTTTTACTGTATTGCTCTGGATGGTGTTATGAGGAGGAGACGGGTTTTGAAAGGGTTTAATACCTCCTCCTGGTTCAAAGGAGACATGGGCAATGTCTTTAGGGTCTTCAATCCTTGGCACAGAATGAGGCTGCTTTAACATTTATTTTAAAAGTAGTTGCTTGAGAAGAATGAAGCATCGTTATTCTAGGAACAGAAAGTGCCAGTCATGTCATGAAACTCTGGCATTAAAAAGAAAAAGAAAAATCCCTTGACTGATCCAGTTTTCTAACCATTCTTCCTATTTTATAGGCTTTCTGAGGATGTGCGACTGTGGACCTGTAATTTAAGAGAAAAGCTGATCTGACACTAAGCTCCAATTTCATTTCCAATAAGACAACTGGAGCAAATTCAGGAGAAAATAAACCATGGCCTCAAATAACAATAAAAAATATGCCATCCAGAGGGCATCTCCAAATTTAAGATAAATGATTCAGCATTCATAGTAAACATTCTTATTAGTCTTCACTGAAAAGAAAGCATAATAATTCAATAGATCACATACATGTAGATATGTGGTGGGATAATTTAGTGAGACACCAAAGGCCTTTCTACTAATAAAACCAGGATTGACTGTGGGGGAAAAATATCCATTTATTACTTTCCTTAGTGTCCATCAAAGGCAAATCTGGTATTCAAATCTCAAACACAGCAAACATCCTCACACACTTAGAAGAACCATGAGGAGAGGCCCCTAAGCGCACAAAGGGTTAACACAGCTGGCTTCTGGATCAAGAGAAGGCTGCCACAACAACAACAAAATTTAAGGCAAAACACCTGGAGGGAAAAAAAAGTAGCATTTTGTTTCCACCTCAAGAAATTGCCGACAAACATAAAGCAAATCACATCAGTGGAATCCTCAATTATCTACACATGCTAATTAACTAAATGTAATCAAGCCGCGTTCAATCCCTTTCACTGGCTGTAATACTGCTAGTGCCTTGGCTTCCTTGCCCCTCACAAGCGGTGGAACATTAGACAGCCTGTATGGTGCATCCAAGGGACACACACACAGCACGGCTTTCTGCTGACGGCAGGAATTTCTCCTGCTGGAGGCATAGGAACCCACAATATGGAAATCCCAGCACTGGCCGTATATTCTAATTACTCCCCACACCTCTTTTTCAAGAGAGACTTAAAAGTTCCATTAGGTAATATGATGTTCTGTGGTGATTTCATAAAGCACAGCACACACAGTCACTGGAAGTAGTAAATATGCAGTCACGGCAGATTTAAATATTCATGAAACCGAGAGCAACGGAGAGGGTGAGGATACCGGATTATTAAAATTCATCCTAGTTTTCACAATGTAAATCTTGTAGGCGTTTGTAAGACACCCCGATCCCGTCTAGAGTATGTACAAATTCCCGTTCCTCGGTAGACTGCCATTTAAATTACAATATTGATCTTGGTAGACAAACAACCGTCTCAATTCTTAGCTCAGATGCAAAATGCAGAACAATCTCGAGCACTGGCAAATCCCAACTTGTTCAAAGTGCGCCTGTCTGCACGTCCAGAGCAGCCACCCTCCCTGTGATCCGGCTGTGTGCCGGGGATTTGTCTCAGCCACTAGCGCCTGGGGAAGGTGCAAGGGGAAGCACTTCAGCAAATGCAAGTGTTCTTCTGATCGGCACAAGTGTCCAATTCCTCACACACCTCCTTAGTGAGAACAAGTGAGAATGTGCCTCGAGTGGCCCATCCTTGGTTCCGATATTCTGATTTGTTGGACAAACTCCCCCCCTCCTCCCAATATTAGCAGCCAAATTCAAACAGTTTTGGCAAAAAAAAGCACGTGTGTGCATTATACAGATACAACGGAACAATGCTCGTTTCCATAAACTCCAGACACACAAACTCCAAGTGTTTGTGGCAAAGAAGACGACAGGCAGAGACAGAGCTGTAATGAAGATGCTCCACTCATATTGCCAAGGTATGCATTTCTAGGCCATTTCCCCAATTTTCTCCGCAGAAGAAACATCAACCCCAGAATGGCATTGAGACCGTTACTGGAATCCAATTGCCTGAAGAACTCTAGCCCCCCCCCCTCCCCCTCCGCAATAAGGAGCAGCGAGCCCCTCATCTACAATGACACAGCAGGGCAGCGAAAGATTTGCATCTGCTGACAGGCTCTAGGTCCCTGCCCTCCTAGGTAGGAGGATGCCAGCCAAGGAGGACCTTGACTGGGATCAGCAGGGCTCTGAATTCTGCAAATGAGCCAAACTTTACTCCCATTGCTATCCTCTCAGGTTGATGTCACCTCCCTCCAAGGAGTCTCAAGAAGCCACCCCGGCAACTCCTGCACACACGTTTCCCTAGACCATCCAAAGGAGCCCCTGTTAGGCAGTTCAGGGCGAGCAAAGGTCTCTCAGCCTTGCTCCCCTGAGGCGCTCGGCTCCGGGCATCACCGGGCACCACCAACCGACAAGACTTTACTCTGCACCCAGAGCCGAACGCGGAAACCAGGACGGACTTGGGCACACGCCTTCCAGTTCAGAAAGTCACTGGCGCCCACAGATTCTTCTAAGGCTCACGCCTCCGCCACTTCTGCCCCCCCTCCCCCAGGGAAGGGGGCAGGGGGAGCCAAGGGGTTCCAGTGACAGCCGCTCCTACGAGATCGTCTCGGTTTTGTTCCAAAGGTGGCACAGCGCCCCACGCTGTGCACCTACCTTGCTCTCTCCTTTCTCGCCGAGGGCTCTCTTCTCGAGGTCGTCGCCGTCCTCCGGGCTGGCCCCCTCGCCCGCCACTTCATCGGGAGCCAGCGGCTGCGGCAGCGGCTGGGGCTGGGGCGGCTGTGGCGGCGCCGGGCAGGCTCCACCAGCCCCGGGGGACCGGGGGATGGGCTCCGGGCGCGGAGAAACTCCCTCCACATCCATCTCCATCTTCCCATTCACTGGAGGGCAAGACAAAAGCGGAGCGGCGACTTGGCAGCGGCGCCCGGCGGCTCCTCAGCTGCCCGTGGCACGCATGGCTTGCCGAGGAGGGGCCGCCTCCCGCGCGCCCTCCCTGCCGCCACCCTGCGCCCGGGCTCCCCGCAGCCCCGCTCGCCGCCTCGGCTCCTGCACCCGCGCTCGCGGCGGCTGTGGCGGCGGCGGCGGCGTCTGGGCCGGGGAGCGGGCGGAGCGGCTGTGCAGCGTGTCCTTGGAGCGGTGGCCTTCAGGCGCCCCCGGCAGTCCCGCTAAGCAGAGAGCGTCCTGGTGGTGGCGGCAGCGGCGCCTGCCAGCCAAGCGCCCAGCCCTGGGGGCTGCCCCGGGGGCACCCGCTCTCCTGCCCGGCCTCGCGCTCCTTGGCCGGCAGAGGTGCCCAGTCTCTCCGGAGCCCCTCGGGGTTTCCCCTCTCCTCCAACCTCCTGAACAAAGTTACTGCAAGAACTGCCCCAAGGGCTGGCATTTACAGGGAGAAACTGGTAAGGACCTAGGGTGGTGACAGGTGTAAATCAGCTCTACCATCCCTGCCCCTGGACCAGGCACCGACCCACACCCCAGCCCCTCCCCACCGCTGGGGAGCCTTTTCCCACCTGTGCAAGGCAATGGTGGTGAGGTGAAGAGGTGACGGGTTGGTTGGTGCGCCCATGCCCAACCCAAAGGGGCATCCCCTCCCCCATTTCCACGTTGGCCCTAATCATGCCCCTTCCGGGACCACGCTGGTGTGGGGTTGGCCCTCTGTGGGTGCGTGCAGGGATTCCCGGAGCTCCCGGGCTCCTCTGCCTGCTCTGCTCCACAGCCTGCACTGGAAGCCTGCACTGGAAGCCTCCAGGCAAGAGGAGAAGCCAGCCGCCAATTCTGGGCAGGGAACCGACCTACCCTTGGCCCCTGGATTGCAACCAGGATGGGGTGGCGCCCCACGTGGAGTGTGGATGGTGAGGACACGAGGCTCCAGGAGCGCCTGGGTTCGGGTTAATGGTCAGTGGCAGATGGGGGTAGATGGGTGAGGAGGAGAAAAAAATCCAGAAGTCCCTCTGGGGCATTTACTACCATGTGCTGATGGGCAGCGGAAGGAAGGGCGTCCTTGGTGACTCCACTGGTAACCCCAGGAAGTGATTTACATAGATACAGATAGCAAGAGTAGACAGGGAAATTCTAGAATTAGGACTCACCTTCAGTCAGGTGATCTGGGCGATTTCTAAATATAACACGAGTGGGTCCTGGGGAGCAGCTTACAACTTCACGGGAACTGTCACCGCCTCTCTGCACGTCCGGGGAGGACCTTCCAGCATCTATGGAGAAAATGAGCCCGGTATTGAGAACCTGTTTAATATTAAATAGAGCCCATTGTTCTGGGCTTGGAGTTCCATAATGCCCCCAAATGGATTCGCAGATAAATGAAGCGCTCATGTATTTCTTAGCAGAGGGTGGCTTTACCCCCTGACATACAATGTATCACAGGCGACGCTTGCCTAATGGCACTGGAAAGTTACATTGCTCATCTCATGCCTGCTCTGTAGAAAGACAACTTTTACACATCAGGGTTCGCCACCCCAAAAGATGCAGTTACATCTGTAATGTAAGAACGACAACATTTGCATGAGAGAGATTGAGTGCTGCCTTAATTCAATCCGTGTAAAACAGCCAATCTGAGGAATGAAATCCGAATATGCCAATATGCTGATGGAAAGAAAACATTTTTTTGTCATCGAGTTTGAATTACGAAAGTTCGTTCAAGAAATAGAGATCAGAGAGAGAGAAAGAAAAAAAGGAAGGAAGGAAGGAAGGAAGGAAGGAAGGAAGGAAGGAAGGAAGGAAGGAAGGAAGGAAGGTCCACCACGTTTCGGAATGTGTGGAAATTAAAGTGAGCTTTCAGCTGAGATTCACTATAATTTTTAAGCGACACCGGGACCCCGTAGGTAATAATGCTCCAGTCAAGAAAATAAAGAACTGCACCTCTGAAGAATCTGCTTACTCCCCACTTCCTATCCAGTATGCGGTATTACAAAACAGTTCTTACGGGCTTTTTCTCGTGAATTACATGGTTTGTTTGGCAGAGTACCTGATCCTTAATGAACACTCAAAAGAAATGCCTGTGGTGATGACAGCAGTGAGACGCTATGAGAACTGAGCAAAGGATCTTCCACTTAAAGAAGAAATGACCAGCATAAGTCATTTGTTCTATAGTATTTGTAAATTCTATGAATCTCAACTGTCCGATCCCCTGGTTCGTGGCTCGAAGGCCAATCGAAGGCAGCTAACAAAGACATTGATATTACTAAATAATAACGCTACCTGGCCCCTTCTGGAGTCTTGGAAAGGATCCCTTTCCCTGCCTGGTACGCAGTGGTTAAGATCTCCTATGCTAACAGAAAAGGTGCTGTCTTGAGCCCCCCAGGCACTTTAAGGGAGAGAGGTCGGCATCTGCTTTTTAAAACCCAGTAGGAGCCTATTGTGTCCCTCTAGGGACACTTGGGGTTGGGTTACCATTGGGCCACGATATGAATGTTCAGTGGTTCAATATCACCAGCAGTCCTGCAGGAAGACACACTGGGCTTTCTACTCCTGGAAATAGCTACCATCTTAGAAACTCACAGAGGGTCTCTGTGGTCAGCATTGAGGAGTGAGGGTGGACTGGGAAGCAATGGGGCTTGGTTTGGGATAGAAGGTAGGCAGAAAGTCCATGATGTTTAGTGAGCGAAGCTAATGAATTTGACATGGTTGTTGTTGGGTTTGTTTGTTTGTTTTTTGCTGGTTTTTTATTTCCTTCTCTGTACAATGCAGAAATAAGAATGGAAGGTCAGCTCAGACAGGAACTAGAAGAGCTAACTGGAAAGTTATTTTTCTTTCAGGTTTGGTACTTCCAAAATGTGTTTGTGAACTTTCAAAGAAGTTTTAAAGTAAAGATTAGTTTGTAAATATTCTTTTAATTCAAGATTAAATTAAATAAACATATAATACTTCAGCTAACTTTGTTCACCATTTAGGCAGGAGCTTTTAAAGATAAACTAAGGGGGAGGAAATGTTAACCACTGACTCCTTTCTGACTCAGTGACCCAAATAGGAGCCCTATTGGCACAGTGATTAAGCGTTCACCTGCCAACTGAAAGATCCAAAGTTCAAAACCAACAGCTTGTCCACAAGTGAAAATGTGACCAGTTCCAAAGACTGCACCCTTGGAAACTGTTTCAGGCAATTCTGTCCTATAGGGTCTCGATGGGTCGGAATCAGCGAGACAGCGAGAGGTTTGGGTTTGGATTGCTAAGTGCAAATATTTCTCTTTCTATCCCTCCATTTTGGGGACAGATTTTTTTAATGCATCTGTCATAAGTAAATATGGACTCAGAAAATATATTACATTTCAAAACTGTTGATTGCACCTAATTATGCATGTAAATTGCTACTTCAAGCATGCAGACAGCTTGCAACATTTTCGAAAATTTTGCCCCAGTAGTCATCTGAGGTATCTGAGTGACTATTTTGCTGTTGCCTTAAATGACTCTTCATTTCTCAATTCACTTTCCATTAGTAATGCTTCTTTCTATTAGTAATTGTGTCCTTTCTAGGTCAGTAAATGATTCAAAACTACAAATTGGCATTTTCATCAAAATCAACCTTCCTGGGATTTTGGTTTTTTTAAGCCGAGATGAGCGAATACACAAAAAGGTATCCTCAGAACCTTCGTTGACCCCTGGCTGCTCCCATGTGGGCTGTGGACCAGTAGAATTCCCACATTTGTGTGTTAGAAGCACAGAGGCTCCTACATAATCCAAGGTGTCCTGAATAAGAAACTAGATGTTAAGGTTTCCAGGTTTCTAGATGTTAACTAGATGTTAAGATTTCCAGGTGATTCTTGTGTGCATCAAAGTTGGAAATCACACGATTTCCTTCAAGTGTCTTTCCCCCTAAAATACTTACTGGCATACCTAGGAAATATTGCAGGCTCAGTTCCAAACTTCAAAAACAAACAGACTTACAGCGGAACCCCCGTGAATTTCCAAGACTTTTTCCAGGAGTAGAAAGCCTGGTCTTTCTCCCTGGAAGCGGCTAGTGGGTTGGAACTGCTGACCTGGAGGATCACCGTCCAACTTGTAACTGAGCTGAGTTCCAGACCACCTCACTAAATGGAATGCCGCCATTTGGTTTCCTAGTTCATATAAAAGTTACATTTATACTACATATTCTGTTAAATCTGCAGTAGCCTTTGAAAAAGTTTCAAGTATTAGAGGAGAATTACCAAAACATAACACAGACATGAAGTGAGCATGTCATCAGGAAAGGGGCACCCACTTACTTGCTCAATGAAGAATTGCCACAAACATTCAGTGTGTAAAACTTTCAAAACCCAAATACCTTTGAAGTGCAATCAAGTGAACTCCCATCCAACCAGGTATGCCTAGACTCACTAGGAAGACGTATGAGAGGAACACGCTCTTAGCAACTGTTTCCCTCATAGCTTTATGCTCCTACCCCTCCAGGATCTTTGTGTTGCACAATGAAAAGGTGCATAAGTCAAGATGATGTCGATGTGGAATATCTACATAAAAGTATGTCAGTTTCTTAAACCAATGACATTAAAACCTTAAAAGTGAAAGTGACGCAAGTTCTCATTAACTTTGTGAGAAGATGTGGAACTAGGGACTAATATCTTGGTTGTTGGTAAGTGCTATGAGCACCCCCACTTGTCCTGCTCAGGGCCTCTGCACAAGACCTCTCTCAGGCAAGGTGGAGTGCCAGAGCTGGCTACTGAGAACACAGCACATTGCAGTCGAACCCCGGACCTCGACGCTAATTCCTTTAGAAGGAGCATCAAGATGCAATGCAGTTGAGTTCCAAATCAATGTTTCCCATAAGAAATAACTGAAAACAGATTAATCCATTCTCAACCACCAAGTTTTTACCCTAACCTTGCCTTTTTATACAAAACATTACACAGAAATTATAAAGTCGATTAGTACATAGTCAATAATATATTTTAAATAAGAAACACACATTTAAAAAGTTTTTAGCAACTACAGCATGACCCATATCTTGAGATGGGTGAGGATCTGGATCTGTAGACACAGATGTGGAGAGAAGAGATGGAGAGAGAGTCGTTGTTTGAAAGTGAATCCCCTTCCATAAATTCAACGGGTAGCTGCTTTTCAGGAGTTTTTCCTTGTCTTGCCTTGCCTTTATTCCAATAGGACCTGGCTGGCTTTCTCTTTTTAAAAAAATCTGTCTAATGTGGTCTGCTGTTGGTATTTCCACAACTGTTATCTAAATGGGTTTACTAAATTATCACCACCAATATCAATAACACGGTTAACCAGTTTCTTGTCTTGATAATTCTTTTAAAAACTATTTTAGGATCCATATTTTTTCTCTTAAAACAGTGCAAAAAGCCACAAAAACTAAGAAGGGTGTAGTAAAACGTTTGGAACACAGCCACAAAAGGTTTAAACAATGCATACCATCAATGCCAACTAACAAACGCAGAATGATTGAAACACGAACTGCTTTTGTTTACAAAAATCACATGCATCGGGTCGGATTCCAATGTTTTGTTGGAGCTCCGATGCAAAATGTTCTGGACATTTCACGTTGAAATCCTATTATGTCGAGTCCTGATGTGGTCGAGAACCGGGGTTCTTCTGTATCACCAAGGCAATTTCAAGGTAGCAATCATGGGACCACTTTGGTGAACCAGTTCCCAGCAGTTGCAGCCAGAGCGACTGTTCTCGGCCTCCCTCATGGACTCCTCTCCTCCCCTGCATCACCTGGGAGGGATCACCTTGCATGCTTCAGCTAGCCTGTGTGGACAAAATCCTGACCCTGCTGGCCACTCTAGTGTTAAGTATTGTTAGAGACACACTTTCTCTGCCCAACAGAACCAAACACTGCCTGGTCCTGCACCAGCCTCACAATTGTTCTTATGTTTGAACCCACTGTTGCAGCCACTGGGCCTCCCCAGCTAGCCCTCCACTGTACCCACCCTGGCACACACCTTTCCTGATTTCAAACCATGCCACATTCCCTTGTTCTGTTCACACATTGCCTCTTGATCCATGTACACAATTTGGTGTTCCCCATGAGCACAATTCAGCATTCTGGAATTCTCTTTCTTCTCAGGCTATCCATAGTTTGCTATGATCCATGAAGCAGAATGCCTTGGTATAGACAATGAAATACAAGGATTCATCTTTTTGGTGTTCTGTGCTTTCATCCAAAATCTATCTGACATCAGCAATGATATCCTTTGTTCCACACCCTCTTTTGAATCCAGCCTGAACCTCTGGCAGCTCCCAGACAATGTACTGCTACAACCATTGTTAAATGGTCTTCAGCAAAATTTGACTTGTGTGTGATATTAAGTATATTGTTCTATAATTCAAGCATTCTGTGGGATCACCTTCCTTTGGAATTGGCAAAATTATGGCTCTCATTCAAGTTTACTGACCAAGCAGCTGTCTTCAAATTTCCTGGCAGACAAGTGCTTCCAGTACTTTATCAGCTTGTTGAAATATTTCTATTGGTGTTCCATCAATTCCTGGAATCATATGTTTAGCTAATGCTTTCGATGCAGCTTGAACTTCTTCCTTCAGTATCATTGGATCTTGCTCATATGCTACCTCTTGACATGGTAGAACATCAACTAGTTCTTTATGGTACAGTGACTGTATTTGTTCAATCATTTTATTATTGTTATTAAGCTACAGTTAGCATGTCATATAAATCATTCAGTTATCAAGAAGGGTTGTTCAGTCCTTCCCAAACTCAACTTTGGAAACTCTTCTCCCTCCTTGTACCCCTGACATTGAGTTCCAATTTCCCCCACCCTCCCCTTTGTTTCCCCCAGGCAATCATCAATCCAGCCATCTAAATTCCAATCCATCCAGTCTTCTTAATTCCACCCATCTGTTTCCCTATACAGATAAACATATGAAAAAGGGAAAACAATAAACAAGGACCCAGCAACAATGACCAAACAAGTAAAGACCTGAATCTAAGAGAAATCAGAGAATATTAAAATTTAGAATTCACATTGGATGCACCGGGAGATCAAATAACAAGTTTTTACATTCCAGCCTAAATAAAGCTGCTGAAATCCAGCTTGAGGTGTTTTCTATTTGATATTAGGGCTGTTAGCATTCCTACCCAATGTGCATTGGGCTTCAGCAGGGCTCAATCCACATGGAAACTTTGCAAATGGATTTAGGGCTATCTCTCCATCTTTTTTGAAGCTACCTCCATCATTCAATATTTTGTCTATAGGATCTTTCAATACTACAACCTCTGGCTTGGGTTTGTTTTGTTGTTGTTCTTTCAGTCTAAAATATGCTGAATATATTCTTCCCTTTGGTTGTCTAACTCTAAGTCTTTACACATTTTATTGTAATATTTTACTGTCTTCTTGAGCTGCCCTTTGACATATTCTGATCAGCTCTTGGACTTTATCATTTCTTCCATCTGCCTTATCTACTCTCTGATCAAAAGCAAGTTTCGGAGCCTTTCTGACATCTACTTTGATCTTTTCTTTCCTCCTTAATGATCTTTTGTTTTCTTCATGATTGATGTTCTTGATGTCATCTACAGCTTATCAGGTCGACCATCATTAGTATTAAATCTGTTCCTGACATTTGGGTGGGATCTCCTTGAGCTTGTGTTTTAGGCTCTTGTCTACTTTTCATTTTCTTCAGCTTTCACCTGAACTTACAAACAGGCAGTTGATGGTCTGCTCCACTGTCGGTCCCTGTCTGTTTTTAACCTGCTGATAGTGAGCTTCTCCATTGTCTTTTCCCATAGATGTGGGCCATTCAATTTATGTGTATTCCGCCATCAGGAGAAGTCCACATCTACAGTACTACACCTCTGTAATATTTTCATATTTAATAAAGTCTATATCTCCCAGAGTAACTCTCAGTCTTGTTTTTTGGGTTATTGGCACCTAGTAATCAGAAATATGGTCCCTGTCCAAGGTGTCTCCTCACAGAACCCGCTCAGCAGCTTCTCCTAAGAAAAGCCTGGCTGGTGACCTGAATTTATAAAGACGTGGTTTACTTGTCATTCGGTCCATTCTGACTCACGGCAACACCTGTGTGGGAAGCAGAACTGCTCCTTCTGGTTTTCAAGACCAAAACTGTTCAGATCACCAGACTTTCTTGGCGCTTCTGTGTGGATTAAAATGGACACTATTGCTGCTTAATATTTGTCCCACCCGGGAACTTTTCCATACAGACCGCAGCAAGGAAATCCTATGAAGTTGTGCTTTGTAACCCACGGGATAGGCAGGAGTTGGCGTCAACTGAGTGTCGCTGCATTTATTCATTGTTGTTGTCTGGGCTAAACTGTGTGCCCCATGTTTTTAGCAACTAATGGAGGTTGTTCATTTCTTTAAAGAGCTCATATAAATAAATCAACAAAGGGTTAGTTTAAGTCTATTCAGTACAATAGTGTTCATCTTTAATCAAGTGGCCTGGAGGATGTGGTTCACATGCAGACAAAACCTGCGAATCAGTATTTCTAATGAGCTTCCAGGTGATGCCAAAGCTTCTGTTTCTGGGGCCTGATAGACTTACTCTAGTGAATGATTCTCAACTTGTAATCACTTGGGGTTTCTTCCAAGTGCCCAACCCCTAGACAGCACCCTCCACAAATTAAACCCGAGTATCAGGAGGTGGGATCTAGACATCAATGGTTTTTAAAACTGACCACGCTGTTCCCAATATAGTCAAGAAAGTCAAATTTGAGAATCAGTGCTGTACCTCAGTGATTCTCCACGCGAGGTGACTGGAAAGGCAATTATCTGCCCCACCTGGAAACGGTTAGCAATACCCACTCTCAGGCATCACACCACACCGTATGGGAGACTCTGAGGCGGGAACCCAGCCAGCTACAGTTTCAGGAGGTATCCTCTCAAGGCTTGCTCGAGTTTGAGGACAACTGCTGCAATCACAGATCCCCTGTGGCTGTGTGTTAAGACCATCTGGGGAGTATTTCAAACTTACTGGTGGCTTTTAACCCACCCACCCTTCCCCGCCCCCACCAGATCAATTCAATGACAATCAGGGCAAAATCACTCATGCCTGGTGATGTGGAGAAGCTCTGCCAACTGATTCCAACCGTGCAGGCAGTTGCGAACATTTTAAATAGTCTGAATTTTCATGTATGAAAATTGGGTGTTTCCATGGAGCTGCGGTTCATCTTATGTTGGTTAAAAACTAATTCTTTAATGTGAAAAAAAAAAGAAAGAAAAAAAATAAGAGTACCTGGAAAGGTAAATTAGAGCCCTGTCCCAATTATAGATGCAAATTAGTCTGTTCCTTCTAGTCTCATGAGCTTTCCCCTTCTCTTCATTACAGCACCTTATGCTCTGCCGTAGGCTGGGGTGTGAAGTGACTCAGCTTCAGGTGGCAATGAAATGTATAGCAGCATCAAGCCATATTGACTCAAACACAGGATCCCGAACGTATTTGGCCTACTGCCCACTTTGGGGAGGAAATAAACAAGAAACAACACATACCTAACGCAGTGCCCGCTGGCAAGTAAACACTCCCGCACGCTAGTCCCTAGTCCAGGGCAAAGGGCAGGGAACTGCTTTTGCATGTTGCAGCCGCCCTGGGTTGTTCCGGCACACATACCTCAGGAGGTGTCGGCACCCACTTTAGGAGGACAAGCCGTCCTCGGTTTACTGAGCCATCTCCTGAGATGTTAAGGGTGTTAGCAAACTGCTCCTCAAAGTGTGTCCACATACCAACAGCTTGTCACATACGAACAGTGTCACCTGGCAGCCCGTTAGGAACGTTCCTTCGCTGAACCCTCCGCCCAGGAAGGAGACCCCCAGGTGATGGGCCTACACACTCAAGGGCTGAGACGCACTGCTCTGTTTCTCTGAACTCAGCTAGCAGCCCCATCCTCTCTTTCACCTCTGAGGCCTCACCGATGTGCCTTATTCTGGGAGCTCCTTTAAGGACAAAGGAGAGAAGACTTAAAGGCGCCATTCGCTCTGCTTTAGCCCTTCTGGGATTAAACGGAATCTGTTTCTGGGAAAGGCAATTCCAACTCCTAGTGCACCCATGTCAGAGTAGAACTGCCCCGTGGGGTTTTCTTTTGTTTGTTTGGAGTTTCAAATCATTTTATTGGAGACTCATACAACTCTTATCACAATCCATACATGCATCAATTGTATAAAGCACATATGCACATTCATTACCCTCAAAACATTTGCTCTCCACGTAAGCCCTTGGCATCAGCTCATTTTCCCTCTCCCTCCCCGCTGCCCCCTCCCTCCTGAACCCTTGATAATTTATAAATTACTATTTTTTCATATCTTACACTGTCTGATGTCTCCCTTCACACACTTTTCTGTTGTCCTTACCCCAAGGAGGAGGTTATATGTAGATGCTTATAATCAGTTCTCCCCTCAACCCCATCCTCCTGGTATCACCACTCTCACCACTGGTCCTGAAGGGATCATCCGCACTGGATTCCCTGTGTTTCCAGTTCCTATCTGTACCAGTGTACATCCTCTGGTCTAGCAAGATTTCTAAGGAAGAATTAGGATCATGATAGTGGGTAAGGAGAAAGCATTTAGGAACTAGAGGAAAGTTGTATGTTTCATTGGTGCTACACTGCACCCTGACTGGCTTGTCTCCTCCCTGAGACCCTACTGTAAGGGGATGTCCAGTTGCCTACAGATGGGCTTTGGGTCCCCACTCCACACTCCCCCTCATTCACAATGATATGATTTTTTTGTTCTTTGATGACTGATACTTGATCCCTTCAGCACCTTGTGATCACACAGGCTGGTGTGCTTCTTCCATGTGGGTTTTGTTGCTTCTCCGCTAGATGGCCACTTGTTTACCTTCAAGCCTTTAAGACCCTAGACACCATATCTTTTGATAGCTGGGCACCATCAGCTTTCTTCACCACATTTGTTTATGCATACATTTGTCTTCAGCCATCATGTCGGGAAGGTGAGCATCATGGAATGCCAGTTTAATAGAACAAAGTATTCTTGCATTGAGGAAGTACTTGATGGAGGCCCAATGTCCTTCTACAACCTTAATACTAAGCCTATAAATATATGCACATAGATTTTCCCCATCCTCATATATAAACATATTTACATATGTACATGCCTGCATTCAGACCTCTATAAATGCCCTTTGCCTCCTAGTTCTTTCCTCTATTTGCTTTTACTTTCCTCTTGTCCCACTATCATGCTCGGCCTTCATTTGGGTTTCAGTAATTCTTCTTGGTTACATTACCCCTGATCATGCCCTACCAGGCTTCCTACAGCCTCCTCACCACCGATTTGGATCACTTGGTGTTCTCTTGTCCCTGGGTTTGTTAACATCACTTCCTTCCCCCTACGTCCCCCTCTCCCATGTCCCCCAGGAGCTGCCAGTTCTGTTGTTTTATCCTCCAGATAGTTCACCCAGCCTATCTTATTTAGATAGTCCTGCAGAGATAATAACATGCACAAAAACAAGACAGAGCAGAATAAAGCTACAAAAGAAAACGAAACAACAAAAGCAATGACAAAAAACACACACAACACAACAACGACAAAAAAGAAAGGAGCATAGTTAGTCCAAGGACAGTTTGTTGGCCTTTAGGAGTGTTTTCTGGTAGAGTCAGATGGAGTACCAAGCCCTGGCCCCAAAGTCTATTTTTGGTATTCCCTGAGGACTTGGTTGCTCTGTTCCCTTGCTGTTCTGTTGCACACCCTTAGTGTTTTGCCTCAGTGTGGTGGGATCAGATCAGGCACAATTCCCACACTGTGTCTCCAGTGTTGTCCCTGTAGGGCTATGAGTCAGTGAGGGATGTGTCTCATAGTGGGGCCAGTCATATGGTCTTCTCTGTGGATTGGATGCTCTGAGCAGCAATATTGTCCTCAAGGCTTGGTGGGCCAGGATGTGATCCACTCTCTCCTCCTCCCCCTCATTTCTCCCGTGTCCCTCCCCCAGAGCTGCAGCTTCAGTGCTGTCCTCTGAAATAAATTCTTCTGTGGGGAGGGGCACGTGTCCATGTAGTTGGGATTGGGGCCGGTCCCTCAGACCTCTCCACTGGTTCCCTACTCCACGCCCGCATGTTGCATTCACATCTTGGAGCGCCGGGTTGAAGTCTGGTCCCTCTCTCCATGTGGAGATATAAACAATACCCTCACCCCGGGGACTTTTCTTGACCGCAATCTACTCCAGAGAAGTTTCCAGCCTCCTTTGTATGTCACTGCTGGGCGGGTTCAAATGCCCCACCTTTAGATCCAGTGCAAACTATCCCCCACCCCTGGGAATTCAGCCCTGCCTACTGTGCCGAACTTTCTGCAGAGAGGGGCAGGCTCTGTATCTTCCCTGCCCCACCCCCAAACAGTAGCCAGCAGCTGCATGGGTGAGTCCTGCTGGAGCCCATGAATGACAGCTAGTATGACTGAGAAGCTGAATTTTACTTTTATTTCTTTTTAATTGACTTAAGTAGCCTCATGTGCTCAGTGGCTCCCAAACAGGACACCAGAGTTCTGGAGTAATCTTCTTTATTCCTGCTCAAGCCTGATGCACACTCCCAGGTTGAAGACTGTCCCCTCCTGCTCAGCGTGTGCACCTATTTATCCCCAGTGAAGGAGCCAGGATAGAAAACATCTGCCTTGCCGCCACATTTACATAATAAGTAACATTATGCTTATTATTTTGAATGAGAAGAGTTTAACTTGAATTAAATGCCACCAAAAGTTGTCAAAACCTTTTTCATAGTATTCATAATGACGTAGCTTTAATGTTACAGTCTTTTCAAATGTCAGCCGACGTGGAGTGTACTTGAAAACTGCCTTAAGAAAATGAGACAAAGGCTGCAAATGGATTCAGGGTAGAAGGCACGTAAAGATGCCCTCCCCTCCCCAGGATCCTAGCGGTGCATAATGAACAGTTGCATAAATTACAAGTGTACGTAGGTTGAAGATAAATATCCCCACTTGCAGAATATCCTCAGAATAGAACAAAGACGGGGGTCACAAAGTTAACGCCAATTCCAAACAGAATGGCACTCAGCCATTAGCCTGCGAAGAACCCAGTCATCCAGGCAACCAGTGGACGGAGGGGAACAACAGCAGCGACAACACTTCATGGTTTAAAAATGCATCCGTTTTCTCCAGAGTCCCCTTGGTTATGAACGTCCAACTTGTGGACAACTCATACTTGCCCTTTAGTGTTAAGTAAGTTTTGCCCTCCTTTCAAAATTGTTCAATCAATCCTTCTGGACAAAAAGTTTTTCATCACAAAAAGAAAAAAATTTACATTTTTAATCACAATCACCTTCCCTTGTTGCATATGCAGATGTTAAATCACAGGAAAAGACGTCAGCCTGCCTTGGTACTGAAGTAAGGCTACATAGAATTATATGTGGACAACAGAGAAGTGGGTGAAGGGAGGCATCAGACAGGGCCAGATATGACAAAATAATAATTTATAAACTATCAACAGCTCATGAGGAAGGGGGAAGTGGGGAGGGAGGAGAAAAATGAGGAGCTGATGCCAGGGGCTTAGGTGGAGAGCAAATGTTTTGAGAATGATGAGGGCAATGAATGTACAAATGTGCTTTACACAATTGATGTATGTATGGATTGTGATAAGAGTTGTACAAGCCCCTAATAAAACGATTAAAAAAATTTTTTAAAGAATTATATGAACCTGTTCCAATTTACCTACCAAAAATGAAAATTCTCTGCCATCATGTCAATGGACTTGTAGTGACCATTCCACTTAAAGACACAGGAACAGATCATAATCAGGGGACTGCTTATATAGCAAAAAATAAAACAAACAAAAACCACCCCACTGATATAGAGTCAATTCTGGCTCTTAGTAACCTTACAAGACAGTAAGAACTGCCACTATGGGATTCTGAAACTAACTCTATTCAGAAGTAGGAAGACTCATCTTTCTTCCATGAAACAGGTGTGCTTGTGAACCTGACCTTACCATTAGTAAGTAGTGTAAAAGGGGGTACCCAAAAAATAATGGACTTTATTTTTCACCTATGCATTCAATTTTTAATAAAAATATCACCTTCAAAGTCCTCTGCATTACATTTAGTACATTTGTCCGATCTGTGATTCCTTTCTTAGGAACATTTTTCAACCTCATCTTTTTGAATGACTGACAGCACCTCCATCATTCTCTCCTTCACCCCTTCTATGTCGTCAAAATTGCTGCCCTTTCATGCCCCCCTGCATTCTTGGAAACAAAAAGAAGTCACATGGAGTGAGGTCAGTGAGTAAGGTGCTTGGGGCAAGAGAGGCAAGCTGGGTTTTGCCAAAAACTGGTGCACTGAGATGGCTGCGTGAGCAGGTGCTTTGTCGTGGTGGCAAAACCAGTCCCTGTCTGCCACAAAGCAGGACTTTTTTGATGCACACTGTTATGCAATCTTTTCAAAACCTCTAAGTAGAAAGCTTGATTAGCAGTCTGACCTGGTGGAACAAACTCCAAACGCACTATGAGTCAACATTTTAATCTGTTCAGGAAGTTGACAGACGTCCAGGATGAGGGTTGTTGCCAATGAGCATTCACCTTTTCCGAAATGAGAAAACCACTCACACACTTGAGTATTTCCCACGGCGCTGTAAGCCATCTTCAATGTCACGGTTGTATCTGTGGTTGTTTTCCTGAGCAGGAGACAAAACTTCCCAGCTGCACGCTGTTCTCTTAAATTGGCCATCAAAAAAACTAGGTTTGAGTGAAGATGCTTTCATGAAAAAATTCATTGTGACCAGGGAGAACCTTCCCATTAGACACCACTGGGTGCACTAGCTCAGAGTAAGTTGTTTGATGCTCACCTAGTGGGAAAACTGAATACTGCAAAAGCTCCACTCCACCCAGTGCTTTCCAGGGTTTGGGGGGTACCCCTTCATATGTACACCACCAGGGCTCCTTAAAGAACCATAATAACACCAGTACTGTTCATCACTTATGACATGCACACATACATTCAACCCTGAAGTCCTCACAATAGCCCTGAGATATGGGAATGATCAGGAAGGAGATGGTTGAGAAGACACTATTTTAACTGGGACTTAGAACCAGTCCATTCTAGTTCAATGCCTGCCGAGATTGTCCTCACTCCAGATATACTGAATCATCATTTACATTTGGACAAGACCCCAGGTAATGTGTAAGAATAAACTGGAATGAATGTTTGAAACCCAAATTTTAACTGAGACACCCTGGACAATCAGAGAAGCAAAATAAAAATAAGCAGAGCTGTACTTGAGAGGGAAGAGAACAGAATTCAAATAAAGTCAGCCCTTGCCCTTGAGTCTAAGCTGAACTAACCACTGCCTGTCTTACAAAAGGAGGCTCACACTAGAAAAATATGTCATGAGGGTCTGGGCCTGAACCAGCTATTGATATGATACTGCACAATTCAAGATGATGCCTACAAAGAAATGTGTAACTAAGGGCAACAGCAGGATGGTCACTTCCTGACACCCAAAACCGGTAAATAGACTGCCATTGTTGTCCTCAGGAAAGAACATCCGAGACACAGCAGACAGTAAGGGTTCCGGAGGCTGGCTGGGAGCTCACGTGCCATTCGGAACCCATCCCGACTCTCCTGTAGGCATCTTTAAGATCCACTTGACCCGGACCTCTCCCTCAGAAAGCAAGGCCAAGTTTCTTCATAATCCACACCAGCCCACCTCAGAAGGGCAGGGGCAAAGCGAGGACCAAAGAGCATTGAAAGGTTTACCTTCTTCAAGGAGGGATTTAAAAGGCCAAAAATCTACCTTGTTTTACAACTACAAACATACTGACATGCATGCCTACTCACCCACACGACTTAATAAAAATTAAACCGTTGATCCGAATAATTACTTGAGATGTCCACAGGATCTAACACTCTATATTCAAACACACATGCACACACACACATTTTTTGAACACCTAAAATTTTGAGTGTAATCTATGGATATGAGGACTCATGTGAACCTGAGCTTAAATTTCTGGGTCACCTGAAATCTTCCAGGACATTGCAGTCTGAGAGCAGTTCATTCTGCCCAAGCAATATCAGCGTTCTCTTTACTGAGCTGGCCTATTGGCTGCTGACACACTGTACTACATGCCGCGCGCACGTGCGTGCGTGTGTGTGCGTGTTTGCAAAGTGGATGAAGGCTTACTGAGCAGGGAATCAGTTCTACCTTCCATAATTCATACACGTTGTTTCATTGCATTGTTTGCAATCCCCTCGATGTAACATGCCTCTCCCAATTTCCTCCGTTTCCTGTTTCCATTCTTCTTCCTTTCCTAAAACCTTCTGAAATTTGTGGGTAAATGCTTCCCTTTTGACCTCAAGTGGTCGATTATTCTAAGGGGTGTACCCACACTAGTAATACTGGTGCCCTCTTATAAACCAACCCTTTCCCTGAAAATTGCGCCATGAGGGTGGCCATTCAGTTCTAGACTGAATGTCCGTGTGGCTGAGCTGATGCCAGCCTGGGGTGGTGCTCCTGGACACGTGGGCTGCTGTGCTCCGCAACGCCCTCCCGCTCACATGTGAGATTCTCTCTGCCCTTTACTGATCTTCGCCTCCACTGTGGGTTCTTGGCCGCTGGGCACCTTTGCTCCGTATTTAGTATCTGAGGAGGCTTCCAAAAGTTCACGGAAACAGTCCATTGTTCTTTAGCTCCATTTTGCCAGACAATTCTTGAAGCCCTGTCCCCCACTCACCCCCTTATTTACCAGGACCTATGCTAGGCACTGGAGACACAATGAAGTAGCCTGGGGCTTTTGCCTCAAATGGAAATTTAGATAAATTCATTATGTTCTAAAATATGATCAGAAACAACAAAGTCAAATATAAGCACTCACCCGAGGGTCTCAACAATCAGAGTGTCGGCCCAATGAGTCCTTTAGGACGCTCCAAGAAGACACTCAATAACCCCTTAAATGCAGCAACAACTGAACATGAGGCCAAATAATATGTAGGAACAAATGTCACTTTTATGATAATAACGCCAAGGTTGGAGGAAGTAGCTAGTAGCTGTGAGAAAGTCTTCCTATTTCTCATTAGACAGATGAATTCAGCGCGGCCGTCTCCGGCTCTTGCAAGCTCTGTCTGAAGGAACATGTAAAATGAACACTCCCTGCATGCAGCTAGCTCTCTGAAGGTAGAAGGAAGAAGCCAGCATGCTTATTTACCCCCAAGTTTACACAGCAAATAAGACATCCCTGCTGGGACCGAAGGTTCCTGTGTGGTGCAGTTTCCAGTGGTTCTCAATCTTCTGATGCCATGACCCTTTAATACAGTTCCACATGTTGTGGTTAACCCCCAACTATGAAATTATTTTCATTGCTACTTCCTAACTGTAATTTTGCTACTGTTATGAATTGGGCGACCCCTGTGAAAGAGTCATTCGAGCCCGCAAGGGGGTTGCAACCCACAAGTTGAGAACCGGCTTATACAATCAGCTCAGAACCCAGATGCACCTTGGAAGAAAGGCCTGGCTGTCTACTTATCCCAAATCAGTCCTTGAAAACCCCCTGGAGCACAATTTGACTGGCACACATGAGGTTCTCCCATGCATAGGAGTCAATTTAATGGCAACTGAGCAAAAAGAACAAAAGCCTTCAGAAAGGCTGAGTGTCTTGCTGGTTGAATTCCTGTAGAGGAGGAAACATCCGAAGCTTATAGAAAGCGCGACTCACCTCAAGCCAATTCTGCTTCAATGGCAGCCTCACAGCCCACCTCCCATTTCCCAGTCCATCTCAATCAATGCCTCGTGTCCCCTGTGCTGGGCAGACCGTTTCCTCCTTCATGTCTCCATGTACTGGTCCTATATGGCTGTCAACTGCCTCCCAGCCCCTCGATCCAACCACACAGCCCTGAAGAGGGCGAATAACTGATTGGACCCCAGGCAGAGTTGGTCAGAATTAACATTCCTGGTGCAAAACTGTCAAGAATTAAACTCCTGACCTGAATCCCATTAGCATCATGCTCCTATCATCTGAGCAAACCAGAAAATTTTACGGAGGTGTAGCGCTTGCAGAGGTGGTGCTCAAGTGAATGCCTTTTATCTTATAAGTGCCTAATAAATATTACATTTTCATAATTTGGCTTTTTAAACCAGAAATCATCTTTCATTCCCTTGTATAGTATGTTTTACATGACCCAACTAATGCAGTGCCTTCGAACATGGTGGGAACTAAATAAATGTTTGCGAATGAATATTAAAAACCTTTTATGTGGAGGCTCAGAGATGACTGCAACTCAGAAAACTTAATCTACAAAAAAAAAAAAAGAAAGAAAGAAAAGGTGAAATACCACCAGCGGCTTGGAAACTAGATTTTCACTGTGGACTTTCTAGGGACACATGATCATGTCAGGAGGGGTGAACCGTTGCTGGGCTGTCGAGTTGATTACAACCCACTGACCCCATGAGACAGAGTCCAGTGCCCCGTGGGGCTTCCCAGGCAGTAATCTTTATGGGCACCTGTCACCACGTCTTTTCTCCAGCAGAGTTGCTAACTGGTTCAAACCATCAGCCTTTCAGTTAGTGCGTGAGAGTGAACCACTGCACTACCGGGCCCCTTGAACTGCTGTAGCAAGGTAAATAGCTAATTCTGTATCTATGTGCCTTTTCTGGGTCTGGTTTTTGTCTATAAAAAGGAGGAACCTGTAAATTCCTTTCAGCCCAGACTCTGAGATATAAATAGTAAATATTTTATTTTACTTTTTTTAATGGGAGCTGTTCAGATATTGTAACAATCCATACTTCAATAAAATCAATAACAATTGTACAAATACTACCAGCATCCATTTCAATACATTTTTTCTTCTTGAACTCTTTAATATCGGCTCCCCTTTATCCCTTCCCTCCCCCACCCTACCCCCCAGAAACCCTTAATATTACATTATATAGTATTATTTGCCATATCATACACCATTCAGTGTATCCATTCACTTGCAATTGAGATCCGTCCCCCTCGAGTGGGGTTCTACAGTCATCGGTCTGAGCAGCTAACTATGCTAGGAGACTATAGTATAATTGTGTGAGGGCAGGAAACCCCTGAACGTTTCAAAGCATACTTTTTGTTTTCATCCTTTAAACAGCAAAGCTTTCCTCCTGTCCCAAACAGGCACACTGCTCCCCTGGTCGTAATGCGCTTCATTGGCACACCGCACTTTTCAGCTGAGAACCCGGTTATAAGCAACATGACTAAGGACAGTAAACAACTAGGCAGGACATCTTGGAAAACCAAGAATTTACGTATAAATGTGCATGGAATCCACAGGAAATTGTCGTCCATGAAAGGATGGATAGGCATAATGGGTCTTTAGGGAAAACAGTAGAATGAGTGCTTTACTTGCAAGCGTCAACTGGATGTAAGGAGAGCATTTAAAAGATCATCGGAATAGGTAAGGAGGAGCTCTGGTGGTGTAGTGGTAATAAGTTGGACTGCTATCCTCAAGATCAGCAGTTCAAAACCACTAGCCACTCTTCCTTGGGCGAAAGGCAAGGTGTATGGCTGCCATCAACAGTTAGTCTCAGAAACTTGCAGGGGCAGTACTACCTTGTCATACAGGGTCACTATGAGTCACATCAACTCTATGGCAGTGAGGCAGTGAGTTTGGGTAGTGGATTAACGTGGAGCCCTTTTACATAGTAGACTACGAATTGGGGTCCTACTTGCAAGGTCAGCAGTTCTGAGCTACCAGCCACTCCTCGGAATCAATATCAAGCTGTCTGTATCAGTAAAGATTTACTGGCTTGGGAACCCCACAGGGGCAATTCAACTCTGTCTTATAATCACTATGAATCAGAATCAACTCAATGGCAGTGAGTACTATCATTAAAATCTCAGGAGGTAGCATATGCCTTTTAAATATCATCTTTACATGTCCTTTAAGAATACAACTAATGCTAGAAACTAAGGCGCACGTAACCACCAACCAACCACCTGCTTCTTAGCAGGCCCTTTCTTCTTACCTCTCAGCACTCCTGCTTCTGAGCCACCTGCTCTGTTGACAGTGTGCTCTCAGGTGTCATTAGTTACCTTTTGATGGACAGAATCAATGACCTTCTCTCCTTCCTCAGACCTCTTGGTCTTGAGCCAGCCCTCTGCCCCATTGCTTCCCTCCAACCTTCTCAAGCAGCTACGCACTCGACTGTCTTCTCTCTTTTGCACTCTTCCCACTCGGCTGCAAGTCTTCTTCTCCATGTGTGAAGAGGCTTCAGAAAGTTCACAGAAAAAGTCCATGTACCAACAATCTCCTTGAAGACTCCTCAGGGAGACACTTTTTAAAGACAGTGCTCAAGCCCGAATTCAACATCTTCATTTCAGAGAGATCGTGTTCACGTTGAATCGCCAGTGAGATTAGGCACAGCTTTCGGCATTTTACAGTTGACGTCTCTTCTACTTCTCACAACAGTCCTCTGCTGTGTCCTTTTACACACACACACACACACACACACACGTGCACGTGCACAATCAAATTGCTTCCAAATCAAGGGGACCCCATATGTTTAAGAGGAGAGCTACCTTCCATAAAGGTTTTCATGACTGTGGCCTTATGGAAGCAAATTATCTGATCTTTCTTTCAAGGTTACCTCCAGGTGCATTTGAACTGCCAGCCTAGCAGTTAATAGCCAAACACTTAACCATCCATTGGTACTGTGCCTAAAGCAAGGTAGTGGAAGAGCCAGGCTTTGGAACCCAAGCATCTCTGGGTCATATGAATCATTACTGCAAACTGAGGGTGGTTGTATCCATCCAGAGGATCCTCAAAAGAAAGGCCTGTCAATCAAGCATCTGAGAAACCAGCCATCGAAAACACCCTGGAGCACAAATCTCCTCGGACACACTAGGAGTCTCCATGAGTCAATGTCAAAGGTCATGTTCCTTCCATCTACCCATGTTGAACAAACCACTCTGAAACTTCATGACATCAAATAAGAGTTATTGGTTTTGTGCACATGACTCCGTTTCAGAAAAACTTAAATGGATAATACATCTCTGCTCCATGCTGCATCATCTGTAGCAACTCAGCTGGGCTTATCTGGGAAAGCCATACACTGCGAAGATGGCTTGGCACAAGGCGGCCACTGGCTAATCATGAGGAACCCGAATGGGTCAAAGGGCCAGAGCCTCAGTTCCCCTCCACATGCACTTCACCAAAGGCTACTTGGAATCTCTCTCCGCGTGATGACTGGGCTCCAAGAGCAAAGAGCCTGATCAAGAAATAAAGCATTTCTATGACTTACTCACACAATATAATTTATGCCACCTTCTGTGGATGGCGGCAATCACAAAATGTCACCCGAGCTTCAAGGAGAGGTAAAAGAGACTCTGCTTCTCAACAGAAAGTAGCAAGATATTAGCGGAGCATGTTGAACGGGAGGAAGCTGGTTGCAGCCACCTGTGGCAGCAGCAGCGGCAGCAGCAACAACAAGCTGTCACAGTATTCCTCCTTCTTGCTCCATCAGTAACGGTGACTTTTAAATCTGTGCTCCACGACAGCTCTTCTCAGGCCAATTCCGCACCTCTGTTTACTAGAAATTTTCCAAACAGAATTTTCAAAAATGTGTTTATTAAAAGATCCTTTTACTGGGGGCTCTTCCAGCTTATAACAATCTATACATCGATTGTATCAAACATATTTGTACATATGCTGCCATCATTATTTTCCAGACATTTGCTTTCTATTGAACCCTTATTATCAGCTCTTTTTCCCGTCTCTCCCCCTCCCCCAACCATCGTGACCCCTTGATAAATTATAAGTTATTATTGTCATATCTTACACTGACTGCTGTCTCCCTCCCACCAGTTTCTGTTGTCCAGCTCCCAGGAGGTGGGATGGGGGCATGGGGGGCATGGATATGTGTCGATCATTGTGATAAGTTCCCCCTTCCTCCCCTCCCATCTCCATCTTCCCCCTCCCCTTCTGGTACTGCTATTCCCATTCCTGTTCCCAGATTCTGTGTGTCATGAGCACTTATCTCTTACCTGTACCTGTGCACATGCTCCGGTGTAGCCTGCACTGAAAGATAGTACTTGGGTCATGATAGTGGGGGGGGGGGGGGAAGGAAGCCTCGAAAACCAGAGGAATATTTTGTGTTTCATCCATGCTACTATACCTTCCTTGTGACCATTTTGTGAGGGGATGTCCTATTGTATACATATGGGTTTGGAGTCTCTGTTCCAAGTCCCCTCATTCTTAAAATGTTTTTGTTTTGTTTTGGGTCTTCTGATGTCTGTTACCTGATCCCATCTAACCCATGATCATACAGGCTGGTGTCCTTCTTCCATGTGGGCTTATTGTTTCCCTGCTAGATGGCCATTTGTTTAACTTCAAGCCTTTAAAACCCCAGATTCTGTATCATTTGATAGCAGGGCACCATCAACTTTCTTCACCATGTTAGCTTGTGCACCCATTTCGGCAGCAGAGATTGTGCCGGAAGGGTGAGCATCACAAAATACCAGTTTGTTAGGACAAAGTGTTCTTGCTTTAAGGGAGCGCTTGAGCAGAGGTTCAAAGTCCATCCACTTGTCAATATATTGTCAGATAAATATATGTACATAGGTCAATACCTCTTTTATGAATATGTTTACATATGTACACACCATGTCTATATCTCTATCCATAGCTTTGCTTCCCAGATCTTTCCTGTTTCCTTTTACCTTCCTCCTGCCCCATCATCATGCTTGCCCTTCTTCTGCGTCTTAGGAATTCCATTGAGCTTGATTGTTCCAACACCCTCTCATTGTTGATTTTAATTCCCTAGTTGTTCCCCTATCTATGGCATTGTTTGATCACTGCTCCCTTCCCCCACCTTCTCCTCCCTGCAAGCCCCCCCCCAACTGTTGGTTCCATTGCTATCGCCTCATGCTTGCTGCCCGTGTCTATCTTATATAGGTAGGCAAAACAACAATAATGGAGACAGAACAAAAGATTGAATAAAAAACCGGGGGAAAGCACATATAATTTCAAGTCTGTTCACTGATCTTTATGACTGTCTCTTCCCCTGCCTCCCGACCCCCAAGCCTAAAGTCTGTTTGGGGCTCCTCGGGGATTTGTGGCTTGGCTCTGCTCCTGTTGCTGAGCTGTTATGCTCCCTTCTTAGTTCGCCCCGCTGTGCATGTGTCGGGGGGAGGGGGAGTTGCGGGTCTGAGGGGGCTAGGTTCTCAGTGTTGTCTTCTGTCGTGATATTCTTCAGTGAGAGTACCTCATGTCTTGAACTGTTGTTGGTCCTACAGTCCTCTCTGAGCCTTAGAAGATCCATGCAGGGACGTATTCCTCAGGGCTTACTGTGCCCATATGGATTCTAGTCTCTCTCTCTCTCTCTCTCTCTCTCTCTCTCTCTCTCTCTCTCTCTCTCTCTCTCCTCTCTCTTTCTCTCCCTCTCTTTTCTCTCTCCCTCTCTCTTCTCTCTCTCTCCTCTCCTCTTCTCTCTCTCTCTCTCTCTCTCTCTCTCTCTCTCTCTCTCTCCCTCTCTCTTCTGTCTCTCTTCTCTCTTTCTCTCTCTCTCTCTCTCTCTCTCTCTCTCTCTCTCTCTCTCTCTCTCTCTCTCTCTCTCTCTCTCTCTCTCTCCCCCCCTTGGTTTGCTTCCCTGTAGGCATGGCAGACAGGTCCCTAACCCCACCTTGTAGGTTTAGTGTTATCCTCTGTAGCACATACTTCTAGGGAGCGCATCAGTTTAGCTCTGATTGGGTTGGCCCTGTAGCCCTCTCTGTTCATGAATTACTCCATTACATTGCCCTCAAATTTTGGGGTTGGTGTGCTGTGGGAGGGTCTGCACACATTGTTTATGTGGAGACATAAACAATACCTTCCCGCTGGGTAGATTAGTGCCCTGCTGCTCCAGCACCATCATCTCCCTTTTCCCCCTTCCCATTTTCCCTCCCCCTTCCCCCCTTTCCCCTTCTTTGTGTTGTAATGACATGTACATCCTTGGCTTGGGCCTGTTCTCCCCTCACCCCCACTCGGCTGCCTGTACCTCAGCCCATATAGTGTGAGGTAAGTGGCTTTTCTTCTGTGCCTACTTTGCTGATTACACTTACTTCAGGGCACTCATGTTGTGCTTATTCTTTTGTGATTGACTAACTTTGCTTAGCATAGTTTCCCCCAACTCTTCCCATGAGATGACGTGCTTAATGTAATCATCAGTGCTTTTCAGTGATGCCTAGTACTCCATTGTGTGTATGTGCCAGAATTTTCTAATCCACTCATCTATCAAAGGAAAATTAGGTTGTTTCCAATTCTTTGTGATTGTGAATTGCACCACAATAACAGACGTTGATCTATTTCTTACCTCTTCTGGGTCTAAGGCCAGTAGAAGGATTATTGGGTCGGAGGGTAACTCAATTTCCATTTGATTTAAATATTGCTGGATCGCTTCCCATAAAGGCTGCACATCTCTACAAGACCACCAGCAGTGGAGGAGCGGTCCTATATCGCCACAACCCCTCCAACATTTGTTGCTCTCTGATTTTCGCTATCCTCAAGTGTGTTAAGTGGTATGTCATGGTTATTTTAATTTACATATCTCTGATGGCTAATGATCCACAGCATTTTCTCATATATTTATTGGCCATTCAGGTCTCCTCCCTTGTGAAACTTCTGTTCAGGTCTCTGGCTTACTTTCTCATGGGATTAACTGGTTTCCTCTTTTTGCAGGCAGCAAAGTATTGTAGATTTTGTTTAATAAGCCTTTTGTCTTTTGTGTCATTGCTAACAGTCCTCTCCCAGTCTGTGGGTTCTCTCATTACTTTCTTGGTGAAGTCTCTAGACTGCACACAGGTGTTTTACCCTTAGTATATCCCACTTGTCAATGTCAAGTTCACCTGTGTATACCCTTCCCTATTACAGTTAGCCTATGTTTTCCCTGTGCCAAGGTTCTTAGGTTTGTTCTGATTCCTTCGTTAATAGTCCTGATAGTTTGGGGTTTTACTTCTACGTCTGTGATCTGCCTTGAGTTTGTTCTTGTTTCATTTTTTTTACAGGGGGATATCCATTGTTTCCAGCATCCCTTGTTTAAGAGGGCATGCACCTCCCACTTGATGCTTTCGGGGCCCTTGTTAACAATCAGTTGTCTATATGCTGGTGATTTTATTTCGGGGTTTTCCATTCTTTTCCACTGGTGGTTTTATTTCTGGATCTTCTGTTCTTTTCCATTGGTCTGAGTATCCAATACCACACTGTCTATTACTCCAATACCACACTGTTTATGGCTGAACAGTAGGTGACAGAGTCACTGTGTCCTTCTTCTTGGGGAGATCTCTGCTAATTCTGGGCTTCTTCCCTCTCCATATGAAATTGGTGGTCAGTTTTTCCAATGCTTTAAAGAAGATTATTGGTATTTGAATCAGGATAGGATTAAGTTTATATAGTGCCTTGTGTAAGACTGACATATTTATTATATTGAATCTTCTGATCCACGAGCATGGTAGGACAGTATTCCATTTGTAGAGATTGCTTTTTGTTTCCTGTAATAGAGATCTGTAGTTTTCCCTGTGTAAATCTTCTGGGATTTTTAGTTAGCTATATCCCTAGATATTTCAATTTGTTCTTTGCTATTGTGAAGAATACTATCTTCTTGATCTCTTCTATGGTTTTGTCCAATGTATACAACGAAGCAATAGACTTCTGTTTGTTGATCTTGTATCCTATCATTCTTCCATATTCCTCTATCACTGCCAATACTCCTATTATGGAGCCTTTGGGATTTTCAAGGTATAGAATCCTTTGTTCTGCAAGTAGCAATAGTTTCACCTCCTCCTCTCCCAGACTGATGCCCTTAATGTCCTTCCACTGCCTTATGTTGTTAGCTAGGACCTCCAGTATGATGGTGAATAGAAGTACAGACAAGGGGCATCCTTGTATGATCTCCTTTTTCAGTGGGATTGTTTCAGTCTGTTCTCCATTGACTTTGATGTTGGCTGTTGGTTTTTCATAGTTAGGTAGTATTGACTTGAAGACTTTTCCTTCCCTTCCTTCTTGTGTGTCTTAATTAGGAATGGGTGGTAGACGTTGTCAAATTTGTTTTTGCATCTATCGATATTATCATGTGGTTCTTATCCTTTTTGCTATCAATGTGGTGAATAATGTTGATGGACTTTCAGTAGTTGAAACATCCCTGCATCCCTGGAATCAATCCCACCTGATCATGATGGATGATGTTCTATATATTTTGTATTCTATTGGCCGATATTTTGTTAAGGATTTTTGCATCTATGTTCATTAGAGATATAGGTATGTAGTTCTCTATTCATGCAGGATCCTTGCCCTGTTTGGGTATCAAAGTTATAGTGGCTTCATAGAATGAGTTTGGGAGTTTGCCATCTTTTTCTATGCTCTGGAATAGTTTTTGGAGGATCAGTGTCAGCTCTTCATGGAATGCTTGGTTGTATTCTCCTGTGGAGTTGTTTGGTGCAGGAGTTTATTTTTGTTGGTAGTTTCTTGCTAACCATATCTAATTCTTATTTTTCTATGGGTCTGTTGAGGTCTTTGACCTCCATCTGGGATGATCTAGGGAGGGATTTGTTTTTCTCAAGTATTTGTCCATGTCTTGCACGTTGCTGAATTCATTAGACTACCGAATGTTATAGTATTCTGTGATTATCCTTTTAATCTCATTGTGGCCCATTGTGATTTCCATGTTTCATCCTGGCTATTGATGTTTACTCCTTCCTTTCGTTGCTTAGGTTTTCCAGCCCTCTGTCGATTCTGTTGATCCTTTCAAAGAAACAGCTTTATGCTGCATTGTACTCTTGCCTTCCTAGAGGATTTGTGATAGCACATCAGTCATAAGTCTCTCTTACTTTCTTATATATGTATTAATCTCTATCAGACTTCTTCTGATAACTCCTTTTGCTATATTCCATAGGTTTGGGTTCCAAAAACATCCTAATATCCTTCTACTCAGAGCCAGTGTCCATTCATGTCACAGAATATTGCTACCTTTCTTTAGTTCTTTGCCCTTTTTGGGGGGTTGTCCTTTTGTTGATCTCTAGCTTTATGGTGTGGTGGTCCGAGAGGGATATCAGAGAAATCTGTGTGTTTGAATTTACTCAGGCTTGACTTGTGTCCCAGCATGTGGTCTATTTTTTGAAAATGAGCCATGCGCACTTGAAAAGAATGTTAATTTTTTTGCCTTTAGACGGAGAGCTCTGTACATGTCTATTAGGTCCAACTGCCTAATTGTAGTGTTTGGCTCTGTAGCCTCCTTGGTGAGCTTCTTTCCCAGTGATCTATCTTTCTCTGATAGTGGTATATTAAAGACACCTACTATAATTGTTGAGTTTGATTTGTTTTCATCTTTTGAATAGTTTGATGAATTTCATGGGTCTCTCATTAGGTGCATATTTTTTTATTATGTTTACTGGTTCTTGGTCCACTGATCCTTTGAACATTAAATATGTCCATCCTTGTCTCTTGCTATGGTTTGCACCTTGAAGTCAATTTAGGATTGCAACCCCTGCTTTTGTTAAGTTGCAATTTACCTGGAATACTTTCACTAGCCTTTTATTCTTAGTCTATTTTTGCCTGTGTTTCTTGCAGGCAACAGATTAATGGGTTTTGCTTTCTGAGCCAGTGTACTAGCCTGTCTTTTAATGGGTGAATTGAGGCCGCTGATATTCAGAGTTATTAACATAGTTTGTGGATTCATTGCTGTCATTGTGTATCTTTTGTGTTGGGTGTTTCCCTATCTCCCTTCATATCATTGTGTTGTGTTTGTATGGGTGGCTTCATTCTAGCTTTCTGTTTTTTTCTCTGACGCTATGTTATATTGGTGTTGTGTGTGTGTGTTCACTTCTGGATTGAGTTGCACTATGTGGCAGTCTCCTGCTTGTACTAGCTGGATGTTGATCTTCTGACCACAATAAGCCAGCAAGGATTTTCCACAGGGGTGGGTGTCATATGGCGAATTCTCTGAGTTGTTCCTAGTCCAAGATGATTTTTACCTCACTGCAGGCTAGAGGATTTTCAGGTTGGCATTTTTTACTTCCTGCCTTTGGAAGATGTTACTCCACTCTCTCTTTATCTTCATGGTATCTGCTGTTAGGTCTGAGCATATTCTTACCTGAGCACCGTTGTATGTAACCGCCTTTTTTTCTCTTGCTGCTCATAAAATATTCTCCTTTTCCTTGAAGTTGGATGATTTAACTATTATGTGCCTTGGTGAATTCTTCCTAGAGTTTAGTTTAATTGGTGTCCTGTCTGCTTCCTCTATGAATGTCTGATTTTCATTCATTAAGATAGTTTGCTTCTAGGAACTCCCTTGCTAATTTGGTTGACTTCTTCACCATGTCTTGTTCTGCTAGCCCGATTTTTAGAATATAGTTCCTTTTCATAGCATCCATCATTATTCTCAGGTTTTCTCCTGCCTCATTGATTATCTTGTTTGACTGTCTTTCCCATTTGTTGAAGTCTGCCTGGTGTCCTTGAGATTGCTGGTACAATTCTCCATGTCTTCCAGTCTGTTGGTGAGGTCTGTTACAGTGTTTTGCTTTTGTCACCTCATCCGTTAGTTCTTATATTTCCCTTTGGTGTGTTGACTCAATCCCCTCTAGCGTGGGCTTCATCTCCTCGATCATTGTTTCCTTGTTCTATGTTGCTCCTTTCATATCCTGTATTACTCTAAGCAGCATTCTGAAGATTTCTTTTTGTGGCAGACCAATGTCTGTTTTTACTATGAGTGTTAGGTTTAGGACTTCCTCTGCTGTTGCTTTTTTTTTTTTTCTTCTGTTGAGGGTGTTGAGATATGTTCCTATCTTCATTTTCTAGAAGAACTCAGCACCATGTTCCTGGGAGACCAAGGTTCCCTGAGCTTTCTCTGTGTGACTGGTAGGAGTGGTTTCAAGGACTACCTGTGTCCTATTGTGGTGATGGGTTGGACTGGTGTATAGGGAAGGAACCACCATGACTCAGTAGCTGGCAGCAGTGGGGGCCTTGGATGGGTGGGTCCGCTGAGACTGATGACTGTAGGTATTACACTGGGCCAGGTTGGGGTGAGCCTGCAGCACTGGCACTTGACTGGTCTGGACCGTGTGGCCATAATTTGCAGTCTAAGACTCTCGGTGGAGCCCTGGCTCTACCAGTTTGGGGATTGGGCTGTGACTATCAGAGCCTGTTGGCTTTTTCTGTTTTGTTATGTTAAAATCCTAGTATGTGCTCTGGGGATTGTGTTCTGCCTGTCTTATGCTAATGCTATGCTAATGGCCAGATTTCTGGTGACTTACCTTCAAAGTTACACAAAGGAACACAGCCTGGAATTGAAAATGTTTAAATTTTTTATTTCTTTTTATAATGGTCTTTGGGGGTGCCCTGCTATTGGGGCTGTGCTGCCCTGTCCCCAGGGAAGGGGTATCAGATTTTCTGAGTGGATTTGGGGCCAACTAGAGCTGAATTCTCCCCTGGCTGCACTCCTGTGTTACTCTCAGCTCTCTCCTGCACAGCTCTGGAGGTTGTGCTCTTGGAATCTGCATTCTATCACAGGTAAATACCCCAGGTACTCTTCAATTGCTTCACAATAGCGTCTAACTACCATTACCCATGCTGACAGGGTGATATTCTGGTGTTAATTTTCTGGTCTGACAACAGGAGTGCACCCAGTGGCACCACCTAGGAAAGTTCTCTCTGTTCATAGTGAATATTTTATCCCCCCACCTCTCCCTCTCCCAAGCCGCTCCCAGAACTGAACAGTGTGCAACTGTGAAATTTTGTTTCTGCTTGGCAAAAATGCTGCAGCAAATGTTGTGATGTTGAAAACAGGTTATAAGGACATCGCTATGGGAAAAACACAAGTGTACAAGTATTTTTCTCGTTGCAAAAAAGGTGAAATGTTGATTGAGAGCAAATGCCATTCTCGAGGTCTGTCACCTTCCTTAATGGATGAAAATGTTGACAACATCCATGCACTTGTGCTTGAAGGCTGACGACGGCGGACCATTTATGTAAGGAGGAAGTTATTGGGACTGTCTTAGAGCTTGGTTCAGTGAATTTTAGCAGATTTGGGAATCAGAAGGGTCTGCGAAATTTGTGCCTCAGGTTCTCACTGACCAGGAAAACGAGCTTTGAGTAGAAACATGCTGTTCTTTGAAAGAACAGCTCCAAAGTGACCCAGACCTTTCCCCAAGATCACTCCTGGTCATGAGACATGGTGCTATTCTGACGACCCAGCCAGTGAAAGATGCCACCATCACTTCGCTCCCCAAAAGCTCATCAAGTGAAATCAAAGATCAAGACAATTCTCATTTGTTTTTTGTTTTTTTGATGTGAGGGCAATAGAACGCTTGGAATTTGTTTCACCAGGTCAGACTGTTAATCAAGCTTCTATATAGAGCGTCTGAAAAGATTGCATAACAGTGTGCAACAATGCCTTATTTGTGGCAAATGGGGGACTGATCCTCCCCCCCCCCCCATGACAATTACCTGTTCACGTGGCCACCTCAGGGTGCCAGTTTGGGGGAAAAGATCCAGCATACATTTCTTGCCCCACACACCTTACTCCCTGACCTCACTCCACATGACATCTTTTTGTTTCCATGAATGAAGAGGGACATGAAAGGACACAATTTGATGACATAGAAGAGGTGAAGGAAAAAATGGAGGTGCTGTCAGCCATCTAAACAGTTGATTTTGGAAAATGTTTCCAAGAATGGAGAGTACTTTGAAGGTGATAAAGTTGCTTTGTAAAAAGAAATCTAAGTACATAGCTTTGAGAAAAAAAATTCCATTTTGAGGGGGGTACCCCATCATACAAGAGAAAGACCAGCACAGAATGACCAAGGCAAAGTAAGACACTGGGGGGTACACAAAACTAAAGGGCCACAATGGTAAATGCTATTGCATCATCCTGTAGTAATAGTCATAGCAAACATCTGCACATAGATACACAGGTAGACATGTAAGCTGAATAAATGAAGGAAGGTATTATATGTTTACCAACATACATAGGTTTGGCAGAGGATATTTTATATGTGTATTTGCATGTGCTGTAAATTAATATCAAGGGTATTGTTGAACAAAAAGGTAAAATTATGAAAAGTTTTTAGTTATAATTGAAAAGGAATGAGTATTTAGCCTTGGTGACTTAAGAGCACAATTTCAGGGGACAAGTAGGTCAATTGGTATAATATCATCTACAAAAGTAATATTCTACATCTTCCTATTTGGATGAGTAGTTCCAAAGATCTTAAGAGCTTTAAGTGTCCATCCAAGATTCTCCCTATCCAGAACAGACAGTGAAGAAAACCAAAGACCCAAGAAAACCATCAGGACAAATGATGAGTGGACCACTAGAAGCACAGAGTCCACTAGCCTGAGATCAGAAGAACGAGTCGGTGCCTGGCTACTACTCTGATTGCGGTCACAGTAGAAGACCCTGGATAGAGTGGAAGAACAATATAGAACAAAATAAGAAAGATCAGACTTGCTGGTCTGCCAGAAACTGATGGGACCCCTAAGACAAAAAATGGCCTTTAGACGTTCTTCAAATCAGGCACTAAACCCCCAAATTCCACCCCAGGGATCAGCCAAACCATAGGTATTTATAGTATACAACACATGTGACAACCATACTCCAGAAAACTACAAACCATATGAGGGCCTAAGGGCAGCATTTGTCCAAAGACAAAGCTTAGAAAGCAGAAAAGGGCAGGGAAGAATGGTGAAAGGAAACAACAGAGAGGATGTAGGCAGGGTCCCATTGCAACGAGGGGTTGCAACTAATGTTATGAAATAAAATGTGGATTAATTGTTGGATAGAAAACTAATCTTCTAAAACAAAACAAGAAAAGAAACCCGATTTTCTTCATGAACTTTTACACAAACATCTCTCAAATGCTTTTTCACACACGCACACCTCCCCCCAAATTTTTACCCTATTTTTCACTATATTTCCAGCAGCTCTTTCCCTTAATATCCAAGTCTGAATGTTCCTTTATAGATCCAACTCTTACCATTGCTCCACACGCAAACAGATGATGAAACCTGCTTATGGTTCTTCACGCTATTTCAGGAGCATTATTGAGTGCCCACTGTGTATCTAAGGTGCAGTGATTAAGCGCTCAGTTGCTAAGCAAAAGGCTGATGGCTTTAACCCTATAACTACTGTGCAGGAGAGAAGACTTGGTGATCTCCTTGCATGAAAGCACAATTGTGTTGTATCAGGATGAGCCAGAATCCACGGGACTGGCATTTACTTATGTGGCCCTGTGTTGGTAGTTTTCCTCTTAGGTGCCATTGATTGGATCTGAACTCATCGCAAGTCTACGCACAGGTCTGGTCCTCTGCTAGAGCTCATCGTTGCAGCCACTGTGTCCATCCATATCACTGAGGGTCTTCCTGGTTCCTCCGATGCTCTACTGTACCTAGCATTATGTTTTCCTCCGGGGAGTAATCCCTCCCAAAAAGATGTCCAAAGTAGGTAAAATATGCTCTCATCACCTTTCCTCCTTAAGACCATCTGGGTGAACTTTTTTCCAAAATAGATTTGTTTGTTCTTCTGGCAGTCCACAGTTTATTTAAAGTTTTTCATGAACACTGAATTCAAAGGCATCCGTTCTTCTTTGGTCCTCTTTATTTGTTGTCCAGCTTGTGTGTGACTATGAAGCTATTGGAAATGCCATGGCTTAAGTTAGGTGCACCTCCATCCTCAAGCCCGTTTGGGCATTCTAAGACATAAAGAAGTCTTTTACAACAAATATACCCATGACCAATGTATTACCAGTAAGGGAAAAAAAGTAGTTCTTGACTTACAACAAGATTTCTTTAAAATCTCATTCTCAGTTGAATATTCCTTCTCTAAGGTTTCTCTTTTATTGTTTTCTATTACTTGAAAAACTGCAAGTAAACATCTAAAACTGATATCAATAGCTTATGTAAGACAGTAGTGTATGCAGAACATATTACAAACAAGATGTTTAAAAACATGTTAAAAACAGTACATTTTTGTAACTCTGGGTACTACCTATAATGCATGCCCATACAGCACATGGCAGGTCTTCAAATACTTCACAGAAGAATTTCATTATCTTTTCCCTCAATTTTTTTCCATAACTTTTTGAAGCCTTCAACTAGGCGTGGGAAAAAATACATATTCCTATGCCATCTTACTCTCAAATAATTTAAAATCCTAAGTGGAAAGAATAGACAAATTAATGAAAATATTGTCAATTTTCTAAATATTGCAATTAAATTTAGGTGCTGAGGTTGCATAGAAAAGAAGTCTAGATTGAGAGTGGATGAGGTGGGGCGGGGGGAGGCGGAGGAGGAGCTAGCGAAAATGGAAGGGAAGTCTGATTCAAGTTTAAGAAACTGTAGGAACTCAGTAGCCCATCTGAGTTTCCCCACTACGAATCATGGAAACCAAGCAGTATGATTTAGTTTTAGTTCCTCTGACATGAGGTGATCTCTAAAACTTCAATACCCAAAGCTAAACCTCTGTCCAAATACAGACACTTATTAAATGGTTTTAAGAAAGTAAATTGTGAGTGGCATTTTGGCCCCAGATGCAGATCCTGACGAAGCTACATAAACTCCGCGCATGCTTCCGCCCATTCTCTCCGTGCTCCGGCCCCCTGCTCCCATCCCTGACTCACTGCTGTTCGCTCTCATCGAGGAACAAGTCGGTCAGGAAGCTCCCCCATCGCCATGGCATTGAAGGACACCGGGAAAGACACCTTGGAACCATTCACCGGATTAGAATGACTGACCAGCCGCAACGTGACATCCTTGGGAAAGTGTGTGCTGACTTGCTCAGAGAGGCTAAGGAGAAGAACCTGAACATGAAGGGACCAGTTAGGATGCCTACCAAGACTCTGAGAACCACGACCAGGAAAACTCCCTGTGGGGAAGGTTCCAAGGCCCGGGATCCTTTCCAGATGAGAATCCACGAGCGTCTCATTGATTCGCACAGCCCCGCTGAGACAGTTAAGCAGGTCACTTCCGTCAGTATCGATCCTGAAGTAGAGGTTGAAGTCACCATTGCAGATGCTTAAATCAACTATTTTAATAACCTGATATATCTGTTGGTAAAAATAAAAGAAAGTAAATTATTTGAGATTAACTAGTATTACGCAGGATTAACTAGCATTACTAGTTACTAGTATAACTATGATTAACTAGTGTTTGAACGTCAAAACAGCAAGTTGTAGTGTTTTCATTCTCTATGGAAATTGGAAGGAGCTTTTTAAAGGACAGAGAAAGAAATCAATCCAAGCCTAGTGTGCTGGTGTTCTTGTGAGCTCACCCTCATGCACTCCCAGTTATGTAATGACCTCTACGCCACAGGAAGCCGCTGTCTCTGACTAGGACCACTCAATGGGAAGTGCTGGTGGAAGCCAGGAGGGTGAAAGGAGCTGAGAAACTAGGGGTGTTTCTCACCGCTCCATCTCATCAGGATTTCCATGGTGCAGATAACTCCTCCTTCAGTGACCCACGTCCCACTGGGTAGCAGTCCTTGCCCTCCCCAGGTGGTCCTATTTCCCACCATATGGCCCCAGATTCTGGAATTGTGGTGGCCTGCCACTCCGATCTTCCTGCCCTCCCAGTAGGTATCCCTTTGCTTGTTCAAACAACCTCTGAACTGGTAGTGTATCCATCCCCTGTGTATTCCATTCTATCATGAGGTCTTCCATTTGGAGGTCGAGAGTGATGTCTGGTTTCCAACTGAACCCAAGTACCACACCCACAGCTAGCTCATTCTAGTCACAGAGCAGTTCTTTGAGTGGCAAAACATGCTAACTCAACCATGTTCTTATCTAGTCATACAGTAACAGACAGTTCTCTGGCCTTAAGTCCATTGCTGCTGTTGGTTTCTATGACACGTTTAATAAACACCCAGCAGAGGCACAGCAGGGATTTTCGGGCTGGATGGGCCTTCATGCAAATCCAGAAACAGCTACTCACTCTATAACCGGGGGCAGCTTATCCTACGCCTTCTCTGGGCTCAGGCTTTTTCTCTTGCTCTTGTGAATAATAACCTCTGCCTTGAGCCGCTAGGAGGGTAATATTTCCCTATGTGTTTACTTATAGTCAAGAGTCTTCGTTTTAAATATTTGATGCTTCACATCTTGGTAGCTTGTTTATGTAGCTCAAGCTTCATCTGTTGTTGACACTGTACCAATGAAGAGAGCTGAACGTGTACACATGTTGTGTTCTCTGCTGGCTAAGGTGCTGGGAGTTGGTTAATGAAGAGTGCAAATCCCTGAGGCGTGACAACCATAATTTCAAATCCGAACCCCGCCGCCAGCATAGCTGCGGCTTTGGAAAGTCATTGATGTTATTTAAGACCTTGGAATCTCAATTTTCCCATCTGTGAAATGGGGGTCACGATAGTTCCTACACCTTTGTGTTGTTGTGGGACTAAATGGCCCTATTCACGTGGAGCTCTTAATACATATTTAAAGACAGATTAGGCAGCACAGGTGAATCACAAATTAAAAATGTTAGTGACTCCCTGGAAATCCTTTGAAATCCTTTCAAATACAAAGCACGTGGTTTTTATACCCTAAAATATGGTCGTATTTTAGGACATATAGCTAAAAAAGTTTCTGTCTCCATTCTCGCAAACTCTAGGGCACAGCACCACATCCGTTTCCAGTGGGTCAGCTGGGCCTTGGGGGCGTGCTCTGGCTTCCACGGCCGGCTTGGTGCGCCTGCATGGCTCTGTGCTTGCGGGAAGATCAGATTTTGATGACCAAGCAAAATCAGACCGACCGTCTTCTTACAGGGACAGGGTTATTGCTCAACCTGCGCTTTGTGTTATGAGCCTAACTCATTCACGTCTTCTTCCCCAAGAAAGGAAACAAAGCACACTCCTTCGCAGTTACTCTCCAAACCTTTCTTGAACACCGGTGCCAGTCACTAAGAAAGATGCGAGACACAGCCCTAGCCGCCCACCCCGCCCCCGCCCCCGCCCTCGCCTCCAGGAGCTCAGGCGACGCACAAATTCAATACCCCTATGTAAGTGGTATAATACATGGCAGCACAGATGCTCTGGGAATCCGTGGGAGCACCCAACGCAGGGAAGGGGCAATGGCTGGACCACATGTACAAAAACAAAGAGAAATGAATCAAGAAGAACGGAGTGGGCACGTGCAATGGCGAAGGGAGAAAGCCCATTGGGTACAGCAGCATGGAGGAGGAGGCTCACCAGGCTATGGAAAGCCCCAACGTGGAAAGAAGTGAGAGGGATCCGATGGAAAGGGTGGCTGGAGTTAGATCACGAAAGGATTCTACGTTATGCTAAGCAGTTCCCCCTGAGTCTGTGCAGCCTTGGAGAAATGATAGTTTAAGCTGTGGACAAGAAGGAGCGGGAGAGCTTTCTATGACAACCCTGCAGTAAGGACCAGGGAGACAGGGAAACAACTGCAATGCCAGGGCGGGAAGCCAAGCAAGAAACAAGATGTTGAGTAAGACACTGGGCACAGAAAGGAAGGTGCAATCAACAAGACTGCATGAGTCATTAAAAGTATGCATTGTTTCTATATTAAAAGTCCCAAGATGACTGAGCAGACTATAAATAGTGTTTGATTCTGCCTGAGAACAAGGCAGGTGTCAAAAGATGGTCAAGTTAACAGCAGAAGCAATGTGACAGTCAGATTTCACCAAAAGTTGACCCACTGTACCATTAGCCAGACGTTGGAGAATGGCAAAGGCCAACAAGGTCCATAAATTATTTTTCAGGGGATACAAGAAAATACCAATCCAATCAACGTGGTGTAAACTTTTGTTTTTAAATTTAAAATGTTACTCATCCTGGGAGTTACTCATTCTTTTGTCATCAAACTAAATATATGCTTTTGTGTGTCAAGTCTCAGGCAACCAAACTTTCCATTTTCCGTGGTTTTTAAGCAAACCATCACCTAACCTATATCCAACCGATGCACATTTATTCTATGTTTAAGGCTTTTCAAAGAAACATGTCCCATAGTTTCTGGTTCTTAAAAGCTCTACCATGATTTAAAAATAAATAAATAAAACCCTCCACCTGCATATTTTCTCGGAAAGTCAAGTACATCCTTTCCTCTCATGCTGCTACATGGAATACCTGGAAAATGTCCTGAACATAAGCTTTCATTGGGTGGTGTCTTGTGAATGAAAAAGACTTCTCCACGTGAGATGTAATCTGCTGCAAATTATACTTCTCCAGTTTCACAGCAAATTGCCCTTTATGAATGAATTCATCCTGGTTCAGAAGGAGGCTGAAGGAATATGAACACCAATCCAAGCACCAAGCTTATCTTAAACATTTGTCTCCTAGTTTGCATAATTTACAATAAAGCAAACTTTTCATAGCTTGTCATTGAAACACACTATGGTAGAACATAGTTATCTATGTCTTGTGGTAATTCTCCACGTCTTAGAAGGTCTTGCTGAAATGGATGACTGGATGTTCCCCTGGCCAAGTATTTAAAAAACAAACAAAACTGTACCTAAACTCATTGCCGTTGGATCTATTCTGACTCATAGAGATAGAGCAGAATAGAACTGTCCTTGTGGGTTTCTGAGACTGTAATTCTTTATAAGAGTAGAGAGTCTCAAGGGAGTGGGGAGCGGGGAGGAAGGGGAAAAAAAAAGAGGACCTGATGCAAAGGGCTTAAATGGAGAGCAAATGCTTTGAAAATGATTAGGGCAAAGAATGTACAGATGTGCTTTATACAATTGATGTATGTATATGTATGGATTGTGATAAGAGTTGTATGAGCCCCTAATAAAATGTAAAAATAAAGAGTAGAGAGTCTCTGACAAAATAATAATAATTTATAAGTTATCAAGGGTTCCTGAGGGAGGGAGGTGTGGGGAGGGAGGGGTAAAATGAGGAGCTGATACCAAGGGCTCTAGTAGAAAGCAAATGTTTGGAGAATGATGAGGGCAACAAATGTAGAAATGTGCTTGACACAATGGATGTATGTATGGATTGTGATAAATAAGAGTTGTATGAGTCCCCAATAAAATGGTTTTTTTTTTTAAAAGAATAGAATGCCTCATCTTTTTTCAGGTGAGGGGCTGGTAGTTTGAAACTTCTGACTTTTCAGTTAGCAACCCAACACATAACCTATTGTGTGAGCTACAGATATTGGAAACCTGAAAGTCAGAATTGGAACCTAGAGAAACAAAAAGGAAATCAAGAATGAAACTTGGGGCCAATTACAGGTTGGAACTGGAAAAATGGGCTGGAATGCAGGTCACAGAAAACCAACTCAGTTTTAACACAAAGGGAATTTATTGGTCCATGGAACCAAAATGTCTAGAAAGAACATAGTTTTAGATACCGCTTTCTCAGAGTGCTAATTTTTATTTTACAACTGCTTATTTGGCTGTCTAGGACCCTATGGTTGGAGCTTGTCATCAGTGAAGAAGTTATGTGATAGGCCTTCCCATAAAGTGTTACCCAAACCAGAAAAACACCGTCGTAGTCAGAGTGATATCGAACAATCAGTTCCTGCCTCTGGATCTGGAGGGGATGATGAATTCTTCTAAACCCCATGCCTGACACACTAGAAAGGCATGGGAGAGATGCTAGGGGTGGGGGCGGGAGGTGCCCACTGCAAGTCTCACCAAGGCAATGCTTAGAGCAGAAGGGTGCCCCAGAGAGGGCACGTTGGAGCAGAGCAGTCATGCTGCAGTAGCTCTCAACATTCCTAAGGCTGCAACCCTTTCATACAGTTCCTCATGTGATGATCCCCAACCATAAATTATTTTCGTTGCTACTTCATCACTGTCATTTCGCTACTGTTATGAATCAAGCGACCCCTGTGAAAGAGTCTTTTGACCCCCAAAGGGGTGGCGACCCATGGGTCGATGAATGACAGTCACTTCCAGATTTTAATTATTCAGAACAATGATGGTTAACGTGTCAGGTTTCACATGCCAATATATCACCACCTAAGAGGACCAGTCATTCATTCTTTCAAGCAACTAATAGGCTATTTAGTAAATGTCTGCTTTTAAGGACAGAGTAGAACTCTGAAACTCTAAACATGTCATTAAATAAAACAGCTTGTTTCCTAAGAATGGCACTATTTGCGGTGACAGGATGTTCTGGGACTGACTAATTCCTTTCATAGGAACAAGAAGTTTACTTGCCAATATTGAATCGGGGGGTGGGGGTGGTGTTACAGCAACAGGGAAAGTATATTCCCCGATCTATCGAGATCTGGGTGCACAATGCTGGTTTTGTTTATATCAAGAAATTCCCTCTGAGAATAAATTAATTAGTAAATATCTTGCCCAGCACTTGCCAAGTAGTAGGTACTCAATAAATGTGCATTGAATTAAAGTATTTACTGAGCACTTTCCAAGTACCCTGACAGACACTGAGGGCCCTTAGCAGACACAGTGCCTGGGACACCATTCCCAAGCGCTCTGGGGCTTCCCATTACAAGCAGCAGAGACTCTGCCTGAGGGAGAGGCCTGGTTCACACAAGGGAAAGAGGAGGGAGGGAGGTCATGTCCCTGGGAGCAGCTCCCAGCCAGTGCTGGGTGGGAATGTCCCTTGGGAAACGTTCTGCTCAGTCTCCCTGGTGTCCTGCTCACAGCCTGCGGCACCAACTTTCTTATTAGCAGCAGTGCCTTGGCTTTTTCCCATCCTTGTCTCACATCCTCTCTCTCTGCCACCGCTTCCTGGGATCACCTCCTAAGCAAACCCTTTCCTCACAAGTTTCTCTCACGAGTCATTTCTGGAGGAATAAAGCCGATGACAGGAGACCTCCCAATAATCATGATCTTTTTCCTTCCTGGCCGGCAGACTCGAGTATTTTGAGGGAGGAACACGCCTAGCCTCAGGAGAAGGATCCTTATTGGGATGAGCCCACCATGACAATTGATTTTCAGCTTATCCAACCAATCATGTTGCTAGCCTGGAGTGGTGTGATCATTTCTAGCCAATGAGACATAATCAGAGGCCTGAAAGGGGATTTCTTCAAAGCTATAGCTGGGATTGCCACATCTCTTTCCGTCTTCCTGCTTGCAAGTGAGCAGCAGGACAAAGACCTCCACAAAGCTCTTCCATTCCATTATCACTGCGCTACCGAACCGATACTGGCAACAGCCCATTCCCAAACCCGTACTGTGGCAGGAGTGAAACCCTGCTGAAGTCAACTTCACCCAGTTTTCTGGTCACATACTGACAAAACTCAACTCAACTCACTGCCATAGGGACCCTAGAGGACAGGGTAGAACTGCCCCTGTGAGTTTCCGAGTCTGAAACTCTTCCCGGGAATAGAAAGCCCTGCTTTTCTCCTGTGGAGCAGCTGGTGGCTTTGAGCTGCTGACCTTGCAAACAGCAGCGTCATGGATAACCACACCAGCAGGACTCCCTACAAGACACAGGCACATAGCATCTTGTTACAGGAGACCCAATTGCCATGGCTTCGAGCCCTGTAGAGATTGCAGCCAGGGAATTCTCCGAGCTCCTTCACCCTGGAAGGTCTACCTCCATCCTCTCTTTAGAGGTGATGAAAGAGTGAAGTAGGTAGCGGTAGTTCCAGAAGCTTTCAGGCAGGAGAAAAAAGAGAGGTTTGAGAGTGGTTGGGATATGAATAAAGTGAAACAGAGAACATTTAATCAGAGAAATGTGTTAAATATGAAGGGGTACGCAAAGTTGATAGAGGGGGAAATATCCATGCTCTGTTTCATTTTCTAAGGACTTTTTTGGAAGCTCTTTCCTATATTCTACAGAAATACGGCCAGTAACTTCGAGCCCCGTCATTGAAGGCCCTCCGTTTGGACAAAAGGACAGAGACAGAGGTCACGAAGGGTGGGGGGTGGGGGTGAATGCTGATAAGGGTGCAGTTGCAGCACCCAGTTCAGAAGCGTGTTTCAACCAGATATCTGCTAGGACTCCAACCAGGTGCTCTTGCTTTTAAACCTTCTTTGGAAACTCCAATTCAGCTCAACGGATAAGGACGAAAGTGTTAACTTCAGTGACACCACCCTCTGAAGAGGACCCCAGATTGTCATCAGATGTGATGGTAAATGCCAAGCTGTAAAGAAAGTGGAAAAGACTGATGTGGTGGAATTCAGTGATACCATCACACCTCCCCCCAAAGCTCCCCGCAGGAGCAGCCCACTGTCACTGCTCAGTAATTTTAGCATCTGGAATTCATTAGCTGTCCCTGAAGCAAAGCCCTGTGATCTCGGTTTATTTATTTATTTTCCATTAAGAAACTGGGAAGGAGAACTAAAGGATGAGCCCAAGGTCATCGAAGACATCTTTCCAATAGTGAGATAAACAGATGTCATCTCGCATCTGAAAGCTAGAGTGCTCCATGGGAAGCATGGGAGTGTTCCATCTCACGCAGCACTGGGCCCTATAGTTCAGTCCAATGGCCGCACAGGACTCACAGAAGATGCTCATGATTAGGGAGCCCATTGTGGAACTCAGCAAGCTACAATTCAGGTGGAAATGCTCGGGACAGAGTTGTTCAGTTGGGGCATTGCGGTCAGACGGGGTGCCAGCCCCCCGCCACTAACCACGGGCTCAATAGGCACAATTGTATGGCTGAGATATATAAATATGAACATATTGAGAGCATGAGAGATAAAAGAGATGAACTAAGGGTGTCAGATACATTTCATGGTAGCACGCTCACCTCAGCCCTGCTTGGTGGGCCATGTGGAGAGAGGGGGAAGGGAAGGACAAGGGGAAAGGGAACAGGGGAGCGAGGACAGGAGAGGAGAGGGGGAACCGAAGAGAGGCCAAGGGAGGAGCCGAGAGAGAGATCTGTATTAACCCTGGCCTATATACCTTTGGGGGGAGTGCAAGCCCACTAATTACAGGTGAAGACTTACGTCACAGGAAGGGATTGCGTTATAGGTCATACAGCAATGAGAGAGGGACAATCTAAGGACATACACGCACTAGCATGAGGAGGGATTGGGGTATACATGTGACAAGATGGGCGGATCCTAGATTCAGGATGGCAGCTTAACTGAGCCCTTTGACCTGTTCCCTGGCTCAATTGCTAGAGACCATTATCAGCAGGGTGTGAACTCCACCTACAGGAACCAAATCAAGGACTGCAGGTCTTTAGGGAGTAGTCTATTGTCCTTAAAGGCAGGGAGGGGGGGTGCCCACTGCAGTCAGGGAGGATGCCTGCAAGCTTCTGACCTCCCCACACATGCCAGCAAAAAGCCCCCAATCTTGGCATGTCTCTGGGGGAGACAAAGCTGGGGAAAAGTCTCTTTATAATCCCACAGGGCATGTTACAAACTTCTTTTATGTCTGTTAATCAATGCCCAAAGGGCTAGGTGCTCCACTGTAAACCCCAATCCAAAGGCACTCTGCCCCAGTTCCATGGGCCAAGAAGACACGCTTTCCTGGTTAGTCCCACAGGTACCCCACTCTGCAAGCCCACTCACGTTGTGGTCTGGGAAGGCCACCATGTTCTGTCTCGTGCTCTGGCTCAGGATCTGCTACTTCTCTGGTTTTACCGCTGTCTTCTGGATCAAGGAGACTCACTGAAGAGGGATCTCAAGCGCTACAGAACTTGCTCCACTCTTGAATCTTGCCAAAAGGGAGATTCCCGGCTCCTGCTGGTCAGCTGCCTCCCTTTAAATGCAGTAGGATGGCGATCACTCACACCTGAATTTTATATTAGAATTAGAATTTTCCCCCACCTTCTTATCTAGACCCAAAAGGGAAAAGTCATTTGGTGGGAGTAATAAAGGCCATGGCTAGAATAACCGTATTTGATAATCCAGGACACTGCAGGAGGGTACATTGAAACACAAGGATGCAAAATCACAGAAAGTATTTAAACAAACGGTCACAACATGAAGCTATTGTTCCTTCACATCTCCTCCATCTAAGTTTATATAAGATGGATTGACACAGCAACTGCGACAATGGATTCGAACATAACAACAAGATGAGGATGATGCAGGGCCAGGCAATGGTGCCTTCTGTTATGCTTCGGGTCACTATCAGTGGAAACCAACTCGACAGGACTCGACAACCACAACAGGCAACCACCATCACCCATGCCGAACCATTCTGTGGCTCTCTGATGTATGCCACGTGAAAATGGCAGTTTGGGTTTGCTCAAGCAATACAAATTATGTTCCTTCTCAAGGTTCTTCAAGTTTGGGGGAAGGCAAGAAATCTGAAGGACAAGATCAGGGCTATGGGGTGGATGGAGTACACTTCCCCTTTGAAAACCTTGTATACAAACTTGCTGTTCTTGAAGAACAAGTAGGCGTGTGGTTATGATGGAGAACAATTCCAGGCAACGCTCCTGGCCCTTTTCTCACCCAAGGAGCTCATTTCGTCTCTTGCAACATGTTCCCGATAGGCCTGTGCTCAGTAACGCAATGGAAAGGGTTAGCACAAGTCCCTCTTTGTCAGGGGCAACCTCAGTGCTCGAGCATCAGCATTAGGGAAGGAGCCTGCACTCTTCTGCTCATCCTTCCACCCCGTCTCACTCAGGCGAGACTGAAGGAACCAAGCCGGCCTTGAAGGGTGGGTGCATTAGACAACGGAACGTCTTCACCTTCTAGTGCAGTCACATCTGTGTGTAGCTGGACATTGTACCTTGACAGAACGAAGGACAGTGAGACACTTAGACCAAGCCTGGTACCCTCTTCTGGTACCCTAAATTCTCTCCTGGTACCCTAAAATCCCCCCTATATTCTGGAAAAAGAATTTGCTCTGATCTTCTAAGGCTGATTCCACCATGCTGGTGGCTGAGAATGGGTCCCAGACATTCAGCAGGCAGCCATCCTCAAAGGACACCCTAAATCATACATGCTAAGCAGTTGGCCATAGGGCATTCTCACGTCAGTTCATGGAAAAGACCAGATTCATAAGGGCAGCTTACATTATTGAACATGTTTTATGTGCCAGACAGTGTTTTATCCCTGTTATCGATAGCTCCCACCTGACCCAGAAGGTGCCCGGGAATAAAAAGAAGGGAGCAGGGTGGCCCACACTGTCAGGCCAAGAACTTTATCGCCCTAAGTCAGCATACTGACCTCCCTGTCTAGCCTGGAGAAGAGCAGTTGATAGGATGACAGCGCCAGGGGAAATGCTTCCTATAGTGTAGTGGAATTCCTATACATTGCATTGACCTGGAAATACAATGTCCGATATCTTTTGGTTCTGCAGCCAGGCGAGCCTCACACTTTCCATCTCGCCGCACCAGGCCAGCTGAGTGCTTCCCTAGGAGCCTTGGAACCACGCACCGGTAGCACGATTGCCGAAGTCATTTTCATATTCTTACCAGCAGGTTCCAATCATGGTAACTTAATCCATCTTCGGACCATCTACATTAAGCCCTAAAAATGACCCAGATTATCTGATTGGCTGCTGTGCGACCCAGTCCCAGCTTCCATCAGACCATCTGGTGGCTCTCCCTCCTCCAAGGGCAGCCTAGAAGGACCATCTGCTTCCCTGCTCCACATGCCCTGCCGAAGGAGGCAAAGGTTGAGGCCGACCACACACTCAGCAAGACACTCTCCTCTTGCCTTTGCATGAACCAAAGAAATCCTGAAATGCACTGTAATTTAGCTGCTCATACCCTGCAGAGCCTGCTTTGCATTCTCAGTGAACACATCATAATATTCAGAATGCAAATTAAACTTTATGGACGCCATAACCTTGGCCATTTATTGCAGCAGATTCTGTAATTGCCTGATGCTGCTAATACAGCCAAGACTACTTTGGTCTTTTTTTTTCTTCCACTTTTGCAGATCAAGCTGCCATGTTGATTAAGCAATCCCAGGTGCTCTTTCCTTGGCTAATGCATGAATGAAGGCGGTTTCCTGGTTCAAGCAAGCAGCATCTGTCTTATCTAATGATGGACAGTGAAATTGAAAATAAAACAAAATTGTATGTTCATGTTCAAGCAGTACTTGAGAAAAAAGTACAGTTAATATTCTGAGGGAAAATAGGAGATGTCAAAGAACGGGGCAAGGGGAAGGTCAATGTAAGACCAGCGATAACTATAAGTTATACTATATGGTAAAAGGTGACTCTTGGAGTAATTTTAACCACAAAAATGGCCATGAAAGAGAATCAACCAGTATTGGGATGGTCACCAAGGACAAACGAAGGCACCCAGAGCTACTGCTGATGCGTATGAACATGCCCGGTGGCACAGGGACTGCATGCTCTGATGCTACAGGTCAGCAGTTCGACTCTACCATCCGCTCCACGTGGCAGTCTGCTTCCGTAAAGATTACACCCGTGGAAATCTTGCAGGTCCATTCTACTCTCCCTAAAGGGCTGCTAGGAACTGGAAGGGGCTCCGTGCCATGGGTAGTGACCTATAGGCTCTTGCAGGCAAAAATAGGAAAAAGATGCCTGCTCTTCTTCTAGATAGTTATCCCTAAGCGAAATGTTCCAGCGTCATCTCTAGCACTGAGGAAGCCAGTAAGAAGGAATTCCCAACAAAGTAAGCCATTCCTATCATGATGGTGATACAAGGATGAAGCTGTAAAAGCCCACTTTGACAATGATAGTGGCATGTCCAGCATTGCAGAAGTGTTTAGGGGTATAAATTTACCTAAGGAAAATAAGGGAACCCTGGTAGCGTAGTGGGTTACAAATTTGGCTGTGAACCACAAGGTTAGCAGTTCAAGCCCACCAGCTGTTCCTTGGGAGCAAGATGAGGCTCTCTGCTTCCATAAAGATTGATAGTCCTGGAAGGCCAAAGGAACAATTCTGTGCTGTTTTCCAGCATCATGATGAGTTGCAATCTACTCCACGATTAAAAGTTTGGAGTTATTGGAAAAAATAAAATTGGTGGAGGACTGAGATTGAAATACATATAAAAATCCAAGCATTTGGCTTGGATGAGTCCTATGTTGTAGGAGATTAGGAGCCCTGGGGAGGCAGTGGTTAAATACTTGGCTACTAACCAAGTCTGGAGTTGGACTTATAAGCTGTTTCTCAGGAGAAAAATGAGGCAGTAATTATTACAGCCTTGGAAACCTATGGACAGATAGACCTACTCTGTCCTATAAAGCCATTATGAGTCGAATCAACTGACAGCAGTGGGTTGGGTTGGGTTGGATCTCTGCTTACAGGAAACCTGTCATTCTGCCCACTGTCTCTATGACCTGTCATTGGGGAGGGGGGGTAATGAGGGGAAAGTCAGGGTCCAATAAATTCTTTGCATTTTATATATGATACCATGGCCTTGAGAAATGGAGCTTAAGCCAGGTCACTGCTGAGCTCATTCTTTTGCCACTCCTGTGGACAGAACTTGGGGGACGGCCATCTCTGATGCACTTCCCTTTGTGAGCATGGGCTCATCAGCGGGATAAACCATCAGTACCATCATCTTCTATAAAATCGGTATGGAAGACAAGAGGGGCTACACCTTTCCACTGCTCATTTCACCCTATATCCATGACTTTACCGTTCTAACTAAAAAGACAAAATGCCTCTCTTTACTTTGTACAATGGAGCTTTAAAAAGAAATAGAATTAGAAGAAAATAGAAGTGTCTACAGCCCTTTGGAAGGCCCCAGATAGCCGGTAACTTGTACTAGTAGAAAGGACAGTAAGCCTAGGCCTCAAGGGGTCTTCCATGCCTCAGCCATCACCATAAGGAGGCGCGTCCTCTGTCTCTGGTGGAGGATGAGAGACACCTGGAGCGCAGCTGTCTCGGCCCAGCTCAATGAAGATCAGAGCCCAGCCTCCAGCAGAAGACCCAAGGGGGAGCCCAGCTGCAGGCAGCCAACCCACAAAACGGGGCATGTCGACACTTCAGTGGGTGACAGTTGTTTTAGATCACTGCATTTGGGGTGATTTGTTACACAGCAACCATTCGTTGGGACAACAGGAACTACGGTTGATTTGGGGCCTCGGCATTCAAATTTATGGACCTTTATACAAACACTCCCATTAACTTTAATAACTCTGATTCTATGCATCTGTCCCAGTTCTAAAGTCCCAACAGAAACCAACAGCTGGGAAATGGAGCAGAAACTCAGGGCACATGAATCTCTCTGTACTCGACGTCCAGGGAGCTGCATCTAGTACGGTGGCCACGTTCCCCCAGGTCTTACTCTGTGAGTGATTGCCCCTCCCACATGCATCTCTGTGGACTGCTGAATTCTAGCACCTCACTCTGTTCCAAATCCAATGTCAGTAACCAAGTTTTTAATTAATTAAAATGAGAATAAACTCTAGTTGTGATCTCTGATTCCTCTTCGCCTATTCCTAAAATTTCTAATGAATCTTTTTTTTTCACTTAGCCTTTGAAAAATGTGATCACTGGACACCTATATTCTAAAAGGTTGCCTCTTGGGACAAGCCAAGATCTGTTTCTTTCAACCACAGAAAACAGCTAGCTGCTTTCTGACCTCTGAATACAATTGCGTTGTGAGTTTCATGAGGACCTGGGCCCCGTGGGTCCCCTCCCAGGCTTTATTTGGAAACGCCTTATCATGACCCTTTGAACATCCAAGAACATTACTTTCATCAAGTCCTGTTTATCTCTATTTTTGTTTACTCTTTCTAAGAATTAATAGCTGGAGTGATTTCAACTTCTAGAAAAGTGACTATTTGTGCTTATCTCTTTATTCTTTGTATCATGGGGTCTTCACATAAAACCTGGGAAACCGTTTTTGCTGGAAGTTGATAAAGCTCACCACACTATCACTTTAGACATCATTTATTTTCTTTAAGAGATGGAACTAATCTTGGCCTCTTAGCTATTTTAAAGTAACAGTACTTTATTATTTTTTTTACAGGAATGAATGATTGAGCTGCTAAGTGCAAGGTAGGCAGTTTGAAACCATTAGCCGATCCTCTGGAGAAAGACAAGGCTTTCAACTCCTGTGGAGAGTTAGTCTCAGGAAGCCGCAGGGCTGATACTCCCTTACCTTACAGAGACCATAAGTGTTAGAGTCCACTGGGCGGCAGAGTGTTTGAGAATGGGTCTTTTCAAATCTGACTGCTCTCCTTTTCATTTAACTAACTCCGTCCTGTTTCTAATAATAGAAGTACATTTGACATCAAAACAAAATTTGACTATTAACTTAACATTTGTTTAAACATTTTATTGGGAGCTTTTACAGATATTATTAAAATCTATAGTTCCATTAGATCAAGCATGATTATACAATTGCTGCCACCATCATTTTCAGTACATTTTCTTTTCTTCTTGAACATTTTGATATCAAATCCCCTATATCCCCTCCCTCCCCCACTTTACCAACCCCTGATCCCTCAATATAATTATATATTATTGTTATTAGGGTATTTTTGCCATAACTTCTGCCACCCCATTTATTAAATCACCTAAAATTTGGATGTTTGTTCCTTTGAATGGGGTTACACAATCACCATTGTTATTAGTTCCCCTTCCTTCCCCGTCTCCCACTCTGGCTTCAAAATCAAAAAGAAAGAATATATATGTACATAAATATATATAAATTTAGCATTGTGAAAGATATGAAGTTTATAAAGAAAATAATGCAAAAGAGATCAAATGAAAATAGCTTTATACAGATAGTAAGTTACGTGCAAGGCTGCGAACTGCAGGTCAGCCATTCAAACCCACGGTCCTCCATGGGAGACAGATGAGTCTTCCTATTCTCATACAAATGTACAGTCGCAGAAGCCCACACACAGCAGGTCTAGCCCCTCCTATAGAGGTGCTCTGAGTCGGAGATGGCTGGATGGTAGTGAGGTTTTTTGTTTTGTTTTGTTTTGTTTTCTCACGACAAACCCTTGTGTCGAGGGCTGACTTTCAATAGATCGCAGCGAGGGAGCTGCTCTGCTACGTACGAAACCCCGACCCAGAAGCAGGTCGTCTACGAACGTGCGTGCGGTGCGTGACGGGCGAGGGGGCGGCCGCCTTTCCGGCCGCGCCCCATTTCCCGGGACGAGGGGCACTCCGCACCGGACCCCGTCCCAACGCGCGGCGGGGGCACGCACGCGGCCCGCCGAGGGGTAGTGAGGTTTTTAGGGGGAAGCACACTGGAAAGTAAATATGCAGACAACTCACTTAAGCTGCTTGGTTGCAACCTTTTGAAGTTAGATCACTTTTCTTCCAACACCTTCTCTCCAGTGTCACCGCTGTTGCGAGGGCTGGAATATGCCTACCTTCCCACCTAAAAACACATAACTACGCTATAGGGTCCCACTTCAGTGAGTCGACTTAGAGTGAGCCTGTAGAATAGAGTAGAACAGATCCCTAAGGTTTCTGAGGCTGGAAATCTGTTCAGGAGAACACAGCCTAATCTGTCTCTCTTGGAGCAGCTGCTGGATCTTGAACTGCTGACCTTTTGGCGAGCAGCCCAGTAGTTATTTCAACCATACCACTTCAAGCAAAGGCATGCTAACCGTATTACCAGTGTCTGGTCATAAACTAACATATGGAACAGATTTAAATTCTGCTCTATGTGTGAGAGAACCCAGAGTGATTTGCTTTCTTTCAAACTCCAAGGAACAATAAGGAGCCTCCTCATTCACGATGTGTCCATGTGCTATGCATACGCGCTGCTTCCCCGTTTCAAAGCCCGCACGTGATGAGCCTTCCTTAGACTTTTACATGTGTATTTCCGTGCTTTAACTTCGTTTTTAGTTTAGTTTGACCTCAAAATATGAGTTCCTCAAAGGTTGAAAACTTGGCCAAAAAAAGATAGAGAAGAATGCTTGTTCCAAAAATTACATTCTCATCTATCACTCTTTCATCAGGATGAGTGTGAAAAAGTACTGATGCTCCTCTTCTGGCAACGGACTATCTCAAAGAGCACCGAGAAAACCCAGCAGCAGGTGACGAGCAGGCAGTCTCCTCATCTACATGTCCGGCAACCACCAGCCACCAACATCAGGATGCTCTGCAGATGGCTGCCGACTCCATCCAGACGTCCACCCCTGAGACAGGCTGGAGGTGGGAGCATTGGTTCTAAACTCTGTAACTTCACATATGAAAAGCAGAAGTCCTAACTAGGTAGCCAATGTACGTTGTATTATCTATTTGGTGTGGGTGGTGTTGAAGACCACCCTTTTGGAGCCAGGCTGAATTTAAATTATTGCTCTGTCACAAGACCTAGAACAAGTGGCAAAACTGTCCTGTGCATCAGCTCACAGTAGTAACTAACTTCCTGGGTGGCTGTGGGGATGAAATGTGTTATAGAAGCTAAATCACTAACCTCAGTGCCAAGCATTGGGCATTGAGGTTGGCAGTTCAAACCGACAGCCACTCCAGGAGACAAAGATGAGATTGTCTGCACCCTTAAAGAGTGTCAGTCTCTGGAACCCTATACAGGCTTGCAATGCATCTGAATCAGCTCTGTGGTGGTTTGGGGGGTTTTGTGGCAGAGACTAATGAGAACCCCTGCCCTTGAGTTGATGTGGGCTCATGGCAGACTGATATCAAGTTTCTGAGGCTGAAAATGTGGAGTAGACAGCCTTCTCTTTCTCCCAAGGGGTGGCTGTTAGGCTTGAGCCACTGACCTTGCAGTTAGCGATCCAACACTTCGCAATAGCATCTGACTGAGCAAAGGTATATCCACTCTTGCCTCCTCACCCTCTGGGTGGGAGAGCTCCGAGGTATCTGTACTACCCTGACTCCGTGTGCCCATGGCGTCACTTAGCTCCCACCACTCACAATGGTAATTTGCTTGTTAACATACCTTCTGGCTCCTTCTTTTCCTTCCTGTCCCATTTCCCCTCTATCATAGTCATTCTCAAAGAAACCCTTCCCCTCCAATCTTGGTTTCCAGGAGAACTCGTACAAGACAACTAGCAATACTGACATAGTGGACTTAAAACAACAACAAAAGGCACTTTGTAAGTTTTTTTCTCCAAATAAACATATGATTCACATTCATATCAAGTTTTAAAAATTCAGCATTGTGTGGCATCTGCTTTAGGCTGTACACATTTAATAATTACAGGAACACATCTTTTTTTAATGTCTTGAGCTCAAAAAGCTGGCACACAGCAGAGCGCACATTGCTATTCTTTACTTCAATCTCATTTGGGACTGGAAGAATGACTTTGACCTTGTTTAGAGCCACTTGAACTCTGTGGGCTCCAAGCTAACTTTTTCTTCCTCACCCCAAGCTTCATTTAGTGCCAACAGAACTCGACTTTCTAGTTCAAATAAAACTATCTTTGAAAAGGCTTATAAAAAGGTTCATAAGATGTGTTGGTGTTTGAAATGGCTTCGAGGTGTATAAATGAATCAAGAGCACACAGATTAAATTTTCCTTGAAATAGACAGTTTCTAAAAGGAAAAAGGAGTCCTTAGAGAAAAAAATATTTACGAGGATTTACTGCTTTGTCTTTGTTTGCTTGCCTTTTTTTTTTAAGTTAAAATATATTTTTAAATGTCTCTTCAATAAAAGAACCCCTAAATTATTTCTCAACATTCCTGGACAGAAAGCATTGTGCATCTAGAAAATGAATATTTAAAGCTCTTCTTATAGATATGGCCAAATCCCAGACTTTCTGTATATATATATTTTAAAAGTTTCCACTCCCTTAGAAGCAATGATAAAGTACACTGGCCAACCTGCATTTCGGTGACTCAAATGTTAGACCAGTTTCTGAGTATATTTCACCTGCTGATTAAAAAAAATGGCAGCAGTTTTCCCCCCTTGGTTCTAGTTTTTGAGATATAGAACATACAAATATGCCATATACTCTTCACTGTGTTCATCCATTAAAAAATTGGGATATTTTAATGTAGTGTTTGCTAGCCTGAGATAAAGGAAGGGTACTCCTTTATTTAAAGTAGTTGTTGTACTAACTATTTAGGTCAAGTTAGAGATCACATGGTGTCCTTTGATCCCCAAAGATATTTGAACAGTACCAATTACATGAACTTGAAAATTTCCCCAAGTATCACTTCACTTTTACTAGGAACTGAATAGCAGGCCAGAATAGTTTTAGTTAATAAACGGAGTAGTTTTATTAACTAAAAAAGGAGCCGGAACTAAGAGTTGCTATACCGTAACTCAGGAGCCCCGGGGGGAGAGTGGGCTCTCCGTTTGACTGGGAGCCCACCGGTCACTCTGCGAGAGCCAGAGGAGACTTTCTGCTCCATGAAGAGATGCGGTCTCGGGAACCCACAGGACACCTCCCACTCTGTTCCACGGGGTCACTATGGGTCATAATCGACTGTGCGTTTGGTGCATTCGATTCAAATGAAACCCAAAGTGGATCTGTCAGCGTTCATATTCCTTTATTCAAATGGAAATGTTCCACTCTTGTTGTAAAATGGCACACCCTCTCTATCTTTGCAGAGTCTTAATAGAAAAATCGAATTTTTCTTTTCAAGAAGATTGGAGTCACTCTCACCTCTGAAACATTGAACACAAACAATTCATTGGCTTCTATATATTAAAATGTGGTCTGAAACACTTACTGCACAATTTAAAGAAGAAAAATTTGGATCTTCAAAACATTTATGAAAACGGAAAGCTGACATTTTTGACACTCTAATTGCTCTCACACCTTCCAGTTATGTATCTCGAACTTAAAAAAAATGGTTCCCGCTCTTCGCAAGCTGTTTGCTGGCGTTTCAGTCTCCAACGTGGAGTCTCTGTCTATAGTCCCAACTTCCTCCACCTACGAGAAAATCCTACTGCCCTCGAGTTGATCCTAACTGCTAGTGACTCCATGCCACAGAGACAAATGGTCCCTTGGCGTTTCCAGACCTTTCAATCTTTTCAAGGCTGAAGAGCAGCTGAGGGATCAAACCACTGACTTTATGATTGTCGACTCTGGTTGTAACCAACCAGCCACCATGGATCCATCTACAGCTTCCCTGGGAAGTTCCTTCATACATGATTCTTTTTCAAATATTTCTTACCTTTTTTGTTTTATCCTATAATCTGTGCATTTGAATCCTTCTCATCTTTGGAACGAGGATGATAAATAAATTAGGTAAGTAACTTTATAGCTGAAAATATAGTGGACCACTGTATCCAAGAAACAAGAGCTGAGTGGTGTAGGCAATGCAGTGTTCTCGGTCGGGGCTCCAAATAACCCCAGGAGCATGTCTCAAACCCAAGATGCCAAGGGAACCGTGCTGCTGTCGGTGGGCTGTGATACCTTTCAATAGTGACTGAGCCAGGTAACATGAAGGGACTGTAGCACATGTTATATTTACACCGAATTTATTAAACCATCTTCTGTATAACAGCTCTTGAAAAATAAGTTGTCATTTTCTTTACAGTTGGCAAATGTATTGAAGCAAATTCCATTACAATTAAATGCTTTTTAGTAAATCATCATCATATCTAAGCGTTTTTATTGTGTAAACAACTCGGATGAATCAGGTATGCAGCAAAGAGAGATTTTTAAACTACCCGGATCCATGCCTGACTATGGAGCCCCGAGAGTGTAGTGAGTTAAGGGCGAAGTTGCTAACCCAAGATCGTCAGTTCAAACCCACCAGCTGCTCATGGAACAATGAACTTGTCCGTTCCCATAAAAACTTATTATCTTCAGAAACCTCAAAGAACAGTGTGCTTTGGCCTACCGGATCACCGTGAGTTGGAAAGGACTTGATAACCATGGATTTGATTTGGTTTATGTTTGACAAGGCTAGTAAAAGATATCCTGATAGAGACGGAGAGAGCTCCTTGTTTTCCTGCTCGATGCTCTGCAGTAGAGGCATTTGGAGAAGAAACAAAGAGCAAGCAAACACCTGCATAGTCCTCATACATTTTAAGTTCATTTGCTTTGATGGAACTAGATAGCGATGGCTTTCCAGGTAAACTATTTACGAAGTGTCTTTCCTTTTAGTTGCTTCTAGTGTGTCCCCTTGTGATTGGAATGCTCTCATTTCTGTTTAAGTGGGAAGAGCCCATACAGTAATTACATTTGTAGTACCAATCATTATGTTTGTAACACAGTTTTCTTTCTTTCCACAAACAAAACATCCTCTTTAAATTGTTGTCCTTTTCCCTGTCTGGCTATAACTCAGTGATTATCTCTGTATTCTCTTATACACGTGTGCACGCGCGCACACACACAACTTCAAGTTCAGCAGTTTAAACCTACCAAATGCTCCATGGAAGAAAGGAGCACACGTAACCACCTACAGTCTTAGCAACACAGCGAAGCAGTCCTACTCTGTCCTCACGTGTTGCTGTGAGTCAGAACCAATTCAGTGGCACTCAGTGAGCGATATCAGTGACCTTAAAATGTATTTGTTTAAATGCGCTTGATTTAAAGCTCTGGATATTAAAAGGATAGCACTGATTGGTAGGTGTTAGGATTATTGGTATTGCACTGGGCAAAGCTGTGAAAGCTCAAAGCTGTGCCTTTGAGGTCTGAGGTGCACCTGATTTAAACTATGGTATTTGAAATCCCACCATATGTTTCAAATGCAGGACTAAGGAAGACCAATGAAGGATTGATACCTTTGAATTATGACGTTGGCAAAGAACGTCACCTGTGCCATGAATTGCCAGAAGAACAAACAAATCTGTGTTAGAAGAGTTACAACCATAATGCTCCTGTGCTAGTTAGGCTTTGTGTCAACTTGGTTTCTCCTGTGGGAAGGTCTGGAAAGGGTTCAAACTCTCCACAGCACAACCTACTGTCTCCTTGGGGTGGGGGGGTGGGGGTAGACTATTTATAAGAGACACGGTCCCCTCTCTCGTCCTTCTTGCTGCTTGCTTGGATCCTTCATCTGTCTTCTAGGGCTGGTGGCCCATGGGGTCTGCCAACCTCGAGAGCTGTCAGCACCCTGCCATATTCCTGCCAAGCTCGGAGTCACAATATTCTGCATGCGCCAGCCTATGATAGCCTAGCTTCTGATTTTCTCTTCCTGTTTCATTAGCCAGCAGCTGTGTGAGTCAGGAGAGGCTTCCACCTAGCACCTGACCTATGAATTTGAGTTGACTGAGCTGGGCTGCTTCCATGATAGAAATGTCCTTCTTGATAGAAAGTTCTTCATTATACATAGACAAACGCAACTGGTCATGTTTCTCTCTAAAATCCAGACCACACAGCGTCTTAGAAGAAAGGACGGTGAGACATCATCTTAGGTACTCTGCACACAATCAGGAATGGCTAGTCCACAGAGAAGAAGGGCCATGCGTGGTAAAGTAGAGGGCCAGAGAAAAGAGAAAGACGTTTTTGGGGATAGACTGGCACAGAGGCAACACTGGGCTCCCACACATGAACTGCCGTGAGGATGGTGCAAGACGAGGCAGTATCATGGTGTGTGGCACAGGAGGTCACTATGAGTCAGGAGTGTCAGCACAGTACCTGTCAACATCTGACTGTAGTGAAGACCCACCGCTTTCAGGATCAGAGGGAGCACAAGGAAGACTGCACTTATGACGTTTTCAGTTCTTCATGTTGACCACAACCATTAGCTATGTTGACTCATTAGCCACTCCCTTACATTTACAAGGATAAGTAACAATGATAATAATAGGGTTCCAATTCCTGCAAGCACAGTTTATTCTATACAAACTCAAAACCACACTCAGGGCCAGTGAGTTGATTAAGACTCAGAGGTGCCCTGTAGGACAGGATAGAACTGCCCCTGTGAGATGTTGAGATTGTAACTCTTTATGGAAGTAGAAAGCCCCGGCTTTCTCCCACGGGGTGACTGGTGGTTTTGAACCATTGACATTGCAGTTAGCAGCCCGACACACAACCGCTATGCCACCAGGGCTCCCGTTACTCTAACAAAATGTGTTTAAATATTTCTCTGCAATCTTTGGATGACTGTAGATAAGTTTTTTCAGGAGTGCACTTTTTAGTCTCATTAGGCTTCCTTCAGATAGATATGAAGACCCACCAGTAGTCCTTTTCTAGAGACTTGTCTCTCGTGATCACATGTCCAAAGCACATGTGTGGGAGTCTCGCCATGCATGTTTCTGAGGAGCGTGCTAACTGTACTTCTCCCAAGGCAGAGCTCTTCATTCTTCTGGCCATCCATGGTATTTTTTTTATGACAGAGGAGAATCCATGGTATTTCTTCTACTTTTTAAAAATATTTTTCACCAGCCAGTGCTGTAATTTAAATGCAGTAATTGATTTTTAGTTTTCCTTGTCCAACTTTCAACGTTCAACTTTGACATGCATATGAGGCAACTGAAAATACAGTAGAACCCCAGATCTTGATGCTAATCCATTCTAGAATTAGCATTGAGATGAGATGCAGTTGAATTCTGAATAATTTTTCCCATAAGAAATAACTGAAAATAGATTAATCTGTTCTCAACCACCAAGTTTTTACCCTAACCTTCCCTTTATATACAAAGCATTACACAGAAATTTCAGAGTCAATAAATTCAGTGTTAAATAATACAAATAAGAAACACACATTTTAAAAGTTTTTAACATCTACAGTATGGCCCATACCTTGATATGGATGAGGATCTGGATCTGTGGACACAGATGTGGAGAGGAGGTGTGGAGAGAGAGTCATTGTTTGGAAGGGGAATCCCCTTACATAAAATCAACTGGTAGCTGCTTTTTAGGAGATTTTCCCCTTCCTTGCCTTTTTTCACTAGGATCTGTCTGGCTTTCTCTATAAAATGAATCTGTAAGATGTGGTCTGCTGTTGGCATTTCCTTAACTGATTTCTTAAAAGGGTTTACTAAATTATCATCAACAGTATCAATAACATGGTTAACCAGTTCCTTATCTTGAAGATTCTTTAAAAAAAAAACTTTCTTAGGATCCATGTTTTATATAAAAACAGTACAAAAAGCCACAAAAACTAAGAAAATTATAGCAAAATGCTGAAACACAGTTGCAAAAGGTTTAAAGAACGCACACTAACAACACCAAGTAATGTGGAGTGACCGAAACATGAACTGCTTTTGTTAACAAAAATCATGTGCGTCGGGTCAGATTCCGATGTTTTGTTCATATTCCAATGCAAAATTTTCTTGACATTTCTCATTGAAATCTGATGATGTCGAATACAGATGTGGTCAAGTACTGGGGTTCTACTGTACCAGGGCTTGGATCAGGCCCACCTTAATTCTCAAATCCTTACTTTTCAACAATTCAAAGAGGCCTGTGCAGCAGATCTGCCCAATGCAATGAGCCCTTTGATCTCTTCCATGAGCATTGGTTGTGGATACCAGCAAAAGGAAATCTCTGACAACTTCCATCTTTTCTTGATTTATTGTGATATTTTCGACTGGTCCACTTGGGAAGCTTCTGGTTTTCTTTATATTGAGTTGCAATTTATACTGAAGGAGTCGATCCTTGATCTTCAAGTGCTTTGTGCTCGCTTCACTTTCAGCAAGTAAGGTCGTGTGAACTGCATATCAAAGCTGTTAACAAGTGTCCTCCCAGCCTTATGCTGGGTTCTTCCTATGAGCTGACTTCTCTGATGAGTAGCTCAACAAACAGACTGAATACGTATGGTGAGAAGACACACCCTGCCACACATCTTTCCTGCTTTTAAGCCATGCCCTAGTCCCTAGTCCTGTTTGTGCAACGACCTCTTGATCCATGGACAAGTTCCACATGAGCACAATGAAGTTTCTGGAATTCTCATTCTTCTCGAGGTTCTTCAGTTTGTTTTGATTTACACCGTCAAATGCCTTGGCCCAGCAATACAACACAAGCAAACATCTGAAGCACACCGTTCCTGATTTTAACCCATACAGGGTTTCCTTGTTCTGTCCAAAGAGCACATAATTCTTCGGGGGAAAACTAGAGGGTTAGTAACATCACCTACAGAAGTGTGTCAACCTAGGTGGAGGATGTATTGAAAACAATAGCTCCACAGTTTGAGATTTTGAGTAGCTGGTGGTTTCAAACTGTTGACCTTGTAGTTCGCAGACCAACATACAACCACTAGGCCACCAGTGCCCCTGAAGTGTATTCGGGTGATGTTTAATTCTGTGCTAAATTGTGGAAATGCGCAAGGGTCAATCAACTTTGAGGATTTGAATTTACAGTGAGAAGGGTTAGGTTAGAGGGAAAATTCAATTTAGAATTTGGCAAAGCTGTCTATCCTAGGTGGTTTTACAACATACTTTAACAGCAAATAATACAAATCTTTATAACAGAAATGTATTGACATTTTTCATAAGCTCGTGCCTGTGGTGCTAGACCAAGGGGTTCTGAGACTGTAGAGCTGAGACCCTGATTTGGAGGGACTCACAGTCCACGGTGTGTAGTGCTGCCTCGAAATTATGGAGCCATGAGGCTTGGAGTCACTATCAATATGCTGTGCACTGAGACAAGAAGCATCGTCTCAAAGCCCATATTTCAACTGAACATTATAAGCAAAAAGTTGCAAATGTATAAACACATATGTTGGTAAACACTTAAATAGTCTTTTCTCTCTTTATAAAGCCATTTCAGTTTAACACAAGAAAAGCAAAATTTAGAAATTAAGAAACCCAACATCAAAATATCCATGATCTTTCTTAAAAGAAAACTACCTTGAAGAAAAGAATCAATACAAAAGTAATTCCTTCTCTAAACCAACTCCCCCATCCCCCCACCCCACCCTCTACCCACATTGAAATAGGACCCCCTAGATTTTTCAATTCCACCACTTGACTAACCCGGCGACTCTCCCCGGTATTTGCCACTCACTGACTGACCAGCGGAACAGTTCCTCCTAGCATCTCATTCCCCTGCTCATTGTCTGATAAGTTATTCTTGTCTCCGTCGCTTTCAGACCCAACACCATGGCCTTGTGCTTACACTCATCCCTCTCCTAGGAATTAAGGGAGAGCCACCCTTCCCAGAGGCATTAGTCAACATTCCTTAAGACCAACTTAACCCAACACCTACTCACAAGTAGAAGTCAAAATTGAAAGAGAAGTCAAAACTCAGCTTGCCGTAGAAACTGACAAGTTCATTTGCTGCCGGTAGAAAGTAAAAAGTTATTAGACATAAAAAGCTGTTGGGTAGTGCAGGCCCTTTCACTGACCCAACAATACCACTTATAAGAATAATTTTTAAAATGAATATACATAAAGCATGAGGGGAAAAGATGTTTGTGATAGAGTTGCTTATAATTTTGAAATCATAAAAACAAATTATATGTCCAACAGGAGGGTTTATCACTGCATGGCTATCAGTGCAATGAAAATACTAAGCAATCATTAAAAAATATGTGGCAAAATAATACATAATAGCATGAGGATATGGCCCAAATATATAGTTAGGAATCAAAAGCTATGGAAATAATTGTATGCATATGTATAATATTATTTCATATCTAGTTTAAAATGTAAATAGGTACCTGCAAAAAGGGCTGTAAGATTTTTTTTAAATATCAGCAGTGATTTATCTGTTGTTGATAAGATTGCAGGTGGTGTGCAGTTTTATTAAAGTTCTGTTTTTTTTAGTGTGCATGTGTGCAGATGAGTTGAATGAAAGCCCCCTATTTTGGTAAGGCCTCCCCATCTGGTTCTGGTATCAGAGGCCGTGAGGTTTGATTTGGCCAATGAGATGCTAGCAAGTGTGACACAAGCAGAGGTTGGAAAGCAGGCGCTTGGTGCCTCCTCCATCTCCTTGAACTCATGTGATTAGGGGACGCAAGGAAGCACGTGAAGGAAAGCTGAATTGTCCCTATTTTCCCACGTGAGACTGGCCAGCCCGGCAGGAGGGCGAACCTGCATGATCAACAGAGCCTAACTTCCCCTGTACCCGCTAGGCAGGCCCATTGAGTGAGATGAGCAGAAGCCTGCGGACATTTTTCCATGCGCATTTTGCTCCTGCTGGTACCCTATGTTACTGTAGCAGGAGATAACTTATAGACCATATGTTTGTTGTATGAAGCTGAGGGTCGGACAAGGAGCTAGAAGAAATGAAAACCAACCTTAAATGGAAAAGCACGGGGATGGAAAATCTCTCTTCTTGGAGAAGACTTTTGGAGACGTTAGATTTGCTTCTTGTGTTGCTGGAGAAGAACATTGAAAGTACCACGGACTGCTAAAAGGGCAAACCCACCTGCGTTGGGAGACGTAAGGCCTGTGCTCCTTCGAGGCAAGGATGGCGAGACTTTGTCTTGCACTGTGGGCATGTGTCAGGAGAGAGCAGGCCCTGAAGAAGGGCAGCATGTCTGGTAACGTGAAAGGGTGGCGAAAAAGAGGAAGGCCCTCGATGATGAGATGGACTGGCTCAGTGGCTGCATCGATGGGCTCCCGCGCAGGAACAATCGGGAGGATGGCACGGGACCCCACCGCATTCGGTTCGGCTTTGCATAGGGCTGCTATGAGATGAAGCACATAACTACAGACCAGCAGACTAGCAGGAAGTTTCAAATCAATATAAAAACATGAACTGATGTTCTAACAGGCGGAAGGCGCTATGCTAGAGTCTGGGTGTGACATAGCTCCTACTTCTGGGAAGCCACACTGTAAACAGTGGGAATCTATTCACACACACAGTGCTTTTCCGAGACTTACCAACAATTGCATTAACTATGCTAGGGCACCAAAGAACTTTCCATTGTTGATATTGGTTGAAAATGCACTCATTTCCCCCAACATGATTCTCATATCACCCTAACAATTTTTTAAGGCTTTCTCTTGTCACCCAATGAACTTGAAGTAATGAGGTCTATAAGTTGATTTGAACAAAAAGAAAAGATATTAAGCTTTCAGGGAGGACAAAAGAAAGTATCTACCTGAACCCTTTCTGACAGCCACAGACCCCTTGCCATTGAACACTCGGCGGCTGTGGTGCATTACTCCCAGGCAGCGGAGAGTTTAATAAGCCTGTGCAGAGAATCCTAACCTTCCAACCCTGGCTGCCTGCTAGCACCCCTCAGGCGCTCGCAGTGGAAGCTGACAATCTGAGCTAACATCCGGGCGTGGATTTCCTCAGACACAGGGGCATGGGTTGGCATCGTAATGTCTGCCTGCTGTCCCTAATGTGCAAATCACAGAATGGCCTCACTGCCACCCAGCACAGCACGAACACCGTTGGGTGTTTAGTTCTAGAGGTTCTGGTGGTCAAGACTCTTCCCTGAAAAACCTAGCTCCCCCGTGGAATCCAGTGATGCTCTTTGCTCCATAAGCAAAGCTCAACTTGCCTGGCTCAGCCGTGATTCCCAGGACTCCTCCTCCCGCTTACATCTCCTACCGCCTGCACCCTGGGGCCTCACAGTTTCTGCTTTTCTCATATGGTGCTTTCTTCAGCCTCTAAGTTTCCTCCCCTCCAGTCACCTCACTCTTCTACCTGCAAAACCTGACCATGATCCACAAGTTTGTCTGACTGCAAATTTAGTGACGATAGTAAAATGACATGAGTGTGCTAGGTGCTGGGCATATGGTCTCACTCGCTTAATTATTTTGCCCAATAATTCTGTGAGGTCAGCATGATGATCACCATTGTTATCAACTCATTCCCATTTTAAAGATAAGGAACGTGGGGCTCAGAGAGGCTAAAGCAACTTAGCCACGGTCTCAGTCAATTCCATGGCAGCTGGCGATGGTAATTCACTATGACACAAGGGCTAGAAAGCATTGGTTCTAAGATTCCAGCTAATACATGCATAGGTTTCTTCCCCACAAAGTGTTTCAGCAGTTCTCTGTGATCAGGGGATGTGGCAGCAGACGGTCCTCTTAGTAACACATTTGTTAAGATGTCTTCAAAATCGAGTCCCGGGAGGTCAGCTCAGGGTATGACCATTGCTTTGGAAATTCCAAAGGGCATAATCCTGACATATTTTCTCAAACAACATGGGACAATCATAGGAGCGTATTGGGAAAAGTTTTAAGATGATTGAAAACTGCATGGGTGAGAAAATAACCAGGAAATTTGCACTTTGGAAATGGTTTCCCATCACAATACTGTGCTGCCCATTCTTCAAGGGTGGCAAGAGCTGTCCTAGGAGAATTTCATGGGAGACCTTAATCTGGCCACTCTGCCTGCTAATCTTGCCCCCCACCCCAGACTTCTCTTTGCTCCCCAAACTCAAGGAGCATTTAAAAGGAATACACTTTGAGTGAGGAGGCCAAAGTGAGGGTTTTCTTTTTGACATGGTGTGAAATAAATGGAGTAGATTTCCTCAGGGGAGACTCAGGGCTGGAACCACCACCTTCAGATGCACACAGATATGCAGGCAATGTCGAGAAACAGTAGGCTCCAATTCTGATATTTTTGTGTAGTGAAAGTTTCTGAGATTTTGTTGCAATATTCTTGTTCTTCCCCTTACACTACCAGTGCCTAGCCCAAGGTTGAAGGCGCCCTGGTGGGTAATGGGTTGCAATGTTACTAGTTGGAAATGACCATCTGTGCTGAGGGAAAAAGACAGAACTTTCTACTCCTGTGACATCTACGGCCTCAGATTAACTCAAAGGGACAGTTCTCTCTGCCTCAGAGGGTCGTGGTGAGTCTGAATTGACATGAAAGCAGTGAATATGGATATTTTGGGGGAAGAGAGAGAACCTGACATCTGGCTCACAGTATGGAATGAATATGAAGCCTCCATGAAGCTGTTCTTACAGTCAAGCTTGATTTCACTGTCTTCTGCTTTCCCATCTCCACCTACTAGTGAACACATTCGATCTCATAGACGTGCCTACAATTGCCAGACAGCCTGAGCTTTCATGGAAAACTTGTACGCAGCATTGCCGGTCATTCCAAACCTGCTTTGCTTGCAGAAAGTAAAGCTTCATCGATTGGTGACACTCCATGGCTGATAGCTACTGGTAGGGAGCAACTGGGTCATGAGTCCAAAAGGAATTGGGGGGGGAGGGTATGGACATGAGTTGGAGGCTAATTGGTCAGCCTCTGACTCTCCAGAAGTACAGGCCTGACCTCTCCCGCAAGCACCGGCCCCTACACCTCCTCTGCAGTGATTGTGCACCAGGAGGGACGGACTCACAGAGAGCAGCTATCCCAGAGGAGTGCCTGTCCCCACACTCTCTCCACATCTCCCTCGCATAGCTTGATAATGATGTACGAACAGGAAACACATGGGTTAGAGGCCAGCAACTGAACAGGAAGTGGAGAGTAGGATGGTAGTGGGCCTATGGGACATCTGAGATATGGTCTGATGTCAGCAAAAGGGGGAGGGGGGGAAATCTCAGACTAAGACCTACTGGAGTTTAAAACTCAGGTACCAATGTCATGGGACCTCTCTGTCTTTCAAAAGCAGCCAAGGGGGGCCTTGAGAGGGGAGAATTCTCCATGGACAGCTGCTGGCAGTCCAGGTTGGTAGATTTTCCCCTCTGACAGGAGTCAGCTGGGTCTGAAGGATTATGGTAGTAAAGAGTTTTGTAACCATTAACTCCTGGTCTTTGCGGTCACAAACCACCCCCACTCCCCGCCCCGCCCCGCCCCCCCCCACCCACTTTCAGACACTCTCTCCTTGAAGACCAGTCCTACTGGTGTGCTTCTTACCCTTGCTCTACTGAAGCTCCAAAGCATAGGAGCCAGTCACCATCTCATTTCTCTCCTGCCTCCTCCTTTTCTGCTGCAGATTATTGGAGACTAGAATTTAGAAAGAATCTATAGAATCTATGAAGTTCAGTTGTATGACTTGATAAAGAAGTGGAAATCCTAAGATATGTTTGCTAGCTTCCTTGCTTTTGAAAGCTGCTCTAAGTGTGGGCCTGAATTCCAACTCGCCAGGGGAGGGCACCCTGAGCTGGCCTGGGCTCAGGAGAGAAGCATTCATGCATTTCCTGGAATGCAGCCGAACCCTGCCATTACCCATCAATAAGACGACTTTCTTTCTTTTCCCTTTTTAGCTGAATGTGAAGAAAGCAAGGTGATTTAAAGCCTTTCCCAAAATTCGACAGTGAGATGTCCTTTAAAAGATAGACATTGCTCTTAACATACCCATCAGGGAGAAAATCACAATACTGCTGGTGATGGCTTCTAAAGATTAATTTCAAGAAGGAGAGAGAAGCAACTCCGATATTGAAGTCTGGTAGAGGCAGTAATACAAGAGTAAGATCATTTCAAATGTATAGCCACATTTAACCGAGTCATTATTAAATGCAATGCACTTAAACACATACTCAATTCCGTTTTAAAGGAGTAAATAAAAGATAAGTGATTTACAAAGCACTTTCACAGGAAATATCTCATTTCTTCTTCACAATGCTTTGATTTAGATATCTTCGCCGTCATTTTACATGAGGAAATGAGATGATTGTTCCAGACACCAAGCTAATAAACAGCTTATTAAGACAATATAGATTTATATAATCTAGGATAAGAGATCTGCATTAAGACAGAAATTTATTCAAATTCTGACTCTTAGATTTTCTATTAATAAGACTTAGACAAGTTAGTAAATGAAATCGGGACTCAAAGTTAGGGTTTTCATCACAATACCTTAGATACAATAGCCAAAAAGCTAAGAAAGGGATGGGGAAAGTAAATGGTGGAAATACATGCGTGCATATCTTGGCCAAATCAGACTTTCCACCATTACAGGTATTTCTATGCCCTCCACTCTGTGTAATTAAAAGAACTAAGTAAGTCCCTCCCTGAATGCTTAATATCTTCATGATATTGTAGTCATATTTTAAATATAATACTCAGGCTGGGATCTTTAGAGATGCCAAACCAGTGATGCTTGTATACATATGTGCATATACATTTATGTATATGTCGAGATTGATATTAAGATAAGGCTCACACAGTTGTAGAAGTTGGCAATTCCTATCTGGCTCGAGTCTGTGGGTCAGATGTAAGCTACAGGCTTCTCCTGACTCATGTAGCTGCCAGGGCTGATCAACAGGAAGCAGGGAGATAAGGCAGTAAGACCAGAGGGTGGGGGATGCAGGGCTGAAGGCATCCATGGTCAGCAGTCCACCGATGGCCCCTGGGAGCAGCAGGCCCTGGAACAGGAGATGACAGACCCAATGCAGGATCCAGATGCAGCAGCAGAAGTGAGCCAACTTCGGCATATTTTAAATCCATACCAACGGCCAGCCACACCTCTAATGAACCCTTCCTCACCTGAATCAAGACTGGGCCAGATGAAAGGATGACATTCCACCCTGTTCTTTCCACAACTGTTGGCTGCTTCACAGAAGAGCTCATCACAGAGTTGACTCTGCCCTGCTACATCATATCCAGGGAAAGTCCTGGCATAAAACCTATCACAGCTATCTAAACATACAGTGCCTTCCTAACAAAGTAATAGGAGTTTGCAATTAAACTCATCACAGCTGACTGTGACAAGACTGGGTTGAGCTTCAGCAGGTGGAAGGTCAGTCTGGGCCACATTCAGGCAGCATTGAACTGATCACTGGGCTCAGGCCAGCACTCTGAGTTCAACTCAGGAGGAAGAAGCATCTTGGTAGTAATATGTCCCTAATTCACAATAAAAAAAGTTTTAAAAATGAGACCAAGAGGGAAATTATTATCTATTATTCTAATGTAACTTGATTTTATCAAATTCAATAAATAACTCTGAATAAAAGCACTTCTCAGATCAGCTCAGACTCATGAATACCATCAATCATTTCCACTGTGTAGACTTAGATTCTAGGCTGATTTACAAAGCTTACCATAGTGCTTAGGTCTATCCATCCTAGGTGGACAGATTGAACTCTATCCTGTCATTATCCACTGCAGAACAACTGAGTTCAATGCTATAGACATACACAGATTTTGCAAGTACTAGAAGCATACCTCCTATTAATCCAATATGGGAAGTAACTCTATTTGATAGGGAGTAACCTATTTGAACAGTGTGTCTCTAATAAAGATAGAGGTAACCTTCTCACTAGTAAGAATCCATTTAAAAATTAAGCTTCAAGCATGCAGTCAATAAGACAGGACAGTCTGGAATATGAAGAAAAAGAGCTGGCTTTGGTACAAAAACTTTCCATAGTCTACAGATGTAAACTTGGGGTGCAAGTCACCCAGGTTGTAGGTGGGAGTACCAGGCTTTTGTTTTATGTTAACTATGTAGTATATTTACCAAGGGAGGATTATTCGGCCAGCCACGGTTCTCCATTGTGAGCTCTGAGACATTGGTCAACTGCTCCTTCATCCCTATGCCTGGGACACCCTACATCTCAAAAGCCTAGTATGTGCACATGGATAAAGGGTCCCCAGAGACTACTGCAGACAAAGTTAACCCAGATGTTGGTTCACAGAATAATTTTTGAGCTACTGATGTGCCCAAAACATTTCAGTGGAAACCCTAAACTTAGACCAACACAGAGATGGCTTTGAACTGGAAACTTAAGTGTCTGGCCTATGACTTTGAATCTGACTTTGGTGAGCACTGGCTGTTGCACCCAGAAGAGTTCACGTTAAATTATCTCATTGATTCACTAGAAATTTTTATTTAATAGTTGATTTTAAGCAGTACACCCCCCCCCAAATGCCACAACTAGGATAAATGAATTCTTGAGACATCTTATGAATACAGAATCATATTGGAAAAGAGAGGAAGGGTCAAGTGGTTTGAAATGCTATAACTGGAGGTCACGTAACCTGTTCAAGAAAATAATGTGCTAAATAAATACAGCTGTGAAGAAAAGAAGAGGCTTTAACCTTCAATGTTTTATGATATTTGGAATTTAAATATGACATGTTGTGATCCTTAGTCTCACTGGTTCTCAGAATGGTACTGAAATTCAGACTTTTTCGAAGCAAGCAAAACCTAGAAACTCTGCAGGACTTGTTTTGACCCCCAACTTGATTTCGCCCCAGGCTTCTAATCTTGATGTATTCCCACCTCAGTATGCAGCATTGTGAACACCAGAAACCTGACACAGACAGTCCTTATTCCTCCCTCCTAAAGCCCATCTCCATTTCCTAATAATCCCCTGAAGCTAACATTCCTCAAATCTGTCCACTTTGCTTCACCACTCAAATCCAAACTCACTGCCACAAAGTTGATTCCCACTTACAGTGACCCTACAGAACAGGGGCAGCGCTGCCCCTGTGAGTTACCGAGGCTGTAACTTTTTTTAAAAATCATTTTATTAGGGGCTCATACAACTCTTATCACAATCCATACATACATCAGTTGTGTCAAGCACATCTGTGCCTTCATTGCCTTCATCATTCTCAAAACATTTGCTCTTCATTTAAGCCCCTGGCATCAGCTCATTTTTCCCCTTCCCTCCCTGTTCTCCCCTCCCTCATGAACCCTTGATAATTTATAAATTATTATTTTGTCCTATCTTACACTGTCCTATGTCTCCCTTCACCCACTATTATGTTGTCTGTCCCCCAGGGAGAAGGTTATATGTAGATCCTTGTAATTGGTTCTCCCTTCCTACCCCACCCTCCCTCCACTCTCTCGGTATTGCCACTCTCAGCATTGGTCCTTTAAGGGGTCATCTGTCCCAGATTCCCTGTGTTTCCAGTTCCTATCTGTACTAGTGTACATCCTGTGGTCTAGTCAGATCTATAATGTAAAATTTGGATCATGATAGTGGGGGGAGAGGAAGCTTTTAGGAATTAGAGGAAAGTTATCTGTTTCATCATTGCTACACTGCACCCTGACTGGTTCGTCTCCTCCCCACGACCCTTCCATAAGGGGGTGTCCAATTGCCTACAGATGGGCTTTGGGTCTCCACTCTGTACTCTCCCTTATTCACAATGATATGATTTTTTGTTCTGATGATGCCTGATACCTGATCCCTTTGACACAACGTGATCACACAAGCTGGTGTGCTTCTTCCATCTGGGCTCTTTTGCTTCTGAGCTAGATGGCCACTTGTTTACCTTCAGGCCTTTAAGACCCCAGATGCTATATCTTTTGATAGCTGAGCACCATCAGCTTTCTGCACCACATTTGCTTATGCACCTGTTTTGTCTTCAGCGATTATGTCAGGAAAGTGAGCATCATGTAATGTCAGTTTAATAGAACAAAGTATTCTTGCATTGAGGGAGTACTCGAGTGGAGGCCCAATGTCCATCTGTTACCTTAATACTAAACCTATACATATATGTGCATAGATCTATTTTCACATCCTCAACTTTCTATGGGAGTAGAGAGCCTTGACTTTCTCCCTCGCGGAGCAGCTGGTGGTTTCAAACTGTTGACCATGCAGTTGGCACCACTATAATTCATAATTTCTCAGCAGAATTCCTGAAATTCTCCTAGCAGGTCCTTTTGCCCGCTGTGGTACTCCCTCTCACCGCATTCTGTTCACTGCTGCATGTAGAACCTTTGTGAAATGTAAAACAGATTCCACTGCTGAACACTCTTTTAGCCCCTAAAGTGTTCAGGGTAAACCATAACTCCTGATCTGCTCTCATCATGACTGGTCATTTCATCTATCCCCAGATCCCACATGCTCTCTTGCTTGTGCTTTTACCAGCTTTGCTCTTGCATTTAGGTGCCTGCCTTCAGGTCCTTCTCCAGCCTCCCTGGGAGGAGAGCACGTTTTTGGTGTGCACTGAAGATCTTGGAGGAGGCCCGCTGCAGCCGTTCAGGGCAGCCCCTAAGAAATGGAATCTCAGGAAGGGGGGAAGGGAGTGATGCTGCATGAGGGGACTCTGCTCTGTATTATCTTGTTGGCGCTCCTTTGTAGTAAATAAGCATACCTGCCTTTCCACTTTGATCTCTGGAGATACTGATCCAGGGGGCAAAATTCAGGATTCTGTTTTTCCCAAATTCCTGGAGATGGTGTTACTTGTCTTTGAGACATTCACCATTTTGGAATTTTTAGAAAAGCTCCAACTTTAGCATACAACCATGTTTCAATTTTTCCATTTATTTGGTAGCAGTTGAATTCCACTACAAATACACATTCTTTCTATGTATGTTAGATCTGAATTATCCCTAAGAATTAAAGACTCTGGCAACTGTTTTTATCCTTAACAACACTAGAATCAAAGTCCTAAGTAATTGTTGTAAAGTGTGTGTTTATATAATCAACTCCATAAAGCTTTTGAAAATGAAGGCAAATAAGGAAGATAATCTGAAAATACAAATATACATCAAGGTTTTAAAAATTCGAAATTCTTAACACTAACTTAAAATCCCACTTGATGGCTGTTAAAACTCAGCATTCTCAAAACACAAAGCTATTACAATTATCAACTCTTGTATAGTGTGTACTGTTTGGCCAAGCATTTTCAAGCTTTTGACTTCTAGAACATACAAATATGTAAATATTTTCATAACAAACTTTGGAAATTGATGTAATTCCCTAAAATTCAGACATCAAATCGTCTATTTCTTTAAACTTGTTTGTGATGCTCTCAATACATTCTCCAGTTTGTAACTTTATTCCATCAATTACAAGATAGTCCTCTTCACAGTCATTCTCAGATGGACTGCCTGAAGGAGCTTCAGAGCTGCCTTGAGATAACTGTAAATACAACCATATCATTCATTAGAACCACATCAAATTTACTTTAAAGCCAGTTCTAATTATACAAACAAAATCATCAGAAATGCCTCAAGGCACAGGAGTTACTGCCTAAAGTTTCTTTCTCTAAGGGCGTTCAAGTAATCACCCCCCTTATATAGTGTAGAAGTGCATTTATTCAAGACTAGCTTATCATTTAGATTTTATCCCTTAATTTTAATGTTACACTTTGGTAAAACATGATTATTTTAATTCAGTGTTGGTTTTCTATGTTGCTTTATGTTTTCAAATTGAAACTATTATTATAGACTACAACTTAGAGCTGTTTAGGAACTTTTTCTGTTGTCACTGTCTGTATAAACAATTGCATTTTTATTTGTGAATAGTGAGAGTTTTCTCTCATTTAATGGGGAAGGATACTGATAAAAATATTGCACATATACATACAATGTATCATTTCAAAAGTCATTAAAGGCAGGGTTAACTGCTTATGCAAAGGGAAAAAGATATATCAAGGGAAAAAGATATATCTGCAGTTTATATAAGCACTTTTATATATAAAAGATGTTCTTTTAAACATAACTTTTATTTAACAAATGCTATCTTATTTGCATATGGATTCTCTAATTTATAAATTATTCAGGTAGATATATACAAATCTGAACTTTATTTCCTCACCTTGCTTGCAAAGTCCGGGCATGTGCACAGCGCTAGTATGAGCTAGAAGATTATAATTAGAAAGGTGCCTCTATGGAGGAAAATCATCTCATAAAGCATTGCAATGACAAACAGAAATGAGTTTTGATTATCCATGTGTGCGTGAATTTTTCCATATTGCTGCTCTCATCCATTGGTGTACATGTTTGAGAGTAATCATATTGAAACCTCACAGGTGAAATGAACAGTGAAAACATCAAATTTACAACTTTGAAAATAGCTCAAACAATAACTGCTCAGAGAGTAAGCATGCTCATGACTTTAAAATTGCCAGGTGTCTCTGTCTGGCTTATCAGAAGCCATTTTCCCCCTAAGAACAAAACACCTCTCACTTTCTAAGTGACTTTACCTTTGGAAGCTGTGTGAATGAATTCATCTGATTCACTCCCCCAGTCCCCACACACTTCTCCCACCTTCAAAACACACACACACACACACACACCCTCTTTCCCTCCCTCCCTCACACACTTCTCCCACCTTCAACACACACACACACACACACACACACACACACACACACACCCCACCCCACCCTTTCCCTCCCTCCCTCCCCAAGGAAAGAGAGAATAAATGACCGGGGGTTGGGGTCTGTTGGGGCATCACTTTTTAATTTTCAAACTGGAAAGCGGTCCGACTCAATGTCATTTGCTTCATTGTTACTCTCCCAGCCAGGCACTCAAGGATCCCGACTCTGGCATGAAGGCAGCTCTCTGTGTGGAGAGTGGTTGAGGAACCAGCCAGCAGGAAGCACTCACCTGCCTGGCAGCCAGGTAAAGTGGTTAATTTTTACAATCCGTAAATGCCTTTTGAAAGCATGAAATAATGTAAGAATCTGAAACCCAATTCAAACCCCTGCTATTAAAACTATGTATTTTACCTTAAGAAGTAAAAAATCAGATGTAAGTAATTTTCTATTCTATCAGCTTACTAATTATAATGGCAAAATAGAAGGCAATTCTGTGGCTGTAAAAACTCCAGGACATCACTCTAAAAATCACCCTGGATGTATTTTTGAAAAGACAAACTATACAGACTGAAAATATATTTCACAAAAGCACATGGTGTTCAAACAAAACACATATTTTCTAGAAAGAAATTTCTGCATTAATTATATGTATAGAAGATATATGCCACTAACCTATTGCTCTTGCTCTACAAAAGGTAAAATCCATATACAAAAACAAGTCTTGAAAAAAGAAAGTCTAATTTTTAAAAAATCATATTTAAAACCCATGCCAATTCAGGTAAAAACCATGATTGCTGGTGTTGACTATTAAAGATATTGTGTCTTTCAACTCAATAGGAGTTTTCAACATTAATTTTATTTTCTTTCTACACGTGTATCTCAAAGGAAATTCTATATATTTCTGGCATTTCAAACTCAATTAAGGAGGTGCTTAAGATTCAGCTTTCTTCTTGCTGAAGTTCTGAACAAAACCTTGCAGTTGGGTAGCTGTCAGCGTGCATAAAGCACCTTGTTCATTTACAAATCCATGTTTTCTCCATCTGAGAACAGAAAGACTTGAGGATGTGGAAATAAGAGAGGAAGCTAGAAAATCTTAGCACTTAACTCTATGGACTGCATTGCTAATTCCCATCTACAATCACAGCTAATTTATCAGTTACTATACAAAGCATTTACTTCATCTCAAAGAACCCTCTAAGGCAAGTGCTAAGCAACTTCACCAAGTTAGACAGCTCTGAAGTGGCAGGAGCAGGATTGCGACACAGGCATTGGGAATCAGAGTCAGTGCTTCTAACCACTGTGGCCTCTTGTCTCCAAGCACCTTTTTTCTCCAAATGATGGAAAGGAAGACTCAGGCAGGAGGGGCAGGGAGGCAGGGAGAAGGAAAGAGAGATACCTTAAAGATACACAAGTCCTCCCTGGTGTTTTTACCTCTTAATTATTTAAGCAACAGCTGTACCTCTTCCGGGCAGTGTCTGCCTTCTGACTTATTTTCAGTCCACACACCTCACTGCTACTCTGGGTTAATGACCACCTCCCCTGGCCATGCATCACAAACTCACATTTTATTTGCAGAGACACGGAGCTGATGGGCCAAGTGGTATTAATTTTCAAATGTAAAATTTGTGTTGTCATATATAAGCATGAAATAAAACAGGCACAGATGGCCTTTCTGGATCCAGCATAGTTGGCCACACACACACAAAAGATAAATCTAGATAAGAATGGTTAAATGATACAACTTATTTCAACTGAAAATTCTACCTCCAGTATTTTATATTTGAGTTTTTTGGCGAGAGGTACCCTGGTGCACGGTGCATGCGCACTCCATGTGGAGGGTAACATCTGTGTTGTTGTTGTTGTTAGTTGTCATCCTACCCAAACCACTGCCATCCCATCAACTGATAGTGACCCTACAGGATGGAGTAGCACTGCTCCATAGGGTTTCTGAGGCAATAAATCTTTACAGGAGAAGACAGCCTCACCTTTCTTCCGCAGAGAGGCTGGTGGTTGAACTGCCATCTTTCGGTTAGCAGCCCAGTGCTCAAACCACTGTGCCCCCAGGGCTTCTGAGATGCCATCCATTCCATTACAATTCACGAGTGCAGATGGGATAGTTTCCAAGACCCTCCGTAGACTTTCAGAGGCAGGTCTACAGGTGTGGTAATCAGGAGACCTTTCTCTGAACAGCACAGCACTTGGTCAGTTTCCTCACCCAAGGGCGACTGTAGGTGGCACCAAGCATTGCACAGGGCAGCTATTCCATCAGAATCCTTTCGCCTGGCAGATTTGCAGCAGGGTTAAGGTCTCTCTCTTGGGATCTTCTCATTTCAATGCGTCCCCTCCCTACCCACCATCTTCATTCCAATCCCAAAGATCTGAAATTTTAAAAAAAGAGCTCTTCTGCTAAAACACAGATCTTTAAAAAATTTCCAGACAGAGAGAGATATTCTGATTTCTCAACAAGTTACTAGTCTATTATTCACTGTATGGGAATCAAGGCCCAAATTTCAGAAGTGAAAAATGTTTTCCATGTAATTAAAAAGCACCACCAGGAACAATTTTGCCGTTAGAGGGTTTTAAATTGCTATAGAGGCCTGGCGGAAAGTGTCGGTCATACCTTTTCTCCTGGATTTGTTTCTCCTCCGTGATCTTCTTCACGCTCCCCTGGGCCCACAGTGGGCAGCAGTGCTTCCTGCAGCATTTGCTCCAGGTCTTTGAGTAAAACTTCTGCCTCAGCGACAACTAAGGAGCACAAAAGTAGTATAATAAAAAGCTACAGCTTAATTAATTCAGAGTAATTCATAATATTAACCACCTAGAAAGAGAAACTTCTTTACACATCACGAGACCAAAAATACGTATTTCCTATGATTTTTACATCTAGATGCTGTTTGATACAAAGCTATTATGAATTTTTAGGAATCTGTTATAATTCTTCCTTGAAAAATGTTACATACTTATTATGTGTAGACCATAAAGTATCTTTGAAACCTCAAAAACTCAAAATATTTTATTGATATAGAAGGGCCAGGGTCACTATGTGGGACTGAATTAAGTCTCCTTTCCACCAAAGCTATGTTGTAGCATCTGGTAGCTGACTGGACACAGTTTGAAGATGTGGTCAGTTAAGAGCGCATGCAGTCATATTGCAGTAGGGTGGACCCTGATCCAATCTGAGTGACGGCCTTGTAGAAGAAAAGACCATGGTCCGCAAGATGGGACTCTGGGACACAGGCCTTGGGACAAGAGAGTTAAGCTGCAGCGCATAGGCAATGAGAAGCTTGGAGTAACAAGAAAGTAGCTTCCCTATCAGTGGTTCTCAACCTGTGGGTCACGACCCCATTGGGGGTCAAATGACCCTTTCACAGGGCTCACCCGATTCATCACAGTAGCAAAATGATAGTCATGAAGTAGCAACGAAAATAATGTTATGGTTGGGGGTCACCACAACATGAGGAACTGTATGAAAGGGTCGCAGCATTAGGAAGGTTGAGAACTAGAGCCTTAAGAAGGGTCATAGCCCTGCCAGCATCCTGCATGGAGACAACTAACTTCCAGAACGGTGAGACAATACATTTCTTTACGTTTCCTGATGTATGGTATGTTGTTGTGTTAGCCCCAGGAAACTAATACAGACACCAAAGTGTTATTTATAGACTAAGGCTTGACAACCCTTTCCTGTAAAGGGCCAGGAAGTAAATATTTCAGGTTTTATAGGCCAGATGGTCTCTGTCACAACTACTTAATTCTGCTGTTACTGAACAAACCATGGCTGTGTACATAAACAAATGATCATGGTTATGTTCCAATAAAACTTTATTTATGAAAAGGGTGGCCTATGGGCTAGTTTGCCAATTCTTATTATAAACTGTTATAGCTACTGGTGAAAAGAGGAAGCTGCATAGCTAAGTAGCTAGACTGAACAAAGTCATGTTCATTTTTTAATCCAAATATGGACATATCTTAATTGAAAATCTTATATTAAAAAAGCAATGTTACAGAAGGTTGTTTTGTATTACTGTGACATAAATATATACATAGGCAAAAATCTAGCAATTAATTTAAATAAAAATTATCCTTTACCAAAATAAATGAACAAAATCCTACTTTAATTCTATAGATTCAGCTACTGATTACAAGAAGTCTCAAAATTCCTATTTGTAATGGAACAAACAAATACTCAGTTGATATAGGGCCTCACTAAAGTAAAAGTCAAGGAAAAGACGCCCCATGCAGTCTGCTGCCCTAGACCTGGGAGACAGATGGAGCACCTGAGAAATCCTTCCAAAGGCAACATGACTTGGAGGGAAAGGCTATGAGGGCATGCCCTTTTATCTTCCATTCTGGTTACCAAACTCTGACGATCTCGCATTGTCTGTGTTCATTGGCAGGTCACCAAAAGTCATGCTAGGTAGAGAAGCTGAATGTTCATGGAACACGAAAACACTCTAACATCAGACACATGTTAGAGCTACAATATTACTGACGAATATGTCAGCATTTTTCCAGCAATTATATGATTTTTTAGTCATTGTTGGATATACTTTAAAGTGAGTGATTAATGATTTTTAGGAAGAATGCATATGATACACACACATCCCTATGTGTGTGTGTATACATCCAGAGATAAACATTTACACACATTCCTATAGCTTAACCAAGTCATAGGGGAAAATTGAACTATAAATGAGAAAGAGTTCCTATGCTGTTTCCTTTCTTCCATTGCAAGTGTCCATATTATTAATAATCCTTTTGTTGATAATTTTCTTTCAGATATTACTTATAAGAAAAAAATTCTGTCTAAAATTTAAACTAAATAGTAGTGTTGAATAATGTACTAAATAGGAATACTATTTACTGTTAAGTCACCAGAGGTTATGAAACAGATCTTTTTTTAATTGTCATTATAGAACTGGAAAAATAATTTTTAGTTTACAGTTTTCACATTATAGTTATGGCTACAAAAATAATTTTCCATCTTTGTATTGCTTGCTCTAAGCTGTTCTATATAGTCAGTCTACAAATATTTATTTTGTGCCTACTAAGGGCAAGGGACTAAAGAAATAAGCACATAGTAACAAATCTTTCTGACCATGGTTTATTCGCAGTCAATTTTAGGTTTTCTCTAGGAAAAATTCATTTCAAAATAAGAAGCTTCTGATAACCCTTTACATACCTTAGAACCATTTGCTATGGTTGAAAAAAATGAAACAAGCAAATAAAAACTATAATTGATATGCAAGTTGTATAGGTCTGTGGCCTTGGTTATTAGTAAAGCCTAAGAACACAGAGCATGAACTATTGAGGGTCCTGAACCACGGTATTCAACATTTGTCGGCTAGAGTTTATTTCTTAAAGATGGGCAAAATGCCATGCACAGTGTGTTAGAATGTCCTACAGGAATGTACAGGAGCCCTGGTGGTATAGTTGGAAGTTACATGTTGGGCTGCTAACCACAAGGCCGGCAGTTCAAAACCACCAGCCTTTCCGTGAAATAAAGATGAAGCTTTCCATGCTAGTAAAGATTTACAGTCTTGGAAACTCATAGGGGCATTTCTGCTATGAGTCAAAATCGACTTGATGGCATTGAGTCTGAGAGGAATGTGCATATGTATTGAAGCAATTTTGTTAATGGAATCAACTTGCTTCCTTAACTAAGATTTTGTACTTAATAACCTATTACTTAATACACAACAATTGTGGTCACCTCCCACTGACTTCTCAGGCCCACTCACCCTGTGCTTTCCTACTTTCCATTCTGAGTCTCTGGACATTGACACTAACATGTACTGCACCGTGGAGAAGACGGATTTTGAACTATGCTGTAAAAAAATAAAATGGGGCACAAGCATCTTTATATTTCTAAAGCTAGGCTTAAATATAATCACTGTCTGATAATGAATGTCACTGCTGAATGACATTGTAGGTCCTCTAGTTTCAAGCAGTCTGGAAAACTATTTGTACTGCCTTTTGATTAAAGAGTAGGCAAAATAATGGATGACTTAATAAATTAACCGGGGTTCACAGCATCACCTTAACTGATGTCAAAATCTGCTTCCAGAGCAATCGGATTTGCTTTCCTAAACAGGTATTCCTATATTGTAAACTGATGGTGTTCAAAAGTAATACTCAATAAATAGTAATTACTATAATCAACAAAGGTTATCAGAATTATCAATTGTGGGATATAAAAAGACTGTTCCCCCCCAGCTTGTCTCCCCCAAATCTGTTAGACCTAGGACACTGCTTGCAACTAATGGTAAATGATTGTCAAGTTATCTCCCTGAAGACTCCAGCCATCCAGAGCAAGCAGACACCATTGTTTCTCCCACAATAGGTGGGGCTCACTCCCTGCTGTTAGGGACAGTGGATTGCTTCCCCTGAAAATTTAGACTAAATCAAGTCTCCAGCTCAAGGCCAATCAAGGTTAGGCCGCCATCATGAATCTATGATCTGCCCATCTTGTCACATGTATACCTTTGTCACATGTAGTACAATCCCTTCCTGTGACGTATGTCTTTGCCTGTAATTAGGGGGCTTACACATCCCCAAAAGATATATAAGCCTTGGTTAGCAATAAATCGCTCTCTCTCTCGTCTGCCCTCTCATCTCCCATCTCCACATGTACCACCAAGAGAAGCTGAGGTAAGCATGCTACCATGAAAGGTGTCTGACTTATTTTACTCTGTCTCTTAGCTCTCTTATCCTCTATGACTTACACACACACACACACACACACACACACACACACACACACACACACACCCCTTACAATTGCACTTACTGAACCCATGATAGTGTGAGGGGCTGGCCTCCCTCCCTCACAGTTCAATGATCTCCTCCAAAGACAGAAGAGAATGAATGTCTTTACTGACTGTGAGGCCGATTACCTATCAATACTGATCATCCTATCAATACTGATCATCCTGTAGCTTGACTAACTTATCTTAATTTGTGGTTAGAATAAAATGGTAGCATTACGGCTGTTCCAATACTCAAAAGAGGTAAATATACACAAAAAAGCCCAAGACTGTATCTAGACTTTTAAAATAAATGCATGTAAAATAAATCAATGCTAATTTCTTGTAAGAAACAACTCACGGTTAGCTTCAATATAACAGTCACTTTCACTACTTCAAAGCATCAAATGTATATTTTTGAAGTTTCTTTAACCTCTACATTTCCATTAAGTGTTTCAAGACATCACTTTTCTTCCTCATATAAGGTGATTATTGATTGGGTTATGCCAAATCTGACCTTGTGAACAACCCTGCATTTGAAGGACACTGTAAATTCTTGAGCATTTTTATGGAAAGGTAGGCCAAGGAAGAGGAAAAATCATTTAGCTTTGGTCTTTAAAGCTCTGAGTGCTTACAATTTAAATGTAGAGATGAGTAAAACGCAAGTTGAACAGTAAGTACAAGTTCAGCTTCTACGGCCAAACTGTCAAAGGAGGCATGCTACTTCTTTACTTCATGAGATCGAACAAAGCTCATCTTTCAGGCTAGAGTTTACATGTGACTCCAAATTAAGTGAGAGTGGGTGACGTTTGCCTTGAGTGACCAGGTATTACCTGTCCTGCAGACGTAGATTTACTCAGGGGCTAATTTCATGTTCCAGGTCATTCCTATAACTACCATCCTTTTCCAAACTTCCCTGCTGCAGACAGGTGCCCAAAATACCCTTGTTCATTTAATAATGAATGCTAAGAGATTAATATTAATCGTTGGTCCCAGGTAATATATCAATATTTTAACGACAACTTTTATTTATAGATTACTTATCCACCCACCCTCTGCAAAAGAAATGAAGAATCCTAAAACAGGAAAAAAAATTGACACAAAAACAATTCAAAGGCTGAAAGAAACTAAAATTAATTAATTTAGGTAGATACGAAGTACAATGTATTTTTAAAATTCTTAGATCAGTGTTATACCAAATAAACACATAAAGTTAGCTTTGAGGTTGCTGGTGCTAAAGCAACCAAGGAAACTGCTCTACTAAACACAGCGTTTACTTTTAGAAATTGTGTGACCTTAGAAAAGTCATAGAAGTTCAAGACGTTCAAGGTAAAACCAAATTAAAAGATAATGGAATTTTGCTACAAATATTTGGTCTCAACACTCTAACACTCCCTCCCCTCCCCCCATACCTTGTATAATGTCTCATGTACCGATTGGGTCTACCTATTAATAAAATGGGTTTATTGGTTATCATCATCTTTATTATATCCCTAGACTTTGGAAAAACTAGCTATGGGGATAATAAAAGTATAATATTCATGATAGCAATACGTTTTTAAAAGCAGACATGTGCCGCAAATAATTATTTCTAAAATCAGGCATCTGTACAAACTTTAAATTACAAAAAGGAAACTAATATTATACAGTCAGGAGCACAAACTTTAAATACAAGAGGGTGCTCTACAGATAAGGAAAGTAATATTAGGAGCGATTAAGTAGCTACTTAATGAGTTATCTGCCTGATCTCTTAATTAAGGGAGAGAAAAAGATAAGCTATAGTTGATGTCTAAGGCTTTAGAAATAACATAAATTGAAATTGGGAGACTTTACAGCACCTGGGAGTGTGAGGCAAACAGGTCCCCTCTTACTGAGTGGCCAGTTGGTTTGAACTGAGAACCTTTCAGTTATCAGCCCAGTGCTTCACCACTATGCCACCTGGCCTGCAGAAATGTGGGCAGGGGATCAAAACTTGGAGGGCTATCATGAAAGGAAACTCCCCTTCAGGAAGAAAGTCAACTTTGTGAAGTACACAGTTGCTTAGCTATCCCTCCTGTTTACTTGTTCACAATGGGAAGGAGAAGACAAACCCAGGATCAGGGTAGCTTTGAGCTATTCAGAGCCAGAAAGACTCTGAGACTCCTGACGGAGCTTCCCTTGACTGGCTAGTCACTGGGATGCATTCATTCATTTACTCCAAAGATTCGCTTTGGGTTCCTGCATGCCTCCTGGCTACAGCGCTTCCCCCTGCACTGTTCCTTCCGTGAGCAAGTGGTCGGAAGGGTGTTGAGCTTTGGAGCCCTCTGCTGAGGTGCCAGGGGCTCCAGGAAGCAGTCATGGAATGGTACCACAATTAGTGGGAAAGTAGATGCAGAATTGGTTAGAAACGAGATTAACAAAAACAACAGAATGGAGTGGTAGTGTAAAGAGAGATGGGGGTGGGGGGGGAGATTAATCCGTGGAGAAAATTTGATAACTAAAACAACTTAAGTCTGGTAGGAGGTGTGTTAATGGTTTGGATGAGTTGCTTTTGCGTGTGCACGCATAGATGTGGTTTATGTCTAGCTTGAAAGTAAGTACAAGAACAAATGCCCAAATTCTCAAGAGTCATGGCAGGTCTCAAGAACTAAGCCTCAGATCTCAAGAAAACGAGTCAGGGAACTTGAGGTTACTGCTATGGGACATTCCATCTGTCCTTGAGTTGCTGTGTAGCCCAAAGCAGTGCAGTGCCACAACTCCTAAGCTGGCTGTGACAGAGAGGGAATACGCCAACTATCGCCTGGGGGTTAACAGGCTGTCAAACTCTCTGTAAGGCTGCTAATGTTCCACCCTTGTAAGTGAGCGTTTGCTTGCTTTGCAAGACTACTGAAAATGTGGGAAGAGTGAATGGTTTTTGAGAAGTAAACTGTCTCTGTTTTCGACATTCACTCTACTGTGCTCTAGTACTAGTGGGACTTAATTCAGCTGTAAACCCCAGGCTCTGGAACCCCAAGGGCCCCAGTTAATCTGGAATGAAGAGGTATGGACTGAAGCATCCTGTTGTTGGAATGCCTCCCCCCCCCCACCTGTTGTCAACCTCAGTGTGCTTCATTCAAATAAAAGGAAATACGTTGTCTGATGAAGCTTAGATAAGATTTAATGTGTGGAACTAAAAACCTAAAGACAAGAAGTTCGCGTGTACATCAGTGTCAAACATTTCTCGTTAATATTTTTCATATATTGTTACCACAAAGGTGATAGCCAAGAACGGAGTTGTTTTTGGTTTTTATTGTGAACTTAAATAGTGGCGAAAGAACTCAAAGTAGGACAGGTCGTTACATACCCATGTTTTCCTTTGATAAGGCATCATCTGAACAAACATTTTCAAAGGAACCTTTTAAATTAGCTTTCCTAGAAAAAGAATTTAACAGATTTAGTTTCCAACGATCAATCATATATATTTAAAAACAATCCATGTATATTCATTGGTAATTGTAGGTTTTGAACACATATTTCCTGTTCTTGAGATACTCTGGAGATGGGGGTGCTTCCTACAGTAAGGAAGGCAGCACAATTCAATGCAAAAAACAAACAAACAAAAAAAGCCAGAGGCCCACTACAGATTGGAGGGCCCACGATGAGGAAAGCATGATGTAGCTACTAAAATCATGTTACATGAGATCCATACCCTTCTCCCAAAACCCCGACTCTGAGTTTTACTCTCATCCTATCGATAAAGAAACTGGAAGTCAAAGAAATTGAGGCATTTGCCAATACAGAAAAAAAAAAAAAAGGCTGTGTTTTTAGTTCTGTCAGACTGCAAATCCATGCTTTTCCCACAATGTCACACTGCTGATGTAACCAGAAAATGTCTATTGAACTCATTTGCTCTAACTATAACAGCTTTTAAAAGCGACTTCCTAAGTTACAATTTGTTTTACCTGCTAAATAGAGATAATAATTATATGCCTCCAACCTATTGGGGGGTGGGGGAGGTAACAATGAAGTGTTCCTGAGATAACACAGTAAAAGTTATTTTAGAAAATTTATTCACTTTCTGAAAATGACAAAGAAGAAGGAATACTAGTCATGCAAGACTTTGTTTTTCACTAAGACTCTTTTTTAACACAGTACTGATTATCAGTCATTGAAAAAACAAGTGAGTAAATCAACTGTATGGTTGGTTCAATGACAAACACTAAGACTTGTTCTCAGTGGTATATTAGTTCATCATAAAGGCCTATGTCTGACTTGTATTACCAACTTTAAATTAAAAATGTGCTTCTCATCTGGCAGCTCTAAAAATAATTATCATTGGAAGTTCTGATTTAACAGATTTCTATAAGTATAAAACTTTCTTCATACTTTTAAAGCTTATTTTAATTTTTAAAGAAAATTGTATTTGTAATATTTCCTTAAACAAACAAAAGAATTTGGGAAATGTCTTATAATAATTAAATTATAAGAGGTTAAGTCAAAAAGTATTTCTACTAGAATTCCATTGGTGGCTTATTCCAAATAAAACATGTTTAAAAACATCTCTGCCATGAGCAGGTAGCTGCAGACAAAATCTCTCAGCAATACACTTGTCTTAATCTTTTTAAGGTGCCTTCTAAAACACAGTCCAATCAAAAGCGTGGCACTAGGAGGATTTTTTCTGGACAATGAAACTCAAAGTAGAGAGGTCAGCTCTGAAGGTCAACTATAAGAGTGGAGTCTCAAATAAAAGCCCTTCCAAAAAGGTCATTTTCATAGTTTTGTTTTGACATCCCCCACCTGAAAAACACAGAACCATCATGAGGGCTTATTATGAAGTCTTTCAAAAGTTGAAAACTGGATTTGTTAAAAATAATAATAACAAATAAAAGACCAGGAAAGTAATGCCAAGGAATTTTTTAAACCATGACAATGCACTGCTCTTTCCCACAGGTTAGCTAAGAGAATTTCATTGGGAACCCTTGCCCCATGCACCCTACAGCCCTGACCATGCCTCTTCAGAGTTTTCCTTGTTCCTCAAACTCAAAGAACATGGAAATGGAACACAATTTGAGTTAAGAGTGCTAAAACTGCTGAGCACAGAATCCTTCAAAGGAAATGTTAGAGAGATGGAAACGTTGCCTTCAGACGTGTACAGACAGAGATGGAGGGTGTTTTAAGAAGCAATGGCTTCATATTTTTGCTTAATAGGGGTTTCTGTTATTTTGTCCACCACTTGTCCATCAGTTTGGCGAACGGTGGTGCCTTGTGTGTTGCTGTGATGCTAGCAGCTACGTCACTGGTATTTCGAATACCAGCAGGGTCATCCAGAGTGAACAGGTTTCATTGATGTTTCCAGACTAAAGCAGACAATGAAGAATGACTGGGTTCCCCACTTTGGAGGAAGAAGCTGCTTAGAACCTTATGTAAAGCATTGCAAATGCTGAAAACCTAAAGGAAGGAAGCAGAACATGTCTGAGGCCCTGCTGCTAGACAGGCCGCTCAGATTCAAGATCACTTGAAATGTGACTAAAAAGCAGATGGTTTTCTTAGAGGGGACTTGAACATTGTGACGTGAGTTGTAAAGCTAAAATTTGTGGGAGTGGAGCCTTTGGACTCTTCATTTCCTGATGGTCCAGGAGTCAAGGGAAAGAGAAACAGCTGCAAAAATCGTCTAATGATTGGAATTTGGAATGTGAGAAATAGGAATTTAGCAAAACGGTAAGAGGTCAAAAATAAAATGGAACACACGAAGCTCTGTATCCTAGGCATCAGTGAGCTGAAGTGGAGTGGCGTTGGCCATTCTGAATCAGAAATTCATATGGTTTATGGTACCAGGAATAACAAAATCAAGAGGATTGTCAGACAGGATCTTGCTAAATCCATCATGAAGTGCCACGCTATGATCAGATTATAGCTATCCGCCCTGGAGGAAATCTAATCAATACAAATATTATTTAATTTTATGCACCAGTCACCAAAACCAGTTGTGAGGAAACTGAAGAATTTTATCAACGACTTCCACCGTAAATTGTTTAAACATACAACATGCATATGCATTAATAGATATTGACAATTGGGATGCAAAAGTTGGCAACAAAGAGGAAGGAATCCTAGTTGAAAAACATGAACTTGGTGATATAATTTCGCAAAACCAACAACTTGTGCATAGAAAATACCTTTTTCCAACAACACAAAAGGTGACTACACACATAGACTTCCCCAGATGGAATACACAGAAATCAAATTAGCTACATCTGTGAGAAGACACATGAAGTTCAATATCATCAGCTAAAACCAGATGAGGGGCTGACTGTAGAACAGACCATCAATTGCTCATATGCAAGTTTATGATGAAGCTGAAGAAAATGAAAACAGTCCACAGGAGCCAAACTGTGATTTTGATTTTATCCCACCTGAATTCTGAGAGCATCTCAAGAACAAATTTAATGCAATGAACTCTAAAGGCCCTCATTCATGAAGAAAGCGAAGGTCATTAAAATGACAGAAAAGAAAAAGATCAAAGTGGATATCAGCAGAGACTCAAACTTGCTATTAATCAGAGGAGCTAAAACAAATGGAAGAAAGAATGAAATAAAGAAATCGAACAGAAAATTTCAAAGAACAGATCAAGAAGACAAAGACAAATATAAAGAAATTGCAAGGATCTAGATTTAGAAAAACAAAAGGTAAGAATGTGCTCAGCATATGAAACTGAAAGAGCTCAAGAAAAAAATTAAAGTCTTGAGTTTCAATTTTGAAATATTCTATGAGCAAAATATTGACTGATAAAGGAAGCAGCAGAAGAAGATGGAGAGAATACACAGAGTCACGGTACCAAGAAGAACTAGTTGACAGTCCACCACTCCAGGAGGTAGCACATGACCAAGAACCAATGGTGCTGAAGGAAGATCAAACTACATTAAATACATTAGCCAAAAGCAAAGCTCCAAGAATTAAAAAATACTCATTGAAATGTTTCAGCAAGCTGAGGAAGCACTGGAAGCACTCATTCATCTATGCCAGGAAGTTTGGAGGACAGCTACCTGGCCAACTGACTGGAAAAGATCCATATTGTACCCATTCCAAAGAAAGGTGATCCAACAGAATGCTCAAACTATACAGTGATTTTGCACACAAGTAAAATTTTGTTTAAGATCATCCAACAATGATTGAAGCAGTGCATTGCCTGGGAACTGCCAAAAATTCAGACCAGACTCAGAAGAGAACATGAAACAAGGGATATTATTGCTGTTGTCAGATGGATCTTGGCTTAAAGCAGAGAATACCAGAAAGATGTTTACTTATGTTTCATTGACTATGCCAAGCATTCGACTCTGAAGATCATAATAAAGTGTGGATGACCTTGAGAAGAATGGGAATTCTGGACCACTTCATTGTGCTATGAGGAACTTGTACCTGGATCAACAGGCAGTTGTGTGAACATAACAAAGGAAAACTGGATTGCTTAAAATCAGGAAAGGTATGTGTCAGGGTTGTATTCTTTCACCATATTGTTCAATCTATATGCTGAGAAAACCATCAAAGAAGCTGAATTATATGAAGAATAGTGTGGCATCATGATTGGAGGAAGTATTCTTAACAACCTGCAATCTGTATATGGCACAGACTTATTTGCTGAAAGTGAGGAAGATTTGAAGCACTTACTGATGAAAATCAAAGATTGCAGCCTTCAGTATAAATTATAACTCAATGTGAAGAACACCCAAATCCTCACAACTGGATCAATAGGGAACATCATTATAAATGGAGGAAGCGTTGAAGTTATCAAGGATTTTGTCTTACTTGGATCCACAATAATGCTCATGGAAGCAGCAGTCAAGAGATCAGATGATGTATCACACTAGGTAAATCTACTGCACACAGTTTCTTTAATATAATGAAGACCAAGTATGTTTCTTTGAAGACTAAGGACTACCTGAGCCAAACATCATTTAATAAGCATGGGAAAATTTGACATTGAATCAGGAGGACTGTAGAAGAATCAATGCACTGGAATTATGGTGCTGGAGAAGAATATTGAAAGTCCCATGGACTACTAAAAAGACAAACCAATCTGTATTGGAAGAAGTAAGGTCAGAGGGCTCCTTGGAGGTAAGGATGGCAAGACTTGTTTTACATACTTTGGAAATATTGTCAGGAGAAACCAGTCCCTGGAGAGGGACCCAGGCTTGGTAAAGTGGAGGGGTGGTGATCAAAGGAAACCCTTAAACCAGAGGGACGGACACAGTGACTGCGGAAGGCTCAGGCACAGGAACAATGGCGATGACGGCACAGGACCGGGCACTGCTTTGTTCTGGTGTACACAGGGTAGCTATAGGTCGGAGCAATATTTTTGGACATTCTTGAGTGTGTGTGCATGTGTGTGTGTGTATCTAAAAGGACTCCAAAAAAGTTCATGGAAATTTTTCATTATTTTATTTCTACTTTTCCATGGCTTTTGGAGCCCCTTGTTTTATATATATATATAAAATATATATATAAAACAAGGGGCTCCAAAAGCCTTTATATATATATATATATAGATAGATAGATAGATAGATAGATATAGATAGATAGAGAGAGAGAGAGAGAGAGAGAGAGAGAGAGAGAGAGAGAGAGACAGAGAGAGAGAGAGAGAGAGAGAGAGACAGAGACAGAGAGAGAGAGAGAGAGAGAGAGAGAGAGAGAGAGAGAGAGAGAGAGAGAGAGAGAGAAGGAAGGGAGAAATTCATTGGATCATAATGTTTAAAAACTTTAAAGAGTATACCTTTTCCTTTTTCTAAATTTAGGCTTTTTCTTTTCAACGTTAGTTTTGGAACCTTGCATCTGTAAAACAACAACAACAAAAAAACTGAGTTAAGTCACCTAATCACTAGATCAACTCAGTACAACATGGTCCTATATGATCCAGCTTAGCACAAAAGGAAATTCTGACTCATAACCCAAAATATCGTGTATAACTTGCATCATACACCGTAGTATTGCAATTGAATGGATTTGCTCAGCTTCGGGAAAATAGCAGAATGATCTCTTATCTCCAACCTCTACTCACTTTCAAAAACATAAAAATACAAAATAAAGCAAAATTTAAGTTTTAATACACACCATATCTGTAAAGGAGGAAAATAAAACACTCATATGCTAGAAGTATGTGAAATTAATAGTTATAGGTGGACACAGACATGATGAGGCTCAGAAGGAATTTATAGATAGAATGAAAAGTCTTGGAACTATAATTTTAATGTCTAAGAAATGGCAAATGACTTATTTTGGGGTCCATACTAGTTAGAAAGATATGTTGAAAATGTTCTCTAAAGCATTGGGCCTTAAAAGACTTTATGCATGAAAAGATAATTGGAAAAATTCAACTTACTAAGACAGAAAAGCAAAAGGTAATATGTATCTATCTAGGGAATTGGACAAAAGAGAAAGCAGTAATTCTTTAAAAATGAAAACTTCAGGGCTATACCATGAAAATAAGAAATTAAAATTTATGCTTCTTGAGCATTCCAAAATTCCCAAATCAAATGAATAGCAAAAAAGAGTTATCCAAGATCTCTAAGATCACCAAATTTAGAAGTAAACACAAAAGACACATTAATATATAGACATGTACAGAATTTCTAACACCATTAGTTCAGAAATGTTACACAAATTTTCAGGAAAATTAATTTTGTGTATATATATATGTATATATATATATATATATACAGGCAAAATAAATTTATCATGAAATTTTAAATATAGTCATCTTCTAAAAACAAGCCCCAAACCAAACTCACTGCCACAAAGTTGATCCCGACTCACTTTCCTTTAGGAAAATAGGGTAGAACTGTTCCTGTGAGTGTAACTCTTTAATAGAGTAGGAAGCGTCCTCTTTCTTCTGAAGGACTGTAGTGTTCGTTAGACTGACATGGGATGTCAGGAAAGTGATTATCCTTAGGGCAGGGAGCAGGAGTAGAAGACAACATAAGGACATTCCTGTGGCTCTGGAATTTGTTTCTTTAGCTGATGCCAGGAACTTAAGTGGAGAGCAAATGTTTGGAGAATGATGAGGGCAACAAATGTACAAATGTGCTTTATACAATTTATGTATGTATTGTGATAAGAGTTGTATGAGCCCCCAATAATATGATTTTTTTAAAGTGTTTACTTTGTAAAAATTCTCCCACCTCTACTTATGATTTAAACTTTTCTAGATATTTATATAACACTAATTAAATGCTAAAATTAATATCTTTAATGTTGTTAAAAACAGAAACTATAATGAACAAGGTACAATCTCTACAACATGTGTGACAAATAAAAAATAGAAAAAGATTCCAAAAGAGGAAAATAAAATCAGCAAAATTAAAATTCAGTAAATGGTTACTAACACTAGTAAGCTGCCAATAACGTGAAGGAAGAAATCACAAATTTATTAACATCAAATGAAAATGGAAGCTCAGCATACCACAGCATATGAACTATAGACAAAAAACTACCTTTTTTACTACTTCACGTAAAACATACAGCCTTCAGTATGGAGTACAATTCAATGTAAAGAAAACGAAAATCTAGGACACAAGTCCAGCCTGAGTAAATTCAAACACATAGATATTATCCAGACATCTTCCTCAGATCACCATGTCATAAAGCTGGAGATTAATAAGAGGATGTCCAGAAAAGCAAGGGCAACCAATTGGAGGATGAACAACGATCTCCTGCGACATGAATGGGTACAGGCCCAGATTAGAGAGGATAGTAGGAAGTTTCTACTAAGTAATGAGAATGAGAATACAATATATAAAAACTTATGGGATACCGTGAAGGCAGTTCTCAGAGGTAGCTTGATATCATTAAATGCATGTACAAAAAAAGAAGAGAGGCTTATGACAGATACGTTAACACACAACCTCCAACACTAGAATAGAGTCAGCAGAACAAGGCCTCCAATAGCAAGAGAAAAGAAATAATAAAGCTCAGGGTGGAGTTAAACCAGTGGGAAGATAAGAGAACAATGCAAAAGATAAATGCAACTAAAAGCTGGTTCTATGAAAGGATAAGCAGAATTGACAGACTGCTCACAAGACAAGTCAAAGAACAGAAGGAAGAAACATTAAAAGCCAGGCTAAGATATGAAACAGGGGAGATCACAACAGACTCCAATGAGCATAAAAGGATAGTTTTAATGAATTCAACAATGTGGAAAATATGAACAAATACCTGGAAAAACAAGCTCTCCCTAGATTATCCCAGATTGAGGTCAAGAACCTCAATAGACTCATAGCGAAAGAAGAAAAAGCTACTATGGTTCTTAAGAAACTATCAATAAAACAAGCTCCCGGGCCAGATGGCTTCACAAGAAAATTCTACCAACTATTCAGGGAAGGCTGAAACCTAACCTCCGCAAATTATTCCAGAGCAGAGAAAAGAATGGAAAACTTCCAAACTCATTCTATGAAGCCAGTATAACTTTGTTAAACAAACAGGGAAAGGATCCCACAGGAATAGAGAACTATAGACTGATATCTCTACTGATCATAAATGCAGAAAACCTTAACAAAATATTGGCCAATAGAATACAAAAATATATAAAACATATCATCCATCATGATCAGGTAGGATTCATCCCAGGAATTCAGGGATGGCTTAACATCTGAAAATCTATCAATATTATACACCACAATGAGAAGAAAAAGTGTAAGAATCACATTATATATCAAGAGATGCAGAAAAAGCATTTCACAACATCCAACACCCATTCCTAATTAAGACACACAAAAAGATAGGAATGGAAGGAAAATTCCTCAAGTTAATACAAGCTATCTATGAAGAGCCAACAGTAAACATCATAGTCAATGGAGAAAAGACTAAAGCAATCCACCTGAAAAAAGGGACCAGAGAAGGATTACCCTTGTCCCCATTTCTATACAATATCATACTGGAGGTTCTAGCTAACAACAGAAGACAGTGGAAGGACATTAAATGTATCCAACTGGGAGCAGATGTATCCATCTGCTATTTGCAGATGACATGAGTCTATACATTGAAAATGCCTAAAGCTCCACAACAGGAATGCTAGCAGCAATAGAGGAATATGGAAGAGGGGCAGGACACAAGACTAACAAACAGAAGTCTATTATTTTGCTGTATACATCAGACAGGAGGAAGAGGAGATCAAGAAGACAATACCCATCACAACAGCTAAGAACAAATTGAAATATCTAGGGATATATTTACCCTAAAACCCAAAAGATTTATACAAGGAAAATTTCAGGACACTACTACAGAAGACTAAAAGCACCCTCCACAAATGGAAGAATATCCCATGCTCGTGGATCATAATTTGTTTATTTCTTATGTTATCTATCTATCTATCTATCTATCTATCTATCTATCTATCTATCTATCTATCTATCTATCTATGTGGTTTTTTGCCTGGTAGGGTGACCCAGACCTTCATTCCTGAGGGATCTGGGTCATTATAAGTCCTATCAGGATTGGGTTGCTGTACTTTACCATTTACTTTAATCACAGGACATGGTAGCACTAAGAGCTGGCCTCTGGGATCTCCTGGATTCCAGACATATTCTTCTTTATCTCCATTATGTAGCACCAGTCCAATTTCTCCTTGGTAGTCAGGATCAATTACAACACTCAGTACACTGACACCCTTCCTGACCTGTTGATTCAAAGTCATGAGAAGCCCAGAGTGGCCAGGGAGCATTCTCAGCTGCCAGTTCAGTGAAATCCATGCTGTGTTTCCCAGTAGGAGAGTTCCTTCCTTCGGGATCAGGACCTCCAGGCTTGAGGAGCAAAGGGTTTCTGGGACAGAAAGCAAAAATGATGCAAGTGGATCACTAGGAGTAATAGTGAGTGGTGCCACTCCAGCTTCTACCCCTTGGTTCCTGGACCCATGAATTCTGGCTATTGGAGACACAGCACCATATATTGGCCACTGGTTTAGAGCGTATACAGCCTCCTGGAGAACATTGCCCCAGCCCTGCAAGTTGTTGCCACCTAGTTGGCACCTTAATTGTGTCTTTAGGAGCCCATTCTATTGTTCTATCAAGTCAGCAGCTTCGGGATGATGAGGAACACGATGTGATCAGTGGATTGCACAGGTGTGGGCCCATTGCAGCACTGCATTTTCTGTGAAGTGAGTTTCTTGATCTGAAGCAATGCTATGTGGGATGTCATGCTAGTGGATAAGGCATTCTGTAAGTCCACGAAAGGTAGTTTTGACAGAAGCATTTGTGTGCAGGGGGGGCAAGTCCATATCCAGAGTAGGTGTCTATTCAAGTAAAAAAAGACTGCCCCCTCCATGATGGAAGTGGTCCTATTTAATCAACCTGCCACCAAGTTGCTGGTTGATCTCCCCAGGGAATGGTCCCATATCTTAGACTTAATGTTGGTTTCTGCTGGTGGCAAAACTCAATATAGTACTTTATTCAAACTTTACTCAATATAGTAAAGATGCCATTTTTACCCAAGGAACTCTAATTAAGTTTAATGTTATCTTGATTATAATATACCTGACCTTAACACCTATTATACAGCCACAGAGGTCAAAACAGCATGGTAATGGAATGATAACAGATACTCAGATCAATGGAAAAGAACAGAAAACCCAGAAATAAAACCATCAGCATATAGACAACTGATCTATGACAAGGGCCCAAGAAGCATCAAGTGGGAGGTGCCCTCTTCAATAAGTGGTGATGGAAACAATGGATATCCACCTATAAAAAAAAACGAAACAAGAACAAACTCAAGGTGGATCACAGACCTAGAAGTAACACCCCGAGCTATCAGGACCATCAACAAAGGAATTGGGACAACCCTAAGAACCTTGGTTCATGGAATGCATAGGTTAACTGTAATAGGGAAGAATACACACACAGGTGAACTTGAAATTGACAAGTGGCATATACTAAGGATAAAACACCTGTGTGCATTGAAAGACTTCATCAAGAGGGTAGCAAGAGAACCTACAGACTGGGAGAGGATTTTTAGCAATGACACAACAGACAAAGGGCTTATTAACCAAAATCTACAATATCCTCTTAGTTTGCACGAAGAGGAAAACAGTTAACTCCCTGAAGAATTGGTCAGAAGACCTCAACAGACCTTGAGGAGACACAAATAACCAATAAACATATGAGAAAATCCTCTGGATCATTAGCCATCAGAGAAATATAAATTAGAACAGTCATGAGATACCATCTAATAATCTTGAATATAGCCCAAATCAGAAAATCAGAGAGCAACAAATGTTGTAGGGGATGTGTGTGGCAAGATAGGAATTATCCTTCCCTTCTGGTGGTCTTGTAGATATGTACAGCCTCTATGGAAAGCGTAAATCAAATGGAAATTGAGTTATCTTATGACTCAGCTATCCCTTTACTGGGCATATACCCAGAAGAGGTGAGAAATGAACCAAGACTAGTCATGTACGCTCCAATGTTTATTGCAGTGCAATTCACAATCGCAAAGAATTGGAAACAACCTAAAGTTCCATTGATAGATGAGTGTATCAGTAAACTCTAGCACATACACAAAATGGAGTACTACGCATCACTAAAAAGCACTGATGATTGCATGAGGCACGTCATCTCATGGGAAGAGTTGGAGGAAACTATGCTAAGCAAAGTTAGCCAATCACAAAAGGACAAGTACAACATGAGTGCACTGAGGTAAGTGTAATCAGCACAATAAGTATAGAAGAAAAGCCATTTATCTCACACTATATGGGTTGAAATATAGGCAGTTGGTTGGAGGTCATACCAAACACAAGAAGGTACACACTATTCTAACATAGAAGGGAAAAGGGGGAAATGATGGCATGCAAGGAGCAGGATACTAACCCACTCAGGGGGACAATACTGTTTATTTCTCCACAGAATTGGGAGTGTGCATGAAGACCCCACCACGGTGCAGCAAACCCTGAGAGCAATGTAACCACATGGAAAAATGCATGAAAAGAAAAGGCTACAGGGCCGGCCCCTAACAGCCAAACTGACTCCCTCCATAGAAGTGTGTGCTACAGAGAACAACACGAAACCTACAGTTTGGGGAGAGGGGCCATGGCCACATGAAAACAAACCAATCCTGGGGAACAACATCCCAGCACAGAGCTGCAAAGGCGCAGAGAGGACTGTTGCTGACAACAGCTAATGGCATGTTGTCCTCTCAGTGGAGCATACTGTAACAGAGTACAATACTGGGGACACACGAGGGGAGTTAGTTCAGTCTGAACCCCCCCACGGTGGGGTGAACCAAGAAGGGAGCACAATAGATCAGCAAAGGGAGCAAAGGAAAGCCACAAAGCCCCTAAAGAGTCCCCAAAACAGACCTCAAGCTAGGAGGGGCAGCGGGCAGCTTCCGGAATTCCCCCAGGACCAAGGGGGAGACAGTCATAAAGGTCAGCAGACCTGGAATTATGTATGTTGTTGTTTTGTTTATCGTTTTTGTTTTTCTCTTTCAATCTTTTGTTTTCTTCCTTTTTTCTTTTTGTTGCCTGTTCTTGTTTGGTTGCCTACTTATATAAGATAGGCGTGGGAAGCAAGTTTGAAGAGAAAGCAACTGGATCCACAGTCCTAGAGGAGAAGGTGGGGGGAAGGGAGCGTTGAGCAAGCAATGCCATAGACAGTGAACACCTAGGGAATTAAAATGAACAATAAGGAGGGTGTAGAGATCCTGGGAACAACAGCAATCTAGCTGAAAGGAATTACCAAGAGGCGGAAGTAGGGTGAGCATGATGGTAGGGCAGGAGGAAAGTAAAAGGAAACAGAGGAACAATCTAGGAAGCAAATATATGAATTGAGGTATAAGTGTGTACATATGTAAAAACATTTATTCATAAAATAGTGCTATGGGCCCATGTATATATATTTATATTGCAATTCACTGAGGTTGTGAACGGACTTCAGGCTTCTGCTTCTGCTTTCCCTTGACACAAGAACTCTTTGTCCTAACATCCTGGCATTCTGTGATGCTCACCTTCCCAGCACAATCGCTGAAGATAAAATAGTACATAAGCATATGTGGTGAAGAAAGTGGATGGTGCCTGGCTATCAAATGAGATAGCATCTAGGGTCTTAAAGGCTTGAAGTTAAACAAGCGGACATCTAGCAGAGAAGCTACATGGAAGCTTCCACATGGAAGAATCACATCAGCCTCTGTGATCATGAGGTGTGGCCAGGACCAGGTAACAGGCATCAGAAGACACAAAAGAAACAAGTAAAACAAAAGCCATATTGTTGAGAATGAGGGGGTCGGAGCAGAGACCCAAAGCCCATCTGTAGCCAGTCGAATATCCCCTCACAGAGGGTTCACAGGGAAGGGATGAGTCAATCTTGGTGCAGTAAAGCACTGATGAAACATACAATATTCCTCTGGTTCCTCAAGACTTCCTCACCCCCCCCCCCCACCCACCCAATAACATGACCCCTGTGCTGCCTTTCAATGCAGGTTAGACCAGAGCATGTGCACAGGTACAGATAAGCCATAAGCGCTCATGACACACAGGATCCAGGAACAGGAATGGGAGTAGCGAAATGAGGAGGGTGGGGAAATGTGGGGAGGGGAGGGGAGGAAGGGGGAACAGATCTCAATGATTGACATATAACCCTCCTCCCCTTCCCAGGGGGATGAAAAACAGAAATTGGCAGTCCAGTTCTTTATAGGAATCAATCTCTCTCTCTCTCTCTCTCTCTCTCTCTCTCTCTCTCTCTCTCTCTCTCTCTCTCTCTCTCTCTCTCTCACACACACACACATCTCCTTTCCCCACCTCCTTTTCAGTTGGCTACCATGTGTATCCCTGGATTTGGTCTGGCCCCTGCCATACTACCTGGTCCTTACCCTTGGAATATTTGTATACAGTAGCTTTTCCCCTATGCCCCTTCTGTATTTTTTTAAAGCTTTCCTCAGCGGACTCATGATGTACTTGTCCTTTTGTGCTTGGCTTACTTTGCTTAGCATGATTTTCTCCAGTTCTTCCCATGCAGCGATGTGCTTCATACGTCCATCACTGTTTATTAGCGATGCGTAGTACTCCATTGTATGTATGTGCCACAGTTTTTTAATCCACTCGTCAGTTGATGCAAATTTAGGTTGTTTCCATCTCCTTGTAATTGTGAAATGTTCCGCAATGAACATTGGAGCACAGATGTCTGGGCTTAGTTTGTTTCGTTCCTCTTCTGGGTATGTGCCCAGTAAGGGGATTGCTGGGTTGTATGGTAACTCGATTTCCATCTGTTTTAGATATCACCAGATTGATTTCCATAGTGGCTGTACATACCTACAGGTCCACCAGCAGTGGATGAGAGTTCCTGTCTCCCCACAGTCCCTCCAATACTTGTTGCTTTCTGCTTTTTTGAATTGGGCTATCTTTGAGGGTGTTAGGTGGTATATCATAGTTGTTTAATTTGCATTTCTCTTATGGCTAAAGATTGGGAACGTTTTCTCATATGTTTGTTGACCTTTTTTCTTTTTGGAAGTTAACAGAGTATTATAGATTTTAGTAATAAGGCCTGTGTCTGATGTGTCATTACTAAAGATGTTTTCCCAGTCTGTGGACTCTCTTATTACTCTCTTGGTGAATTCTTTTGATGTGCACAGGTGTTTTATCTTCAGTATATCCCATTTGTCAATTTGTGCCTCCTCTGTGTGTCCTTCCCTATTTCTGATAGCCTGTGTATTCCCTGTGCCAACGTTCTTAAGTTGGTCCCAATTCTCTCATTGATGGCCCTAATAATTTGGGGTTTAACTTCAAGGTCTGTAATCCACCTTGAGTTTATTCTTGTGCGTGGAGTGAGATAAGGGTGAGAAGTAAACTTTTATGCTTCAAAGAACACCATCAGAATTAGAATAAGAGAAACTATTTTAAAATAATTTTAAAACCACAAGTAAGTATATCTAGGATATAGTAGAGTAAATAAAAAATATTGCTACTAGGATTCCAGGTAAGACATGCGTGTTTAAATATGTCTCTGTGATGAGTGTCTCGATGCAGACAAGTTCTCTCTGATGTACATCTGTCTTTGTCTCAGGGTACCTTCATGAAAATATAAATTTTTGTGTGTGCCATGGGGAAAAAATTATGAGGTCAGGGCTGGTATCAAACTACATACCACATCATTCAATCTTTACAGTAAATGTATAGGAATGTTTCTCCACATGAAACAATCGCTTTTAGACAAGATTGGGTATTTTTAGAAGAATCAGGAAGCCTTCAAAGATGAATGAAGAGAAGGTAATCCATTGGCTTCAATGAATAAACAAACAGTGGCTGAAGTCCAGAAAGTGGGAAGAGACCATAGATGATCGTTGGTGTTATAACCACTGAAAGATGGGATCTCATATATCTCTGCATTTTCAATTTTAACTTTGAATTTTGACCACAGACAGGTTTTAGCTGGATGGGTACCAAAAGCGTCATGCAAAGATCAAGTAGCCGAGTGAGCTGATCTTTCTTTCCGTCAGTCTTACAAGCAAGATTAAAGTTAATGAAAATAGTCTTATGGAACAAACAGTAACTAGAGAGAACTTTTGGATTTACCAATATAATCCAGAGAGCAAGGTGCTGTCACAAAGTGACTTCCAAAAAGCCACTGTGGACCAGTTAACTTCAAGACAGAGAGGTCAGCTCTGAAGGTAAAGATAAGTGCTTTTTGAGATTTCAAAGAGATAATCTTGATAGATCTTCTCGAAGGACACAGGACAATCACAAGTGCTTATAAAGAAGACCTTTTAAGAAAATTAAAAAGAGAATTAGTGAGAAAAAGGCCAGGAAGATGGCATCAGTACATGTTTCCTACCAGGACAAAGCACTTACCCATTCTTCATGGGTAGTCAGGGCTGTCCTATGAGAATTTCATTGGCAAACTTACCCCATCTGCTCAAGATCCCTGATCTCCCACCGCTAGGCTTCTTTTTGGTCCAAAGTTCAAAGAATATTGAAAAGGGAAATTATTTGAGCCCTTCAAGGATGCAAAAGCTTACATTTTGATATGATGGAAATCAAGGGGCTCAGAGTTCTTTGGGGGAAAGGTTGGTGAAATGGGAGCACTGTTTTCAAAAAGGCACAGACCTACATGAAGGATATGTGGAGAAATAATAGCTTCATATTTTGAAAGGTTTATTTAGTAAATATTTCTATGATTTTGTAGCAATCGTTTTTAATTTACCTTGGCATAAAGAGTGCTAACAACTTACTTAGAAAAGCAAGACAACTGAAAATTAGAAAATAAAAAGAACCGTAAGAAGTAGAAAATGATTTGAAAGCACAGTTTTCAAGAGCAGATACATGAATGGACTAGAAGCACATGAAGAGATGCTTAACATCCTTGGATGTGGTTGTTAGATACTGTTGAGTTGGCACTGACTTGACTCAGAGCCGCACTACGTTCAACAGACTGCAATGTTGCCTGGTTCTGCGTCTCCCTCGCGTTATGGTTACTAAACTTGAGTGTGCTGACGCGTTATGGTTACTAAGCATGAGTGTGCTGTTACAGCCACTGCGTCAATTCAGCTCATGACTAGCTATTAGAGAAATGTAATTCAATACCTCCAAAAGACACTCTTTCACATTTTAGGATTGCTAAAACAAAAAATACGGGTGAGTAGTATTAACAAGAATGCGGAGTATGTCAAATGATGCAGTCATTTTGGCAGGTCTAGCAGGACCCCAAAATGTTCATTACCATATGACCCAACAATTCTACTCCTAAGTATATAAATATGTATGTATGTAAATATTTATAGTAGCATTATTCATAATAGCATTATTAGTGATTATAATAATAGGTAAAAGTATAGAAACACACTACATGTTTACACTATGGGATATTACTTGACTGTTAAAAATAATGAAGTGCAGACAAAACTTACAAACAAATGAAACTTGAAAGCATTATGCTAAATGAGAAATGAAAAAAGTGACACAAAAGGCTATATATTATAGCATTCCCTTTATATACTGTCTCCCCTAAGCCTTGGACATTCATCATGGGATTTAGGGCCTACCTAATAAAAAAATAGTCTCATCTTGAAGTTCTTATCATAATTATGTCTACAAAAAACTTTATTCCAAATAAGATTAAATAGTGAGGTTCCAGTAAACATATATTTTTGAGATCATTGCTGAATCCATTCTAGGTGGAGCCTGGAATCTTTATAAATCCCATATCCTTCAATTCTCTCTTTTTGTTTCACATCTGATTCTACTATGCTGTCTTGCTAAATGTTGTTTAGAATTAGGTCCAATTCTGCTGTGCCAGATGAATCATTGGAGGTAAATTAGCAGTGTGGCTACTCTAGCCATCGCTGTCAGTCACCTCCACATATTGGAAAAAAAAAAGAATTAGGTCCAAAACGCAACAGAATCAGCCAACACCTGAGAGATGGTTGGAAATGCAAATGTGGTTGTCTGCCCTAACTCACTACCATTGAGTAGGTTCTGGTTCCCAGCAATCCTATAGGGCAGAGTGGAACTGCCGTTTTGAGTCTCCAAGGCTGTCAGCCCTTATGGGAACAGAAGGCCTCCCCTTTCTAGAGCAGAGTGGCTGGAGCATTTGCCCTCCTGACAAGCTTAACACATAATCCACTGCTCCCTCCACCAGGCGCCTTGCCTGTCCAGATCTATGGAACTATAAACTCCAAGAGTGCGACCCAGGAGTCTGGATTTAAGTAAGTTCTTCAGGTGAATCTTAAGCTAACGGAATTTTGTAAGGCAATCATAGGCATATAATGCTATGTATGGTTCACTGATTTTAAATGAACCAAATTAAGCATGGACTATTTTCTTGATGGACATACAGAACAAAGAGGCATATATATGGGCAGCACATGAAATTTAGGAAAAAATCTCTCTGTGTGTCATCAGAAAGTTTCAAAAAGTTCCTGGAAAAGTAAAAATTACAAGATAACAGAATTTTTCCACCAACATTTTGAAGACCTTCATATATGTTTATGTGGGTGTGTATAAATACACATACCTATGTAGGATTGCTGAATAGAATAACAAATGACAGAATTGTCTTTAAGGGAAAAGAAGCAAAAAAAATCTATCAGTTTTGTTTGTATCAAATGTATATAATCTGCATAAACTTACTTGACACTGCCCATTACCTTAAGTCACTGTTCATCTAAATGCTTATCTTTTGGGTCTTAAAAAGAACTGCATTAAATATGAGGGTATAAAATTATGGTTCAGCATTTTATGCTCATAAAAGACATAAATATGTTTTGTAAACTTTTGAAAATAATTGTCACCTAATAATCACTAAAGAGCTGCCTGCTTGGACATAATTTCCAAAAGTGAATCTGTGTGCATTGAATAATATACACAAATTCTTGTGCATTGACTAATGTACACAAATTCTTGTCAAAAATAATCACTCCAAAGGCAAAACTAATATCCTCATTTCCCTTTGGAAAAGCTCCTCAGAAAACCTGCTTGGAATAAGTATGAGCACTAGTTTCATGTAGCATTATAAATGACGGTTATTGCTTAATCTAAGCACCCAGTGTATAAAAATAATACAGCTAAGTCTCTGGGGCCCAGATAATGATTGTTTTCAACACTTCTTTGCTAGGAGGGAGGAGGTAAAAATAATAATTTTCTAAGTCTACTTTTTGTTGTAATGTTAAAATGTCCTGTATTTTAAAAATTATTTCAAAAGCAAAAACACAAAGCGAATGATTATGTAAATGTTAACCAGTTACCACAGAGAACATCTAGTCAATCTTTCATACAGCTCATCATTTCTATGAGGTTTGAACATTAGCAGAGACCAGTCTGCTATATTTTTCTCTGAATCTAAGGGCTTCCCAGAGAAAACAGTGGAGTGTGTGTTCAAGAACTGTGACAACCCTTTTGACTCATTTTAAATTTGTTCTAGTGTCTAATATTTTCTACTTTCTTTTCGACTAAGAATTTTGTTTTAGTATGTTATTGTTGTTAGTTTGTTTTGTATATTATTCTGTATATGAAATCCTGCATAGGTAAGTCTATAGGGACACTAATTGGATTAATGGTTCCTTGGGAGTATGGCAGGGGACACGGGAGGGAAATGGGAAGCTAATAAAAATGAGTGCAAATTAAGAAAATGTTTTAAAATTAAGAGTGGTGATTATTGTACAAGTCTTCTTGATCATGACTGAACTATTTAATTGTATGACATATGGATAATGTGCCCATGAAAACTGTTTTTAAAATAAATAAAATAATTAATTTTTAGTGAAGAAGTGAGTTGAGATGTAGGAGAGTTATTTCCTCTCTAAGAGAAGCTGACCTCTAGGCCACCTTAAAGAAAAAGCATGAAAACCTTTCTAGTCACATTTCCCAGCCCTAGTTGAGGGCTGTAGTAACAGAAAACTTCAAGAAGCTCTAAGATTATGTATTTCACATACAAGTTTTAAAACCTTGGACTTAGAATTTTCACAGAAGTGCTCCTTGACTCTCTGCTGTAAATGCTGTTGTGTGCCACCGAGCACCGCTCTGCGACAGAGGAGTGCTATCCCATAGGTTTTCTAGACTACAACCTTTATGGGTGCAGATCGCCCCTCTCCCTTCCTTCTGTTTAATGGCTAAGCAGGTGACCATTGCAACACAGTCTTTTCTATCAGGTATAGAAGCCTTAGTTGTTTGTTATCTTTTTTAACCTAATTGACTTCACTCATCTAAAGATTTCAAGAATACTAAAAACTCATTGAAACAAATGCCAAGGGAAGGAACCCCAAGAGAAGGAGGAATTCTGGCACAGTTGTTCATCTTGTTGAATGGGGGAAGGAAACTAGATTCTTGGAACCCAAGTAGGTTGAAAACAATTCCTATATTTGTGTAAAGTTTTGTTGTTGTTCTTATTTTCTAAAGCTACTCAGTAGTTTAACAAGAGACACGATGGGAAAAAATATGGTTTCTAGGGAAGATATTTTGGACTCTAGAGATTTCATCTAATTTCTAAAAAGCTGATTAAAGACTCTATCCAATGTTTTATTCCTTTTTTTCCCTGGACAAATAAATAAATACTGAATATTTCTTTACCCACTTTATAAATTTTGTTTCCACTAACTTGGGAATAAGGATAAGCTACCTGATTCTTTATCTCATAAATCACTGTCAAATATCCTGAGCACTTATCCTCAGCAGAGGGCATAACATAATCTCTTGTTCTTATACAGGAAGAGACTCTCCACAGCAATACCAAATAATGTTATTAAAAACATATCTAGATTCAACTATTTACATCAACTCTGTGGTGAGACAAGCATAGATTCGATGAAGGACATGGAAGTCACAGCACCCTTTATTGGTGCTTCCATGTAAGTAGAGCACACAGTTAAAACCAAACCAAACTCACTGCCATCAACTCAGTTCTGACCCATAGCAACCCTACACAACAAAGTGGAATGAGCCCTGTGAGTTTCCTAGGTGTGCATAGCCTCATCTTTCTCCTGAGAAGTGGCTGGGTAGTTCAAACTGGTGCCTTTGTGATTAGCAACTCAATGTATAATCCACTACACTGCCAGAGGTGCTGGATCCCTTCCTAGCAGATGTGGCATTTACATAATCTCCTGTCAACTTGACCAAAGGGATGGAGTCTAGCCTGTTAATCAGGTCACAGCTTGATGACCTAATTTGGAGGTAAGATGGCGTTAAATAGCTCACTGACTGCCCTTCCTTTCCTGCTGTTGAGACACTCAGAGAGCTGGAGAAGACCCGTGGAGACCCGCGCCAACACAGATGCTTCCACTGCCACGGGAGCCACAAGACCTTCTACCCCTATGATATTCCTGCATTCGGCATCATTGCATGAACTGTGTGAGTGTAAAGAGGAATTTATGGACTAGTATCGGAAATATGGGCTAATATCGGACTTAGGGACTTTGATCTGGACTGAGCTGAGATGTTTTCTCAATATATAATTGCTCTTTGATATAAAGTTCTTCCTAGTACACATGTGTGTCTATGAATTTGTTTCTCTAGTCAACCTGGACTAACACAGCAGGTATACCAAATATAAGTGTTCCATGACATAGTAAATTCTTTTTGAAAAAGTGAAGGTATTAAGTACATAAGCAAATGGTAAAGAATTAAAAAGTAATAATTTCTAAGTCTTCAAAGGAAGAAGATAGTCTGCGTGTCATCTGATAAAAATGCAAAGTTGGAAAATATGTGAACAAAAGTAAAATATTTACAAGTTTGGAATCAAAGACTTGGATTTCTGAGCATGAGAACCCCAGATGAATTTAGGACACCCCATGTGATATGTTGGCTGTGCTAAAGTATGAGGTCAAAAGTCTACTTTGAATACAAAGGAACTTCCCCACCTAGAATATCGCTGCTGGGTGCTGTCAATCGGGTTCCAGGGCACAGTGACTCCTTGTGTGAACCAAACAAACTCTGGTCCTGCACCCTCCTCCCACCCATTGCTATGCTTCAGCTATGAAGTAACTGAACATATCATGACTTGGATGGGACACATCTTAGTCCTCAAGGTGACATCATTGCTTTCTGACACTTGAAAGAGGCCTTGCGCAGCAACTAGATCTACAATGTGCTCTTTGATTTGTTCAGGGTCACCAGTGAGTCAGAATCGACTCGATGGCAGTATTTTTGGTTCTGGTTCACTTCCATGGGTCCAAGTAAGAGGAAATCCTTACAATTTCAATATTTTCTTCTTTTTTATCATGATATTGTTTATTGTGAGAATTTTTATTTTCTTTATTATTGTGGTACAATCCATAGTAAAAGCTGTAGTCTTTTGCCTTCAACAGTGCTTCATGCCTGCTTCATGTTCAGTAACTTTGTGTCATCTGCATGTTGTAGGTTTTAATGAGATTTCTTTCAATTCTGTATTTTTCTTCATGGAGTCCAGCTTCATATAGTTCAGCTATTAATTATTCAGGATACAACTGAATACATATGGTAAATGGATACAACACGGACACACTTTTCTGATTTTAAACCATGCAGTATTTCCTTCCATCCAATTTTATAACCCTTACCTTCAAGTCAGTCAGTCACTAGATTTTCATTGAAGTTTCTTATATTTCCTTTTAAAGGATCATTGGATCACTTTTACCAAGAATCCTTTGGACCTTATAGTTTTCTTTTTTTAAAATTAATAAATATTTTTATTGGGGCTCATACAACTCTTATCACAATCCCTACATACATCAATTGAGCAAAGCTCCCTTATACATGTTGCCCTCGTCATTCTTCCTTTTTTTTTCTTTTTTTACATTTTATTAGGGACTCACACAACTCTTATCACAATCCATACATATACATACATCACTTGTATAAAGCACATCCATACATTCCCCGCCCACGGTTTTCTATTTGAAAGTTGCCTTGCCTCTCAATAAAAACTCTTTACTTTTCCTTTCAACCAGATTCTGCGTTTTTCCTCTCCAGATGAAGGTATTATTTTACAAATGAACTCGATTAATTTACACTCACATTGTCACTTTCCCAGGGATAACAGCTCCTCTTGCAAACAAGGGAACGGTAGGTGTTAGGACTAGGCATGAAACTATCATCTAACATCCACCGTACTAGCTACAACTTAAATAATACAAATTCATTATTCAAATCCCCACTATCTCATGTTAATAACCACTCTCTATTGATTAGTAAAAAAATACTAGGATTTCATTTAATAGGGTGAAGGAGATAACAGTAAATGAGAATTATTTTCAAAAACATAAGGTTTATCCTGTGTGTAGTTTGCTGTTGGAGATATCGCTTAAGTGTCTCCCTATCACACAGACAGGACTGTAGCTTTCTATAACATGAGTAAATAAGCATACTAAACTAACGAACGCTGCATCAAATGCCCCTCAGTCCCGAATAGCAAAGGACAAGACCTGGAAGCTGTTCTCTGTGCAATAACTGGGGCTCATGTGGAAGAGGGTTTGTTTCTTAACAAACGAGCAATCACATTTTTGCAAAATTCTCCTTATTGCCTCGTGACTCGAACTTAAAAGTTTAGAATTGAAAACAGGGAAAACTATGTTTGAAAGATTTTAAATTTCTGGAATCCATGGCACCAGATTCCATGTCTTCCCACAGTTAAAGGCCTAGTAAATTAACATCTTCAATGAATTCTTAAATGTGTATTGTGTGCAAAGAGACATAAAATGAACACAAAAGCTTTATTGTAAATGCTCACATTAAAATACTTTTTGGGGTTATGTTTTAGTAATAAGGATGAAACCAATTCTTGAAAGACAAGAGGGAAAATTACTGAGAGGTAAATTCAGTTTCTGTTTACCGTGTATCATGTCTGCATAATTAAGCTCTGAGTTTTCCCAGACAAAATCGCAGGTTTAAGAAGTCATCACCAGTAGCACGCTTTGTTGAAAATCTCTGCAACACTGAGGAGCTGGCTTCTGTGTGCATGGAACTGCTCCTTCAGGGCAGCTGCTAACAGATACCTTTCCCATGAATGGGGAGCATAGCGTGGCCCTTGCACTAGAACACGGGGACTTGATAGTGCAGCAATTAAGTGCTCAGCTGCTATTCAAAAGTTTGAATTCAGCAGTCCCTCCTCCACAACAGTCATCCACAGCCTTGGAGACCTCATAGGGCAGTTCTGCTCTGGCCTATAGAATCGGGATGACTGGATGGGGAAGGCTTGGACCCTGTTGTTTCCTATCCTGGAAAAGAAAAACCAAGGGATCTGTCACTTCATTGCCTTTCCCCGGATGCCTATTTTCTCTCTGCTTGCCAGCTTCTTCTGTACCTACTGTCTAATTTAAGAGAATGCAAAGGTGGGTTAGCTAGATCATTTTGGCTATATTCACATCCATAGGCTCAAAGTTAAAACAAAGGTTAAGCAAAAACAAGTCTTAAAATAGACTTTTCTCTTGCAAAGTAAATATATTCATTCACACCACAAAATTGGTACCCCGAATCAGAAGATACTTGTTCGCTATCATAGATGGTATATAATAAAGTTTACATATCAGAATTTAATCTATTTTACCATTAATTATTAACCTATGTAGTTCCTACACACTATAATTCAAGACTGACTGAGGTCAATCTTGAACACAGTCAAGTAGGTTTACAAACTAAATTATTTACATAGTATCTTGTTAAAAAAAACAACAAAAGCAACCTTCTGATTTTGAGCATAAAAACAGGGTACAACTACCCCTTTGATTTTCAGAGACGGCCGCTCCTTACAGAAGTAGAAAGTCCTGTCTTTCTCAAACAGAGCAGTTAGTGGCTTTGAGCAGCCGATCTTGCTGATCCCAGTCCAACTTGTAAGCACTATGCCACCAGGGCTCCTTTAGAGGGTAAGTAAAATTGTCATGAAAAGAATGTTCTACATCAAGATTTTCCAAAGTGAGACTATTAACAATGTAGGTGACACATGGGCATTTCTGTTAGTATGCTTATTTTGATATGTATTTGAAAAATATAATTTGCATTAAAAATTAAGATAGACTTTTAAAAAAATTATCTCATTTTATTGGGGGGCTTGTACAACTCTTATTGCAATCCTTATATACATCCATTGCATCAATCACATTTGTACATTTGTTGCCCCATCATTCGCAAAACATTTGCTTTCCACTTGGGCCCTTGGATCAGCTCATTTTTTCTCCTCCCTCCCTGCACCCCCCTACCTCATGAACCCTTGATATTTATAAATTATTATTATTTTATCATATCTTACACAGCCCGACATCTCCCATCACTCACTTTACTGTTTGTTGTCCATCCCTCAGAGAGGAGGTTATGTGTAGATTCTTGTAATCGGTCCCCCCTTTCTACCCCACCTTCCCTCCACTCTCCTGGTATTGTCACTCTCACCACTGGTCCTGAGGGGTTATCCCTTGTATTTCCAGTTCCTATCTGCTCCACTCTACATCCCCTGGTATAACCAGGTTTGTAAGGCAGACTGTGGATCATGATAGTGCGTGTGTGTGCAAGCATTTAAGAACTAGAGGAAAGTTGTGTTCCATCGATGCTACACTGCACCCTGAGAGACTCATCCCCTCCCCAGGCCTCTCTGCAAAGGATGTGCAGTTGCCTACAGATGGGCCTTGGGTCTCCAACCCACACTCCCCCTCATTCACGGTGATATGATTTTTTGTTCTTTGGTGCTTATGCCTGGTCCCTTAGACCCCTCGTGATCGCACAGGCTGGTGTGCTTCTTCCATGTGGACTTTGTTGCTTCTGGGCTAGATGGCCGCTTGTTTACCTTCAAGCCTTTAAGACCCCAGACTCTATATCTCTCTATAGCTGAGCACCATCAGCCTTCTTCACAACAATTGACTTTTAAACATCTTAATTGGGTGTAATGGAAAGATGGGTATATACATTTGAGAAAACTCATCAAGCTGCACAATTAGGATCTATACCTTTCACTTTGTTTTAATTTTACTTCAATAAAGAATTTAAAGTAAAAAAAGGTAATAATTACAAGAAAACTATGGTAAGTAACAGTATAGACAATGGCAATAATCATGAGGGAACACCTGAATAATTCATGTTTGGGTAACACTAACCTATAGAGAGGGTGAATGACGCCCATGGAGTAGAAGCCAAAAGGAAACTAAATGAGTTTTAAAGTTTAGTTGTGACTCTTCCCAGAGGGTCCTTCCTTTGCTTGCTATTCTTTTTTGAGACTTTTTTTCTGCCTGAGGCTAGAAGGCAGTAGTAAGACTCTATTGCAGTATTTATCTTTGGAAAAATGCATTCAAAGTTAAATGAATGAAATGAGTTTCCGTAGATGAATTCCATATTAATAGCAAACTTAGCAATTAACACAAACACCCAGATATCTAGTTATAAAGTGCAAGCAACTTATCTTGTTAATTGGTAAAGGAGCTTTCCCTGCTGGTTATGAATAATTTTTGTAATAATTTTTTGGGAGAACATATTTTCCATCGGAAAAAATAGGAGCCTAAATATCTTAAGCATGAATGTATACATTTTTAAAATCTTCATTAATTTTGTCTTTCAAAATGGTATAAGTTAAATTCTTGATATTAATAAAAATAAAATGTTGGGGAAGAAAGTAAACACACATATGCACATGTGAATACACATGGAACATCTGTATATAAGTCAAAAAAGCTGGAAAATAACAGCTTTTTTGAAAAAGCAGTTCTTTCCTACTAATAGCTATATTTACAGTAGCCTTAACTAGAAATAGTAAAAACCTACACTGAAAAAGAAAAAACAAAGGAAGGTGAATAAATAGTTGTTTCCAGATGGATATAATTGATGATTATATACACGTAAATTCTTCTTAAATTAATGCATAGCTTTTCTACATTGTCAATCTTAATCTTAACTGACTATTTCTTGTTATTTGATTAAATAATTCTAAAATTCATCTGAAATATTAAATATTCAAAAGTATAAACCAACATTTGCAAAATTAATGATCAGTGATCACACATTAAAAAATTTAAAACTAAACAATAATTAGAGCATTTATGAACTTATTTGATACCAGATACTTGAATTGAGAAATAGATGTTTTGACATGCTAAATGGCATGTATATTATAAAGAATCTCACAGAAAACAGCAAAGAAGAGCAGGATTATTGATTAGTGACTACGTGGATAACCAGTTAGGCAGTTGGGTTACATTTTTGTTTATATACCAGTCCATCCTCATACCACATACAAAAATAAATATATACTCCTATACACTTACATTTGTGAAGTGTTTTCTGTGTGTTTTAAGCACCTTTGCTATATGGTTAACATACACTGCCAGAGAAATATTATATATAAGGAAATAGAGAGCTCAATGCATTGAGAAGCCAACTTTAGGTCACATTCAACACTCTAACTTAGGAAATGCTTGCTTTTACCCATTCTACTGCGAAATTCTCCTTGAAGGAATCTTTACTACTATAGTGGGTTATGTGTCCGGTTGCTCACCGCAGGGTTGGCTGTTCTAGCTTGCCTGCTACTGAAAGGGAAAGTGATGGAGCTGTCTGCTCCAGTAAGAATTTGCTAAGAATCAGCACCAGTGTTGGTGGATAAGTGGGGAAGAGCAACCTCACATCAGAAAGGATACTAAACAACAATTTTAGGGAACCTAAGGGAATAAGTACTATGATGACCGTAGACCAGTGGCTCTCAACATTCCTAATGCTGCGACCCTTTAATACAGCTCCTCATGTTGTGGCAACCCCCACAATCATAGCATTATTTTGTTGCTACTTCATAACTGTAAATTTGCTACTGTTATGAATTAGGCAACCCCTGTGAAAGGGTGGTTAGACCCCCAAACAGGTGGTGACCCACAGGTTGAGAACCGCTGCCTTAGACACCGGCCTAACAGGGTACACCAGAAAGACTCAGTGTGGAAGCCCGACTGAACTTACTACCTCACAACTACCCAAACCCTTGGACCTCTCCCTGGTGGGAGAAGAAGCAAAAGATGGCCACCACAAGACTTTGGAAATGGTGGTCATTGGACCTTGGGTTGGACCCCTGATGTCCAATGAAAGGAGACCCAGAACCACCAGATATTTAGTACCTCAATGCTCTCCTTGTGTTATTATGAGAGGTTTTAATCTGATAGGCAAAAATCTGTTCTTGCAAGAAATAAGACAGCTAAATTTCCCCTAGCACCAACTCCCATGTTCAATGTAAACAGAGTTCAATCAATTAAGAAATCAAAGAACAAAAAATCATATCATTGTAAATGTGGGTGAGTGTAGAGTGGAGACTCAAAGTCCATCGGTAGGCAATTGGACACCCCCTTACTGAAGGGTTGTGGGGAGATGAGCCAGTCAGGGTGCAGGATAGCAACGATGAGATATATAATTTTTCTCTAATTCTTCCTCCCCCCACTATCATGATCCCAATTCTACCTTACAAATCCGGCTAGACCAGAGGATGTAAATTGGTACAGATAGCAACTGGAAACACAGGGAATCGAGGACAGGTGACCTCTTTAGGAGCGTGGTGATGCCTAGAGGGTGGAGGGAATGTGGGGGTAGAAATGGGGAACCGATTACAAGAATCTACGTATGGCCTCCTCCCTGGGGGATGGACAGCAGAGAAGAGGGCGGGGGGAGACGTCGGACAGTGTAACATATGACAAAATAATAATAATTTATGAATTATGAAGGGTTCATGAGGGAGGAGGGAGTGGGGAGGGAGGGGGAAATTAAGAGCCTATATTAAGGGCACAAGTAGAAGGTAAATGTTTTGAGAACGATGATGGCAACAAATGTACAAATGTGCTTGACACAATGGATGTATGCATGGTTGGGACAAGAATTGTATGAGCTACCAATAACATGATTTAAAAAAAGAAATCAATCTGTCCAAAGCAACAACTCATAGTCTGCAGCTCGCAGATGGAGTGCACTCACATGAACTCTCTGTCTTGACATAAGCTTAAATTCTGTATCATCGGATAAATGACTGATGTAACCAATGCCAACACCTTGTATTCTAGGGGGATGATTGACAACATTTTTCTTTCTTGTGTTTTTGCTTTGTTTTTGTTTTCTTTTCTTGTTAGGTCTCCCAGTTTAAGAAGCACAGCAGTGGGTGCATAAAGACATAACTAAGGCAATGGCTTACTAGGAAGGAGGGAGGGGCAAAAGGAAGGGGAATTAGGGAACAATCAACGAATGTGGGAGCAGACAGAGAACATTAGAACTGATTGTGATGATGTATGTACAACTCTTTTAAAAATTGATTTAACTATGGAAGTGTATGATATGAGGATATTACATCAAGAAAACCACGGAAAAAGCAAACTTTACCACAGGTGACAGAGGAAGAGTTTTTGCTTAGGGGGCACTGAACTTATTTTAATGTTGGTGGAACAATTTGGAGAGGGATATCAAAACAACACAAAGTATAATCAATGACACTGAATTATACATGTAGAAGTTGAATTATAGAATGCTCTGTGTGTATATTTTTGCCAAAATTGAAAAAAATTACACTAGTAACAATGAAGAAGAAAATGGTCTCAAATTGTCGTAAAAAAGGTACAACTCTTCTTGATATGATGGAACTATTGAATTGTATGACATGTGGATGAAGTGCCCAAAAAATTGTTAAAAAAATAAATAAGAAGCCCCCTAAGGACATTTACATTTTCTCCATTAGGGTAGCTATGCGTCTGAATTGACTTAATGGCAGTGGGCTTGCTTTCTGTTTATTGTAGTTAAGCACAGATGTATGTTTCTTGACATCCATAATACATTCTGTGAAACAGGATGCTGTATGATTTGGAATTATGAACACCATATTATGTTTAGCATACACGCCTAAATCTGCAGCAGTAACATTCGCTGATTTTCTTCTCTTATGTACTGCACCATCATGCACCTGGCAATGTAATCACTTTGCGCACAAGAGGCATGAGATATACATGCTGCATGCATGAATTTGTTGTGCTGACTACCTCTGGTTAGGTCTCATTCTCTGGTAGAAATTTCTGCACTTGTTTATAATCTTGAAGATGAGAATATACACTTCCTGAAGAGTAACAGTCTCAGAGACCCATAGAGGCAGTTCTATCTACCCTGTCCTAAAGGGTTGCTGTGTCAGCATTGACTCAATGGCCATGAGGGTTTCCCCACTCAAAATATATTATAACCCTGGTGTTGAAGTGGTTATGTGTTGGCCTCTGATCTGCATGATTGGCGATTCAAAATGATGAACAGCTCCCTGGGAGAGAGACTAGGCTTTCTACTCCCACAATAGTTATCATGTCGGAAATCCACAGTGGGTTTGCTAGGAGTTCGGTAGTGAGTATAACCTAATGGAACCACGAGAGTATATGTTGTCATATATTGTGTAAACACTTTATGCAGCACATGACTATACTGAAGTAAAATTCAAAACTAAAAAATGTGCATATAACCACATAAAAATATTTAACTTCCATATTTCCAGGGAAAAAGTGCACAAATGAGCAATACAGTGGAAAATATATGCAAAAAATAGAACAGTGGAAGAAATATGTTTGCTACTAGTTATGGTGAAGCGAGTTGCGTGGAATGGTTCTTTTAGCCATGCCATTGCACCTCTTACCAAATGACTGGGTGGTTGAACCATATAAATAGGGTGTGGGAAACACCAGCAGAGGGAATTGTTCTGTTTTGCCATTGCACTGGGAATGTAAGTGTGCACCATCTCAGCAGAAGTAGAGAGGAAGCTAAAACAAGAAAAAGTAATGTTTTGTTCCAGATTTTTGCTCCCACTCTATATCTGAGCACTGTGCTCATGTGAAAACCATATATGGACAAAAAAGGCGTTGTTTCACCAGAACAAGGGAATGACCTTGTGGTTTAAAACTGGGGGAGGTGTCACAGGATTGTGCCATTTCACCAGACCTATTCAATCTGTATGCTAATCAAATCATCTAAAAAAAAACTGGACTGTAGGAACAAGAGCCCCGCAGAAGGATTAGAGGCAGGCTTACTAACAACCTGTAATATGCAGATGAAACAATCTTGCTTACTGAAAGTGATTAGGACTTGAACTACCTGCTAATGAAAGTCAAAGATGTTAGTGTTCGGTATGAATTCCAACTCCATGTAACGAAAGCAAAACTCTTACAACCTGACCAACAAGCAACAACATCATGTTAAAGGAGAGAGGATGGAAGGTGTTCAAGGATTTCATTTTACTTGGATCCACAGTTAATGCTCATGTAAAGCGCAGTCAAGAAGTAACATGATGAGTTGCATAAGGCAAATCCTTACAGTACAAAACTGCTTTAAAATGTTAAAAAGCAAAGGTATCATTTTGAGGACTAAGTGCATCTAACCCATGTCATGGTATTTTGAAAAGCCTCATATGCTTGTAGAAGTTGGATTGTCCCTGGATAAGGCCTTGATAGTTGGCAGATTGTCAGTGAAAAAGAGGAAGTCCCTTGCTGAAATGGATTGACAAAGTGGCTGCAACAATGAGCTGAAAAAATAAGCAGTGTTTTGTTCTGTCATACGTAGAGTTGCTATGAGTTGGCACTACCACCACCAATAACCTTAATAGGTAAAATGAACACTCAGTCTCCAATTAAGCTATCATTCCAAGATTTTTACAGGCTCTAAGGAAAACGAATTAGAACACGGAAGCAGCATTTTCTAAGCAAAAATGGCCTCCTTTGGAAGCCGATGAATGCTCCTGTCTGCTCCCTCTCCTTTCCAAGGTTCTGCAGTGAAAGCAACATTTGCAAAAATGTTTTGAACTTTAAAGTACTATACAAATTAAGGTTATTTTTTAAGTAGAATTATGCTCCTTTATATGCATCAACGCTGAAGTGTTTTAAACATCATTTTATGGGAGGCTCTTACAGTTCTTATACAGCAATTGTGTCAAGGATATTTGTATATATATTGCCATCATCATTTCTAAAACATGTTCTTTCTACCTGAGCCCTCGGTATAAGCTCCTCTTTTTTCCCCTCCTTCCCTTACCCTCATAAATACATGATCAATTATATATTGCTATTATTTCGTATCTTATACTGTCCGTTGTCTCCCTTCACCCACATATCTGTTATTCATCCCCTTTGGGAGGGAGGGGGGCTGTATAGCCAACCTTGTGATGGGTTCCCCCTTTCTTCCCCTTCCACTTCCCCAACCACTCCTTAACCCTCATGATATCGCTACTCCCACTACTGTTCTTGAGGCATTTATCTGCCCTGAATTCCATGTGTTGAGAACGCTTATCTGTGCCAATGTGTGCTCTCCAGCCTCGTCAGATTTGTAAGGTAGGACTGGAGCATGGTGGCGGAGAGGAGGTAACATTCAGGAACTGGAGGAGCGATGAGTGTCTCGTTGGTGCTATACCGCAGCACTTCGGTTGAATTGTTCTTTCCTCACAACCCTTCTGTGGGGGGATGTCCAACTGTCTACAGATGGGCTTTACGTCTCCACTCCAACCCCCCCTTGTTTGCATTGATATGATTGTTTATTTTGGATCAAATTAAAAGTTTTTCAAAAATCAATTGAAATACTAAAGTAATGTTGAAAAAAAGAAAAACTATTCAAGAAAATTATGGCATTGTGTGTCATCAGAACTGGATTCCTACTCTGGCTCTGACATTAGTTAGTCACTACTAGTCACTAGGACAATTTCTTTGTAAGAATAAAGAGAATTGTGGAAATGCCCATTTCCGATAGCTACAATAAGGGTCAAATGAAGTGGTCTGCCAGTATTCCTCAATTCTGAGTTGGTGACTTTTTAATAAAAAACACTTGGAAATATTTCTTTCCTTCTAGAAGCGACTCTTTGATAACTATCTGCACCCCAGTATTTATGCCATGAGTATGAATCGATGTGATGACAATGAGTTTCCCTGCCCCTTCTTTTAACAAACAAAACCTACACTTCCCACCTCCCCCTTGCTACTGGATATGGCTATGTAACTGAATCTAGCCAATGGGATGGGAAGGAAGTGATGTGTGCAACATCAAGTTCATGTTTTGGTTTCATTAACCCTTCAGCTAAGGGTTTTACTCATCTACTTTACTTTTTTCTGTTTGCCAGAATGTGAATGGATAGTGCAATCAATCTCTGACCACTACAGATGATGACCACTTTCCAGGTTTGGGAAAATGAAATAGAAGGAACATAGGAGCTTGGATATTCTGATGGGAAGAAGGCTTCTACTCAATATGAACCAATGGCCTAGCTTTGGACACATATATGGCAAAGTGATAAAAATTCCACCTCATGTGACTCAGAGTCATTTGGAATCTCTTTGTCATAACAATGCAGGCTATGCCTTAATTCATACATCTGGCTACATCCATATTTAAAAATGTTTAAACTGTAATAAAAACAGAATATATATTAACAAAATTAAAGTATAATCCATATGTACACACTTGAGAAAAACTGTATTTTAAGACATAATCAAGAAGATAAATGCTCAAAATTAAAAAATAAAGAGAGAATTAGTTATCTCTAATAAGACTGGGTACAAATGAAATGACATGATCAAAGGATCTATAGAATAAATGAAGAGGAAACATAATGGTAGATACAAGGATAGAAATTACTTTTAGGCTAAGTAATAACAGATCAGACTTATTATTATATTGTAAGAAAGAAAATAAATTAGTTTAGTTTAAATTGGAGTAGGGATAATATAAAAATAAATTATATGTCTCTATGAGTATAAAATATTAGAATCACTATGTTCTCCAAAAGAATTAGCCAAATAATTTCCTGATGGAGCCCTGATGGTGTAGTGGTTACTTGTTGGGCTGTGATCCACATGGTTGGCAGTTCAAAACCATCAGCAGCTCCCCAGGAGAAAGGCTGAGTTTTCTACTCGCATAAATAGTTACAATCTCAGAAACCCACAGGGGGTAACTATGAATCAGCATTGACTCCAAGGCAGTGAGTTTGAGTTTTGGGGGTGGGTGGGTTTGAATATGCTATAACAGGGAATGAACAGTGTATCACAGAACCGTATATCTTTTTTTGAAATCCTACAGCATACTTTAAAAGATCTTTACCTCAACTGTCACTATATAAAGAAGACTAGGCGATAAATTAGAACAAAATAAACAATATTATAGGATGCAATAAGGAATTTTATGGTAGATCTCTGGACAAAACTAGAGTAAGACTGGAGAACAATAAGCTAAATAATTTCAAAATATGCTTTTAAAGCAAAACTTTCTATTTATTAAGTGAAACCATTTTCAAATATAAATTATAGTAACATGAAATATTTTTAAATAATTTAAAAAATTCAATGTTACCAATGTATTTAATTTGTCTCTATTTAGTAATATTTGGCCTATGAGTGTTAAAAGGCACCTTAAATCTCCCTGTTACTTATTTACAAATGTGTTTCATGGTCTCTTAGTAACTGTACTTCTACTGTGAAAGCATTTTCAGTTAACTATCTTGTTGGGTGCTGTCTTAGTTACCCACTGTTACTATAACAAAAATATCTCAAGTGGATGGCTTTACCAAGCACAAATTTACTTCCTTATGCTTTAGGAGGCTAGAAGTCTGAAATTAGAATGCTAGCTCGAGGGTAGTGGGCAATACCCTGGTGTGGTGCTGAAACGATGCAGAAGGACTTCACACACAGACTGCTTACACTTTTTCCTGCATTATGGGCTGTAGTACTAATGTGTATACTTTCCAGGAAGGCACTGAGTAAATCTTTCTTTCTGGAAAGGTAGCAGCAGTCCAGATAAGTTTGGGCACCTACGCTCTAGAAAGACACTGACAAACTGCGGCTCCGGATCCACTTATGGCTCTTTCGGTGCAAACGTGTGCCTCTGAAGTAAAAATGATATGTTTAGAGGATGCTGTTCAGATGATAGTGATTTCATTTGTTTGTAAAATATATTTATGGCTCTTGAATAATTTTAAATTGTTGTGAGGGACAGGATTGGCTATTCTGTCTCAAAAGTATGCCGACCTTGGTCGAAGGCCTTTTCTCTGTGAGCTCAGAAGGAAGCTCTTCTCTGAGCTGCTTCTCCTGAGCAATTTTCACCAGCTGGGCATTTCTCTTTCCCCATCTTTGCTTCTTTGCACTTCTTGTTGAGTCTCATTTAAGTCTCAATAAAGATTACTTCAGATACACCCTCTCAAAAACGTCACTGCCATCAAGTCAGAATCAATGCTGTCTCATAGTGACCTGCTGGGGGTTCCTGAGACTATAACTATTTGTGGAAGTAGAAAGCCCAGTCACTCTCCCAGGGCGCTCCTGGGGGTTTCACATTGTAGACAATGAAGATTTCATCCCAATGTGTAATTACTATACAACCAGGAGTCCTCTAGATACACCCTACACAATCCTATTTAACATAACCCATCCCTGTATGAGAGTATAACCACATACATAGAAGGTAGGGTTTACAATGCTCATTCTGTGGGGACACAATTCAATCCACAGCATTCCACTATTTGGACCCCCAAAATCCATGCCCTTAGCACTTACAAAGCTCATTCACTCCAATACATAATCCCTAAAATTTCCAATCAAATCCAAGTCCAAAATCTTATCTTTGGAAACAACCTAAACCAAAATAGGGTGCAAATTTAGGCATATTCCATCCTCAGGAAAAATTCCTTTTCACTTGTGAACCTGTGAAATCTAGAACATAAGTTAGCTCTTTTGAAAATACAAATGTGAAACAGGTATCAGGCACACATTTCTATTACAAATGGGAGAAAGAAGAAGAAGAAGAAGGAGGAGGAGGAGGAGGAGGAGGAGAGTGAACAGGCAATAAGCAAGTCCAAAATTCAGAGAACAATTTGTATTATTTCTCAAGCTTTGAAAATAATCTTCTGTTCGCTGAGACAGTCTGGGTAATGGTCTCATCCTTCAGAATGGGTGCTGGCCTTGCCCTCTGAATTCTAGATGATGAGCTTCAGCCAGGGGCTTCAGATACACTTTCAATGCCTACTGAAATCAAAACTCATTTCCCGCAGCTTTGGGACATCCATTCTCCTACTACATCTGAGTGGTGACTTCATCCTCTTGGCCCCAACATGCCCCATTCTTCTGCCCCTTTGGCATGACAGCCCCATTCCTTTAGCTTTGGCTGACCACTGCATCACTTCTAGCACACATTTTATGCAGTCTCACAGCCCGGAAGCAAGCTGGTGAAGATCCAACTCTTTGAAACATACAAGCCCCACCCGTTGAGATCCAAGAGATGCTGGCCCCATCCTCTAAAACTGAGAAAGGCCCTGCTGCCTATGGTCTTTGCAATAGTGGTGCTGAACAATGAGCTTTCCCAGGGATGACTTTTTTCTTTTCTTGGAAGGAATAGATGTAGCTCTTTGGTCCATCCTGTTTCTGTCTCTAGAATTCCAAGAGGTAGACAGTGTCTTCCCCTTTTGTTCTTTCTTTGACCTCTACGGTTTGAGCTGAGGAATTTCCTGCTGTGGTAGCTGGTTAGAGCCTTATGTCACAAGTTTAATCTCTTTAACCAAAAACTGTGTAACCACATTATTGGTGAACATGTCTTGACATGAGTCTTGCAGCTGTACAACCAAATTTTCCAAATATTTAAGTTGTTTTTATTTTGCACAATTCATTTTTTCCTGTAATTTAAAAATTTTAAATATTATATTGTACTATAGAGGAAAGTTTGGGACTGCCCTATTCACTGGTAAGACACTGCTTTAAATACATAGTAGCACACATCTTTTACATTTTGCTTTAGACTTTTATTGGTAGAATTTAGTCTTTTATAATTGGTAGAAACAACTTGGCCATTCTCAATTTCTAGAAGGAAACTTTTTTGGCTACAATTTTTTGTTTTAGAGACACTTTCTCCCCAGCAGTTTTATTGGCATATTAATTCACACATCATACAATTCAATTTTTCAATCACATAAAGAAGAGCTGTACAATCATCATCACAATCAGATTTAGAACATTTTCTTTAATCTTGTACTCATTGTTATTGGCTCCTCATTTCCCCAGCCATTATGCCAAGGGATTATTAATCCATTTAGTATCATTTATTTTTAAGTCCATGTGTTCTCTCACATTTTAATATGTGCATCAAGGAGAAATCACTTGGACCCTTTACAATATTACTCAGACATTTCATCAGTCAGATATATAAGTTCATCACCAGTCATTTCTACCTTCCACCAAACATTTGAACATAATTCAGAGAAGGGTCTTGCTGCTGAATACATAGCATCACCCTTTCCCCATTGTCCAATTACACAATCATTATTTTCTTTAAAGCCTCATCAAAATCACATGTAATTTCTACATTTCCAGCAACATTCTATTATGGGATCCATATGTATTTTCTAAGATGATAGAGACTTTCTTCATAGCTCTTTTTCTTTATTACTTTTTACTGACCTTTCACCAGAATTGCCTATGAAGCCTATAATTCTACCAACCATTTCTTCAAGATAATCTTGGTGTCATGAATTGAATTGTATAACCTGCAAACTATGAATCAACTTGACTGGGCCATGATTCTCAGTGCTTCACCCATTATGTAATGATATGACTTGGCAGTTATAGAAGGCCATCATTTTCCCCAGAATGTGATCTTCTGTAATCCAGCAATAAGTTCTAAGGGGATTTGGGTGGTATGTAACGCCTTTACCTAGATCACAGCTCTGAACACATGCAAGAGGAGTGTCATTTCAGTATGATGTACATATTATTTTATCTTACAAGTAACACAAAGAGCAAGAACTAAGCAGGGAAACAAGGGCCACTAAGCACGATAGAGAGAGAAGGGTGAGGAAGAGAGTGCATCCTCAGACCCAGTGTCCCTATCCTTATAACTTGTAGTCTCAAGGAGAAATTGCACATAAAAATATGCCCAGAGAATATGAGTCAAGAGCTGATGAAAAGAGAACTTGCCCCAGGACCACCAGAGAAAGTCTTCCCCTAGAGTCGGTACCCTCAATGTAGACGTGTAGCTTCCACTGTATGACAGAATAAATTCAATTTCTCCCAGTGGCAGAGGATAGGGGTCTGAATTCAGGGACTCACTAGGGGAAGGCTCTTTCCGTTGGCTCGGGAGGAAACTCTCTTTTGGGGGATCTTCACCGGGTTGGCATCTCTCCTTTTACTCACTTACTTTGGTGCTTAACCCCATCACACTGCTTCTCCTGCTTGCCTGTTTAACCCCTTGAATATCTCAAAATAGATGGTCTCAAGATACACCCTACAAAATCGTGCCTCATTAAGATAGCAAGACAACCCATTCCCAAAAGTGATTGTAGCCACAAGTAGAGAAATAGGATTTACAATATGTTTTGGGTGGGACTCAATGTAATCCATAGCAGATGGGTTACAATATGTTAGAAGAGAATAAGTAAATTATTTAGTAAGTTTAAGAACAAGTGTTTATTCCAGTTTAGCTACCTTCTCTATAACAGGCCTTTGCAATTCTGTAGATTTTTGCCAAAATTTTATTTTAGTAACGTTTTATATGAAATAATTTTACAATTATATGTATAGTTTTTTGAATCCAGGAAAACATTTAAGAAGCATGCTGAATGTGTACAATTATTATAGTTCTGCTCCATGTATTGAGAAATCACCCAAACTATTTCCCAATAAAATGCTCTGTACTTCCCAAATTTACCATAACCAAAATGCATCCATAAGTTTCTAAATTGTTTCCTTGGGCAATGTCTCTTAAACTATCTGAGGTAAAGGAATATTCCTTCATATGGTGGGTTATTAACCACTAGGTCAACAGTTTGAGACTACCAGCCACTCCTTGGGAGGAAGTGAGGCCTTCTATTTCTGTAAACATTTACAGTCTTGGAAACCCATTGGGGCAGTTCTACTATGTCCTTTAGGGTCCCTATGAGTTAGAATTAACTTGATGGCAGTGAGGTCTTGGTTTGAAAATAAAAATGAGTTACTGGAACAATAAGATTAGCTAAAGAGCAAAGGCACAAAATACATGATTCAGTATGTTGTTATTAGATTCAACAAATAACAATTACTCTGCCAAATCACAGTAATCCCACTGCCATTAATCCCAATTCACAATGACCCTATAAGGCAGAATCGAACTGTCCCACAGGGTTTCTGAGGCTGTAAGTCTTTATGAGAGCGGAAAGTGAGTGGTACATTCCAGATGCTGATCTTGTGGCTGTAAGCTCCAGGTGTAACCATCTATGTTACCAGGGCTCCTTCAAAACACTACAGAAGTTCATAGTTACTCTCAATTGTAAAGTCACCTTTTCCTCTGGTCCCTGGACCACACTATGAATGGCATGCTAATAACCTAGTTATTTTGGGTTTGTTTCAACATGGGTAAAAATTAAACAAAATGTTGATATGTTAGCCATCATCTTATTCATTTTTTGGTAAATATCTTTTAGCAGAGTATGAAATAGACAATTTCATTCAAACGCACTATCCCGAACTACTTCACATATTCTTGTCCAGATCTCCAGACCTACACCAGTCCTATTTCCTTTCTTTTATATAGGGCAACCTTGTACTCGTTGATATTGAATTACTTCAGGCAAAGGAATATTGACATGATTTAGCCACCTCAAAGTCCAGATTCCTTTGACAAGTAGAAGAGCAAAAGGATGAAACAAAGTCTGATTTCAAAAGTGCCCACAAGACGCACCTATTCAGACTACATGAAGCCTGCTCACCCACTGTCTGCTCACGTATAAGTCTACACCCAACATCATTTTCTGTTCCACCTGACTGCATTCAACATTCCTGGGACTACCCTGCCCCTTCACCAACTCCAAACACAGAAACTCCCACTATCAGCTTTCCTTTCAATCACAAGTCTTTTTCTTGAGACATCAATATATTACATGTCCAGAAGGATTTCTTTTAAGCATCCATTCTTTCTCTATTTCATTAGTGTCCTGTAGGAACATTGTCACTTAAGGAGAATGCCAAGGTTCACCCGGTCTCAGTTATATTTTAGACAGTTGGTAAAGTTAAGAACCTCTCTCTGAATGGAATATATAGAATGATTTAAAAACATCTTTTAAAATGCTATTGACTGTGCAAGTTTTCCTTAAAAAAAATATAGGTAAAAAAAATTAGTTCAAATGGCTGCTGTTGCTCTTTACAGCAGAGTACACATACAGTAATATGGTTTAGAATAAAATATAGTAACATTAAATAACATATAACAACATTACATATAAAATATCTCTATATGACAGTATATAGGAGAAAAACAGGAGTCACTCGGTAGCACAAAGGCTCCCTGGTGGTGGTATGGGTTACCTGCTGAGCTGCTAGCCAAAGACCAGCCATTTGAGCCCACCAGGACTTCTGTAGGAAAAAGATGAGGCTTCTGTTCTCCTAAAGATTATGAACATTGGAAGCCTACGTGTTTAGTTCTACTCTTGTGAGGTCGCTTTGAGTCAAATCGACGTGATGGCAGTGAGTTTGGCTGTGTGAGTTTGGCTAGCACAGCTACTAGCCTGAAGGTTGGAACTCATAATTCACCTAGAAGTTCCTTGGAAGTCAGGCCCGGTGATCTACTCTGCACACATAGGGTTGCTACGAGTTAGAATTAATTCTATGATAATTAGCAACAACACTGGGCACTGCAATTTAAATAAAAGTAATTGTTCACTCAACTTAATTTTCTATTATTCTAATTTCTTGTGAATCTATCATACAATTAAGTATTCATAAACATTATATTCAAGTGTAAACCTAAGAAAGAAAACATATATTCGAGTAAGAATATTTAGAAGAAAAAGATTGATTATTTTGACTCAACTAGCACATACCGGGCAGCATAGTGATTAAGTGTTGGGCTGCATTCCTCAAGGCCCACAGTTCAAAACCACCAAGCACTCCACGGAGAGAAAGACTGGCTTTCACTCCCGCCTAATCTAAGAAACTCCCAGGCGCAATTCTGACCTATGCTCCAGGGTCGCTATGAGTCAGCATCAAATGGATGGCAGTGAGTTGTTTTTTTTTCCCCTTTGCTTTTGTTTTACAGCACCATGCTTTTAAAATAAAATAGCAAAAATATGCCCTGAGAGTGGTAGTGAGGGATTGACTGGTTAGTACATATCACTGGCCCCCAAATATAGTACATGTCATTGCTTTTAAATATTAATTTTCCTTTTTAAAACATTAATTAAATGCATCTGAAATGTATATATTTTATATAATAAAATATGATCTTACCCTTTTCTTGGCCACCACAGCAACTTTGGTACCTGCTTTGGATGTATCTGCAACAAATAAAATATGGCTGCTTGGACTCAGTACTTAAAAGCAAGGTTGTACTACCAGGCTTTCCTACCTTCTCATACTGTGTTAGCAATCTTTATTCCAGTGCTCCCTTTGATTGAAATTGAGAAATAACCTCAATTTTCTAGAGTTGAGGAGAGTGATGAAATCTTTAAATAGTATCAGAAATTTGTATGCTTACTTGACAAACCTCCTCCTGTAATTTGATGGATTTGTAAGGCATTTAGAACTAGCACCTAGCTTAGGACATGGAAACTGTGCCCATTGCATTATGCAAATTCCATATATATTTAAGAACTATTCTAGACTAGAATGTTCCTCAAACCAAGGATCACATCTTATATGCAGTAGGTATGAAATAGTTTTTATAATTTATAGATGTAAATGGAGTTTTTCATTAAAAATCTTAAACTTGCATGAATCTGAAATATTTTTTTGTGAACAAGCTAATATAATCCATTATGTAAAATACACAGGACATCTATTGGCATAAACTGTTATATTAGATAGAAAGCAATATATATACAAAGCAATATATATGTTCTCTGAGATTCAGTTTCCTTATTGATAAAGCATAAGTAATAATACTCTATTGGTATATTGTGAGATTTAAATAAAATAATTGATGGAAAACTCCTAAAACAATGCCAATTAAAGGGAATCAATAAACATTCGCTTCAACTTTTAGCTGGCAAAAAAGTATCTTAGGTTATGTCTGTATATATGCATGTGTTTATATTTTAACCCTTCGAATATGAAGAGAAACAGTTACAGTGATCATTTATTTCACTGTTATATCATCATTTAAGTGATTACATAATGATTTCCTTTAAATAATCACTCTAGTCATTTTAACCTAGTTGTGAAAAATTGGTGAGTAATGATAAAATAGCAAAATATTGCAAGATACAGGAAAAAACCTAAGATCTCATTATATAGCTAAGACTTATTTAAAAATGTAGTGGAATTTTATAAGAAGGAATAGGTATGTTGTAACTCAAAAATAAATAAAGTTATCTTTATTGTATTAAAGACCTCTAATAAATATAAAAGTTATGAAGTATCAATTTGTAAAATAGTTAAATTGCACGAAAAAAACCCTCAAAACTACAATTAGATATAGTGAATCCTAAAAGATTCACAATGAAAATTCACGGTTTCTCTTCAAACCCTAGCTTATTCTTATGTGCAATTTCCTTTATGGAGATGAGCTACTAACAAAACATCTACAGTGTTGTTCAAGGCACTTTGTATGTTCATAAGCTTCAGACCCTTCCTTCTCCTAAGGCAATAGGAGGGCCATACAGCAACTCTGATTTGCAAATGGCAAAGAGAAATTTGATACAATGCTTAAAAGATTACAATCACTAAAAATAACAGTGGGTTTGTGTTGAATCTCGGCAACATGACTGTTACAGAGCTGAATTTTCCATAGCGAGAAAATGTATTTTCCTCCCTCTGGAGTCTCTTATATTCAGGGACTCTCATCAAAGTGAAAGCACTGAAAGGGAAACATCGATTTGAATAAAGACTTCATAAGACTGGCTTCACTCCTCTTTGGAGTTGTATGCAAGTCCTTTTATTTTGAAAATTACAAGGAGGATCTGCAGGTAGTAATTGAAAATTTTCTCAAAAGAGTTGAGGCCTCATGATCCAAAAGAGATGTTAAAAGATTTATTATTTACAACCATATTAGAGAGGAATAAAATAGGAATAAAATATAGTGGTTTCTCTCCTTTACATAATGTTCCATAAAGTTTGTCTAGTCATAGCCTCTAAAAAGAGATGTCAATACATGCTCTTTCAATGTGACAGTTCAGAGCAGTTTCTCATAAAAGTACAGTTAGGAACATCCATTCTGAAATGTCTAACATGTAAGAAAATATTGTCCTTACAAATAATAAAGCTAGCGTATAAAGGGACTAGGTAAATAACACCCTAATGTTCGCTTATGTGTAATGACTGCTCCTATCTGAAAAAAAGGAGCCAAAGTGATGCTGTCGGGTAAGCACTGACATGTTAACCAAAAGGTCAGTGGTTCAAACCCACTACCAATCCAAGGAAGCAAGATGAGGCTGTCTGCTCCCCCAAAGACCTACCGCCTCAGAAACCCTACATTGAGGCACTCTCAGTCAGACCGGCTTGATGGCAGTGGGTCTAGTTTTTCTTTTGGTTCATGTATCAAAGAGCATTCTAGGCTACTTAAAAGAATCACTTATTCAGAGTCATAGTTACTACCACAAAAAGTACAGGGCAACTAAGTAAAGTGGATACTAGTTTGAAATTTGAGGAAATATGACCAAGTTTATACAAGGGAGCTTCAAAAAGTTTGCAGAAAAGTGGAATTGAAAGATAGTGGAATTTTTTCATGGACTTTTAAAGTCCCTTCACATTTACCGTTGAGATTTCAATATGAAATAGTCTTATCAAATATGATTGTGTGCCCATTTCTGCAGGGTAGGAAGTTTATGCACCGGAATATTAGCAGTGCTAATATTATCACTGCTGCTAATATTATCAGTGCCACTATTATCAACTGTTGAGTAAAGAAATCTCAGAGTTGCTAGAATTAAACAAATGGTTTGTCTCTGAGCTTCTCACCTTTCAGACGTTGGAATAAATGGGTAAATATCTCAAAATGCTACTTTAGAATACATACAGTAAGGACTTAAATTTTGTACCCAAGTCCACCCTGGACGAAGGAAACAAAAGCTTCAGAGAAGAAACTTTTTTCCAAGGCTCTGACCTATGTGAGCCATAGTTCATTTACCTTGAGACCAGAACTAGAACCTTTCAGGCTACCACTACTATCCTGACTAAGTCCACAAGAGGAGGTCCTTGCAGAATAAAAGAAAAACCTGGAAAACAACCCACATTCTTACTAAGTCTAGAAGTACTGGACCAGTTGAGATTGGAGGATGGGGTAGTACTAGAAACAGAACCACCAGTTTGCAATTAAAGAGAATGCTAACACCTTGTGAAAAAGGTCACCAGTGTAACTAAGCAATTTGTATAGAAAGTGGGTGTCAATGGGACCTAATTTTCTATGTAAACTTTAATGAGAACATAACAAATATAAATATATATACATATATGTATTTAAATCCACTCCGGAAGTTACACAGACATAAGGATTAAATTGTTTATTTGGGAGACAGCAATGGGTTAATGTGTCTGAAATGAATGAGCCTGTTCTGCCAAATGATGAACTCTCCTAAGTTTGTCCATGACCCTACGCTTTGACTCTTCGAGTCAGACTGCTGAACACAGACACTGATGAGGAACGTTCTCCTCAGAACAGTCAGCTATACAAGATCCAAAGGGTAGTATTTTCCTTAAAACAAATTTCAGAAGGTGAGAAAGATGGGCTCATAGAAACGGGGAACCCAGGGAGCAAGCGAGAAGTATACTGTAACACTGAGGTGACTGCAACTAATGTCACAAAACAAAACGTATATAAATTGTTGAATATAAGATTAATTTGTTTTGTAAACTTTCACCCAAACTGTTCAAATGAATGTATTTTTCCTTTTTGTAATTTTTTTTTAGAAAATCAAGCTAAATTACTCTGCATATAAAAACCAAGAGACTCTCAGGAAGAAAACCCTCTGTTGCTATGAAACCAGAGGTGACCACATGCTTGACGCCTTAAACTTGGAAGAATGACAAAGGCCCCGACATGAATGCAACCATGGCTCAGAAGACACTGTTCCATGGTATATTCAGAGAGGTTGTCTCCTATTAGTGTGAAGTAGATGTAATACCACTTTAAAAAAGCAAATGACTATACTACTCTGAAATATTAATGTTTAATGAAAACATAAATATTGCAAAGTTTATTGAGGTAAAACAAGAAAATTACAAAGTCCATGCAAGGTGAAAGGTTGTATCTGTGATGATAGAGTTCAGTGTTTAGTGCTAATAAACAGAGACATTATATTTTCAGCCAAGGAATACAATTAGATTTGTAGTAATAAATGTCTCAAAGCAAACCAGGGTAATGTGCTTGTCATTCTTTTTCCATTCTTTTCAGACCTACTTACTCGCTTTAAAACCTAATCCTAGTTGTCTGGCTTAATATTTAAAACTTTTTCTCAAATAAATGCATATAGGTTTAAAACCATATACATGAAACTTCTCAAAAGAGAAAAAAATCACTTAATAATCTGCTTTATAACTTAAAGTAATGAATTTAGAAGGGATCTTTTAAGTTAAAAAGTTATGATCACTGAGCAGATAAGAGTTTTTAAACATATTTTATTGGCATTATTATTTTCATGTGATAACCATTCTTTCAGAGTTGAAAATGTGTGGTAAGTGCTATCATCCTTCAGATGAATTCACTTTAAAGACTACCAATGAGCCATAATACTTATAATTCACAAAAACTATCTTTTAAAACCATCTCAAATAGCATATTTTTCACAAACCTGGTTTTAAAAATAAAAAGTTGAAGATTATCTTTTATCATCTATTTTCTATAATTATTGTCTATAAGTAAAATTTTAAAATCCAAACAGTTAAAAAATACTTTGTGTAAAATAATACAGCATATCCCAGTGAAAATTTCATCCCAGGATTATATTTTATATATATGATCATTAATTTTCGAATAATACTTTTTAAATACACCAGATCTAGATATAGAGTCTAAGAGTAAAGATTGCAGAAGTGTGGATAAAAACAAATCAAAATTTGCCTTTAAAGATTGTATTATTAAAAAGAAAAAAGTTACCTTATTAAATTATTTGAAATAGTTTCCAAGGACAAATGCCATCAACTCATAACAAAATTATTGTTTTCCGTGGACAAAGAAAAAATTTTTCCTGATAATATGAAAGGGGGAGGGATTTTTAAACTTAAAAACATATGCTGGAAAATGTGGATCTGAATACATCCTTATATTGAAGTTTAAAAGAACAAAGAACTCATATACCGTGTCTTGATAGGTAGCACTTTTCCTGCCTTTGCTCATGAGAATATCCAGAGAGTAAGTATGCTTCTTGTAGGGCACTTTCATACCACTTCTTCTTCTTCTTACATTGTCCTGGCTATGGGGACACACAAAAAGAATCAGATTCATTTCAAAACAGACCTTTTCATTTCCATAAAGGAAAAACTAAATTGAATTTGGACAACAGAATATTACTTCAATTTTTGGTATCTAGTTATTATTTGTAAGAGCTCTGGATACCTCCTTATTTTTTAGATATAGCATGTTAATAGCAAAAATACTCAGATTCTTGGTTAATTGAGATAATATTACAATAAGATTCATCTCACGCTTAAAAGTTATAAAAAGTTAAGCCCTCTTTGCAATGAAGTCCCCAAATCCATGGCTCCCGAGTCTGTTGGGCTCATAAAGCTTTCCTGAGCAGATAGACTCAGCTCTCTCCCACGGAGAAGTTGGTGGGTATAAACCACTAACTGTAGTTAGCAGTTCAATCCTTACCCAACAGACTAGTTATCATTAGTTCATTTTACTAAAATAGCATTAATTCCCTTTAAGGGAAATTACACTGCTATTGAAATGGTAGATGTTAACAGCAAGTTTTTTTGTTAAAGAAAACTAGTATTAGCCATATCTACTTTTGGTCTTTTGCCAGATATCTTGATATATGCATGCAACTTACTTAAAGTTCTATTCCCTAGCTTCTCCATGTGTAAACTATGGGTAATAACAATGCACACAAGAAGTATTTTCATGAGTATTAAATGAAATAATATATGAATCAATTTTCTGGCATAATACACTCTCAATAAGATATCTTATTCTAATTGGATAGCTCACTATTTTTTGAAATCCTTGTTATTTAAGAATTCATATTTTGGAAAGAGACAAAATAAATGAATCTGTGTTTAAAGTGTCTATAAAATATTAAGTTTAATGATTTTTAAAAAGTTATTTTAGAATTTTAAAAAATGGTGTGATAATATTTTAAATGTCACAGTTCATAAAATGCAGGTTACTATTTGATTTTTTTTAACTTTAACAACAGGAAGAATACCAGTGTTACAGAATTTTTAAAAAAACTATTTGATTACTTTAAATATAATAAAGGTTGAATATCCAGAATAAATAAGTAAGTCTTCCTTCTCTATAAAAACAAATAACCCAATTTAAAAGTGGACAAAGGACAGGAATAGACACGTCCCTAAAGAAGAAGACATACAAATGACCCCAAACACAAAAAAGATGCTCAAAGTTGCTATTCAATTAGGGAATGTAAATCAATTCATAATAACATAGTAACTCATCTTATGATACTCTTGCTAATGGTTATTATAAGAAAAGTGGAAATAACAAGTGTTGATGGGGAGATGAGGAAACTGGAGTTTGTGAGCATTAATGATGAAAGTGTAAAATAGGACTCTTGTGGAAAATAGGTAGTTCCTCTAAATGGTAACACAGAATTACCAGATGACACATCAATTATTTTCCTCAGCATAGAAAGACTTTCAAAAAGTTCACAGAGAAATTAAATTAAAAGATGACAGAATTTTTCCAGAAACTTTTTTACATTCCCTCATATGCCCAAGAGAACTGACAGCAGATATGTTTACACCAGTGTGCACTGCAGCACTGTCCCCAACAGCCAAGAGCTGAAAGCTGCGCAGTGCTCATCAGCACTCCAGAGGAGGAGCAAACCCTGTACATCCACACAAGGAAGCAGTATTCCACCACAAAGAGGGGAAAAGTTCTTGTACAAGCTACAACGTGAGACTTTAAACATTACACCATATTAGTCAGACAAGGACAAATATTGTATAACCTTACTTACATAAAATATGTAGAATAAGCAAATATAGAGGCAAAAGTTTATTATAGTCTAAAGTTTAATAGTGGGAATCATGGGTTTCCTTTTAGGGTGAAGATAAGCTTCAGAAACATGAGGGGGTAGTGAAAAAACACAATTTTTTCAAAGTGATGCATTGAAATGTTTTTAACAAAGCAACCTTATCACATTCAAAGTACTCTCCATAACATTTAATACATTTATCAAATCTGTGACTCCATTTTCAAGCTCATTTGTTTGGATGGTTGACAGCACCTCCCTCTTTTGTTTCTTCACCACTTCTGTGTCTTCAAATCACTCTCCTTTCATGTCCATCTTCATTCACAGAAACAAAAAGAAATTTCCCGGAGCAAGATCAAGTAAATAAGGGCATGAGGCAAGAGAGGCATGCTGGTTTGTCAAAAACAAGTGCACCGAGATGGGTGCATGAGCAGGTGCATTGTTGTGGTGACAACCAGTCCCACCTGTCGCAAATCAGACCTTAGCTGTCGCACACTGTTATACAATATTTTCAGAACCTCTAAATAGAAAACAGTCTGGCCTGGTGGAACAAACTCCAAATGCACTATCCCCCTCACATTAAAAAAAAAAAAAGAGCATCCTCTTCTTGATTTTGCTTGACGAGTTTTTTCTTGAGGGGGAGCACGGGGATGATAGCGCCTTCCACTGGCTTGACGGCTACTTGCTTTCAGGGTCATAAAAATAGCACCATGTCTCATCACCAGTAAAAACCTTAGGGGAAAAGTCTGGGTCACTTCGGAGCTGTTCTTTCAAAGCACAGCATGTTTCCACTTGATGCTCTTTTTCCTGCTCAGTCAGAACCCGAGGCACGCATTTTGTAGTGACCCTTCTCATTCCCAAATCTTCTGTTAAAATTCGCTGAGCCGAACTCCAAGATAGTCCAGATAACCTCCCCATCTAGTCAGTGGTCTGTCTGCAGTCCCCTTGCACAAGTGCACGCATTTTGTCAACATTTCCATCTATCAACGACCCGAATGTCCAGAATGAGGTTTGTTAGCAATCGACATTTTGCCATTTTGAAATGAGAAAACCACTTGTACACCTCAGTTGTTCCCATAGAGCTCTCCTGATAAGCTGTGTTCAACATCACAACAGTTCTTGCGGCATTTTTGCTGAGCAGGAAACAAAATTTCACAGCCACATGCTGGTCTCTTAAATTGACCATCACAAAAATCAAGGTTTGAGCAAAACTGCTTTTACGAAAAAATTTGCTGTGACAGAGAGAACCTTCTCTCTGCCTTGAATTTACCGTCCAGCAGACCTGTGAGAAACTAGTTTTGATTCCTTAAAAGAAAAAAAGAAGACTAAGACAAGCTAAGAAAAGTGTCGTATGAAAAGAACGTGTCTGCAGCCATCCACTGCTCACAGAAATATGTTTAAACACATTATGCTTGGAATAAACCTGGGCAGGGATGGACTGCAACCCTAGTAGCAATACGTTTTCATCCTCATAAAATAAATAATCTTTGCATACTCTACAGTACCTGTTAGACAGGGTTCTCTAGACAAACAAACCCAGGACACTTGTGAATATATAGATATCTATCCATATATATATGGATAGATATACACAGTATGAAGGAATTTATAACACCTAATTAGTCCACACAGCAGTTCAGAGAACTCAGTTCAACTCACTTCCATAGAACAGTTAATTTCCTGGAAGTCCTTCAACTCATGAGGGCTGCTCAGTCCAAGGTCAAGGAAGCAGACAGATGAGTCTTCTGTAAAGCAATGCAGGCAATCCAGCCAGAGACAGCAAACAGCAGAGTAGGTAATCAACAGACAGATGACAGGATCTGACAGTTCCCAGCTCAAGCAATGTACACACCAGCAGTGTGGTGAAGCAGGTCTCGAAGGAACCTGAAGCTCTAGCTACACGGTCCACGTGTTGGGTGTCCCACAGGTAGTATAGCTTGCAAGTTGAGGCAGCTAGTACACTGGTCTGATCACCAGAGAGTAAGAGAGAGGTGGGGCTTGCCAAGCTGTTTATCTCTTTGCCCTCCAGTCAAACTGCAACCGTATTAATCCCACATATTCTTATTGGCCAGGTTGGCACAATAAACCTACCTATCACAGTGCCCAGTTCCTAACGTAGTTGATTGTACACTATAAACGCAATCAGTTAAGCCAAACCCACTACCACTAAGTTGATTCTCACAATGGTAGAGCACAGTAGAACTGCTTTACACAGTTTCCCAATCTAACTTTTAACGAGGGCACACAGCTGCAGGAGTGTTTGAACCACTGACCTTGTGGCTAACAATTCAATTCATAGCCACTGTGTTTAAACTCTTAGATAAAATTCACTACCCTTGAGTCACTTCTGACTCATAGAGACCTATAGTACAGGATAGAACTGCTTCCGTGGGCTTGCGAGACTGTAACTCTTTAGGAGAGTAGGAAGCCTACTTTCTCCAGTGGAGCTGCCAGAGGTTCACATAGCTGGACAGCAGCCCAACAGGCCACCCACTACAGGCTACCCACTAGGGCTCCTTAGACACTCACATAAGTGGTAGTTAAGTGGATTCAGTCAGTTAATTTGGATACGGATTAATTTGATATAAAAACACTGAAATAATATTGTCAAGCAAAAATCTACTATTGAGCATAGAGTCTATAAACCTCACTCATTAAACAATCTCCTAGGAAAAACGATGACAGGGTGGGCAAATAAAATCCAGTAAACCTTCAGATAAAAACAAAGTATTTCAGAGTGCTGGTGGCGCAGTGGTGAAACGCTCAGCTGGAGTCCTGAGGACTGGGGCTTGAACTCATGAGCTGCTCTGAAGGATACAGAAGTGATGTCATCTTCGGTAAAGACGCCAAACCAAACTTGCTGCTATCGAGGCAATGCCGACTCGAAGCGGTGCAGCGTGAGCTTCCGAGCCTCTAATTAATTGTGCGTTTCTCAGTCTCTGACTGTTTATGGAATAGAAAGATCAGGCTTTCTCCCGCAGGCCGGCTGGCAGTTTCGAACTGCCGGACATATGGATCGCAGCCCAACACGCAACCACTACACCATCACGGCTCCTTTCGGCAAAGATTACAGGCAGGAAAATATGATGGAGCGGCTCTCTGCTGAGTTAGAATCTGAGTCTAAAGCAATGGGATGCTGTTTTGTTTTTGTTTGGTTTGGGCTTATGTTAAGGATATCTAAGCTAAAGTCTTTGCAGGTTTAAGACATGTTTGTAAATCAAATGCTATTGTAATAATGACTAAGAAAGAAATTATAGATGGGGAATTCATTTAAAAGCTGATATATCACTAAATAGTTGAAATTAAGGAAATTTCTTGCCAAGAAACCAACCTGATATATATAGTACAACAAACTTTGATGAGTATGGGGAACTGAAAAGTTGTTTAAACTCTGAGCCATTATAAATGTATCAGTAGTAGGTAGGTGCCACCTAGTGGCAATACAATTAAACACACAAACTATTCATTCTTACTGCATAAAGAAATTTCAACTCCAGAATTAGACTCAGCTATAAAATGTGTTCTTAATTATCTTTTTTTATTAAAGAAATGAAAGATTCACATTCTGGCAGTAGAATGTCCCCTCCCTTCCTGTGACAGGTGCCCCAGTGTTCCTCCCTAAAGTAATTATTACTAGTTCCTGTTGCAGTCTTCCAGAGATACAGGTTCAATAAACAAATATTCACATCATTTATATAAGTACTTCTTTAAATGTCAGCAGTTGCAACCACTCAGCTGCTGATCTGTAGAACAGCTGGCAACTGTTCCTATAAAGAACTACATGAGGTACTTCTACTTATAGGGTTATGAAAGGTCGGAAGGTAGTCAATTGTACACAACAATATGAGTTTCTATAACTTCAAAAATTTTTCACAGTCTTTCAGAGTGCTTCATTATTTATTGATTCAGCATTGTAGATACCTGAATTATGTCATTTAAGAACACAGAAAAGGTATCTACCTTCATACCTAGAGCTTACATTATAGCCTATGAAACCAATCTTCAGCACAGCAAATAAGGAAAAGCTATGGTATAAGAGGTGATAAGTGATGTGGAATAAGCCAAAGTTAAGACTACCAAAGGTGATTGTGACGGCGGATGACTGGGTAACACGGTATTACCTTAACACTCACTGAACAGCACGGTGACATTCGTGCAAAGATAGGACGGAGGTCAGGGAGCTAGGCATGCCTGTATGTACCAAGGGAAGAATACTCTGGCAGATAACTATGCTCTCAGGTGGAGAATACAGGTGGATTCAAGAAGCAACAAAAGCCACCCTAACTGAAGCTAAACGAGGAAGGAGAGTAATAGGTAAAGGGATCAAAAAGTAGGGGTCCTTTTAATCTGAGTGAACTAGAGCTGTAGTAAAGTTGGAGAAAAATAACGTGATTTGACTTAATGCTGTAAAACGATCACTCTGGTTACTTTGATGCGAAGCAAATACAGAGAAGGAAGTACAGAAGCAGGCTGACTAGCAAGAGGCCATTTCAAAGTTGTTGCTGCTATTGGCAGGTGCCATCGGGGTAGCTCAGACTCAGAGTGATGTTATGTACATCACAATGAAACATTGCCGGGGCCTGTGTCATCCTCACAACTATTGCAGTTTGAGCCCGCTGTGCAGCCACTGTCTCAGTCCATCTCAATGGGGACCTTCCATTCCTCCTCCTCACTGATCGACTTTACTAAGAATGATATCATTCTTCAGGGAGTGGTCTCTCATGACAACACGTCCACAGCAAGGCAGGCAAAGTCTTATTACTCTTGCTTCCAAGGAGCATTCTGGCTGTACTTCTTCTAAGACAGAGCTGCTCATTTTGTTTCTTGCAGTTCATGGTACTTTCAATATTTTTTATCAACCCCATAGCTCAAATGCATCAAGTTTTCTCTGGCATTTCAATAATCCAGATGAAAAATTGATGGTGGTTGGTCCCAGATATCATTTGAAAGTAGAGCTAAAATAATTTGCTGACAAACTGAGAATTGGTTGTGAAGAAAGAGGGGAAAGGAAGACTCCCAGACTCTTGGACTTTAGCAATGGGTCAAATGGAATTCGCCATCCAACTAGATGGGGAAGATCAGCAGTTCAGGCATGTCAAATATGAGGTACCTGTTCTGAAATCCAAGTGGGGATATAAGTTATGGAGTAGACAACTGAGCTGCAGATAACATTTAGGAATTGCCCACATATAACATGGTATCTAAGGCAAGAAATTGGCTGCGTTAACTGAGAATGGGGGCATAAATGCATGTACCCCACTACTATGTTTATTGGTACTTTTAAACCATAATTTACTTAAAACAAATACCATTAAGAATGAACACTGGACTCATTTCCACTACACTTTGCTCATATAAGAGTATAGGGTAAGATCAATGTTTTGGCATAGAATTACCAAATTTAATGAATGCATATTTTGAATTATGAAACTGATTTCTAAATCAAGCTCAAATGAAGTGGTTACAGTTTACAGTGTCACCAATAATTTATCCCCCCAACCCTTGGGAACAACTTAAGGCTACAAAACTTTTATATCTTCACCAGTTTTTTTCATTTCTCAAATTACGCATGCATGTTTAAGAAATATTTAAAATTCCATTAGCATTTCCTTTTTATGAGATGCCTATTTTAAGTTTTGTGTTAATAGTTATACTGACAACTTCCCTGTCAGTTTGTCTTACTGTGGTGGCTTTCGTTTGGCTCTGATGCTAGAAGTTATGTCACTGGTATTTCAGTTTTTTAAATCATTTTATTAGGAGCTCATACAACTCTTTTCACAATCCATACATACATCAATTGTGTCCAGAACATTCGTACATGTGTTACCATCATCATTCTCAAAGCATCTGCTTTCTACTTGAGCCCTTGGTATCAGTTCATTTCCACCTCCCTCCCTGCTACCCCCTCCCTCCTGAACCCTTGATAAGTTATAAATTATTATTATTTTATCATATCTTATGCCACGCAACATCTCCCTGACCCACTTCTCCACTGTCCGTCCTCCAGGGAGGAGGTTATATGTAGATCTTGTCATCTGTTCCCCTTTCTCCCTCACCTTCCCTCCACCCTCCCAATATCGCCACTGTCACCACTGGTCCTGAGGGGTTCATCTATCCTGGATTCCCTGTATTTCTAGTTCCTATCTGTGCCAGTGTACATCCTCCAGTCCAGCCGGATATGTAAGGTAGAACTGGGATCATGATAGTGGGGGGCAGGAAGCATTCAAGAACTAGAGGAAAGTTGTATATTTCATCATTGCTACACTTCACTCTGACTGGCTCGTCTCCTCCCCACAGCCCTTCTTCAAGGGGATGTCCAATTTCCCACAAATGAGCCCTGGGTCCCCACTTCACACTCCCCCTCATTCACAATGCTATGATTTTTTTTTTGTTTTGTCTTTGATGCCTGATACCTGGTCCCTTTGACACCTTGTGATCTCACAGGCTGATGTGCTTCTTCCATATGGGCTTTGTTGTTTCTAAGTTAGATGGCCCCTTGTTTATCTTCCAGCCTAGAGGACCCCAGATTCTATATATTTTGACAGCTGGGAACCATCTGCTTTCTTCACCGCATTTGCCTATGCACCCACTTTGTCTTCAGCATTCGCGTCGGGGTAGGCTGGTGTGCTGCTTCCTTGTGGGCTTTGTTGTCTCTTAGCTAGATGGCCACCTGATTGTCTTCAAGCCTTTAAGACCCCTAATGCTATGTCATTTTATAGCCGGGCACTATCAGCTTTGTTCACAACTTTTGCTTATGCACCTACTTTGTCTTCAGTGATCTAGTCGGGACAGGCCAGTGTGCTTCTTCCATGTGGGTTTTGTTGTCTCTCAGTTAGATGGCTGCTTGTTTATCTTCAGGTCTTTAAGACTTCAGGTGCGATATCTTTGGATAGCTGGGCACTATAAGCTTTCTTCACCACATTTTCTTGTGCACCCATTGTCTCCAGCGACTTCAGGTGCTATATCTTTTGGTAGCCGGACACCATCAGCTTTCTTCACCACATTTGCCTGTGCACCCACTGTCATCAGTGATCGTGCCAGGCAGGTGAGCATCTCAGACTGCCAAATTGTTAGAACAAAGTGTTCTTGTGTTGAGGAGGTACTTGTGCAGGGGCCCACTGTCCATCTGCTTTCTTAATACTCAACCTATAAATATATGTACATAGATCTATTTCCCCCTTGTTGTATATAAATATATCTACATCTTTATATGCCTGTATTTAAATCTCTATGACTATCTTTTGACTTCTAGTTCTCTCCTCTATTTCTTTGTACTTTCTTCTTGTCTCACTGTCATTTTCTGCTTTCATTTGGGTTTTAGGAATTCCTCTCGGTTACATTGCCCTTGATACAGCCCTGCCAGACCTCCCACACCCTCCTTGACACTGATTTTGGATCCCTTGTTGTTCCCTTGTCCCTGGGCTTATTAACACCCCTTCCTTTCCCCCGCCTGGCTTACCCCCTTTTCCCCCTGGAATTGTCATCCCATTGTTCTCTCTTCTGGCTTGTTTATAATGCCTATCCCTTCCAGGTAGACATGCTATGTACCATCACAAGACTGAGTACAATGAAGCAACAACAGAAAGTAAAACAATCGCTACAACAACAACAACAACACAGACACACACACACAAAGCATATGAATAGTTCAGGGTCTGTTTGTTTTCCTTCATGGGTGCTTTCCAGTTGAGTCTGATGGGGTTCCATGCCATGGCACTGCCTCTATCACTAGGGACTTCATTGTTCTGCTCCCCCTGCTGTTCTGCTGCATGCCCCCAGAGGATGACTTCAGCATGGTGAGCTCATGGTAGGCACAATTCCCGCAGTGTGTCTCTAGTGTCACTAGGTCAATGACTATGGGTCAATGAGGAACACTGTGTCCCATGGAGAGGCCAGCCCTGTGGTCATCTCTGCACATTGCTGTTATGAGCAGGAACATTGTCCTCAGGTCTTGGTGAGCCAAGATGTGCTTCACTATATTTTTTCCCCCGTATCCACCCTCACTGACTACTGTGTGCTCTGACCAGACCAGTCCCTCTTCTTAGGCTGTAGCTTCAGTGCTGTCCTCTGAAGTGAATTCTTCTTGGGGGGAGTCACTGTTATTTCAAATACCAGCAGGATCACCCAAAGTAAACTAGTTTCAGTGAAGAATTCAAGCAAAGAACAACGAAGAAGAACTGGCTGCCTACTTCAGAGGAACTAGTCACTGGAAATCTTATACACAACTTCAAAACCTTGTGAGATACAGAATACCTGCTATATGGAAGCAGAACCTTGTCTGAGGCAGTGACAGAGGATGGGCCCCTCAAGTCTGATGGCACTTAAAACTGATTGAGGATGACCTGCTTTCTTGGAAGGGAGTCAGCCATGGTGACGTGATGCTGCTAAACTGCTGGGAGTGCAGTCTTTGAATCCTGCATTTGTTGACAGGGCTTGATCAAGGGAAGGAAAAACAGCTGCAAACATTTTCAAATGATCACTACTTGGAATGTGTGAAGTGTGAATTTAGGAAAATTGGAAGTCATCAAAAATTAAATAGAACATATAAAGATCAATATCCCAGGCATTAGTAAGCTGAAATAGACTGGCTTGGACCATTTTGAAACGTAGAATCATGCACTGGGAATAATGCAATCAAGATGAATGGTGTGACATTCATTGTCAAAAAGGACATTTCCAAAGCAATCTTGAAGTACAATGCTGCATGTGATAGGATTTTATCTATCCACCTTCAAGGAAATCCAACCAATTCAACTATTTTCAAACTTATGCACCATCCACAAAGCTAGTGATGAGTAAACTGAAATATCCTACAGACTTCATTTTGAAATTGATCAATCTGACAACAAGATGCATTGATAATTATTCATGATTGGAATACAAAAATTCAAAACAAAGAAAAGGAACAGTAGTTGGAAAATATGGACTTAGTGGTAGAAACAAAGCTGGAGATCTCATGAATTGGATGGAATACATAGAAATCAAATGTACTACCTGTGGAGAGAGACGATGGGGAAGCTCAATATCAGCAGCTAAAACCAGGCCAGGGACTGATTGTGGAGCAGACCACCAATTGCTCATATATGTAAGTTTAGGAAAAGCTGAAAAGAAGATGACTTTGAATCTATCCCACCTGGATTTTCAGAGCATCTCAAACAAAAAATGACTCAGTGAACATGATGAGACGGCCTCATAAGCTGGGGAGGACATCAAGAACATCATTCCAGCATGAAGCAGAAGGCCATTAAGACGACAGGAAAAAGGAAAAGATCAAAGTAGATGTCAGAGCAGACTCTGAAACTTGCTCCAAATTAGAGAATAGCCAAAGCAAATGGAAGAAATGAAGTCAAAGAGCTGGATAGAAAATTTCAAAAGGAAGTTTGAGAAGACAAAATCAAATGTTTTAATAAAATGTTCAAAGAGCTAGAGTTAGAAAAAAAGGGATACGTGTTCAATGTATCTTTTCCCCAAAACTTATCTTAAACTGAGAGAACTTGAGTAAAAAATTCAAGCCTTGAGTTGCAATATTGAAAGACTATGAAGAAGCTATTGAATGACGCAGGAAGCATCGAAGGAAGACGGGGACGTGAACCAGGGATGCGAGTAGCCTTGCAAGCATGCGGAATGCATTGCACGTGGATTGTTTCAGATGCAGCTACATTAAAGTTTAGCACTCTATCAGTTGATCTTCCTTATACTCCATTTAAATTTGCTCTAGTTTTCAGTATTTTCTGCTTTCTTTTGGATTGAGGTTTTACTTTGTGATTCTTGTTAGGTTGTGTTTGGTGTTTTGTTCAACTTTTAGTATTTTCCTTCATATGAAATCCAGGATAGGCAAATCTATAGAGACAGTAACTGAATTAAAGGCTCCTTGGGGGTGTGGCAGAGGAGGTTGGGGAAAATAGGGAGTTAATAGAGATAGTACAACAATGAAGAAAACATTTTAAAAGTGATCACCATCATTAATGTGACTGAATTATTGAAATGTATAGTAAGTGAATTATATGAAAATAAAAACTTTTTGGGGGGGAGAAGATGGAAATAATACACAGAGTCACTGTACAAAAAGTGCATTCAACTATTTCAAGAGGTAGCATATGAACAAAAGTCAATGGTGCTGAAGGAAGACATTCAAGGTGCACTGAAAGCATTAGCCAAAAACAAGGTTCTAGAAATTTATGGGCTACCAATTGAAATGTTTCAACAAGCTGATAAAGCTGATGAAAAAACTGGAAGCACTCACTCGTCTATGCCAAGAAATTTGGAAAACAGCGACTTGGCCAACTGACTAGAATATATCTGTATTTGTACATATTCCAAAGAACAATGACCCAATAGGGTGCTCAAATTATGGAACAATATCATTGATATCACATGTAAGTAAATTTTGTGATGATCATCCAACAATTGTTGCATAAATACATTGAGAGGGAACTGGCAGAGGTTTAGGCCACATTCAGAAGAAGATGGGGCACAAGAGATACCATTGCTGGTGTCAGATGGATCTTAGCTCAAAGCAGAGAATACCAGAAAGATAATTACTTGTGTTTCATTGACTATACCAAGGCATTCAACTGATGGATCATAAAAACTATGCATAGCCTTAAGAAAAATGGGAATCCCAGAACACTTCATTGTGCTTATGAGGAACTTGTACTTGGATCAAGAGGCAGTTGTGCAAACAGAACCAGGGCATGCTGCATAGTTTAAAATCAGGAAAGGTCTGCATGAAGGTTGTATCCTCTTACCATACTTATTCAATCTGCACACTGAGCAGATCATCAGAGACATGGCTTATATGAAGAAGAATGTGGCATGAGGATTGGAGGAAGGCTTATTAACAACCTGTGATAAACAGAAAACACAACCTTGCTTGCTGAAAGTGAGGAGAACTTGAAGTACTTGCTGATGAAGATCAGAAATGGAAGCCTTCAGTATGGATTACAACTCAGTGTGACAAAGACCAAAATCCTTACAACTGGACCAACAAGTAATGCTTCCTTTCCCCCCCCCCCCACTATCATGACCTCCATTCTACCTTACAAATCGGATTAGACCAGAACATGCACACTGCTACAGGTAAGAGTCCCCAACACAGGGAATCCAGGAGAGATAAACCCCTGAGGGCCGACATTGAGAATAGAGATACCAGGAGGATAAGGGAAAGGTGGGGAGGGGGCGAAGAAGGGGGAATCGATGACAAGGATCAACCTATAACCTCCTCCCAGGGGGGACAAAAAGCAAAAAAAGTGGGTGAAGGGCAACAGAGGATGATTTAATATATGAAAATAATAATCTATAACTTATCAAGGGTTCATGAGGGAGGGAGAGTGGGCAGGGGAGGAGGGGAAATGAGGAGCTGATATAAAGGACTCAAGTAGAAAGAAAATGCTTTGAAAATGATGATGGCAGCATATTACAAATGTGCTTGACACAATGAATGATTGTATGGATTGTGATAAGAGACATAAAAGCTCCCAATGAAGTATTTAATTTAAAAAAATAACAGTAGGGTAAATGGAAAAAAGATTCAAGTTGTCAAGGGTTTTGTTTTAGTTTGATCCATAATCAGTGTTCATGGAAGCAGCATTTAAGAGATAAAAAGATGCATTGTATTGGGAACATCTGCTGCACGAGACCTCTTTTAAGTATTGAAAAGCATGTGAAAGTTGGACATTGAATGAGGAAGACCAAAGGAAAATCAATGCATTTAAATGGCAGTGATGGAGAATAAGGTTCAAAGGAAAAATCTATCTGTCTTGAAAGAAGTATGTTCAGGATGTTTCTTAGAGACAAGGACGGGGAGACTGTCTTAGATACTTCAGACACATTGTCAGGAGAGACCGGTTCTGGAGAAGGACATCATGTCTGGTAAAGTGGAGGGGCAGTGCCAGAGAGGACGGCCCTCAGTGAGATGACTGACACAGCTGATGCTGTAACGGGCTCGGGCACAGGGATGGTTGGGAAGATGGGGCAGGGTGGGCAGTGTCTCATTCTATTATGCACAGACTCGCAATGGGTTGGAACTGACTTCATGGCACCTGACAACAATAAAATCAACAGCAGTTATATATCCCCGAGTAGCTCATCATTTGTACTCATGCTGTTTATTAAAATAATATAACTCTTCTTTTTTTTAAAAAATTATTTTTATTGGGGGCTCTTACATATGTATATGTAAATATATAACTCTTCTTTACTTATTTGAATACTACCTTAACCATTAACCATATTTCCAAGTAGTTTTGAATCTCCTATTGGCAACTGTTATTATACCATTAATCTGTCAATTTGTAGTTTGTAACAAACTGCTTTAACTGCTGGAGTTTTATTATAGCTTTAGTATTTTAAAACTTTATATGTCTAACTTGCTCTGCCATGGTTAATTTTCCTATAGATCTGCATTAGTTTGTTTTGCTAAAAAAATTCCTATGGGTATTTTTAAAAATGACATTGCACTAAAATTACAGATGATTTTATGGATTATTTTATATTTTCATATAAAATCTTCCAAATGAAAAAGGTGCAATGTCTTTGTTTGGCTATTATTTCCTGCAATGTATATTACACAATGCTATTTTCTGTTGTTAAACTTTTAGATCTCTGTCAATCTTTTTCATTTCTTAAGAATGTTTCAAAAATATTTTTAAAATTCTTTTTTTGGCAATGAATGTACAAGTGTGCTTTACAAAACTGATGTATGTATGGACTGTGATAGGAGTTGTATGAACCCCCAATAAAATGATTTATATATGTATATATATATAAATTCGTTTGTATTTGCATTTTATGACATACCTGTTTAAGTCTTTTGTTAATAGTTATATTGATCTTTTCTCTTATTGATTCTTATCAGGTAGACCCCTACCTCATGATGACCTCAGGCACAATGGAATTATATGTTGCCCAGGCCTGTAGGCCCATGATCTGCTGTCTATTGGACCGTCATGATCTACAGGATCTCAGTTGACTGATTTTCAGAAGTAAATCATTAGGCCTTTCTTCCTAGGCCATGTTAGTCAGGAAGCTACACTAAAACCTGTTCAACATCATAGCAACCAGTAAGTCTCCACTGGAGATGGAGAAACCTTAGGTGCATGGGCCAGCAATTGAAACTGGATCTCCTGTGTTGGAAGCAAGAATTCTACCACTCAACCACTGATGTCTCCATACATTGTTGCTACTATAAATGGGAATTTTTATCTGTTCATGGTTTTAAGTTAATTCTATAAAATAATTTTATAACCTGCCACATAACTGAATTTTCTAATTATTTATAGTATGCTTTCCATCTGAATTCCATGGTTTTCTAGGCAATCATCTACTAATGATAAGTTTGTTTCTTCCTTTCTTATATTTATACATTGATTTTTATTTAGCTAATCCGATTCTGCCAAGATAATATTAAATAATAGTAGCAATCCCATATACATTTGAAAATGCAAACTTCCTACCTGAACAGTATATTTGTTCTCTAGTTAAAACGTAAGTAGAATGAATTCATGTATTTTTCAAGACATGTGCAAGTGATTCTCATTTAATTGAATTTTTCTGCAGATGCTACCAAAAAATGTTTGTAATTATCTTCATAAACTAAGCTCTCTGGAACATTATCATAATCTTTCAACTGAATCTGCCAAGAAAATTATTCTGGATTGACAAGAAAGAAGCAAAGATCCAGCATTTCACTGAACATAATAGATGCATTCCATACACTAATTACTAGGATACAGTTTGTGAAGGATAAATGAACAGCACGCTTGAATGAATTACCAAACTAATATTGTAATTAAGTTTGATTTTAAGATAGTATAGTAGTTAATGATATAAACGTTTAACTTGAAGGTTCATAATTTTGGAAACAAAGTTAGCAAAAGAAGCAGTGTTGTTCTGAGTAAAGTAAAAACCAAAGAAAAAGCTTTCTTGTCATTTGGTTTCTTTGACAAGCAATTTTTCACCAAAATGAATGTCTATTGACTATATAACACATTTAAATAGATAGTTAAATTCATATTTCATCAAGTATTGCTCAAAATAAACTCATATTAAAAATAGGAATCAAATTCAAATCGAAAGTATCATTTAAACTCATTCTTTGAACTAGAGTCTAGATCTTAATCCTTGGCTGAAATCTATAACAGTTCCTACAACTTTTCTAGTAACTTTCCAATAACAAGAGGTGCCTTCAGCTATTTTGTTGTTTTTAGGTGCTATGAAGTCAATTCCAACTACTACAAATCCTGTGTACAGCAGAAGAAAAGCGCACCTGACCCTGTGCCATCCTCACAATTGTCATCTTTGAGCTCATTGATGCAGCCATTGTATCGATCCATTTTGTTGAAGGTCATCCTGTTTTTCACTCAGAGTCTACAATACATTTTAGCTCCCTGGATTAAAAACTGAAATGTCTACTCTTACGTGAAGAGGTAAAATTCTAAACTTCATTCCAAGTTCAAAGCCCTGCAGTCCAGCAGTGAGTGCCTGCAGGCTTCAATGGGTTCCTTTTTGCCTCCTTGTGTTTCTCCGTCTCTTCTAGGTGTTCTTGAGCAGAGGTTGGCAAACTGTGGGCCTGGGAGAACCAGTCCTGGCCCTCACAACCACTTAAAAATCCTCTGAGAGCGATAAGTATATTTTTACAAACAAATGAGGTCGCCATTACCTGAATAATATCCTTAAATGAAACGATGATAATTCTATTTTAACTTTCAATTTTAACTCAGAGCCACACATAGGTTCTGAAAGTGCCGCATATGTAGCAGTTTGCTGACCCTTGCTCTGAGCAAACCCTGCTCTGTGTAAAAAGGTGGTGTGAGGAATGAGAGAGGCATTGTAGAAAGCGCTTTTCCTTGACTGCTATTATGGTGATCTCGGATTGGAGCTTTCTGGGCTTGAAGTGGTTTGGTTTTTGCTTTTTAAATTATAGAGAACTTTACAGATGTTTTAGGAAATTCCTCACCCTAACTAGGGATACTTTCCTTACAGGGGGCTGTTTCTAACCTCCACCTCAAACACCATTTTTCTGCAGAGATTCTGTGGGGTCAGAAAGCCTTCCCATAATGCCTGTCTCCTCCCTCTGTAAACTGTAGGGATGCTGGCTATTCCCATTACAGCCTCTTCTCTTCGTTCTGTCAGCAATGCCAATGACCACACACTTGCATTCTGTAGACATCCCCAGGGAAAGCTGGAGATCAGTATAGTAGACTGTGTTGTTCAAGCTCCAGGAAACATGCATAAAATCCTCAAGAACCCCCTCCTATTAGCTCGAACCCAAATCTTGAACTTTTGGGTTTGGAACTACCATCCTGAGGGACAGCTAAGTAAATTGGCATCATAGAGTCCACAAAGACGATGTTCTGTATCCTACTTTGGTGATTAATGACTGCGATCTCAAAAGCTTGTGAGTGGCCATCTATGATGGAACAAAGAAGAGAGAATAAAGTCAGAGACTCAAGAAAACCATGAGTCCAAAGACTGACTAGACCACACAAACCATAGCATCTATTCATCTGAGACCAGAAGAACTAGACGGAGCCCGGCTGCCGCTACAGACTGCTCTGAAGAAGAACACACAAAAAGGCCCTGGGTAGAGCAGAAGAGGATTGAAGAACAAAACCCCCAAATCACTCTAAAAAGATCAGACTTACTGGTCTGATAAAGGCTGGTGGAATCACTGAGACAAAGGCCTTTGACACTCTTTAAAATGGGAACTGAAACTAACCCAATGGTTTGATCTCAGATGCACAATAGATCGCCCTGTAAAGTAAATACACAACATTTGGGATAGTCCTCAAAACAACCAACAATATTAGACCAGAGAGCATAATTTACCCTAAAACAAAATTCAGAAGGCACAAAGAGGCAGAAATGGAAATGGGGAATTTAGGGAGGAAGGAAGAAGAATGCTGTTATTTAAAGGGGATTGAAATTAATGTTACCTTAAAAATAAAATGTGTGTAAATTTTTAAATAGAAAACTAATTTTCCTTTGCAAAATGTCATCCAAACCACAGTAAAATATTCAAATAAATAAAAAAGAAACTTTTATTAAATATGAGGTATAGATAGATAGTTTTGTTTTTAAAGACCTCCCTCTTTTTCCTAAGAGAGGGAGAGAGGGGTGTAGGGAAAATGTCACAGAGCAACAATTTTTTTCTAAGGAAAGTTCTACATGTTCAACATCGAACTGTTTATAGCCTTCTATAAACTAAGCTAAGGGATGCCAAGAGTTTTGGGGTACCTCCTTTGCACAATGTACACACTTGAATTTGCACTTCACTTTACAATGTAAAAGTAACTCTTTTTATCCTCAGCTTTTGAAGTCCTACAGAAGAATGTCTTTGACTGTAACTTGGCTGTGTCTGATAATGAATGAATTTTCAAATCAGGTGAACTCCCACTTCAAAAACACAGATTTTATAGGAAGCCTCCTAAGAAAAATATTATCAAGACAGTTCTCTAGCAAACTTTTGAGGAACCAAAGGCTTAAGAGAATTAAAATCAGTGGGAAAAAATTTACAGATTAAAGTTAGTTTCCTACTCAACAATGTATACATATTTTGCATTGTAACTTAAGTTGAAATTTTCTTAATATAACAATACTTTTCTCAGATCCTCCTAAGTTCCCTTCTTCCATTCACCCATCTTTCCTGTCTCTTCTTGCCCTGTGAATTTTGATTTGGCACTAACTACATTTTCATCTTCTGGGGTGAATTTTTCTGAGCAGTATGCTCCTCACAAGTGGTGTTGATTTGAGATGAGACTGTAGGAAGGGCTAAGCACTCTGATCTTCCAATTCCAGTAAATCCTAGGATTACCAGAGAAACTATCGTGTATTTTATCTGCATTGCTGAGTTTTCTCAGTGTTATTAAAGATGGTAGAAAATAAGATGTAATCATCACAAAAGGAAGAGGATATTTTATCTAAACTTTTGTGTTACCTTATGAGTATAAGGTGCATCCTTGGAAGATGAATAAGGATTTAGAATGGGGATGGGGTTGAAGACTGGGAAAGATGCCTATGCCTGAGAAAAGTCATCTCTCTGCCATTGAGTCAATGCTGGCTCATAGCAACCCTCTGTGGGTTTCCGAGACTGTAACTGTTTAGGGGAGTAGAAAGCCCAGTCTTTCTCCAGGGGAGCTGCTGGTGGTTTGGACTGCAGACCATACACAGTGCAGTCAAATGTATCACCACTATACCACCGGGGCTCCAGAGAAAAAGTCTTTGATGACCCTAAAATGGGGATGTTGGTAAACCACTGTCCTATAGGACTTTGTTTCAATCAAGTGTTATGTGCCAAATATCATTTCTCCATTTTCCAGGATTTGAGGAAGTAGTGGAATGAATGCTCCTTCTCAGCAATTTTTAACTCACTGGATAAGGTGTGAGCTATCGTATTATACTAATATGTAGTAGAAAATTCAGGGGGGAAATACCTGTGTGTGTACACCTAACTTTAAAAAACTGAACTCACTGCTTTCAAATCAATTCTGATTCACAGCAACCTTATAGAACAGAGTAGAATTAACTATTTCTGAAGCTGTAACTCTTTACAGGAGCAGAAACTCTTATCTTTCCCCCAAGGAGTGGCTATTGGATTCAAACTGCTAACCTGGTGGTTATCAGTCGAACACATAATCCACTGTGCCACTAGGACTCAAGCTAACCTCAGGTCACATAAATTGGAAAGACATTGTTGCCTGAAAAATGAGGATAGGTAATTTTCAGCCATGGGTAACATCTTTATTCAAGTAGCTGGAAGTCAGGCAGCTCAAAAGCTTCTTTAGTGCTGGACTAAATAACCCTTTCAGAACCTGGCTGCCTTTAATGGTAGGATTCAGCCTCCCTTGGTACATCAAAGTGTAGCCTGGTAGCCTGTAGCTGAGGAAGCCTCATGCCCAGGGTACTGGCAAGATTTTCAACCTCTTTCATGTCTTAGGGAATCACCTCTCTGCCTTGCTACCTTTGTTGGGGCCACCCAGAGACAATGGCCATTCCATTCTGTCTAACCTGCCCACCCTTAAAGACCTCAGGACAGGAAGATAGGCAAGTCTTTGATCCCTCAACAGAAACTTTCTCAGAGACCTGGGGACACAAGAGTTTTGAATATTTTTTGGAATAAAAGAGGAAAAAATATAAACCAAACAAAAATTATTATAAACAACCACTGGTGTCTTATTAGCTGTAAAAAGACTGTCCCAGCTAGGGGGACTAGGGTAGATGGGGATTAGAACATGAGCACAGCTAGAGCAGACTTTCCTCCCCACCCGCTGGCATCCCATTCCGTCTTCACTGTACCATTGCTTCCTCCTAATGTTTCTCCCAACTGACACACTATATATTTTTCCTATTTACTTATTAATATTCATTCATGTCTCATGAGGGCATTCCCTTTTATCTATTTTGTTCATGTATATCTAGACAATTCTCAAATAATAGTATCTCAATAAATATTGATTAAGTATTATACATATTTTGTTTGTTTTGAATGGCATAGATAAAACTATGCAAGATTATTAGAGATGAGAATTTTTAAAAGCTGTCATATTTCAATCCTAATTTGTAATTTTCCCCACAGGGTGAGGAAGAATATAAGCATTATTATAATCTGGCATTATAATATTAATTCTAATCCCTTTTTTATTGTTCCATAGTTGAGGCCTATAAAATATTTGATAGCTCACAGATTTATTCTCTGATATTAGTAGCATTATTTCTGGTGGGGGGAAATGTGTTTGATGGCAAGCACTTTAAATTATATGTATTAAATAGTTTCTAATATTAAAAGTAAAGCCATTCAAACAAATGATTATTAATATGACCTATTGCAGGTACAGTAGAGCTTCACTATCTTTGGCTACAATTATAGCATTTATAATCCAAATTTATCATTCAACTTTTGATTATATCAATATTAAAGTTTAATGCAAATATAAGACTTCCAATGTAACTCATATTTATCTTTTATATAATCATAGCACATCAATCTTAGACAAAAGGTTGACATATATTAATATGAGAATCATAAAAACTCTAAAACTGGTTTATAGAGACTTATCATTCATTGAAATGACTTCAAATATTGGCCATTACTTGAAATTTTTGCTTATATAAAACGCTTTTGGAAACATGAGGATGTAAGTCATAGGTTTCACAGTCTAAAGAAATACAAAATGGCTTTCCTTTGGCTGCATCCTCACTAAGTGTTGGAGGATGAATACTAATCACCTATCGTGTGGTGATTACTGTCGATTGCTGCTTTGTATACATTTAAACTTGCGATGTAACTCCTCCACTCTAACTAGGCACTGTACTGGCATGTGGAATTTCCCATCCTGCCAGTGCTACCACTCTGCCTCTTTGTTGGGCAAATCGTTTTCAACTTAAAGAACTTCTGTAGAAAGCTAATCACAAGTAGATCGTGTTTACCTCCAATTGGATTTCAGCAAAGGCAACCAGTAATCTAAGTAAGAACTTTCTTGCCCTATAGCTTTAGGCTCTAAGCTTCCTATTAAGCCTTCTCATCTGGCATCTTTAACAAAGGCTTCTATAATATTTATAAAATCAGGTCTGAATTATATAGACTGCATATTTAAATTATAGAATATTTGAAGCTAATATTGCTTTTAAATTCATATTAATTTATTGCTTACTGAGTTGTAGTTTTTGTAGGAATTTTGCTTTCAGGATTTTAAGGTTGAAATAACTCCTGTCCCTTTAATTCCCCAACACACTGGAAGGTAAGAATCAGGAAAGCTGGTCAAAAAAAATCTAGCTTCACCTGGTGTGATACTTAACATCAGACTGAGAGAACATACCCCGACAGCAATGAAAACCAAAGAATAAGTCAGATCGAAAACTTAAGGAACTTTGAGAGTAAAATCTTTACAATTTGATTCCATTGTTTGGTTTAAAACTTTGGGAATCAGTAAAACAAGGACTGGAGCTCTGACCTACCTTGTCCCGGTAATGAAAGACGGAAGTGAGGGGCTTAAGACCTAACAGCCATATCATACAAATCATAGGCTACCTCGATAAGCTTTTATCAAACAAAACCTTGGCACAAGCATTTTGAATAGCAGATCGCTGTTTTGTTTTTACTAATAAGCTATAACAGACAATTGCTACATGCTTTGGGTTTGTTTGGCTTGGTTTCGTTTGGTTTGATGTCTTTGTTTACAGGAGCTCCCATCATTTTTAGGTGCACTCATGATCAGGAATCACATCCTTTAGGAAACAATACAACCAACATCTTAATCATTTAGTGTGATAGACCTGAGATCATATTCCGAGAGACTAAGAAAGAGGTTTCAGCTCTCGGGGCAGGGAGAAAATGAGACCTCACGAAATGAGGATGTGCATTTTTAAAGGGATGAGATTTTAACTTCACATCACAATTCAGTTGAAGATTTCCCTGTTTTCTTTAGCATTACAAACTCATAAATACATTCATATAATCCCCACCTTGCACATTTATATAAATAACTTCTAATTCCTGTAAACATAGAAAGTAGGTATTTATGGAAATATAATGTTATCACTCTTGAGATCCACTGAACAGGATATACTTGACCTGGCTAAAAATACAGATTTTCAGAACTCTCCCCAGGAATAGGTTGGCATTTTTAAAGTGTTCTACAAAAGAACATTGAGATCATCAGATGTGAGAACCAATATAATAATAATAAAAACTCACCAAACCCTGGCATCAGGACACCAAAGCTTATATTAATAACCATTTACTGCTAATGTCACAAGAGAATTATTTTTAATAGCCTAGATTTTAATATTGAGAGACCTAGAGCCATGGCTAGGAATCAGTGCACTCACATTAAGAAACAGGCTTGTACATCTTTGTCTAGCTTTAAAAAGCCTTGGATCAAGGTTAAGCTAATGAATCAGCTTGGCTAAATTAACAACAGAAGATCAATGAGAAGGCTTTTGTGATTTTCCAATTAATAGGTGATAGCTTATTATGAATTTGGTATGCTTGTAAGGATTCGAAACAGATGGGACGATGTAAATTTCAAGGAGATTAATATATAATGTAAAAACCTGGAGTTTAGAATCAGAAGACTTGGGCTTGAGGCCCAGTTCTTCTGATGTATTACCTCAGAGAAATCACTTTACCTGAGTTTCGGTTTGCTTTAACAGTTAGTGAAGCTCACATAAGGTAGATCACATGAGATAGTACATGTAAAAGGTGCCTTATAAGCTTTGATGTTCTTTTCAGATGTTAGTTATAGGCAAAACTGGTCAGAATATGAACATTTATCACATGGCCTTTGCAGTCCAAGGAAATGACATGGAAATCCTACTCACAATAAAGAGAAGTTGATCAAGTACATAGTATATTTCTATATCAGGTCATTTTCAGATTGCTTAGGAAAAATACTTTCAGGACTATTACACAGTAACTGAATATATTGCTACATCTGTAACAAGAAACCAGTTGTAAGCACTGCTTTGTAAAACAATGGTAAAGCATAAATAGTGTGAGTTAAACTACTACGCTACTAAAGGAAAGGTCAGCACATGGACTCTACCAAGTGCTTCATGGGAGAAAGATGTGGTAGTATGCTTCTGTAAAGATCTACAACTTTGCAAACACTATTTATAGTTCTACTCTGTCCTATAGGGTCACAGTGATTCAGAATCAACTTGATGGTGGTGAGTTTGGTTTGGTTTGGCATTAATATGTTAATCAATACTGCCCAGGAAGCAGAGGAACCTTGAGTCAATAGATAATTCTCAAGAGACTCACACTTGTCTAAAGTGCTGCTCTCTCCCACTGTTCTAAGCTGACTTCTTCAACGAAGAAGGTTAAATCAAAATAGAAGACAGTGTACAAGCTTAAATTAGCCACAAAAATAAATATGTGCTCATTTGCCTTGAGTCTTCAAATCATGAGGATCTTCAGCAGCAGTTCTAATGGATATAAAGACATAACCCTAAAAGAAAGTTAACACACTTGGCTACTATGTTCTAGTCCATATTTGTTTGCTTTTTATGGAATTGTGTTTATAGGAAAACATTAGTTGAGTATATTATAGACAGATGCTCAGATTCTATGCTTAACGATAAAATTGTAAAAGCAGGTGCAGAATCTGTACATATTCTCTGAGCTAAACAAAATGCAAAAGAATTGATAATTCTGAAATCTACATTCAAAATTAGTTTAGTCATCATTTCTTATGGTTATGGGGTAATGGATTTTGCCTGTATCACAGGCTGGTCCTGGCCCAGAAGACACTTTTAAAAAAAAAACCTGAAAAAGAAATCAATATACCCAATTGCAGGCTTTCTATTATAAAATTGTAATTTTGGAACTTCCCTTTTCACTAATGAAATAATGCGCTAAAATGATACTGTACAACTATTTATTAATTTCAGAGCCCTGATATAAAATACTCATGGTAAGGCAGGCTTACTCATGAGTCATATGATTCTGAGGGCAATTTAGTAAGCCTTGTATAGTGCCTTGAAAACCAGTGATCTGGCTTGTGGTTTCTTTAGCAGAGAATAAACATGTCTAGAAAATTGAGGAAGCTTTATGATGGAATTTCATAGAAAAGAATATTTCTGTTCCACTGAAGAATCAATGTGAGAAAGATATAGTTGATGCTTAATACATTTTTCATGCATTCGATGATAAGAAAGGTAGCCACTTGTTCCATCTTTTATAAATGGAGTGAAGTTGGTCATAGCGTGTGGATTTGGACTTTAACGTAAGTACAAGTTCACAACTATCTAAATTCATAAGCAATGAATTCAAGTGATAACAGGGGTGAACTCAGGAATTTATTTGGAGCAGCAAAGTCAGCATACATAAATGTGAGAGAGTCAGAAAAGCAGTTGCAAAGAACATGAATGATAATATTTCCTGTCCTCCTTCCAAATTCCATCAAACACATCCAAAGTACTCTTGAGGGCACTAGTCATTTACCAAGGAGTCGGATTAAGAAGGCTCTAACTTATCTCCTACTCTCAAGAGTTCTCAGCACTTCTGTTTACATTAAACCCGAAAAGCACTACAGCAAAGGCCTCCTTTCCATCTTGGACTGAGTCAAAGAATAAGAGATTCAAGTAGCTCTAGTTCCTTAAATTTCTGGAACCATCATATTGATCGATAATATTAAAATCCTGTCATTTTCCATATATGAAGTTAGCCAAAAGGAAAGATGTGGAATTCAGGGAAGAGAAATCATTTAACCATGTATGTCACCTGGTTCTTGCAGTGAATAATCATATCATCTAACATGGACTGAGAGGGCACTATATGAAGAGGACTACAGCAAATGCTTACATGAGTCTATGCTTCTATTGTCCAGCTTGACCTTCACGACAACTTTGTGACACAGATATTCGTATAACCTCCATTTTATAATGAAGTGGCTGAGATTTGTAAAGGTTGAGTGACTTCCTTGAGCTCAATGCCTAGTAAGCAGCAGAGCCAATCTTTAAAATCCAGAGCCTGATTCTATCATCTACCTTTTAGATCATTATGACAACTTTATTCTTTTCCTAATGAACATAAACAAAAATGTTTTCTTGGTAGATTATTCTCAAGTAGGTGACAATTATAGAAATATAATTCCCTTGTCCTCTCTCAATCCAAATGCTAGAGAATGTTCAGTAAACAAGCAAAAAAAAATTACCAAAAAGCCTTAATTCAATAATACAAAAATCCTGGAAAATTTTATATAAAATACAAAATTTTATATTTAAAGTAAATTTGATATGTTAAATTAGTACAATAACATTATATTTGACAGTAGTCAAATGACTCAAAAGTATATGTATAGATACATATATGTGTGTGTATGAATATATTTTACAAATAGATTTGTCTAATAGATTTTTAGCTAGTTTCACTCCATTACTCTAAGAGCATAACGCTGCCAGATGATCTAGTTACACACTCATGTGCTAATGCAAACTACAGTCTAAATTCTAGGAATCTGGATCCTACTAAATCTTAGAAGCAGAACAGTTGCTTAAATAAATGATAATGCAGATGCACTGGCCAAATGATAGTACAAATTCAGTCTAAAAATATTGGCAGCCAAACACTCAAAAACAGGTGCAAAAATAAATCCTCTTTTGCAACCCAAAACTCATTGTGCAGTATGAGTTTTGATACAGATAAGAAGGGACATGTCAAAAAAATATATCGGCAGCTCTACTTATTTTGCTTGGTCTCTAGTCCTCTAAGGGAACATTAAGCAGGAAGTGAAAAACAAATCTTCCAGAATCTGCCATCATCCAACATGTACATTAGAATCTAAATGAGAAAAATTTCCACTCCTCATATTGTACATAAGAGGTTGGGAAACATTCAACAATTATTAATAGACTGGTGCTACACATAATCAAATAAATGTAGAAAGAGAAAGAGGTGGACTTGATAGCTACACATCTTAGTTCTAATCATTGTCCTGTCACGTGTAGCTAAGTGACTTTCATCTACACACATAACTTGAATCTCAGTTTCTTTACACGTCAAATGGTGATGACATATCTTCATGGGGGTGTGTGACTTACTTGAAAATAATACATAAAAGGATATGCCATAATCTCTGGTCTATGGTAGGTACTTAATGAATTTTCCCTAAAAATACTTTTTCCACGTGTAATTTCATTGTACAACTACGACTTCATGTGGCTGTTGTGTGCAAAGCTATGCCACTGGTGTTTCATATGCTAGAAAGTGGACAGGTTTCAGTTAATCATCCAGACTAAAAGAGACTAGAAACTAATGGAGGTTACTTAAATTATTTCTCAACAACTGATAATTCTACCTCTAATATGGACCAAGGATATGTATAAACTTTAGATACATGGATGAATTTTGAGTTTGCATTTGATCATAACCCTTTATCTAAGAACAATTCATTCTTATGGCATGACCCTGCTCAATTCCTGCCCGCATGAAGTGATCACTGAAGACATGGGTGCTACAGCAAAGTGTGGTGAATAAACCAGATGGTGCCCAGCTATCAGAAAGGATAGCGACGCTATGTCTGGGGTCTTAAAGGCTTGTCTTAAAACAATCACTTATCTAAGTGAGGTGTTATCTAAAGCTACATGGAAGAAGCACATAACCCTGTGTGATTCAAGGATTGTATATAATATAGTCCAAATCTAAGGGAGAGAATGGTATCAGAGCTGAGATTTGGAATATACCATTCGCAGAGGCCATGGATGACGGTAGAGACCCAAATTCCATTTGCAGAGTCCCCATGTGAAGTAAGCCTCCACTGAACTCCCTCAGACCATTGACTAGGGACGTGGGTATTATTGCCCTCAGACAGCATCCACCAGAAAGCGGATCACCAGAGATATAGTTAAAAATTTTACAATCTTTTTTTCTTCAAAACCATTTCATTGGGAGTTGTGTAATAAACAGTATTATATAATTGTCATCACAGTTTCAAAGCATTACTTTCCTTCTTGAACTCGACATCAGCTTTTTGATACCCCCATTCCCCACCGAAACCACTGTACCCCCTGGCCAGCCCATACTCTGGAAACCCGTATTCTTTCTACTTGCTGTCCTTATAGGTTCATCAATCCTGGGTTTCCTATGCTGAAAAACAGATAAACATGTAGCAGAAATTCAAGAGGGTGACCTCCAATGACAAAGCTCATCTGAGATAAACCCCAATGAACAAACAAAACACAAACAGATACAGAAAGTGTTAAAAACCACATCAGGCTGAGTATGCATCAGAGCTGGGACCAGCTGAGAAGGTTTTAACTGTTCAACCCAGGTTTATCATGTTGATCTTTCATAGTCATCACTCCAACACATTCTGTTTGGTAACCAATTTCTTCCCATCACAGGAAGCCAATTTCTTATGTAGATCACACAAATCTATCTTGGGCTCCCACTGTCATCCATAGCTTTCTGCAAAACAGCTCCTAACAATTTAGACTCTGGTTCTAGTTCCTCCTTTGCTTTCATATTACATGATTTACAACGTTCGGGCCACTGATGGTGTGCTTCGTCCATGAGGATTTAGTTGACATCTCACTTAGATGGCTGCTTGTTTGGTAATGAGCCTTTAAGGTCCCAGATGCCATTTTATCTGATATCCAGGAACTATCTAATTTCTTCGCCACACTTTATTTTAACACCCATATCTTCTGTGTTTCCTTCCCGAGGGCCATGATGGAAGAACTAATCCTTCTTAATTGGAGCTAGGATTTCATGCTACCCCCAAACCCATTCCTGGATCTATATCTATTTATCGGCCATTGGTCCCTTTCAAAACCTCCTAGTGAATTTATGGTAGGGATTCATATCAATCATCCCCTTGGGTCATAACAATCTTCCTTTATATTGTCTTTGCTTAGCTCCTGATACTACAAAATTTATAATTTTATCCTTTGTTTTCCCTTTGAACCCATTTTTAAAATTTTAAATTTGTTCTAGTTTCTATAATTCTCTGTTTTCACCTGGACTGAGGCTTTCCTGTGTTTTATTTTTTTGTTGTTGGGATTTTTGGATGATTTTCTTTATATGAAATCCACGATAGATAATTTATAGAGATAGTAACTAGATTGATTGTTTTGGGGTTTGTTTGGGGTTTTTTTTGGCTACAACAGAGGAGGGTAGGGTGTGGGTAATGAGCTAATAATGACTGATACAAAAATTAAGAAAGTGTTCAAAAATTGAAGGTGGTGGTAATTGCACAACTCTTTGAATATATTTAAATCATTGAATTGTATGGTAAATGAAATACATTATCAATGAAACTTTTAAAAATAAAATGAAATAACGGGGGAAACTGGCTTAACTAATGATACTCTCAATGAATAGTGGTTACACATTGGGCTGCTAACCACAAGGTCAGCAGTTTGAAGCCACCCACCAGCTCTTCAGGAGAAGGAAATGGCATTCTAATCCTGAAAAGATTCCTGGTTCCTGAGTCTGCCTCAGTTTTTTCTCTTGTTACAACTCTTAATTGAATGCTCACTGGAATCAGATTACTTTGAGATAAGCCTGACAGAAATCAAATTCTCACAGTATAACTAGTCAATTTTAAAACAGGTTTGTTTTTTTTTAATTTTTGTGCTGATGGTTATATCTAATTTCTTAGTAATGCCTTTGCCACATTGTTAAGTGTCTGAGATTCCAAAGTCTGCTCTGTGAGTGACTAGGGGCTTCTCCATCCTTGAAGAGGGCTTGAAAACGGGCACAAGAGGAAGGACACTCCTTCTTGCCTTCTGTGGTTGCCAGCAGCAGTGGCCGGGACCACATCCAAGGGTGAGAGCAGAGGGTTCCCGTTAAGACGACTGGCTCACAGCTGCTCTGCTCTCTACGCGATGTTACTCTGCACCTGAATATTTTTGTGAAAACAGCCTTCCACTCCAGCTGCTTTCAAGCCAAATGAATCAAAGGTATCATTTATGCCAAAGGGACAGTTTTTAAAAGCACTTTAAAAGACTTCAAATGTCCACAGATTTAATTGAATGTTTTGAATATACAGGGATCGCAATGTATATTTCTCACTATAAAATGGAAACCTTCTAGACTGAATCAAAGTTGCCCACATTTCTGGCATCTATTTCTTATCAGGTTTCTAATGAAAACATTTGCTGATGGAAAGCTTCAACATAATAATATAGATGCAGATGACTGATTTATCTGAATGAACCAAAATTTTAAAAATATGTCCAGCTCACCTATTCACAACCTGAAAACCCGTCTATTCGATAATGGTAGCATGAGATTTAAAGTTTAAAAGGAGTCAAAAATACTTAAGGAGTTAGTAATAAAATATTCTGTATGAAATTTGAAAAGCTAGTTGAATTCCATAATTAATTTTCCCTGTGAGCTAGGACTACAACTTCTCAAGAGAATTAGAAAATTGCCAAGTGATAACATTAAAAAAATATTTCAAAAGGCAATTATGTAAAGTGTTCAGTTGATTTATGGTATGTTGCCACTGGAAAAATAAAGTTTAAACTCCCCCAGCTCTCTTTATATCTATACTATCTTTAAAAGAAAATGCTTTTAAAATTCCAAATATCTAAATTTAAACAAACAACATACATTATTTTGTTTCTAAAAACCTAGAAGTAATTACTTATGTTTAGGAATTCAATTTAAAATGGTCATAATTAAAAACAAGCATAAGAAGAATAAGTTTTACTGTTAGTATACATACCTTCAATGTAATACTATAGTGCCCAACAAATGTTGCATCTGTCCATGATCTTGAATGGGGTTCACCCAGAAATTCTATATGATACTTTTCAACATTTCCATCCAGGTCATAGGCCACATATTTCCTTTTAAAAGGATCAGTGCAAAGTATACCTGGCCAACTTTCAAAAGAAAATGTTTTTGAATTATTTTGATGCTTTATAAATTGCATACCATAATATATATGTCAGAATCATATATTAATTTCTTCCTTTGAGTATTAATGATTTTTCAACAAAATTTGAACATCCTAATACTTGCCTGTATATTTACAAGTGAAATAGTCACTAGATACATGTAACAAACTGTATCTTTGTAGATCGTGAAAACTATAGTAATCACAATTTACGATACACATAGACTGTAAGACGAAAGAATAATAAGTCAAAGAATGATATCCAGAGTCAATAAGAGACATTGAGGCACTGCTGAAAGAAAAATGAGAACTGATACATGCCAGGGTTAACTCTAATGAAGCAGAATGATTAATTAATAAAACGCAGCCCACTTGGTGGGAAAGAGCTGTTCCAACCAGAGGCAGGGCTGTGAAACAAGAAGGTCCTGGTAGCCCAGACTGAAATAACACTATAGGGGAAAACTACTATGGGAAAACCAGAAATAGACCTCAGCACTACTTTCCCCACTCCACCCCTTACCTCCATCTGCACCATTGGTATGTGTTCGAATCGCTAAAACCCTTCCACTCTGCAAGTAGAGTTTATGCTTGCAAAAAAGTAAATCTATAGGGACGTGTTCTTTCATGAACTCAACTGGCAATCCCTTGATCTGTCTCACTTTGCCCTTTGGGTACTCAATTTCCACATCTGTCCCTTCCTATCAATGTTCTGCTCTACGTGTCCTGGGTCTTTCTTTTTATATCCTAGCAGAGAGCTCTTGCCATTGACATAGCTGATACACAAAAACACAACAGCATTTCCATATGGAGACAGAGCAGGAAATCAGAGAGTAACCTGAAAATGTTCTGTGCTGTGAGAAAATAATTGCAAAGAAGTGATTCACATCAAAATTTTGGTTACAAAATTCTGTTTCAAAGTAAGTTTGAAAGCAAAATTAAATTTTACAGTTTCATAAGCAACTTTGAAATGCCTGATTACGAATGCAAATAAAAACAAATGTAGGCCTAGGGAAATTGGAATTTGAAATAATACATTTGGCCTATGATTTAAAATTAACTTGTAGTATCTTTGAAACAGTAAAAGTTAGGAAATTGACATAATTCTATCATAAGAATAACAAAGGAGGAATGTGACACAATTTAGAAAGTTGTCCTGGAAATCAAACAACTACACCAAAACGTGGCAAAGGATGAAATGGACGAGAACAGAACGATCTTTTACTCAGTGAATCACTTTAATAGCTATGATGTCCCTGCTTTGAGGCTCTGTTTATCGCATTGAATCCTCAGTCAGCCTGATGAGATGGGCATTTGACATTTCCTAGAACTCTAAACAAATCTCAAAGAGATTACAGAATATCCCTAAGAAGACCATGTCAATAAGAGGTGAAGATGGGATTCAAAAGAAGTCTTTTTGATGCCAAAGTCCAAATGTGGTCCAGTAGACTAGACCATCCTCAAGTTCCAGAGGCAGATATGGTATCGAATGAAAGGAAATCATAGGGAGGTTGTATCAATTCAGGAAAAAGAACTTCCAAAGAATTTATTAGTCCAGAAGTGAAATATCAAGTAGCAGAACTCTGAAATAAAATGGTTATTTTGTATTTACATCATCTAACGTAAAGGATCTAAGTCATGGACTTTAACATTCTATTCCTGGCAAAACCACACTACATATATCAACTGTGTTTTAAACATTTTAGCAATTGTTCTAGATTCTGACTTATTGTTCAGAGACTAAAGCAGGAAGGAGAGGCAGCCAATAAAGTCGGGAAGCTATGACTAGGGAGTGTGCAGTAGAAATCTGACAGAATTTTACAGATCAAGGTCCCAATGTGCAGGCAGTCAAGGGTCAGGTCAGCCAGTTTCCAGGCTGCACTGTAGTCTGCAGCACTGTGGAGCAGCAGGGCCGTGAGGCTCAAATCAGGGGACTACGGCGCCTGTTCTCCCTCTAGCAGGCACGAGCCCTCAAGCAGGTCATCAGCGCTCCAGAAACCAGGGTTCTACCCTGTGCTGTTGCACAATTTAAATGAACGCATGCCTTACACATTTGTATTTTTGAAATGTTAAAAATATGTAAGTATGCATGTGAGGTAAATAGTGCAATTGATAAGCAGAGAGAATTCTACCAAAATATGTTTTGCCTAAGATGGATAATTATGTAGGAAAAGCGTCAACTTGACACTTAAAATTTAGAACCTCAAGGAAGCATGCAAACGATGCTTTGAAGAAACTAAAATATCAAAATTTCAAAATCCATATACTTCTTGCATTTGAGGACAACCAATTACTGATCTTCCAATACATTATCACTGAGAATCATGTTATAAAACCATAAATATAAAATGTCTTCATCTCATATATACAGGTTAACAGCACAATGTAAACTAATAAAAGATATTCTATGTTTGGCATTCTTAATGTAAAAAAAATGTACATCAGGTAGTTGCCAAGTCCCAAGATGAATGATACAGAAGTGATAATTCTTAAAAAAAAAAAAAAAAAAAAAAACAGGCATTAGGGATGAAGAGTGTGTGAAATGTTCCGGTTTCCAGGCTGCCCCTGGATGCTGAACAGAGTCCTATGGTTCTTGGTTCTGTCTAAGGGCCAGGGAGGCTGGGATCTGTTCACCAACTCTAGCCAGGGGAAAGGAAGCATAAGAGGCATGAAAAGTTATTCAAACCATCTGGGACCCACAGATGGCAATATCTTAGAACGAGAAGTGAGTGATGATGTAACTGGACAATGGAAAAGACTGTGATTATTATCAGGTTCATGACAGCAACTTCTCATTGTTAGTGAGTGGGTCTCATAAGGCTGATGTAACTGGACAATGGAAAAGACTGTGATTATTATCAGGTTCATGACAGCAACTTCTCATTGTTAGTGAGTGGGTCTCATAAGGCTATAGAAGTATGATATGGGCAAACATTGAAAACATCAAGGACTTCTAGGAGAACAAACAAATTTGCTTCAAAGACATATGGCCAGGATGTTCTTTAGAAGAGACGATGGCAAAACTGTCTCACACATTTTGTATGTTATTAAAAGAGACCAGTCCCTGAAAAAGGATATCAAATAGATGATTGGTGAAAGTGAGAGAGACTTTCGATGAGATGGATTAATACAGTGGCTGCAACAATGGGCTCACACATAAACAACAATGGTGACCATGGCACAGAATCAAGCAATCTTCTTTCTGCTGGTCACTACGAATCCTGATGGTCACTAAGAACCGACTTGATGTCACCTAACAACAACATTAAACTGTGCTTAAAGCTTCGATTGAGTTCACCTTTTAAATTGACATTGGAAATCAACATTTGCAAATAAAGCCACTCAAAAGAAAAAGACTTCGACAAGAAAGTAAGCCGTTAAGAGTACGTGACAGCTGCAGTGGAAACCCACAGGTACCAGAAATTGAGGATTAGCAGCTATTTAAAAAGCAACCAAATTTTAATTGCTATGGTTGTTTAAACTTCTGTAAAATGTAAGAAACTCATGCTTAACACTAGGTGATTCAGACCTCATGGTACTTTCTAAAAAGATTATCAAGCAAGTTTACATTATAATAAGTACCTACTATGTCCAGTTTCAAACAGTGTAAGGATTTGTTACACTGAAGTCATGAAACAGAAATATTTTGTAGGTATTATATGTGAAATTATTTGTAAGTGTTCTGATAATCCCCTGGATATCTCAATCAGGGCCAAGAATATTTTATTTAAATTATTACTCTATAAAATTAGATGCTAATGAAAGAAAAAGACTTGATCGTGTATTTTACATCATAGAAAATATTAGAGGCTGACTTAAAGATGAATCATGAAAAGTATTGTCATGTGTCCAAACAACAGGGCATTTTAGCATTTCTCCAGGCAGAAGACTCCTGGTTGGATAGCTCTGCTAAACATGAATTGCTAAACTGCAGGAAACGCTGAGCAGAGGCGAGACACCGAAAACATGATTACTCCCCTCCATCGGCTGTACCTATCGTCATCTCTGACTCTGACTGAAGGAAGCTGGTGTCCATTTCTTGCCCTTACATCAACCTCAATTTGAGTTCCCAAACTGTCAAGCATGATAGTGCATTCTGCACTCTTGCTTCGTGGTGTGTCCCTCTGGTATTGCTGAGAAACACTCTAAGTTAAAGGCAGAGAGTCGAGCAGCCGACCAGTGTGAGGGTTGAAAGAAGCGTGTGGTCCCCTTCAGGAGGAGTGGGCAGAGGAGGGAAAACACACAAACAAGGTCATGTGGACATCAAATGTTACAATTGATGGGGATGGGAGGGATTCTGACGGGACAAGTACGCTCACGGAAAGTGCAAATGTGTCATAAAGAGACGAATGCTTATTTATTTTTATCCAGTGGAAAATAATTTGAAGAACCACTGATAAGGGATGTGAATAACCTCGCCCTCAGAATACATTGAAAAGTGAATTAATGCAGATATATTTGGGTTACACTTAATCTCATTTGTTTTCCTTTGTGATCCATTTTTAATTTGTTCTGGTTTTCATTAATTTATGCTTTGTTTTGCATTGAGGTTTTTCTATGTTTTATTTTGTTGTTGTTTGTTGGAGGGTTGTATAAGTTTCAGTATATGAAATACAGGACAGTTAAATCTACAGAAGCAGTAACTAGATTAATAATGTCTTAGGGCAAAGTCAGGGGAAGTTAGAAGGAAATGAAGAGTGAAAATATGAAATAAATGTTCTAAAATTGATTGTGGTGATGACTGTACAACTCTTTTTAACATATTTAAATTATTGAATTGTATAGTATGTGAATTACATGCAAATGAAATAGTTAAAGTTTTAAAATGAATAAACATGAAAATAAATTAAATATAAAAAGAAGTAAGTAAGTTTTGTTACTCAATACAAAGATATACAAATCTTGCATTTGGTCTCTACCTATCTGCTCTGCAAGAATTCTGAACGGACTAGGAAAAGAAAAACTAAGTTTGCAATGTTTAAACAGGCTTAATTATAAAATATTGATCAAATAACATAGTGGTTAGCTACAAAGAGCCAAAAATTAAAAGGAAAAAGTAACGTTGTATATCTCATTTAGTACAGGAAAATACATTGCCAAGCAGAAATGAGGGCTCTTTGTAGCATAACTGCTTTAGCTATATTTACATGAACATTTTATAGAACTTTCTGATAAGTATTAAAATTACTTTAAAGAAAAGATATTTGCATTCTAAAAATTATTGTCCAGTTTAGTAATAAAATGTACCTTTAAGTTAGCAAAGAAAAATAGTGACAATTTTTAGATATAACATATAAATTTATAAATCAAGATTTCTGCTGCTTTTTTCTGCATTAAAAAGTATTATTTGGGGGTTTCTTATTTGCATTCTTTTATATATATAATTTTGTTGGAGGCTCTTAAGCTCTTATAAGAATCCATACACCAATTTTATCAAGCACATTTGTACATATATTGCCATCATCCTTTTCAAAATATCTTTCTACTTGAGCCCTTGGTATCAGCTCCTCTTTTGTCCCTCCCTCCCCACTCTCCCACCCTCATGAGTCCTTGATAAATTATAAATTATTATTTTCTTATCTTACACCACCTGCTGTCTCCCTTCACCCATGTTTCTACTGCTTGTTCTGTAGGGGTTGGGGGAAGGTGAGCTATATATTGATCATTGAGATTGGTTCCCCCCCTTTCTCCCTCTCCCCATATTCCTCATACCCTCAGAGTATCACTACTCCCATTACAGTTCCTGAAGGGATTATCTATCCTGGAATTCGTGTGTCGAGAGCTCTTATCTGTATAGTCTAGTCAGATTTACAAGGTAGAACCAGGGTAACAATAGTCAGGGGAGAAGAAGCATTAAAGAAGTAGAGGAATGTTGTGTGTTTCATCAGTGCTATACTGCACCTTGGCTGACTTATCCCTTCTTTTGACCCTTCTGTGAGGGGATGTTCAACTGTCTACAGATGGGCTTTGGGTCTCCACAACGACCCCCCTCATTCCCATCTATATGATTGTTTGTTTTGAGTCTTCTGATGCCTATTACTTGATTCCATTGATACCTCATGATCACACAGGCTGGACTTTCCTGCACAATGGCTGATTGTTTGACTTCAAGCCTTTCAGACCCCAGACTCGCTATCTTCTAATAGCCAGACACCATCAGCTTTCTTCACCACATTTGCTTCTGCACCCAATTTGACTTCAGCAATCGTGTCAGGAAAGTGAGCATCACAGAATATAACCTGGTGGTTAATAGAATAAAGTGTTCTTGCATTGAGAGAGGACTTGAGTAAAGGTCCAATGTCCACCTTGGTACTTAAGATATAAATATAAGTACATAGACATTTCTTGTCTTCCTTGGTACTTAACATATAAATATATGCACATAGACCTATATCCCTAATGCTATATTAATATATTTCAAAAAACATGCCTATATTTATACCTCTATAAATATCTTTTGTCTCCTAGTTCCTTCCTCTATTTCCTTTTACTGTCATCCTGTCCCACTATCATATTCAACCTTCATTCGGCTCTCAGTAATTCATCTCAGCTACCTTGCAATTGGTCAATGCCCACAAGGCATTGTACACCCTCCTTGCCATCGATTTTAGATCTCTTGTTCCCTTGTCCCTGGGTTTGTTGGTTCCCCCTTCCTTGTCCCCCATGTCCCCTTTTGCCTGTCCCTGCATAATCATCCATCCTGTTGTTTTCTCCTTGGGATAGTTTATTTTGACATTCTTATTTAGACATGAAAAAAAAGAAGAAAAGGGGGGACACTATAAATAGTTCCAGGTCTGTCTGCTGACCTTATCTATGTTTTCTGATTGAGTCTAATGAGGTGGCAAGCCCTGCCCTCCAAATCTGAAGTCTATTTTGGGGATTCCTTGGGAACTTTTTGCTTTGCTCCCCTTGTTGTTAAGTTGCATATCCTTTGTTTTTTTCCCCAGTTTTGGGGTGTCCGACCAGGCACAATTCCTGCTCTATTTCTCCAGTGCTGTTCCCTGCAGCGCTGTGGGACAGTGAGGGGACATTTTGTCTCATGGTGGGGCCTTCCCTATGATCCTCTTTGTGCTTTGACTACTCTTAGCAAGAATGTCATCCCAGGGGCTTAGTGGGACTTGGCCTCTCTCTCTCTCTTTCCCTCTTAGTTTGCTCCCCTGTGGTCTGGGCAGACCCACCACTCTCCCTGGGCGGTATCTTCAGTGCTTTCCTCTGTAGTGCAATCTTCTGGGGATCAACAAAGGTGGGATTGGGAGCAGCCCCACAGACCTCTCTGTTAGTTCACTTCTTCATGCTTGTGTGTTGCCCTCAAGGCTTGGAGAACTAGGTTGCAGTCTGGTCCCTCTCTCCCTTTCCTGTGGAGACATAATCAATACCTTCCCCACTGGTGGGTTAGTGCACTGTTCTCAACTTTCCACATCCTCTTTTCTTTCTTTCTTTTCCCCCCCCCTTCTTTCCCCTTCCTTTTTAGTTTGCTGCCATATGCATCCCTTGGTTGGATCTGACCCCTGCTAGAGTGCTGGGGCCTTGCCCCTAAAATTTATATTTGCATTCTTTTACTAATGTATAAATATGCTTTTATATAAAATATGGATGTATTGATGGGAAACTTCCTCTTCCCATCAGCTTCTGCAGTTAAGTACAGTCCAGGAATAGCATCCAGTTAATGATGATTTGCAACTCATCCATCTTATGTTCCACAGTTTGGGGCTTAGGCTCAACTTAAGCATCCAAACCACATTTGGGTATAAACATATGACTACTAAAATTATGCTTAAGCATACTTCCACTGGATAAAAAATGTATAAACATGAGCCCCTTCATGATATATTTGCATGTTTCATGAAGTTATTTGTTCTGTCAAAATTCTCCCTCGACTCAATATATTTCTTCATCAGATATTCTTTTGACATTATTCTGTTTGTAGAATCAGATTGTTTGTATTTTATAATGGAACTTGTGAAGGTTTAGTAACTCTAATTTAAGGAATGGGTTTATTTTATGCCATTTGTCCGAATTATTACATTGGAAAATTTATTAGGAATTTCTTTTGCCATTTTATATTGGTAATTGAGGGTTAGGGTTTGCAATTAGAACTGATGCATGTTTTGCTACAGTCTCTAAATTATCTCTGGTTATGGACATCAAAATGTCTGGAAAAATATGGCCATATCTACCTTCTTGCTTACTAGAACGAGTATAGTATACTTGACTGCATAATCACATTTCTCATCATTAAAAATGCACAGGTGAGCACAGATTTATAGACTACCAAATTCAAATTTAGGTATATTTTTCTTCTTATTCAATAGCACCAATAATAAGTATACTGTTAACCTTCTAGAAGCCATCCAATTTTATTTCTTAAATAAATTATTTTATAGATTTTGAAATTTCAAGTGGAAAAAACAGCTAGCCTGCTGCAAAGGAATTAACAGTGTCACATTTTATGGGTCAAATTTCTTTATCCAATGGCTTTGAAGATTTAAGGACTCAATTTTGTCAACATCTTGTTCTTTCTCTAAAGAGTTGACAAATGAGACTACAAATACATTCATAAATAACTTTAAAATGTCTCATTCATCACCCCGTGAAATCTGTGTTCATAACCATTCTTGTTTAAATATTTTCTCTCATACAATTATCTTGTTAATCTTCATATTCATTTTATTATTTTAATTAATTCATGGCAGCACATTGGTAATATAACTTTGTTCTCAACATTATCACATTTTAGTTCTTTTTAAATCCCTCAGTAGTAAAGGGAAGTATCATGGAGAGATCACCCGTATGACAAGTAGTCATCTACGTGAGGTATCAGCTAAGAAAGAGCACAACAGCCTTTGCGATCCAAAGATTGTAAATACTAAAATCCAAGATTAAAGAAGGGAATTGTGTTTGAGCTTAAATTCTGAGTGCCTGGTTTGCAGAAGACTATGGATGACAGTGAAAGCCCAAATACCCATTGTGATGAGTCTTCATGCAGATTACGTCTCCATTGAATTCCCTTGGACCATTGGCCAAAGGTGTGAACAGTTTCGTCCTCAGAAAGAGTGCATTGGAAAGCGGACTACTGCAGATATAGTTAGACCGAAATGTGTTTTCCCTTTTGACCCATTTTTTAGTTTGTTTGAATTTCTATCATCTTCTGCTTGCACTTGGACTTAGGTGTTTTTGTGCTTTATTTTGAGACCTGCACCAGCTTCACAATTGTTCTTATTTTTTAGTCCATTGTTGCCTCCACTGGAACGATACATCTTACCAAGGGCCTTCTTCTTTTTCACTGCCCCTCTACTTGACCAAGGGTGAGATCTTCTCCAATGACTGATCTCTCCTGACATTTCCAAAACATGTGAGACAAAGTCTTACCATCCATGCTTCAAAAGAGCATTATGGATGTATATTTTGCAAGAGTGATTCATTTTTGCTTTAGGAAGTACAGAATACAATATTTTTTTACCATCACTATAACTCAAATGCTTCCATTCTTCTTCAGTCTTCCTCATTCAATATCCAACTTTCACATGTATATGAGGCAATAGAAAATACCATGTGTGTACCTTAGTTCTCAAAGTAATACCTCATTTTCATCATTTTAAAGAGGTCTTGTACAGCAGATTTACCCAATACAAGGTGCCCTATTTCCTTTTGACTCTTGCTTCAATGAGCATTGGTTGTGAACCAAAATAATATGAAATTGATTTGTAAGGTACAATAATTGTATGTAAATAAAACTTTTTTAAGACAGAGATTTGAAGAATAGGAATGAGATAATTGCCCCAAATTAATTTATTTTAAGTTCCAAATGAGCTATTAGAACAGATGATTTTTGTCTTTTCAGAGAAAGTTCAGAACTAGTTGTTTGTTTAAAGGTGAAAATCCTTAAGGAGCAAAGGTGAGCATAAGCAGATCAATTAAGAGTCAGTCAGGGTTCCTTCTAGGAGAGTTGAGCCGGGTGCTTCGGTGAGTTAGAAGTAAGCCACTTATTCTTTTATTGTTGTTTAATTTTATTTATGTTAAATTAATTCATGTAAAACAACAACTGAAGGCATTGGAGCCATCTGTGCATTGTGATTACTTCAAAATGACCAACAACGTTCCTTTCCAGGTGGTATAATATAAATTGTGGGGAGATAAATGCAAATAAACACCAGAAAATGTATAAACAAAGCAGGGAGGAATTCAGCTAGAAAAATCTTCATAAAAGGCAAGTTTATATGCTTGATATTTTGAGACAGCAAAAGAAGTGTGGGGTCTCAGACTATGAATCAGAAAAAAACGTTTTCCAAATTTATTCTGTAGATTCTGATTCCAAAGATGATGAAGCAAATTGACTTCCTCTGTTCTTGCCTGTATGTATATCAAACATCCCAGGCAATACTTGAGATGGAATTGGCTCAATGGTACTAATAGAAACAAAATATATAAAACAAAGTTCAGTAGATTCTGAAAGGTAGAGACAAGATAGGGCAGTGAAGAACTTTTAAACATGAAGAATGATATGAAAGGGACAACAGATGAACTTTCTTTTAGCCTCATATATCCCAGATTGAGGTACTAAAGAAATCAAAACAAAACAAAATCACCACCATCAATTCAATCCCGCTCCTAATGATCATAATATGACAGCCTGAGGCTGTAAATCTTTAAGGAAACAGAAAGCCTCCTCTTTCCCTCTTGGAGAAACTGGAGGGTTCAAACTGCTGAACTCACAATTAGCAGTCCAACACATAACCCCCTACAAGACATACACACACAACCAAATGAATACTTACTCACCAACTACCATCAAGTCAACTCCTACACATAGCAACCCTAAAAGAAAATACTAAAAAGAACTAAACAGGAATTTAAAAACTAAAATATAAAACAAAAATTAAAAGCTCAGAATGTATACTCAATAGCAAAGTATAGATAGAAGATGAAAAAGTCAGTGTACTTGAAGATAGAACAATGAAAATTATCCAGCCTGAACAATAAAGAAAATAGATGATAAATGAATTCTGACTTACTCCTTTAAAAATTAGGAATTCATTTCACATAAAATTATACAAGATCATTATAAAATGTAACACTATAGTAATAAAGAATAACGTTCCTATGAAAAATGATTACAGACACATGCCATCAGAGAAAATGAAAAATGTAACCAGATGTTTCAAGTTGAGAAAATAACGTTATTCAAAAATAATATAAATCAAAATTTAAAAATCTAAAAGCATGAGATGATTAGAGAAAAAGCAAGTTTAAAAAGAGAGATGACAAAGTGAAAAAACTAGAAATATATATATATATATATATTTTTTTTAAGAACCAAGACTGTACTGAAAGGATTACTTAAAACAAACAAATTCAATGGATAATACCTTTAAGGAGGAGGAAAAAAGTGAAAGGGAAAATATTTAAACTTATAAAGAATTTTTTAAATAAAACAGTTCAAGAAAACATGATACTGAAGATAAAGTAATCAACCATAATAAAAAGTGCTCAAAAAAGAAAACCAAAGCAATGCAAAGAACAAATATAAAGCCTTAAGTTTAAGGAAATTTAACCAAATTAAAGACTTAGAACTATAAAAGTACACATTGCAAATTTGGCGAAATCAGTCCAGAATGGTAAGTCCTGAGATATACTCCATTAAAACTAGAGAAATGTAAATAAAAAGTTGGTTTTGTTTTAAATAAGCATATAGTAATCATTTCAAATGTCCATGAAACTTTACAAAATAGGATATGCTGGACCAAAGAATACGTTTCAGGAGAAATAACTAATACATTTATAATAAAATTTAGTAATAATAAAATATTTTTAAACTTCTAAATATTTAGTAATTTAAATACGCACTAATAGACAATCCATTTCAAATAATAAATCATAAGGAAAATTAGAATTTCAAACTGAATAATTAAAAAACAAAATTTTGGGATATACATAAAGCTGCATTTAGAGAGAAATTTATAGCTTTATAATTTCCTCTAATATAAGGAAAATACTTTAAATTCAGTGACAAATTTTCCATTTGAAAAGCCAGAAAAAGAAGCATGAATTAGATCTGAGTAGTAGGGGAAGAATAATGAGGCCAGCACACATAAATATATCAGACAAACAATAGAGAAAATAAACAAATCCAAGAGTTAACTAAACATCAAATCCCAAAGCTAACTAAAAATCAAATGCATAAAACAGCACAACTATACCTCAAAATTTATTGTAAGACTACAATGAAATCCTTACCTTGGCCAATTATGTAATTTTACCAAAACCAGGCTTCCAAGAGGGAGCTGTGAATAAACTATCTTAAATCCATTTTGATGAAGCTGAGATTCTTCAGGAAAGTCTTCTTCAGGAACAGAGCACTTACTGTATCTCGAGTCCATGTTCATGAAGCAGTACCACGGTTCACTGTGATCAACCTTGGCTGCATCCTCACTTGACAACAATCTCCATTTCAAACAATTTTCCTTCTCACATTGAACCCACACTTTGTTTACATACATGCTGTTTTCCAAGGAGGAATCCATTGTAGTGATAAGGTAATTATTCAATTATCTCATTCCCCAGTATTTTTTTCCATAATGATTTTAGTCTGGAAAATAGATGAGGAGGAAAATGTAAAAACAGCAACAACAAGAATTCAAAAGTATAAGATAGACAATTTAACTCCAAAGCAGAGAAATTCCTCTTTGATATCACTTTATGCACCCCCTCTCTATTTTACAAAGATTGTCTATGCTAAATTATGATATGATTCTCTTTCTACCTTCTCATAAACCAAAGGGGGAAAAAGGCACATCATTTTGGACATCAGATACTGCAAAATTGAAAATAAGAAAAGTATGATGGAATGGAAAATGAGTAAAATTTATTCATAATTCCTATAAACCTACTAAATTGCATGCATCTGGTAAGCTGTCCAATATATTTCTGCTATTAACATCTAAGCCTTACAACATATTGACTACATACCAAGAATTATTCTAAGTATGTTATATACACAGCTCATATAGTCTTCTCGGTAAATCTATTGTGCAAATTTTTCAAAAAAATAAAGAAATAAGTAACTGATTTATGATCCTGGAGTTGTAGGTGACACAGTTGGGATTTGAATGAAGACAGTTTGGCTCCAATTTCTGTTATTTTATCCAAAAGCAGTACTAGATGCCTTTTTCTAACTCCTAGTAAAATCAAATGTAACAAAATGTATCTCAATAGGAAAATTTAAAATTAATTCTTTGAAAAATCAACGGAATCTTTTGTTTATGTAGGTTTGCTCTTCTCCATTATTAATTCAAATAGCTTGTAGGGGGAGCACTCTCCCAGAACTTTTTATCATCAACATTTTAAACATATAAAGAACTATGTGTAAACTAATAAAACAATATAAATAAAATATAGGTAAAGATCATTATTTGTAACTTACTTTGTAATACATAATAAATTTCTTTTTAAAATACTTTGATATACCATGTTCCTAAGTTACAGAACAACACTTCTCAATTGTAAACACTACTTGAAATAGCTTAATTTAACTTTAGTTAAGCCTAATTGACCATATGTTGTGATATTTCTTCTTTAATATATTCATACAAATCAGTTTGTCAATAATTGTTTTAGATTTCATATACATTAATTTACTGCATAGAATACAGCTGGCCAGTATATTTAAGCTACCAAAACTAAGCCATAACAATTCAACTATTGTTCAAATGTTCATCAAACTTCCAATACCACTGCCATGAAGTTGCTTCCTATTCATAGAGACCCTATATGAAGGGTTAGAACTGCGCCTGTGTTTCCAAGACTGTAACTCTTTATGGGAGTAGAAAGCCTCATCTTTTCTCTGTCAAATGGCTAACCTTGGGGTTAAGCAGCCCAAATGGTAATAACTATACCCCTAAAACTAAAGGTAGGGGTGAAGAAATTGAAGAATTCTATTAATTTCTTCAGTCTGAAATTGTTCAAGCATGCACCCAATATGCACTGATAATTAGCGGTGATTGGAATGCAAAAGTTGGAAGGAAGAGTAGTTGGAAAATATGATCTTACTGATAGAAACTAAGTTGGAGAATGTATTATAGAAATTTACAAGACCAGTAACATGTTCATTGCAAACACATTTTTTCAACAACATAAATGGCAATGATGCATGCGAACTTCTCCAGATGGAAGGGTCAAGAATCATAGATTACATGTATAGGAAGAAAAGATGGGGATGCTCAATATCAATAGCCAAAATGAGGCCTGGGACTGACACTAAAATAAAGCATTAATTGCTCATATGTATGTTGATTTTGAAGAATAAAATTGAAACCTCATGAGAGCCAAAATATGACCTTGAATGTATATCCTACTTGAATTATGAGAGCATCTCAAGAAGAGATTTGACTCACTGAACACTGACAGAAGACCTGATGACCTGTGGGTTGACATCAAGAATATAATACATGAAGAAAGCAAACTCTAAACAAACTCACTGCCATTGAGTTAATTCTGACTCACAGTGATCATAGAGGACAGGGTAGAACAGTCCCTGTGGCTTTCCAAGACTGTAATTCTTTACAGCAGTAGAAATCCCAGTCTTTCTTTCTCTGAGTGACGATAGTTTCCAACTGCTGTCAATCGCATAACCACTACACCAAAGAAAGTAAAAGGTAATTTAAAAGACAGAATGAAAAAAAAATCAAAATGGATGTCAGAATAGACTCTAAAACTTGCCCCTGATCACATATTTACTGAAGTAAATGGAAGAAATAATGAAACCAAAGAACGTAGTAGAAAATTTCAAAGGAAAACAATAGAAGATAAAGTATTATATTGAATTGTCCAAAGACCTAGAGTTAGAAAATAAAAAAAATAAGAACATGCTCAGCATATATGAAGCTGAAAGAACCAAAGAAAAATTCAAGATTAAAGGTACAATATTGAAAGATTTCATGGGAAGAATATTGAATGAAGCCAAAAGCATCAAAAGAAGATGGAAGGAATACACAGCTATTGTACCAAAAAGCAGTAGTTGGCACCCAACAATTTCGAACAGTAGCATATCAGGAAGAGCCAGTTATACTAGAGGAGTTCAAGTCACATTAGAAGCATTAGTCAAAAGGAAATCTCCAGGAATTGATGGAATATCAATTGAAATGTTTCAAAAAGCTGGTGAAGCACTAGAAGCATTGGAAAGATAGCTACCTGGCCAACTGACTGTAAGAACTTCATATTTTTACCCACTCCAAAAAATGTGACCCAACAGTATGTGGAAATTACCAAGGTGTATCATTAATATCACATGCTAGCAAAATTCTGCCGAAGAACATGTAAAAATAGTTGTGATAGTACATCAACAGGGAGCTGCCATGAATACAAGCTGGATTCAGAAGAGGTTACGGACTGAGGTATGTCATTTCCAAAATCAGATGAATCTTAGTTGAAAACAGAATAACAAAAAGATATTTTTTTGTGTTTCATTGACTATGCAAAGACATTTGACTGTGTTGATCATAATACACTATGGATAACATTGAGAAGAATAAGACTTCAAGAACACTTCATGGCATTCATTTGTAACCCCTACATGGCCTAGGAGGAGTCATTCTCATAGAACAAAGAAACGCTGTGTGGTTCAAAATCTGGACAAGTGTGCATCATGATGGTATCTTACATTATATTCAGTCAGTCTGTATGCCGAGCAACCACACTAAATGAAGAAGAATGCCACATCAAGGTCAGAGGAGGGGTTACTAAGACCTGCGATATGCATATGCAGATGACACGACCTTGCTTCATACCTTTATCCTACAGACTAAAACACTGCTTGGTCCTGCACCATCCCTTAGATTGGATCACAATAGTTCAATCTTCAACCATGAGTTGGGGTAAGGGACAACTCAACAACCATATTAACTGCAACAACAAATTAATCAATAGCTCCATCTTTCACCAACATAGTACTGATGATCGTCTTGTTCTTTATTCCATTTCTTTCGGGACTCAAATTCAATGAGCCGACATTTTCTGCCATTTGGGAAGTTGTCAGATGTCCCGAATGAGGTTTGTCATCAATCGACATTTCACTTTTTGAAATAAGAAAACCACTCATACTCTTTTGAGTTACTCCCATAATACTATCCTTGTAAGTTGTGTTCAACATCACAACAGTTTCTGCAGCATTTTTCCTGAGCAAGAAACACACAGCCACACACTGTTCTCTTAAATCGGCCGTCACAAAAATTTAGGTTAAAAGAAAAATGAGGTTTGCGCGAAACTACTTTAACTAAAAAATTCACTGTGACCAGAGAGAACCTTCCCAAGTAAGGCCACTGGGTGCACTAACACAGAGCGAGTTGCTCAGTGCTTGCCTAGCGGGAAAAATGTGTAACTATGAAAACTTCTCTGGGTGGAGCTTTTCTGGTTTTGTTTGTTTTTGGGTAGCCCTTGTATGCTCTTTACTTTAAAGAGTTTGGCAGTTTCACTGAAACATGATCTTCTTTATTCCATTTTGGAATTGTTATGTCTCCTGATATTCAATCATTTTTCTTTTCAGGTCTTGTCTTTGTGATTCCATATTCTCTGAAATATATTTTTGACTCTATTATATAATTCCTTTTAAAGTGATTTTCATATATTCCAAAACTATTGCCCTGCAATGATACATGGTAACTTCCTCAGCTCACCTTCCTCAGTTATGTTTACTCTATTGATGAGTTTTTTTATTTCAGAATTTTTATATGTAGAATTTTATTATTATCATCTTGTCAAGTCTATATTGTTATTTCCATCTCTGAAATCTATTTATATTCAAAATATACCAAGTCAAAAAGGACTGCTACTAGGATTCCAATTCATACTTACATGGGTTTCTTCTGAACAAAATCAGCTTAAAATATCTTTGTGATTAGGATCACTGCACACAAGTTCTCTCAGTCATACACTTAACATAGTCTTATTAGGGTGCCTTCTAAAAATGAGGGCGCTATATTGTCATGGAAAAAAATGATTATGAGTTCAGTGCTAGTATCAAGTAAACACCTTCCCAAGGCATTGAAGTGTTGCAGCAAGTTTACGGGAAAGCTCTCACACAGAAGAAAAATGTTTTTAAATAGTTCATGTGTTCTAAGGAAAGTCAGGAAGTGATTAAAGATTGGACAAGAAAGAAAACTGTCAACCACTACAAATGAAAAAATTGTGACTGAAGTCCAGAAATTGGTGCACGAAAGCCATACTATTACCAATGATGTGATAGCTACTAGAGTTGGGAATCTCACATGGCTCAACATTTTCAATTTTAAGGGATCCTCTTAACCTCAGCAAGATTTTGACTAGGTGGACATCAACAACATTGCATGAATGTACGTGGGAACTCTGTAAATGATTTTGGGCTGTCACAGTCATCTATGACCTTTGGAAACCAGGATGCTCAGAATTTAAGCGCTAGTACAATTCTTCACATTTTGCTATGCACCCTTATCTTCAGTGACTCTTCATCAAGGCTAGTGTCAAGCAGGGCCACAACATAAAACTAATTGTCCTTCAACTATGGCTATGATTAAGTGGTAGCTCAAAAGGCATTTATATTTAAGTTTATATATATACCTATAGGGTCTAACTTTGGACCCTTGGTGGCATAGTGGTTTCGTGCTCAGCTAATCGCACGCTTAGAAATTTGCACACACCAGTTGTTGTACAGGAGAAAGAAGGTGCTTTCTACTCGCATAAAAGGCTACAGTCACAGAAACCCACAGGGTCGTTTCTACTCTATGCTGTAGGATCTCTGTCAGTCATAATACACTTGATGGCCGCGGGTTTTTTTTTCAGTGTGGCCTACTTTAGATGCACCACCATTTGTTTCTTGAGAAATAGCACAAATAACTTTCATGGGAATTTTGTAATTCTGAGAATAATATCATTAATCTAGCCAATGCTATAGAATTTAAAATACTAGCAAAATAAAAATATTCACAAGAAAACCTTCACTTAAACAGATAAAAGCTTAAGTAAAATTTTTAAATAAAAACTTGTATTAAAGAAAAAAATCTATTTGCCTGCAGAAATGACACATGCAAAAAGCAAAGAAAATGTGAAAATAGCATATATATGGTAGATCAAGTTGTGAATTATTGGACAACTCCAAAGTAATAGGAGATTTGCACCAAAGTCCAATGACTTCAAAATTCGTAACCGTGGAATAGCAGTCCTCTGGATGACAGTGATTGCGAGAATCCATTTGCTGAATTCCCATGCACACTAAGCCTCACCGGTTAAGCCTCCATTGGATTTTTCTGATCATTAAGCAAGCATATAGATAATTTTGACTTCAAGCAGAGTGCTTCGAAAGTAGATTATCTTCACCCCTCTCTAGCCAACCAAGGAGGGCAGTCTCTTAGCGGCTTACCTCGGTGTGTCCTTGGTGGAGATTACTGGGGGTCTGATAGGCATGAGAAACCCTATCCACCTAAGCAATCTTGTCAGTTCTTCTATGTAACTATGTACTCATACCAATCATGGTCCTGTTTCTGCTTCTGTAGTCTTACCTGCAAATGTATTGATCTGCCACCAATCATAAATCTGTGTCATTTCCACTGTTCCATGCCTTATTTAGCGAGTGCCCTGAATGTAAATGCTTGAATGGTCATTTTGACATTGTGCTAATGGCCTCCCTCATCCAGATACATGTCTGTCTCGGTGTTGTCTTTGTCTCTTTTAAGACTTAATAAGTGTTTTCATTGAATTATCTCTTTTAACTGCATGAAGAAATCAGCTAGCTCAAAATGATCAACTTTCCATCAGACTTTTAAGGAAGATCAAAGCTAATGTAGACAATTGGATGGAATTAATCATAACCATGAACAAGACTTGAATTTAATAGTACGTACCCTCCAGAGAGTGAGGTCCTAGCAAAACAGTGGCTTCTAAGGAGATCTGCTGGACCAGCAAAATTCAGAAGCATTCAAGTCTGATCACAAGGTTATAATGATTTGATATTTTTTCTCAAAAGACACAAGACTACTATCACTTACTGTGGAAAAGTTTTATGAAAATTGAAGACTGCATTGGTTTACAAAAAAGGCTACAATAGCTGCACCATGGAATTGTTTTCCAGCCCTACAATGTACCTGCTCATTCTTTACCTGGGTTAGTCTATGAGAATTTAATCAAGAAGCTTTACTCCATGCATGCTACAGACCTGATCTTGCCACACCGGACACACTGGGCTTCTTCTCTAAATTCAAAGAACAATGGAAAGGAACACAATTTGCATCCCATTGGGATTATCCCAACTACTATTTTGACATGGTGTAGACTGAAAAGCACAGAATTTTAGGGAAAAGGAAGGGTTAGAGAAATGGAAACACTGCTTTCCAATGTGTATAGACATAGTTAGAGAATATAGTTCATGTTTTCAGATTTTAAATAAAGGTTTCTATTATTTTAAAGCAATATCTGTGGATTACTCTTATATTCCACATATGAAATATAAGAGAGAAGTTTAAGTAAACTTTAATATATAAATACATGTATGAATAAATTTTGTAGGGAGTAGTTAAGTCTGTTGTGAAGTGAATCTGCTGAATTTCCTCCTATTAGATTACTTCCTTGTAATTTTGTAATGACAGCTCACTTTTAGTGAAGTCTATACTATGGAAATTATTTTTGCTTCTGACAAGGGATGTATGCCTGCAGGGTGATTTTGCATTTACCCCTGCCATCTGGCCCAGAAACATTGCTGGCGTGAGCTTAATTATAGGTTAATTTTTATTTATGTGAGCATATTATTTCAAACACATAAAGAAAATTACAGTCCCAAAGTCTCTTAAGATTGTGGATTCTCAAATTCTATTTGAGTTTCTCTCTACTCATTTGTTTTGATTTGATTTAAAAATTTTTAATTTCATCTTATTGGACACTCTTACCACAATCCATACAAATATCCATTTTGTCAAACACATCTATACATATGTTGTCATGATCCTTTTCAAAACATTTTCTTTCTACTTGAAGCCCTGGAATCAGCTCCTCATCCTCCCTCCTCTCTCCCCCTCCATTCCCCAGGGCCCCCTTGATAATTCATAAATTCTCCTTTTTCTTTTCATGTCTTACACTGACTGCTGTCTCATTTCACACACTTTTCTGCTGTGTTTCCTGGGATGGGGGGCTATACATTGATCATTGTCATTGATTCCCCCTTACTTCCCCAACCCCCACCCTTACCTTCCTAATGTCGCTGCTCCCCTTATTGCTCCTGAGGGGTTTATCTGCTCTGGATTCCCTGTGTTGTGAGCTCGTATCTGTACCAGTATACATGTTCTGGCCTAGCCAGATTTGTAAGATAGAACTGGGGTCATGGTAGTGGGGGTGGGGGAAGGAAGCATTAAAGAACTAGAGGAATGTTGTGTGTTTCATCAGTGCTATACTGCACCCTGACTGGCTCTTCACTTCCTTGTGGCCATTCTGACAGGGGTGTCCAATTGACTACTGATGGGCTTTAAAGTCTCCACCCTGCCCTCCCCCTCATTCCCATTGAAATGATTTTTGTTTGTTTGTTTTGTGTCTTTGATGCCTGATTCCTGATCCCATTCACACCTCATGATCACATAGGCTGGTGTGCTTCTTCCATGTGGGTTTTGTTGCTTCTCTGCAAGATGGCTGGTTGTTTAATTTCAAGCCTTTGAGACCCCAGAAGCTATATTGTTTGATAGCTGGGCACCATCAGTTTTCTTCACCACATTTGCTTATGCACCCATTTTGTCTTAAGTGATTGTGTCAGGGAAGGTGAACATCACAAAGTGCCATGTTAGTAGAACAAATTGTTCTTGCATTGAGGGAGTACTTGAGGGGAGGCCAATGTCCATCTGCTCCCGTAATACTTTATAAATAAATATATGTACATGGCTCTATTTCCCTGCCATTGTATATAAATATATTTACATATATACATGCCTGTGTTTTGACCTCTATAAATGTCCTATGCCTCCCAATTCTTCCCTTTATTTCCTTTTACTTTTCTCCCATCCCATTATCATGTTTGGCCTCTTGCTCACTGGATTTAACCCTGCACTTCAGTTCCAATTTCTCACCTCTCTAGTGCTTAAAACCCCAACTTCTGGAATCATGTGGTAATCAAAACCCTTAGACTATGGGAGCTAACCTCACAGATCTTCATCTCCCTTTCTCATACTCCCAAAGGGAGAGACAGCAGCAAGTCTCATACTATTTCTTTTTAGGATAGATTATACTGGTAGGATTATATAATGTATGAAAGCAATATCGAGGGGGGAGTGGGGAGGGAGGGGGAAAAAAAGAGGACCTGATGCAAAGGGTTTAAGTGGAGAGCAAATACTTTGAGAATGATTGGTGCAGGGAATGTATGGATGTGCTTTATACAATTGATATATGTATATATATGGATTGTGATAAGAGTTGTATGAGTCCCTAATAAAATGTAAAAAAAGAAAAGGAAAAAAAAGAAAAGAAAATGATTAGGGCAAAGAATGTACAGATGTGCTTTATACAATTGATGTATGTATATGTATGGACGGTGATAAGAGTTGTATGAGCCCCTAATAAAATGTTTAAAAAAAGCAATATCAAATTTGTGAATGATTCCAAGTTAAACAAAACTTAGAATAGTCACATATGAAACTAGAAAATTTATGTTTCTTTATAATGATTTAATATAATTATTTATAATGAACCGGTTCGTTAGAATCTAATGGGAAACATTTTAAAAGCAGGGGTTTGAAAATAATCCCAGAAAGTACTAAAGATATCTAGCACTGTTGGTGTTGTTTTTAGGTGCCATCAAGTAGGTTGGGACCCATAGTGCTCTTAGCTGCACACAACATAATGAAACACGGCCCTGTCTCGCCCATCCCCACAACTTTCTCGTGTTTAAGCCCATTGCTGCAGCTATTGTGCCAATCCATCTCGCTGAGGGTCTTCCTGTTTTCATTGCCCCTCTATGCTACAAGCACGGGGTTTTCCAGGGACTAGTCAAAAGTGAACAACGTGTCAAAATTGAAGTCTCATCACCCTTGACTCTAAGGACCACGGTTGCCATATTTTCGCAAGACAGATTTGTTTGTCCTTTGGCAGTCTACGGTACTTTCAATATTCCTGATCCTCACCGGAATTCAAATGTATTAATTTCTCTTTTCTCTTCCTTATTCAGTGTCTAATCACATACATATGAGGTAATAGAAAATACCTAGCTTGGGTTGGATGCTCTTTAGCGCTCAAAATAACACCCTTGCTCCTCAACAGTCTATAAAGGATTAGTCTCCAAGAATTAGTAATTTCCAACAATCTCACAAGTGCCTATGGTAGCAAACATCTGCCAGAGGATGAAAAATGTAGTAGGAATCACTGTGTTATGAATTTAAAAAGCAAACAAAAAATGTTCTTGTTCAGCTAAATCTAAATGTCACTTAAATACAACTTTTAAAATTCAATATTCATTTTTAATTATAAAAAATTGTTCATTTTTCAGTCAGTTTTACAGAGTATTTTATTGAGCCTCCAGAGAAGGATTTTAGTGTGATTTTTTTATATAAAAAAGAAGTTTAATAAGTTCTTGACAGACCAAATTGAATCTAATATTCAATTTGCATCCAGAGGAAAAGTATTTTTTCCTGTGGAATGTTAAGTTATGAAAAAAGATATGAAAGAGATCTATCTTCAAGAGAAATTAAACACACACAAAGTAGTCTCTTCAATATCATTAGTGTGATTGGCTTAATTCCTAATGCTTTTGAAGGTATATGTAGAATAATACATGATCAATCCACACAGATTTGGTTCTATTTAAGATAATTCAATTACCATCAAAATATAACCAATTAAGGTAACCTTCTCTAGTTTCACTAAAAACTATATCTCATTCTATCACGCTTCACTTTAATGCTGATATTTTGCTTTATTTCTAATATTTGTAACTTTTATTGTGTGTCCTCTTCAGTGCTGAGTTTATCAAACACTGTCATATTTTTTTCTGTAACTGATCTGTATTTATAGAGTCATGTTAATGTAGTGGCTATACCTTGGCCTGCTAATCACAAGGTTATCAGTTTAAAACTACCAGCAGCACCTCAGAAAAATGACGAGGCTTTCTACTTCCATAAAGAGTTACAGTCTAGGAAACCCACCACAGCAATTCTGTCCAGATCTACGGGGTCATTATGAGTCAGGATAGACTCAATGGTAGTGAATTTGATTTGGGTTTTGGATTTGTCTTTGCTTTCAACTTTCATGTCCCCTTCACTAGCAATTATAAGTGCAGACTGATTGCACTTTTGATTAATTTCTGTCCTGATATGTTGTTAAATATCTTCAATGTCTTAATTTTTTACATTAGTGGTTGCCATGTAAATTTGAAGAATATTCAAATTCAGAATAGTCAGAGGATACCAACTCAAAAATCAAATATAAATACACATGTAGAAGATTCTGAGTCTAAGGCAAGTATTGGAGTAGTGTCAGTTGGAGAAACAATTAGATTATCTACTGCAAGTTTCACTTGAAACTTTCCACGCATTTCTATTTTAAATATACCAGAAAATGATCCTTCCTAATATTCAATATCAAAATAACAGTGGAATCCTTACTCAGACCAGTTGTTGGCGGTGTTAAACAGGACATGAGACCTCTGCTGAAAGCACACTTAAGGCAACACTACTAATAATTCAAGCACATTTGGCAACACTAATAATTCAAGTAAAGTGTAGAAGATATTAAAGACAGCAGAAAGTGATTACAGCCTGACACTCAACAGCCTAAGACTTTGTCAATCTTGCAAGCAATGTACTTCTGTAAAAGAGAAAGGACTAAAGTGTGTAGTACCACATCAATGGAAAGCTTAAGAAACTCCATTATGATAGTCTATTATAAAATGTTAAGGGGATTAAAAGATTAGCTTTAAATGGTAGATAAAGTTTTTAGATTTTCTTAGGATGTTGGGTCTCACAGTGGATAATACTGAAGAGATAAATTAACACCAAGGAAATGTCATTAGTACGCAAATAGTGAGATTCATTTTCCATCTAACTTAAACTTCTCAGTACTTTAGATTTGACATATTTTATCCAGGTTAATAGAATTTATAATACAGATTATAAAATACTTATGCTTTTCACACTAGGCTCTCAATATGTCTATTACATTTTATCTTACATTGAAAAATTATTGCCACCAGAAAACATGCAAATGAGGAGAAAGAAAGGGGGTTACATGCCCACTAGAGTCTTTGATAGGCCCTCTGTACAAGCCTGCCTCACTTGTCCAAACATTCATTCTTAAAGACATGGACAAGTGCCAAGCTAAGCTAAGTGGCATTCCTGCTTTACACAACTTCTGCTCTTAATTGTTCAACATGTCTACCACATTGAACTAGAGCAGGGCGAAGCAAACTTTAGAGACAGCAAAGCCAATCCTGTCCCTCACAACAATTTAATAATTATTTGAGAGGCATAAATATATTTCTAAAAACATACAAAATTACCATTATCTGAATAATATCCCTTAATCTTTTTCAATTTTACTTCAGAGCCACATGTACATACCAAAATAGTTGCATATGACCCACAAGCCACAGTGTGTCCACCCCTGAACTAGAGAGTTTATTAAAAAAAAAAAACCTAAACTTATTTTTCAGGAGATAATGAAGTGATATTTTCAGAATTCTACAGTTCTAAATTCAGGACTCTTCATTTAATCATTCATTCAAGACAGCTGTTACACTCGATTTTTAGTCAGCATAGTTGGGTACCATTCCAGCCCTCTCTCTTTTTACTGGACAAATTATTTAATCACTAGGTCACTATATATAAAGCAAGGGTAATAAGAGTACTAGCTAGTAACCCAATTCACTCTTTATTCATGTTCTTAGACCTGGTTTCAGGATAGACTTGTCCCTAGAGAAGGATATTGTGCTTGATAAAGTATAAACCCTCAATGAGATGGATTGACAACAGTGGCTGCAACAATGGCCTCAAACAGAACAACAATGAGAATGGTATAGATTGGGTGGTGTTTCATTCTCTTGTATACAGGGTGCTATAAATTGGGATCAACTAAACAGTACCGAACAACAAGTTTAATCGATTGCCTATGATTTACAGGCATGGATTAGGGAACGGATTAGATTACACAAAGCCGGCCTTCATTTTGGTGCTTAGCCTTATAGTAGTGGATTCATACAATATTTTTATTTTTGTGATTGACTAACTTCACACAGCAAAATGGTTTCCAGGTTCATCCATATCATGGGGTGTTTCATGGTTTCATGGTTGTTTTTAAGGATATGTAATATTCCATTGTGAAGATGTACCACAGGTTCTTATCCATTAATCTATTGATAGGCATTTGAGTGGTGTCCAACTTCTTGCTACTTTGAACAGTGTTGAAATGCACAGGGAAAACATACATCTGCTCCTTCTTTGGGCTGTGAGGCCAGCAAACGATTGCTGACTTGTACAGTATTTTACTCGGGGCTGTTCTAGGTAGCACCATAGCACTCTCCACGTGGATGTACATGCTTACAAGTCAACCAGCAGTACAGAAGAGGCCTCTTCTAGCATTTGTTGTTTGCTGTTTTTTTTAATTGGGCAATCATGAATGTAAGGCAATATCTCATCATTGTTTTCATTCTCACCTCCCAGGTGGCTAGTAATCCTGAGCATTTCTTTGTGTATTTGTTAGTCATTCCAGTGGCATCTCTTGGAAAATTTCTATTCATGTCCTGTTCCCACCTTTTAAGTTCATTTCTGACTTCCAGAAGTGCAACATATCCCTCCTAGTGGAACCTCAGGGGAGTTGCCAAGGAGACCGTGCCGTGCTTGTTACTCTTCTTTTTTGACTGCTGCTTCGATGATTGTTGATTGTGGATCTGAGTGATAAGAAACCCTTGACAACTTCAGTATTTTCTCAGTTTATCATAATTTAAGTACTAGGGAGAAAAGATGAATAAGAAACAATCCCTAGTCACGAATTCACAAAGAAATAAAAAAAATTAATCTTGTAAATTAATGGATAAATATAATACAATGTGATAAAATTTATACTAGACGTGAGAAAAATCTATAAAGAAATACATGAGTAAACAGTTTAGCTTACAAAAAGAAATCCCTAGGAAAAATGTTTAAAAGAGATGACATTGAACCTGATTCTGTGAGGATAACCTGGGATTTGTCATAAAGAGGGAGGAAAGGAGCATAGAAGCAAAGGGAAATGCAAGAGAAAAGGCATGAATGTGTAACATTACAAAGATGGTGAAGGAATTCTCTTTTTTAATCATTTTATTGGAGATTCATACAACTTTTATCACAATCCATACATACATCAATTGTGTAAAGGGCATGTGTACATCCATTGCCCTCAGTTCTCAAATCATTTTCTCTCAACGTAAGCCCCTGGCATCAGCTCCTCATTTCCTCCCCCCTCCCTACCCTGTTCCCTGCTCCTTCATGAACCCTTGATAATCTACAGATTATTATTTTGTCACATCTTATACTGTCCGACATCTCCCCTCACCCACTTTTCTGTTGTTTGGCCCCCAGGGAGGCTATCTGTAGATCCCTGTAATCAGTTCCCCCTCTCCACTCGACTCTCCCTCCACCCTCTCCTGGTGTAGCCACTCTCACCACTGGTCCTGAAGGGATCATCGCCCTGGATTCCCTGTGTTTCCAGTTCCTATCTGTACCAGTGAACATCCTCTGGTCTAGCCAGATTTGTAAAGTAGAATTGGGATCATAATAGTGGGGGGCGGGGAGGAAGCATTTAGGAACTAGAGGAAAGTTGTATGTTTCATCATTGCTACATGGCACCCTGACTGGCTCGTCTCCTCCCAGGGACCCTTCCCTAAGGGGATGTCCAGTGGCCTACAGATGGGCTTTGGGTTTCCTCTCCGCACTCCCCCTCATTCACAGTGATATGATTTTTTGTTCTTTGATGCCTGATACCTGATCCTGAAGGAATTCTTAAAACTTGAGCTGTGAAGCATGGATAGAACATATTGAGGTAAGATTAAGAAAGGTTTATTTACCATGCTAAGCTAATAAACATTATCCTCCAGGCAAAGAGGAACCATTCACTGCATAAAAGCAAGAAAAAAATTTTTTTAAAAGAAGAAAGAAAATATTTTGTAGCTTCATAAGCACATTTCAGTAACCACAATGAGTCTTCCATTCAATGACCTCTTAACGTCATGATGCAATTATCATTGCCTAAGCATAAACTGATCTAAGTGTAGCTACATGGTTGTTTTCTGATGGTATGGCTAGACAGCCACCATTCCTAAACATTCCAATAATAAGTCCAAGTTTTACATAAAAAATATTAGTTGGTGCCTGCAGGTAAGAACAAAATATCACCAGAATCAAATTGTTTTGAACTGCAACAGCAATTGAAAGAAAATCTCAGAGATAAAAATGAAGCACTCAAGAAATGCTGTTTCTCTCATGCTTTTGATGGCACAGAAAAGAAGTATATGAGAAATTATAGATGTCAAAAACTGAATTGAAAAGTGATGGAAGAAAATTACTCTTATGTTAAGAAGTTTAAGAATTTCTTAATCAATTTATTTCATTTATGCTTTCTTTTTAATGTGTACACAAAATTGAACTGTGATAAGAATTTATGTGCAACAAAGTCCAAAAGAGCTTTTTCAATTACTATAAAATGAAAATAATCGGTATTAAGAAAGCACTGTGTCATAGTTTAATCTAGCAGTTTTTCTTCTGTTAGTGTGCATAAAATAATGGCACTTCTCATTTCAATGGTGTCTTAGATTCAATTTGTTTTAGAAATATAACTCCAGAGACTATAGCAGGATTTAAGCTATATGGAGAAACTGGAGGCAGCCCTATCAACTACTGAGAAATCTACTACAAAATATTGTACAAGAATTGATGAGAACCTCATTAGATTAATAGAAATCCTGTTGGAGAAGATAAGATGAATATGCAAAGCATTCAGGAAGGATCTTGCGAATATATTCCTGTGTTTGGGCTTGGAAAGGGAAGAAAAGGCTCCTGGTGATAACGGAAGGGGTCATAGTGGCAGATGAGTCCAAGATTTTTGCTAATCTAGAACAACTACATGGACAGTGGAATTAATAAGAAAATAGGAGACATAATTACAGGTCAAGCTTGAGATTTGGGGAAAAGCAATATTGCTATCTCTGGATGTCTTGAGTTTGAAATGCCCGTGAGTCTGCTAAATAAGCAATTTGAATTATAGATATGTTTTTCTGGAGAAAAGGTCTAGACTCACACTATAGAAAAGAGTATAAACTGGTTGCCAGAAATCCAGCATGTGATATATTAAGAATGTTAAATCGAAAAAAAAATGAAAGCAATATCAAAATATTTTATTATATCTACTTTAATTCAGAGACTCAATATACTGCTGGTATGCATTGTTAACAAAAGTCATAGAGCCTTTATCACTGAGTCCAAAGTAAACAAGAAATGCAGATTGTGCAATTAAAACTTAATTGGTCTCTAACTGATATCAAGTGACTCATTTATTGATCTTTTATGATTTGTTATCATATTAAGTACTATTGCTCCAGTAAAACAAGAAAGAACAATTTTAGCATCACATAAAGAAAATGTTGAGTAAAAAAAAGAGATGGAGAGTAATATAATGATAAAAGGGTCCATTTATTTAAAAGTAGCAATTATAAATATCTGTGGACTTAACATCCAAGCCCCCAAATATATAAAGCAAGTACTGACAGAATTAAAGGAAGATATAGAAATAATAGTTGGAGACTTCAATTTACCACTTTAATTTTTTAAAGATGTCTATTGGTAATCCAGCCTTGAGTTTGGGTTACAACTCAATGTAAAGATGACCCAAATCCTCACAACTGGACTAGTAGGTGACATCATGATAAATGGAGAAAAGGTTGAAGTTGTCAAGGATTTTGTCTTGCATCTGTCCACAATTAATGCTCAAGAAAGCAGCAGTCAAGAGATCAAACAACACATTGTATTTGCTCAAACTGCTGCACAAGAACTCCTTAGAGTATTGAAAAGCATGATGTTACTTTAAAGATTAAGGTTAGCCTGACCCTAGCCATGGTATTTTCAATTGCCTCATAAGCATATGAAAGTTGAGCATTGAATAAAGAAAACCAAAGAATTGATACCTTTGAATTGTGGTTCTAAAGAAGAATATTGAAAGTATTGGTGACTGCTAAGAGGGCAAACAAATCTGTCTTGGAGGAAGTACTCATAGAGTGCTCCTTAGAGGCAAGAATTGGGAAACTTTGTCTTACACATTTTAAGCACATCAGAAGAGATCAGTCCCTGGAGAAAGACATCATGTTTAGTTAAAGTTTAGTAAAGGCAGGAAAAAAGAGGAAGTCCCTTCAAGGATATGGATTGACATATTGGCTACATCAATGTGTTCAAGCATGGAACATTTGTGAGGAAGATGCAGTACCAGACAATATTTCGCTCTATTGTGCACAAGGTCTCTATGGGTTGGAACCAATTTAATGGCAACTAATAACAACAATTTGACAAAATCAGTATTTCTACCAAAATGCAAATGATTTTCAATTAACTGATATGGAAATTCTGGATAATTCAGGCCAGAATTAAGGCTGATGGCTAAATTTTAATCATTACAATGTAAAATGGATACAAACAAAAAAATAATTGTGTTAAATTGATTCTAATTCATAGATACTACAGACCCTAGATACTAACAGATCAGAACTGTCCATAGTGTTTTCTGGACTGTAATCATTTTCTTTCTTTTTTAAAAAAATCATTTTACTGGGGGATCATACAGCTCTTATCACAATTCATACATGACTCTATTATGTCAAGCACATTTGTAAATTTGTTGCCATCATCATTTTCAAAACATTTTCTTTCTACTTGAGCCCTCGGTATCAGCTCATTTTTCCCCTCCCTCCCTCATGAACCCTTGATAATTTATAAATAATAATTATTTTTCATATCTTACACTAACTGATGTCTCCCTTCAACCAATTTTCTGTTGTCTCTCCCCCTAGGAGGAGACTATATATAGATCATTGTGATCGATTCCCCCTTTTTACCCCCCACCTTCCACTTCCCCTCCTGGTATCGCTACTCTCAATATTGGTCCTGAGGGGTTTATCTGTTCTGGGTTCCCTGTGCTTCTTATCTGTACCTGTGTACATGCTCTGGCCTAGCCGGGTTTTTAAGGTAGAATTGGGGTTACAATAGTGGAGGGTGGGGAGCTTTAAAGAACTAGAGGAAAGTTGTATGTTTCATCGGTCTATGACTGGCTCATCTCCTCCTCATGACCCTTCTGTAAGGGGAGGTCCAATTGTCTACAGATAGTCTTTGGGTCTCCACTCTGCACCTACCCTCATTCACAATATGGTTTTTTTTTGTTCTGGGTCTTTGATGCCTGATGCCTGATCCTATCTATACCCCATGATCAAACAGGCTGGTGTTCTTCCTTGCAGACTTTGTTGCTTCTCAGCTAGCTGGTTGCTTGTTTATCTTCGAGCTAGGCACCATCAGTTTTCTTCACCACATTTGCTTATGCACCCATTTTTCAGCAATCATGTTGGGAAGGTGAGCATCATGGAATGCCAGGTTAATAGAGCAATGTGTTCTTGCGTTGAGGGAGTACTTGAGCAGAGGCCCAATGTCCATCTGCTCCCTTAATACTAAACCTATAAATATATGTATAGATCTAGTTCCCTATCATTATCTATAAATATATTTACATATGTACACGCCTGTATGTAGACCTCTATAAATGTCTTGGCAGTAATCTTAACAGAAACAGATTACCAGACTTTCTGTACATTGAACAGCTGGGTTCAACCTGGGTTCGAAAATAGTACAGCTGGGTTACACACCTTTAGGTCAGTACGAATACACAAACATTTGTAGTACATTAGTGAGATAGTTAAGGTTTATTGTGCCAACCTGGCTGATAAACACATGTGGGATTAATTGAAAGGTGGAGAGATAAAAGGCTGGGTGAACCTTGCCTTTCTAGTTCTTGGGTCTCTTGCTTTCTGATGGTCTAACCAGGGTGCAGCTTCCTTAGCCAGTTCCCTGCTTCAGCTGGCAAGGTTCATTTCCTGCAGGACATCCCTAAGGAGAATGGACCTACCCTGATGTGGCCCTGGGTGCTGGAGCAGCTATGTGGAGACCCCTGCCAGTGCTGAGATGCTTACACGCTCACTGATTTGACTTTCCTTCTGCAGTCCATATCATTGTGTGTATTTTGCGAGATTGAGGAGGACTTTGTAGATTGGTGTCGGACATATGGACTAATGTTGGACTTATGGGCTTGGACAGCACTGGGTTGGGATGCTTTCTTAATATACACTTAAGATTTATATAAAACTCTCTCTTATGCACATAAGTTTCTGTGGATTTGTTTCCCTAGTTTACCCAGACTAACACAGTTAGGCATCCATTAAAGGAAAAATATAGATTTTTTTAAAATGCAGAACGAACAATGGAGATTATGAAACAAACAAGATTCATTAAATCAATTAATTTCAGAATTGAGAACTTTATATATTTTCTACATTAGGTTACCTGAGGACATGAATCCCCCCTTATCTTGGTGGTCATAGATAACACTGAGCATATTAACAGAATGTATTCATCTTCTGGGCGAATGTTATTTTATTCCTAGTGGAGAAAACACATGTAGATAATTGTTTGAGTATTTTTTTCATGTGTCCTCTCCCCCCCCACCCCCACCTGTGAAAGAAAAGAGCAAGCTAGAAAACATTGTAAAGTCAGAGAAAGTTTTAAAACATACATTATATAATTGGTAGTGATGGAAAGGAAGTCTGAAATAAAATAAATTTAACAATTCTGGCCCAAAATTAAGCAAAAAGTTTTGGGAAACGTGTGGCTTGACATGTGGCTTGGACTACATAGGATTTGCTCTTTTTCTAGTCTTTAAATTTTGCCATGTTTACAGGGGGAAAGTTCCCATTTGTCTTCATTTTATTCAACACCATTAGTGAGATATAATTCACATTCTATATATTGTTTCCATTCAAATTCCCCTTAATAATAGCATCTGGGGTCTTAAAGGCTTAAAGATAAACAAGCGGCCATCTAGCTCAGAAGCAACAAAGCCACATGGAAGAAGCACACCAGCCTGTGTGATTATAAGGTGTTGATGGGATCAGGTATCATGCATCTAAGATCCAGAACAAAATCATACCCAATGTGAGTGGAAACCCAAAGCCCATCTATAGACAATTGGATATCCCCTCACAGAAGGGTCACAAGGAAGAGATGAGTCAGTCAGGGTGCAGTACAGTACAGATGAAACACACAACTTTCCTCTAGTTCTTTAATGCTTCCTTCCCCCCATTACCATGACCTCAATTCTACCTTACAACTTGGATTAGACCAGAACATGCACACTGTTACAGATAAGAGCCCAAAACACAGGGAATCCAGGATAGATAAAGCACTCAGGGACAACAATGAGAATAGAGATTCCAGGAGGATTAGGGTAGGGGAAGGTAGGGGGAGAAAAGAGGAACTGATCACAAGGATCAACATAAAACCCCCTCCCAGGGGATGAACAACAGAAAAGTGGGTGAAGGGTGACAGAGGACAATGTAAGATATGAAAATAATAATCTATAACTTATCAAGGGTTCATGAGGGAGGAAGGACAGGAAAGGGAGGAGGGAAATGAGCAGCTGATATTACAGGCTCAAGTAGAAAGAAAATGCTTTGAAAATGATGATGGCAGCATATGTGCAAATGTGCTTGACACAATGAATGAATGGCTTGTGATAAGAGATGTAAGAGCTCCCAATAAAAGTATAGGGGGTAAAAAGGCCCTTTAATAATTTTTTTTTCATTTAAAATCCCCTTAATTCCATTAAAGGTTCCTTAATAAAATAAGGTTTGTCAGGTTGAGAATCTATAGTGTAAGACAAAAAAAAATGTTTCTGAAGCAAAACAAGTTAATTAACTTTCCTTCTAAATTTTTCTTTCATGACTTATGATCATGTAAAATGTATTTGTCATACAAAAGAAGAGTTGGAGAAAATACACAGAAAAAAATATTTCCAATTGTTGATTTTCAAGGATGAACTCACAATAACATCCAGATGGTTGCTGTACAGGCACCTATGTAAGCTCATCTTCATATGTGAAAAGGTTAATTCCTATTCGTTTAAAACACCTCTTCAATTTTATTAGGCCCAAACCTTTCCAAATGCAAACAGGCCATATCTTTGCTTTCTTTTAAATCTGACCTGCTGATTCTTAGAGGAAATCATGAAGTCATGCCTGTTGGAACTGGTTCTACTACTTACAAATCTCCAATCTCAGATGATTCCTTAGCTCCTCAAAGGCTATCTTTTTAATGTTTTCTTTTGCTTGTTGTGGCAGTTACATAATCTCCGGTCAACTTGGGAAAAGGGGTGCAGTCTAGCCTGTCAATCAGGTCATATTCAACAATGCTTCTGCTTGGGCATGGCCTTCTGAGGATTCTGGGAACTCCTGTCTTCTTCTCTGGAGGAGGGACACACACTCTCTCTGCTTAATATTCCTGTTGACAAGCCACATGAAACCATGCTGATGACAACAGGAGCCCTGGAGCTGGAGGTACCACATGGAGACCCACAGCAGGGTTGCGATGCTTCCACTGCCAGTGGACCCACAACTGGCCTGTGATCTTCCTGCATTTTGGCATCATTGCATGTGCCGAATGCAAAGAGAAAGGAATTTATGAACTAGCATTGGACATATGGGCTAATATCAAAATTATCAACTTGATTTAGACTGGGCTGGGGTGTTTTATTAATATACATTTACTATTGGATATAAAACTCTCTCTTACACACATATGAGTGTCTCTGGACCTGTTTTTCTAGTCAATCTGGAATAACACACTCATTATTCTTGTATCATCACAATGATTATTATAAACCTTTATGATTCTGAGACCATCTTCCTTATTCTCAAAAGATTTTTCCTATTTTGTAAGGACTTCTCAATCATTTCTCATTCACCTAAAATCTTATCTAAAGTTACACATATTTATTTGCAGTAGTGTCAGATCTTGATTTGATTTGCTTATTAAGGGTATGCAATGAATCATGCATACTACTAAGGTAAAGATATCTCTCTACAAAGAAATGAATGATTTAGCAGGAACATAGGCAAATAAACTACAGTTTGATAAATTAATACAATGGACCATGCTAACACCACTCTTCAAATCTCTGAGACTAGAACTAGATAATGCCCAGCTACTACTATCAACTGCTCTGGAAAGTATATCGTTTTGAAAGATCCTGGGTAGAGTGGGAGAAAAACATGGAAGAGAACTCAAAATATTAAGAGACGAGGATTATTAGTCAGATGCAGACTGATGGGTCCCTCAAGATAATTGCCCTCAGTCACCCATCAAGTCCAGAACTAAACTCATCCCCCATGTTAGAATAATCAACAAGTTAAGATCAAAAGGGCAGCAAATGCCTTTCATCAAAGGACAAAGTTCAGAGGGTTAGGGGAACAATGAGGAATGGAAACAGGAAATAAAGGAGAAGGTTGCATACGGGTTGGTACATTGGGTGGATTATAATGAATAATTTGAAAAAATGTATATGAATTATTGAATGTACTGATGATTTGGTCTGTAAATCTTCACCCACCTCACAACAAAAACTTTTTTTAAAAAAATCCAGTTTGAGAAGTATTAATATGGCGGCAAATACAGAGTGTAGGGAAGTATATAATGGAGCCCTTGTGGTGTAGTGGGTGAAGCAGTTGGGGCTGACAAGTGCAAAGTTGACAGTCTGAACACACTCTTATGGGAGGGGGCGGGGGCAAAATCAGGCAATCTGCTCCTGCAATATTTACAGTATTGGAATCCCTACAGAATTATTCTATTCTGCTCTATAGATTGACTGTTGTAATCTATTCAATGCCAATGGATTCAGTATAGAAGCTCATGAAGGTTATCTAACTACAGCATTCAGGGAGGGTCAAATGGAGTCAGTGTTCCTATGACGTACACTCAAGTACTCTAGACCCCACCACATACTTATATGACGTTATTTATTTATTAAAGTCATCTACAAGACAAGGAAAATTCCTAGGAGAAGGTTCACATACATATTATAACCCTAGCAACTAAAAGAGCACTGAACAAGTATTTTATAAGGTAAGACAGAATGGAAGTATAAGGTACTTTAGAGTTAGACAGGCCTGGGCAGAGTTGAATAACGCATGTTGTTATTAAATGCCGCTGAGATGGAACAAAACATTACCTGGTTCTGCACTTTCCTCACAAGTGCTGCTATGCTTGAGCTCACTGTTTTAGTTACTATGTCAATACATCTGGTCAAGTTCTTCCTCTTAATGACCCTCCAATTTAATAAAGAATCCATCTTGCTTGATAATGTGTTTATAGTACATGCCTGAAAGTCTTGGCATCCTCACTTTCAAGAAGAATTTTAGCTGTACTTACTCCAAGACAGATTTGTTTGTCCCTCTGACAGTATGTCTTCCTTATTCAATGTCCAACTTTCACATGCATATGAGGTGATTTGAAAATGCCAAGGCTCGAGTCAGGCATACTTTACACTTCAAAGTGATATCCTTGCTCTTTACACTTTAACTAGGACTTGCACAGCAGCTTTGCCCAATGAAATATGTTGTTTGCTTTCTTGACTGCAACTACCATGAACATTGATTGTGATCCAAGCAAGATGAAATCCTTGACAATCTTAAACTTTTCTCTATTTATCACGATGTTGTCTATTGGTCCAGCTGTGAGGATTTTGAATTTCTTTTTTTTTTAGTTGTAATCCACACTTAATGATCCTCATAGTCGATTACCTTGGCATAGTCAATAAAATACAAGTAAAAATCTTACTGGTATTCTCTGCTTTCAGCCAAGCTCCATCTGACATCACCAATGATATCCCTGGTTTCAACCTGTCTTGTACTCATCTGTCTTAGAAGAAGTACGGCCAGAGGACTCCTTAGAGGCAAGGATGACAAGATTTCATCTTACATACTGTGGACACCTTGTCAGGAGAGACCACTCCCAGAAGGACATCATGGTTGGTAAAGGGTCTGGGTGGCGAAAAAGAGGAAGGCCCTCAATGAGATCAATGACTCAGTGGCTGCAACGGTGAGCTCAAACATGAGAACAATTGTGGAGGCAGTGCAGGACCAGGTAGTGTTCTGTTCTGCTTTCATAAGGACCCTGTGACACAATTTCACTTAACAACAACAATATTTACTGAAGGCTGTCGTCCTGGATCTTTATCATCAAATGCCTCAAATCCTCTTCACTTTGAGCAAGTAGGGCTGAGTTATTTACATACTGAAAGTTGCTAATGTTCTTTCCTCCATTCCCTGGTGCCATGTCACATAATCCAGTTTCTCTGATTATTTTTTCAGCATACAGGTAGAATAAGGTGAATGGGTACAATGCTGATGCACATCTTTCCTAATTTTAAACCAGGCAGTATCCCTTTGTTTAGTTTAAACAATTGTCTCTTGGCCTATTTATGGGTTCCACTGCAGTACAATAAAGTATTCTGTAATTCTTATTTATTTCAATGTTATGCATAGTTTGTTACGATCCACACAACTAAACACTTTTGCATGACCATAAAATATAAGTAACTATCTTTCTCATATTCTCTGCTTTCAACCAAGATCCATCTGAGGTGAGCAATAATATCACCCATTTCATGTCCTCATTGAATCTGCTTTAAAATTCAGGTAGCTCACTGTCCGTGTACTGTTGGAACTTTTTTTTTCAAATAATCTTCAGTAAAATTTAATTTGCATGCGGTATTAATGAGAGTGATTTATAATCTCTGCCTTACACAGGGTCACAAGAGTAAAAGCATAGAACTCTTCAGCCATTTGGCCAGCTGTCTTCCAAATTTCTTGGCCCAGATTGAGTGCTTCCAGTGCTTCGTCATATTTTTAAAACATTTTGATTGGGTTCTTGCCAATTCCTTGATTTCAGCTAATGCCTTTAGTGCACCTTGAACTTCTTCCTCTTGTACTATCAATTCTTGATCTTATGTTACGCTTGAAATGGAGAGATGTTGATTCACAGGCATGCTACATTGATTGAATATCATGACTGGGTCTGGGTTTTAATTCTCTATTTCCTGTGAGGTTTTCAATTAATTCACATCAGTTAAATGATCTCAGTATTATTTTAACATCTATACATGTTGATGGTTGTTGTTACATGCCACTGAGTAGATTCCAACTATAGCAACTCTATGATGGGGCTTCAAAATTTTCTTGGAAAATAAAATTATAAAATGTAATTCTTGCACAAACTTAAACAAAAAAACCTCTCATACTTACAACAGAACAAATCTCTGCTCAGTTCTCTGTCCTCTTTAGAGCCATTGTTATGTTTGAGCAATGGTGTCCTTCAGCAATGGTGTCCTGATGATATGCCCAAAGTACATAAAGTGAAGTCTCACTAACCTCACTTCTAATGAGCCTTCTAGCTGCACTTCTTCCCAGAAAGATTTGTACCTTTATTTAACAGTTCATGGTATAGCCAATATTCTTCATCAATCCATAGTTCAAAGGCAAAATTCTTTCCAATCTTTCTTAATCACTGAAAATCTTTGGCATGCATCAGAGGAGAATTAAAATATCATGACTTGGGTCAGGTGCTTCTCATCATTTTAGAGAGGCCTTTTGCAACAGTTTTGTCCTATGCAACTTGTCATTTGATTTCTTGGTTGCTGGTTTCAGGACATTGCGGATCCACATAAAATGAGAGCCTAGACAAAGAATGTACGGATGTGCTCTATACAATTGATGTATGTATATGTATGGATTGTGATAAGAGTTGTATGAGTCCCTAATAAAATGTTTTTTTTTTTAAAAACGAGAGCCGAGAAAATATCAATCTTTTCTCCTTTTATCATGATGTTGCTTATGGACATAATTGTGAAGATTTTTGCTTTCCTTAATTTAAAGCTTAATTCATACTGTAAGCTTTAATGTTTTATCAATAATGCTCCAATCTTACCTCAGTACAAGAACGATTTGTTTTAATTATGTGGCAATGTATGTTACTCACCTTTCCAACACAATCGCTAAAGACAAAAAGGGTTCATAAGCAAATGTGGTGAAGAAAGCATATGATGCCCAGCTATTAAATGATATACTGCCTGGGGGTCTTAAAGGCTTGAAGTTAAACAAGCAGCCATCTAGAGAAGTAAAAAAGTCCACATAGAAAAAGCATATCAGCCTGTGTGATCAAGAGGTGTCTATGGGGATAGGTATCAAAAACAAGTAACCAAATTGACATGAAGGAGCATACACAAAGTGGAGATTCAAACTTCGCCTGTAAGGTAATTGGACAGTCCATCCAATCGAAAGGGGTAATATATCCAGGGTGCAGTATAGCACTGTTGAAATACATAATAATCCTCTAGTTCTTTAATATTTTCTCCCCCTACTATTATGATCTTAGTTTTGCCTCATTAATCCCGTTAGACCTGCATATGTTTATGTGTATAAGTATAATTATACACATAAGTATATGCAGGCCTAACATAATTAATATTTGATGCATGAAATCCAAGATAGATTATAATCCAATGCATGAAACCTAAACCATTCAGGAATTATAATGGAATAACCATTTGGTTTATAACAGATAAACCATTCAGGAATTATAATGGAAGTAATGATTCCCTGAGGGTACAGAAAGAGAGGGAAGGGAAGGGGGAAAGTGGGAATTGATAGCAATAATGACTATATAACCCCACTTGAGGAGAATGAACAACAGAATGGCAGGTGAATGGATACATTGGATAGTGTAAGATATGGGGGTGGAGAGGAATAACAACAATAGCAATATTTAATATAATAGCAAGGGTTCTTGGTGGGTGGGGGGCTGGGATAAAAGGGAGCTGATACCAAGGAGTGCAAGAAGATAGACAAGGTTTTGAAAATGATGGAAACAATTGTGCAGTCATGCTTAATCTAATTGAACTATGTATTTTTATAATATATGTAGAGCTCACAATAAAATGGGGAAAATGAGAATAAATAAATAAATGCTCCAAGTTCTCTTATGGCAAATAAGGTTTTGCCATCTTTACATCACATGTTGGTAATGAGTGCTCTGCTAAGTCTGATGGTTGTGTTCTCCTTCATGTAGTCCAGCTTCTCAGATTACTAGCTCATCATCAAGATTGAATGAATATAGCGGGAAAAAAATGCACACGGTCACACAACTTTCCTGATTTCAAGTTGCTCTGAGCAACTGCCTCCTACTTGGTTACAGGTTAAGCATGAGCACAATTAAGGGTTCTGAAATTCTTATTTTTCGTAATACTATTCATTATTTGTTATAATCAACACAGTAGAATGTCTTTGCATAATAAAGCAAACACAAATAAATATCTTCCTGGTACCCTATGCTTTCTACTTGACATCAACAACAATATCTCTTATGTCACATCCTTTCGACACCCAGGTTGAATTTCTGGCAGTTCCATGTAAATGTATTGCTCTAACCATTTTTTAATTATGTTCCACAAAATTTTACTTGCATACAATATCGATATTGTTTACCATTTTCTGGTGGGTTACCTTTCAATGGAATGGGCAAAAATATGGATCCCTTCCAGTCTTTTGGCCAGATAGGTGTCTTCCAAATTTTTTGGCATTGACAAGTGAGTGCTTCCAGTGTTGTATCAGTTTTTTGAAATGCCTCAAATGGTAGTCTGTCAATTACTGAAGACATGGTTTTCATCAATGCCTTCAATGCAGCTTGGACTTTTTCCTTCAGTATCATTTGTTTGGGATCACATTTTTACCTCCTAATATGATTGAATGTCAATCAATTATTTTTGATACAGTGACTGTGCATCCTTTCCATATTATTTTGATGCTACCTATATTATTCAATATTTTACCTATGGAATCTTCAATTGTTGTGAGGCCTGAATTTTTCAGCTTGAGATATGCTGAGAGTGCATACAATACTTTAGTTTCTGGAGCTGTCCTTTGGAAGATTTTTATTTTTTACTCTTTTCATTATTTCTTACATTCACTTTGCCTACTTTACGTTCAAGGTTTAGAGAGTGTCTTCTGACATCCAGTTTGGTCTTAGAATTCTCTTTCCTTTTTCAAAATGAAATTTAACTTTCTGTATGTTTGATGTAATCTCACAACTCTTCTGGTTCTTTCATTAGTGATCAATGTGTCAAATCTATTACCTTTTAAATGATTATCAATTGGAAGTTAATATATATATCAAGCAGAATTGTAGAATTGCTACATTCTTTTTCTTCCTGAACTCCTTGACATCATCTCCCTTTTACTCCCCCCACCTCCGTCACACACCACCACCACTTTACTCTCCCTGCTCTACAATCTCTTATTATACTTCCTGTCCCTATAGGTTCATCTGTCCTGAGTTTCATATACAAAACCCCCCCCAGAAAAACATATAGCACAACTTCAAGAGGGTGACCTCCAGTGACAAAACATCTTTGAGATCCACCCTCATATGAATGAACAAAAACAAAACAAAAATAGAGAAAATGTTGAAAACTAGATCAGGTCCAGCATGCATCGGAGAGGGGATCAACTGACAGTTGTAACTGTTCAAGCAGATAAAATGCCTTTGCTCTTCCATACTCATCTCTCCATACTCATCTCGCCAACCCCTTTCCTCCCATCCCTCAATTGTGGATAGAGGGAATTCATCAGAGGCGTGTTTCCTATGTAGTTCCCACAAATGAATCTTGGGCTCTTACGAACATTCATAGTCTTCTACAAACCATAGTCTTAAATTTAGACTCTGATGCTAATCCCTCCTTCAATTTCAAATTATGTCAAATCTATTCTTGAGATGGTTTGTAAATTCAGGTAAGTCAAGGTGGTATTTCTGTTGTTTTGCTTTAATTTGCTTCAGCTTCAAGGAATTTGTATATGAGAAACTAATGGTCATTTTCCACAGCCAGCTCTTGGCCTTGTTGTGACGGATGATATTGAACTTTCGATCATCTCTTTAGGATTTGTGGTGGAGTACTGGGCTATGAGTTCAGCTACTAACTACAAGGTAAGCAGTTTGACCCCACCAACTTCCTACAGGAGAAAGAAGAGGCTTTCTAGTCTTGTAAGATTTACAGCTTTGGAAACCCAAAGGGGGCAATTCTACTTTGTAATATAGGGTGACTATGAGTCAGAACTGATTAGATAGCAATTCATTTTTTGGTGTTTGTTTGTTTTATAATCTCTTTCCGCAAATGCAATCAATTTATTTCTGCGCATTCCATCCAGCGAGGTCCACATGTACAGATGCCACTAACGTTGTTAGGAAAGGATATTATTAATGAATAAGTACCTGTTCCTACAAAATTCAATCATACTGTCTCCAGGGTGATTTTTGTCACCAAGGCCATATTTTCCAACTCCCAGCCCTTCTTTGTTTCCACCTTTTCGGCCAATCACTAGTAATGCATCTTTACCTCTTGTTTGGTCAAACTCACACTGCAGATTTTTATAAAACTCTTCATTTCTTCATCTTTAGTATTAGTGGTTGATGCATCAAGGTGAAAAAAGTTATGTTAATTGGTCTCCCTACTAGGCATACTGACAGAGTTTACTTCAGGATAGATCTTGAAATATTACTATTGATAAGGAATGCCATTCCTCTTCAATTTATTATTCCTGGTAGGTAGACCAAATAATTATATTCAAAATGGCCAGAAATAGTCTATTTTGGTTCATTTATGCCGAGGGTTATCAATCTATGTGCATTTCATTTCAATTTTGCTTACTATCAATTTTCCTAGGCTCATAGTTTGTACATACCATGTTCTGATTATCAATGAAAGTTTGCTGTTGTTTATTCCCATTTTGAGTTTACTATTAATGAAGGTCTTGAAAGCTTTACTCCATCCATGCCATTAGGTCAACTCCATTTTGAACTGGCAACTCTTCTTCAGTTGTGATTTGATTATCTTCCTGGGTAATGTTCTATTACTATTCATACAGTGTGCACTGGCAACTTCATTTTAAAAAGTAAATCACTAGGTTCTTCTTCCTAGTCGATTTTAGTCTGCGAGCTCCCCTGAAGCCTGTCCACCATGGGTGATTCTGATTGTAATTTGAAATAGCTTACTGGTATTTGAAATACTAGTAACATAGTTTCTAGAATCATAACAACACACAAGCCATCACATTATTAAAAAATGGCAGAGTATTGGAACATGTTGATAATGTTAAAAATGTTTAACAAGCCAGTTTTAACAATTAACTAAAACAGCATGTGAAAAGAATTCATGTTAGTGCCTGATACACTGAAGACATATAATAAATGTTTGATTTCTTTCCAAGATTGCTTTTAAGGGAGTTATATTTTAGTTAGAGAAGAAAATTAAAATATTCAAAAACCAATGCAGAATGAGAACATTCTAATTATGTTGTCTTTCTTTCATAATTTTTCTCAAGTGCTCAACTTAACAAATAATTAAGTTGCTTGTAATCTTTATAGTCCATTTATCCTAATCCTCTCTGCAATGTAAATTTAGTATTCATTGTTCATCTATTTGCCTAATTAACAAATCTGTGCCTATATGCCAACCTCAGATTATATTTAATGATTCAACAGAAATTTATTAAGAGCCTATTATCTATGCAAAACTGTAATTTATCATTTTCATTTAGGGTACAGTTTATGCAGATACTGCTGGCCAGCTTTTACATAGCTCCAAGATACTTAAAGTATATTATTTCTCTCTTTTTTTAAAATAATGAATATACACTGATAGATTTTATTTTAGGTCCCAAACCACAGTAGACTACAAAGAAAAGTTTATTATAGTATAAATTTAAATGATATATTTTTCAGCAATTATATTCTGCTTCAATGGGATAGTTGCGCTGTTTCATATGGGGCCACTATGGTTTGAAATAGACTCCACAGCATCTAATAACAATAACAATATTCTGGTTCTTCAAAGATTTTAAACAAAAGTTTACAAATTTTCAGAAATTTTATAAGCTGCACTAAATTGGAAAGCCTAGCTATGGAATTATATGCATTAGGTAAATATTGTGTGTCCACCAATATGTATCCCAGGTAATTCAATGTATTGAGATTTGTAAAAATATAACAAAAGATTCAAAACAATTAAAATTAAGCTTAAATAATAAAAAATATTCTTTATCCAACCAAAGAGAGCAGTATTATAAGAACCAAAACAATTATATTAGGAACTTGAATAAAGAGAGTTTTTAAATGTTTAGCTACTTCTTCCATATCCAAACAAACACCCAAACAAAACAAAGAGCCAAAACTTCACTGTTGTAGAGTTTATTCTCACTCATAATGACACTATATTGGGTTTCTGAGGCTGTAAATCTTTCTTTTTTACTTTTTATTAGGGGCTCATATAATTCTTATCACAATCCATACATATACATACATCAATTGTATAAAGCACATCCATACATTCCCTGCCCCAATCATTCTCAAAGCATTTGCTCTCCACTTAAGCTCTTTGCATCAGGTCCTCTTTTTTATTTTCCCCTCTCTCCCCAGAGGCTGTAAATCTCTATGGGAATAAATAGCCTCATCTGTCTCCCACAGAGTGGGTACTGGGCTTGAACTACCAACATTACAATTAGCAGTCCAATGCTGACCAAGCGATGACACCAAACCTCCTTAAATTAGCCAAAGGTACAATTTAAACAATATTAACATGAGAACTGTGTAAAATTCAAACAAGCAAATAATCAAATTAAATATAATGCTATAGGATACATTAGCTTAAGACGCTAAATATATTCTATTTAATCTACAGAAATTAGGAGTGAACTGGATAATTTTATAATGAAGAGCTTTTGTTATTCAATGAGGGTGGATATTTCATTGTCCAAATGTTAATTTAACAAAACATGGCATAATTTACACAAATTTTTGGTATATAAATAGAAGTAGCAGAGTTGGCACATTGACACTAGAAATATGATATTGCATTACGGAGATTTCAAAACACTGGCTTTATAATTTTTGAAAGTTATCTGAGCCCACTCCTTGGCCACACATGGAATAATATATATATAGTTCCAGGAATGGGGGAAATGTGAATACAAAATAGAGCTATAAATGCCCAAAATTTGTGGAACTAAAAAAATATGGATTCTAGTAACTTCCTCTTTGTTAGCATGGAATTCAAAAATAACACTTTAAGCTGGTAAACAAAAAAAAGTATGTCTGTTATTGAGAATCAAGGTAACCATGGGCAGAATAAAGAATTAAAATTTATAGCTTAAAAGCTGCTTCTGAGGCCTAAATTGTGACATAGGCTTGGGAAAAGTTTTGTTTTCACAGGTTATTTTTTAAAATGATCTACATCATGTGCGTATAGAAAAAATTACAGTAAAAAGAAAATCTAAATATTTAAGAAATATTTTTGAAAAAATATAAAAATTCTAAATACATAGAGCTCAGCAGAATGTCCTCAAAATTTAACAGCATTAATTTCATTTTGTTCTATTTTCCATAGGTCTTCCTCATCTTTGAAGTGAGACAGAAAAAAAGTATGTTTTAAAAAGGTATTTGAATGCTTTAACCATTCTCTAATGAAACACTATTCTGTATTCATATATTTTACCCTTTTCCTATCAAAATTTGATAATTTTCTTAAACTTCTTATAATCTTAAACCTACTACATGCTGCGATGTTTTAATATTATGACTTACTGGATATTTTTATTTATTATTAGATTGTGTTAGCATTATAAAAATCCCTTATTATATTTAATTATCTTTATAATCATTTTTTTATAGACTTGCAAAGAGGCCTTTATTTATCTAGCTCAAATAGACACTATCACAACCATAGTTACTCCTATTACTAAAATAGTTCAAATCAATGTTTGTACCACACTATCAAAAAGGGCCGTTTCTTTCCCAACCAAAGTGGTTCAGTAGAAGGTGGGTGCAGACACTGGAGCCGGCAGGACGGGTAGCCAGCCTCGGCCACTTCCAAAGAGTGGCCCAAACCCCCAAGATACGAAAACAGACAGCCCTGCGCCTCTTCCCTTACAAAACACAAAATCAGTAGTATTTGTTTCAAGCAACACGGAAGGACACTTTTCCTCTCTGAACACTGGTCCGTGGCTAAAACCCATCTGACTGCTTGGTGGGTTCCCACTGGGAGCGGGGGCAGCGCCGCAGAAGGGGGCTGTCATCTCAGAGGGCAGTTTGAGGGTGCAAGACCAGAGAAGGTGAAGGGACAGGCCCTTAAGGCAGGACACCAAGGCCGGCAACAGCCCACTGCTGTCACCAGACACTGGACCTCAGCCACCTCCCCCCTCCCTACGCTCCCACACCTCAGCAGTGGGCCCAGTGCACCTGGGGCGGGCAGACTCACTACTGGCTCTGGAGCAGCTTTGTAAGACAGAGCCACCAGTCTGTTCTAGGAGGCCCAAAGGTGCACTAACTTGGGTGGCAGCAGCAGGAGACAGGGGCAGGCCTGCCCCTCCTCCCTCGCTGTAAGGCAAGAAGCAGGAGGGTCTCAAAAACACCCCTGACATCTGGGTGCTGCCCCTTGGGTGCGGTGTGTCTATGGGGTGGGTGGACCTTGGGTATTGGCCAGTGAACCTAACTTATTGTTTACTGTTGGTGGCAGCCGAGCCAAACAGGACCCAGGTGGACTGACTCCCCACCCCTCAAGGGCAACCCTGGTTCTTCCCACTTCCCCCAGCAGCCCATGTGGGCAGGAACCTTCTACAATATGATCAGAACTTCCTGGTGCCTCCAGGCCCTGTTCTTTTATCAATTCCCGGACCTTTAATATGAGTCAGAATTGTCTTGATGGCAGTGAGTTTGAGTGACACTATACTAATTGAACATAGAATAGCACAGTATAGATTTTTGGAATGGAATTATTCAAAGTGGAGTTCTAATATGTCAAGGACAAGAGGCCATTATTGTTATGAGAAAGAAAAATTAGAGAAAACCATAGATAGATACAATAAAATCCAACAATAGGGATAGATGACTAATAATTTAGGTAAACAACTTTAAGCAATTTGTTATCAAATACATATATTTATCAACAGTTCAATGAATAGATGAAAGACTAAATATCAAAAACCTAATTTTAAAGGAAACTTAAACTTATAAACAAATAATTCTGTATGGTTTAAAAATACTTTTTAAAAATTTAGCTTACACAGAAAACAGTGAATGAATTTGTACAAAGCAAACATATTGTGTAGTCAAAACTTAGTTCAAGAAACAGAATTAAAAATAATTCCTTAGAAATATTTTGTGTCCTCTCTCAGTTTTTACTGTTGATAGTTACTGTCAAGTCAGCAAAACCTCATAAGGACCTTTTAAATAACAGAACAAAATACTGTCTGTCATCCCCTCACAGAAGGGTCACAAGGAAAGGCCAAACTAGTCAGGGAGCAGTATAGCATCAATGAAAACACAACATTCCTCTAATTGTTTAATGCTTCCCCCAACTATCATGACCCCAGTTCTATTTTCACTTAATCTTGGCCAGAAGGCCAAGAACCAATGACCCCAGTTCTACCTTAAAAATCTGGCTAGATCAGAGCATGTACACTGGTATAGATTAGAGTTCTCAACACAAAGAATCCAGGACAGATAAATCCCTCAAGACCGATAATGAGAATAGAGATGCTATGGGATTAAAGGGAAGTGGGGGCAGAGGGGAGAAGGGGGGAACCGATCACAATGATCATATACAACCTCCCCCCAAAAAAGGCAGGGTGAAGGGAGACAGTGGACGATGTAAAATATGAAAAGAAACGAAAAAAACTGTCCAGTCATGTACTACACTCACAATCCTTCTTGCATTTGAGTCAATTTTTGCAAAAACTGTCAATCAAGGAACTGACAGGCAATTGGCAGACACTTAGTGGATTCCGAAGAGTACTGGAAACAAGGAATAGATCTGACGATATCTGATAGACCTTGGTAGAATCCAGATGACTGGCAGTAAGATTAGGGATAAAGGGGGTTGTTCCCAGCAAATGTCTATGCTAAACAAAAAATAGCTGGTATGCCACAATAAAAGGGTTTGAAAGATATCAGGCACACAGTACAAACCTACTGGGAAGATCCAAAGCTAGGTATGTGCAGATTAAAGTCACCTGGGAATGCTAACAGTTCACCTGTGCATGCACACTAGAAACCAGCGACATAACACTACCAGCGTCATACACACTCCTCCTCTTTCCCCTTTCTGGCCATTTTCCAGGTGGGTTTTTGGCTCCCCCAGAAGCAGCCATTTTCAGTCAGGAACTCTTGCGTGGTCCCCAGTGCAGCCTTGCATGCTTTCAGGGGATAACGTATACTGAGACAATAACCGGAGACTTCCCTTTCCCTCATAAACGTTACTTAAACTTTAAAAAGTGCTTCTGCTGTGTGAATTCTTTCAGCATTGAGAAGCAAGAACCAAAGGGAAACATCCTAGAAACCGACTGCTGAGAAATCAGAAAGATATTTGCCTGTGTTTTATTTACTATGGAAAGGCATTTGACATCATAACACATCATACACAACACTACAAAGAAAGAACATTCCAGAATGTTTCATTGTGCTCATGAAGAACCTATACATGAATAAAGAGGCTGCAGATGTAATAGAGCAAAGGATTAAAATAGTGGGGAAAATCTTCCACTTTATTTAATCTGTACTCAGAAAATAATCATAAATGTTAAATTATCTACAGAAGAATGCAGCATTAAGATTGGAAGAAGATTCACTAACAATCTTTAATTTGTGCTTTCAGATGAAGGTAAAAGAAAAACTACCGCCAGCCTTTACTATGAACTACAACTGAATTTAAAAAAAAAAAAAAGGAAATCTTCACAACTGGGCCAAAAAACAGCAAGGTGAGAAAGAAACTGATTTGTTAAGGTTTTAATTCTACAGGAATCAACAACTAATACTATTGAAGTAGCAGTCAAGAAATTGAATGACTTATTTTATTAGACAAATATGCAAAAGATCTCTTTCAAGTGTAAAAAAAAATAGCAAAAGTGTTACTTTGAAGAAAAAGACTCACCTGACTCAACCACCTTTTCAATGGCCTCATACGCATATGAAAGACAGAAAATGAAAAAAGAAAGTTAGAAGAATGAATGTATTTAACAGGAGGTGCTGGACAAGAATACAGAATGTATGCAGCCTGGAAGGCCAGAAGGAGCAACTAATCAGTCTTGGAAGAAGCACAGTCAGAATCTTCCTGAGAAACTGAGATGGTAAGACACAGTCTTGCTTATTTTGGACACATCACCAGGAAAGAGCAATTGCTAAAGAAGGACATCATATTTGTTTAATTGGAGAGTTGGCAAAAAATGAGGAAATCCCTCCATGAAATAGACTGACTCAGAAACTGTGAAGATGATGAATTTCATTTTGTAAGAGGCAGAGCTTACTCAATGGCAAATAAAAATAATTATTATTTATACTATATTGTGCAATGTTCACCACCATCTATATCTAGGTGTGTTTCTTGATCCTATCTAAAAACCTCAAACCAAATCACCACCCTCCATTCTGACTCATAGGGAGCCATAATGCTGTTCGTCTTTACTAGAGCCAAAGGCCCCACTCTTCTCCCGCTAAGTGACCCGTGAATTCAAATTTTTGAATTTTCAGCTAGTAGCCAAAAGTGTAACCAGGGTGCAGTACACAACTAGGGCACTGCATACAAAAATGAACTACCTATTAACTTAAAATCCAGCTATTTAAAGAGGTAGCATGTAAGCAAGAACCAATGATACTGTAGGAAGCAGTCCAAGCTGCACCAAAGGCATTAGGCTACAGGAATTGACAAAATACCAACTGAAATGTTCAACAAGCTGAGAAGCACTGGAAGCATTCACTTGTCCATGCCAAGAAATTTGGAAGACTTGGCCAACTGTCTGGAACAGATCCACTCGAAAAGAGATGACCTGACAGACTGCTCAAACTATAGAACAATATCATTGATATCACATATAAGTAAAATTTTGCTAAAGATCATCAAACACTGATTGCAGCAATACATTGCCAGAAGTTCAGGCTGGATTCACAATAGGTGGTGGAACAAGGGATATCATTGCTGATGTCAGACTGATTTTGGCTGAAAGCAGAGAAGACCAGAAAGTTGATTACTTGTATTTCATTGACTATGCAAAAGCATTCAACTCTAAGGATCAAAACAAACTATAGGTAGCCTTGAGAACAATGGGGATTCCAGAACACTTCATTGTACTCATGTGGAACTTACACATGGATCAAGAGGCAGGTGTGTGAACAGAACAAGGGAATGGTGTCTGGTTTAAAATCAGGAAAGATGTGGGTTATGGTTTGTCCTATCACAATACTTATTCAATCTGTATGCTGAACAAATCACCAGAGAAGCTGGATGATGTGATGAATGCAGCATCTGGATTGGAGGAAGGCTTATTAACAACCTACAATAAGCAGATGACACACCTTGCTTGCTCTAAGTGAGGACTTTAAGCACTTGCCAATGGAGATCAAAGATTGTACCCTTCAGTATGGATTACGACTCAATACAAAGCAGACCAGAACCTTCACAAGTGGACCAAAAGGTCACATCATGATAAATGGAAAAAAGGTTGAAGTTGTCAAGGATTTCATCTTGCTTGAATCCACAATTAATGCACTTGGAAGCAGCAGTTAAAAGATTAAGTGGCAGATTGCATTGGTGAATCTGCTACAGAAGACCTCTTTAGAGTAGTGAAAAGCAAGGAGGTTCCTTTGAGGAACAAGGTGTGCCTGCCCAAGTCATGGTATTTTCAATCACCTCATATTCATGTGGAAATTGGATGGTGAAGGATGACAAAAGAAAATCGATACATTTGGATTGTATTGCTGGGGAAGAATATTGAAGTATAATGGACTGACAAAAAAGAGATCTTGGAAGAAGTATGGCCGGGGTGCTTCTTACAGTCAAAAATGGTGAGACTTATTCTACTTTGGACATATTGTAAAGAGGATATCATGCTTGGCAAAGTGAAAGGGTGGTGGAAAAGAGGAAGGCCCTCATTGAGAAGGGTTTACACAGTAGGTACAACAATGGGCTCAAGTTTAGGAACAATTGTGAGGATGGTGCAGGACTGGGCATCGTCCCTTCTGTTGTGCATTGGGTGGGTATGGGTCAGAACGGAATCATTGGCATCGGACAACAACAATAACAAGAGGTGACTGAAAATACCATGGTTTGAGTCAGGAGTTACTGTGTGTGTGCTTTCATTCCAAATTGAAGACTTCCCTTTAGTATTTCTTGTAGGACAAATCTAATTGTAATTAATGAACCTCCCTCAGTTTTTGTTTATCTGGGAATATCTTTATTTTGTCCCCATTCTTGTAATCCAGGGAAGAAAATTAAACAAAATGTATCTCCTAATTTTTGCATCTTAGTTATGTCCTGGGACCTCCCTTCAACACTTGGGCTACCTTGCAACACCAAAGTGAATGCGCATTGCACTCAGGTGGGTATTTTTTGTGCATGTATTTTGTCCTGATATATATGCCAGGGTAAGCCAAAAAGTTTCTACTAGCGTTCCAGTTCATAGGTGCAAGATTTATTCCAAAAAGGAATGTTTAGACAGTCTCTGTGGTCAGTGGATGGCTGCAGACAAGATCTACTGGAATAAATTTACCTTAGTCTTGTGAAAGTACCTTCAAAAACTGACCAAATCAAAACAGTGGTTTTCGAAGAGATCTGCAAAGCTGGTTAAGTTCAAGGAAGAGAAATCAGGTCAGGTTATGGTTACTATTTGGGGGATTCCATCATGAAAATGCACCTGCTTAATTTTCTATGGTACAGAAGCTGCCCTAAGGAGAACTTCACTGGGAGCCCTAACCTTATCTACCAAAGACTTCTGATTTTACTCTTTCACACTTTTTAGTTGTTGTTAAAGACTATTGAAAAAGAACATGATTTGAGTCTCTCAAGAATGCCAAAACTGCTAGGTTGTTTTTTTTAAGTTGTAGACTGTTTATTTATTATTAAAAGATGATTTTATTAGGGGCTCTTACAACACTTATAACAATCCATGCATCAATTGTAATCAAGCATAATTGCACATATGTTGCCATCATTATTTTCTAAACATTTACTTTCTATTTGAACCCTTGGTATCAGCTCCTCTTTTTTTTCCCTCCCTCCCCCTTCATAACCCCTTGATAAATTATTATTTTCATATCTTACACAGTTTCTATTGTTCATCCCCTTGGGAATGTGGGATGTGTGGTTATGTCAATCATTGTGATCAGTTTCCCTTTCCTCCTCTTCTCTCTCTCCCCTACCCTCCTGGTATCAATATTCCCATTTCTGTTCCTGTATTCCTTGTGTTGTGAACTATTATTTCTTTCCTGTACCTGTGTACATGCCCCAGCCTAGCCCTCAGTGAAAGGCAGGGCTGGCGTCATGATATGGGTGGGGGCAGGGTGTGTGAGGAAGTCTCAAGGAATCAGAGGAATATTGTGTGTTTCATCGGTGCTCTACTATGCCCTGGTTGACTCGTCGCTTCCTGGTAACACTTCTGTGAAGGGATATCCCATTATCTACAGATGGGTTTGGGGTCTCTGCGCCAAGCCACCTCCTTCTCAACAATATGGTTGTTTGTTTTGGGTCTTCTGGGCCTCTTACCTGAAGCCGTAGACACTTCATGATAGCACAGGCTAGTGTGCTTCTTCCATGTGGGTTTGTTGCTTCTCTGCTAGGTGGTCGCTTGTCTAACTTCAAGCATTTAAGAGCCCAAGTGCTTTATTTTTTGATAGCTGAGCAACATCAGCTTTCTTCAACATATTTGCCCATGCACCCATTGTCTTCAGTGATTGTGCCACGAGGGTGAACATCAGAGAATATCAGGTTGTTAGAAAAAAGTGTTCTTGCATTCAGGCCAGGCTTGAGCAGAGGCCCAAAGTCTGTCTACTACCTCATAGGCCAATGCTTCTATTTTTATGAGTTAATGTATTTACATATGTATTACATATGTACACATATGTACACAACCCATCCCTCCCCATTCAATAGACTTCTGGGCTTGGTGTGCCAATATGGAGTCTAGACCTCCACTCTCTCTTTTTCCTTCTTGGTAAAATTGCTGTTTTGACGCGGTGTAAATCAACGAGCACAGAACTATTCAGGGCTTTTATGTGGTATAAATGGAAGAATATAAAATTCTGTGGAGCGTAGACTGATGACACACCACCTTCAGAAGTCTATAGAATGGGGAGGGTTGGGGAAAAAATGAGGAGCCTCAAGTAGAAAGAAAATGTTTGAATATGATGACGGCAACATAATTACAAATGTGCTTGACACAATGACTGTATGGATGGATTATGATAACAGCTGTAATCATCCCAATAAAATTGTTTTAAAAATTTAAAATAAACAGTAAGGATACAGTCCAAAAAAGTCTATAAACCAAAATAGTGCATACATTGTGAAAAAATAGCTTCACATTTTAATATTTTTAAGGTTTCTGATTTTGTAGCAATTCTTTCTTACTTTCTTTTGTATATGTGGATTTCACAATTTCTTATATATACAGTGCTTTTGAAAGCATTAACTATGAGGGAAATGTTAACTCTGGCTTCTCCTTCTGTCTTTTGATGTTACATGTATGCTCCAATAGTCCTATCTGGGACCAAGAGGCTAAGAGAAGTCACAACCTTATGGAATTGTTCATCACTTCCTCCACAGCAGGCATAAGCTAAGAGGAAGGACAAATCTAGGGGAACACTCTGCTTCAGTGTTTCGGCAATTCCCACATAAGAAAGCATACACAACAACGCAGTAAGTCTGTTCTGTTTACTCCAGAGCCAGAGAACTGCACCTTTTCAAGAGGGGGTCCTGCAGGGGCAGTGACTTAGTTAATGTGGCTCTGTTAAGCAAAAGGAGCCCTGGTGACATAGTGGATACACACGAGACTGCTAGCCTCAAGGTCAGCAATTAAACACCACCAGCCAGCTCTAGAGAAGAAAGGCAAGGCTTTCTACTGTAAAGAGTAACAGTCTCAGAAACTCACAAAGGTAGTTCTACACTGGCTTATAGGGTTGCTATGAATTGCAATAAATAGCAGTGAGTTCGCAGTTTTTCTCGTCAGTCTTTCACTCGCACCAAATGACCTTTTCCTGCATGAGGCTGGTAAGAGGTGTGGGGAGGATACTAATAGGATACACCTGTGAGTCATTGGGAACAGAATTCCCTGGCGTGCCACCCTGGTTCTGTCTAAAATGAGCCCTCTGAGAAGCAAGAGGAGGGATCTAATTACCAGCAAGAGTCAGGAGTGGAGTGAGTCCTCTACACCTGAGATCACTGCACAGTGAACCTCCTGGATACACAAAACAGAGGATTCACACAGCAGCAACAGAATCAGGAGCCAGAGCATGGAATAGTAACGTTAGCAGCTGCCAGAGCAAGTGAAACTGAGTGCTTTTGTACAGGAAGCTGGCTTGCGGGGTAGGGTGCCTCTGAGCACTTGATTCAGTGAGTTGGGTTCTCTGACCCATGGAGGTTAAGCTTCATGAATTTGGGTTGAAGTTTACACCAGGGCAGTATGCCCCTTGGGGCATGTATTAGCAGACCTGAAAGAACTTTTGTAACTTGTCCTGATAAAACAACTCAACCCTGAGCATTGCTAATACAAATATTTTCTTCTTTTCAATATAGGAGAAAGATCAGGCTTTCTACTTCTGTAAAGAGTTAGTCTTGGAAACCCACAAGAGCAGTTCCACCCTGTTCTATAGGGCCGCTATGCATAGAAATAGCTTCAATGGCAGTGAATTTCTTGGTTTTCTTAAATATAGACATTCAAACCTATAATTTTCCCTGTAAGTTCTTGCTTAGATACATGCACATAATTTATAGTGTCATATTTTTGTTATTCTCTTCAAAATATATTTAAACTTCTATTGTAATTTTTTAAATTGAAGACTTAAAGTATTTTTCTTAATATCCAAATATACGGGGGGTATTTGCTTTTACTTATCTTTTTGTCTACTCTAATTCTTTAAAGCCTGTAAGATTTTAAAACTTTGGAACTTTGATGATTTTTTATGACAGCATATGGTTGTTTTTTGCCATATTTTCCAAAGCTATTTCAATTTGTATTTTCCGGGTCACACATAATACACACACACACACACACACACACAGATACACACGTATACTCATGTTTGATCAAATCTATTATTTGATATTGATCACATATTCCCTTATGAATTACTTCTATTTGTTCTATCAGGAAATATGTTGAAGTGAAATTATTTGCTTATGGCTATTCTGCCTGTAGTCTTTGTAACGTCTACACAGTGACTGGGTAGAACAAGCAAATAATCTGCAGAGGGCACTAACTCTGGAATCGATGAGTTTTGCCATTACACTGGGTAGAATTAGCCATGAAAGGCGACTACCACCACCATCAAGAAAGATGAGTCACCTGAAGTTGTGAAGGCAGCAGAACCTAGAGCATCAAGATAATGAGACAGTTTGAGAAGCTGCACCTGGGCTGTCTAAGAATGCTGCGCTTTCTGAGACAGAAGCTGAGTGCCTTTAGGCAAAAGGTTGACTTGCAGAATCCAGTGTCCTTTGGATATTTACCCAGTGCTACAGGCACTTTGTGACATTTGTCTAATCAGGACAGCTGCCAAGGACCACGTGGCTAAAAGGATGATGAGCAGAGAGGCATGTCTGTCAGCATGGTTGAGAGGAGGTGCTTCTGACAAAGGGCTGCAGCTTTAATGATTTCATTTGTTAACTTCCTGAATAAACTCCTATAATCATATTGTCAGTGTGTTCTGTGTGCCCAGTGGAGTGGATGATTGAACACTGCAAATAAGTTGAGTATCATGGTTGGTGTTAGAATAAAGAAGAAATAGAAGGCAAAGGCATGTCTGACCTCGGCCCTGTGACCTTGTGGTGCTGGATTAGTGTGGAATTGGATTCTCTTTCTCTTCCTGCTGAATCTGGATATTAAAATCTTCCTGTATTGTTTTTTTCTTAGTTCCATAAAATTTTGCTTTATATCTTTTGATGCTTTTAGGTACATATAATCTGAGAAATGTTTTATTTACTTGGAAGAAGTAATAACTCCCTTCATTCCCCTAAAATCTGCTTTGTCTCATGTCAGTATAATTATACCACATGCTTGGTTTAGTTGAAGGAGTCCTGCTAGTGTAGTGGGTTGAGTTTGGATGCCAACAGAAAGGTCAGCAGTTTGAACCCAACGGTCACTGAGAAGGTTGAGGCTTTCTGCTCCTGTAAAGACCTACAGCCCTAGAAACCGGAGGGGCTGTTCTACTCGGTTCTATAGTCATTACGAGTTGCAATCAATTAGATAGCAGTGAGTTTGACTTTTGTTTTATTGGTTTAGTTTATAAATGATCGATATTTTATACTGCTTTATGCAAATTTATAATTAGCAGTTTTTTTCTTAATCCAATATGATGATCTTTGAGTACTCTGTGTACACTTAATATAATCATGGTACATTCATTTTAAAATATATCGTGTTTGTTTCAAAACAAGTTTTTTAGCTGGCCTATACTTGTATGGTTTTCTTTTCTCAACAGTATTTTAAATTCTAACCATTGGCTCAATTAACGACACTCAATTGAATTACTTTATGCTCCAGGTTAATGATTGATAATGTTCTCTAACATAAAATTATAGTGATGCTTCTAAAGTGAGCCAGAGATATACGTAATCCATAGCTATATGAATGGATTTTGCACTCACACTTAATTCTAGCCCCAGTCTAAGAACCATTAGTTCTGATGATATGGTCCTGCTTAATGCTTGCCCTCATGAAGAGATCACGGAATATTCAGGTGCTAGAGAAAGGTGTGGTGAAGAAGTTAGATGATAACAAGCTATCAGAAAGACTATTGTCTGGCATCTTAAAGACTTGTTTTCAAACGAGCAGCCATCTAAATGAGATGTCAACTAAATCCCCATGGAAGAAGTCCCCAGCCTGTGGGATCCAAGGAATTTACATAATGAAACTGAAATTAGAGGAGGGAATTTAAATTGTGAACACCTGGTTTACAGAAGGCTGTGGATGACACTGGAAGCCTACACACCATTTGCAGGGTCCACACATGGATGAACGCAGTGGTGACTCTCCTCTAACACGGTTGGGGCTATGACTATCCTTGTTATCAGACACAGACAACTGTCCATTTGATGGTGGCAAATGAACTTAGGTTGAAATGTAAAACCTTATCATTTGAGCTCCCTTTCAGTCTTTCAAATGTAAGAGTTGTTTCAGTTTGTTTGTTTGTTTACACATGGATTAAGCCTCTCATGAATTCCCTCTGACCATAGGATATTGGAAAGTGGATTACTGAAGATGCAGTTAGGTTAGAATTTAACACCTTAACATTTTATTTCCGTTTCAATCAAATTTAAAGCTGTTATACTTTTAATATTTCATTTTCTTTTTGATTGAGGTTTTCTGTTATACATTGTTGTTGTCTTTGTATGTCTTTCTGGATATGAAATCTATAGAGACAGTAGCTGGATTGGCGGTTGCTTGAGGATATGGCAGGGAGGTTGGGGGAATGAGGAGCTAATCATTATGAGTGCAAAAAAGAAGGAAATGTTCTATAATGTTTATGGTGATTATGTAACTATTTTTTAATGTGACTGAACTATTGAATTATATGATGTGTGAATTTTATGCCAATAAAACTTTTAAAAAGTCCCTTGAGTCTATTTTTTCCTAATTATTTCTTATTTGGTACACTGTGGAAATGACCAAAATAATAAGATTATGGGTTACAGTCAAATGTTAAAATTTTCAATAAAAAAGTATAGAATGGGAAAAAACATATTTCAATTAACTCCTAATGGAATCTTTCATAAAAACCTCATATAAATATACCCATTGTTATAGAGTTTATAGTTGATAATTTTATTATTGTTCTATTGTGTTTCTCTTCTTCAAAGCGGTGAAACAACCTGATCCATAGAGGTTTTGTAAGGATGAAAATTATTTGTAACCTTTCGTTTTTTGCTGTTGCTTATTATAAAATAAGAATTATAGATATTCTAATAATTCACTTGATATCGATGTAGAAAATTTCTCATAAGCCTTCTTCTCTTCCTCAACCTTTATTTCATACCCTAAAATCAACTCTTTCATATACATATTTTTAAGTGAATAACCTCTATCTGTAAAACACTAATTGCTTGCTGCCTAGTTGCATAAACAAAGAAATTCAGATTCTGTGAATATTTACTATGTTTTTACTTTTATAAGAAAATATCAGTCAAATCAGAAGGGGTAAATGATCAACTATCAATGAAGTTAATATTCAGTAAAAATTATTTTAATATAAGTGATCAAAAAATTTAAATATGTTAACTAATAATTTCTACAAATGAAATAAAAGTAGTTTTGCATTTTGGATCTGGTCATTTCCATCTAAACAGCATTGAAAATTAATACTGCTAAATGATAGGAACAAAGGATAAACTAGCCTCTACAACTCTATTACTTTTCTAAAGCAATTCCTTCACTTCCTATATTCAAGATACCAAGAATTATCTCAAAGAAGAGCTATTTCCAGAAAGTTTTAGTTCAGAAGAGTCACCTTCCTGGTTCCTTGCTCAGTGATCTCAAGAGCTGGGTTTCTGTGTATACTTGGCAGAGACCACCTTGGGTTCGTTTACATTGCTGCTTTAATTCTTTTCTTCCTAACACAGGTATTTGTAACATGTTAACTCCATGGCGTAGTGTATCAAGTTGACTAGATGGGGTGCAAAAGAAGCACTTCTCTAAACTGAAAATCTGTATTCCAGAAAAGCTATTGGTAGAGGTAGCATGAGATAAGCACTCTTATGACATATACTCATAATATTCAGGTAGCAATCCAAATAATGATGAGGACTCTGTGGAAAAAGGAAAGGGGTAGCTTGGAATTCCACCAGGGATAACTTGATAACAAAATCATGATCACAAAGTCCTGGTACTCGCACATATTCCAAAAAAGAAAAGTATGATTCAATAAGGTATGAAGATGATATTCATTAAATGGAGATAAAAGATCCCCTTCTGTGATGCTAATATATTAAACATGTGAGAATTAGAGCTACAGTTCTCAAATTGGTATTGAGGGACTATTTCCTGGGATGTCCTGATTCTTTTATAATTTAAATTGGTTTTTTTAAATGTCAATGCGACTCTAGGATTACCTGAAAGTATTATAAATGAGTCTAGATCTCCATTTCAATGCCTGAATTCACATTGTGTTGAGGAGTGCAGTGCCACCAAGTGCTGCTTTCCTTTACCCTTATAGGCTAACACAAAAGAATGAAGGGATGCACAAATTACAAAGGATAAAGGCATGTCACACACAGGCCAGAAAATGGCTTGGAGACCACATGTGATCTCCTCTGGCTTCAACAGGGAGCTGGAAAATCCAATTCCAAATGAATCAGCCCAAGGTTGATTGCCGGAGGTAAAGTGCCAAGGGAGGGATGCTTTATGTCAGTATAGTGTACAAAGCGAGAAGGGGAGAGGCCCGGGGGAACTTTACCTTGATCATTGAGTCCATAATCCATTGCAATTGCCACACAGAACTCACAGGCAAAACTCATATTATGGAGTCTTATTAGGGAAGTTAATGGGTTAGGGAAGTTAACTAGTCAGGAGCATAAGACATTAAGCAGTCTTTGGTTTAGAGTAGCCCTTCTTAAAAACTGTGGTTTGTGTCCTTTGCTCCATTCATGTCATTTGGGAGATTCTACTTTAAGAGGCAGGTCTTCTTCTGTTGTATTTTGAGTGCCTTCATACCTGAGCAGTTCATTTTCCAACATTATCTGATAATGTTTTGTTGTTTCTCTTAAGGTTTTCAAAGGTTATTCCTTCAGAAGTGGATGACCCATTCCTTCTGAGATGTAGAAAAACTTTTGTATCTCTCTTCATATTTTATTCTATAAATAGGATACTTTTTGTTAAAATTTTCTATATTAAAAAGTAGCATGAATTTTTTTGTGTAAAACAAAAACCTTGGGAAGGCAAAATTGGATAAAAACATCACAACAGAAGTAGAGTGCTTCAAGAAAATCCCATCACCTGTGACGCCTCTTATAAACAATCTCCAGACCAACACCACATATAAAAGCAGTCAGCCCTAAAAAATAAACAGAATACTTTTAAAAGTGTCTGTGTCGAGTGTTTAATTCATTCCAAAATAACCATTCTGTAACAAAATTTATTCTTTAAACCAGTTACTCTGAAATTTTCAGGCTGTTATAATGATTTTATATATATATATAAAATCCAAAACTTGGTATAGGGCAGAATTCTTTTAGATGATGTATTTTACAACTCTTTTGGGGGAGGAAATGAACATTCCTGGGGGGTGGGATACTAAAGGAGTCTTCTAGTAAACTTTAATGGGTTAAGACTTGCTCTGGGAAACTAGTAGCCATCCAGCTAACATTTACAAATCTTCTGTTGAGTGTTCTCTAGTCCTTCTAACTCTTGAGTAACCTCAATTGACAGAGTTGCCACGCTTCAATTTATATGGGAGAAGCCTGGTGGCTCTGCCAGGTAAGCACTGCACTGGGCTATGTGCTCCAGCCTCCGGAACCTTACATAGGGTTGCTATGAGTCAACAATAAAAGCGGCTTAAAAAAGCTGTGGCAATATGCTTCCTTGAATTTACAGCATTGGAAAACCTGTGGGGCAGTTCTATAGTTTTACAGGGTCAACATGAAATAGTATCAACTGAAGGAACCGGTTTAATCCATGAAGGAGCAGATTGGCAAGTGTTATTTTTCAGCAGCCAATAGAATTACGAATCTGTGCTTAAAGCATTACATCACCAGTCTCACTTTGGTATGAGACTGTAACTCATTAAGGAAGTAGAAAGCATTAGTCTTTCTCCAGTGGAGGGCGCTGATGGTATTGAACTACTGACCCAGACGCTTGCAGCTACTCCGTAATCCACTATGCCATGATGGCTCCTCCCAGACCACAATCTAGTGATTCAAAAGTCCCCTTTCTTTCCGATGTCTGATTTAATTAGAGACCACTCTGCCACCCGCTCAGCCTCTGTAACATTGCGTATTTCACAACATGCTCATAGATATGTTGTCACGGGATGTAGGAATATACTTCATATATTGCCCATAATTAATTGTCCGTCCTTTCTGAGAAAGCGGGTTCTAACCCCTTTCCTCCTGGTAAAGTATGCACTCATAGCATACTTTTGGGAGTGGCGACATTAGTGTTGCTAACTGTCGGCTAGGGAAGGTACATTTTCTACGATTACGGTCTTGCTTACCCAGAAACAGCTCTGCGGGACAAAGTGGGGGTTTTCTACTCCTGTGAAGAGTTGAAGTCTCAGAAACTCACAGGGGCAGTTCTACCCTGTCCTATGGCGTCGCTAAGGGTCGGCATCGACTCCACTACAGGGAGTTTGCTTTTGTTTTAAACCAGAAGCAGCCCTTCATTTTGGAGCGCTCCCTCTGGCTGCGACGCCTAAAGACTGTAATGGATCGAATTACACACTGCCAGGACTACGATCTAGAAATAACCAAGCGTAGTGGAAAATGAAAGGTAACCACAGCTCCGCCTTCGTCTCTTGGAACCCCCAATTTATAAAGATTTCCTATGTTTAAAGGGACCGGCGTGCGGAAACCCTCGTTTGATTTCTGCTGCGTACCTGTGGTTTTTTAACCATTCACCTTATTTCTGCTTCAAATCATGGCCGGAGGGTTCGCGTGAGGCTTCCCCCCAAGACTGTCTTCCCAGAGTTCCCCAGTCCCGGCCACGCTGAGGCGACACACGGCCAGCGTACCGCGGGCTGGGACGCGAGGCCGGCACGTACCCCACGCTCGGGAACCCCCTTGCGGACGTCTGCGGAAAAGGCGGGGTTAGAAGGGCGGCCCTGAGGGACCGATGGAAGACCTAGGCTTCACCGTCCCGACGGCGGAAGACGCGCTTACCCAGCTCCGCCTCTGTCTCCGCCTCCGTCTTCTCGCGTCGCACCAGTCCAGCCCGCCCCGTCTCGCCGCGGAGGCTCACGGGACACGTAGTGCAACGGTCACATTTAAGCCGTCAGCTTCCCGGAAGCCCTCCCAGCTCCTTCGGGCCTGACTTCCGGTTTCCTGGCCTGACGGGGCGCTTGGTCCGCAGACAGCCGAAGCCCCCTTTCCGGTGCTGCCCGGCGCGTCCCCTCGCTCTCGCCGCCCCTCCATGCCCCTCCCCGCCCCCGAGACTTCACTTCTGGGCGAGCTTAGCGCGGCGGGCCGGCGCAGGCCCTGAGGGGCCGCTGCGGGGGGCCTGGGTCGCGCGCGTGCGTTGCTGGGTAACGGCTCTTCTGGTGGCAGGTCAGCCCCTCTTCCCTCGGCGCGCGAGCCTTCCTTCACCCCCAGGCCCTTGAGGAGGGGCAGGGGTCGCGCCAGGGGTGGCGCAGTCGTGGCGAAAGAAATGGAAATTCTTCTTTGGCGCTGCCGAAGCAGCTGCCTTCGTTGGGAAAGCAGCGGTGTCCACCAGGAAACCGGAAGCCCGTGGTGACCCCTGGCCATCCGGGTTGATTTTTATCTATTGCCAAACACTGGAGGAGAATCGAAACTCGGCGGGCCTGGGGACAGTCCTGCGGAGCCTGGCTTCGGGGTGAGTGATGCGGTTGGGCTGGGGGTGCGGGCAGTGCAGGGGCCCACCTCTGCTCCCGTTGCTGATCTGAAGAGACCTGTCATTTTTCTCTCCTAAAGCCGACACCCCGCACCCGCTGGACCACTTTCCGTCGGCCCAGCCTCGGGCGTCTCTTAGCTCTGTGGCATTCCCAGCTGTCCCAGGCCCTTGGTCCTTTACTTTTCCTCTGCCCCCATTGCTCCCCCCCCTCCGCCGCACGTACTCCGACGTACCGGGACCTTTGATTTCATTCATTGGAATAGCTTTTGTATTAAAAGAGAAAAAGACGTAGCGAGGCGACACCGCCGCCCCATCCGGGACCACCAGACCCCTCCAGCACATTATCAGGGACTAACAGTCGTTTTCCGGCATTCCTCCTGTCCCCAACCTGTGTCACTCGGGTTAGGTGCTGAGATAGTGCGACAAGCAAAGTGGAAAAGCTCCGCACTTACCAGTGAGATAAAAATAAATACACGGAAACGGTTAATAACAAATTAGAACAAAGCTTCAGGGTGTGTTGGAAAGAAACTGAGATGATCAAAGGCAGTAAACTTCCTAGGAGTGAAGTTGACCTTTCGCTGTGGGCTGCCACAGGCTGTAACCCTCAGCCCCTGAGGTGAAGGATGACTCATTCTTTCAATGGTTGTAAAGATTTACAGTCACCACTGGGGCAGTTCCACTCCGCCCCTTATGTGGGAATTGACCAATGGGCAATGAGTTTGGTTTATTTTGGATTGGAAATTTGAGTTGAACAAGGGTGTAGTTTAAATTACAGTTCTCTATAAAGTTCTACTTCAAATTCTAGTTCTCTAAAAATATCTTCTAATTCTCCAATCTATTGTGATCACTCCCACTATTTTCCATAAATTGGAAATATGCCTGCTTCACAGGTTCATCGCAAATTCTAATGTGATTATGTATAAAACGGAGTTGTCTATAGGACTTGGTAGTGTGTGAGTTTCTGAGATGAACTCCTTTTAACTCTTTTTGGCAGTTGAAAGCCCTGTCTTTCTGCCTTGGAGAGCTGGTGGTTGTGAACTGCTGAAGCAGCCCCACACTTAACCACTATGCTACCAGGGCTCAAACTGGGGAGTGGCATACAAATGTAGTATGAACGAAAGAGTTGATGGGTAATACATTGGATTTAGTGTGACTACCTGGAACTGAATCATAAGTTTTCCAGTTACTCATTTGACACTTACTAAGCTTAATCCCCTCTTACTTTTGTCTCTAAAATGGGAAGCAGGGTATAGCTTCCAAAAGCTAAGGTAGCTAATGGAGCCCAGGGAGTGCACTGAGAGTTAAGGTCAGTGGTAGTGTTTAAAACCCACCAGCTGTTCCAATGAAGAAAGATGAGGCTGTCTGCTCCTGTAAAGATTTACTATATTGGGAACCCTATGGAATAGTTCTGTTCTGCTCTGCTCTATAGGGTCAAGATGAGTCAGAATCTACTTGGTTTGTGGAGGCTCAGGACTCCATTGACAAATTTTCATTCTTGGCCCCTCGGTTTTCTAACATTTGTTTGTGATATGTAGTCAATTAATATAACCTTTCTAGTCATACTTCCTTGTGTGATGTAGTATAATTCAGCACTCTCTGACTGTGGCTATAATCCTATTTTAGAAAATTTCTGCTTTACTAATGATAGGATTAAGATGGGGTTAAATCCTTGACTTTAGAAGAAGGTGTGACATAAAGATATTCCCTTTGTATCCATGGGAATATCTTTAGACCAGGGATGGGAAATTTTTTTTCTGTCAAGGGCCATTTGGATGTTACAAGATTTGTGGCCATACTGGTCAGTCAGTTAATTAACTCACCCCCAATGTGATAGCTGGAACTGTTTCTCTTTGGTAGACCTGTGAGGTTAACTGAAATTGATGACTCAGGGTCCTTCATACGCTTAGTGTCCACCTTTATCTTTATAGTGGGAGTGTGCATAGCTAACAACAGCTTTAGACTCCAGTAGAGGGTGTGACTTAGGGTACCATTCTTCATTTTCCTTGAAGGGGCATGGTCTCTAAAAGAAAAAAGAAAACACACCTCCATAAAAGCCTTTCCTCTCTGTGTATAGTCATCTTGAGCAGAGAAAGCTCAGGATCATTGTAGAGCCATACCTGAAGAGGACAAGGCCTACACCACAGGCACCAGATTGTGGCACAGAGACTATAGGATGGAGGAGCAGCAGCACGGAGACTGGGACTGTAAATGTGAGCAGTAGCTTGGCTTCCTGGCCCAGTATGCAAAGACCAAGGGACCATAAAGCTTGGAGGCTGAGCACCAGGGAGTGGTGTTGCTTTGAATCAATGACTGTATCTGTACTGTTTGTTGATCCTGACCTGTGGTGATCTATTAACTTCCCTAATGAACCCCTTTGATTGTGAGTATTGTGTATGAGTTCTTTGTGGCCATTGTGGTGAATTATAACTCAGAAGAGAAGTAGAGTGCCATGGGAGGAATGATTGGTAGCAGAATAGGGTAAAGAAAAAGAATGTAGGGTACAGGCATGCTTGACCCCTGCCTCTTGGCAATAGGGAAGCCAGAAGAGGTCAGATATGGCCCTCGTACTGTTTACTGCAGCTTGTCTTAGTTACACTACCTGGCATATCATAAACAGTTGGTACATATGATTACCACTACAGAAGGCTACATGAAGCTTTTTGCACCTGTAAATATTTACAGTCTCAGACCCATAGGGCAGTCCTGTCCTATAGGGTTGCTGTGAGTCAGAATTAAATAACTTTGTAAAACTCTTAACACAATGCTAAGCGGCCCGTTTCATTGCAAATGTATTTTTATTTACTTGAAAATGCTGTCTTTAAGTATTCTTCACACTCTACTCACACCTAGATCTATCTATAAAATGTCATAGAATAAAGACCAAAATCAATAGTCTCCTTATCACAAAGGGCCATCTCATTTTGTCCCCATTCTGTCTTCCCAACTTCATCTCCTACCATCTCCCTTTCTCTACTCTTGTACCCAAACTCTTTAAGATCTTTGTTCTTTACTTTTATAAGAGGATAAGATCAGGTCACTCTGTTTTTTGGTATCTTCTTTGAATATAACTTCCCCTTCCTACATCCTCACAGTATCCTCTTGTTTCTAGTATATCACTTACTTCTAGTGGTATAGTGGTTATGTGTTGGGCTATTAATTGTAAGGTCTGCAGTTCGAAACTACCAGCCACTATAGGAGAAGGCTGAGACTTTCTATTTCTGTGAAGAGTCACAGTCTTGGAAACTTACATGGGGCAGTTCTACCCTGCCCTATGGGGTCGCTACGAGTTGGCATCAACTCTGTGGCAGTGAAAGGGTTTGTGTGGGTTGTTTTTTTTGTATGCTGTAATGATAATTTTTCTCCTACACTGGGTTTTCTTTCCTGAGAAGAATGATTACTTCATGATAAAAAGGAATAGTAAATCAGAGTTGAGCTGGTTAGAAATAACTTTAAGTGAAATAAAGCGCATCAGCTTTGTTCTTTATAGTAAAGTACACAAACTTAAAGACAGCTTTGACTATAAAGCGCACTAGCAGTAGCGCAGTAGTTAAGTGGCCTGCTGCTAACCGAAAGGTCAGCAGGGCAAACCCACCAGAGGCTCTCCAGGAGAAAGACCTATCTGTGCTCATAAAGCAGCAGCTCCTCCGGCGAAAGATGAGAATTTCTACTCCTAGGAACAGTTTGTCTTGGAAGCCAACAGGGGTCGCTATGAGTCAGCATGGACTCAATGGCAGTGAGCTGGTTTTGGTATGGACAGCCAGGGGGATGAACAAATCTGTCTCAGAGAAGTACAGCTAAAAACTCCTTACAATTGAGACTGAATAGACATTGTCAGGTGCTTTGCATAGATTATCAGGAAGGACAGTCACTGAAGAAAGATGCCATGCTTGGTAAAGTATAATGTCGATGAAAAAGATGACAACCCTCAAGTGAGAAGGACTGACACAGTAGCTGCAACAATGGACTCAAATATAGCAAAAGTGGTGAGGATGGTGCGGGACTGGGCAGTGTTCTTCTACTCGCTATGAATCAGAATAGACTGGACAGCACTCCACAACAGTAACGTGAGTCAGAATCAAGTCTACGACGCATAAACAACCTTCAGATTATGTAGAGCATGTTTCTCAACGTGAGCAGTGATACCCTGGAATCATTGGGGGTACTGTAAAAGCAGACCCTAGAAAGTTGAGGTGACTCAACCCAAGTTTTTCACCCTGAGATGACCTCTGAGCCTTAAGGAAACTGGTCTCCTCAAGAAACCTTTTTAAGTTAAGCAGTAGCCTATAATTATAAGAGACCCTTGTTTCGTAGACTCCTGAAGAACTATCTGTGCAGTTCAGACTAGAAGTTGTGTTGTCAGGTAAATTGTTAAATACAAACACCGTTTTGATCCCTTTCCGGGGAATTGCCATTGGAGTGTTGATAAGATGGGATGTAAGAATCTTGGGAAGTTCTTTCCTCGTTGGAGCATTTTTTTACTATCTAGTCAAAATATTACCGTATTTGCAAACCATTAAATATCTATTTTAATTCGTGCATAGTATTTACAGTTTTATTGTCACTTCTTACACATATATAATTCACACTTCATACACATATGTAATTCACTAAATTCAATTATAACAACAGTTGTACAATCATTACCACAATTACTCGTAGCACATTTTCTGCTTATACTCATCATTAGTGTAATTATTTTTTAACTGGAAAAATATTCACAACAAAGCATTTTCCAATTCAATACCTTCTACATGTACATTTCAGTGACATTGATTTTACTGTTAGGCAACCATTATTGATATCCCTTTCCAAATTATTCCACCACTATTTTTTTTGCAAGCCTTATATTAAAGAAACTTTGATCATGTTCTAGAATTGGCTTAAAATGACTCATTTTTACAAAAATAGTGTTTGTGTCCTGCTTTTCATCTGTCTAAAGAGAGAAAAAAATTCAACTTGAATAAATTCTGTTCATTTGGTTGAGTATGTTATACCTTAGATGTGTCAATGTTAAAACAAAATTCTTATTAAGCTAATCATAGAAATTGATTGAATTTCATGGAATTTATAGTTGGGGTATCATTTGACTAAAACCCCCAAACTAAGCCCACTGCCATCCAGTTGATTCTGACTTGTAGTGACCTTATACTACAGAGTAGAACTGCTCCTTGGGCTTTCTAAGGTGGTGAGTTTTCATGGGAGCTTGAGAGCTTCCTCTTTCTTGGGAGGAATGACTGGTTGGCATGGAATCTCACTGACCTTGGAGTTAGGAGCCTCTTACAGTAAAAAAATGTTCGGTAGATGAGAACTTGTAAGACTATAATATCATGTGTTAGGCCAGGTTGACTAGAGAAACAAATCCAGAGACATACATATATGTATAAAAAAGAGCTTTATATCAAGAGTAACTGTATATTTAGAAAACAACCCAGATCAAGTTCATAAGTCTGATATTAGCCCATAAGTCCACTACTAGTCCATAAATCCCTCTTTAGACTCACATAGCACATGATGTAAATGCAGGAAGATCACAGCCCAGTGGGTACAGTCTTGTGGATCCAGTGGCAGTGGAAGCATCTCCAGGGCTCTCACAAGTCTCAGCCTGGCTCCACCTGGCTTGTAAACAGGAAGAAGGCAGAGAGAGCTGGGCCAGGCTCCAGGGAGCCATTTATCTTGGCAGCACCTCCAAATGAGGTCTTAATGCTGTGAATTGATTGACAGGCTAAACTCCACCCCTAACTTTTTCAAATTGACATGAAATTACGTAACTCCAACACCAAGGAACCATATCCAAAGCAGTGTTTTTGTAAGAAAAACTGACTGCAAAACAGATTCCAGTCAGACCCTGGAGTTACTGTTTCTCATACCTGACTACATAAGGTTATTCACCAGAAGACCCAAGCCTACATGGTAGGCTATTGTTCAGCTTAAGGATGACTTTAGGAAACCAGTTTCTTCAGTAGTCAAGGTTTAAAGGTTAAAGAACATGCAAATGGCATGGCTTTTCTCTCTAGTATTTGCCCTTCCAGTCACACAGCCCCTGGCCTTTGTTTTCTACAGAGAGCCTTGGTGGCACTGTGATAAGCACTGAACTGTCAACCGGAAGGTTGGCAGAATGGAAAGTTTCTGAGGAGAAAGATGAGGCATCTGTGTTGTAAAGATTGACCCTGCATTGGCTCGTTTGGAGTCAGAACCACTCGACGGCAGTGGGCTGTCTTTGCTAACATAACCGGGCAAAATGTAAGCACGGTGAGTCAGCACGGGCTCCCAGGCTCCACTCTGGCAACAGGCTCAGGAAGGGAAGCAATAAAAGGCAGTCAACCATGTATTGTGAGTTGTGAACTGTTTGGGGGAAAATCACCACAAGATTATAATACTGGGTGAAAACAAAGATTTATTCTGCATATGTGTCAAAGAGAAAAGTGAGATGGGAAATGGACTGACAATACCATCAAAGGTATTGCTGACAGAATCCAAAAAGCCCACAAGATCTGTTCCTCTGAAATGGTGTGGTTCTTATAACAGGTGAGATAAATATAAACAGTAACTTCTGCAAAACCCTCGTCAGATGCTTTCTGAGGTCTTTGGATGATCCCTCATACCCGTATTGGGGAAGACAGATGGCTCTCTCCTGCTGCATATTTTGGTCTTGAGGAAGTTTTCTTACTCCTATCTTTATATGGAGCGAAAGTTCCTCCACCGATCTTCATTGTCTGTGTCCCTTCTACTCAATGTATACGTGCCTCCTTCATGTATCTCTCCTCCATGTGGCCTGTTCCTCTGCCATCCAAGATTACCAAGGTCATTCTCAGAGTACTGTCCTTTCCTGTCTCCTTAGACTTCACTTTAGTGGCTTGACGGTCAAAAAGTAAAAGTAGGGTACACAGGATGGCATTTGGGCTAATTTTAGGACTTGGGTGGAACCAGGACTTTGTCAGGAGCACCTTTAAGTATTAACCCATTATTCACTGAGGTCCCAATGACTAAAGGACCTTCGGCCTCAGATTGTTCTAGATTGTTGAGAACATCCATGTTCTGGAGAGGGTGGCAAATCCTGGGGACAGTGGAGGCCCTATGCTAGGAGCTTGTGGGGGACCAGCCTCCACAACTAAATGAGTGCAAGGGGTGTTTGTGTAATGAGGGGTAAATTAAAGAGACATCAGACAAGATAGAGCATGCAAGGGCTCACTGACTTCAGGAACCAGGTCAGAGCAGAGACCATAATGTACTCTCACGAGATCGGACAAGCAGGTCACAGTAAACACATATGTAACAGGAAGGGGTTGTACAATAGGCACACACGTAACAGGAGGGGGACGAACTAGGTGTGTACTTGTGACAGGAAGGCACAAATACAACAAGCTGGGCTGGCTCTAGATTCCAGATGGCAGCCTAACAGTCATCTCTGACCTGGCTTGACCTTAGGTGTCTTTGAGCTTTTCTCCAGAACATCCTGTGATCCTTATCAGAAGGGAGTGGGTCCTACATAGGGAACCTACATGTGGGAACCTCCCAGATTGCATAACTATGAATGTTGAGAGTTTTGTCCCTTATGCACTCTCTTCCCTGTTCTGTTTCCCACAGGAATTCCTAGACTTTTCTTAATGTGCCTCTTATATCCAATAGGATTCAATAGAATTACCCAGAATGTTTTTGGGAAACTGAGGCAGGCAGAGAGTTTCAGTAATTTACCCAAGGCTATACAAATGCTAAGCTGTAGAGTTAGAATTAGACAATCCAGGGAGTTGAGTTCCAGAGTCCGTGCTTCTAACTACTGTGCTATCCTGCCTCTGAAAAATAGCGCTCTTCAGCATTATCTAGTGTTTGCATGCTTCCAAATACATCCTTTCCCTATCCATTTGTTCCAACAGCTACCCTGTCGCACAGGTTAAAACTGCCCCTGTGGCTTCCCAAGATTATAACTTTACGGGTGGGAGTGGGTCTCAAGTGACTCAATGGCAGCGAGTTTGGTTTTATGGTTTACTCATTTACTCAAGGAGATGCTTACGTTCTGTGCTTTTTGTTGCTTTTCTTAAACTAGCTGTCATGGATACATTGGTAGAAGATGACATCTGTATTCTAAATCATGAAAAGGTTAACAGAAGAGAGATCATAATGACTCCAGGCTCACTATATGCAGGAGATGCGACTCTTGCTTCACACTTTGCCCTTGTAACAGCATATGAAGACATCAAAAAGCGATTTAAGGATTCAGAGAAAGAGAATACTTTGTTAAGGAAAAGAGTAAGATTTTTAGAAGAAAAGGTAATTATCTTTGTTTTGCATTCTTTCAGGAATAATTTAAAATATTTGAAATTGTAAATATTTTTGTCCTGTCTTCTGTGGTTATACTAAATATACATGCATCATTTATTGCTAATCTTAAAACCTTGGGTACTATACTCAGCCAGTTTCATTTGCATATCATGAGATTGGTTCATATTTGTGGAATAAAATTTAATCATTTTACATATAGCTATATATATTTTATTCAGAATGTAAGTGATGAACCAATATCCTGTTTACCTTTCTATGCATAAAATTGACATTCCTGAATATTGAATATATAAACACAGTGATGGTGTTAGGTGCAACTGAGTCAGTATTTTATTCGTACTGACTCCCTGTGTCAGAATAAAGCTTCCCTTTAGGGTTTTCCAGGAACCTTGATGGCATAGTGGTTATGCCTTGGACTGCTAACCTCAAGGTCAGCAGTTCAGAACCACCAGCTTCTCTTTTCTCAGGAGAAAGAGGAGGCTTTCTACTCCCATAGAGTTACTGTCCTAGGAGCCCACAGAGGCAGTTCTACCCTGCCCAGTATTGTGGTATGCGTCTGAACTGACTGGATGGCAGTGAGATGATCAGGGAGCAGATTTGTCAAGCCTTTCTTCCACAGACCTACTGGGAAGGCTTGAACTGCCAACTGTTTGGTTTACAGCCAAGCACTTAACTGTGTGCTACCAAGACTCCTTTATTTTTTTTTCCTAACCCTGACCCCAAGACTCCTTTATAAACAAGCAGCTGCTGCAGCCCAGATCACCAGCTCTACTTGGCTTTATAGTGTTTAGAAATCTTCCTCACTCACCAATTCACTTTTTAATTTTAAAATTTCCATACTTTGGTTCATATTTTTCAGATCAGATCATTGAATTTATATTTTATATGTAGAAGCTTCCACCAAGGGTGAAGAATATGTATTCTTAACAACCAAGAAAATGAATTATCCTGTTTTAGACACTTTGAGAGAGACCTTGGTAGAGTCATGGAAATCATTTGTAAAAAAACAAAACAACCTATAATTTCTTTTAATTCATAGGATTTCTTTCCTTGCTCTAATGGTGATTAAAAGCATGTGTTTACATACTGGGATGGAGTGATTTTGCATTTCAGAATTTATGATTATTTGGGATTAAGTAGAAAAAATGTGATTAGTATACATTTAATATTGGAAATATTTCTGTACTTTGTAACCTGCAACCCTATTCTGGAATAATCCAGGTTATATAATGAACTAACATCATAGTACTTTAGAAAGTCAAGTGTACCTTTACTTCTCTAATGATGGAAATTTTATACTAATAGCTTGGAAGATGTCTGTGAACTTCAGAAGAATGTTTTGTGATACGATGTGTGTGTGTATTTATTTTGATTTCTTAAAACAATATCATTCACTGCTATCACATCAATACTGACTTATAGTGACCTGACAGGGTAGAACAACTTCTGTGAGTTTCTGAGACTGTAACTCATTGCAAGAGTGGAAGACACTGTTTTTCTCCCATGGAGCTGCTGGTGATTTGTAACTGCTGACATTGCAGATGGTTCCTTCTTAAACAGTATAGGTTTATTATATCGAAGTTAAATGTTGACCTCAATAACTCATTAGCTGCCATGAAGTTAATGGCAATTCATGGCAACTCCCTTAGTACACAATAGAGCTGCTTCATTGCGTTTTCTTAGCATTGTCTTTAATAGAAGCTGCTTCCCAAGTCTTTTCTTTTGTGGAGCCACTGGTAGGCCCAAAGGACCAAATGTGAACGATTTCCACCACCCCACATAAAAATGATCAAAATAGGGTATGAGCCAATCACAAGACTTACTTTCTTACACAGAATACCTTTTACAATATATCCTTTCTCTTCTAATTTTATATCATTAGCTTATAGGAGCTCAATTAGATGAAGAAACAAGTTCTGTGGGACGAAAACAAGTAAATAAAGCCTATCATGCATATCGGGAAGTCTGCATTGACAGAGATAATTTAAAGAGCAAATTGGATAAAATGGTGAGTTAGTTTATAAGAATGTATGTAGCATATATATTACAAATGAGTTTTCTCCTTCAATAAGTTTAAAATTACATACAAAAGGTTAAATATTTATATTTTATTAAATAAAAACTGATATGTGGATGTTCCAGGCAAAAATGGGGTTTTATGTAGTATTTTAACTTATTTCTGAATAAAATACTTAATGTGTCATATATTGTGCTTGTACCCTGGTGGTACAGGGGCTAAGCATTCTTGCCTACTATCCAAAAGGCCAGCTGTTCAAACCTACCCATCAGGCACTTTTAGGAGAAAGAGACAGCAGTCTGTTTCTGTAAAGACCTATAGCCTTGGAAATGCATAAATGCATCTAACACTACTAACTTAATTTGAAAATTCATGACATGGTAAAATTTGTCATTGTGTTAAAAATAAAAGCCAATGAATAAAATATGTCTTACGTTAGAAAAAGGAGAGAAAAGATTGATGTGATGTGACCTCTTCCCTGGGAGCGGGACAGCAGAGAAGGGGGGAAGGGAGACTCCGGATAGGGCAAGATATGACAAAATAACGATGTATAAATTACCAAGGGCACATGAGGGAGGGGGGAAAGGGGAAGGAGGGGAAAAAAAAAAGAGGACCTGATGCAAGGGGCTTAAGTGGAGAGCAAATGCCTTGAGAATGATTGGGGCAGGGAATGTATGGATGTGCTTTATACAATTGATGTATGTATATGTATGAACTGTGATAAGAATTGTATGAGCCCCAATAAATTGTTAAAATTAAAAAAATAAAAAAGAAAGTTTAAAAAAAAAAGATTGATGTGAGTTACATTTATTGCCCTATCTTTTAAAGGCTAGGTTGAGGGTTGTTTTGTGTGTGTGTGGTTTTTTTTGTAGTACCTACCCCCAAATAAGGATATAATATCAACCTATTAGTTTTATTGAATGTAATTTGGCATTTTCCCTACTTATCTAGAATAAAGTCAACTCTGAATCTTTGAAACTGCTGAATGAACAACTACAATCTAAGGAAGTAGAACTCTTCCAGCTAAGGACAGAGGTGGAAACTCAGCAGGGTATGCCACTTTCTTGTCATCAGTACCCTAACAGTACTAATGCATTTGTCCATTTATGTGTTACATCCATTATCAATTTTCTATATCTGTATTTAAAGTGTTTAGGCTACTTTAGTTTCTCTGTTTTGCATTAATAAAATATAAATACATTAGTTTCTGTATTTTGCATTAATAAAATATTAGTGCTTTTTTTTAACCTTTCCTTACATATAAGTTGCACTACTCTAGAGAAGATGTAATGTTTTTTATTTAAGGCTACTTTGTAGTGAAGTCATAGGGTGGAGAGGGAGAATAAATTCCCATCTTCATCAAAACCTCGTGGCCTTACTTTCCCTTCCTACCAAGCCTTTGTCTGCACTGTTATAGAGAAGATATAATTGCATTTTTGTTTATTTTTTCCACTTTCTGAAGGTTGTGAAATGTTGGGGTGGAATAGTATGTCTGAGGGATGAAAAGAAGGGGTGGAATGTTATGTCTGAGGGATAGAACTATTACCCTTTACCCATGAACACTGAACTGTGCCCTTTAGGAGACCTTTTTATTGGGGTTGAAATCTAAGGATAGCTGGTTGAAGTGTTTCTAAAGAAGGGAAATCAAGGTACTTTTGTGTTCAGATCAAAATTAAAACAGTATAAAAAAAAGCAAACAGCATTTCATTTTCTCTGTTAGAATGTGTTTTGGCATCATGTAATTCAATGGTCTAGGCCAGGTGATTAAACTTTATACTTCCTGAAGGGCCTATGTAGATAAATTAGCTTAGCTCTAGTTTATTATTGCTATTACTGTTTTAATTTAAATTACTGATCTGTATATATCTGTATTCAGTTACATAATATGGCTCTTCTAGTCATGAGCCAGCCCCCTTTCGTAATGGGTTTTAAATTGTAGCCTCGATGCCAGTGTTTACAGTTCCGTTTTGGTGGAGTTAATACAGAAATGAGTAGAAGAGCTATATGCATGTCCTTTAATTGCACCACAGGCCACCCACCCTCTCTGGCTCTTCTACCCAGTATCGTTTTCATACACGAAAGATTAACTTCTCCCCTCTTTCTGTTACATCTTTTAAAATAACAAAGCTTTAAAAATCATTTTATTGGGGACTCATAACTCTTATCACAATCCATGCATACATCAATTGTATGAAGCACATTTGTACATTCATTGCCCTCATCATTCTCAAAACATTTGCTCTCCACCTAAGCCCCTGGCATCAGCTCATTTTTTCTCTTTCCTCCCCACTCTTCCCTCCTCATGAACCCTTGATCGTTTATAAATTATTATTTTGTCATATCTTGCACTATCCAACGTCTCCCTTCACCCACTTTGTTGTCCATCCCCCAAGGAGGAGGTCACATATAGATCCCTGTAATGGGTTTCCCTTTTATACCCCACCCTCCCAGTATCACCACTCAGCACTGGTCTTGAAGGGATCATCTGTCCCAGATTCCCTGTGTTTCCAGTTCCCATCTGTACCAGTGTATATCCTCTGGTCTAGCCGGATTTGTAAGGTGAAATTGGGATCATGATAGTGGGGGGGAGGAAGCATTGAAGAACTAGAGCAAAGTTGTATGTTTCGTTGGTGCTACACTGCACTGACTGGCTTGTCTCTTCGAGACCCTTCTGTAAGGGGATGTCCAGTGGCCCACAAATGGCCTTTGGGTCTCCATTCTGCATAAAATATCAAATTTAATGGTCATTCTGCATAAAATATCAAATTTAATGGTCAAAGTTAACCCTGTTAACAATCACTTAACACCTGAAACATCGTGCAAACCTATCATCTTCCCTCACTCTCTCTAACCTAGACCCATCCGGAATAGAGAAAATTATTCATTGGGAATGCTCCTGTGTTCCACTCATTTTGAGACTAAAGACATAAATGAAAGCTTGAAAGCCAGACACATCATGCCTTTTTCACCTGCCACCACCATTTTGGATATCTACTTCTAAATTGCATGTCCCTATCCCCAGTACTTCTAAGACAAGAATGTTCTTTCATTTGAAGAATCATCCATTCTAGTTAAAACTTTGAGCATATGCATCCATAACCAAAATTCAGTCTAAAGCAGGCCATCTATCAAGACTGCAGCAGAGTACATCAACTGAGTGCTAATATCTTTTCATTTAGCTGGGTTCTATTTGACTCAGCCCCTAGCCATCGAAACTAGTTCAATTTACCCAGTAGTAAGCTTGGGGGTTTATGCATTCCTTCCTGTACTGATGACCACCCTTTGCACACTCATCAGCTCTAGCCTCCTGGGGCTAGTTCATGCCCACAGGCTCAAGATCCATACAACTCTTTAAATTTCAGACCAGCAAGTCCTTCCTCTCCCCTCTCATCTCTAACATCTATGGACCAGGTCAACAAGTTTTCAAGAGTATGTCCAAACTCATCCTGTCTCTTCGTTGCTGTTTCCCCCACTTGCACTTCGCAAGTGTCCCCAAGTGGCCTGAGCATTTCAGTCTTCAAAGGAGGTTTTGACTGATGGGTACCTACTTTCTAGCCTGGGTGTATCCACAGGCAAACTACTTGCTCATAATTCAAGAAGCTAGACAGAAAACAAACACAAAAACTCCAGCTCTCTATCTTCTATCCCAGACTTTCCCATTCAGATGCATATGGCCATGGGCCTCTGACAAGGTAGATCCAGCAGGTAGAGCCATTTTGTTTAACTAGCCTGGCTTTTGCTCCTAGCAGCCCCCAAGCAGCCTTTCTCCCCTGTGCTTCAGTTTAACAATCCTTAGATCCTTTTAAAGAAATATCTAAATAACACATTTCATTTCCCATGCCCCTTCATTCTTTCTTCACACCCAAGCTTCTGCCAGACTGGAGCCATTGCAACAAACCCCATTTCTGTTGCCATCTGATGCACCAGGAAGGAGAATCCAGGGCTGACACTTGAGCATAGGTGTGATTTTATGTACCACCTTTTAAAATCCCAGCCTGGCATTTGTACTTTAGCCTAGACAGAAAATTACTATGTAGTCGAGCGAATAATACATTCTAAACCAAAATTACTAGAGTTTTGTACTCTCGTTAGCATAGTTATTTGCAAACCATTACTGCTTTTAACTGTTGTTACATATGTTTCATATTAGCATTTTTATTCTCTTTATCAGCATAACCTGGGAATTGGGAAAGCAGACATAATTGTTTTGATTTCCAACCTTTTTGTAGTGATGAGGAATTTAAATCCACCCACATCAAACTGGGAGGTAGAAAAATTGAGCTGTGACCTGAAGATCCATGGTCTGGAGCAAGAGCTGGAACTGATGAAGAAAGAATGTAGTGATCTCAAAATAGAGCTACAAAAATCCAAACAAACGGTATTGAAGAATTATTAAAATACTCCATATTGTGTGCATTATGTAGGGATTATTTTTAAAGTAATTTTAAAGTATTGAACCACAAAGGCGTCTTGATGGTACAGTGGTTAAAGCACTCCCAACCAAAATGTTAGTTCAAACCTGCTGAGCACCACCCCCTCTCCTACATCCCCAAAGATGTGGCATTCATCCTCAATAAAACTTTCTGGCATTGGAAACCCAAGGGGCAGGTCTACTCTCTCCCATAGTGTTGCTCTCAGTAGAAATCCACACAGTGGCCACAGCTTTGGTTAAATATTAGAGCTGACAGACATTAACTACTCAGAGAATGTTCTCAAGCTATGAACAACCTGTGCTGCTTCCATTTTAATCATTTCTACCAATATGGCACACTATACTTTTAGTATGATCCCAGAGTTGTATCGTTTTATTTTTAAAAACTTGAGTATATATTGTAACTCTTTAAAGTTTTGTCAATCTTTTCTTAATAAAATTTAAAGACTCAGGTTTCATATTTCCCACTGTATTTGAGTTAATATTTTGATTAACCTAAATACCACAAGAGAATGGTTTATCAGAATCCTGTGGGTAGGGCAGTTTTACAGAGCTCACTCTCTTAATTAGAAGTCTTAGTAAATTTTGGGTAACTGTAATTAGCAGTAGAAAGATGGGACTTCCTATTCTCATAAAAAAATGCAGAGTTTGGTGGGGGAGGAAGAAAAATATTGAGCTGATAACAAGGGCTCAAATGGAAAGAAAATGTTTTACAAATGACAATGGCTACGTATATACAAATGTGCGTGCGTGACATAGTGGGTGTATGGATTTCATTGTAAGAGCCTTTGATAAAATGATTTTTAAAAAAGTAAAACCCACTTGGATCACCAAAAAAAAGGGGGGGGTGGTTACAGTCTCGGAAACCCATAGGAGCAGTTCGACACTTTCCTATCAGGGTTACTATGGGTCAGCATTGATTCAAGGGCAGTGAGTTGAGTTAATTTTCAGCAGATAACTGAAAACTAAGTATATGGAATATGGAGAGTGAGGAAAACATCTGCTGGACTGCTAATGCGTGAGCAGTGAGGCTGGGTTGGGCTAAAATTGATTCTGTTGTAACATGTGTAACTGCTTTTGGATATCTATGCATATATTTGGTTATAGTAGTTCTTAACTTACTACTATTCTCCCCTAGGTGGTGCTATAGAATAAATTTTGCTTTTAAATTTTCGTCTTTTATCACAAATCACAGAAACAAACTTTTCAGATAGAAGACTTAGAAAATCTTAATGTTAGTAAAATTGAGCATGAAACCCAGAATAAACTGTAAGGGTTGGCAATGCAATAAAGAGGGACTGTTTTAAAAGATTAAGAAATGACTTCTAATTTTACAAGGTTTGTTTTTTTGGTTATTCTTTTTTAAGTTGGGAAGGGGAAATGTGAACTGGGAAAGAAAAAAAAAACAACTAACACAGATAAATGAACCCTGAAAAGAAAATATTTTATGTACAAAGTCGTTCCAAGTTGAAGTCTTGGTGATACGGTATATGTACTTTTAAATTCTTTCAGTGGTTTTGCTGATCAGAATCTTCTTGGGTATGGGAATCAAAGTCAGCCAATGAGAAATTCATGTTCATCTTAATAGTCTTGTTTACATCATAAAAATATTAGGTTGTACTTTCTATAAAACACAACATTTTCTGAATTAAAATACTCTTTCATTGACATGAGAGGGTATTTTATATTGTTGAGTTTTGTTTTTTAATTCACTGTGAATTTAGGATTAGGGGCTCAAGGTTTCAGGGTCAATTCCAGTTGCATTTTTATGTCCCATGTCTATTCATAACAGTTGATCCTAAGAAAAACAAAGTCAAGGGCCAAAGAAATATAAGAACTGGGCCAGTAAATTGGAGTTATATAGAGAATGTGTAAGGGATTCACATTGTAAGGAGTCCTGTAATACTAGGACCTATTTACCTAAAACATGATTTCGTATGAAATGTGCACATCATATGATACTAGTTTAGGATCTATAGCAAGTTATTTTTCTATAGACATTAGAAAACAAATCCATTAACATCTTTAGAAAATGGCAAGCTGATGACTATCCAGGAATATGGTTTCTGAGAATTAAAATACCTTTGTGCTTTTTGCTGATGTGCATGAAGAAATTAATTAGAAAAAGACTTTTTCACCCCAAATCTATTTTTTTAATTAATATATATCCTTGACTTTAAGAATGAGGGGTATTTTTGTTTGTACATTTTAAGTAAATTCTAGTTAATTTGTAAGTCATGTGCCTTGATAGTGGGTAAACAGGCCCTAACTTGAGGGCCAGTTAGTAATGTTCCCCTTTTCCATAGTACTCCCTAACATGTCATTTGTTTAGTTGGTATGTTCTGGAGAATCAGACCCAAAATGCTTTCAGCTCTGTTAAGCAAAGTACGAGAGTACCCCCAAAAATCCCGATGCTCATTTGTTTTTTTGATGTGAAACGGATAGTACATTTGGAGTTCATTCCAACAAGTCAGATTTTAATTAAGCTTTCTATTTAGAGGTTCTGAAAAGATTGCCTAACAGTGTGCGACAAAAAAGGCCTGATTTGTGGCAGATGACAAAGCACCTGCTCATGCAGCCATTCAGTGTGCCAAGTTTTGGCAAAAACCTCTTTTACCCCATGCACCTTACTCACCTGACCTCACTTCACGCAACTTCCTTTTGTTTCCATGATAAAGAGAGGCATGAAAGGACAGCAATTTGACAAAGTAGAAGGTCAAGACAAAACGAGGTGTTGTCAGCCATTCAAACAGATAGATGAATTTGGAGATGTTGAAGGTGATAGGTTTTTATATAAAAAAATTTAATACATAGCTTTGGGGGGAAATTGGGATTTTGGGCATACCCCCCTCGTATTTTTGATATTTTACTTTGCCAATTCAAGGAACTCAAGAAGTCTTAGGAGTTTTAATGTTGCACCTTTAGAATACTTGGATCGCGTAAGCAAGAAGTAATAAAAGATTGGATTCTGTTTCCTCTACAGCCTGCTTCTGTTAGGAGCATTTGTGGCAGCCATCTTCATTGCTTACAGACTCGGTGACAATGCATGGTGGACACTTTACAGAGTTGCTGTAGATATACGGTCACTTTTAAACATACTCTAGGCTCTTTCTGTCAATATTTACTACTTAAACTACTAAAAATTAAAAAGTGTACAAGGACTTTATGAGTTAGGATCTATAGCAAGTTATTTTTTTTAAGTTAACTAATGAACATAGACTTCAGATTGGTATCTTCAAGAATTCATGATTGAGACTCATTTTATTTTTAAAAGAAAATTCGAGCATGCATGGCTTTAAATAATTGGCTCTCTCACTGGCATCAATAGATTTGATTCTGACTCAGAGAGACCCTGTAGGGCAGGGTGTGACTGCCCCTGGGGGGTTGTGAGACTACCCTGCCCGGTGGGAGTGGAAATCCCCACCTTCCTCCCAAGGAGCTGCTCTGGCCTCAAACTGTGGACCTTGAGGAAATAATTGGCAGAGTTAAAAAATATCTTCTATCAGTTGCAGATATTTCATTAAAATTTGATTAGAAATCTAGTTTTATGCTGTATAAAATATGTAACAGCTAAAGACATTTAACAATACAGTGGTATAAATAAATAGAAAATAACAATGGCAGTAATTTTTTTTAATTTGTTAGGCCCTGTCTCAAGATGACAATCAGAAGAGCAGTGATCTCCAGAGACTAAGCATTTCAAGGTATGAACATTCTTTAACCTTAAACAAATATACATGTTCTTTTCTCCTGCAGACCAGTTTCCCTAGATTCCTGATTTGCTGTTAAAATCTTTACAATTTAAAAAAAAAGACTAATCTTTGACCGCCATATATATAATATAAAATATCCAGCTGTTAATTTAACAACAAATCTGAACTTGTTTCTAGAAAAGTCCATTTGTGAAGCCATAAAAAAATTTCAACATCAAGTAATATTGAACAATTAGTCTATCATATGCCAGGAACTATCCAGTTGTGATAAAAATAAAAATGGCTCTTAAGAGTTCATGTATTTCAACTCTTTTTCTCAAATATATGTACTTAAGTGCTGTGCGTTAAATTGCCTTGATGTTTGTTTCTGCGCTAGTTGCATGACCTGTGTGGATACTTCTCTTCAGTGTAAAGAACAGACTCAACTTCGCTGTTGAATGTTTTAGACTGTGAGCCATAGGGTCTGTTGTAGTTGGTTAACGCTGCCATTTCAATTGTACTTCACTTACGTCTGCAGCATTTACAGGGAGTTTGCCTTTAAAAACAAAAGCAATGTGCCTAGTATGTCTCTGTAAGTTACTTCTCAAGGCTGTAGAGAAGGGAAAGTTTCACCTTAAAGGAACTGTTTTTCCTCTTAAATAATAACAGTTCGATGTTGTATCATCGAAGTATATCTTCTCTCCAGTTAACCTAGATTTCCTCTCATTAATATGCTATGTCAATTTTCTAAGCTGCTAAAAACTATTCTGGAAAGAGGCAGAGAACAAGTAAACATGTTAGAATCCGTGTTGGTCAAATGAAGGAGCTGTGTAGTTTATTTAGGAGGATCCCTGGTAGTAAGCATTGGGGTAAGCACTGGGTAACTCCCAGCAAGTTCCGTGTTTCAAAACCAGCAGCCTTTCCGACAGAGCAAGGTAAGCCTGTCTGCTGTCAGGAACCTTACTTAACAGTTCTCCTTTGCCCTTATGGGCCCCTGTACGTCAGAACTGTCTGTATGGCACTGGGTTTTGCTTAGGGTAGTTTACTGGAAGTACGTGATACACAATGAGACTCATTCCATTTTTGAGGGATTAAGTAAATTGGATGAACAGTCTCAAACTAACTGTAAAGGCTAACAACTCCCCCGTCATGTTTGCTGGCATCAGATATATAAGATAGTAACGAATTTCTAGGCTAGGATTTGAGGAAGGATCAAAATTTAAATGTTAAGCTGCACTTTTTTGAGTTCCTTTTTAACTGCCAACATGTACTAGTTTTTTCTCATTTCCCTGCCATTGAGTCAGCGCTGGCTCATAGTGAACCCCCATAGGTTTCCAAGACTGTGACTGGTTACAGGAGGAAAAAGCCCAGTCTTTCTCCCATGGAACTGTTGGAGGTTTTGAACTGCATCCCATGCAGATCGCAGTCCACCTCGTAAACAAACCCCACCAGGGCTCCTCTGCTAGAAATTTGAGACGTGCTTTTTAAGGGTAAGGCCAAAGCAACAATAAGTACTCCCTGGAAAAAGACAAGTCCTACAACCCCAAATCAGAATTGTTATAGAGCCAAGATTGCACAGACAAAACTCAGCAGCCAACGACAGTAGAGGTTAGATGCCAAGAAACACAGTTTATTGAAGTTCTAGTTCACTTACTACAAGTATACGCATGTGTGTGTATGGAGCCCTAGCAGCGTAGTGGTGACGTGTGGGCTCTGATCAGCAAGGTAAGCAGTTTGAAATAACCAGCCTCTCCTCAGAAGAATGTTGGGGCCTTTTATTCTTGTAAACAGTACAGTCTCAAAAGCCCGTTGGGTAGTTTACCCTGACCTATGGGGTCACTATGAGTTGACATTAACTTGACAGCTGTGTGTGTGTGTGTGTGTGTGTGTGTGTGTGTGTGTGTGTGTGTGTGTGTGTGTGTGTGTAATAGAGAGCTATTCTCATGTTTCGTGGAGATTAGCCAGAAAGGAAAACAAGGCTGAGAATTTGAGATGTCGAAAGTATAAAAACATCCTGTAGGCATTCTATAGCAAATATTCATATAAAACTCAAACTCATCTGCCATTGAGTCAATTCCAACTCATAACAACTCTATAGAGCAGTACAGAACTGCCCCTGTGGGTTTCTAAGACTATAGGGATAGAAAGCCACATCTTCCGAGAGTGGCTGGTGGTTTTGAATTTAAAACATTCACTGTAGCAAATATTTGAATTGGCTAGCAGCCCAACATATAACTCCTACACCACCAGGGCTCCTGAAGTATTTGCACAGTGGGCACTTCAGAAACTACCAGGTACTCCGTAGGAAAAACACAAGGCTGGGCTTGCGGCTCCCAACCTGTATAGGGTTGCTGAAACTTGAAGTCGAAGCATTTTATTAACTGGAAAGTAACGAACTGCTGTTACCTTTTTATCCACAAGAGGGAGAGCTTATCCTTAGTAATAGTTAATATCTTCCCTCTCTAGTTTCAATTTAGGTGAGTGACATTAACGAAAGTGGCAAAAACATAATACATCTACTTAGTGACATAGTTTTCAGTTTAACCCAATTTTTAAGTGCTCTGCATTAAATTGAATAGGAAAATGTACGTGGCAGTAGACAAAACCTCTATTATAATTGATTCACTTGGCATTTAGATTTTTAATTACATCTGTTGAATATCTCTTAGATGTTCTTGATGTTTCAAGATCGATAAAACTTTTTTTTGGCATTTTCTTTTCTTTTTTGCAAGTCAAATGCTGATTTACCATGTCTTGCAAATAAATACACATAAAACTGTAACTCCTATTATTGCTGTGCATGGATAAGCATATGTACAGTGTTTATACTTACCGCTAAGTAATTCTTTGGAACATATTAAATGCCTAAAATTCCACCATGGAGGAAGCCACAATTCTCTTTCGCACCTAAGACAGGTTCCTATGTGAAACATTCAGTGTAGCAAATAACTCAAATGTTTAGTGGTGAAACAAAGGTGGTTAGACAATTTTTGTGAAGTCATTATTTCACACCTATCAAAACTTGCAAAAAGCTATGTGGTTTTTAAACTAATGAAATTTATAGCAGATTAAAGATGAAAAGTAAGCATCCCCCTCACCTCTATACCCCAAATACCATAATCTTTATTAAAAAAACATTTTAGGTTTATTCTGCAGCCTCTATCAAGAGAATTAGTCTGAGTGGAATGGAAATATTTTCAACATCAAAAAAGTCTGAAAGACTTCAAAAAGTTCATAGGAAAATTCTTTTAATTCCACTTTTCCATGAACATTTTGAAGCCCCATTGTATTTAAGTTTACATAATTCAAAATAATTGTTTTAAAATGTATTTGCTGCTTCCTTAATTAGGTAGTATATCAGATTTAACTATCAAGTGTGTTGTCCCCTTGAAGTCTGATTAAAGGATTTTGTTTATGGGTAAGTACAAATGGCGATACAGTGTCATCTAAGAAGTGACGATGGCTATTTGGATGATGTCAGATCAGTTATGCCCTCATTTAATTGTAATTTCATGTATGTAGTGACATCATATGTGTCACATTCTTTGCAACTAAGTGAGAATATATGTTGAAGATTTCAGTTAGGTAGCATTTGAACACCTAAAATGAAATCCTGAGTACACAAATTGACGTGTAATAGAAAACTGACACTTGTCGACCTTAGATTTAATGTACTTAATTTAGGATACCTATGACAATTAAAATACCTCTAAATGTAAAATGTCAGAGGCATCTCTGAAGTTTTCACTTCTGTTTCATCACATCCTCCCTATCTAGCTTCTGTTCCCTAACAAGGAAATCATCTGGCTCCTCATGTCTTGGGCTGTCATGTCACATTGGTTTAGAACCAACAGTATGAGACAGCTCAGTCAAACATAAAAGAATGTAATGCATGAAACCTAAAATTTATTTTAATGTCGTATACATTTAGCACTTGTCATATTTTAATTCATATAATCAAAGCAATGATGAGGAGATAAAAACCAGTTTAAAGACAAACATGATTGCTTTTAACTTTGCTTCATCAGATTTGCTAGCAAAGACTGTACAAAAAGAGTATTCCTAACTACTAATTATATTTAAACCTCTGCACATTATAGGAAATCACCACAAAACCAATTCTCAGAAACTAAATTGGAAGCTTAATTTATAATAAGATCATTTAATATGGTACAGTTAATTTTGACAGATGGGGGAGGCAATGTTACTCATGAGGCATTTGTACAGAATGCCCTAATTAAATACCTAATTTATATTATTTAATGTGTATCATCTTACGTATGCTTTAAAGTTGTTTCCTTCTGTATATAAAATCAATGACCATTAAATTTTTAACCCTGTATTTCAGTGATAATGTGCAGCATGCATACTGGGAACTGAAGAAAGAAATGTCTAATTTACACCTGGTGACTCAAGTACAAGCCAAACTGTTAAGAAAACTGAAAACCCCAACTGCAGTTAAGAAAGGCAAGTCACTGCTGGAAACAACCGATCCCAGTCAAACTGATTATAGAGAGCAACTAGTTATAATAGCTTAGCAAAATCTCATCAAATGAGTTTGATAAACCAAAGTACATATACTGTGTTCCAAGCCGGCCCATGTTCTGCTTTGGCTTCAGTCTCACTGGTCAGCTTCACACGTAAAGGTGTTGCTGATGTGTTTTCTCTTGAATACTGTATTCTTTCCCCCTTGTGGCTTTTTTCTCAGCCAAGTGTTGCTTATGTGCATAAAGCTGAGGTGTTAAGTTTGCTCTAGTTGACCTTTTACCACAACTACTTTATGTATTACAAAGGAAAAGGGACACCAAATGCTACTTCATACCAATGCTACAAAATAACACCAAAGACCGAGCTTTGCAGACGTTTTGAAGAGGTTATTTTGTTCATCAGACATTTACAAGCTTCATTGTTCTTTTCAAGAAAAGGTAAATTTAGAAGAGAAACTAGGCTTTCCCATCCTCTTCAGCCAACAAAAATTCTAATTGCTTTGCCTTTCATATTTAACTGATTAAAACTCTTAAGTTTTGTGTTAACTAGTTTGGGCTAGTTAACTAGATGTGGCTAGTACAGCCAGAATGCTCCTTAGAGGCATGGAGACTAGGGACATGTTGTCAGGAGACGAATCTGGAGGAGGACATCACGCTTGATAAAGCAGAGCAGCCGAAAAAGAGGAAGGCCCTCCATGAGACGGGCGGACCGAGTGGCTAGCACAGGAACAATTGTGAGGGTGGTGCAGGGCCAGGCAGGGTTTCGTTCTGCTGAGCATAGGCTCCCTCTGGGCCAGAACCAACTGGATGGCCCATAACAACAGTGGTTGTGGCTACTTTGCCAAAACTATTTTTATACCTCAAAAGTTGTATAATATTCAGGTGAGTGCTCTAAAATTTTCTTTTTAAAGAAATAAATTTTTATTTTAAAAATAATGATCATAGTCTAATTGTGTTCGTAAAGATTCCTCAGAATTTTCACTTGTAACGGAAATGTTATCTATTTAGGAGAAAAGACAATTCATAATAGTGGATATAATCCTTTCAATTTCTAGAGTTACGTAAGAGTCAAGCAGCATAATGCATTTTAGAAGGTCTTAGTTTACTTTCAGGTTACGTCTGTCTTTAAATTTCCCAGGGGTCAGGGATGTATTTTAAAGAGACCAATAGTAGAAATAAAACATCTCTAGAGACGCAGTAATCTTGCAGTTTTGGGACCTCATCATTTGAAGGAAAAAATGCCTTTTCCATACTTGAAAATAGCTCAGTCTTTTGTCCTTTCCTATCTGATGAGTGATACATCTTCTAGTATTTTGTACCATAAATTTCCTAAGCACCTTTGCACAGGCTCAAGGTGACCAATCCAAACCAGAGTGCTCCTTCTCTTGAGCATCAAAGCTAGATCCCCTTCTTTCCCTACCTACACCCACCTTTGTCCAGTAGCTGGATACGGCTCTTTCCAACAACACCACCCTGCCTCTCCCAAGAAAAGTCAATGAGTTATTACATGGTTTAACGCATTTCTTCTAAAGCCAGAGTCAGGCTATAATAGTTGTACTTGACATCCTTCTTGATCTTTAAGTACATTTGTTTACCTTTTCTACCCTGGTGTAGGCTAAGCTGAATGGGGAAGAAAAGTTTATATTATCATTTTGCTGGCTTATGTCAAAATTGCTCTGGCATAATCTTAGTTTTCTAAAGCCATGTCTGTATATTAAGCACCTTTTCCCCCAGTTGACCTTTGACCTGAACAAAATATATATCTAATGAATTGAAATCTTTATTTTAAATATTTTATTTAAATGATTTTTATCCAGTGAGTTTGGTTTTTATCCATGGAAGCATTTAAATATATATAGAACCTAAAACATTTGCTGGGTCTTTACTAGTTCACAAATCATTTCTGAAAAACTTTTTTGGATAGCTGATGGATTTGAATAAAATCTTCAAAAAAATATCTTCTTGGAGAAAAGATTTGAAGAAGTGTTACATTTAGCTTAAAAATATTAAAAATTAAGACAGCTTAAATCCCCAGTGGCACATCAACAGTCCTTAATTTTTTCTGAGCCACAAATAAAAGGATTGGTTTTGATATTGTAACATTAGTTTTCTTCAAATCTTTTCTCCGAGAAGATATTTTTTTGAAGATTTTATTCAAATCCATCAGCTATCCAAAAAAGATATGAATACTAGTATCCATTTTGCAAATGAAGAAAGTGACAGCAGCTAAGTGACGCATCAAGTTAGTAAATAACTAGTCCCGAATTAGAACTCAGATTGTCTACTTCCAATTCAGTGTTCTAGGTACCGCCTAACGTGGAAATAATAATATATTTCCTTATTAGTTCCAGAATTCCATCCAGTTAGTATAACAATTACAAATACCTTTACCTGCAAACTGACATCTCACTTTTGCTTTATTGTAGCCTGTACTCCAGTAGAGTGCATTGAAGACCTTGAGAGAGACAGAACGAAACTTCACTTGACGAAGTTTACTGCAACATACAAAAGACATCAGTCTCTCTCACCGAATGGCAAAGCGTTTTCTCATGCCACATCTTCTCCCCCACCACCAGGAGAAACAAAGATCTTTCCACAGAAGGCAGCTCTCCAAGCATGGACCGATAATGAGAAAGCCATTCCTAGTGATGGTACTTCCGTTCAGGAACACAGCTCCTATGGCAGGAATTCTCTGGAAGAGAATTCTTGGGTATTCCCAAGCCCACCTAAATCAAGCGAAACAGCCTTTGGAGACTCTAGAAGCAAAAATGTGCCTTTACCTAACCTGCCACCGCTGCACGGCGTGGATCAGCATAATCAAACCTGCCTGTACAAGAATTAAAACTGAAAAGTTTTGATTTGGCCACAAAGATCCTATACCTCCCTCAGTGATTCCCCTGAGAAATTACTGAACTGAAAATGGACTGTGATTAAAATTTGAACATTTTCAGTATATATACATTTGTACATACTGTATTATAATTACACGGTGACTTTTCTAGTATGAGAATGCCTTCGGCTCCATAATGTCAACGCAACAAGATATATGCCACTAATAAATTATTGAAAGTGTTTTAAAGAGATTTTTTTTTTACCTTTGATTACAATTGTGAATTTCAGCCTTTCAGATAAGGAATGGAATTGATGTTTTTTGGACGTGGATTTATAAAGCATGTGATACAAGTATACTGCACAGGAAAATAACCAAGGATACAACTCTAAGAAATTAAAATCATGTAAGTTACTTCAAGTTGTTTAAAAGCATAAAGGCCAATGTGAGTAAATATTACAATAAAATATTTTAATGTTTAGGTATTCCATCTCGATATACATTGTGTTTAAAATTTTAAATCACCTATCGATCACAATACTGTTAATAAATATTTTTTAACTTGCAATATGATTTCTGATACTTGAAATGAGCTAGCCATTGCAACCAGCATTGCCCAATAATTGAAAACCATGAATAATAGAACCATTGTTTATGAATGGATTATTGTGAATCTATACATCCAGTTAGAAGTAGAAAGAGCAACAAAGATTTTAGTCTATTGTCTGTTCCTTCAGGTCTACAATGAAAATCTAAATGTATGAACCTAGCTGTCTAAGGTCATTTTACCCAAAGGAACTACAGCTGCTTAATAGAACATTTATGAACATGAAACTTTGTTTTGAAATGTAGTATTTTTACCCAGAGAAGTAATTCTTAATTAATTAGGTATTTTAATTCTAGAAACCAAATTTTGTGCAGTATTTATAATCAAAAGAAATTTCCCAAAACTTCCATTCTACATGGCTTATCATTTATAAACAAGGAAATAATAAAAATAGCTTCAGATGGAAATCTAAACTCCTGAGTGGGAAGTATTATGGATATTAAAAATATAATGTATTACTTGTTTCATACATTTTGCCTGGGGATAAGGTGTTTCACATAGGAGGCCTTTATCCTTTTTGATAGACAGTGTCATATATCTTGAACTCAAAAGAATCTCTCAGATCTCTTCTATATTACTGAGTAGTAGCATACATACATACATACATAAACAATGTTCACTATTCCACCAGATATTTTTGTCTTTCTATTATCTTACTCACTTACTCAAGCTTGTCTGTGATTAATGGAATTGGTATTAGATGCTGAAATTTATTCTGACCAATGAGCACAGCTGACTCAAGGGAGTACAATCTCTTGCCAAGTAATAGAACCAGACTCAATATGCATAAAATAAACAGAAGACTCCAGGCGTAGCTGAGAGAAGCAACTACCTGTGTGATACAAAGCAGTAGGAGCGATTTCTCCTGTGGCTGCATAGGCTGTGTGACATCGAATCTCTAATGTAGCTTACATTGGTTTGCCTGTTTTAAAACCAAATTTGAAATTTTCCTTTGTAAAGAAAGTCTTATGAGATAATGGCTTAATTAATGTTTTGGACAATGCATCAAACTGTTTCATTAAAATAATTTTTGTTTGGAACGAAAGTTGATGTGAAATACCATCCTTGCTTATTTATTCCAGGGTCAATCACTAACTAAAGTTGTTATTTGCTTATTTAATTCATATAATAGGCACTTGTCTTGCTAACTTTAAACCAACTTCTTTTGAGTGGGGAAAAAATGCTTTTCCAACAAAATAATGATGGTTATCAAGCAGGTAATGCTTAGAAGCCAGTGGTTGAATTTTCATGATAGTTTATAAAGTGCTAAATAAACATGTAAGATGCTTGAGTAAGAAAAGATTAACCGAAAGAATTGTATACTCTTATGTAATGTGATTAAAGAACAAATGAATAGCCTATTGGTATTCAAGGAGATCCCTTGAATATTTCTAGTTTTACAATTTATTTTTATGGTGATCATTCAGTTCAGTACATCTATAACCCAACAGATGGACAAGAACGACAGCTATCAACATAAAAGCCACATAGCCCTTTTAATCCCTTATTGGCTAAAATAATAGTTTCTTTAGAATGACATTTTTTTACTATCCTGCTGGCAAAAGGAAACCAAATTCACAAGTAGAGGAAGGAATTACCTGTGTGTGAAACATAGGAAGCAGAAATAAACTGGAGAAATTGAAGACTTAAGTAGCTCAAGGATGAAAGTATGCATGTATAGGAACAACCTTACCCAGAAAGGCTCCTTGGCTAAACGTGGTGGTAAAGCAGCAGATTGTGACTTATGCACGCAGAGGCACAAAGAAGCAGGACACGCTGCTGCCTACACTTAGAGTAGGGGCAAGGGGAGGAGGAGAGGGGCGCTCAAAAAACTCGTAGATGAACTATTCTTCTTTCTTTCCATTTTTTGACAAACTTTTTCCATCCCCCTCAGGTACATGCGCAGCCTGAAAAGCTATGTTGAAGATTTTATTTTTGAATGGGAGGCATGAATAAATTATGCTACATAACCTAATTTGTCTAGGAGCTAGAGGAAATCTTTATTTACATAAGCAAATGTTCCAAGGAAACTGGAAGTGGCCCCTGTTAATTTTAAAATAATCATTTTCATTTGGGTCATTAAAAACTAGAATTAAAGTCCTATGTTTCAGGAAACACATCCGTACGGAAAGGCCAACAATGCAGCCCCTGTACTACCTGAAATCTCGGTTTCTGTACATGCTTTCCATTTCTTGGTTCTTTTTGCTCAGGGGGAAACATGGCTTCTTTATGTTTAAAATTTGAGCAGTTTTTTTAATTACTAAAGAGTAAAATATGGAACATGAGCATCTATAGGTCCGTTAGGGTCCCATTGCTTTAATGTAGCTTAAGTTCCTTATTTTTTTTAAAAAGGTTTTTTAATCTGTTTCATGCGTTCGGAAGCAAAGTTAAATCTTGCCCCAGTTTACGGCAATATTGAAAGTGGCTAGATATGGTGCAGAGCTAATGGGGAAAGAGCCTCTCTAAATTCACTTCTGAGGCCTTCACTGTGCTACAAATGGTCATTCAAGTTAATAAAGAAACCTTTTAGACTGAAAGGTCAGACTTTAAAGCCAGCAGGTCAAGGAACATCGTAATCCAAAAATTAGTATCAACGCATGGACTCTTCTAATCTGGGCTTTCTAGATCAGGCAGTACTACACATTTTAAGGTAACAAAGGACCAAACCAAAAATAAATCAACTTTGCCTCTGGTGACCCTAGAGGACTGTCCCCCATGAGTTTCTGGGACTGTAACTCTTACGAGAGTAGAAAGCCTCCCCTTCCTTGGAGTGGCTGGTGGGTTCAGACTGCTGGTCTTTCGGCAAGCAGCCCAATGGGGGCCCTTTACGGATAGAAGCATGTAAAGCAATCCGACGGACAGCTGAAGAGCATTTTCTATGTCCAACACAATTTACCCTGTACTATTCAGTAAGCCATGGCTGCCTAGCTACAGCGTGGTTCTAACCATTTTGCTATGGTGTCTAGTTATTAGTACCTTTGAAGGCTGTCCAGTGTTTTCTTTAAATTAGCCACTTTTGGTTTATATGATTGGCCAATAGCTTAAAGTGGGCAATAACCACTCTGAGGGGTGCTGGAATGATACGGGAGGCTGCAGAGCAGTGCCTACACTTGATCCTGGATGAAAGGCGATAGCACAAAAGTTTTTAATTGCCAGGAGGGCAGTCTTGTTGTCCTCCCTCTCTGGAAAGGAGGTGAGAGGGCAGTACATTTTGGAAGCTATAACTCACACAAAGGAGAATAATAAAAGATCCACTTGGGACTTTAAAATTCAGCATCACTGTTGGAGAACTGTGGTCCTGGGGGGAAACAAATGACTAAAAATTCAGAGTGATCAGGAAAACCATATCCCATTTCACTAATTACTGCAAGCATATTAATAAAGTTGGGACTTTGATATTTCAAAAATCAAATTTTATTTCCATAATTTTGGATAAAGCAAAAGCATTTCCTTGACTACAATAATTCAATTGACTGTACCTTCTGTAAATCTTAGAATCCCTGAATGCCATTTAAATATTTGCCTACATGCTTGTAGGAAGCTTCTGTAGCCTTTTCTTGGAAGGAATTCCAGTTCTTCTGAATTCTTCTCTTTCTTTCAGGTACTCCATTTTGCACTCTTCATAAAAGGCTGGATCCGTATAGCTATAAGAGGGGTGGGGAGGGGCAGAAAAAAACAAAACTCCCTTTAAAATGAATTGATAACATTTCAAGCTTTCAATATAACCTCACTCTAATCACAAAGCTCAATCTTTAAAATTAGACTTGAAGCATTGATTCATTGTAAACCACAGGCTACCCCAGTGAAAGAGGCACACGGGAGCAAAAGGCGTTGGGAAGCATACAAGTAAAATTCACATTACAAAATGTATACAAAACACTATGCTCAAGGTACAGTCCAGAACACCATGGAATTGTGGGAAAGGAATAGACGGAAACAAGCTGTATTTTGAAAGTCTAAGTAAATCCATGTAGAAGGCAGAGATGCAAAGTGCAAAGATGAGAGAAAACTGATCCGTAAAGAACTGCCAATGGGTACTTGCAACCGCACACTATGCTGGAATTGACATGGCTCAACGTATCAGGGTTCATTTATGCCATACTAAGAAATTTAAATCTACCTTGAAGAGAGGAGGCTGTAAACAGAGCAACTCTAAGATCAAGCTGACCGTAGGTGACAGAGAGGCTGCAAATCGGGCAACAGCATTGAGAGCAGGACGTCCAATAAACTGCAAGGATAAGGGCCTGGGCCAAGGAAGGGGCAGTAGGAAATGGAAAAGATGAAATGGATCTGAGGGAAATTTTAGGAAGCAAAATCAATAGGAAATAGCCAATTAGGGATACCAGACAAGAAAGAACTTTGTAATTTACAAAGACGCGATGTAGCAGGAAGAGAGAAGTCGAGTTCCGCGTGGGACCTGATGAGAGCCAGAGCAGTGCCTCAGCTACAGGGAGCAACAGAACCCCGGGCACAAAGTAAACTTGCTTAGACTTACGAATGGCACGAGAACCCAGGGATAGGTCAACATAAAAAGTAAGGTGAGTTAGAAAAGTGTGAAAGACAGGTAGACATGTTTGGGAAATGAGGAAAGAGCATTATCATGGAAGCCAGATAGAAAAGAATTTTAGGAAAGGGCTTTTAGAAGATTATTCCCATCCTTACAAGAAAAAAAAAAACAAGATAATCAATTCTTAGATATAGCAGAATACTGAAATTATTCTTGTCCAGACAGGTGGACAAGAGAACCGCTACCACATTGCGTGTATTATGATACTGGCTGCCATCGAGTCGGCTCCGACTGGTTTGTGCGACAGGAGGAGACATGGCGCAGCTCTGGGCCAGTCACACAACTACGTTTGAGCTCATGCTGCAGCCACTGTGCCAATGGACTTTGTTAAAGAGCTTCTTCTATTTTTGCTGTCTCTACCAACCACGATGCCCTTTCCCAGGGACTGGTCTCTCCTGACATGTCCAAAATATGTGAGACACAAGTCTTGCCATCCTTCTTTTGTTTGTTTGGCCATCCTGATTTCTAAGGAGCATCTTGGCTGTCCTTCTAGGGCAGTCCATGGTACTTTCAACATTCTTTGCCAGCACAATTCAAATGCATCAATTCTTTACTCTTATTTAATGTTCAACTTTTACATACATATGACGCAACTGAAAATAGCATTGCTGACTTGGGTCAGGTGCACCTTTAAGTAGCCTTGCTTTGCAATACTTTAAAGAGGTCTTGTGCAGACTTATCTAATGCAATGGGTCATTTGAGCTCTTCACTTCCATGAGCATTGATTGTGGATCCAAGCATGATGAAATCCTTGACAACTTCAATCTTTTATCCATTTATCATGATACCTATTGGTCCAGTTTTGAAGATTTGGGTTTTCTTTATATTAAGTTGTAATTCATATTGAAGGCTGCAATCTTCATCAGCAAGATGAACAACTGCTGGCATTAGATTATCTTGGAAAATAAAAATTCTTGGAGGGCCATTCTTAAGGGGCTTCCATATTTTTTAAAAGTCTTTCAGAGCTCCCTCAGCTTCTCATTGTGAATCAGAGAGAAATTTCCTTTGTCTCCTTGGCAGTGGGAGGAAAAAATAAAATATTTTGAAACAGCTCTGTTCTCAAAAATGGCCTTCCCTAAAGGGAAATTAAATGGTTATTTAAAGGCAGAAAAACACACAGTCTCAAAAGGCAAGGTAAACATCCAAACAAACCCCAAATACAGCAAAGATGTTATAATTGCCAGGACCCAAGATTTTAAAGATTAGGATTAACAGACTAAGGGGTACAATGACCAAGCACACAAAATGCAAGAAGATATGGGTAATGTAAGCAGAGAGAAAGAATCAGAAAGAAAGCTGATAAGTCAAAACCACTGGTATACTGATAAAACACCTGAGAAAAGAATGAGCTTCCCAAACTGAAAAGCCGAGAGAAGAGCAAAAGCACAGGATATCTGAGAACTCGGGGACACTTCTAAAACATGTATTATGAGAAAGAGGAGGAACAAGGAAAAATTCAAAGTAATAATGACTGAAATTTCCCCAAACTGACAACAAGGTCAAACTACAGAGAACACAAAGCATGATAAATACCCCAAATTCTACAACTAGAAAGATCATATTCAAACTGCAGGAAAAAATCAAATCTAGAAAGAAAACACCTAACCTACAAAGGAACAAGGAAAATAATAAAATCGGTTTTTAAACGAATAAGAGAGTAGAGTAAAAATTTAAAGTGTTGAAAGTAAAAAGCACACACCTAGAATTCTGTGTCTGTACTAAAATTCTTTTCAAAAGTGGAGCAGACAATAAAGCAAAACATAAGACTAAAGCTAATGAAGATGATGGTCTCGAATGAACAGTAACTAGAGACAAGTCTTAGATTCATCAACTTCATCTTGGAGCAAGGGCCAATCAAGAGAATGGCTTCCCAGGAGCCCTGCTGAGGGAGTTAAATTCAAGGCATCAAGTTGAGAGTTTTCCTTCAAGAACAAAGGATGATTGCAGGGGCTTATCAAAAAGTTTAAGGAAACGGAAAAGTGTACTGGTGAGGAAAAAAACAAGCAGGAAAGTTGCAGAGACAAACTTTTGCATTACAACAATGTATCTGCTCGTTTTTTTGGGGGGGAGTCGCATTCTTTGAAAATTTCTTTGGGAGATCCTAGCTCATCCACCCTGCAGCCTTCTTCTAGGCCCTTCACACTTTTGTTTTCTCCTTTTTAGTTCTCCCACCTCAAAGAATACTGCAAGAAACACGGTTTGAATCCCTTAAGGACACCAAACTGCTGCCTTGCTGTGATGTAAACTGAAGAGTGGGAATTCTTCAGGGAAGCATCAATAAGATGGAAGCATTCTTGCAGACGTGTGTAGACCTACACGGGAGTTTCACGTTTTGATGTGCTTGCTGGGCACAGATGTCTGTGATTCTGTCTTACCCTCATATTCAGATTTCAGGAAAAATGAGTTTATCTTTAATAACTCCATTTGTGTCCAGAAAATTTTCCATCCCTCTTTTTCCTTCCCCGCCTATCTTCCTTACAAAAAAAACCCCCACAAAAGCAGCCTCACTTCTCTGCCCATCTACACACACCTCAAAATGGACTAGAACCTATTTTCTCCTCCTGTTTCTAAAGAGATGATTAATATTTTTTATTCAGATAGCAAATAAAAGCTAACAAGTACAAATCTAAAGAAAAGTTAGTATACTGCACGCCTACTATTGCCAGGGCATGTGGTAAATATGTTTATATGCATTTCCTTACGATGTCTCCATGAGGTATAATGACTCCACTTTAAGGAACCTCCTGCCCAAGGTCACATGGCTGGCTGAACGTTAGCTGATCCAGCCGAGCCAGGCTGCCCTCTCTGCGATCCATGTTCCTGCCCACCACGTTCTAGTGAGAGAAGCACAGTAATGGCTTAGGACTGAGACGACGTAACTGACTGATATATGACAGGATTGTATATATGGATAACCATATTATTCCTTAAATATCACTTGGGACCTCTAGGGATTAAACTGGAAGAACACCAAGGTACAGAAGGAACTCTCACTCCTTAACAAAAGTCTTGACTCATAAATGATAGCCATAAATAAACAGGAGCCCTGGTGGCACTGTGGGCTAGACAAATTCAGCCGTTCGCGCCCACCAGATGAATCTTCTGCAGAGAGCTCCACTGGGAGAAATTAAATGTGTTTAGGAATAAACCCAATGGCAGTAGGTTAATGCTATCATTAGTGATGTGAATATTAAGCATGCTTTCTCATTTATAAATATACAGATGGGCTGAAATATTCTCGAAAGCTGCTCCTAATCTCAGCTTTCTAAAACAATCTGCAAGCTTGTGTATGCTGTTTGTTATTTAAAAAAAACACACAAGATTCAGAAAATCACTACTTTCCTTTTCATTTAATTCCCTAAAGGGCATCCTACTCTACTGACCAATATGCCTCCGAGGGTAAGAGAACACAGCAGAGAAGCAATTAGGGATTGCCACGATCACACAATGATCAAAGAATACTCACTCAAGTATTCAGCAATACCCTCTTCCTGTGTGACTGATAAAACAATACAGAAACCAGAAAGCATTCAAGGAATTGTGCGTAATTTAAAAGTCAAGGAATTAGAAGAAACTATCAGTGAATATGATAGATAAGAATTTTAATGTTAATTTGATTCCCTCCAAAAAATCCACTTTTACCTGATCTGCTGTCAGGTAAGTGTTGGCTTGCTAACTGCAAGCTGGCAGTTCTCCCTCTCAAAAATCCATAAGGTCACTAGGATTTGGAATTGATTTGTGGATTTAGTTTATTTATATTTATTGTGTTGGTTTAGTCTTTATTTCATTTACCTCAGCTTTCCCATGGGTTAAATTGCACTAATAAATCACAAAGTTGGAAAGGTCTTTTAGATTCTAAATGAGTATCTTTCCATGAAAAGAAAAGAAAAGCTCAGACGTGAGACCAATTACTAAAATGGGCAGAATTCTGCAACATCTCAATAAGTAAAAAAAAAAAACAAATAATCTACGGTAATTAAAAGGTGGGCAAAATACCTGAGTAGACAATCCACAAAGGACAACACTCCAGTAGCTCACAGCACATGAGGAAATGCTCATGATCACAGCCACCACCATATGCAAAAGGAAACAATGAGCTATCATCTTACTCCCCCAGCAAAAGCCAATTCAGAACAGAAAAAAAAACAGAACAGCCAATGCTGGAGAGGGCTCAGAGACTGGAACTTTTATACACTGCTGGGGGGCTCATCAGTATGAACAACCATTGTGGAAAGTGATCTGGTATCTAAAACAACTGGGAATAGAAATACCATACGAATCAGCAATAAGCTGGGCATATACTCCAAAGAAACAAGAGGCATGTGCTCTCCCATGTTCACTGTAGCACATTTCACAACAGGATGAAACTGGAAACAGCCCAATTGCCTCACAGTGGAAAAACTGGATAAAGGAAACTCCGGTACACACGCATATGGAATAAAGACAGCAATGAAATCAGGAAACACCTCATGACATGGAAGGACCTGAAACTACTATGGTCAGTGAAGTTATTCAATCACAAAAGGACAAAGATATATGAGTCCACTACTGCAAGGTAGACACTAAGTTGAAGGTTGGCCACTGCTCCCAGAGCATGTATCTTCTAATCCAGTCCCCCCCAAGCACGGAGCGAGGTAGGGAGCCTGCCTAGTGTCAATGAGACATGTGTAGCCTCCTCTCAATGTCCTGCCACAGAGGAGACGTCACACCAGCAGGGGTCCATCTTTCAAGATGTGGAGAGAGGGAGATTATTCAGTTGCTGCCATACAAAAGTATGCTAAAGTCATCGCAATCCAACAGACACTTCTACCTGAATGATAAGGAACTTCACTGGAAATTCAAGTCATTATGGGGGGGTGGGGGGACACATGTGTCTCAGAGAAGGCATTTATATCTCTGATGGTAGGAAAACGGAGAGAAGCAGTCTTCTCAGACAGGAAGAATGGCTCAACAATACTTATGTGGAGCCCAGGAGGAGAATATTCCTGGTGCTGGGTTCCTAATTGGGACACTTCTGATCTAGTTTCTTTGCAGCCCTTGCTGATCCAGTGAATGTGCCATAGACTACTGGGACATTAAACTGTTCTTTTGAATCACACCACATCTTTCAAAGGCCACACCAGAAGGCCTTGATGTAGAAATCCCACATAGTGAACTGCACTGTACTTCAAACTCACTTGCGGCCATTGGACTGAAGACTGAAACCCTCTAGTGTGAGAAGTAACAGATTGAATACTAGTCCAAGGACATGGCTCTGGTGGATATTGGACTTTGGTTCAAATCTGTTGCCTTGAGGTACCCAATGAATGGTGGCCAAGAACTACCAAATACTTAATATTTTAAATGCCCTCCTTGATCATTACGACATGTATTAATCTGGTAGGCATGGTTCTGCTGGTGTGAATGAATATTATCACCAACCCTCGCTATTTGTGTCGTCACTTAAGTATTAAGTAATTCTTGACTGCAACCCAGTCAAGAATTAATGAATTGCAGTTCATAGCTGGCCTACACTCATATAGCATCCTTTCCTCAACAGTGTTTTAAATTCTAAAGCACTGGCTAAACTAATGACACGATCAATGCGGAATGGTTACACAATACGCTGCTAACTGCAAGGTCAGCAATTGGAAACCACCAGCCAGCTCCACAGGGAAAAGTTGAGGTTTGATACTTCTGTGAAGATTTTCAGGCTCGGAAACTCGCAGTGGCAGTTCGACCCCTATGATGAGTCAGCACTGACTTGAAGGCATAAAAGGGGTGCTACAAAGATTATTGATAATGTTCTCTACACAAAATGACAATGATGTGTCAAAGGCGAATCAGAGACACATATAAGCCATAGATTCATGAATGGATTTGGGGGTTGCACTTAATTCTAGCTCTAATCTAAAAGCAATTAGTTCTTATGACATAGCCCTGCTTGATGCTCACCTCATGAAGAGATCACTGAAGATATGGATGCTATAGCAAAGTGTGGTGAAGAAAGTAGATGGTACTTGGCTATCAGAAATGAGTCTTAAAGGTTTTTCCAACCAGCCGCTACTTAAGTGAGACATCAACTAAGTCCACATGGAAGAAGCACACCAAGCTGTGTGATCTAAGGGTTATAAGTAATATATACTAAATAGGAAGGAGGGGATGATATCAGAACTTTATTGTGAACACTTGGTTTGTAGAAGGCTATGAATGACAGCGGACGTCCAAAATCCATTTGCAGGGTCTACACATGGATGAATCCTTCAGTGACCCCCCCTGACGATGGCTGAGGGGTGTGAACACCCTGCTATCAGACAGAGCATTCCACAGTCAATCAGGACAGATGTAGTTAGGTCGAATGTAATCGCTTATCATTTAGTCTTTCTTTGGACCCATTTGAAAGCTGTTCAGTTTAAAAAGATAAAGAGGGAAGGGGAAAGACACGTGGGTTAAACCCCTGGTGCACCTTCTCTGGCCATGCACCAGCGATAAGTAACCTTACTGTCATGTCGAACGCATTGGAAAGGAGACTGTTGCAGATGCAGTTAAGCTTGATTTTACCTCTGCTGTGATCCATTTAAATTTGTTCTGGCTTTTACTATTTTCTGCTTTCGTTAGGATTGGGGTTTTATCTTTTTCATTTCGGTGTTCGGCTTTGTTTGTTTGTTTTTTAATGTTTTTCTGTACATGAAATCCAGGATTAGTAAATCTACAGAGGGAGTAACTGGGTAAATGGTTCCTTGCGTACGGCTGGGGTCTGGGGGGCTAAGAACGAGGAGTAAAGGAGTGGAGAAAGCGTTCTACAACGCGTAACTCTGCAGGTTTATGTGTGCATGCCTCCGCAAAACACGGAGGCAAATACTTACTAGGCAGTTAGACAAGCTTTCAGGGTAGCGTTTTCTTTCCGGCATTTCACTACCATGAGGACACCAGAATCCTTGCAACATTTGGTAAAATCTGAAACAAAAAAAATTTTTGGAGGAAAATAAATACCACCACTGTTAAGTCGATCAATAAAATTACAATTCATTTAAATGCCTACTTTCTAGATTGTGTATGATTTCTAGAAAAGGCAGTCCAGTCCAGGCATGAGAGAATAAAAGGAGAAATCTGCTCCCAGTCACTGTTCAATCTCTGTATGTCTTCTGAGCACATATGGCAGCTCTTGGATCCCAGTCCAATGACACCCAGCACCCCTTTTCTTTGAGATAACCGTGCCACGGGACCTCACTGATAACAGGGCACTCGCTTCACCCTCAGCTCAGCTCTTAGAGGCCCCAGAAATTTAAATGGCTTTCTGTTACTTTTCTGTTCGCACGGTTTGTCTAGAGAATGACTGGACCTTTTGGTGGCCTGTCCGCTGAAGACGACACCAACTCAGAAAACACTGAAGTCACAGTCAACCAACAGCTGGCCCAGCTGCGATTCTTTCTTGTGTTTGTGTGTTTTTACTGAAACATAGTGCATATACATCTGTAAAAGGGAGCAAAAACATTATAAGCCAAAAATAATAAAAACAAAACCATGGAGATTTCTTAAGTGCAGCAACATTCATTCAGTGTGCTTTTCTGAGTCAACAGCAGAGCCATACTTGGAGGGACAAGTGGCAGAACAGCAGGGGAATGAACAAGAATGAGAATAAAGGACACGGAAATGACTTTAAACAATTTTACTGTGAATGACATGGAATAGTCCCCTCAAGGGCATGCATGGTTAGCGTCCTTTAGCCCTTTGCTCACTAGTCTCCACACTTGTTATCATTTCTTCTAAGATCCCACGTTCAGCTTGTTAGAGTGTTACAAATTGAACTGTGTCCCTGTCACTTCTAAGTAAAAAAAATGTATATGGGATAGACACCAAGTTAAGGATTGTCCATAGGTCAAGGAATGGCCAGAAATCACAGTCTGTGCAGAGCTACCAACAACAGAGGAACCGGCAGGCCAAGACCCTAACTTAACACGTTTAGCCTTCAGAAATATGAGAAGATCAACTTCTACTTTTTTTCAAAGCCACTTGTGTATGGCGGTTGTGCTACAGCAGCACTAGGTAATAGGACAGATGGATCCTAATCAGGTATCGCCATTCTTCCCACTGTGAGATAAACTGGACCCACAGGCGAAATCATCCCAAGGGAATTTCCTTTGCACTCCTCCTTAAGGACACGCTGTAACTCAAAAAGGCAGTACAGTCTTAGAGTCAGCTCTTTATCGAGTGAGACAGTGGGTAGAGGCCACAAGGCTATCAGAGTTCATTAACATTCTCTCGGAAATGCAAATTTATTCATGCACATTAAAGTTTTTATGTATATATGAGAATTATGATCTCAAGTGAAAATTAGGGCAGGGGTAATATTCAAAAGTGGTATGAGCATAAAAATAATCCAAAATTGGCTATATCTGGTTAAAGCCTTCTTTAAGAAAAGCGTCATGCTCAGCAGTGTGAGGAAGGATGGACTGATTTCTCTGGTGATCTCGCTCTCCTACAGTAAGACGACTTTGCTCAGTGTCTAGAAGAGAACAATTCCCCATCAAATCCCCCAGTCAGTTTTCTGGAAAATACACATTTAATGGCCATTATCAAAAGTTCACTTTCTGAACTAACAAGTACAATCGCTTTACTCGAGAAAATTAACAACAGATTTCGTAGGCATTGTCTTGTTGGAAGATTATTTCTTGTAAAATAAAAATACCCATAACAAAAAGTTGCAGGGAGGTGGCACTTAAAGGGACTGACGACAATAAAGACACGGTCTGTATGTTTTCGCACTTGTCCGAATCTCTTCGGGAGTGGGTGGGATTGGCCTCAAGCCTCACGCTGTTTGTAAGGCTTTTGTCACTTGTTTAGCAACGAGATCTTTCTTTCATACCACATTAGCATACATTCATATACAAGCGATGTCGCTAATATTGTCACCTGATTCTGAAATGGTATTGGGAAACAAATCCCGATTAGACTGCTTCTATCTCTCAATATCAAGCTAACCGTTGAGTGCACACCATAGTCCCTTTCTAAATGCTTGTATTGCAATAAAGATGATGAAAAGTAAATTTTCATTTATCTATGTATATCTTATCACAATGCAACTAAGTATCAATAAACAGTGAGAATAACAGAATGTAGCGAGATTGTTAAAGGTATTTAAAGACAGCAAGGAAGAATTTTCATTAAAATTTCAAGAACATGAGGAAAACACCAAAAACAGAAAAAAATTCACAATTCAGCATAATGAAAAACTTTTGTGTATCAAGAAACTTTATCAAGAATGAAAAAGGATAACTCACAAAAAGGAAAAAATACATGGAAATGCCAGTATTTAATGCTGCCCCTGGGCTGTCAGGCCATAGTACTGTAGTGGCTGCTTGCTTAACCCAATGCTGGAAATTATGCCCCAATTATTTCAAATAGCAGCAGGGCCACTACTTTCAGCTGGGCTTTCAAAATAAGTACAGATTAGAAAGAAGAAATAAACTGTCCACTTCTGAGGGTCAGACACTGAAAACTTTATGACGGCGCGGAAACATTGTCGGAGTCGTGCCAGAAGATGAGCCCCGCCTGCTGGAAAACCGAAGCTAAACTCACGGCACGAAGCCAATGCCAACTCACAGTGACCCTGTAAGCCCGGGCAGAACTGCCCCTGTGGGCTTCTGAGACTGTGATTCTGTATGGGAGTAGAAAGCCCCATCTTTCTCCCTTGGAGCAGCTGGTGGCTTCAAACTGCTGACCTTTTGGACCAGAGTCCGATGTAAAACCACTAGGCCTCATGTTGGAAAGCTCTCAAAATGTGACCGGGGAAGTGCTCTCCTCAAAATAAAGTCAAGCTTAAGGATGTACACGAAGTAAAGCTTTCCTGATCTTCCTCTGACGTGGCCACTCAAAATGAAGATAAATAGCTGCAAATATCCATCAATAATCAGAATGTGGGATGTACAGAGTGTGACTTTATGAAGACTAGAAATCCCCCAAAGTGAAGTGGAAAACATAAAGACTGATCTCCTGGGGACTAGTGAGTGGACTCGACTAGTATTGGCCATTGTGAGTCAGACAATCATATGCTCTATGCGAAGAGTGACAAATTAAAGAGGAATAATATCACATTCACTGTCAAAAACATTTAAAGCTCCATCACGAAGTTCAATGCTTTCTGTGATAGGATACTATCGATATGAATACAAAAAAGTCTAGTTAGTACAACTATATAATTCAAATTTATGCATCAACTACTGAAAATAGTGATGAAAAAATTGAAAATTCTAGCAACTTGTTCAGTCTGAAGTTGATCAAACATGCATTCACATTGTATTGATAATTACTGGTGAGTAGAATACAAAAGTCGGCCTTAGTGATATTTCCTTAAACAGGGTCTTAAAGGATTGAAAGTAACCAAGCGGCCATCTAGCCCAGAAGCAACAATGCCCACATGGAAGCAGCACACCAACATGTGTGATCATGAAGGGCGGAGGGAACCAGGTTTCAAGCACCAAAGGGGGGGGATATAATATCATCGTGAATGAGGGGAGTGTGTAATGGGGACCCAATGCCCATCTGTAGACAACCGGACATCCCTTGCAGAGGGGTAGTGGGGACATGTCACTCAGGGTTCAGTGTAGCAATAATGAAACTCACAGCCTTCCTCTAGTTCTTAAATGTTTCCTCCCTCAACTATCATGATCCCAATTCTACCTTGCAAACCTGGTTAGAACAGAGGATGCACAGCGGTACAGATGGGAACTGGAAACACAGGGAATCAAGGACAGATGAGTTCCTCAGGACCAGCGGTGAGAGTGGCGATACCGGGAGGGAAGGGTGGGTAGAAAGGGGGAACCAATCACAAGGATCTACATATATAACCTCCTCCCTAGGGGATGGGCAACAGAAAAGCGAGTGAAGGGAGACACTGGGCAGTGTAAGATAAGATAAAATAATAATTTATAAATTATCAAGGATTCATGGAGGGGGGGAGTGGGGAGGTAAAAACAAAAACTAAAAAAAGCCCAGCTAAGTATTTGTCAATGTCTTTCCTAAGATTACACAAAGCAAAGATATAGTTAGATACCAGTATGATTCAGATTTTTAACAGAAAACCTATATGCAATTTCTGTGTAATAGGATAGCATCTTCTTAGTGCTCTCACCTTTAACGTTGGACCCTCAATTTAATTTAAATGAAAGACATTTAGTAATTCCCATTTATGAAAGACAGGAAGTAGGATAGATATAAAAATATCCTTCTGTTCATAAGTACCCAACTACTTAGATAAGAAGGAAAAAGATGTGTATAATATAGAAGATCTTTAGATCTGTTACTGAATCACAAAAGGTTTTAAAAATAGATGCCTGAAAATATTTTAGGGCGGAACTCGTTAAGTACCAATTTTTAGTAAAACTTCCTATAAACACCAGCATTTTAAATTGGTAGTACACAATAACATAAAATCAATCTCACTTTTCATGAAAAGTTATCTAGACCAATGCGCAAGTGCTGTTCGGTCTCAGGAATCCCATCCCTTGGGGAAGCAGTGAAGGACAAAGTTCCTAAGACTACAGAGGGCAGGCTCAGTGCTGAGCGCACCAGCTTCAAAGCAGCGGGGACAGTCTGAGCCAGGGCACAGACAGTGAAGACAGCAGTTTGTCTTCCGCTCTCTAAGAAGTATTTGGCCAAAGGTAACCAAGCCACAAGGACAGAGAGCACACCGCAGCGTATAAGGAAAAGGAATGAACAGTATTTCATGAAGTTGATGAACAGTTCTAACTGGATGTACGTTAGTTCATAAGAAGCAGTGGTGAAATTGAGGATCTTTGAAAATGTGTGTCAGTGATTCCAGTAGTGAATTTTGGGAAGAATTCAACTCAATCTACAAAGTCAAATATCATAGAAATCCCCATAATCAAGCTACCTCTCCCCAAACTCCCCCTGCTCCCTCCCAGTGTCTCAATTTGCCTTCCTGATTCACCCACCAGCAGCTGCCTAAGTGTGGAGGGGCTTCTGGAGAGCATCTGGCCTATGGCCTTGAGTAGGACTGAGCTGAGCAGCTTCCTTGAAATAAATTTCCTTCCTGAGATACCATTCTTTCTTTTATACATATCTCATTAATTTTGTTTCCCCTGAAAACCCAGCCTAATACAAGACGCCACCCTGTGAGACAGCAGAGAGAGATCACCACGCCATGCTGTTGCTGGACTATTGAAGAAGACATCCTTTTCTACCTAACTTTTAATTACAAAAGACAAAAAAAGATCACAGTCCAGCCTTTGTGACAGCAATGACAATAATAACGTGTAATTTTTGTGGCTCTGTGTGCCATATTTCATATATAATTAACTGAGTCAATAAATTAAAATATCTAATTTTTGTCACCTTTCACTTTAGTCCTTATCCAGAAACTCATAAAAAAATCCATTCATTCAACAAAAATTTTAAAAGAACTACGTGCCATAGAGTTGACTCAAATCCAGTGAGCCTACCTGACAGAAAAGACCTTTCCCCAGGGGTTTCCTGGGCTGTCACATTTATAGGAGCAGATCTCCTACAGAGCTGTCCTCAAGCTCGAGCCACTGACCTTTCAGTTCGCAGCCCAGAGTGCGTAACTGTCGCGCCACCAGAGTTCCTTGTGTACAACGTACTCCTTACTGTGTGCATGAGGCTGTGTGAGGTTCTAGGGCTTTCACACTGAGAGACACAGAGAGGGGCCCTGTCAAGAGAGAGCCAACAATAATCCGGGTGCAGGCATCGGAATTCGACACCTGTTTCGATAGTGAAAGGACAGAGGAGACCCAGAATTAGAACGCCAAGGAATTTCCCTAGAAGTGCTTTCAGTTCAGATGAACACTGTATGGGTTAGCCCAAGATGAGGAGAAAAGATGATCTAGATAAAGGGAATGATGGGCTTCAAAGCGAACAGGCAGGAAATAGAGTAATTCAAACGGCTAAATCATCTGTGCTTAGATGGCTGTGTGTTCGGCGGATGGGAGTCAGAAGAAAGACATGTGCCAAGGATGACCTGGGTGGACATAGTTAGGCTTTGTCCTCAAAGCAATGGAAATCTCCAGAAAGTTTTTAAACAGGTGAATGGCATAATCACTTGCTGATGCAAAGCATGAGAGAGCAAGAAAGGCCAAGTGAAAGTAATAGGCAAACTGGCTGGGGAGTTAGTACGATAATCCACGCAAGAGACCAGAGGGGCTAAAATGCTAAGCTCGGAGAAGGGAGAAGCGTGGATGAATATAGTCGCAACTTGAGACAACTGAAAGCGCTTGGGATGTGACTGGTTGGGAAGTTAACAGATAACTCCTAAATGCCTTGCTGCAGCCCTGGTGGTGTGATGCGTTCCAAGATGGGCTGAGATTGCATGGTTGACAGTTCAAAACCAGCAGCTCCACGGGATGTGGGGGAAAGACTATGCTTTCTACTCCTGTAAACAGTTGCAGTCTCAGAAACCCACAGGGGTCACCGTGAGTCAGCACTGACCCAATGGCATGGAGAGAAATTTCTTGCTGAGTATGATGGCATTATTTGATGATTTAAAAACACACTGGAAAAAGAATAGCAGATAATTTCTGGCTCTTTTTTGGTGGCATCCAGGGGAGGAAGATGGCATAAAACGATGACAAGCTTTGGGTGTATTGCAATGGTCGAGTAGAGCTGTCAAGGTTAACAGTTCGATGGGTCAGACAGTTAACAATAACGAAATGAGGTCTTGGACAAATACCGAGGACAGAGTTATTTTCCATGTAGGGAGAAAGGAGACTTGAAAGACAAGTCAGAAGATGACACTGGCCCGAAAAGTTAAAGGAACCCACACAAGCTGCTTACCCATTAGTATACACTCTGGAGCCACTGGATCCAGTTTTAGCTTTTCGGTTTCTTTTGAACAGCTTTAACTAGTGTAAGGATGATTCTCTGACTTTTATGAGGATATGCTAACATGCACTGCTATAAAATCATAGAAACCTGCATTAAACAAAAAGCTCAACATGGGTAGCTCTGCAGTGTGCCAGCCCCCAGCCGGCTCTGTGTAGTTCTGAAGACACTGTTTCCATCTGCTACCCTTCCTCGAAGAGTCCTGTGCTCTTTGAGCTTTATCCTGTCAAAATGACAAGATCGTCATCCTCAAGAGATTCAAATCATGCTTCATTTGAATATTCTCTGAGTTTCAAAGAGAAAAAAAGTGAAGGGACAATATCAGGGCTGTAGGATGGGTGTGGTAAACCGCAGGGCGGCCCTGGCTGCTCTTGATGAATGAACAGCTCCATTAGCATAACGGGAAAATGTCTTTCTCGGCGCAACTTTGCCGACCAATGCAGTTTTCAATTTTCTCCAAGTTTCTAAATAAGCCCCTGTGGCTGTTTGTGTCCTTCAAGGGAAGGCGGCCCGCTGGAAGTCAACAGAGCAGTCACCAGCGCCTTCTGAGCTGCCCTCCCGGCTCAGCAGATTCCCTCCCAAGTTACTGATTCAGCCTTATCCGCGGACTGTACTGGTGTATCCACGGTTCGTCCTCGGTTACAAGGTGTTCCACAGATCCGTTCTTTGTAGAGTTTGGGAAGGCACTCTCACAAGGCTGAGGTTCCTGCTGGTGCTGGAAGAGGAGCACTGGATTGCCAAGGCCAGGGTCTCAGGAGCTCAACCCACCACCACCCTGCAAACTGCTGCTCCCACACAACCTTCGTCTTGGAAACCCTACAGAGTCAGAATGAGTCACATTGACTGCATGGCGGGTTCAGCGTGTCTGAACGAGACTAAGGTAAGGTGTATTCTTGAAAGTGCTTGCCTGCAGCTATCTGCTGATCGCAACCAGAAATTCAAACCCGTGCATGTATGAATCGGAAGTCTAGTAGCAAAACTTCATGACTTACCCTCAGCGTCTTCCTTATGTCACCTCTCCTCTCCCCCCCCCCCAAACCCAGGAACTTTACGCTACTTCTCCTGTAATAAAACTCGCCCCATCTTACAATAACCATATAGGTTCCTTAGATGATTCTTTATAAGACTAAGATAAATTATAGAGTCTTGATGATCTTGTTTCTCCACTCTTGAAACATTTTATTATTCTTTCTAGGGATTATATCAGCATGATTCATCCATTATTTCCAATTATGATAAAAATGGCTAAAATAGAGAATGAGGAAATCATCTAGAAGGATGATGGAGCAAGGAAATAAACCTCCAACGATGTTCTTGCTGCACTGACCAATGTATTGATATCATCTTGAATGAACATACAGACGTCTAGAGGCATCATTTTTGTAGTCTTTTTTTTAAATCATTTTATTGGGGGCTCATATAATTCTTATCACAATCCATACATACATCCATTGTGTCAAGAACATATGTACATTTGTTGCCATCATCATTCTCAAAACATTTGCCTTCTACTTGAGCCCTCAATATCTGCTGCTCATTTTCCCCCCGCTCCTCACTTCCCCCTACCCCATGAACCCTTCATCATTCATATATTATTATTTTGTCATATATTACACAGTCTGTCGTCACCCCCCACCCTCCTCTCAGGCTTCCCTCCCCAAGGGATAAGGCTATATATAGATTCCTGCATTCAGTCTTTTTTTTTTAAAGAGATTCTTTCCCCCATTTTTTGCCTGTGCTAGGCAGAATGAAGGCCAACAAAGATGTCCAGTACCTAATCCATGTTACTGTAAATGTTAAATTACACAGCAAAGAGGAATTAAGGCTGCTGAAAGAATTAATGTTGGGTATCAGCTGACCTGACAATGAGATTATCCTGGATTATCTGGGTGGGTCCAGTATCATCACAGGCTGTTAAAGAGAACAAAACCAAACACTAAGCCAAGAGGCCACGGAGTACATTCCAGTTTGTGGGAACCCCAAAGAATGATACAGAACGGCGGAAGAAAGAGATGGGGGATGGTGAGAGAAGAGTCAGAGTGATGCTATGATGGTTGGGGGTCACCACAACATGAGGAACTCTATTAAAGGGGAGCGGCATTAGGAAGGTTGAAAACCACTGCTCTAGATGCTGGAAAAGGCAAGCAGCAAATTATTATTAAAATCTTCAGAAAGGAATGCAGTTTTACCAAACACCACCTTCATTTTAGCCCAGTGCCGTCCTCTTCAGAGTTGTACTGAAAGCTGTTATACTTTACAGAATGGAAAGAAGAAATTTGACCATAATAAAATCCTCTCTAATTATTAGATGTATTATAATACACATGCAAAGAAACTGATAGCAGTTTCTTTGTAAAATCAGCCGTGTGTGTGTGTGTGTGTGTGTGTGTGTGTGTGTAAAATCACAGACTATGTACCTTCAGACGACAATACTCTGGATCAGTATTTCCCAAAGTGGAGGTATCACTCCATGGAATGCCCCAGGGGGCTGCAAACGCAGATACCTGCATTTTACTCAGGATTATAGACAAAGTTTTTAACTGTGAGAAGGCAGCAGCCCATATGTTTAGAACTCTATGTTCTAGATAAATTTCCTCAAAATCAGAACTGACAAGTGACTAATGTATTTCTAAGGATTAAAATGTAATTGAATATTTCACCCCGCCTTTCAACAGGAAAGCCTTATCGAGCTGTATCTTACAACATGAGCCTGTACTCCCCCATTTGTTAAAAGGATACATGATAGTAGTCTTCTATCTTTCATGTCTCAGCACTGAAAATACCTCTAATAAACGCTAAAGGTAAGTCTGTATACAAAGATAATCAGAAGAAAGTTGTAGAGCTAAGTAAAAAATGAAAATGTGTTATAAAGTTATGAAGTTTAAAAAATTGGCCATGCTCTCTTCAATAAAATAATGAAGCATCCTTTCTTTTTAACCAGAGCTTAACAGAGGTAAGTTAAAATCTGACATCAGTATTTGCAGGATAGCTATATGTCGGTTTCTTTCAGAGGACACTGACCATTTCAACTATCAAGCTGTCAAAATCAGAAAAACAAGGAACAAAAACTTCAGCTTGCTATGTTTATATTCCCATTAAAATGTCTAAAGTCATTGCCCTTCTATTCTTCCATAAGTCATGTGAATATGACCTTAAAATATATTTTAAAAATAATAAAATGTGGCCACCAGGATATTGTGGGTTCAGGAAGGAGTGGTCATTAGTGTCAAATGTTGCCGAGAGGTTGCGGAGAGTGTGGGGTACGTCTGCCCTCCTCCAGCTACAGCAGGGAAAAGGAGAACCAATTCCACATCTGCCTAAGGCTGATGAAGCAGAGGTCGGACACACCGGCTCACCACCCTTTTTTATATTATTATGGCATCAATCGATAGCACCCAACTTCGCTGTGGGGTTCAAAGAGGCAGTTTCTGCTCCACTGAGATGCACAGTCGAGGGAACCCTAAGGAGCACGTCTGCTCTGTCCCGGGGGCTCTGAGTTGAGACTGACTCCACAGTGGCAGTGTGTTAGGCAACCAAATGAAGTTCGGGGCTGCAGTAGTTAGGGACCTCACTGCTACCTGGCAGGCTGGGGTAGATGCAAGCAGCTAAGAAAAGTGTGCCAGGCAGGGTTGCTGTAAAGGTGGTGTGCAGATTGGAAAGCAGACAGGTGGTGTGCAGATTGGGGAACGGGGAGGGAGGGGAAAAAAAAAGAGGACCTGATGCAAGGGGCTTAAGTGGAGAGCAAATGCCTTGAGAATGATTGGGGCAGGGAATGTATGGATGTGCTTTATACAATTGATGTATGTATATGTATGGATTGTGATAAGAGTTGTACGAGTCCCTAATAAAATGTAAAAACAGAAAAGAGGAGAAAAAAATGATTAGGGCAAAGACTGTACAGATGTGCTTTATACAATTGATGTATGTATATGTATGAACTGTGATAAGAATTGTATGAGCCCCAATAAATTGTTAAAAAAAAAGATTGCATAGCAGTGTGTGACAAAAAGGACCTGATTTGTGGCAGACGGGGTACACCTGCTTACACATGCAGCTATCTCAGTGTGCCAGTTTTGGGCAAAAAAAAAAAAAAAGAGCATGCCTCTCTTGCCCCACACACCTTACTCACCTGACCTTGACCTCTTTTTGTTTCCTCAAATGAAGAAAGACATGAAAGGACAGAGATTTGACAGTGTTGAAGAGGTGAAGAAATAAACTAGGGAGGTGCTGTCAGTCATCCAAAGAGATGAGTTTGAAAAACATTTCCAAGATTGGAATCACAGATTTAACAAATGGATTAAGTGTATTGGAGAGTATTTGAAGGTGATACGGTTGTTTTGTTTAAAAAATTTTTTAGTTCATAGCTTTGAAAAAAAATTCGAGTTTTCTGGAGGGTAACCCTTTGTAAGTCCATCTTACACCATCATTTTCTTATCTATCCCTCCCTTGCTCCTCGCACACCCTTTAGCATTAGACGAAGTGTTCATTAAAAAGGATCAATGAAAGCAACTGACCAAAGGAACTGATGAACGTGGAACATACTGGCTCCTTGCCACTTGCAAGCGGGTACCCTGTGGCCTCTCCCAACCTACATCAAGGAGGACACAAAGCAGGACCAAAGTTGGTGGTAATGCTGGCCCTAAACTAATCTGTGGTACTAATGCAGACTTGCAGGTGATTTTGCAGCCCATTCTGGGAGTGAGTGTAGGCCAACGGGGATCATTAGACACCATGTATTGTTTGCTTAGTCTTCTGGAAACAAAAAAGATTGGAGTAGGAAGGGCCTTTGGTCACCCACACTTAAGTCAGAAAGTCCTTCTTAACCAAATTGCTTAAAGACTAGTGGTGACAACAAATGTCTTATATGCAAATTAGAGAGGTCCACATGTACATGTGAAAGTTGCAGTGAAGGAGATCACGAGGTGTCGAGGGGATCCGGGATCAGGCATCATCAGAACAAAAACTCTTACCACAGAGAATGAAGGGGCAAGTGCAGAGTGGAGACCCAAGGCCCATTTGTCGGCCACTGGAGATCCCCTCACAGAGGGGTCTAGGAGAGGAAAGAGTCAGTCACTCAGGGTGCGATGTAGCACCGATGAAGAACACAGTTTTCCCCAGATCCTAAATGCTTCCTCCCCGCCAACTACCATGATCCGAATTCTACCTTGCAGGTCTGGATAGAGCAGAGGATGCACACTAGTGCAGATAGGAGCTGGAGACACAGGGAATCCTGGGCGGATGATACCTTCAGGACCAGGGGTGTGAGGGGCGATACTGGGAGGTTAGAGGGTGAGTGGGTTGGAAAGAGGGAACCGATTACAAGGATCGACATGTGACCTCCTCCCTGGGAGATAGACAACAGAAAAGGGGGAGAAGGGAGACACCAGACAGGGCAAGATATGACAAAATAATCTATAAATTATCAAGGGCTCATGTGGTAGTGGGGAGCGGGGAGGGAGGGGGAAAAAGGAGGACCTGATGCAAAGGGCTTAAGTGGAGAGCAAATGCTTTGAAAATGATGAGGGTAAAGAATGCACAGATGTGCTTTACATAATTGATGTATGTATGGATTGTGATAAGAGTTGTATGAGTCCCTAATAAAATGTCTTTTTTTTAAAGAAAGAAAATTGCAGTGAAGGAGAAGTACAGCAAAAACAAAGCCAGAGTAAGTCTAATACTGCTTCCTTACCAAATGCTCTGCTAGTCCCAGGTAGACTAGAGAAGCAAATCCAGACACTCATGTGTGTAAGAAAGAGTTTTATATCAAAAACCAATCATATATTGAGAAAATCGCCTAGCCCAGTCCAGATCAGGTCCATAAGGTCGATATTAGCCCATAAATCCAATACTAGTCCATAAATTTGCCTTCAGACTCGTGCAGCACATGCAATGATGCGGAAAGCAGGATGATCACAGGTGAGGGGGTGAAAAGTCTTGTAGATCAAGTGGCAGTGGAAGCACCTCAGTGCTGGCTGCCATCCGCGTGGCTTCATATGGCTTGTCAACAGGAATGTCAAAGCAGAGAGAGACAGACAGACAGGCCCGCCTCTTCTGATGGTAGAATCCAGGGAGAGGTCCCCAGAAGCCTCAGGAGAAGGCCACGCCCACAAGGAGGGCTCATCAGGCCGTGACCTGATTCACAGGCTAGGCTCCAGCCCATCACTCTTTTATCAAGTTGACATGAGATTGTGTAACTACCACAAAGTGTCTAAGAAACAGCATCATTATTTCTTTTGAGAGCTCAGAGCAAGTGTTAATATGCCCTCCTCCTTGTTAAGTTGCAGTTTGCAGACATCTGACAACATCCTAGTTCGCCTCCTCTTGGCACTGGTTTGTCAAATGTTATTTATACATTTAACACCTTGCTTTGTTCTACAAGGTATCTGAAGCAGTTTAACATCTCCCTTTGAAAAAACAGCATCCACAAAGATCCTATGTTCTTCAAACTCAAGCACTCACAGCCAATGACTCAATGCTGACTCACAGCGACCCCCTGTGGGTTTCTGGGATTGTAACTGAGAGAGCAGGGTCTTTCTCCAGAGAAGCTGTTGGCGGTTTCAAACAGCCGACCATGCAGCTTACATGGCAAAATGTAATCACACCAACAAGGGCTCCTAAACTCAAGCACAGTGTCATCAAATTCAAATATAAAAATAACTGAGTATGTCTCTCTTCAGTTATACAGAGTCTCATTTATAGAGAATCACTAAGGATGAAATATTACTTGCCATTTCTCATGCTAGCTTCTCTCACCTGTGTCCAAAAATATTTTTACCCAAATAAAAAAAGTCTCTGATGACATCAAAAGCTACACCCTCAGCTTTCTTTTAATTTCACAGGGTCATACCAACTGCTTAAGTGGAAAAACTGTATCATGAAATTCTACACGGGAAAAAAAACTTTTAAGTACAGATAGGAATTTTCTCTAAGATTTGTAATTAACAAGGTACAAAAGAATATCATCTATTACCATTCCTGCTTAATATAGATATAGAGGCTTATGCAAACTGGCTGGGGAAGAATATGTAAGAAACTGTTAGCTAGCTGTCTCGGGGGAGAACAACTGGAGGTGTGGGAGACAAGAAGAGAAGTAGCAGGTTTTGTACTGTTTTGGTGCTCTGTATATGTAACCTCACAAAATATAATTTTTGTAAAAAGAGAATGGAGCGTGGAAGGAGAGATGTATATGGAGAAAAGGAGGCCGAGCTTTGATGAACAGAGTGAAGGAGTTTGTTTTTCTCTTTAGGACTTTCCAGCTATATTCCACTTAGCCACAACTGGGTTGGGAATCCTCCGTCAGATCTCATGAAGAACCCTTCTAGGAGCACACACACTAGGGATGTTTCTGCCTGCGTGGCTTTCTCTTATTAAATGCTAATTGTCCTAAATATAAATTTGGAAATTCCCTTTTGCAACCACATGCAGCTACAAACATCTTACTATCCCCATTACACCAAGTGAAAACCACCAGTCCAAGGTGAACTGACACCATCAAAAGCCACGCTGTCTGCTTTCTTTTAATTTAACACGGTCACACCAACTGCCGAACTGGAAGAAATCTGACAATGATAACGTGCTATCTTGCTAATAAAATAGGTCCGACTTCTTAGTTTTAAGGCTACTCCCGTGTGTCACTCCCCCACACACAAGGAATAAAGGGCACGCTATGCTGAATTTAATTATACATTGAATAAGTGTGGTATCCCTAGCTAACAAGGCAAATTGAAGCCTTTAGTTCTGGATGCAGCTTATTTCAAGATTTTACAATTTTACTACTTAGGAGCAAGTCCTATGGAGGTGTTATCTCGCCATTTATATTTGCACAACACTTATGATATCGCTATCACACTCTTAAAATAAAAGAAAAGCCCATGCCACATCTTCAGACTGATATAATGCTACAGAATCTATTTTTATTTCTAGAAATAAACATTAAAATAAATCTGTATTGCTCACTTGATTCTAATAATGCTGAACATTAAAAAGAAAAAAAGGTAAATGATCTTTTTTAAAGTCTCGGGTATCAGAAAAGCAGAAGTTTTAATCACCTGGTTTTAAAATTAGGCACTATCAAATGTATCATCCTGAAATTCAAACAACAGAGGCTTTTAATGACAAAATTATTGTGCTATTAATTTTCTATTAAATTGTGGTTTATTAGCTTGTTACTTGACAGATTAGTCTGTACAAAGAACAAATTTAGTGGTGCATTTAATGAGGCAAGAAGGTAGAAGGATAAACATGAAAAGCTTATTTTACATTGTAGTGCACGAGCTATTTGATAATTCTAACCTAGTACAAAAGAAAGCTTCTCTCTAGATTGATCACGGTTCAGTTAACATCACTGAATATCTAATACCTCCAACTCAATTAATTCTCACCTGATTAAGATCAGACTGATATTCAAACTAAATCATCTCTCCAGTCAAGTAGAAATCAATATTTCTGATTTTACTTTTAAATTACAATAGAATATAAAATGCATGCATCTTCAATATGCCAAGAGTAGCTTTTCTAGTCTAGCCTACCATGGCATGGATAACACAGTTGATTAAAGAATTATTCTAATTTGAGCACCAATATATAGGAGAGTCTGATTAATTTGAACACAGAAATGGAATAAAGTAATTAAATATATCTTATACAGGGGCAAATAGAAAATTGACATAAACTAAACTTGACTTCTTAAACACAAACCTCACTATTTATCAGCTCAAGTAGTTAGGGATACAGTTTTACTACGGATTGACTGCTCCCTGGGACAAGCTTTGTTTCCGGCGCAGATTCTAGGTGGGAAAGAAACAGCCTTGTTGGGGCTAACCTCTTTGAACGCTCCCCTCAAAAGTATGCATATGTAAAACCATCGATTTTTCTCCTGCACAACTTTTCCAAAAAAGCAGGACCTGTCGACACATCCTTCTTGAACATAACAAAATGCTTACATGCAAGACGGTTTTAAAAAGTTCAGGAAGAAATTAAGTGAAAGGATAATGGAGTTTTTCCACAAACTCTTTGTAATTCGTACTGGAAGGGAAGATAAAATGGATTTTGCTCACTTTTTACTCTTTCATTCCTCAACTCTCTTCAAATTGAAGATGGAGGGGAAGAGGTAAAGCCATTTAATTGGCTAGATTAATTGAATAGTAATTATTGCTTCTTGACTTTGCTAAGCAAAATTTAGTAATTCATGTGAAAAATAACCAAAGTATTTTAAATGTTAAATAATCCAGTTAAGAAAGTAAAACCACAGGTAAATACATTATGTAATAGAATTGAAAATACAATTTATAAAAGAGTACTTAGTGTGTGCCCAACATTGTGTGTATTACAGTATATATTATGGATATATAATTTATAAAAACTTTATAAGCAATGATAGTTTATAAAAAGACTTTATCTTATACATAAAATAAATATTTGTTATATACAGTTTCTAAATCTCATAAACTAGGCTATTCACCATACGTCAAATATTCATAGACTTAACTTAGATAAACATCTTCTAGTATGTTAGAGATATCATCTTAGAAAAGAGTACAAGGGGCCAAAAATTACACAAATTAACCCGAAAACACAAATAACTTCAAAATTGTATATCCTACAAGAAATAGTCAGAAAGGGTACTTGTAAAACTTAAGAAAAGGACATGAAAATTAAAACTTGGTAAAACAAAATTTCTTTAAAGGCTTGTAGGATCTAAGACAAGGCTACTTATTCAACTTACAGTAGTGTCACTTGCAAGTAAAAAAACACAAATGAAGATTCTTCACTTTCATAATAGGTGACATTCCTAGTTTGCTTGAACCACACATACAGTTAGTTGACTTTCTTACGATTAAATTGCTTTTGGAGCAATCCTTCTCTCAATACACACGGACACACGGGCCCACATAGTGCAAGCAGAAGAGTAGCAAAGAGGTACACACACATGCTCGGGTCTAAAGGTGCCCTTTGAAGGCCTCAGTAGCGGCTGCCTCCCAGGACTGGAAGCAGTGTCACCACTGCTGGGCATTTATCAACATCTCTACAATGGGAAACTTTTAAAAATGTGAAATCTCAGGATTTTAAATGGGTTTGCTGACACTTTTCTGAGCAGATGCAAAGCAATAGGCCTGCCAACTGAAGACAGGCTGGTGGTTTGTCGTCTGCTTTAGGGGCTTTCTTGTACCTTCAATTCTAGAATGAGTACGTGCACGTGGTGTACCTTTGGAAGCCACTTTCGTGCACTCTGCAGCTACTAAAGCAGCAGTCTCTAATTATTCTACACAGCATCGCGGTCTTACAGACGGGGGGAAAGGGGGACTTGTCCTGCCTCTATTCCACAGCCCCAGGCCTACTTCCCGGGCCTCATGAGGCCAGCTCAGCCATGCTGTGCGTCCTACATCTATTTCCTTCCAGCCATCAAAGCGGGTCCCTGATATGTCCTTGAAGGGCACATTGCATGTACTCGACTTGTGTACCAGTTGGTGAACCTCTTCTTCAAAGGAGTGCCGTTGATGCAGTGGTTAAGCGCTCAGCTGCCAGCCTAAAGGCTGGCTGTTCATCACAAGTATCAAGAAGCACAACAGTTAGGACAATGTTCTTTCTGAATGGCTGCTGCATTTATAAATCAGTCATCGTTCTTGTCTTCTAATTGTAAGAAATATCCAGTGGAGCAAGCAGTGCCACGCTACACATAAAATCAAACATTACAATATAAAGTAGCAAACATTACATTATAAAGTAAAACATTCCTTTTGGGGGAGAAGTACAAGAAGGTTCACATGGGAGGAAAGGCTGGATGGTCAGTGACAGCATGCTCAGTGGCTGAAATGGAGTGCGGAGAAGAAAAGGACGCCCAGAGGCTACGAGAAAAGTTCCCAAGGGATTCTTCCGCATTCGGATAAGTGAATGACAGAGTCCCATGCAACGTAAAGCAACGATCATTATTATGTTGTTACTAAGTAACCTAAAAGCAGTCTGTATGTGTAAGTGATGGCACTCAGAACTGTTTGAAATCTTTTTAATGATAAGACATTGCTGGAATTCAAGGAAATGTGTGTTAAATATCCCCATGCAAAAAAGCATTAAGAAAAATATGCAAAAGCACAAAGTTGGCCTTAAGGTGCCACATATGAATTTTACTTTTGTTCTCTACCTCATTAATAACTTTCACTGAAACATTAAAAATGGACAATAAAGCACAGCTCACTCCAGGATTTAAATTTTTCATTTTTAAGAACAGAAGAAAACAGAGAAGGTGGCTGCCAGAGTCCTATTTGTTAGATTCCACAAAGAATATTTTTAATTTAAAAAGAGAATGTCAACAGGGTTGATTGAAATAAAGAGAAATAAATTAATGCTAAATAATTACTAAGGAAGTTTTGTTTATGGAAATGAATAATTCAGTGTTTTACAAAGCAAATTCAAACAGCAGCTGCTTTGCTGACATTAAGCTAAAAAGAGCTTTCTCAAAATAATACAAACTTCAAAACTAGCAAATCATCATATTTTTTTATGTCAAGTGGGAAGTAGTTTATTTCCGGTATTAGCATAAAAGATTGCACGGTTACAATGGTAATAAAGTAACCATTTAAAGATCCTTGGCTTTCCACTTTTCATGGGAGGTATCTGCCACATTCTAGTTAACTGCATAATCCCTTCTCGGCCTTTTGGCTCAGATCAAGTGTAGTATCTAGTTAACTGAATATATATGAATAATTCCTGGTCTGATAAGTCTTTTAACAGCTGGGGGTGGGAAGGTGCAGTGAAAGGGAATAATTCAGATTTTCAACAATCTGTTCACAAGCCTCTACTTGGTCCTAGATTTTATTCGGATCTCAAGATGAATCCAGTGCCTGCTATTTAATTCCCTGCAGTCCTATTTGTCTCTAAAGTATTTATTCTCATGGATCAGGAAGGAACTCTTCCTTTACCTTCAGAAAGAAAAGAACTCAAACATGCAAAACAAACACGAAAGTGTTCATATTAATTTTTACTTTTAATTCTTTATTTAAATTTAATTCTTAAAAAAGCAGTTTTACAAAGGAGCTGACAAACAAATTAAAAAACTAAAATGTTACACCTAGCCTCAAAGATCAATATGAAGTTAAAATAAGTCTATTTGTAAAATAAGACTAGCGGAAAACCAGACTGCTTATATAAAACATTTTTAAAGATTATATGAGTATCGTCGATTGCTAACTGCAATCTATAGCTCATTAATGGATCATGAAAATGTAGTGGATTCTGAAAAGCATTTTCCTTTTTCTTGGTTAAATAGGAAATAGAGTGGATTAGCACATCATCTCCATAAATATGCACACAAAAATGAAAATATGTATCACAGTTGGGGAAAAAGTTTTAAATATAAAGGAAAAAAGTAGCATAATTAGTCAATCTGATGCTATTATCTTCATGCCTTGTCAAGTTGATTCTGACTCATAGTAATCCTAAAAATCAAAAGCAATACCTGCCTCACAGGGTTTCTAAAGCAGCCCTAGTGGTGCTTGGAGCCAAGTGTTAAGACTGCTGATGCACAGCTGGCGGTTCAAGGCCAGCAGCTGCTCCACATGAAAAAGGTGAGGCTGTCTGCCCCCTGTAAAGATTTACAGTCTTGGAAACCCTGTATAAGTGAGAAAAGGCTGTAAACATTTTGGGGTGGGGGGCAGGGAGGGGCCTGTAATCTTTACAGACGCAGATTGTTCCACTTTTATCCCAGAATGGCTGATGGGTCTGAACCACTCACTGTTCATTTAGCCCCCAAACTCTGAAGTCACCAAGGCACCAACCCAAACTCGGTGCCATCGAGGTGATTCCAATTCTGATTCATGGGAACTCTATCTTTATAGTTTCCAAGATTATAAATCTTTATGGTGGCAGACATCCTTGTCTTTCCCCGCTGCCTGAGAACATAAAACTAATCCTGAAGTTTCTAATTCTATACACGGCATACTGAAGAACATCTATAAGCAAAATGGACATTAAAAAATTGCTGAAGAAAAGACTAAATTCCAGGGCTATATTCTTACAACCAAGGCAGACGGTAAGTCCACCAGTGATGAAGAGAGAGCTACCGCTTAACGCCAAGGCAAAAGTACTTACTATTTTTGTGGGAATCGGGGCTTAATCTTAAAATGTAACGAAAATGAAGGGAAAGACTGGAGACAAATAAAATGACTTAACATTAAAATCTTAAAGCAAAAATGAGTTAAGGTTAGAATGAATCCACTGGAAAAACATTATTTAAAAGGGGTATTTTCTGGGGTGGCAAAGTGTGAAAAACATTCTTCATTCTTTCCAGAAGGCTGCAAGGGATTTTTGTTTTTGTGAAAATTAAAACAAGCTAGGCATCTTGGCCATTTCTCCATGGCAAAGAGAAGAAGGAGAAGGCTAGCTCAGTTCATAGCTCGGATCTCACTTCTAATCTAATTAGTTTCCTAAGTAGTAACGACACATGAATATTTTATAGATTACACACACATTATTGTATAGAAATAACCGCATTAGTGTGTGCTTAGAACCTAACTTTTATAACTTATGGAGTCAATGAAAACAGACATATTTCATAGGGAAGATGAGGGAAACCAGAGACCTTAGGTTAACAGGATGCCTTTTTCTTATTTCAGAAAAAAAAATGGATGACTGAGCAAATTAAGGATTTAAATTAATTTTGGCACATCTATTTTATTAGGCTTCCATTTGTTTTTAAAAGCACAATCAAAGCATTTCCTTCTTTTCTAATGTGCATGTCACATCTTCATCTTACTCATTCTGTGGAATCTTATGAAAAATTCCCGCACACCTTTCTGACACAAATAAATTACAAACTTATTTTCCTGTATTTTGGAAGAGAGGAATTGATTTCATGTGCCAGAAAATAAACAGCACTCCAAAATTTAGGCATTAAACTACCCAAGTTACAACTTTTGGGAGATTATCTGTAAGAAAAGAAAGGCATTAGGAAAAGATTTTGCATATTAAGGAAAAGCATTTGCTTGCACAAGGAGAAACTGCACAAGGATTCGAGACTGCAGTACCAGCCATACAGATTTCTTGTAAAAAGCTCCTGCGCTGAATTGCCCGCAGCTGGCACTTCGTGTACCGTTAATGGCACGCACTAAGAAGGTGCCATAGCAATTGCTCTGTGAACAGATAGTGACATTGTAGAGGCTTTGTCCAGTTAACAGTTAAAAAAAGAAACCAAACAAACAGCAATTATTCTCTTCGCTTATTTGATCGCCACACGATGCAAATTCAAATATAATCTCTTAATAAAATCAACATATTTTATAAAACTAAATAGGTTTTCGTGTTAAAGATGAAACTTTCCAAACATGATGTGCTTTGTTTTAAAATTTCATTTTAATGCCTTAAAGTAAAAAACTTGAGTGTTAAAACAAATTTTTATTTAAAGATGTGTTTCTGTTCCTGGATATCCACACGCATCTACCTCAAACTCAGTGTCAGCAAGATTCTTGAAAATGACTTGAAATCAAATTCTTGGCATCTTCTTCCTTTTCCTTAATCTTCTCTTCAACCACTAAGTCCGCTGTATCCTTTGAACTGCTTCCCACTCTCACTGCCACCTTCCTAAAACTGAACCTCTCCTAGTTCTAGCTTAAATCAAAGAAAAATTTCTTCTGTCTATAAGGTCATCTTCTCCAATAAGTCTGAGCCCACTTTTTTTTTTTATCTTTTATGTTGACCGAGGCAAGAAAAGAAAAACTGGACAAGACTGAAAGGATTTAAGAATAATGAGACTGCATTCTCTTTCCAAACTTACTTACTTAGCCTTATCCAATGCAGCATTTTGTTTAAGGACTTAGTAACAAATCATTAAAGGCAGAATGAGTGTGTGTGTGTGTGTGTGTGTGTACATATATAAAACAAGATAAATCCAAAACCAAACTCATTGCCATCAAGCCGATTCGGACACATAGCAATCCTATAGGACATGGGAGAACTGCCTCTGTGGGTTTCCAAGACTGTAACTCTTCACAGGAGTAGAAAGCCCTGTCTTTCTCCTGAGAAGAGCAGCTGCTGATTTCAAACTGCTGATCTTCCAGTTAGCAGCCTAAAGTATAACCCTTACGCTCCCAGGGTCTTCCAAGATACAAGGCAGATTTGATAATAATCTCAATGATGTGCAAAACCCCAGAAATTAAAACAAAACGATGAAATTTCTCAGAGGTAAATGCAAATTTCTGTACTTAAAGTTGCAGGTTTGGGGTTTTTAAAAATAACTTTTCAAAGAAATTTTAGAGTGGCAGATGACATAGTGCAATATGATCCAAATATACAAGGAAACACTGCAGAAAGCAGACAATTCTGACTCATCATGAACCTACAGGATACAGAGCTGCCACTCGGGTTTTTGAGAGTGGAAATCTTTAAAGGAGCAGAAAACCTCACTTTTCTCCTGCAGAGCAGCTAGTGGTTTCAAACTGCTGACCTTGCAGTTAGCAGCCAAGCAAAATCACCTTGACCACCAGGGCTCCTTAAAAAGCAGAACAGACACAGTTAAAATTTTATTCACACACTGAAAGTAATCATGGTAATAGGGTGGAGGGTGGGATTCTTGCAAACAGAAAAACAAGGTGCAGTAGACAAGAACTATGATAGAAGCTGCTGAACAGGACAACCGATTTCCCAGCCTTGTGTTCTCCACATTCCTGTGTAATCCTCTCTATTCGAGGATAAGCGGAACCTAGTAACTTAGTTCTAGTCAAAGAATATGCCAATGCCCATGAGATGTCACGTTTATGATCCAATTACTAAAGATTGTCTTGTCTCTTTGCTGCTTTTTGGTTTTGCTTTTGGTTTTTGTTTTCAATCGCTTTATTAGGGGCTCATACAACTTTTATCACAATCCATATGTGTAAAGCACATCTGTACTTTCATTGCCCTCATCATTCTCAAAGCATCCACTCTCCACCCAAGCCCCTGGCATCAGCGCCTCATTTTCCCCTCCCTCCCACCTCCCCACTCCCTCATGATCCCTTGATAATTTATAGATTATTATTTAGTCATATCTTTCACTGTCTAATGTCTTCCTTCACCTACTTTTATGTTGTCTGTCCCCCAGGGAGGAGGTTATATGTAGATACGTGTAATTGGTTCCCGTTTTCTACCCCACCCTCTCTCCACACTCCCAGTATCGCCACTCTCACTACTGGTCCTGAAAGGATCCTCTGTCCTGGATTCCCTGTGTTTCCAGTTCCTATCTGTACTAGTGTACATCCTCTGGTCTAGCCAGATTTGTAAGGTAGAATTGGGATCATGATAGAGGGGAGGCAGAAAGGAAAGGAGGAAGCATTTAGGAACTAGAGGAAAGTTGTGTTTCATCATTGCTACATCGCACCCTGACTGGCTCGTCTCCTCCCTGAGACCCTTCTGTAAGGGGATGTCCAGTGGCCTACAAATGGGCTTGGGGGTCTCCACTTGGCTTACCATTGGCAAAGAGCTGAACTGGCCTTAGGACAACAGTTAGGCAGAGAGGAAGGCTGTCAGGAAACAGAATGCTTCCACCAATGAGTGAGCTTGAAAGAAGATCCTTCACATCCTTTGTCATTGTGTCGAGTGACTTCTCACAAAGCGAGCCTCTGTGTGACAGAACAAAACACGCCCTGGTCCTGTGCCATCTCACAATTCTTCTTGTCAGAGCTCATCACTGCAGCAGCTGTGTCAACTCCTCCTGTACAGGGCCTGCCTCTTCGCTGCGGCTCCACTTTTATCAAGCATGGTGTCAGGGACTCGTCTCTCATGAAAACATGTCCAAAGTCCATGAGTGCAATCTCATCATCCTTCCTTCTTAGGGGCATGCTGCCGGCACCTCTTCTAAGACGCCTCTTTGTTCTTCTGGCGGCCACAATACTTTCAATATTTTTTGCCAGCATGATGATTCAAAGGCATCAATTCTCACCCTTCCTTGATCAATGTCCACTTTCGAAGGTATGTGAGGCAACTGAAACTAACAAGGCGTGGGTCAGAGAGACGCACCATGGTCCTCAAAGTGACACGGTGGCTCTTCAATCCTGCACAAGAGGTCGTGTGCAGCACATTAACCCAATGCAGTGTGTCATTCGATCTCTTTCACTCCTGCCTCAATGTGCACCGATTCTGGATCCAAGCAAGATGACATCCTTGACCATTTTCATCTTTTCTGTTTACCACGATGTGACCTATCCTTCTAGTTGTGAAGATTTGGTTTTTCTTTAGACTGAGTTGTAATCCATATTGCAGGCTGCAATCGCTGACCTTCATCGACAAGCGCTTTGAGTCCTCCTCCCTTTCAATGCTGTGCCGTCTTTTTAGGGCAGGTGTAGTAGCCTTTCTCCAATCCTGACACTGCGTTCTTCAGACAGTCCTGCGTTTCTGACTCTGTGCCAGCATACAGACTGCGTCTGTGTGGTGCGAGGGTACAGCCCGGACACACCCTCCTTGATTTTGATCCACGCAGTACTCCCTTGTGCTAGTCACACAACTGCCTCTGGACTCATATGCAGGTTCAGACCCTCAATCGTAGCCTTCCGAGAGACCGTAAAGCACAGGGCCCACCTAAGTCATGACCAGTTTCTGCCCAAAGAAATTCTGAAATAATAAATGTGTGCTATTTTAAGTCATAATTTTGGAATAATTTGTTATATGACAATTAAAATCTTTCTTTAGTGATATCCTAGAGGGAGAAACCCCCCCAAAAGAAGAGAAAATATACCTAAAAGGGTAAGTTTTTTGACATAAGAACTGAATCTATAAATAAAAAATAATTCAATTTCTCCTAGAAAGAATTGATACAAGACAGTCAACCCATAAGATATATCCTAATTATGTTACAAGGCTTTCTATTCCTGTAAATAGTTACGAGTCTCTGAAACCCACAGGGATAATTTTACCCTGTTTTATAGGGTTGCTATGAGTGAGCATCGACGTGACGGTAGTAGGTTTGAATTATGGCAGAATGTGGGAGTCAGTGGAGGGTGGGGATGAAAATCAGGCTGGACTCAGAATTCCCAGAGCAGCAATCAATGTGACAAATTTTAAGGCAGCATGTACAAGGTTATAGGAAGAAACTATGATATGACCTTGAGGATATTATACTGAGCTTATGTTTGTTCAAGCAGCCCTGGTGGACATAGCGGGTAGGTGTTGACTACTAACCACAGATGCCTGGGGAAAAGATGAAGCTGTCTGCCCCCAACAAGATTTACAGTCTCAGAAACTCTATGGAAACGTCAGCACTGTCCTACGGGAGTGCTAGAAGGAGTCCTGGTGACACCGTGTACTACTAGTTGGGCTGATAACCACCGATGAGCGGTTTGAAATCACTAGCCACTCGGTGGGAAAAAGATAAGGCTGTCTATTCTTGTAAAAGTTAGTGTCTCAGAAATCCACAGGCACAGTTCCACTCTGCCTGGCAGAGTCACCGTAAGTTGGAACCAACTCACTGGCAGTGAGCTGGTTTTAGTGTGGAGTTGGGTTTGGTTTTATAGGTAGCTGTGAGTCAGAATTAACTCAATGGTAATAGTTATAATGCCAATCAAGAGCCCTTGGGTGCAGTAAAGAAAGCACTCAGCTGCTAAGTCATAGGTCAGTGACTCAAACCCACCAATGGCTCCATAGGAGAGAGACAGGGCAGTCTGCTTCAGTAAAGATCGACACCCCGTGCCCTATGAGACAGTGCGACTCTGTTTCTACAACGGGCAATTTGAGTTGAAATCCACTCCACAGCAATGAGTTTTGCTTGTTTGTTTTGTTTAATGTCATTCATGTATGACAGAAATTAAAAAATTCATGGGAAAATTCCATTACCTTTCAACTCCATTCTCCCATGAACTTTAAAAAATTCTGTGTATATGCGATTAAGTAATCATTCCCAAACCTGGAAGACCTCAAGGGTTCTCAGAGATCCTTAGTAAATAAACTATCTGACAAATGAAAACTACTGACTCAAGCAATGCGGCAAAACAAACCAGCGAGAAAATGTGTGAGGCATTGAATATCTAATTACAGAAGAAAATGTAAATTTTGATGTAAAAATGCAACTTAATACGAACAAACCTAAAAGAGTATGGGAAAAGTAAAATCATTCCTTTAAAGCAGAGAATAATCAACATTGTCTAATATGGAGTTTAAAACACACACACACACACACACACACACACTCACACTCCAAACCTGTTAAGGGCTTTCACTACAGCTGTCGTGATTGGAGTCAAGTTAGAAATGGTACACCAAGAAATCTTTTAGTTTCTTTTTTGCTAAACTAAAAATAAAGAACCAGTATACATTATACTCTTTTGTATGATCATAAAGAGCTGTCTGGATTTGTGCACAGTGTGATTTGGGACAGTTTTCTCTTTCTGTATTCCTTACATTATAAGTATTGAGTATTTATCACTTAAAATCATTTATCAATCAAAAGAATTTTTTTTCCTCTTAAAAAGTAACCAAATGTGCAGGAGACTGAAGTAAATAGTGACAGCCTAAATTGTGGTAGCTATTTAAATATTGAAATTATCACAGTGTTAGAATTGCACTTTTAGTTCTCAAAGGTTTCATCTATGATACTACGTTTCTAACATCACGAAATTCCCCAGAAGAAAGAATTCTTCGCTAGATGCAAATTCCTGTTCTCTATGATATTAATACTGAACTTTCCTCCTACTTTCAAGAGGCACCGAATTATGACCTGAACCTCTAAACAATTTGACAGTTAAAGATAATTTCCACCAGAATGTTTTAACTGTATGAATCTAGCCTAGGAAAAGTATATACAATTCTGGAACTCTTAAAAACTTTGCTAATCTATGCTTACTAGATTTCTACAGCATTTCTGCTCATTTTATAAAAAAATTTGTTCTAAATTAAGTATGATATATTGTGTTGATTTTAACTCCCAAAATTTAAAAACAATCCCAAAGCAAGTAAAAATATGTAAGGTTAAGAATGTTAAATTAAAAACAAAAACATCACAAATTTTTTAGGAAAAATAAGAGTGATTAAATCAATCGGATTTGAAATAAATGTTCTTAAAACTTGATGTTTTCCCAATCAAATATTTCACAGTACTTATTTTTTTAAAGAAATGATTCATCACTTGGATAGAATGCTAATAGTCTCCTGACCTCCATAAACTTTCTTACAATGGTAATATCTACAGATGGGCTCTGAGCACACCGAGGGGCATCAAAATGTTCACAGAAAAATTCCATTATCTTTTCATTCCACTTCCTGGGAACTTTCGGAAACCCCCCATATCTTAAAAAACTAGAAACTCCAAATGTTAATATTATTTTTAAATGATGAAAAATTATTTAAAATGTCATGATATTATATAAGCATATTCATCATTATCATTTGTAATATAAACGGAAACTTCAAGTAAGCAGGTGAAGTATTTTGTTTTGCTTTTTCCTTAACCACAATTAAAATGTTTATCGTCTTTGCTTCACTATTTCAACACATTTTTGAAATGTGGCAGTCAGTCACAGTTCTGGATTTTTCTACCTTCCTATGATTAGAAAAAAATAATCTAGAGTTATTGTTAATGGACACCTGGAGTTTAAGATTCAAAATCTTCTAAATAAACATTAAACATTTAATATGACATTTACAGTAATGGAGAAGAGCAAGAATAAGTACATATAAGATGATTAAGTCTCAAGCACATTTCAAAGAATAGTACTTCCATTTTTTTCTACCACAAGATGGAGATAAAGTAGATGTATTTACATACTTCAAAAGTAAATAACCCTATTAAACATTTGAAATCATTAGGCTTGTAGTCAGAAATACATCCTGGTTGTCAGGGCAAATAGAAAAGTAAAACATTCTTAAATGTGGATCATTTATAGTTTTATTTCTTTCTAAAATATTCTTCTAATAAAAATTATTAAAAGGCATATATGTTATCACATTTCACTTCATTTTATATAGAATAATACAAATATTCATTTATTTTCAAAAACATATAAAATATGTCAGCAGTAGCACTATCCAGCAGAACATTCTAGAGTGATTAATATCTGCGCTGCCCAATATGGTAACCCCTAGCCACCTTTGGCTATTGAGCACTTGACAGCTGGCTAGTATTACTGAGAAACTGAAATTTGAGCTTTAATTAACTTAAATATAAAATGAAGTAGTTAATAGGCTAGTGGCCACAGTATTATAGAACAGTACAGAATTAGGACACTTTTTAAGTTAAATTACAGATCATGACCAATTAATCCAATATATAATGCCAAATTCCACTTTCAGATATTAAAGATATCTTCAGATACAGATATTAAAATAATTAAAAATTCTAGCCTCTAAAATAATTATAATTTAATTAAACAAAAGCCCCTATGAGGGAAAAAATAGAAAAGCTCAATCTAATTCTGGAGGTTAAGAAAACATGACTATTAGAGAGTACATTGAATTTTTCATTCAATTGAAAAGAGCATATTCAAGGAAGCTTCCAAATGTTCATGGAAAAGTGAAATTCACAGGTACTAGAACAAATCCTCGGGTATTTCACTGATCATTAGATATGTGCGTAACTATTCAGAGCATCTCACCGATCATTAGATATGTGCGTAACTATTCAGAGCACCAAAATAAACACACAAAATAGACCCCATGCTTTCCATCTTTGCAAGTCAAAGTTTAGCTGTGTCTGTTTTGGTTTTGTTTTTTAATTGCGGGCTCTTACAGCTCTTATCACATCCATACATCCATCCACTGTGTCAAGCACATCTGTACATATGTTGTCATCATCATTTTCAAAACATTTTCTTTCTACTTGAGCCCTTGGTATCAGCTCCTTTTTTATTTGTCCTCCCTCCCGCATGTCCCCTTGATAATTTATAAATTAGCTGTGTTTTTTAAATGAAAAAAAATGTTTTCCTCTTACCAAAACAGCAACAGTCTAACTCTGTAATTACAGAGCACAGACATTGCACCAGAGGCAGATTCACCATGAATCAGCAGGATTTCAAGCAATGCAACATGCCAACTTCCAGTGCCGTACAGGATAAAGCAAACTGCCCCATACGGTTTCCAAGAAGCAAACTGTGAACAGTTTTCGCCTGTGAAGGGGCTGGTGGGTAGGAACTGCTTTGCAGTTAGCAGCGAAGCACTTCAGAAAGGCACCACCAAAGCACAGTGCTAGAGAGCCAGTAGCATAACTGTCTGAACCTTGGAGGGAATTCACTGATCGAGGCAAAGGTGCCAATCGACGATGCTGACACCTCAACAAAAAGTGCCCTGATGATCACATCCCGAAAGTTAAGAGAAGATCCATGATGCAACCACTTCACCCTGAGCTGGGACGGAGAGGGAGAGAAAACTGACCTGTAAGTGCTATAAATAAACGGTATGCAGATAAAGAGGGTTTTAGACAGCACTTTGTGAACTCGTCACCAAATTGTTCTTGAGTGCTTGTTGATGGCTGGATTGTGTTCGATGTGTTCTCATTTGCAATGAAGAATCAAATTTGTAATAAATAATGAAGCCCAGCTTGCAGCTGACCAATCACAATCTAATATAAAATGTAATAATATTCATGGCTCTTCAAAAGGCATGGTTCTCCCCTAAAAATCCTCTCTATGCTATTTCTACAAGTGTTGTGTTAAAACTGAGCCCCTAGAGGGCAACTGAGCTTCATTTCTTTACCTTCACAACATACTTCAGTTGCTAACCTGTGTGTAGCTATCATGACCTATTTTCTTGGAACATTTCCTTAAAGAGAATAGGGAAATGGAAAGAAGAAAACTGAGACATCCTTTTACTAATAAAAAGAATATTATGGGGGAGAAAAGCATCATGGAATGCACTCTGTAAGAGTGATGATTCTAAGATAAAGAATAATGCAGACATATCCCTAAGTAATAAACACCATAAGCGAATATTTGAATATTAACACTCTCAGTAGGAACTGTGTAGCAGATAGGAAAGACATACTTAACAAGCCTTATAAATGTTTTTGCATAACTTTACATTAATTAAATGACATATAAAAATTTATAGGAAAAAAAGGTGGCGAAGCCAATCTCAAAACTAATTAACCCTCTACAATACAACCCAGCATAAGAACACCAATGTTCCTTTAAGGTAAAAGCTATCCGGGTTTCCTGACTACCTATGGAAGTCCATTTTACGTATTCCATGAGATAGTACTACTGACGTCCAAATATGCCCAAACTATGGAGGTAGCAAGAAAAGAAAAGAAAAGAACCAATAGAGAAGATGACTAGCTAGTATGGCCACCAAGTTGTACAATTTTAGGTGGGTGCCATCGACTCACCCAGTGCTGGCTTCTCAGCTGAAGAAGTGCACCTAAGGGTGAGGCCTCCCAAGCAAGAGGTTTGGAGACTTCAGAGGGAGCCCAAGACTCTCTGAGCCATGGGAAAAGGGGACAAAGGGCAGCAGTTATAGCTCAGACCACCCCCAATTTAGGAAAGCGTTAAAATTGGGCATAGGTAGGTCTAAACTGCATGCCAATAGAGTAACAACACATGAGATGACAATAACTTACTGAGAAGAAAAAGTAGCTTTTGTTTTCATCCTGGTAAGATATTTAAAAGATCACGTCTCCTATTTGCATGCTGCTGACTCAGTGACCCTGTATGACAAAACTCTCAGGTGTTTTACTCTGTTATACATATATATGGAATTTCTTCTTTTTATTTTCCTAATCATTTTATTGGGAGTCCTGACAGATAACATAACAATCCATCGTGCAATCATATCAAGCAGTATTGCACAATTGCTACCACAATCAGTTTCAAAATGTTTTCTTTCTTTTTTTTTTTTTTAAACGTTTTATTAGGGGCTCATACAACTCTTATCACAATCCATACATATACATACATCAATTGTATAAAGCACATCCATACATTCCCTGCCCCAATCATTCTCAAAGCATTTGCTCTCCACTTAAGCCCTTTGCATCAGGTCCTCTTTTTTTTCCCCTCCCTCCCCTTTCCCCCCTCCCTCATGTGCCCTTGGTAATTTATACATAGTTATTTTGTCATATCTTGCCCTATCCGGAGTCTCCCTCCCCTCCTTCTCTGCCGTCCCTCTCCCAGGGAGGAGGTCACATGTGGATCCTTGTAATCAGTTCCCCCTTTCCCCTCACCCTCCACTCTCCCAGCATCGCCCCTCACACCCTTGGTCCTGAAGGTATCATCCACCCTGGATTCCCTGTGCCTCCAGCCCTCATATGTACCAGTGTACAACCTCTGCCCTATCCAGCCCTGCAAGGTAGAATTCGGATCGTGGTAGTTGGGGGGAGGAAGCATCCAGGATCTGGGGGAAAGCTGTGTTCTTCATCAGTACTACCTCGCACCCTAATTAACCCATCTCCTCTCCTAAACCCCTCTGTGAGGGGATCTCCAGTGGCCGACACTTGGGCCTTCGGTCTCCACTCCGCACTTCCCCCTTCATTCAATATGGTATATACATATATATACACACATACATATATTCTTTTTCAAAACGTTTTCTTTCTTCTTGAACTCCTTGGTATCAGTTCCACTTTATCCCCTCCCTCCTCCACCCTACCCCTCAGCAGCTTTTCTTGCTTTCTTATTTATATTTATTTTTGCCTGATCTTGTACCATCCACTAAATTCATTTACATATACAATTCTGTTGGTCACTCCCCTTGAGTGGGGTTATACAGTCATCAGTGCTGTCAGCTCCCCATTCCCCCCTTTGCTGCCCCTCACACACTTCCCACATCCCCCTCAGGGGATATCAGGGGCTACCTCGGGTCGAGGATGTTGTGTTGTCGGAAACTGACTTAGCTTGGTGTCCACAGCCAAGAGAAGACAAGCGCTTGGATCTCTGGCCTATATTGTGGGGAGGGGATCACCAGATCTTTTCTGTGGTCAAGCGGACGTGGCGGTAGATTCACATCGCCAACCTATGGGTTAGCAGCCAAGTGTTTAGCTCCTGTGCCGCCAGCTTCCTTTATGTTTGCATACATACTTTCTTAAGTTGTTCATTGCCGCTGGAGTAAAACGAGAACCCATACACGTTGGCCCATAGAACCCTCCTCTTCTCGGCAGGGCGGTCACCCTATCCCGTGACTGTGTTGGGAGTGCAGAGGATGCTGGCACGTGCTGTGACAGACCCTTCTCTCTGGCACTCAGTGTGCGACCTGCTCCCGTTCATTACCTCCTGTGGACTCAGGAACCTAAAGTCATCACAAATCATTCTGTGCTCATCTGGGTTACAATCAGACCAAGCAGCGAATGTACTGATGAAACAGAGAAGAGACAGGCTGCTAAAGAGGGTGAAGTTTTAGTACCATGATGTTAATCTTCAGAATAGCAAGGATGAAAAAGGAGTTCTCATCTAATTTACAGGGTTAAATAAGGGGCAAGGCATAAGATTACAAGAACGTACTTCAGTTCATCTTTTCCTAAATCTAGCTAAGAGTCCTTGGCTCATTAGAATAAAGGGGGGGGTTGGTCAAAGCTAGCTTTGATAATTTGGAGTTCAACTTCAAGATACAAGTAAGAAAAGAAAGATAAAGAAATAATGCACATACAAAACTAATAATAGAAATAACCAATGCTATTACCACCCCCCAAAATAATCCCCAAACCCAAACCCACTGCCATTGGGCCAATGCCAACTGATAGCCACCGGGTTTCTGAGACTGTATTTCTTACGGGAGTAAAAAGTTCCACCTTTCTCCCACGGAATGCTTGGTGGTTTTGAAATGCTGGCCTTGCAGTTAGCAGCTCAACCTATAGCCATGATGCCACGAGGGCTCTTACAACAGCAACAAGAAAATAACAACTGAAGTGTTTGTAGGTGACCCCCCCCCCACACACAAAAAAAAACCCACTGCTTCTAATCCACTCTGACACTACTGACCCCACCGGCCGCGGGACAGAGAACTGTCCCACGGGGCCCTCCAGGCTGTATATCTTTACAAAACCAGATTGCCAAACTGTTCTCTCGGAGGGGCTGCTGAGTTCCAACTGCCAATCTCTTGGCTAGCAGGCAAGTGTTTTAACCACAGAGCCACCAGACAACCTATCACCAGCAACAAGAAGAAAAATGGCTTGTTTGTAAGAAAAGGGTGTCCTGAGCAGGGAGCTATATTATACATAAACAAAGTCAGCTGAGGGCAGGAGTAAAATCCACATGATCTCTGGCCACATGCTGCTTTTTTTAATTAACATTTTATTAGGGGCTCATCCAACTCTTATCACAATCCATACATACATCAATTGTTTCAGAGAAGGCACAGGGACAAGAAAGGATAGAGATTTGATAACACAGAAGAGGTGAATAAAAAAAGGATGGAGGTGCTGTCAGCCATCCAGACATGTTTCCAAGAATGGAATTGCAGATTTAACAAATGTATTGAGTGCAATGGAGAGTACTGTCAAGGTGACAAGGTTGTTTTGTAAAAAAAAAAAAATTAAATACATAGTTTTGAGGAAAAAATTCTGGGTTTATCTGGGTACCCCTAATACCTCTGAAAGTTATGCTAGGGGAAAAAAGAAAGAAAGAAATTTATGCTAGGGAGACCATTAAAACTATTAAGAATAAAATTTTAAAGCCCACTGCCCTTGTGGCGTTTCAACTCACAGAGACCCTATCAGACAGTACAGAACTATTCCCTAGGGTTTCCAAGACTTTAATCTGTACAGGAAAAGAAAGCCTCATCTTTTTCCCATGGAATGTCTGATGGATTCGAACTTGTAACCCACTAAGCCACCAGATGTAGCATACCTTAACTAAGTTTGCACTCTGTACTGATACACTCTAGACTTCAGTGGATATCCAGCTTCCTGTAAAGTGAGTTTCAAAGGCCTATCTGTACCGCATGGCTCTTCTTGAAGTATGCTCCTGTTATGGTCTGTGTAGGTGAGCGATGACAAAAGTTAAGCAACGGCTGTAACTGTCATTAATCTGCACTGAGTTACAGTAGGAATTGCTCCTACTGATCCAATAAAGGCATTTTCTACCACTGTAAAGGGCTACTGTATCACAAAAACCAGTCAGAATAAAATAGAAATCAGCATTTAGAGAGCTCTTACCAAAAAATTAAACAAAAAGAAGCTATGCTACTCCGCAAAAAAAAAAAAAAAATATATATATATATATATATATCAGTGCCATTGAGTCGATGTGACTCACAGTGACCCCATAGGACAAGGGACAACTGCCCCTGCAAATGTGAAACTCCTTACAGGAATAAAAGTCCCATCTTTCTCCTATGAACAGCTGGTGGTTTTGAACTACTCACCTTATAGTTAGCATCCACCACAGGGTGGCAGAGGGTATTAAGTTCTAATCATGCTGTTGATATTACCCTGAGGTTTGACCTAATCTTTATATGAAGGATATCAGAAAAGATGACAGTTAAATATTTTACCCATCATTTTAATTCTACTCAAGTCCTGGTCTTTGTCAATGTTGCTGACTATGGGGCTGAACTATAGGCACAGTTTAGTGATAAGACACATGAAGAAGTTTTGAAAAGTAAAAGGGAACAAACTAGGCTTGTCTTTGACAACCTGTAAGTTTTATAGGAAAACATCCAATAAATCTATTTTGGCAAAAAAAATCATACTTTCTTAAGCATTGCTTTAAGATACGGCTAGCAGAGATGGTTGAAATTCAAAACAATGTCTATCTATAACAATATGGACTCAAGAGTAGGATTAAGGCTATGTGTGTGAGTTTGGTCATTGTTTTACAGGTATGGTAAAGAATCAAGAAATACAGAAATTTGAAGTCGACAGGTTTTTGGCTCATCCATTTGGAGGATAAGAACACTGGGTGCTACATTTTTGCTTATTATGGGGAAAAGCAGTCTGACAATGCAAACTGACAGATTATCAAGCAAGTGAACAACCCTTAAATTAAGAAAATAGGCTGTGCTATTTAGCTGGTTAGTCAATCTTCGACACACACACAAAAAAAGGAGGGGGGAGTTTCTTTAATTTGGAAATATAAGGCAAAAACAAAAACCACTATCGTGAAGTTGGTTCTGGCTCGCTGTGACCCTACCCTGTACTTTCCCAAAACTGTAAATCTTCACTACCGTACACAGCCTCAACTTTCTCTTATAGAGTGGCTGGTGAGTTTGAACCACCGACCTTGTGGTTAGCAGCCCAACATTTACCCAATGGACCACCAGAGCTAGCCTTAAAAATCTGACAAATCCAACCAATAAATTTCTTTAGAAAAGGCAGTAAGTAACTAAGGTGCTTAAGGGCACCACATGTAAAAATAATTACAAACGGAACGTCTCAACAGCAGAGCTAAGGGACCCAGCAGCAGTGGTCTCCTGCAGTGCACGTGCCCCTCCCACAGCAGTCTGAGAAAGCGGCGCCCCTTTGGCTCTGGTAAGCACGCGCTGTCGCCATTACTATTAATGAACAAGATTCTAGCTTAAACAGAACAGCGAATGTCATTTTCTTAAACACAAAGTTATCGATTTCACTTGTATTTTTATAGCAAATCAATCTTCTTTCATTTCTATTGGTATCAAGTCTTGTGCTGAAAAAGAAGAGAATGCGGGGGAGAAAAAAGGAGGGGGCACAGGAAAACTTTCAGATGCTTTGATGCTTCCAATTTCTTATGGCCTGAAATGTAAACTCCTGTTCAAGTGTTTCAGAGAGCTGGGCACAGGGATCATACACGGCTTCCCGCTGCCGCGGCACTCCAGAACCAAGCCCGACTTATCCCAACTGCGCCTCTGCACTTGTGAAGCTAGGCTCCATTCTGTCACGTGGGCAAATGACGCCCACTCTTCCTTTCTGTGCCTTCAAAATGCTGTTTAATCGTCCCTATAGAGACGTATTTCAGGGCCCAATGACTAAATAAGAACTCAATACATTTTCTTTTTTGAAACTATCATGAGTAATTTTTATAAGTTATTGTATATTGTTGAATTCATATTTATACACACCTGAGATTTCTCTCACCAACCAGACAATAACAAAACAAGAACCAAACCCAGTGCCGTCAAGTCGATGCCAACGTGCACTTTACAGTAACGTCTCACAGTGCTAAACACATGATGCAAAACACTCATTGCCAATGAGTCAATTCCAACTCACAGCCACACTGGGATAAAGCAGAACTGCTCCTTCGAGTTTCCCGGGTCGTAAATCTTTCCATGGACAGAAGTCTCGTCTTTCTAGCACCCAATAACTGGCGGGTTGGATTCACTGACTTTGCAGTTAGTAGCCTCTGTCATGTAACTCACTGGCGCACAGATAATAAAACCCCAAACCAAACTCACTACTAAAAGCCTGACCTGCTGCCTTGGATCATGCACCTCTGCGGCCACGAGTCTGGGGTCTCCAGCCGATCCTCAGCCCCATTAGGCATGTAAGGCAGAAGAAGCCTGCAGCCCAACATCCGACCCACCAACTTGGAACTTGCCTGGTCTCACACTTGCCTACTTCTACAACTATGTGGGACATTTTCTTGATATACATTTACATAAACCCAACTAAACTCACAGCCACTGAGTCAACGATGCTGACACTTAGCAACTCTATGGGACAAGGTAGAAATGCCCCTGTATGACCATGTGAATAGAAAGCCCTGTCACCAGGGAGTTTACACACACACACATATCACCAGTTGCTCCTCAGTAGAAAGATGGGGCTTTCTACTCCCATAAAACGTTACGGTCTCGGAAGTTACAGGGGCAGTTCCACCCTGTCCTGTAGGATCACTAAGAGTCTCGTATGAGCCAGCATACAGACACACATCTATCTGTGTGAATGAGACACCTCATCTATATGAGACACTAGCCATGCGCAGATCACAGCGACAAGTTTAAACCTGCTGTTCCAGTGTGCACTGGAAACTTCAGAGGAATACTTTGTGATGTACCCGCACACAGACTTTGTATGCAGCCCTTGGCAGATGGTTAGTATGTGCTCATAAACAATTTATTAATTTGGTACATTCTTCCTGTACGTATTTACACAAAATATATCTTTGACTTTATCATACAAAGGTAGGTCATTCTTTTATCAACTATCTACATGGGAAAAAATGGCAACAGTCTCATAAAACCTTTGCCAGGAACCTCCGCAAAGGAGGGTGAGAGCGGCTGGGCAGCGCCAAGAGGGCCGCCAACGGCACCGCTATAAACGGAGACCTGGCTGCGGTGCAGAGCGATTTACCACGCAGTCTAACAAGAAAATAGTGTTGTCTTGTTAGACAAAGAAGCTCATCATATCTACAACTTTGCATATTTTAAGAAAGTAAGTAAATAGCAAACCTTTTGCGTAAAGAGCTCTGTAATAACTATCTTAGGCTTTCAGCGATTCCCCTGCACGGTGCAGAAGCTGCCGTAGCCCAGACGCAAGTCATCAAGCTGAGCTAGAAAACGAGCCAGCGAGCCACAGATGACATGAACGAAGAGCAGATATTGTGAGATTTCTTTCCTATAATTTACTATGCAATAGGGCTCTAACGTGTTCATGGCAAGATGCAGTTAGCAGACAGTGAGTCTTCCACAAATGCTTGAAGCCACACTCACGATTTACTGTAACAGGAAACGTATGCATGAGAAGACTTCAGAGAGTATGTGGAAAAATGAAATTACAGGACAGTGGAATTTTCCCATGGATTTTTGAAGCCCTCTAGTTTATTACTAGAACATGGATATATCAAAATTTACTTAATCTGCCTTTTGGGGCATCTATATTTTAAGCAATATTCTATTGTATTTAATGCTGTTTAACATGCTTCTACATATCTGATTATCTCAAGATAAACCACTACAAGTAGATTTCTTAGGCTCAAAAGGTAACCACGCAACAATTTTTTCTTAATTAAAAAAATTCACAGAACTTTTTTCACGGGATGGCACCAATCTCTATTCCTAGCCATCAACCTGTTTCTCCATATTCTCATCCTCATTTACTATGTTTTCACATACACACAAATACCTCCTCGTGCACATGATCAGAACTCAGTATTTCTCTACTTTTTTCTTACTAGGCAACAGTTATATAATAAAATATACAGTGCTCGCTTCAGCAGCACATATACTACAATAAAACACACAAATCTTAAGTACACCACGTGGAGAATTCTGACAAAGGTATATATATGTACAATACTAATCACTAACATGATAAAGATTAAAGTCACTCCAGAAAGTTCTTTTATTATCTCTTCCCAATCAATAGCTATTCCACCCCACCTGACAGTCACCATTGCTCAAATGATTTTTGGTTGTTCTAGAACATGATAAAAATGTTGCCTGTCTCAAGACATATTATACTGAGGAACATACAAAAGCACATGAACTCTTGTAGATGTCACTCAGTATAATGGTTCTGAGATTCATCTCCATTGCTATGTAGTTACTTCACTGAATTAGATTACATTTTATAAATATTCCAGTTTGCTGCATTTCCAATCCTAATCCTTTACTGAGAGTTATCTAGGTTTTTCAGATGTTGTTATTTTTGCAGAGGTCTATTATGAATAAAAAACTTTAAATAATAGTGTACATGCTTTATAAAATATACAGAAAATTGCTTTTTCTCAATTATGGTGGCTGTAAGTCCAAATCAAGCTTTGGCTTCCAGAGGTTTTAAGAGGGTAACTGTTTTATGTCTCTTTCGTAGACGCTGGAATATACACCTGTTTATACACACCTGTTCAGGCACGCCTGTGCATACACACCTGCTCATGCACACCTGTTTGTGAGCACGAGAAGGTCTTTTTTATAACACACAACTCTGGGTGACAGTGGTAGGTTACTGAGCATTTATATATTTGATGAATGTTGTCAATATTTTATTTATTTTAAAAATCATTTTATTGGGGGCTGGTACAGTTCTTATTACAATCCAAACATACATCCATTGTGTCAAGCACATATGTACATTTGTTGCCATCATCATTCTCAAAACATGTGCCTTCTACTTGAGCCCTTAATATCAGCTCCTCATTTTCCCCCTCCCTCTTTATCTCCCCTCCCTCAGGAACTCTTCGTATTTCATAAATTATTATTATTTTGTCATATGTTACACTGTCCGATGTCTCCCCCTGCCCTCTTCTCTGCTGTCTATCCCCCAGGGAGGAGGCTATATGTAAATTCTTGTAATCAGTTTCCCCTTTCCACCTCACATTCCCTCCACCCTCCAGTGTTGTCAATATTTTAATTGTAGACAATTGGCAGGTGAGTGATTTCAATTACATGAATACTGTCCTGACTGATAATGCCCCACAGGTTCCTCTGTCTTTACTCTCCTATAGATTTGATATTTCTGTGGACTTATGAGGGGGGTACCCAAAAACACCCAGAATCCCCCCAGCCTCCTAAAGCTATGTATTTTTTTTTTTTTACAAAACAACCTTATCACCTTGAAAGTACTCTTCATTACATTCAATACATTTGTCAAATCTGCAATTCCATTCCTGGAAACATTTTTCATACACAGCTGTTTGGATGACTGACAGCATGTACCTCCTTTTTTTCCATTTCTTTTTTTTTAAAGCATTTTAGCGTGGGCTCATACAACTCTTACCACAATCCATACATATATCAATTGTGTAAAGCACATTTGTACATTCGTTGCCCTTATCATTCTCAAAACATTTTGCTCTCTACTTAAGCCCTTGGCATCAGCTCATTTTCCCTCTCTCTCCCCATTCCTCGCTCTCTCATGAACCCATGATAATTTATAAATTATTATTTTGTCATATCTTACACTATCCAAAGTCTTCCTTCACCCTCTTTTCTGTTGTCCATCCTCCAGAGAGGAGGTTATATGTAGATCCTTGTAATCGGTTCCCCCTTTCCACCCCACCCTCCCAGTATCACCACTCTTAGCACTAGTCCTGAAGGGATCATCTGTCCTAGAGTCCCTGCATTTCCAGTTTCTATCTGTACCAGTGTGCATCCTATGGTCTAGCCAGATTTGTAAGGTAGAATTGGGATCGTGATAGTGGGAGGAGGGAGCACTTAGAAACTAGAGGAAAGCTGTATGTTTCATCATTGCTACACTGCACCCTGACTGGCTCGTCTTCTCCCAGATTCTTCTGTAAGGGGATGTCTACTTTCCTACAGATGGGTTTTGGGTCCCCACCCTGCACTCCCCCATATTCACAATAATGATTTTTTGTTTTTTGATGCCCGATAACTGGATCCCTTTGCACCTTTTGATCACACAGGCTGGTGTGCATCTTCTATGTGGGCTTTGTTGCTTCTGAGCAAGATGGCCTTTTGTTTACCTTCAAGTCTTTAAGACCCTAGATGCTCTATCTTTTGATAGCCAGGCTCCATCAGCTTTATGACTACATTTGCTTAAGCACCCGTCTTGTCCTCAGCTATCATGTCAGGAAGGTGAGCATCATGGAATGCCAGTTTAATAGAGCAAAGCATTCTTGCATTGAGGGAGTACTTGAGTGGAGGCCCAATGCCCATCTCCTACCTTAATACTAAACCTATAAATATATGTACATAGATCTATTTCCCCATCCTCATATAGAAATACATTTACAGATGTACATGCCTGTATTCAGACCTCTATAAATGCCCTTTGCCTCCCTGCTCTTTCCTCTGTATTCTTTGACTTTCCTCTTGTCCCACTGTCATGCTCTGCCTTCATTTGGGTTTCAGTAATTCCTCTCGGTTACATTACCCTTGATCATGCCCTACCAGGCCTCTCACACTCTCCTCACCACTGATTTAGATCACTTGTTCCCTTGTCCCTGGGTTTGTTAATACCACTTCCTCTCCCCCAACCTCTTCCTCTCCCATGTCCCCCTGGAACCATCGGTCCTGTTGTTTTCTCCTCCAGATTGTTCATCCAGCCTATCTTATTTAGACAGACCTGCGAAGATAATAACATGCACAAAAACAAGACAGAACAAAACAAAGCAAGAACAATAAAAAAACAACAACAAAAAGGAAAAGCCGATAGTTAGTTCAAGGACTGTTTGTTGGCCTTTAGGAACATTTTCCAGTGGAGTCTGAAGGGGTGCCAAGCCCCGGCCCCAAAGTCTATATTGGGTATTCCCTGAGAACTTTGTTGCTCTGTTCTCCTTGCTGCTCTGTTGCACCCCCTTAGTGTTTTGCCTCAGTGTGGTGACATCAGATCAGGCACAAATCCCACACTGTGTCTCCAGTGTTGTCCCCCGTAGGGATATGGGTCAGTGAGGGATGTGGTGTCTCATAGTAGGGCCGGCCATATGGTCCTCTCTGTGCATTGGCTGCTCTGAGCAGGGATATCATCCTCAAGGGTTGTTGGGCCAGGTTGTGCTCCACTCTCTCTTCCTCCCCCGTCATTTGCTCCCATGTGCTCTGATCAGACACGTCCCTCTCCCTGAGCTGCAGATTCTATGCTGTCCTCTGAAATAAATTCTCCTGACCTCCCTCCTTTGTTTCCTCACTTCTACATAGTCAACTTGCTGTCCTCTCATGTCCCTCTGCATTCATGGAAACAAAAAGAAGTCTCACAGAATGAGGTCAGGTGAGTCAGGAAATGTGGGACAAGAGAGGCAAGCTGTGTTTTACCCAAAACTGGAGCACTGAGTTGGCTGTGTGAGCAGGTGCTTTGTTGTGGTGGCAAAACCAGTCCCCCATCTGCCACAAATCAGGCCTTTTTTGTTGCACACGGTTATGCTATCTTTTCAGAACCTCTAAATAGAAAGCTTGATTAACAGTCTGACCTGGTGGAATGAACTCCAAATGCAGTAACCCCACCACTTCACACTATGATTTTTTGAGTACCCCCTCATATATTTAAAGTCATGAATTCTGTCAATTCCATTTTACAGTTTTAGAATATAGACTTGGGCCATTTTTATAATTTCCAATCTTCTTTAAGAGTTCTTTTAATTCATTACAAGCGCACTTCCCTTAACAACTTTAAAATCCTTATCTGCCAATTCTATTAACATAGTTATCTTGGATTTAGCTTCTGTTGATTATTCTTTTGAGAATGAGTTGTTTTTCTTTTTCTGTGTATACTAAATAATATCCTGGATATAGAAAATCTGGATCTTATTATTTTTGGGTAAGGAAACCTTTTTCTGTTCCCTTAAACAGTAAGTTGGAGGGGAGCGGGGAAGGAGGGGGAAAATGAGGAGCAGACATCACGGGCTCAAGTAGAAAGCAAATGTTTTGAGGATGATGATGGCAACAAATGTACCAATGTGCTTGACACAATGGATGTATGTATAGATTGTAAGAAGAATTGTATGAGCTTCCAATAAAATGATTTTAAAAACAAACAGTAAGTTTGCTGGGCTTAACTCAAACTTCAAAACTTTGTTATCACTTCCAATGAAGGCTTCCGGGGTTGGGAAGCCGTTTGAGACACTGGCCCTAGAAGCCAGACAGAGCACCCACTCAAGCAAGAAAGAGACCAGTTCTCTATGGCATCTCTTACAAACAGGCCACACACCCAAGAGACATCTTTAGCCTATGTCCTCACTGAGCAGTTGGACTCCAACCACACTTTCCCATAAGTATAACCGTGTTGACACATTACCTATCAAGCAGTGCGATTCTACTTAAATTATCATTTTAAATTTTAAAAATGCAAATATTTCTATAAAGTTGGTTATCAAAATGATAGGTGCATTTTTGGAGAAGGTACAGGGTAGTGATTGAGAACAACACAAAGAGGGTTGCTTTGGTCATTTCTATTTCCAGATTCAGGTAAGTTCACTTTGTGATATTTCATCAAGCTGTGCAGTTACAACAAGCATTCGTTAAGCAGGTGGCTGTTAATCTAAAAGTTGGCTATTTGGATGTCAGTAGCTTTGTGGAAATAAGATGAGGCTCTCTGCTCCGGTCAAGACTTAAAGTCTCATTAAAAATCACCATCAACTTGGTGGCAGTGGGTTTGACCTAATTCATGTTGCTATGCTTACATTCTATAGGAGCAAATGATATTTTAGAAACAATATTAAAATATACCTTTAAAATAAAAATTGCTTAGGCCATAGAAGGAAAATAACTGTTCCCTCTTGGTGCAGTCTGGCATAACTAATATGGCACGTACAATCCAGCAACCAGAAATTATTAAGTAGAATTAAGCCAGTATGTAGGTAAAAAAATTACTAACTAGAAATAAGTTACTATATAGGTCAAAAACAGCAAAAATCAAGCAGAGTGCATCATTATTTACAAATCTATCACCTCTGTCCAACACAGCCAATTAACCTAATGACACACTTTCTGACTGATCCTATTCATCACCATGTGCTAGGCAGGCAATAGCAACTGATTCAAGTTGACACAAATGAACTCTATTTGCTATCCTGGAAACTATAAAACACTATGTTAAAATGTAAAGAATATTGAGTTGGAAATTAAGATACTGAGATTCTCATGACAGCATCAATACAAACAAGTCATGTAACACTGAGTAAGCCATGTGCTCTCTTTACAGGGGTGTGGAACCAGGTCTTTGTAGTCACCTATTTACATAACACTATATATAGCAGAAACTAGATAGTTTGTTGAATTAATAAGTTAACAAAATGTTCTGGAAGAGAAGTGCTGTGTATAGAATCTTAAAATGAGTAGCATGGAATTATAGTGTAAATTTTTATTCTACCACTGACCAAGTTGAAAATGCATACTGATTGTACCAAACTTGTACTATTAACACAAAAAATATTAGAACCACCACAAATGGATAAACACTCTATTCTTTTGTTTCCTTTCAAAGGAAGAATTTTTTTACTACTGTTTAATACAGCAGTGTCAAACTTAGATGTCTACTAGATACCTCAAGCCTAAAACTAAACCCCTGGTCTACCTACCGCCAAAGAGTAAAATAAAATGAAATAGAATGGCCTTGCTTACAGCTTCCTCCCTTGCTGTTAACTACAACTCCATCACTTCATTTGCTCCGGACAAGGAATAGGGAACCATTTCTGGCCTCCAAATCACATGCCAGACATGCTGGAATGCATCTTCACTGTGCTTGATTTTACCCTTGTAAAGTCCACCCAACCCTTTCTTTAGTTAAAACTCCTTATTGTGAATTGAGTGTGTTTACAGAAAAGACCCTAAATTTACAGTCAACAATCCAAACGTATTTTGTTTCAACTCATACACAGCAATCCCCTGAATGCACTATCACTTTTCCCACTTCCTCCCTGTTTCCATTTCTTCTTTCTAGCCCTCTAAACTTTGTCCTTGGGAAAATGATGTTCTCTCAATCTAAATGGTTGATTAATTCAAGGTGTTCCTACCTCACAAGCATTCTGGTTCCCCTATTGTTTGGCAGAAACTAGAGTTGAGGGGTGACTGCATTTCCATACTTGAAAGATGTCTAAGGGAGAGAGTCTTAGGGATTCCTCTTGTCTCTCTCCTGGTCTTTTTGATGATTTTGAGTTTGCCTCCCTATTTTTCTCCCCCTCTATCCAGGATCTTCTACAGTTCCTCTTCGGGAAACTGGTAGTGGTAGCTGGACCCCACCCCGTCCGTCTGCTCTCAGGGCTGTGGTGCTTGATGGCAGAGCTCATTAGCCCGCCGGGCGACTGGCTTGCAGGTGCTCCGGTGCTCATCATTCTCTCCGCCACACAGGGAGAGACCCAGAGCTGCACCTTAGATGGTCACTCACAAACAAGCTTTTAAGGCCCAGCAGCTACTCATCAAAGTGGGTGGCAAAACATTGTCTTCGTGGGAACTCTATTAGGCCAGCTGATCTGGGTGCCCCTGAGACAAGGGTCTTGGGCCACCAGGACCAGCAACAACCTTCCTCGAGGTGCTTGAGTGTGTCTAACGCGCTTCCATAGCTTTGCAAACTGCATGCTTCAGCGCATTCATGGGCGTAGTTACAGCCAAGAAAAATGCCCATCTATAAAACACTCATGAATACATCTATAAATGAACATTTGCAGGTATACTCCCCATCTCCTGCCCACACCTATTCAACCTGCATGCTGCCCACACATCCACGTGTAGGGTACCGTTATGGTAGGACTGTGGATCTAATAGTATTTACCTTTGCTGCCTTTAACTCTTGCAAACCTCCCAGTCTTCCCCTGCCGCCATCATATTCTGCAAACCTCTCTTATTGAATATTGCCTTACGCTTCACCTAAGACTACTCTACCCTCTACAGTCAGTGACGTTCCATTTACTCTTAATATAGGAATGAATAACGGTATTAAATTGTAAAATTAATACCTGATTCACTTCACTGCTCAAAACCTCAAACTATCAATGTCTTCCCATTTCTCTCAGCATAAAATCCAAAGTCTTTTGTTTCTCTCTGTTATTTTTAGGTGCCATCAGGTTGAATTAGACTCACACTGGCCCAGGTAACAGCACAGAACTTTTCCATACATTTTGGGGGGGGGTGTAGTATTAACTAGGTCTATTTACCACAGAGCTGCTAGGTGGGTTTGAAGAGCCAATCTTTTGATTACTAGTTACACAGTTCCAAAAGTGTACGGGTCGTATGCAACCTGTCAATCAGGCCACAGTCTGATAATGCCTCCTTGTGGGCCTGGCTTTCTCATCAGGAGGGTCTCTCTTGGTCTTCACTTCTGCTGGCTGGCTGTTGCTTCAGAACCCTGTGATGCATCTCCTGCCATTGGGGCCACATGACTTTTTACCCACCACCATTGCTTATGACTGCATGAATCAGAAGAGGGGCTTATGGACTATTATCAGACTTATGGACGTGAGTTGTACTGGGCTGAGCTGTTCTGCGATACATGATGACTTCTTAGTAGAAAGCTCTCTCTTCCACATATGTGAGACTCCCTGGATTTGCTTCTGTAGTCAGTCTGGCCTCACACAGTTGCTGAGGGCCTGACCATTAACACCAGACACCCTCAAGATCCTAAATGAAATTGTCCCAAGTGTTTCTCCAAACTTTCCACTCCTTCCCCTTCCTCACACTCGTCGCACCCTGTCCACAGTGAATCCAGGGGAATTCCTTGAACGTGGCAGCTACACTTGGGTCTCAGGGTCTTTAACATGTTATTCCGTCTGCTTGAATGATTATCCCTAGAGGTAAGCTGCATCTCTGTCTCCTTCACATCCTTTACGAATCTGGTCCAGGCGGCACCTTCTCTGGGAACTCTACACAGACCACCTCTGTAAAACCGCAGCCCTGCTCCAACACCAGGACTCACCACGGTCCGCACCCAACTCGCTAATTTGCAATAACACCTAAATGTAAGGTTCATAAGGGTAAAGATTTTTTTCTGTTTTACTTATTGTCCATGTCATGGTGACTGGCAGATAGAAAATGCTAAGTGGCTATGTTTTGGAAGACTGCTAAATATAATCCTAAACTCCCACTCAACTACTTAAAGGGATCTCACATCCTTTATTAGGTTGGCATAAACACACTAAAAATTGTGTGTTTGCTAATACTAAGATTATATGCAAATAATGTTGTCAAATGCTAAGGCACTGGAAACAACCACAGTATTAAAATATAGTATTAGATATGATGGATTGAGTGTGTCCCCTAGGAAATACATGGTATGGATGCTAAACCTTCATGCCTAAGGGTGAGGGTCTCACCGGCTTATGAAAGTCTACACTATGTTGCTGAAACCTGATCCATGTAGTCTGCGTCTTGAGTAGGTCAGCCTTGGGATGTAGAAGCAGGAGACTGGACACGGAGAAGGAAGGTCAACAGAAGAAAGAGATAAGCTACTCGGAAAGCACCAGTGAACCAAGTCAGAGAAACGCAAGAGACAGAGGCTTTCCCCGGGTCAGGAAGAGAAAGCCTTCCCGGAGAGTCGATGCCTTGAATCTGGGCTTTGACCTCCTATGAAGAAAGAAATTTACTTGTTAAAGTACCCAAGTACGTGTAGAATTCTGAAGATAACAGCACTATGAAATTATGACGCCACAGCCTTGCCTAAGAGGTGGCCTCCGAATGAAGTGTCTCTTCCTTCTGGTTAATGGAGTAATAGTCTGAAATTTATAGTAAATGAAAAGAAACCATTATTACCTAGAACTTCTTAATGTGAATTAGGATTTCTTCTAGACTTTACATGCCCATAAAAGAAAACCTCAGAAATAAAATAGAGGTGAAGAGACACATTAAGATGGAACAGTAAGCTATAACTTCTGATTTAAAACCTGTATTCATGAAAACAATTCATGCTGCCTTCAATTATTGTGTAAACGTAACAAAAATAAGGATAACATGTAACAAAATATTACTTTTACCTATTTTACCCTCTGTATTTACCTATTCACCCCCTGCCCTTTCCCAAAGGGCAGACAAAATTTCCAACAGCGTAAGACAATATTTCATTTAAAATATAACTATTTTCAAATATTTGCAAACAGTTTCCAGTATCAATCTCTGATTCACTTGAAAGAATGTCAATTATACTTAGCGGATCATCAGGTAGCTTAGGACAACAAGTGTGATTGTCTGCTCAGATTATACAATACAGGGCTTGGTACTGTTTAAAGATAATATTCAGTTTTGGATTAATTTCTCACAAGATGAAAGGATTTAAGTCTATTACAAAAAATAATTGAAAGCAGATGTCTGAAGACTAAGATAATAATAAAACTTGTTAATGAAGTACTAGCAAAAAGACTCAATTTACATTAATATTATTTATTCATTCTAATGATATTTAAAAGTTCAAGCCATGTAATTCTTTGCTTTTGTGTTCAAATGTCGATTTTTCACAGACTTACACCCTCAAAGATGAGAAGCATAAAAATTGCTTTAAATATTATATTCATCTGCTCTGTTAAATTTCCCTGCTAATCTAGTCATTTAAAGATTTAGCATTTTAGAGATTCACTTCTTTCTGAACCTAAAACATACTACCTTCTCTATTTTTATGTGGTTACCTATATCCAAAGCAGCCTTGGCGGTCAAGTGCGTTGGGCTGCTACTCACGAGGGCAACAGTTGGAACCTCTGGCCATGCTGAAGGAGAAAGGGGCTTTCTGCTCTCATGAAAATGTACAGCACCGCAAGTCTACAGGAAGGGCAGCTCTACTCTGCCCTGTAGGGGCTCGATGTCAGAATTCACTTGACGTCGCACAGTGTAAGACATGTCAAAATAGTAATAATTTATAAATTATCAAGGGTTCATCAGGGAGGAGGGAGCGGGCAGGGAGGGGGAAAATGAGGAGCTGATACCAAGGGCTCAAGTAGAAAGCAAATGCTTCGAGAATGATGATGGCAACAAATGTACAAATGTGCTTGACACAATGGATGGATGGATGGATGGATGGATGGATGGATGGATTGTGATGAGCTGTATGAGCCCCAATAAAATCATTTTTTTTAAAAAGGAATTCACTTGATGGCAGTTGAGTTTGCTTTTTTTGGATGTATATCTAATCATATATGACTTTATTGCCAAATTGCTCCTGCAACTCAGAAACAACTAACATAATAAACCATTAAGGAACTAAAAGAAAGGCTTGAATCAACAAATGGACTTCAATGAGTAATTACCATTTTTTAATTTGTTCATTTGATTTAATTTATGAATAACTAAGCTATAATATGTGTGCTTGATATTGTTTAATACTCAGGCTAGTGTTGGCATGACTTCAAGTCAAATGGTTATACACAAATACTTACTGCTAATAACAATAACTGAGTTTATGGCCACATAAAGAAAAATGTGAACACTGCAAGTCTAAGACTGCTAATCCTTAGAAAAGCCAGCTGGACAGTTAACCTATGGTGGTGGCTGTGGGGTCATTTCTTACTCATAAAGGACCCTATGGACATCAGGACAACAAAATATTGTCTGTCCTGTGTCATCATGAAGACCGCAGGTTTGAGCATACTGCTGCAGCCGCTCTGTCAATCCACCTGTCACGGGCCATCCTGTTTCGCTCTCTCTCTACGTTACCCAGCATGCTGGCCTTCCCCAGGGCCTGCTCTTTCCTCATAACAAGTCCAAAGCACGTGAAGCAAAGTCTGCCATCCTTGCTTCTAAGGGGCTCTCTGGCCGTACTTCTTCCAAAACAGATTTCTGTGTCCTTTTGGCAGCGCACGATACTTTCGGGTGTCTTCGCAAGCACCGTAATTCGAATGCAGCATTTTTACTTTGGTCTTCCTGAATCAACTTGGCATCTAAGTTGGTATGCAAGAACTGGAACTTTGCAAGTGTTCACACCATTCTGTAAGCAACACAAGTGGCTCACTGGGTCGGAACTGCTTAAGCAAACAGTACAGTATACGCTAATCTTAGTTATCGAGTACTGCTTTAACAGAAATACCACTAGTGGGTAGCCGTAGCCAAGAGAAATGCGGTGTCTCAGAGTTAGGGGGCTCAGAAGGCTGGATTCGGTGTAGTTCTGCAGGAAGGTCTGTGTTTCTTCCAGAGTTTCTGTTCCTCAGTAAGCTTCACGCAGGATGTCATCGATCTCTGCTCCTTTAATACCGCAAACGAGGCTGCCTCACCAGACACACCCCACCCGAACATGATCTTATTAACACACAAATCAACCCCATTTCCAAATAGAATTCTATCGATAGGAAAGGGGGTAGAGATTGCAGTACATATTTGGAAGGTATACGATTCAGTGAACATTCATACTGAATATTTGGCTTCTAGAGATCTGGATTTTTGATGCACACCAGGTAAAGGGGGCCTCTGTGGCCAGTCCCAGTGAAAACACAGGGCACTGAGTCTCTAACACTCCCTGCAGACATGGACCTTCAAAACGTTGGCGCAATACTCCATTTTTTTTATTCCACTTTGGAAGCCTCTTCATAAGGCTCTAGTTCCATGATAGAGGGCTACAGATGTCCCAAGTGAGTTCAGTGGGAGCGGAGTTGAGAGCTTGCATCTGGTTTCTTTGGGACTTGCCTTGGGCATGTTTCCCTTTGCTGACTGTGCTTTGCCTCGTTTTTCTGTGATACACCTCGGGCCAGAGTCTAACTTTATGCTCAGGCCTATGCACCCTCCTAACAAACCAAGGAGCACGGGAGTGGTCTCAGAGACCCTCTGCACAACCCAGGAAGAGGCCACAGTGCAGGAACTGTGCCTGGCAGTTACGTGTGTTTTTTCGAAGACTTTCATGCTCTTTTAAAGAAGCTGTGGTGGTGCAGGTGGGCAAGCGCTGAGGTGCTAGCAACAGCTAATCGAAACATAGATGGTTTGAACTCACCAGCTGCTCCATAGGAAAACAGTGAGGCTGTCCCTACAAAGACATATAGTCTCAGAAGCCCTATGGAGAGCTTCTACTCTGTCCTACAGGGTCACTGAGTCAGAATCAACTCAATGACCCGGGATTGTTTTGTGTTGACATATCAGATAGCCATAGTTGGTCATTTTAAATCTTAGACTCGTAAAGCATTCATATCGTCCAAAGAAATGCCAAAGCTGAAAACCTCTCAGAGGTTATCAGCTACCTCCCAAAAAACAAGTTGCTAATCTCAGATCCAGGAAGGAGCATTGACTACCCTCACAGTTGAGAGGAGCCCTGGTGGCTATGTGTTGGGCTGTTAAACACAAGGTCAGCAGTTTGAAACCACCAGCATCTCCACAGGGGGAAAACAGGGCTTTCTGCTTATGTAAACTGTTACCATCTCGGAAAATCACAGGGGGCAGAGTTCTGCTCTGTTGTGTATGGTAACAGTGAGTCAGCACCAACTCCGTGGCAATGAGTTTGATTTGGGTCTATCTTCACGAGTGGTGGAGGAATATTTCTGCTTTGGATTTTTTTTTGAAAGAGGGAACTATGGAAACAGGGATTGTACATTCAAGCATTTGTCTTCAATTCTTTAGCTTTGTCACAGTTTACACATCAGTATGAAGAGAACTCTTAATTTTGTCAGCACCAAGTCTTTCAAATAAGCCACTTTTACTCACAGGTTCTTTGTGGTATTTAGATTATATGTCAACTTGTACCTGTATGAGAGCATCGGGGCAGAGTGCAACTAGCAATCAGGTCACAGCTTCAGGAAGCCTCTTTAAAGGTGTGGCCTTTTTGTAAGAGAGACACTGGAAACAGCTTCTTCCCCCATGCCCTTTGCTTTCCTCCTGCCTGGGACTCTGTGTCTGCCTCCCGTGGGCTGCTCACGCTGGGAGCTGACCTGGAGAGCTGTCTGCATACTGCCATGTGTCCACCGACTTTGGGACTATGCAACTCTGCACCCACTGACCTGTGATCCCTCTGCCTCTCCCTTCACCTCCTCCATCACTGCCTGCAGCCCGGAGCCTGAAGAGGGCTCCAGCTAGCATCACACTCATGGACTTGAGTTGGATGGGGCTGGGCCACCTTCTTGATATAGGATTATATCTTGAAATAAAGTTCTTTCTTATACACATATGTGTCAGTGGTTTCGTTTTTCTAGACCATCAGCTTAACAGTCTTCTAAAAGAAAAAGAAAAAGTCTATTTCATATAGTCAGATTCTCGAGCTGACTCTAATTTAAGAATACAAACACTTTTTAATTATCATCCCAAAGCTGGGATATTCTTGCTTCTAGTCGTCATTATATTGAAGTTATTGTGACTTTATATGAAGTCACTGTAGTATTATAATCATGTACCTGTAAAGTAATTCTAAAAGTACTGTGGCATATACAGATGGAACATTCTAAATGGTATCTGCTGCTTAAGATGCACTGAATGGTGTTTAAACATAAGGTAAAATGCACAATTCAGATGAAATCTGTGGCTAGTAAAAACCAGTGGTGTAGAGATAATTAAGGAAGCATGGAAGCTGGTTAAAAAAATTAGAACGTAGGGAGAACTAGTAAGAATCTAGCAGCCTGGCTGAAACTGACATTCATTAGGGTACTCTTCACATCAATAGGGAGCATTTGGACTCTCTGGTCTTTATCAGTGTCCCAGCTGGTAATGGTGGAAGGTTAATGCCTAAACCCATTCTGTTCAATTTTCTATCCTAATTAGCCCTCCAAATCTATAGCTGTGAGCACCAAGTGTCTGTGCTCAAAAGAAACTAATTAATGCTAGCAAATTAGATCAAGTCCAAAGATCCAACATCCCAACTCTTAGTTAAATGCTCCTTGTTAATAGGAAGTGTAGCTGTCAATAACTGCTGTTGGTGGCTATAATGAGGCATCTTTCTTTCATTGAAAGTGATTTCATTTCTCTTTGTCCCTAGAAAGCTACTCCATTCCCTTCACAAACCTAAGTTTCTGGCAGTCTGACCCAATTCTTATGATCAGCTGGGTTGAAATGACATGGGAAAAAAAATCAAACAGAGAAGCTTTCCCACATAATCATGTTTCAGGCATTTAGCAGAAAGTCAGATCACTTATTAAAATTCCTATATCTTTATCCAAGAACAATACAATTAGCATGCATAATGCTGTCATACAAAATCCTATAATGATTTAATAAAACTAAGGCTATAAACAGTAAATAAAATACAATAGAAGTATCCAGATTTGAAATTACGTCACATTGTTCAGTGTAAATGGAGCTGGCTGTTCATCTGCTGCTTGAGTGATACCAACGATGTTGTTTCCTAATCCACACAGTTAAACTGGAGGAATATTGAAGATTGTTCTTTTATAAAAATAATCCATTTTAGATCTTAAACAATTGTTTTGGACCATATGGCCAAAAAATCAATATCCGATTATCTATAATTAGTTCAAATATTCAAAAATCAATTAGGATATAACATATGTTTAAATAAGGACAAATATTACATTGAAATATAACCCATATAAACCCTTAGGTTTTAAGTTGATTTTTAGTCTTCAGATTTAAATAATTTAACTTATGATAAAGAAGTTAAAATTAAACATTTTCTTTTTTATAAAGCAATTTTGTTTCTAACACATAATTAAAGGGTATTTTAAAGCTTTACTCAATTCCTTTTATATGCCCCCTCCCCCAAAGGCAACTCTAAGAGTAACCAAAAACAATTCTGAGACCCAAAGCCACATAGTTGTTAACCATTTTTACCTGAGCCACGAGTACAACTGAAAATTTTAGAGATTTTAAATATTTAAATATAAAATGATATCTCTTACATTTATGAGTTAGCTATATTCTCAATACTATGGGGCATAAATGCAATACATCTATTTGTAACATTAGGCCGATGTATCAGGAATAAGTCGATCTGAGTAATGGAAAGCTAACTACACATTTCTAATTTCCTTTTCCCTCATCTGAATGAGAGTATATATTATTGAAAGGTCTTAGAAACAGGCAGGTGGGAGATTATCTCTTGAGACTACCAGCATGACACCTGCCAATGCCAGATGTGCACTAGAACCCTGTCTGCAGGTGCCAACGGGTTAATTTCTCCTGACACTTGGGGGTGGAGGTCGAAGGAGAATGCTCTGACAACTAATTCATAATGAAAGCAAAAATAATAACCATGATAATTGATCTTAAATCACTACTGCATGGGTATCTAAAAAAAAGTTGGTCGTAAGTCATTTAATGACTAGAATGATGAGTATGAGAATGAAGAAAATGTTCTAAACTGATTGTGGTGATGACTGTACAACTCGTCTTGGTTGAGACTGAACTACTGAACAATATAACGTGTGCAAACTCGGGGAGGGGGGGAGCAATACACGATGCCGAGTCTCCTTTCATCACCTCCATCCATCAATTACGCACCTGGCTCTTCTCCTTGCAATGGCACTGCAGCCTATCCCTGTCCCTAAACATCAACGCAGCCACTCAGCAAAAATTTTAACACTAAATTTTTGATAGCTAATCAAAGGGACAGAACTGATGGTGATTACACAACTCATTTTAAAAGTGATTTAACCATAGGGACAAAAAAAAAAGAAACTTCTCTACAATTGATTGTGGTAATGTTTGTACAACTCTTCTTAATAGAATTGAACCATTGAATTGTGTGATAAGTGAATTAAGTGCCAAAATTTTTTTAAATTAAAATAAATGCCACAAAAATAAATACTCATGGAAGGATGTTTTAAAAATCCCGCTATCGACAAGAGAAAGGCAAAAGGAAATAGAGGAAAGAACAGGGAGGCAAAGGGCATTTATAGAGGTCTAGATAAAGGGATGTACATCTGTAAATATATTTCAATAGGAGAATAGGGAAATAGATCTTTGTGAATATATTTATAGGATTAGTATTAAGGTAGCACATGGACATTGGGCCTCCACTCAAGTACTCCCTCAATGCAAGAATACTTGTTCTATTAAACTGGCATTCCATAACTCACCCTTCTATGATGCTCACCTTCCCTACACGATCACTGAAGACAAAGCGGGTGCATAAGCAAATGTGGTGAAGAAAGCTGATGGTGCCCAGCTATCAAAAGATATAGCATCTAGGGCCTTAAAGACTGGAAGGTAAACAAGAGGCCATCTAGCTCAGAAGCAATACAGCGCACATAGAAGAAGCACACCAGCTTATGTGATCATAAGATTCTGAAATGATCAGTGATCAGACATCAAAGAACAAAAAATCATATCATTGTATGTTCACCTCCCAGATATGATCACTGAAGACAAATGGGTGCATAAGCAAATGTGGTGAAGAAAACTGATGGTGCCCGGCTATAAAAAGATATAGTGTCTGGGGTCTTAAAGGCTTGAAGGTAAACAAGCGGCCATCTAGCCCAGAAGCCACAAAGCCCACATGGAAGAAGCACACCAGCCCGTGTGATCATGAGGTTTTGAAGGAATCAGTAATCAGGCATCAAAGAACAAAAAAAATCATATCATTGTGAATGAGGGGGAGTGCAGAGTGGGGACCCAAAGCCCATCTGTAGGCCACTGAACACCCCCTTACAGAAGGGTCACAGGGGGGAGACGAGCCAGTCAGGGTGAAGTGTAGCAAGATGAAACATACAACTTTCCTCTAGTTCTTAAATGCTTCCTCCCCAGCCCCACTATCATGATCCCACTTCTACCTTACAAATCTGGCTAGACCAGATGATGTACACTTGTACAGACAGGAACCGGAAACATAGGGAATCCAGGATTGAGGATCCCTTCAGGACCAGTGGTGAGAGTGGAGATACCAGGAGAGTGAAGGGAAGGTGGGGTAGACAGGGGGGACCGACTATAAGGATCTACATATAACCTCCTCCCTGGGGAACGGACAACAGAAAAGTGGGTGAAGGGAGATGTCGGACAGTGTAAGATATGACAAAATAATAATTTGTAAATTATCAAGGGTTCATGAGGGAGGGGGAAATGGAGAGGCAGGGGAAAATGAGGAGCTGATGCCAGAGGCTCACGTGGAGAGCAAATGTTTTGAGAATGATGAGGGTAATGAATGTACATGTGTGCTTTATACAATTGATGTATGTATGGACTGTGTTAAGAGTTGTATGAGCCCCCAATAAAATGATTTTTTTTTAAAAAGCCCACTATCACCACTTTTACCCAACATTATACTGGATGTCCTAGCCAAAATATTAAAACATGAGAGAGAGAAATGATATCCAAAATAGAAAAGGAGCAAAATTACCTCTCTGTAGATGACATGAACTTACACATAGAAGAGCCTAACGATTTCACAAGCAACTGCTGGAACTAAAAGAAGCATCTTACGATGCTGTCACAGGGTACGCAGCCACTTGCAAAACTGAAACGGGCTCCTCTACACTCACAAAGACTACTCTGAAAATCAAGAAAACAATACCATTTACAGTGGCCCCCAAATCAATAAAATACCTACGAGTTAACCTAACCTGCAACAATTATAAAACACTACTACAGGAGACTAACAGAGAACCAAAAGATGGAAAGACAGCCGTGCTCATGGACTGCAAGACTTAATACAATGAAAACATCAATTCTACCTAAAGCATTCTACAAATACCATGTAATAACAATACAAATTCCAACTACATTCTTTACTGAAAATCAAGTGACCGATGTCACATGGAAAGGAACGAAACCCCAAATAACCAATGCAATACTGAAAAAGAATAAGCAGGAGGCCTCATATCAGGCCAATGGAAGAGAATTGAGAAGAATCAGTAAATCACGCCTTCTATGGACAACTGATTTTCACAAGGTGTCAGTTTCTACTTAGGGCAGCAGAAACAGTTTCTTTACTAAATGGTGCTGGAAAATAGAGATATCCACATTAAAAGGAATTACACAGGAGCCACACCTCACATAAGACACAAAGTTAACTCAAAATACATAAACGGCCTAAATGTTACACCCAACTCTATAAAATTTCTAGAAGAAAGCATAAGGAGAAAACTATGGCACACAGTGTTTTGTAATTCCAGAATAAGTCATCTCATAAGCAAAGCACGGGCAAACAAAGGCAGAGTACGTAAATGGGACCTCATGAAAAATAAAAACTCCACCTTATCAAAGATTTTATAAAAAGAGTAAACAGACAATCTATATGCTGGGATGGGGGCTGGGGGAACCTTCAGTAATGACTTACTGGATAAGAAGCTAATCTTCAAAATCTGTAGAAAACTTTTACAACTCAGCAAGAGGACAAACAACTCGATTACGTAATGGACAAAGGACATGAACAAAACCTTCACCAAAGAGGATGCTCAAGAAGCCAAAAACCATGAAAGTTGTTCAGGATCGTTTGTCATTGTTGTTAGGATCTTTGGAGTCAGTTCCACCTCGTAGCAACCCTACGTACAAGAGGATGAGACATGCCCGCACCATCCTCACGACTGTCCCTGTGCATGAGCCCACTGTGTAGTCACTGTGCTAACTCACTGCCTGCCCGTCCGTCTGCTGTACCTAGCAGGATGTCCTTTTCAGGGACTGGTCTCTCCGGGTAGCAGATCCAAAGTACATGAGATGAAGTGTCACCATCTTTGCTTCTAAGGAGCAGTTTAGTTCTGACAGCCCACAATACCTTTAATACTCTTAATTAACACCACAATTCAAATGCATCAGTAATTCTCAAGTCTTTCCTTATTTTCCTATGCAAATGAGACCATTAAAGGCATCATGGTTTGGGTCAGGCACACCTCACTCTTCTAAATGACATCCTTACTCTTCAACACTTCAAAGAGATCTTATGCAGATTTGCCCAAAGCAATGAGCTGCTTGCTTTCTTGGCTGCTGTTTTCATCAGCATTGATGGTGGACCCCAGAAAAATGAAATCTTTGACAACTTCCTTCGTTTTTGTACATCACGATGTTTCCTGTTGGTCCAATTTTGAAGGTTTTTACATTGAGTTTACTCTGCACTTACAGTGAGTTGTAATCCTTACTGAAGCCCATAGTCCTTGGTGGTCATCACAAGTTGCTGCATCAGCAGGGCTGTCATCTGCATATTGAAGACTGTTAATAAGCCTTCCTCTAATCCTGATACCACATTCATCTTCACTTAGTCCAGCAATTAACCATTACAGGAAGGCACATCAAAAGCATAAAGAGATACTACTTTACCCTAGTTAAAATGGCACTGATTTGAACAAAATAACAGATAACAAGAGGGACGGGAATCCTTAGCCACTGTTGGTGAAGCTGTAAAATGCTACAACCACTATGAAGAAGGTATATGCTTTTTAAAAAGCTAGAAATAGAACTCATCTCACTTACAGTGATATACCCGAAAGACAACCACAATAATAGTCATATACACATCTATGTTCACGGTTGCTTTAGTCCCAAAAGCAAATAAATGGAAACCATTAAAGTACTGTCCATGGATATATGGATAAGTAAGTTGTGATACACATATAAAATACTGGGCAACATAGAGAAGATTATTATAATAATATGGATGGACCTGGAGGACAGGCAGAATGCAAAGTGAAAGAAGTCAAGCACTTATGCACCAATATCATATGGCCCTCTTCAACATGAAGACAAGAATAGCTAGGTAAAGAGAGACAAGGCTGTGTGGTGGTTACCAGGCAGGAGGCAGAGAGTAGGAAAAGTCTGATTTACTCTGTGGAAACGAGCTACTTCTGAAGGTGGGAAAAGTGTCACCGAGTCTGAATGTAGTGAACCCTACTCAAAGTAAAATGAGCAGTTCAGCATGCATGGACTGGTATAGGCAAACTGGTATATGAGTAGGTGGTCTGAAGTGCAGGAAGATGTGTGTGAATAGCCAAGCTTAGTACTGGTACCTGTTGGATATCAGCAAGGGCTGAGTTAACTGAAATCTCACCAGAAGAAAGAAACTGACCATGTAGTCCATTCTGGCCTTACTGGCCAGAACAAATGCCCACAGGGGCTTTCAAGACCACAAATCTTTACAGGGGTAGCCAGCCTCATCTTTCTCTCGCAGCGTGGCTGGTGGTTGTGAACTGGTAACAGTGAAGTTAGCAGCCCAAGGCACACATTGCTGCATTCTGCTGGCTTTCCATGGACTTAACTTTGCACATAGATGCAGATGCTCAATATCCCAACTACAATGAGGATTGTTCAGATCAAAGAACTCACATGTCTCCTCAGAGAACTAAGCTGTTAAGCATGGGACATTTACAAACTGGATATCTAGAGTGGGGGTAATTAAAAGCATGACATGACTGGCTTACAAGCTTTCACGGGTGTGCTTAATCCCAATATAAATGAAACAAGGGAGGATCCCAGTTTTCTCTTTTCTTCATTGGTCTGGGGAAGAGAAAGGGAGAGGCGATTTTGATTAGATGTGATTCAGGTGTGATTTTCAACTGAATTAATAGTGATTCTAAAAACAGTTCATGTACCTGAAAGAGAGGGGAAGCTAATTCCTCAAGCATAAATGGGTTAATGGCTAGAAGAACCAGTGGGGTAACATGAGACACAGACGATTAATATGGCCCTTCTAGCCAGAGTGCCTCGTAGGCTGTGGCTGTGACTATAACCCAATTTTGGAGTGAGTTCTCTGTTACAGGATAACAGTGAGTTGCGTATGCTTACCAAACCAAACCCACTGCCATGGAGTCAATGCTGACTCATGGCAAGCCTCTGTGGGTCTCCTAGACTGTAACTGTTTTACAGGAGTAGAAAGCCCAGTCCCCCACTAGGAGTTACGGGTGGTTTCAAACTGCCAACCATGCAGATAACAGCCCAACACTTAACCACTACACCACCAGGGCTCTTCAGTCGTGACCCTCAGCAGAGGATGGGACTGAAGTCACTATCCTTTGCTTTTCTTTGGGGTAGGGAAAGACAGAAACCACAACTCCGTATACAACCCCTCTCTAAAGCAGGAGCACAGAGAGAAATCTCAGACCTGATGGAAGAGCCCGCAGGGAAGCACTTTCGAGATCTGTCTGAAGTGAAGCTGGCCAAGATCAGAGGCATCAAAGGTGGAGGCAAGGAGACCGAGACAGAACAGAGCAGCACTGATAGACTGTGCGCTGTAAGGCAGGGCAGAGACTTGGCTGTTGGCGGAGAGAGGTGCTGCTGCAGATCAATGACTGTAACCTTGCTGTTTACTGATCGTGATTTGTGGGAACCTATTAACTTCTCTAATAAACCCCCTTACCATTGCGTCTTGACTGTGGATTCTGTGTGACCACGGCAACAGATAAATGAACCCAGCACAGAAGGAGAATGCCATGGCAGAACGCTAGTTTCAGAACAGGGTAAAGAAAACTGGACAGTGAAGGAATGAATGTCTGATCCCTGCTTTGTGGCAATCGGGAAGCCCTCTGAGCCATTTTATAGCCTCATCTTTCTTCCAAGGGGTATGAAATCACACCAAGCTCACTGCCATTGAGCCAATGCACACTGATACCGACCCTTTGTGACAGAACTTCCCCTTGAGTTTCTGATATTGTGACTGTGGGAGTAGAAAGCCCTTTATTTCTTCTGAGAAGCCCCTGATGGTTTTGAACTGCTGACCTTTTGGACTGCAGCCCAAAGCATAATCGCAATTGTTGACCTTAGAGTTAGCAGCTCAAGGTGTAAGCCACAATGACACCTAGAAGTCCTAGAAGTGACTACAAATATGTATTACGCCAATGCAGGCCACAAATATGAATATTCTTTAGAATAACAAGTCTTCCAGCACTGGCCTTCTGCATTCGAAGGCTTGGGATCATAGTTTCCTATGATAACTCAATAAACTCCACACAGTTTACAAAACCGATTTGCATCCTAGTGAAATGAGCAGTGCGTAGAGTTTTAAAATCTGAAAAGGACCCGTCTAACACACAATTGTGAGTGTGGACTTCTAGGAGAAACACAAGTAAGAAGGGAGCCCAAAGAAACAAGTCCACAAGGCCCACAACCTCATGTACCCTGAGACGAGGAAAACCTAGATGGTGCCTGGCTACCAAACACGGACTATTCTGGCCAGTACCAAAATAGCCGGTCCCAGATTGAATGGGAAGTAAACATGGTAAAATAAAAATTCTTATTTGAGAAAATTAAAAGCCAGACAAACTGGAACAGTGGAGAGCAGAGGATTTCCCTGACACTATTGCCCTGAGAGACTCTTTAAATCTAAAGCCAAGCCTCTTCTGAGACTTCCTCTTAGCAAAATAGTGGAGCGGTCTACAAAATAAAGCTAAGATTAGTGGCCTAATTAAAAAACCTGAATCAGTAGGAAACCCAAAGGTCAAAAATTACTAAAATGCAAAGTTGAGAGACTAAATGAGGAGGGAAGGAAGAGTACTGGGAAAAGAACAAACAATTCAAGGTCAACGTATAAGAATGTTGGCACTTCATGATAAATATAATTAATGTCAATAAACAATCTGTGTGGAACTCAACCTGCTGTGTAAGCTTTCACTAAATTTTTGTTTTAAAAATCTATCAACATGTTACACTGACCAGAATCAGATTGGTCTTACTGGGATTCCACTAACAATTCCGTAATAAATGACAGCACCCAAATATTTTACCCTAAAACACACACACGCACGCACACACACGCACACACCCCTCCCCCGGGGCATTCAAGAAGGTATAGAAAAACACACTGTCTTTTAATTCTATTTCTCACAAACTTTTTGAAGCTCCCACATACATACAGAACATAAATAAGTATACAATGTGTATCTAAATTATGTTACTAGAAAGAGATAAAAACAAATACATATTAGATTTTATGTTTCTTCTTTTCCTATCAAAATCACCAGAGTAACTTGTTTCTACAGAATACTCATACCAAGTGTTTCTTTATATATAACTGTACTTGTAAGGGGAAATGGTTTTTACTAGTAATTTGGAAGAATATTTTAAAATTGTAAATAAATTGAAAACCGCCTAGAAGCTATGAAAGCTGAAATACTGGTATCTCAGTCAAAGGGTGAGAAGCAATTCATACATATTAATTCACTGACTACCTGACTCTGAGGCTAAGGATTAAACTCAGATCATATTATAAAAATGGAATTTGATCTTTATCTGAATTTGAATTTTACCTTGAACTTGTTCAGAACATCTCTCTCTGGCCTTCTCTCTCATTATTTTCGGGATCAAAACATCTTTTTCGACGTGTCTGAGATGCTCTTCTAAAAGAAAAATAAAATTTTACTTTACTTACAAATGAAAATAGCTCTAGTTTTTAAAAACCGAGGTCTCAAAGGAAATCACTAGAATTGAGGAAATAAGCACTATCGCAACTTAGGAAAGATTATAAGGTTCTCTTAGATGAGCTAAGGAACTACTGCAAATGCAGCCAGTCTTGCAGTGGAGGAGAAAAGACATAACTAAGCATCATGTTTAAAATTTTGACAGATTTTAGTTCAAGAAGAAATGACCTTGAAAACATCTCTTTCTGACCAAGGGATTTAAAGTCATAGGACCCATATTAGTAATCCAAGAAGGCAAAGTCGTGAACAATTCGTGAGTTGCTAAGGAAGTTAAAAGGGAGCAGCAGTGTGGAGAAAGAAATACTAAGCATGCGTGGTTTCAGGGAGCCACATAGGGAAGACGTACTGCAGAGAAAGCCAACTGGGCCTATTGTTGGCCTAGGCCAAGTACGGCAAGGATGGAGTTTTCTTTAAAGTCATCACAGAGGTAGACTGCAGGGGTGGGCCGTAGCCTAATTTGAGTGGATTTGGAGGAACTTTCTAGAGCCTTCTGCCAAAACACAAGAGAAAGATCACTGTGCTTAGAAATACGGATGGGTGGAGACAGATGTGTATGGAGGCCCTAGAACCCCCCCCCCCCCAGTGAAGCCCACAGGGATGAGGGGGCAAGAGAGGAGGCACACGGGTTTCTGGCTCTGAGCAAACCGATGTGACCACTCCTTGAAACGGGGAGTGCAGGAGAACCATGTTTGAGTGCGAGAAGAGGTAGCTCCACTCGACAAGCCAAATTTGAAGTGTCTGAGGTATCTTACGAGAATAAAGGTGAGAGGGACGTGAAGAGAAAACACGACTGGAAGTCTTGCCATTCGCGGTTTTCCCCCTTTTCTAGTACGATCTGCTATTAGGCATCAGTAACCAGCAACAAGTTCCCTGAGCAAATGAAAAGAAGCACTGATATAGCGATCTGTTTTCTAAATTCTGCTTCCGTTTTGCCTCTCATAGTTTTAATCTAGAAAACGGATTGATAATTTGTTCTGATGAGTCTTTTACTCTATAAATCTTGCCGTGGCTTTAGGTCACTGAAATACCATTTTCTTGTATCAGTGCCTTGAAATCTGATATCGCTTGGTAATACTGAAGCATTTTCCCATAAATTATAATAAACGTATTCTTTTATTATGAATTCTAAGTTACATTATTTCAATTCAAACATGTCTAAGAACCCTCTCCAATCAATATAAAACTTCTTCAAACAAAGGAACAGTTCTAAGGTTAAATGAATATTGATTTCATTTTTCCACGCTCTAGGTGTTAGTTAAGTCATAAATGACAACCCTAAAAGTACATGAATAACTACTGGCCGACACGTCCCCATTTGGTACCATACTAACCCATGAACTATCGATTATTAGTTATACTTTTGTACATATTCCAGCTACTTCAGTATAGTTTTCTCACTGTTATGCTGCCAGAGGTGAAGTTACAAAGTGGTTCCTGTAATGTCAGCATTAGGCATGCGTGCTACACCTTAAAGAAATCCATGTTTCAGAGATTGCTTCTATAGAGTTCATGAATTTACACTGGGATAAGGAAGCAGGGTCACACCAGCAGGAAAAATCTCCAAAGCTCTAAGTTCTCAACATTCTGTCATCACCTGCAAGTCAATTTTCACCTTTTTCACTGGCTGAATTTGTTAGCTCAGGTTTCGCTCTGGGTCTCACGGGTTCTTGCAATAAGGCAGTCCTAGAAGATGAAGCCACTGACACCAGTGCTTCGTTCGAATCCACAAAGATCCCAGTGACGCAATCAGAACACAGGAGTCTGCCTTAGGAAAAGAGTGCGACACAGGGGCAGCCAGGGACACCTTTCCAAGAAGGAGAATGTTCTAATGTCACTGGTTTGACTCCTATTTAGACAAGGCCATTTCTTTGGGAATCTTCCAAGTCACACGAAATTGCTCCTGAAGATGTTCCCTTTCTCCAACTCCCCCTCCCAAACCATTTTATTAGGTGCTAATCCAGACATCGTACCAGTTCATAGTTCAATCACATCAAGCAGTATTGTACACCTGCTACCAAAATCAGTTTCAAAACATTTTCTTCCTTCTTGAACTCCTTGATAGCAGCTCCCGCTGACCCCCACCCCTGCACTGGACCCCCCAAGAACTCTTATTCTAGTTGTCGGAATAACTCCATCTCTCCTGGGTTTCATATACCAAAAACCAGAGAAAAATGCTTAACAAAGATTCAAGAAGACTGCCAACAATGACAAAATACCACAGAGCTACACAGGGGATCCCGTGACAATGCTGTGGCCGTTCGAGTCGATTTATCATGACGTCTCCTTTCTGTTGCTTCTCTGGAAACAGGAGTTTTAATAAAGTGCCTGCAACCAATTTGCAACAACGCTCTCACTAGTCACCAGTTGTATGGTATGTCCCTGCTCCTCCCTAGCCACCAAGAGCCTGGAAGCAAATGCCGTTATCGACTCCGAGAACCAGGCAACGTGAAGATGATGTGGCCCAGGTCCCAACGCTTCGCCTGTTCGCCCTACGCACAGGGGGTGGAGCTCTAGCTAAGATTCAGTTCACTATGCAGCCGCAGGCATTTTCAACAAGCAAATCCCAAACTTCACATTTCGCAGGATGTGATTGGAAGGCGAAATCCCATGGAATTCTTCCTCTCCAACTCCTACCAGTGGGAAGATTAATAATATTGCTCCAGCATAAAATTTATCAGTTGACTGAAAAATAATCTTAAAGGCAGCAGACATAACTGTCACTAGGTGAATCAGTAACAATCGGATTTTTTCTAAGCTCAAACTTTTAACAAAACATGGAAATGCACCAATACGGTAAACACGTCTATTTCTGCTTAGGTTCTAGGTCAAATGGTGCCATTTCCCATTGTAAAAAACTCACTGCCATGGAGTCAATCTTGACGCATAGCACACGTGTCCCTATAGGACAGGGTAGAAATGCCCCCGTAGGATTCCAAGACTCTAACGCTTCATGGGAGTAGAAAGCCCCATCTTTCTCCTGTGGAGTGGCTGGTGGTGTCAAACTGCTGACCTTGCAGTGGCAGCGCAATTGATAACCACTACACCCCTAGGGCTCCTTGATATATTAGAGTATGTTTCGTTTGGACTCCTTTGTCTTACCAGTTTTCACTGTGAATAGCCACCTATTTCACACTCGGTGTGCCCACTTCCAAATATCACACTTTTCTGGGACTTAAGATGCTGCAGATGGCTAACATGTGAAAAAGTGATTTCTTCTTCACCTAACTTGTAAACTCTGTTACAAGGTTGGTGGTTCAAACTCACCAGCTGCTGCAAGGGAAAAAGAGAATGATGAGGCTGTCTGCTCCCTTAAGATTTTCAAAGCCTAGGAAACCCCTTTAGGGACCTATAGGGGATGGGGTTGCTATGAGTCTGAATCCATTTGAGGGCAGTGAAGTGTTTCGTCTTCTCAACTCATACAACTGTGCCTTGGCTCTAGAAGGGAGGCAGTGAGTGTTTGGTTCAGTTAGCAGCCCAAACTTAATTAACCACTGCATCACCTGTTATTTAAAATTTAGACTACATAAAAATTTAAATTTAGCTTTAACAAAAAGAAAATTTTTAAATTTAGACCCTCAGTTGTAATTTTTATATTTCAAGTGTTCAATAGCACTGGGAAGCGTGGATACAGAACATTTCTATCGTGAATAAAGTTCTACTAGCCAGTTCAGTGAGGACATGGGAAAAATAAGAGCAAGATGGTGGTCTTTTCTGAGCCGCGGCCCTGTGTAAGAGAAGAGGCCATTACTAGAGGTCCATTCGACACTGGCATGCTCTCATTTTAGGTACATCCGAATACAAAGGAAGTCTGGTAAAAAGGACTAGAAACTATAGAAAGAGAAACAGGAGGCATCTATGGAATAAGTTTATGACCACCAACCATCGTCTCCTCCACTGGGGTTCCCCAGAAGGCTCTGGAAAGGACTATGGTGGGAGAGGGGGCTGTGGGGGAGAAGGGGGAGAGTTTGCTCTGTGAATGGGGTAACTGAGACTGGAGACGAAAGCTAAAGGGCAGAAAGAGAAAACTGGAGTACTCCGAATCCTTCTTCTCTGACGGCACATTAGGACTGCCTATTATTAGGTATTTTAAAATGTCAAATGGTTGAGCTCTACCCCAGACTAATTAAACTGCAGTATCTGGGAGAACAGGCCTGGCACGAGCATATAAAAAATTCCATCTCCCTCGACAGCCCCTTATCCTATATGTCTCAGAATCTTTTTCCTTCTGCATTCAAATTGTAAAAAAAAAAAAAAAATGATGAACACTCTAAGGCTTATCAACCTCAAACATTAAAGAACATAAATCATTTATGTAAATTTAGGTAAAAAACAACTATACAGGGAGACTACAAAAAAAATTCATGGACAAGTAGAATTAAAAGTTAATGGATTTTGCCAAGCACGAAAAGACAAATACAACATGAGTCCGCTGGAGTAAGCTTGAAAATGCAACGGGGGCATAGAGGAAAAGCTACTGTGTACATACATTCCTGGGGTGAGGTCTAGGTACTATGGCAGGGGCCAGACCCAATCCAGGGATACATATGGCAGCCAACAAAAATTAGGGGGAAAGAAGAAAGAAAATAAAAAATGACATGGGTAGCAGGGGAACAGGGCACTAACCCATGCAAGGGGAGGTGCTGTTTATGTCTCCACAAGAGAGGGAGAGAAGGAGCAGACTTTAACCCAGGGTGCCAAAATGTGAATGCAACACACTGGCATGAAGCAGGGAACCAACAGAGAGGTCTGCAAAGCCAGTCCCAATCCCAACTATGTGGACACTCCCTTCCCAGTCTTCCTGCCCCCCAGCCCCTCCCACAAATGAATTCACTTCAGAGGACAGCACTGAAGCTACAGCTCAGGGAGAGGGGCGTATCTAATCAGGGCACAAAGGAGCAAATGAAAAAGGAAAAAGAGAGAGTGGAACACATCCTAACCCACCACGCCGTGAGGATGATATTCCTGCTCAGAGCAGCCAGTGCACAGAGAGGACCACGGAGCTGGTCCCACCATGAGACACGATGTCCCGCACTGACCCATAGTGCTACAGGGGACAACACTGGAGACACAGTGTGGGAACTGTGCCTTATCTGACCCCACCATACTGGGTTGAAACGCTAAGGGAGTGCAACAGAGCAGGAAGGGGTGCAAAGCAATTAAGTCCCTTGGGAATACAAAAATAGACTGTGGGGCCAGGGTGTGGCACCCCATCAGACTCAACCAGAAAATACTCCTAAAGGTCAATGAACAGATCTGGAATTATTTATAGGTTTTTTGTTGTTTTGTTTGTTTGTTTTGCTTTGCTCCACCTTAGTTTTATGCTTATTATCTCTGCCTTTCTATCTAGATAAGATAGGTGTGATAAACAATCTGGAGGAGAAAACAGACAGACAATTCGGAGGGACACAGGAGACAGGGTGGGGGGAGCTGGTGTTAACAAACCCAAGGACAAGGGAACAACCAGTGATCTAAAATTGATGGCAAGGAAGGCATAGGATGCCTTATGAGGCATGATCAAGGGCAATGTAGCCAAGGAATAAGTGAAATCTGAATGAAGACTGATTATGATAGTAGGACAAGAAGGAAGTAAAAGAAAAATAGAGGAAAGAATAAGAAGGCAAAGGGCATTTATAGAGGTCTAAATAAAGGCATGTACACATGTAAATATATTTATATATATAAATAGGGAAACAGATCTATATACATATATTTGTATTATACTAGCAGACAGACATTGGACCTCTACGCAAGTAGTACCTCAGCACAAAAACCCTTTGTTCTAATAACCTGGCATTGCGTGATGCTCACCTTCCTGACAGGATCGCTGAAGACAAAATGGGGGCATAAGCAAATGTGGTGAAGAAAGCGGATGGTGTCCAGCTATCAAAAGATAGTGTCTGGGGTCTTAAAGGTCTGAAGAGAAACAAGGGGCCATCTAGCTGAGAAGGAGAAGCAACAAAGTCCACACGGAAGAAGCACACCAGCCTATGTAATCATGAGGTGTAGAAGGGATCAGGTGTCAGGCATCGAAGACCCAAAACAAGAAATCTTATCAATGTGAATGAGGGGAAGCACTGAGTAGAGCCTTAAAGTCCATCTGTAGACAGTTGGACATCCCCTTATGGAAGGGTCACAAGGAAGAGACAAGCCAGTCAGGGTGCAGTATAGCACCAAAGAAACATACAACTTTCCTCTAGTTTTTTAATGCTTCCTCCACACCGACCCCCACCCCACCCCCTATCATGACCTCAACTCTACTTTACAAATCTGGCTAGGCCAGAGCATGTACATGGGTACAGATAAGAGCTGAAAACATAGGGAATCCAGGGCAGATAAACCCCTCAGGACCAATAATGAGAGTAGTGATACCAACAGGGGAAGGGGAAGTGGAGTGGGGGCGGGTGGGGGACGAAAGGGAGAACCAATCACAATAATCTACACATAACCCCTTCCCAGAGAAAATAGGTAACAGAAAAACAGGTGAAGGAAGACATTGGTCACTGTAAAACATGACAAAATAAAAAAATTTATAAATTATCAAGGGTTCATGAGGGAGGAAGGGAAAAAAGATGAGGAGCCGATACCAAGGGCTCAAGTAGAAAGAAAAGCTTTTGAGAATGATGATGGCAACTAATGTACAAATGTACTTGCCATAACGGATGTATGTTTGGATTGTGATAAGATGCTTTTTTTAATTGATTTTTTAATTATGAACTTTTTGAATTCCCCTCATATAACTTGCAATCCATTATGGGTTTGAGACAAATAAGCTCAATCAAGTTACTGTTACAGGTGGTTGCCAATTGAACATCAAGTTGTATATTTAAAGATATCTAAAACTACAATAGAAATCAATGAGAAACAGATTTTATGCTAAAAAATTTCATTTGGGATAACTTTCCAGTCACCAGCGGAGTCCCACATTGCCATGGATTAAATATTGGACTGCTAACTGCAAGAAGGTGATTCAAGCCCACCAGTCACCCCGAGGGAGGAGGCTGTCTGCTCCCATGAAGATGTACAGTCTCTGAATCCCAATGGAGATCTTCTACTCAGTCCTACAGGGTTGCTATGAGTTGGGATCAAGCGGAAGACAATGGATCTTCTTACCCAGACATTTATCTACTCAATCTGAACACATACTGTTGTGGAGTTTAAAAAGCATTTTAGAAAATAAAAATGTGAGCTGATGAGCCAGCAAAAAACACGTTGTAAAAAGTTTCAGATTAAGGGGAGCTAGGACCAAAGAGTGCAAGAAGACGATGTTTTGAAATGACGGTGGCAACAATTGTACAATCATGCGAGATCTAACGGAGCTATGGATTTTTATAATATCTGTAGAGCTCCCAATAAAATGGGGGAAATAGTTCTAATACATATAGGCGCTTTAATTTAGACACACATCTTCACCCTTGCCATATTCCTTTCTGTTAGACCATTCCAATCTCGTTTCTACCGCTTTTTGTCAAAGTGCCAATGACCTTCATGTTGGTGGATTTGACCATCACGATCCAACCAATTAAAAAGCTGTGTGGCGGAGTGGATTACACCTTGGACTGCTAACTGCAAAGTCAGAAGTTTAAAACCATCTACTTCCAAAAGAGTTACTGTCTGAAATTCAGAGGCAGTTCTACCCTATCTTATAGAGCAGCTATTAATAGAACCAATTAAATGCTAGTGATTTTTCTTAGTTAATCCAACTAATTTCTGGGGAAAAGATCTAGAAATTATCTGTTATCCTATTCTCTTGCTTACCAACCCATACCCAATGCAACAGCAGGTGCTATCAATTTAACCCCCCAAATATATGTTGTCTTTACATTTCCCTCCATCTCCCCAGGCCTGACCGACTGCTACAGTTCCCTGTTTCTACCCATGATGCCCTACCCTCTGATACTACCACAGCAGTCACAGCAGTGCACTGGAGAATCTGGATTAGATGAAAAGAGTGGCAACAGGATCGGAGGAAGGTGTATTAACAACCTGCGGTACGCAGGTCACACAACCTTGCTTGGTGAAAGCAGGGAAGACTTGAAGCACTTGCTGATAAACATTAAGGATTGTAGCCTTCAGTATGACTACAACTGAATATAAGAAGACCCAAATCCTTACAAGTGGCCCAATAGGTAACATCATGATAAATGGAGAAAATGTTGGCCTTATCAAGGATTTTGTCTTACCAGGATCCACAATCAATGCTCATGGAAGCAGCAGTCAAGAGACCAAAAGACGAATTGCATACAGTAAATCTGCTGCACAAGACCTCTATACAGGATTAAAGAACAAGGATGCTATTTCGAGGACTGATCCACTCCATGCATCACATGCATGTGACAGTTGGGCATTGAATAAGGAAGACCATAGAGGAATGGATTCATTTTTATTGTGGAGCTGGAGAATATTGAAAGGATCATGCTCTGCTGAAAGGACAAACAGATCTGGATTAGGCGAAGTAAAGACTGATGCTCCTTAAAGGCAAGGATGGCAAGACTTCATCTTACAAACTTTGGACATGTTGTCAGGAGAGGTGAGTCCCTGGAGAAGGACATCGTGTTTGGTAAAGTGGAAGGGCGATGAAATAGAGGAAGGCCCTTGAGGAAATGGTCTGACACACTGGCTGCATCAATGGGCTCACACACTTGTGAGGATGGTTCAGGACCATCAGTGTTTTGTTTTGTTCTGTTGTGTACAGGGTCGCTATGGGTCCGAGGCAGCTTGATGGCAACTAACAACAGCTGTGGGAAACAGAACTGGGAAGAGTGTATGTGAGCAAACTCATACATTCAGGAATCTGAGGGGCCAGGGGATCCTGTGACGGGAATCTTCACGTTCTTGGGTTGAAGATGCATCCCAGTTACATTCTCCTGAGTAAAAATTATTTCCCTCAATACACCCCCCCACCCCCACCATAATAATGCCAATGTTAAAGCATTGTTTGCAAGCACATGGTCGCTTACTTGAAGGAAAACTGCTTGAATGCTATCTGCCAGCAAAAGCAGTCAGGCCATCTAACCCTAAGTACAGCCCACTCCCTTCTGATATAAGGACCATGGATTATTTCCCTGGAGAAGAGTTCAAAGTCACCTAAGGTCAACCCAGCTGAGAGATGACCAAGGCTAGGCTGCCATCTTGACTGGAATCCACCCATCTTGCGGATGTACCTTCTTGTCACATGTATGCCTCTAGTGCCTCCCCTTCCTATTCCATGTATACCCCTGACTCTTCCCCCTCGTGTTTCATGTACCCTCTAATACAACCCATTCCTGGTGCAAACGTGCTTACGGTGGCTTGCATGCCCGAGATCATATAAGGCCGTGGGGGAATCTATACTCCCTCATTCTCGTTCCAGTCTCTATTGGAAGAGGCGAGTCCTTGCATGCCTTGTCTCATGTCTCTTTTACATATCCCTCAATCACACAGTTGCTCCTTAGAACACAGTTGCCCCTTAGTCCAGATGTGGGGCTAGACCTCACAGTCATAGTAGTCTTATAAAGACATAATTATGTTACTGAGTTTTTTAAAATTCCCCCAAAGCTTTTGATGCCATCAGAAAACAAATGCTTTATCATCACCCTCTCCCCCTACTCCCTGAAGCATCTAGCTCCAGCCTGTCTTCCCTTAGGGATCTCTTCAACACAGGCCCTTATTCCACTTCAGCATTTTAAGCATTTGCTACATCTGCCTAGCACACTCTTCCTGGCACTTCACCTGGTTGCTTCAGTTCATCCTTCAGAATCTAATCCAAATGACATTTCAGTCAAAACCAAACTCCCTGCCATCAAGTTGAGTCGGATTCCTACCAACACTATAGGACAGGGTAAAACTGCCCCTGTGGGCTCCAAGATTGCAAATCTTTATGGACGTACAAAGCCTGGTCATTCTCCAGATTGAGGGCTGGCAGTTTTGAACTGCTGACCTTGTGGTTAGCAGCCCTATGTGTAACCACTAGGCCTTCTAGTAGAGCTTTCCATTAACCACTGCTATAGCTAATGAAAACCGTCGCTTAACCATTGACTACTTACTCCTTGCTTATTCCTTGACACCACAATGTATAAAGGGGAAGAGGGAGATTTGTTTTCTTTCTTCCACACTAGAATACATGCTTTATGATGAATGACAGGTACATGTACAATACCTACCACCCACACTGCCCCAGTGGATTCTGACTCCATAGCCATGTAAGACACAGAGCTGCTCCATCGGTTCTCTGAGGCTGTCAACCTTGTGGGAAACAAGACTGCCTCATCTTTGCCCCAGTTACTGGCAGGCTCAAACCACTGACCTTGTGGTTAGCAGTCCAATGCTTAAACCACTGTACCCACGGCTCCCGAGCTCTACTATACTCCAAACTCATTGCCATAGAGTTGTTCCTACTCGGAGCAACCCTATGCAACAGAGGAGACTTGCCCCTGTGGGGTTCCAAGGCAGTAACTCTCTAAGTATAAAATCTCATCTTTCTCCCAGGGAGCAGGTGGTGATTTCGAACTGCTGAACTTATGGTTAGGAGCTCACCACATAACTCACCATACCATCAGGGCCTCCTTAGCTTTGTTACACGCCCTAGAAAACAGTAGGTAGACTCTGACTTTTTTCTCCTTGAGCTTGCCTGTGCTATATACAACTGTCTCCTAGGGCCTATGACAATATTAAGGGAGCCCTTAGGGTCCAGAGTTTATGTATTAGACTTTGATCCCCAAGGTCAGCTTTCCAGAACTACCAGCAGCTCCTTCAAAGACCGGCTTTCTCGGCCAGTAAAGAGTTACTATCTCAGAAACTCACAAGGGCAAGTCTACCCTGTGGTATAAGGTAACTATGTGTCAGTACTGATTCTATAGCAGTGAGTTTGTTTGGTTTTTGGTAGTCCTGATGGGTACTGAATTGTTCATCACAAAGTTGGTGGTTCAAAACCACCCAGGGAGAAAAAGGAGGCATTCTGTTTCTATAAAGGGCCAACAGGAATCGGAATCAGCACACTTGGCAGTGGGCTTGTATTTGTTCTGCTAAGGCTACAGTTCAAGTGCTAACTGCTTCATAAATCCTGAGGCAATCACCTGGCTCCGAGTCAGTATGGTCGCTGGGTGTTTCTTCCTGACCACTCCTTTAGAACAATAGTAGTGGTTCTCAACCTTCCTCATGCTGCCACCCTTTCATACAGTTCCCCTGTGGTGGTGAGCCCCCAACCATAAAATTATTTTCATTGCTACTTCATACTGTCATTTTGTTACTGTTAAGAATTGGGTGACCCCTGTGAAAGGGTCGTTGGAGCCTCAAAGGGGTCGCAACCCACGGCCTGAGAACCACTGAATTAGTCGTCTTCCAATTTGCCACTGCCAACTTTTACTAATAATTTAACTTCTTAATTTGTAAAACAAAGAAAATTTTATTTACAGATCATGTACTTAGTATAATAGGAAGAAGGCTTGATATTAGTTTTCAATAAATGTACTGTTTGTGTCATAAATCTTTTTCATTCTCCTTGAGAAAACATAAAAGTGTCCTTTTCATTTCTGAATTTGTAAATGTCCAAAGCCAATTTACCTCCTCTTGAGGGTTAGTATATATAAACTGAAAAGAACTAGCTCAATTACCATTCCCTTCATAGATGAAGCTTTATATCCATAATCAAAGATATAAACCAAAATAAATGCCAACGAGTCATTCAGACTTACTGCCACCCCTGAGCGTCATGCTGAATTGTACGAATGGAATTTCCAAATTGATTTTTTGTTTGTAAGTAGATCACCAGGTTTTTTGCTTCAAGTGGACTGGAACCTCCAATCTAAGGAACACCTTCACACCAACACCTTCAAATAAACAGACTAAGGCAACGATATTGCACTGAGACTCTGTCGGGGGAATTGCGAATGAAAACGGCGTGGAAGCACAAAAATTAAGTAACATGTATCAAGTCCTTGGTAACTTTTCCAAGGAACTACCTCTTGTCACAGTTGCCTCGCCCCTCTGAACCATGTGTTTTAAATCAGACACCACGGATGAACTTGAGCTGTGTGAACTCCTGACACCTAAAATAAAACCAAACATACACATTTTTCTACATATTTGCAGTTTGGGGCCCCAGAGAGCCGAAGAGCATGCTGACTTCAGGAGAAGAGTTTACAAGTCACAAACGGACGCGTGTTTAGACCACAACCCTTGCGCCCTTCACATAACCCTAAGGTGCAGGAAGATGACATGTGACCTTCGGCAAACGGAGGTGGGCCAGACCCAGAGTTTACGGCAGGGCAAGCGGGGGAGGCAGCGGAAGCTGCGCAGCCCCCACAACTCCCACCTTCTCCAGGTCGGCCCCGAGCCGCCACGCCCGCGGTTCGGCCCGGGCCTCTGGCACCCCCGCCCACTGCGCCAATACCTGCAGGGTCGAGCGCCATCTCGGTGGGCTGGAGAGGCGGATCAGGGGACCGGGGACCGGGGGCGGGAAGGGGAGGAGCCTGGGCGCGGCTGCACGTGCGGCCGCCCGAGCTTCCCGCGCGCGGAGGAAACTGCAAGAGCGTGACACCCTAAGAGCCGGCCCCGGCCCCTTCTTCTCTTGTTCCTACTTCCGCCGCCCACTGCGCCTGCGCTCTTCTAGCCCCGCCCCCGAATCCCAAAACCTGTACCCGCGGGCGCGCAGCCGACTTCGCGACCTGACCCTGGGTGGGGGGCGTGGTTACGCACGCACCTTGCCTTTGAGCTGAGCGCCCGCGCTGGGGGCTTGGTCTGCGGTGGCGAGAGCTGCAGCCCGGGGCCCTTGGGGATTGCCCTTCCTTTGGCGATTTATGTCAGAATCCTAGACTTCTGTCCACTTTCGGAGAACTAACTGTACTCTCCAGCCCTTTCATTAATGTTTCCAAAACTGCCATTTCATTTATAAAGATCTATGTCATCCCTGCCAGGTGCTGAGCAAGGTCCTTCAGGTTAGGGGAAAATAACTAACAAAAAAATAAGGTTTCTATCCTCCAGGGTCGCTATGAGTCAGCATCGACTCGATCGCAGTGATTTTGATTTTTGCCCCCAAGGAGCACCGCGTTGGCAGGGGAGTCAGACGTGGGTGACACGCTGTTAAATGTGATAAACGCCACACGCGCGAGGTGTGCACAGCGCTTCCTGCCGTAGAAGTGGAGTCGTGTGTGCAGGATCGTTATTTCTCCCCTGAAACGACAACCTGTCGCCTCCCTGGAGGTTGAAGAAAAAATTACAGCCCTCCCTTTGGGAAGTAATGTCCTCAGGGCATAGAGTATATTTCGAGCGATTGCTACGCGCTCCTGAAATCCTGACTCAAAGCTGGCTGTCTTGGGAGGGAAATGAAGGAAGGTGATGGCCAGTCTCCTTAAATCCCCCAAATGCCCTCTTCTCAATAGAGGGGACTTACTGGGTGGCGTTAGGGTCATGCCCACTCACCAGCCAGCCCTCTGAAACGCGTCCTTGTCAAATCCGCGTTTAACTAACTGGAGCCTCCGGAAGGGTGTAGTGCGACTGGGGACAGGACAGATGTTTAGAAACATGAGGAGCAGCTGCTTCTTCGCGGCAAAGGATTGAAGGCTTTCAAATTGACCCCCCTGCCCGCCTACCTGCAATCCCTCCTCCCCTGCTGCTTCTTCCGCATGGTCAGTTGGCAAGCAGCTGACCCAGGGGAGCAGGCCCAGGAAAGCGGTCTCTGCTCAGCAGGTCTTCCGTTGAAGGGCCAATGTGAGCGGAAGGGTCCTTATTACAGCTGTAGTTGACGGTTCCAAGATGAGGAATTAATGCTTCACTCAGCTAGGCAGGAAAACCGGTCCCTTTCCTTGTATATTTTATAAATGTGCTGCAGAAACGTCCCGAATTCACTCTGGAACCTCCTTTTCTCCTGGTGGTAAAGGATTGAATTTAGAAATAAAATATTTTTGAGGGGATGGTGTATGCAAATCCACATTCAAATAATTAACCCAACTATTTATCACAAGGTCACCATGGTAAAGGGAGACATTTTAGAGAGTATCGGTTAAAGAGACCTGAGTCTCTGAACTTGAGACCCATATTACATCCTATTCGCTTTGTGACATGAAGTAAGTTTCAAGGTTTATCTGTACTTTAGTTAATTACTAATCTACGAGATTGTTGTGAGGAAGAAATGTGAGATACATCCCTGTCTCATGCACTGAAAGACCACTTCCCCAGGATTATAACTACCCTTGAAAATTCTAATTTAATATTTTTCCATCTAAATCAACTCACTTGAGCTTCATCCTATGCACAAATGTCTGTAATGTCATTGGTGTCTTGGACCCAACAAGATGGACCAATAAACATATTGCACTGAGAGAAACACTAGCCAAATGCCTCGCAAACCAAACAAGTTGCTCTCAATTGCTAGTCCTAAATATTGCAGAGTAAAACTGAGTTCTACGCTTTTCTTAGCTGAAATTTTAACACCAATGACGGGGATTGAAGCAATGTCAGTTAGTAGACAACTGTTTGTCCCACACGTGGACTAAAGTCAGTGTCTGATACATGACAATATACATCTCCACTCTCAAAGAAAACTACACCGTTTCCAGGAAACAGTCTTTACAATATAACTGAGGAAGAAATGCCCTAAAGGGGAAAAGTTAAACAAACAACAATCCCCCCAACCCCAAACAAACAAAAAAGCCACGCTCATCCCCATGACGTCCATGCTGACTATAGGGTGAAATTACTGTGGCTAGGTGCTATCGAGTTGGTTACAACTCATAGCCACCTATGTACAACAGAATGAAACACTGCACGGTCCTGCCTGCCCCCCCTACAATTGTTCCTGTGCCTGAGCCCATGTTGCAGCCATAGTGCCCACCCCCCTCACTGAGGGCATACCTCTTTCGGGGTTGCCCTTCCACTTTACCGATCATTATGTCCTTCTCCAGGGACTGGTCTCTCCTGACACTATGTCAAACATATATAAAATGAAGGACGTGAATTGTCCTATAGTGTTTTCAAAGCTGTAATATTTAGGGGCGAGGCTACCGTATCTTCCATAGAGTTTGAACCACTGACCTTGCAGATAGCAGATGAGTGCTTAACCACTGTGCCACTAGAGTCCCTTAAAGTTCAATCCTAGAAATGAAATGAGCAATTCAAAAGAGAACTTCCCTAAGGCACCACATTAACAGATGATTCTTTGGGCCATAATGGCAAGAGGAGCTTAAAAGGGGAGGCCAGCACTTGGTCCTGAATGTTAGGAACTGCTTATGATCCAGCCATGATCCCCAGAACTCAGACAATACACAATCCTTAATGCTACATAGTAGCTTTTCAGGACAGAAAGAATACCTGTGTGATGAGGCAAAGCTTCAAAGATAAGGCAGAGTTGCTCTGGACCTCAAAAGATAGGATCTGGAAGCTCTTGCTTGCTTCTGAGCTTCAAGCCACAGTCCTTATCAACTATGCTGTCTCCGTATAAATGGCCTTTATCCAGAACTGGAATGCTTCTCTGGATAGCGTGCACTTGACTAGATCCCTAACAACCAACCATGCCTTGGCCTCTCTCCAGAGCAATATGTGAGGACTCAGTCCTGTTTGTCTGCTAGTTGACCAGGACTTGCTTCCATATGGATCGTTTCACTTTCTCCAGCATCCCCTGTCTGTCCTGCACCCTCAATTCACACTAATTGCAACACCCACCCAATCCTACTTCTAAAATAATGCTGTCACCTTAAACTACAGTGCAAGACATTGTAGTCCAAGATCTATCTGCTTTTGCATAGATTATTATAATAATCTAACTTGCTTTCAGTTTCTAAACTTTGCCTCTTTCTAGTCATGTTCCCTGATCCATTTTACTCACAGCAACAAAAAATGAAAAAAGAGTAGAAACAATCACACAATTTCCACATACAATGTTCCAGTGGTTCCCTATGGATAAGTCACATCTAAGCCCTTCCTTTTAACAAGATACACAAAATTGTTTATCAGGCAGTCCTAATTTCCATCAACCTTTCTTCAGCTTCCTGGTACTTAGAAATTTCTTCTACATTCACCTGCTTGCAAGAGTGTATCATCTGTGGAGATTTTGCTGTGCTGTATCCCAGCAGAATAAAGACGATTCTATGCCTACCATAAAAACTTGACACGGATTACAGAAAGAAGGTGTAGTAGCAAGATGGGGTCTTAGGAACGAAAGAGAACTACATTTCAATTCCTTCTCAACTTTTGCTCTCTTGTTGAGTTATAATTCAAATACAGTAAAGGACACAGATTGTTGTGCGGATGAATGTGGATATACAGGTGTGAACAGTATGTATTAAGCTGCCACTCATATCAGGGTTGCCAAAGCTGAGGGCCTCCAAGCTGAGGCTTAGGGTATACTGTTGTACCCGTGGGGCCATTATTGGCAACCCTGAGAGAACTTTGTAACATTGCCTAAACAGGGTAGAGGCCAGTGGGCCAAATGGCGGGGAGGCCAAAGACCAGAGAGAAGGCTGCCTATGGACAGACTGAGAAGAGGTGGTGCTGTCTGAATAATTGCATCCTGAGCATTTGTGGTCTGTTAACCTCTTTAATTCATTTCATAATTGGAGTGTGAAACGGGGTGAAGCAGTCATCGTTTCTGGCAAGAGGGGCGAATCTGGAGTGGTGCATTCTTTGGATTCTGAGGTATCTGGGCATGGAAACTTCTTGATCCAGGAGATACCTATGACAGTAGGGGTGGCAGCAGGAGACAGACTGGTGGACTTCCCAGCTGAGTACCTTTGGGCAGGAGGCTGGCTTGTGGGGTGTTGTCACGCAGGTTATTGGGGGAGTTTGGTTGGCTGACCCATGATGGTAGAGCTGACTGTCTTCTGACTGTGCCTTATGGCAGAACAGCATGTCTTTTGGGCACTTATTGGCAGTCCTAAAAGGATTTTGTAACATAGCACAAACAGGGCAGAGGCCATGTGGCTGACAGAGGCCAAATACCAGAGCGAGGCCTGCCTGAGGCTACAGCTGAGAAGAGAAGTCGTCCTGTCCAAATGATTATATCCTGAGTATTTATTATCTATTAACCACCTTAATAAACCTCGTAATAAAGAGTTTCTCTCTCTCCCTCTCCTAGTCAAGCCACACCCTCAAGACTAACCACACTTTCCCCCTTTTTATGAATTTATATATAAAGATATTCCTACACTGTTTCCTTTCATATCCTGGTTTCTTTGCCTCAATATTATGGCTATGATATTTATCACAGTACACATGTACAAATCTACATATCTAATGTGACATCATCCGTTCTCCTGAACCTCTGTTTCCACATCTGCAAAGATACAACGAACGTTCTGGCACAAATGTTTTGGACTTAAGCATAGCCTGCCTGTATTAAACATTAAGAATGGTGTCTGATACGGTTCATAAATGAAAACGATGGTCACCGATTCTTTCTGGTGATTAGATCTTCTGTTTGCACTTTTAGAAACCCACTCTTTCAAACTATGATTATACTATATTTAGGTGAAGTTCTTTTTTGTTTACTTTTGTGTTTTAATTTAATAATTCAGGACTCCACTTCCTTTAGGACCAAAATCTAGGTAGCACTATGTTTAAATCAGCATTATGTGAAGAAGCAGAAAAACCTCTTCAAATGAACAAAGGAGATTTTTAGCAGTGTGCCCTATTGCTTAACAGGTGAGAACAGAAGGTGTGAAAAAATCACCTCTCACCTCTGCAATAGGCTTTCTAGTTTATGCTTTGTTTTCACTGGGTATTGTTTTCTGGGTGCCCTCATTTCAGACAGACCACAATTTGCTCTGAGGTCAAAAAAATCATGCTTAAAGCATAATAAAAGAAAGGAAGATAAAAACAATGATGATTCTACAAAGGGGCTTCCAGAAGGTCGTGGGAAAAAATGTAATAAAGAGATAATGAAAGTTAATACCTGTGGGGTTCCTCTGATCACGAGGGAATGGAATCCAATGGATAATTCTGAAGCACATTTAAAAACATCATTTTATTGGGGGCTCATACAATTCTTACCACAATCCATTGTGTCAAACATATTTGTACATTTGTTGCCATCATCATTCTCAAAACATTAGATTTCTACTTGAGCCCTTAATATCAGCTCCTCATTTTCCCCCTTCCTTCCCACTCCCCTATCCCTCATGAACCCCATACTTCATAAATTATTATTATTATTATTATCATATATTACCCTGTCCAACATCTCCCTTCACCTATTTTTCTGTTGTCCATCCCCCAGGGAAAAGGTTACAATAGATCCTTGTAATCGGTTCCCCCTTTTTACCCCACCCTCCCTCCACCCTCCAGGTATCGCCACTCTCACCACGGGTCCTGAAGGGATCATCTGACCTGGATTCTCTGTGTTTCCAGTTCCTATCTTTACCAATGTACATCCTGTGGTCTAGCCAGATTTGTAAGGTAGAATTGGGATCATGATAATGGGGGAAGGAAGCATTTAAGAACTAGAGGAAAGTTGTATGTTTCATCGTTGCTACACTGCACCCTGATTGGCTGTCTCCTCCCTGAAAGTCTCCTCCCCCTTCAGTCTCCTCCCCTTCAGTAAGCGGGTATCCAGTTGCCTACAGATGGGCTTTGGGTCTCCACGCTGCACTCACCCTCATTCACAATGATATGATTTTTTGTTCTTTTACGCCTGATACCTGATCCCTTCAACACCTGTGGTCAGACAGGCTGGTGTGCTTCTTCCATGTGGGCTTTGTTGCTTCTCAGCTAGATGCCGGCTTGTTTATCGTGAAGCCTTTAAGACCCCAGATGTTATATCTTTTGATAGCCGGGCATCATCAACTTTCTTCACTACATTTGCCTATGCACACATTTGTCTTCAGCAATCGTGTCGGGACGGTGTGCATCATGGAATACCAATTTAATAGAACAAGTGTTCTTGCATTGAGTAAGTACTTGAGTGGAGGTCCAATGTCCATCTTCTGCCTTAATACTAAGCCTATAAATATATGCACGTAGACCTATTTCCCCACCATCCTATATAAATATATTTACATATGTATATGCCTGTATTTAGATCTCTATAAATACCTTTTGTCACCCCGTTCTTTCCTCTATTTCCTTTTACTTTCCTCTTGTCCCACTATCATGCTAGCCTTCTTTTGGGTTTCAGTACTGGAGACAGTGTCGGGATTGGCGAGGATTGACCCTGGGACACGGAGGCAAAACACTAAAGGCGTGAGGCAGAGCAAAGGGGGGGAGCAGAGCAGGGAGCTCCCGAAGGAGTGCAAAGGATAGATTCTCGGGCCAGAGTGTGGCACCCCATCGGACTTGACTGGAGGACATGCATAGAGGTCAAAAAACAGACCTTCATCTATTTACAGGTTTTTCTTTCTTTCTAAAAATTTTTAATTTTTTTCTTTTTCTATTTTTAATTAATTTATTCTTTTATAGGTCATTGTTTTCCTTTTATTTGTCATCATTGTGTTCTCTTTTGTTGCTTTGTCTTGTTATGCTTTGTTTTTTTGGTGCATGTTATTATCTCTACATATCTATCTAGATAAGATAGGCTGGATGAACAGTCTGGAGGAGAAAACAACGGGATCGATGGTTCTAGGGGGACATGGGTGAGGGGGAGGCGGTGGTAAGGAGGTGGTGTTGGCCAACCCAGGGACAGGGGAGCAACAAGTGATCCAACATTAGTGGCAATGAGGGTGTGACAGGCCTGGAATTCAGCAAGGGCAATGTAACTGAAGCACATTTTATAGGACACTTCCAATTGCTTCATGGTATCAAGTAGCAATCACCTATCTGTAAAGTAGGAAATGCAATAATACAGCCATGTACTATCTTTCTTTTCCTTTTTCATAGAAGCACCATTCAATCTGACTTTGAGGTTCTGCTGCTATGTAAATGTCTTTCTCTTTCTTTCTATCAAATGCAACGATACAATATATCATTGGGAATATATAAAACCCCAGCACAAGGAATGTCTTTCTGAATCAGGGTTACCTTGATCTGTTGTTCTTTGCTTTTGTTCGTAACTGGAAATGCCTTAGCTTAAAACTCTAGCTTCCAGTCATCATCCAGGATTTTCCTTGAAGAATTACACTTATCAGACACCCACTATCTGTAAATCTGGTTCCATATTCATAGTTTAGTCTCAAATAAGAAATAGACTCAATGCATCCATTTCAGTATCAATGCTGGAGAAACAGAAGATGCCCACCAAAATGCCTACTGAAGGAATTTATTCAAACGTTGGCATTTGTTTACTTGAAACCAGATACTGGAGGAAAGGTCATTATTCATCTGATTTTGCTTAAATCACTATCAATAGTTATGATTCCTATACTGAATATAAATACATGTTTTCTTCCAGTTATATTATTGATTAAAAGCCTAGGAAACATAGCCTTCATCAAGACTGCATCTACAGTCAGTGTGATCAAGTCCATTTCAAGTCTTAGGAGCCTCACAGGACAGAGCAGACCACTGCCCCGTGTTTCTGAAGCGACAGATCTTTACAGCAGCAGACCGCCTGTCTTTCTTCTAGAGAGCAATTGGTGGGTGTGAACTGCCAAATGTTCAGCTAACAGCCTAACATTAACAAGCTTTGTATGGAAACCACAATTTCTCTAACTGTTAATGTTTGAGGTTGTTTCTAATTTTTCTTTTAAAATTAACAGCAGAGACATTCTAAAAATAAATCTTTATGTCTAAATGTCTATTTCTGAACAATAATTCTTAAATGGAACCACGATGCCAACCACTCTTGATGAATTTTCAACAATAGATAGTCATTTTAAATATATGTGCTAAATAAATACCAAAAGGCATAGTTATCCTAACGAACAATGGAATAGAAGGGAAATCCTTCAGTATAATTGAGGGAACATATGAAAAGGCAACAGCCGGCATTATACTTAATGGAGAAGATGGAGTAGCTTTCCCCCTTGAAATAGGGAACATTAGAATAAAATTGAGACTCTCTAAATGAACTCATAGCTTTATGGTCAACAGATTTTTCTCAGTGGTCACTTGGTTTTCAACCTGTTTCTTGTACTTGTATCCTGCAATAGCCGGACTCTTCAGCCATCAGGCTTGTCCATTGTCCATACTTTGGTCAATTTTCATCCTAAGAAGCAAGTAGGATCTTATCATTCTTTTGCTTCACGACTCCTTATGGTCTCACTTTCCCCTGAAGTCAAACCAAAACCCAGAAACAAACAGGCAAAACCCCCAAACCAGTTGCCCCTGAGTTGGATTCCACTCTTGATGACCCCATGTGTTGCAGAACAGAGTCTTGCCGCAGGGCCACGTCGGTGACGGTGATCTTTCAGAAGGAGGTCACCAGACTTTTCTTCTGAAGTCCTCTCGGTATTTTCCCACTGCTAATTTTAGCGTTATTGGCTGAGGCCTTAGCAGGTGGCCACCAAGTGATGCCTTTGTCTTACAGCAGTGCTTCTCAAATGTTGGTTGAGTCATATACAAGACTTGTCAAACACAGATTGCTGGCACCCCCACTTCCACCTCCCATTGATTTTAGATTCAGCCGACTGAGGCAGGGCCCAAGAACCTGCATTTCTACCAAGTTCCCAGGGGACGTGAATGCTTTTTCTCTTGGTGCTACACTTTTAGAATCACTGGTCTGCAGATTGGTGCTATGCACTGGCTTCATTTGGCTTGTCCCTAACTCCCTCCCATCAATCCCACCACTCCAAACCTTACCAGCTCATCCTGACAGCTCAGCCTCTATCCAGATGCAGACTCACCATTTCTGTAACACTTCACTCTTTGTGCCTGAATGCCTGGAAAAGCCCGTTCCTGAAGTCACACGGCCCTCCTCTGCATAGCCTTCTCTCTAACATATTCTCACTCTTTCTGAACATGTTAATCATGCTTCCACACACTGGAGTTGTCTGTTTTATATTATATTGGTAATTTATTTTTATTTTCTTGAAGTCTTTCTTTTTCACTGAACTCTGGAATTTGGCCATCCAGGGCCCATGCCTTACTATTTCCTTGTATTTCAGTTCACAAAACGTCAAGCAAGAAGAGTCGTTTGGTACATATTTGTTTGTAATTTAAACTTAGTTGAAGTATTTTAAGATGTCGGATGTATGTATAAAGAGGCCAGTACATCTTGGGCTGCTAACCATAAGGTCAGCAGTTTGAAACCGTCGGCCTCTCCTCAGTGGAAAGATGGGGCTTTCTACGCCCAGAAAGTGGTACACTCTCAGAAACTCACAGGGGCAGTTCTACTCTGCCCTGTAGAGTCTATGAGTTGGCATCAACATGATGGCAGTGAGTTTGGTTTTTGTTTTGGGTTGAATATACGTAGGGGCTATGTAATAACTCTGATACAACATATGTCATCAATGCAGAATCAAGACATGAACCCTACCTTAGACTAATTACAGAACCATAGGCTATTAGCTATAGATGGGAACCTTAATGAGGCCAATATAGAGATCAGTTTACTCAACAAAATTCCAATCTCATTGTTTACTTCACTGCTTACTAAAGTTTAGAAAATATTTATAATCTCCCTTACAGTTCTCAATCTACATACAACTGAGCTCTCCGCCAAGCAGATTCACCCATGTGATATTTGGAAAAGAGAAAAGAGCAAATATTTCAGATAATGCACCTTCAGGCATTTTATTTTTCCACAGCAGTGGTGGGAAGGGTCACCGTGACCACGCTAGCTCCATGGGTACTGAGAAGCAGATCCTGGAGCATTCCCTATCTGGAGTAGCTTTTGGACCCTCCAACTTCCCGATCATGGAAAGGAATGGCAGCTGCTTGGCAGCCCGCCATTCTGGTCTGTTGTTTTGGGGCTCATTCCTGGAACACTTCTGTCCTTCCAACCATTTTGAAGCCTCTAACTGGTGCATTAGGTCTCTCTCTGGTTTCTTGATTCAGATGGATTCCCCTGGAGAGGATGGAAACATTCTCATTTTAGAGATGAAGATACTGAAGCCCTGCTGTGGAAACCAGTTCAAAGGCACAGCTATACAACAGCATGCACATTGGGGCACCATCTTCAACTCTGCTAGAGAGAGCATTCCCTTGGTACTCCACACAGTGCAACGACTTTATCAGGGAGTATTTCATTTATTTCTTTGAGAGCAGTTCTTACTGAGTAGCTCCAGGGTCAACCCACCGAGGTAGCCAGCTGCCACTGCAGGCTACATTGACCATGTTCTAGTTTTCTCAGTGCACACATTCGCTTATTAAATTTTGATGAGGTTCTCTAGTTCTCTGATCACTAGCCTCTCCACTCTACCAGAAGAGCACAGCCACGTGCCTTGTTCTACTTCGGGTCACTGATTTCTGGATTTTGAAACTGGCTACGGTTACAGTGAGTTATCCAACACTGAGCCCTCCAACCTGTTACTATAACCTGAAGGGTGGCTCATGGTTGAGAGTCCCTGTATTCTAGAGGCCACCAATCGACCTTTTCCCACTGGCTTTGGTTTGTTTAACTATTCTGTTCATTTCACAACTCAGGGTGTACATGGAACAAAGCTCATGGCATTATCTGCTCTACCTCCATGTCAAAGTCTTTATTCTTACATTCCAACATTATAAAAGAAGAAAATCACTTGGGAAAAAAACAAAGACATCAGATAAACAAGCGGCCATCTGGCCCAGAAGCAACACAACCCACATGAAAGAAGCACACCAGCCTGTGTGACCCCAAGGCGCCAAAGGGATCAGTTATCAGACATCAAAGACCAAAAATTCATATCATTGTGTGCTCACCTTCCTGATATGATTGCTGAAGACAAATGGGTGCATAAGCAAACATGGTGAAGAAAGCTGATGGTCTCGGCTATCAAACGACGTAGTGTCTGGGGTCTTAAAGGCTTGAAGATACACAATCAGCCATCTAGCTCAGAAGCAACAAAGCCCACATGGAAGAAGCACACCAGCCTGTGTGATCATGAGGTGTCGAAGGGCTCAGGTATCAGGCATCAAAGAACAAAATATCAAATCATTGTGAATGAGAAGGAGTGCAGATTGGGGACCCAAAGCCCATTTGTAGGCAACTGGACAACCCTTACTGAAGGGTCGTGGGGAGGAGATGAGCCAGTCAGGGTGCATTGTAGCAACAATGAAACATACTACTTTCCTCTAGTTCCTAAATGCTTCCTCCTCTACAACTATCATGATCCCAATTCTACCTTACAAATCTGGCTAGACCAGAGAATGTACACTGGTATAGATAGGAACTGGAAATACAGGGAATCCAGGACAGATGATCTCTTCAGGACCAGTGCTGAGAGTGGCGATACCTGGAGGGTGGAGGGAGGGTGGGGTGAAAAGGGGGAACTGATTAAAAGAATCTACATATAACCTCCTCCCTTTGGGGTGGACAATAGAAGAGTGGGTGAAGGGAGACATTGGACAGCGTAAGATATGACAAAATAATAATGATTTATAAATTATGAAGGATTCATGAGGGGGAGGAAAGTGGGGAGGGAGGGAAAAATGAGGAGATGATACCAAGGGCTCAAGTAGAAAGCAAATGTTTTGAGAATGATGATGGTAACAAATGTACAAATGTGCTTGACACAATGGATGGATGGATGGATTGTGATAAGAGTTGTATGTGCCCCCAATAAAATGATTTTTTTAAATAAAGAAAACAAAGACATCTTTAAAAGTTTAATCACAGCCCATGTGTGAAATATTGAAAGTGACAGCCTCTTCAATTTAACATTAAGAGGGCAGCATAAGATGGATTTTCAGAAAAGATGGCTAATCTAACTTTTCATTAATTAGACTGGAAATATATAGTATTCCAATTACAGAAATGATTAGCCTTATAAAACTGCATGTTCTGTTTACCTTCAGGGTGAAACACACTTCCTTGAATTTGTTGATTATTTTTATTTAGTACGTGGGTTGAAGCATAAATGATAGTATATTTCCTCCATAAGTTAAATAGGCTATATAAAAGTAAAAGAAAAATTGTCCACTTTTGATTAATGAAATACAATAGATGACAGCTAAACCATCAGGTCAAGTTTGAAATTAAACTTTACTTGGACCAAATAAATTAAGAGAAAATTTCTTTCTTTTCAGGTTATGGTCTCTTTGTTTACATGTGGTGCTCTACTAGATGAAACTTCCCATAGTTTTCATTTCAGATAAGTACTGTAGCAAGTCAGACAATTAATGTAGAGCCAATTAATGAACAGAGAAATTAATGAATAAAAGGGGTTTGGAGGTGTTGTCTTCCATCACTATAGGAGTAAAAATTTTTTATGACTTTTTTGAGCTACTACTCTCCCCAAAATGGAGAGAGAATAACACCCCATAATGCCCAACTGGCAATCTTAAATGAGGAAATAATTATGAAATGCTGGCCTGTGCTTGGCACACAGTGTGGCCAATAAATGTGAAATGTTATGTATCAATATGTATGCAATCTGTGAATCCCAGAAGTACCGTGTAGGCACCTTGAGGCTTACCCTCAAGAAATAAAAACAGATCATAAATAATCATATTTACTGGTCAAGGAGAATTAATTTCTCCTTGGATTAGTCCTAGAAGCTGTTCGAATCCTGGAGGATTCGGTCAGACACTACCTGGTGTTCTCGAAAGGCTATTGGTAGTACATTGGACCAGGTAGTATATTTTCTCCATAACCAAACATCGGAGGATGCGCATTTTCCACCACACCAAATGAATTTTCTAAGAAAAGGCTTGTGAAGAGATGAAATGCGAGTAGAGAATGATTCAAATTATTGCTTTCATGAATGCATTCTGAAGCGGAAGACCTTTCTCCAGAGCTCAGTGTCAGGGTCTCTGAGGTTGCTAACACGGCTGCTGATCCCGTACCCGGCCTACCCTCCCTGTCCTTTCCTTTTTGAAGCTTTTTCCCACCGGACCTGTGCGTCCTTACTTCTACCGCTGCTTCAGTTCTTCCCTCTGTTTCCCAGTCCTCGACGCCTTCATGATGGTTGGCCCTAAGAGCTCTGTCCTTCTCCGTGGTCTTTCTCTCAGAGAATTCACTGATTCCTGAGCATGAGTTCTATGTGAAGGATGCCCACATAGAACACTAGATAGGTTGTTTTGTTTTTGTTTTTACATAAGTTTTCTTCAGCTTTCAAGTTTACGTCTCCAGCTCTCTACTGAATAATTTCATTTTGATGCCTGATTTATGCCTCAACTCAGCACTTTGGAAATGGACTTATCAGTATCCTTATTCTTGTCAATATTTTCAGAAATAAACTTCTACTGGAAATCCAAAATATCTTTGACCCTAAATTCTGCGTTTCCCTCCTTAAATCCAAGACTGTCTGTAGTAAAATATACCTTTGCTGCCTCAGAGTCAATATCGTTGTGCAAATGCTCATCCCACCCCCACCAAACTATTTTTGTAACCTCATAATTCCTTTTGCCTGCCAGGCTTTCGTCTCTCCAATATACTCATATGTGTCTTAGTCAGATAACACATTTCAAATCTCATGTATCTCCTCATGTCACCGCTGGCTGAAAATCCTCTCACGACTGCTGGTTTCCCACGGACACATCTCCAAATTCCCAGGCCCGTGGGCCTGCCTCTGAGCCAACCTGATGCTAAAGCTTCATCTTTTACCCTCCTCACTATACCTCTAGAGCAACAGTTCTCAACCTATGGGTCGCGACCCCCCATAAAGGGGTCCTTTGGGGACCTTTGGGGGTCGAACAACCCTTTCACAGGGGTCACCCGATTCATAATAGTAGTAAAATTACAGTGATGAAGTAGCAATGAAAATAATGTTATGGTTTGGGGGGTCACTACAACATGAGGAACTGTAAGGTCATGGCATTAGGAAGGTTGAGAACCACTGCCCTAGAGCCAATTCATTCCCTGACAGTGGATTTCAGAAAGGCAGAGAGACTCCTTAACGGGACAGTAAAACTGCACCCTAGAATGTTTCTGAGGTTTGTTTCCTGCTCAGAAGCTTCCTCATTATTATTACACATTCCTTCTTTGGGGATCCCATTTTCTGACACATGTGCACTGGGGTTCTAGCGCCCCCCCTCCCCCAAACCAAACTCACTTCCATGGAGTCAGTTCTGACTCCAAGCAAGCCTATGAGGAGAGGACAGGACAGAACTACCTCTGTGGGTTTCTGAGAGTATAGCTCTTCATAGCGATAGAAAGCCTCATCTTTTCCCAGTGAAATGGCTGATGGTTTCTATCTTCTCACCACAAGGTGAAGAGCCCAATGGGTACCAACTAAAAGGCACCCCTAACATAAGGTGACCAGACATCCTGCTCCAGATTTTTAACAATTTTCCCGCATCCCATGGCGTTTTATAAAGTCCCGATTTTTGGAAAGAATGCACGACAAGCTAGGGTAGATGGTTTTCGGCTGCCATGAGGCTATTTTGCCAGGATATGAGTTTTATGAATGGTGTCCTGCTTTACCAATGTTAAAATCTGGCCTAACAGGCATTTTTTGGCACTGTCATCTTTTTTGAAAAATCATTTTATTGGCATACAATTCACCTATCATAGAATTCAACAGTTCAATCATGTTGAAAAGAGTTGTCAATCAATTTTAGAACATTGTTTTCTTCCTTGTAGTCATGGTTAGCACCCATTTCCTCCTAGACTCCTCTGCCATGCCCTTAAGGAGCTATTGACCCAATTACTGATTCTGTAGATTTACCAATCCTCGATTTCACATACAGAAAAACCTACAAAACAAAGCAAAAAAAAAAAAAAAACAGCAATGGCAAAATAAAACAGAGAAAACATTCAATAGAAAAGAATGCAGAAAATATGAAAAACTGGAAAATATTAAAAGTGAGTTGAAAGGGAGACCGATGATAAGGTGTTACATTTGACACTGTTGTAATTATATCTTCAATAATCCACTTTACAATTCACTGTATCTGATAGCATGGCTTCTCACATCCCTAGTCTATGGTCAGGGTGATTCACCGAAGGCTTAATCCATGTGGGGACTTTAAAAATGGATTTTGGGCTTTCCCTGCCATCCATAGCCTTTTGCAACCCCCATGTTCAGAATTTAAGCTCTCATACCTTGCCTTCCATCAGTGTTGGGTTTTCTTATTTACAGATGCAGGCTGGTGTGCATCTTCTGAATGGACTTAGCTGACACCTCATTCAGATGGCTGCTTGTTTAAAGACCAACTTTCTAAGATCCCCGATGCTGTTCTTCTGAGTAGCCCGTCACTGTCGCATTTCTTCACCACACTTCATATGGTGCTCATACCTTCAGTGAGCTCCTCGCGAGGGCAAGGCCGGAGTAGAGGGATGTCATAAGAACTCATTGTTCTCAGAGCAATAGGCATTGTCTGTCATTCCTCACATAATCTGAACACCGAGAACTGGCAACTCTCCCATTCCGTCTTTCTTCACATGAAGATTATATAAGGAAAGAGTCCTGTCTTTTTTCTTCATTTTTTACTTTGAAGAATTAGATATTTTATTGTTATTATGAAAGACTTTAAACAGAAAATACAATGGATGGTCCTGTACCCACATATTAGGTTTAATAACTGGCAAAGTTGAAAAGTCATTTTGTTGTAGGTCACTTTAAAAAATGTTCTTTACTTTTGTTCCTTCTATGCTGAAAATGAATCATGTGTTCATTGTTATTAACTCTTCATCTTCGCCCAGTCCCCTCTGTAGTAACCCTAAGGATCTATTAATATAGTATTATCTCTATAGATTTACATATCTGGATTTCATATAAAGAATATCATATCAAAAAATATCATACCAAGGAAATAACCCATCAGCATCAACAAATGATCACACAGATAAATTTCAATACACAAGAATGCAGAAAGTAATCCTAACTAGAATACACTAAAATTTGGTCAAAAGGGAAAACAACTATTTAAGAAAAAGTCACCATTTTATCACTTTTAGAACATACACACTAGACATCGTAACAACCATGTTGGGAAGTATGAATCGGCAACACAGTGTGACCCCGGGAGATTTCCATATGCTTCAAAAATGAAAATGTTTGGTTGGTGAGTTCACATATTCACTTTGTTTCAGCTGCATACATTCGCCTCATTAAAAGGAGAAAGAAGTTGAAGATACTGGTGTTTATTTCCTGCCGGTTTTGCAGCTTCAGTAAGAATAATGTGTGACCAGAGAGGACCACATCGCCGGTCTCACTATATGACATGATGTCCCTCACTGACCCATAGCCCTACAGGGGATAACACCTGAGACACAGTGTGGGAATTGTGCCTGATCTGATCCCACCACACCGAAGCAAAACACTCAGGGGGTGCAACAGAACAGCAAAGGGAATGGAGCAGCGAGGTCCCCAGGGGATGCTGAAGGTGGACTTAGGGGCCAGGGCATGGTACCCCAACAGACTGGACTGGAAAACACTCCTAAAGGCCAACAAACAGTCCTTGAACTAACTACAAGCTTTTCTTTCTTGTTGTGCTTTGTTTTGTTTGTTTTTTTTGGTCATTGGATTGTTGTTGTTTTATTGTATATTGTTGCTTGGTTTTACTCTGTCTTGTTTTTGTGCATGTTATTATCTCTGCAGGTGTGTCTAAATAAGATAGGCTTGATGAACAATCTGGAGGAGAAAACAATGGGACTGACAGTTCGGGCGGACATGGGAGAGAGGGAGGTAGGGGGAAAGGTCGCGGTGTTAACAAACCCAGGAACAAGGGAACAAGTGATCCAAATCGGTGGTAAGGAGGATGTGGGAAGTCTGGTAGGGCATGATCAAGGGTAATGTAACCAAGAGGAATTGCTGAAACCCAGGTGGGGACTGAGCATGATAGTGGGACAGGAGGAAAGTCAAAGGAAATAAAGGAAAGAGCTGAGAGGCAAAGAGCATTTATAGAGATCTAGATAAAGGCATGTACATATGCAAATATATTTATATATTGAGATGGGGAAATAGACCTATGTGCATGTATTTAGAGGTTTAGTATTAAAGTAGCAGAAGGACATTGGGCCTCCACTCAAGTACTCCCTCAATGCAAGAATACTTTCTTCTATTAACTTGGCATTCTATGATGCTCACCTTCACAACACAATCGCTGAAGACAAAGCGAGTGAATAAGCAAATGTGGTGAAGAAAGCTGATGGTGCCCGGCTATCAAAAGCTATAGCATCTGGGGTCTTAAAGGCTTGAAGGTAAACAAGCGGCCATCTAGCTCAGAGGCAAAAAAGCCCACATGGAAGAAGCACACTAGCCCGCGTGATCACAAGGTGCCAAAGGGATCAGTTATCAGGCATCAAAGAACAAAAATTCATATCATTGTGTGCTCACCTCCATGATATGATTTCTGAGGAAAAATGGGTGCATAAGCAAATGTGGCGTAGAAAGCTGATGGTGCCCAGCTATCAAAAGATACAGTGTCTGGGGTCTTAAAGGCTTGAAGGTAAATAAGCGGCCATCTAGCTCAGAAACAACAAAGCCCACATGGAAGAAGCACACCAGCCTGTACGATCACGAGGTGACAAATGAATCGGGTATAAGGCATCATCAGAACATTATCAGGCATTATCATAGTGAATGAGGAGGGAAGTGAGGAGTGGAGGCCCAAAGCCCATTTGTAGGCCACTGGACAACCCCTTACAGAAGAATCTCAGGGAGGAAACAAGCCAGTCAGGGTGCGATGTAGCAACGATGAAACATACAACTTTCCTCTTGTTCCTAAATGCTTCTCCTGCCCCCCTCCACACTATCATGATCCCAATTCTACTATGCAAGTCTAGCTAGCCCAGAGGATGTACACTGGTACAGATATGAACTGAAACACAGGTAATCTAGGGCGGATGATCCCTTCAGGACCAGTGATGTGAGTGGCGATACTGGGAGAGCAGAGGGAGGGTGGGTTGGAAAGGGGATACCGATTATAAGGATCTACATGTGACCTCCTCCCTGGGTGATGGACAACAGAAAAGTGGGTGAAGGGAGACGTCGGACAGGGAAAGATGTGACAAAATAATAATTTATAAATTATCTAGCATTCATAAGAGATGGGGGAGGAGGGAGGGAGTGGAAAAAATGAGGAGCTGATGCCAGGGGCTTAGGTGGAGAGCAAATGTTTTGAGATTGATGAGGGCAATGAATGTACAAATGTGCTTTACATAATTGATGTATGTATGGATTGTGATAAGAGTTGTATGAGCCACTAATAAAATGATTTTAAAAAGAAGAATGTGTGTGACAAAGTGAAGTGTATGTTTTGGATTTTTATTCAGGCTGTGTAGAAACATTTCCATTAATTTACAGGAGATTAATGAATACTGTAAAGCGTTATTAACTTTTTACTCAAACCAAATCTCCTGCTCTGTCACTTCTGAATATCTCTAGCCAATTATTTAATCTTACCATCTATTTATTACAATGCTAATGACTTGAAATTTATTGCAGAGCCTACTCTAAATAATTCCCTGAACAACAATCCTTAATATATACCAATGCCTATTCTTTGCCTTGCTATTAATCTTGCCATTAATTTTTGCAAAGAAGACAAATATGATACCTTGAACTTAAAATCTTCATCTGTTTATTAAGAATTCCAGCATCTGACCGGAGCAATGGTTCCCTGAGGGCCCGGAAGTTGGGGGTGGGATGGGTAAGAGAGGAGAGTTGATAGCATTGAGCATTGTATACCCCCACCTGATAGGATTGAACAATAGAACTGTATGGGAAGGGAAAGGAAGGGATCTATTGGAATGAGTAAGATTTGTTAATAAAAATATTTTACCTGTCTATCTATATAAAGAAAGAAATCCACAGTCTCAAATGTGGAATTGCTGCTGATTTCAAATTGGTTTTAATTTCTTCTTTGTGCCTTTCTCTCAGGCCCTAGGAAACGGAACTTTGGCACAAATATGAAGATCTTACTTTTTGCAGATGACAGGAAATATCCTACCATGTGAAACTCCATATCTTTACACACAATATTATAGGGACTGCCAGAAGAAGAAATGAAATTTTCTGGGAAGTGATACATCCAGAATGCCCCTTAGAGTCTGCAATGGTGACACTTAGTCTCACATACTTTGGACATGGCATCAGGGGGAAATCAGTCCTTGGAGAAGGACATTATTCTTGGTAAAGTAAACTCCAAACCGAGACCCCTGTCTCTGAATCAGTTCTGACTCAGTGTACGTTTCCAAGGCTGTCACTTGGGGCCAGAGCACATCTACCTTTCTCTGGCAGAGCATGGGTTTGAGCTGGCGACTTTGTGATTAGCTGTCCACCACTGAACCCGAAGGGGTCATCACACGTTAGCAAAACAACCAGGAAGACACGTAAGGAGATGGCTAGATACAATTGCTGCAACAAGTGTCAAACATAGGAATGATGATGAGCGTGGTGTAGGACCAGGCAGTATTTCATTCTGTCAGACTCTGAGTCAGGCCACGTGGCTTTCAACAAGTTGTCATGGAAAAACAGAAAGGAGGAAATCATGGAATTTTTCTATAAACGTCGTGAAACCCCCAGGTAGATGGCAGGTTTCTACAGATGAAACGATAAATGAACCGGAAAGGTTTCAGTGGACCCATGAATGCTCGCTACAAAGTTAAATAGTTGCTAGTATATTCGCTCGGTGCCTCTAGATCAGTGGTTCTCAACCTTCCTGATGCGGTGACCCTTTAATACAGCTCCTCATGTTGTGGTGGCCCCTAACCACAAAATTATTTTTGTTGCTACTTCATAACTGTCATGAATCGAGTGACCCCTGTGAAAGGGTCACTCGACCACCCCCCCAAAGGGGTCACGACCCAGAGGTTGAGAACTGCTGCGCTAGATAAACCAGTTGCCTCCTCTCGACTCCCACTCATGAGGACAACCTGTGCGTCAGAGTTGAACTCTGCCCCCTAGGATTGTCCGGGCCGGTTTTCAGAAGTGTGTTCCCAGGCCTCTCTTCTGAGGAGCTTCTGGGTGAGCCACAACTCCAAGCTTTTCATTCACAGCCAAGTGCGTTAAACGTTGGTACTACCTGTAGGCTCGACTCATAAATAAGCGACTGCTGATTTGTAAAGTTTTGTTTTCTATATAACAAAGATTATCTGTGACTATTATTTGAGAGGGATCATGCTTCCTTCTGTTTTCTAAATAAGCAGCCTTTTTCAATGGACATGTGACTCTGTGGCCACCTTTACCTCATGATGTACTTGGCAATTTTTGGATCCGTACTTAGTGTAAAGTCTTGTGCTAATCAGGAGCCAGGTGATGAGTCAGATTTGTAGGCAGACTTCAGGGCATTACAGGGGAGTTGAGACATTTATAAAACATGATAGAAATAAGGCCGTACGTGCTCTGTGTCACAAATACACACTTTAGTTTTTATAACTGAATATTGATAATATATTTATTCTGAGGGCTTTAAATACAATATTCACAGATTGCTGAATTTAAAGCTTCAGTCTGTAGATCTTCATTTTCCTACAGAATCACCTTTGTTTTCCAATGATTATATCTGAAACGGAAAACTTAGATAACTTAAAAATTGGATGAAGCAGTAAAGATGGGAGCCTGTGTTTTGTTATAGATTTTTATACATCAAAGTCTCAAGACAGATTATTCATTTATAAATTCAGGTTTGTCGACATGGTAGATGGAAATGACAAAGTCTAGAGGGAAAAATAACGGACAGTTCACTCAGATGGGACTCTCCTATCTGGCTGCCCCCTGAACTATGTCTCCTCTTCTCCTCTCTGACCTCTTGGATTCAGAAATGCTTAATTAGAGGATAATCTGAAATTTTCTCCTTTATTTTTTGAAGAGTCATGCAATTAACAAGTTGAGAATCTGCTTGGAGGTTTGAGGAGCACAGATTACACTGAACGATCCACCCTTAAAAATTAACTAGAATGCTATCATCATAAATAGCTCTCCCTTGCAGTCATTTCTGTAATTCTGTCTAACATTCATATTGTCATTTGATTAGTTAATCATCCATTTTCAAAGGTGTGAATGTGTTTTCACACTTCTCCTAAGACAGTGTTAACTATGAAACTATAGATAGCAATAGAGATTAATTATCTCTTGCACAAGTTCACACACCTTGTGCTTTCCACATAGAGGAAAGAGAGTGCATGTCTTAACACAGGTGTGATTTCAAAAATGGAAGAAGGGGGGAAACGAAAGAAAGGAAAACTTGGTCAAATGAGTTCAAAGAGTACTTTCAATTGACATGTCTTCAAATGTTAACGGCATTTACACTTTTAATTTTATTTCTAAAACAATTGATCTTCCTTGCATAGTAAGACTTAGTTCCTGGGCGGACTGGTGCATATCTTCAGTTGTAAATGAGTAAATGAAGTGGAGGCATTTTACAAAGGAGTCAGGGCTTGATGGAATTAAAAATGGAAAAGAAACCATTTCTTGTATTTGAAAAAAACAAATCTCTGAAACTTCAATAGTACGGACGAAAAATTACATATTTCTCCCCTGAAAGGTTGATTAGTACATTGAGCCTTGTGAGTTCCCCAATAGCTCAAAATCAGCAGCAGCTTCTCTTGAGGTGATTCTCTATGTTGCTACGCATCCTTTACTTTAATGATGAATTCTGTCCATTCAGAATCTGGCTCACTGTCTCTTTGGGGACTTGACTTTTCCCCAGTGAATTACTAGCCTCAATTTATATAGCGTAGCAAGATGAAAAAGAGGATTAAAAGGTAAACATTGATTCATAACCACATTGACTTTTGAGATAAAGATAAACTCAAATTTTAATCCATATGCAAAGCAAAAATTCCTACAGCATTGGGCCTGTACGATGGTGGTGCAGTTGGCTATAAATATCCTTATAGTCTTCTGTATGATATGAAGCCAGCACTGAAAATAAACTAAAATATTTTTTATTCAGAAAAATGTCTCATCTATCTCACATGCATTTGTTCTTCTTTCAGAGAATAAAGTACTTGGAAGAAAGCATCCTTCCAGAGAAGAGTGACACTGATTTCTGATGACGTGACCCTGTCCGAGCTCTCTGAGGGACAACCTTGTCCTTTAAGAGCCTCACATATTGAGTGTGCAGTCCAATTTGCTACCTCTTTCGTGGATGGAATATGACACCAAGCAAACAAATGTCAGGCCATGAAGGGTTTTAGTGGAAAGAAGATGAGAGAAAACTCAAATCCACAGACCAAGGAAAATCATGTCCCAGTGTTTCGAATCCATCTACTAGTGATGTACTAGTTTGCATCACTGCAAATGATTAATAAACATCAAGACTTAATCACCATTTCCAAATGTGACTTTCAAATTCCATGCACACTCCACTCACTGAATAAGGATGGCCATCAGTTAACACAGCCCCACTTTGACTTCATGCTCTTTCATTCTCAAGCCTGGCAGGACCAAGTTAACCAGTCACCTTTTGAGATATCTCAGCCATTACCAGAAGCATTGACATGTCTGCAGCCTTTAAAGAGCCATGCTTGGGGAAAACATGATTGAAATGGAGAGAATGAAATGTGACCAAGGCTGGTCACTGGCTTCCTATCCAAGTACTAACCAGGCCTGCCCCTGAAACCTAAGCAGGCTTTTGAGATCAGACAGGATCGGGCACATTCGGGGTGGTTTGTCTGTAGACCAGGCACTCGTTTCTATAGAAGAGATCCCCCCAAAAGGATCTTCCTTTTCCTTGGACAGGCTTGCTGAGGAGGCTCTGGGCCATCGTGGGCCTAGGTCACACGACTATTACTCCATCTGCAGACTTAAAAGAGATTAAGCAAAACATGGGAAAGGGGTGAATTGGAGGCAGACCTCAAATAGAGGTGTACATCTATGTACAAATTAGTTGTGCCATGTATTTGATATTTGCGTAGTTTACTGTGTCAATTTTACCACCATGAAAGAAATTAATTGATATTCGACTTGAAAATCGAGGCGTGGCCATACCCTATTGCCTGTGTAGGTATACACGAGGATAGACCAGGTGATCTTGCTGTTGCTGTGAGGTGCAGTCCAGTGCATTCTACCTCAGTGACCCTGTGCATGACAGAACAAACCCCTGCCTGATCCTGCATCGTCTTCACACCTGTCGTTATATTGTAGCCTGTCACCGCAGCCATTGTGCCAATCCGTCTTCCCTTCGGCTGACCGTCTGCTTTAGCGAGCATGCCATCTTTTCTCAGGAATGTCTCTCTCCTGGTCACATACCCAAAACACGTGAGACAAAGTTCTGTCATCTTTGCTTCTCAGGAACACCTGGCTGTACTTCTTCCAAGATAGAGTTGTTTTTCTTTCTGGCAGTCCATGGTAAGCGTTTCCCTCCTTTTAGACTCCCTGGGTGGTGCACACCGTTAATAGCTTGGTCAGCTTGAGTGACCATGGTTGGAGCTTCAAGTCCCCTCAAAGGGCCCTCAGAATAAAGGATTGAGGATCTATTTCCAGGACAACTCATCACTTCGGAAATTGATTCTGACTGATAGCAACCCCACAGGACACAGTAGAACGGCCTCTGGGCTTCTGAAACTGGACATTTTTACTGGCGTAGAAAGCCGTATCTTTCTCCGGTAGAGTGGCTGTGGCTACCAATTGTTGATCTTGCAGTTAGCAGCCTGACCGGTAACCAACAAAGGCAGCCATTAAAGACCCTATGGACCGCAGTTCTACTCTAACACACATGGAATTGTCATGCGTGGGAATCAAGTTGATAGCATCCAGGTGGTTAATATGGCCTCCTTCTCCGCATTTGCTTGTATATTGGTCATACAGGAATTGCGTTTGGGTATCAGGGAGTCTTTATGCCAATCATCTGATTTAACCCAGTGTTTCCAGGGCCTTGGGGGTGCTGGAACGATCCCATGGGCAGGGTGGGGGGGGTTGAGTGGTGGGGCAGGGGGACATGCAAAAGCAGATACATACTTTATCGTAGATTATGGGCTAGAGTACATACGTTTTTAATTGCCAGGGAGGTGCTGAGTAATTATTTTCCTAACAAGACAACAGTAGGCTGAGTAAGTTTGGAATGCTCTTGGAATACTCCTCAGGAAATACCAGTTGTAGGCAGGGAGTGGGAGGGCAGGGGGAATCACATTTATCAGAGAATCAGAGAAAATGAATGACATGCTCAGTGAGATGGATCGCACAAGAACTGCAAAGTGGGGTTCATGATGACGCAGACGACACAGAATCGGCCTTTTCACATACAAGGTTGCCATGAACCAGAGCTGGCTGCTTGGCAGCTGACCGCAGCAACGGTGGTTGTCTCTTGTTTTCTTATTCTTCCATTTCTTTGACTTTCTTATTTGAGGTGCTTATGCTCTGAATCGTTCACTTTTAATTTGCCTCAACTTGGAACCCACTACTCTCCATCGTCTCTTTTACTTTATAATTGTCAATGTCAGCATTTCCCAATTCAAGCTTCAAATCACAATATAATAATTCATAAACAATTAGAGCCTCTTTGTTTATGGAACTCATTGGCAGTTTGCAAACAAATTCCATTTATAGTGCAATAGCTTTCATAACTGTAAGTAACATTATACATTAAAATATATTTTTATTTTAAAGAGGTAATCTTAGTCCCCCCTCCTTTCTTTCATTTTCTTTTTTTGCCTGAAATGAATTCACTGCATATTGCATGTTCTAAATTTAAACCTTACAGCTAGATAGAAAACTGACAAACAGGAAACGATTAAAGGAAGAGGTTCTTCCTACCATACTTGATACCATCAAAACAAATGACTTTTTGTAAAAAGACATTTTTTCCCTTTTCATTGGGGCCACAGAGCAGTGGGGCAGTAACATTGACAGTTTATATACAGCTCTCTTTTGTGGCTACGCTCATCATGCAAAATTTACTAATTGCACAGCTTTGCCTAGCTTTGTAATTTGGTCTGGAGATTATCTTTGAGAAAACTCTAGTTCTGATTGTTCAGTCCTTACGCCCTTTAGCTGAACAGTAACAAACCAATCATGATAATGAAATGGAATGTATCTTTTTAGAGCATTTTCCTCAATCCATACAGAAGAATAATTGTGTTTTTATGTTTCCATCATTCCTCAGGAAAGAGACCGAGTTGGTCACAGTTTAGGAAGCTGCTGCCTATTGATTGAAAGCAATAAATTTGGGGTTGCTGAAACCCACAGAGAGTTTCTGAGCCTAACTCATTATGGGGGTTGATAGCCCCATTTTTCTCATAAGCCACCAGTGGTTTCAAACTGCTGACCTTGCAGTTAACAACCCAACTCGTAACCACTATGCTACCTGGACTCTGAGACTATAGGACATTCTATTCAGCTCTATTCTTAGATAATTGTCATTTAGGTGTTCCTCCCATTCTTACAAATAATGCTAAATTAAAAGTTTAAGTGTTCTTTATATAAACAAAAAACAAACAAACATAAACAACAAACAAATCTACTGCTGTTGAGTAGATTTCAAGTTACATCAGCCCTATATAGGATCAATGAGAAGGACATCTTTACAGAAGACAACCTCATTCTTCTTCCTTGGAGCAATTGGTGGGTTTGAACCATCAACCTTATGGATAACAGTTCAACACCTACCCAAGAGCACTACCTAGGCTGTTTCTTCTCTATATATAATTGTACAAACATACTAATTTTGTCAGTATATTCCAAATTTAGTCTACTTACAAAACTTTGTAAATTATGCTTAGTAACCTGGAATTTTTATTTAACTGCTAATTTTAAAAAGTGGAATATGTCTGTGACCTTGCAAATAAATTTGAAAATATAAAAATATTTCTTTTGGTACATTAACAAGCGCTACTTGTGAGAATTGGAATTACTGATTACAGAAGGTGTGAATTTTGTTCCTATTGTTTAATAATCACTGATGTGACCTTCAAACTATCTGTATCATTTCAATGTCACCAGAAGTTCCTATCTGTTCTATTCTTGCTTACATTCTGTGTTAAGTGTTTAAATGTCTATTGTTCTAATAGGTAATAATGTTCTAATTGATTATAATTTGAAAATGTATGCTTAGAAGTCAGATTTAGCCTCTTTTCTTCATCATTTATATTCTTGTTTTTTGTGAATAGTTTGTTTATGTCCTTTTTCTAGCAAGTGGTTGATCTTTTTTCCTGTGTTGGGCTGGGTTGACTACAGAAACAAATCCAGTGACACTCATATGTGTGAGAAAGAGCTTTGGGGGAAGAGCAGAGTGGAGACCCAAGGCCCACGTGTCGGCCACTGGAGATCCCCTCACAGAGGGGTTTAGGAGAGGAGACGGGTCAGTCAGGGTGCTTTCCCCCAGATCCTGGATGCTTCCTCCCCCCAACTACCATGATCCGAATTCTACCTTGCAGGGCTGGATAGGGCAGAGGTTGTACACTGGTGCATATGTGAGCTGGAGGCACAGGGAATCCAGGGTGGATGATACCTTCAGGACCAGGGGTGTGAGGGGCGAGGCTGGGAGAGTAGAGGGTGAGTGGGTTGGAAAGGGGGAACTGATTACAAGGATCTACATGTGACCTCCTCCCTGGGAGAGGGACAGCAGAGAAGGGGGGGGAAGGGAGACTCCGGATAGGGCAAGATATGACAAAATAACAATCTGTGGATTATCAAGGGCTCATGAGAGAGGGGGGAGCGGGGAGGGAGGGGGGAAAAAAAAGAGATGACCTGATGCAGAGGGCTTAAGTGGAGAGCAAATGCTTTGAGAGTGATTAGGGCAAAGAATGTACGGATGTGCTTTATACAATTGATGTATGTATATGTGTGGATTGTGATAAGAGTTGTATGAGGCCCTAATAAAATGTTTATATATAAAAAAGAAAAAGCTTTATATCAAGAAGTTCTCAAATATAAAACAAACAAAAAACATCCCAGCCCAATCTAACTCAAGTCCGTAAGCCTGATAATAGTCCACCAGGCCCCCTTCAGACTCACGCAGTCACAGGCAATGATGCAAAATGCCGGAAGAGAACAGGCCGGTGACTGCAAAGGCGTGTGGCTCTGAGGTAGGGGAAACATGGCTGGGATCCCGCAACTCTCCAGGTGTCCAGCAAGCAGGGAGATAGATGAAGGAGGAAAGATAGGCGGGCCTCCAGAGAGCTGTCTTTCTCGGTCACACTTCCAAGGGCGGTCCTCAGGCTGTGATCTGATTGACAGGCTAAACTCCACCCATGTTTGCTTAGAGGTGCCATGTTGGCACAAAACACCTATCGCATTCCCTTATGGAGTTTTAGGAGTTCCTAGTATAATGTGGATACAAACCCATGTTTTATTTACATATGTTGCAAGTATTTTCTCCAAATTTGCTGCTTGAACTTTATGCAATTTTGTGATACAGATTAATTCAAAGTTTGATATTGTTGACATTATTAACAAGGTCACAAACATATTCTATCACATTTTCTACTGGCAGTTGAGTAAAGCACCAGATTAATTAGTCATAACCCAAATAATTTCATAGATAGAAAATCTTTATATATATATATAGTATTTTGGTGGGGGCAGGAGGCAGAAATATCATTTAATTCATGACTATATCCAGATTAAGAAACATCCTTTATCAACCTAAAAATACCACGACAGATAAAAAATAAAGTGTTGTTTTAAGCCATTAAGCTTTGGGATAATTTGTGGTGCCGCAGTAAATAAATGGGGCAGATTCAGTGGTGCCTCCAGACTAAGAGCACACAGAGAAGGAGGAATAACAATCCACTTCTGAGGTGCTGGGCACTGGAACCCTCTTGAATAACAGCCAACAGTGTCAATATACAGGGCCAGAAATGAGCTCCTCAGGTCAGAAGGTACTCAGAAGAGTTGACCTGAATGACATGGATGGGGCAAAACTTTGGGGACATTTGTTTGCTGATGCGGCACAACTCAACATGAGAAGAAACAGCTGCAAGCATCCATTAATAATCAGAATGTGGAATATCAGAAGTATGAATCTAGGGAAATTGGAAGTTTTCAAGCATAAAACAAAACACATAAAGATCAGCAATCCAAGAACTAGTGAGGTGACCTGGGCTGGTATTCACCATTCATAAGGTTTTCTGTACTGAAGATGACAAATCCAAGAGGAATGGTGTCCCAGTTATTGGCAAGGATTGTCATGAAAATGATTATGGAATTAATGCCGAAGGTAGAGACCAATATTTATTTATGTGTATATTATAATAAAGTACCGTTAACCTTGCAAAGGATGGGTATTCCAAAACACTTCATTTTGCTCATGTGGAATCTGTGCCCAGACCAAGAGGCAGCTGTTTATAGAGAACAAGGGGCTACTGCTTGGTGTAAAATGGGGACATTTGTGTGTCGGGGTTATGTCCTCTCATCATACTGACTCAATGTGTGTGCTGAGCAAATGCAACCCAAAAAGCTGGAGTATATGAAGATGAATGTGGTTTCAGGATTGGAGGAAGGCTCATTAACAACCTGCAATATGCAGATGACACAACCTGCCTCATGAAAGTGCGGAATACCTGCCGCGCTTATGGATGAAGATCAGGTTGTGTGGCTAACAACTCAATGGAAAGAAAACAAAACCCTTCACAACTGGACCAATAGACAGCCATATGAGAAGCAGAGGAAATACTGAAATGGTCAAGGATTTCCTTTGGCTTGGATGCACAGTAAAAGCTCATAGAAGCAGCAGTCAAGAAAAAGAAAAGATGTATTTCATCAGACAAATCTGATGTACAAGACCTCTACATACTGATGAAGAGCACAAATGTCACTTTGAGGACTCAGGTGTGTCTGACCCAAGCCACGATATTTTCAGCCCCCTTGTAGGCTGTGAAAGCTGGACAACAAACAAGGACAACAAAGAGAATTGATGCCGTTTCATGCTGGTAATCATGAAGAACAGTGAGAGGGCCATGCACTGCCAGGAGAACAAACAGATCTGTCTTGGAAGAATTACAGCCAGAATATTTCTAAGAAGTTAGGAGGATGAGACGCTGCCTCACTCACTTTGAATGCATTGTAAGGAGAGACTAGTCCCTGGAAAAGGACATTATGTTTGGTAAAATAGAGCATCTGAGAAAAAAAAACAAAAAACAAAGGCCTCCAAGAGATGGACTGACACAACAGCTGCAACAAACAGCTGACACATAAAGAGACCATCGGGAGGCTGCCGCCTGACCAGGGAGCGTTTCGTTCTGTTGTGCATGTGGGGGATAGGAGTTGGGCCTGACCCAATGTCGCTTACCGGCAGGACCAGGCATGCGTGCGCAGGCGTGAATGCAGGCACCGTGGTACGAATAGAGCATCTGAATTTCTAGATTCAGAACTCAGGAATGTTAACACGCACGTGTAGCTTCAGAAGTCAATCCTTTCAATGTTAGAATCTGATTTCTAGGAACAACCCGTCGATTAAACGACCAGCGTCTATGCTGTGCTGCATTAGCAAATGTTAACAAAAGACTCTTTGGAAAACAGGAAAAGCCTTGTCTTGTAACATTTGCTAATTTCCGTGGTACAAATACTCTCACTTGGGCCAAATTCAAACTACGTTTACGTCACGCATACTCACTTGGAAGGTGGGAAAGACGTGCATGAGCTGTACTGCACTCGTGGGTCAGCTGAGCATAGCACTGAATATATAGCTTTAAGAAAAGCCAGTCTAAACAGATCTACTTGAAGTGATTGTTCACCCTCACAAAATTCTCTATACAATAAACCCATGTACTGCTTTTTAAAAGACCTGACACTTCCTTAGAAACAAAAGAGAACTGTCGCTTACTAATGGATTCACAGCAAGTCTATAGGGTGGAGTAGAACTGCTCCAGAGGGTTTCCAAAGCTACATCTTTATCACTTGGAGGGGCTGGTGGGTTCGTACCCTTGACCTTTGGTAAGCGGCCAAGCACTTAATCACTGTGCCACAGACTTGGAGCCTCCTAAACTCATTAATACAGTTGGAATACAATTGGAAAGTACTTCAAATATAGCTGGAAAGTACTTCAATTTACTTATAGCTTATATGCATCTGTGATAGTTACATAATCTGTTGCCAACTTGAGACTATTAAGAGTGAAGGGATGGAGTCTAGCCTGTCAATTAGGTCACAGCTTGATGACCTCATTTGGAGGCTCTACAGAGATAAATTCCTCCCTGGAGGTTGGAGAATTTTGCTGCTTCTTCCTGCTACCAAGCTATATGGAACTACACTGATGGAGCCATAGCCCTGGAGCTGGAGGAGCCACGTGGAGACCCACGCCAGTGCTGAAATACTTTCGCTACTACTGGATCCACAAGAATTTCCACCGACTGGCCTGTGATCTTCCTGCATTTGGCATCATTGTATGTGTTGCCCGAGTCTGAAGAGGGAATTATACACTGGCATCGAACATATGGGCTAATGTCAGACTTATGGACTTGATCTGGACTGAGTTGGGATGTTTTCTTAATATGCAATTGCTCTTTTATATAAAACTCTTTCTTATACACATGAGTCCCCCTGGACTTGTTTCTCTAGTCAACCCAGACTAACACAGCATCATTGCCAAAAGTAAAGTTTATAGCTATCGTGGACAAGATATTGGTACTCAACCAATGTCCAAGATGCACCCTTGTATTTTCCAGAGTCCTTTGAAATTCGATTTGGACCTATTCAATGAAATTTGGCCAATGGCTTGTGAGAGGAAGTTATATATGTCACTTCTGAACCAAAATAGTTAAGGATGATTAGTTCTTACCTATTTTGTCATGACATCTTAGCCTTGGAGGCCAAAGGTTGACATGGCAGCATTACACAATGAAGGGAACTCAAATTCTTGAATCATTACATGGGAGACAATTCTGCTGAATTTCCTCATATTCTGCAAGTATAAGCAATCGAGGGTGCTTGTGCATGTGTATGAGAGAGAGAGTGTGTGTGTGAGCAATCATGAGAAAGTGTGGGGTGGGCTGCTCAGAGGAGGAGAAGAGAGGGTGGAAAAATGGCAAGAGGAAGAGCAAGAAAGAAAAAGGCGAGGGGAGAGAATCACTGAGACTGGGGAGTTTGTTACCATAGCAGAGTAGGGATTAGCTTGCTAATAAAGTTATAAAAGTAGTTTGGGAATTATCTGACTTTCAATGACAGTTTTTATCAATTTGAGGCTGGTGCAAAGAAGGAAAAGAGAAGATTTAAGAGCAAAGGAATGACAATGCGGTCTAGGAAGATGAGAAAGTAGCTTCACACTCTCTATTAACCAGCACTGATGTCTGACTTTTGGTGCCTTTTCATTATAGAAACAATGTTTTGTAACCTATTAGGATGCCTTTATTTTAATTTAGATAACTACTCAATTATAATTATATATAATATTTATTTCCATTTTGCATTAGTGGGTTACTTTTATAATCTACATTAATTAATTAATTAATTTATTCACTAATAAACTATTTATGAGTGCTTATGATGTTCCGAGAAGGCCTGGTGGTGATGTGGGTTAGGTGTTGGGTTGCTAACCACAAGGTCAGTGGTTCTAATCCACCAGACACCCCAAAAGATGAAGTTGTCTGTTCCTGTAAAGATTTATAATATTCAAAAGCCTACATAGGATCACTGTGAGTTGGAATAGACTCAATGCAGTGGATCTGAGTTTGAGTTTTTTTGGTTTCTGATATTCACGATTCTGTGCAACTTGCAGAGAATATAAAGATGAAATAAAATAGCATGAACGATGCCCTCACAGGAATTGTGGTCTGATGAGTTACTTAATAATCAGACCAAAAAAAGTGTTAAGTATCAGAAAGAAAATTTGGGGCTGTGATCCTCATGGTCAGCAGTTGGAAACCCACCAGCAGCTCCGTGGAGAAAGACTGAGCTTTCTACTCCTGTGAACACTTAGTCTCAGACACACGCAGGGGGTCACTATGAGTCAGCATTGACTTGATGGCTGTGAGTTTGGGGTTGGTTTCTACTTTTGAGTGAGCATGTATCAGGGAGCTGACTTTGTTGGAAGCGTTATGGAGGTAGTAACAGAAGCTCACCCGAGCAAGTGCATCTTGAATCAAAGCCTGAGGGAGGAGTAGCAGTTAAAGAGAAGAGGAGATGTGAAGAGAGAATCTGCTCACTTCTTATTGCTTCTACACCAAACTGCCTTCAGTGTGTTGACTTGAAACAACACAAATCACAAATGCATTCTCCTACAGTTCTGCAGGTCAGACGTCTAAAATGGGTTTCTAAATGACAGCATTCCTTAGAGGAGGCTCCATCTCTGCCTAATGAAAGCATTCCTTGTGTAGCCTTAGGGGAGGCTCCATCTCTGCCTTTTCCAGCTTCTAGATGATTTCTTGGGCCGCCTCCAGCGATGGCATCGCTCGGACCCTATTCCTATCTTCTCTGAATCTCCTTCTGAAGGACCTTCTCTGAACCGGACCCTTGGTTATTGTTAGGTGCCGTAGAGTGGTTCTGACCCATGGTGACCCTGTGCACAACGGACGGAGGCACCGCACGGTCCTGTGCCCTCCTTACAATTGGTCCTCTGCCGGAGACCATTGTTGCAGCTACCGTGTCAATCCGCCCCTGGGAATGCATTTCTCTGTTTTGCAGCCCCTCCACTTTACCAAACATGGTTCTCTCCTTCTGGGCCTGGTCTCTCCTGACAATATGTTCCAAATATGTAAGACGAAGTCTTGCCATCCTCGCCTCTAAAGAGCACTCTGACTGTATTTCCAAAACAGAGCGGTGCGTCCTTTCACAGCCCAGCACCACAATCCAAATGCATCGATTCGTCTTTGGTCTTCCTTGTTCAATGTCTGACTTTCACATACTTCTGAGGCAATGAAAAAAAATCATGGCTTGGGTCAGGTGCACCCTCCCTAGTCCTCAAAGTAACATCCTCACTTTTCAAGACTAAAGAGGTTGTGTAGCAGATTTACCTAATGCAATTTGTTATTTTATCTCTTGACTGCTGCTTCCATGACCACTGATTGCAGATCCAAGTACGATCAAGTCCTAGACAACTCCAGCCACTTCTCCCATCTATCAGGAAGCTGCCTAGTGGTCCAGTTGTGAGGAGTTTGGTCTTCTTTCCGTTGAGTTGTCATCCACACTGAAGGCCATAATCTTTGACAGTCATCAGCAAGTGCTTCAAGTCCTCCTCGCTTTCATCAAAAAAGGTTGTGTCATCTACATATCTCAGGTTATTAATAAGACTCCCTCCAATCCTGATGCCTCATTCTTCTTCATATGAGCCAGCTTCTCTGGTGATTTGCTCAATGTACAGATTGAACAAGTACGGTGAGAGAACACCTTTTCTTATGTTAAACCATGCAGTGTCCCCTTGTTCTGTTCACACAACTGCCTCTTGATCCACTTACAAGTTCCTCATGAGCACAGTGAAGTGTTCTGGAGTTCCTGTTCTTCTCAAGGTTACCCTGAGTTTTTCATTGCCCACAGTCAAATGCTTTTGCATAGTCAATCAAACATAAGTAAACATCTTTTTGGTATTTTCTGCTTTCAGCCAAGATCCATCTGACATCACCAATGGTATCTCTTGTGCTTGAACCCTTAGCCCCGCCTTTAGAAGAACCCTTGTGATGATATTGGGCTCACTCAGATAACCCAGGATCCTCTTCTTCATCTTGAGATCCTTAAGTTAATCACACCTGCCGAGCTCCTTTGACCAAAGAAGGCACCAGATGCATGGATTCTGAGGATGAACATATGGACACCTTCCATCTAAATCCCCTCCCATCGAGTTGATTCCAACTCATAGAAACCTAATAGGACACGATGGAATTGCCCCACAGAGTTTTCAATACGGCAATCTTTATGGAAGCAAACTGCCACCTTTCTCCTGCGGAGCAGCTGGTGAGTTTGAAATGCTAACCTTTGGGATGGCAGCTAAGCACTTCACCCCTGTGCTAGCAGGGCTCAGTCTGGACCTCCTTTTGTATGTGTGCAGGGTGGGGGTGGGGTGGAGCATTATGCTGCTTAACCACAGAATGCAAGACAGAGGGGCCTGCGTAGTTCAAAGCCTTGAAATGAAAGGGACTGTCTCACTGGAGAGCAGTGTGAAGCTACTGCGCCTGGAGGATGAGAGCAAGGCAGGAGGATGTGGGGTGGGCGGGGTGACAGAAGCCAGGCCCGGGGACTGCAGAAACTCATCTACTGTGTTAAGATGTGATTCTATAATTATCTTAGGCACGCTCAAAAACAACTCTGTGTAGCAAGAAAAAGTCACGTGAATGAACTTTCTAGATGGTTTCTAGCTTTGAGGCGCTATGGAATCCAATGCACCAATTATAATTCATAATAATATGATCTTATAAAATGGAAATAATCATAGTTGTTGCTACAAAAAGTTGAGGTGAAGAAGACGTACGTTGATGACAAGGCCTGGCACATATTAAAAAAAACCACATAAATCTTCGCCACTGTCAGCGACCTATGCCAAGTAAACATTTCTGGTGTTAAGAAAAGAGAAGGCAGTGCATGATGGTTGCCCAGCTCTGTGGGAATTTAAATGAGAGACGAATAAGGTCTGCGGGGTGTGTGGGAATTTAGACTAAAAACTAAGTGGCAGGCTGGTGAGTGCAAAAAGGAATCAAATAAAGCGGTAATTGAAGTCCCTGGTGAGGCCAGTTGAGATGGACAAGATGGACTGAGTGCATAATAGAACCAATGAAGCACAGTTTGAAAAATTCTCTGGGAATTCGGAGATGTCTTCAGCTTCCCTTGATGGAGCTGAAAATGGTAGGGAGCAGACTGCTGGATCCAGGGTGTATTGCTTTGAAAGGGCAGGGAACCACTTACTCAACCTAAACACTTAGCGCTGTCAGGCTGCTGGGACACGGAATGACACTCAAACGCAGATCAATGCTCCACTGTGCCACAGTCTGGGTTGAAAGTCGCCAAGGCACGTCAGCATGACTTGACGTTGCCCTGAAAAGTCAAGGCTTCCACACAATTGTAAGAAGTACTGTAATTTAAACTGGTAGGTAGGGCTTCGTCCAAACTTATTCTGAGTTTACAGTGTCTCTGGTTGTCTCCCCAGAAGCAGGCCCAGAGTCACAGATTTGAGAATAAGTAGCTGATTTGGGAGGTGGTCCTAGAAAGCCCCTTTGGGGAAAGGGCACCCAGGAACTGTGAGATAAAGTCCTCTAGGACATGGTATCAATCGACACCCCAGGAGAGTAACATTTCAGGGCCCCACCAAGGTTGAAGAGGTTGGAGTGGTTACGTATACCTTGGTGCTTCTCTGACTTTGGCTGAGGGCTGCCCGGAACAGAGGAGGATCAGATCTGGTCTCCTGGTCAGGAAAGCCTGCAGGCTCTGAGTCCACGGTGCTGGGGTAGGAAGCTCCCCGAACACACAGGGGCGAAGGTGCCCGGAGGGTATGGGCTCTGCCGCTTCCCTGGTGATCCCTTCGGCTTCTGAGACTGTTCTTCGCTGGAGGAGAGAGCCTCATCTTTCTCCTGCAGGGCGAGTGGTGGATTTGAACTCAGCAGCTGCTCTGTGGGAGAAAAATGTGGCAGGTTGCTCCCATGAAGGTTTACCGGCCCAGTGTTCAGAATGTTGGAAGCCTGCTACTCTCACTCGCTCCTTCTCCTACACTGCCTGCGTGGACTGCCGAGTGAGGATAACTTCCTGCCTGCCCGCGGCCCTCTTTGGCTGAACAGAAGTGCACGTTAGAAGAGGACATCCCCTGGTGGATGTATCCATAAAATTCACCTTCCTTAGGGGAACCAATGTGCTCCCCCCACCCCACGCCACCACACACACACACACACACACACACACACACACACACACCAAAATAAGCCCCACACCACTGCCATCGAGTTGAATCTGACTCGCTGTGACTCCACGTAAGGTTTCTGAGACGGTCAATCTTTCCAGGAGTAGATGGCCTCCCCTTTCTCCCGGGCTGGTGGGTTTGAACTGTTGACCTGAGGGTAACAGTCCACCACTTCCCTAACAGCATCCCCAGGACATTCGGAGAGTAGAGGTAGAGCGGCAAACAGAACAGCTAGCAGAGATGATCTTTGTGCAGTGTTGGGCTTAATTTATTATTTTCAAGATTTGTAAGAAGATGTTCTGCTAAGAAATTCTGCCGTCACTTCATAAATGTAGGGTTGCATCGAATTACTAAGCAAACATCTTCTCAAGTTTTCATTTTCAGTAGTTCAGTGTAATAAGACTAAATGGTCCACGGGGAAAGGCAGTAATTTTTATAGAGCTCAGGAAAAATGCAGATAAATATGTCAGTTGGTATGCAGTCATGGGCAGCAATACAAACATTTATAGTCAATGGAATCTCTATGAATTCTGCCACGTATGTGACCCACTTGGTGATCTTGACAGATCTTTCTTTGCTCAGACAGGCCCTCGAGCACTGCCAGGAAAGGGTCTCTGTCTCTAGCCAGCAGCTTGAGATGCACTCAAGACTCTACTTCCTGTTTGTTCCAAAACACTAACTGCTGTCTTTTAATTCTGAGGACATTGTATAGCTCCCCTCTGTGACTCTTTGTGTTGCCTTGTACCACTCAGTCCTGGGTCAACTCCACCCTGTTCTAGTGCTCATTCCTGCCTCTTACAACTGTAGTCCCCAGACATGCAGCCTCATCCAGAGCTCTATGACGCCCACCTGCCTGGCATGACAGAATTTAAACGACATGGGCTGGAGTCACATCACTAGCATTTGCCATTGCCTGGGAAATGCTTCTTTAAGACACTTAAACTTTCATTATTTCTAGTCCAATGTGCCCAAGAATACTGTTGAAGGATTTTATAAGTCCCTTGGAAAAAGTACCATACTGATTTTGACCTTTCCTTTCTATAAACAATTCATTGATCTTCTGATACACATTTCTAGATTTTCTGAAATTAGATCATTTAAGTCTGTTTCTAGAGTCTGTTCACCTACGAGGAAAATGATAAAACAGAGTTTCTGAATCGATTGAGCAGCAGTTAGCCAGGACTCTCTGAGCACCCGCCGGCCAACATTCCTGAGCCTTCAGTAAACTCTGCTCTTTAGAGGAGCCTTCCTAATGTGCAACTGTGGCTGTCTTCAGGTCCCCTCTTTTGGAAACTTGTTGGGTTTGATCCATGACATTATTTTCTTGGCATTTTGGAGGACAGGGATGTTGAGGCAGCATGAGTAGCTGCATGTCATCCATAAAGGAGGTGTCCTGAAAATTGGTATGACAGGAGAAACCAAATTGAAGCCCTTGAGATAGTGTTAGAATTCAGAATTTGAAGTAGCTGGAACTTAACGGGAAACAAAGCAAAACAAGAGAATTGAAAAGAAATTGGCCCTCTGGGATGAAGTAATGTCGTTTCAGATCACAGAAGGGACTGCTTTTCAGTACTACAAAGGCGCACCTATAGATGCAGCTCAGAGTTTTGAAAACGGCTCTCCTTTGATGAGAATGTGCCCAGACTTACCCTTAGTATGGGTTAAGGATGGCTTTCCCTGTAGGCTTTGGTTGCTCCCGGCCTCAGATTTCCCCAGAGTGCTTATACTTTTCCTGACCTTTTAAACTTTTTAACTCCCATGCCAAGAATCTTGGCATCGGGATCTGGCCTTACTCAGCTTCTGTCTTTGCCCAGAAAACTTGGTATTTTTGGCTCCTCCATGGTCTGCTGTTTTCAACCCCTGTTCTTCTATTGTCCATTTAGAATTTGGTATTAACCCGGTAGGTGTTAAAACGGGTCAGTGCTTGGAATGCTGGCTGGTTGAATCCACCCAGAGGTCCCTCAGAAGGAAGGCCTGGTAATCTACATCTGTAAAATCAGCCACTGAAAACTCTCTGTCACCCGGTCCTGCTCTGACACACATCACCCTATTCCTGGAGCCACGCCCAGTTGACATCAACCCAATGGCAGGTGTTGTTGTTTGTTTGTTTATTTTGATTTGTTTTCAAAATAGCTCCTGGTTAACTGGATTCATCGTAGGCTCTAGTTGAACAACAAGTTCTGCAAACACAATTTGCTGTCTAGCACTTAAGAGTTGCTCAGCAAGAAGAACTTTGAATGACCAAATGAATACACGAGTTAAAAGGGTCTTTAGGCTTCCACAATGTGCACAAAACCTACCGTATGGTAAGCAGTGATCTTTCATTTAATAAGATCAGCTTCCGAGGGGCTATAATGAATGGAGAGTCTAAATGTTCATATGTAGAGATTTTTGATTTGTTTGAAATCAGATCATATGCAAAGCAGAACAACAATAGGCAACACAGCCACCTGTAAGTCACAGCAAAATAAATAAATAAACAAACAGACAAATAAATAGGTGTTACCAGATTTAATGACAAAAGATAAACGTTCAGTAAAACATTTTAAGTGAGTCTCAAAAGCTCATGAATAAGCACAATGTCCATTGAAGCTGTGTAAGGACCTTTACACTGTACATTTAAGACATGCTGACTCATATGGTGGACATCACAGTGTTTTTTGTGTCCCTGCTGAGCATGGATTTATCATATTTGGTCTCTAGGTACCTTGTGAGTGATCCTATTTGACCTCCCCCAACTTGGGTAATTGTTTACCTGCGGGGACACCACCTGGCAAGAACCTTCTCCATCTCATGTCCTAATCAGACAGAGGAGGCTTTCGCTTCCAGGGATTGCAGCAACATTGAAGTCATGTGTACAGGCAGGAGAAAACGGCTGCTAGGAACTCATGGTCTCAGTGTGAATCACCTCAAGAGGAGATCCGGAAGAAATGTGTCAGTTGCTAGATTGGATAGTTGGAATCCGGAGACTCTTGGAAAAGTAGGGAAGCGAGGCAAAGAAGGGAAGGTCAGTGTGAACAAGTGAAGCTCAATCCAGCTGGGGAATGCTGGGAGCCAGTGTAGACACTTCTAAAGAGTTAGCCTAACTAAAGTGTGAAGAAGCTGGGGTATTCATCTGCCAGCTTCCGCCTGCCATTGACCGAGGGCTGCTCCCAGTGGAGGTGGCTCCCCAGCACTCCCAGCGTGCGCTACCTGCAGGCCTGGAGGCTGCTCCCAGTGGAGTGGGCTCCCCAGCCCTTCCAGTGTGTGCTACCTGCAGGCCTGGAGGCTGCTCCCAGTGGAGGTGGCTCCCCAGCCCTTCCAGCGTGCGCTACCTGCAGGCCTGGAGGCTGCTCCCAGTGGAGTGGGCTCCCCAGCCCTTCCAGCGTGTGCTACCTGCAGGCCTGGAGGAAGCCCTCTGGCAGAGTCACAGGTGCTGCTGGTGGGAAGCGAGCCCACAGGATGGGTGGGGCACTGACAGCATCTGCTACTGAGCACAGCGGGCTCTGCTACGAACATGAACTTGTTTCCATTTGTAATTTCGTTTTCAGACTTTTAAAACCACAAGGCTGGACCTCAGACGAGTCTGAAATAGATGCCATCTTCATCACATGCCTGACAAACTCCCACAGTGGTTTCTACCAGGCTGCAGAGATTTTCAGAATGAACTCCATGGGCATGACGTGATGACCCTGAAGACACAATTGTCAACTTTGAGAGCAAGTGGTGGCAGCAGTGGGCCTGTAGGGAGGTTTGCACCAGATTCGTTTCCATTTTGGATTCCTTTTATATTGCTGAATATATATATATACTAGACAGTAACTAAAAAAGGGAAAAAAAACCTCATAAAAGTTCCAGTGGAATGCTTTTTGAGGTGAACATAAGTAAATGCAGACTAAAGATGACTCACTCTAGGGTCAACAATATTTTCATGATTATTTCCTCTCAGAGCTGATATAATTGCTCCTCAAGATTTATGGATAAATAGGCCCCTTTAGAAGATGATGTATGTTTGTGCACCAGTCTCTTATCACCAGGGGTAAATCACATAGACTGGGATCATCATAGCCTAACTTCAGGAGTGAAAGAGAGCATATAAATACATATTTCCAAATAGATATCAGCAGGACAAAGAATCATTTGAACTTTAGTTATTGCTACGATGCCTGTTGGTGTTCTTCATTAGTTCTCTTCTGTCCTTATCGTTCTGTGCCATCAAGTCAAGTTCAACTTACAGCCATTTTATATGATAGAGTGGAATGCCCTGTGGGGTTTTCTAGACTGTAATCTTGATAGAATCATATTTCCAGATTTGTTGTCTCATAAAGTGACTGATGAGATTGGTCAGTTTTTTAGTTAACAAACCAGCTCTTAACCATTGCAAAGTATGATAATGAAAAGTTCAAACCTGGAGTTAGAAAACCAAAGGGGAAGAATATGTTCAGTATTTTTCAACTTAAAGGAACAGAAGAATAAACTCACTTCTCCAGTTGGAATATTGAGGGATTCTATGTGCTTTCCACTTAAGCCCTTGGCATCAGCTCCTCTTTTTTTCCCCCTCCCTCCCTGCTCCCCCTCTTCACGAGCCCTTGATAATTTATAAATCATTCTTTTGTCATATCTTGCCCTGTCTGATGTCTCCCTCCACCCCTTTTCTGCTGTCCGTCCCCCAAGGAGGAGGTCACATGTAGATCCTTATAATCGGTTCCCTCTTGCCAACCCCCTCTCCCTCTACCCTCCCGGTATCGCCATGAGATTTTCTTTACGACTGGAATTGAAGCACCCCTTGCCTTTTACTGATCCTCTCCTGGCCTGTTGCATTTTCTTGGCATTTTGTATTTATTTTTATTGACTATGGGTTTATTGACTCTCTATTAATCGATAAGTCCTTTGAGGCTCAGAATTTTGTCTTGTTCACTGGGTAGCACATAGCAGTTTCTCAGAATATAAAGACTGATTAGCCGGCTGGTTTTTAAAAAATACTGTGGTTATTATAATGACTTTTATAGTTGTCATAACAGAACTCTTTTTGAAGATAGCATCTGCATCTGGCTTCTACTCACCTTTCGGTCACCATCTCTTGGCATTCATCGCCCCACTCCTGCCACTCTGGTCTTCACACATGCTGACCTCCCTGCTTATAGGGATCACTTACTTCTGTCTCCGTTTTCACCTTTCTTTTCTTGGGCCTGCACCTCCACTGGGACGTCTTCATTCTCTGGATCAGCTAGACTCTTACATCCTACATATCTAGTATCGTAGCACCCAAACAACTTGAAAATCACTTACCGCTTTTTTTCCCTATTAGAATATCAGTTCCATTAGGAATGAGCCATCCTCCTTTTTTAAAACAAATAAATCATATTATTGAGGGCTTTTACAGCACGAGCCGCCCCTTCGTTGCTGTCTTCTGTATTCGGAAACCTAGCATACTTCCTGCCACGTCGTACTTGTTAACTGAATGAATGAAAACACAAAAGTGCCGATTTCTCAATCTATCTGTTTCCCTCGCACTCTCTCGGACTTTTGCAGCTTTGCCTTTATCCTAAATATATAACACTGCCACCCAGCAGGATCAGCACAGGATTTACCACCACTTCCAGATTCATTCTCAATTTCTAGATGTTAGGATACCCTGCTGTCCACAGCACCAGTGCTAAGCTACAAACTGTCAGCCTCTTATGAGCTCTCTACAGCTAATGAGTCACCCCATGCGGTACGTGTTCAAAACGCTCTTGCTTTCGTCCAGTGCCTGCTGCCAGAGAGCTGGTCTCTGGCCTCTTTAACAGAAAGTCGACTTATTGCCGTCATTATGGTCAAACTTGGCGAACACACCTGCTGTCAGATTTTAGTAAATCTCATGGGGTGCAATCAGCTGGTGCTTGCGCGCTCTAATTTCTGTATGCGAATGCTTGCAGATCGACGGCTGCCTGGCACAGGGAATTCTTACAGCACAGAGACTGAGATGAAGTCTCAGAAGCAAGGGGACTCCTGGCTATGGCGGAGGCAAGATGGTGCCAAAACCAAGATCACACTTAACCCCAGTGCGAAAGACCTCAGAGGAAATAAGAATTGTGCTTTAAATAGTGAAACCTTTATTTTTCTTAAGAGGGAAACTCCTGTGCTGATTTTTATTAGGATAAGGATTCTTATTCTTTAACGATGTTTGAATACAGACAAATTGCCCTCTATCTTAATTTTCAAGAAGCAGTTATTTCCATGAGGAAGCAACTCCGGTCTAGGACAGACCTGCAGTTGAATCTCAGCTTCCACATGTACTAACTTAAAAGCCTTAGTCTCTTATTAGCTCTCTACATTGAACGCATCACCACATGTGATATGTGTTTAAACGCTTTTGCGTTCACCCAGTGCCCGGTGCCAGATATCTGCTCCCTTGTCTTTTGAACAGAAAGGCTACTTATTGTTGTCATTAAGAACATCATGGTGTGTGCGCGTCAGATTTTTCACCTGCAAAATGTAGACAATACTAGGAGGCATCGAAAAGGTTGTTATGCATGTGACCCACTTAAAACAGGACTTGACATGTAATAAGCAAAACATCTGTTACTGCGGTTGCTGTTGTGCCATTCTCACTTTCCAGGCAACCAAGGAAGTGAAATGAAAAGTCTATTTGGTAAATTTTGGGGGGAGGTGGGGCAAATATAAACTAAATATTAATTGGGAGCGAAACTCGCGCTTGGATCTTGCTTAGGACAAGTTACACCAGAAAAGGAATAGATTAAGAAAGTAACTTTTCATGCAGAGCAAACGTGTCTAAAGACTCATTACAGTAGATTCTCTGACTTTAATTGATATCCTTGTACTATTTTGCTTACCTATCACCTACTTTCGTACATTGTTTTGCCCGACCAACATCAACAGAGTCCATTGCAGTTGCTTATGGCCTGATGTCTGTGGGCAAAATGCTTCGGTTCCAGGCCTTTACAATGAACGATAAGAGCTTTTCTGTTTAAAAAACATCAGAAAGAACCCATGGGTTGTAAGAAATTTAAAGAATACAACAGAGAAAATAAAAATTGTAAGCCAAGCAGCAGCGACAACCTGTGCATTCTAATCCTAATTTTCAGTAATTGCTACTGATAGCACTTTGGAGTATATTGAAGTATAGAGCCTTTTGGATTCTCTGTATGTGTACATGTATACGATATGTATAATACACACAACCAGACTTTCTTTTTCTTGGACAACAAACAGATATCTATATATCCTTTTATATTCTCTCTCATCTCTCTGTATATATGTATATACTACCTGTATAATATACATATGTAGACTTTTGTTTTTTTAGATAACAAGTATATATGCTTTGGGATTCTCTCTCTCTGTATATATATTTACCCAAATTTCCTGCCATCCGCTGATACCAACTCATCGTGACCCTACAGGACAAGGTAGAAATACCCCTGGGATTTTTCGAGTAGAAGCCCTTACTTTCTTCCAAAGAGTGGCTGATGGTTTTGAACTGCTGACCTTGAGAGGATTGTATCCCAACTTTAACTGTTATGCCAGCATATATGTTATGTACGCACATGCATTTTTGTTTTCTTAAATAACTAAATGTCATCAAATTATGAATGGTGTTCCATATCTTTCTTTTTTCTCTTAAAAATACATCCTGAGCATGTTTCTTTATTGGCTTATGTAACAATGACTAATTTTAATCCATAACTTATTTTTAGTTGCATGTCAAGTAGATGTTCCAAAGAATCACACCTGATGCGCATGCCTTTGAGTATCTCCCTTCCTTACTACAGATGCTGAGTTTGGTCATGTGAACTCCTTTGACCAAGGGGAAAGCAGAAGCCCCAGCACACCTTCTCTTGGACTGCTGACCCTTGAAAACCACTGCCATATAAAAAGCCCTTGTATCCTGAGACCACTATGCTGTGCGAAGGCCCACACCACTTCCGTGAGCAGAGTAGCATGGAAGCAACAGGCATGATGAGGCCTTTTGGAATTTTCAGGGTGGACCAGCCTCCAGTTGCTGTAGCCTGCTGGAGGAGTATAGTAACTGCCACAGAGAACTGACGAGGCAATTCTTTTTTTCTTTTTAATCATCTTATCAAGGGCTTATACAGCTCTTATCACAGTCCATATATACATCGCTTGTGTCAAGCACATTTGTACCTTTGTTGCCATCATCATTCTCAAAACATTTTCTTTCTACTTGAGCCCTTGGTATCAGCTCATTTTTCCATCTCCCTTCCCCCCTCCCTCATGAACCCTTGAGAGTTTATAAAATTTTTTTCATGCCTTACACCGACCACAGTTTCCTTTTACCCACTTTTCTGTTGTCCATCCCCCTAGGAAGGGATTATATGTAGATCATTGTGATTAGTTCCCCCTTTCTTCCCCCACTTTCTCCTTCTCCTCTTGGTATTGCTACTCTCATGATTGATCCTAAGGGATGTATATGCCCTGGATTCCCTGTGTTTCCAACTCTTAGCTGTACCAGTGTACATGCTCTGGTATAGCCAGATTTGTAAGGTTGAATTACGGTCATGATAGTGGGGGTGGGGCCATTAAAGAACTAGAGGAAAGTTGTATTTTTTTTAAAATCTTTTTATTGGGGCTCATAAGGCTCTTATCACCATCTGTACATACATCAATTGAGCAAAGCACCCTTATACATTCTTTGCACTCGTCACTCTCATAATTCACCTTCCACTTGGGTTCCTGAAATCAGCTCGGTTTCCCTTTTTCCCCCCCCCCCCATTCCCCTCCCTCCCCGATCCCACCCCTGGTCCCTTGATAGTTTATAAATAATTATTATATCTTATCTTACACTCCCCGGTGTCTCCCCTCACCCACCTCCCCCTTGACAATCTCCCAGAGAGGAGGTTACACATAGATCTCCGAGATCGGTTCTCCCTTTCTACATGTCCTTCCCTCCTGGTGTCGCCACTCCCACCGCTGGTGTTGAGGGGTTCGTCTGTCCTAGATTTCCTGTGCCTCCAGATCCCCACTGCACTGCTGTACATCCTCTGGTAAACCAGGTCCACAAGGCAAGGTAGGATTGGGGTCATGATGATTGGGAGGGGAGGAAGCATTCAGGAACTAGAGGAAGGTTTTGAGTTTCATTGCTACTACACTGAACCCTGAGTGGCCCATCTCCTCCTCACTACCCCTCTGGAAGGGGTGTCCAGCTGTCTACAGGTGGGCATTGGGTCCCCATCATGCACTCCCCCTCTTTCATGGTGATGTGATTCTCACCACCACTCCACCTTTGATGTTGGAGACCTGGTCTCCTCTGTCCTTCATGGTCACCTATGTTGGTGTGCTGCTTCTGTGTGGGCTCGGTTGCTTCTGGGCTAGATGACCGCTTGTTTGCTTTCAAGCCTTTAAGTCCCCAGACGCTATATCTCTCAGTAGCCGGGCACCATCCGCCTTCTTCACCACACTTGCTTATGCACACTTTCGTTTTCAGCCATTATGTGAGGAAGGTGATCACACAATGATTGTTTTTGTTCCTTTGTATCTGCTACATGGTCCATTCAACACCTTGTATTCACTTAGGCCGTGTGCTTCTTCTCTGTGGGCTTTGTTGCTTCTGAGCTAGATGGCCGCTTATTTGCCTTCAAGCCTTTAAGACCCCAGACGCTATATCTTTTTTTGATAGCCGGGCACCATCAGCTTTCTTCACCACATTTGCTTACACACACGGCTGTCTTCAGTGATCATGTCGGGAAGATGGGTATCCTGCAATGGCTGCTTAGCAGGGAGAGGTGCTATTGTATTGGGGGATTATGCATGAGGAGGCCCAATGTCCATCTGCTACCCTACTACTAAACCTATAAATATATGCATATAAATCTATTGCCCCCATAATCATAAATATATTTACATATGTACATGTCTGTATTTAGGCTTCTCTGTATGCACTTTGCCTCCTACTCCTTTCCTCTATTTGCTTTCGCTTTCCTCCTGACCCATTACCATGTTTAGCCTTCATTCTGGATTCAGTAGTTCCTCTCAGTTACCTTGCTCTTGGTCACTCCCTTCCAGTCCTCCCCTCCCCTCCCTCCTCTGGTTTAGAACCATTCGCTGTTCCCTTGTCCCTGTGTTGGGCGACACCTCCTCCCTTCCCCTACCTCCCACGCTCTCATGTCCCTCCAGGACCGTTGGTCCTCTTGTTTTCTTCTCTCATTATTTGTCCAGCCTATCTTGTCTAGGTGGACCTGCTGACATAGTAATATGTGCATACAAATGGATATGACTTTGACTGCGCCCAAGTAGCCCATAAGAACATGGCTTTGACAGAAGCAACATCGACACGCTGATAAGCAGAAAAGCCACTAACATACAAAATTTACAAGGTAAAAAACAAAACAAATTAAAAAAGACTAAACAAAAAGATAGCAAAAAGTAAAAGAAAAATTGCTAGTAGTTCAAGGTCCTTTCGTTGGCCTTTAGGAGTGTTTTCTAGGTGTAGCTTGTGAGGCGCCACGAAAGTTGTATTTTTAATTGGTGCTATACTGCACCCTGACTGACTCATCTCTTACTTGTGACCCTTCTGTAAGGGGATGTCCAATTGTCTACTCTCCACTTTGCACTCCCCCTCATTCACATTCATATGATTTTTTGTTCTGGGTCTCTGATGCCTGATACCTGCTCCCATCGACACCTCATGATCACACAGGTTGATGTGCTTCTTCCATATGGGGTTTATTGCTGCTCAGTTAGAGGGCCACTTGTTTATCTTCAAGTCTTTAAGACCCTAGATGTTATATCTTTTGAAAACCGGACATCATTAGCTTTCTTCACCACATTTTCTATGCCCCCGTTTTGTCTTCAGCGATCCTGTTGGGAAGATGAGCATCATGGAATGCCAGGTTATTAGAACAAAGTGTTCTTGTGTTGAGGGAGTACTTGCTGTCTGTACAGTTTTTTTCCTGCCAGTTTTATAAATATATGTACATATGTACATGCCTGTATTTAGACCTCTATAAATGCCCTTTGGATGAGGCAACTCTTGCTGACATTCTTGACCTACAGAAGAGTTAGCAATAAATTGAGTGTGTTAAACTATAACTTTTGGGGTGGTTTATGATGGAAGCATATGTGAAAAAGTATTACTACAAGGGTTCCAGTTAATCCATAGGTTTATTTATGTTAAAACAGTGGATGGCTACCTGCACATTCTCTCAGTAAATATACTTGTCTTACTCTCACTAAGGAGCCTTCCAAAAAAAATAAATTATTCAGCAACCAAGTAGTGTTTGGAGTCTTACAAGTTCATGAGCAACTATCTAAGGTGCAGCCATTGTTCACCCCCTGTCCAGAGGAAAGAAGAGTGGTGAAAATCAAAGATACAATTAAACAATTAGTCCAATGGATCGTAGAAACATCAGTCTTCATAAGCCTGACATGCGAATAAATAGATGGTGCCCAGATATCATTTCTTCATGCTCTGAAAGGGATCACATTAGAAGTTCCTGGTGAGTGTGGGAGAAAAATTTGGGCCAAAACTCAAAATCATAAAAGGGGATGGCCTTACTAGTCAGATACAGACTTGATGGAACCCCTGAGATGGAACCCCTTGATGGAACCCCTTAGTCACCCATTGGTCCTGGAAATGAACTTACCCCATGGCTCAGGCTTTAGTCAAATAATACACAGGTCTATAAGGGGAACAGTAACCTTAGGCATACCTTAGGATAACCAGTCGAGATAGAAAAGGCAGTGTGTACTCAAGGAAGGTCAATAGAATGGTTGGGAAGGAAAGATGATTGGAAGCATGAACCACAGGGAGGGACTGGGACATGTGATGTTACATTGAGGGGACTGCAATGAATGAGTTGACACCAAATGTGTATACATTGTTTAATGTAAAAATGATGATCTTCTCTGTACACGTTCATCAAATTCACAGTAATAGATTTTTTAAAACGGGGTCCAATCAACACTGTGGCTTCCAAAGGGGTCTGCTGGGCCCGTTACGTTCCAGGCACAGAGGTCAACTCAAAGGGTAGTCCAGAGGAACAATCTGCATAGATTTTTTGTATGACACAGGCCAATATGTGCATATTATTCTAAAGAAGCTTTCAGAAAATTGAAAAAATGCATTGGAGTCAAAGGCCAGGGAAGTTGCATGGAGGCCTGAGCCTGCTCCTTTTTGATGATAGCAAGGGCTCTGCTACGGGGATTTCCCTGGAAACCCGTATGCATTCACGCAACACCTCTTACCTTACCCCTTCAGATTTTGTTTTGCTCCCAACCTCATACTTTGCTCCCAACCTTCAGGCTTCTTTAATTGCTCCCAACCCAAAACGAACTCAATTTGAATCCCTCAAGTACTCCTAAACTACAGTTTTCCCTTGGTGTTAATGGAGCAAAGAATTCTTCCAGGTTTAGAGTTAGAAATCTCACTTTCAAGTGTGTGGACCTAGATGGAGCTTCATATTTTGATATTTTTTATTAATCAAGGTTTCTGTGATTTTGTAGCTAGCAGTACTTCTGATGGGCCCCTATACATCAATAGATGGTTGATACATATTTGTGATAACTTATTTATATCATGTTTCATTGGATAAGGGGAAAGCTCAAGACTACTTGCCCTTGAACCCACCCGTAGGTGCCTCTGGAGTCAGGTCTTAGGGATCTGTTTCCCAAAGTTCACAGCCTTGAAGCCCCCCATGGCAGTTCTACTCTGTAACACATGGAGTCACTGAGCATTTGAGTCAACTCAGTGGCAACTAACTATCAATAGCTCTATAGAGCTAATGATGTGGCTATTACATTCAAGGTTTAACAATCGTTATATATTTATTTATACATGCATGCTAGTACTTTGGTTTATAGTGGTAAAGTTGGTGGGCCTTAGCACAATGGGTGCATGTAATAATGTATTGATGCTATCATGTGACCGTTCCTAAAGACGATGTCCATTTATACTTTTGCAAAAGTGAATCATGCTCTTTATCTATATCCTTGCTGCTAAACTCCTAAATGCTTTCATATCAGGCAGAAAAATACCGTATTTACCTGTTTTATCGTGCTGGTGTTGGAATATTGGTGGCAGAGTTCCAGGACCACAGCCTCACACAAGCTACTGAAGCACAGCAGAATTTTAATCTTAAAAAAATTTTTTTTTCTAGATACTAATTAATTCTATTGATCCCCCTCTCCTTATTTATAGAGAAACATAATTCTTAAAATTATGGTGAGTTTTTCTTTGTAACTTAGGGAAGTTACATTCAGCTTTCTCTCAAATATGAAATGCGTTCATCTTATTTATTAAAGAGTAGATTCATATGTCCACTGTCATCCAGTGGATTCCATCTAGTGGTGACCCTCCCCCGGATCTCGAAAGCTGTAAGTCTTTAAGGGAGGAGACCGTCTCAGCTCCCTCCCATTGAGTGGTGTGGTGGGCATCCCTGATCTTAGTTAGATGCCGTGGCCATTCTCAGCAGGGATGCTCAGGTGCACATACCTCCTTACTCTCTGTATGCTTCGACAGTCCGGCCAAAGAACTACATACAAATGAATTCCATTTGGAACCACAGGAGATTCACTAATAGCAAGGCATGATAGAATATGTGGATTAAATAGATAGATACTGAAAAATTGTAAAATCTGACCACCAAGAAATCGGCTATTTCTGGACGTTGATTTGAATACCTGAAGCCAACAGTAGACCTAATGGTTGGTCTAATAAAGCATTCTCATGATGCTACAGAAAAGTCATTGAAATTTCCTACCTTGAGGACACCCGCATTTCCCTTTCCTCCTTTCTCAACTCTCACAGCTGACAATCGCCACATAGAACTCAAAGAAAAAGACACTCATGGAGAGGAAGGTTGCTGCATGTGGTCCATTTAGAGGTAAAATAATGGTGTCTCAAAGGGTCTATTCTTCAAGAGTGACAGAAAGGAGAAGATTGTCAACACCTTGTGGGTCTAACAGTAACTCTGACAAAACCTGAATTACTCTTCGAAAACATTGTATTTTTACTGTGCTTGTTCAATGGATCATACATGAAATGTTCACATTTAGCACTGCTCAATTTTACACAAATAAAATCAATTTCTCCTTGATGTAAAGGAAATGCTCCAACTCTTCCCAGCTTTAAGGCAGCCTCACCACTTAGCTAATCTACATGGGCTTTTCACATTTTGACTGCTTTTGGTAGGTTCGTGTTGTTATATTATTTGGTATTTTGGCTCCCTTTTATAAAACTATGTATTAAAATCTAGTTTCCTAGAGTGACCAAAAAGAGTTATATCAAGTTTTCCGACACATACATTGATCTTGAACAACCTGCAAAAACCGTAAGTGGGATGTAACCTGGAGCTGCAATGTCCTGAACTAATTCTACTCTTGAGTTTGTGCACCTGTCATTTAGAACTGTTGTTGACCAACAAATAAATATTTCTTCTTTCTCCCCAAATTCAAAACTAGAAGTCTGTCAACATTAATGCTTCTAAAACTTGACAATACTGTTTGTATAATGTGATTTCCAGTTGGTGGATGGATTTTTAATAAGAGCTGTAAGAGCATCCAATAGAATGATTTATTAAAAATATTTTAAAATAATAATTAAAAATATAGGATCTCCTGCTTTGCAGAGTTGCTGATGCTTAATCACAATTTCTAGTTTTTTTCTTATTACCAAGATACTGTTTTAAAAAATAGAAAAATGCAAAGAAGAAAAACCATTCTTTGTCCCCCTATCAAAAGCTAGCTAGTCATTACTCATTAATGTGGCGTGTGTTTTTAGAGTCATATATATATATATTACATGTTTGTGCAGTAACAACATCTTCTCCACTCTATTGATTATTTTGCTTTCTTAGGAGATACAGATGCACATCTGTTGCCTCTCTTTAGGTTCCCACTTCCCTCTCAATGATCAACATCTCTACTTTCTAGCTTTGGTTTAAGGCCCAGTTCAAATGACATCTTAATTGGCTTGATTTTTAAAACATTTACACCTATTTCCTAAGAAACAGAAGTAAATCAGCCATCACTAAGTGCTTATATTTATCTTTTAAAAATACTACTTATAATTTAATATTTTGTGCTTTACTTATGCTATTTTATCTTATCGTCATAAATATCTTCTCTCAGATCTAGGAACCCTCACAGCAGTGATTATGAGTTGGGTGACTAACTGCCAGGTTGCCAGTTCAAATCAACCAGTCATTCCATGGGAGAAAGACTGTTTTCTGCTCCCGTAAACAGTTACCAGCTTGGAAACTCATAGGGCCAATTTTACCTTGTCCTATAGGGTTGCTATGAGTCACCATCTACTCGATAGCAGTGAGTTTTGAATTTATCTTCTATATAAACTTCTTCAGGATGTTGTATTGGTTGCATAGAATCGTAGCTTAAGGCAAACAAGGTAAGTTGTTGAGTTAGAAACACGGGAAGCGTAATGAGCTTTCAGATATGCCTGGTCCCAGCTACCCCCTTTCTCCCTCTCCTTCTCAGCTCTATGGACCACAACGTGCCTGCATCCTTTGCATGAGCCTTCTCCACATCTTTTCCTGTAACACTTCTTTTCAAAGGAGCCATTCTTTCTTTAAAAATATAGCAGAAGGGTCCCAGAGGTGAAGCTTATTCAACCAATTTAGGTCATTTGTCCTAAAACTATCCGTCTGGGCAGGCAGAAGGAGCACGCTCATTGGCAGGTCTGAGTCGTGTGGCAGACCCTGTAGCTTCGAATGGGAAAGAGAGGAAAGCAGAAGTGGCCGCAGGATGAGGGCAAGGGCTGTGAGTTAACTAGTTGTATACTGGTCCTAGGACCTTATTTGATCTCGCTTTCAGTGGCCTATAGTTTTTAGATAATGCTTTGCATATGGCAAGTACTCAATAATTTTTTGAGGAATTAAATGGCAAGGTGGAGGACATGAACACGTTTCAGGTCTCTTGAACTCTTTTATCTGTTAATATAATTAAGGGAACACATGTTCACTGTTTAGAATTATTTAATAACAAAACCTGCGACCACTGACTTACTGTCCCCTACTAGAGACCCCCATGTGCTACCGCTACAGAGTAGCAGTGATCCACAGCTGTTCTTGGCTGTGATCTTCACAGAAGCAGATCTCCTGGGCTCTCTTCTGTTACACCGCGGGGTGAGCTTGAACTCTTAGCCGTTCAGTTTGTCACTCGCTGTCACCAAGTCAACTCAGACAGGGTGGAGCTTTAGGTCTCTGAGGCGGTCAGTGTTTACACGGACAGAAAGCAGGATCTTTCTTCTCTGTGGAGTGACTGACGGGTTCGACTACTGCTCACCTTGAGATTAGCACTGTGCCTCTAGGCGTTGCCATCTCTGTGTCCCCTGGGAGCTTTGTTTTCCCAAAGTCACCCATGAAACTGAGTTATAGGTAAAAGACAAAGAAACCTCAGGGGGAGTAGATGCTGTGGCCACAGTGAGAATAAAGGAGAGGTACTTCAAAGTAAAAATAGATAACTTTCCCTTGGCTTTCCTGAGTTCCTCTCTTGTCTGCCCTGGGCCTGGAAAAGCTACTATTTGTGAAAGATAACTACTTATTTCCTTGCTGTACTTGGCGAATGGGAGGTATCTGTAGGATACCAAAAGGCAGGGGGAGAAAGGTGTTGGAGGATTTTTTCCCCCAACTTTCACCTTGTCAAGTCATGATGACTTGGGCACAAGTCTTGTCTAAACGCCACCACACATTTCACACAGCTGTCTTTTGCGTTCTGATCATTGTTCCTTCCTTTTGATGTTCCAGGCTCCGACATAGTAATGACCCCAACCCCAGCCCTTGTTGGCTTTCCTAAACTCCTCCCCTATCTTGGAAAACAGGCCCTTTATTGAACTCTCTAGGCTGTCCAGTTGAAAGGTGTTACATCCTTCTGAATATACATCCATATTTTCCCAAGGAAAAGGGAAAGCAAATTAAAAACACATAACAAATGAAACACAGAGTCTGAGAGATTGAAAATGTTTATTTCATGAAGTATCATGGGAGGAAGACCAAGGTTGCCTTCTTGACGGCTGTATCTTCGGGTTCCTCAGGCTCCATTCTCTAACTGTTGCCTCCTTACAGCTGCCTTGAGGATGATTCTCAGGGAAAGCTGTATCTTTCTAAGTGACAATCGCTATTCGAGGGCCAGCTGTCCAGATGATATTCATGAATGTTAATATTTTAAAACCCAGAGTGTTGCTTCGAGATATAGAACAACAAAAATCAAATGGCCTTTGGCATAGACATATGCTTTTGATTCATGAACCAATGAGAAAGAAAAGGCAGAAAAAGACATGTTTCGGGAATCATCACTGTAGCCAAATTTTTCTAACAAACCCATTTTAAAGGAAATAGCTGAACATTTCCACGTGTGTGGGGCTCAAATAACAAAGCAGCCCAATTAACGTTGTTTTAAAAGACTCTCTCCCTTTCCATGTAGAGCAAATTAATATTAAAAATAATTACCCAAAGGCTATCTGTAAGCATTGTACTCAGTACTAGTTTCGACGTGTTCTTTGGCTAAAGCAAATTACTTTCGCAAGGAAGATATTCTTCTGCTCTGGCGGCCGCCTTGACTCCCAGCCTGTTTATCCCAGTGCAGCTGCAGGCTAAGTCAGGGCTTTCCCTTTTTCTCCCTCTTTTCATTTTCCAGGCAGAGATGCGAGTCATCTGACCCAGGTTGTACATGAGCTGTACGGCATATGGTTGGGGTAAAGAACATCTTATCTTTTGTTCAACAGTTTTTGTATTTCTTTCCAGTCTTTTGCTTTTCTGGTCCTCAAATAAGGCTAATTACAAAGAAAGAGGAGAAAAAAAAAAGGTGGGACTGATGGAGAGGGAGCCTTTAAAACCATTCCTTTTGCAGCGAGGAACAAAAGAGAGTACCAAGGGCATGGCTAGGCCTCTGCAAAAAAGAATAGAGAAAAACCACCTAATGAGGATGTCGAGATAAGTGCTTGTGAAGAAAACTGGCAAAAAAGAGCTTTTAGTCTAAAACCCATAAATAAGTGTGCATCAGATGGGTACTAGAACATTTTTTAACAAGACAGTCCATGAAAACTATATCCTTCTGTGCGAGAGCTGTCAACCTAAAAAAAAAAAGATACTCTTTCTCTTTCTTTAGAAGATATTTTTCTTTCAGAAATTAATTTAAAAGAAATACTTGAAAATTAAGATGTTTTATTCATGCTCTGAATCCATTATAGGGTGAATACCATATAAAGACTTGTTTTTGAGCCATAATTACAAATGTTGCTGGCTTCTTACGGGTCAAAGGTTTCACATGAACATATGCAGAAGGTATTCATGGAGAAGAGCTTTAGTGAAAGACACTCTGGCCGCAGAGCTGCATCTTTCACTTTACAACAAGGAGGAGGAGAGGCAGCTATGTTTGAAGTTGGTTATTTATTCCATATGGTCCTTGTTTCCTTCACTTCGGATGTGCCGCACCTGATTTCAGAAGCTAAAGTCAGAGAGGCCAAAGGTTTGAGCCTAAGTTAATTGCAAAAATACTAAAGAATCATACAATTTCAGAGTTAGAAGGTATCATAGAGTATCTATCTTTGTGTATCTCTAAGGGTGAAAAAGGAGTTCAGGGAGAAATGAACCTTTAAAACCTTCAGAAACGCATGTGTTTTGAATCTGACCTGAATGTATCCACCTTTAGTTTATATAAAGAAGAATATAAGAATGCCTGCCACAGTAACCTGGATATTAATTATGCTGTCACATATGTGTAACACTGTACTAGTTAGAGGAATTAATTGGTTGATCTAAGGATTTTCTTTCTTATTTCTCTTTTCGCTCTTATTTTACCACTTGCTCAGGTGCTTCTATGTAAATGAGAAAGTTTACTTTAGACTTTTTCTTGTTAATTTATCTCTCACTTTACTATGGTGTTAATCAAAGGTTATAAGCAACTTTGAGTTTCATTTTTCCATGTCATTATTCTATAATGTCCATGGTTTTGAAGTGGAAAGGGTATTTTAATATTTTATCTTATTCAGTGACTTTTATGGGCCAAATGGAAGACAGTTTATTATCTTCAAACTCGTTAAACAAGCTTCTGTGAAATATTGAGGCTGTCGTGATTGTTTCAATGTTTTAATTACTGTTTTTTCCCCTTCATGCCACACTCAGTAAAAATCTGAAATGATGCTTCCCACTTCTTCTACCCCCACCCATCTCTTCCTCCTATGCCATTTCTTTACTATAGCATCGACCGCATACTCGCACACTATGAATGCTTTGTATTGCATTTATATTTGCTATCTGCACCTTCTTCACCTGCCAGTGTCCTTTGCCACCTACAATCAAGCCTCCGACACAGGCTGGGCACTCAAGACACGGCAAGCTGACTTGAACTGTAGGGAGCTTTGAATTTTGTAAACGGTTTCCTCAAGGTAAATTACTTAGGATGAGAACAAACCTACCATATTTTAACTTTGATATATTTTTTAGTTAATATGCTGGAAACAAAGATGATAGCAAGCCCCTTGTTTCAGTATAATTTCATGAATTAAATATTTAATATCATTATATTTTATCATTGTATTCTATATGCCAGCATATATTTATAAGTAATATTTCCTTGTTTACATTTTCTATGTAAAGTATTTATTCCTTTCTGAGGCTTATTATGTTTTGAGATTTTGGTCATAGATGAACATAGTCATGGTTTATAATATGTGTTGCGCCCTTGCACACATTTTTCTAACTAGTTTTGTGGTTGTCAGGTGCCCTTGAGTCTGTTCTGACCCACCGTGACCTGGTGCATATCAGACAGAAACGCTGCCCAGTGCTGTGCCATCCTCACAATGGTTCCTGGGCCGGAGCTCATCATTGCAGCCATGTTGTCGCCCATCTCTGTGAGGGTCTTCCTTGTCTATGTGGCACCTCTACTTTCCCAAGCATCATGGCCTTCTCCGGGGATTGGGCCCTCCGGACAACATGTCCAAAGTATATAAATTAAATCTTGCCATCCTTGCCTCTAAGGAATCCTTCTAAGTGATACTTCTTCTAAGATAGATCTATATATTTTAAGTATATATTTAAAATAAATAAAATAATATATAAACAATACAATCTTAGCTTTAGGCTAAAATATATAGAGAGAGATTTTAGTTGGTATTCTGGGAACAAAACTATAGCAGACCACTTGTTTCAGTATAATTCCATGAATAACATATTTAATATCATTATATTTTATAATTGTAGTATATATGCCAGTTCATATGCATAAGTAATATTTCATTATTTATATTTTCTGTGAAAAATATTTTATTCCTTTCTGGGGCCTATTATGTTTTGAGAATTTGGTTAGGTTTCTAGCTATGTCTACAACTTCTCCGTATGTAATGTACACTAACCTCTTTTATTTGCTCAGGTAATTTCTTGTGGTTTTCTTTTACATATATGTTTGGAAACCTTGAAAATGTTTTTGGTTGATAGCGATTATTTCTTTCCTTATATCAGAGTTTTGTAGGTTTTACTTTATGGAAAAATTAGAATTTTTGCACATCTTATGTATTTTCATTTTTCTATTTTTTCAGTTGGCTAGAACTTCACTACCTCCCATATCAGGGACATGCTGATAATGGAAAACTAAGCTTTAAGTAGTCACTTCTCAAAGTTGGACCTGTACCAAATCTGGTCTCATGTCGGTTATGGCCATCCTCTGAAAGAGCAGTGCTCGTGGCAGATGTTGTTTACTAATTAAGTAAACTAGTACTTGTTTTTCCCACTAGTCCTGGAAGGTGGGCCCACCATGGTGGCTTGATCCGGGACAGCTGAACCTTTGGATTCTTGTATTTTTGGCTTGTCTGTTGCTGGGATGTTGGAAGCTGCACCACTAGCATTCCCAATGACACCAGGGTCATCTTTGGTGAACAGGCTTCAGTGGTTCTTCCAGATGCAAGCTAAACTCGAATGCAGGAGTAGGTGACACACTAGGGAGAGGTTACTCACTGAAAGCCTTATGAAGATTGTCTGATGTCCTGCCAAAAGATGAAGGCAGTCAAAATGCAATGGGAGAAGAGCTACCTCCTCAAAGGAGAATCGGCTTAATGACACGGATGAGTAAAGCTTTGGGCACCTTCATTTGCTGATGGGCATGACTCAAAATAAGAAGCAGCTGAAAGCTTTTACTAGTAATCGGAGGAGGTTATGCATGAAATGTGAATCTTGGAAAGTTAGAAGTCATCAAAAATTAAATGGAACCTATAAGGATTGATAGCTCAGACCAGCGGTTCTCAACCTATGGGTCGTGACCGCTTTGGGAGTCGAACGGCCCTTTCACAGGGGTTGTCCGATTCATAACAGTGGAAAAATTATAGTTATGAAGTAGAAATGAAAATCATTTTATGGTTGGGGGTCACCAACAGCATGAGGAACTATATTAAAGGGCCATGGCATTAGGAAGGTTGAAAACCACTGGCTTAGAATTTGTGAGCTGAAATGGGATGATATTGGTCATTTTGAGTTGCATAATCATGTAGTTTAGCATACCAGGAATGACAAGTTTAAGAGGGATGGCATCACATTCATTATCACAAAGAACATTTCAAGATCTATCTTGAAGTACAATGATGTGATAGAATAATATTCGTACATCTACAAGGAAGACCAGTTAATACAATGATTATTTGAATTTAAGCACCAAAAGCTTACCAATGATGCAGTAATTTAAGAATTCTACCAACTTGTTTGGTCTGTATTCAAGCATACAGTCAAGATGCCTTGTTAGTTACTGGTAATTGGAATTAAAAAGTTGGAAACCAAGATAAAGAAGGATAATAATTGAAAAACAAGGTCTTGACACTAGAAACAAACCAGGAGGGATGAGGATAGACTTTTGCAGGACCAACTACAGATTCACTGCCAAAGGCCTTTTCAACAACATAAATAGCATCGATACACATAGACTTTTCCAGATGGAATGCATAGGAATCAAATTACTACATCTGTGAAAAGAACCAGGAGAAGCCCTGGTGTGGTAGTGGTTGCGTGTTGTGCTACGATCCACAAGGTCCACAGTTTGAAACCACCAGCTACTCTGTGGGAGAAAGACAGGGCTTTCTACTCCTGTAAACAGTCACAGTCTCAACTATGCACAGCGGTAGTTTACCTACCCCATCAGGACACTATGAGTTGGCATGAACATGGAGGCAGTGAGTTTGGTTTTGGCTTGGTGGAAAGAGCCAATGGCTAATCTCTTGGATCACCAGGCAAAACAAGGCCAAAAGCCAAGCATGGAACTGACCATCAGTTGCTCACATGTAAGTCCAAGATGGAGCTGAAGAAAACAAACTAAGTCCACAAGAGCAATTCAATCTTGACTTTATCTCACCTGAATCTAGAGACCATCTCAAGCACAGACTTTACACTTGAATAATGACCAAAGACCAGGTGAGTTGTGAAATGAAATCAAGAACATTCTATATGAAGAAAGTTAAGATCATTAAAAAGACAGAAAAGAAAGAACATGCCAAAATAGGTATCAGAAGACACTCATACTTGCTCTTGAGCATAGAGTATCTGTGTTAGTCTGGGTACTTTAGAGAAAACATCCACAGAAACTCATGTATAAGAGAGAACTTTATATAAAGGGTAAGTGCACATCAAGAAAACACACCAACCCTGTGCTGCCCAAGCCCACAAGTCCAATATTAACCCATATGTCCAAAACCAATCCACAAAGTCCTCCTCCATTACACAAAACACACACTATGATGCTGACTGCAGGAGGAAAGCTGAATCAGTGAATGTGTAAGCATCTCAGCGCTGGCAGGGGTCTCCACACAGCTGCTTCGGCACCCGGGGCGGCATTGGGGTAGGTCCATGTGGCTTCTCCTGGGAGGCGTCTTGCAGGAAGTGAGCCTTGCCAGCTGAAGCAGGGAACTGACTAAGGCAGCTGCACCCTGGTCTGACCATCACAAAACCAAGAGACCCGAGAACTAGAAAGGTGAGGCTCACCGAGCCATTTCTCTCTCTGCCTTTCAGTTAACTCCACATGTGTTTATCAGCCAAGTTGGCACAATAAACTACCTCAGTAGCTAAAAGTAATGGAAGAAATGATGAAGTAAAAGAGCTGAACAGAAAATGTCAAGGGGCAACTAGAGAAGACAAAGGAAAGCGTTGTAATGAAATCCACACAACTCTGGAGTTAGAAAACCCAAAGGGAAGAATACACTCAGCATGTCTCCAGCCAAAAGAACTGAAGAAAAAGATTCAAACGTGCACTTGAAATACTGAAGTCTTCTACAGGCAAAATACTGAACTATACAGAAAGCATCAAAAGAAGATAGAAAGACTACACAGAGCCATGTATCCCAAAGAACTGGTTGATGTTCAACCATTTCGGGAGCTAACATATGATTTATGGTATTGAAGGGAAGTCCTAACTGCACTGAAGTAACATGTTTACCTAAAAATCGGAATCCATACACATTTGAGGGCTACAGTGGTAATTGCAGACTCCAGGCATTGATAGAATACCATAGAGATGGTTTCCAAAAATTGATGCAGCCTTGGACATGAAATAATTAGGCATCATTGCTGACATCAGTTGGAGCTTGGCTAAAAGCAGAGAATAGCAGAAAAATGTTTAGTCATGCTGTATTGACCGTGCCTAAGAACCAGGGTGAGGGTGGCCCAGGGAAGGAGAGTGTTCTGTTCCACTGTCCACGGTGCTGCTGTGCGTGGGAACCGGCTCGGCAGGACTCAGCAACAACAATCATTTGGTGAAAAGAGGACATCATGGACATTTTTTGCTTTGAGGTTTAAAGATTTTTATAGGGTAATACTTTAGGAGGTTCATCCAGTATCAACGGCAATTGAACGTTTAGATAGGGGACTTAGAACACTAGGGAGGAACAATTCAGAACAGGCGAGTGAGGATGGTTATATTACTTGAAGACTGTCATTAATGCCATTGAGTTCCACAGCTGGAAATGGCAGACTTGATATGTTGTATAGCCAAATGCGTAGGTCCGTGTACCAAGTGCTCCTTCTCCCAAAAAAGTGGTTCTCACGTCTGTCAAACTCCAAGCCACAAACATTTTGTTACAGCATTCTAAAATTCATGAATTAAAAAAATTTAAAACCAAAACCAAAACATCTACCTATATACAAAACAGAGATAAAAGCAAAGTAGTTTACAATGAAAAATAAATAAACATGAAGACCCAAGCTTGTACTACTGTAGAAAACATTTAAAAATAGAGACATATTTACTTAAAAATCAGAATCCATACAAAGTTGAGGGTTATGGTGGTAACTGTGTGCTGCTGGTGATTCAGATGCGATACCCATCAGTACTGCAATGAACTGGAATCGTTCTGAATGAGAAGAAGGGGCAATGTTCTTCCCATTTATATGTCAGTTACATTTTTTGGGAAATCAATTCATGTTAAAATTGTGCAATATTCTTTGTGTTATGATTTAAGACAGAACTAGGTTCTCATGAAGACAGTTCATCTTCATGGATGTCTGGGGCAAGGCTAAAGGTGAGTGATTTGCCGAACAAGTTTTTGTTATGTGAGTCTTTGCTTCACGTCACAGGACATGACAATTGCAATGCCTACTAAGTACCGGCAACACCTTCTGAGAGCTGAGACACTAAAAATTGTCCTCATATACTTGATGTGAACACTCAGGGGATCAAGGCTTCCTGTTGAAGCCCGCTGTGTTTCAGGAAATACAGTGTTCCTCTCTGGCTCTTTTTGTGTTGTTATTGTCACGTAACAACCAGGATGGTGATTTGAACCTAGCAGCTGCCGATTGGCACATCTTTCTCCTGGGGAGTAGCTGGTGGTTTGAACCACCAACTTTTAAGTTAGCAGGCTAATGATTTCACCCTTGTGTCATCAAATTAAGACTCCTTCCACAAAGACGACACCCTTGGAAACCCCGGGGAATAGGGGTACTTCTATTCTCTTCTAAGTGTCAATGTGGGTCAGAATCAACTTGATGGCAGCCAACAACATTGCTAGGTCAAACCAAACAGAACCATGTGTCTCTACAATGAAATTATGGATGGGCCAAGAAGTAAGTGCATGCCTTTCAGATGGACTGGCCTACAGTGAACGGCCTAAAACTTCTTACCACTGATGGTTCTTTCCGTGAGTAACTAGGACATTTCATGGTGGCATTGTGAGACTGCAAATAGTAATCGACTTTCAGAGAACAGACGTCAGCTTTTCAATGCCCTGGAGATATGTGATCTTTTTAATATACACTTTGTCGAATCTGATTGCTTAATTAGGACCCAGAGTTCCTGTGATAGTTGGAATCTTCTCTTTATTTTTTTAACATTAGCAAAAACTTAATGATACTACACGATCAACACAATTTCATGATGAACAGTTCAAGATTGCGAAAACCGTTAATGCATCGTCTATGGTTACTGTTAGCATATAATTAAACACCATGACAGATGTTCATCAAGCATGTCTCCAGCAGACACTTATTTATGTATTTCCTTATTTATTTCCTCATTACTTGGAATATACCCTGAGTTTATAGTAACAAAATTCATGAAGGAAAAGTTTTGAGAGAAACAAGGGAGAGCCCCCAATAAAATGATTTATTTTAAAAAAAGAAGTGGAACAAAATTACTTTTAAAAATGCCCCATTAACCTGTTTGGTATGAAAACAGCTTTCATACATACCAGTGGTGGGCTCCTTGGGTGGGAGTGGGGGCGGGGGGCTTGATAGAGCTTGCTGACATACTCCATGGAGCCTTAAGGAGACAGAAGATGTGGACTATCTTTGCCAAGCTGGCTTTTTCAGAACTGAAATGCTGCTCAAATATTTGTTCACATAATTGCCAGCAACTGTCTTCTCTTTATAGGGGAGTGTGGCATAATGGCCAGTTGTATGGTAGAAATTCACGCTCTTTGTCCACATCATAGAACGATCACTGGGAAGTGGTTGCTAGACATGGACTTGAATCGTGAATCAATTGGGGACCTCTGAGTCGAGCTGAGTTGCGTTCTCGCCAATCTGAGTTGAGTTCTCACCACAGGCATGTGGGTGGAAGGGTGGTCTACCCCTACCAGACCTGGCCCACAAACCACCTGGCTCAAAACTTCCTAGCCCATCCTCCATGCTCTTTTGTCCCTTATCTGCTAGCTGGATGGTGAACCTGGATACCAGGCCTTTTGGGAAGTCATTTGTAGAAGATGGTGGTGCCTCCATCACCTAGGTCCTGCGTGACTATGGCGCAAAGCACATCCTCTCCTTTATGGGTGATGGAATCATTCAGGTGCAAGAAATGCACATTTATTGGCTAAACCAATGACACAAGGGCTTTCATTCATTTCAAGAATTCTCCAGAATCCTCAGGAGAAGGCCATGCCCACACTCCGGAGATCTCATTGGCTATGATCTGATTGACAGCCTAGACTCCACCCCTCCACTCTTCATCCTAAAATTGACACCAGATCATGTAACTACCACAGGCGTGTTGCAATAAAATTTTCTAAAAACATTTCCACTGAATTTGGCTGACTAGCTCTAATTTGCCTGTTATATAAGCATAACTTTCTACGATTCTATTGAAATCCTTTGACACCCCCCCCCCAAACATCTGATTAATTTACAGTTTCTTTCATTTGGAGCTTTGATCTGGACATGTGAAGAAAAGCAAATACCCCATTAACATTTTTTAAGATTGTTAGAGCTCATGCATTCTCTGAAAATTTTTGTGTAAGGAAACCATAGATTTGAGAAATATTTTCATTAATGAGGAAAGGAAGAAAAATATTATTGCTGACCAATGGTAGGTGATGTCCAAGCCTAAAATTAAAAATTGGATTTGAATAAAAATAAAATTATGAGAAACAATTTACTCTATTTCTTCATTCATTAAAAATATTTGATGTATCTCTTTGCTCCAGGCACTAGGATTACAATGTGAAAATGAGAGATGCAGTGCCCATGCTATATAATGTTTGTGGTTTAGTGTGTGTGTGTGTGAGGGGGGGAGGTACACATGTTTATCAAGCAATTATTACAAAGAATAAAGACTCCATGGAGTGGGCAAATATCGGGTGAAATGGGAACTCGCCTAGAGAAAGGAACAGCAAACATGAAAAGACTTCGGTCTGTGGGAAGTGATATAAATGGGAGGAAACGGCGGATGGCTTTGGAATTTGAGGGAGAAAGTTGAATACGTATCATACGAGTATGAAGGGGCTTCCAGAAGTTGGTGGCAAATGGAATAAAAAGATAACGAAATGTTTCGAAGCCCTCTTGTACATGACTTAATGGCAGGCTTTGAGGTCGGGAGTGACATCTCTGGATAGGGACGGTCTTTTCACAAATGGGTCTTAGATTAACGGGGCCAAGGGAGGTGGCAGGATCTGTGTAGCTGTAAGAGGAGGTGGCTGCAGTCAGGAAACAAGAACGAGCCACTGTGTCTGGGACACAGAATGTAGACGAAATGAGCTGGAGCCAGGGTCAAAGGTAAAGGTTCAACGCGGATGATGGAAGGCTTTGAGTACCAGAATGAAGAAAGGCAGGGGCTTCACCTGAGCGGGCTGAAGTGTGGAGCTTAGGAGCCAAGAGCAACATCTGAGATGGGCAAAAGCAAAGCCCAAATCATTCCCACCAAGTCACGGTCACCTGATAGAGCAGGGTAGAAACCCCCCCTTCCCCCCCGTGGGTTTCTGAGGCTGGAAGTGCTTATGCAAGTTTTAGAAAAACAGGAAGGATTAGAGGGGAGTCTGAGGGCAAGGACAATAGGTAAGGGACTTTCTGAATAGTCCAGGTAATATGGGCCAGGAGATGAAATGGATGGGGTTATGCTGTATTGTGAGAGTGCGTCCTTCTCTAGAAATCCTTTTGAGTTAAACGCAGCATCTGTTCGGCTGCCGTGGCACCGTTTTCCCTGGGATGAAGAGCGGCGCGGTATTCACCGGCTCCTGACAATGTCCCTCCTTGTGCCCTGCTATGTCTTAATTATGTTTGACATTCATCACACGCTATTACTCAGTGGCAGCAAATTGAAGAAATGCAACTCCATTTGAAGGCAAACAAAAGTGAGGATACAGTAATTATGTAGTCATATATTATTACATAGAAACTAGGAGTATATTGGGTTGAATATACCTGTGACGCCTTACCCGCTCTCCCACTCCATTATCTTGTTCTGATTCCATTGAAAGAAGGCTTAGCCCACGATTTAATTAAAAATATCAATTCTAAACAAGGAGCAGTTAAAAAGAATAAAGAACCAAAAAAAAAAAAAAGATTTTAAAAATCCGCTCTGTTAGGAACCAGGAAAAAGGCAGTGGCTTTTTATTACAGAAATTTCCAAACTTACCCCAATGTACAGAGATTAGTATGATACATTTTATGAATTCATAGTTTCGATAATGATCACAGGACAGTTTGTTTCATCTCTAACCCTAACTACATTTTATCCTTGACCCCTAACCTAGATTATTTTAAAACACAATCCAGAGTACCTATTAATTCACCTATCAGGAGCTTGCTGTTGTCGCTGCCATGGAGTTGGTTCTGATGCGCATCGCCCCTGAGTACAATCCTATGTACAGAGCAGACCACTGCCTGGTCCTGCCGTATCCTCACAATTATTTTATTGGAGTGTATTGCTGCAGCCACTGTGTCAGTCCCACTTCCTTTTTTTTTTTTTTTTTTGCTCACCCTTAATTTACCACGTCTTTTCCCATAGTATGTATGGTTAAGGGAGAACTACTTCAGAAAAGAAAAGTAACACAACCTCATTGCCATTGGGTCAATTCTGGTAGAAAGTCTCATCTTTCTCCCGAGGAGCCGACTGATAGTTTTGATCTGCTGACCTCGCAGTGAGAAGTCCAACTCATAACTACTATGCCACCAGGACTCTGAAACACAGCCACGTTATCACTCTCATACATGTAATAAAAACAACTAGAATTCCTTAGTGCCATCAGATAGCTCTTAATGTTCAAATATGAATTTAAAAACTCACTGCCATCAAGTGGATTCCGAGTCACAGAGACCCTATAGGCCAGAGCAGAACTGCCCCTGTGAGTTTCTGAAACTGCAGCTCTTTATGGGATTAGAAAGCTCAGTCTTCCTCCCGTGGAGCAGCTGGGAGTTTTGAACTGCTTTCTTGCAGTCAGCCGCCCGATGCATGATCACTGTGCCACCAGGGCGCCCTAGTTCATATTTCTCCAGTTATGTTTACTTTTTATTTGATACTTCCTATCTTTTGTTGGTATGACTGCTCAAGATGAATCAAGAGTAACACACTGCATGTGTTAGTGTATCTCTTAAGGGACATTAAATATATAATGACCACTTTCATGATAAATTTCATTACAAATTTCATATTTACTGATTTTTGATGACAATTTATTCATTAGGGGCCCATGGGAGGCTACAATAAGTAAATGTTTAACTTCTAGCTAAAAGCTTGGTGGATTGAATTTACTGAGCTGTGTCTTGGAAGAGTGGCCTGGGTCATCCTTTGTGCTTACTGGAAAGAAAAATTTGAAGCATGAGATGAAGACTGACATGCGAATCTTCCATGGGAGGGAAATGCATCTTTGCTGACTTTGAAAATCTAGATATGTGGGTCTGATTCCACTGTTTTGCAACAATATTTTATGGATGGGCTGAATTGCTTAACGTCCTATGGAGCAAGAGAGCCTCTGTGACCCTTCAACCTAGACCTGAACCCAGACCCAGGGATCACTGTGAAGCAAGCAGCAGGACCACTTAGAAAGTGGACAGTGTGACTCCAGAGGTGTGTACTCTTCACAACAACCAACGCTCTGAGACCACAAGGACTGCATTTGCCCAACACCAAACACAGAAGGCAAGGAAAACTCACTGCCATTCAGCTAATCCGGACTCATCACGACCCTATAGGAGAAATCAGAGATGCCCTGTGGATTTCCAAAGACTTGAAATCTTTTTTTTAAATAAATCATTTTATTGGGGCTCATACAACTCTTATTACAAACCATACATACATCAATTGAGTAAAGCACCCTTATATATTCATTGCCCTCGTCATTCTCAAAATTCACCTTCCACTTGGGTTCCTGGAATCAGCTCATTGTCCTTTTATCCCCCTCCCCTTCCCTCCCTATTCCCCCCTCCCCCATGAACCCTTAATAGTTTATGAATTATTATTTTATCTTATCTTACACTGCCCGGCATCTCCCCTCACCCACCTTCCCATTGCCCATCTCCCAGAGAGGAGGTTACACGTAGATCCCCAAGATCGGTTCTCCCTTTCTACACCCCTTTCCCTCCCGGTGTAAAGATTTAAAGACTTTGAATTGCTGGTGACTTTGAATTGCTGACTTGTGGTTAGTAGCCCACTATACATGCTCCAGGAAAGGACAGAGGAAAACGAAAGCACCAGAGGAAGTGGGAAAAGTACTGTTACGGTGAGAGATTTGCTACTCATACCATGAAACCAAATGTGTACATTGGTGATGGAAAATGATTATGTTTTATAAGTTTTCATTGAAATCACAAGAAAATTTAAAAAAAAGAACTTCAGTGGAGCAGCTCTATTCTGCACCTATGGAGTTGTCATAAATAGATATTGGACTCCATAATATTTAACAACAGCATGTATTTAGGAAAGATCCAATCGTTTGTCATGTAGATTTTTCTGCTTTCTAGCTATACTGTGTATCCCTGTATTGGGATGTAACATGATACTCTATCCCTGAGTTTTGATAAAGTTGTAATTAGATCTAGATGTTTGGGCCACATTCAATTATTTTGCAAGAATATTTTCTGGATGGTCTTCAGTTTCATTGCATCATATGAAGAAGCATTCTGTGTTTAAATTTCTCTCTCTATGATATTAGGAAGATGAATGACTCATGTGTTGCCCCCCTGATTCCATTATCATTAAGTCTTCAATAAGCTACTTGGAAGCAATTGTTTATTCAAGAAAAATAGTAATAATTCTCTATTTTCCCCTACTTATTAGTTATTCAAACAGTGGCTGCTTCCTTAGCATCTTCTATCAGTTACCAAGGAAATGTTCAACTTTTGTGTACCATAAACTCATAGATATTAATACTTTGATGCATTTAAATTCATTGAAATGTATTTCACGTGCAAGTGGTCCCACCTCTTCAAGTTGGCTCCTGCTTTTCTTACTCTCTTCCAATACGTTTGATACTTTCTTTGTAAAACAACAAAGAATGCTAGGTTCATTTTGGACTCACCAGGTCGAAAGATTGAAACTGGTCATTCCTCTATGGAGCTCTGCTTCCTTTTAGTTGGGAAGGGTATTCAGAAACCATAATCAGACCCCTAAGGATGCTCATACCACAGAGTGTCACTGTGTCTACATCATTTCAATCAACAGAACCAGGAACTTTTTTCCTAAAAGAATGCATCAGGGGTCTATAACTATATTTCCAACACATATTTAGAATTTAAAAATTTTATTTGTTAATATATTTGTGTCTCCTTCCTTATATGCTCAAAATCTTGGTTTCTAATGATAGCAAATTCTTGTATATTTGTTTGATCCTAACAATAAGTAATTCGAAAATAACTATAGAAATTTTATGACTAACTATGTGATTATTAAACATAGTCTGATTGCTTTAAAGCTCCCTTTGCCCCACAAAGGAGCCCCTCATTGCACGATGGTGAAGCTCTTGGATGCCAACCAAAAGTTCCGTGGTTCAAACCCACTGGCCACCTATGGCGGGGAAAGATGTGGAAGTCTTAGAAAGTCTTGGAAAGTCTTACAGTCTTGGAAATCATAGGGGGGAATTCTACTCTGACCTGTAGCATAGATATGAATTGAAATCAACTCGATGATATTGGAATTTTTATGGATCTATCCTTCTAAGGATAAACAACCAAATATCTGAATAAAGGATAATCAACAGGGCTCCTATATGTATGGGTTTATTTTCAAACAAAGGGTGTTCCGAGTGTGATTAGAACTGCTGCAGACATGTTCTCTCAGAAACATATGTGTTTCAGTGGAAGACACAATAATGATGTGAAAGGTGCCTGAAATCATGAGGCATCAGGGAAGTGCAAAAGACAAGAGCAAGGCGCCACTCAAACCCACCAGCATGGCTGAAATCAGACTGAAGACACCAAAAGCGAATGAGGATGGAGAGTAGCCAGAGCACAAGGGCCCTGTTGGGAGGAGTGTAAAACAGTCTGGTTTCTTGAATTTCTTGACTTTGTACCTACACACTGACCAGCCATTCCACTCCTAGCTACTTACCCATCTGAAACAGACATGCTCTCATAAGAATGTGTATTAGCCCCTAAGGTTTGTAATATTAAAAAACTGGAAATAACTCAAATGTTTCACACAGGACAATAAAAAATTTTGGTACAGCATACAATGAAATTCTGCCCAGCAATAAAACTAAATGAGCTACTGATTCTGCACAACTGCACAGAAGAATCACAGATCATGCCATGCTAAGCAAAATCAAGCCAGACAGCAAAGAACACATATAGTAAAAGATTCCATTGATATAAAAGTTAGCAACACCCAACCCACTGCCACCCCGTCTGCTCTGACTCACAGGGACACTGCAGGCAACGGAGACCTGCTCCCTGGGGTTTCAGAGAGTAACCATCTTCACAGGAGCAGAAAGTCCCAACTTTTCCCCTCTGAGTGCCAGGTGGGTTCTGAATATGGATTTTAAAAACCATTTTATTGGAGGCTCTTACAGCTCTTATTATATTTCATGCATCAATTGTATGAAGCATACCGTAAATACTCATGTATAAGCCGAGTTTTTCAGCACAAATGTGCTTATACATGGATCAGTGGTACCCCATGGTTTGACTTATACATGGGTTCGGCTTATACATGGGTCAGTAGTACCCCAGAGAGGTGTAACATCTCGTGGGTGATTGCTGTTCCATTCAGAGCTGTCCTATGATGTGACGGCTCCAATTTGCAGAAGCGCCCATAGTTATTCACTTACGCCAGCAGTTGAACTGGTAAGGATGTGTCTCTGACTGCGCTGTCTCTCCCCTCTGGTCTCTGTGTTAATTCACATCCTGCATTTCCCACCCTAGGCTTATACTCGAGTCAATTGGTTTTTCTGGTTTCCCAGGTAATAATTAGGTACCTCACCTTATACTCAGGTTGGCTTATATTCAAGTATATACGGTATTTGAATATATGTTGCCATCATCATTTCCCATACATTTTCTGTGACATTCCGATGTTTTTCAACTGTTTGTTCTGATTGAATTGCAATGCGTTACCTTTTTATATGACAATAAACTTTAAATGATGAAAGAAAGAAATATACTTGTTAGGCTAACACCAATTGAACATCTTCCCAGATCATTAACGCTTTACAGCCCGTTTACGGGAATGCTGCCACACAAAAAGCAACAGCTTTTACATGGACCGAGTTTACGAGGAAAGTTGGGACACTCAAAAATAGAGTGAAGACAGAGAGATCAGCTCAGAAGATTATGGTGACTTTTTATGGAAGTTCAAAGGAGCAATCTTGACTTTCTCCAAGGTCTCAAAATGATCACGGTAACTGACATTAACAGAGTTTTCAGGAAAATTGAAAACTGCATTGGTGGGGGAAAAAAGGCAGGAAAGTTGCACTGAGGAATTTTATTTTCATTGTGACAATGCACCTACTCATTCCTCGAGGGTAGCCAGGGCTATCCTATGAGAATTGCTTCGGTCAGTCCTCTTTCTGTATTTTCCCCCAAACTCAAAGAACATCCGAAAGGAACTTGCTTTGGGTCACTCAAAAATGTCAAAACTGCTGTTTAATATGGTGTGAATCAGAGTGCAGAATCCCTTGGGAGATGGGTTAGTGAGATGGAAACTCTACCATCATAAATGTATAGATCCAGATGGAAGATACACAAGGAACAATAGCCTCACACTTTAGTGTTTATGTTTGATAAAGGTGTCCATTGCAATGTCTTCATTAATGTTTTCTATTTCACTGCTCCAGGCTCTAATATTCTTTGCAATGGCTACACAGAAACTCATGGACAAATATATGATTAAAGAATTTACTAAGGACGTTAAGGAGTTGTAGTGCCAGTGAGAAGAGCCGGGGGTAGTTGTTGACCAGGATATGTTACAAGTTTAGACCTAAGGAGCATACCACTCTGCTATAAGCTTTAGCTGGAAAGTGCTCCGCTCCCCCTCCCTGTGGGCCAGCAAGTCCAACTCCCCCCATTAAATGCCCAGAGGCACCTACTTTGTAAGTCAGAGACTGGCACAAAAGCACTCATCTTCCCTTGGTCTGTGGGTCCGGGAGTCCAGCACTGTCTGTCTTGACTTCTGGCTCTGCTGCTGTTTCTCTGATGGTGTAGCTGCCAGCTGTATCCAAGGGCTTCACTGCAAAGGACTCTCGCTGGAGCTTGCTTGTAATGAGATCGCTCCTCATGTTTCTGAGAGAGTTCATTGCATACACAGCAGGATGGCACTCTAGGCAATCCTATTTACAATTATCCATAGGTGAATCTGACCTATGGATCTTCCCCTACCTTTATCCACAATACTTTCCGACTCGCTCTCCTACATGCAATTTTAATGGGTTACGATGTAACATAATGAAAACAAACATCTTTGTAACTGAACAATATCATAAAGAGTGGAGAAAATATTGAAGTTGACAAGGATCTCATCTTGCTTAGATGAACGATCAATAAATCAAGCCACATAATGCATTGGACAAATGTACTCAATGATCTCTTTATGATGTTAAAAAATAAAAGATATCATTTTGATGATTAAGATGTACCTGATCTAAGTCGTGAACTTTTCGATTGTTTCTTCTTATGCATGCTGAATAATGAAAAATGATCCAAGATAAATTGATAAATTTAAGTTATAGTGCTTTTGAAGACTACTGAATATGCCAAGGTCTGCCAGAAGAATGAGCAGACCTATCTTGGAGGAGCCCAGAATGTTCCTGAGATTACTCCTATAATGATAAGTCATTGAGGTGCAATTTCTGAACGGAAAGGGCTGCACATTTTAGAGCTAGCCCTTTCGGAAATTGATTTGTGCTACGAGCTAGAATCCTTTAGGATTCTGACAACATAGTCCATATTTTTTTAAGAGTCAACTCTATTGGGACATCATTTTCATATCATCAATGAATCTAAGTTAATGGCACAGTTTGTTGAATTTTGACAAATATGAGGGGGCTTCACAAAGCTCTTGGACAATTCCATCATCATTGAATTCCATTTGACTAGGAGTTTTGTTGAAGCCACCTCCTGGATCTACCTCTTAAACCACCAAGCCCAAGAGTCCCTGGCTGGCACACATGGTTGAGCGCTGGGCTAGGAATATAAGGTTGTGGGCTCAGACTTATTAAGTGATGCTTTGCCAGAAAAGCTTGGCCATTAGCTTCGGAAAGACCACAGCCTTGAACACTATTGAGTAGCCTGACTCCAAGACACCTGGGGTAGTCATCCGTCCAAGTACATTTGAGGGCAATTAGTTTGATGCTAATTTTCCTAACCACCACCACCACGATATTTTAAAAAAAGAGAAAACAATTTCCTTCAGTCCCAAAAGTTTCCTGTTTCTCTTTGCTTTGCCCAGAAGTTTTGTGAATGATCATTTCTGTCCCTTGCAGTCACCCGTTTGGAAGGATAAATCAACTTTTCAGATTTAGGCCATCCATTCCCAAATGAACTATCTTCAGGCAGAAATTAATTTTTATACTCATCTGTTCTCTTTTCTGCCCGGATCCATGTCAGAAAGCATTGGCTTGAAGCTATCAATATTAAACGCTGTTTTCAGGATGTGGGTTGAAAGCTGACATCCATTATGTTGTTGATAACAAGTCTGAAATTCACGTCTCTTGGGTAACACCCCTCACAGCTAGTCCTGCCTTTTTGGATATGTATACTTGGCTTTTCATTTAGACAAAAGAACACATTGAAGAAGCTGTAGCAGCCTATCTCCCTGCGGGAGTGTTGTACATCTGTCTAAAAGATGGGAGATTTCAGTTTGGAATGATTGGGATTTTTCACTTTTAATCAAAAATATCAAAGTGAGTTCTGTGACCAATTATAAAATAACTTGTAATCATGGAATATAATGATTTAAAAGCCCAAACCTTTTTGCAAGAAAATGAAAGACTAAAGAGATTAAGCGGCTGACCTAAAGTCAAACAATTTAAGGTCCATTTGGGATTAAATTCTTCTTTAACTGGATGAACTGCCTCTTCTCCCCAAATCTCACACTCATAATCCCGAGTCTCCCGCTTTTTCAGAGTGCCATGCTGCCCATTCATATGGGTCTTCCTTAGATGTGATTTCCTCCAGACAGTATCATCTATTGCATCCACTGGGCCATGAGAAAATGCTCATGGCCCACACTGTGTCTATTTCACTGAAGTTATCGATTGCAAACCAAGCTCATTATACTCAGAACAATTTTGCATTTGCTTAGTACAACACGCACCTTCTTAAACTGTGTAGTGTGCTGGAGGGGTGGGGGTAGGAAAGTGTGTCTAATCTCGGCAAATGCTCGCCCTTGCTGTAGATCACCACAGAACGGAGCAACCCAATTTCCGATGAGCAAAAAAGCTGCTGCTTGCTTTCCCAGCCATTCCCTTGTGGCAGTGTAGAAAATACCATACTGTTTCATCTTTTAAATTTATGCCACTTTTTCATATTGAAAAAGATATTTATCTGGGGGAAAAACCAAGTACTACTAGTAAAATTATAAATAAAATTAACTTCCAATGTTTTAATTACTCTTTAACTGTTGGGTGTATAATCTCTCAAACTTAATAGACATTTTCAAATACTGATTAAGTTTAATAATCCAGCTAGTGCAATAATAACATGTGCTTCACATGAGACATGGTAGGGTACACAGGTTGAGAACACAGGTCCTGGATTACCTGGTTAGCGTCCGTAAACGATTGACTTTTAGTCATTTCTTCCTGAGCAACTTAATCTGTCTGTGTCCCAGCTTCTTTATATATAACACAATTTTGGTGCTTACCTAGCAGGCAGTTGCCAGAATTAAATGAATCAATAGATGCGCACAGCATCTGAAAAGAACCAAGCATTTATTGACACTATTTACATTATTGCAAACTAATTTACTCGATAGAGTTTCTTTGAACTTATCTTTTGCTCCACTCTCTTTCCCCATTTCGCTTCTCTCTGCAGAAGTAAGTCGCAGTCGGCTTAATGCAGTGACCTCGGGATAAATTTGGGATGCTCTTCTGGCTGCCATTAGGCTTGGAGGATTGAGAGAAGGAAATACTTAAGTATTCTGAAGATGTTTTCTGAATGGAATGAAATTGGGAGAACTGGCTGGAATGGTTGGACAGAAGGTAAGATGGCCTGCTTTACTGTTTTAAAAACCCAACTACTTGTCAGACAGCCTGGCTTCCTTTCCATCTTGGACGAGGGAAGCCAGTGACTGAGGTGCCGTCTTGGCTATTGCTGTCAAGAAGGAGCCTCGCATTTCTATGCAGTTTGACTATGAGTGTAAAGGTTTGCACTTTTACCAACCTAAAGAAGGGGCATTAAAGCGGTTACATCTGTGTCATATAAGGGAATGCATTTGTAGAGATGCTTACCCTCTGAACTCCCTCTGAAATATTTCTGGCCTTGGCTTCTCACTTCGTGCTGATATCTCTTTTTTAAAATCATAGGCTGAGTTTGTGTTCTGGCTGGAGGCGTGATTATCGACAGCTCAAAAATTTGCATGTGTCATCTTTCACCACCCTTGGGTGGGAAAGACCTCCAGGACCCAGTTCAAATTCAAGGCCAAATGGACTGAGTTTGGATTAGATGCTGACTTCCAGAAACAACCAACTATGACCAAAAAGGTTGAGGGCATGTAGAAAAAAAAGAAGAAGCCAGTCCACATTAAAAGCACAGGCTGGGCATGGAGGAGGACTATTTTCCACAATAAAGGAGGCGGGAGTGGGACAGGCATGCTGGTTTGTAATGATGGAAGTTCTTCATTTTCCTCTGCTCTCTGCCTGTGCGTCGCCTCACTTTCATTACTCAGCAGCATGCTGTGGGTGTGACTTTTGCTCTTGTGTGCCATTGGTCCCATCTGCTCCTGACTTATCTCCTTTGATGTCATTATACAGATGGCAAGGGCACAGTGGGATGTGGCACTTAGTCCAATATGGTAGCTCTGGACATATCAAACCTCGGTGCTGCTGAGACTAAATCCCTGTGTCAGTTGAATAGTGGAATGATCGTTAAATTGTCATTTAGCCTTTGAAACTCCCACAAAAGTTATTGACACTAGAGGCATCTTCTGAAATGTGCATCTTCTATAAGGCAAGCGCTAGTAAGATTACTTGACTGGTCGTCAGGTAGGTTTCTTAGAAAATATGATAAAATACTGCTAACCTACCAAGGTTCAGAAATGTTGTTATCATCTACAATGGAAAACGACTTACAAATGTGCTTGTTAATTTGACCATGGAGGTGTCAGAGCTAATCAGTCAACAGCTGTAGCTAATGCAGGAAAGAAGAAAAATTAATATTCATTAGACCCTTGTTTACACTTCTGTTGTCAAAATCAATCAGTTTGCTTTAAGCACAATATTTCACTCTTATTAAAGTCATGAGTGTCCTTGCGTACATGGTGAACACTGGGCCTTCCCAAGTGTGTTTGAGTTGCACATCGCACGCATGCTCAGCAAACAGATCCTACATATTTTGCTGATGTCTGGGATGTGGGCCTAGGCCTGTATTTAGACTACCCAAGTATTATCATTCACCGTAAAAAAGAAGCTGTAAAAATTGAACCCAAAATGTGTTACTGTATGGGGTAATCTTCCCAATTACAGACACTAACAGGTATTCTGTGTTTTTTTTTTTTGTTTTAACACATATCTTACTTACATAGTCTCGGATCAGCACAGATACTACATGACACAGTACAGAAGGAATTCCTCAGTGCTTTGGCTTATCTTTGTTTTGTTTTTTTAACAGTTTTATTGGCACGTAATTTACATAGCACCCACTTCAATAGTTCAATTGCTCCTTCATATCAAGGAGAATTGTACAATCATTACCGTATCAATTTTAGTGGTTTATCTTTCTATCAAAAATTATCATGGTAAAAATATATCATTATAAGCAACTAACACATGATTAGAAGTTTGTTGTTCGTTTTTTAAACTGGGGAACAAAGACTGTTGTTGGTAGAATGTTGTGGCTGTAATTCTACCAGATGATTGGGTTTTTCTTCTACAAAGAAAAGAGTAATTTTGCCTGCTCCTTTAAGTGTGGAACCATTATTTCATAGAAATCCCAGCTTAGCATTATTCTAGTTTACTTTGTAACGAACTGCAAGCCTGAATGTCCCATGCCAATAGTTTAAATGAGGTAAGCAGGCGTCTGAAGTGACGGTGGGTCAGTCTTTGACCCTTCACCACTCAGTGGACAAATCTGCTAGAAATTAATGCGGGGTCTTCATGGAGGATTTCGTTCCATACATAGGAACTACTATGGATTAATGAGGAAAGACCCAATATAGGCTGTTATTCAGGATTCTCTGAAACCGAATCATGCTACTTGCTAACAGGAGATTTATACTCTGCAGTAAGTAAAATTCATTGAATTATTTTGAGCTAAATCTAGGGCTGTGATATTTTCCCCCTTCTTAATTTTCTATCTCAGCAATTTTAAACTGGTTTCAAATAATGTAGATGCATGCCTCTTGATTTTAGCAAAGGACAATTTCCCTTCCAAATGCAAATTGTATTTTATGGTAGTGACTATATGAGAGGGGGAGTGGTCTCAGAGGAAAAAGAATTTTTGAAGAATTGCTGTGAGAAGACTGTTATAGATTGAATTATGCTACCTAAAAATGCCTAACCTTTATACCTATAATTATGTATTGCAAGAGTCTGAAAAGGAATTGGGGTTCTTTTGTCATATTAATAAAGCGATACTGGAGTAGGGACATGCTGAATGGTGTCCTTAAAATAGGTTGATAGATCCCGGCGTGGAGGAGGGAACCAGTGGAGAGGTCTGGGAGGCTGGCCCCAGCACCATAAATTAAGTGGATTCCTGCCCCTCCCCCGAAAAGAATTTGTTCCAAAGGACGACATTGACTCTGCAGCTCTGGGAGATGGACATATCTGATCAGAGCACACGGGAGCAGATGAAGGGGCAGGAGCAGAGAGTGGAGCACAGCCTGGCCCACTAGGCCGTGATGATGATGTTCCTGAGTAGAGCAGCCAGTCCACAGAGAGAACAACATGGCTGGCTCTACTATGAGACATGATGCCCCTCAGTGGCAAAGGGCGATACAGGGGACAGCACCGGAGACACCAAGGCAAATCACTGGGGGAGTGCAGCGGAACAGCAAGGGAATGGAGTGGCAAGGTCCCCAGGGAATGCTGAAAGTGAACTTTGGGGCCAGGGCGTGGTGCCCCAACAGACTGGACTGGAAAACGCTCCTAAGGGCCAGCAAACGATCCCTGAACTAACTACAAGCTTTTCTCTTGTGAACTGTTTTGTTCTGTTCTTTGTCAGTGGTTTGTTTTTGTTGTTTTGTTGTCTGGTTGTATACTGTTGCTTTGTTTTCCTCTGTCTTGTTTTCGTGCATGTTAGTGACTCCACAGGTCTGTCTGAATAGGACAGGCTGGATGAACTATCTGGAGGAAAAACAATGGGACCGATAGTTCCGGGGGGACTTGGGGTGGGGGGGGGTAGGTGGGGGGTAAGGAAGTGGTGTTAACAAACCCAGGGACAAGGGAAAAACATGGGACCCCAAATGGTAGAGAAGGCGGAGTGGCAGGCCTGGTGGGAAATGATCAAGGGTAAGGTTGCTTAGAGAAGAGGTATACTCTAGCCCAGGTGGCGATGAAGCATGGTAGTAGGGCAGGAGGAAAGTCAAGGGAGATATAGGAAAGAACTAGGAGTCAAAGGGCATTCATGGAGGTCTAGACAAAGACATGTACATGCAAATATATATAGGAGGATGGGGAAATAGATCTATGTGTCTATATTTATAGGTCAAGTTTTAAGGTGGCGGAAGGACCTTGGGCCTCTACTCAAACACTCCCTCAATGCATGAATACCTTCTTTTATTAAATTGGAACTCTGTGATGCTCACTCTCCCGACACAACGGCTGGAGCCAAAGTGGGTGAACAAGTAAATGTGGTGAAGAAAGCTGATGGTGCCCGGCTATCAAAAGAGATAGTGACTGGGGTCTTAAAGGCTTGAAGATAAACAAGCGGCCATCTAGCTCAGAAGCAACAAAGTCCACATGGAAGAACACAGCAGCCTGTGTGATCGAGTGGTCCCAAAGGGATCAGTTACCAGGCATCAAAGAACAAAAAATCATATCATTGACTGCACACCTCCATGATAGGATCGCTGAAGACAAATGGGTGCATAAGCAAATGTGGTGAAGAAAGCTGATGGTGCCCGGCTATCAAAAGAGATAGTGTCTGAGGTCTTAAAGGTTTGAAGGTGAACAAGCGGCCATCTAGCTCAGAAGCAAAAAAGCCCACATGGAAGAAGCACACCGGCCAGTGCGATCACGAGGTGCCAAGGGACCAGGTATAAGGCATCATGCAAAAAAAAAAAGATATAAGTGTGTGTATGTATGTGTATATATGTGTATATGTATATGTATATATATACCATATTAAATGAAGGGGGAAGTGCAGAGTGGAGACCCAAGGCCCAAGTGTCGGCCAATGGAAATCCCCTCATAGAGGCGATTAGGAGAGGAGATGGGTTAATTAGGGTGCGAGGTAGTACCGATGAAGAACACAGCTTTCCCCCAGATCCTGGATGCTTCCTCCCCCCAACTACCATGATCCGAATTCTACCTTGCAGGCCTGGATAGGACAGAGGCTGTACACTGGTACATATGAGGGCTGGAGGTACAGGGAATCCAGGGTGGATGATACCTTCAGGACCAAGGGTGTGAGGGACGATGCTGGGGGAGTGGAGGGTGAGTGGGTTGGAAAGGGGGAACTGATTACAAGGATCCACATGTGACCTCTTCCCTGGGAGAGGGACAGCAGAGAATGGGGGAAGGGAGACTCCGGATAGGGCAAGATATGACAAAATAACGAGGTATAAATTACCAAGGGCACATGAGGGAAGGGGGAAAGGGGAGGGAGGGGAAAAAAAAAAAGAGGACCTGATGCAAGGGGCTTAAGTGGAGAGCTAATGCCTTGAGAATGATTGGGGCAGGGAATGTATGGATGTGGTTTATACAATTGATGTATGTATATGTATGGATGGTGATAAGAGTTGTATGAGTCCCTAATAAAATGTAAAAAAAAAAAGAGGAGAAAAAAATGATTATGGCAAAGACTGTACAGATGTGCTTTATACAATTGATGTATGTATATGTATGAACTGTGATAAGAATTGTATGAGCCCCTAATAAATTGTTAAAATTTAAAATAAAATAAAATAAAATAAAAAAATAGAAAAAAATAGGTTGATAGATAGATAGATAGATAGATAGATAGATAGATAGATAATATGATGACCATGCACAAACAAAGGAATGCCAAGGATTACCAGCAGTCGCCAGAAACTAGGAAAGACACCCAGAGAAACCCAGGGCATGATCTTGAGACCTTCGTTTGTAGGCTTATCCTCCCAAGTTGAGAAAACACATTCTTGTCTTTAAATCACCCATTTGGAGTATTTTCTGTATAGCATCACTGGGAGGCAAGACAAAGATTTAATATGAACTATTTTCAAACTAAAAATAGGTTTAGCAAATATCATCTACCATGGTCTTCATACACACTGAGGACTTCCACACAGTGGGAGAGGCCGTTCATGCTTTGGGGCACTTCTAGCCAATCATTTCTAGTATGTTTTTCCACAAGGTCTTTAAAATAATTGGACATTCCAATGGAATACTCATAACAGCTTTTTCTATAGATATAGTGAATGACATATATCACATGTAGCATAAAGTAATATCCATAATTCTGCAGTAGTGTGCCATATAATAGTTGAGGAATTGCATCTATTATTTCTGAATGAGAAAACACCAACTCGATAGGCAATTGAAAGTGACCTTGAATCTGGTTTGGAGGTGTAACTTGAGTTCTCTTCTATTTAAAACAATACTAGTCACATGTAACTATTCAGTTAAATTTAAATTAATTAAAACTATCTATCTCTCTTATCTATCCTTGGTAATCAGGATCAACCACACTATTCAATACAGTGACACCCTTCCTGACCAGTTGATCCTGTGGCATGAGGAACCCAAAGTGGCTAGGGGACATTCTCAGCTGCCAGTTCAGTGGAATCAGAGTCAGTCTGGGTGGACTAGAGAAACAAATCCAGAGACACTCATATGTGTGTGAAAGAACTTTATATCAAAGAGCAATTGTACATTAAGAAAACATCCCAGACCAGTCCAGATCAAGTCCATAAGTTCAATATGAGTCCGTATGTTTGGTACTAGTCTGTAAATTCCTTTTCAGACTCACGCAATACATGCAATGACACAGAATGCAGGAAGATCAAAGGCCAGTGGGTGGAAAGTCTGGAGTAGCAAGGGAAGCATCTCAGTGCTGTCACCAGGAATGTCTCACAGAGAGTGTATGTCCCACCTCCAGGGAGGAAGATAGGAGTTCCCAGAATACACAGGAGAAGGTTATGTCCACACAGAGTCCTCATTGGCTATAACCTGATTGACAGGCTAGATTCCACTCCTTTGCAAGTTGACAGGAGATTAGGACTGGACTATGATCTTCCTGCATTCAGGGTCATTGCATGTGTTGCATGAGTCTGAAGATGAATTTATAAACTGGTATTGGACATATGGGCTAATATAGGACTTATGGACTTGATCTTGACTGGGTTGGGATGTTTTCTTAATATACAATTACTCTTTATATAAAGCTCTTTCTCATACACACATATGAGTGTCTGGGCATTTGTTTCTCTAGTCAACCCAGACGAACACATTATGGTACCTTGGGAGTGGGGCACTAGAGAAACAAATCATAAAGATGGAGAGTGGATGCTTGTTTGATCTCTGCCTCATGGTAGTTTTTCTTCTTCTTTAAAAATGTTTAAAAAATAATTTTATTGAGGTTCATACAATTATTATCACAATCCATACATCCATCCATTGTGTCAAGCACATATGTAGAGTTGTTGCCATCATCATTCTCAAAACATTTGCCTTTTACTTGAGCCCTTGATATAAGCTCCTCATTTTCCACCTCCTTTCCCCTTCCTCCTCCATCATGAACCCTCCATAATTCATAAATTATTATTATTTTGTCATATGTTACACTGTCTGATGTCTCCCCCCGCCCTTTTCTCTGCTGTCCATCTCCAAGGGAGGAGGCTAAATGTAGATTCTTGTAATCAGTTCCCCATTTCTATCCCAGATTCCCTCCACCTTCCAGGCTTCGCCACTCTCACTGCTGATCCTGAAGGAGTCATCTGTCCTGGATTCCCTGTTTCCAGTTGCTGTCTGTACCAGTGTACATCCTCTGGTCTAGCCATATTTTTTAAGGTAGACTTGGGATCATGATAGTTGTGGAGGAGGAAGCATTTAGGAACTAGAGGAAAGTTGTATGTTTCATCATTGCTATACTGCACCCTGACTGGCTCATTTCCTCCCTATGACCCTTCAGTAAGGGGGTATCCAGTTGCCTACCAATGGGCTTTGAGTCTCCACTCTGCACTCGGCCACATTTATAATGATATGATTTTTTGTTCCTTGATGCTTGATACCTGATCCCTTCAACAGCTTGTGGTCACATAGGCTGGTGTGCTTCTTCCACGTGGACTTTGTTGCTTCTGAATTAGATGGCATTTGTTTATCTTCAAGCCTTTAAGACACCAGATGCTATATCTTTTGATAACCATGCACCATGAGCTTTCTTCACCACATTTGCTTATGCACACATTTATCTTCAGTGATGGTATCAGGACGGTGGGCACCAACTGATATGATTTTTAATTCTTTGATGTCTGATAACTGGTCCCTTTTACACCTTGTGGTCTGACAGGCTGGTGTGCTTCTTCCATGTGGGCTTTCATGCTTCTCAGCTAGATGGCTGCTTGTTTATCTTCAATAGTTTTTCTTCTTTGTCAAACCAGAAGTCAAATATGGACATGCAGTTTACTAGGTTGTTTCCTGGAAAGAATATGGGAAGTTAAAGTTTTGATTCTTTTTTGGTTGTTTTCTCTGGGTATTCCTGTTTGAAATGGTGAAAAAGAATGTAATTAATGTATATTTTTACCTCAGGGGTAGAAACCACCCATTTCTCAGAGACCATGATGCTTAGTGAAAATGGCTGAGAGAAAACCTGGACTTGGCTTGATTCAGTCAGAGACCAAAGAGGTCATATTTCACATCAATGGAATAGCTTGGACTAAGATCAGATAGATAAGGATAGAACTTGACTATTTTAAGAATTGAGTTTAGGATCTGGCTGTACTAGGTTTATACTGTTTTCTTCTGCCTATTTTTATTGATTGACAGAATTTATTATTGGGAAGTATGAAAATAGAGGGCTTGTAAATCCACTTGCCTTTAGCCATTAAAATCTAACTTAAATGGGTTTAGGACATGCCTGCAAAGAAGGCTCTGGAAAGATAAGCCCTACTCTGTCTTGAGTGCTGAGGACATTTGAAGGTCAAGAGAGTTGCCAGGGAGGCTGTTGAAAGGTTGAAGAAAAAAAAAAGGAACTCTAGATTTTTGAATTTTGAACTAGTGGTTTTTGTCAGAAGCTGGAAAAAGTCTGGAACCAGGAATAAAAAACTCCTCTCTAGGACTGAATGTTACTGAGCAGGCTGAAAATCTTTCTAGGTGACCACCTGGGTCCACTTTTTGAGTAGAAGTAGGAGAAATTCAGCGATAAAGAGACAGATTGAATGTGACCACTGACACCCATGAACTTGGTTCACAGAAACTAGAGACGACGAGAGGGGGTTGACTGGTCTGAAGTTCATGACCTAGGATTGTTGAGAATTTGTGATGGAGCCCATGGTCTAAGGGCAAGGCAACCAATGGGCACCTTGGTGAGGTTAAGTGAGGCATTGAGTAGACCAGAACCCGACTAGGTGAAGAGAAGATATTTGAAGATACATATTGCTGCTGACTTTATGGACAGCCTGTCCTGATTTGACTTTGCTTATGCATGCAGACTCACAAAGTTCCAACTGGAATGAAGATTCTTCACATGAATAAATATGATCTGCAGAGCACTAAGTTGATGCAAGTGGGCATTATAGAAATTGGATAACCAACATTGGGAGGGTAAAGGCATGACGTGGCTGGCTTACAAATTTTCATAGAGAATATATTGATAGGATTATGGTGTAGGTGTTCACTAAACTGTAATTGTTATACATAGAATACTTTTGTTTTGTTCACTTATAGAATGTTATGTTTAAACGAGGCTGGAACATATTTAATTGTATGCAGTTTAGTTTCCTCCTATTAGGTACAGATTTGATTTTATTAGTATTTGGTTTAAAAATTATATATGGCTGAAGAGTTGTGTAAGAGTATCAATTTGACAAGGGGTGGTCTGTGGCAGTTATATAATCTCCTGTAAACTTGTGAAGGGGTGGAGTCTAGTCTCTCAATCAGGTTATAGCCAATGAGGCCTCTGTGTGGGCATGACCTTCTCCCAAAGATTCTGGGAACTCCTATCTTCCTCCCTGAGGTGGGACACACACTCTCTGTGAGACATTCCTGGTGACAAGCCACAGTGAGCTACGCTGATAGAGCCAGAGTCCTGGAGCTGGATTAGTCACATGGAAACCCATGGGCAGTGCTGAGATGCTTACACTGTAACTGGATCCACAAGACTTTCCACCCACTGGCCTTTGATCTTCCTGCATTCTGCATCATTGCATGTATTGCGTGAGTCTGAAGCGGAATTTACAGACTGGTACTGAACACATGAGCTCATATTGAATTTATGGACTAGATCTGGACTAGTCTGGGATGTTTTCTTAATGTACAATTGCTCTTTGATATAAAGTTCTCTAGATGAGCATCTTTAGATTTGTTTCTCTAGTGCACCCAGACTAACACAACAATGAACACAGTTGACAATCACGCACAATGGAACCATGCAATCCTGTCAACATCTTCTCTCACCTTCTCTTTCCCAGACCCATCAGGAAAAGAAGAAATACATCTAATCTCTGTGGCCCCACCCAGTTTTGTGGTGGAGTTGTGAAGAACACCCGTGCCCAGTAAATCACAGCAAAACAGACAATAATGACAGACTGATTGAAGTGCAGTCCAAGGTTAATGAAATAGATTAGCACAGAGTCTGAGCCTTGTAGGTAGATTGATACATGTAAACTGGACTCACAACAAGTTGTTTGATATTATAATTAAGTACGGGAATATTTTTATAAAAATAATACATCTCTGCTGAAACACCACACATCAGTTTTAAAGACAGTCTGATAGTGTCATCTGCTGTGGTCAACACCATCCGCTGCACCCAAGTAGTGGCATCAATGAATACACAGAGAAATGTATTGTTCAGAGGATTCATGGTTAAACTAAATTTACATAAATTAATATTAACCTGAAGCATTGGAATTAGGAAAACCGAAGTTTTGTACAACTGAGCCTTTTATTTGAATAAGCAATCCCACTGTGGTAAAATATTTATAAAATAAAATGTTTCATCATACCATCTTCAAAGGTACAATTCAGTCACATCAGTTACATCCACAATTTTATGCAGTCGTTTCCATCATCTATTTCTAAACCTGTTTACTATATAAACTGAAACCAAACTCACTCCCATTTAAGTGACCCTAGAGGACAGGGTAGAACAGCTCCTGTAGGTTTCTGAGGCTGTCACTCTACAGGAGTAGCAACCTTGTCTTTGTTAATGTGGGCCTATGTCGACATCATAAGGTGTATAACTGACATTGATAGAATAATACAAGAACCATGTCCTGTGTTAGGCAGGGTTCTCTACCCAGCTGTCACATGTCCTTTTACAACTGTGAAAACACTTCATATCCTATATTCAGAAACCATATAAAGACTTCTGAGATTATTAGGCAAGCAATGGCTCAACTGACTGTTAAGAAACACCTTTTTTTTTTAATGTTCAACTTGCCAAAGATGCATTAATGCTAGTTAAACCTAACATCTTGACCATGACATTTTAGTGTGTCAATGATTATATTAGTGATCCTAAGAGCACTCTAGTTTAGGGTTGTTTTTTTTTTTTAAAGACTGAGTTCTGCTAAGAAGGATAACAAGAAATCCAAATATATTATTGTGGAAATTTTTGAACTCCTAAAATCCCTCACCATGTCGTCCATCACAGAATAATGCCCCTGGACTTTGATACAACAGGGGGCGTTGGTTTTTTTTTTAATGAGAGCAGATTTAAAATGGAAATCTATGCATGTGATTTTGTGGGGATTTCCACCCCCTCCAGATCCAAGTAATAAAATGGACATCTTTCAATTACTTTCTCAAGAACTTCCTCTTGCCTAGCATGTAAAATTTGAGCTCTTTATTCTTTTATTCCGACCCCAGCCTCCATCTTCTCCTCCTTCCCCATGAATGTGCCTGCTATTTCCTCGTGTAGCATTTTTGTCAATCCCGCTTTTGTGATTTCAGCTGGAGCATCTTTCTGCCCAGATGGTCTTTGTTTTGCTTTCTATTAAACCTGCTTCGCTCTGTCTGGAAGTTTTAGGGTAAAGCTCACTTTGAGCACTCCCCTCGTGAATCATGTCCTAATGCTGTGTTTTGTTCTTGCTTGTTTGTCTGATTTCAATCACCATGGGCCTCTTGTTCTAGTTCCTTTACCTTGCTGGTAGTCTATCAGAATTACTGGTCAACTTTACCAATATTTTGGTTATCATCAAGGACTGACCCACTTGTTTCCCAAGAGCCATGCTTTCTGTGGCCTGTTGTGTGCCACTGAGTTGATTTTGACATATATGACAGTGTGGCACCGCCCCACAGGCTTTCTTATGCTGAAATCTTTACAAGAGCAAATCACTGGGTTGTTTCTCCTGTGGAGCAGCTGGGGAGTTCGAATGGCTGAACCTTTGGCCAGCAGCTGAGTGCTTAACTATTGAGCTACAAGAACTCTGTTCCTGGTACTTACTGAGAAAGCCTATTTAAAATTACTATCCCATAGTATGCTGGTTAAAATGGATGCTCTCCTTTATCACTTGATAGATAGTTCTTACATCCATTTGAAGTTCTAGATCCATGAAACCCTACATCTGCTTCATATCATCAGTGTGTTGTCTGTTGTTCACTGGGGCCTCATTCCTTGGGAGGCTAGATATGAGGGTCTATTTCTCAGTTTTATTGACAACACTGTTGACACTGGGTGGGGGGAGGCCAAGTCTGATAGGTGACCTTTCTGGTGAGTATAGGTAGGAGCAGGGATGAGCACCAGGACAGGGCACCCCAGGTATCTCAAAATGAGAGGTGCCCGTTGGTTTGCTGCCTGTCCACCAGGCATGGCTTCTGATCAGTGGTTTATCTTCAGCTTCCTAGAAATAATTAGTATTTGGAAGCAGAAGAACTTGCATGAAGTCCATATCTTTCAAACTTTTAAAAATCCACCGATTACAAGAAATAGGTTCGATATTTAGATTTCCTCTGTGTGAGCATTATCTACCTAGCTATTACTGTCCATTGTCTAGATAAAAACATAGCTAGCTAGTCAATCCAATTAAAACACGAGTTTCATGAAGCGATACTGTGGTTACTTGTGGCTGTATCCCATGCTATTATCCTATTCCATTTCATTCCACTTCAGTTTCTAACATGATGAGCGTGGTGTTCTACATTGATTTTATAGACCACTAGTAGGTCAAATTTACAACTCTCTCATTCTGTTTGATTAGAAGAGGTGAGAATGGTGATAAATACTTTATCTGGAATCTGCCTCAAAGCCAGCAACATTTTGATGCCTGGACGCTATGTTTGAACCAGCCACGTGGGCTGCTGTCTGGATGTTCATCTTAAAACAGAGAGGAGGTCTCCCCTGGTTGCACTGTAGGCTGCGCTTTGTTCCACTGCCCATCCTATGCCCTTGCAGTTGCAACGATGCCTTTAGGAATACAGTTTCCTCTGGGTTGCATTTGGAAATAGGAGAAGAAACCTATCTTAGTTACTGATCATTTAGAAAATGCTAGAAAGCTCCGTACTATGGTTTCTTTCTCTTTTTGCCCCATGGATTCCTTTGGAAGTCTGTTAAAGCCCACAGACCTCTTCTTAGAATATTGTTTTTAATGCATAAAATAAAAAGCATAGGATTAGAAAGGAAAGCAGAAAATGCTTTTTAAAATTAAAATACAGTGAATAAAGTTTTTAAAATAATGCATGGCCTGTTAAAAATTCAAACTGTTGTGGCTTTTGGTTGTTGCTTTCTCTATACTCAGTCCTCCAATCACCTTCTCTCAGAACAGGCGCAGTCATCTGTGTGTGTGTGTGTGTGTGTGTCCCCCCAGAGAAATTCCGTGTGCATGAGGGAGACAGTTATGAATCTTCCTTGCTCACATCATAGGGTTTGGGGATGTTTCATGTCACTGAGATGTTTAAAGCTCTTTCCCACTGTATGAATGGACCATAGTGAATTTAACCAGCTGCCTTTTGATGAACATGTATAATCTTCTGTTCAAGGAAACATTTCCACATCATACTATGAGTCGGGATGAGGTCTCAATAGCTGGCGAGCATCCATCTAAGGCGCATGCAATTGGTCTCTTCTTGTCCAGAACAAGGAGTGAAGAAAATCAGACACAAGCAAACAATCCGTCCGGAGCAATGATGGGCCATGTAACCCCTAGCTCCATGGCTCCGGGACCAAGAGAACTAGAACCCAAAGAACTGGGTACTCCTGTTTACCCCTCTGCAAGGGATCGCTAGAGAAGGTCCTGGATAGAGTGGCGGGGGTGGGGGTGGGGGGAGTAATGGAGAACAAAACCCAGATTCATCAAAAAAAGATTGGGTGTGCTGGTTGGGCAGAACCTGGGGGAAGCTGGAGACTGTGGCCCTTCGTCACCCTTCAGGTCTGGAACTGAACTCACTCCGGTGACTCAATTCAGCCAAAGGATATAAAACAGAAACCCAAACCTTCACTGCTATGAAGTTGAGTCCAACGCACAGCTACCCTATAAGACAGAGCAGAAATGACCCTCTGGGTTTCTGAGACTGTAACTCTTTTTTTTTTTAATTTTAACAATTTATTAGGGGCACATACAATTCTTATCACAGTTCATACATATACATATATCAATTGTATAAAGCACATCTGTACAGTCTTTGCCCTAATCATTTTTTTCTCCTCTTTTCTTTTTTTACATTTTATTAGGGACTCATACAACTCTTATCACCATCCATACATATACATACATCAATTGTATAAACCACATCCATACATTCCCTGCCCCAATCATTCTCAAGGCATTTGCTCTCCACTTAAGCCCCTTGCATCAGGTCCTCTTTTTTTTTTCCCCTCCCTCCCCTTTCCCCCCTCCCTCATGTGCCCTTGGTAATTTATACCTCGTTATTTTGTCATATCTTGCCCTATCCGGAGTCTCCCTTCCCCCCTTCTCTGCTGTCCCTCTCCCAGGGAAGAGGTCACATGTGGATCCTTGTAATCAGTTCCCCCTTTCCAACCCACTCACCCTCCACTCCCCCAGCATCGTCCCTCACACCCTTGGTCCTGAAGGTATCATCCACCCTGGATTCCCTGTACCTCCAGCCCTCATATGTACCAGTGTACAGCCTCTGTCCTATCCAGGCCTGCAAGGTAGAATTCGGATCATGGTAGTTGGGGGGAGGAAGCATCCAGGATCTGGGGGAAAGCTGTGTTCTTCATCGGTACTACCTCGCACCCTAATTAACCCATCTCCTCTCCTAATCGCCTCTATGAGGGGATTTCCATTGGCCGACACTTGGGCCTTGGGTCTCCACTCTGCACTTCCCCCTTCATTTAATATGGTATATATATACATATACATATACATATACACATATATACACATACATAACACACACTTATATTGTTGTTTTTTTTTTGCATGATGCCTTATACCTGGTCCCTTGGCACCTCGTGATCGCACTGGCCGATGTGCTTCTTCCATGTGGGCTTTTTTGCTTCTGAGCTAGATGGCCGCTTGTTTATCTTCAAGCCTTTAAGACCCCAGTCACTATCTCTTTTGATAGCTGGGCACCATCAGCTTTCTTCACCACATTTACTTGTTCACCCACTCTGGCTCCAGCCGTTGTGTCGGGAGAGTGAGCATCATAGAGTTCCAATTTAATAAAAGAAGGTATTCATGCATTGAGGGAGTGTTTGAGTAGAGGCCCAAGGTCCTTCCGCCACCTTAATACTTGACCTATAAATATAGACACATAGATCTATTTCCCCATCCTCCTATATATATTTGCATGTACATGTCTTTGTCTAGACCTCCATGAATGCCCTTTGACTCCTAGCTCTTTCCTACATCTCCCTTGACTTTCCTCCTGCCCTACTACCATGCTTCATCGCCACCTGGGCTAGAGTATACCTCTTCTCTAAGCAACATTACCCTTGATCATTTCCCACCAGGCCTGCCACTCCGCCTTCTCTACCATTTGGGGTCCCATGTTTTCCCCTTGTCCCTGGGTTTGTTAACACCACTTCCTTACCCCCCCTACCCCCCCACCCCAATTCCCCCGGAACTGTCGGTCCCGTTGTTTTTCCTCCAGATAGTTCATCCAGCCTGTCCTATTCAGACAGACCTGTGGAGTCACTAACATGCACGAAAACAAGACAGAGGAAAACAAAGCAACAGTATACAACCAGACAACAAAACAACAAAAACAAACCACTGACAAAGAACAGAACAAAACAGTTCACAAGAGAAAAGCTTGTAGTTAGTTCAGGAATCGTTTGCTGGCCCTTAGGAGCGTTTTCCAGTCCAGTCTGTTGGGGCACCACGCCCTGGCCCCAAAGTTCACTTTCAGCATTCCCTGGGGACCTTGCCACTCCATTCCCTTGCTGTTCCGCTGCACTCCCCCAGTGATTTGCCTTGGTGTGGTGGGATCAGGTCAGGTGCAATTCCCACACTGTGTCTCCGGTGCTGTCCCCTGTATCGCCCTTAGGCACTGAGGGGCATCATGTCTCATAGTAGGGCCAGCCATGTTGTTCTCTCTGTGGACTGGCTGCTCTACTCAGGAACATCATCATCACGGCCTGGTGGGCCAGGCTGTGCTCCCCTCTCTCCTCCTGCCCATTCGTCTCCTCCCGTGTGCTCTGATCAGATATGTCCTTCTCCCGGAGCTGCAGAGTCAATGTCGTCCTTTGGAACAAATTCTTTTCGGGGGAGGGGCAGGAATCCACTTAATTTATGGTACTGGGGCCAGCCTCCCAGACCTCTCCACTGGTTCCCTCCTCCACGCCGGCATATTGCATTCACACCTTGCGACACTGGGTTGAAGTCTGGTCCCACTTTCCCTGTGGAGATATAAACAATAGAGACTGTAACTCTTTGTAGCAGAAGAAAGACCCAGTTTTTTCCACTTGGAGAGACTGGTGGTTTTGAACTGCTGACTTTGTGGTTGGGAGTCCAGTTTGTAACCCACTGCACCAAGGATGGTAAGACTTTGCCTTATATACTCTGGACATGTTGTCAGGAGAAACCAGTCCTTGGAGAAGGACATGATACCTGGTAAAGTGGAGGGAAAGAGGGGAAGCAAAAAAAAAAAAGTGGAGGCCCTCATCAAGATGGATGGACCTAGTGGCTGAAGCAGTGCACTCAGGCACAGGAACAATTGTGAGGATGGTGCTGGACCAGGCAGTGTCTTGCTCCGTTGAACATAGGATTGCTATGGGTCAGAACTTATCGGACGGTACCTAACACCACCACCCCTACCAGGGAGGATAGGTCAGACTATAAGTGAACAAGAACACCTGGGAGCTACTCATTCCTTAGAAGAATTAGCAAACAAAAGGCTGACATTGATCCAGGCTAAAGCTCAGAAAGCAGAAAAGGATTAAATTGAGAATGGTGAACAGTGGAAGGAAGTGGGACGGGTGTTGTTGTTACCCTGTGTAGATTGCGATCAAGGTTATGAATCAATATGCATATGAATTGTGGAGTGGAAAAGCATTTTGATCTGTCAAAGTTTCACTCAAATCACAACAAAAACTTTAAAAGAAAGCAAAGAATGCATGAAGAGGCATATCTGGCGAAACGTATATTTTGGAACTTAGAGTTATTTGAAAGAGGAAATAAGCTCACTGTACTATTACTCTCACTTTTTCTCATTGATTATTCTATGTCTTTAGTTCCTCGTGCTACACTTTAACAGACTCTCACTCCTTGGCCAATTTTCTTCATGTCTGCAACAATGTCTGACTTGTCTTTATCCGTCTGAGGGTAGCATGTCATCTTTCATCAGAACACCCTGGTGGCTTAGGACAAGATTTCTAATACATGGGGTCCTGCGAATACTTCAGGGTTTTTCTTCGTTTGTTTGTAAGAACCAACCTGTTTTATTTTTTGTCTTAATTGATCATATATTAAATGATAATTCCCACACCTTCCCCTTTTCACTTCCCTTCTCCCAATGACCTCCAACTAGCCCTCGCAGTCCCCATCTTTTAGTGTGAAAACCACTTTTTCCCACTTTGTTTCTTTTATGGCAGCATTGTCCTGTAATATTTGTCTTTACAAGATTGACTGACTTCAATGAGCACGATGTCCTCCAAGTTTGTCCACGTTGTGAGGTGTTTCACAGTTTCATCAGGATTTTCCCCATGAAAACGTGAGTGATCGCGAGACAGCCAGAAGGGTGGGTGGTGGCTCTCGAGACAATCCCCCAGGTAGAGACCTGTGCCACGCAGGAGGCTTAATACCAACTTCACAGCACGGAATACTTGTCTTTTACGAGGTGTTCAACTCTTACACAGCTATGTTAAAGATAAATGATTCCAGTAATAGTCGAACAATGATGAGGTGTCATTTTGTTTCCAAAGTTACCTGGATGTCTGCTAACTTAAGGCTAAAGATGGAGAGGGAAGCTGTGGATTCTGTCTCAAGGCACTGCCGAGCCTTCTGAGAAGGCGCAACGAGCAAAGCTCACTGCTACAAGTTGGGACATTCGTGGACGAGAAGTTGTCATTGAAATTAAGTGTTGGCAGGCATGCCAAGGGATCCTGTGGGGATTGGAACCTTGTGAAAAATGAGTGTGTGGGGATGGCCACCGGTGGCCAGCAGAGCACTGTTGGAGTGGGGTGCTGAGGAAGGCTTGGCGTGGGGTGCATTAGAAGGCTTGGCGCGGGTGTCAGTAACGAGACATCCGTCCAGCGGGTCGCCATTGCTTCCCCTTGGCCCCATGTACAATGTCATTTGTACAATGCACTACAAGGTGGAAACGAAGCTATGTACATTTTTCGTGTTAAATTTCTTTGTTAAATAAACGTTTGTCCTCGTTTTTTAAAAAAAGACTTAAGATGTATAGCTTCAAACTCTGGGTTTTTCTTCAACTAGGTGAAGAGTAACATTCTTTTCCCTCCACTAGGAAGTCAAACCAGTGTAAATGTCCCTTCTAATGAGGAACCTCATATACTACGATGCCTCGTAGATTAATCTTAGAGCAGTGAAGTACCTCTATGTTCTCAGGAAAACTCCCATATCATAGTTTTCCATGCTTGGGACTCTTTTTATCAGTTAGGAACCCATATTTCATTCTCCTTTCCCGGACCACTTTCCTAGTTTTAGCTCTGATAAGCTCTTTTGATAACACTAAGAACTTGAGACATTTTTCTGTCAGCATCATTTAGAATGCTAGACTAAAGTGTTCTTCTAACCATTACAGCAAGTGAGCAGAACACTAGAATGGGTTTCCCTATGGGAGAGGAAGTAGAATAATTAAACAAAAGTGATAGGAATTGATTAAGGTGATGATAATGTTCCACATTTGCATACTTCATGCGATAAAGATGAGGTTTGGGCTCTCATTTATTTACTTTTAAAATAGCTCATGCAAAAAATTCACCTGGTGGCTAATCTCGGGGAAATTCTCTACTTGACAACACATAGTGAAGTTTTAAAATTCGGTAAGGAAGCTTTAAAATTCGGTAAGGAAAAATGCTACACATTATTAAGGGAAACAAGAACAATGGCCCTTATTGACTAGTTTTATGCCTATGAAAACAGTTCATCTCAATAGAATATTGTATCAAAGAACCAAGTGTGGAGAAAACTTATTTGTTTACTCATTTACATTGCCCAGTCACTGGCTCTAACATAGCTCTTGATTGTATTCCATGCAACATATTTGTTGATCAACATTATCTTCTGGGAAGAACAACAGTTAGAAGGTCCAAAATTACAAGTTAGACCGAGGGTCTCACTCAGATAGTGCCAAAACACAACCACACTGCCATTGAGTCGATTCCAAGTCATGCCGACCCGATAGGACAGAGTAGAGCTGCTCCTTTGAGCTTCTGAAGCTGTAAATCTTTACGGGAACAGAAAGTTTCATCTTTCTCCATGAAGTGGCTGGTGGGTTTGAACTGCTGACTTTGCAGTTAGTAGTCCAACCCTAGCCCACTGTGCCACCAAAACCAAAAAATGAAGACAAATGAGCACACTGCTATCGAGCCAATGCTGACTCATACCTATCCCACAGGACAGGGTAGAACTTCCCCTGTGAGTTTCTGAGGCTGGAACTCTTTATGAGACTAGAAAGCCCCAACTTTATCCTGCAGAGTAGCTGGTTGGTTTGAACTGCTGACCTTGGGGTTAGCAGCCCAATGTGTAATCACTATGCCACTAGGCCTCCCAAATATAGAATCATCTTCATCCCCTACCAAGGAATTTGCAAGGCATCTTTACTTTGGGACAGGTATTAAGTACAAAAAGAATAGAAGAAATAAACAAGACCTTAAACTGTTTAGAAGGATGAGATCCTTTGAATTAATTCATTTAGTCAATAAATATTTACGGAGTCGCTAATATATGCCAGGCACTACAATAAGTGTTTTTAATTGCTACAAAACTAGAGAGACCTTTATTAAACATCAATAACAAAATGGGAAGCAATCCTTTCTCTATGTAGCATCCATCTAAGTCTATACATTTTTTTTCAAAAAACAAAACCCTTTTCTAGAGGATTGGATGAAGGTGTCCAGAGCAAACCAGTTTTCCATTCAATAATTCATACCTAGTTAATCCTTGATTGCAATCCTCACAACATGACATGACTGATCTCACTTTTACCCTTTGTTTCTCATTCCCATCCCTCCTTTTTAGCCTTCCTTCTTTCTGCCTTTTGTCGTTGAGTGATTGCTGCCCATGAGCTCTGAAATGAGTGTTTTTTTTTCTGGGGAATGGGTACCTGCCTAATGTTGTCGCTCACCTTACAGACCTCACTACTTGGCTGAGATTAGTTTCAGGCTGAAGAGTGAGTAAGGGCCAGTGACATCAACCTTCCTCATGCCGTGGCCCTTTCATATAATTCTTTATGTGGTGGTGACCCCCAACCATAAAATTATTTCCATTGCAACTTCATAACTGAAATTTTGCTACTGTTACTAATCGTCATGTCAACATCTGATATGCAGGCTGTATTTTAATTGTTACAAACTGAATATGATTAAAGCATAGTGATTCATCACAAAAGCAGTATGTCATTAGATATTGTGAAATATTTATTTCAAAGGGCAAATGAATGAAATTTTTTCTTGAAGCATGTTGTAGCATGGGTAACAGGCTTCACGCCAGGTACTCATATATTGGTGTATCTGCATGTGGTGGCGAACCCGCCTAGAGATGGAGAGAGGGGTGGTGCCTTAGTTCCTAATACCATCAGAAACATGTGTTTTCAGATGGTCTTAGGTGACCCCTGTGAAAGGGTCATTTGACCCCCCAAAAGGGGTTGTGACCCACAAGTTGAGAACCACCGGTCTAGGGGTTCCCACACTCACTATCCAACCAGCAAGTCTAGCCTTCTTTATGATTTTGAGTTTTGTTCCCTATTTTTCCTCACCCCCACCCAGGACCTTGTCATGTGAGCCTTTGCAGAGCACCTGCTTGTGGTAGCATACTAAGTTCTTGAAGATCCTCACTGAGAAAGATCCTTGCTTTCCTGCAACGTGTATGTAGTTGATACAATTAAGGATAATTGTGAAAATGTTAAAATTTTAGAAGAGGGAACGGAGATGGATGAGATCTTTATTTCTGGATGGTTTTGAAGGTATGACAGATTCACATTTGTTTGAGAAAACGACATTAAATAAAAATCCAGTTATATTAAGATTTGAATCCACTCACTGTGGAGAGAGAGGAGGCCGTTGGCTCCTGTAGAGTTCCAGCCTCAGAACCCCTCTGCAGCGGTTCTAGACTGTTCTCTGAGAGTGCGAGTGGTGTCAATGGCTCAACAACAGTGGATTTGGTTCTTGCCTGTATAATCCTATAGTGTCACCAGGCTGAGCCTCAACATAGGAGCCCTGGTGACACAGTGGTTATGCAGTGGGCTGCTAACTGCAAGGTCAGCAGTTGAGAACCATCAGCCCTTCCTTGGGATGAAGGTTTTTACTCCCGTGGAGAGATTGTCTGGGAAACCCACCCCCACCCCCACCCCAGGGTATCTCAGGCACCTGCCCAATAGCATCATTCTGAAATAGAATCTACTTGGTGACAGAGACTAAAGGTTGTTTTGAGGCTCAAGTGACTTGCTGTTTCTCTTAGCTTAGAGTGAACGTTGCGACTGTGCTAGGCTGCATGATCCTAAAATAAGGCTATCAAAAAGGCGAACCGTTACTTCCCTCCTAGGAGATGCATATATACTCGAGTATAAGCCGGCCTGAATATCAGCGGAGGTACTTAATTTGACCACAAAAACTGCATTAAAAACGTGCTGAAAAACTTGCCTTATACATGAGTCTGTATGATCCTTCATTATTATCGAAGAAGGGAAGATTTTGACCTACATTGTAAAGGGTACAAAGAAATAGTATTGTTTCCAGTTTGGAGGTACAGAATCCATTTTATTATTTTTTTTAATTTTGAAATTCTAAGTATTACTCTTTTTAAGCAAAAACTATAAAATTATGGCCAATTCCTTCGCTCCAACGTCCTTATTGGATTTTATATTCTCCAAATGGCTGTATATTTCTCATTTTCTGAACTTCTCCATGTCTTGCATGTATCCTACCTCTCCCTTTGTTAGGATTTGGTTTGGTAAGAGCACTCTGAATGTGTTAGAATGTGTTAGAATGTGTTAAATGAGATTTGCCGTGTATGATTTGTCCTCCTCCCAAGCCAGTCGGAGGAGGGAGGTGTTATGTCTCAAGAGACTCTTTTACCAAGACCAAGTTTTAAATAAATGAAACTTGTACAGACTCCAACACACCATCTTGAGATAACTCCAGGCCTTGCAGTATATTGACAAGCAGAATGATCGCAGCCAAATCATAAATCTGCCTTTGGGGGATGGGGGTGGGAAGTAGTTGGATGAAACATTAGCAGTGATTGAATCAAAGGAAAGGATGCCTGCCTTCTTCAAGTTGAAAGCGATCTTCTTGGTAAGAGAAAGCAGTGAAACTGTATTCCTGGCGATCAGATTTCCAAAGATCTCAAGGCAGTTATGCAGGTCTGTTTGCTGAACAGCTCAAGTAGCTGCTCCTATCACCACCATTTGTTGACTTCACGTTTTCTCTTCAGACCTTGTCCATTTAGCTTCTATTCCACCATTTATCAATACTGTTCCTGTTATTGACTTACCGTTTTTAAAGCCCCTTGGCTGTTTCTCTGTCCTCACTGGAGCTCTCAGTAACGTTCACACCTGTAACAAGAGTTGACTGTTCCTTCCTCCCAGGTGGCTTGGGTGGCATCACATGCCCGTTGTTTGTTCCCTTCCTTTCTAGCAACTCCTGTCTTGGAAGAAGTACAGCCACAATATTCCTTAGAACTGAGGAGGGTGAGATTTTGTCTCTCACACATTGGGCACCCTATTAGCAGGGAGCTATCCCCAGAAAAGGGCACCATACTTTGGAAAGTAGGGGGCAGTGAAAAGGGGAAGACCCTCAACGGCATGGACTGCAACAAGGGGCTCAAACCTAACAGCCATTGTGAAGCTGGAGCAGGCTGGGGCCGTGCAGAGTTCATTTGCGTACAGGGTTGCTTCGAGTAGCACAACACCTAACAACAACAAGAGTAACCTTGAGCTTCTTACACTGTGAGAAGACATATTTCTGTTCATTGAAGCCACCATGTTGTGGGGCTTTCGTTATATAGCAACACTAAAAAGAATGCAGACAGATTCCAATACATGCTGAAGAAAATCCAGACTTCTTACAATGGAGCCATTCCTCCTTCAACCCTGGCCAACGCTCTCAACATCCAAACCATTCTTCCTCTTTTCCACTAAACCGCAGTCACTCGGGTCGGACACATGCGCTTTTTTCTGCCTCAGAGCTTTTGCATTTGCTGGTGTGCTTTTGATATGTAAGAATATACTTTGACTCTTTACATGATTTCCTTCAAGTCTCAATTGCAGTGCCACTCCTCAGTAGTATTTTTATTAACACCTAAGGTTTTATCTCTCTCTATCTCCCCATCATCCATCTATCTATCATCTCATCTCTCTATCCATCTCTGTTCTCATCCATCACCCGTCTGTCTGCCTATCTATCTATCTATCTATCTATCTATCTATCTATCTATCTATCTATCTATCGAAGTCTTCATCTTCTGGGGTTTTAATCATTTTTAGTACTGAACATAAGAAGAGTTGGGCAAGCAAGCAAAACCAGGTTTGAAGAGGAAACATACAATGATGATGATCTTTTTTATGATGATGATGATTTTTAAGCCATGCGGGATCCCTTCAGTACTGCCTTTTGGTTTATATATAGTTCTACGTGAGCAAAATAAAGTGTTCTGGAGTTCCCAATCTTTGTCTAGTTATCCACAGTTTATTATGATCCACATAGTCAAATGCCTTTTCATAGTCAACAAAACACAAGTAAAGGTCTTTCTGCTGTTCTCTTCCTTGAGCCAAGATCCTTCTGGTGTCAGTAATGATGTTACTGTGCCATGTCCTCTTCTTTATCTGGCTTGAATTTCTGGCAGTTTCCTGTCAATGTATGGCTCCAACTGGTTTTGAATTCGCATCAGCAAAGTTTTATTTGCATTTAATCTTAATGATATTATTTGATAATGTCTGCATTCGGTTGCCTCATCTTTCATTGGAATGGACACAAATGTGGATATCTTCCAGTTTGTTGGCCAGGTAGTTCATTCACAAATTTCGTGTCATACAACATTGAGTGTTTCCTGTGTTGCATCGGTTTGATGAAACATTTCAACGGATATTCTGCCAATTCCTATAACCTTGGAGATTTTTAAAAACAGTTTCTTCAGTGTAACTGAGATTTCTGCTTTCATTAGTGTCAGTCCTTTATCCTGTGACCAGTAACCTCTTGATATGGTTGAATATTGACCAACTCTTTGGCATAGTGGCTCTGTGCACCCCCTCTGTCTTCTTTTGATGCTTCTAGCGTCATCCAATATTTTGACCATAGAATCCATCAGTATTATAAATTGAAGATTCAATTTCTTCTTCAGTTCTTTCACTTGAGATGTACTGAGTGTGTTTTCCCTTCTAGATTTCTAACGCTAGGTCTTTGCACATTTCATTATAATGCTTGACCCTGTCTTTTCCAGCTGCCCTGTGGAATGTCCTGTTCTACTCTTTTACTTCATCATTTCTTCTTTTTGGTTTAGCTTTTCCAAATACATTTCTATATGCATCTAATCCAACACATTTCTTACTGCAGGTTGTGTTAAAATTAAGTTTGAAAAACCCTTCTTTAGACAGCCCTCCAGTATTCTGATTGAAGCTACCAGTCTGATTGAGATCAATGTATAGTGTACACGGGTGGTAGGTCTCTGGGCTGCTATATAAAAGCCGACTTGCAACTCATCATCTTTATTTATGTGATGAGAAAACTGAATTTCTCCTATTCAATCTAAGATTTTGCCCAACTGGAACCAGCCCTTCTGCAAAACTGTAGCAAAGGAGATGAAGCCCGCCAACCCCTTGGATCTGTCCAAATGCTGAAACCACCTCTTAATTGAAGCTGTTGAGCTGTCTCTTAAGACTTGTAACCTCTGTAGCTTCATTCGGAAGAGGACCACAATCAGGTCCACGTGCTGGTGTTCAATGATCATGATATCTTAGTTGTTCTGTGTTCACCCTGTAGAGCAGGCATCGCAAACCCCAAGGTCTCTCAGGGGCCAGGTAGGTATAACAAATATGTGAGGGCATCACGGTGTATGAAAAGTGGCAGGACAGTGAATTAAACGGTGTGAGCCCTTCTAGACGGGGACAAGGAATACCGAGCTGCAGTTGATTATTGTCTTTGGGGAATGTGATCCTTGTGGAAAGTACCTCTTAAGAAAACATTATATATGCATATATATTCAAGATTTAACAATAAATATTAAAGTCATCCCATGGGTAAGATTTGCTCTGGCAACTCTTGGTTTGCCTCTTTTCACTAAAATCAAACTTTGTATTTTTGTGGGTGGTGGTAGTAGATGTGTGTATGTGATATGTATGAACAAGTGATAAGGCAAAATGATTCCTATCTTTAAATAAAATCTACATATAAGCTCAATAAATGACATCTCAAAACACGGTCCTGGAAGGAGTGTGACTGGAGCCACATCCACTACTCCCTTGCCCCTTCTAACCCTGTTCCCCTGATTATAAAATCGAGAAACCATGGGTTTAAATACTAAACACACGGTCTCTTTGAGATAAGATCCTCCTCTCTTTTGTACAGTTTGGCAAGCTGCTAATACTTGTTGAGATCATGCTCATAATTTGACAGTAAAATCGTACCATCAGCATTGAGAAAGATGAGGGGCTTCTCCTCCCTTCCATCTTTTACGACAAGGGAGCGCATATGGGCCATTTCTGTAAAAGAGATTTAATTTTTTAGACATGGGTTAGAAACCAAGCATGGTTAAGCAGTTTGAAGCCACCCGATGCTTCTGCAGGAGAAAGACCTGGTCGTCTATTTCCATAAGCACTGAAAGCCCCTGTGACAGCTATACTTTCTCATACGGGGTCAACTTGATGGCACCCACAACGAAAATAAGTGCTTTGAGTCATTTGGATACTTTCTAAATCAATTCTGGGACTTGCCTATAGATCCAGAAAAAAACATTAAAAATCTGAGATCGACATCAAAGTCACAGAAATTGGCCCATACAGCAACCTAGAATTCCCCCTGGGATCAGGAAAAGCATTTTTATTTTAAGTCCTGCGGTATTCCCTCCCTAAGGAATTAAACGCTGATAGCAGATCATGAACACCGGGGAACAGAGATACTTTCATGACTAAATTACCGTGAAGAGAACGGGGCTCTGAGCTTCACAGTTAAGCAGTGTGCTCAAACATCCACTGCTGGTCAGAGGATAGGATTAGAACATAGCTTTTTCAGTTGATATTTAACTTTCCCGACACCTCCTTTGGGAGTCCTGGTGGCATAGTGGTTACATGTTTGATCGTCAAGAGTTTGAAACCACCAGCCCCTCCACAGGATAAAGATGAGACTCTCCTCTTCCATAAGGAGTGACCGTCTCAGAGACCCGCAGGGGCAGTTCTACTCTGTCTCCCAGGGCCGTGATGAGTTGGGATCCACTCAATGGCAGTGAGCTTGGTTTGGGCTTATAATCTTTCATCCAGAGTACAGGATGGCTCTCATATTTCCATAAAAAATGTTTCAGGCATCAGATAGTGTGGATAAAAGTCACAGTGAAGCTAGAGCTTTTACCACTAATCAGATTTTATTTTAAAACCTATTTTTTTTAACCTTTGTGAGAGGTAGGCCACACAGGAAAGCATTCTAGAATGGGAGGCATTTGCTGATGAAATGTCAAATGCTTAGCAACTCCTTTGGCCTTTCCAACCCTCCCCCAACCCCTGAATAAACTGGCAGGAGTGGGATTGTCACAGAACCATTATATTTATCCTTCGAATCTACATAAAACACTATCTGTTGAAGAACTTTTATCTCTTTTTCTGAGCATACACTCCTTAAAAAAGAACGCAGCTGTTAAACAGAGAAAATCAATCAATGCTTCGTCTCTCTTCATACCTTTTACCTATAATTCCCTTTTTGTGAACTTCTGATGAACTCTTGACCGTGGGTAAAGATGCAGCATTGCATGAATTTTTGAAAGTGACTTTTGGTGATTTAGCTGCTAAATGTGCATGATAGAAATGCGGCTTACCTTTGAGGCTCCCGGGGTTTTTAAATCGCGGTGTCAGGAAGCACACGAGTCTAGGGAAATTCAGCTAATGTCTCCCAGCTGTGCAGGAAAAGTGTGAACAGCTCTGTCAGAAGAACTGTCCCTTCCCTTTCCTTCCCAGACAGCACCTTGTACTTCCCAGACAGGACCATCGCTTCTTATTTGCCATTCGCAGAGCAGTGCTGGACTGCCGCTGTCTTATTGCCCACGGAGAAGCTGAGTGAGGAGCTTGGGGCTGGTCTTGCAGTAACTCTGGCCAAATCTGGTCCTGCCAGACACATAAAGAAGGCTGACAGAGGGGATCCGAAAACAGTCACAGCTTTGGCCTAAAGATTCTTAGGTGACTGGGAAGTACGCAAAGGAGAAAGGTTCTCCTCTTGACTTGCAGTTCTTTCCAGGTGAACAAATTAAATGCCATCACTTAGTCAAAGGAATAATCCCCAATCTTTGGGGGAATTCCCAAAGCATGCTTATGGGAATGCTGAATCTTGAGTGATCAAGGCTGTTAGCAAGAAGACACAGAAATACCAGGAAAAAGGAACCTTCAGAAGTAATCATTGAATTGTAGCTATAAGGGAATAATTCTCAGCTTTTATGCTCTCTTACAAAACAGGAATTGAATGACTAAATATGCTTAGCATGCCTATGGCAAACACTGTTGATTGCCTCTTGAGCAGCCGTTTCCCTACCTCTTCCCTACAGCAAAGTCCACCTGCCATATGATAGAGCCTGAACATCTTGGACGCTTGCTCTGATAGCTAAGTTACATAATCTGTTGTCAATTTGAGTATTAAGAGTGAAGGTGTGGAGTTTAGCCTCTCAACCATGTTGCACCTTGATGACCTCATTTTTTGCCGCTAAGGAGATAAATAGCTCGCTAGCAGCAGGAGACAGACTGACTCCTTGTGAAACATTCTGGTTGACAAGACACTTGATTCTACACTAGAGCCCCGGAGCTGAAGGAGCCACATAGAGACCCATACCAGCACTGAGATGCTAACACTGCCACTAGATCCACAAGACTTTCCACCCACTGCCCTGTGATCTTCTTGAATTCTGTCATTGCATGTGTTTCTTGAGTCTGAAGAGGAATTTATTCACTGGTATCAGGCATATAGGTTAATATTGGACTTAAGGGCTTGATCTGGACTGGGCTGGGATGTTTTCTCAATATTCAGTTGCTCTTGTATATAGAGCTCTTTCATATACACATATGTGTGTCTATGACTTTGTTTCTCTAGTCTGCCCAGGCTAACACACTAAGGTTTTGTGTTAACATGTCTCAGCCCGAATCACCAGTGGATTGACAGTTAAGATATAATGACCCACCCATGATGAGATTCTCTTGGCAGTGTGGCCTGCTTCCAATATAAGTGGATGCTATTGAAAAGCTTGCTTGCTTTTTACTGGGTATGGATCTTGCAGCTGGCTTGTCATGTGACCTCTGGTTCTTTGGATTTGAGCTGATGACATGTTGTACTGCCTGCTGATCTTGGGAGTCATCAGCAGCCTGCCATCTTCCCAGCTGAACTTGGATCATTCCCCTCAGCAACCTGGACTTTGCTGTTTGACCTGCTGACCTTGTGAGTCTGTAGAAACCACCAGTCTGTCATTTGGCCACAGATGAGGAACTTGCCTGCTTGTACTAACTGTGTGACCACTTTCTTTGTTAGAAACCTATCTGGCTATCTATCTATCTATCTATCTATCTATCTATCTATCTATCTATCTATCATCTATCTTCTATTTCATTGTTTTTCCTTCTCTAGAAAACTCAGACAAAGACACTTGCTTTCCCAACCTCCCTTCCAGCTAAGACTTTTTGACTGAAGTCACGGGACCTATCTTCAAACTATGCACACAAATTCTCTCTCTCTCTCTCTCTCTCTCTCTCTCTCTCTCTCTCTCTCTCTCTCTCTCTCTCACGCACACACACACACACACACACACACACACACACACACTCCCCTCCACCTCTGGGGCATGTCTCCTCTCCCTTCTGGCCCTAGCAGGTGAGAAGTGGTTATGGCGAATTTGTCAACTAGCATGAAAACTAAAACCCAAATAGACAAAAGAGCTCAGGAAACAGGTAAATCTGAGGCGAGTCAGTAAAGGAACCAACAACTTTGTGCACACTGAAAGATGTTCAGCAAGAGCAATGACCAGTATTCGTAACTATGACCCTGAGGTGCAAGTATGTCCAACACACTCTTCTTGAGAAAGTAGTATCAGTGACCTTGGTGGGGGCTTGACTAGACCTCAGGTCTTAAAAGTCTTGTGTCTTTCCCCAATATGAGATTATAGCTCCATGGAAAATTTACTATTAATCAAGTAGTCATATTGAGTCCTAATTTATAGTCTTATTCACGCCCCCACACACACACCTTCCCAAGCTAGCTAGTGTGTATGCTTGTGTGCTTGTGCACATGCACTTATGCTTTCAATTCAAAAGCAAGGCTTTGGTCTTTGTATTCTGCATCCACCACTTATTGCTGAGTAAATGTATGCTTAAATCATTTAATTTATCAAAACCCCACTTTTCACATATGTAAAAAGTAGATGCTTGTTATAACATGTATTGCCTAGAATTGTTGTGGTAAGTGAAATAAGTTAAATTTGCCTGGAAAAGGATTCTAAGTGATAGGAGTGGGAACAGAACATTGTGGCTAGAACCCGAGCATTAGAGAAAAACAGTGGGACATCCTGTCCCTTAGGAAGTGTTTGACTTTGTCCAGATATTTACACAGGTTTTGTCAAATATTCCTCATCTGAGATCTAACTGACAATATCCACCTCATGGATTGCTTTCAGGATTCATATCAGGAATGTCTCCACACCCCTACTCCTTACTAAAGGTTTACCACCATTGCCTATTAATAACTATTGCCTATTAATCACCACTGAACTAATTGCAAGCAAAATTATATTAGTAGTAATATTGCATTTACCTATGACTTTACTAAAGTCAAGGGTAGACCTTTTCTGCATCCACTAAATGATATATAATCTTAATGAAATGAAAATAGTACATGATGTACCAAAACCACAAACTCACTGTCTCGAGTCGATGCTGATTCACAGCGACCCTATGGGACAGGGTAGCACTACCCTGTGTGACTTTCTGAGCTTGTAACTCAGAAGCCCCGTCTTTCTCCCACATGACATGTGTAGGCTAGAATTAAGAAACGCATGTTTGCTTGAGGTGGTATATGTTACCCCACCAAAATCTAATTTTATTCCTTAAAAATAATACATACTTTAAACCAGTCAGTACATTTTTGCCTTCTCTGTCAGGTTAACATGTAACTAGTCTATACTCTATGACTTACCTTGCACCTGTGGTAGTCGAAAAAGAGTGTTTTTCTTTCAGTGTGGTTTACTTCTGACCCATGAGACCTGGGTCTCATGAGACACGAGAAGCCTAGATGTAATTTCTTTTCTTTTCTGATTAAAAGCAATATGACTGAACAAACTCTTTTCTTTTCTCTCCTCTTTTTGTCCTCTTTGACTTTAGACTGGAGCTTCGTGAGGGTAGCACTTCACTTGCTTTCTTGACGGGTCTGTTCTCAGCAGGAACCTCAATGACTGGCACTTTCTCATACTATTTACTGATGGACTCTGAGCGAGCGGACGTGTCTGTGAGGGAATATGATGCGTAGAGCTGCAGTAGCTGTTTTACAGCCTTGACTGAGCAAGTCTGGTGACAGAAGTCAACAATGGTAACATGGCACACGGGAAGGATACAAGCCAGCCCCTTAATGACGCCATTGAACTACGGAGCCAGCTTTGTGGCAAATTACCTCTGGATTTCTTGTAATGTAATATGTATAATCCCTTATTGTTAAAGCCACTTCTTTCCCTTCATTTATTCATTGATCAAATGTTACTGAGTGCCCAATCTGTGCTGAGCTCTCTTCTGAGCTCTAGGGGCACAGCATTGAACCCAGGAAAGGTCTCATTCTAGTTGGTAGACACAATGAACAAATTCACATGTAAATGTATAGTATTTCATATGGTGATTTTCACGATTGAAAAATAAAGCTGAATAAATTCTCACCTTCTAAGTGGAGACACTGATTTGATTCTGGCCAGTGCACTTCATACACAGTCACCACATGTCTGTCAGTAGGTAGATGTTTACATATGATGATGAACAGGAAATAATTCATTCTAAGGAGCGTTTGTTTGAAAGTGGTTCCAAGAAGCCTGGGTGATGTCGTGGGTGAGGACTCAGCTGCAAACAGGTTGGAGATTCACACTCACCAACCACTTCATGGAAAAAAGGTGTTACAATCTGCTTCCGGAAAGATGATAGCCTTGGAAAGACTATTGGACAATTCTACTCTGTCCAATGGGGTCACTAGGATTCATAGTCAACTTGATGGCAACGGGGCTTTGGAAGTGAGGCAAACAGCTTGGGCCCAACTGCTAATCTAAAGGTTGACTATTGGAGTCTACCTAGCAGGACAATGGAAGAAAAGGTCTGGCGATGTGCTTCCATGACACCACAGCCAAGACAACCTTAAGGAGCATTCTGTTGCATGCAGGTTACAGTTGGAATTGCTTGGAAGGCAGCTAAGCACAGCGAAGTGTGTTCCCATAATAACCTGATCCACAACTGACTGTGAGGATGGCTGAGGACCATGCAAGCTTTTTGACTTCACATCCATGCGATCACCATGAGACCATGGTCTCACTTCCATAAACAACAGCAACCCAGTCAGAGACAGGAAATGCTGAGGTGGAGCCGGCTTGTTGCTGCTGTTTTACGTGGAAGGCCCTGGGAAGAGCTAACCCGAATGACATCTAAGCCAGAACAAAAGAAGCGAGGGAGAGAGCTATGATATTATCGGGGTTAAGATCATTCTAGGCAGAGAAAAGAGAAGAGCCAAGATGTTGAGGTGCATTTGAAGAATACCAGGCAGGTCAAAATGTGTGCAAAAAGGAACTCAGTGGAGAATGATTCCAAAGTGACAGTGGCCAGGTTACTGTACCAATTTAGTTACTGTAAAGGATTTAACATTCCCTTGGCATGAGACGCCAAGCCATTGGGATGAGGGAACATTTTAATGGAAGAGTTACTTTGCCTGACTGAAAAAAAAAAAAAGACTTTCTAAAACAATTGTATTGAAAATAGGTTTTAGTGGGTGGCCATTCCCTACAGGTAGACGGAGCGGAAGTCACCACTGTCACGGAGTCTATTGTGGGACAAGCCGAGCTCTTCCCTGGGTTTTTGAGATTGGAAGTCTTCGTGGGAGCAGATGCCTTTGTTATCTTTCTTCCAAGCAGTGACTGGTGACTGGGACGACTGACTTTGTGTTTAGCAGCCCAGCACATCTCCCTGAGAGACCACTTCAGAGAACTTTGGAATAACCCAGGCAAAAGATGATGGCAGGTTAGATCAAGATGGAATCAGTACATCTGAAGAGAAGTGGCTACATGTACGTATATTTGGAAGGTGAAGTCATATTTTCTAAGACATTTTAGATAAAACGTTGGAACTGTAAATGTTCTTTTGTTTTACAAGTTTATATTTATTAATTTGTCTACCTGTCCACTATTGCTCACCATGTTTTAAAGTCCTTAAGAAAACTAAAAAAAAAAAAAAGAACTTGCTGATTTTCTGGCTCTGGTTGTGTAGCAGTGTACACACTGGGTTCCTATCTGCAAGCTCAGCAGTTTGAAACCAGCAGCTACTGCTCAGGAGAAAGATGAACATTTCTATTCCTGTAAAGACTGAGGCCTCTCAGAAACCCTCGGGGAGAGTTCCACCCTGTCCTACAGTTAGTTCATCGGTCAGAATCCGCTCCATGGCAGTACGTTTGATTTTGAGGTACTGTGTTAGTGTAGTGCTTTAAACCCACAAGCCACTCCTGTGGAGAAAGACGAGGCTGCCTGTGCCTGTAAAGAGTTAAAGGTCTGAGACACTCGAAGAGAAAGTTCTATCTTGCCCTATTAGGTTGCTATGAGTCAGAATCAACTCAATAGCGGTGCCCTTGGTTTTGAGTTTGGGAAGAGTCCTTAAAGATTTTTGTAATAATCACTTCTGATCCCAGCAATATTCTTGAGAAGAAATGAAAGTACGGTTCTTGTGAAATTTAGGGTACAACCTTAATTTTATGGCATCCAATTGATTTTGGGTTTCTTTACAATATTGAACTTAATTTAATTCATAAAATCTTATATCTTTCATTAATCACTTTAGATTTTTAAAATGCTATATTCCTCCATTTTAAAGACTGAGAAATTGAGGCTATATTAATTCCAGGAAACCACAGTTTCTTCTTTAGAATAATGAAGTAATAGGGTGTATTACTCCAGGTTGCTTAGTGAAACAAATCCAGTGACACTCACATATGTCTTAAGATAAGTGTATAAGAAAGAACTTTATCCACATAAGAAAAGCTTTATATGTATCTTGATTTGATCAATTCTGTGAAAGTCCAAGTCATTCCAATGTCATTCTGTACTAGATTTCTCTTAACTTAGCTTCTTGCTTAACTTAGCTTCTTGCTTTGCTCCATTGTGGTCATGCTTACATAACCATGTAGAAGGGTCCGGTTAAATTAAATTAAATTGACACTAAAACCACATCTACCACAATCAATATAGTAGTTTTTTAGTTCCCTGTGCCCAGTGTAACTAAGAAACACAAACTTGTTGGCTTAAAACAAAAACAAAATTAGAATGCATTCTCCCACAAATCTGGAAATTCAGGAGACTGAATCAGTAACACTAGACTGAAGGGATGCTGGTGGGCCCATACTTTCCCCAGAGACTACAGACTGTACAAGGGTTGCTCCCCTCCCAAACAGGAAAACGCTCTACCAGGCAGAGCTTTCATAGTATGCATTTTCCCGTAAGTGAGCATCAAGCAGCAGGCTCTGAGTTAGTTCACCCAGTGGCGTCGTGTGGGAAGGTTCTCTTTGGTAGCAGTGAATTTTTTTTCTTCCATAAAACAATTTCATTCCAACCTCATTTTTGTGATGGCTGATTTAAGAGAACAGCGCGCAGCTGTGAAATTTTGTTTCCCACACGGGAAAGATGCCACAGAAACTGTTGTGATGTTGAACACAGCTCACCGGGACAGCGCTACAGGAAAAACTAAAGTTTATGAGTGGTTTTCTCATTTCAAAAGAGGTGAAATGTCTATTAATGACAAACCTCATTCTGGACTTCTGTCAACTTCCGGAATGGATGAAAATGTCGACTTGGAGTGCGTTTGGAGTTCAGTCCATTAGGTCAGATTGCTAATCATGCTTTCTATTTAGAGGTTCTGAAAAGATTGCGTAACAGTGTCAGACCAAAACAAGGCCTGATTTGTGGCAGATGGGGGTGTATTTTTGCCATAATAACAATGCACCTTCTCACACAGACATCTCACTGCTCCAGTTTTTGGCAAAAAACAGCATGCCTCTCTTGTCTCATGCACCTGACTCACCTGATTTCAATCTGTGTGACTTCTTTTTGTTTCAGTGAGTGCAGAAGGACATGAAAGGACAGTGATTTGAAAATGTTTCCAAGAATGGAATTGCAGATTTGATGAATGTATTAAGTGCAATGGAGAGTACTTTGAAGGTGATAAGGTTGTTTTGTAAAAATACAAATTAAATATATAACTTAAAAATGTGGGGTTTTGTGTGTGTGTGTGTGTGGTCATGGCCTCTTCCAGCTCCTGGCAGCTGCCATCATGTCTTTACACGTGGTTGGATTACTGCAATCTTTTTCTTCATGGTCACTTTGCCCCTCTTCTCTTTGTATCAAATCACCCTTTCTTTCACTCTTAAAAAAATCCATTTATTAGGGGTGCATACAACTCTTATCACAATCCATACATACATCAATGTATAAAGCACATTCGTTGCCCTCATCGTTCTCAAAACATTTGTTCTCCACTTAAGCCCTTGGCATCAGCTCCTCATTTCCCCCCTTCCCTCCCTGTTTCCCACTCCCTCATGAACCCTTGATAATTTATAAATTATTATTTTGTCATATATTACCCTGTCCAATGTCTCCTTTCACCACTTTTCTGTTGTCCACCCCCAGGGCGGAGGTTAGTCTTATGAGGATATGAGAGGACATTTAGAACGCTACCAGATGATCCATATACTTAACCCCTCTAACGATTCTTAATTTAATCCCCTCGGCAAAGACCTTTTCTTCTAAATAAAGTGAGGTTAGGATATAAACAGAGACAGAATGCAGAATGGCGGGAGACAAGTTTATTTGAGGAAATCTGAGAGAGGCACTGACCTGCGTCCAAAGACCCTCTCTACGCAGACTCGCAGAGTTTTATAGGGCTCGTCAAAGGGTGGGAATGTGTGATTTGGCTAATTCTGGGTACCAGTCATCTGCAGGCCGGTGGGAGATTACTGAGCAAGGTGTTTCTTCAGGGGCTGGGGAGTGGGGGCGGTGTCCTTGCTGCCTGTGAAGAATCACTGGACAGGAAGCGTCTGCAGGCTGGCGCACTCTCCTCTCGAGGGACATGGAGGTTCTTGGGGGTTTGGCGCTACTGCTCACCAAATGTTTCCCATTTGTGATCTGGGCAAAGGCAGCATTATGCTACCTGACACTCTTTGGGTTGGGAGGGGCATGCGACTAACTATGCCCAATGAGCTACAGAAGTTTGTGTCACGTCCAGTTTAGAGCATTTTAAGCGTCGGCGCAAGGTCGCCATCACGTGCTCCTTCCAGCTCTCAGGACACCGGTGTTGGAGTGGGGATATACCATTCACTTGGGGTCCAGAGGGAGGAGGCATGGTCAGTGGACCTGTGATGACATTAAGGGCGAGCAAGCAATAAACCTGGACTACAGAGTCACTATATTTAGGATTTTTCTGCTCTTTTCCCTGCAGCATAGCAATCTATTTAAATAGCCCTGCTGATGCAGTGGCTTATAATTTGGGCTTCAAGCCACACGTTCAGCATTTTGAATCAACCAGCCATTCTGAGGGAGAAACATGAAACCTTCTAATTCCATAAAGATTTACAGGGCTGGCACAGAATCCAGGACAGATAAACTCTCCAGGAACAATAATGGGAGTAGTGATACCAGAGGATAAGGGAAGGTGGGAACAGAAGGGGGAGGAAGGGGGTAAGGGGGAACTGATGGCAAGGATTGATGTATAACACACACACACCCTCCTCAGGGGGATGAACAACAGAAATGTGGGTGAGGGTAGACAGCAGATGGTGTAAGATATGAAAACAATAATAATTTATAATTCAAGGGTCATGAGGGTGGGGGGCGGGAGGGAAAAAAGAGGAGCTGATCCCAAAGGCTCAAGTAGAGAGAAAATGTTTTGAAAATGATGATGGTAACATATATACAAATGTGCTCGATACACTTGATGTATGGATTGTTGTAAGAGCTGTAAGGGACCCCAATAAAATGATTTATTATTATTTTTAATTGCAGTATCAGAAAACCAAACGAGCAGTTCTACTCTGTCCTCCAGGGTCACTGTGAGTCAGAATGGACTTGATGGCAGTGAGCGAATGCATGAATACTGTGTCTTGACTTACACTCAAAACCTAAAGTCAACGACTTGAAGGCATGAAAACACATTTCCTTTTCACTGTAGTCCAAGACCTCCCTCCCTTACAGGGAGGCATCTAAAATTGTGTGGGAAAATTGAACTTTCTTTTAATTCTGATTTTTAAGAGCTTTTGGGAGCCCCCTCAGATAATTAAAACTGAGATATTCCATTGCCTTATTCTATTGGGGAAAATCATAGTTCCCATTTACATCAGACTTCAATAAATGATTGAGTACATTTCCAAAAATAGGAGTCATTCAACCATTTTAAATGTTAACAGTTTTATTAAGATGTAATCTACATATCATAAATTCATTCTATTAAAATATATAATTTGATCATTTCAGTGTGTTTTCATAGTTGTGCAACCATTATCACTATATTATTTCACAATGATTTCAACCCCTCAAAAAGAAATCCTGTACCTATTACGCTTTAGCCATCACTTCTTGCTCACCTTTGCTCTCAGTCCCTGGAAATCATTAGTTGATTTTATATCACTATAGATTTACCTATTTCATATAAATGAGATCAAGGAGTAGATGGTTACTTTTGTGTGTGTGTGTGATTTCTTTCACTTATCATAATGTTTTCAAGACTATTTATGTTGTAGCGTATATTAGTACTTCATTGCTTTTTATTTCTAATAATAATCTATTGTATGGCTATGTTACATGTTTATCCCTTCTATCTTCCAACTTTGGTGTACATTTGGTTTATCACTACTTTTTGGCTATTATGTAGTGTTTATTTATTTTTTCATATGAGGCGTTCAATCTTGGCATCAAGTGTGGACCATGAACAACTTAGCCCAGGCCCCTTTTAGACTATCTCCTGCACCTCATCTCCCCTCCCCTCCCCTCCCCTCCCCTCACCTTCCCTCCCCTCCCCTCCCCTCACCTTCCCTCACCTCCCCTCACCTCCCCTCACTTCCCCTCACCTCTCCTCACCTCCCCTCACCTTACTTCGTATTACTGTTAGTGACTCTTCCATCTTACACATTGAATGGACTCTGTGTTTACACTAGGAACTCTGGTGGTGGTGTAGTGGTAACATGTTGGACTACAAATAGCTTCAAGGTCAATAGTTTGAAACCTACAGCCTCCTCCGGAGAAAGACAGGACTTTCTATCCCATAAAGAGTTACAGTCTTGGAAACAAACAGGGACTGTATTACTTTGTCCCACAGGGTGGCTAACAGTTGGCATCAACTTGATTGCAGTGAGTGGGTTTGGTAGTTAGATTGGGCCTATCTAGATAATCAAGGATAATCTCTTTTTTAAGATCATCTAATTAGCAGATGTGATTCATTTGGAACCCTAACTCTCCCTTGTCACATAATGCCACATATTTAATAGATTCGACTATTAGGACACAGATACCTTTTAAAACCCCAATGCCATTGAGTGGACAAAGTAGAACCACTCCATAGGATTTCCAAAGATTGTAAATATTTACAGATGCAGACTTATCTTTATCTTAAAGAGCGACTGGTTGGTTCAAAAGGCTGGAACTTTTGGTTGGCAGCCCCTGCACCACTAGCACTATAAACATCTTCAGGGCATGATCATGACTACCACAATATATTTTAACGTTCTTGCGATCTCTGCTATTTTTTAGAAACAACCTTTTGAAAACACACACACACACACACACACACACACACACACACACACACACACCTTTGCCAAGTAAAGTGAAAAATTCCCAGCTGTTGATTCTGACTGACAGGGACTCTCCTGAGCACAGAGAGAAAATACTGATACACAACAAGCAGAATCAATACCTCAAACAAATACACAAACAAACAAACCCAGCTTACAGAGTTGGGTTCTGACCACTCTAAGGGTATGCATATTCTTTCTCAGAACAGTGTACTTCTTTGGATCAGCATTTCCCAAATTTCTGGATTTCAGAAACCATTTTGCTTATGTATAATCATACATAATGAATGTCTTTCTCCAAATACCTAAATCAATTGTCTTCAAAAATAAATCCAGGCTTTCATTCTTAAAATACAGAACTTCTGACAAACTTTAAATGATAGTTTTGCCAGAATAAAGTGTTTTTTCAGGTTTAACTTAAAAACCTCAAATGATCACTAAGGTTTCAAAAATTCCCAGGTGTCAGTTTTAGGCACCATCAGCACCCCGTTATACCTGTGTTACTAGGTAACCCAAGAGCAGACCTCCATGTGTAGTAATTCTCTATATTAGGTGAACTTCAGAGAGATTTCATTTCAGTTAACAACGCGTATACATTTAATCTTGAAGTAAGCTGTGTTTGTATTTCCTAAATCATCCTTCAGACCCCCCTGGGCATTCACTCCTTTTGAAAAGGAAAACACATCTTCGCCAGTGAATCCCGAAATAGACATCTGACTTGCCTCCTCACTTTCCGAGAGGGTTTCTGTCAGGTCAAACTTGGTCATCGTTATCGCCTCTAGTCAAACATTATGAACGTTCAAGTCAATCACTAGGAAAGTGCGTTTATGCCGATCCAGGCAAGATTCTGTCTGCAAATGGGAATACTGCACCCAGAAGAGAGACAAAAAGTACTTAGAACTTAGTACTTAGAACTTTTCTTAATTATTATTTCCCATTGAGCACACCACAATTAGAAGTCTCAAATAGTTTTCTACCGAGTCCAGTGAAAGTTCTGCCATCTTACCCGACTTGCAAGTGAATGTGCCACCGTTTCGTGGAGACTGGCTGTTGTCGCTAGGTGCTGTCGATCAGACTCATACTGACTGTATGTGCAGCGGAATGAAGCACCGCCTGGCCCTGCACCATCCTCACAGCTGTCCTTGAGAACAATTGTGTGCATTGTGGCAGACGCTGTGTCCATCCATCTCTGTGAGGGCCTCTTCTTGACTGCCCTCTGGTTTACCAGGCATGATGTCCTTCACTGGGGACTCGTCTCTCCTGACATGTCCAAAGGATGTGAGATAAAGTCCCACCATCCTTACCTCCGAAGAGCATTTTGAATATACTTCTGTCAAGACAGATTTTTTTGTCCTTTGGGGAGTCCATGGTACTTTCAATATGTTTCACCAGAAACCTAACTTAAATACGTGGATGTTTCTTCTGTCTTCCTTATTCAATGTCCAACTTTCACATGTATAGGAGCCTATGGACAACACCATGGCTTGGGAAAGACACATCTTAGTCCTTAAAGTAATCTCCATGCTTTCTAATACTTTCAAGCGATTTTCCCCCTGATTTTATTATTCCTTTTTAATTAAAAGATCATTTTATTGGGGCTCTTACAGCTGTTATAACAATCCATACATTAATTGTATCAAACATACTACTTTCAAGAGATTTAACCAATGCGATGAATCATTTCATCTCATGACTGCTGTTTCCATGAGCATTGATTGTGGACCCAAGCAAGACAAAATCTTTGACCATGTCAATCTTTTCTCCTTTTATCATGATGTAACCTATTTGTCCAGCTGTGAGAATTGTTAATATCTTTGCATCGAGTAAAGGCTGAAGGCTGTAACCCTTGATCTTCATCAGCAAGGGCTTCCAATCCTCACTTTCAGCAAGCAAGCTCGTGTCACCTGCATGTCTCAGGTGGTTAATGTCTTCCTCCAATCTGGATACCGAATTTTACTTCTTCATATAACCCAACTTCTCCGATGATTTCTTCAGCATACAGATGGAATAAGTACGGTGGGAGGATGGAATCTGGACGCACACCTTTCTTGATTTTAAACCATGCAGCCGTCCCTTGTTCTGTTTGCACAACTGTCTTTGGATTTGTGTACAGGCTCGGCATGCGTGCAGGGAAATATTCTGGAACCCCCTTCTTCTCAAGCTGTCCACCATTTTGTTAAATGCCCCCCACAGTCGAATGCCTTTGCATAGTGATGGGTGCTGGCAGGAAGCACGGGATTCCTGGTCAGAGACAGAAGATGCCAGTCTATGTTGCAATGTAAACAATGGGAGACTGGCACATCTGTGTCACTTCTACTTGTCCCCGAGCCTCATCAGTGTAACACAGATGAATCTAGATGGATGCAGCAGGGTGCATTGCAGGAGAGTAATATCGCTGGGGGACTTGAATTTTTCAGGCTATAAGCAAACCCACCTTTTTGTTCTAGAGGGAGACTTTAATCATTCAAGGCTATTTGACACGCAAATATTTTTTGAAAAATAGTCTGGAAACAAAGGACATCCAGTGCTTTGTTCTTAAGTCATGTTGATCTGTGTGAGACTCATGGAGAATCGTCTTCTAACAGTTTCCTTGCAGCCTCTGACTTATGGTGCACTCCATATGAGGATTTCATTACTATGACACATCCCCACACATTTTCCATGTTTCTCCCCATCAAAGGCAACAATTTTGTCCCAAAGTATTCAAATTCTCATTTATGCATTGCATTACAAACTGCAGGTTCAGTAGTTCAAACTCATCCACTGCCCAGAGGAAGAAAGGTTAGTCTTTCTGTTCCCAGAAATATTTACAGTCTCAGAATCCTCAAAGGGCAGTTCTACTCTGTTCTACAGGGTTGTTATGAGAATCGACTTGATGGTGGCCTGGTTAGGGCTGTGGTCTGTCATCAAAGGTGACTCCACGCTAATGGCCATATATGTGCCTTGCACTAATAAACACTTTGACTTCACTCAGTTAAGACCTATTAGATGAAGCCGGATTTATGAATTCTGCCATAGAGTGTGTTCATCCTCATATACAATCAATCACTTGTCCTCTTAAAGCAACTTATGTAGTAAGCCAGCTTCCTCAGCCCTACTTTCCTAGGCCCTAATTCCTGCCATCGTTTACTTCGTCCTCCCATCTTGCTTTGCATATTGTGATTGTGTTTTTATGCCCCTTTCTTTCCTTGTTGCATCCTCTGTGGTCAGTCTTGTTCAGTTCTAATCTACCACTCACACACCTGCACGAATACACTAAATGCAAATCTAAATACATTACTCTGTTCTGAAAAATCATCTATAATACATCTCAAATTTCTGTGCACAATAAGTTTCTCCACAAGTTGGGTCCTGATTATAAATTACATAATATTTATTTTACCCCACCTTAATCCTTTAGTGCAGTTATCTGTAACAGGGGGTGGCGCTGTTGGGTAAGCATTGGCCTGTTTACCACAATATCAGTGGTTCAAACTCAACAGTCACTCCATGGGAAAAATATGAGACTGTCTGATCCTGTACGGATTTATAATCTAGGAAAAAATATATAGTGTTGATATGAGTCAGAGTAGACTCAATGGCAGTGGGTTGGATCTCCCATATCACTATGAGAACTATTTATGTTAGTACATGCAAATTGCTTGTGACGATAATTATTCATGAAGAATTCCCTCTCCCTAATTAAACTTTTTCTCCATTCTTCCAACAGGCCAGATAATTACTGGCCTAGCTCTCTAAAGTCTTTTTGGATACTTCATAATCTTAGATACTCTACTTTTTCTCATCACATCGCCTATAATACAATCCTGAATTTCATTTTATGCTTCTAGTCACGTCTCTTTGAACTCTTGTCTGCTGTTCTTGTTTTAATGAAAACAAATGGAATATGACTAGCACATTGCCCCATGGGGGTTTTGGGGGTTTTTTTTGGCGGGCAGGGACAGGTCTTCTAGGTGTCTGTATTCTCTCTCTCTTTCCTTAAACCTATGCTTAAGCACCCACTCACTAATTTTCCCTTAAATCTACCTGTACTTCTCTTGATCAGAATTCCAATACATCACGATTGCCACATTTTCGGTTTTTTAAAATTCGAATTCTTTTGTTGTAAGTATTATTATACATGTATTAGTTATATTCATGCTCATCCTGACTGAGAAATCTATTTAGACACTGATTTTTTTAGTTAGTCCAGAGAGTCGTATGTAAGAATATCACACCTAACAAGATCCATTTACTTAGGATGGAAGTGAAAGGAAGATGCTATTTCTTTGCTGCTGTATTTTGTCCTGCTTTTCCATCTGGTTTTCATTTCTGTATGTAATTTGCCATGTGGGTTTCAGGAAATAAAATAAGAAACACATTCATGGAACTCCCCCGTTTACCTAATGATTATGTTTAAGGGTGTGTGACTCTGATCACTTGGTTGAGGTGGGTCACTGACTTGCTGTGTTGCAAAGCTCCCATTTCTCCTTTTGTTCCTACCATTTGGGGGGAGATATTTTGAGACTGTAAAAATTCTGTTTCTCATCAAACATTTTCTCACTAATTTAGTACCCTGTCTGATTATCACCCCAATCAATTATTATTATTTTTAAATCAATTATTTGTATCGCAGTACAAGGGTTATTTTCAAACTAGCCTCATGTGCCCCTATAGGATACACTAAGATGGATCAAATATCACATACCCCCAATTGTTATGCAACTTATGCATCACTCGACTCTAATCATGAGAAAACATCTGGCAAGCAAAAATGGAGAGCAATCCCCAACAAATAAACAAAGAGATAGATAAATACCATTCGCAATAAATAAAACTTCTGTAATCTTACATAATGTTAGTGTCATGAAAGACTACAAAGTATGGTTACAGATTAAAGTCTAAAGAGATAAGGCACTGAAGGCAATACTGAACTATAAAATTTGCCATAAATGACATTATTGGAAGTTTTAGTAAATATTGGCTAGAGATTAGATAATATTGGGTCTATATTAAATTTTCACAAATTTGATAATGCAGCAGTGATTATGTAAGCAGAATGTCATTGCTTAAGGCATATATAATGAATATTAAGGAATATAAGAATATAATTAATATTATAGGCATTTTACACTCAAGTGATTCATGTAATCCAAGCATGATAAAGTAAATGCGGCAAAGCATTAACAATGGGTGGATTACTTGTCTTGAATAATTACCAATTTTTCTGAATGGAACAAGACTTTCTCAAGAATGATATTGAAGTTTATACTCCTTTTGAATTACATTTTTTAACTGTGTGCAACTTCTCTGTACACGGTGCCTTTGAGTTTCAGAGAATCACCTACTTACAAAATACAACAGGTCAAGCTGGTCAGATGAATAAGGCGCATCACACTTGTGGCACAATCAGGTCTTTGGAGCACCGGGACACCAATTCTTGAATTGATGATTCAGCAGCATCTTTAGAGATGCACTTAGCCGTGTTTTTGTGCCCTTGGCAGCTGACAGTCGTTGAGCTCTTCTCTGAACTCTGCGCTATTCTCAGGACTTTGCTTGTTTTCTCTCTCTCATTCTCTGTAGTACACGTTTCTCCTTGTGTGTCTTGTATTCAACAGTTCTCAGAGGAGGGCCTGATGGGGTTACTTAGTAACCATATTATGGATTGGATTGGATTCCCCCACAATATGTGTCAAATTCCAGCTCTTGTACTCGTGGATGCAATCCTGTTTGAATTTGAGTAAAACTTCTCTTTTGCTAATTAATGGGGCCATGTCAATATAGGTGCATCTGAATCCTAATCACTCGTGAATTACAAAAATACCAGAATAGACACACAGTCACACACATGGGGGAAGAAAAACATGTGAGTACAGTCTACAACCCAAGGGAAACTAAGGAACCAAGGGATGCTCAAGAATGAAATAACAAGGCCAAGACTCTTATTTGAACTGTTCACTTCCATCAAAATCCAAAACCAAACCCACTGCCACTGAATCAATGCTGGCTCTTATGTACTCTATATGGGACTCTGAGACTGAAAATCTTTACGAGAGTAGGCAGACTCATTTTTCTTCCACAGAGAAATCCAAGGGTTTGAACTAACGACCTTTTGGTCAGTAACCCAATGTCTAATCCACAGTTCCAACAGGGGTCCTTTTAGCCTCCATAACTGTGAGACAATAAATAATGTGCTGTAAAGTCACTTACTTATAGTATTTGCATTATGACTGCACTAGGTACTAGATATAAAGGAGAGATGGTGGTGTAGTGGTTATAAGGTGGACTGCAATCTGCATGATTGGCAGTTCGAAACCACCAACAACTCCATGAGAGAGGCTGGGCTTCCCACTCCCATAAACAGTTACAATCTCAGAAGTCCACAGGGGTCTCTATGAGTCAGCTTTGACTCAATGGCAGTGAGATTTTTTTGAAAGGTACTAGATGTCAGTAAAACCCATCTACTATTAAGCACAATTGTGCAGCGTACTCACATTGGCCTCTTATATAAACATATAGTTTCCTTATGTCAATTCCAGGATCTCAATTTGAGATACATTAGAATTAACCCAAATAGCAATTCTTACCAACCCTGGAGATGTTACACTGTGCTTCAGGATGAATTCTTGATCCCATTAGTTGTGATCAATGGATCTTGATCATAGGACTTGAAGAAAAACCTAAGAAGAAGGAACCACCTGACTCTACTGTCTCACAGGGGCATTTATCTTTCCCTTCACTAACAATTGTCAGGAGATACAAAGATGGCCTATCTAAGTCCATCTGTATATCCTAGATAGAAAACAAATTATACATTATCTAAGTCATAGGATAGGTATCAAGAAACATGGCCATTTGTGTTATGAGGTACACAGAGTTCTAAGGTCTAACCAAAAAGGTTAACAGTTCAAACCCACCAGTTTCTCTACAAAGAGAAAGATGAGGCTTTCTGTTCCCATAAAGATTTATAGCCTGTGTTAGTGCGGGTAGACTACAGAAAAAAAATCCAGATACTCATATGTGTGTAAGATAGAACTTTATATCAAAGAGCCATTAAACATTAAGAAAACACTGCAGTCCAGTGCAGATCAAGCCCCTAAGTCTGATATTACCCCATATGTAGATACTAGTCCACAAATTCTTCAGACTCATGCAGTCATGCAATAAAGCTGAATGCAGGAAGATCACAGGCTAGTGGGTGGAAAGTCTTGTGGATGCAGGGGTGGTGGGAGCAACTCACTGCTGGTGTGGGTCTCCATGTGTGCTCCTCCTGTTCCAGGGCTCTGGCTGGTATCAATGTAGTTCCATGGTGTGTCAACAGGAAGATGAAGCAGAGAGTCTCCTGCCTGCAGGGAGGAATATAGGAGTTCCCAGAATCCTCAGGGGAAAACCATGTCCACATGGAGGCCTCATTGGCTATGACCTGAATGACAAGCTAGACTCCACCCCTTTGCAAGTGGACAGGAGACTATGTAACTGACACACAGCCTTAGAAACCCACAAGGGAAGTTCTGTTCTGTCCTATAGGCTTTCTATGAGTCAGAATTAATTCAATGGCTGGGAGGCATAGTCTTTATTTAGATTTCATTGGTTAATTGTTTCCCTTTCAATTTCCCCTCCCTTCAACCCAGTTCTTTCTTCTATTCCCGATAGTTTACAGGTGCCAGGTTCCAAACTTATAAACACCCAGAAGGAAGCATTCTATTTCATTATGTATCATTTTAGAATGTTTCTGTGGCTGTTTGTGAATCCGTCATGTCAGTAGTCATTATATTCTCAGTAAGATGGCCTGAGACCTTTAATACGCTATCCACTATCTTGACCTATAAGAACGATACATTCTTAAGATAAGGCCAATTCATTTAAAGACTCGTGGGACAAAGGAATTATGTTTTGGGATAGAATGATGATGAATGTTATTAATTCAGGATAATTGTGGCAACAGCTGGCTAATTTATGATCAGTACTGAAATATAGTGATCCTCTAAGGCAGTGGTTCTCAACCTTCCTATTGCTACGATCCTTTAATACGGTTCCTCATGCTGGGGTGACCCCCCTCACCATAAAATTATTTTTGTTGCGACTTCATAATAATTTTGCTACTGTTATGAATTAGTCGACCCCTGTGAAAGAAAGGGTCATTTGACCTCCAAAGGGATCGCGACCCACAGTTTGAGAACCGAGGCTCTAAGGTTTGACTTCTCTAGCCACAAAGGATAAAATGGTGCCATAATGCACAATGGGCATTTGGACCTCTCTTTTATTTTTTAAAACCATTTTATTAGTGATTCACATAAGTATTATCACAATCCATACATACATCAATTGTGTCAAGCATATTTGTACATATGTTGCCATCATCATTCTCAAAACATTTGCTTTCTACTTGAGCCCTTGGTATCAGCTCCTCATTTTTCCCTCCCTCCCTGCTCCCCCTCCCCATGAACCCTTGGTAATTTAAAAATTATTATTATTTTGTCATATCTTATGCCATCTGATGTCTCTCTTCACCCACTTCTCCGCTGTCAGTCCCCCAGGGAGGAGATTATTTTCAAGGTAATCTGTTCCCCCTTTCTCCCTCACCTTCCCTCTACCCTCCCGGTATCACCACTCTCATGCACTGGTCTTGAAGGGATCATCTGTCCTGAATTCCCTATATTTCCAGTTCTTCCCTGTGCCAGTGTACATCCTCTGGTCTAGCCAGATTTGTAAGGTAGAATTGGCATCATGATAGTGGGGGTGGGGGAGAGGAGGAAGCACTTAAGAATTAGAGGAAAGTTGTATGTTTCGTTGTTGCTACATTGCACCCTGACTGGCTTGTCTCCTCCCTGCAGCCCTTCTGCAAGGGGATGTCCAATTTCCCACAGATGGGTCCTGGGTCCCCACTTCACACTCCCCCTAATTCACAATGCTATGATTTTTTTTTTTGTCTTTGATGCCTGATACCTGATCCCTATGATGCCTTGTGATCTCACAGGCTGGTGTGCTTCTTCCATGTGGGCTTTGTTGTTTCTAAGCTAGATGGCCCCTTATTTATCTTCCAATCTATAGGACCACTGTATATCTTTTGACAGCCGGGCACCATCAGCTTTCTTCACCGCATTTGCTTATGCACCTGTTTTGTCTTCAGTGATCGTGCAGGGGTAGGCTGGTGTGCTTCTTCCATGTAGGTTTTGTTGTTTCTTAGCTAGATGGCCGCCTGTTTATCTCCAAGCCTTTAAGACCCCAGACGCTATATCTTTTGATAGTCGGGCACCATCAGCTTTCTTCACCACCTTTGCTTATGTACCTACTTTGTCCTCAGCGATCGAGTCGGGACAGATTGGTGTACTTCTTCCATGTGGGTTTTGTTGTTTCTCAGCTAGATGGCTGCTTGTTTATCTTCAGGCCTTTAAAACTTCAGATGCTATATCTTTTGGTAGCCAGGTACTATTAGCTTTCTTCACCATATTTGCTTGTGTACCCATTCTCTTCAGCGATCGTGCCAGGAAGGTGAGCATCTCAGACTGCCGAATTGTTAGAACAAAGTGTTCTTGTGTTGAGGGAGTACTTGAGCAGGGGCCCATTGTCCATCCGTTTTCTTAATGCTAAAACTATAAATATATGTACCTGGACCTATATTTCTCCCTCACTGTATATAAATATGTTTACATCTGTATAATCCTTTATTTAAATCTCTATGACTACTCTTTGTCTCCTAGTTCTTTCCTCTATTTCTTTGTACTTTCCTCTTGTCTCACTATCATTTTCAGCCTTCATTTGGGTTTCAGGAATTTCTCTCAGTTACCTTGCCCTTGATCTAGCCCTGCCAGACCTCTTACACCCTCCTTGCCACTGATTTTGGTTCACTTGTTGTTCACTTGTCCCTGGGTTTGTTAACCCCCACTTCCTTTCTCCCCACCTTCCCTACCCCCATGTCCCCCTGGAACTGTCATCCTGTTTAAACTTCTCTTTTATCTTCATCCAGAAATCTTCAAACTCTTCAGCCCAGCCTCTTAAACTCACATTCACTCACTTTAATGTATTTATTTACTCACACATTCATTCAACAAATGTTTATTGAACATTGAGGCCTCAACTGACACATAGGTTGTCTGGGATGACTTTTTAGAAATACTTAAATTTTAATCCAAATTTTAATTTTAGGTCATCATTTTAAAAATTGCCAACTACAAAATTTTGATGAATGGAAATGCCCTGCAGGTCAGAGTAGAACTAGTCTTCAAAAGATTTTTCATGACTAGCTTCTGGGAAGTCAGTCCCCAGACCTGTCTTGAGGGACCTCTAAACTTTTTGTTAGCAGCTAAGTACCTTCACTGGTTTAACCAGTCAGGGTGAAGAGAGCTGCTCAATAAGCTAATGCATCATGAACGCGTTGCACACGCTTCTTAGTAAGATTCATTGCATTTGAATAATAAATTCACTAAAATGTAAATCACTGAAATGAGAGTGCCCTCTTGACCTTTACATTCTCCAGCCCTTAGAAAGCACTTTGCATCTAATAGGAATTCAATTAATAGCTTTGTAAACAATGGAAGTAACTTTAAATCAATAATTTAGTGTTGAAATTAAAGCAGTGTACATATATTTTCTTCAGAAGTAACTTTATTCAAAATCTTAATATCATAGGTAGTTTTTCATTGTTGACTTTTTTTTCTATCCAGAACTTTATTTATTTTTATCTCATTATTTTATCTTGGCTTCCAAAGAAGAACATTTTTATGAAAAAAACTTTAATTTGATCATGGAACAGCTGTAAAAGCTTCTAATATTTTCAACTAATAAAAGCTTAATTTAGATAGCCAATGTTTTCATTCATATTTTGTGACATATCTTACCAGCAAGTATCAGTTTGAATAGTGTCAATCTAAATTGAAAATATGCCAGGTTTATTAACACCAACCTTAGCAGATATTTTAAATGAGTTGCTGATTCTGTCAATAATATAGTTTACTGTTATTTATGAAAAGTGTCGAATAAGCATTTCTTCTGCAACTTATGTTTTTGTAGATGTGGAATGAATCAAATTTTTAACAAATGTTCAAAAACAGAATCATAATTTCATGATGTATTATTTTATAGCTTTACATTTTAAAAAGCTGTTTAATTTATTCCTTAATACATATGACTTGCTTATAAGTAACTTAAAACTTAAAAGCCAATTTTTTTTTAATGTACAGACTTACCCTTCTGGATTCCTGCTTCTTAGATGGATCGTTGAAAGCATGTTCAAGAGTGTTTATAATATAGCTTTCAGTGTGCTGGAAGTGAAAATTACATTTCTCATGCTTTTTTATGCTTGTAAAAATTTTTACTTCTACTTTCCCTTGCTGTGATGAATATGATCTTTGTGCAAAATCTACAATTCACAAAAGGCCTTCTTATATCCATAAAATTGGGAAAAATGTGATATTTTAGCCTTATTATGTAATTTAAATGTACTATTACACAATCTAAGGAACCCTGGAAGCACAGTGGATTTCCTGTTGGGCTGCTAAACACAAGGTCTGCAGTTCAAACCCACCAGCCACTCTGCAAGAAAAAGATGAGACTTTCTACTCTCCTAAGGCTTGCAGCCTTGGAAACCCAAAGGGGCAGTTCTATTTTGCCTTAAAGGGTTGTTATGAGTCAGAATGGGCTGAATAGCATTGAGTTTGGTTTCAATATTACATAATCTAGGGAGCCCTGATAGTTCGACTTTGTTCTATAGAGTCCCAAAGTCTTGAAATCAACTCAATGGCCAGGAGTGTTTGTTTATTATACAATTTGGAAACGTTAGCTAGCCCTTCCATATTGGATCACCATCCATATGTCACTTTGTTACACTTTGATGTCTTGGCTGTTGCTGGAAGCAACTGATATTTCAAATACCATCAAGTCACACATGGTATATGAGTTTCACCAGAGCTTGCAGACTAAGAAAGACAAAGAATAAAGCCCTGATTTCCAAAAATTAGCAATGAACATGTTATGGATCACAAGGGAACATTTTTCACTTATTGCTTGAAACATGCTTCAGGAGGGATCAATCCCTGGAGGAGAACATCATGATTGTGAAGCAGAGGACCAGAGAGGATGAGGGAAGCCTGATGAGCGGAGTGCCGTGACACCTACAAGAGGGACTCACACACGTCAATGCTTATGAAGGTGGTATGGGATTGAATAACATTTTTTTCTCCTCTTGTCTATAGGGTCTCCATGAGTCAAAGTACAGTCAATGCAGCTTTTATTCTACCTCTCCACTGGAAGGGATAGTACACAAAATATTTCCGCCATTTGAAATGCTGGGTACATGCAGTTTCAAATAAGATATTTTCCAAAGATAATTCACATCCTTTAATTTGCCTATCATTCTTTTGTTCTGTAACAACCTCAGATAAGTTGGGTTTCAGGAATGTTGCCTGATTCATATCTTTATTCTAAAGGCAGTTTTTAAAAACTCATGTAAGCTCAACCATTGTGCAAGTAATACTTATATTTGTTTCATCAATTGTCACGTTGCTTATCCATTTAGTCTTTTGTATTCAACCCTTGTTTGAAGCTACGGGTCTTTAAATAGAAAAACACATAGGCCTTCTTAAGGAAACATTAACTTTTCTTATGGGATACATATACAATTTAATATCTAATCCATACAGTCATAGCTTCTGCCAAAGAGTCAATTTAATCTTTGTGGTAGATTAATTGCAACTCCACTCCCCACATCCCCCCCACACTTGCTTTGCACAGTGACTGCAGAGCCTCTCATCAACGAGGTGGGTTCTATTTCCCCTTGATGTTGGTCCGGTCTTGTGGTTTGCTTTGGCCATAGGGTTGCTAGCAGTAGGAATGACCGAGACAAAAATATGGCCCCAGCGAGGTGGTAATTCCTTGCAGAGTTGGGGCAAAGTCTTCCAGGAGACAGTGTTTTCTCTAAACCAGCATCTAACCCACGGTGTTGTTTCTCAGACAGCCAGGCTTCCTGGGTCCAGGAGATTAGGGATGAAAGTGGGAGTGGTACCTGGCGCCCTTGAAAAGGTTTGACCCGCTTCCTTTCGCTGCACTCTCATGGCCTGCATTCCAGAAAGAGGCATATTCCCACTGGACCCAGGACTGATTTCATTGAACTGGAATTTAAGACTGTCACCCGGCCACTTTGAGGTCTACATCAACAGCAGAGAAGGGAGCTAGTTTATTCGATGGTGGGACTGATCCTGATAGCGAAGGGGAAGTAGGAGCCCTGATAGCATAGGGTTTACATATTGAGCTGCTAACTTGGAGGTCAACAGTTTAAACCCACTGGTCAGTCTGAGGGAGGAAGATGGGGCTTTCTGCTCCTGTAAATATTTACAGTCTTGAGGACCCAGAGGGCCACATCTACTTTTCCCTATTGGGCCATTATCAGTCAGCATTGACTCAATGGCAGTGAGGTTTTGGTTTGGGGCCAAGGGGAAATTGGATTGACATTAAATAATGGAAGTAAAGAAGTCGTGTATGCCTGGAATACGGGAGATTTCTTAGGTTGTCTCTTTGCACTATATTGTGTATGATTAAAGTAAATGGAAAACTACAGGAACCTAATTTCAACATGCCCACATGGACCCAAACCTTCAGGAATAAAGCTTTGGATCACGGTACCAGGAAGAGAACCACGACAAACTGCGACCCTTTCTTTAAATGATGTCCTTGGTGAATTTAACCACTGATAATGAGGTGATCTTTATGTCTAGCAATACTTGTAGCTTTAATGTCTATTTTGTCTCACAATAATATATACAAACAGGCCTTTGAACAAGCATATCTCACAGAACTGAGTCAACATCCAGCCTTCCTACCTGCCTACTTTGCTTAATATTGGATAAGAAGTATGTTAAGACCCATCTTTTCATAGGCAGGAGAAAATCCTACAGTCACTTTAGATTGTCACAAACAATCTTTCACTGAAAATTAGAGCATCTAGCATCCAGCAAGACCCCATGTGCTAGATACAAACATGTTACATACAGCCCACATCTCTATTCAAGAAAGGAATGGTGCATGGTGCACTAAAGGAACTGAGCATTTGGTACTCAAATGTGGGGGTGCTGGTGCCAGGGATAAAGATACGAACGTATGTTATAAGACTCAGCTCTCTGATGATAGCAAATAGGCTAGAATGCAAAATAGTACAGGTCATGTGGTGGTTTTCAGTTCTCAGAAACCATGAGGTCACAATTTTCATGATGACTGGCAAACAGGAATGCTGGTCAAGGGGGCGGGGCCTACAGAGTGCTTTAGAAGTGGTTAGTGGAACATGAGTATCAGGCACAGCTCTGGGCACCCAAAAAAGGTATTGTTCGACTAATACAGCAGAAGAAATATGCTGTTAGAAGTCATCGCTCCAATGAAAAGTCATGACACTGCTCAGTTTCTAGATGAGTCACTTTTCAGACTCTGAAACCACTGACTAAAGAGAAGGTCCAATCCTTAGAAAGAAGGTCCAATCCTTAGAAAGAAGGGTCTGGAAATACCACAGCAAGTGTGAAAGATCTGTAAAGCTTATGGGAAAACAATCTATGATCTTTCAATCCCATTTTCCATGGGATTTGACTTTCCTCCTACACATATTTTCCCTGTTACCTACTTCTGCTCTATCAGAAATACTATAAGAGGATGACTTTCACAAATAGGATTCTAGAATCTGAATTCAGGACGCCAGCTCCAGGGTAAGGGTTTATCTCACTGTTGGCTCTGGAGGGGAAGGTGTTTGTTATTAACCTTCTCCTGCATCTAGCACAGTGGTTCTCAACCTTCCTAATACTGTGACCCTTTCAAACAGTTCCTCATGTTGTAGTGACCCCCCCAACCATAAAATTATTTTCTTTGATACTCATCACTATAATTTTGCTACTGTTATGAATCGCAATGTAAATATCTGATATGCAGGATATATTTTTATTGTTAGAAATTGAACTTCAGTAAAGCGTAGTGATGAATCACAAGACAACATGTAATTATATATTGTGAAATATTTGTTTCTAATTACAAGTAAATTAAATTTTGTCTTGAAGCATGGGGTAGTGTAGGTAACACTCTTCACGTCGGGTCCTCATATGTGGACGTCTCTGCATGTAGGCGGATCCACCTGGAGACGGATAGAGGGGCAGTGTTTCGGTTCCTAAGACCATCAGAAATAGGTGTTTTCTGACGGTCTTAGGAGACCCCTGTGACCCCTGGGAAAGGGTCGTTTGACCTCTAAAGGGGTTATGACCGCTGCTCTAGGGAAAGGTCTTTGCTAGGAACCTTCGCCTGGGTGTAGGAGTTTCTCAGTGCAGGAACCCTGGGCCCAAAAGATGTGTTCTGCTCCTGGCTCTTCTTTCTTGGTGGTAGGAGAATCCTCTGATAATTTAATCTCATTTATATCCCAAAAAATATTCATTGAAGATCCAATCTCATTCTGTAGATTGCATCCTGACTTCTTAATTTAACTGCCACTAATCTTGCCTCATTAACATCACAGAAACTAGCATTTACAGCACCTCAGATAACGTGGAAGAGAGTCATGTAATACCAAGAATCATGCCCTAACTAAATTGACACAGATTGTGGGGGGCTACAATTTGATCTCTATCACAGGACAATAATTTCTTCGGTCTTCCACTAAAAACTATGAGGACCATTTACTTGAGTAACTACATTGGGATAAAGGGAATTCCCAGATATTTTAAAGATTGATGGACAGAATGTGAATTATTGAGAATCAAAGACTTGTCCTGTCAGTGTGGTCCCTTTGATAGAATGGGAACATATCGGAACCGAGGATAAGCAGAGTCCTGGGCAAGGTCCTCTGAGCGTCCACCAGATGTGCACACTCACCAAGATTTCTCGAGCCGCTGAACTATAACTGGTATTGGCATGTTGGCAGATTGTATAGTGGTGCTTGGTGTTTGTAGTAAAGCCCATAATAATAGAGAACATGAACTTGAAATCTTGAAATTCCAGCCATTCAATGACCAAGATTAAATCCAACATAATACTGCAGCCCAGTAATTGGAGTAGAGACAAAGAATAGTGCCACCTTTAAGGATCTCAAAGACGTGGGGATGACCATTCTTCATGAAATTCGTCAGCCTTGTTCTGCAGAAACCCATTAGACTATAAGGACATCTTTAAGTGAGTTCGTCTTAAGTAGGTGTGGACTTGCCCCTCTCCTTTGCACCTTTCCAGGGACATCTGACAAGTCTGGAGACTGTTGTCACAAATGTGTGTCTGCATGCTTGCACCTGAAATCATCCCGATTGGGATTATGATTACCCTTCATCTTACATGAAGACATGACCATTTGGGGCCACTATGAGTAAAGGGTGATAAGAAGCATCTGCTCCCAGCTACTCTGCCAGTTAGGCAGGGCTCTTGATTGGGCCTGCTTTTTTATTTCTCCTTCCGTCCAATTCTGTTTTCTCACTTCCTTTTACATGTGTTGATTTCAGCTATAATTAACATCTTGTACCAGGTTTATTGTCATCCCCAAGATTGGGTGTAGACTGGATGGTTGTGATCCATAACGTCTTCACTGGCTTACTTTGGGCGGTAAATCTTCAGGCCATTTTTTCTAGTCCATGCTGGTCTGGAAGCTCAATGAAACCTACTCATCATCCTAGCAACACCTAAACCTCACTGACAGCTCGGTGGTGGCTGTGTTTGAAGTGTGCATGAAGTCTCTTTGAGTCAGGGGCCAATGACATATCGGGTTATGATGTGGGCTCATAACAGCAAGGTCAGTGGTCCAAAACCAGCAGCTGCTCCTCACGGGGAAGCTGTGGCTTTCTACAGCAGTAAAAAGTCTCAGAAACCGACAGGGCAGTTCTACTCTGTCCTGAAGGGTCACTATGAGTGGCAGCGAGAACACGAGTAACTAAGAGCCCTTGCTCTTCAGTTAACCCAAACTGTGAAATTCTACAAATATTACGCGATAAAACCAAGTCAGATATGACCCAACTTCAAGTGGCTCCCCAATCCACAGAATTTTCACCTGGCTTGCTGTTCCGCTCACCCTACTCATATTATTAGCATTGCAACAATGCTAATGCTTTTTACACAACTGCCTGGTTTGGGGTCCCATTCAGAGTGTCATGGTGAGCTTCTGTTTTCTTCTGTTGTGCTTTGGCGTTACAATATTTATTAATACTTCAATCAAAAACAAGATTTTTCCTATTCTCTCAAACCACCACCACTTGCACATAAACCAACCGCCTTTGGGGACGAGAACATGGTTGCCTTTTCTGTTTCCTTTCTAGTTTTCTCAGCTGATTAGACAGAGCTTCAAACTCTCTCAAGCATTAAAGCATGTAGGAATGTAGGAGAAACAAGGCCACAGAGATGTGACTGCTTAACTTTGCCTGGCCTAGGGTAGCTTTCTCTCTTTGAGCCTAGCAGACGGTAAAGTTGACTCTGTGTGTGTGTGTGTGTGTGTGTGTGTGTGTGTGTGTGGTAGCAGCTAGGGGATAGCATTAGATGGTGTAACAAAGAAACAACAACCAAAAAGGTGGCTTTCTTCGCTAAGAGAGAAGTACATTTTCCTCTCACCTAGCAGTCTGGAGTTAATTGGTTCAGAGCAGATAAAGTGGCATGATATTCTTTTGATTATAACCATAGTTCCTACTGTCATTGATCACAACTAAGGGGAAACTGGGCGAGTGTAGTGTAGACAGCTTCCTTTGAAAGCACACGACTCAGAAAGTTCTTCCTTCATATTGATTCTCATGCCACTGGCCATAACTTACTCACCTGATTCTATTCCCCTTCTAAGGAGACTACTAGATGGACTCTCTAATTGGGGAACCATGTGCCAAGATAAAATTTAGTTTATTTATTTATTTTTCTAAATTGGAAAAAGAAAGAATATATACTGAGGGATATTTAATTGCCCCTTTCCACTGTATCATTTCATGGATTTTGGGGAGGTTCCCAGAGGACAACCCTGACCATAACTCCTATGACAGGAGCCAGGCATTCTGTTCCTCAAATGGCCTGGACCTCCTCAGTCCCGAATACACTAGAGATCCATTTCACAGACTCCCTTTGATAGTCTGCTCATCTTCCCACACAATTCCCTAATGAAATGGTCAACAGGACTCAAGACTAATTTTCTCTGCCATGTGTCATCTGTTTCATAAGACATATATATTACTTATTTCAAAACTTTATTTCAATTTTCATAAAGGATACATTTATTTTTACTGTTCCCTTTATCCTCCCCACAAATTACAATCAGGTTAATTTAGGAAAGAAAGTATGATGATCTTTTAAATTTCTATTCCTTCCTTTCCTAGAGCTTCAGACTTCCTCTGAGGGGAAGGAGGGTCAGGGTCATGTCCAGGGTGATCCTTGATTGCCCCTTGCTCATGCCATTCAATGTTCAGAGATAGCCCCTTCCAGATGATCACGGATGTGTCCAATATTTATCATACTGAGGGAGTATAATTGAATTTTCAGTTTAAATATCCTGTCTCATAACTCCTTTAGTTTTCTTATTTGTAGCGATTGTCTGCGATGTCTTTTCACCCTACCCTAGGAGTGCCTTGCAAAAAAAGGATAGAGTTGGGTTTTTAAAAATTCAGTCTTTCCACCTGCCCCTCTCCCCAGAAGAATTTATTTCAAAGGACGGCATTGAATCTGCAGCTCTGAGAGGGACATATCTGATTAGAGCACACGGGAGCAGATGAAGGGGCAGGAGGAGAGAGTGGAGCACATCCTGGCCCACCAGGCCTTGAGGACAATGTTCCCAATTAGAGCAGCCAGTCCACAGAGAGGACCACATGGCCGCCCCACTATGAGACATGACTCCCCTCACTGACCCATAGCCCTACAGGGGACAACACCAGAGACACAGTGTGGGAATTGCACCCAATCTGATCCCACTACACTGAAGCAAAACACTAAGGGGGTGCAACAGAACAACAAAGAAATGGAATGGCGAGGTCCCCAGGGGATGCTGAAGGTGGATTTTGGGGCCAGGGCATGGTGCCTCAACAGATTGGACTGGAAAACACTCCTAAAGGACAACAAACAATCCTTGAACTAACTATAAGCTTTTCTTTCTTGCTATGTTTTCTTTTGTTTTTTTGGGTCATTGGTTTATTGTTGTTTTGCTGTATATTGTTGCTTGGTTTTGCTCTGTCTTGTTTTTGTGCATGTTACTATCTCCACAGGTCTGTCTAAATAAGATAGGCTGGATGAACAATCTGGAGTAGAAAACAACAGGACTAACAATTTTGGGGGGACTTGGGGGAGGGGGAGATGGGGGGAAAAGTAGTGGTGTTAAAAAACTCAGGGACAGGGGAATAACAAGTGACCCAAATCGAGGGGGAGGAGGATGTGGGAGGACTGGTAGGGTGTGATGAAGGGTAATGTAACCAAGAGGAATTGCTGAAACCCTGGTGGGGACTGAGCATGATAATGGGACAGGAGGAAAGTAAAAGGAAATAGAGGAAAGAGCTGGGAGGCAAAGGGCATTTATAGAGGTCTAGATAAAGACATGCACATATGTAACTATATTTATATATTCAGATAGGGAAATAGATCTATGTGCATATATTTATAGGTTTAGTATTAAGGTAGCAGAAGGACATTGGGCCTCCACTCAAGTACTCTCTCAATGCAAGAACACTTTGTTCTATTAAATTGGCATTCTATGCTGCTCATCTTCCCGACACAACCTCTGAAGACAAAGCAGGTGAAAAGGCAAATGTGGTGAAGAAAGCTCATGGTGCCCATCTATCAAAAGAAATAGTGTCTGGGGGTCTTAAAGGCTTGAAGGTAAACAAGCGGCCATGTAGCTCAGAAGCAACAAAGCCAACATGGAAGAAACACACCAGCCTGTACAATCATGAGGTGCTGAAGGGATCAGTTATCAGGCATCAAAGAACAAAAAATCATGTCATTGTGTGCTCACCTCCATGATATGATCGCTGAAGACAAATGGGTGCATAAGAAAATGTGGTGAAGAAAACTGATGGTGCCCATCTATCAAAAGATATAGTGTCTGGGGTCTTAAAGACTTGAAGGTAAACAAGCGGCCATCTAGCTCAGAAGCAACAAAGCCCACATGGAAGAAGCACACCAGCCTGTGTGATCACGAGGTGTCGAAGGAATCAGGTATCAGGCATCATCAGAACAAAAATTCTTATCAGAGTGAATGAGGGGGGAGTGTGGGGTGGAGACCCAAAGCCCATTTGTAGGCCACTGGACACCCCCTTGCAGAATATCTCGGGGAGGAGATGAGCCAGTCAGGGTGCGATGTAGCAACGATGAAAAATACAACTTTCCTCTAGATACTAAATGCTTCCTCCCCCACCCACTATCATGATCCGAATTCTACCTTGTAAGTCTGGCTGGACCAGAGGATGTACACTGGTACAGATAGGAACTGGAAACACAGGGAATCCAGGGAGGATGATCCCTTCAGGACCAGTGGTGTGAGTGGTGATACTGGGAAGGTAGAGGGAGAGTGGGTAGGAAAGGGGGAACTAATTACAAGGATCTGCATGTGACCTCCTCCCTGGGGGACAGACAACAGAAAAGTGGGTGAAGGGAGACGTTGGACAGGGAAAGATATGACAAAATAATAATTTATAAGTTATCAAGGGTTCATGAGGGACGGGTAGTGGGGAGGGAGGGGGAAAAATAAGGACCTGATCCCAGGGGCTTAAGTGGAGAGCAAATGTTTTGAGAATGATGAGGGCAATGAATGTACAAATGTGCTTTACACAATTGATGTATGTATGGACTGTGGTAAGAGTTGTATGAGCCCCTAATAAAATTTTTTTTTTAGTTCAGTCTTTCACTTTAAGTGGCAGAAGTGTCAACTCTGCAGGTGACTTTTATAGGAAGTATATCTGAGTAGGAGTAGGACTCATGACCTTGTCTTGGAGCAATCGCCTGGTTAGCAGAGGCTGCCTGTGGCGTACTCTGCTTCACGATCCATTTCTCCTTCATGATTCTCAGCCAGAACACCAAATCAGCCCATGCCCTCTCTATCTTATTTCTCTTTGCAAAATCCAGGGAATGGTCTGGTAGGCCCATTCGCATGAAAGCTTAAAATAAATGTTGGCCTTCTTGTGGGAAAGTTACATTCTAATGGGCAAGAGGACTCTTGTTTTGATTTAAACTATGTTGATTAGGCAACGTTCATAGAGGCTCGTCAGAAGCCAATATAAAGATATTACTCCCCAAATCTGCCTAGCCCCAAAAAGCTAAACTTTGATGTGTATCCCCAATAGAAGCTGCTACAAGGAATAAACCTCTTTTAGAGGGAACCCAGCATAATTAAAAGATTAAAGAGTGAGGAGTGGAGGACAGGATAGGGTGTAGAGAGAGAGGTTCTGCTCTGAATGGTAGTGGGTGGAGAAGAATAACTAGCAATTAGTATGCTTTAACAACACAGAATATATTGCCCAACACATACTAGCTTAAGTCATATAACATGAATGTTTTCACATAACAGAAAGTCTGGGGTTCCAGGTTGGGGGCAGCAATGACCATTATCTTTAAAACCACCAGCTCTTTTCCATTTTTCTGTATTACCATCTCAGCACCTGGTTTTCTGTCATGATGCTTGTGCCTCAGAGTCCCATGTGGCCGCAGTAGCTCCAATAAAGACTGAACGCAGAAGCACCCTGGGCTGCGTGGTTGGTCAAAACATTGATGCATACCGGAGGGGAGTGAGGCACTGCCCCCCTTTTTGGTCTATCAAGCCTCTGCATGGGAAACCCTCCCACACTTTGGGCCATGTGCTTGCTCCTTTGTCCTTTTCACTATAGTAAAACTAATTGATAAGAACGTCCTGCGAGGAAGTAGCGCTGGCCGGCAGTTCAGAAGTGACAGTGTCCAGGGTGTCCAAACTTGCAACTGCTGCCTAACATTTCGGGCAGATGAGGCAGTCTAGAGGACTGTGCCCTTTCATTGTGTGTGTGGGGTGGGGGGAGGAAGGGGGCGATGGGGCGGGCTAGCTTTGGGTAGTTAAGGTCAGAAGAAGAAATACTACGTGTGCACTTGAATGTACACTGAAATAATTTTGTTCAGTTAATGTGAGAAATGGTATCAATTGATTTGGATTGGCCAATGTATTTTGTATCAGAGACGTGGAGTGTGATTTTCTAGTTCTAGATGATGGATAACAGCGCTATTGTCATGTGGGCCTCATTGCCAACTTTGGGGCCCTTAGCAGGAATCCATCTGCCAACTCAATGATTTAGCTGCAGCTTCAGAATCCTCTTCACTGCGAGTTAGGCAGCAATTTACCAGGCCAGCTGGCATTCTCAATGAAACCACACCTGGCTTTCTTGTATCAATGGTGGTTCCATTGCTTTAGCAAAAAGCACAGTCAGAATTAGTTGTGATAAGCAATACTCTCTTCATCCATCCATCCATTTGTTGAAAATGAATGCATCTCTTACGAAGTGTCAGATTCTTTGGTGATATGTTGTCTAAGTTAATCATAGAAGAAATTAACAAAAAAGAAATTAAACTTTGGTCGCCATATCACTGCAATGTCCAGTAAACAAGGCCTACTGTTAGCTGCCCTGGGTAGGATCTTGACACAACGGGACCTTTGCACTATGGAATTGAATCATTGGGATCGATAGGTTTCTCATGAGTTGATCTTTAGGAAGCAGATCCCCAGGCCTTTCTTGGTAGTCTGTCTTAGTTTGGAAGGTCCACTGAAACCTGTTCAACATGGTCACAACACACAAGCCTCCACAGAAAGACAGGTGGCAGCTGCCCATCAGGTGCCTTGGCAAGGAATTGAAAGCTGCGTATCACAAATGGAAGGTGAGAATTCTGCTCAACTACCCATGCCCCCAGGAAGATAAAATAACCATACAAAAAACAACCCCAAGATGTGACTTTTTAAGCTAATATAGTCTCTTGATTCAGGAGGTCTGGAGGGAGTCTGCACAGTGTGCAGTTTCTTCTCAATGACTCTCTTGCCTAGAATCTGGACAGGAGCAAAGACTCCTGAAATCATTCAAATATTTCTCTCCTGTTCAGAGCAACTCCAAGCCAAACACACCAGCACACATGCCAGGAACCCAGCCTGTGGAAGACAGGATGCGCCCGGGGCATCTGTAGCTTCCCCACACCCCCCGCCTAAGGACTCTGGATGGAGGCTGAAGACGATGTGCGCGGTGTGACAGCTTCGCTTCTGTGGTTTGGAGCAGAAATGCCCGGATGGTGCTCTTTGAAGAGGCTGGTCGGCTTTCCACATCACGCGTGCCACCGCCATGGAGATCCTTTTTGACAGTGCCAGGGAGAACGCAAGTAGAACTGACCTCTTCGGCAGCTCCGTGAGCGTGGGGCTCGTGCAGGCAGATTGGCATCTGCAGGCACATCTTTAGCAAGTTGGCAGCCTCCATGCCCTTTGCAGGTTGTCATCAAACCTGCCTTCTACAGCAGCCTCTTTCTGGTTGATTAACTTTAATGTAATTTTAATTAAAAACCACAGTGTCAAAGGGTTTAGCTACTAGAGAAATGAGCACAGACTGCGGCCCAGTGGCAGCAGTCACTTGGAAAATGGAAATGTGCCCTGACAATGCTGTGCAGGGGCCAGCTCAACAGGGTCGCCGCGGCACTCTCCTCCCAGGCAGGACACGGCCACGGAACCGCGAAACTGAACTCGGGCTTGTCCTTTCAGGGGTTCAAATGTATGATTTTCAGGGGCCATCCCTTTTTTTAGATCTCTCGCAATCCTGGCAGAAAGACCCTCGTCCAGAGCCGGCTGTGGCATTCTGCTCTCCTCTTGGCATTTTGGTCTCTAAATCAACACACAGATTTGGGTTAAATATCAATCATTTCAGATAGGGCGTTTGGGGGTGGGGTAGGGTGTGGGACACAACGTTTACTGTATATTATTATTATTATAATCATTTTATTGGGGGCTCATACAACTCTTATCACAATCCATCCATACATCAATTCATTTACTGTATTATTAAACTGTAGGACTTCCCTTTTTCCTCCTAGAAAGATTTGATAAGAAGACAGGTGTTAATGATAAGTATTCTAAGTCAACTTTTCTCTCAAGGAAATGCTTTCTCTGACTGTGGGTTCCTTGACATGGGTGACAGGGAATGAGAGCCGAATGATTCCTTCCAGAAAGATGGCTGAGTGCCTTGGACTGGGCGGAGGAAAGGAAATCATCTCAGGTGCACATGTAGTCTGGCAAATATGTTCACTTGAGAAAAATGGAATGTGTTCACTCCATCTTCTTATGTATTAAGATATAAATAACCACCAGACCTGTGGGTGAAGGGAGACAATGGACAGTATAAGATACGAAATAATAAAAACAATATATAATTGATCCAGGATTCATGAGGGTAGGGGGATGGGGAGGGAGGAGAAAAAAGAGGATCTTATATCAAGGGCTCAAGTAGAATATGCTTTGGAAACGATGATGGCAACATATGGTCACATATGCTTGATATGCTCGATGTATGAGCTATAAGAATCCCCAATAAAATGATTTAAAAAGAAAAGAGATTTTAAAAAAGCTATTTAAATTTTTTCTGGTTAGCCAGAAAGAATGGTTTAAAATTCTCATTTTCCTGGTGGATGGTAAATAATGCTCAAACTGGAAGTGTGGAGCTCTGCGTGGGCGATAGGGTTCATTAACGCCGGTGGGATGAACGCCTCTCCTCCGTGCCGAAATGCCCTTTTTATTGTCCGTCAGCATAGCTAATTTTTCAGGGCACAACTCTCAGGAGAACACCTCGTGACGTCAATTCTTCAGAGGAGAATTTCCTCTACCAGGTTTGTGGGACGCTAGGGCTGCTTTGCTGACAGATGGAGCCGGTACAGGTGGGCCCGGAGCCATGTGAACAGAAGGGGCCCCGGGCCCTGACAGAGAGGATAGACGGAACGGTGGGGGAGAGTTTAGGGCAGTGGACAGGGAGGGGAGAGAGGAGGCAGAGAGGATTTCTACATTGAATCCAGCAGAGAGGAAGAAAATAAAAAACAAGCAGATGGGTGGACTGGGAGAGGTGATTTGAATTGTGTAACTTGCTTAAGAGGCACATAAAGCACATTCTCTGGGGATCCAACTTCACTGCAGTCAGTTCTGGAAAACGAAACCCATCCCAGCTTGCGGAGTAAAGGAAAATGCAAGGGGAATGAATTCAAAGTGCGGGGATGAAAATGAATTGTGTGTAAGCTGCTGGGACGGATCCTCTAAAGGCCCCTGTACATATCCAGGTGTATTAGTCATTCTCTGACTATTTCTGATGCGTGAGAGCCCCTATTCTTGCTTTCAACATGCCTGTGATCTCCACGAGGGAAAAAAATAAGAATGTGATGGTCAGATCAACAGATGATAGATGGGTTTGTACGGAATGAATTTAGAGAACAACTATAAAAATCCATAACATACCTATAATGACCTTTCCCCCCAAAATGTACCAAGGCAGGATTTGACTCAGTTAAACCAGGATAGCCCCCCAAAAAATAACACCCTGAGAATATTCTATTTTCAGGACCTTTGCCTGCCTGTTGGGGAAATATGGTTTATGATGAAACAAGTGCGAGGAGGCCTGGGTCATGGAGCAGCTCTCTCGTCTTCCAAAGATCACGTGTCACCTGACTTGGGCACTTGTCTGTAATGCTGGTCACGGAACCCTGTTGGGAGAGTTTCTCTTGGGTCTAGCTTGAAAATGACCAGTACAAGTTGCCGTCCGGTTGGGTCCTACCATGGTAACCAGCGCAGCGTGTCACAGTAGAACTCTGCTCTGTGGGTTAGACTCAGAGGCTCGTGGACACAGGCAGAACACTCAAGGGCCTGCCATCGCAGTGGGGTGGGTACAGTCACAAGGTACGTGCGTCTGCACTTGCGTTCTGCACTGGGCCCACGCTGGAGATTTATTTAATACCGAATTGAAGTGAAAGGGGATTGAAGAATGGAAATCCACATGCTAGCAACATTCCATTTCCAGGTGATAAGAAGAGCTAGCCTCAAAAACCTCTAGTATGCTGTTGATATTTGAATTAATATGTGTCTGTTTGGTTAGAGATGATCATTCTAATTGTTTTATAAACACGATGGCCTATATATGGAGACCTTGTGGTTGTGGTTGGGCTGCCAACGCTGAGGTCAGCAGTTTGTAAACCACCAGCTGCCCTGAGGGAGAAAGGAGAGGCTTTCTACTCCGTAACAAGTTAGTCTCAGAAACCTGCAGGGGCAGCTCTAGCTTGTCCTGTGGGGTCGCTGAAGAGACCGAAAGGACTTGATGGCAGTGAGTGAAGTAGAAGTGGTGGCCTCTGTGGCCCAAGGACTGACTGGAGTGGATTCTAAGCACACCCACAGCCAGGCCCGAGTGTTCCCAGAGGGCTGACTACCTGCTCCTGGCTTTGTTTGGGGGTTTTGATTTACAATGCACCTTGTCTTTATTTACAAAGAACAACAACATTGTTGATCAGAGGGACGTGTTTGTGTTTTCTCACTACACTATTGCCAACCTGATATGGTAGTCTGAATGCGACAAATATTGAAATTAGTGACTCGTCCCTGTGGTTAGTATTGGAGACTAGCTACGCTATACGAACAGGGCCAGAGCAAACACTGCGGAGGTAAAGGTGTGACAACACTATCAAGCGCTGCTGCCTGTGTGCACATGACTCTCCTATGAAGCCTAGGAGATAAAAAAAGGACAAATTCAACAAAATAGAGAAGCCTCGTAGACCACATCATCTCATAGGGGTGTGACTTTAAGGCTGGAGAATGAAAGCAAACTGGTGGGAGGGAAGAGAAGAGGTGGGCATTTCAGGCTTCCCACAAGTGTGTCCTGACAGAAGAATACTTCCCAAATGGGCACAATGCACCTCAGTTTCACTCCATTTCATCCATGTGAGTAGTCTTGATTTACCTTGGCAGAGGGCAGCAGGCAGGCTGGTAGGTGCTTTTGATGGGGTAATTTGGCTTCTTTGTGTGAATGCTCAGAAAACCAGATGTGTCAGATGGTTTACCAGGTGCAAAAGGGAGCTCGACATTTCTTCTGCTGGATTATAATCCCCCATCTGCTGGATTATAATCCCCATACCCCCACAGTTTCACAACCCATTTCCATACTACATTGAATTCATTTTTGCACTTAATCCAAACAGTAGCACTGTTGGCAGGCATTTGTATTCCAATTTTGCTGACAATGAAACTGAGACTCGGCAAGACTAATACCTTTAAGTGCTCCCACTTGGGGACTCATAGTTCAGCAAGTCACTAGTTGCTGCCAAGTTGATTCTGACACATGGTGATTCCATGAGTGTCAGAGTCGAAGTAGGTTGCATAGGGTTTCATATGCCTGCCAATAGGCTGATGGGGACACTTGAACTCCTGATATCTGGGTTAGCGCTTGAGTAGATTGTATCACCACGTATATGTAATTACATTGTTGGACCTGTACCATGGAGAAATATAATGTGTGATCTCAGATGTGGTCCTGGGACAGAAGCAAACAAACAAACAATAAACACAAAAACATAAACAGTAAAGTCTAAGGAAAGTTGAATCAACTCTGGAATTTCATTAATAATAATATATCAAAATTGGTTCATTAATTATAGAAAACATACCATACTAATGTAAGATGCTAATAAAGCAGAAACTGGTGTAGGGAGTGGGGCATACATAGGAATTGTCTGTATTGTTATACACTCATGTTTTCCCTAAAAGTGTTCTAAAAAAATGCCTATTAGTGAAAAAACAAACACAAAACAACAGCAGAATCAAAGACAACTATAATAGCTGACACTCTTAGCGGGAAAATAGGCCTAAATCTTTGTGGCCTTCGGTTGGGATTTAATTTCATTGCTTTTCAGGTTTTTTGTTTGTTTTTATGGTAAAGACTGAAACAAACAAAAAGAGATGAAAGGAGCATCATCAGAATTTTCTTGTTCAGCTCCCATGTCTGTCACGGCCTTGCCAATTTCTCCCAGTCCTGCTTCTGCGACAAGCTGCCTGCAGACCAATGCTTGTCTCAGGGTCCGCTTCTGGACCAACGGACAGAAGACTGGACCTTGTCACTGTATTCACAGCCCAGCTCCCAGAATCATGAGTGGTCACCTTCCATCCTGTTGGTTTATTTTAAATGTACGGAGCTTTGTATCTATATTTTAAATTGTAACTATAGCACATACTCATATCCAAACAAACCAGACAATAAGTAAAAGTCAGCGTTTGACTCAGAGGCTGCTGACCATCGACTCTTGCTTTTGGCATCAGACTCTCCCAGAATTGAGGGCACCCCTCATATCCACACAGTCCCTGGGGTTCTAGACATTTAATCGCATTCTTTATCATTTTCCAGGGAACTGGTGCCCTTTGGCATCTCTCACCTCGAGATGAGTTTCCTACCCACAAGTACATTTCTTCCTGAGGTTCTACCTGGACTTTGGTCTTTGATACAGTCCCTTGAATTTCCACAATTCCCAGATCACCAACCTAGTGCTCTGAAAGAGCCATCTGTCCAAAATCCGCTTCGCCCTTTCTCCCAGGAGGCGTAGCCAGACTTCTGGTGCCCCTGTCCTCCAGCTCTGGTCTGAGTTTACAGTTGGGCACATTATCTACCTGGCAAGAATGACCTTACCTTCTCTATTTAGGTTGGTTTTTCTTCTAGAGTTTAATTCATTGCTATTTGAACTCTTGAACAATAGAGTTTTGTTTATAGAACAACTTGAAGAGAAGGCACGTCTTATTAGACATTAATCTCTAGTAAATGTGGCTGAGAAGTATTTGGTTTTGAAAATTTACAAGGGCTACTAGTAGCAAGCAATAGAGGGGTGTTTACTTATAAATAAACACGGTGTTTATTTATGTTTGTAGCCCTGTACCTAGCTCTGTGGCTATGTAACTAGTCCCAATAAGTACTAGTTAATTTTAAATCTTCCCTCTCCATGATACACTTCCATTTGATTTTTAAAATCTTACTCATTATACTCTTACCTTGGAAATCTCAGGATCTAAACTCTTTTTGTTAAGCATCACGCTTTAATCTCAGCCTTTGTTCTGGATGACTAAAAAAGAAACTCAAACTCACTCGTATCAAGTCCCTTCTGACTCACAGCGGCCTCATAGTACAGCTGTCCCAGTGGGTTCCCAAGACCGTAGCTCTTCCATTTTGAGTGACATCTGCGGAACCTAAGGAAATGAAGTCGCTGTGATCAGGCTTGGGGGAGGGAGGACCCCCCCATAGAGAGCACAGTCGGGATCCTGGCATCCTGGCATCTTTTCACTAAGGACCTCAAAGATCAACTCGCCCACTCATCTTCTCTAGCCTCAAATGGAGTCTTTTCTACCCTGTCTTGTTTAGTGGTGTTTCAGCTTGGTCAATTTTTACTCTCCAAGGAGCCTGCAATTCTCTTGTAATCCAACATCTATTTTCTTTTTCTGGGTAACCATGACTTCCAGCCACAAACTTTCTGTGCCAGGGGTGCTCAGTAAATGGTGCTGCCAATCGAGTCAGTCACCAACAAATACTTATTGCAACCCTGGTGACAAGGCTAATGGGAAGTTGTTTCTGGACTTCAAGTCATCAGATCCAATGATAGCACCTTACTATGCCTCCGGCATGATTGGTACCTTCTATCCCTCCCATGTCCTGCTCCCACTTCCTGGACTTGCTTACTAGACCCTTCCCGACAAGTAAGCGTTCCCTTTCCTGTTCACCTTTTCCGACCACTGGAAGGAATTGGATCCGTCTCAATAGTACATAGCCAGTTTGAATAAGAGCCAGGACTAGAGCTGAGGTCTGGATAGAAGGAAAGGCCATGGAACAACCACTTTTTGATGCTTCTATTCATGGGGAGGAAATCCAGATGGACCTACTCATAACACATTCTTCCAAATTAAAGGCCATTTTTCTCACTAAGGACCTGATTAGGGCGATGTCCAGCTAGAAGATCGTCAGAGAAAGTTCACTCCTCTACCTGCCCGAGGGAAATGGGAAAATTAAATGCTTGAGCCATTTACCCAAGTGAGTGATCCGTGCTGGAAAAGTTGCCCAGCGTATGCTTTGAAAAAGGCCTTCTGTCTGTATTATGGCCACACGACTGCTGCCTCTGCCCAAGAATATGGTGTTGCAAAGAAGATTTCTTTTCAGTCAGCCCTGGCATTCTCTGTCTCATGAAAAGGCCCTTGGCATTTAGTTGGCAGTTACTCCGCAGGCTTTCTGCAGAACATAGGTTTTTTGTTTTGTTTTGTTTTTTAACTAAGCTTCTAAACTCAATAGACATCAGGCTCCAGTGAAAATACATGTGGCCTAACACGAGCAGAAATAAACACGTTTCTAATCAATCTGGCTGTTGACAGAGCATGTGGCTGCTTTCCTCAGCCTGCAGTCTTAGGAGTGGGCCCTGAGTTTTCATAGGCACGTCCCTCATTTATGTGTGCACATACGGTCATTAAGGGTCCAATGACCAAATTGGCATCGGCAAATGGGGACTTTCTGGGGGTAAAACACTCCGTCGTTTGGGACCAGCTAAAACTTCACTCTTTTCTTTTTGAAACAACCCCCCAACAATAGCACAGGCATGACAAAGCTGCCATCTTGCCTCAGTCTGACGCCACCACGGTAGACTTCCCTTTATTTTGGTGACGCCAAGAACCAACGTTATGATCTGGGGCTTATTCTTCTGCATTGTCCACTCTGAAAGATAATAAGTCCTTCCAATGCGTCCAGACCGACTTCCTCCCTCCACCCACTCTCTGTCTGCCAGAAGTGATCATCAGAGATAAACTGGATACAGATCTTCTTTATGAAGATGTAACTGTATGTTAAGTGTGAAAGGCCGCTATTTTCTTCTTCAACCTTTAGGTGACATCTCATGTCCCATAAATGACTTAAACTTCAAGGGAGACAGGTTTTTAGAGGCATTCAGTCACAAAGCCAGTCTCAACGATGTATAGAAGCTATCCTCCCCAGGCCCAGTGCCAGTGCAATGGGAATGAGCATATTCCACTTTGTCTCTTTACATCAGTGCAGTTAAAAACTGGAGAGAAGACAGAGCAGTTCTCTGAAGAGAGTGAAGGGTGTAGCAGAGGGGAAAGAGAATCAGAACTCAGAGCACCACTGAACCGGTGATGAGCTCGCCATTTGTTGACCTTCTGGAATCTCCTGGTCTAGAGTAAGACTGCCAGAACCCTAAACCTATGCTTCAGCTGGTTTATGGACAGTGGGAATTCACCGGGGACTCAATCCACTTACAGGCATTACAAATGGATTTTGTACTTTCAATATCATTCAAAGTATTTTGCAAACGGGATATTTGGGATTGAAGTAACCATATCATTCCCCTCGTGGGACTTGGATCTTGTTCGTTATAGTCCTGAGATCACACAAGGCCGTGTGTTTCTTCTGTGTGGACTTAGCTATCTCCTCACTTAGATGGCTGCTTGTTTTGAGACAAGGCTCTAAGGGTCCAGATACTATTTTTTTCCTGACAGTCAGGCACCATCTGTTTTTTTCATGCTTTGCTATGACATGTATATCTTCAGCGATTTCCTAATGAAGGTGATACTGAGCTAGGTGGCTACACCCTTGATAAGAACGTTCCTTTGCCTCATTAGTTAGGTAATTAACTTTACCTGTTAGTTAATCTCTGTTATGAGAGTCTATTATCACCCAACAATTGGTCACCTCAAGGTTCTGTGTATGCCATCTTTATCTGTTGATTCATTCTTAGTTTTCAGTGCTTAGCTCAGTTTTGCAGTAAATGCTTGAATAAATAAATAAATATATTATCTCCTAAGTGAAATGGCTAAAACTTATTTAAAAGTATACACATAAACATAAGTGTGAACTATTTATTATACTTTATTTTCATTAAGATGACCATACGCTTGATTGTCTAAACTGAGAGAGGTTTGAAAGTGAAAAGGTGGAAGGGCACTACAGTCATGAAACGACAGTATCTGATCTACAACAAGCACAAACTAAAACATATTGTAATTCTCAGTATCGGTCTAGTGGCAAATACCATTTGACCTGCTCATCCACAGCTCTGGTCATACACATATATGTGCAAACACACGTGTTAACTGTACATCATGTGCTACCATGAAGATGTGGAAACCTTAATATTTCTAGTGAAATGATAGTTTTATGTACTGTACACCATTATTTTGACCTAGATTTCTCTTTTATTTCCTCTTCAAATACACTTTCCCCCCAAAGAAGAAAGGAATATAATGCCTAGTACCTTGCTTTGTAGTCTAGCCTTCAATGGATAGACCAAGGGACAGCAGCCAAAGAGAACAAGGGAGGCTGTATGTTTGACCAACATCGGGAAAGACATGTGTTGGGGTGGTAAGCTTTCTCCATGTTTACTTAGTCTTCATGCTGAGCAAATAACCTGAGAAGCTGGACCATATGGAAGTGAAACATGGTATCAGGATTGGAAGAAGACTCATCAACAACCTCCCTTATAGAGATGGCCCAGCCTTGCTGGCTGAAAGTGAAGGCAAGTAGGAGCAGTGACTGATGAAGATCAAGAACGACAGCATTCAACGTGTAGAAACTTCAACATAGAGAAAACAAACATTCCCACGACTGGATCATCAATAAACAACATCACTAAATTGTGAAGGTGTAAAGGTTTTCATTTTACTTAGATCACCAATCAGAGCCCATGCAGCAGCAGTGAAATAAAAATCAAACAAACTATTTAACTAGGCAACTCTGCTACAAAAGACTTCTGAAAATGGTTGAAGAATAAAGCAAGATATGACACAATAATAATTTATATATTATCAAGGGTTCAGGAGGAAGGGGGTGGGAGGGGAAAAATGAGGAGCTGATGCCAAGGGCTTAGGTGGAGAGCAAATGTTTCGAGAATGATGAAGGCAATGAATGTACAGATGTTCTTTACACAATTGATGTATGTATGGATTGTGATAAGAGTTGTATGAGCCCCCAATAAAATGATTTAAAAAAGAATAAAGCTATCACTTTGAGGCATAAAGTGCCCTTGATCCAAGCTACGGTATTTTCAATGGCATCATATGGACAATGAATAAGGAAGATCAAAGAATAATTGGTGCCATAAGATCTGGGTGCTGGTGAAGTTGACTATACCAGGATTGCCAGAAGAATTCAGGAGAAAGTTGAAGCTGTCTACTCTTGTAAATGTTTATCATCTTAAAAACCCAAAGGGACTGTTTCTCGCTGTCCTACCAGGTTGGTACAGGTCAGAACAAACTCAGTAGCAGTGGGTAGGTGGGCCAAGAGAATGAACAATTGTGCCTTGGAAAAATTAACGCCACAATGCTCCTTAGTAGTGTGGATGGAGACTTCGTCTCGTGTTGTTTGCTCATCTTAGAGAAAGGACCAGTCCCTGGAGAAGGACAACATATTTGGTAAAGCAGAGGACTAGTTAAAAAAAAAAAAAGAGGAAGACTCTCAGTAAGACAGATAGACACAATGGTTACAACTATGGGCTCAAACATAGAAATAATTGACAGGACGGAGCACACGACACAGTGTTCTGTTATATGGCACACAGGGTGGCTAGGAGTCGGAACTGACTTAATCGTATCCAATAACAGCAATAATACTGACCAGATGCAGTATTGTGGTCTTGTATTCCGACTGTTCGAATCATTTTCATGGGCTAACATCTAAGTCTTACTGTTACTCATGTAATTTTCAGGAGCCCTCACAGTTACACTTTGGGCTGCTAACCCCAAGGTGAGCAGTTTGGAACCAGCAGCAGCTCTGCCGGAGAAAGACAAGGCTTTCTACTCTGGTACAAAGGTGCAGTCTCAGAAAACCATTGGAGCAGTTCTAACCTGACCTGTAGGGGCGGTGTGTGTCACAGCCAACTAATGGCAGTGACTTTGCTTGCATGGCACTCATGTCATTTCAGCTCCCGTATTCTCCATTTCCTCATCTATAAAGTGAAAACAATCACTGCCCGGTTGCATCGAGTTGTTAGCAGGATGCGTGAAGTGATTTGATAGGACTTGTCTTAGGTGCTGTCCAGTTGGCTGTGACTCAGAGCAGCTCCTGGTGTAACAGAAAGAAACATTGTCCTGTCCTGCCCAAGCTGCACCCTCTTTCCTGTGCTTGAGATCCCTGCCGTGGCCACCGTGTCACAATCCAGCCCATTGCAGGACAAAGTGAGGGTGTGTGTGCTTTAGCCTTTCATTTCTAAAACTTGTTGCACATTGAAATGTCCAAGGGACTCCAGCGAGTACTGAAAGTGAAACACTGGTGTAGATCAAATCCAAGGATCCTGTTAAAATACAAACCTTATATAATATGGGTAGGATGAGATCAGAGGATACTGATGCTACTGGCTGATGGGACACCATGTGAGTAACCAGAGTTTGCAATTTAGAATGTGTGTGTGTGTGTGCATGAGTGTGTGCACATCTTCCTAACATGAAAACCAGACTTTTACCCTCGATAGGTTTTGAACCGAGCACACTTTACCAGGGGTGATCGCTACTCTCTTTTGTGGAAGATTCCTGAAGAATCCACACGCGACTGACCCAGACCCCACAGAACCCAATTTCGCCCCTCAAAATGGTTCGCTTTGCTGTTAGCGGAGGTGTCTGCTCAGAGGTGCTTCAGCTGCTGGCTCTGGAGGGGCTTCACTGATAATGGCATCCAAGGGCATTCAATTAGCACATTGAGGTTTTCTGGTCATGGACACCTCATAATTACTTCACTAATGCAGTTCGATCTCTTCTTTCCCCTCCAAAAATCATTAAGCATCCCTTCCAGGTTACTTTTCACTTTGCAGCCTGCATTGACTAGGATTCTATTTTAATATCATCTTGACACATCAGCGAGTTGGGGTAATTTAGGGAGAAATCTGGTGCTAACTTTTTAAAAGAAAAGTTTCACTTTTTGGGGGGAAATGTGACTAAAACAGGGTCCTTCCTCCTGTGGTTACTTGCACTCAAATAGGAATCTCTGGCACTAATGAATAAATGATCCAGGTTGTTTCTGGAGAGGGAAGCTGAGACTGGGAAGATGGGAAGGGAGGGAACAGGATGGAGAGGAAGTGAGAAGCCTCTTTGGCTCATGCCTGCGAAGCAGGAAGTAAAATCCACTCCTGGGGAAAGGTTTACTCTGGCACTTTGTCTCCAATCTGATCTATTAGGAAGCAGGAACTCCATGGATCAAAGGTAAGATCCAGCCCTGCCCAGTCTAATTGTTGGATGGAAAGACTTTCTTTTTCAGGATGTCTCAAACTTCGATGAGCACAGGACTGCCCCCGAGGAGCTCACTAAAGTGCAAATTCTTACTGGCAAGATTGAGTGGTGTCCTGGTGGCACAGTGGGTACACATTAAGCCGTGAATTTCAAGGTCAGCAGTTCAAATCCACCAGGAGGCTCCTTAGGAGAGAGCTAAGACTTTTTATTTTGAAATGCCCGTAAAAAGCCTCAGAAACCAAAAGAAGCCGTTCTACCTTGCCCATGGGGTTGCTAACAGTGGAAATGGATTTGATGGCAATGGGCTTGGGGTTTTATTTTGTTTTCTTTGGTGTCTGAGTTTCTGCCTTTCTAGGTAGCTTCCTGCTGATGCTGGTGCTATTGATCTGAAGACCGGACTTTGTCAGAAAAGCCTCTATTGGCCTAGTTAGAGAGGTGAGGCTGTCAGCCTTGCTTTCTTATTGCTTAGGAAGCTTTTTATTACCCTGATTATGTGGCTGTCCCCCTAGACTAACTGTTAAAACAGAAATCCATGCTATGTTTCTCTGCCATCAACAATTCTCCCAGATTTCCAAATAATTCTGGTGCAAAAATGCTCTGATCTGACGATCAGTGAGAGGAAGGTGAGGATCAACTCTCTTCATTGTTGTGGAAAATGAGAGTTAATTCTCACTGAGGTTCTAAGACCATAACTTCCATATCAGCCAAGGCCACTTTGTTAGAAATGCCAATTCTAAGCTTTGCTCCAGGCCTACTAGATTAGAAACATGAAACCTGGGGCCCAGCGATCTATGTGTTTGTGAACTTTTCAGGGAATGTGTGTGCATGCCATGGTTTAAGAATCACTGCTCTCGATAGCTGCTCCCCAAACAGCATGAAGATTAGTGTGTTAGTCTGTGTTGACTAGAGAAACAAATCTAGAGACACTCATATATGTGTAAGAGAGAACTTTATATCAAGGCATAATTATGCGTCAATAAAACATCCCAGCCCAGATCAAGTCCATAAATTCGATATTAGCCCATAAGTCCGATGTTAGCCCGTGAATTCCTCTTCAGACTCACGCAGCACATGCAATGATGCTGAATGCAGGAAGCTCACAGGCTAGTCAGTGGGTGGAAAGTCCTGTGGGTCCAATGGCAATGGACGCATCTGCAGGGCTCTGACTGCCATCAACATGGCTCCATGTGGTTTGTCAACAAGAATGTGAAGCAGAGAGAGAGTGTGTGTCCCACTTCCAGGGAGGAAGAAGAAGTTCCCAGAATCCTCATGAGAAAGCCTGGCCCACAAGGAGAGCTCCATCAGACCACGACCTGATGGAGAGGCTAGACTCCACCCTTCGTTCTTTTATCAAGTTGGCCTACATTTGTGTAACTACCACACTTAGAATAAGCACACTATGAATATTAACTTGATTCTGAGTAAGTCCTGTGGAGAAATAAGAGCAGAATCCATTTAGGTGATTGAGTGCTGGTGGTGAGCAATTTACATAGGATATCTCATTTATTGGTTCAACATTCTTGACAGCTAACAGTTACGATACCTCTAACTCTTATGAGGAAACAGAAGGGAAAGAGATTGAGAAGTGTGTGAAAAGTCACAGTGCGGGTAAATTAAGAATCTATCTCATCATACTGAGTCTACCTGCTGGCTCCTAACCTAGTCTATAGCCCATAGAAGTATAATGCGTCCATTCCTTTACCATGTTGAGCATGTAGGTATACAATATGTTGAGCAAATAGCTGCTCAGAAGTATCCCTGTTTTCATGAAGCTCGTGAGCTTGGCTGGTCCTCAAAGAAGAAAACTGATCATTATTGTACACATGGATGTTTTCTATTGTCGGTGAAGTACCTTGTGCTCTGGGTATTGATGTAGAAGCTCCTTTTGGGACTAGGAAAGTGGAGTGGGAAGAATTTGGGAAAGACCCCTAACGAAAATTACATGAAAAATGAGACCTTAAGGATAACCATGGAAAACAGGATCCTGGGAAGTAGGGAAGAAAGATATTTCGTGGATAGATCTGTTTGTTTAAAAAGCCCAGAGACGAAAGAGAACATGGCACTCCAGGGTGGTTAGCTTAGTACTTTAATTTAAGAAAGAGAATTACACTCCTTGTATAACTTTAATGTTGATGGGTGATATATTGATTACATTTTTATTTAAACGCCATTTCTTTTCTACCAAATAGTGAATTGCTTGGGTTAGTTAGTAGCATCCAATCAGAAGCTTTTATATTTTCCACATGACATGCTCTCCACTCAAATGAACCCTGTCATGGTTTTTGTTGGTTTCAGATCAAGGGCTTGAAGAAAGAAGCTCCACCAAGTCCAAAATGTCATCAGAATGAACTGCTGCTGTCACCTTGAACCTGGGACCCTTGGGACTCTGTTTGCTGCAGCAGCAGACTATGTGGTGCCCCATGTGTTTGGGCTGAGTAAGAGAATGCTTTCCTTTGGAAAATAAACAGCTTAATTACTCAGCATCTTGACAGAGCCATCAGAAGTAGAAACAATATTTGCATTCTTATTGATCTTTGGAATAAACTTTATCGCTCTTGACTGTAAGTCAAAACAAACATCACAACTTAGTGGGGGAAGGGGGGCTTGGGGAAGCAAAGATCTGAGCTCATTTCCATTTTAAGTGTAGTACATTCAATGAAGCTGGTCGTTTGATTCTGGTTTCTGACTATGTCACCCTTCTCCTTCATGTCTCAGTTTCTCTGCCCATTCTTGCCACAGTGGAGAACTTGGAGCGAATTGTACTCAGTTTCCTATGTTATCAATAACTGATCGTTATCAACAGAACTTTTCAAATAGAACTTAAACATTGGAACCACATAGCTCTGAATTCAATTCACAGCCTCAGCCCATACCAACAGTGTGTAGTCATTTATCTTTTCTAATCCTTGAGTTATCTGTCCAAAACAAACAACAAACCAAACTCCCTGCCATTGAGTTGGTTCTGACTCACAGTGAACCTATAGGACGGGCTAGACCCGTCCCCGTGGGCTTCTGGGACTATAACTAATTACGGGAGTGGAAAGCCTCACCTTTCTCCGATGGAGCAGCTGGTGGTTTCAAACTGGCAACCGGGTGGTTATTAACCCAACGTGCAACTAACTACTACGCCACCAGGGCTCCATTGGCCACAAAGTAAGGGTAAAAATCTCTACGTGGGTGGGTTTGTAAAGATAGCAACGAGACTAGTCCTCTCCTCTTCAAATGAATCTTAGCACTCAAGACTTGTGACCTCAGAAGAGAAATCACGTGCTGCCTGACCAAATAATTTGTTTTTTATTATTCATTGTCAAAACTAATTTCCTTCCCGTTCCATTATTCGGACATTTTAAATACATAAAATTGACCATGCGAGTGTGTGTGTGCATGCAGTTTTTGTACATGTGTGGAATTGGATACCCACCACAAATAGCACATGGTCTATTTTCATCACTCGAATGAAGTAGGTCCCTTCAATGAGGAATAAGAATGGACATCTAAATACTGCAGCTTTCTTGAGCCTGGGGTGGGAGAAGCAGAAGATGTACGGCGACAGCAAAAATCCAAGAAACATGAAAAGCTGCCAATCCAGATGGCAATCCTGGAAGCCTGAGCATCAAATAGAAGAAAGCGAATTAAAGCAAACATGGACTGGAAAAAAAAAAAAGACGAAGGGGAGATACAAAGTGGAGACAGGAGATGGACTTGCAAACACTGGATGGGAAAAGAGTCTGCTATGTGTGAGGACTTGGTGAGCAGAGTCAACAGGCTGGGCAGCACACCTTCTAGGAGTAAGCCAGCCAGAAACCTTCCATGACCATTTAGGCACTGATTTCCCTTGTGGTTCACCTGACCAAAACAGCCGTTCTAAGGCCAAGGCCTGTGGCATTTGAGAGTGATACAGAAGTCCAGACCTCATTCTCCACTAGTAACAGTCACATGAAGCCCAGGCATCACCTGAAAGACTACCAACAGGAAGAGAAGGCATCTACAAGGCCAAGCATACAAGCGTATCTAAGAAACACTGAGCATTCAAGAGATGCATGAAATGAAGTGAATAATCAACCACTTTTATGCTTGACATTATTTCTCCACTGGAAGATCATGAAGAAGACTTTGATCAGCTTTTGAGAGCATAATGGAGCAGACATTTATCTGTGCCCCTGAGAAAATGTCCAATTCTCTACATCAAGATTCCAGAACATATATTGTACTGCACAGGAAATACCCAACAGAGCACCTGGCCCATAGTAAGAGCGTAGCAATTGGTAGCTGTTGCCATTAATGCCAGGTGTGATGATCTCAGTAGCCTTTGTTTTAAGAAACACTTTCAGGAGCCAGTACTGGGGGAGTAGAAGAAATTACAATCCCTGTTCCATTGTCATTCTTTAAAAAAAAAAACAAAGCCTTTCCTTGAGCAGTTTCAGGCTCGGATTCAAAAGAAAGATCTTTCCATCAGTAGCTGTCGTAGATTACTTCTGGGGCCTCGGTCAATTGAACATGTGGGAAAAGTCTGAGTTGGATTTGCTTAAGTAGGATTGAAGAGTCTGCTAGATTTTGCTTATACTAAAGAGTTAATATTCAAATTAACTGAGCCAGCTCAAACCCCGACGAGAACTGAGCTCAGAGACCATTTGCATGCTATTTTCCCCATTAGTTTTAAGTACTGCACCCCAAGAGGCATAAAACAACAATAAAGACCATACCGTGCAGCTAAAGTGTTTTGTCCACACTCTCGCCATCTTCCGCCACTCAAGGCAGATTGCGCAGGCAGGCCTCCTCCTCCTCGACATATGCAGTGTACAGTCACCTTGCCTAATAGATTCAAAACTGGGCCAAAGAAGAGTGAGAGAGGGGTGGGCTTCAGGGGGATATTTGCATATACATCTCCATTAAGGTTAAAAACATTTAAATCCACATTGCCCTGGACCACAGAATAATGAATGCACCATTATGGACAAGGCTTAGCGTGTGCTGCGGCTGCATTTGGCAGGTTCAAGTCTTGTTCTGGGTGTAATATTTTGCGACTCATTTTTCCTCAAGCATACAGTAATAGGCTTTAACTTTGCTAAGCTTTTCTGCCAGCCCGTCCCCCCCTGCTGTTGCATTATATTGAACTTGTAAGCAGGACGTTCTGTCCAGCTCCCCCAGATTACCACAGCAATACGGACCCGCTGAGGGGCTGGTGTCCGGATAAGTGTTGGGAGGGAGCTCCCCAGCTTGGCATGCTGTTCTCATCTTATTAAATTCAGCTTTGTGGACGCGGGGAGCCTGCCTCTCAGTCACACTGGCTCAGGCGTGATCCAACTGTTACTGTCAGACAATATGAAAATAGGGGCCACCGCAGCTAATGGCAGGTGCTGTGTCACAGCTGACAAAGAAGAAGGAGGAGGAGGAGGAGACAATAAAACGCTGAGGTGGTTATGATTATTAGGACCATTTCATGAGCCTGTGTGACTGTGCATGGTTTTGCTCTGATAGGCAGTTGGCGGAACTGCAGGCCCGACTCAGAGAGCCTCACACTTCCGGGAAATGAACCACATTCACACGCTTTCAGCGGTGTGTGGCTAGATTTTGGGGACTCCATGTTGGAGGAGTGGTTTTCTTTTTTAGTTCTTTGACAGAAGTTCCAGAGGATCTCAAGGAACTTTTATGTTTAAATAATAATCACGTTTTTTAAAAGTGCTGATAAATCTTAAGAGTTAGCATCCTCTGCATCTACGATTTGAAAAACGTGTGCTTTCTTTGTTGTTTCCAGGTGGCGGAGGATATGTGAGAGGCATGAAACCGTTGAAAGACCTGGAAAATCCAGACCTGGAAATAAGTCATTGGGTGGGCTGGCAAGTCCCCATATTTGTTCTCAATTTCTGCTTTAGTATGTGTGTGGATTTGACAAGTATTGCTACCTAACCAACCACTCCAATGTACAGCATGTGATTATTTTTTACATTTTATTGGCTAGCATTCTGAAGAATGGATCATCGAAATTCTGCTTAAGCCTTAACAGGGACAGAATTCAGAGACGATTTGCATGTTATTCCTCCTCCTACTTTACAAAGGGTTCAGTTAGATGATTCATCTGCTGGTCACACTTGAGGTCTCTGTAGCTGCAGAGTGGACGGGGCTGAGCCTCCAGGCTTCTGTACTCCCAGGTCTGGCTGGGTGCCTTGGCAAAGCTATTTAAACCTGGGGCCTCAGCTGGTGTGGGGGTGGGGGCCTCTACATATGGCGTCTCCATGTAATAACTCTAGCCACGGTAATGTTGTGGCCGAAAGCTGCTAGGATTTCTTAAAAGTCAGGCCTCTGAGCTGCCCCAGCGCCGCTTCCTCATCAACCTGTCAGTTGATGGCTTGATCCAACGGCCTAGCCCAGAGTCAGTCTCAGTGGGGACTACACAAAGATATAAAGACTGGGAGTTGTGGCTCACTGGAGACCAGCTTAGCTTAGACAGCATGTTATGTCTATTAGACTATTAGCTCCCTGATTGTGTTCTAATTTTGAGATGTCCTCCATCTTGCATGATGTGTCTCATATGGGTAGTTTACTCAACAATTGTAAGTCTGGAATTCCATTAAAGAAAAAAAGATGGGTTCCCCCCCCCCCCCGATAATCTAGACTCCATTTCATGTGTGGTTGTTTGGGGAATGCGTATTAGGGCCCTTAAAAGCCAAGTCACTAAATGTTCGAGCCAGACCGCTGTTAGATGCCATCCAGCAGGTTCCGATGCATAGCTACCCTACATGTAGCAGAATGAAATACTGTCCCGTCCTATGTCATCCTCACAATTATTGTACAATTCTTACAGCCCCAGGGCCAGGCAACCTGGCTGAGGGCCTTTTTCTTTTTTGCTTTCTATGCCACCAAGCGGGATGTCATTTTCCAGAGTCTAGTCTATCCTGATAACATGTCCAGAGTATATGAAGAGATGACTTACTCTCCTCGGTTATAAGGTACATCCTGGTTGTACTTCTTCCAATCCTGATTCGTTTGTTTTTCTGGAAGTCCATGGTATTTTCAATATTCTTTGTCAACATCATACTTTAAGTGCGTCCATTATTCTTCAGTTTTCCTTATTTGGTGTCCTACTTTTACATGCATATGAGGCAACTGAAACTACCATTGGCCATTGAAAGATGTCCTTAAAGTGACACCTTGGCTCTTCCACATTGTAAAGAGGTCTGGTGCAGCCACCCCCCCCCAAAAAAAATCAAAACAACCCAACACATTGCCATCTGGTTGATTCTGACCCATAGCAACCTTCTGAGACCGATTAGAACTGCCCCCCGTGGACTTCTTCATGGGAGTAGAAAGCCTCAGGTCCTAACTGCTGACCTTGTTATCCCAGCATCTCGGAACCCACTACGCTTCCAGGGCCCCTCTTGTGCAGCAGATTTGCCCGATTCAATGCCATTTGAGCCAGCATGAGCCTATAAATACATCTCACCAAATCGTAAAAACTCAAACCCACTGCAACAGAGTTGATTCTGATGCATTGTGACCCTGTAGGGTTTCCAAGTCTTCATGGGAGCAGTTGGCCTCCTCTTTGAAGCACAGAAATAGTTTTAACAGTTTTCAGTAAAAATCTTTACAGACAAATCACTCACAGATCACAAAGAGGGAGCACAATGCCCCAAATCCAGGTCTTCAATTTCACCACCAATTCCCATCTGCTTGATTCTGCTCAGTCCAGCAGCTGAGTGACAGTGGGAGCTTAGGCAACGGGGAAAATGATCTGTAGATTTTGTGGTGTACGGGTGACAACCAGGACGCCAGCTTTGTGGCACTGCAGGTCAGAATTGACCTTGTGGAAGACAGTCTAGTCACTCCAGGGGAAAGGTCATCATTGGCCTTTCATAAGAGTCGCTGCTCTAACCCTAACCCTAACCCTAACCAACCCTAACCCTAACCCTATCCCTAACCCTAACCCTAACCCTAACCTTAACCCTAACCCTAACCCTAACCCTAACCCTAACCCTAACCCTAACACTAACCCTAACCCTAACCCTAACCAACCCTAACTCTAACCCTAACCCTAACCCTAACCCTAACCCTAACCCTAACCCTAACCCTAACCCTAACCCTAACCTTAACCCTAACCCTAACCCTAACCCTAACCCTAACCCTAACACTAACCCTAACCCTAACCCTAACCCTAACCCTAACCAACCCTAACCCTAACCCTAACCCTAACCCTAACCCTAACCAACCCTAACCCTAACCAACCCTAACCCTAACCCTAACCAACCCTAACCCTAACCCTAACCAACCCTAACCCTAACCCTAACCCTAATCTTTGGCCCCCAAGAGGTTAAAGGGGGCCTGAACCATAGGACTGAGTACTGAAGAGAAAAGGGAGACAGGAGCAGGGAGGTTCCTCTGCTTAAGTGTCTCAACTAGAGCTGGCTGGCCGTCTGCTGCTAAAGTGCAGGGAAAGCATGGAACCACTTCACTTGTCTCCAGTGGGAGTGCTACCTTCTGATGTACAATTTAAGGAGACTTTGAAAGAAAGTACCAACCCTTTTAGAATTCTTTTTAATTTAAATAATTTTATTGGGGTCTTGTACAACTCTTATCACGCTCCATACATACAATCATTGTGTCAAGTATATTTGTGCATTTGTTGCCATCATAAGTCTCAAAACATTTGATTTTCACTTGAGTTCTTGGTATCAGCTGCTCACTTTTTCCCCCTCCCTCCCTGTTCCCCTCTCCCTCATGAACCCCCAATAATTTATAAATTATTATTATTTTATCATATCTTATACTGCCTGACATCTCCCTTCACCTACTTTTCTGTTTTCCATCCCCAGGGAGGAGGTTATATGCATATCCTTATAATCGGTTCCCCCTTTCAACCTCACCTTCCCTCCACCCTCCCAGTATCACCACCCTCACCACTGGTCCTGAGGGGTTCATCTGTCCTGGATTCCCTGTGTTTCCAGCTCCTATCTGCACCAGTGTACATGCTCTGGTCTAGCCAGATTTGTAAGGTAGAATTGGGATCATGATAGTGGGGGACATGGAGGGGGAAAGCATTTAAGAACTAGAGGAAAGTTGTGTGTTTCATTGATGCTACACTACACCCTGACTGACTCGTCTCCTTTCTGTTACCCCTCTGCAAAGGGATGTCCAGTTGCCTACAGATGGACCTTGGGTCCCCGCCCCGCACTCCCCCTCATTCACGATGATATGATTTTTTGTTCTTTGGTGCTTGATACCTGATCCCTTTGACACCTCATGATAGCACAGGCAGGTATGCCTCTTCCTTGTGAGTTTTGTTGCTTCTGGGTTAGATGGCCACTTTTATACCTTCAAGCCTTTAAGACCCCAGACGCTATATCTCTCAATAGCTGGCACCATCAGCCTTCTTCACCACACTCGCTTATGCACATATTTGTCCAGGCTTACTCCCACCCTGGAAGGGTGTGCCACAGAGAATGACAATAGAACTTCTGGTGGGGGAAAGGAATCAACCTACCATACCCAGATGGAAGTGGAAACAAATGAAGGGGGAGGAAGGGAGTGGAGCACACCCTGGTCCACACCCTGAGGACAATAGCCCCGCTCAGAGCAGCCAATGCACAGAGAGGACCATATGGCCGGCCACACTATGAAATGTGACATCCTGCACTGACCCATATCCCTACATGGTACAACACTGGAGACACAATTTGGGATTTCTGTCCAAGCTGACCTCACCACACCAAGGCAAAACACAAATGGTGTGCAACAGAATGGCAAGGGGAACAGAACAAGGAAGTCCCAAGAGATTATCAAAAATAGACTTTGGGGCCAGGTCTTGGCACCCCATCAGACCTGACCAGAAAACACTCCTAAAGGTCAACAAACAGACCTTAAACTCTATAGGATTTTACTTTTCACAGTTACTAGAATGAATAAGAAAATTAGTAATGTGTCTAGATACAGTATAAATACTGAAGAAATCAATAGCTCACACAGAATCTAGCTTCTATCAACTAAAACTGGAAAAAGAAAAACACGTCGTTCACAGTAACAATAACAAACACTACATGTTTATTGAATATATTAAGCAACAAACGAAAACCAAACTCACTGCCATAGAGTCTATGCCAACTCATAGAGACCCTATAGGATAGGGTAGAACTGTCCCTATGGAGTTCTGAGATTCTAACTCTATAGGAGCAGGAAGCTTCATTTTTCTCCCATGGAATGGCTGGTGTGTTTGAACCATCGGTGCATTGAACCATTGGCTAGCATCCCAACCTACAGCCCACCATGCCGCCAGAGATCCTGAATATCTGCTTAGTATTGCTGCTAACTACCTGCCAAGTCAGCAATCAAAAGCACTATCTGTTTCACTGGAGAAAAACGAAGCTTTCTACTCCTGTAAAGATATATAGGCAGTCCCAGAAACCCACAGGGCAGTTTTACTCTGTCCTATAGGGTTGCTATGAATTGGAATAGACTTAATGATGGTGGGTTTGGAGTACAGTTCATATTAAATGTACTCATCTTTTTTAATGTACATTTTCATTGTCTCCTATTTGTTCCTACTGCAAACACTACTGTAACAATCGCGGTTGCACATGTTAAATATTCTAAAACATTTGTATGTAAAGGAAACATTTCTAAGGGCAGTAGTTCAGGTGAAGGGACCCTTCAACGTTACTGAGAGCCACATAAGGGATTTGCGAGATTAAAACTGTTTCAACATCATATTAAGACATCACTTGCCCTTTCCACTTTCACTCTGATAAATGCACATTAGCGCTTTCCCGAGCCTCCTTGCCTGTGATGGCACAGAAGGCGAGATGTGCAAGCAGATATCAGAACCGTTGCCGTCTACTGAGCCTGACATGGAAGAGATTTGTAAAACTAAGGCCATTTTTTGCACTGATTTTTAAAAATTCTTTTTTTAATGAACAAAAATGACTATTTTAAAATGACTAATTCAAAGTAACATTTAAAATTTTCTTTTTTAACTTCTAATATGGAAAATGTTAACAGAAAACATATGCAAACATAAGTCCTTTGGGGTCCTTGATATGATTATAAGGGCTTCTTAGACTAAAATAAATGGAGGCTCTTTGTATATGTTTGTATAGATTATGCATGTATGTGTTATCATTTCATTGGGATATATACCTACAAGTGGAGTTCTTGAGTCATGAGATAGATGTTTGCTTGATTTTTAAAAATATGGTGAAACAGTTTCCCCAAATCTTTTAATTTTGTTATTCAAGTGGGATAACTCATTGCGGTTTGGATTTGGGAGCTGTGTTTTCCTCTGGGTTAAACTCTGGTGGGTTTGTTAGTTTGTTTGCTTTCTTTTTAAATGTAAAATTCAAGGAAAAGGATGATCACGATATCAATTCTGACAAACCAGGTGCAGACATCTGTGTTCCAATGTTCATTGCGGCACAGTTTCCAATTGCAAGGAGTTGGAAACAACCCAAATTTCCATCAACAGAAGAATGGATTAAAAAACTGTGGTACATACATACAATGGAGTATTACACATCCCTAAAAAGCAGTGATGAACACATGAAACACATCACTGCATGGGAAGAACTGGAGGAAATTATGCTAAGTGAAGTAAGTCAAGCACAAAAGGACAAGTCCATCATGAGTCCGCTGAGGTAAACTCAAAAATGAAAAATGGGTATAGGGAAAAGCTATTATATACATACATTCTTGGGGTGAGGTCCAGGTAATATGACAGGGACCAGACTAAACCCAGGGCTACATATGGTATCCAACTATAAAGGAGGGATGGGGAAGACATGGGTAGCCGGGGAATAGGGCACTAACCCATTCAAGGGTAAGGTGTTGTTTATATCTCTACAGGGAAAGAGGGACCAGACTTCAACCCACTGCTCCAAGACAAGAACACAACACACTGGCTTGAAGCAGGGAACCAATAGAGAGGCCTGAGGGTCTGACCCCATTACCAACTAAGTGAATAGCTCCCCCCCCCCCCAGGTAGTCCCCCCTGCCCCCAAAGAATTCATTTCAGAGGACAGCCCTGAAGCTACAGCTTAAGGAGAGGGACATATATGATCAGAGTACGCAGGAGCAAATGAAGGGGGAGGAAGAGAAAGTGGAGCACATCCTGGCCCACCAAGTCCTGAGGATGATATTTCTGTTTAGAGAAGCCAGTGCACAGAGAGGACCATAGGACCAGCCCCATCACAGGCACGATGTCCCTCACTGACCCATAGCATTATAGGGGACAACACTAGAGACACACTGCTGGAATTGTGCCCACTCTTACCCCACCACACCGAGGTAAAACACTAAGGGCGTGCAGCAGAACAGAAAGGGGAACAGAGCAATGCAGTCACCAGGGAACACCAAAAATAGACTGTGGGCACCCCATGGCACCCCATCAGATCCCACTGGAAAACACTCATAAAGGACAACAAATAGACCTTGAACTATTTATAGGCTTTTCTCTCTCTTTTTTGTCATTGGCTTTTGTTGTTATTGCTATTGTTTTATTTTCTATTGTTGCTTTGTTTTGCTCAGTTTTATGTTTGTACATATTATTATCTCTGAATGTCTATCTAGATAAGATAGATGGGATAAAAAAGCTGGAGGAGAAAACAAGGGGATGGCAGTTTCAGGGGACATGGAAGAGGGGGAAGTGGGGGATAGGAAGTGGGTGTTAACAAACTCAGGGACAAGGGAAAAACAAGTGATCAAAAATTGATGGTGATGAAGTCGAGTAGAGCTTGATCAAGGGCAATGTACCTGAGAGGAATTACTGAAACCTAAATGAAGTCTGAACATGATAGTGAGACTAGAGGAAAGTAAATGGAAAGAGAGGAATGAACTAGGAGGCAAAGGGCATATATAGAGGTATAAATATACACATGTACATATGTAAATATATTTATATATAACGATGGGAAAATAGATCTATGTACAAATATTTGATCTATGTGCCTATATTTATAGGTTTAGTATTAAGGTGGCAGAAGGACATTGGGTCTCTATTCAAGTACTCCCTCAATGCAAGAATACTTTCTTCTATTAAATTGGCATTCTATGATGCTCACCCTCCCAACACAACCGCTGAAGACAAAGTGGGTGAACAAGCAAATGTGGTAAAGAAAGCTGATGGTGCCTGGCTATCAAAAGATATAGTATCTGGGGTCTTAAAGGCTTGAAGATAAACAAGTAGCCATCTATCTGAGAAACAACAAAGCCCACATGGAAGAAGCATACCAGCCTGTGTGATCCTACCTTACACATCTGGCTAGACTAGAGTATATACATGGGTACAGATAAGAGCTGGGAACACAGGGAATACAGGACATAAACATACAAACCCCTCAGGACCAATATTGAAAGTAGCCATACCAGAAGGGTAAGGGGAAGGTGGCGGGGGGTGGGGAGTAGAGAAAGGAGGAACCGATCACAATGACTTATCTACAACCCCCTCCCAGGGGGATGGACAACAGACAAGTGGGTAAAGGGAAACATTGAACAGTGCAAGACATGAAAAAACAATAATTTGTAATTATCAAGGGTTCATGAGGATGGAGGGGGAAAGAGGGAAAACTGAGGAGTTGATACCAAGGGCTCAAGTAGAAAGAAAATGCTTTGAAAATGATGATGGCAACATATGTACAAATGTGCTTGACAATGGATGCATGTGTGGATTGTGATGAGCTGTACAAGCCCCATTTTATATAAAATGATTTATATAAAAAAGATATCAATTCTGTTCTTTTGCGTTGCTCAGAATTGGCTTATCAGGTTATTGTTCAAGATGACAAATAATAAAGATGAAGCAAATAAGGTGATTGCCAAGGTGTGAGATACTGACCACAGAAGACATAGGTATATATTATATCATGTAGTCTATTGTATACAATCTCAGTTATATAATAGTAGACATATGTTCATATAGTGAATAGCATGTTGGTGGCTCATGAAAGACTCCAATTTGTAGGCAGTTAAAATGCATTGGATTAAAAGTCTAGGAGACCTAAGATTGAATACCAATCACTCTGAAGGATTTTATATTTTCTGAATTTCAGTTTGTCATTGGTAATATGTTGATTTTAGAACTTATATTTGATGGTTATTGAGAAGATTAAAATAATTTATTTTACTTATCAAATTTAGTATGAGTAAAATAAGCACTCATCACACAGTGGTTTCTCAATTAATCTCGTATTTCAATCAAGTTATCATTTTCAACTCCTTCTCCAATGAAGTAAGTTTGGAAGATTTCAGTTTGGGGTATTAATAAGTGTGAAAGGCAGGAAGATCAATCCATACAAAATGATAATGTTGAATGTTCTGGGGATAAAATGTGTGTAAAGGTGATTTTTAAAGGCAAGTGTCCAAGAGTTGGTAGATCTTTCTTTTGGGGGTGGTGGTAGCTCTTGCACAAACCTATTTCTACCTTCTCCTTCAAAGGGTTAGACCACGTTGGTCACATTTATGATTGCATTGATCTGTGGCCAAGTGACTGAGTTTGACCAGTGGAAAGACAGAAGTGATACATGCCATTCCCATTATGGACTCATGAAAAATCTCCCATAATCTTTCTCTCTCTTCCCTCATCGGCTGATCAGATGAAGCTCATACAGGGGAGCCCCTGATTTTCTAGGATATGACAACGTTACAAAATAAAAGGAGCCGTGATGCAGTGTCCACAGAATTAGTTGATGAACAAGAGAATAAAATACTGTTATTCAACGAGATCTTGGTGCTGTTGCTACAGCAATTGTCCCACCCTGCCCCAAAGAGCAGGCACTGTCTTTCTCTCTCTTTCTTTGGGAAAATACACACAAAACAATGTACAGTCAATCAACGTCTATAGGTACAGTTCATTCATAGCAATTACAAAGTTTACATTGTGATACCATTCTCATTCTCTTGCTCCATATAGTTTTACCACCATTAGTGTAGATTCTCTTCCCTTTAATGGTCTCATCTCTGCTTTATAGTTATTATTTCTGCTTCAGTCTCATATATTACATTTCAAAATTCCAAACTCATTGCCATTGAGTCAATGCTGACTCCGAGTGACCCCCTGCTTGTGTCTGAGACTGTAAGTGTTTACAGGAGAAGAAAGCTCAGTCTTTCTCCCAGGAGCTGCTGGTGGTTTCAAACTGCCCACCATGTGGATCACAGACCAGTGTGTAACCACTACATCACCAGGGCTCCCTCATATATATATTTTTAGAAGGGTGCAATGCTCAAAGAAGTCCTGACTATTTTTTTAACTAATCTATTGTTTTGCTCAAAGGTCTCCTCGTGGGATGGTTTTAGTTAAAGTTTAAAAATTGTTTCTAGGCAATAGATTAGGGATTCCTCCCATCTCAATGTGCCCAGGCAGTTTGGCATCCTTGTGGGGGATTGCTAACCACAAGGTCAGCAATTTGAACTCACCACCCACTCCATGGGAAAAAGACAGGCTTTCTGCTCCCCTAAAGATCTATAAGGTGAACCTGGTGACTTAGTGGTTACTCGCCGGGCAGCTAACTGCAGGACCACTAGCCTCTCTGACAGAGAACGATGGGGCTTTCTACTCCGTACAGATTTACAGCCTCAGAGGCCACAAGGGGAAGTTCCAGTCTCTCCGATAGGGTCAATATGAGTCAGAATTGATTTGTTAACAGTGTAGTCCCCCCCAACACACACCTATAATTTACCTTCTTTTGATAAAAATCTATCTTAAAGGCTTGAAGATAAACAAGCGGCCATCTAGCTCAGAAACAACAAAGTCCACATGGAAGAACACACCAGCCTGGGTGATCGAGTGGTCCCAAAGGGATCAGTTATCAGGCATCAAAGAACAAAAAAATCATATCATTGACGGCACACCTCCATGATAGGGTCGCTGAAGACAAATGGGTGCATAAGCAAATGTGGTGAAGAAAGCTGATGGTGCCCAGCTATTAAAAGAGATAGTGTCTGGGGTCTTAAAGGCTTGAAGGTGAACAAGCGGCCATCTAGCTCAGAAGCAAAAAAGCCCACATGGAAGAAGCACACCGGCCAGTGCGATCACAAGGTGCCAAAGGGACCAGGTATAAAGGCATCATGCAAAAAAAAAAAAAAGATATATGTGTGTATATGTATATATATGTGTGTGTCTATATATGTATGTGTTTATGTGTATGTGTGTGTGTATATATATATATATATTATCATATTGAATGAAGGCGGAAGTGCAGAGTGGAGACCCAAGGCCCAAATGTCGGCCAATGGAGATCCCCTCATAGAGGGGTTTAGGAGAGGAGATGGGTCAGTCAGGATGCGAGGTAGTACCGATGAAGAACACAGCTTTCACCCGGGTCCTGGATGCTTCCTCCCCGCAACTACCATGATCCGAATTCTACCTTGCAGGGCTGGATAGGGCAGAGGCTGTACACTGGTGCATATGGGGGCTGGAGGCACAGAGAATCCAGGGTGGATGATACCTTCAGGACCAGGGGTGAGAGGGGCGATGCTGGGAGAGTGGAGGGCGAGTGGGTTGGAAAGGGGGAACTGATTTCAGGGGTCCACGTGTGACCTCCTCACTGGGAGAGGGACGGCAGAGAAGTGGGGGGAGGGAGACTCCGGATAGGGCAAGATATGACAAAATAACGATGTATAAATTACCAAGGGCACATTGGGAGGGGGGAGCGGGGAGGGAGGGTTAAAAAAAAAGAGGACCTGATGCAAAGGGCTTAAGTGGAGAGCGAATGCTTTGAGAATGATTGGGGCAGGGAATGTATGGATGTGCTTTACACAATTGATGTATGTATATGTATGGATTGTGATAAGAACTGTATGAGCCCCTAATAAAATGTAAAAAAAAATCTATCTTTGGTCCTTGAGCAAAATGTTCAGTGCAGTTCCCTCCATTTCTTCTGGTCTCATTGTAAGAAAGGGTCATAGAGGCAATTCGACCTGCAGGCCTTTCCTCCTCTGGTTCCTGGATCTTCTTCACAGGCACCAAGTCATTTAACTGTGACGTGGAATCACCACAGATTTAACCTGGTGTTTCTCAGATGCCTAACAAAAAAGTCTTGAGTTAGTGATGAAAGAATGAAAAAAGAGCTGATTAAGAAACAAGATTTGGGTGGAGTGGGGTTAGGAAGCAAATCCAAAACAAAACAAAAACTTGCTGTTTCTACAAAGTTGGTCAGGTGACCTATGTCAGAGAAAGCATGTTTTTTAGAATTTATTAGAATATTTGATTCATACTAAATATTTTATTTGTCATGAAAACTGGTGATTCGATACAGGAATCACCATCAATTTAATAACACATCCCACATTATGATTACAGAGAGCTGACATTGCATTAGTAGAGGAGAACTATTTAAATTAATGTGCTAACCACAAGGTCAGCAGTTCAAAACCACCAGCCACTAGAGGAAGCAATTTTAATTTCTTTCCCCACTAGGCATTAAAATTGTCTACTCTCTCATGGGCCTGTGAAGAGACGTGGGAAAGCTAGAGAAGGTGACATCTAAGGTTATTATTAGCAGTCTGTTATTTCTCAACCCAATTTCTCTCCTGTAAATTTTATTGCTGGAACCAGTAAGAGCTAGAACAACAAGACAAAATAAAACAGGATACTTATACTTGGGACTTAATCTGAGAATGACTATGTCTGCATTCTAAACCAAATAGACAGATGAAATTTGAAAAGTGCTGTACTGCCTAGCCCCACTTATTCACTGGTTCTCACCTCCTTAATAATCTACAAACTCAATACTTCTCACAGAAAACCCAACAGTCTCACCCCACTTCTACACCAAGATTTCATAGCCAAGAGCTGTAATGGGGTCTCCCACAAGGGCAACTCCCGTTATGTCTGCCAAATATGTTATGGGATCTTGACTGAAAGCTCCTTGTCAACAGTGTATGTCTCTCTGGGCACAGTTTACAGGGTGATTCAGTAAACTTACACCATTATTTTTTTCAATTAATCCTCCCTCCCAAGAAATGTGCTAATCTGTACTGGGCCTTCTTGTCACTGGTGTGAATTATCTGGTTTTTACTGTTTCCAAACGCACCTTGCATATTCATAAAATGTTATCATTCAAATGTACAATATTAACCCAAGGTGGAAGATTAAGAGATGGGTTCCAGCCAAATGTAATTAATTCTGTTTCAGATAAATCAATTAGAATGGGAGCAGGAACCATACGCTGCTTTGCCTTACTCATTTCATCTACTTCAAGAGAAGCCCAGGCAGTCTGTGGAAGTGTAATAATTATGACAAGTCATTTGCTAAGTCACACATTTTCTCACTTAGCTGAAAAAAATAAATGTGTCATAAAGTGTATTGTTAAGTAAGCATAAAGGCATGCCTCCCTTTAAGAGAATTCAATAAGGAAAATCAAATTTAGGAAAGATTTTAATTATGCAGCAGCTGTTTACATAAGCAGTTGTTTGCTTAATTATATGCTTCAAGGAATTCATAGCTAACTAGCAAGTTGACCAAGGAGGCTGAGGGTTCATTTTAAGTAGAAGTCCATGACTTTTAGTAAAGTTAGCACTTTAGACTTTGGAAGCCATGTGGTCTCTACGGCAGCATCTCTAATCTGCTTGTGTAGCTCCAACGGCCATGCTCAATACATAAGCGAATGAGGGCAGCTCTATTCCAATTAAACTTCATGTGTGGACACAGAATTGTGAGTTTCCCATAAATTTGTTGATGCTACAAAATATTTGTCTTTTGACTTTAAACAAATAATTTGAGCAGTAGAAGTGATTCTTAGCTGGCAGGTTGTACAACCGCAGGTGATTGGCCTGATTTGGCACACAGGCTGCTGTGTGCTGACTGCTGCTGACTTAAAGGGCTGGGAACAAGTCTTAATGGACAATCAGAACTGAATGAATGTAAAATGCCTCCTATCACAGTGTGTAGGGACAATAGGAATCAATATAGAAGGTTATTTTGATACTACTGTATATGGTAAGCTAAAAAAGTATTGAATGTTGCTCTACCATATAAAAAAGTTATGTCTTATAGAGGGTTTTTATTTGTTTGATTTCATATTTAGCATTTGTTCCTGGAAGGCTTTGGAGTTTAGGGTACAAATAACAGAACAGGTGGAGACGCTCTGTGAGCCAAGGGTGCAGGGAGATGCATTGACTAAACCTGGAAGAGCATCTCATCTAATGCCCTTTCACTAGATCTTTCCTTCCTATTTGCTCACAGCTCAAGCGAAGGAGTTTGTGGGATTTGTTACGTTTCAGTCTCGCTGTTTTTCAACTTTCCTGCGAGCCACAGGCAGCACACCTCTCGGTGATTTAGAACACTGTGGCAGATTCCCGGGCAACACTCAGCAGTTGGAGGACGAGGGGTTGAATTTTCAGGATTAACAAAGGGCCCAAATGGTTTTGATGGGTTATCTCTAGACCACTCTCTGAGAAGCGTGGTCCTCAAGCTGGTGGACGAACAACTGTGCCATCCTGCCATGTCCCTACGATGGTGAAAGCCAGTCGGGTACCACAGTTGACAAGAGCCCCACTGCCGAGACCAGAGGAGAGGGTGGCCATGGCATCCTCCACAGTTGGTAACCACAGAGGAGATCTCAAGTGTAAAGGATGAAGAATGAAAGAGCACGAAAGCATTGGTTCAAGTTTCTACTTTTATGGGCCTTCTTAGGAGTGAGGGCTATAATAAAGTTAACTAGTTGTCATCAAGTTGACTCTGACTTACGGAGCTCTTATGTTACCAGAGAAGAATGTGCTCTGTGGACACATCTTGGCATCTATATTCGACAGCAGAGAATGGCTGAAATCTTTGGAAGTAGATTGTCAGGATTTCTTCCAAGAAGTCTCTCAGTGGATTGGAACCCCTCACCTTGTCTTAGTAGCCGAGCCTATTAACAGCTGGTACCAACCAGAGACTATAATGAAAGTATAGTAACCAAATATCAAACAGAAGCAAGGGAAGGAGGCATCCTAGGTTTGATATGCCAGATATACACAACATGCAATGTTGCTTGGTGAGAACATTTTTGATAAAAGTAGGGTGTCAGGGTTCAGAATTGGCCTGCCAACTTGTTTATCAAATGATGACCTGGCCTGACACCTACTTAAGTATCTGATTCTAGTTTGTCAACATTTTACAATAGGTTTTATTAACATTTATGTAGTGAAGTATATTAGTATTATTTACAAACATCATTGAAAACCTTTTGTTTGTCTTATAAAATTGTCATTACACTTGCATGACTACTATGGGTCTGTAATCCATTTTGAAAAATATTAAAAACACTTGGTGTTGACTATCAATCTAATGTTCTCAATGTTGTTAAATTACATTCGTTATAATTTTTTTTCATCTGGTTGTTCTGGGAAATCAACTACTTCATTTTCTCAGCATTTGGCACACAATGGATAATTGATTAACGTTCATTGAATGCATAATTGGATAAGTATGGTATTTGTCTATAAATAGAAAACAACCTTATATCTATACCTTAAACCTCATATGTGTTGGGACCTAATTTCCAAAATTTCCTATTCATCCTTTCATCATGTATATTGTATTTAAACAACTCCCATGGGAGGTCCTATACTGTCTTCAAAGATTTTTAGGGTAAAGATGCCATGATCCTTTAGCTAATGAAACATGTAAAAATGCAGCCGATTTAAAATTGCTCTGGGCTCAGGTAGGTGATTCTTCTGAACTCAGCTGGGTTCACACATGTGCCTGCAGTCATTTCCTAGTGAGCTCATTGGCTTTCTTGTAGGTTTATTGACTGACTTCCAGGAGAGCATCCTCCTAGACGTCTCTCATCCTCCAGGTTGCTGCTCTGGCCAACCATGCAGTTTTCCAAGGGCACAAGTAAAGTGCCTCAAGATCCAGGGATCCACTGTGGCCACTATAGTCTCACATTTGCCAAAGCAAATTTCATAGGCAGCCTGGACTCACAAGGTCGGGGGAATAGGCCCCATTGTCTGATGGCAACAACTGCAAAGTCCCATTGACGTTGATGTCAGGAAGGTGCTGATCTGTGGTTATTTATGCAATTGATCAGACTGCTTTAAAGAAATCCCTCTCTTCACTCTCAGAATTATTTCTGTCTTTCACATCAAAACCTACTTTCATTTAGTCTCTCAATTTATTGTCCTGCGTGACTTTGTACATCTTCTTTGGTGATAATGAAGAACAATATTCACTCTCTTCTCCACACTAGCTTCCCTCAAGTTAAACAGTGTTAATTCTCCCTCCAGCTCACTTTTATCTTCAGATATGTTTGATATCTTCAATAGCCTGAAAAACAGTTATTGGAGAACGAAAGATGGTTAGATTTACTAGGCATCGTTTAATCCTTTGAAAGTTCTCCACATCTGAGGATAAGCCTTAGCTTTGTCAATAACTACGGACTGTGTGGAGTCTCTGGGTGGTGGAAATGGTTAAGCCCTCAATTAGTAGCCCCCAAATTGGTGGCTTAAGCCTAACAAGCGGCACTTGAAAGACAAGTTGGCCATCTGCTAGAGCCAAGCCACAGCCTGTGGAGTATCGTTCTACTTTGACACCCATGGATCACAAACATCTTGATCACAACTCACCACCACCACCACCATTACCACCACACCATCACCACCACCATCACCACACCACCACCACCTCCACCACCACCACCTCCACCTCTACCTCCTCCACCACCTCCACTACCATCACACTAAAACACCACCACCACCTCCACCTCCTGAACCACCACACCACCTCCACCTCCTCTACCACCACCCCACCACCATCACCACACCACCACCACCTCCACCACCATCACCTCCACCTCTACCTCCTCCACCACCTCCACTACCACCACACTAAAACACCACCACCACCTCCACCTCCTGAACCACCACCTCCAACTCCACCTCCTCTACCACCACCACCACCACCACCACCACCACCACCACCTCTACCTCCTCTACCACCACCTCCACCACCACCACCACCACCACCTCCACCACCACCTCCACCTCCACCACCACCTCCACCACCACCACCACCTCCACCACCACCTCCACCACCTCCACCTCCTCTACCACCACCCCACCACCACCACCACCACCACCACCACCTCCACCACCACCACCCCACCACCACCACCTCTACCACCACCACCTCCACCTCCTCTACCACCACCACAACTACACGTTCTAACTATTGTTGTGACTAAGTTTGGGGGAGTCTGTTCCAACTCATTGTGACTCACGTAGCAGAGCCCAACAGTCCCATAGAGGATTTTTGGATACAATCTTCTCCAAAACAGGTTTCCACAGAGCTGCTGCATAGGGTTGAACCACCAGCCTCAGCTGGCAACTGCTGAACTGTGCCACTATTTTCCTATGAGTGCGCCTCTTCTTCCTAATGCCATCATATTGGCAGACAATGATTATGTGGGGCCCTGGCTGTACAATGGTTCAAAGCTCAGCCGTAGCTGTACAGTAGCTGTACAGTCCATCATTCGAACGTCTCAGCAACTCCACGGGAGAAAAGACTCGATCTTCTCCTATGGAGACTGCAATCTTGGAAATCCTATGGACGATTCTATTCTGTCCTATCAAGTTGCTCTGTCAAGACCGAATCGAGAGCATTCGTTAGGTGCCATCGAGTCAGTTTCAAAAATGCTCACATACAACTATTTTTTTCCAGATGGTATCCTAAGGGATTGGCATTTAATCCTTGTACTAACTCGATGACATCTTCAGGAACAACCCAACACTGGCCCCGGGTGGATTCTGACTCACGGAGACAGTATAGAACGGAGTGGAACTGCCCCTGTGGGGTTCTGAGACAGGAGATCTTTAAGAGAGCAGAATGCCTTTTCCCCACAAACGGAGGGCAGCTTCACACCGCTGCCCTTGCTGTCAGCCGAACAGCGCACAACCCACTTGGCCACCGGGGTAACTCTCTTCATCTCGCAGATGAGGAACCTGGAGCAAGAAAGGTGATGACAACATCCCCTTTGCAGAAGCAGAGTGAAATTTTCCGGCAGACAGCCCGATCTCGGAGCATGCGCTCTGAACCACTGCATACCACGGCCTCCTATGTGACTTTGGACAAGTTGCCCAGCCTTGCGAACCCATGGTCCGACATCAGCAACGTGATGACGGCAGGTGAGACACACATGAACCAATGTGCCTGACACGCCTTGGCAAACAACAACTAAAACTGTAAGACATTATTGTCATTTTCATTATGAAGGCGGCACGATCGGGACTTCTCTACGAACGCGAAGAGTTCAGAGAATGTACAAATTGTTATAAGGTCCTTATGTGCCATTTAAATTAAGAACGGATGGTGGCTGTTTAAATGCAAATTAGCCTGTGGTGTTAATGAAGTCGACATCAGTGTGATTCTGGGATAGCGATTCTAGTTTGTGGTCTCATTTTCCCCCCAAATGAAAACAACTCCATTTATGAAATGGAAGGGAGGGACAGAGAATCACGACGCCTCTCGAAGGCTGTCCACCAACATCCTGGTTTTGCTGAGCGCTGCTGTGCCAACCTCCTGTGCAGCCCCTCCCACCTCAGCAAATATTTTCTAATTGATATGTTCTCCTCACTGTGCACTCAGTTTTCAACACTGGGTCTGCAGCGTGTTATTTCTGGAGCGGTGCTGTGTACACTGGAAAAAAAATTTGCACATGAGGGCAAAATGGAACAGACAATTGCTTTTGGGGACTGCACAGATTAGTACATCATTGCATACTAACAAAGTGCTAATTGCCCCTTTTGACCACGGGCCCAGTTTACAAAGCTTTTGCACAAATGTGCTCTGTGCACTAAATTACAAAACTAACACTGCATTATTTCTCAGTACAGCTTGCAAATTCTTGTAGGGCAGTATTCATTAGCATTAATTAAAGTCGAGAGAGACAGAGTCAGAGAGAGAGAGGGAGCACTCGCAGGAGAGAGGGGAAGGTACTCAGAGTTTAGAAAGCACAGACCGGATGCCAATTACTCAAGTTACAAATGTTGCACTTGGTCTGGGACGATCCAGATAGAAGCAAACCGGTGTCTATGCTGAAGATTTGAATTGGGGGGAAACAGTCTCAAGCCCTCATTAAATACGGAAATTGGTATTTAATATTAAAATAATAAGTAGTGATCACCCTTATCTGGTTTGCACATAAATAAAAGCATGTGAATAATTCTTGAGGCAACTGTTTACAGGAAAGATTCCAAATGAATTTTTCCAAAGCAACTGAGCTAACCTGACCGTCGGTGAGTGAGGGAGCGCTTCCCTGTGGGAGGAAGACCATGTTCTGTGAGTAATGTCTCTCCCTTCTGTGCAGCATTCCCATCCCGGAGAAGTTTTCTATAAAATGGCTGTCGCGTTCTAGAACCTGTCTGTAAGCAAAAGTGCTAGAAAGCGACCTGGGATCGATGGTTTCTTGATTTAGCAGACCTTGGTGGAGTACACAGTGCATGCTACACAAGGGACGTGCAAAGACGAAGTAAACCACCTGCTATATTCTCAAATGGCTCCACTGCTCTCTGGGTCGATGAATCCTGCAGCTGACTGGCAATCACACTCACACTGCGCATGCCTCCTTAAGGAAGGCAGGAGAGCACTATGAGGACAGAAGGCAAAAAGACCCCTTCTTCAAGTACTAGGAAAGGTATCAACTTCTGTGCCACCCTACAAAAGAGGTGCGCACCCAGCAGACAGGACTCGGGTTGAAGCAGCTAAGAAGAGACTTTGATAGACTTGGATAACATGACTCAGGTCTTGGACAGTGGCAAGATAAAGAGAACTTCAAAAAATTTAAAAACAAAACGCACTGCCATTGAGTCAATGCTGACTCCGCAACCCCAAAGGACAGGGTGGAACTGTCCCTGTGGGTTTTAGAGAATGGAAATCTTTTACAGAAGCAGAAAGCGTCACCTCTGTCATGTGGAGCAGCTGGTGCTTTTGAACTGCTAACTTTGTGGTGAGCAGCCTAATGTGTAACCCAATCTGCCACCAGAGCTCCTGGAACGGAGAGAGAACAGATTTGATGATCCTTGCAAATGTGGATCTGTCAGGATTGGATTATCTTTTAGTCTTGGCAAGTGAGGGAATGTGATCCCACAGTTTCACCGGAGGTGATTGTTTTCTTTGCTAGAGAAGATGCAAAAAAAAAAAAAAAAAAAAAGCCAAATAAAGAGGATGGTGAACAGAGGTGGTGTTAGTTTTCTGCTCATAACTCCATTACAGTTTTTTACCACTTCCATGTACACCAAATCCTGGTGTACTTTTACTTTCAGCCAACACTTGGGGACAGCCAGCACCTGTTTCTCTCAGTGAAGCAGCTTCCTTCAGGCCAAGGGAAACTCTTTCCTGACACATATGGAGTAGAAAGTGCTTGGGAACATATGACCTTCTTAGGAGCTGCCATTAAATAAACATCCATGAAGCTGTGTGGTCTGGATACATCACCTTCCTTTCTCCACGTGGGGACAGCTTTGACATAACACTGACCTACTGTTCCCCAATTTCTTAAATATGTCTACAAAACAACAGGGAGAATCTTCTTAAAATGCATATTTCAATTTGGCAGAGATTGTGTGTGGTCTGCAATTCTCACAGTTCTTTCCTTCTAACCAGTTTTGAAGAGATGTTCCTGCTGCTGGTGGGCCACATTGTGAGTGGGCTCAAGTCTGCTGAGGACTGAGCTCACCTTCCACGAAACAGTTCCTGACACTGATGCCTTATTTAAATGTCCTTCCCTTCCCAGTCCCACCTTTGTCCTCTGGCAAGATCACCCAATACTCCTGCTCAGAGCAGACAATGCACAGAGAGGACCATGGGACTGGTACAACTAGGAGACACGACATCCCTCATTGAACCATAGCTCTATGGGGAACAACACTGGAAACACAGTGTGGGAATTATGCTCAATCTGACCTCATCATGCTGGGGCAAAACATTAAGGGTGTGCAACAGAGCAGCAAGGGGAGCAAAGTGATGAAGTTCCCAGGGAATATAAAAAATAGACACACTGGAAAACACTTCTAATGGTCAACAGACCTGGAAATATTTATAGGCTTTTCTTTTTTTTGTCATTGGCTTACTTTTTGTTGTTGTTATTTTGTTTTTGGCTTATTGTTTTGTTGTTTTTGTCTTCCTCAGTTGTTTTGCTTAGCTTTGCCTGGCTTTTGTGCTTATTAATTTCTCTGCATGTCGATATCTAGATAAGATGGGCGGGATAAACAATTTGGAGGAGAAAACGATGGCAGCAATGGTGCCAGGTGGACATGGAGAGGGGGAGGTGGGGAAAGGAAGTAGGTGTTAACAAACCCAGGGACAAAGGAACAACAAGTGATCTAAAATCAATGGACAGAAAGGAGTAGGAGGTCTAGTGGTCCTTAATCAAGGGCAATGTAACAGCGAGGAATTACTGAACCCAAATGAAGGCTGAACATGATAGTGGGACAAGAAGAAAGCAAAAGGAAATATATGAAAGAACTAGAAGGCAAAGGACATTTATAGAGGTCTAAATACAGATATGTACATATGTAAATATATTTATATATAATGATAGGGAAATAGATCTATGTACTTATATTTATATATTAAGTATTAAGGTAGGAAATGGATATTGGACCTTGACTCAAGTACTCCCTTAACACAAGAACACGTTATTCTAATAATCTGGCATTCTCTGATGTTCACCTTTCTGAAGTCAAAATGGGTGCATAAGCAAATGGTGAAGAAAGTTAATGGTACCCGGCTATCAAAAGATACAGTGTCTGGGGTCTTAAAGGTTTGAAGATAAACAAGTGACCATCTATCTGCGAAGCAACAAAGCCTACATGGAAGAAGCACATCAGCCTGTGTGATCATGAGGTATCAATGGGATCAGGTATTAGGTATCTAAGACCAAGAACAAAATCATACTAATGTGAAGGCAGTGGAGGGTGCAGCGTGGAGACCCAAAGCCTATCCGTAGACAAATGGACATCCCCTTACAGAAGGGTCACTAAAAAGAGCCAGTCAGGGTATACTAGAGCACTGATGAAACGTTCAACTTTCCTCTAATTCTTTAATGTTTCATCCTCCTTACTATCGTGACATCCATTCTACCTTACAAATCTGACTAGTTCAGAACATGCACAATGATACAAATAAGAACCCACAATACAGTGAATCCAGGACAGATAAACCCCTCCGGGTCAATAATGACAATAGCGATACCAGGAGGATAAGGGGAAGGTAGGGGGAGAAAGGGAGAGTCTATCACAAGGATCAACATATAATCCCCTCCCAAGGGGGACAAAAAGAGAAAAGTGGGTGAAGGGAGACAGAGGACAGGACAATGTAATGTATGAAAATAATAATTGATAATTTATCAAGGGTTCATCAGGGTGGGAGGGAATTATATGAGGAGGTGATATCAAGCCTCAAGTATAAAGAAAATGCTTTGAAAATGATGATGGCAACATAAATGTACAAAGTGCTTGACACATGGATGATTGTATGCATTGTGAGAAGAGCTGTAAGAGCCCCACAAAAAAGTATTTAATAATAATAAAGATCACCTAAAGAGAGTTATTGGATCCAATGACATTTCAAACACACTCATTTGTGCTTTTATACATATCAGACTGATTAGAGGGATCAACATACCAAACTGATTATAATTTGCAATTGTCTCAATAAATGAAAACCTCTTGCTTGAACCACTGAGTACAAGGCATAACGAATATTACAAAAGTAAATACAAGCTCATGAGACAGGTAAAAGTAGGTAGGAGGGTAAGGAAAGTCCAATTGTTTGGTTAAAGTTGGAGAAGGAAGGCTTGACACCACAGATCATCGATGACAGGTGTGTTGTCTCAGACCAGAGGATACAGGGCCAATGTCAGTGCTTCTGAAGGAGATGCCTTAGAGACAAGGCTTACTATAAGGTGAAGAGAGATTTGGATGAGCAGCCTCTGCTGACTGCTCTTTTTGTCTCAATGTCTAATTGCCCCACAGAAATCAGGAGGTACGCAGATTGACAGGTAAGCCCTGGACTAGTTGCCTTATCTACTGCTCTTTTACTCTTATCTCAATGCCCAGCTTGCTTGTTGATGTAAGTGGCTAGACTTGCAAAGGTAGATTGTGTACAGAAAAGTTATCATGATTTTGGTTTGGGCCTGAACACTCACTGCTCTGTTGCCTGGGCCTAAATAATTGAGTGTCACTTGTCTCACCATAAACTTCTCTGTTCATCTGGAGATACCAGTAAAGAGCATTTCTGTCATTCCCGCACCGTGTAAACATCACATATTTGAACGTTTGTTCCTTTTGTTTTTGAATACGCCAACTTCTACATTAGGGGCACCAGCACCAAGGAGGCTCCTTTGTGGCACATGTGATGTCCCAACCATGGCTCTGTCCCATTTTCCATCATAACTAACAACCACAGAAGAGAGTCGAGCAAACCAATTTGTAGAGAATTGAGCTTGAAGCATTCCTTTTAAAGTTCTGTGGCATAGATTTTCATGTCAATTAATAAGCAATGTCTCAAAGGAGAAGCAGCATATACTTCAGACTGCATACATTCCTCATTGTGGCCCTGATGAAACATATTGATCCGAGAGCGCACTTTTCTGAAGGGCCAAGTCACATAGGACAAGATGCTCCTTTGCTTCTAATATACTGCCATATTCTCTCTTCCTTTCTTTTTCTTTCTTCAGTGCCAACCTCTCCCTGCTTCCTTCCCCTGGTCTCTCCATAGTCCTCAAAGTCTGCTTCTTGTGGCATGAAAATACTTTTTCTTGTTTTTTTCTTTTAACATAGTGATATCATGCAGAATTTGTCTTTATGAGATTGACTAACCTTGCTGAGAATAATGGCTTCTATATTTGTCAATGTCATGAGGTGTTTGACAGTGTCACCACTGTCTTTTAGAGATGCATAATATCATATATATGATCTGGAATATATATATACACACACCAGAGTTTACTTATCCATTTCTCCACAGACAGGCATTTTGACTCTTTCTCAAATCGCCCAAGAACCACGTATCACCCCCATTATGTGCACTTCATAAGACCCATCTCAAAAGGAGAGACCTCACATGGGCTGGGGTCACTCCTTCAAGAAGGGGAAAAGGGAAAGATCCTGTACTTGAGACAAGGCTTCAAGTCTTGAGACAAATCTGCAGGCCCTTCACAGGAATGACGAGAACTTTACTGGAAATTCAAGGGAAGACCAGGGGAGGGGAGCATCTATGTTCCAAAGGAGGCACTTACATTGCTGTTGGTGGGCATGGTGGGTAAATAGGGAGGAGCAACCTCACACAGGGAAGGGATGCTAAACAGTAATTGTAGGGAACCTAAGGGGAGAATAAACCTCATTGTATATTCTTGGGTAGACAGCTTGAATATGTTTCTACCCAACCCTTGGTGAACCATACCATGCTTGCCTTACAGGCAACATGGAATACCCCAAGACCACAATTCATGGACTTGATGTAGAAGCCAAATGAATGAACTGGGCCGTACCTGAAAACTACATGTACCATTGGAATTAGGGCTGAAGTTCCATAACGGGGACATTGTTGGATAAAGATTTCTGTATATGTTTAGAAGATCAAATTGATTAGGCGTGTTGTTTAGTTCTTTTATTTCTTTGTTGATTTTCTTTCCAGTTGATGTATCTTTCCTCAGGAGTGGTGTACCAAAGCCATCCACTACTATTGTACTATTGTCTATGTGTTTCTTCAACTCTGAAAGAGTTTGATTAATGTACTCTTAGGATCTTTCATTGGAAGCATACAGGATTACGATTGTGGCTTTAATCATTACATAAAGCCCTTCTTTGCCTCTCATAGTGGCTTTTCCTTTGACATATGCCATTCCAGAAATTAATTTGGTACTCCTGATTATTTTGTGTGACTACCATTAGCTTGATATATTTTTTCTATTATTGGAATTTTAGTCTGTTATTTTCTTTGTGTGTGAGGCAATTCCTGTGATCATAATAGGTCATGTGGTTTGTTTGTTTTTTAATCCGTTCTGCTGGTCTCTGTCTCTTAGCTGGTTAGTTTAATCCATTTACATTCAATGTTGCTAATCATAGCTATGATTTTATTGCCATTGTCTGTAGTATGTTTTTAAACAATATTATTGGTTTCTTTGTTCATTGTAATTTTACATGTGATTTTATTTGGTTTAGGGGTTATTGTCATTTTCCTTTGCTTTATTGTTTGTTTCTGTCCTATTATTTAGTAGGCTTTTATGGCTTTTGTCTTTTTTATTTTGTGAAAGCTTTACTATTTTATTTGATGCTTATTTTTTGTTACTTTCCTTCCAAGTTTAAGGCAGTTTGTGCTCCTTTTCAAACTACTCAATTTCTTCTTCATTCAACTCTTTTATGTCCATTCGCTTCCCTCTATTATTTTATGATTGGCTTCATTGTGGAAATATCGTTAGCTCCCTATTTTGAATCTAGTAGTTTGGTTTGTTTTTTACTTTGTGAGTTACTTGAGTGGGTAAATTTCTCATTGATGGTGTCTTATATTTGATATTTAGGTTGCTATCTGTTTTTGTGGTTCATTATATATCCAAATAACTGTCTTTATTATTTTTGTAATGTTCATCTTGTTTTTTAAACATATTTCTTTAGTTTTATTTTACCTGAAAATGGTCTTACTTCTCCTTCATATTTATGGGATAATTTTTCTCTATATAAGATTATTGCTTGGCATTTTTTTCCTTTCAAGCTTTTGTATACCTCACTCCATTGCCCTATTTTGGCTTTGAATCTTTTTATTTAAAAAATAGTTTTGTCAGTGTCTATTTCACATATAATGCAGTTTAACCATTCAATCATATTAAGAAGGGTTGTGCAATCATCAACACAATCAATTTCAGAGGATTTTCTTCTTGTTTTCATTGTCGTTAGCGCTCTTTTTCCTCCCAATCTCCACTCTGTGCTCCTAAGTATTTCTTAATCTATTCACTGTCTATATAGATTTATCTAGGCTGAATTTTATAAGCAGAAAATCATACAAGACACAAGCAGGAAGTAAACATCAGCAACAACAAAACAACAACAATGACAAGACAAACAGCGATACCAGGAGGGTGGAGGGAGAGTGGGATAGAACGGGGGGGACTGATTACAAGGTTCTACATGTAACCTCTTCCCTGGGGATGTACAACAGAAAAGTGGGTGAAGGGAGACATCGGACAGTGTAAGATATTACAAAATAATAATAATTTATGAATTATCAAGGGTTTGTGAGGGAGGGGGGAGGGGGAAAGGAGGGAAAAATGAGGAGCTGATACTAAATGTATCAAGTAGAAACCAAATGTTTTGAGAATGATGATGGCAACAAATGTACAATTGTGCTTGACACAATGTATGTATGTATGGATTGTGGTAAGAGTTGTACAAGCCCCCAATAAGATTATTAAATAAAAAAAGAAAACAGAATATATTAACAATGGAAACAACTTTAAAGTAGGTCAAAAGGGAGATCAAATGGTAAGATATTACATTTTAACCTAACTACATCTGCCATCGTCAACTGAACATTGTTTTTTGCCTGATCTCACGGCTATTCAGATCCCTAGACTAAAGTCAGATTGGATTCACTAAAGGCTTAATCCATGTAGCGGCCCTGGAAACGGACCCTTCTGCAACCTTCTGCAAACCGGGTGTTCAGAATTTAAGCTCTGATACCATACCTTCCTGCAGAATTGGATTTTATTATTTAGAATCCTTGGATCCTAGAGGTTGATGCTCTTCTTCCATGAGGATTTAGTCTAGTCACTAAGTAAACCATGTGGTAGAAGATTTTATGGCATCTTGAAGATGCGTTAAGGTGTAGCGGTGGAATCCAACTGGTCAATCAGGTCCCAGCCTGCTGATGCCCCTTTGACGCCTTTCTCTCTCTCTCTTCCCTTTTTGCTTTCTGCTTGCTGGATTCTCTGCCACTGCCCTTGAAAGCTGCTGGAGCTCTGACCCTGGATCTACAAGACTTTGCACATACCAGCTTATTATCTCCCTTCAGTCTGCATCATTGCATGCTGCTGTGTGTGTCTGAAGAAGGACTTAAGGACTACTATCAGACTGTGGACTTGACTTGGACTGAACTGGGATGCTTTCTTGATATATAATTACTTCTTGATATAAGGTTCTTATACATACATGTCACTGGATTTGTTTCTCTAGACAACCTGGCCTCACATAGAATGGTACCTGGGGAGTGGGGTGCTAGAGAAATAAATCATGACTGGAGGCTTGTCTAACTTATGCTTTATGGCAGTTGGATGCAATTAGATTTTTCCTCTTTGGATTGTTGGAGGTCAGATGTGGTGACATGGTTTACTCAGGTGGTTTCTGGAAAGGGCCTGGGAAATGAACGCTGTAGTTATTAGAAGTGGTCTTTAGTTATTTTGATCTGAAATGGAGCAAATGAATGTATTGGATGTTAAATGGCAGCTCAGGGTGAGAAAATACCTCTTGAATTTTCTGGGCCCAAAGCCATACTACTTTAGCAAAATGGCTGACAGAAGTCCCCGCCCTATCCCCTCAACTCACCCTCCCTGCCTCTCAGAGAGCTCATTTTATATCCAGCAGTATGAAAATCCAATGTAGCTTATTAACAATTATTCATGGTGAAACCTATCGGTCTCTGTCCCCCACCTCTTACCAAAACCCCTGCAGGAAAAGGTCGTGTTGGTGGGAGCTAGATGAGCCACATTAAATAATTAAGTGTCCCTCAAGACGGCAGAGAAAAATCACAATGACACATCATCGTAAAATTTCCTAACATCAAAAAAAGGGAAGACAACTGAGAGCAACTTTGGAAAAAGGAAAAATCACCTATAAAGGTGAATAGATAAGAGTAAGCACAGATTTTTCAATAGATACCATTCAGGTAAGATGGCATTGAAATGCAATTGAAGGTTATTGAACCTTGGTGCAGCTCTCTTGCTTTGAGCATGCCCAATGAATGGTGGCCCAGGGCTACAATATGTTTACTATTTTAATGTCCTCCTTGCTTTTTTATGACATGTACTAGTCTGGTAGGCATGGTTCTGCCTCTGTGAATGAGTGTTATTGAAAGTTTTGCCCTATCATTAACCACATTATTGTGTGTGTCTAGCCACTTAATAATTCGATTTGTTTCCCTACACTCATAAATATATTTACATATGTACATTTCAGTCTTTGGACCTCTATAAATATCCTGTGTCACCTAGTTCTTTCCTCTATTCCCTTTTACTTTCCTCTTGTCCCACTATCACGCTCAGCCTTCATTTGGGTTTCAGTAATTTCTCTCAGTTACCTTGCCCTTGCTGAATCCCTACCAGGTCACTCACACCTTCCTTGCTACTGATTTTGGATCACATATTTCTCCCCTGTCCCTGGGTTGGTCAGCACCACGTCCTTGCCCCCTTCTCCCCCTCTCCTGTGTCCGCCTGGAACCATTGGTCCCATTGTTTTCTCCTCCAGAGTATTCATCCAGTCTATCTTATCTAGATAGATCTGTAGAGATAATAATATGCACCAAAAATCAAGTCATAGCAAGATAGGCGATGAGTGAGAACACAAGCATGAAATCAAAAAAGGAAACCAATTACCAAAAAAGAATAAATTATTTAAAAGAAAAAAGTTTAAAAGAAAGAAAAACCTGTAAATAGATCAAGGTCTGATTTTTGATCTCTAGGTGTGTATGTAAATATATTTATTTGAGTGTAGGGAAACAGATCTATGTGCATATATTTATAGGTTTAGTGCTAAGGCAGCAGATGGACATTGGGCCTCCACTCAAGCACTTACTCAATGCAAGAACACTTTGTTCTATTAAATTGGCATTCCAGGATGCACACCTTCCCGACAAGATTGCTGAAGAAAAATGTGTGCATAAGCAAATGTGATGAAGAAAGCTGACGGTGCCTGGCTATCAAAAGATATAGCATCTGGGGTCTTAAAGGCTTGAAGATAAACAAGCGGCCATCTAGCTGAGAAGCATCAAAGCCCACATGGAAGAAGCACACCAGCTTGGCTCACTATGAGGTGTAGAAGGGACCAGTTTTTAGACTTTAAAGAACTAAAAATCATATCAGTGGGTGCCCACCTTCTGGATACGATCAATGAAGACAAACGTGTGCATAAGCAAATGTGGTGAAGAAAGCTAACGGTGCCCGGCTATCAAAAGATATAGCATCTGGGGTCTTAAAGGCTTGAAGATAAACAAGTGGCTACCTAGTTCAGAAGCAAAAAAGTCCACATGGAAGAAACACACCAGCCCGTGTGACCACGAACTGTCAAAGGGAAGGGATCAAGCACCAAGGAAAAAAAATCATATCACTGAAAATGTGGGTGAGTGCACAGTGGAGGCTCAAAGTCCAATGGTGGCCAACCGGATACCCCTTACTGAAGGGTTGTGGTGAGGAGATGAACCAGTCAGGGTGCAGGGTAGCAATGATGAAACATATAACTTTCCTCTAGTTCTTAAATGCTTCCTTCCCCCCAACCACTATCATGATCCCAATTCTACCTTGAAAATATGGCTAGACCAGAGGATGTACATAGGTACAGATAGCAACTGGAAACACAGGGAATCCAGGAGAGATGACTCCTTCGGGACCAGTGGTGAGTGGCGATGCCTGGAGGGTAGAGAGAATGTGGGGTAGAAAGGGGGAACTGATTACAGGAATCTACGTATAGCCTCTTCCCTGGGGGAGGGGCAGCAGAAAAGAACATGGGAGGAAACATCAGACAGTGTAATATATGAAAATATAATACTAATTTATGAATGATGAAGGGGGCAGTGGGGAGAGAGAGGGAAAATGAGCAGCACATATTAAGGGCTCAAGTAGAAGGCGAAGGTTTTGAGAATGATGATGGCAACAAATATACATATGTTCTTGACACAATGGATGTATGTATGGATTGTGATAAGATTTGTACGAGCCCCCAATAAAATGATTTTAAAAATTCAATTTATATGGTCAACACTTCATGCATTCATGTATTTTGATTTGAAGCTAAGCTGTACTTGTATAATTTCCTTTTCTTAATAAATGTTTTCAATTCTATACCATTGACTAAATGAATGATACTAACATTATAATTACCTTATGCCTTGGGGGGATGAATTATAATGCTCTCTATCATAAAATGATAATAATGTCTCTGAAATGAACCAGAGAACTATATAAAAATATACATATGAATAGATTTGGGGCTTGCTCTTAATTATAGCCCCAAAGAACAATTAGTTCTTATGACATGGCCCTCCTCAATACTCTCCCTCATAAAGAGACCACTGAAAATATGGGTACGAAATCAATATGTAATTAAACAATCAGATGGTGCCCAGCTATCAGAAAGAATAGTGTGTGTGATCTTAAAGACTTTTCACTTTCTATATACATACAAAAGAGGAGGAGGGAGAGGTACTGAAGAAAATATGGAAGTTTGAAGAAGGGGTGGAAGAGGTAAGATGAGTCTTACTTTGTGTCTTTTTCTCTTTAAAATGCTGAATGTGCAGTGTGCAGTGGCGGAAGTAGTAAGGGATTTAAAAAACAGAGTCACTGGGGATGGAAATAAGAAAGTTAGCAGACCAGATATTGCTAACAGGAATATTGTGAAGTACTGAGGGACAGTAAAGCTGTAAAATAATAAATTTGTCATTACAATAAACTGCTCCCCATGTATAGTGCTTTCTGTGGAAATGGAGAGATGAAATTAATGAGTTATCAATGACCTGCCCCTTCTACATTTATTTGTAAATTGATCCTCAAGCCCAAATATGTTAGTAAGCACCTCCTTGCAAAAATAAAGGAGACTTAGTGGAGTGGTGGATTATGAATTGGATTGCTAACCATGGTCAGCAGTTCAAACCCACCACAGGAGAATGATGAAATTTTCTGCTCCTATGAAAGTTTACAGTCTTAGAAATCCATAGGGCCACAATGAGGCAGAATTGACTCAGAAACAATGAATTTGGAATTTGGTTTGGCTTAAAAAAATAGCATGGTGCATTTACAAAAACACCTGGGGGTGAGTGATGAGTGGGTAAGAGGGAACTGTCAGTCGTTAAACATAGGCCAAAGCACTGCCATTGAGTCAATTCTGATTCCTATCTATGCTACATAGAGATTTCCAGGCTGTACATTCTTACAGGAGCATATAGTCCTATCTTTCTTCTATGGTGGATTAGAAATGTCTATTTTGTGTTTCACAGTTCAGAGCTTACCCAGTTGCTGAAGGTGTATGCTAGTTGTGTAAAAATATGATACTATGGGACTGAGGATTTGCACAGGGGCTTCATCAGTGGCAAGAGAGTTAAAGGGACTATTCAAACATGAAGGATCATGAGCCCCATCAGGAGAGAAAAGGTGGATTAAGTTAATTGGAAGGAGAATAGGGAAGGATCAACAGCTAGAATTCTTGAGCCTCTGATCAAATGACATAGGTATTGGAAAGTGAAAGGGCCATCCAGGAACTGTAAAATTTGAACTTAAGAATTCAGAAATGGAGAATTCGGAATGGAAGATGCCAGGATAGTTATAAATCTGAAGAGTAGTCTGTGTTAGTCTGGGTAGACTAGAGAAACAATTCATGGAGACTCATATGTGAATAAGAAAGAGGTTTATATACAAGAGCAAGTGAACATTGAGAAAACATCCCAGTCCAGTCCAGATCAAGACCATAAGTCCAATATTAGCCCATATGTTCAATATCAATCTATAGTGTCCTCTTCAGACTCATGAAAAACATGCAATGATGCCGAATGCAGGAGAATCATAGGCTGGTGGGTTGGAAGTCTTATAGCTCCAGTGGCATTGTAAGCATCTCAGCACTGGCAGAGGTCTCTGTGTGGCTTCTCCACTCCAGAGGTCTGGTTGCAGCAGGGTAGTTCCATGTGGCTTCTCCAGCTCCCAGGGTGTAGCACCTTGTGTCTTATCAGCAGAGTGTCTCTCAGGGAGTGAGCCAAGAGAGAGACAGTGTCTCTTGCCTCCAAGGAGGAAATACAAGGGTTCCCAGAATTCTCAGGAGATGGGCCATTCCCACATAGAGACCTCATTGATTATATCTTGATTGACAGGCCAGACTCCACCCCTTTACTCTTAATCCTCTCAAACTGACACCAGAGTATGTAACTACCTCATGTTCTTTCGCTTATTTAGTCTTAATCGCTGTGTCTTCCTTGTGAGCTTGGTGAGACAGGCATTATCATTCTCATTTCACAAGGATATTCTGTGATGTGAATTCCCCAAACTAATAGATGGGGTTACACGAGATCCTCTAGCTACTTGCCCATTCTTCTTCTCTTATTTATATTGGTACCTGCATCTATGTTACTTACCTACTGCTTTGTCAGTATTGTATCTTATGCAATTATAGTGGTTGACATCAATGTTTTCTGGGGCAGTAAACAACCATAGAAGAGACTCCACTTCCTTTGACTATTTAGCATGGGTGAAGAATGTTGAATATACCTTGGATTGCCAGCAGAATAAACACATGTGTGCTGGAAAAAGGATAGCTGGAATGTTCTTTAGATCGAGGATGGTAAGAATTTGTCTTTGGTACTGTGGACATATTGTCAGAAGAAACCAGTCTCTGGGGAAGAATGTCATGCTGGGTAAAATAGAGAACCAACTCCCAAAGAAGGAAACTCTCAGCCAAAGTGACTGAGAATGGCTACGACAGTGAGTGAAAGATAGTGAAAATCACACAGGACTGGGCAGGACCAGTTTATGGTTAAATAGTATACATATTAGAAACTTCTTTTAACTATCTCAATTTTTGCCATTTTTAAGATAAAGTTTTAGAATTTAACATTTTACATTTAGAATAACAAAATATTTTTCTCTTATATAATATTATATGGTGTTATAATAATAGCTTAATATTTGGAGGGATCAACATGGGTCAGGCACTTTGCTAATCTTTTGAGAATTTATCTCATTTAATATAATTCCATATGAGTTGACTTGGGGGCACTCAACAATAGTTTGTTTCCAGTCACCTGATAATAGAAGTATGAATAATTTTCTATCATTAATAAAGCTTCTATGGACTTTTATGTAAAAGTTTTTGGTGGACATATGTTTTTGATGATATAGCTTATAATATTAGTGGGGAACAAAGAAGAAGGTGAAGATAGCCTAGGAATGGCCTTTGGCATTTTTGAAAGCCCTCTAAATATATTGTCGCCACAATAATCACCTTAGTGGATGGGCATCAAAAGTTTCAATAATCCTTGGAAGAAAATCAAAAGATGCTGTTAGAGCTGATGTCTGAAGTACACAGGGCATTAAGACCGCTATCTGGTTTAAACATAATTTTATGTGTGTTTTTATGTAGTGTGAGAACTATTGGTAAATACGTAGGAAAGGAACTTCTTTCAATCATTTCAATTTTTACCACTTTTAAGATGAAAGTTATAGGCGTCAACATTTTACTTTCATAATAATAAAGTCCTTTTCCCATAATTTAATCCAGCATCATCATAATAATAGCTTCATTTTGGAATGTTGACCATGTGTTAGGCTGAGGTTTTGACAAGTTATCTAACTTAATCCTCATAGCATCTTACGAAACAGATGCGATTATTGCTCCATTGCACAGACAAGGACAGCAAGGTCAGAGATAAACTGACTCTTCTAAGTGGTAAACATATGTTTCAAACCCCAAATTTATGATGCTAGGTGGTTAATATACTACTCACATCAAGTGTCACGATGGGAAAGAAAGCTAAAGTTTCTAAAGAGTAGGTCTGGCCTCAAGCTAAGTTAGAAAGTTTTTTTCCAGCAACGACATATGTTCTTATTTAGATTTTTATAGCACAGTGTTTTAAATTTCTTAGGATTTATTAATGCACTGTGAAGACACACCGACAGACTTAGAGGGACGAGGTGACTTTAAACAACTATTATTAACTGCATACTTAGTCCCATGATTTGAGATTAGGAATATTGAGATGCACAAAGACATATTCCCTCCCCCTAATAGTTTATGATCACTCGTAGATCTAAGTAGAGGCTACTTCCTTTGCCTGTTTCTTTCAATTCTCATTTCTCAGTGCAAGCAGTGTCTTGAGAATACAGATTAGGCAGACCTCTGATCGCTCACTTTGGCCCCTAACAATCGAAGAATACAAGTTTCATTTGTCAGACTCTAGATTGCAATATTTGAAAACTGATCATCTGAATGTGGTGGGTGGCAAGTCCCATTAACCAGAAGGTTCTATTATTTTAATCCATTTCAAATATTAATGTGCATATGTGTCACCTATGAATCTTGAGTCAATAAGCCTAGAGAGCCTTAGTGGCCTAGTGGTTATGTTGGGCTGCTAACCACAAGGTCAGCAGTTCAAAACCACCAACCACTCCTCAGGAGAAAGATGAGGCTTTCTACACCACTAAAGAGTTATGGTATCAGAAACCCACAGGGACATTTCTGCCCTGCCCCTGTAGGATCAGTATGAGGTCCAATTGATTTGATGACAGTAAGTTTAAGGATTTAACTTGAGGTTTGCATTTCTAACAAGTTCACTGGTGATGCTGATTCTGTTGGTCTGTAGATTTCATGGACCTCACTTTGGACAGCAATGATCTAAAACACACTTCCCATATTCTGAAGCATAAATTTCAAGGAAACACCTGAAGGTTGAATGAGAAATGGGTAGCAGTAAGATTGGTATTACCAGTATTAGCATCGGGATCAATAATTAATGATGATAGTAGTGGACATTTAAATATAACACCCTGTGCTATGATCTATTCAAATTGCTGTTCACACACAAACTCACTTTTGCCTACAGTGACTCTAATAGACAACGGCTGGCTAAAGATCAAACCTCAGGAGATTTCTGACCTAAGCTCTACAAACCCAAATATCCAGAGCTGTTTTCTAATAATCATCTCACATCCAGAAGAGAAGTCTCTCCTTGTGGCGGATGGCAGTGGTAAGTTCGGAAACAGAGGCCAGCTTCTCTTTAGCCGAGGAGTGAAAGACATGAAACATGTAAGGCGAATGAGGCGGCAACAAAAGAAATCGTCTCCTTGCGAGCCAGTCAGGGTGCGATGTAGCAAAGATGAAACATACAACTTTCCTCCAGTTCCTAAGCTTCCTCCACCCCACTATCATGATCCCAATTCTACCTTACAAATCTGGCTAGACCAGAGCATGTAACTGGTACAGATAGGAACTGGAAACACAGGGAATCTAGGACAGATGATCCCTTCAGGACCAGTGTTGAGAGTGGCAATACCAGGAGGGTGGACGGAGGGTGGGGTGAAAGGGGGAACCAAATACAAGGATCTACATGTGACCTCCTCTCTGGGGGATGGACCACAGAAGAGTAGGTGAGGGGAGACATCGGACAGGGAAAGATATGACAAAATAATAATTTATAAATTATCAAGGGTTCATTATGGAGCGGGGAGTGGAGAGGGAGGGGAAAATGAGGAGTTGATGCCAGGGGCTTAAGTGGAGAGCAAATTTTTGAGAATGGTGAGGGCAATGAATGCACAAATGTAATTTACACAATTGATATATGTATGGATTTTGATAAGAGCTATATGAACCCCTAATAAAACAATTAAAAATAGAAATCATCTCCTTGAATGACTTCCAAATGCTGGATTGATTCCAAAAATCGCTTTAGCCCCCACCCCTGTGACTCAGTGTTGAGCAGTTGAGTCTGAAATGACAAGGATGACTCACGCATTGAAATCTCTGTGAAGACAGAAGAGACCTCCTCACGCCTTCAGTAATCTTTGTTTTCTTCCAAATGTTAAGAAACCACGCATTTTAACACATTATTGTACATATGTGCAGAAAGTTTAACTTAATCAGAATAAATACTCACAATAGAGAATACATTACTCACAATAGGATCCATACATCAAAAACAAACCCACAACTGGAATCAGGTTCCGTTAGCACAGAAAGAAGAGTGTATTGCGGTGCTTCTTTGTCTCAGAAAGCAAATGTTAGGAGATGGGGATGCAGGTGGATCTTGGGAAGGATCTGTTTTCTTTAATCCCAGCCAATATTTTATGCAGAGTACCATAGTGGGTTTAATGTGCTGATTATCACCTGAAAGGTTGGAGGTTTAAGTCCAGCAGAGGCCTTTCAGATGCCCCTCAGAAGAAAGATCTGACCATTTACTTCTGAAAAATCAGCCAATGGAAGATCTTGTGGAGCACAGTTCTGCTTTGACCCATATGGGGTCGCTATTAATTGGAACCAGTTTGAAGGCAACTGATGGTGGTGGACATTTTATGAGCAAGAAGACCGCGTATGGCTTTAAAGACAATATTCATATAAACACATTTCTGTCTTCTTATTCCTTATCCAGGTTCTTTCATGAAGTGCCTTACTCTAGAAGGAACAGGTTTAGGTTAGAGTTTGCTAAGAAGAAGCTCATGTGGACAGTGGATAAGGACTCTGCTGCTAACCAACAGGTTGGTCATCGGGACCCTCTGGTCACCGTGAAGGAGAAAGTCGAGGCGTCTGCTTCTGTAAGAATTCACAAGGTTGGACAATCCATATGGCAGCCCGAGTCTCTCCTGTCCAATTGCTAGAAGGTACAATTGACTCCTTCGCAATGGGTGGGGTCTTGTTACCTTGGAGCAAAAGTAAGACAGCTTATTGACTTGTAGGAAGACCACCTGGGATATCCTTGGTTGACGATTAACTTTGGGGAATGTGAGAGCACATTAATTTTTGTGTTACCATATGTGTGTACTAAGCATAAGGCACAACGATACTGTTGTTGTTGTTGTTAGGTTCTGTCAAGTCAGTTCTGACTCAGAGAGACTGTGGGTACAACAAAGTGACACACGCCCGGTCCTGTGTCAGCCTCACAGTTGTTCTTATGCTGGAGCCCGTCAAGACAGCCACTGTGGCAATCACCTTGCCAAGAGCCTTCCTCTCTTTGGCTGCCCCTCCTACTTCATACCAAGCGTGACGCCCTTCTCCAGTGATCGGTCTCTCCTGGTAACATGTCCAAAGTAAGTGAGAGCAGTCTTACCAGCCTGGCCTCTAAGGATCATTCCAGGTGCACTTTTTCCAAGAAAGAGTTGTTTGGTCTTTTCCAAGGAACTGCTGTTATTAAACTGACCCTGAAAATCCATTCTTCTGTAAAAGAAGTATCCAGTACCTGGGGGAATGGAAATGACATTAAATCAATCCAGGCAAGAGGCTTGAGTTCAGGTTGTTATCAGTCATGACTGTTTAGCAATTAAGCTAGGAGCTGAAAATGGGATTGTGACCAAAGGACTTGTACAGTGTTGAGTTCTTAGAACAGGAAGAATGTATAGGTTTCTTCTCTCCAGATGGGAAATCAAATGTCAAGGTTGACCTAAATTCCACAACTGCTTTAAATGGGACAATGAGTGAGAAAATTAGGTGGGTTTATTTGTCAAATAAGTCTGGGAAACCCTGAAAGTCATACATGCTTGTGGAGATTCATAAGGCCCTGCTTTTTGCTTATATTTAAACAAAGAAGATTCTCTAAGTCACACTTTATACAAATAGAAAATGGCATATCAAGGAACTAGTATTCTTTGGAACCCAGTTCAGGAGATGGTAAAAAAGATTTTTGGAAGTGTACTTGATTGGGGTGAGAGAGTACGATAACCATGGTGTGTTAGGCCGGGTGGACTAGAGAAACAAATCCAGACACACGCATATGTGTGTAAGAGAGAGCTTTATATCCAAGAGCAAATGTATATTGAGAAAACATCCAAGCCCAGTCCAGACCGAGCCCATAAGTCTGGTATTCACCCATATATCTAATACCAGTCTATAAATTCCTCTTCAGGCTCACGCAGTACATGCAATAATGCTGAATGCAGGAAGATCACAGGCTGGTGGGTGAAAAGTCTTGTAGATCCATTGGCAGAGGATGCATCACTGGGCTGTTTCCGCAGGTCTCTGTTGCTCAGGTCTCAGCATAGCTCCACATGGCTGGTCCATAGGAAGACGAAGGCATAGAGAGAATGGGGCCCACCTCCAAGGAGAAAGAGATAAAGTTCCCAGGATCCTCCTGAGAAGACCATGACCACAGGGAAGCATTATCAGGTTGTGTCCTGTTTGACAGGCTAGACTCTACCCCTTCCGCCTATTTGTCAAGTTGACACAAAATTATGTAACTACCACAAATGGAGTTTAGCTGCCCACTTGTACTTCATAAAAAAGGCCCAGCCATGCTACTTGGTGAGGTGACATGCTGCAGACGAACTGAAAGAGAGGTTGAACTACAAAACTCTGGGGCAGTTTAAGAGAACTGCCAAGACATGCAGGGAATCCATGGCTGTCTTGTGTTACTTAAGAGATAAGTAATCTGTGTGCAATCACTTATTTGTTTCTAAAAGGTATATCTGTGGGCACATACTGTATATACTTGTGTCTAAGCTGAGTTTTTCAGCACATTTTTAATGCAGTATTTGTGGTAAAATTAGGTGCCTTGGCTGATATTTGGGTTGGCTATACTCAAGTATGTAGGGTATGTGACAGGGCTGGGGAGGTCTAGCTCTATACTTAATTTTCCTTACTTAAAGTGTCCACTCTTCATTGAGTGAAATTAAACACAAAATAAAATCAAAACTCTCCTTATCCAAATCTTGAGAGTAGAAGAAGAAAATTGGGGACAAAACATGACAAAATCTGATCACTTAAATCCACAGTGCCAGCTAAGACTCTTGGTCTACCTGCCAAAGGAAAGCCAGGTAGCCAGGAGGCTAAGCATAGTGATACTGCCCACAGAGCCACAAGCAAGAGTGACACCAGCTAGTAGTTACCAGGGACACCAGTTAAGAGAAAGAAATGTGATTTTTTTTCTTTCTTTAGTAAAAAGCATGAAGTTGGAGTTGTTCTCTTCCTACCTTTCTATATATTTTTGTTGGAAAATGGATACCTTTACTGACACTTTGGAAATTCTCAGCAGCCAGGCCTGCGCATAGGGGATTTCTGCCTTATTCCTCTCCCCTTTCTCATCTTTGTAGTCCCGTTGTGCCACGCTGGTGCTGAGCTGTCACTTTGAGCTTGTTAGTCAAATTATGGTGACGAATGCAAACAGCCGAGGTGAACTTTGGGTTGCTCAGATGTTAGATAACCCACGTTCTGGCAGGGAGCCATCTTTCTACCTAGCCTAAGTGACTCAGACTTCTTTCAACACCAAAAGAAGGTCTTCCTCAAGCAGAGAACTCTGACTCTTCAGTGACTCATCAGACACCTTTCAAAACCAAAAAATAGCCTCCTGGTAGTTCATCTCAATTTGACGGCCAAGTTCTCCTCAGAGGATAAAATTAGACCGTTCAAAATCAAATGGCTTTAGGTGAAAACGGGTTGCATCCAATGAACTCTTCCGTGGTGCTGATGCTGAGAGCATCATCATTTTTTCTTCGAAGCGTGGTCCTTTTCTTTAATTGGGTTTCAGAAATACTTAAGAAAGCACTCCCGCCCCTTGGTTAGCTTTCTCACGTGTTAAAGATCGATGACTTTTTAAATTTGAAGCAAAAGTTTTGGAGATTAACAGGAAGCCTAAATATACAATACGTAGAGTTGAAAGTACATTTCTGTAGAAACGTGCGGAGCTATTGTTTGTGACATGATAAGATAGCCCCATTCTGAAATTCTCCAGGGAGCTTGCCGTCAAACGTTTAGACGGAATACAGTGAAAACCAGCACTCAATGGAAGTGCCTTTTTGTTTGTTTGCCATTGACAAGGTACTCTTACCACTCTTGTAGCACTTATTTTAGTGGAAAATATTTGAGATTTTCTTCTCTGATGGGTTTCCACCTCACACAGATTCAATATTTTATAAGTTTCACTGTATGCTCATAGAACTCTTACCAGAAGGGATTTCCTATCTAGATGTATGTAGACATCAACTATGAGAAAAATGTTCCATCAGCATAAGTGAGATGTGCTTGTGGGGGAATACCCTTTGAAACCAGATGTTTCCCTTAAGATACCATTCTCTTGTTCTAACAGGTATGCTCAGAAAGGTCAACACAGCTACAGGTTTGATGCACTTAGTTGTACAATTGTTTCTGTCCCAAGAGCTCATCATCCAAGACCAGACTTCATGACTTACCATCTCTATCCTTCCCCACTCCTGACAGCTCCTTGGTGCTATATTAATCATTCGTCTTGAGGAGTGACCTGTTGAGGACTATTGGAATCAGAACTAGATTTGCTGTTTTCTTTGGCCAATTTTAGTTTCCAACCCATTGGATCTCTCTCTCTCTTCTGAGAGAGAGAGAGAGAGATGTGTTCATTGGTAAAGCATTTGAATCTTTTGCTGATTGGTATTGAATTTTCTTAGTAAGTATTAAGAGTTGTTTATTAGCCCTTTGCAATATATTTGCTTTGCAAATATATTTTCTGGTTCCATGGCTTATATTTTCATTTTCTCAATAGTGACTTTTCTATAGCAAAAGTAAAATAACTGTGATAATGAATTTATCAATTAATGTGCATTTTAACATATTCAAGAAATACTTGACTAACACAAGCTCACATATCTTTCCCATGTTTCCTTCTTGAAGTTTAGAATTTTAGTTGTGTTTAAGTCTATAATCTATTTTTAATTCAATGTTGTATATAGTGCTAGGTATAGATCAGAATGGAGTTCTTTACATCTTGTATCTAAATATCTAGTGCAATTTGCTGAAATGACTAATGTTTCTTTACAAAATCATCTCTGTTCAGTTGGTCAGTTGCACTACTTCTGGATTGTCCATTCTGCTCCATCGATCATCTTTCTATCCTTACACCAACAATACACTTTGCTGATTGCTGTAATTTCTAATACCTTATTACTAATATATAGAAATATACACCAATTACTTTGCCATTGTGCCTATTATCTCCCTAAAGAATTGATTAATTTTATAAAAATTTTAGAAGAGCTTTTAGGATTTTTTATATTGGTAGTCGTCCCATAAACAAATATATATGGTTTTATTTTTTTCTTTCAAGTCTGTATGTTTTTCATTTCTTTATCTGAAATAGGAGCACTGGAGTGAGCATCCTTACCTTATTCTTGATGAGAAAGCACTCAATATTTCAGCAATAAATATGATGTTAGCTATAGTTTTTTTCATATATATCCTGCATAAGATTGTATGCATTCCCTTATTTCCTAGTTTGATTAAACTTTAAAAAACTTAAATGTTGATTTTTTCAATATATTTTTTCTACAGTTATTGAGATGTCATATGGTTCTTATTTAGTATATTGATAGAGGCAATTATATTGATTTTAAAATGCAGAACCAAGCATTAATTTGTAGGGTAAGTTCAAATTAACCATGATGTATTAGTCTTTCTATATACCGATGGACACAATTTGCAAGCATTTTTATTGAGGACTTTTGAATCTATGTTCATGAGGAATCTTGGTCTATTGTTTTCTTTTCCTTTTTTTGTAATATCTTTGTGTATCTCTGAGAGCGCACCCCCTGGAAGACTGCTAATGCTTGTTTCTCAGTGTTTGGCTGGCTTTGTAATAGGGAATAGAGGTTGTTCCCTCAGGTTTGGTTCAACCTTAGCTCTAGGCAGGCCTATATGCTTTTTGGACTTGAACTTCTTCTGGAACCTTGTAGTCAGACTGCCTTCTAATTTTACGAGTCTGCACAAGTGATTTTTAAAAAAATATAACTCTTACAGTTTGAAGCCATCAGCAGCTCCACAGGAGAAAGACGAGGTGTTCTACTTTTGCAACGGATTACAGCCTTGGAAACCCACAGGGGAATTTCTATCCTGCCCTAAAGTTTCACGATGAATCTGAGCTGACTCGATGGCAATGCATTTGGCTCGGGGTTGGATCTCCCAATAATACTTGTTCAGTGTCTTGGGCCCAAATTGTTAAGCTGTTTCCTGACCTTTCTCCAGGCCTCAAGGTTGTATGCTTTGTTTGTTTGCCTATCTATCTATCTATCTATCTATCTATCTATCTATCTATCAATCACCTAGTGCCTATTTATTCTTTCTCTAGTCTCAGTGGGGTTTTGATGGTGCTTGGGGTTCTATGTTTTCTAATACCCCGTCAACATTTTATGTTGAGTGAGGGATGTATATCCAGGTAGGTTCTACATCATTCTTCCTCAGTCACAGCACCCTCCATGAAGCAGGCCCCAGCGACAGTGCTTCTCCTCAGGGACACCTGACAATACACACACGTATAAAAGACTGCCAGGAGGGAAGAGTGCTCATCTAACCAGCTCTTGCATAGGTTCTTACTGTCTTGATCTCCTACACTCCGTCTTTAGAAATTCACAACACCTTTGAACTCAGTTATTCTTACCGATCTGTGTGGTACCCAGTGCTTTCCTCTCAGTTCGACTACATGGGAGCCAAGACTTCATTCCCTTGCTCTTCAGAGGAGCCTCTCTTTCCCTGGATTTCTTACTACTTGGCTGCTCTACAGCCTTAGCAAGCTGATGTGTTGAAGGAAAGTTTTGATTTATAGTTAAGATTTTACGCATTGTTAGATTAGAAGGGATGTTCTTTCAGCTCTATAGTTCTAACAAAAGTGAAACTCAAACCCATTAAGTAGATATGAAGAGGAGACAATGGTCAGGAGGAGGATGGGAAGACTCCATCCCAAGACATGTTTCCAGCAAATTTGTAGGTCATGAAATTTTGGGTTACATATCTGAATGCAATTTGGCTTGACAGCAATGAAGGGATTGTTTTCTTACTTCTAGATTAGTTTAAATAAACCCTAGGAAGCTAGGTGGATCTGTTTGGTCCCGATTCTCAGCTCTGTCACATTGGCAAACTGAACAACTGAAATCCACTAACACCAAACCCATGTGTTGATTCCAACACATAGCAACTGTATGGGACAGGGTACAATTGTTCTTTGGATTTCTGAGGCGATACATCTTCACTAGACCAGAAAGCCTCACCTTTCTCTGTTGGTGCAGCTGGTGGTTTCAAACCACTGACCTTTCTGCAAGCAGCACTCGATGTACAACTAACTCCATCACCAGGTAAGGTGGCTATTAAGCATGTTCTTTCTAATACATACCATAATGCATTTTTGAGCAATTTCATCTAAAGTTGTCCAGTTTTGCCTGGTGAGTATCTATATATAGCTTAGCCATTCAGTCTTTTTTCCCAAATATGATCTTGCTACTGTTTTCACCTATTAGTATTGGTGTGCTCATGAAGTCATGACTCTACCTGAATGTCAATGAGTTAATAATAGAGTATTCATTAGGTAATAATAACAAAAACCAAAGGTGCTCTTTTCTTAAGCCCTTACCACATATGTGGACTAAGTGAAATGCTTTACTGTGTTACCTTATTCAATTGTCACAAGTCTAGGAGATAGGTGAGGTTATTATTTCATTTAAAGATTAAAAACCTCTGAAACACAAAGAGTCGAAGTAACATACAAAATGGGCAGCTTCAATAAAAAAAAAAAAGGCAGAATGCCAACCCAGTGACTTGACTACCCTACTATTCTTGCTAGCTACTCAATATCACTTTTAGAAAATGGTGATTGACAGAACGGTATCTCTCGAGCAGAACTCCTTGGGTAGTGACTATTTTCTGTGGACAAGCTGACCCTGGAGGATAGTGCCATCAGTTTGGAGAAGGAGAATGGTTTTTCCCCTCTACATTTCCGAAAGGTAGAAGTCAGCCGTTTCTTCTCAGTGTCAGCAGCTATCTCCAGTGTCACCTTTAGCCACTTCAGTGGCTACGACAGTCGAAGGCAATGGAAGGTATGACCAAAATTTGAGTCCCTGCCTCCCACATCAGGGTTGACAAGCTACACTGAGCTCTGGGGTCTGGGTTTGGGACCCAGCTGCTAAAAGCACTCTCTTTGGATCCCCCTAAGTGGGCTTTCTAAGAAGCCTGGTGACTGTGAACGCTTTAGACAGGCACAGCTGTGGGGAGCTGGGCAACATCTTTTTGCATTTCTATAAAGAAAACAAGCTGACCATGTAGCCGAGGACACAGACTGCACTTTTCATCTTAAAAAAAAAAACTGTGAAAGCATGAAGGTGGAAATAGCCAGATTCCCTTGAATCTTACACACATACACTTTTTTAATGTAATTCTTATGAAGCACATCAACCCATTTTAGAATTATAAACATAGGATAGCATGAAGCTTTTTATATTCTGTAGAGCATCTTTAGAGACACAATTTCATTTTCTTTTCAGGGCATCATGACAGAAGTAGAAATTAAAGCACACTCGGGTGAAGAGGCATTCATTGTAGACAATAACGTAAGGACGACTCAGAGCGAGAGCCAGTCCTCAATTCTTTACCAAGACATGATTTCTTGCTCCGGGGACCCACCAGGATCCTTATTGTCTAGCCCCCAAGTCTTCCTCCTTGAAAACAGCACCACCACACGCCTCTTATTCCCACTCCCTCTTGAGCTCCATAACTTGGAGAAACCTGGTCCATGTGGACTCCCCTCTAAAGGCAGGCTTTCCCACATAAGTAATTAAAGGACAGCTGGATATCATTAAATTTTAAACACCTCACTTATTTTATCGCAAGGAAAACATTACATCTGCCAGTCATTTCATTCTATCCTGCTGTCCGTAGAAGCTGCATTATCTTCTCATCGACTTTTTAAACCATGCTTTTGTCTTCCAGTATGACTTGCCCTTGCATTCTCTGTTTGCTGTATTTGTCATTTCCAAGATTTGTAAGTAAAGTTGGGAATAACCACACATATGCATTTTGATTTGGGGAAGACCTAAAAGAGAGACCGGTTCCTAGAGAACGACCTCATCCCTGGTAAAGTGGATCAGCAAAGACCCTTGATGAGGCGATTGACAGAGCGGCCACAACCCCGGGTCCAAACACGCCGCCTTTGAAGATGACAAGGGACCAGGCAGTGTTTCTTTCTGTTGTGCCGTGTGGCTATGAGGTGCCAACAACACGGCACCCAACAATAACCACACCGCGAGGGACCTTTTTCTGTTTCTGAGAAAGTTCAAGCCTGAAGCTTGAACTGTGATCACATTCATAGTTGGTCTTGCTTCTGAATCCTATTTTCTTTTCAATTTTGCCCTGATTTTGTTACCATTCCTGCTACTGGATTGGCCGAGCTTTTTCTTCTGATTTTAAGTCGCATTTTACCCCAAATATTTTAGATACTATATGTCCTATTTCTAGCCACTTCATGTTTAACTATATATATATTTAATGCAGCAAACATTTTTCTATTGTTGAGAATTACAACCCTGCTCCTTAATGGTGTTTGGCATACTTTAAATTTTCTGTCAAATTATTTTAGATAGACTTTTTTCCTATTTATTACTTATGTCTCTTCAAATGTTTAATTATTTTGTCTGTCCATTTACTGTTGCATGTGAAAGGCTGAGATACTCAATATAAGCAACTCTGTGGGCTTGGGTCAACGTCTGCTTCTTTTATCTTTACACAGTGAGAGACTCTACTGAGCAATGCAGTAAAGCAACTTTAAAAGTGCCTCTAAATCTATTCTGAATGCAAGATTAGCATTTAGCAGCAGTTAAGCTTGACCAAGAGAGCCACGCCTTCAAAAATGACTTTTGTTTTAGCTCCTTTTGGAAAGACACAGGAGTGAGGAATGCTAGCCTAAACTCAGAACACTGAATTAGTGGACATTTCTGAACTACATTTCTCACACAGTAAAGTCCCACCTTAATCAAATGAAACTATATTAAATATGCAGTAAAAGTAACAAACAGAATGAGATTAAGGATCAAACCTTAAGAAAACATGTAGCTTAAATGACTGTTTTGGATTAATATCTAGACCTTATTCTCTTTGCCCAAAACTCAGCAGATGGCACCCAGTGGTATTTAAGGTCCTCTATCATTAATGTTTGGGGAGATATGTTAATAAAAGTATAACTCTCTGTGTTCATTTTTATATTCCCATCCCCCAGGGCTCTCCTTGAGGTGGGTAAAGTTTCCCAGTGGAAGGACAAAGAAGAGAGATGACCATTGACTTTTAGCAATATTTATGAGCACATGTTTCTGTTGGGTAGTACATCTGATACCCATAAGGTACCAGAGTAAGCTGCATTTTGAAGAAGGACGGGAGATTTAATAACCCAGTAGACACCTTCCCTTGCTGCTTTGTGAGGTTTCAACCATAATAGAGAGAGATCGTGGTGAGATAAGAAAAGTCAAAGCAGGGGTGTGGGATTTCTTTTGATCCTTGTAAGATGGAGATATTCTTTCTGCAGTTTGGATTGTTGGTTTTTGGTTTTTTTTTGTTCTTTTGATCTTTTTCTCAAAACCTGCCTTGCCTCTTCTTCCGTGTCTCAGAACAGAGTGAGGTAAGCAAGAGCTCGCTCGGGGACCTGGAAGGCCCAGGACTGCTTTGTTCCCTCCTTTTACACTTTCCTAAGTAAAGTCCTTAGAAGCCCAGTCATTGGCCAATGATGTTTTATTGAATTGGCCCCTTCAAATGGCCACTGGGACAGAGTGAGAAACCGACGTACATCTTGCCAGCAGCCTGCTGTAGACACTTAAAGGGGCTTCTTTAGCATATACACGAAGCAGCATCCATTACGAGATGTTCCAAAGTTCTGTAGATGTGTTTTTTCTCCACTTTTTTTTACCCGGCTGTCACCACCAGCCCTTCCCTCCTCCAAACTAACTTATACATAAGATTCACCAACACTACCACAAACAAGTTTGCACAACGATTTCAATGGAAACAATATACCAGACTTCTTAAGGCTCAATAAATGCTAGATATGGTGCTTATTTAAATTCATTGTGCATTCATCCTTACTGAGTCTAGGATTCTGGGTACCGTCGGCAATGATAGACATTCTCAGGTACCATACTCTCAAAAGACCAGCCACGATCGGGCCAGGTTTCCATTTGTGGGTGTCCAAACCTCAGCTCACTGCACTGAGCTGTCAATTCTAGCTCAGAGTCTCTAGAGGATAGAGAGACCTGCCTTTGTGGGTTTCCAGGGCTGTGACTTTTTATGGAAGTAGAAAGCCTCATCTTTCTCCCATGGGTGGCAGGTGGCTTCAAAGTGCCGACCTTATAGTTAGAAGCCCAACATGTAACCCACTGTGTGGCTTGCCCTTTGCATTCACATGAGTTCAAGTCCCAAAAGCAACTTTGGGACCGGGTGGCATTGACTTCGGAGTGCTCTTCCAAAGGAGGGACAGTTAAATGTCACATGTCCGGTGCTGAAACTTATTCTAAGAACAGCAAGTTAAGGGAACTTATTGCAGTAAGCCCATCTGATTAAATGTGTGCCATAGTCAAAAATACCTGGCAAACCTTATAGTGCTCTCACTTGTGACATGTTCCCATTACTTCTGAGTGTTTTTCCTTCAGCATCATTGCAGAAGGGAGGGCCAGCAGGAGGGCGGGGATTTCGGGTGTGAAGCTGACAGAGTCAAGCAATGGGAAACTTGACAGCTTCTGTCCACTTGAACGCCCTCTGTTTCCTTTGGTATGTTTTCTCCATCGTGATGGCTTCCATTTCCTTTGAGTTTAGTTTTGAGTTTCAACCGTAATAAAACTCTGGTTTCAAGGTTAATATAACGATCTTGTTCAAAGTCTGTGGGTACCTATGGAACACAGTGAGCTTCCTGGCTGGGAAGGGCTTGCCTGCCCTCCCCCTGACTTGGCTTCAATCGGGTGAAAGTAAATCCTAGTCCTATTTAAAATCTCAGATCTTACTCAGGAAGTGTCCCCCGCACAGCAGAGAGAGATTCTGAGCTTCCTTCCATCCTGCTTTTGTGGGCAAATTTTCTTTGCTGCCGAGAATTGGGAGAGAAGTACTTAGAAGAGTGAATACCCAGGTGTTTTGTATAATTTCAGGAACACAGTAGAGAGGAGAACAACTTTTCTCTCTTTCCACTTAATGTACTAATGTACTTTAATTGTATAATGGCATGTTAGTCTGGGTAGATTAGAGAAACAAATTCATAAACATGCATGCGTGTATTAGAAAGAATTTTACATGAAAGAACAGTTGAATATTGAGAAAACATCCCAGCCCAGTCCAAATCAAGTCCATAAGTCAGATATTAGCCCATATGTCTGATGCCAATCTATAAAGTCCACTTCAGACTCATGAAACACATGCAATGATGTTGACTGCAGGACAATCACTGGCCGGTGGGTAGAAATTATTTGGATCTAGTGACCTTGTAAGCATCTCAGCACTGGCAGGGGTCTCCATGTGGCTTCTCCACCTTCCAGGGCTGCATCAGGGTAGTTCCATGTGGCTTCTTTTCAGGGTTTTCAGGGATGTCTCGCAGGGAGTCAACAGAGAGATAGAGAGAAAGAGAAAGAGAGAGAGAGAGAGAGAGAGAGAGAGAGAGAGAGAGAGAGAGAGAGAGAGAGAGTCTCCCGTCTCCTAGAAGGAATACAGGGTTTCCCAGAATTCTCAGGAGAAGGCCATGCCTACACAGAGGCCTCATTGGCCATGATCTGATTGACAAGCTAGGCTCCATCCCTTCACTCTTCATCCTCAAATTGACAAACAATTATATAACTACCACAAATGGAATCAGTGATTCTCATTAACAGGCACAGACACTTTCACACAAACTTCTTGTAGTGTAAGCACACAGATTTCCCAAATGGAAAAATGCTTCACCATTTTGGACTTTTCCAAAATGTCACAGAAGTGATCAAAACTGGCCGTTGGAGGGCATGATGAATTCATTAGCATACACTGCCTATCTAAGGTGGGAGATGCTAGGAGTGTGTGTGGTTAGGAGATGGAGTTGGCCCTGATGCATGGGACCCCGTGGCACAATGGAACTGGGCCATTGGAATTCCCATAGCATCTTCCTCGACTGATTTTTCAAAAGCATTATTTCCAAGCCTTCCTTTCTAATTTCATTGTCTGCAAGCACCCCATAAGCCTGTTCAGTGGTGCAATGAAATGCAAGCCTCCATTGACAAACTGGTGGCAGATGCTTATGAGGGCACTGGCTGAGAAGTGAACCCATGTCTCTTACAAATGTACAAAGCACCACCTGGAACCTGAGGATTCTATCACTCAACTACCGTTTCCCTCAGGATCTTCTCTGAATTTTTGTGAGGCCACAATGTCTGGAGGAGGAGAAAGGGGATGGCAACAGCACCAGGGAGTGTGCTGAGGGACCATCCAGAGGAGCTGTGGGATGCAGGTGTGAGTGATGATGCATGCCCAGCAGCCTACCAGTTTCCAGCCATGTATTCACCATTCTGATTTATAGTATCAGAATTATAAAGCCACAATGTTGGCTAGGAAAAAAGGGGGGATGCGATGAAAGCTATGGTCAACTGTAAATACCTACAGGAGAAAGTCTGACGGATACTCTTTCGGGAAATCAGGAAGTTAAGAAAAAGTTGTTCAATCCAAGTCATCAATATTCAGGTCAGAAGTTTTGCTTCTGAGATTTATGAATGCCTCCGCATCACGAAGCTTTGTTGCACCTGTGGCTACAGCCAGGAAGGGGGAGGCAAAGAGACTCTTAGAAGCTGAGTAGGAAATCAACTGCTTAGGCCTCTCCGATCTATTGGAAAGGTCAAGTGTCCTTTTCAAAAGGCATGCTCCAAGATCTTCCCAAGGAGGCAGCCTTGCTCCCATGAGCCCTCCACTATGAAAGCATGTACGTTCCACCTGCAGGAAGTCTTACGCCCAGAGACACACTCTCTGTTATCTTTGTCTTTGAAGTATAGGTTCACCCACAACATGTGACTCAATGACGCATAAAGGAAGATGCACCCCCCACATTGCCAAGGGTAAGGTCGTTTACCTTGTGATAGAAATTAGTTTGAAGATTAGTCATACCTCATGCAGATAACCTTTACTCTTCCCTGCCCACTTTCTTTATTACAGCAAGTTTCAAAGGAAATCCTTTACTTTGGAAAGATGTTTTGAGAGAGAAAAACAAACCCTTTGGCCAATTTCCACATGTGCATGTGTCATTCTCCATAAACATTCTGAGATGTGTCTCAGGCCCATAGTTTGGAATTTTTTACTAAATGATCTATTGATATAATAAATCACAATTATTCACCAGAAAATATCTATATCTACTTATCTAGGGGGAAGTAGAACTTGAGTCTGGTGCCTTAGACTGCTAGGCTATCCTGACACTTCTATATCTACCTATCTATATCTATGTATCTCCTCTCTCTCTCTATATATATATATATATATATATAAAATATTAATATAGTTGGTCCTTTGAAGTCCATCTTAGATCTAGACTTTTTATGGTCCTTGCTTAGTCTTGATTACATCTCTACTATAAAAGCTAACATATTCATTGATTTTTAAAAATATATATTTTGCTGGTTTTGTGAACCTACACTATGAAACTACTTAGAAGCATTTTGAAATTTGGGGTTGGCCACAATATAAAAAATAAAGATGTAAATCTTCCTGGATGCCCTCCCTTCATCTATTAACTGATATCACTTCAGAATGTCTTTTCTCTTTTACACAAAGGAGTTCCCTTTGGACTGAAGTTTCCTCTTTGCCCTCCCTCCCCCCTAGTCAATCAATAAACAAACAAACAAACAAACTGTAATTTTTTAAGAGGGTAGACAGCCCCTTTATCCTATAGGCCAGCTGGGAGTTGGGAACTGCTGACCTTAGCAGTCCATCACATAACCCACTCCCCTACTAGGGCTCCTTCAGTCAGTGTGCTAGTCTGGGTAAATTAGAGAGACAAACCCACAGAAACTCATATGGATAAGAGAGAGTTTTCATAAAGGGTAAGTGCACATCAAGAAAATATCCCAACCCTGTGCTGTCCAAGCCCACAAGCCCAACACCAATTCACAAAGTCCTCCTCCATCCCACAAAACACACGCAATGACATCGACTGCAGGAGAAAAGCCGAGTCAGTGAACATGTAAGCATCTCAGCGCTGGCAGGGGTCTCCACACAGCTGCGCCAGCACCCAGGGCTGCATCGGGGTAGGTCTATGCGGCTTCTCCTCAGGGATGTCTTACAGGAAGTGAGCCTTGCCACCTGAAGCAGGGAACTGGCTCAGGCAGCTGCACCCTGGTCTGACCATCACAAAGCAAGAGATCCAAGAACTAGAAAGGCGAGGCTCACCAAGACATTTATCTCTCCGGCCTTCAATGAATACCACATGTGTTTATCGGCCAGGTTGGCACAATAAACTTTAACTACCTGTCAGTCAATAATCAATGACAAATAGTCACCAGGCAATATAGGTAGCAACATGTGAGAGCTGGTATTTTATAGGCTACCTTGTTTCACGAGGTCTCACAAGTCCCATGTTTTCCAACCTGGACAGGACAGTATTAGCACTTTTAATTTTAGTGGGAAAATATTTCAGTTTTCCTTCCTTGAACAGGTTTCTGCCTCACCCAGGTTCTGGTTTTCACATCCTTTGAAGTCCATCATAGGTGCTTCCAGCACATTGGACCGGAAATTTATTATTTTTCTCATTATACTCAGAGTATCTAGTATGTGTCTTGGGATATTGCTTTATATTAAATTGTATTCATATGTGACTTTCTAACCCATAGACCATCATATCTAGATTTTCATAGTTTGTTCTTTCACATTCTGGCCTCAACTACTCTGTATGCTGAGTGCATTTTAAAATTCATCAAAGAATCTTGCCATTGCAATAAAAATACATAAACTAAATTACACGGTCCCTTGGTTTATTACCTAGTGCAAAAGGCGGAATTCTAAGATACCCCTGCTCCGGGGCATCCTCCCTGGAACTGTGGCGGTGATGGCAGGTTCCCCTGTGCTTGGCATGTGCTGTGTGGTCAGCTGGACTTGCAGACAGTACGATGATCTGGGTCAGCACAGCCTCATCACGTGCGTCTGGAAAGGCAGAGCTCCTCTGGCTAGTAGCAGCAATACAAGTCAAATGCAAAACTCCTGAGAAATTCGGCACAAGAAAGGTTCTCTACTTCTGAAATGGAAAGAGTCATGCGGCGGCCAGGACTTGGGAGTGGCCTCTAGAACCTGAGCATAGTCCCAGACCAACAGCTAAATGTCAAAATCCCAGTCCCACAACTTCAAAGAAGCCACTTGTATTATCCTCTAAGTGACCATGGAAGTAGATTCTTACCCAGAGCTTCCAGAAGACAACTCTAACTATCCAACGCCTCGATTTCAGCCTGGTAATGCTTTGAGCAGAGAACCACAAGCGGGGGTGTGGGATTTCTTACCTGGAGACTGTAAGATTATGAGCGTTGCTTTAGGCTGCTAACTCCTAAGGTAATTGGCTACACAGACATGGAATACAGTACTCTGACGTATGACTAGCTCACCTGGGTCAGCCACGGGCCCATGGAAACAGCTGCCAACATCTGGATCTTTCGGATGAATTCTCCAGAGTAGTGGTTCTCACTTGCTAGCATTCAGGCGTGTGTGAGGGGTCTTGTTAAAGTGTGTATTAGGTCTGGGATGGACCCCGAGAGACAGCACTTCAAATACCTTCCCAGATGATGGTGAGACACTGATGCGAGGGGCTTATTTAAAATGAAAAATTATCTGTTCAGAAAATGGGTTGGCTTTATCTCTTCTCTGGCTTATAGTGGTTGTTTTGGTGATATCTCTAGGGATTTTGTCCAGAATTTCTGGTGGCGCAGCAAATGTCATACAGTTGAGATCATTTGAGATTTTTGGTCATAAACTTAGCATCCCTTGAAGGTTGGCTAGGTGCCATGCACCAGGTGCTGTGTTTCCATGAAACATTTTCTTTAAACCCTACAAGCGCTATTCGGTAGATGCTGTTGTTACCCCCATACTTGGGAACCAGACTGCAAGGAGGGTAAGTAACTTGCTGAATCCATCACATTGATTATGAGTTGAAATTCTGGTTGAGCCCAGGAGTTTCTGACACTGTTACTCATCATTCTATGCCACCCTCCCTCCTCACAAAACTGAACATGTGAAGAAGGACAGGGATTCGCTTTCCTCTTACGGATTCCAAAGACCTGCTTGAGAAAGCCTTCTGGTTAAGATTTTGGTCCAGCGCAGCAGTGGGCACGCGGCGCTTCGGGCGTCACGTGTGCATGGAGCTCTGAAGTCAAACTGGAAAGCTTTAAAGGATAGTATGCAGATAATGGTGACTTCATATGTTTCTACAACTATGTTTATGGGTCACAAATGATTGCGAAGTTGTTGTGAGGCACAGGATTGGCCCTTCCACCTCACGGTCCAGGATGCACTCCAGAAAATACGTCGGGAAGGTTCTTTGTCATGGTGAGGTTGGCGGCTCTTCAGTGTAGCAGGTTTGGCTTTTTTTTTTTTTTTTTTGGTGAGAAGTTTGAAATGCAGAAATAGACCATAGAATGAATTGGATCAGGAAGACTGAGGGCCAATCAGAATGCATGAAGAGGATTTGGGGGCAAAAGCTTCAGGTTGAAGACCAGAAGGGGACAAGTGACATGGCAGGCCTCAGGACCAACAACAGACCATAAGAAAGTCGTAGCACAAAATGCTTTAGGAGCATAATGCACTTAAGGAACAATTGAATGCTAATCTGTTATTTGATTCCCGGAATTGGATTCCGCAGTTTTCTACCTCATTTGGGCTCCAAAACTTTGAAGCAAAGCTTCTGTGTGTGAGAGAAACGAAAACTCAGTAAAAAAGAACTGTTACCATTTCTCCCTCAGCACTGACGACACAGTGTGGTGGCAGCAACATTACACAATCAGGACACAAACAAACCCGCAGGGCTGCAGTCAGTGAAGCCGGCAGAGGCTTTGGGCTAAGGCAAGACCTGCAGACAGGCCCTCATGACCGCTCAAAGGTAGCCTAAAGGGTGGCGTGGCTTGGCAGAAACACATGTTCCCCAGCAGGGGTCCTCCTTTGAGACACTGCTGACATTTAGGCCGGAAAATTCTTGCTTGCGGAAGCTGTCCTGCATATGGTGCGGTATTTAGTGGCCTCCTCCATCCACTAGATTCCCAGTAGCATCCACTCCCCCTACTCACGACAATCAAAAATGTCCCCAGACATTGCCAACCATCCTCTGGGAGCAAAGGCACCCCGGTTAAAAACGTCTGCCTTGCACCAAACCCTCCAGAGAACCCGGGAAGGCCTGGGGCTTCCTCAAAGCGTGGGGTTATGATATAAGCCACAGGACTGGAAAATTCGAGAGTGGCGCTCTCTAAGCTACATTCATGTAAGCTGAAGCAATGTAGAGGCAGAAAGGGGTCTGGAGGTGGTAGTGACCATGTGTTTATATTTAAAAGAAACCCTGAGCCCTCCCAGCCCCCACTTCAGGAAATAAACACCTCGAAGTGCTCTCCGTATCAGAAGATAGCCTATTTACTCAGTTCAAATATAATTTTTCCTTTCCTCTTGTCAAAGGAATCTCAAGTACGTATTTGAAATTGCTAAAGCAACTGCCCCCTCCCTGCCCCCGAAATGAGGTTCTTCAGACTTGGTCGCCAACAGGCAAGGATTGTGATTTGGTTCAAGCCACTTGTGAGCCGTCCGCCTGCCACGGGCACTGTGTTTCTAGCACCCTTGATTAGATGTGACATTTTCTCACACTGAGTATTTTGCCCATATTTGAAGAGCCCCACACAGGGGACCTTATTAAACTCTGCAGAAATCTGTATGTGAGGATGCACTTCTGTGAACGAGAGGGACAGTTGGATTTTTTTTAACCTGCTAGGATTCTTATGGTTTTATTTTATAGGAGCTCACAAAAGGAGGAACAAGAAGCGAAAGATACTGGTCTCATTTAAAATAGACTTGCAGTACCTCCTCTGCTGAAAAATAAGGCCAGGGGAAAAGAGCTTAGGTTTGTTGCCCTGACCCACTAAAGCAGGAATTGCTTCTTTGGTTGAGCTCCAGAGCCCTGTGTTAATGGTCGTGAAGAGACGATATCCATGTATACTAGGTTTAGTGCACCTAAGTCTTCTCTCTCTCTCTCTCTCTCTCTCTCTCTCTCTCTCTCTCTCTCTCTCTCTCTCTCTCTCTCTCCCCTTCCTTTCCCTTCCCTTCCCTTCTCTCTTCTCTCTTCCTTCCCTTCTCTCTCTCTCTCTCTCTCTCTCTCTCTCTCTCTCTCTCTCTCTCTCTCAATTCCACAGGACTCCCAGTCCGGAAAGGAGAACTGGCAGTTCAACAGTTAGGTTCTCAGCTGGTAACCAAATTCCACAAAAGCAAAGATCTGGCAACCTGCTGGAAGAGATGAAAGCCTGGGGGGACTCTACAGGACATTCCTATGCTGTCCTTTTCCTGGGTTTGATCTTGCCTGGAAACACATCCACAGTACTTGAGATGAAGTCCTACCGGCCCTCCTACTGAGAAGCATCCTGGTTGCACTTCTTCCAAAAGAGATTTACTCATTTTTCTGGATTTCACTGATATTTTTCATCAACACCACAATTCAAATGCATTGATTCATCAGTGGTCTTCACGATGGAGTGTCCAGTTTTCACATGCACAGGAGGCAATTGCAAATAGCATGAGTTAGGTCAGATGGGTCTTTGTGCTCAAAATAACACCTTTGCTCTTTAACACTTTAAAGAAGCCTTCTATGGCAGATTTGACGTATGCAAATATGCCTTTTGGTTTCTTGATTGCTGCTTCTCTAAGCACTGATGAAATGTCCACGTAAATGAAATCCTTGACCACTTCACTCTCTCGGTTTATCATGATGCTGCCTATTGGTCCAGTTGTAAGAACTTTGGTTCTCTTGTATTATGTTGACATCCATACCAAAGCCTGCAGTCTGCAACCTTCATCAGTGGGCACTTCAGTAAGATTAACACTGGGTTTCACCCTGAGTACCACTGGGAGAAGTGAGATGGGTGGGACTATTTTGGACATGTAGTGGACAGCATTTGCTGATGACTTAGTTACGGAAGGTGGACAAGCATGAGAATTCAAGATGATCGCCATATGTTTACCTTGAGATCAGTGAGCCGCAATGCCTTTTACTGAAATGGGGGAAATTATCAAAGAGTATTTATGCCTACATGATCTGGAATGCTGGGTAAATATTTTATGCTTATTTACTCACTTCTCTTCTGAATTTTTAGATTTTTAAAATCCAACAGATACACATGGTTAAAAGTCAAAAATGATATAAAAATAACTCCAAACACCTCACTCTCACTCTTGTTTCCATCCATCTCATGGCCAGCTCTGTATTTCAGAAGGACTTCTGGTGCTGTTTCTTTTCTTTTGGATGCTACCAGCATTCCTTTCTGAATATCAGAATAAATAAAATTGTGAGCTCTCTCCACATTTTTTTTTATCTCACACAAAAGGGAACGCCCTGTTGGGTGGGTAATGGCTACCTCCGGACCTGTGCAGGTCCCACCAAACCATCAACACCAGCTAACATCACATGCCCCACCAAACAGAACCCATTCTCGCCATCTCACTAGGGGTGAGCTCATTAAATGTTTATTAGTATGGCCTGCGAATGACGTTATCCAAATGGCTCTTGGCAGAAAAGAGGTTCCCCGCCCTGCTAGGTACTGGTACAGCAGTACCGCGTTAGCGCCTGGCCCTCCTTTCTTGTTTGACAGCTGCCTAATAAATATACCATGCTGTGGCTATACCGTGCTGTGGATATACTGTGCTGTGGATATACCATGCTGTGGATATACCATGCTGTGGATATACCGTGCTGTGGATATACCATGCTATGGATATACCATGGTTTATTTAATCCATTCCCTGCTGATGGACAGTTGTGGTTTTTTAAAAAAAATACATAGCTGTTATATAACATTGCCTGTCTGAAGGAGCTTATGGACCTCAACCCCTGAAGGTTGACTAGTAACCACAAGGTTGACCATTTGGAAGCACCCAGGGCGCCCTCTGAGGAAATGCGTGGCAATCTACATCTGAAAGGGTACAGTCTTGAACAGCCAGCCTTGTGGCGCATCACTGGGCTCACCATGCATTGGAATCAATTGGACGGCACCTGGTTCATTTTTCATTTTTATTAATCCTTTCAGTGGGTGAGGAGTACCTGTAGGGTAAATCCCCAGAGGGAGGTGGCTGGTTCAGAGGGTAAATGCATTTATAATCTTGACAGAGATTGCCAAATTGCCCTCTGCAGGGGTCGTAACATTTTGCACTCCCACCAGCAAGGCATGTGCGTGCTTGCTCTTCCACCACCTTGCCAACAAAGTGTGCTGTTAAACTTTTGGGTCTTTGCCAATCTGATAGGTGAGAAATGTTATTTCAGTGCCATTTGGGTTTGCATTAGCTCTTATTATGAGAAAAATAGAAACTCTTTTCATGTTTGTACTTCTTCCCACTCCCCTTTCTTTTCTTTAGTCTTTTAACGAACTTGGTGTTATTGATCTTTTTATTCTCAATTTCTACAGGTCCCGAATAAACTAAAGAGTTGAGCTTTATGTGAAATGAGACCCCCGTATTGTTTCCAGTTTTCCCTTTGTAATTTGCTTGGCTGTTTATTTATTTTCACAAAATATAATTAAATCAAATACAATATAATTAAACTACAATTTTAAATTACATATGTGAATGTATGAAGTTTCCTTTTACAGCTCCTAAACTGTAGGTGATTTTATAAAAAGGACTCCTCTATCCCAGATCTATAAAGCAACCTGTTAATTTCATCCATTCTTTCAACAATCCTTGGACTCAGGATTATTAACATGGTTTTATAGATGAAGTAGCTGAAACCCAGGATCTCAACCTAGGTCTCTCTTATTTCTAAGCTGTCTCAACATGGGACTCAAGGAATAGCCAAATGACTCCCTCTCGATGCCACTTTACAAATGTTGGGAGATAAAAGCTATTCTTTGATCTTAGTTCTGATTCTCAAAAGTTAATGCTAAAGCACCTGTAGTCATTGCTTAAACACTTCTGTAAAATAGTATGTAGCTGGTTAAAGCAGGGGGTCTGCGGGATAAGAGGCTTTAACCAAACACAGAATCGCTCAAATTCTATAGACGTTCATGTTTGCGTTTAAAGAACCACAAAATCTCTCCAATCTGATCAACATCGGTGTTGGAAGCCAACACGTTGAAACTGCCAGGACCATGCCCACCACCTACGGACGTCAGCAAATGTCCCTTTTAATTGAACGCTCAAAAGGATATCTGCAGACAAGCAGAGAGCCCTGCAGTGGCCCCGTTGGACTGCATTAAAGGACACCTGGGATCCATGGCAGCCCTTTGTCCCTGTCTCTCCCTTTCCCTGTGCCAGGGCCAGCAGGGTGGGTAGAGTGCTGACGTGTCTATTGAGGAATAGGAAAAATACTCCGGTTGCAAGCCAGTCCTCTGAAGGAGAATGACCCAGTTGAAGGCTGAAACCTGCAGGCTGCTCTTGTTCCTAAGGACAGAACCCTCAGGGACCATGCTCTGCAGCAGCAGGTCAGCACAATGTTTCACCTTGAAAATGTGGCTGAGGCAATGGCTCCGCAAAGCCATCTTTCAGACCAAGAGATACTGGCAGGTTGTTCTGATCAACAGATAAGGCTGCTGAGAGCACATGTTAAGATGCAAGGCTGACTAGGCACACAAGGAACAGTGCTGAGATTCGTTACTCATTTCTGTCATGGGCAGAGTTGGGGAAAGAAGTTGAATTCCCCCCAATATAACTGCCAATCCCAGGCCGAAGCATTCATTAGTTCATTGAACCAAGGCCCTGCAGTAGATGCCTGGGGCAGCTACTTGCTCCTGATGCCACTGTTTGGAATAGCAGGTCCTGAGGAACAACTGAGATTTACCTTCCCCAGGCTGATCTTTCTTCTCCAAAAGGCCAGCCTTCTGTCTGCTATTCCTTGATTGACAATTCGCTCACTTGTTAATTTCCTTCCCCAAAACCCACAGCCTCAAGAGCCAGGGCCACGCTTTCCAATAATAGATATTTAATGAGGACTGAATTGCAGTACATCATGTAAGCATACTAAATTTCCTTTAAAAAAGTACTTATATGTATATTTATATATTCCTACAACTACTAATTGTGTATCATATGCTTATATGCAAAGCATTTGGTTATAAGCCATGCTTTAAAATTTTTTTCTATTTCTAAATAAATGTTCATGTTCTTCTGCCCTTGTTATTAGGTGCCACTGAGTCTGTTGTGACTCAGTGGCTCACTGGACAAGAGTGGAGCACTGCCCAGTCCTGCACCAGCCTCACAGTTGTGATGTTGTTATGCTTGAGCCCATTGCTGAAGCCAGCCCACTGTTGCAGCCAATTGATTTACTAATAGTATCCATTGATTAATAATGAAACCTATTTAATTTAGATATTTCTTAATCATCCATTCATATAACCATAGTTATTATGTAGTTGTGTGTTTGGCTGTCCACTACAAGGTTGGTATTATAGAAGCTGAGTTGTAAGGGTGTGCAAAATCAGTGTGGCTCCTGGTGGTCAGCTCCCCAATTTTACACTATAAAATGAAAATTTTGTGGTCAAATTGGAGGCATATAAAAAAGATGGGAGGTAAAAATAGACTGTGAAAATCCCAAGATTGAATATGGTATAAAAGCAAGAAACTAGAAATGAAACACCCGAATAGATGTTCGGTCATCCCCCCATCTGAGTTCTCCATTCTTTGTCAATTTTCCTTCATTCCTGACTCAAAACTTGGAGTTTATCTTTTACTTCTTTCCTCTCCCACGTCTCTCTTATTTGAATTCTGCAATGTCATATCTTTTCATATATTCTTTCCCTTCCTTTTGAGGGCTACCTGATTCGACACTTATCATTTCATTTAGAAGATTGTCAGAACTTTCTGGTTGATCTCTTTTCCTCTAGTCACTTCTCAAAATTATCCATCCAAATATTTCCATCAAGTTACTTTTCTTTAGTTTACTTATCAAGTTATTCTCTGCGTCAAAAACTTAGAGTAAGTAACCTTACATTACCCATAGCATGAATTCCCAATGGGCATTACTGATCAGTAAGGCAATGCACTACACTGGAAGATGCCAATTCATGATGGTCATGTTGCCCTAGACTACTGGAATAGAGGTTGATGTGTTGGACCTCGCCAGTGGTGCTGAGGAAGAAAGGCCTTGTGATCTGCTTCTATAAAGATCCCAGCTAAGAAAACCCTATGGAGCAGTTCTCCTTTGTTAAAGAAAGGTAGTCGACCTGGAAGAGTAAGTGAAATGTCGTGGGGAGGAAGTACACACAATGTAGTTGGTTAATACCTTCATAAAGGGCATTTATAAATCTCTTTTTCTAACTCCTTTTGATTTAACAAAATGAGCAAATCAGCCTAGTGTCTTGAATATTAAGAGGAAATTTTCTCCAATGGAATAAACTTCCCAGGCAGAGAAATCCTAAAGAAGAGAGTGAAATTAGGACATTTTGATATTCTTGTATGCTTTTAAAAAAATCATTTTATTAGGAGCTCATATAACTCTTATCACAATCCATACATACATCAATTGTGTCGAGCACATTTGTACATATGTTGCCATCACCATTCTCAAAACATTTCTACTTGAGCCCTTGGTATCAGCTCCTCATTTTTCCCCTCCCTCCCCCCTCCCCCATGAACCCTTGATAATTTATAAATTATTATTTTGTCATATCTTATACCATCTGACATCTCCCTTCACCTCTTCTCCACTGTCCTTCCCCCAGGGAGGAGGTTATGATTTAGACCTTACAATCTGTTCCCCCTTTCTCCTTCACATTCCCTCTGTTCTCCCAATATTGCCACTCTCACCACTGGTCCTGAGAGGCTCATCTGTCCTGGATTCCCTGGATTCCAGATCCTATCTGTGCCAGTATGTTCTTGTATTCTTGATGCAAAGGGACTGAAAATCATAGGAATCTTTGAGTAGACTTGAAGGGAGGGTTCAGACAGAAGATAGAAAATTTGCTCACATCTTTGTGCTTAAAATCCTTGGGGGCATTGTGCTAGCTGTTTCCTTCTTCGACCAGCAGGGTTGGAGTCAATAAAAATGAGCCAGACTTCCACAAATATACACTAATTGCCTATGTTGCTGCATGGCAGGGAAGGGGTAGACATTAATCTCTTATTATTTCTATGATTGTGAGTAATCGGGGTACTGTATTGATTTAAATGTTCTCTTATCTCCTTGCTGTTATCACAGAGTTAATCCTACAAGTAAGTAAGTAAGTAAATAAATAAATAAAGCAAGTGTAAAAAATCAAGAGCCTAACTATTGAGTCTTACACTAGAGCCAATCTATTTCTTTCTTCTTCTGTTCCTCTGTATATATGAATTCTTGTACTGGATGGATTCTATCCTTGTAAAACCTGCCTCCCTCACTTCTGGACAAATCCTTATCTATTATACCACCATCTCATATATGTGATACTAAGTTGCTAACACTCCCCTTGCTAGTTTGTCACTTTTGTTTTATTTGCATTGCTGCACCAGCTTCACAATTGTATGTGTGTGTGTGTGCAATTGTAAGAAATAGGACAAAAATACTGGTGGATGCACCAAGTGTTCAGTTTTCTCCAATAGGATCATCACACAAAACTATAGTTCAATACCACAACCAACATAATGTCATTGATAAAATCAGGATACCGAACAATTCCATCACCATGAGAACCACACAGGTTGTTCTCACTTTCCTCCTGCCCTCCCCACTTTTTTCTTTCAATCCTTGTAACCATTTATCTATTCTATTTCCATAAGTTTCTTATATAAAAAGGTGCTGTAGACATGGGAGTTTGCCAGGTGTAATCTTTCGGGATTGGCTTTCCTTTGTCTGCATAACTTTCTATACATTTATCCAAGTTGTTATATATAAGTATTGGTAACCTAGAGTTCATTCGTAATAGTATTACATGGTATATATGAGGGCACTTCAAAAAGCTCATGGACAATAGAATTAAAAGATAATGGGCTTTCCTAAGCCTCTCTGTGTGTACCACCCTTTATTTAAACATCACCAATAGAGGAACATCTGAGTTGTTCCAGACAGACTTGAGCTCTAAAGGATTCCTGATGACCTAGTGGGCTGGTAACCTCAAGCTCAGCAATTCACACTCGCCAGCCATTCATTCCTCAGGAGAAAGATACATTTTCCTACTCTCATAAAGATTTACAGCCTTGGAAACCCAAAAGGGGCAGTTCTGCCCTCTCCTATGAGGTCACTATGAATTGGAATCACCTCAATGGCAGTGGCTTGAGGGTGGTGGTGGGTTTTGTTTTGGTCAAGGACAAGCAGTGTTGTTGTTTTTGTTGTTATTTTAGCCATTCTGATAGACAAAAAAGAGCTCTATTGGTGTGGTGGATTACACATTGAGCAGTTCTGGGCCTTAGTGACAAGGCAAAAGAAGGAGGAGACTATCTACGGCTACAAAGATTTAGTCTCAGAAGCCCAAAGGGGTGGTTCTACTCTAGCCCATAGACATGGTCTGAGTTGGCAGTGGGTTACAGGTTTATAATGATATTTCACTGTAGTTTTGATTTGTATTGCCTTAATGGTTGATGTTCACCACTTGTTTGTGTTCTACTGCGATGGCTTATGTATTGCTGTGATGCTGGAAGCTTTGTCATTGGTGTTTCAAATGGCAGCAGGGTCGGCTGAAGTGAAGGATTCAGCAGTTTCCAGACTAAGAAGAGATGACAGAGAAGGAATAGGCTTTCCGTTTTAGAGGAATTAGTCACTGATGGTGAGATGCGGTCTCACATACTTTGGACACGTTGTCAGGAGACACCAGTCCCTGGAGAAGGACATCATGCTTAGTAAAGTGGAGAGGCAAGACAGTTCTCAACAAGATGAGTTGACACTGGCTGCAACAATGGACTCAAGTATAAGAACAAATTCAAGGATGGCCCAGAACCTGGCAATGTTGTCTTCTGTTGTACATAGGATCATGCAATGACTTGGAATTGAGTCAACAGCACCTAACAACAACAATATCAATAGCAGCAATGGTTGATGTGGAACACTGGTAGTGTTGTAGTTAAACACTCAGATGTCAACATACAGGTCAGTGATTAGAACCTACCAGCCAGACTGTGAGAAATATGGGCATCTATTTCAATAAAGTTTTACATCTTTGAAGCCCTATTCAGTGGTTCTCAACCTTCCTAATGCCACGGCACTTTATTATAGTTCCTCATGTTGTGATGACACCCCCAACCATAAAATTATTTTTGTCACTACTTCATTACTGTAATTTTACTACTGTTATGAATCAGGCGACCCTGTGAAAGGGTCGTTCGCCCCTCCCCCCGAAAGGGGTCATGACCCACAGGTTGAGAACCGTTGCACTAAAGGGTAGTTTAACTCTGTCCTATAGGATTCTTCTATGAACCAGAATAAATTCAATCAATGGCTTTGTTGCTTCTGAGCTAGATGGCCACTTGTTTACCCCAAGCTTTTAAGACCCCAGACACTATATCTTTTGATAGCAGGGCACCATCAGCTTTCTTCACCACATTTGCTTATTCACCCGCTTTGTCTTCAGCGGTTGTGTCAGGAAGGTGTGCATCATAGAATGCCAATTTAATAGAAGAATGTATTCTTGCATTGAGGGAGTACTTCAGTGGAGTTACAAAGTCCTTCTGCTACCTTAAGAGCCCACATGGAAGAACACACCAGCGTGTGTGATCACAAGTTGCTGAAGGGATCAGTTATCAGGCATCAAAGAACAAAAAAAAAACATATCATTGGGTACAGACCTCTATGATACGATCGCTGAACACAAATGGGTACATAAGCAAATGTGGCGAAGAAAGCTGATGGTGCCTGGTTGTCAAAAGGTATAGCATCTGGGGTCTTAAAGGCTTGAAGATAAACAAGCAGCCATATAGCTCAGAAGTAATCAAAGCCCACATGGAAAAACCACACTGGCCAGTGAGATCACGAGGTGTCGAAGGGATCAGGTATCAGGCATCATCAGAACAAAAAAATCTTACCATAGTGAATGAGGTAGGGAGGGTGGAGTGGAGACCCCAAGCCCATTTATAGGCCACTGGATACCCCCTTACAGAAGGTCTCGGGGAGGAGATGAGCCAGTCGGGTGCAATGTAGCAATGATGAAAAATACAACTTTCCTCTAGTTCCTAAATGCTTCCTCCCCCACCCACTATCATTATCTGAATTCTACCATGCAAGTCTGGCTAGACCAGAGGATGTACACTGGTACAGATAGGAAATGGAAACACAGGGAATCCAGGGTGGATAATCCCTTCAGGACCAGGGGTGTGAGTGGCCATACTGGGAGGGTAGAGAGAGAATGGGTTGGAAAGAGGGAGCCAATTACAAGGATCTACATGTGACTTCCTCCCTGGGGGATGGACAACAGAAAAGTGGGTGAAGGGACAGGGCAACATATGACAAAATAATAATTTATAAATTATCAAGGGCTCATAAGGGAGTGGGGAGCAGGGAGGGAGGGGAAAAAATGAGGACCTGATGCCAGGGGTTTAAGTGGAGAGCAAATGCTTTGAGAATGATTAGGGCAATGAATGTACAGATGTGCTTTAGACAATGGATGTATGTATGGATTGTGATAAGAGCTGTATGAACCCCTAATAAAATGATTAAAATATATAAATAAATAAATTCATTCAACGGCAGTGAGTTTGGTTTTAGTTTAATGGCTAATGATGTTGAGTATATTTTTTAATGTACCTATTTACTATCTAAGTACATGAAAATAAGTACATTAAAGAGTTTACTATCTCAGGAGGTGGTGGCATAGGGGGTTACATGTTGGACTGCTTACCACAATGTCAGTAGTTTGAAACCAACAGCTGTTGGCGAAAGAAGAGGCTTTCTACTCCTATAAAGAATTACCGTCTCTGAAACCCGTAGGGGAAAGCCTGCTGTCCCGTAGGATTACTATAAGGTGTCATTCACTCGAGGGCAGTGAGAGGTAAGTATACCCTCCTTAGAGAAATTTTTGTTCACGCCTTTTCCCCATTTAAAACTAGTTTATTAACATATACTTCCCATATCACACAATTTAATAGTTCAATCATATTAGGAAGAGTTGTGCAATCATCACCACAATCAATTTCAGAACATTCCCTTCTTACTCATACTCACTCTTGTTAGCTTCTGATTTCTCCCTAACTCTCCCTGCCATGCCCCTAGGTAACCATTAATCCAGTTACGTCTCAATAGATTTACCAATTCTGGATTTCATACACAGAGTCATAGAAAATAAAAAGAAGAAACCAACTGACAACAATGACAAAACAGAACAACCTCAATCAAAAAGAGCAGAAAACATTAAAAACTGAAACAACTTTAAAATGGGTGAAAATACAGATCAAATGATCATGTGTTACATGCGTACTCAAGTATAAACTGACCTGTGTACTCAAGTATAAGCTGACCTGAATTTCAGCCAAGGCACCTAATTTTACCACAAAAACAGCATTTAAAATGTGCTGAAAACTCGGCTTATATACAAGTGCATACTGTAACTGCATTTGCCAGAATCGATTTCACAATGTTCTCTCTCTGATAGTGAGCTTATTCATGTCCCTGGACTGTGGTTATCTATGTATGAACCCTGCAAATGTACTGTGGGCTTCCACTCCCATCTAGGGCCTTCTTCACATCAGGTGTTCATAATTTAAGCTGATACGAGTCCCTCCTTTGGATTTGGATTTAATTGTTTACAATCCTTGGATCACACACACTGGCATGCTTCTTCCAGGTGGACTTAGCTTACATCTCACTTAGATTGTGACTTACAAAAAAAACCACCTTTAAGACCCCAGTCCTGTCTTTCAGATAACCTTGCACCATCTCTTTTCTTCACCATACTTTGCTATAGTACCTATGTCTTCAGTGATGTAAATTGCTGAGTAAGGCCATGTCATAAGAACTAATTGCTTTTAGATTGGAGTTAGAATTGAGTGCAAGCCCAAATCCCTTCAAGTGTCTATGATTTATATGTCTCTCATTCACATTAATCATTATCATTTTATGATAGAGAACATTATAAGTCATCCCTATGGGGCATAAGGTTATTTATTCTCTTGATAGTGTCATTAATTGAGTCAATTGTATAGATTTAAAACATGGTTGAGAAAAGGAAACTATGCATGTATAGGTTGGCTTTCCAGACTGCAATATATGAATTATTGACTTGTACAGATTAAAACTTTAAGTGACTGGACACTATTTACATGTACAATGAGGGTTGGGGGTAGGACAAAACATTCAATAATACTCATTCACAAAGGCAGAACCATGCTTGCCAGACTAATACATGTCATTAAAAAGCAAAGATATCATTAAATAGTAAATATACAGTAGTCCCAGGCCACCATCCATTGGGCACCCTCAAAGCCAGAGATCTGAATGAAAGTCCAATAACCACCAATTCCATAATTTGGGGATAGGATCATCTGCTTCTGCTCACAGTAGGACATTTCAGCCTTAAGCCCAAGGGAGTTTGTCAGTTGCCTAAATCTGCTACAGGTGAGTGTAAGGAAAACCTTCATTTTCTTAGTGGGGTTTCCATATCAAATCCTTCTGGTGTGGCCTGTGAAGGTTTGTGTGCACCTTGAAAGGCCAGAGTCTAAAGTCCCGATGATCTATAGCACCCAGCCTGGATCACCAAGAGCTGGATAGAAGCCAGTCAAAAGTGTCCACTTAGGAACAGTACTGGTCAGTGTCCCCTGGGTTCCACGTATGTATTATTAAGCATATCTTTCCTGATGGAGGGCTCTCCACCTGGTTGACCCACCAACAGAAGTGCTGTAATCTCCTTCTTGGAAACAAACATGGGCTTCTCCCCACCCTGATTTGAATTTCCAGCAAGGTTCCCTTATTACTCTTGTAGGACTGTCTGTTAATTTGGGATGACTTTAGAATCATGTTGATTGGGCTTCTCCCTCTTCCCTCATCCTTAGCAACTGGCCCCAACTGGGGTGAGGCCTCCTCTGTCAAAGTCCCTAGTTTTTAAGATGTACAAATACAGGGATGATCTATAGTTCACAGGCACTAGGCACTTGGAGAACAGATTAGAAGATCACGCTGAGAGCATCGTGGTGTTTATTCTTAAAGTAGTGGAGCCCTGGTGGCATTGTGGTTCTAAATTGAGCTTCTAACCACAAGGTTAGCAGTTCAAAACCACCAGCTGCTCCTCAGGAGAGAGATGGTGCTTTCTACTCCCATAAAGAGTTGCAGTCTAGGAAACTCACAGGGGCGGCTCTACCCTGTTCTATAGGGTTGGTTGCTGAGTTGGTCTCAACTCTATGAGAGTGAGAGAGTTTGTGTGAACTCATACATCGAAGGAGCACTCTGGCCCTGAGAGATTTAATTGTCTTTTTGGTAATCCATGGTGCTTTTAATATTCTTTGCCAGCACCACAATTCAAACACACCAATTCTTCTTCATTCGTCCTTCTTCAAAGCTCAACATTCATATGCATATGAAGCAAGTGAAAATACCATGGCTTGGGTCAGGCATATCTTAGTTCTCAAAGTAACATCCTGGCTTTCAGTCCCCTAAAGAGCTCCTGTGCAATAGATTTTTTACCCAAGGTAATACAGCTTTTGATCTCTTGACTGTTGTTTTCATGAGCATTGGATCCAAGTAAGGCAAAAATTTTTGACATCTTCAGTCATTTCTCCATTTATCATATTATCTCTTGTTCCAGTTGTGAGGATTTGAGTCTCTTTTTTTTTACATTGAGTTGTAATCCGTACTGAAAACTGCAACCCTTGATCTTTGTCAGCAAGTGCTTTGAGTCCTCCTCACTTTCAGAAAGCAAGCTGTGTTATCTACATATCAAAGGTTGTTCATGTCTTCTTCCAGTTCTGATACTGCATTCTCCTTCATACAATCAAGATTCACTGATTATTTCCTCAGCATATAGATTGAGTAAGTATGGTGAGAGGAGACAACCCTGCTAAACACCTTTTCTGACTTTAAAACATGCAACATTGTCCTGTTCTAGCTGCACAACTGCCACTTGATCCATGTACAGTTTCTACATGAGCACAGAAAACTGTTCCCGAGTTCTCATTTTATCAGTGCTATCCATAGTTTGTTATGATCCACACAGTCAAATGCCTTGGCATAGTCAATAAAACACAAGTAAACATCTTTCTGGTATTCTCTGCTTTCATTCAAGATCCCTCTAGCATCAGCAATGATCTCCCTCATTCTACAACCTCTTCTGAATGTGGCCTGAATCTCTGGCAGCTTCCTGTCAATATACTGGTGCAGGCAATGTTGGATGATCTTCAGCACATTTTTTACTTGCATGTGATATTAATGATATTGTTCTATAATTTGAGCATTCTGTTGGGTTACATTTCTGTGAAGGGGTACCAAAAAGAGAATGACTCACAGATAGCCCTGCACCCAGAAACATCCTGCTCAGTGATTTCTCACACAGGCAGCAAGGACAATGCCTGAAGAAACATTTTGCTCAGTCATCTCCCACCCACCTACAGTTGACCTTGATTCCCAGAATTAGCCAAATCACACATCCCCACCCACAAATGTACCCCTTTGACTAGCCCTATAAAACCCTGCTAGTCTGCACAGAGAGTGTCTTTTGACTCAGGTCAGATGCCTCTCTCAGATTTCCTCTAAAAACCCTGTCCCCCACCTTGAGTTTCTCTGCTTGCCTTCCCTACTACATGTACTCTAACAGGTACAAATACAGATCTCCTCCAGTCACTTGGCCAAGTCACTGTCTTCCAAATTCCTGGCATAGACTATTGAATGTTTCAAGTGCTTCATCAGCTTGCTGAAACATTTGTATTTGCTATGATCATGAGCATTCCTCGTGTGTTTGTTAGCCATTCCACTGTCATTACTTATGGATTGTCCATTCGTGTCCTTTGCCAACCTTTTTGTTGGATTATTTGCCTTTTTCTAAATCCCAAACCATGGGTTCTAGTGTTCCTCTTTTGATGTGCCCAAGTCTTTTTAAGTGCCTAAGTTTCATGTTTAATCTGTCTCAGTCATGTATTTTGTCTTCCACTGTGTGTACTTCCTTTATTGTGTTTGGTAGTCTGTGTATACCTTGCAATAGAGCCCTTAAGTTTGTCCCAGTTTTCTCATTGATGCTCCTTCTAGCTCTGGAGTATACATTTAGATCTCTAATCCATCTTGAGTTAATCTTTATGCTTGACGCAAGTTATGAGTTTTAATCTTTTGCAAATGGAGATCCAATTTTTCCAGGGCCATTTGTTTGAGAGGGTATCCCGTTCCCATTTCATGTTTTTGGTCCTTGGTTGAAAATCAATTGTCTATAGGGAGATCCATATATTTCTGGGTTTCTATCCTGTTCCATTGGTCTATGACTCTATCAGGTTAGTTTCAGGATGTCTTTATTACCGTGGCTATGTAGTAGGTTTTGAGGTCAGGTAGTACAAGGCCGCCTACTTTTGTTCTTTTTGGGAAGTTCTTTGCCCATCTTGGGCCTCGTACTTGTTCTTATGCTTGAGGCCGCTGGTGCAGCCACTGTGTCAATCCATTTTGGCAAAAGTCTTCCTGTTTTTCACTGCCCTACTTTACCAAGCATAATGTCCTTCTCCAGGATCTGGTCTCTCCTGACAACAGGTCCAAAGTCTGTGCAACAAGTCTTGCCACTCTTGCCTCTAAGGAACCTTCTGGGCATACTTCCTCCTAAATAGTCTTGTTGGTTCTTTTGGCAGTCCATGACACTTGCAGTGTTCTTTGCCAGCACCACAATTCAAATGCATGGATTCTTTTTTGTTGTTGCTTATTCAATGTCCAAGGTTCACTGCATAAGATGTGATTATAAATACAGTGACTTAAATAGAGAAAAGAACAAGGAGGCAAAGGGCATTTGTAGAGATCTAAATACAGGCATGCACACATGTAAATATATTTATATATAATTATAGTGAAATAGATCTAAATACATATATATGTGTGTGTGTGTGTTAAGTATCAAGGTAGCAGACATACATTGGACCTCTACTCAAGTACTCCCTCAACACAAGAACATTTTTTCTAATAACTTGGCATTCTGTGATGCTCTCCTTCCCAACACTTCATTTTGCTGAAGACAAAATGAGTACATAGCAAATGTGGTGAACAAAGCTGATGGTGCCCTGCTATCAAAAGATATAGCATCTGGGGTTTTACAGGCTTGAAAATAAATAAGCAGACATCTAGTTGAGAAGCAACAAAGTCCACATGGAAAAAGCACACCAGCCTCTGTGATCATGAGGTGTCGATAGGATCAGGTAACAGACATCAAAGACCCAGAACAAAAAATCATATCAATGTGAATGAGGAGGAGTGTGGAGTGGAGACCCAAAGCCCATCTGTAGACAACTGGACATCCCCTTACAGAAGGGTCACAAGGAAGAGACAAGCCAGCCAGGCTGCAGTATAGCACAGATGAAAAAACAACTTTCCTCTAGTTCAATGGTTCTCAACCTTCCTAATGCTGCGACCCTTTAATACAGTTCCTCATGGTATGGTGACCCCCCAACCATAAAACTATTTTCATTGCTACTTCATAACTAATTGTGCCACTGTTAAGAATTGGGCAACCCCTGTGAAAGGGTCATTTGACCTCCAAAGGGGTCGCAACCAACGGGTTGAGAACTGCTGCTCTAGTTCTTTAAAGCTCCCCCTTCCCCTCCACTATCATGACCCCAATTCTACCTTACAAATCTGGCTAGACCAGAATATGTACACTGGAAACACAGGGAATCCAGGACAGACAAACCCCTCAGGACCAATAATGAGAGTAGCGATAACCAGGAGGGGCCGGGGGAGGTGGGGGAGAAAAAGGAAGGGGGTAACAATGAGCTACACATAACCCCTCCCAGAAGGATGGACAACAGAAAAGTGGGTGAAGAGAGACATTGGTCAATGTAAGGCATGACAAAATAATAATAATTTATACATTATCAAAGGTTCAGGAGGGAAGGGGTGGAGAGGGAGAAGAAAAAATGAGGAGCTGATACCAAGGGCTCAAGTAGAGAGCAAATGTTTTGAGAATGATGATGGCAACAAATGTGCTTGACACATGGATGGATGTACGGATTGTGATAAAAGTTGTATGAGTCCCAATAAAACAATTTTAAAAAGACCCTGGCTAGGGTCACGCACACCTTAATCCTCAAAGTGAACTCCCCGCTTTCAAAGCCCGAAAGAGGTCCTATGCAACACAACAATGCAATGTGTCTTTTGACCTTTCGGCTGCTGCTTCCATGAGCATTGATTATGGATAATAGAAATATAAAATCTTTGACAACTTTAACCTTTTCTGCATTTTCATGATGTTACCTCTTGATCCAGGTGTGAGGATTTTGTTCTTCTTTACACCAAGTTGTAATCCCTACGGAGGCTGCCATCCTTGATCTTTGTCAGCAAGTGCTTCAAGTCCTCCTCACTTTCAGCAAGTTAGGTTGTGTTACAGCAGAACCCCATTACTCGACCACATCAGGACTCAACATAATCAGATTTTGACGCAAAATGTCGAGAACATTTTGCATTGGAGCCCAGTCAAGACATCAGAATCTGACCCGACACACGTGATTTTTGTAAACAAAAGCAGTTCATGTTCCGGTCACTTGGTGTTAATTGGTGTTGTTAGTACGCGTTGTTTAAACCTTTTGCAGCTGTGTTCCAAGCGGTTCGCTATACTTTTCTTAGTTTTTGTGGCTTTTTTGTACTGTTTTAGATGCAAAACATAGGTCCTATGAGTTTTTTTTTTAAAGAATCATCATGATAAGGAACTGATTGATGGTGTTATCAATATTGTTGATGATAATTTAGTAAATCCTTTTAGAAAAGAGTTAAGGCAACGCCAACAACAGAGCACATTTTAGACAGATTTTTTTTTTTTTTTTTTTTTTTTTTTAGAGAAAGGGAGCCAGGTCCTAGCAGAAAAAGCAAAGAATGGAAAAAACTGAAAATCCACTGCCAGTTGACTTTATGGAAGGCGATTCCCCTCCCAAACAGTGACTCTCTCTCCGTCCCTCCTCTCCACACCCGTGTCCACAGATCCAGATCCTCGTCATTCTCAAGGTATGGGCCACGCTGTAGTTGTTAAAAACTTTTTAATGTTGTGCTTCTTATTTAAATTATATTATTTAACTCTGACCTTATTGACTTTGAAATTTCTGTTTAAGGTTTTGGATGAAAAGGCAGGGTTAGGGTAAAAACCTGGATTAATCCGTTTTCAGTTATTTCTTTACTCGACGGCATTGCATCTCGATGCTCCTTGTCTCGCGTCAAGGTACTGGGTTCGATTGCATCTCGATGCTCCTTGTCTTGCGGGTTAGCGTCAAGGTATGGGGTTCGACTGTATCTGCAAATCGCAGGTTGTGAATAAGCCTTCCTCTAATTCCAATACTGCGTTCTTGTTCGTACAATCCAGCTTCTGTGATCATGGCTGGTAAGGAGGGGCAGGGATAAAGAGGAAGGCCCTCAGCAAGATGGACTGACAAAATGGGGCAACAATGGGCTCCGGCGTAGGAACAGTTGTGAAAACGAGACAGGGCTGGGCAGCGTTTCGTTTTGCTGTTCGCAGGGTTGTTAGTGGTCAGCAGCAACTCAGTAACAGCTCACAACAACAACCAGGGATGGTGAAAAGAGACAACGCTGATGAACATCTTTCCTAATTTTAAACCACGCAATATTCCCTTTTTTCTGTTCGTAAAACTGCGTCTTGATCCATGTGTAATTTCGGCATGAGTACAGGAAATGTTCTGGAATTCCCATTCTTCTCAAGGCTGTCTGTAGTTTGTTATGACTCACAGTTCAATGTCTTGGCATAGTCAATAAAGCACAACACAAGTAAACTTTTTGGGGATATTTTCTGCTTTTCAATAGAGTCCATCTGACTTCAGCAATGACATCTCTTATTCCACATCCTCTTCTGAATCTTGCCTGAATCTCCGGTAGCCCCCTGTCAATGTACAGCTGTAATTATTGATTGGTTTTCACCAAAATCTTACTTGCATGTGATCTTAATGATATTGTTCTGTAATGTGAGCATTCTGTCAGTCCATGCTTCTTTGGAATGGCTGCAAAGATAGATGCCTTCCAGTCCTTTGGCCACGTAACTGTCTTTCACATATCCAAGCATAGATGAGTAAGTGCTTCCAGTATTTCATCCGCTTGTTGATGAAATTAACTTGCTATTCCATTGATTCCTGCAGCCTTATTTTTGGCCAATGCATTGAGTGTAGCTGGAACTTCTTCTTTGAGTACCGTTGGTTCTTGCCCATAAAGTTCCTCCTGAAATGGTGGTAAGTAGACTAGTTGGTTTGGATTTTTATTTTTAGAACAGCCCCTAGTAACTATTTAAAAGCTTTTGTATTTTATGTATTTGCCTATTTTAGGTATTCATATATTTGTCCTTTTGTGCACCTTATTTTGCTCAGTGTAATCTTTTCAGGGTTCGTCCATATCATAGCACTAGAACTTCATGTCTCTTTATCACTGACTACTAGCCAGTCGTACGGAAATATCAGGTTTTGTGTCTATTAATCTGCTGGTGAGCTTTTAGGTTGTTTCCGCCTTTCCACTAGTGTGTATAATGGTGCAATGAACAGCGGTGCACAAGTTTCTGTTTGTATTCCTGTTTTCAATTATTTTGCGTCTTCACCTAGCAGTGGAATTGGTTGATTTGATGATTCTTCCTTTAACAATTTGAGAAACCACTAGTCTACTTTCCACAGCAGTGCCATCAGTTTACATCTTATCGTCAATGCACGGAGGTTCTCATTTTCTCACATCCTTAACAATCTCGCTCATAGTCATCCTCGTGAGTGTGAAGTGGCATCTCGCTTTGGTTTTTATTTGTATTTCCCTAGTTACGAGTGATATTGAGCACCTTTTCTTTTGCTATTTGGTCATTTGTACAATCGTCTTTGTCAATATGTCTATTCACATCTTTTGCCCATTTTCAATTGGATTGTTGGCTTTTTAAAAATTGAGTTTTAAGAGTTTGTGTATATTGTCCATATCAAACCCTAATCAGATAAATGAGTTCCAATCCTCCTCCCACTCTGTAGGTTGTCTTGTTACTTCTTTTAGTAAAAGCCAACATTTTGATTATTATAGCTTTAGTAAATTTTATAGTCATAAAGTATGAATACTCCTATTTTTTCTCTTTCAAAATTTATTTTGGCTACCTTAGGGTCCCTTGAAGTTCCATAGAGGATTTCTGGTATCATCATGGTTATGCATTTGGCTGTGACTCTAAAGGTCAGTAGTTCGAAACCCCTAGCCATTTCGCAGGAGAAAGACTGGAATTTCTATTCCTGTGAACAGTTATAGTCTCAGAAACTGATGGGCAGTTCTACTCTGTCCTATAGAGTTACCATGAGTCAGCACTGACCCAATGGCAGCAAGTTTGGTCTTTTTGTTTGAAATTCTATATCAATTTAAGGATTGGCCTTTCCATTTCTTCAAAAGAAGCTGCTCTCATTTTGATAGGGGTTGCACTGAATCTGTGGTTTGCTTTAGGTAGTAATGCCATCTTAACAATATTAAGTTCTCCAGTATATGAACATAGGATGCCTTTCATTTGTTTACATCTTCCTTAATTTCTGTCAACGTTTTATAATTTTTAGTGTACAAGTCTCTTACCATCCTCATTCAATCTATTTATAGGTACTTTATTCTTTCAAATGGTAGTGTTTTTCCCCCAAAGCTATTTATTTCATTTTCTTTTGCAAAACAACTCTATCACCTCAAGGTACTCTCCATTGCACTTATTACATTTGTCAAATCTGCAATTCCATTCTTGGAAACATTTTCAGACTCATCTGTTTGGATGGGTGACGGCACTCTGCTTGTTTTGTCTCTCTCGCCTCTTTCCCATCATCAGGGGGCTGTTCTTTCGTGTCCCTCATCCTTTCATGTCCTGCTTCATTCATGGAAACAGAATGAAGTTGCGTGGAGCAAGGTCAGGTGAGCAAGGTGCGTGGGGCAAAAGAGATACGCTGGTCTTGCCCAGAATTGGCACTGAGATGGCCGCGTGAGCAAATGCATTGCCTTGGTGACAAAACCAGTCTCCCAACTGGCATGGATCAGGCCTTTTTGGTTGTACACTGTTACGCAATCTTTTCAGAACTTCTAAATAGAAAGCTTGGTTAAGAGTCTGACCTGGTGCACTACGAGTTGACTTTTCATCTGTTTGGGAAGTTGACGGAGATCCAAAATGAGGTTCGTCATCAATCGACATTTCACCTTTTTGGAAATGAGAAAGCCACACATACTCATTCCCATAGCGTCGAACTTGTAAGTTGTGTGCAACATCACAACTGTTTCTGCTGCCATTTTTCCGACCAGGAAACAAAATGTCACAGCCAGACGCTATTCTCTTAAATCCACCATCACAAAAAACAAGGTTCGAACGACTGCTTTTAAGAAAATATTCACTGTGACCAGAGAGAACATCCTAACCTTCACTACTGGGTGCACTAACTCAGAGTGAGTTGCTCAATGCTCGCCTAGCAGAAAAAATACATACTATGAAAGCTCCACTCCACTCAGCCAATTCTGGGATTTTTGAGGTACTCCATTATATATCCCTTTGTATAGATTTTTTGTGATTGCCTTGGATATCACATTTTATATACATAAGTGATCACAGTGCACTGGTGTAATCATTTAATGTCTCATGTGAAATATAGAAACCTTACCTCCCTTTCCTTGCGTTTATGTTTCCCATTTTTTGTATTTCTGAAATAATTGTCATAAATATTTCTTCCATATATACTTAGAACCACAACAGTGTTAAAACGTTTTCATCAGCCATCAAAATAATTTAGACTACTCCAGAAAGATACACTACTGTATTTCTATTTTCACTTGCCATATTCATTCTTCCTTCACAATGGTTCACATTTCCTTTTTTAAAATCTGTTGTTAAGCAAACTTCCTATGGGCAATCTTTAAGCACAGATCTACTGGTAACAAATTCTTAGGTATTTTTGTTTGTTTGTTTGTTTGTTTGTTTTCATGTAAGAGTGTCATCATTTCCCCTTTCTTTTATGGTTGGATATAGGATCCTGGATGACAGTTCTTTTCTTTCTTTAACCAACAAATATTGTGCTCCTGACTTCTGGTCTTTATGGTTTCAGAGAAGAAATTACTATTATTTAAACTTTTCCCCCTATAGATAAGATACTGCTTTTCTTTGGTTGCTTTCTTTTTTTCTCTCTTGCCATTAGGTTTTAACAGTTTAATTATAATAACGTGCTTGATTCTGCTTCATCAGTGCAATGAGGACACAAGGTCATTATTACTAACTGGAAGTAGAAAGCCAGGGTCCCTGCTCACCATCTGTTGACACTCAGGGGAAGGGGGTGATGCTCCTTGTTATTGCCAAGCAGGCACGGGAGTGCAGACACCTCCTGGAGCTCCCCTAAAGACCTCAGTAAAAATGACCTGCTGCGACTGGGTGAAAGTAAAAGTCCTGACTCTCCCTAAGGCCTCTGCGGACGCCATTCCAGCAAGGTGTGTATGTGTGTGTCTATGTGTGTGGTGCAGCTGCCTTGTTATTTGTGGGTGGAAGTGGATGCCTGGATGCCCCACGTGGTCTCAATTGACACCACTACAGACACGGGGTCTCCTTACCAGCTGGGAGGATTGGAAATCTCAGCTCCAGACTCGGCCATCTCTAAAACAACCCTGGTGGGGCTATTGAAGACCCTTATTTCCGCCTTGTGGTTGTAGAAGTCTTAGCTCCACACTTAATCGTTGCAGGCATGGTGGATATGGGCTACAGTTGTTGGTATCTTAACCTCTATGTCTATGGATGTAATCCCATTTATGGATGGGGCGTGATTTATTATGTTAATGAGATGTAGCAGGGTAGGGTTGTCTTTACCTAACCACTTTTGAGGTAAAGAAAGAGCAGATTAGGCCCAGAGACAAGCAAGGCACAAACAGAAATCCATACTATATACAGGTCTGCAAAGAATGTCAGGAACCCCAGGGAAACTGAAAGAATCTTCACCTAGAGCTGGTACCCTGAATATGGACTTCGAGTCTCTTAATTGTTGAGAAAATCCACTTCTAACCATGAAAGCCACTTGCTTCTGTGATTTTGGTCATAAGAGCACTGAGAAACTAACACACATAAAGGAAGGACTACAACAGAAGTCTATCCCATGGTTATTTATTTGGGGGTGAGGGCTTCAAACAGGTTGTGAAAATGGAATGGAAGGATCAGAAATGTTCCTATTAACATCTTGAAACCCATAGGTATATTTTCTGTCCTTTGATCTTTTGGGGGACAGGCCTATCACAGGACCTATCACAGAACTTTGAGTATTAGAGGTGCTCAAAGAATATACTTTTACATATTAGGAACACAGAAAACAACTATTTTACTATAGGCGAGGATCCCTCAAACCTCATCACTTTTGACACTTGCTGTTAGGTGCCATCAGATCGGTTCCAGCCCATAGTGACGCTATGTACAATAGAATGGACACTGCATGGTCCTCTACCATCCTTATAATTGTCCCTGTGCTTGAGCCCACAATTGCTGTCACTGTGTCCTTCCAGCTCATTGAGGGCGCTCCTCCTTTTTGCTGCCCTTCCACTGTACCAAGAATAACGTCCTTCTCCAGGGACTTGTCTCTCCTGACAATATGTCCAAGGAATGTAAGATGAAATCTCGTCATCTTTGCCTCTCAGGAGCTTTACTTTTTCCAAGACAAAAGTGTGTCCTTTGAGCAGTCCATGGTACCTTCAATATTCCTCTCCAGCACCACAATTCAAATGCACCGATTCTTCTTCAGTCCTTTTTATTCAATGTCCGACTTTCACATGCATATGAGGCGATAGAGAATACCATTGTCAGGCGCACCTGAGTCCCCAAAGTAACATCAGTGTTCTTCAATACTCCAAAGAGGTCTTGTGCAGCAGATTTGCCTACGGCAACTCATTTATTGATCTCGTGACTGCTGATTCCATGAGCAATGAGTGTGGATCCAAGCAAGACAAAATCTTTGACAACTTCAATCATTTCTCCATTTATCCTGATGTTACCTATTGATCCAGTTGTGAGGATTCAGGACTTCTTTACATTTAGCTGTGATCCATACAAAGACTGCAATCCTTTATCTTTGTCGGGAAGATAGTTAAGGTTTATTGTGCCGATAAACACATGTGGGATTCATGGAAGGGCAGCTGCCTTAGGCAGTTCCCTGCTTCAGCTGGCAAGGCTCACTTCCTGTGAGACATCCCCAAGGCGAAGCCACATGGACCTACCCTGATGCAGCCCTGGGTGCTGGATCAGCTGCATGGAGACCCCTGCCAGCTCTTAGATGTTTACATGTTCACTGATTCAGCTTTCCTTCTGCAGTTGGCATCATTGGGTATGTTTTGTGAGACTGAGGAGTTGGACTTATGGACTTGGACAGCACTGGGTTGGGATGCTTTCTTAATGTATACTTACCCTTTATATAAAACTCTCTCTTACACACATATGAGTTTCTGTGGATTGTTTCCCTAGTTTACCCAGACTAACACAGTCAGTAAGTGCTTTAACTCCTGTTCAATTTCAATTTGTGTTATCTGCATATTGAAGTTTGTTAATAAGCCTTCCTCCAATCTTGATGCCTCATTCTTCTTCGTGTAAAGCAGCTTCACTGATGATTTTCTCAGTGTACAGATTGAACAAATATGGTGAGAGGACACAACCTTGTCTCACACCTTTCGTGATTCTAAAATATGCAATATTCCTTTGTTCACGTCGCAGAACTGCCTCTTGATCCAGGTCTAAGTTCCTCATGAGCACAATGAAGTGTTCTGAAGTCGTCACCATTCTGATAACATCTGCGCTGTTTCAGACTGGCCTGTGCTTTGTAAAACATGTAGCAACGCCCTCCGCCTATATCCACTAGGTGCTGTTAGCTTTCTCACCTTGTGATGGACAAACCACTTCCAGATACTGCGATGACCCTACAAGACAAAATCCCCTCCATCTGAGAACTGCTGACATAGAATCACACATTCAATGTTTCTGAAGCTCGCAGGTGGCTGTTTTTAGTTACTGACCCAAACCTGAGCTTTCCAGATGTGCTGCCCCTGGTGGGAGGGGATTTCCAAATGTGTGTAGCGACATGGAGTGAGAAGAGAGCAGGAAAAGCTCCATGGAGCTGTGAAGACCCTGCATTCTGTGGGTTTCTCCGCCTCGGTAGCTGGGACAACAGAAAAGTGGGTGAAGGGAGACGTTGGACAGGGCAAGATATGACAAAATAATAATTTATAAATCATCAAGGGTTCATGAGGGAGAGGGAGCGGGGAGGGAGGGGCAACAACGAGGCGCTGATGCCAAGGGCTTAAATGGAGAGCATATGTTTTGAGAATGATGAGGGCAATGAATGTACAAATGTGCTTGACACAATGGATGTAGGTATGGATTGTGATCATTGAGCCCCCAGTAAAATGATTTTTTTTAAATAGCTGGGTTCTTTGGGGGGGGGGGGGGACTAAAACAAGAACAAAACATTTCCGAGGGAGACTTATTCTTTGAAAATTGTCGTGCTGATAGAATCTTGCTTCGCTTCACACTCTTTTTGCTTGTGGTAGTCTGCGGCCTGCTGAGGTCAATAATTGACTTCAGGCGGTAGCGCAGTATAGGGGAATGGGGGAGCTTTGTGTACTTGCAAATGCTTTGCAGCCAGCCGGGGAGATGAGGGAGAACTGAATTTCAGAGCGGGGTCTAGAAGTGGCAGGGTACAAATGAGCATTTCTAGCAAGAGTCGTCGTTGCTTTGTTAAATACAGAATGAAAAGACCTTCAGTTATGAGTTGGCCTATGGCAACTTGACCAGAATTTATATATAGTAAAGAACAAAAGGGACCTCCTGTATTTTCCACATACACTCCCAAACCAGTGGGATCATTAAATGAATAACTAAGAAACAGTGAATGCTACAAAAGAGGACCGAGAAACACTGAATGCACATAGTTCTGTCCCCTTAAGTAGCTCCATGACCTTGAAAAAAATCTATTAAGCTCTCTCCACCTGCTTCCTCCCCTACAAAATAAGGGTACTAATGATACCTGCTTTATAAGTGTAACTGGGTTAAAGTATGTAAGAAAAAACCCAAAAAAAAACCTGGGAACCCTGCTTGGGCACAGAAAGGAAAGATGAAAAGTTGATTACTACAATTGTTATCACGTTTGTAAATTGGGAGACAGGCTGATTACGACAAAGCATGGAACTTCTGTGTTCATGCAATCTTTGGGATTTTAGACAAGACTTAGAGGTTTCAGATACTTATTTCTGATCACAGCAATGGAACCATGGTGACTCTTTGCTCCTGATTTCATAGTGAAATGACTTATTTAGGTAAGTGACCTATCGGCGTATCAGATTATGGCTTCAGGGTCTCATGAGGGACAGCCCTGCATTGAGTTTGTCAGTACACAAATCCCTTAAATCTGTCCATGCCTGTTTTTGCACCTTGTCATGGGGAGGAGGCTTCAGACAGAGGGAAGGATGAACTGAGATTCTGAGGCCGGGCTATGAGTGGTGTCTTCCAAAGGCAAGAAGGAGGCCAATGAAACAGGGTGAGGTAGAGAGGAGGAAGAGGGGAAGTGAGAGAATTGCATGGGGCTCAATGGCATCAGCCTGAAAGGCCGCTGATAAACTTGAGCTTGGGTTTAGTGAGATGTGAAGCTATCAGACATTCTGTGCTATGGTGGAGGGAATGATATGGGTTGAAAAACAAAACAAAACAAAAAATCCCAGGTGTCTCTTCAAAACATCAACGATGATCTCTGGGCTTCAGCTGCCCTTTTTCACTCGTCCTTCTGCCAGCACCCTGCCTTCAGGCTACGTTATGTGGGCACTGCCCTTGACCAGTCAATGTTGACGCTGGCCATGCTGACCAGGTGCGGGGCCTTGCTTTGCTGCATATACCTTCTAAGACGGGTTCCAATTCAGCTGATAGACCGGGAAGGACATAAGCAACCTACGTTCTAGTCTCTCCTCTGCCGATAACTACGTGCCCCTGAGCCACAGTTCTCCGACCTGGGTCGCGTGCTCCTCTCTGTGCACTGTGGGAGGGTGAACTCAAAGACCTCGTAGGTACTTTCTGATTCACACTTGCTGTGCTTCCTGGCAGCTGATGCGCAGCTGTGTCTCAAGGGTAGCAGACTGTGGGCACTTAAACCAAACCAAATCCACCGACACAGAGTCAATTCCAACTCGAAGCTCACAAGTAGCAGACACTGTGCTAAACTCTTCATGCGAGCTATTTGTTTCCATTGATGGGTGGAAAAACAGGGGCCCGAAGATATTAAGGATCCCTGTGATATAGTGGTTACGCCTGGGGCTGTTAACCAAAAGGTGAGCCATTCAAGTCTACCATCCACCCAGAGAGAGAAAAATGAGGCTTTCCGGAAAGACAGCCTCAGCAAGCCAAAGGGTGAGTCTTCGCTGCCCTATAGGGCCTCTGTGAGTTGGAATTGACTCCCTGGCACTGGGAAAAGATTCAGTTCACAAGTCTAGTAACCTACAGAACCTACATTCCCCGCCTCTGGGCCCTTCAATGTCCTGCCGTTCTGTAGATCCATTAAGATGTGAACAAGAGCCTAGTTGTGACACAGAACATTCTGAGAAACGACTTAATGGGATTTAGTTAACACTGAACTTATAGATAAATTTAAATGAATGCAGTATCTCTAATCTTTGTCAATATTACACTCATTAAATAATTTTTGCCGTTTTGGTTTTTAAAAACTTAAAATGTGTGTAAATCCTAATGTTCAAAATATGCTTCAACAAGAGTTCTAGCTGGGTTGAAATAAACAAAAATAATAGAAGAGAGTTTCATTTTGAAGATGCTTAAAGAAAAGAAGACCTACAGGTGATATAAACCGCTTGCACACACTGCTGCCCTAAAATCAGTTTGTACCCACCAAACGGTGCAGCAAAAGAAAGGTCTGATAATCTTCTACCTTAAAGATCACAGCAGAGGAAACCCTATGGAGCAATTCTACACAGTAATGCATGACGCCAGCGTTAGTTCTAAACAACTCAATGGCCATGCTTTTTAACGAGAAGGAGGAATAAGTTACCTGTGATGTATTAAGCCTTAGAAAAATCTAACCTATTTTCCAGTAGGTTTGGTGGAAAAGGATTTTCTTCTTTCTTTTCTCTGTCACTGTGTGTGTGGTGGGGGTGTGGGGGCGGTGAGAGGATATGGGCACAGGGTGTCTTTCTCTGTTTCTGTTTTGGGCTCTCTCTTTCTCCTTTCTTCCTTTCATCTTGGAAAATTTCTATTACAGTAATATTCACAATGAAGACTCCTTAGCTAAAATAACTAATTGTTTGTCTAAAAGCAGAAGATTAACATCAATTCCAAGGCGGAGAAATCCTGCAAACTTAAAAATAAGGGAGAAAACATCCTGATACCTGATCTACACCTTAACAATTAGTGTTTCTCAAGACATTTGTTTTGTCTTCCAGACATGAAAAGATAGACCAAATTGAACCTATGTCCAAGGTGACTATAAAGCCAGATGAGATCAGTTGAAGGTTCTTTTGCGCAAACTTCAGTTCACTTAATTACAGAAAGAGAAATAAGTACAGTGACCACCTTAGCTGAACCAGCAATACTGAGACGCAGAGTAGAACTCTCTTTTAGGGACCCACTGGTTGCTGTTGAGAAAATTCCAACTCATATGGCAGAGCGGAACCGCCCTGTAGGTTTTCCAAGGCTGTGAAAGTTTACAGAGGGGACGGCCACATCGCTCTCCCTTGACCATTAAGTTCTAACCACTAACCTTTCCATTTTCAGCCAGCTGCTTTAACCACTGTACCACCAAAGATCTTTGTTTGGGGTCTATAGACTCACTATTTGACATCAAAACCATCCCATAAAATCCAGGTGTAGGCTATGTAAAAAAAAAAAGTAATAGTAATCCAATTGTTCCCTTGTAGCATTGAGATCATTGCATCTTTAAAAATGTAATGGGTTCATGCGGGGGGCGGGGGGGCGGGGGGTAGGTGGGGGTGGGAGCTGATACCAAGGGCTCAAGTAGAAAGAAACTGTTTTTAAAATGATGATGGCAAAATAAGTACAAATGTGCTTGATAAAATTGATGTGTGGTTTATTATAAGAGTCCCCCAGTAAAATGATTTATATATGTATATATAAATGTAATGGGTTTTGAACTTCGCTGGAAAGGGTCACAAATTGTTTTGCTATCTCTAGAAATGACGGGAAAAGCAAACAAGATGTAGATTTGTGGGAAGAACAAGAAAGAGAACATCTGACCTTGAACCTGAGAAATTTGCCTGGTTGCTTGTCAAGCATTAATCTCACCAAAATCTAGGGTGCCCTGGGAAGATATGTTTTTGACTAGATCTCTTAAATAAAATATCAACATCAATTTGGGAACCAATTCAATGAAAATTGAGTCATGGCATTAATTGAACACGGAGAGGCATCCTGGTGTGTGGAAATACCTCAGACCAAAACCTTCTACAAGCTTCCTTTATAATAAAATACAAGGTCTTCCTGTGTCCTTCAGAGTCCTGTAGGGCCTGGCCCCTGTCTTCATCTACAACTGTATTTCCTACCAGGATTCTCTTTCAACCAACCTTGCTTCTGTTTCCACTTTATGACTTCTCTTTTCCCCTTTCTCTAGCTAAGGTGTGTGGGGTTTGATTGCTTTGGGCTTTTTGGTGTTTTTTTCCCCCACTGTTGTGTTATTATGGCTGACCCATGGTCCCAGGTGCAGTTCAGTTGACTCTGACTCATGGTGATACCATCTGTTTCAAAGTAGAACTGTGCTCCATAAGATTTTCATTGGCTGATTTTTTTTTCAGAAGTACATCACCAGGCCTTTCTTCTGAGGTACTTCTGGGTAGACTTGAACTTCCAACCTTGTGAGTAACAGCCAAATGCATTACCTATTTATACCCCCAGGGTCTTCTGGGTAGGTGTGACAAAAATAGTTTAGAATGGAGGAGCAAAATACCAAATACAGTGTTGTTGCATTGATTCCAAAGTTCAGTTACCCCATAGGATGGAGTAGAGCTGACTCACAGGGCTTCATTGTAGAAGCAGACTGCTACATCTTTCTCCTATGGAATAACCAAGTGCTTTAGTCCCTGAAACATCACAACTCCTAGATGATTTTTTTTTTAACTTGGAAATCTATTTGGGCAGTAATGATTGAGTGACCTTGAGAAGGGAGTTGGCTCAACCTCCCTGTACCTAAGTAGCTTCATCTAAAAACTGGAGTACACCAACCAATGTGATCCAAGTATTGCAAATAATAAAATCCAAGATCAGAGGAGGGAAGTATAGTAGAGCTTAAATTTTGAGCATCTAATTTGTAGGAGACTGTGATGTCAGTGAAAGCTCAACTTTGCTGAGTCACCACTACAATTAAGCCTCCGTTGAACTCCCTAAAACCATTGACTAGGGAGGTGAAAAGTCATGCCCTCAGAATGCATTGGAAAGTGGATTGCTTCAGAGATAGGTAGGTTAAAATTGAAAATATTATCATTTGTTTTCTCATTAGACCCATTATTAATTTGTCCTACTTTTCATTATCATCTTTTTGATTGAGGTTTTTCTGTGTTTTATTTTGTTCTTATTATTGGTAGTTTTTTTATATAGTTTTTTTGTATAAAGTCCAAGATAAGTATTTCATAGAGGGAGTAACTAAATTAATAGTTCTTTAGAGTTATGTAAAGGGAGGTTGGGAGCTAATGGGAAGCTAATAATGGGTATAAAAATGAGGAAAGTGTTCTAAAATTGATTGTGGTGATGATTACACAACTCTTTTAAAAATACTTAAATCATTGAATTGTATGGCACATAAAATATAGGCTGATAAAGTTCAAAAAATAAATAAGACATGAGCAACATTTTCTGAAAAACAATCAATAAAAACTGAAGATATTTAAGAAAGATTTTCAGGCCTTTCCTTCCAGAAAATAATAAGAAATACCTATGACAAAGATACTATTTTTTTGAAAATAATGAAAACTCCATTTTCTAGATGTGTGTGCCTCACTTTAATCAACAATGCTTTTCAAAGACAAATTTATGAATGAGGACCTACATGGGCAACTCTTCTGGCTTCTTTTTCCTTGAAAACAGTTGATCTGTGTGTCCATATCCACAGGCTGTAACTTTGATCTGGCAAACGAATATTTCATCCTCTACAACTGGAGATGGAGAAGATAGAAGCCCCACTGTATCATTTTACCACCTATGCTCTTCTGGTCTCATTTACGGGCAGGAACTAGTTGGAGTAATGTGGGCTTCAAAGGAAGACTGAAATGCAGTGAAATGATTAAAACTCTGTGTGTTTTTTTAACAGCCCCCTTTAAAGTTGTTGGGAAAATCCACACCCCATGAAACGCTTTATGATTTTCAGTTTGACTGGTACTTTTTGTTTTAAGATGAACTAAGTTTAGGAGTGCTTCTTCAAAGAAGATGAAATCTAAAATGGCATATCAAACCCAGTGATCAAAACACTTGCTCTTTGGGACAGAGAAATAAAATTGGGATTTTATCTCCCTTGGAGACCAGAATTCTATGGATCAAATGCCTCTGGAGGGTCTAAAACCAACCAAATTTTCCTTTTATTTTATGTTTTTTTGGTCACACTGCATTTCTATACTTCCCTTAACTTGTGTTTCAAATGAACCAACCCGCTTCCTATGATTTGACCATGAGAATGAACTAACAGAGGATTTCAAAATTTTTTAAAGTTTATTTTAAAAAGTAGAGAAGAGATATTGTCAGGAAAGAATCAGCATCAGAAGTAACTGTAAAGCATCATTGGCGTCTACAGTGTCCCCAGAGAAACAAACACATTTTTCAGATGTTTCAAACAGAAAACATAGGCATTCGTTTTGATAATAGACATCTTGAATATCTGTCATTTTATGAGTAACCAAACCAAGGATGGGTTAATATCTTTCCATTACATTCTACAGGCTAACATGCTCCAAGAAACAAGTGTCATTTGTACTCTTCAACAAAATAGGGTTGGATGCGAAAACATGTTCGTGAGAATCTAGCACAGAGCTGCACATGTTCATGTTACTGGGGTTCAGTAAAGACTTATTTTCTCCCTTGTGTCAGTGCACCCCACCAGACCAGCCAGTCTTCAACATCTAGTTTGAATGTTGTCTTACTGATTACCATTTCCAGGAGGGACACAGTGACCCTGAACCTCTGTGATCAGAGGTGAAGTGTGTGGTAGTAGAAAGGATATGGAGTTTCTAAGGCAGATTCCAGAATCTTCTTTAGAGCTGAATTTTTTGGAGCATGTCACTTATCCTGCTGGGTCTCAGTTCCACATCTCTCTAATAGGAATAATCATCTTCAACTCATTGGACTGGGGGAAATTACATTTAGTTCTGAGCATTATATGTGGTTGAGCCTTATGCAGCATCCTAAGGTCTTTCTAGTAGAGTTGGCTGCATTCTTTTGTTGGGGGTGGTGTGAGAGGTCGTCGTAAGTACTGTGGACTCAAGTCTGATATGACGTACACTCCATGTGCCAAATATTTACAGGAGCAGATTATTGGATCTTTCTCCTGCAGAGCCGTTGCACTGAATTAAACTTTCAACATTTTGCTTAGCAGTTGAGAACTTAACCATTTCACCACCAGGGCTCCTCGGGATGAGATTAGCGGTGATATAAATGAAAGGCTGTTTATCAAGCATATTAGGCAGAGCTGCCTTGAAACATAGGCTAAGCCAGTGACTTTTTAGCTTGTGTAATTTCTAGATATTTAGAAGATTCCTTAACTGAGAATATTTCCCCATTTCATATCATCTGGGTGAGAATAGGCCCATCGCTGTCTCCATCTACTTTTCTTTCGATATCTATACCTACTCTTCTTTCGATACCCAAACCTGTGTTGCTATTCCATCAATTCCTGGAGCCTTGTTTTGGCTAGTGCATTGAGAGCAGCATGAACTTCTTTTAGTACCATTGGTTCCTGCTCCTCTGCACCTCCTGACACGGTGGAAAGCCGACGCGTTTCTGTTTGGTACACTGATTCTGTGTGTCCTTCCATCTGCTTTTGGTGCTTCCGGAAGCAGTCGTTATTTTGTCCATAGAACCTTTAATATTGCAAGGCAAGGTTTCAATTTTTTCTTGATTTCTCAACGTTTAAAATTGCTGAGTGAGTTTCTCCTTTTGGGTTTTCTTACTTTAGGGATTTTCACATTTCATTATAATATTTTCACCTTTTGAAATTTTCTGTTCGCATTTTGATTTCATCATTTCTTCCATTTGTCTTAGCTGTTCTACTACAATGAAGACCCAGTTTCAGAGTCTTTGATTTTTTTTCTGCCATTTTTGTGATATTTGCTTTCTTCGTGTATTATGTTATTTTTTCCCTCTTCTATTAACTTTAATCCCATTTTCAACATGCAGCCAAAAATGAAGCTTTGACTTTAAGTCATACATTTTCAGAGGCAAGCATTGTCAGTTCTCTGCAGGTATAAATGTGAGAGGACACAGGAAAGTTGGATATTTGCCTTCTTGCCTTTCCTTCCTGTAGAACAATTTTAAAAATTGGAAATGTTTTTCCATACATTGACTTTACTTGCCCTAAATGATTAAGTCACTGCCTTTGATTTTGCTTAGTTATGGCAAAAACACATGTTCTTGATGTCATCGCACAGTTTATCAGGTCTTCTGTCATCAGTGTCCGGTGCATCAAATCTATCCTTGAAATGTTCTCAAAATTCATGTGGAATATGTATACTTAAGATCATATTTTGGCTCTCATGGAATTGTTTTAATTTCCTTTAACTTCAACTTATATATGAGCAATTTTTCTTTTCCTTACAACTCACCACCCCACCCCCAATCCCTCCCACCCCACTTTAGCAGTTTCCCTCCTTCAGCTTGCAAGGCTGACTTCCTGCAAGACATCTCCAAGGAGAAGTCACATGGACCAACCCGATGCAGCCCTGGGTGCTGGAGCAGCCATGTGGAGACCCCTGCAGTGCTGAGATGCTTACACACTCACTGACTCAGCGTTCCTCCTGCAGTTGGCATCATTGCGTGTGTTTTGTGAGATAGAGGAGGACTTTGTGGATTGGTGTTGGACATATGGGTTAATGGGTTAATGTTGGACTTGTGGCCTTGGGCAGCACTGGGTTGGGATGTTTTCTTGATGCACACTTAACCTTCATATAAAACTCTCTCTTATACAGGAGTTTCTGTGGATTTGTTTCTTTAAAGTACCCAGACTATCACGTACAACCACACGCTGAGTTCTTCCTTCAACCATTGGCTGCACTGAGTACTTCATTTCTGTGTCTTCTGCCTGTATCTTACATGGTTGGCTCATTTTGGTTGAATATATTCTCCAGTTGCTTCCTAAAAAGGATAGAAAATAATCTATTTGAGAATTTATATGTTTGAAATATCTATATCTTACTTTTATATCAGATTGATAGATTGGCTAACTGTTGAATTCTATATTTTCCTTAAGAATTATGATGGTATTGCTCCAGTATCTTCTGTTTTTCATTGTTGCTTTTGAAAACCCACTTTCCAAACTTGCTTTGACTCCTGATCTCCTGTGTGCACTAGTTTCTGTTCTCTTGGGAAGATTGTTGGGTATTCTCTTTAGCCTGCATATTTTGAAAAGTCTTGCTGATAAACCACGTTGGTTAGTCTTAGCTTTCTTTATTCTTTGGTAGTCATTTCAAAGGCTCTTTCAACCTAGAAACTCATTTCTTTCCTCTTTCCACACATTTATTTGCTTTGTACACTTTGATAGGCATTATTCTAAGTGCTGAGAATGCATCAGGGAATAAAATTGCTGCCATCTTGGGTCTTCAGTTCTAGTGGACATTCCAATTCTGGGACACTGTAGACATCTTTCTCACTTCCTCTTGCTGTTGTCTTTGTTTGGATGAATGTGTCTGAGGTCGTGTCATAGACGTTAGTAGGAAGGGATCACAGGACCATGTCAGTTCCAAGTCCCCAGGGATGAACAACCTTATAAAGAACATTATTAATGAATAAGAGATGAGACCAATTAATACCTAGGTTTTTTACACGATTTTTCTTTTGTCATCCTGATAATAGGTGCTAACGAAATAACTAAATTTGTTATCTCTAAGCATGTGTTGTACTTCATAGTTTTGTCTCTGTGCTAAAGCATATAAAGACCCTTTATGAATTAAGTTGTTTCATTTTCTTGGCAGTAATTACAAGATAATAAACATTTTGGTGGAATTACTCTTATATTTTCTTATATGACTCTGATATTTTCTGGTAACTGAACCACTCTCCTGCCCTCTTCCAATAGAAGTACTTCAATTTCTATCTCATTTGCTAAAACTTCCAAAACAAGATTCAAATAGAATCATGAGGTTTTTATATGCTGTTATTTTAAATAGATTATTGAATTCTGTCTTGCTAAAAAAGAAAAGTATCCTTTACTTAGCTGTTTAAGAAACAACAATGAATGTGGACTTTTATTGTCTTTTCATTCTTGCCGTTAGTTTCCCGTTGCTGTAATACATGATGCCACAAACACAGTGACTTAAAAAGAAGACAACCTTTTCCTCTTAGTGTTCTTGAATTCAGAAGTCCCAAACCATCCCTTTGGGCTGGAACCAACGTGTTAGATCTTTAGTCTTTGAAGAGAGAATTTGTTCCCTTATCTTTTGTAGTTATTAGATACTAACACTCTTTGGATTGTGACCCCTTCCTCCATTTTAAAAAGTGCATTTCTCCAATCTCAGCTCCATCATCACACTGCCTTCCCCTTAACTATATTGCTTCCCTCTTATGAGGAATCTTATTGGGTCAGTCTGGGTGTACTAGAGAAACAAATCCATGGACACACATATGTATATAAGGAAGAGGTTTATATATAAGAGCAATTGAACATTGAGAAAACATCTCAACCCAGTCCAGATCAAGTCCATAAGTCAAATATTTGATACCAATCTATAAAGTCTTCTTCAGACTCACGAAACACACACAATGACACCAAATGTAGAAGATCACAGGCCAGTGGGTAGAAAGTCTTTGGATCCAGTGGCATTGGAAACATCTCAGCGCTGGCAGGGGTCTCTGCATCAGGGTGGGTCCATGTGTCTTATCAGCTGCTATGTCTCCCAGGGTGTGAGCAGAGTCTCCCAACTCCAAGGAGGAAATACAGGAGTTCCCAGAATCCTCAGGAGAAGACCATGCCCACATAGAAGCCTCATTGGCTATGCTCTGATTGACAGACTAGACTCCACCCCTCCACTCATTATCCTTTCAAACTGACAATTCTATAACTATCACCCTTATGATTAAATTTAGTCCCAGATAATCCATCTCGAGATCCTTTACATAATCATATCTACAAAATTTCCCTTGTCATGTAATGTAATAACGTGATATGGATTGAATTGTACCCCTAAAATATTTATTATAAATTCTAATCACTGTAACTGGGTGCATGGAAGATTGTGAATGACAGTGAAAATCCAAAAGCCATTTGCAGCGTTCCCGTGGGGATTCAGCGTCCACAGAGTCCCCTCTGACCAGTGATGAAGGAGGTGAACAGCATTGCTGTCAGACAATGCGCATTGCAAACTCTCTAATGGAGATGGACTTAGTTTAAAATTTTAAACTTTGTCATTTTTCCCCGTTTGATCCATACGAATTGAGCAACCACAAGGTTGGTGGTTTGAACCCACCAGGAGAAAGATGAGCCTGTCTCCTCCTAAAAAGATTGAAAGTCTTAGAAACGCAAATGGAGTGGTGCTACACTGCCTAAAGGGTCACTATGAGTTAAGAATTCATTAGTCCTCAGCGAGTTTGAGAGCCACCCCCCTCCAGGTAGCATGCATTAGGAAGTGTATTATTATCACCCCCCTAACCAGCTCAGGGAGAAGCAGTCTTCCTTAGGGGTGGGCCTTTATGGAGAGGGAGTACTTGGGCTGCGTAGACCTGAGTCCCACCATGATTGCCTTGGGCGCACAACGCTAGACCTATCTTGTAAGAGATTCCAGCTACAATAGGGGAAGTTCCCCACTCACGGCCCCATTCTCTGTGCTGTAGGTCCACGTGGACCTGCGATGGATTTGTCTGCCACCAAACACGTTCCTGTGACTGTCTTCTTTGTCTTCCCGTGACCCATGAAAGCCATCTGTAACCACTCGGTTGCCATGGTGACCTCATGCTAAGGATGTCCTTCTTCCGTGTGATCTGTTTTTGTCTTTGTCTTGTCTTTTCGTGTTTTAAGACTTAATGAATGCCCTCCCTAAGGCTATTTGAGATGTGTGGTCTTGTTGGGACCCTAACCCAAAAGTCTTCTTTGAAGTGAATTTCATGTCCAGGTTTGCATCAATATAGATGCCTTTTACAAAATGAAATGAATTGAGTTTTTCTTTGTTCTCCACTATATCTTAGAGCATAGATTACTAACTTAGAAATTTTCCGTTTTTAAAAGTTGAGGGGCTTCCCCCCCCATAAAACAAACTAGACCCAGAATTTTTATTTTTTAAGCGTATTTCTTGATATAAGAAGAAAATGATGGCTCTGTTATTATTGAAGGGAAGAGTAGTTCCAGAGGCTTCAGGTCAATGCTGCCTTGCGATGCTCAAAGGAGCTGAACACTGGCGGACTGAATAAACTTCCCCTCCACTCTTGTTTTTACTGCCTTCTGCTCCTGCATGCTGTTCTGCTTTGAAAGCAAAATGTGAATATTTCAGGATTATGTTTCTCTGTCAAACCCCATCAAAGTTAGAGTTAATAGAAAAAGTCCTTTTATTATATAGCATATAGCTTTGTCCTCCTCCCATTTTAAAAGAGCTGCTTTAGTCTCCTTGCTCTCTTTCCATTTTTTGCTATATTTTTGCTGGCCACCAGGAGAAGATTCATGAGGAATTGTCAGTCTCCCGCCAGACTGAGTCAATCATTCCAATGACTACCGTGTAAAAGAGGAAGGCACACACTGGCCTCTGTTGTTATCGCTCCTCCTTTTCTTACCCAAAGAACAGTTCTTGCACCTACACCCACAAACACACACACACCAGAGTACTGAAGGTGTTCCCTTGATTTCATTAACTGTGGCTAACAATGCATACTATTAGCACTTCTACAGCGTTTGATAAATGTGATCAGTTCCAACTTGGGGCTACATGATACCGGGGAATTCTTAAGGCAGAATTTCCCTCTTGCATTCCACAGTTGTCTTAAAGAGTGCTGAAATGACAAGGTGCTTCTCGAAGGAAACTCCCTGACAAATCTTATTTTCTAGAGGAGAGGAGAGAGAGAGAAGAGGAGAGCACGCGTATAACCTGATAGGATCCTCCGGCCATTCAGTTGATCAGGTTTATTGTTTGCCTATGGGTTGCTCACGTGTCTGTTCATTTATTTTTCACAAAGCGGGATCAGCAATGTCTTATACATTTGGAAATGTGACTGTAGACCAGAAAACCCCTAGCCTTCTTACCTAATATAAAACCTGAATTTTTACCCCTAGCAGAGAATGGATTTGCAGTGTCATATCCTGGAATCCTGCGATTGAAATTGTAGATTGGCCAAAAATTGCTGTTCTAAGTTTAATAGAACCTGTTTCGCAGAGGATGACAGACGGTGCCGTTGTTGCAGCTGGGTGCCACGGAGCCACCGTGGAGCCGAACCAATGTCACGTGATGCAGTACAACTCCCTCACAGGGTGCTCTTGGCTGTGATTTTTATGGAAGTAGATCACCAAATCTTCTTCCCATGGAAGCAAAGGGTAGATTTGAACTGTCAACCTGTTGGTTAGCAGCACTAAGTACCGGTTCTTTTAGTCAACTCAATTGAATCAGCAGGTGACAGCTGACTCTTCATGTCAGTTGGCAGGGAGGTTTCGTTCTTGACCCAGAGAAAATATTTTTTATTATAAACAAATGAAAAGGAATGCTAGCAATACCATTGTTTCGGGGTGTTTCTTGTCCCAGACTACCTGGAGCACAACTGGACCAATAGGTAACATTATGATAAACAGAGACAAGATGGAATTTATCAAGGATAGCTTGGATCCACAATCAATGTTCATGGAAATAGCACCTAAGAGATCGAGTGATACATTGCCCTTGGTAAATCTGCTGCACACTTTGAGGCCTAAGGTGCACTCACCCACGTCATGGTATTTTCCATTGCCTCATAGACATATGAAAGTGGGAAATTGAATAAGGAATATTGAAAAAGAAACAGTGCATGTGAGTTATAGTGTGGGTAAAGAATACTAAAACTGCCACAGACTTCCAAAAGAACAAATAAATCTGTCTTGGGTGAAGTACAGCCAGAATGTTCCTTAGAGACAAGGCTGGTTAGACTTCATGTACTGGACTTTGAGCATGTTGTCAGGAGAACCGAGTGCCCGGGAAAAGGACATCATGCTTGATAAAGTGGAGGCGCGCCCTCCATGAGAGGGATTGACGCAGCGGCTGCAGCAATCAGCTCCAGCCTAAGAATGAGGAGGCGGATGGACAGAACCAGGTGGCGCCACCTATTGTTGTACACAGATAGAGTTGGGGGAGGGAGGTTCTCAAAGGCACAACACGAACACCTCTGTGACAGAAAGGAATGAATACAAATATGTTTATGTCTTATTTTTGCTTGATAACAAGCCTTGGGGTCTCTGGAAGTTTTAAAAGTATTATTTCTTTTCCAGCAACATTGTCTGTGAGTAGAGTTTTCAGGCTCTACTGTGTATACGACTGACCCAGCTGTCTTATTAAAGTGAAAATTCTCATGCAGCAGGTCTGGTTTGAATCTGAAATTCTGCGTTTTCAGGAAGCCCCCAGGTGATCCTGGTACTACTGGTCCAGGAGGCACACTAAGTGGATGTGGAGGACCTATTGTGCGTAGTCTCTGGTCTACCTATCAACAACTGCTTACTTGTATGTAATCTTGGAAATGTTTACAACCATCCTGGGAATTTCTAGTTGTTCTTTTCCAATAAAGATCATTTACCTACCCACAGAAAGTCTAACATGCAGACTTCCTAGCACAGGTGAAATAACATGTAGTTATCCCAATTGAGACAGTATGCCGTTAAAGAACAGCTTAGAACTGACAGGTAAAATTAAGGATAGTTTTGGTAGACCATTGTAGTTTAATCCAGCAAATCGCTATTGGCAATGAGAGTAGAATAATCCCCTAAAGGGATTATTGCCATAAAACACTCAATGAACATGAGAACTGAAGCTATTTGTGTAGGTCATCTTTAAACCAAATAAAAGAGTGACATAAAATAAAGAAACCATCCATAAGTAATGTGCCCCCTTAAAGAATAAACTGTATGAGACCAAATGGTCAACATTTACCCAAAAGCAAAGCTGAAAAAGGCTGGTAGGGAAGGAAACCTGATGGATAGAAAATGAAGGTAGGAATGAGCATGCCAGCATGTTTGTTAAAACAATAACCGTTGACATAAAACTATTTGGATACTATTTATTTAAAGACTCAAATTTGATGTGTCAACTTTCATCTAAAACACAATAAAATATTGTTTTTAAGAAAGGAAAGCCAAGAAACAGTCCTTAATCTGCAGGGAGCCCTCCAAAGAAATCTTATCGCAAATAATAGCAGTAGGGATATTAGTAAAAGGCAAAATTGATAATACTTCCATATGCACATAGCAGCAAAATACTTTTACAGAAATTCCAAGTAATAAACATCACTATCACACATTTATCTTAGTCTTAAAGCCTATAGGCAGGGAATCCTGGTTCCCAGTAGTAAATACTTGATACAATCTAGTCAAAGATTATTATGATTATTTTACACTTTACAAATTCCTACTCATGGAATGTGCTTTGTGCTCTATATTCCTTTCAATTAATTTGGAAGTGTATTCTCAAATATTACTATTGTTTTCCTGATAAAGCTGTCAAAAATAGCTTGTAAAGGATAAAAATGAATAAAAACGCTATTGATAGTTTTCTATAGGAAGGCTTTGGGCAGGGTCGCATCAGGCAATCCAGAGATAATAACGGCATGACTCCTCCCCTATTTAGTTTTGAAGCCTGTGAGGTCATTAGGGATACTGAGCAAAATTTATTTTCTACTATCTCAGGAAGGCTTTCATCTAAGGAGGGAAAGTAACAGCGGCATTCCAGAAGGATATTTATTCCAGAACAACATTGTCTGTGGTTCGTTTGCATCCAGTTAGCTCTCGTTCCCAGTGACCCCGGTACAACAGAACAGAACGGTGCCCTGTCCTGTGCCAACCTCACAATCCTTGCTAGCTTTGAGCCCACTGATGGAAGGACTGTGTGAATCCACTTCCTGGAGGGTCTTCCCCTTGTTCTCTGAAGCCCTGGTTTCCCAAGCAGGATGTCCTGCTCGGGGCATGGCTCCTTTTGTTAGCATGTCCGAAGAGTTTGAGACCAAACCTCACCATCCTGTCTTCTGAGGACTACTTTTTCTGCATCTACTCCTTCCGAGACAGACTTGCCTGTTCTTCTGGCGGCCCACATTCTTTGCCTGCAATGTAACTCAGAGACATCAATTCTTCACTCTTTTTTATTCACTGTCCAACTGGCGTGGGACGCAATTGAAAAGTACAGGGCTCAGCGCACCTTAGTCCTCACCGCAAAGTGACAGCTTTGTATTTGAGCGCTCTACAGAGGTCTTTTGGGAGCATCTTTGCCTAATGTGATGTGTCGAGTACTTGCCTGCTGCATCCATGGATCTTAAAATTCTTGACAACTTTGATCTTTTTTTCCTGTTTATCATAATGTTGCTTATTGAGCTGGTTGTGAGAACTTTTGTTTCTTTTTATTAATCTTAAATAGCAGTTTTATTTTTGTCAGGTAGTATTAGTATTTTTTCATTAATATTTTGAAACTTTAAAATTTTAAAACTGTAGATTTTTTTGGGTAACTGTTTTATTATTATAGAGCTCATTTCAGGAAATCAGATTTAAGGTCATGTAAATTCTGCTTATCTTGCCTGCCAGTATTATCTCACATATTCAGGTATAAATGCAATTGTGGCTCAAAGTACAAAATATTGGTTTATTGATAACTTTATAGGCTCTAACAGAGAAGATGCCATGGGTGACTCATTTTTCTAGGAAATAATATCCTATAAAGAAAACAATGTGCTAGGATTAACAAGATTTATATAATATTAACTATAAATTTAATTGTCTCAACTCTATACAGAATCCTGTCTTTTTAAAATTATTAATTGGGAGTTAATATATGAAACTCTTATAACAATCTAGTTTTGTTCACCTCTTTTGTTTTTTTTCCTACTTAAATACTAACTATATGAAATAGTAAACTACCTTTTGCTATATATTTTCTTACACTTAACATGGCAATTAGGGCAGCAAGCTGGTTGTTAAATGACTTGAATTCCAACACTGGTTCTGACTGATGCGCCTTTCTCTCAGACTTGAGAGTCTCTTGGTTGAGATGTAATCATACTGAAGAGTGTAGTCTTTGCCCTGTGTGTCAGGAAGCGCCTCACATCCTCTTCGTTTTCAGCACATGAAGGTGTGTCATCTCCATAGCACAGGTGGTTCATGAAACGTTGTCCAATCAGATGCTGCATTCTTCTTTATATCGTCCAGATTCTCAAATTACTTGCTCACGTACAGATTGCGTGAGTGTAGTAAAAGCATGCGACCCTGATTCAGTGGTGCCTGCTGCCCTCTTTGCTGTTTAAAATATGTATACTAAAAGGTGGTTTATTATTTAATACAGTTTGAACTTAAATAAGAACAGTAAAAGAAGTGTACAAAATGAGATTATGAGAGTTTTAAAATATTGATGAAAATATTAAATAATACCTGACAAAAGCCATAAAACTGTTATTTGAGATATTTCTATATTGCTCCTTCATTGGTATCCTCATTTGCAATATTCTTTGCTTTCATTATAATCATAGTTCTAATATTTTGCAGCTATGGAGGAATGAATATTACTGCCAGAATTTAGACGATGCTGTTCTACAGGTGAACGTTAAAAAAGAGTAAGAAATGTAAACTTGTGATTCCCACAAAGGATGGCTGCCAGCCACTCACCTTAGAGAGAACTCTTATTACAAGTGTCATTTTAACAACCAGTTGGCCAAACTGAACAAAAATTGCATGTAGGTTCTGTCAAACCAGTGCCCTGATTCACAGCTTTCTGGTCTTCAATCATAAGGTAGCCTCTTGCTCTGTTTGAATGACTTCCTTTTGGTCAATGTACATGTCCCCCCAGAACCATCTGTCCTGTTGTTTTCTCCTCCGATTGTCTATCCCACCTATCTTATCTAGATAGACAGGTGGAGACAATAATTTGCACAAAAACAAGACAGAACAAAGCAAAGCAACAAAATAAAACAACAACAAAAACCAACTACAAAAAGAAAACCTATAAATAGTTCCAGGTCTGTTTGTTGACCTTTAGGAGTGTTTTCCAGTGAGTCTGATGGGGTGCGATCCCCTGACCTCAGAGTCTATTTTTGGTATTCCCTTGGGACTTCCTTGCTCTGCTTCCCTTGCTGTTCTGTTTCACGCCCTTAGTGTTTTACGTCAGTGTGGTGGGGTCAGATAGGGTACAATTCCTGTACTGTGTCTCCAGTGTTGTCCTCTGTAGCACTATGGGTCAGTGAGGGATGTCATGTCTCATGGTGGGTCTGGCCCTATGGTCTTCTCTGTGCATTGGCTGCTCTGAGCAGGAATATCATCCTCAGTGCTTTGTGGGCCAGTATGTGTTCCATTCTCTCTTCCTCCCCCTTCATTTGCTCTGTGTGCTCTGATCAGACATGTCCCTCTCCCTGAGCTGTAGCTTCAGCACTGTCCTCTGAAATGAATTCTTCTGGGGGTGAGGGGAGCTGTCCACAAAAGGAGGATTGGGGCCGGCCCCTCAGACCTCTCTATTGGTTCCCTGCTTCAAAGAGTATACATGAATTACAAATGTAGAAGTTGTTGAATTAGAGAATGTTTTGTTGAGTATATTTTTGCCACAGTTGAAAAAAATAATTGCAAAAGTACAAGGAAGAATAAAGTATTCTAAAATTGATTGTTGTGATAATGTACAGTTCTTCTTGATATGATTGAACTATTGAATTGTATGATGTGTAGATGAAGTGTCAAAATAACTGTTAAGAGATAAAACCAAGAAGACAGACAATGTCAGTTACACACCTGTAGGAGCAGTGCTGGATATTTCAGAGATAACTTGGAGACCGTGTAAGATTTTTTCCCCTATGCAGCATTGTCTAGTTTTAGCAACAATTCCTGTGTGTAAAACAAGCAGTTTCCTGCAAAGCTCCAGGACCTTACCATCTCCCAGAAGCCCAGACGAGGCCCTTATGACATTCTTGATGGTTTGCTAGCAAAGGCCTGTAAGGCTGATGACTGTGAGCACACTTGTCGCCTATAACACCAACCAGTCTTCCCTGCTAAGTCACGGTCGAATCAGATCAATTGTGAAAGTGGTCAGTGGCGTCTGCGATTCTATTATCCAAAAGCCCATAAGGAGGATGGTGTTTGAGATGGACCCAAAGGAGAAAGATTTCAACAGGAGTTCAGGTGAAACAAAGGAGGGAGGGAGGGAGGGAGGGAGGGAGGGAGGGAGGAAGGAAGGAAGGAAGGAAGGATGGAAGGAAGGAAGGAAGAAAGTTAGTTCCAGATGGGGGAAGGGGCATTTGGAAAATGAAAGCTGGCGAGAAGCTGCCTAGTTTAGCCAGTGTAAGGCACCTGCTTTCCTGTTTACTGGGAGAGAACCCAAGTTCCCTGCCATGGAGTCAGTTCTGGCTCCCAGGGACCATGCAGGACAGAGTAGAACCGTCCCTGTGGGCTTCTGAGGCTGAGAAATTTTATGGGAGCAGAAAGCCTCATCCTTCTCTCATGGGGAAACTGGTGGATTTAATCTGCTGAATTTATAGTTAGCAGATGAATATTTGACTATGGTTATTGGAAAAACTATCCTGGCTGTGGTGCAAGAGGGACATTGGAAAGATCGGTAGAGAATGGTTAGGAGAGCAGTGAAAATAGAAAAGTTTTCCATATGTTTTTTTCATTTTTAAAAAGGATGTTTTGATTTTCCAAAGTTGATAGTATTCAAAAGACTTAGGAAATTGTTTCAAATAGAAAAGGAGAGCTTCAATCATACATCATTCAACTGATAAACTAGAGGAAGAATGCAACAGAAATCTTGTTTTGTTAGTAACCACCATTGGGTTACAGGCATTGGAAATGGTCTCTGAAATGATGACAATACATGCATTTTTAAAAACCATTGAAATGAAAAATGTGTGTAAGGCTCTATAAGGGCTTTTGGAGACATGTAAAGGCTACCCTATTCCACTAGGAATTGACAGTTGACTAGGTCAGGCATGAGTTAACTATCAAAAGCTTTTTAATTCTTTCTTAAATAACTCTCAAGTTGTACATTTTCTCAAGTTTTAGGATTCTTGGATCAGTTCCTTAGACACTTGATGTTTTTTAAAACCTGGGTATTTTCTCTTTCCACACAAATACAATTGACGATGACAAAATGACTCTTCTATTCAATAATATGAGGGAAATGGTCACTCACCACTATCCTCTGTGTGCCTTTAGATTTTGGTTTGGGGCAGTTGGCAGGGGAAAATTCTTCCCACCTCTCTTAGTCCAGGTTGACTAGAGAAACAAATCCAGAGACACTAATATAAATGTAAGAGAGAATTTTCTATCAAGAAGTAATTATAAAACATCCCAGCTCAGTCCAGATCAGGTCCATAAGTTCAATATTAGCCCATGAATTCCTCTTCAGACTCATGCAGCACATGCAATGATGCCAAATGCAGGAAGATCACAGGCTGGTGGGTAGAAAGTCTTGTGGGTCCAATGACAGTGGACTCGTCTGCAGGACTCTGGCTGCCACCAGCATGGTTCCATGTGGCTAGTCACCAGGAGTGTGAAACAGGGAAAGTGTGTCCCGCCCGCCTACAGGGAGGAAGAGAGAAGTTCCACGATCCTCATGAGAAGGCCACGCCACAAAGAGGGATCCCCAGGCTGTGACCTGATTGACAGGCTAGACTCCACCCCTTCATTCTTATTTTTCAAGTTGACATAAAACTGTGTAACTACCACACCACCCCTCTCCCCCGTTAAAATATAGATACTCTTTTACTCCATACCATCAGAATTCACACAGCCATGAGGCCCATTGTGTTGATTGAGATCATGGAGAATTTCCTTGACTTTTCCTAAGGATCAAGGTTAGCTGATGGATGGCATCATTGGGCAATGATTCCTGTCTTGGGGGCCGTAGTTTGGATCCCTTGTTGATACGATCACCATCTCATGGAAACCCTTCACCCCTGAATCATCCTTCCATTTTCTCGTCCAATATGTGCACTTCTGGAACACAGTCTTCCACCGAGGGCATGCATGGCCTTGTCTTCTTCTTCTTTACAAGTCCTTCAACACTATTTCCCCTGCTGGCACAAAGCAGGAGTCTGCCCGTGATCCCACACACCTCCTGAAATGATGAGGGTGACATGGTTTTCCTAGAGAGATGGCAATCTGCATTCTTCCATCCTATCTATTTCAGACATTGCCATAATTATATTTCATTTTTTTCACCTCCTTATTAAAAAAGTTATATAACGGCCATCCTGGGTTCTTCCGAATGCGGGTCCAGCCTCTGTGGCCCATGAACATCACTTCGCAGTCCAGCTTCACCCACTGGTCTCGTCAGTGGTCTGACATCAGTCTGGTGTCCGTCTTAAGTCTGACCCAATAAAAGACATCCTTCACCAGCTTATTTCTTTCCTTCTCCCAAGTGTTAATATAAGATTTATCAGTTGTTAAGCTGTTTATTTTTTTAAGGTATCTAGCTTTGTGTCACTGTTGATTTCACTATTTGCAAACTGGCTTTGTCATTTTATTGATAGCACTTGAGTGAAGAGCTCCCTGTTAATATATGCAAACTCACAGCTCCCAACAAGCTTTCCAGCCCTGCTAATGAGAGGATTAGCAAGAGCACCGCAATGTATTTAACCTGCGGCACTAGCTCCGTTTCAATAAGACTTCAACAGCCTATTAAATGGAGTGGGGGCTCAATTAACCCACACAAAGGCCACTCTACTGAACGTGGCCGGGAGGACCACATTTAGCATCTGCCTAAGCAGCTTGTTGGAAGCTGGAAATAAAGAGGGTGACATGTTCTTGCCTCGAGCTATGATATAACTGAAATGGTGATTCTAGTTCATCTGGGCGGACTGAATAGGTGACAGCATTGAAACCCACTACTATCTCGCCATATGACAGTTTTTGGTTTTGGAGGGTTGTTTTTTTTTTTTAAGCCAGAGCATATTCATGGGTCACTCCACCCCCATGCCTTCTTCCAAGGAAGCACCCCCATTGTTCTTGGGTCAGTCAGAATCATGGGTTATGGATGTGAGGATAGAAAATCTCAGGGTGTATCAGTTTGTATGGTGAGAATGAAGGATAATGGTATACACAAAGATGTCCCAGAAAATACGCTAAATCCCAGCAGCTCGTCACATGATTAGAAGACAGAAGTTGGTCCTCATCTCTCATAACCAGGCTTTACCACACAGTCAGCCAAGAGCTAGCCATTTCCTTCTGGGAATTAATACATGAGCAATGGCAACTCACTGAAACAGATATGTATTAGAATCCAATTGATTCTTGTTAAAATTGTTGGATTAAATGATTTGTAGAATCAGCTACCAGTCAGAAAATCCAAGTTCATTTGATTGTGCTGACATTCCAAGTAGAAAATGAAAATGGGTGAAGGAAATAGATGGTTGTTTGTTTATTCAAGATTATTTGAACTGGATTATTGTGACAAATGTACGACCTTAATTTCACATATTCTGCATTTGATACACTCAGAAACGTGTGCGACGGCAAAAAAAGAGAATTTGGTTAATATTTTCTCTCCTGTTTGCCAAGTGGACATTTCTTCTGTAAAGCATATTTTTTCTGGATGTTCAACCATACAAAAAGAGTGGTATGAATTGACGGTGTAAGTTTGTGTTTGGATTTTGTTTTCCCATTTTATTCCCAAAGATAAAACTAAAATTTATGTTATACCCAATTATGAACCTCTCTCTTATCTGGCTTTACTCCTACCCCACCTTCACGTCCATTGATTGTTACCTTGTACATACTGTAAAGAAGTACAATACTAATGAAGAAGACCAGAGCATAATTGATGCATTTGACTTATGTTGTTGGCAAAGAATATTGAAAATACCACACACTGCCCCAAAACAAACAGATCTGTCTTGCAGGAAGGATAGCTAGAATGCTCCTTAGAAGCGAGGATGGGGAGGTTTTTGTTCCACATATTTGGGACATGTTATCAAAAAAGGATATCTTGCTTGATAAACTAGAGAGTTAAGGAAATAAAAAAGGAAGATATAGTAGTGGTAACAATAGGATGGTGCAGAACCAGGCAGTGCTTTGTTCCATTGCATGTCCATTAATTGAGTCATAATTGACTCTAGGGCAGTGGTTCTCAACCTTCCTAATGCTGTGACCCTTTCATATAGTTCCTCATGTGGTGGTGACTCCCAACCATAAGATTATTTTCATTGATATGTCATAACTGTCACTTGCTACTATTATGAATCATAATCTAAATATCTGATAGGCAGGATGTATTTTCATTGTTACAAATTGAACATAATTAAAGCATAGTGATTCATCACAAAAATAATATGTAATTGTATATTGTGAAATATGTATTTCTAATGACAAATAAATGAACTTTTGTCTTGAAGCATGATGTAGCATAGGTCACAGTCTTCATACCAGTCCTCATATGTGGGCGTATCTGCATGTGGGATGATCCACATAGAGAAGAACAGAGGAACGGTGTCTTGGTTCCTAAGACGATCAGAAATATGTGTTTTCCGCTGGGCTTAGGTGAACCCCGTGAAAGGGTCATTTGACCCCCAAAGGGGTTGCGACCCACAGATTGAGAACTGCTGCTCTATGGGATTTGACAACAACAACAAATGGATTGTAAACCAAAGCCAAACCCACAGTTATTGTGTCGATTCTGACTTGTAAGCTCTCTGCAAAACATTACATAATAGAACCTCATAAAACTGATCCGTCATGTTTCATTGTGACATTGTTGGGTAAACACTGGACAGCAAACCACAAGGTTAGCAGTTCAAACCCACCAGCTAGTCCTTGGGGAAAAGTTGAGGCTATCTGCTCCCATGAAGATTTACCATCTTGCAAACCCTTAATAGGGCTACTCTGAGTCTGAATCGACAGTGACAGTGGACTTGGTCTAGGGGGAATGAGGTAGCAGACTGGCTCATCTTTCTTCTAGGAGCAGCTGATGTGCTTAAACTGCTGATCTTGTGAGGAACATCTCAATATTTAACTGTCATAGCACCAGGGCTCTTAAGACAGTATACAATCTTCTAACTATTGTCTACATTCACTTGCTAGACTGAAACCTTAACAAGGCCTGCATTTTATATCTTAATGAATGTAACTCAGCCATCTGGGAAGAACGTCTAGCATATTGTTGTTGTTAGCTGTGATGACTCTTGGCGACCCGTGCACAGTAGGAAAAAACACAATCTGTCCTGCACAAGCCCCAAGCCTACTTACGAACGGCAGCATTGAGATCTGTGTGCTTTGCATGGTTTATCTGGGGAGTGGATCACCAGTCCTTATTCCCTAGGCGATTGTAGCCTGAAAGCTCCGTTGCAACCTGCAAGCCTCTACTGGAAGACAGATGGTGACTGTGTATGTGGTGCGTTGGCCGGGATTCAAACCTGGGTCTCTGGTGTTGAAGCTAAGAATTCTGACACTCAGTAAATACACATATTTATGTAACAGATGAGTATCGTGTAGAAACAGGTTGTGTCCTAGCTATAGAATCAAGGAATTCATTTGACAAGTTTCCTACATAAGAATTGTTACTCCTAATCTCACAACATAAAGAAAAATCTTAAATTCTAGTTGATTGGCTAAGTGTGGCTCTCATAGGATAACTATCCACTCTGTGGCACCAGAGTGATGGGGAATTTATTGGATCATAATTTTCAAAATCAAAGTGTGCTGTTGGGCTTTGTGAAGTCGACTGCATGCTTACCTCTGCTGAACCCCATGTTACCCATTCTGAATGCACAAGCTTGTTCAGTGAAGAGCTTACCTGTGCTGAACCCCATGTTACCCATTCTGAATGCACAAGCTTGTTCAGTGAAGAGCTTACCTGTGCTGAACCCCATGTTACCCATTCTGAATGCACAAGCTTGTTCGGTGGAAAGAAGAAGCACCCATTACAGAGGCATCACACCGTGGTGGCATGTGAAACAACTAATGGTAGCGCAGTGCTAGTGCACCATGTTCAGTTCCGTTTTGCACAAAGCATTGGCCCATGGTCTGCTATTGGAAGGGAGAGTCATGGACGATATATAATGCTATTAACTATGCACCTTACTGTCATATTTTACTACTGTTGCTATGAGCTGCCTGCCAGTCGATTCTGACTGGTGTATTGCACAACAGGACGGCTCCAAGGGATGGTCTTGACTGCAATCTTTAAAGAAGTAGATTATCAGGACTTTCACCCAGGAGGCACTGGGTGAATTTGAACCACCAGTCTTTGGATTAGTGGCCAAACTCGAAGTATCCAAGATCCTAATGCAATACGAATAAATCATTTATCATGTATAGTCGGTGACCCATGTTTCTAGACGTAAAACTATCAAAAAACGAGAGTGTTTTTATATTCTTGATCATGAACTCTTAGGAGACCAACAGCTGTATTTTTTTATTTGCATTCTGAGCATCTGTAGAGTGACAGCATATTTTACAAATCTTTTCCCTTTGAAACATTGTGGATACATTGGTGCTGCGACTTGTCCATGGAGGGGCTGACCTGGAGGCAGTTCCAAATGTGACTCTTGGATACACCAAAGGACTTCAGAAGGTTCATGGATATGTGGAATTAAAATATAATAGAATTTTCGCACAAATATTTGGAGCCCCCCTGTACCTTGAACCTATTAATATATGCTGGCTAAGTTAAAGCAAAAGAATATATCATAAGACATTATTTCTTAATCCTTCTTATATTAGACAGGTAAGGAGATGAGTCATACATATCCTTGAGTTGATTCTTTCTCAGGCAGATGGGGAAAGATCAGAAAGTACTATAAAAACTTCTTTATTAATTTTACCCCATCCTTACCCCAAAACGTCTACATCCAAAGACACGAAATGTTTGTCCCATTTTCAAAGACATTTCATTTGATCTCTTTGGCTCATAAAGAAACTTGTTTAATGTTTTGTGTTTACAGTTTTTATTGGATAACCAGACCTAATGCAAAACAGGGAATATGTACCAATGCACCGCATTCCAGAATTAAAATTTCCCTAAGTATTATCAAGATGTAGGCTGAGAAGATAACTTAGAATTAATTAGCCTTTCCATTAAAACACCCATACAGTGAGTTCTTGTTTCCATTGATTTTTGAATGAACTCTCCCTAGGCTATCTGATGCGGCCACCTCGTTCTCAACTCCATTTCAGTCATAAGGAGATCTGAACCCACTCACCAGCCACATGTCTAGAGCAATATTTTTTGAAGGGGGCCAGCACAAGTTCTTTGTGGATTATGAGCATAATCACCAAAGCTGTAATATAAACCCACTTGTGGGAATTCATTTTTGTGGACATAGACCTTATATAAGGTTGTTCATCTCTTTCTTGATTAAAAAGGAAAAAATTAAAATCCTGCAAATAACCCTTAACAGTTATGTTTCTTTTTTTCCCTCTTTTTCATTTTTTTTTTTTCAGGTGAGAGCGCGAAGGTAGTTCCCCACTACCACAAATGATGCAGTCAAGTTTCCCGCATTTGGGGAAATCACAGGGGTCAGCACATCCGGAGAGCAAGGCATGAGCCTCGCCCTGGGAAAACCACCTTCGTGATCATGGCGTCTCCCCTGCCAGGTAAATATAACATTTATGTTTCTTTGATCCAAACTGAAAACTATTGTATTTTTTCTAGATGCTCTCAAACTTTATAGTAGTAGAAAAAGTACTTATAAAAAAGAAATGAGACAACTTGTGGTCTAGATGGTGTCAGCGTGAGTAAACTAAACATGATCTCCAAATAAAACAAATAAACAGAAAGGAATACACAAGAAAAATCAACTTGGATGTTGGGCACAGAGTTTCAAAGTCGGTATAACTGGTTTTGTGGGTCCGCGTTTCAGCCTTGATTGGGACATCTGTGAGCATGTGAATGTGTTGCTCAGTATTTGTTGATTCGAGTTACAGGGCTGAAAGGAAAGACCATTTGATTTTGATACACCAAGAGATGTAAATCTTGAACATGATTTCATGAAATTGCCCCCTTAATATTGACCCTACTGGTATGTCTCTGCAAGAGATTACAGAGGAAGGGTGAGTAAAATCCAAAAAGTAGTATCAGAAGAATTTGAGATTGTAGGCATTATACCCAGATTAATTCAATAAAATATGGTAACTATTTAATCAGAAGACTAATATAAGCTGTCTCCTAGGTTGTGTGAACAGGAACTACTTGTGACTGAAATGAACTATGTTTCCCAAATGAATTCTGGGAGTTGAGACTTTCTCTATTTGCTGTGTCGTGGCGGCCATATTCATGGCGATAAGGATGAGCAGGTGAAAACTAGATTCAAATCATGATTTGACCCCCCCTTTGGCACTGATCAAGCCTCAGTTACATCGTCTCTAAAATAGAGATGAAAATACTGCCTCGGTGATTGTGTGGCTCAAATGAGAATGAAATCGAGTGCTCAACACAGCAAAACCTCACAACCCCGTAGCTGTTGTTGATGCCTGCGTTGTTTCAGTTGTTGTCATTAGATTCTGAGAAACTCCAGTAAACAAGATTTTCCTCCTACTATTGTGTGAACTTGTGGCAAACTTGTGACTTGGTGTGGTTCACCTACGTGTTGCTGCTAATTCTGCTCCTGCTTTTCGTTTCTCATGTCTCCCCTGACCCCTCGAGGGTCTTTCCACTTCACCCACGGGTCCCCGGCACTGCTCCTCTTCCTCGATGAACAAATGAAAAGAGGAAGGGTCCGATGTATGGAAAATGAAGGGGTTGAAAGTCTTCTGGGAAAGGAGATTGGCATGAAATTGATGTAGAATGAAGCACCAAGTAAATGACGGATTACATCTCCCCAAACCAGAGACCTTTCTTGAGTCAACCTGACCGATAGATACCACAGATCACTTTGGAAGCAAAGACAATTATAAAGCATATTTTTCAAAGCCGATTTCAGTTCTGCAGATGTTAATAACTGGACTGATGAACTCCTGAAGCTTTGGGGGGGTTCGAGAAGGTTAGAGAAATTAACGATATGTATCCAACTCTAAGGAAAGTTTTGATCATCTTGTTTGTTATATCTCACCAAACTTACTGCCATCGATTTGATGTCGACTCATAGCGACCCTATAGGACAGGGCAAAACTGCCCCTGTGATTTCCCAAGACTCAACAGAAGTAGAAAGCTCCTGTTCTCTAGTGAACAATATTTTTTTGCTTTTTACACAGGACATATTTTTCTATGATCTTTTTAAGGAAACACATTTCATTTTGAAGTATAATATATCTAGTTGCCTTGTTGGCTAAGCATTGGCCTGATAACTCCAAGGTCAGTGGTCCACACTCAGCAGCTGTTTCTCAGGAGAAACATGAGACTGTCCGCTCTAGTGCGGAGCCCAAGTGGCATAGTGGGTTAAGAGCCGGGCTGCTAAGTGAAAGGTCAGTAGTTCAAAACCCACCGCCAAGGGAGAAAGATTAAGCTTTCTTTTCCCGTAAAAATCTACAGTCTGGGAAGCCTCTAGGGGAGTTCTACTCTGTCTTATAGCGTCCATAGGAATTGGAATCCGCAGTGGATTTCGTTTGGCTTATAATATCCTAATTGAATATGACACATACTGCAAAGATTCATCGTGAGGAATTTTCCCAAAGTGAACCCCCCCCCCCACGCAACTAGCACCCAGATCAAGCACATTAGCAGAACCACCCCAAGCCCCTTGCTCTCCCATCCCAGCCCTAGAACAACCTCCCAGCACATCCTGATACATAGCCGCTGACGGTGGTCTTCCTGGCTTATTTAATAGCTGGTTTCTTTTGCTCATCCTTTGGTTCATAAGATCCATCTGCCTCAGATACATAATATTACCATTTATATAACTATTTAAAATACAACTTGCACAGAATCACTGTCCGAGATGTCTCTGTGCATCAAAGAAAGGGAATTCGTATACTTTTACTAAATTGGTTTAGCCATTCATTTATTCAGTTTTCACACTGGGAAGAATATGAAGAAGTGAGATGCTCGAAAACTCAGAGCATTTCTCATGAAGGTCAAAGTGTTCTGCGGTTTAGTGGAAGCCGGAGTCTAGGGTTTAAATGATGGAACATTGTTGGTGGCCCTAGAGAGTCAATCCCAACTCACAGTGACAGTCGTGTGACCGAGTAGAACTACCTTATCGAGTTGTTTAGGCTTCAGTCTTTACAAGAACAGAATGCCAAGTCTTTCTCCATTGGAGTAATTGTGGTTTCCAACGGTTCTCTTTCAATTAGCAGCCGGGCGCTTATTGTGAGGCCAGCGCGGCAGCGGAATGGTGAGGGGCAGAAGAAGAAAGCCACAGATCTTCTCCCTAACTTTGGTACATGTCTGAAAGAAGCCAGTGGAATGCCAAGGGTAGGAGCGGCTCTCTGTTGTGAGAATTAAATTGTGGAGCATTTGAAGTCCGTCATAAAACCAACAGAAAGTGCACCTGCTTCTCTGGCGATATGTGGCAGCAATTCTACACGTACCAGTATGACCTACACACTTTCTCCCCCGGTACTCAACTTAGTACTTTGTTTACCTTTGGGATCAGGTGAAGAAGTTATCATTTTGTGTTTAAAAATTTGAATACAGTGAGCCAGAATGGGAATGGCAAGGTGTAATATTTTGCTTGGTAGGTGCAATTGTTGACTTCACACATTAAATAGTTCAAATAACTTGAATAGTTTCGAAATCTACATTTACACAGGCAGGCATATTAGCTCGTTGTTGTTACAGGAGTGACTCGAGAAATTACAATATTGAATGAGTGGTATGATTTCCCTGCACTTAGTTATTATTTTTCAGCAGCATCATTATATGTACAAAGTTCAATAAGATGACCCCCTTGACTGTATTTCTTTCTGGTCATTATTTGTTTAATTTCATCATAATTAATGAAAATAATTTTGTTACACGGTGAAGGAGGTGTTAAAAATAATTCACTCGAGGTGTCAGGTACATTAGGAACACCACGGAGAAGAGAAAAGTACAGGTATACAAGGTGTTATCGCTAATGGATTTTCAAAAAACAGTTATTTGCCATTTTTCCCCCTAGTTCCCGTCTTTCCCCAAACGAAAGTGAAAATAGGGCTTGCCTGCATAGAAGAGCTTATTAAGTGGTTAAATTTTGGAGTACAGACGAAAGCGTGGTGCGAACACGGTGCTTTCCTAGGTCCCGCGCAGGCTGTTCAGTTTGGGACGGAGCTGACCATCTGCTTTTTAAATGTGTTCAAGTCGTCTGAGATGGTCTTTGTTGCTTTCGGTCTTTGTGTTGGAGTGTATTATTATTCCAAATTGTTGGAAGCCAGTCTTGCAGGAGGTAAGGTTTTGAATTCCTGATGGTGTGTGAATTTTTATCCTCAAGGTTTCTCTGGGATGAATTGATTCGCTGGCCAGAAATGAGGCTGAATTCCTTCATCAGGTTAAAGGCTGCTGACACCAGGGTGTTTGGTTTAGCAGTGTGCCCCAAGCACCTCATCTGCATACTGATAAAGCCTTCTTCCTTCCAAGCGTAAGCTTGGCAGTGGCCAGTTGCTAACGCAAGCTGTTTGTGGAACAAAGCAGAAATCCATCTAGCTTTTACCTGAATATATTTAGGGCCCAAACGAGGGGTTCCTCTTTCTTGAAAAACTCTACTTTTTTTCTTTAATAAGCCACTAGTTCTTGTCCAATATCACATAGTTTTACTGCCTCAGAGGAGAAAAGGACCCCACTTATCTTGGTCTCCCCCTGTGCCCAAATCACTCATCTCTTACCCATACTTTCTAAGACGAAGTCCTTTTGGTGCTACCTGAAACTAAGCATGCTACATCTGATCTCAAATGATCTACTTGCCATGTTTTCCTGGGTTTGGGACATGTTGCCACAAGACAGGTCAGACCCACACATGTCCTGGAAAATGAGTTTTCAAAGGTAGAGATGGGTATTTTCTTGTGGTCTTACAGTAAGAGTGAGTCTTCTCAATCTAAGGATTTACAAGATATTTGAGTAAATTTGAAAGGAATCAAGCATTAGCCAAGCCTAATATCCTGGGGAAATTCACATTATTATTATTATCTGCAAATATTATCTATGTTCCCTTAATAGTTCCCTTAATAGAGCAAATGAATAAGGTTAGGTAAGCATCCAGAAAGCTGATCAAAGATTTAATAGTAGGGTAAGATTTGAAACTTTGTGCATAAAGTAAGATAGGCATTGTTTCAGCCATTGTCCCAAAGAATGAAATATATACAATTCCAACTCCAGACTGCTAATACTTTAGAGGAAGGACACGGGATGGAGGAACTCACAAAGGGTTTTTCTTTATGGTCCCAGGATGTTCTATTTTTAAATGTGGAAATGGATCCATTCCGAGGTTCGGACGTTACTAGGAGAGACTAGACAGTGCTGTTTGAATTTACACTAAACATAAACATTCCTTTCAAGAACTTTCTATATAGAAAAAGAGGAAGAAAATCTACTTGTCCTGGAGATTAATACTTTAATCCATTTGAAGAACAGTAATCTAATCTCCTCTCCTCAAATCTCATTTAATATTATCTAAGGATATAGTAAGATAAAGATTTACTTGTGCCAGACAAGGCATTGTAAGAGACTTTTATTTAGCGGTTCCTAAGAGGAAGAAAACTTTACCAGTCCACATAGCCGGCCTCCATATCTCTCGCCCCTAGCATACTTAGAAATCAGTTTTAATTTCCCTCTTGCACAATTATCTCAGGAACTTCCATCAGGGTAGCAATGGATTCTGGGAAATGTAGTCCCAAGATGTTATCATGGACTTCACACATGCTCTGTCCAATCTCCACCTTGACTCTCTTGCTCGGTCTCATTTGTCTCTTGATAAGTCAAGTACTTGAATTCCAGTAACAGGACTGCCTTGAATTTTAAACATAACAGAGCCACTGCTCCTGCAGTCTAGGAGAAACGACCAGCAAGGCATAGAAATGGCTTCTGATGTTCTTGTCTCTGTTCCTGCTGCTTTTACTGTGTTGCATAACTGCATTGTCATCAAGGCTAGTTGCAAAGTTGAAGAATTAAATGCATTGGAGAGATCCAGTCCAAAGTACAGCAGAATCACTTATATAATATAATCTGGATCTTGAATTTATTAACTCAGTCAACACAAATTGAAAGACTGTACCTGGAATGTTGTGACGCTATAGCGATGAATACAACAGCCTGACGTCATGATCCTCTGGAAACTGGCAAATTGGGTTACACGTAGGACTGCTAACCGCAAGGTCAGCACTTGGAATCCGCCAGCTATGCTGTGGATGGAAAACGAGACTTTCTTCTCCCGTAAAGAGTTCCAGTCTTGGAGACCCACAAGGACAGTTCTACCCTGTCCTGTAGCTGTGAGTTGATAGTGACTCAATGGCAGTGGAAGAGAGAGCTACTGCATTGACTAGTATGGACAGGTTAATCACTAAGAGAAATTAATTTTCCATAAGCAAAGCTGGATTTCAATTTATGAAAGCTGAAGAGAAATTTAAAAAACAGAAAAACCTACAGCATCTCCTTATGTTTTAAATGTGGTTTCTGTTCTAACTTTCTAAGGGGACAGTCCTCTATAACCGACAAAGACCGAAACATTACCCCATAGTATGATTAAAGTATATTGGTGATGAAATCAAGAAGTAAAGTGTTCACCTAGTATATTTTAGAGTACTGTACTCCTGTCCTTCCCTATGATGAACCATCAAAGATATTGAAGAAATTTGACTCAGAATCTAAGTTACAACTGAAAGTGTATGCATCTCATGGTGCAATGGATAAGCACTTGGCTCCTTACTATACGTTTGTTGGCTCAAACCCACCAAGCAGTTATATAGGAGCAAACTGGTTCTATTTTGTCACATGGAATCACTAACAACAACAACAACAATGGTTATAGATCTGTGTTCCTTAAAAAGTATTATCTACTATCTACCCTTGATCTTTTCTATAGTCACTGTGCTTTGTTTAAGTCAGGTGTTCATTGCTTAACATTTTGTAGATTCACCATCCTTGCATCCATCCATCCAATGCCTTGCCTGTGAAATATCCTTAACAAATCATTTTTTGATTAAATAAACTAATTCACCAACCCTTGATGGTCCACTGTTTACAATTCCTAATCTGCATGTCCAGAAACTCAATTACACGTGGACACTATTTGGTCCCATTGTTTGTCTACATGTTCACGTACCAGTTTTCTGGAAGTGTCTGTCTTGCCTATTATAATGATATCAAGAAAAGTGTGGGTATAAATTTTTGTAGCAATTTTGAATCTTTCCCAACACAGTCATTTTCCTATGATATACAACTATTACATATCCATAGAAGAAGCTCTTATAGAAGGTAAACATCAGGCTAACTTCTAGAAAAAGCTGCCAGCGATATGAGATTTGATACCTGTGCATTCGAGAATATAGCAGCTTACTTTTTTAACTGAGAGAGCTGCCTCTTTCTCTCAAGGGAGAACACAATGAATGGGATTCACTTGTAACTTCTCAAACTTTCTAAAATCTGCCTTTGGAGGAATTAACTGTACATTGCTAAGCAATCAAAGAAATCCTCCGTCTCTCAAAGGGAAGTAAAAAACCTCATTGGAAGAAATGCTGGGTTGAGTGGATTCGCAAAGGTGGAATTAGGGAGAAATCAACGTTTTATTCTGTATGTGCCTACACTCTGGCTGTGGGCCAGCTTGAGGAAGTCAGCAGACTCCAGGCACATCATTCAGTTTACAGTCTCCGGATGATGTGTGGTTTCTTGGTTTTTTTCTCAGTGATTTTCATGTTGTTCCTTCTAAATACCCCAAAGTGCAGAGTGGAGTGAACATAATTCCTTGGGGTCCAAGGGGTCATATCCTGTAGCAAACTAGATATTTGTTCTGAATTGCTCATATTTCAATTTCTAGTCTACAGTAGGTTATATTAATGGGAAAAGTAATGCTTTAAGTTAATTATTACACAGTAAATGTGTCCCAAGGTAATATATATATATATATATATATATATATATATATATATAACATAACTTCTGTACATAATTACTCCCTCCACTCTATTTGTTTGTTTGCTTGTTTATTTTAGCAAAGACACATTTAATCCCATGATTACCCTGTAACATTGATATAACTATGCTATTTATTAATGTATATAGATATGCTAATTATACCTCAGAGCAACACTATAGGAAAGAGTAGAACTACCTCACAGGGTTTCTAGATATTAACAACTTAATGCTTAACTGCTTTACTGCTAGGTATAAATGAGGAAACCAAGGTTTGTAGAGATTAAGTAACTTCCTTTTGGTAGGAATGAGTCTGGATTTGATCTAATTCATCCGACTCCCCCCAAAAGTCACTCTTATACACTATACTCTTTTCAAACATTTTAAGTAAAGTTTGCATCCTAGGAAATTTCTCTAAAAATAACTGTGTTAGTCTGGGTAGACTAGAGAAACAAATGCATACGTGTTTAAGAAAGAGTTTTATGTGAAGCGTAATTGTACATTAAGAAAGCATCCCAACCCAGTGCTGTCCGAGCCCATAAGTCCAATATTAGCCCTATGTCTGTTTTCAAGATAGAAAGTCCTCTTCAGACTCACAAAACACATGCAACAATGCCGAGTGCAGGACAATCACAGGCCAGTGGGTAGAAAGTCTTTGGATCCAGTGGTGCTATAAGTATCTCCTCGCTGGCAGTGGTCTCCACGTGGCTTCTCCAGGTTCCAGGGCTACATCCACGTGGCTTCTCCTCAGGGATGTCTCACAGGGAGTCATCCTTGTCAATAGAGAATCTCCAAGGAAGTGAGCAGAGTGAGAGAGTGTCTTCCGCCTCCAAGGAGGAAATACCAGAGTTTTCCCAGAATCCTCAGGGGTAAGGCCATGCCCATAGTGGCTTCATTGACTGAGACCCAATTGACAAACTAGACTTCACCCCTTCATTCTTAATCCTCTCCAGTCCCAAATTGACACCAGAGTATGTAATTACCACAACAACCCAAACAAACCTACCCATCTTAGAGTTGGTTCCAATTCAGAGTAACCCTATATAAGGCCTCTGAGACTATAAGTCTTTAGGGAGCCTCATCTTCCTCCAATGGAGCAGCTGGTGGATCCAAACATTGCGGTTAGTTGCACAATGACTTACTCACGTTACCTCTGGGATCCATCACGGACAAATGTCATGCAAAAGTCCTTTCGAGGAGTGGACTCTATTATGCATTAATGTTTTAGAAGGAATCAGAAAAGGATCTTTGACATATTATGCAATTTACCTTCTTTTTTCTTAATAAATCATTTTATTGGGGACTCTTATAACTCTTATAGCAATCCATACATCCATTTGGTCAAACACATTTGTACATATGTTGTCATCGTCCTTATCAAAACATCATCATTCTACTTGAACCCTTGTATCAGCTCTTATTTTTTTCTTCTCCCTTCCCCAACTTCCCACCCTTATGACCCCTTGATAAATTATAATTATTTTCATATCCCACACCATCACTGTCTCCCTTCACTCATGTTTCTGTTGTTCATCACCCTGGGTGGTGCGGTGTTATACATCAATCATTGCAATCGGTTCCCCCTTTCTTTTCCCACATTCCCCCTACCTTCATGGTATCAATTCTCCCATTACTGTTCCTGGGGGTTATCTGTTCTGGGTCCCATGTGTTGAGAGCTTATATCTGTACCAGTGTACACGTTTTAGTCTATCCAGATTTATAAGGTAGAACTGGGGTCATGATAGTGGGAGGGAAGAAACTTTAAAGAACTAGAGGAATGTTGTGTATTTTATCAGTGCTCTACTGCACCCTGGCTGGCTTATCACTTCCTTGTGACCCTTCTGTGAGGGGTTGTCCAATTGTCTACATATGAGCTTTGGGTCTCCACTCTGACCCCCCCTCATGCACATCAATATGATTGTTTACTTGGGGTCTTCTGTTGCCTGATACCTGATCTTGTTGGCACCTCGTGATCACACAGGCTGGTGTGTTTCTTACACCTGGGTACTGTTGCTTCCAAGATAGATGGCGTCTTGTTTATCTTTAAGCCTGTAAAATCCCAGATGCCATATCTTTTAATAGTCAGCACCATCAACTTTCTTTACTACATTTGTTTATGCACCCATTTTTATTTCCGCGATCATGTTAGGAAGGTTAGCATCACAGAGTCCCAGGTTATTAGAACAAAGTGTTCTTGTGATGAGAGAATACTTGAGTAGAGGCCAAATGTCCATCTGCTACCTTAATACTTAACATGTAAATATATGTACGTATATTTATATCCCTAGCATATGTACAAATATATCTACATAGGCACATGCCTGTGTATTTATATCTCGATAAATGTTTTTTGTCTCCTAGTTCTTTCCTCTATTTCTTTTTACTTTCCTCCTGTCCCACTATCATATTTGACCTTCATTTGGCTCGCAGTAATTCTTCCTGGCTATATTGTGCTTCATCAAGCCCCACCAAGTACTCTATGCCCTCTTCGATTTTAGATCACTTGTTGTTCCCTTGTCTCTGGGTGTGTTGATTCCCCAATTACTTCTCCCCCACCCAACCCTCTTCCAGATCCCCTCATACCCAGAAGTCCTGGGTTTTGTTTTTTTCTCTCCTCAGGATTGTTTATCCTGCCTATTTTATATAAATAGATATGGAAAAAAGAAAGAGAGGGCTCTAAATGTGTTCCAGGTCTGTCTGTTGACCCTTATGAATATTTTCTGATCAAGTCTGATGAGGTGCTAAGCCCTGTCCCCAAAGTCTATTTTTTTGGGATTCTTCAAGGAAGTAATTACTTCACTCCCCTTGCTTCTCTGTTGCACTCTGTGTTCCATCCTGGTGTGGGAGGGGACAGGACCAGGCACAATTCTGAACTGTCTCCAGTGCTGTTCCCCGTAGCACTATGGGTCAGTGAGGGAACCCCATGTCTTGAGGTAGAGTCAGCCCCATGATCCTTTCTGTGCATTGGCTGCTTGGAGAAGGAATTTTGTCCTCAGGGCTTGGTGGGCCAGGATGCAGTCCATTCTCTCTCTCTCTCCTACCCTCTTAGTTTTCTCCCCTGTGGTCTGAGCAGACCTGCTCCTCGCCTGGGCTGTCTTCAGTGCAGTCCTCTGTTTTGCATTCTTCTGGGGAGGGGGTCCACGTAGCTAGGATTAGGACCTGCCTTGCAGACCTCTCTGTTAGTTAGTTGGTGATTTATTTACCTTCTAGAAGCTTTGGAGATCCCAGTAGAACATGATCTGGAACACACAGGTTCCTCCCCCATGCTAATTTGCTGAGACAATAAAACAGGAACAACTCATTCAGTCAGTCACTGACTGCTCGGTGTCTGTGTACTACAATCACAACCAGGTATACTGGAGAAATAAAAATACCGTAGCATTACTTTGGAGTTTATTGTGTTGTCATAAACTTACAATGCATGAGTGAGTGAAGGAGCCCTGTTGGTGCCACAGTTAAACCCAAAGGGGTTTGCCAAAAGTTCAGTGGTTCGAACAACCAGCCACTCTGTGGGAGGAAGATGTGACAGGCTACTTCCATAAAGATTACAGGCCTGGCATTCCAATGGGGACAATTTAAGTATAGTCTGTGGGGTCACTGTGAATTGGAATGGTCTGATAGCATATGGTTAGGTGCCGTTGAGTGCAACAGAGGAGATTACTCCAGGAGTGGGAGCCAGGTCAGTGACTCATGGTGGAGTGGGATTTTTCTAGAAAAATGGGACAGAAAATTCACTTTATTTTTAAGAGTAATTGCGTTTATAGGAAGACTGTGAGGAAAGTACAGAGTTGCTATATTCCCCACCCCCCCACCCTGCCCCATCACCATACAGAGATGACTTTTCCTATAATTAACACCTTCCATTAACACAGTACAATTGTTACAGTTGATGAGCCAATTCTGATACATTATTGTTAACCACAGTCCATAACCCAATCCCATTTCTGCCCCAGGCATTGTCGTTCTTCCTGTACAACAATGTGTCAGTTCTCCACCACATCTAGATAGTTTCTTCTAGTCTTTCTGGATGGTTCTCTGAAAGAGGAGGATATGCTCATCTCACCTGTATGCTAGGCCTCCTGGAATTTTCTGCAAACCTTTCTTTGCCTGCCATCAAATGTTGGCCATACTCCTCCCCTTTGTCTTTCCATTTATAGAACCTAAAACTTACACATGTTGTTTTTGTCAGCTGCCATGAAATTTGCCCCGAGCCATGGCAATCCCATACACAAGAGAACAGAATGAAGTCTGCCCTACATTGTGCTGGGATGGGGCAGATTGGACTGTTGTCCCTGTTACCACCTATGCTCCTAGTCTGTTTTAATCTGGAAGTGCTGCTGAAATACTTTCAGCATTTTAACAACACACAAACCTCCACGGTGACATAGGTCTCAAACCAAACTCACTGCCATCGAGTCAATACTGACTCATAGCAACCCCCCCCCGTCAATTTCCACAACTGTACCGGTTTACAGGAGTGGAAAGCCTAGTCTTTCTCCCATAGCTGGTAGTGGGTTTGAACTGCCAACCATGTGGATTGCAGCAGAGGTTAACTCACTGTCAATTCCAGTTATCCCACACGGAAGATGAGACCTCTTCCACTGAGCCACCACAGCTCCTTACATCCTTACATTAATTTGAAGACCCTCATGCCCAAACCTATTGTTATGGGGTGGATTCCTACTCCTACTGCTCCCACAGGGACATAGTAGCACTGACCTGTAGGGGTACATCCTTCAGAAGTTGATTGCTACAACTTTCTGTCTTGGAGGAACTGGTGGGTTTGAACAGTTGACCTAAGTGTATAGATTGGCAGCAGCCAAGTTCTTTAACCATTGTGCTATGAGGGATTTGTCATTCTGAGCCCATTGTCATCAATTCTGACTCACGAGATTCCATGGGTTGAGGCGTAGAATTGCTTCACAGGGTTGCTGGAAGGTGATCCCTAGGTCTTTCTTCTGAGGTGCCTCTGGGTGCATTTGAACTGGCAACCTTGCACTTGGTAGTCAATCACTTAACCAGCTATGCCACCCAGGAATTCTAAATTAATTGAGGTGACTCTATAGGACGGGGGTAGAATTGCCCCTGTGACTTTCTAGTATTGTTAGTCTTCACGGGAGTAGAAAACCCCCTGTCTCCTGCTGGACATGATCGGGCTATAGAAATGGCTTCTGCCTACACAGAGGAGCTAGGGGTGGGGTCCAGAGGGAGAAGCAGAAGAGGTAAAAATAAATGTGCAGCTTTTCATTGGTTCCACCTTCTTCTTTTGCTGTACACCATTTAAAATGAATGAAACCTCCACCAAATGAGGCCTTTAGGAAAGAGGAAAATGTGGTCATAATCCTCCAGCTTCCCGGCTTTGCCTCCCTGAAATAGCGTTCCAGAGTCTAGCCTGAGCAGCATGTGATGAAAGGACCTTGCACTGTGGGCTGGCTCTTTCTGAACCAGGCAGTCCACTTTGGCAAGGTTTACTAACAGCTGAGAAGCAGTTGTTGGATTGCTTGTTAGCTGCAGCAATTACATAGCAATCATTTAAAAGAAAAGTAGTATCTGGACTAGCTGGGAGCAGCACGGAGCTGCCTGTTGGGGCTGAGGTTGCCTGGACTTGCTGTGCCTGGGGCGGATAAGGTAGCAGATGGTCTAATAGACTCCATCCATGAGCAGCTAAATTGGTAGGGTCTTGGTTTAATAATCTTGTGCTCTAATGATCCAGGCGAGTGATGAAAGGCAGTACAATTACTCGCTTGTAATAAAGCCCAGTTGGCCTGGATGGAAGGGACACGCACTCAGACACGGTGTGATGTAATTAACTCCTGTTCCCCAGAAACATGACTGCATGTAGACAGACTACCTTGGTAACACCCATCGCACCTTTATGCTAAAATGTAAATGCATTTTCTGAGTGGAAAGCAGTTTGTAATTACTTAAATCCTTAGAGGAGAGACAATCTCCTAACCTTATGTTGAGATAATGTTTTTGTGTTTCAAAAGTGAGCCTGCAACTGAGCTGTCACTGGAACCGGAAATGTTAGCCTTGTGTGATGCTAACCACTTATAGATGAAGGAGTCAATGGAGTACTGGTGTCACAGGAAACAATTTGGAGCACCATTAGAGGCCAGATACCCTCAGCCCTACACCTGGGAGCTTTCCACCACCATGTGCTCATTTTTATCCAATAGTTTCTACCTTTTCCTTTGCAAAACTACGCATGAGTTCTTCAAGCACACCTATAGAAAGACTAACATTCTCTCTTTTTATGTTTTTCACTTCTTGAATTTCTGTGAGGGGCAAGTTGATTGGAATGAACACAAATCTCTTTCCAAACAAGAGTCGTTGCTCACTGCATCTCTAAGTCATTAAGTTGAACTTGTAGGCGAGTTGGACCAGGTACATCCCACTCTTATTTAGCCTTACATTAATGCAAGCAAACCTCAAGTCTTCTTCATGATTTAAAAGGTGTACCTGCAGCAAGTGCTGATTGTGATGAAGAATTTGTTCAGAGTAGGGGATGGTTGAATCATTTCAAAGCAAATTTACATAGCCTTAAAGAGCATGTCGGAGTTGTTCTGAAGTCAGATGCTGGTGACCTGTGGACTATAAGTACACTTAAATATTTCCCATGACATTAAGTGATTTATGCAGAGTGGGATACTAATAACATTTGATGAGTGACATTGTCTCTTAAAATATTAACTTACAAGACCAACACAGAAAAATCACTTTTATGTTTATATACTGACGACAAAATATTTTAAATTAAAATAAAACCATGTTATGTTTTACATTAGCTCCAAGAAAAATTAACTGTTTATATATGAACTTAGTATATGTAGAGAACCTATATGTTAAAAGCTACAAAATTCTGTTGAAAGAAATCAAAGACCGAAATAAATGGGGAGACATGCTTTACCTACAGAACGGATGACTCAATGTGCGAAAGATGTCAATTCTTCCCAAACTGACACACAGGTTTAACATAACTCTTATCAAAATCTGAGCAGGTATTTTTTTTGGAGCTATAGTCAAGCTTTTTGTAAAAAATATGGGAAAGCACAGTCCCTAGAAAAGATAAAGCAATGTTTCCCAAAAAACGAAGCAGGGTGAATCCTCCTATCTACAACCAAGCCTTGTTACTAGCCATAGGAATAGGACTGTGTGGTATTAGCAGAGAGAGACAGACACATAGATGAGTCGAATGGAAAAACATACCCAAGAAGTTATGCCAAGCTGCCTTTTAAAAAAGCTATAAAAGTAATTTACTGAAGGACAGCTTTCTCAAGAAGTAATACTGTGCAGTTGGATATGCAAAGACAAAACAAAATACACCTTTACCTAAGCCTCATACCTCAAAAATTTAATTCAAAATGGATCATACCCTCACGCGTAAAATGTGAAACTATGACACCTTTAGGAAAAAGCAACAAGAGAATATGTTTTAGCCTTTGGGCAAGGCAACGTTTTTGGACTTGACAATGAATGTACAATGCATAGAAGGAAAATATATAAATTGTTCATCGTCCAAATAAAATGTTTGCTTAGTAAAAGACACTGCTAAAAGAAAGAAAGACAAGCTATCATTTGGGAAAATATATTTGCACACCACAATCTGACCAAAGCTAGCATCAAGAATATATAAATTATCCTCAACATTTCACCATTGAAAAACCCAATTCAATTGGAAGATGGGAAGGGGGAAAAACACGAAGAGGCATTTAACAGAGGAAGATACACAGATGGCAAAGAAGCACATGATGAGATGCTTAACATCATTAGCCCTGAGAGAAGGGCAAATGAAAGCTACAACGGGAGAACGGCATACACCTGTCAGAATGGCTGAAATGAACCAAGTGATGACACTGTCAAGTGCCAGCGAGGTCTGACAACTATTGGCCTGAGCCGCCCTTCTAACCTACAGCTGAAGTCACTCCCTGAAGTCACCTTGCAACCACATGAAAGTCAGCCCGATAAAGGGAACAGTAACAGGTGGGTGGGACTTGATCTTCAAAACAAACAATTGTCTGAGACTGAATACCAGCATTTTTCCATAAGCAAAATATTGAAGGCATGAAGGGGCAGAAACACTGGAGGAACAGACATGGAGAACCCAAGGTAGAAATAGGGGGAGTGCTTACATGTTATAGGAATTGCAATCAATATCATGGAACTGTCATGGAATGATCTGGTAATAAATTTCTGTCTGGAAAATGAATTTGCCTTTTAAACTTTTACCCAAACTACAATATATATATTTCAAGTTAGGCTAATTATTAATGATAGCTAATTCACTATTAATTATTTTAATAGTTAATAAAATCATTAATTTATGGTTAACAGTTGGAAAGGGGGAACTGATTACAAGGATCCACATGTGTCCTCTTCCCTGGGAGAGGGACAGCAGAGAAGGGGGGAAGGGAGACTCCGGATAGGGCAAGATATGACAAAACAACGATGTATAAATTACCAAGGGCATATGAGGGAGGGGGGAATGGGGAGGGAGGAGGGGAAAAAAAAGAGAACCTGATGCAAGGGGCTTAAGTGGAGAGCAAATGCCTTGAGAATGATTGGGGCAGGGAATGTATGGATGTGCTTTATACAATTGATGTATGTATATGTATGGATTGTGGTAAGAGTTGTATGAGTCCCTAATAAAATGTAAAAGAAGAAAAGAGAAAAAAATGATTATGGCAAAGACTGTACAGATGTGCTTTATACAATTGATGTATGTATATATATGAACTGTGAAAAGAATTGTATGAGCCCCAATAAATTGTTAAAATTAAAAAAAATTAAAATAAAAAAAAATTTATGGTTAACAGAATTGTTGATTAATAATTAATAGTTAAAATCAATACAAACTATTTTTTAAATGTTAGCAGGATGCAGAAAATCTGAGTCACCCATGTGTTGCTGAGAGGAATATAAAATTGTTCAGTCACAACTTAAGTTACATGCGTGGAACTGCCGTATGACTCAGCAATTAAACACCTGAGCATCTATCTGAGAAATAAAAACTTTTGTTCACACGAAAATCTGCACACGAATGCTTATGTCGGCTTTATTTGTAATCGGCCCCAAAGGGAGCAGCCAGGTGGCCTTCAACCAGCAAATGGTTAAACAAACTGAAGTACATCTATACCAACTTGACATTACCCAGTCATAAAAACCAAGCGACTTTGAACCACACAACATGAATGAATCTCAGGAAATTGTGCTTCGTGAACAAAGGAAAATTCCAGCAAATTACCTACTGCTTTCACTGATGGAACGTTTATGAAATGTCAAAATTCTAGAAATGGAGAACAGCTCAGTGGTTGCCGAGAGTCCTGAAGGAAGCCAACCCTCGAGGGAAACGAGCGTGATTAGAGAAGGGTGACAGGATGGCTGGAACCGTTCGGCATTTGGTCTGTAATTGTGGCCTGATTTTGCATATCTTTTCAAGTTTGCCATCTGCCCCATATTCCATTAATCAGTGTCACTTTTGGACGGCTGCTAGAGCAGGGTATGTTCAAGAGTCTCACGGACACAGGGAGCCAAAGAGGGACTCTACCTGGTCTCTTGAGGTTGGATCTTGACCTTCCACCTTTCTCACCTGCCTATCAGTGTTTGGTGTGCTCTGCTATGGAGTGTATGCCGATGCACAGCAACCCTGGAGGCCAGGATAGAATTGCCCCTTTGAGTTCCAGAGACTGTAGCTGTTTATGGGAGTGGATGTCCTGCCTTTCTCATGAGAGTATGGCAGTCATGGGACCTAGGTCCTTGTCTGAGTCCTGTTGCTACTTATCAAATGGCCATCAACCAATGTAATCATTCTTCATATGCCTACATTTCCTCATGTGTAACCTGATGGTCTGAGCCCTGGTGGCAAGTAGTGGTTACACATTGGGCTGCCAACCCCAAGGTCAGCAGTTCAAAACCACCAGTGCCTCTGCAGGAGAAACACTGAGCTTTCTACTCCTGGAAAGAGTTGCAGTCTTCACAATCAACTGAGGCAGCTCTACCCTGTCCTGCAGGGTTTGCTGGGGGTCAGAATCAACTCGATGGCCGTGAATTTGTTCTGTTTTCTGTCAAGGAATGAGCTAAGGATATTTTTTTTAAGGAATACTTATGTCTTGAAACTGTGTATATCGTCTGATTTCCTCCAGTGAAATAAAGCAGAAGGCTGGAGCATGCTGTTTGTTGTTAGGTGTCATTGAATTAGTCTCAACTCATCATGATGCTGAATACAACCAAATTTAACACTGCTCCATCCTTCATCCTCCTCAGAACTGGCATCACAGTTGCGGGTATTGATGTAGCCATTACGCCAATCCATCCTGTTGAAGGTCTTCTTTTTGGTTTGTCCCTCTCCTGTACTTCAAAATTTAATGTCAAAAGTCTGGAAATCCAAAGAATCCTTAGGTCTAAGCCCAATAATGTGTCCTCCTGGCCTTGCTTTCCAGTGGGACCTGTCAACACATGTGTCACCTGTTAGGGGTCTAGACGGCCATGACAGAGGTGAGTTTCACTTTTTCCAACCAGTATTGACATATACTTAAGCAGATGTTAGCCTCGACTTTTTTTTTTTTTAATTTAAGCTTCTTGGCTTCCAGTTCTTGTGACGCATCTGTTTACTCAGAAGCACACTGCATTATTTTCCAACTGGGAAAAACCCTCCCGGCAAAATCTATTTTTTAGGTGTAAGAACATTTTCATCTTTAGCCTCCTTTAACCCATGAGAAAACTATTCAAGGATAGAGACATGTGGTTTTGAGTCTAAAATCTATATAATTGAGAATCTTCTTGCATAGATGATTTCATTTGGCCTATATACTTCATGGCACAAAAATAAATGCCAGAACACTTGTAAAGCTTTACTATTTAGAGGCTTTTGGTGAGGGGGACAAAAAGCACTAGAGGAGAAGGGGGAGGGGGAGGGGTTGTCTCGTTGATTGCTGAGGAAGTGATATAGACTTCCATTGCTTCTTTGTAATGCTCTTTCAGTGTGTTGTGGCTTGCCTGGGATAGCAACTATGCTTTCCTTCCTGTGGTTGCTTTTCCAGGTGTGACACATGATGTTTATAGTGTCCTGAACTGAAGGAGCCCTGGTGATGTGCTGGGCTGTGATCAAATGGCTTGCAGTTCAGGGGGATGTGCTGGGCTGTGATCAAATGGCTTGCAGTTCAGGGGGATGTGCTGGGCTGTGATCAGATGGCTTGCAGTTCAGGGGGGTGGGGGGACAAGAACCAGCAGCTCTGCAACCGAAAGACTGGATTTTCTTCTCCTGTAAAGAGTTACAGTCTCGGAAACCCAGAGTGGGTCGCTGTGAGTCAGCATGGACTCAATGGCGGTGAGTTGTGTTTTGTTTGTTTGTTTGTTTGTTTGTTTTGGGAATCTGCACTGGGAGTAGCTCTGATGGTATACTCAGTTGTGGCAAAGGACTGCTAACCACAAGGTCAACAGATCAAAACAACCACAAGCCTCTCCACAGGGGTAAGATGAGGCTTTCTACTTTCATAGGGAGTTACAGTCTGAGAAACCCATGGGGGCAGTTCTAGGTTGCCCTATGGGGTCTCTATGAAGCTGAATCAGCCTGAGGACAGTGAACTTGGTTTGGGGAAGCTGAGCTGGCATCCAGGCCATGTGCTGCATCAGCACTGAGGAGCCCTGCATCTCTTGATATTGGATTAAAGAGTAATGTTGGGGCGAGTTAGTTGGGGAAGACAATGATCAAAATATTACTGGCAGAGACAAACGCCCCAGAGTCTCTACAGATCATGTGGTTCTAAACACAACACAGGAAATATTTCCATTCGTCTTAAATAGTTTACCCTTGATATCCACCTCATTTCTTGCGCCTCTAATTAGCGTGTTTAGTCTATGCAGTCTGACACATGGTGAGAGCTCCTGGTAAGCACTTCATATGCATGTGGAATGAGAGAAAGAAATGAGGTGACAAACGGATAAGGAAATGAACCAGAGACTATTTCTGATTGTAAGTTTACTATGAAAATATGTACGAAGAATTCATATCCCAACTTGGGACAAACAGAGGTTTGAAGCCTTGATTATTATTCATTGTTGTTGCTAGCTGCTATCAAGTAGTGTCAACATTCATGGTGATCTCATGCACACCTGAACAAAGCTGCCCAATCCTGCACCATCTCTGTGATCACTTGCAGATGGGCCTATTGTGATCCCTATGGCTTTCACTGGTGGACTTTCAGAAGTAGGTCACGTTGCCTTTCTTCCTAGTCCATCTTAGTCTGGAAGCTCTGCTGGAGACTGTTCAACATCATGGCGAAGCCCAAGCTTCCTCTGACCAAGAGTGGTGGTTGCATTTGAGGTGCGTTGACTGGGACTGGAACTCGGCATAAAAATATCATTCTCAAAACATTTGCTTTCTGCTTGAGCCCTTGGTATCAGCTCCTCATTTTCCCCCTCCCTCCCCACCAGCCTCTCCTTCATGAACTCTTAAAAGTCTATAAATTATTATTATTTTGTCATGTCTTATACTGTCCAATGTCTCCCTTAACCCACTGTTCTGTGTCTGTGCCCCAAGGTGGGGGTTATATGTGGATCCTTGTAATCACTTCCTCTTATCTACCCCACCTTCCCTCCACCCTCCCTGTATCACTACTCTCACCACTGTTCCTCAATGGTTTGGTCTGTCCTGGATTTCCTGTGTTTCCAGTTCCTATCTTTACCAGTGTACATCCTCTGGTCTAGCCAGATTTGTAAGGTAGAATTGGGATCATGATAGTGGAGTAGTAGTGAGGGCGGAAGCATTTAAGAACTAGAGGAAAGTTGTATGCTTCATCATTGTTACCCTGCACTGACTGGCTCATCTCCTCCCTATGACCCTTCTGTTAGGGGATGTCCAGTTGTCTACAGATGGGCTTTGGGTCCCCACTCCACACTGCTCCTCCTTCTCAATTATATGATTTTTTTGTTCTTCAAAGCCTGATAACTGATCCCTTTGACATCTCATGATCATACAGGCTGGTGTGCTTCTTCCATGTGGGCTTGTTGCTTCTCAGTTAGATGGCTGCTTGTTTATCTTCAAGCCTTTAAGACCCCAGGAGTTATGTCTTTTGATAGCCGGGCACCATCAGCTTTCTTCACCACATTTGCTTATGCACATATTTGTCTTCAGCAATTATATTGGAAAGGTGAGCATCATGGAAATGCAGAACAATTTCTAAAGTAATTTAATATGCATTTTAAGGAACTATATCACTAACTTAAATTATATACAAAATAAAGTTCATTTGGATTTGATATACAGATGAGAAACATATTAATAAAAGTATTAAAAATGAACTATATAGGAAACATTTTTCTAAGTTTGAGATTGAGAAACTTAAAATCAAAAGTACAAAGCTTAATCAAAGTAGATATACAAGGGGACACCCCCCTAAAGGAAAAAAACACTTCATTGATGTGAAGGGGATGGTGCATTTGGAGTTCATTCCACAAGGTCAGACTGTTAATCAAGCTTTCTATTTAGAAGTTCTGAAAAGATTGCGTAACAGTGTGTAACCAAAAATGCCTGATTTGTGGCAGACAGGGAACGGATTTTGCCACCACAAAAATGCACCTGCTCACGCAGCCATGTCAGCGAGCCAGGTTTTGGCAAAAAAGTTTGCCTCTTGCCCCTCTCACATGACTCACCTAACCTTGCTCCATTCAACTTCTTCTCATTTCCACTCATGCACATGAGCTAATGCAGAGAGGACAGCAATTTGACGAAGTAGAAGAGATAAACAAAAAAATAAGTGAGGTGCTCTCAGCCATCCACACAGATGACTTTGAAAAAATGTTTCCAATAATGGAATTGCAGATTTGAGAAATGTATTAAGTGGAATGGACAGTATTTTGAAGGTGATAAGGTTGTTTGGTTAAAAAAAATTAAACAAATAGCTTTGAAAACGTCATCGGGTTTTATTTGGGTACCCCGTTGGAGCTGTGTAAATATGAAAAGCTTGTAAAAGCAAAAAGTAAATAACCAAAAATAAAGATGATGGATTGGGAGAAAACATTTATAATATATAGCAAACCAAGAGTTAATATTCAAAATACAACACGAAGTTATAAAAATTAGTGTGAAAAAAGCCAACAGTTAAAAATTGAGCAATTAATGGGTAGTTTATACAAAATTAAACACAGATACCCAATAAATAGCAAGAAGAGGACAAAATGCTGTAATAATTAAAGAAATATATATTTTTAAAACAGTAAGAAACCATTTGCACAATTTTAAGATTTTGAACATGCAAGGCTGATATAAGTTCTTGTGTTTGTGCATATTGCTGTCTCTGCATGTCTACCTGGTAGGGATAGGCTGGATAAACAAGCCTAAAGAGAGAGCAACAGGGGGCGGGGAGGCATGGAAGAGAGGTGGGGCGGGGGAGGAAGTGGGTGTTAACAAACCCAGGGACAAGGGAACAATAAGTGCCCAAAAATCGATGGTGAGGAAGGTGTAGGAGGCCTGGTAGGGTTTGATCAAGGGCAATGTAACCTAGAGGAATTACTGAAACCCAAATGAAGGCTTAACATGATAGTCGGCCAAAAGGAAAGTGAAAGGAAATAGAGGAAAGAGGTAGGAGGCAAAGAGCATTTATAGAGGTCTAAATACAGGTATGTACATATGCAAATATATTTATATATGACGATGGGAAAATAGATCTATGTGCAATATATTTATAGGCTTAGTATTACTGTTACAGATGGACATGGGGTCTCTACTCAAGAACACTTTGTTCTAATAATCCACGACTCTGAGATGCTCACCTTCCTGACACGATTGCTGAAGACAAAGTGGGTGCATAAGCAAATGTGGTGAAGAAAGATAATGGTGCCTGGCTATCAAAAGATATAGTGTCTGGGGTCTTAAAGGCTTGAAGATAAACAAGCAGCCATCTAGCTGAGAAGCAACAAAGCCCACATGAAAGAAGCACACCAGTCTGTTCACATTGGCTAGAAGAACCACATTAAATTACTCGCTGCCCCTGCAGTGAATAAAACATAGAAATAATTCAACAAGTTTTAAAGATATATTCTAGTTAATAAGCCAGAATGTTATTAATTGTTATTAATGTCAAGCAAAATGCTGGCTGGTCTGGTACCATTTCCATGACCAATTGCAGATCAGACCATGTGACCTATAGGGGTTTCATTGGCTGGTTTGGGGGAAGTAGGTTACTAGACCTTTCTTCCTTAGTCTGTCTGAATCTGGATGCTCTACTGAAATGTGTTCAGTATCATAGCAGCATGGAAACTTCAATTCACAGGCAGGTGGTGGCTGTGTAAAGAGGTGCCAAAATTGAACTTGGCCTCATGAAAAGGCATGAATTCTACCAATAAACCATCACTGTAACTAAGATACAGGCATCGAGTTGTAACATAATTTGCCCAAGAGCAAATAACTAATTAACATAATTGATCAAAAACCCAGCACTCATGGCACCAAGAAAGGGTCTGTCTATTTGATACTACTTCTACTCAACCACTAATGCTTCACTTTCTACTGCCAACAGCTACTCATTAAGATTAAATTGGTGACATTTTAAGAATAAGATGTGTGTATTTCACCTACCTGCTTGCTGCAAGGGTTTTAACTCTTTTCCTGTTTGGCCCAAATTTGAAACTCATAAATAGATAAGATTTCCAAACCATTGTCATTTGGTCAAACTGAGCAAAACGTGGGATTGAATGGTTTACTAGGTTCTAGTATGTTGAGCCAAAATGGGAGGGTGGCCAAGAAATAAGGGTCCCTTGTAGGCAAATGTCATCCTTCTCTCCCCACTACCAAAGATTATATGAAGGTAAACACTTAAAACAAATTGGTCTGATGTGAGCTACTTTCCAATTCATCATCTTCCAGGGACTGTGTAGAGGGCAATATTTCATGAACAAAATCCCAGCCAGATCAGACTCTGAGCAGTATTGATTCGCTTCTCAGAGAGCCTGATATGACTTTAACACTCTCCTGGGCCTCAGTCAATACTCTCCTTCCATGTCCAAGGTGGTTTTCTGGCTTTTGTTTCAATATTTTATGTCATTCCACTATTTTATCTCTCTTCAGGAAAATTTCAAGGAAAAGAAAAAAAAATCACCAACACACCAACTTATAGGAATGCAGATTAAGCTTTATTGCAATCAGATCTTGTAGAAATCTTTATATTTTAATTATTATATTCTCTATATGAACTCCAGACTTGGACTTTATTTTGGGTAGTTGGATCTGACATTATGATTTTCTTACTATCAAGGAAAGCACAACCACATCTGTAGGTCTCCATGTTTAGAGTGTTGCACAAAAAGCAGAGGCGACTATACTGCATAATGTTTATTGTTTGCAGCCAGCATGACTGGCAAATCATCCATTCTCAGGGATGCGCTCAAATCAGAAGGAAGAAAAAAGTTTGATGTATGTTTTGGAGAAACATATTTGTTCCCCAAATGTTGTTTACCGCGACTGCACGTCTCCTCCTCCCTTTGGTTTTCTGCTAGTTGTATGGTGTCTGTTAGCACATTTAGTTGAAATCCGGTTTCTCTGGCCTGAAGGAACAGGACCATCATTAGCCTTTGATATCTCAAAACTGGACTGACTCCTTTCCAAGATTTGTTTAAAAGCTAAAGAAATTTAAACCCCATTTAAAAAAAGTGACCAAGGAAAAGAAGAAATGACAGGTGGGTACCATGAGGGTCAGAAGGAACATGGTAAACAGGAACACAGAGCATTCAAGAGCTTTCCCCAGGTAGTCATGGAAATAGCCAAAGTTTTCATCTGTTGAACTTCTCTAATTTTTACAAACATTGAGCAAGTAGTTCTGTAGGCATGACAGTAGAGATGCCAACAGCATTAACACAAAGAGACCAGACAGCACTTTTCCCAAATTTTTTTCTTTTTTGCAGATTAAAGGGGCCGCTACCCTAGGGCCCTGGAGTTCTTGCAGATTTCTGGATTCCCCTTTCTCTGCAGAGAATAAATGGAGTGTGTCATCCATCAAAAGAAATTTGTGAAAAGCATAGGTCACCATGGTCTCTGAAATATGCATGTTGTTTTGATTTGGTGCAGCATTGAAAACCAGCCGAGCCCTGGCTCTGTTGGCTTCATCGTAGAGTTCTACCAAACTTTTAGAGAAAATCTAAAACCACCTCTTCTCAAATTATTCTAGAATATGGAAAAGGAAGGCATACTCCCTAATTCATTCTATGAAGCCAGTTGAAGCCTGATACTGAGGCCTGGCAAAAACACTGCTAAAAAAAAGAAAATTACAGACCACTATCCCTAGAGATGATAGATGCAAAAATTCTAGGGAACACACTTCAACTGCATATAAAAACATAATATTAATACATTATTACCACGTAGAATTTATTCCAGGGATACAAGGATGGTTAGTTACAAAATCAGTCTGCCCAATTCACCACATTTTAAAAAAATCAAAAAGAAGAAGAAGCATGTGGTCATTTTAATCAATGTAGAAAAGTTATTTGATAAAATTCAAAACTTTTTCCTGAAAAAATCTCACAATAAAGTGGGGTTAGAAGACAAAGTTCTTTCCATAGTTCAGGGCATATGTACAAAACAACAAACAGCCAACGTTAGTGTCAGTGGGGAGAAAGCAAAAACATTCCACTTGTGAGTGAGAACAACACCTACTCACTTGTTCATCGCTTCTTCAATATTTTACTGGAAGTCCTAGCTAAAGCAACCTGTTAAGAAAGGAAAATAAAAGGCATCCAAATTGGTGAAGAAGATGAAAAACTATCCTTCTTCATAGGCGACATGTTCCTCTATGCAGAAAATCTCAGAGGTTCTACAGCTAAATTACTGGAACTTAGAGGAAGATTCAGCAAAGTGCAGAGTACAGAATTATCATACAACTAGTAACATACAAAAAATTCCTCTACACTAATAGAGAGATGTCTAAAAAGGAAATCAGGAAACCAATATTATTTACCATAGCCCCTTAAATGGTAATATGCTTAGGGATAAATCTAACGAGGTATAAAAAATATATACAAAATAACTACACAATGTTCTTTTGATCAACTAAAATAAGCCCTACATAAATGCGAAAAATACAATTACCATATTAATGGATAGGAAGATTTAATATTTAGAAAATGTCAATACTAGCCAAAGCAATCTATAGGTAATGTAATCTGAATCTAAGTTCCTACAACATTCTTTAGCAAAATGGGAAAAACATATCCCCAGCATTATATGGAAAAGAAAGAGGCCCCAGATAACGAAAATATTTTTGAAGAAGATGAACAAAGTAGGAGGCCTCATACTTTCCAATATCAAAGTGTACTGTATAGCTATAGTAGTCAAAATAGTCTGTGTGATAGTGAAGGTTTATTGTGCCAACCTGGCCGATGAACACACATGGGATTAATTGAAGGGCGGAGAGATAAGTGGCTCAGTGAGCCTTGCCTTTCTTGCTCCTGGTCTCTTGTTCTCTGATGGTCACACCAGTGTGCAGCTGCCTTGGCTAGTTCTCTGCCTCAGCTTGCAAGGCTCACTTCCTGTGAGACATCTCTGAGGAGAAGGCACATGGACCTACCCCATGCAGCCCTGGGTGTTGGAGCAGCTGTGTGGAGACCCCTTCCAGCGCCGAGATGCTTACACGTTCACTGACTCAGCTTTCCTCATGCAGTCAGCGCTATTGCATGTCTTTTGCAAGTTTGAGGAGGACTTTGTAGATTAGTGGCACACATATGGGCTAATGTTGGACTTATGGGTTTGGACTGGACTGGGTTGGGATGCTTTCTTAATGTACTCTTACCTTTTATATAAAACTCTGTCTTATGTACATATGAGTTCCTGTGGATTTGTTTCTCTAGACTACAATAACACAAAAACACCAGAGGACCCAAACTGAGACCCCAGAAGTTAATCCATTGATTTATGGCATTGATCTTCTACAAAAGATCCATTAATTAATGAAGAAATTATCTTTTTAAGATAATTTTAAGATAATTCTACCTTACAAATCTGGCTAGACCAGAGGATATACACTGGTACAGATAGGAACTGGAAACACAGGGAATCCAGGGTGGATGATCCCTTCATGACCAATGGTGAGAGTGGCGATATCAGGAGGGTGGAGGGAAGGTGGGGTAGAAAGGGGAAACCAATTACAGGTATCTACATATCACCTCCTCCCTGGGGGACAGACAACAGAAAAGTGAGTGAAGTAGGACACTGTAAGATATGACAAAATAATAATTTATAAATTATCAAGGGTTCATGAGAGAGGGGGGAATGGGGAAGGAGGGGGGAAATGAGGAGCTGATTCCAGGGGCTTACGTGGCGAGCAAATGTTTTGAGAATGATGAGGCAATGAATGTACAAATGTGCTTTACACAATTGATGTATGTATGGATTGCAATAAGAGTTGTATGAGCCCCTAATAAAATGATTTTTTTGAAAAAGAAAGAAAGAAACAGTGCTGGCAAAACTTGCAGAACATGAAATAGGACTCAAACTTCAAACTGCACGCAAAAACTAACTGAAAAATGGGTCAAAGTCCTAAATGTTAAATCAGAAATTATAAACTTCATGGACGAAAACATAAGAGAAAGTCTAAGGCATAAATAGATTATTAAACATAACTAATAAAATGCAGACAGCAGAAGATTAGCTAGGGCCGTGGTTCTCCACTTTCTGCAACTCTTTAATACAATTCCTCATGTGGTGGTGACCCCAACCATAAAATTATTTTCATTGCTACTTCATAACTGTCATTTTGCTACTGTTATGAATCGTGCGACCCCTGTGAAAGGGTTGTTTGACACCCAAAGGGGTCACAACCCACAGGTTGAGAATTGCTGAGCTAGGGACGTCCTAAAAAATAAATGATTAAATATTAAATTATATTAAAATTAAATATCAAAGACTTTACCACAAGAGAGAAAGGAGAACATGCAGACTGACAGGAAAATTGACAGTGACATATGTGACAAGGGTGTAATCTTTAAAATGTATAGTAAATTTCAACACCTCAATGACACAAAGACAAACTACCAGATTAAAAAATGGCTGAAGGATATGAGAAGCATCTAGCTGTGGGATACAATGGTTCTGAGTTGAGGTGCTAGCTGTAAGGTCAGCAGTTCAAAACCACCAACCCTTCAGAGGGAGAGAGATATGGCTTTCTATTCCCATAAAGAGTGAAAGTCTCGCAAATCCATAGGGGCAATTCCACCCTGTCCCATCAGTCCCCACGAGGTGGTACAGACTTGATGGCAGTGAGTTTGAGCTTTGAGTTTTCAATTTCCTTAGTTTCTATACTTTGCTAAGTTATTCAGCTATGATGAACCACAGTTGAAAAGCAAACAAACAAAAAAGAATATGTTTTTCTCTAAGAAATTCACAGCAGTTTTTTTCAATGTCTGGAATTTGATCCTTTCTGCATTTTGTAAATATTTTAGTAAGTGGAAAAATTATATCAATCTCATCATGTGTGGGGTCTATACATGGAGCGTGTTCTGCAGCAGAGTCCTTGAATGGCCAAGGACCTGAGGTCCTTGGAGCACGGTGCCTCAAAGTGGTGATCTAATGCACCAACGTCATCCATAGCAGAGTTACACGCACACATGGTGGTTCAGGAAGGCTGCGGAGAGCTGGTTTGGGGAAAATGTTTCAGAAACAGAAAGTTAAGAAGGTACATGGCATGAAGGCTTCTGGTAGTCAAATATTATCCACACTTAGGCCTCAGGCCTGGGTTTCTACAGCGGAAATAGGTTTAGCAGCGGATCTGGGTAAGAAATATCAGTTATCATGTCTCACTGCCAAACCCAAACTCATTGCCATTGAGTTGATTCCATCCAATCCAGTGACCATATAAGGCAGAGCACTGCCCCTGTGGGTTTTTGAAATGGTGAATCTTTGCCAGAGTAAGAGCCTGACTTTCTCCCACAGTGTCGCTGGTGGCTTAGAACTACTGACTCTGTAGTTAGTTCTATGTGGGATCCTTTGCCATGGTGTCTATTTAAAACCTCTTTCATTTGAAATAGCTCCACTGGCACCCAGTGCCGAGGACACCGGGTGTGTGTGTGTGTGTGTGTGTGTGTGTGTGTGTGTGTGTGTGTGTGATGTTCCCTTTACCTGACCAGAGGACAAGGAAAAAACACCACCTCAAGCAGCCGCATCTGGAACAGTTAGTGAGTCATCATATGGCCAAACTGGTCCAAGCAGAGATCTTGAATTTCTTGGGATCTAGAATTGGAAAACAGAGGAATAAAGAAACAATCTTATGCTGACGACATAGTCAGGGAATGTGGGCCTAGGGACCACCAACTATTAAGATGGACATGATTGCAAATAGTAGAAACTATGGAAGATGCAGGCATCACAGAGGATATGTCTGGGTAGGGGTGCTCACCTATAATAGAGACAGAAAGAAACAGAGGATTTAGAAACAGGCAGATCGAGCCAAACTTGAGAGACCTTGGAACTGCTGCTGTCTAGGACTCCTGGTACTCGAATGGTCAGTTCCAGCTGGAGTTCATTGCACCTAGATTATGGTTGTTGGCTGCCATGGAGTTGACTTCCAGTGCACGGGGACCTCATGCACGCCAGAATGCATCCTTGACAGATTTCTTTAAGTCTTCCTTTTCTTTATTTATTTCTTGCTTTTTAAAATCATTTTATTGGGGGCTCTTACAGCTCTTATAACAACCCATACATCCATTGTGTCAAGCACATTTGTGCATATGTTGACATCATCCTTTTCGAAACATATTCTTTCTACTTCAACCCTTGGTATCAGCTCCTCATATTTTTCTCCTTCCCCACCCTCTCTTCCTCATAAACCCTTGATAATTTATAAGTTATTATTATTTTAATATCTTATATGGACCACTGTCTCCCTTTACCCACATTTCTGTTGTGTGTCCCCCTGGGGTGGGGGCAGATAGTTATATGTCATCTCCCTTTGTCCTACTTCCGTCCCCCTACCTTCATGGTATCACTACTCCCATTTATTGTTCCTGAGGGATTATCTGTCCTGGATTCTATGTGTTCAGAACTCTTATCTGTACCAGTGTACATGTTCTGATCTAGCCAGATTTGTAAAGTAAAACTGGGGTCATGATAATGGGGAGAGGAAACATTAAAGAACTAGACCAATGTTGTATGTTTCATCTGTGCTACACTGTACCCTGGCTGGTTCGTCCCTTCCTTGTGGCCCTTCTGTGAGTGGATGTGCAATTGCCTCGAGAGGTCTTACGGCACCATCTGGGTCAGATTGGACCGTTGTTCTCCATGGGCGTTCACGGGGTCATTTTCATAAGTACATCATCAGATCTTTCTTCCGAGGCCATCCTCTTCCAGCAGCAACCCTGAGATCTGCTCAGCAAGACAGCAACAGGCCAGACTTCACTGACAAACAGGCTCCCCCAATTTTTTTCCTTCCTCTTCCCATTCCCTCGCTCTCCCCTTCCCTTTAGATGGCCTGAATTAATATCTTTCCTTTAGAATCTGTCATCAGTGACTTCTGAGTGATTCAAGAAGTCCAGTATGGTTAGTGAGGTATCTAGGAAAATTTTTGAACAGCGTTTGCTATGAACAAAAATGATGCCTGCTTCCTCAATATGGCTTTGTGGGGGAAACAACAACAAAGAGCTATTGGGTTGTTGTTTGTTGTTGAAAACATCCTTCCTTTCATGAGCCTTTCTCAATTACTTTCCCCTTAATATCCACCACGCCTTTAAAAAAATGATTTTAAAAATGCACCTAATTAATGCATGTGATTAGCTGCCATCTACTTGGTTACAATTCAGAGTGACTCTTATGGGCCAAAGAATACAACATTGTCTAGTCCTGGACATTCCTTGCTCTGCTTGAGTACATTATTGCAGCCACTGTATCAATCATTGAGTTAAAAAAAAATCACCCAGTGTGAGCGGGAGCAGTACATCTCCTCTTATCCCAAATCCTAGATTCTTTGAACAATCTCTTCGCCAAGGGCTTCTGCCGGTATTTTAGTGCTTTACAGAGGTACTTTGCGCTTTTCCTAGCATGCTTACATTTAGATCTTTCTGTATAGAAAGCACACATAAACGGTGTTTATGCACACTGTGTATGTTTATTTATTTAAGCCAGCTCTGTTGGCATTTCATCCACATATCACATAATGCAATAGTTTAACCATACCAAGAAGAGTTGTACAATCTTTACCACGATCCATTTTAGAACATTTTCTTCCTTGTGCTCATTATTAGTAGTATAATTAGTATTACTTTTGTTTAATTTTGGCAAAATATACAAAACATTCTCCAGTTCAACAGCTTCTACATGTATAATTCAATGTCAGTGATCATACCCGTCATGTTGTGCAACCCTTATTGATACCTTTTTCCAAGTTATTCCACCACCCTTGACATGAACTCAACACCACCCAAGCAAAACCTCTACCTCCCCCGTGCTAAACATCGGTCAAATTTGGTTTCATCTCCTTCTTTTTTTTCCAGTAGTCTTCTTGATATGAAGTTCACATATCATACACTTCCATAGTTAAGTTACTTTACAAAAGAGTTGTATATACATCATCACAACCACGTCTAGTCCCCCTCCCTCTCCTGCATTCATTGGTTGCTCTTCAATTCTCCTCACTCTCACTCTCCCTCCATCCCCACCCCTAACCCCAATAAAACATCACATCAGTTATTTTCTCTATGCACCCATTCCTTCTCTGCTTCATAACCCGAGAAACCCAACGGAAATGATTCAAAAAATGAAACACAAAGAAGAAAAATAATAATAATATAAAGATATAAATAAAGGGTAAGAAAGGACCATTAACAATATTTTAAAAGTTAGAGAAGAAATTTCTGTTGTGGAACGAATGGGAAATATTTAAGCCAAGAACAAATTCAGGTTGAGACAAGAAGGCGGTCAGATGACCAAGTATCACATTATGCCACGGTTCAATCTGCCATTATCAAGTTTACCGTAATCTCTGTCTGATGGTAGAGCTGTTTCAGTCCCTCGCTTGTGGCCAGAGGGAGCTGTCAGAGGCTTCATCTGAGAAGATACGGACCTCCATGGCCTTCTACAAATTGCGTGCTGGGTGTGTGTTGATAGGACAAATTTTCAGACATAAGAATCTCTGTTTTTTGAAGTTTAATAGTCAATGTAAAAGTCCCTCCTTCGAAGTTGGATTTATTGGCATTCCAACCATCGATGCAAACGAGAACCCCCCCTCTTTGTTACTATGCCTCCTCAGATCTTCAGAGCTGTGAAAAATGGACAGATAGACTGCACGTCCTTTTTAACATTTGTATTTCCTTAATGTACCAATGAAGCTGGCAGGCTTTGCGTTTTACTTGAATGCCTCGTGGCCTGCCTTCCTTTCTCTTTTGTTAGTTTATTCCCACAAGTGATTCTCAAGGTGTTGCTCCCAAACCAGGGAGCTTGTTAGAAATGGAGACTCGCCTCCCCTGCTACCCCAGACCTGCCGGCACCGAACCTGCATGCTAGCGAGTTGTTGTTAGCTGTTTCTGACTCATGAAAACCCCATGTGCACAGCGTAGAACTAGCTGGTCCATAGGTGAACTTTTGGGGAAAGACCGCCAGGTCTGTCTTCGGAGGGGCCTCTGGGATGATTTGAACAGCCCAGGGATTCCTTGTTTGCACAAGGTCCTCAGTAATTCACATTCACTCTCCAGTTGAAGAGCACTGTTCTAAAGATCTTGCCTAAACCCTGTTCTAAAGTTGAAGGGCACTGTTCCTTGGCTCATGACCCAGAACTCCAGAATAGAACTGCCCCAGAGGGTTTTCTAGGCTGTGAACTTGATGCAAGCAAACTGCCCCTTCTTTCTCCCATGGAGGAGCGGATGGGTTCAAACCACAAACTTTCAGTGAACAGATGAATGCTTACCCACTACTCCACCAAGGCATCTGCCATCTTTGACAGCATGTGTTTACGCTCCTCTCTGCCGGCTTCATTGTTGAGTTGATTATTGCTCATCGAGACACTGAGTGACAGTGTAGCACTGCTAGGCTGTAATCTTGGAGGAAGCAGATTGTCAGGTTTTGTCATCTAAAGAGCCCCAAAGGGGTTTGAACTGCAGACCTTTCGTTTCACAGCTGAACATTTTATCATTGCTCCACCAGTGCTCCTTCTCACTCACCCACGGCCGTCAGATCAATTCCTTCTTCTGATGCCTGGACAGGGCAGATAGAACTGCTTCTGTGGGTCCCCCTGCCTGTAAACCTTTGCAGGGACAGAAAGCCTCCTCCTTCTCTCTTGGTGCTCCTGACACTGTAGTTAATTCCAAGGTGCTGTCACATGATATAGGAGGAGTCTCAGTAGTTTAGAGTTATGGGGTGGACTGCCAACTAGAAGGTCAGCAGTTCAAAACCAGCAGCAGCCACTCCTCAGGAAAAAGATTAAGCTTTCTACTCCTGTTAAGAGTTCCAGTCTCAGAAACCCAAAGGGCAATTCTGCCTTCTCTGACAGGGTCGCTATGAGGCAGACTTAACTGGATGCCAGTGAGTTTGACTTTCATTCAACATTCACAACACTCCAGCTGTTCAGATTAGCAGGGAAAGGATTCACCCATTTGCAAATGAAAGAAACCAATTTTCAGTAAGGTTGATAATCCCCAAAGTCCTATGACATAAATTTGGCCTTTAAAACAGAGCCAAATTCTCCTAACTCCTCCCTGAGGGGTATTTCAAATACACCCTTAAAATATCAGAATTTTTTTATGGGAAATAAACATAAGTACTGAGTGTTTTAGTACTTTCCTCTGGGATTAGCCTTCCTTCCATGGGATTAACTAGAGGTTTTGAGTTTCGGATGGTTTCAGTGACCTTGGAGATGTGTACACAATGGCAGGGACTGCCCCCCACAAATGAGGCCTCCTCTGTGCCTGGGATGTATTTTCTCAACTGAGATGGCCCGGAGATGTGTGTTTCTCAGTCTAGCTATCACGCTGGGATGCTGAGCTTGGTCCATGACTGTGCTCACATATGGACTTTCTTGTAAGATCCTTGGGCAATTCGATTTCTATGAAGTTTGACTTCTCTTGTATGTGCCCTCGATGTGTCGTTCTGATATTAACTTCCTCGCCCTGTGTGAACTGTAAATGTTTCTCTTACCCAGTCCTTTGATAGTGTGTTTGGCAGATGGAAGCTAGTATCTGCTTTGTTTTGTTTGCTTGTAATAGTAAGCCCATCACATTTTACTTCTATGGGCCTGGATTTCACGATTTTTGTCATTCCTAGATTGTATAGTGATCTTCTTCATTTTGATCTATTTTAGTTTTGAAAGCATGTTTTGTTTTTCAATTCTGCTGATATTTTATCATACAAAGGAGGGATTTGTTTTCCGTTTGACTTCCTTAAGACTTAATAAGTGTCCTCCTTAAATGATATTTGAGGTGTGGGATCTCTTTTGTACACTAAAGCAAGGCTGCCGTCCTTAATTTTCATCAGCAAATTCTTCAAGTCTTCTTCATTTTTAGTAAGCAAGGTTGAATCATCTGTGTAACGAAAGTTAATCAGCCTTCCTCCAGCCTTCGTGTTGTGTTCTCATATAGTCTGGCCTCTCAGGTTATTTGCTCAGCATACAGATCAAATAAGTATGGTGAAAGGATACACCCGCATGCGCACCTTTCCGGATTTTAAACCACGCAGTACTCCTTGTTCTGTTCAAACGACTGCCTCTTGATCCATGGACAGAATCCATATGAGCACAAAGTGTCCTGAAATTCTCAATTCTTCTCAATCCACAGTCCCTGATAGCCTTCCTGCCATGTTCTATTTTTAATTCCTCTTAAATTTCTGGCAGTTCTTTCTGTAACCATTGTTGAATTATCTTCAGCAAAATGTTACTTGCGTGTGATATTAATTCTATGACTTCTGCATTCCGTTTGATCCTCTTTCTTTGTAATGGACACCAAACAGAATCTGGTGACTGGCCAGGCAACTGTCTTCCCAATTTCTTGGCATATTGAACAAGTGCTTCCAGTGCGTCATTAACTTGTTGACCTCTTTCATTTGGCATTCTGTTCAATTCCTAAAGCTCTGTTTTTCACTAGTGCCTTCAGGCCACCTTCGACTTCTTTCAGTACTATTATGCTTGACAAATGCTACCTCCTGAAAGGGAGATGTCAACCAGTTCTTTGTAGTTCCCTGACTTTGTGTATTCCTTCCATTGTTTTCTGATGTTTCCTGCATCACGGCAGGATTTTACCCAGAGAATCCTTCAATGTTGCAACTTGAGGGTTGCATATTTTTTTCTCAATTACCTCAGCATGAGATATGCTGAGCATGGATTTGGTTTTATTCAATTAAACCCGGTGCTTTTTAACAGCAAAAGATACTGAAATTTCTCAGCTAATGTTATCTCCTCTCTGTGCTTGTCTATCAAAAGCATATTGATATCTCTACTGTAATTTTCATATGATATGAGAAGAAAATATAGACATGTGATCAATCACCATGAAGTCACTTGTTCGTGTTTTCTAATAAATATAATTGAAGACTGCATTGTACTATGAGTACCATAGAACAAAAAACACAGCTTTTTCATATGAGATGATCTCATTGCTATTTATTTCTAAAAATTTATCATTTCAATTTTGATGTCTTATTTACTTGAAAAGTAATTTTGGTTTTTGTGTGATTATGCTTAATTTTTAATTATTTACCCTCTTTTCATTTTAAGTGCTAGTTTTATTACAAAACAGTGAATATGATATATATGAATTCTATGGGGAGGATTTTTGTATATGTGATTTTTGTCCATACATTGTCAAAATTCAAATTAATGTGAAATTACTTGATTGAGACACAAAACAACACTACAGGACAGAATAAAACTACCCCTGTGTGTGTCCAAGGTTGTAACTCTGCAGGAGTGGAAAGTCTCATCTTTCTACACATATAATTTGATATTTTAATCATGCAAGTCAGAATCAAATTGCTGTCATGTGATCATGCAGTATACCTCTGATCCCTTGAGGCCTCCTCACCCCCAGTATCATGACCCCAGTGCTGCTTCCCACTCTGATTGGACTGGAGCATGTACATAGGTTTAGGCAAGAGATAAAGCACATGACAATCAGAACTCAGGAACAGAAATGGGAATAGTGATACCAAAAGGGTAGGGGGAAGGAGGGGAGGTACCGATCGCAATGAATGGCACATAACCACACACCCCCATCCAGGGGTAAGAACAACAGCAACCAGAGAGGAAGGGAGGCAGCGGTCAGTGTGCGATATGAAAATAATAACAATCTATAATCTATCAAGGGGCCAAGGGGTGGGGATGGGGGGAAGGAAAAAAAGAGGTGATCCCAGCAGCTCAATAGAAAGTAAATATCTAGAAAAGAAAGATGGAAATATTTGTATGTGAAATACGATTGAAGTATGGAGTGTAACAAGAGTTGTAAGAGCCCCCAATAAAATTATCTAAAAAAAAATTCCTGTGTACCAACCATAAGTGAGTAAGTGATCGATTTGACTATCTGATATGAACTAAGCACGCTTCACCAACTCTGCTGTGCACTTTGACAGAAACCTGTTTTCATAAATATTTGTGTCGTATTGACTTCCCTGCTCAAGTGTAACCTCCTTAAAGATAGGGACTTGGTTTTCTTCAAAACCCGGTTCCTTCATCCCTTTGTACATGACGCCAAGTCGTTATTTGTTGAATAAATAAGCATCGAGTCCATTTTCTGCTCTTGCAAAGGCATTTGTGAAGATGATTGCTATTCTTATTTGCAAGTAACCAAAACACATATCACTAAAGTAAATCAGGGAATTGATTTCTGGGCCTCAAGAGCGCACTGCTATCAGGGAGATTTCCCAGTCTCCACCCTACTTCTCTTTCTTTTTTTTAAAATCATTTTATTGGGGGCTCATACAATTCTTATCACAATCCATACATACATCCATTGTGTCAAGAACATATGTACATTTGTTGTCATCATCATTCTCAAAACATTTGCCTTCTACTTGAGCCCTTAATATCTGCTGCTCATTTCCCCCTCCCTCCCCACTCCCCCCTACCTCATGAACCCTTCATCATTCATTTATTATTATTATTTTGTCATATATTACACTGTCTGGTGTCTCCCCCACCCTCTTCTCTGCTGTCCCTCCCCCAGGTAGGAGGCTATACGTAGATTCCTGTAATCAGTTCCCCCTTTCTACCCTACATTCTCTCCACCCTCCAGGTATTGCCACTCTCAGCACTGGTCCTGGAGGAGTCATCTGTCCTGGATTCCCTGTTTCCAGTTGCTCTCTGTGCCTATGGACATCCTCTGGTCTAACCAGATTTGCAAAGTAGAATTGGGATCATGATAGTGGGGGGGGGGGAGGAGTAAGTATTTAAGAACTAGAGGAAAGTTATATGTTTCATCGTTGCTACCCTGCACCCTGCCTGGTTAATCTCCCCACAGCCCCTCAGCAAGGGGTGTCCGATTGGCTACCATTGGGGTTTGAAAAGCTGCTTCGCTTTCTTGTTTCTACTTGTCTCTGTTCCTTTGCTTAATTTTCATTCCTTATACAAGCATGCTCTCTGTGGGCTCAGCCCCTCCCTGCCCCACCCCCACCCCACCCCCCACACACACACATACACAAAGAGCTTTACATGGTTGTTTCAACTGTCTGAGGAAAAAATCCCAAAGGCTTCGTGTCCAACACCAAGTTCCCGAGGAATGACTTACTTCTTGGTGAGCCAGTCCCGTCCTAATGGGCAAGAAAGGAGGGCCCCATTGTACAGACACAGCTGTTTTGATCTCCGTCGTTGGCATGAGTCTGTCATGGATAATTCTGTACACAAGATCCACTTCCCATGCTTTCTACTGATTTCCATTTACTCTTGTGGTAATCAGTTGTGCATTTCATTAATGTTCTTTTTCCGTTTTTTTATTTCTAGTAGTTTTTAAATTTGGGGGGGTGGGGTGGGGGCGGGGCACTTGTTTGTTTCCTGAGTATAATCAATACATTAACCTTTTTGTTTCATTTCCTGGAAAGACCCTCCGGTGGGTGGTAGGCAGGATTCTGAGCAGGAAACAGACACCGCATCAGGTCTTTTCAGCAGCAGAAGATTAAGCACTGAGAAGCAGGAGCTTACAAAAACCCTGCAGATGTTAGAGCAGGGTGTCTCAACCTTCCTAATGCCGGGACCCTGTAATCCAGTTCCTCACGTTCTGGTGCCCCCCCCCCCAACATAAAATTATTTTCGTTGCAACTTCACAACTGTCATTTTTGCTACTGTTATGAATCAGGTGACCCATGTGAAAGGGTCGTTCTACCGCCCCCCAGAGGGGTCGCGACGCACAGGTTGAGAACCGCTGGTTTAGCGGCCGCCCTTGAAGTTGAGCCTCTAAACATGACTTGAGACAGCACAGACCCGGCCTCTTCAAGGATGCCGCTCCATCTGCAACCATCAGGAAGCACAAGCCGCTGTTGCTGTCCTCCCACAACACCCCCCTCCCCACCCCGCCTCGCCCGGCTCCTAAAGACCCCACGTGAAAGGGTGGAGGTTCACGTGCACTCAGAGGCCCCTTGTTCCAAACAATCAGACAGGTGGGGACGCCTGTTCTCAAAGGGCAGCTGGTGCTGCCGAAAGCTACTGCGTCAAGAAAAGCGAGGCGCCTCAGTGTCCTCATTACTAAGCGGGATACTCTTATTTCATTCAACGCTGACTTCAGGAAGGATCCTTCTTTTCTAAGAATATTTTGCCTTGAGACTTCCCACCCCCACAATCTTTCTTTCCTGGGTACGAAGAAGTCAGATCCACTGAGTCTTTCTTGCTGCATTTACTTCATTCCGGGGCTACGGGACCAACGCTGCTCCACGGACGGGTTTTCATCACACCAGGTTGGTTACATGCTTACTGTTTTCAAGAAGAGCCACAGGGCTTGATGCCCACCGATGGAAGAGAGCTTTCCAGGAGCAGCAGCTGGCTCCCCACACAAGTCCCCGGCCTGTCACTGACACTGTGGTCCCGAGAGTCCCCCACCCCCACCTCCCCTCCTGCACCACAGTTGTTTGGTTCAGTCAACTGAGGGCTCACCCCAGCTGTTACATCCTTGAGGAAACCAACTTCCTCCAATATGTTTTTGCTGCACCACTTTCTCTGTCCAGGAAGATCCGCTTCCTAAGCTTTCAGCTACTGTGACACTGTTTGCTATTTTTCACCAGTTGGGGGATGTGGAGTTGTTAATTATGTTTTTCTTTTGTTTTATTTCCTCTTTGGGTCAACTTATCTCTTTTGTGTGGTCTGAGGAAAGAAGATCATGGATATGTGAGGCATCACAAATGCTTCAGAGATTCTAATCACAGTCCTTATGTAGATGCCGGCCCCAGATTCAGATGCAGTTATTGTGGGGCAAGGCCTAGACACCAGCCTTTCCACGCTATCCAGGTAATTCTCATCTGCAGGCACGGTTGGTATCATGGCAAACAAGGATGGCCCAGCTTCATGCCCAACTTTTGGGTTTACCAGGATTTTCCCCACTTTTGAAGCAACAAGTCTCTTGTCTCAAGGACCCTCTAGCATCCAGTAAACCTGAAAAGTTGGTCACCCTGGACCCAGAGGAGCTCCAGTCAACTTATTTCAAGAAGATTGGGCCATACGGAGCATCGATCCTGCGCTTCCGGTCCAAAGGGTTGCATTTCCTAGCTACGTGACACGGGACGAGTCATTTGGCTCTTTACAAAAAGATTGCCTGAAGTTTTGCTGAAGTGTCTTTGAGTGGATTCAAACTTCCAACCATTTTGTTAGCAGCTGCATGTGTTCACCATTTGCACGGATTCCACCTAACTCTTCAGAGATCTTGGTCCCTGAGGTGCCTGCTTCATCGCTGCGGTGTCAGGAGGAGCAGATGCCATCTCACATATTGGCAAAGAAAACAGAGGCTTAAGGTGAATCGACGACAGAATGGGGTCATTGAGTTAGTAGGTAAGTGGTGTCCTGACCTCCAGCCGATTGCCTTCCATGGCAGCTGTCCTGTAGGTGTGTGAAGAGGGGGTTCTTTTTGCTGCCATCAGCTTAGGAACCCCACCTGAGGCCCGGAGCTCTGCAAGATGCTGCTCACCAGCCACCCCCTGCCCTCAGGGGCCACCTAGCCTGGGGTCTTTCTCTCTAGAGCTTCTTTTGAACTAAGACTGTTTACGTGAAATGTGCTTGGAGGAGAGGCCTCATATCTGCCTCCCTCTTTAGGCCGGGAGTGTGAGGACTCTCCAGAGAGATGTTTCAGAGACCACCTCCTCCCCGGTTCTTGTTGTGGGGCCCCAGAGACCAGCAGGTTCAAGTGGTCTTCAGGCACTGTGCAGTATGGCAAGAAAGGTTTGTTGTTGTTGTTGACTTTGCTTCTGAAATGAAGCTGAGTGTGAATACCCACAGGCACATTTTATGTGGTGCTCTTCCATTTTCTCTCTAAACTGCCCCTGAATTAAGGACACAACTTACATCGAATGGCACTACTAACAACAACAAGGTGCTGCCCTTGAGTTGATTGCAAGTCATGGCAGCCCCACGTGTTCCAGAGGAGACTGCTCTCTAGGGCTTGGGGGCTTTAATGTGCATGGAAACCAAGGGCCAGGTCTTTGTTCCATTCTTCCCTGCCCAAACCAAACCCCACTCACTGCTATGGAGTTGATTTCATCTCACAGCAGTGCCGCCAGCTGGATTCGAACTAAACCTTGACCCTAGTAGATGAGCACAAAAGGTGTGTGCCCCCTCCTCCCCAGGAACCGCCTAGAGAATAACTAAACAAAGACACACACACACACACACACAGTGTCATGAAGGCAATTCCAACTCCTAGTGATCCTATAGGACAGAGTAGACTGCCCCTGTGGGTTTATGAGACAGTAACTGCTTATGGGAGTAGATAGCCTCATCTTCTTTGGAGTGGGCTGGTGGTTTAGAACTGCTGACCTTGCAGTTGGCAGTCTGCCGTGTAACTGCTAAGCCACCAGGATACCTAGAGAAGAGCTAATAAAAGAAAACAAGCAAAAAGAAGAAAACTCCACTGCCATGGAGTCGCCTCCAACTGTGGATGAGTCATTTGGCTCTTTGAAAAAAGATTGCCCGAACTTTTTGCTGAAGTGTCTTTGAGTTGATTCAGACTTCTGAGAAACACTCCTCTAGGTTCCTGAGGCAATCTTTATGGGAGCAGAGAGCCGTATCGTTTTCCTGGGATGCAGCTGGTGGGTTTGAACCACCGACCTTCTGGTTAGCAGCCCGGAGCATAACACACGACACCAAGAGTGACTAGTATTCAAGAAATTAAAGTGTCCACTTTAATTCGAGGGCAGTTCTGGGAAGTCGTTTTTGGAGGGCAGGAAGCCTGCCTAACACTATGATGTGCCATAACTAAGCCCCGCGCCCATGCCCGGGCCGCCTGAAGGTAACAGACCATGCACAACCCTTTCCGACTTGGACACTCGCATGCGCGAGTCCTTCATTTTGGGCGGATGTGAGACGGAGAACTTGCACAACTGTTTGGGAAGTCAATAGTCAGTCCCACCCTCAAACTCTCCCACCCCAAATTTACCTGTGTCCCTTTAATTTATAATGAGCTTAAAGCTTTTTAAAAAAAATCATTTTATTAGAGGCTCTTACATCTCTTATCCATGCATCCATTTTGCCCAGCACGTTTGTACATAAATTGCCATCAAGCTTTTTCATACTCACATTCTGTAGTGACGATCAACGTCATGCCATTTATCATTTAAGTAATAGATTTTTAAAAAACAAAACCAGAACTCTATAACGACAAGCACTTTTGTGGAATGGGAAGCAAAGGATGGCCCAGCGTATGTAAGAGGAGCGCCCCGAGGAGTCCAGACCTGGTCTACAACAAAGCTATTGCCTTGTGCCGCTCGGGCTGTACGTTCTCACACTATGACCCAATGAACTTATGTTAAGAAAGGCCACTGGCCCCTTGTTTAAGTGATTTTCTCATCCCGGCTTGACTGAGAAACTGGGTTCAACCAGCTCGCCCATCTAGTATTGAAGAAACAGAAATGAACAGATTTTTAAAATAATTATTCATAAGATGTCAACTCTCATAACACTGTTTCTTGATTATCTGCTGACCCGAGGGGCTCTCTCACTGCTCTTGGAATGATGTGTGGCATGCTGACATCCGACTGCTTGATGGTAATGAGATATTCCGTGGGTGAGCAAGAAGAATCTGATAAGTTAGTCCAGCTCCTTCTCTCCTTCCTCTGGGATCAGTTGTCCTGGGTCGTGGAACAGTTCAAGGACTGTTCCTTCCATGCAGGAGATCTGGGTTTGATTTCTGGCCGATGAACCTCATGCACAGTCATCACCACCTCTCAATAGAGGCTGGCGTGTCACTATGATGGTCAATGGGATCCAGTGGAGCTTCCAAACTAAGATGAACTAAGAATACAATCCTGGTGATGTATTTCAGAAAACCAACCAGTGGTGAAAAAACAAAATGCATTGTATCAGGATCACAAAAGGGGGGCCCTGATAGAACTGGTCACAGACACGGAACAGAACCCAGATTCTCTAAAAACCCAAATGTACTGGTCTAATTAGAAGCATTTCCCTAGACTAGTGTCCTGAGGTTCTTTTCAATGCTTGAGTCAAGATTATCACCTGAGATCAGCACATGAAATTAAGGATAGTAGTCATTACTGTGGTGTTGCTTTCCTTAATGTATATAAGACCAAAAGGGCAACAATTACTCTAAAGCAGAGAAGATAATCAGGGAGGGAAACTAGAACCATGAAAATGGAACAACCAGAATGCAGTTAGAGACTGCTGACACACAGTAAGATAAGTAATATCAGTGAACAGTTTGTAGAGACCTTGCCAATAGGAATTTTCTGTGTAAACTTTTACTCAAAACAAAACAAAATATTATTTTAAATAATTACAACAACTAAACCCTGGGGATCACAATAATTTGACCCCAAACCAAAGCGGGAGATGGCCCGGCACCAGGCATTTTTTCCTTCCATTCTCCTATGCATAATGGATCACAGGAGTTGGGGACTGGTTAGATAGCATCTAACAACATGGTGAAGTGACCTGAGAACCAGGTCTAAAATCTTAGCCATGTGTGGCTTACGTAATAGAAAGCAAAGGACAAATATGGGTCTAAGAAAGCTCTAGGTCTCCTGAAATTAACTACTTAGGCATCAGAGAGGAAGTGTAAAAAAAAAAGTGTCACACAGGCAAGTTTCAAATCATTTATCAGCTGTGTGGCATTAGACTGGTCATTTAAATTCTGAGAGAGTTTCTAGCCATATAAATGAGATCATAATGCCTCTGAGACCAGAGCTGACAATGAAATGGCATGCCCTAAATAAAACATGTTGTGTATGGAAACATACTCAAAATGCCACAAAATGATCAATTCTATCTTCATTGTTATTTCTCTGATTAAATCTTATTTTTTTCATTTGGAACTTATGGATTCAAAATTATGTTTTGTTCATTATCACAGAAAGTGCTGTTTTAAAGGTGTGTTGTACTGGGCCCATCTGTAGAGGGACTCTATGGTGTTAAAAAGCTAAGAGAAGGACTCTCCTTGGGGAACTAAAGTACATCCTACCTCATACGCCTGCCGGATACTCAATGAGGATGACGGAGGAGGAACTAAAGCCGTTTAACTATGATGTTGACAAAGGATATTGAATCTATCACAGACTGCCAGAGAAATCTATGTTGGAAAAATGATGAGAGGATCTTTAAAAGTTCATAGAAAATGCAAGTATGAAAGAACTACATGGATCTCAAAAAATTTTTTTCACCAAAATAAACTCGCACTAACTTGTTATAAGAAGGAGCCCTGGTGGTGTAGTGGTGGCATGTTGGACTATGATCCTCATGGTTAGCAGTTCAAAACCACCTGCTGGAGAAAGACTGGGCTTTCTACTCCCGTGAACAGTTACCGTCTCAGAAACCCACAGTGGGTAGCTAGGAGTCAGCACTGGGTGGAGGGCAGTGAGTGACGACTTGTTAGAATGTGTCTCAGCAGGGTCTACTTTGAAACAGTAAGAGAACAATACAATACCTCAGTGTGAAAAAAACAACATGAATTCTGCTAAAAATTGAAGGAAACACAAACATCACATTGATGGTGAAGTTTGGATGGAAGAAAGGTGAAATCGTCGATACTTTACAAAAATATTGTGAGGACAATTCCCCAAAGAAGTCAGCAATTTATGAGTAGTTCACTAACTGTAAACAGGGATGAGACGATATTCAGGTGGCAGACTGCTCACATTACTAGAAAAAGTGCATTTTGTCCATATGCCCATTGAAGAAGGCCGTGGCTTCACAGCAGAAACAACAACCAACAACATAGACATCTCAACTGGTTCAGCTTACACAATTGTGCCTGAAAACCAAAATAAAATTGATCTTTCTGATTGATGAGTGCCCAGACTTCTACACTCACCTCAGAATTTTTGAATCAACAGAAAATGGATATGAAGATGTAAAGCATTGCACAAATTAGAAATATTATTTTTCTGAATGCAAAAACATGATTATTCTAAAATATATTTATTCATAAGTTTATACCTGTGAGCTTAAAGAACTGAGTTTTCCTCGGGACACAGTGAAATTACCTGGATGTAACACAGTGGAGCCAAGGCTATTGCTTTACAGTTGGACTGCCTTCTTTTTTTCCCCATTAGAACAGAATTTATTTATTTATTAAATATTTTTATTGGGGCTCTTACATCTCTCTTCATAATCCATACATTCATCCATTGTGTCAAGCATATTTGTACATATGTTGTCATCGTAATTTTCAAAGCATTTTCTTTTTACTTGAGCCCTTGGTATCAGCTCCTCATTTTTCTCCCTCCCTATCCCATCCTTCTCCCTAATGAACTCTTGATAAGTTATAGATATTATTTTCATATCTTACATCATCCTCTGTTTCCCTACACCCACTTTTCTGTTGTTTGTCCCTCTGGGAAGAGGTTTTATGTTGATCCTTGTGATCGATTCCCCCTTTCCCCCCACCTTCCCTTTATTCTCCTGGTATCTCTAGTCTCATTGTTGGCCCTGAGGGGGTTATCTCTCCTGGATTCCCTGTGTTGTGGGCTCTTCTCTGTAGCAGTGTGCATGTTCTGGTCTAATCCAATTTGTAACCTACAGTTTCTTGACACATGAACTTTCTCAACATGACTTGATGACTTCATCAAGTCAGTAAGGAAAACCTCTGCATATCCATAATATAATATAATAAAAGTAATGATTATCATGCCTATCTCTGTTGCCTGCTAATATGTGAGAATGATATCCTATCCCTTTTGGTATAATCTCTTGGTTAGAAGCAAGTCTCAGGTCCCGCACACCCTCAAAGGGAGCAGATTACACAATGAAGTGGACACAAGAAACAGGAAAGAGTTGAGACTCACCTTAGGGTCTCTCTGCCTCTGCACATAGTGAGTACTACATAGATACTCATTTGATATTACTGTATTTCCTCCACTTTGATTTTTTCATCACCACTTATAATCTTACCATCATAAAACATTTATATTAAAATAGAAGCACTGTGATGGACAACGACATGCTGGGGATTAAGAAAACAATTCAGACAAGACAGCTCTGCGGTGGCAACAAATACTGTCAGATCACATTACCTGCCACTGCACAGTTATCACACATGTAATGTGGTGAAATGTTATGGCCACATCACAGTTGCGCTGAGCTGATGATTTTAATTTGGGTCTAAGTCTACAGCTCTTCTGACGCTTTCACCACTGGCTAGACCAGGGGCGTCACATTTCCCTGAGTGTCTGTTATGAAAAGAAGGCTTTGTTCCCGCTTCATCTTTAAATTCTCAAGCAACTGAAAGCTAGTGGGTCTCAGGTGCAGAAAACTGTCATTTACTATGCTTCTTGCACTTTATATTGAATGAGATAGTGAGTGAGTTATGGAAATAAGAGGGTTGGCACATTCAGACTCTGGGAACGCTAAGTGGCCATTGAAACTTGGCTTTGCTAGAGACTTGCTCAGGTAAGTCTACAGGCTTCAACGCCCAAGGAGAAGCTGTGAAAATGCTCCATGAGCTTGTAGTTACTGGCATTTCCCACCACCTCCCTCAGCCTTGTTGGAGGGTCTCCGAAAATGCCTTGGAAGCCAGCCTTTTTAAAAAAAAAAATCATTTTATTGGGGGCTCGTACAAATCTTATCACAATCCATACATATATCCATTGTGTCAAGAACACATGTACATTTGTTGCCATCATCATTCTGAAAACATTTGCCTTCTACTTGAGCCCTTAATATCTGCTGCTCATTTCCCCCCTCCCTCGCCACTCCTCCCCACCCTGTGAACCCTTCATCATTCATATATTATTATTATTTTGTAATATATTACACTATCTGACGTCTCCCCCTGCCCTCTTCTCTGCTGTCCCTCCCCCAGGGAGGAGGCTATACGTAGATTCCTGTAATCAGCTCCCGCTTTCTACCCCACATTCTCTCCACCCTCCAGGCATCACCACTCTCATCACTGGTCCTGGAGGAGACATCTGTCCTGGATTCCCTGTGTTTCCAGTTGCTATCTGTGCCTATGGACATCCTCTGGTCTAGCCAGATTTGCAAGGCAGTATTGGGATCATGATAGTGGGGCGGGGGAGCATTTAAGAACTAGAGGAAAGTTATATGTTTCATCGTTGCTACCCTGCACCCTGCCTGGTTCATCTCCTCCCCGCAACCCCTCAGCAAGGGGTGTAGGAAGCCAGTCTTTAGCAAAAAAAAAGGAGGGGGAGACCTTCCATGAGATGGGTGGAAACAGTGGCTGCAGCAATGGCTCAAACAGCAGTGACTGTTTGATGCCTTTGGTGACATTCCACACCTTGTCTGGTCTCCCCTCATTAGTATTCAGGGCATCAAATCTATTCTTGCAATGTTATATAAATTCAGGTGTGATATATTCAAGACCACACTTTGGCAGTCTTGGGCTTGTTTTTATTTTTTTCAGCTTCAACCTGATCTTGCATGTGAGAAAATAGCCTTCTTCCGAATGAGACTGAACTTTCCTATCATCTTTTCCACAGATATATTGATTTGATTCTTATATATTCCATCCAGAGATATGCATGTGCATAGTCATCATTTGTGGGTTTAAAGGGGGTGTCTTTAATGAATAAGTCATTGTCTTGCAAAAATCTATCATGAAATCTTAGGCATGGTTTCTACTACTAAGACCATATTTTCCAATTGCCAATCCTTCTTGTTTCCTAATTTCACATTCCAATTACCAGTAGTTATTAATGCATCTTGATTGCATATTTGACTAATGTCAGACTGTAGAAGGTGAAAAAAATCTTCAACTTCTTCATCTTTTGAGACGGTGGTTGGTGCATAAATTTGAAAAATAGCCTTTCTTGTAGACGCATAGATGTGATCCTATCATTGTCAGTGTTGTACTTCAGCATAGCTCTTGAAATGTTCTTTTTTGCCATTCCTCTTGAATCAGTTATTCCTGGCATAGTTGACTATATTTTCCAATTACTTATGGCTAATACAACATCACTTCAGTTAATACTTAGGCTATTGATCTTTATGCATTTCATTTTATTTTTGATGACTTCCAATATTCCTAGATGCATTCTTCATACATTGTATGTTCTGATCCTTAATAGAAACCATTTCTTCTCTTTGGAACCATGTCACTTCAATGCATAAAGATCTCAAAATATTGGCACCATCCACATCGTTACGGTCAACCCTAGTGTGAAGAGACAACTCTTCCTCAAGTCAAGCTTTGAGAGCACTGCAGCCCGAGGAGGCTCATCTTCCAGAACTAAATTATACAATGTCCAAAGTTTTCACTGGACAGTCTTTTGGGAAGTAGATCAGCACTGAATCCTCTTTCTTCGGAACCTGGTGGTGTGGTGGTTATGCTTCGTGCTGAGATCCGCGAGGTCGGCAGTTTGGGACCACAAGAGGGCAGGGTGGCTATAAGTCAGCAGTTAGAGTCTATCTTAGTTTGAAAGCTTGACAGAAACTGTCCACCATGGGGGACCCTGCTGGTATTTCAAATACTGGTGGCTTCGCTTGTAGCTTCACAGCCACCTACAAGCCACCACAGTGTGGCTAAGAGGTGGGGTCTATTCTACCCATCTCATGAGGAGGGGCTGAGGATTCCATTGGCAAGGAGTGCAATACATTTGTCTGACCTAAGAAATGTCTTCTTGATGAACTCCAAACCTGAGAAATCTGGAATTGTGGCATTGGAATCAACAAGCCGTGTGAAGAAGAAGACAAATCTCATTCGAGAAATACCTGTTGAAAAGGCGGAATCTCTGTGGAGATATCCTTGATGATACTATTGGTGGAAAGGCCCAATGCATTTTAAAACACACACGAGACATGATCCAAAAGACACTGAGATGATGCCCCATTTCTGAAGCAGACCAGCTAAGATTGTGAGAGCTTGACATTAGTCGGTTATAATCGTCAATTTGTTGTTGACCCTGTTCTTAACCAGAAATGTTTAGAATGGAGCTGGTGAAAAGAAACGTTGCAATTGATCATAAGAAACACACTGTGTTGCAGATGATGGAAATACTTTCAGATCGAGGTGCCAGGGGGTGATTTCAGCCACTGTTTACAACATTCCCTCTATCTTTTAGCACCTAGCTATAGTCAAGTTTTCATTAGATTATTTAATGGATGATAGAAAATATAGTCAGCTCATCTATGAGGATTTATATAAATAGGCTGTGGGCTATTGTCAGATGGTCCTGATGCTTTGCAATTCCTTGATTTTGAGGCCCGTCCTAGTGACATGTTCTACTAATACTAGCAAATATTGACAGAGCAGGGAGGATGTGTGATAGGTTGGTGGGAAGTTTCCTGGTCCCCTGCGTGGCCTGGAAACAAAGGCTGGCTTTGTGTCTGCTTATACTTCAGAAAGAGTCATTTTGTCACAGATCAGCAGAACTTCTTTTGAATATAATTGTGTATAAAATCATCAGCCTGCCACTGAGAGCTTATCTGTAGTCTTGGTTGGTTGAAGGCCTTGCAGTTGGTGTGGCGTCACATGGGCTACCTTCACAAAATGGTGATGTGGCTGTTTTTACGGGGTTGGTTTCTGAGTTCGATTCTGCCAATCAAGTTGGGAGAGTTTTCTTAGCCATGCGATCAGTCTTCTGAAATTTTTATCAAGAACGACTGGAATGTTATTTGTTGAGCAGATGTAAAGCTGTGGAAACCTGTCCCAAGCTTCTTGAATTGCGTTGGATCTTCTATGGATTTACACATTGCACAAGGAGCTGCTTCCACGTACACAAGGAACTGCTTCCATCATCATTTTTTCTGAGGACTGGATTCCACTTAGCAGAGGATTTGGTAATGCAGTTATGTTGATAATTTTCTTATTAATGTATGTGGAACCAGATGTCAGGGTACAGTTAGGCCATCATAAAGAAAGGGCTCCATGTGTCCTGCCCAACGTCCAGCAAGAGGAGGATGCACAGAAAAGTAGGGATGCTTACTTTGAGGTCAGATGGCCCTGAATTGAATTCTGGCTTTGTCACAAACCACCTGGTGTTCTTGGGAAAGGTATTTAAATTCTTAGAACGTCATTTCTCTAATCATTACATAGCTACCTTATAGAATTATAGTGTGGATTAAATCAAATAATCCCTGCAAAGTGTTAAAATGGACATAGGTAATGTTAAATATGAATAAATACCTGTTTTCTATTATTATTTCAAATAAGCTCTGGAAAAAAATTTTAATTATGCAGACTAGGGAAGAGATCATTCTTCTTTTTTTTTCGAACATTTTTATTGGCACAATTTACATATGATACAGTTGAATATTTCAATCATTCAATCTTATCAAGGGGATTGTACAATCAGCCCCACGTCGATCTTAGAGCACCCCCTGCATGCCCCCTCCCACCATGGTTAAATCGCCTTTAAAATGAGGCGCGTGCTCACAATCACTTCTAGTGCTCCTTCCCCTCCAGCCTTCCTTATTTACTCCCAGAATCCCCTGTCCCTCCTATCGCCCTTCCCCAACAGCCGCATTCCCTATAGCTCTTTGTATCCGTTATTATCATATGCCTCCACTCCTCCGGGGAAACCCAACAGAAGACAATGAAAAAGAAATTGTACTAAGGTGGTAAGGATAAGATCATGATAGCATAAAGGAAAAAATACAAGTAGTTGTGAGAGGGAGAAAGCCCCCATCAACATTCAAGAAGCCAGGGAAGAAATTTCTCTCATGGAACATCTTAAGAGGTGCTTGCACCCAGAACAAATGCAGGTCGTGTCTATGGTGAGGTCAACTGGCCAAGAATCGAGTGCGATCCAGTATAATCAAGATTAAGATGGGCTCTGCCTGAGAGTAAGGCTGTTTGGACTCTTGCTAGATCTGCCAACAGCTCTGTCTATCTAGATAGTCCACAGGTGAATTTTGGGGCTCTCACTGTCCTCCATACCTTTCCACAAATTGTGTGTTCATAGTTTTAACTCTGATACTTTTCTCTTCACCATATTTGAATTTTGTAATTGTCATCTTGGGATCACACAAGCTGGTGTGCTTCTTCTGTGTGCACTTAGTTGCCTCGCTTAGATGGCTGCTTGTTTGAATACAAGTCTTTAAGACCCCAGACACTATTCCTCTTGATAGCCGGTCACCCTCTACTTTCTTCAGTACACTTTGCTGTAGCACCCATTATCTTCAGTGATCATTTCATGAAGGTGAGTATTGAGCTGGGCCATGATGTAAGAACTAATTGCTTTTAAGTTGGGGCTGGGTTAAGTATGAGCCCCAAACTCATACCTGGAGCTAAGAAATTATTCTTAAAGGAGATTAGATAGAGAGTAGAAAAGACATGGAAATTTCCCACAAACTTTAAAAGCTACCTACCTTAATGCAAATGAGATACATAAGTTTCAGTGTTCTATTAGACCTGTTTAAAATGTAAATACAAGTGAGACTAAATTTATATCTCTAACCTATTTATTTACTCTAATATATTAAAACATCATTTCAACATGTAATTGTTATTAACATTATTAATACAATGTTTTACATTATTTTTATCACACTCAGTCTAAAGATTGTCCCTACTAACATTTTGGTGTTCTTTGTTCTCTCTTCCATCATTTGGGTATTTAAAAAAAATTTATGTACAATAAAATGTTAAGTGCAATTTTCTTACCTCAAGGCTTATTTACCAGCAGTCTTTTTGTTGGTTTGTTTGTTTGCTTGTTATCATTTTATTGGATGCTCTTACAGCTTTTATAACAATCCTTACATCCATTGTGTCAAGCACATTTGTACATATGTTGTCATCACCCTTTTCAAAACATTTTCTTTCTACTTGAGCCCTTGGTATCAGCTCCTCAGTTTTCCTCCCTACCCCACCCTCCCACCCTCATGAACACTTGATAAATTATAAATTATTATTATTTTCATGTCTTACACCATCCACTATCTCCCTTCACCCATGTTTCTGTTGTTTGTCACCCTAGGGCGGGGGTGTGATACAATGATCATTGCAATCAGCTCCCCCTTTCTTCCCCACCTTTCCCCTACCCTCATGGTATCACTACTCCCATTACTGTTCCTGAAGGGTTTCTCTGTCCTGGATTCCCTGTGTCTAGAGCTCTTAACTGCACCAGTGTGTATGCTCTGGTCTAGCTAGATTTGTAAGGTAGAACTGGGGTCCTGCGAGTTGAGGGGAGGAAGCATTAAAGAAGTAGAGGAAAGTTGTGTTTCATCTGTGCTATACTGCACCCTGACTGGCTCGTCCCTTCCTTGTGACCCTTCTCTGAGGGGATGTCCAATTGTCTACAGATGGGCTTTGGGTCTCTACTCTTCCCTCTACCATTTGCATCAATGTGATTGTTTATTTTGTGTTTTCTGTTGCCTGATACCTGATCCTGTCTATGCCTCACGATCACACAGGCTGGTGTGTTTCTTCCATGTGGGTTTTATTGCTTCCCAGCTAGATGGCCACTTTTTTTTTTTATCTTTAAGCCTTTGAGACCCCAGATACTATATCTTTTGATAGCCAGGCACCATTAGCTTTCTTCACCATTTTTGCTTATGTACCCATTTTGACTTCACCTACGTTGTCTGTAACTCTTGAATAACTCACTATGTCTTCAAAACTGCACATCTTTATGAAAGCAAGTTGCCATATCTTCTTCCTATGAAAGGGCTGGTAAATTTCCACTGCTGACCTTCAGTTACTCAATCGTTGTCCACTGATCCACCAAGATTCCTTACAGGAGTTTTTCCAGTGTGGCAAGTGTCTGAAACAAGGACTCATAGTATCTTCATAGGATTTGCATTTGGGGTGCTCTTTTGCCAGTATTTTCCTACCACCTTTGTCCTAAAGCAAGGAGAAAGTAGAAAAGTTTTTAGAAAGTAGGAAATGTTATAGGCAGGATACCTCTAAGTCAATGGCTGTCATGGCGGAGATTTTGCCCACCAGCAGACCTTTGTCAATATCAGGAGGCCCTTTTGGTTGTCACCCCCAGGGAGAGGGTCTCTATGGTACTACATTCTGGTTGCTAGACACCACAGATGCTCCTTCACTTCCTACAGTGCATAGAACAGCTCCTTATCACAGTTATCCAACCCCAATGTCAACAGTGCCAAAGATAAGAAACTTTCTTCTAGAGAGAGCAGCGCACTGCTCTACCAACATCTGGGGAGGTTGGACCCAAGTAAGGGGGTTCAAGAAAATGACTTAAAGAGCTCAACCAGGGCACTCTGGAGTTTGGTGGCTTTAAATAAAGGGCTCCGGAAAGTTCATGAGGAAATGAAAAAAGATAATGGAACTTTCCATAAACATTTTGAAGCCCTTTCTTACTATTTATAATATATATATGATTCACTTCTGAACAAAAACCTGGAGAGACTGACAGAAGCGAGAGTGGCAATCGACTAAAAGAAAAAGAAGTTTAATTTTTGAGGTTCCTGCACTGTGAGAGTTCACTGGGACAAGAATGTTGTGATGGTTAGTTTTATGTGCCAGTGTGGCTAAGCTCCTAAAATCCCTGCCACAGAGTTGATTTAGACTCATAACAACCCCACATGGGGTTTATGAGACTGTAAATATTTAAACAGCTGATACCCTCATCCTTCTCACCCAGAAGTGGCTGGTGAATTTGCACCACCTACCTCGTAGTTAGTGGTTAACGCTAGTTAACACTAAGCCACAGGGACACCAAGGATAAGCTATAATACCTAATTATTCGATTGAACACATATACATGCTACTGGAAAGATATTTGTTTGATATGATTAGCACTTACAATCAACTGATGTTAAATAGATTACCATATCCTCAATAGCCTGGGTGAGCTACATCCAATCCATTGATGGCCTTTAAGAGCAAAATTGAAGTTTCTGTGAGTAAAAGGAATTTCACCTGTGACTGAAGCATCACCATCTGATCAAGGGTTTTGAGCCTGGCAGTCTATGGACCTGGGCTCACCAAGCTCAATGAGAAGGAAGCCTAACGGAACAGTGATTAAGTGTTCAACTGCTGACCAAAAGGTTTGAAACCAACAGTCACTTGGTGGGATGCTTTCTCACATGCTTAAAATAGTTTGTTGCAATTTGTTTGACCTACCTTAATTATTTTTGTTGAACATATCTATTATAAATGTCTAATTTGCTATTGGAAATAACATGAGTATGCATCCTAAAACATTTCTGCTTGAGGGGTCTAGGGGAGGAGACGAGCCAGTCAAGGTGCGATGTAGCAACGATGAAAAATACAACTTTCCTCTAGTTCCTGAATGTTTCCTCTCCCCACCCCCCACCTGCCCCCCCCCCCCACTATCATGATCCCAGTTCTACCTTGCAAGTCTGGCTAGACCAGAGGATGTGACCTGGTACAGATAGGAACTGGAAGCACAGGGAACCCAGGACGGAAGATACCTTCAGGACTAGTGGTGTGAGTGGTGATATTGGGAGGGTAGAGGGAGAGTGGGTTGGAAAGAGGGAACCAATTACAAGGATCTACATGTGACCTCCTCCCTGGGGGACAGACAACAGAAAAATGGGTGAAGGGAGATGTCGGACAGGGCAAGATATGACAAAATAATAATTTATAAATTATCAAGGGCTCATGAGGGAGGGGGCAGTGGGGAGGGAGGGGAAAAAATGAGGACCTGATGCCAGGGGCTTATGTGGAAAGCAAATGTTTTGAGAATGATGAAGGCAATGAATGTGCAGATGTGCTTTAGACAATGGATGTATGTATGGATTGTGATAAGAGTTGTATGAGCCCTAATAAAACAATTTTTAAAATGTCGGCCTACATGAGCCAGAATATGGATTTTATTTGCTAGCTACCCTAACAATTTTGTAAAATTGCTTTTGAGAAGGTGTAATTTAGACGCATGCCAACAATGTCTTCAAATGCTCTCATCTCGGCACCTTCATCAGGGTTGAGTATCACCAGTTATCTACCACTCTATATAACCAAGCAACCCAAGCTTCGTGGTTTCAGAAAGCAACTAGTTATTTCCCAGTGTCTGCTCCTGTGGAACTAGCTGTTCTGTCAAAGTCAAGGGCGAACTTGTTGAACGCCTGCAGCTGGCAGCTGTGCCGCACTTGAAAGTCCAAGAAGACCTCACTCTCACTCACATGTCTAAAGCATTGATGCTTGGCTGGCAGCTCCCCATGTGGCTAGTATTTTTTTGCTGGCATGATGGGCTAGACTTCCTAATAACATCTGGGTCTAAAAGGAAGGAAAATGTAAGCTACCAGGCTTCCTAAGAACCAGTCGCAGTTCTACCCTATTCTGTGCTTCAAAGCAAGTCACCAGACCCTCTCAGATTACAGAGAAGAAGAAATAGGAAATCCTTGTCCAGGGGGTGCCGTGGGTGCCTGGCAGGGATGGGAGGGATTGCGGTGGTTATCTTTGGAGACCATTTGCCACAGGTAATTTGATAGAAGGATGATGGTAATCTTACTTTTGTTTTGATTTTGCATTTCTTTAAATACTTGTGAAATTTTTCTTTAGGTTTCTTAGTCATTTTCAGTGTTGTGAATCATTTATGTTTTATGACTTTATTTCCCCAGCAGCTTCAGAAATTTATTTATGAGAATTCTTTACATACTGAATTAGCTCATTGGAAGAACATGGGATATTAACCACATTTTGTCACACTTGTTACAAAACTTTCTCAGTGTGTCCTATAGCATTAAATTTTTATGCAAAAAATATTCTAATATTTCATTTTAAAATAGTAAAATATGTTGCTCTTTGGGATAATATATTCATTGATAATATACACAGTCATATAGAACATTCATTATCTCTTTGGCAGCTCGAGATGCAAACACCCTTTCTGGTTTGGGGGATTTTCAGTTGTGTGGGTTTGGTACGGGGCAAGGCAAATACCTCATGGAATATACACATGGTTTGTGGTGGGTTGTTGAAACATCTCTTTGCACTTATTTTAACTTTTAAAGATATAAATATTAAACTTTACCAAAATTTATATAGTCCGGGTAGCAGAATAAGTTTTGCGTTGGTTTGCTGGCCACAAGATCAGCAGTTTGAAACCTCCAGCCACTGCTCAGGAGAAAAGGGAGGCGATTTATTCCCATTAAGAGTGACAGTCTTAGAAACCCACAGGGGCAGTTCTACTCTGTCCCCCAGGGGATTGACTTGATGAGCGTGCATTTGGTTTTTTAATGCTTATCTGGACTTTAACCCTGGGCCTTTCCTTGGGTTGCCTATCAAATAGGCGCATGCCCATGTTGTGCAGTAGGTCTGAGAGAAGACTGGACGGTCTAATATGGAGGGAAAGGTGCTACCTTCCCTTCTCCTTTACTTTTCAGAAGATTTCAATAAGTCACTATCTATATCAGCGGTTCTCAACCTGTGGGTCATGGCCCCTTTGAGGTCAAATGACCCTTTCACAGGGATCACCCAATTCATAACAGTAGCAAAATTATAGTTATGAAGTAGCCATGAAAATAATGTTATGGTTGGGGAGTCACCACCACATGAGGAACTGTATTAAAGGGTTGCAGCAAGAGGAAGGTTGAGAACCCCTGCTCTGTATGTACCTGAAATACAGACTCAATGATTATATGACTCCGTTTTGTTTAAACTACCCCTCAGAGATACACAAGTACCTAGTAACTTCCTTGCAAACCAGCATGGGTTAAGTATACTGTTATCAATGCAAATATATGTAAACAACAGGAAAATAGCACAGTGGACATTACTTCTTCTAAGATAACTTCTTTGTTAGCTACATTAAGCTTGTCAGATCTACGAAGAGATTGTTCTTAATCGTTAAAACAAGAAGACTATTTGGCATGCAAATAGTGAATTAGATTCCTTGGTACCTAACGGTAGCATGAAGTCGCCACAATTGGCAAGGCAGTCTAAATAACTATTTAACATACAGAGACACACACACCTCTGTATAATTTTTCTCAACTATTACAATTCATGGGACACATAGTTTTTCTCTGAGATTGATAGATACTGTATTGAAGTCTCTTATTTAAAATCTTCCTGAGGAAAATTTTCAGCTATGACCGTTATCAAAAATTGGCAATGAAATAAACTTAAGCAAAAGTCTTTGAACACGCTAAAAAATAATAAACACAAATTTTTAGTGTAGCATAGTCAAATGCTATTAATGAAATATTGTTGATAACCATAATCTACTAATAAAAATTTAAGATAAATATAATAATTATTACTTTCATCTTTGTCACATCATTGAAAATGTGCAGTTTGTTGTTTATGTATATCATAATATGTAACTCATAAACAAATATAGTCAGAAATACAACCTGTGCACATAGGACAAATTAGAGGTAGCCCTACTTCCTTATGAAAGACAATTTTATGTTACCAAATTGGAGATTTCTACATCAAGCAAAAAAGCATTTTGTATAATTTATAAAAATCAGGTAATTAAATATAAAATAGCAAGAAGTAAAAATGTTTACTTAAAAATAATTATTAAAAATTTAAAACATAATTGAAAATATCAGAATTGGGGGGGGGGAGTGGTAGCTTAAGTGCTATAATTTTTTTAATGTTAACAGTTTTATTTACATGTAATTCGCATCATCAGTGTCAAAGAGTTGTGAAATTATCACTATGATCAATTGTAGAACTTTTTCTTCTTTCTTGAACTCAATATTATTAGCTCCCCCTTTTCACCAACCCCAAGAAACAATCAGTCCAATTACTATCTCTATAGGTTTACCTATCCTAGATATCCATAAAGAAAAACAAACCAAAAATAAGTAAATAACACAGAAAAAACCTCAATTGAAAGGCTACTGAAAATAATAAAACTAGAACAAATTTAAAATGGGTCACAAAGGTGATAAGGTGTTATATTTTAACCTAACTACGCCTACATCAGTCTACTTTACAATGCATTCTTGTCTGATAGCAAGGCTTTTCACGTCCCTGGTCAATGGCCAGAGGGGCCTCACTAGACTCAGGCTTCATCCTTGAAAACGGACTTGGGGACTTCCCTGTCAGCTCTAGCCTTCAGATGTTTTTTAATAGTTACTTTATGGAAATGAAATTCTTTATGATGGTGTCAATGCTTACATATCCAATATTTCAACTTCCATATAAATTATCTCAGATTCACTTGCTAGTGGCTCTAGAGAATTTGTAGGTCTTAAGTAGTTTTAAATCTTTCATTTTGACATTTCTTATTCTCCGCTGACGATCAAAATTGACAACATTGTACCTAGACTTAGAGCTAAAAGAATACTTAGATGTGTCCAGTAAATTATTGTTCTCAACATATTGCAGCATTGTGGAGGAAATTGACCCATGTTTCAAAAACAGCAAAAGGTTTTATTTTTTCAAATATTTATAACTATCAACATCATATTCTCTATTACATTCATCAATTGACAGAAATGATAACTTTATACAGATGCAATCTTTTGTATTCTTAATATTCTTCAAATGGCATTTTTAATCTAGAGATTTGATAGTCTTTCAGTCTCAAAAACCTTTCCTTAAATAAGATATTGTCACATTTGGTATAGAAAACAAGAATTTGATTTTGAAATTTTGCTTTTGAGATGAAGGTAAACTGATTGAGGCATTTGCAGCGGGAGAGGCAGTCTCCCTCTTTTGGTTCTTGCCTTCAGCAAAGAGGTTCACATCTTTGTCAAAAGATTGCAATTTCTTCAGTAAAAATCTTATATTTTTCAATAATAGTCACAATGTCTTACTTAAAAGAGTTTCTTAATCTCTGTAAAGTTTGCAGTATAGTATGTCCTTTAGATTTCTATTTCTGTACCATTTTCTAATAGCAGAGATTTTTGCTGTCTCACTTTTCTCTAAGTTTTAAAAATGTAGAGAAAAAAGAATATAAGATATGCTGTCATTTCTAAACATCATCTGTTGCTATGTATCATGTTTCCCACACACATTCGTTATCTTTTTTCAGACTTTATTTTTGTCAGTAGTCTACTAAAAAATATATTGTTTCTTTAATGCATTTGCATTTCTGAAGTCCACACATCTAACGATGACAGTTATCTCTTCTGCATGGCCTAGCCTGAGTATGTACACGATGGGTGTGGGTTAGTTGGTACTAGCTAGCAAAAGCTAATGATCAAATATTTAGGAATTTTGTAAGCCAATTAGTAAACCATTGGTAGCTTAAAAGGAGCCTTACCAGCGGTGTTTCTGTCGTGAAAATTAGCAAATGCTACAAATTAGAACTTTCTGTTGTTATTCCTGTTAAAACAGAGTCAGCTTACTAGCACCCTGATTATTTAAATAATTGAATAATTGCCACTGTTTATCTTAATCAATTCATAATATCTGCTCAAGTATTAATGACTTTTCTATACTGTATCTCTAGATAATGTGAACTCTCATTTTTTGTTGTTTATATTATCCTTAAGAGTTCCATGATAAGGTAATGAAATTTTGCTATGGTATCTGCTGAATGAAGATATTAGCTGACCACATGAATTTGAAAAGTAGCATCAACTGTTAGAGGAATAACTTGTTGTTACATCAATTAAGTTATTTTGTTTGTTGCCCTTGTTCTTTTTTAAAAAATCATTTTATTGAGGCCTCATACAACTCATCACAATCCACACATACATCAATTTTGTAAAGCACATTTGTACATTCGTTGTCCTCATCATTCTCAAAACATTTGCTCTCCACTTAAGCCCTTGGCATCAGCTCCTCATTTTACCCCCTCCCTCCCCACTCCCCCTTCCTCATGAACCCTTGATAATTTATAAAATATTAATTTGTCATATCTTATACTGTCCAACATCTCTCTTCACCTGCTTTTCTGTTGCTGGCCCCCAGGGAGGAGGTTATATGTAAATCCTTGTAATATGCTCCCCCTTTCCACCCCACCTTCTCTCCACCCTCCCAGTACCACTACTCTCACCACTGGTCCCGAAGAGATCATCCATCCTGGATTCCCTGTGTTTCCAGTTCCTGTCTGTACCAGTGTACACCCTCTGGTCTAGCCAGATTTGTAAGGTAGAATTCGGATCATGATAGTGGGAAGGGGGAGGGGTGGGCATTAAGAACTAGAGGAAAGTTGTATGTTTCATTGTTGCTGCACTACACCCTGACTGGCTCATCTCCTCCCTGAGACCCTTCCCTATGAGGATGTCCAGTTGCCTACAGATGGGCTTTGGGTCCCCAATCAGCACTCCCCCTCATTCACAATGATATGATCTTTTGTTCTTTGATGCCTGATACCTGATTCCATGACCATTCGTGATCACACAGGCTGGTGTGCTTCTTCCATGTGGGCTTTGTTGCTTCTCAGCTAGATGGCCGCTTGTTTACCTTCAAGCCTTTAAGACCCTAGACGCTATATCTTTTGATAGCCAGGCATCATCAGCTTTCTTCACCACATTTGCTTATTCACCTGCTTTGTCTTCAGCGATCGTGTTGGGAAAGTGAGCATCATGGAATGCCAGTTTAATAGAACAAAGTATTCTTTCATTGAGGGAGTATTTGAGTGGAGGCCCAATGTCCATCTGCTACCTTAATACTAAACCTATAAATGTATGCACATAATTCTATTTCCCCATCCTCATATATAAATATATTTTACATATGTACATGCCTTTATTTAGACCTCTATAAATGCTCTTTGGCTCCTAGATCTTTCCTCTATTTCCTTTTACTTTCCTCTTGTCCCACTATCACGCACAGCCTTCATTTGGGTTTCAGCGATTCCTCTCAGTTACATTATCCTTGATCAGGCCTCCCACATCCTCCTCACCACCGATTTGGATCACTTGTTTTTCCCTTGTTGCTGGGTTTGTTAACACCACTTCCTTTCCCCCACCTCCCCCTCTCCCATGCCCCCCAGAACCATTGGTTCTGTTGTTTTCTCTTCCAGATTATTCATCCAGCGTATCTTATTTAGACAGACCTGCGGAGATAATAACATACACAAAAACAAGACAGAGCAAAGTAAAGCAACAAAAGAAAACAAAACAGCAATAATAGCAACAAAAAGCCAATGCTGTTCTTTCTTTATGAGTCAAAGTAAAATGATATCTGGCTACCTCGTATGAAAAGACACGTTATTGATTGGTCAAGAACTTCTCATAATACATGAATAGCTGACCTTTGACGCCTAAAAGCAATAATGATTTTCTTAAAAAACAAAGTAGCAAACATGTTTGCAATGTGAATGCCGTTGTCATAGTGGTCCTGCCCTGGTATAGAACACGTGAAAGCAGACAAGTAACATATTGGAGATGCGCACTGAGAAGGCTCGGAGACTACTTACTACGCTAGCATAATGTACCCACTAGCCAAAGGTTGTCTATTGCTAAAACCAAGTTTTAAAGCAGTCAATTCTAACAATCTATTCATGATCCTCCATTGGCTTCGCATTCTAATTTGGTTTATACTGTTGGCACCAGTCATCTGGAATCTTCTGCTATTTCTTATCTTTTAAAAATAAGAGGTTTAATTCTGCTAAGTTTAGATTAGTACGTAATGTAAACTCTGAATCTAATTTCCCTTCAAAGTGTTACCTATTGTTTAATCATCCTTTATTTAACACTGTTTTCTATCATTCTTTTTGTTTGTTTGGGTTTGGTTTCTGTGTTTTTAAAATTTTATTATTAATTGGGAGTTAAGACACCCATCATATCATTCCGTAGTTCAGTTACATCAAGCAAAACTAGACACTTGCTCCCACAATCAGTTTCTAACATTCTTCTTCTACATGGACTCCTTGATATCGTCTCCCTTTTACTACTCCCCCACGCCCTCCACCCCTTGTACCCCCACCTCCAAAACCCTTATTCTATTTGCTCATTCCACTCTCTGTGGTGCCTGATGTGTTCTTCATCATAGCTATTTCTTCACATATGGAAGTAGATTTTGAAATCTACTTGGGACCGCTCACATTAGTTTACATACTACTGCTTGGTAATGTGTTTTCTTACCCAGCCGCCATAGTCTTCCCTCATGCATTGACTCCCTTTTCTCTAAGGTATTGTGACCCATTTGTTCTTTCAGACATATAAAATGTCATTTGAAAAAATAAAGATGTCATTTGAAACTGTGTTGATAACGAGAGAAAAGACACTGCAAAGAGAGACACAGAGTAAAAGCAAAAAGATCTCCCAATGATTCGATGTCCCTTAGACCAAAGAAATACTGTTTGTGATAGGACGGTCATCATTCCACTCCATCCCCCACCCTCCCACCCCCATCTCAGCAATCTGGAAATCAGATTTGACCTCTGAGAGTCAGAGTCAACTGGATGGCAGTGAGTTTATGGTTGTCTTATTTGGGTTATCAATTGATCTAGACAAGAGCCGGAGAGAATAAAAAAATCATGAAAATTTTAAAACCAAAAAACTACGTAAATAGCCACAGCTACCCCTGTCATGTTAACCCGTCCCACGGTGGCTCTAGAACAAAGTAAAACTGCTTCTTAGGTTTTCTGAAACTAAATCGGGCGACTAGCAAGTTTGAGCTGCTACCTTTAAGGTGGTTAGCCGTCTGACACTTAACCCACGGTGCCACCAGGACTCCTAAAACAATAGCATGTAGGAAATGTCTCTCAGCACAGCAAGCCATCTTGCGATGGTCCTGCTGCTTATTCAGTTTACTCTCAGAACAAGCCCTGGTAAATAGAAAGCATCCGCAGAGCCTCTGAAGCAAAATGACAGTGCTTTCTCCTAGAGCTGGCACTTGCTCCCCACGTCCTACCACAGAAACCCTCTCGGCCACCAACTTTTGTAATGCGCAAGTTTTCTTTTGAAACCCTGAGTCAAGATGCAAAGACGTTCCTAGTTTTAAAACTGGCACGTTTGGGTTTGGTTTCATTTTGAGGTTTGGGAGTTTATAAAAACTCAAAACAAAATGAAAGCTTTATAAATTTCCAACCCTCCATTTTATAACACGCTCTTTATGAAGCCCTTGTTCTGTCCTGAAATGTTTTTTCAAATAAATTAAAAGTCAATGGGGTCTAATTATAACATAATGAATAAAGGAAAGTGATTTCTCATTTCACTATGTAAATGATTTTCCACAGTCACACTGGAAGAAGTAATGAACTTGTTAGATGTTTGCAACATCTGTGGCGTATCACCAACAATAAGACTGCTGTAGATACAGGCTGGTGGGGGGGTGTGGTATCAGCCACGCAAAAGCCTGACTGGAGTGACTGTCAGTTGTGTGAGTTTTACAAAATTACTTCTGATCAAGTCCCGTTGAAGATAAAGGACAATTTTCTCTTGATTTTTATGGTAACAACATGCTTGAAAAAGTCAGTGTACATGTAGCACAAGTTGGGTTCTGGGCTCATGTCATCATCTGAAACAGACCTGCACCTTCTGAGTGCAATACAGAGGTACTGTAAATGCTTGACATCCCGAAGGCCACCAAATATAGCATTCCCATGTTGATAATGGCATGGAACACTGAATCAATCATGAGAGGCCTAGGTCTGTTGGACAGATAAGACAGAAACAGCAGACAGGAGGATGAAGTCACCCAGGCGCGCATGTGCGCACACACACACACACACGAATACATACAGAAGATTATCTGAAAGTAATTTCAATAAGGCATCATCAATTATATCTATAGCTACATAAATAAGATATTGTCACTAATAAAACCATGTTATTTTTTTATGCACTCTTTAGGTGTGTGTTTCGTTTTCGCAAATGAATCCTTTTTACGATGAACTAGGTGAAGGTTTATTGAGCAGTTCAGAACTTTACATTCAACAGTTCATACGTGTGCTGGGTCAGCTCATCCCTTGCGGTCCTTTCCATGTGCCATCGTGGGTCCCACTTCCTCCCTATGGTTCCAGCTTCCATCCCTCCTCCTTTCCAATCTCTCTGAGCTTTGTCCTTGGGGAAATGCTTCCCTTTTGATCCTAAAATAGTTGATTATTCCAACCAGGAGGGGAGCTCAGTTCCAGACCTGAAAGGTGACTAAGGCCCATAGTCTTGGGGGTACCACCCATCTCCATCCAACCGGTAAGTCTGAGCTCTTTTATGATTTTGAGTTTTGTTCCACATTTTTCTCCCATCTATTCCAGGCTGTCTAGTGTGATCCTTTTTAGAACAGCTGGGAGTGGTAGCTGGGCAGCATCTAGATCTTCTGATCTCAGGGTTGGGGAAACTGATGCTCGTGTTGCCCAGGGATCGGCAAACTGGGGCTCAAGAGCCTTATGTGACTCTGAGGTAAAACTAAAAAGAAAAAGAGAGGATATTACTCAGATAATGGTGCTTTCAACTGTTTGTAAAAAATATATTCACAGAGCTCAAACAAGTTTTAAATTATTTTGGGGAATAGGATTGGCTTTTCCGTCTCAAAAGTTGGCTGACTCCTCCGTCTCAAAAGTTGGCTGACTCCTAGTCTAACCTATCAGTCCATCAGACTAATTGAGAAAACCTGATCTTTCTCAATGTAGCCCTTCCAATCATGGATCTGTACATAGAATGCGTGCTATCAAATCTGAGGTAGAAAAAAAGTGCAGAACTTTTCCATAAAAAGTCACCATGCCACTTGAGAGATAAAAAGTTCTGTTTAAAATAGAATTTAAATTTTTTAAACTACTAAGTGGTATGTCAATGAAATCCTATCATTTTCTAGAAGTTCAGAGGCAGGGACTTCAGTCAGCCTAATAGCTATCTATCTCCACCAGCGTCTCAAATTTCTTCACACCATCCCTGACAAGGGACCACCAAACCGCTTCACCCACTCGCAGCAAAATCCCTCCTGTTGAGGAGGGCATTCCTCCGAATGCATCTGACTCTACTGAAGTGCTTCGTTTCACTAATTCGGATCCTAGCTGAGAGCTAAGTGGAGCCATGAAGCCCAGAGCAAAAGTGCGTTCGCATCCTGGTTCGGACATTCACCAGCTGTTTAAACTTGTTTCAAGTATACACCTGGGTTTCTTCACCGGGTAGGTGGGGATAGCAGTCGTGCATCCTGCCCTAGTTATGTATTGAGGGTGGTATGCTAAAAGTGTATTTGACCTTGTACTAACCACAAGGTCGGCCTCTCAAACCCACCAGTCACTCTCCTCGAGAAAGATGAGGCTGTCTGTGCCAGTAGAGTTACAGCCGTGGAAACCCTGTGGAGTCATTTTCCTCCCTCTCGCAGGGCTGCTGTGAATGGGAATTGACTACTGAATAACCCAGCAGCACTTGGCTCGGCTATTGGGAGACTCAAATGAGTCTATAAAGTGTTTGGAACAGAGCCTCAAAGACAGTAAGTACTATGTAACAACAGGAATATCATCTTTGGGCTTCAGTGTGCGCTTTGAATATTAAAAACTACCAGTATCCTGGGTAAGGATCTCCCAGTCCTTCTACTGTTTTGCACATTGTGTCTGATCAGCTTCTTTCCATTTGGATCAGGCTCCAATCTGTTAATAACCTTTGGAAATTTGAGGGGTCCTATATACTTTTGGAAGGAGCCTGGGGGTGCTGTGGGTTAGGCATTGGAGTGCTAACTGCAAGGTCAAGATGAGGCTGTCTGTTCCTGTAAAAATGAACAGTCTAAGACCCGTTAGAGCAGGTCGCCATGAAACAGAATTACCTCGATGGCCATGAAGGTATAAACTTGGGATCTATAGCTCGTGTGTCCTGATGTAGGAATTAAAGGAGGTGTTTCTATGGCAACTTAAATTCTACTTCTATTAACATGTCCCTTAAGAGGAAGTTTGAATCTTAGTTAACAATATATTTCTATTTATTTTTTTGCTTGTTTCTTTTTTATAAAAATTAAGGATCATTTTGTTGAGGGCTCTTTACAACTCTTATAAGATTCCATACATCAATTGTATCAAGCATATCTGTACATATGTTGCCATCATTCTTTTCAATTGAGCCCTTGCTATCAGCTCCTCTCTGCGCCCCCCAACCTTGTGACCCCTGGATAAATTATAACTGTTATTATTTTTATATCTTATACCAACCACTGATTTACAGACTGATTAGCTGAGCCCTCTGTAAGTTCCAGATTCTCCTGCCATGAGAGAGGTTCTACCATGGGCGTTGTTCCGAGCTCTGGAATCTCTGCTTGGACCCCCTCACCCAGGCCCAAGAGATTTCTGCTGCCACAGTGCTAAGCTATGACACAAGAAACCCAAGACCAGTGACGGGGTTCTGCTGATCTGCGCTGGTTCAGAAGAATCAATACCAAGCTCTCTGTTGAGTTCAGGGAACGGGCTGTTAAAATGGCGCTGTCATCGGGGTTCCCTCTAAGGTGGAACCCGGTGTGCAAATCACAAATGTGCCTTCCTTGCTCTATTTTAACGTTCGTCTGCACAACAGCACATTCTAAACAGCAATTTTAATGTTCACTCTGTGCCTAGGTAGGAAAATTTAGATGGAACTGTGCTGATATAATATGTATTTCCTTCATCTAATAAAACTCACTACACTACAGTTTTATTCCCTGCATTTGTTACTTCAGTAAACAAACTATAAAGAGAAAAGCTACCAAACAACCAGAGGGCGACATGCTCTAATTTTTTTCAGCTTCATGTTATGCCCCAAATTCCCATAAGGTGTTATGAGTGAAACATGCGATTCCTGAAGGTATTCAAAGAACTAAAAATATTATCAGAGCAATTGCTATATGTTCAGCAGAGTGGAAAGGAGTTTTTCAAAGATGAACGTAGTATGTTCAGGGAAGAGAAATCACCTATTTCTAATGAGGCAAACACAATGACTATTGTCTAATTAACCTCCCTCTAAAGAAATGGGATCCTACTCCTGTAGCGAAAAAAAAATGCTTAAGGATAATTGAACAGATCAAAGCAAAGAAAATTGCAAGTGAGGAGATCAATCAAAATAATCTAGTTTTGGGTACTTCTTTTATTTTTCATACAGTTAATAAACTACCCTTAGGCATGTCTTTTTGATACTTAAAATGGTCATTAAGGGAGTGAAGCAGTTGTTTAATTATTTGAATCCTACCACTGTCTGAGACACAAAGACAATATTTAGGCTTCTTCATGGAGCTTGCCACCTCCTTACCCCCATTGCCAGCTACAACCCAGAATAGGAGCACCAGTCTCTGTTATTCTCTTTCTCAAAACTTACCCACGTTCTTCAACCCTCACGTTACTGCCCCATAAACCCATTAGGTCCTGTGATGTCCCCACTAAATCTCGCCTTCCTTCAGATGGCAGGAAAGCTTTGGTCATCTCCACCATGAAGCTGTGGGCTTCAGTGCAACATGCATTCTAGCGAACCGGCCACGGCTTCTTTGAGAAATCAAGTTATGCATTGAACCTCACTTTAACATCTGTTTTCTCCTATGTCACCCTTTCTCTGAGCCAACAGAGATGGAAGAGGTAGATCAATAGAAAATAAAAGTTAGAAGTAATAGAAATTTTGAGGAATATATTATCTGGAAGAATTATAAAATGTCTCACCATATTCGCTTTCTCGGTAACACAAATGCTAGGAATGATGCTGCCTTCTTGGGACACAGAGATGAATAAGACACAGGCCTAACGCTCAAGAACCTTATCACTCAAGTAGGTCTTCTCCCCTCCCCCTTCCGTTTTATGTCAAAGAAAGTGCTTTCTCTGCTCTTTTATTTTACCTTTCACCCTTTCCCATTTCAATACTCCTGCCTTCCAGTTTTAAGTGCCTCCAACACATCCATCACAACCATAAGTCCAATACGATCGTTCTTTTATATGTGAATTTGTAGTGTTCTCCCTCATTTTCAGGACAAATAGGCCAGGCAGGATGCTTAGACCTCAAAAACAGTATTTCCTTCCGTTTGCAAACCAAGTCTATGAGGACAGCAGTATAGTCTCTGCTTTGTATAAATAAGGAATCTAGGACTTGGGGAGTTTAAGCCATCGTGGCCAAGTTCACAGAACTGGGAGAACCAAGACTTGACACCAGCCTTCTCATCTGGAGAGCCCCTGCTGTGAATACGATCCAGAATGTGCTAGTCTTCTTCATCAGCTTCCATGCCTGTGTGTAAGGAGTGATCTGGAGTAAGAGCCCTTACTATTACTCAGATGGGCAACAATATCACCATAGATTGTACGCCCATAGTCATCTTCAGTATAAAAGAAGGAAGGAAGAGGAACACACGTACCTCATTGGCCAAATGGGTCAGTCACATGAACCGCGGCAGTCGATGGGTGTCAGATTCTGAGCAAATTATCCTCACGTATAATATATGATCTACAGGACTGAGGCACACAAACGACGCTGCCCGCCTTGGCCCATGGGCTCCATCACTCTGAGAGCAAGCAGGCCAGAAACCCCGGTCTCCTGAGTGCTCTGTCCACCAAGCATTTGTACAAAGTATGCAGTCACGAGTCTAAATGAATGGAACCCTTTAAGAAATTAACCTTAACACTTTTGAATGTTTTAAAATATAACAATTAGTCACATCTCTAGGAAACGTGGTACAGTTAAATGGCGATTCACAGGCAGACCTCAAAAACACCAGAATTGCTTCTGACTGAAAATCTCACTCAAATTTCTTTTTTCCCCCCGAGTGGTTTCGCTTTTCGGTTGGACTTAATGGTTTTCTTTTCTCACTTTTCTTCAAAATCCATTCCAGCTCACTACTGCAATGTTTGGCAGCCCTTTTAAACCCATGACTTCCTTAGATAAACCTGAGCATCTCATGATACCCTCCCTTCAGCCCCCAACTCCCATCTCAGCCAGTGAGATGCATCTAGTCAAAGAAAGTAATTCCATTTCTTGCACGGCACTGCTGGACAATCGCTATTTATTTTTGAAGTTGTTATAAGAAGTGTTTTGTTTTCTTTCCAATTATAGGGGGAAATGTTAATATGATTTTTGTTCAAATGATATATTAACTTCTCCACACATACTCTCAAGCGGCTCCTCCCATCACCCATTAACTCAGCCGTATGCTTTCACTCGCTAACAATGCGCGGTCTACTTGTGTGCCACATTTCCGGCCTATTTTAAGCTCTAAATGAGTTGCTTATTGCGTATCGTGAGTCGATGTCAATTCGTAGCAACCTGGTGGGACATGATAGCATTTCTTCCCCCACCGTGTGCTCCTCATAGTCATCATCTGGAAGGGAGCAGAACGCCACTCCTTTCATTCACAGAGGGGCTTGTGGGTAAGTGGCAGAGCACTCAAACACAGGCTCCTGAAATGGGTCTACAATAGCCCAAGGGTTCCGAGTATTTCCCGTTCAGAAACAAGTTTCTTATGGGAAAGAAAATCAAGGGATAGTAATGAAATCCACAAGTCATGGGTTTTCCCTATTGAACATTGTGTTTTATTCTGAATGGTTGGTTACCCAAGCCCTTAGGTAGTTATGTGTCCCCTCCCAGTAGGAAATTGGAGGATTCGTCTTTGAGGATATTGACTACTAAAATTGCGTGTGTGTGTGTGTGTGTGTGTGTGTGTGTGTGTGTGTGTGTGTGTTTATGAGATCAGGGGCATCCCTAAGTGAACAGTAAATCATCAGAACGTAGCATCAACCTCAAGCCTGGGAGCTTCTAAAAAGGTTTTTATGTGTAACTCCTGACTCGTGAATTGGTCACTGAGGATCACTAGCTTTCTGCAGACAGCCCTCCACACACATGCATTCTTCCACTCATTTACTCACTCATTTGTTCACAGAAATCCTGAAGGGATCCTTTAGTTAATAGCAGAGCTGGAGATTACAAAAAAGGGAACAACCACAAAGAACTTGAAAAATTAAACTGTGACTTAAGTTATGATATGCAAATAAATGAATGAAAGAGAAAGTCGAGGAAATGGTATTGATAGGGCTTCCTTCCAGTCAACCCTAATCTGCTGGGAGTTAGGTTTAGGGGAAGTCAAAAGTTATATGCAAATTTTGGAACACACAGAGGTCGGTGGCCCTAACTTCCATGTTATATTGTTCAAGGGTGAGCTGTAATTTGAACTACTAAACACAATCTGTACTACTTTACAAATTGCTTGAGTTTGAACAAGGTAGTTAACATTTTTGCTCTTTATGTTGGTTCTTACAAAGGAGGTTACCCACAGGCAACACACTTGGAAGCAGCAGTTAGGAAATCAAATGGCATATTGCATTGGGCAAATCTGCTGTAAAAGACCACTTTAAAGTGTTAACAAGCATAGATGTCATTTGGAAGACTAAGATGTCCCTGGCTCAAGTCATGTCTTTTCATTTGCCTTTTATACATGTGAAAGCTGGACAATAGAAAAGGCAGCTCAAAGAAGAATTGATGCATTTAAATTGTAATGTTGGCAAAGAATCCTAAATGTGCCCTGGGCTTCCCAAAGATGGTACAAGCCCACGCTGGAGGAGTACAACTAGAATGCTCCTTAGAAGTGAGAATGGGGAGACCCCACATTATCAGGAGTGACCAAATCCCTAGAGAACTATGGACATCATACTTGGTCACATAAGAGGGTCAGTGAAAAAGACAAAGACTGGAATGAGACGGATTGACCCAATGGCTGCCAAAATGAGCTCAAGTGCAGGAATACGTTCAATGTTGTGTGGGGGAGAAAAAGACAAAACCTTAGGCATGCGAACCTTCATCATTTGTCAATAAATTCTGTCACATTGATTGCACGTTATAATAAGGCTTGGGAATTAAAAGGCCTCTTCCCACATGTCTGCCTCCTCCATGTTTTACTTCCTCCGATCTGTAAGCCTTTACCGAAAAGTCAAATTCTCAGGTAGCATGCTTCCTATCCTCTTTCTCCAATTTAACTTTTTATGCCTACTAATTGTCACTATCTCCCATGCAATATCATTTCACACAGACCCAATAAGATAGAGTAAATCTCCCTAGGATTCCTGAGACTAAATCTTAATGGAAAGAGTCTCCTCTTTCTCCTACAAAGCAGCTGTTAGTTTCAAACTAGCAACATTTTCAGTTAGCAGCTCAATGCTTAACTTACTGTGCCCCCAGCGGGGCGTCAACAACAACGAGATGGCAGTGAATTTGGTTTTGTTTAGGTCTGCTTTGGGGAACATATTCTATATGTTAGTTTCTTTGTTTAATGCGAGCATCAGAAAACTCCAAACTGTGTAGAAATAAGTTAGTCCACTGAGGAAAGGGAGTTTGTCTATTTCCTGGTTTTATCCCAGGATCTGGTAAGACGGGGGTGTTCAATCACATTTCTTGAATGAACAAATGAATGAACAAATGAATGCATGAACGCCTCGGATTGCACTGTTCTGTCCCATCGAGGGAAGTAGACCAGGAAGTAGAGAACTGGCATTTTAATGGGAAGGATTCAAGCCCTACCCACATCCAGAAATTGCAATGGGGTTCAGGAAATGCCCCGTTTCGGGAAAAGGAAAGGACAAATGCACTTTGGTTTCCTACAGAGTGCCAGGCGCAGTGGTAGAAACCTCTCAATGAATCTCTCCCACCAAGCCATCAGCCGGGTAAGAGCCAGCATGGCATATGGAAAACCAAAGCTGACAGCCCTTTCTGTCACTTACCTGAGGTTAGATGATCGGGAAACAGCAGTGCAAAGATGGGCGCCCAGACCCGTTCACTCCCCAAGCAGCCCCGGAAGAGACGGTCCTCAGACAGGAGCAGTGGGAGGCAGGCTGGAAATGGCAAATGGCTGCTACTGTTTGCAGCTTCGTGGAGAGCTGCCATGGCGGTGACAGTGATAACCACCACAACCAGCAACATAAATCGTATTAGCCTAATATTTACCCATGGCTTCAGGGTGTTCAGAAAACTCACACAGACGGCCGCGTGTCCTTTTCAAAGTGATGAATATTTCTTTCTTTTGTGGAAAAAAAAAACCTTTTTTATTGTAGGAATTCTCTTTTATGATGTTATTTTATATAAGATAAGTTTATTGAGGCTTCATGATCTAAGGATTTACCGAAATCAAGCCACTAGTGAGGGGTGGGGTCAGAATTCTTTGCTGTGTTTGCAATGTAAAGAATGTTTAAAAGACAGAAAGAGAGGTGGATACTAGGAAGCTAATCAGGCCTCAAGTGAGAGATCATTATGTACCCAGTCCTGAAAAATGCATATTGTTCCCACTCCATGTGTAACTTGTAACCCAGAAAGTCAATACTAATACTAAATGATAAACCCTAGAAAACATAAAACTGATCAGCCTTCTAATGTTTCCCATGAAGATATTTCAATAATGTTTCAAACATCAAAGTATCTCTAGAAAAAAACATGTTTTTTCGGTGCCCCTCTTTTTCGAATGCCAATTATTAGAGTGAACTACATTAAAAGATCACTTTTAGAATTTTTTGTTGTTTAGTTGCTGAAAATATAGACAGAACATACGCAAGGCAGCCATTTCCGCAGGTTGGATGCAGGGACAGTTATTGCAGTGATCACACTGTGCCACACTGTCACACTGGTTTTCCAAGACCCCACCACCACATTAACATAAACTCACTTCCCCCTGACACTCCCATCTAATCTTTCCCATTGATATCATTGCTTTTTATAGTTCGGATAGTTGAATAATGCTCATTCAATACAGTTATAGCTAACCCAGCCTGCCTATTGGTAAATCCAGCCCTGAATAGGTTGACATTCATGAATTTCTATGTATTTTCCCGAGTTTCTATCCTGTTAATAAGTAGTCTCTTAAAAGTAGGAAACAGGAGCAAATGCCGAGTGAAGGAGAACGAATATTTCCATGGTTGTCATCTTCCTTTATCGCACCATGTTGTCTTAGTTTCTTAAAACACCCGATGTGATTTCAAAGCAGACTTGGGCTGTATACCCAGTGCTCCTGATGATTCTGCCCCATCTCTAAGACCCCCGCCCACCTTCCTCTAGTCCCCCGCTTGCCAAATGCTTTACTGTGGCTTTCTGATGTGAGCTATTATCCATGAGAGTCATGGGGCTGAGACGTGAACCTGGAAGGCTCCCCCAGAATTCCCTGAAGTGAGAGCTTCGTCTTTTAGCCGCCGAGCTCCTTCTTTTTCTATTTAATCAACTGGCTAAATCCTCTGGAGTGAAAAAAAAATGCACATTTTGTTGCCTGTGACTGACTGAGACTGGAGGCTGCTCAGAATGGCATCGTCTATGAGACATCTATGTATTAGGGATGAGTGATTTCTCGCACTTAATCTGTTTCTCTCCAAGACTGCCAAGTTGGTCCACTGGGCCTCGGAACTGAGATATCACATTTCCCACATTTTTTTGCCTTTGCGTCCACTTGGGCTCCATTATTTATTAAGCCTGGGGTGCACCTGGGTTTGGCCCCAGCGGGGGTTGCACTTCTCAGGCCCTTCCTCATTCGCAGGAGCTGCATGTTTTCAAGGATGTGAAAGACTCCTACCTCCACAGTTCTATCGTTAAGAATAGAGATGGAGACACAAACACTCAGTTGGGAGAAAATATTTCTGAATTAAGGTCCAATAGCCCAACCACCTCTTAAGACCTATTTTCCTTCTGCTATGTGTTATGGAAAAGGCTAGTTAATTGTGTGTGTGTGTGTGTGTGTGTGTTTTTAATAAACGAAGCTGGTTTTGCTGGCGAGTAATAGAAAACCTAACTCCAGGGGGTTTTCTTTCCCCTCTACACCAGCAAAACCAGGGGGTAAACCAAGGCTTCAGGAACAGCCAGACCCGGGGTTCATACACTGTCCTCACATCGCGTGGCCTCCCCGTCCCTGGTCATTGCTTTCCCCCCATCTACTCCTCTCTGCGGGAGTGTGAACGACCGGTGCTTTGAACTCATCCTGATGTCTCTGTCGCAGAAAGAACTGGCCATCGGCTTCTATAAAGATTAAACCAAATAAACACGAACAAAGCCACTGGCCTCGAGTGGATTCCAACTCAGAGTGACCCGAGATGCAGTTTCCATGGCTGGAAATCTTTCTGGAAGCTGACACCCTTAGCTTTCTCCTAGGGAGCGGCAGGTGCGTTTGAACCACTCATCTTGGAGTTAGCGGCTCATTGCCTAGCCCACAGTGCCACGCCTATAAAGATGACAGCGAAGAAAAAAGCCCATGAGACTGTTTTAACCGCCCACGGGAGGTCACGAGCCAAAGTCCACTCGGCGACGCCTAACATCAATTACTAACCTCTGCCGTGGTACAGACAGCTTGGTCATTTTTCAGCTCACAGTCGCCCACGGTGTGATTTACTCCCCACAGCTAGCATCTATACTCCTTTGCCTTTAAGCTCAGTGGCCAGTTTTGCCAGCTGCTTCTCAGGGTCCTGGGGAGGGGAGGCGGGGGGCCACCCTCATTGCTATCAAGTCGACTCCAACTCATAGCATCCCTCTGGGACAGAGTAAAATTGCCCCCATGGGTTTCGGAAACTTTAGAGATTAAAGGGAGTAGAAAGTCTCAGCGTTCTCCCACAAAGTGGCTAGTGGCTTCAAACTGCTGACTTTGTGGTTAGCAGCCCAGTGCGTAATCACTAAGCAACCGGCGCTCCCTTAGAGAATTAGAAAGGCCCAAGACTTTAAATTCACCAGGGGTAAACCTGGACCACCAGGTGTGGAAGTACAACTACCTCCACCCCCTTACACTGATGGAGAAAGCTCTGGGGTGGGACTAAGCTCTATCCCGAACTCCCCCTGAAGAACTGAGCCCAACTTACTCTTTGTGGGATTTGCTTGGACTCCCTCTCATCCCAGTTCTACCTCCACACCCCCTTTGGCATCTCCTGGCCCCGCAAATCCTTGTACCAGGAATCCCACCAAATGCAGGAAGGGTCTCTTTACATGTTGGTCTGACATCTTTCATCTTTGCAGATTGAAATCCAGAGCGATTCAGGCAAATGCCTCTCCATTTCATTGGGCTTAAACTGCATTGGCTCATGTATCCTCCCTAAACTGATTCACAGAGGCCTGAGGAATGAATGCACACCAGGTTGGCCAGACCTGGCTCAAATACCTGCTCCTTTATCCAAAGATGGACGCCTGATCACAGAGGCTGGCCTTAAAGGTCAGGGAGTTCCTGGAGGGAAAACGGGAACTCTTATTGGAAAGAGAGGGAATGCAGACCTCAACACACTGCAGGCCACCACGGCCATCAGGTTGGTTCCTATGCCCAGGGGCCCTAAGTAGGGTTTCTGAGACTGGAAAGCTTTACAGGCAGAGACACCTACACGCAGAGACACCTACAGGCAGAGACACCTCATCTTTCTCCCAAAGCGCAGCCTGGGAGTTTGAACTGTGGATCCAACACATAACCCACAGTGCCACCAGGGCTTGTTCACAAAGAGCCAACCCAAACCAAACTCACTGCCATCAAGCCAATGCCCTCCAGGATAGGGGCATGAGTTTCTGATACTGTAGCTCTTAATGGAACTAGAAAGCCTCATCTTCCTCCCATGGAGCTGCTGGAGGTTTTGAACGGCTGACCCTGTGTTTAGCAGCCAATGCATAATGACCATGCCATGAGGGACCCTGTCACACTACAACAGGGGTTGAAACACTAGGACCTGTGGTCAGATGGCTACCTGCTTTTGTAAATAAAGCTTTATTGGAATAGAGCCACACCCGTCCCTTTAGGAGTCATCTGTGGCTAAGCTGAGGAGATGCTACAGAGGACATGTGGTCTGAAATGCCTGCAGTATTGACTCTGGTGTTTCACAGGAAGTTGGCCGATCCTGCACTGCACTGCAGCAGTATCTTGGAATTAGTGGTGATGCTAGTTTGGGGAATGTCAAGAATTAAGTAGTATCATCATAAACTAGTGGGGTTCGTCCTAGGCTAGTTTAAGCAGACCTCAAATTAAGGAGAAGCCAGTGTTCAAAAACTGTGTTTCCTGAAACCGGAGGTTTCCAACAAAGGTTTTAGATGGGGAACTCCAGGTAAAAAAGACTCCTAGGATCCTGGCCCGTTTCACAAAGAACCGCCTTTATTTGTGTGCTTCGCATAATTTTGTTGAACACCTAAAACCCAAATGCTGCAATTATAGAAACAACTTTATTCTGGTCTCTTACTGGTTTTATAAGATCTGGTGCCTAGTGCATTACACCTTGATCGGCTAACTTCAAAGTCAGAAGTACAAAACCACTAGCTACTCCACAGGAGAAAGATGAGGCTTTCTGCCCTTATAAAGATTTACAGCCTCAGAAATCCATTGGGGCAGTGTGTTTGGCTAGGTTTTCTAGAGAAGCAAAACCATGAGAGAGAGAGAGAGAGAGAGAAAAGAGATGTATATCAAGACATTGTTCACACAGTTGTAGAAGTGGTTAAGTCCAGTCTGGTTCAAATCCTTGTGTCACATGTAAGTTGTAGGCTTCTCAGGACTTGAGTAGCTTCAGGGGCTGACAAACAGGAATCAAGAAGATGAAACAGGCTGGTGGATGCTGAGCTGAATGAATCCAAGATCTGCAGTCCACTAATGGCTCATTGGATTCACAGGAAGTCAAAAAACCAGATGGAGAAGTCAGGTTCTATATCCAGCAGAAGTCAGCTAACTTCCACACACTGTCAATTTATACTAGGAGTAGGCCACGCCCTAAATGAAGCCTCCCTCAATTCTATCAGGGCCATGACCAGATTAATCTATGATCTCCCCAGATTTTATTACAATACTTCATCTTCTCAAGCTGCCCTTTGAAATTGTCTGTCAGTTCTTTTACTCTATATTAGTTATGAGTTGAGCTGCTATCTGCATGGTCAGCAGTTCAAAACCACCAGCAGCTCAGTGGGATGAAACCTGGGCTTTCTACTTCCATCTAGAGTTGCAGTTGTGGAAACCCATAGCGGGTCACTATGAGTCAGCATTGACTCAATCGCATGACACTCTACAACGATTGAAAGCAAGCTTCAGCGTCTCTCTGAGAAGCCAAAATAAAATCTTATAATGCAAGGTGCCAAAGCCAAGAGTTAGAAAACCAAAAAGGAGGAACATTCTCAGCCTTCTTTAACCAATTCAACAGCACCAAGCAACAACACTAATTCTCCCCACAGCTGCTTGCCTGCTTCATGGAAGAGCCCATCATGGAGCAGGCCAAACTATGTTAGCTCATATCCTGAGCAAGCCTTGGGCGACCCAAGTTCATGTAAAACCTATCACAGGATAGTTCTACCCCGTCCTATAGGACTGCTATGAGTCAGAATCAACTAAGTGGCAATGAGTGCTCTTCCTTTAGCATCCCTCGGTGGTGGAAATGATTAACCTGCTTGGCTGCTAACCAGAAGGTTAAAGGTTTGAGTCCATCTGGTTCCCAAACGTATTTGACCTACCTTTTACACACACACACACACACACCATCCACACACCCACCCCAGTACCGCACTGGCAAAAAGAAAAACAAACGGATGTACTGTAGCCCATAATCTCGGATAAGGTACAGATCTCTGTTCTGCAGCCCTCCCCCATCAGGCCACTCCAGGGGGTAGTATCCCTCACTGTGGAAAACAATGATTAAGAACCTCAGAAGGAACAAGTCTGGTGGTCTGGTTCTGAAACATCTGCACTGGAAATGTTAGAGAGCACAGTCTCCTCTGGCAGACGCAGGGCCCCCGGAGCTGAAATCACCTTGTAACTCTGGGCTGCCCTTCCACCTAGCATCACTGGCTCCGTGAATGACACCTAAAGCAGTCCCGTGTCCTCTCTGTTAATTCCTATGTACCAGGAGGTCCTCCCATTGCTTTAAGTCGCCCAAGGGGCTTAATTCAGAGATTTTAAATGTAAAGCATCGACCTTCCCACCTGAACAAAGCAAATCTTCTTTCACTGGTGAAATTTCCAACCCCCATCCCCTCCCACCGCAGCCTTAAGGGAAAGGTGTATGCCGTCCCTTCCCCTTTTCTTCTTCCCCATCCCTGCTTGCCCTCTCCCAGGTTCTGTCTCTTGCCTCCAGCCCCATCCCTGTGCCTGGAAACAGCAAGGTACAGTGTAGGGAGCTGCGTGTCTCCCACCCTGGATTTTAGCCATGAATTTACTCTAGCCATACAAACTGCCCAGAGGTTTTTCTGCCCTTTGTTCCTTTCCCGCCAGAGGGTGGCTGCCCTGACCCTTGCTAGGATTGGTGATCTTTCACTAGCAGCTGCTATGATTGGTCAATACGTGACTGATGGCATCTCCCCCCTCCCCAGGCTCACCCAGAATGCTTCATTAGCATACTTACCTGTTTGATCAGATGCCTGCCATTCCTTCCTTGTTTGAAGATTCACGACTATTGGCTACCTCAGCTGTATCTTATTTTATATGTGACGTAATGGTGCCAGCCCCTCACTGGCTATTTAAACCTCTGCTCTCAACTCAATAAAACGAGGCTTGATCAGATTCCTGTCTTGCCTCCATCTCTCCGCGCCCTTGCTCATCTTCATTCCCAGTCCCTCTTTCAGGTTCCACGTTGTTGATGTCCTGCTGGTCAGGACAGTACAGAATGTCTGCTGATGTCATAGTGTAGGCTCTCTGGGCCATGCAAACTCGGATCCTCTTCTCCCACTCTTCTTCTGTGTAGCAATCTCAGTTTCTGACTCTTCCAACCTGGAGTTGGAGGCACAGAAGGTGAAGAGAGCAGGAAACGATTTTCCGTGAATGGTGTGGACATAAACTGCTTGGCTGTTCAAAGCGGACTTTCTCTCGAGTAAATGCATAGGTTCTGTATGGGGTCCCCTAAGACCCCTTTCTTACTGCCTTGGGTTTGGGCCCAGATGGAGGATAGGCCAATTATGAGAGATATGCCACATCTGGCCCACTGCCTATTCTTGTCAATAAAGTTTTGCTGGAACTCGACCACTCCCAAAATGCCCCTATGGTTGGTTCTGTGCAGCTCACGGGAATGGAACTATTCACTCTGAGCCACTGCCATTGAGTTGATGTACTTAGAGTGGCCCTGGAGAGCAGGGTAGAACTGCCCTGGCCGTTTCTATACCTGGGGATTGGAGTGGAAAGCCGGTCTTCTCCCAAGGAGCATTTGGTGGTTTCAGAGAGTAGACTGCCGATGGCAGCTCAGCTTGTGTCATAACCATTGTGGCACCAGGCCTCCTCGTAACCTCTTTCTTAGGCTGCGCTTGTCTTTGAGAAACCCATTTAGTGCAGTTCCCAAACTTCTGGGGTTCTCTCCTTTAGGACATGAGCCTTGTGCAATGACCACATGTTGGCCTTCTTCCCTTGGGCCTCACTCTGGTCCTTGGACCCCACACACAGCTCTGAACTCTTGACTCCACTCCCCCAGGCGGCTCTAGACTTCTCAGGTAACTCGAGCCATTGTAACCCCAGTGTATAAAGCTCTGGAAGTAGTCCTGTTCAAAGTCTTCTCTCCTGAGGAAACAGCTAAGCTTCACAACATCAAATTATATATATATCAAATATATATATATATATCAAATATATATATAGAATTTTAAAACTTTCTCACAAGGTGAGTGTTGTATTTTTGCCTCCTGCTCAAAGTGCTAAGCTCTGGCTTTCTCTTGTCATTCAAGCGCGGAGAGTTGCTCATCTCCCATCTCTGTGTGCACGAATTACCTCTAGGTACTTGGTTACCTCTAGGTACTTGGTGCATACTTTAGTTATCATTGGAGGGCAGATGTTGGGGCTCCTGGCTTCCTTGTCAAAAAGCAACAACAAAGTAAATAAATAAACAAACTCACCACCATTGAGTTGGTTTCAATTCATAACAGTCCTACAGGACAGAGTAGAACAGTCCCCAAAGGGTTCCTAAGGCTGTAATTTTGCTGAAGCAGACTGTCACATCTTTCTCCTGGAACAGCTAGTGGGTTCCAATCATCCACCTTTGGGTTAGCAGCTGAGTTCTTCCACCGCTGCACCGCTACATCCAAAGGGCACAGTCTCAGCATTACCAGATGTTCTCATTCCTGTAACCCAACTCCATAATAAGGACTTCCCAGCCAACCACATTCCTTTCACAGAAAAAGAATGAATTTTACTGTTGAGTGTAGTGGTTAGAGTCACAAATGTTGGAAGAAACAAATCTGGAATTGACCCTTTCAAGCCCAAGGAAGATAGCAGTACCCGTAAGAGTTGTGTCTTGTAGTGGGCCATTCATTAAATAAAAGAGCTGTACCTTATGGGGCTGATACTTCACTGTAGTGTCACATTAAGTACTTGGCTGCTAACTAAAAGGTTGGTGGTTTGACCCCACCCAATAGCTCCATCGGGAAAAGCACTGGAGATCTGCTTCCATAAAGATTACCACTAAGAAATCCCATGGAGCAATTCTACGCTGTCAAATGGGGTTTCTGTGAATTAAAATCAACCAAACAGCACCCAGTAACAGTGACATGTCCCAGACACTATGCTAGGAACTGAGGACTCAATGGTGGGCAAAACCAGACATGACTGTCCTCACAGATCTGGTGGTCCAGTGTGATAAAAGAGATCTAAATGATTATGTTTACTGTGGATCCAACCCATATTTCTCTTGTTCCTGATTCAAGGGACCCATCCTTCACCAAATTACAGAATTCCCTCCTCAAGTCTCCACTTAGCTTTGGAGGTGCTTGATAAAATAGCATTTGAAATTAGAAAAAAAAAAATTTCTGCTTAATTACTTTAATTTTTAAGAAATCCATTTTCCCCCCATGGCAGGACCCAATTTAGAAGCTTCTTTTTTTCTTTTTAAAAAAATTTTAGTAAATCTTTTTATTGGGGCTCATACAACTCTTATCACAATCCACACATACATCAATTGAGCAAAGCACCCTTATACATTCATTGCACTCGTCATTCTTAAAATTCGCTTTCCACTTGGGTTCCTGTAATCAGTTTGGTTTCCTTTTTTCCCCTCCCCCTCCCTCCCCGCTCCCCCCTTCCCCCTGCTCCCTTAATAGTTTATAAATAATTATTTTATCTTATCTTACACTGCCAGGCATCTCCCCTCACCCACCTTCCTATTGCCTATCTCCCAGAGAGGAGGTTACACATAGATCTCCAAGATCGGTTCTCCCTTTCTACACCCCCTTCCCTCCCGGTGTTGCCACTCCCACTCCCACCACTGGCCCTGAGGGGTTAATCCATCCTAGATTCCCTGTGTTTCAAGATCCCTACTGCACCACTGTACACCCTCTGGTATAACCAAGTCCCCAAGGTAGAATTGGGGTCATGATAATTGGGAGGAGAGGAAGCATTCAAGAACTAGAGGAAGGTTTTGAGTCTCATTGTTGCTACCCTGAACCCTGAGTGACTCATCTCCTCCCCACTACCCCTCTGCAAGGGATGTCCAGCTGTTCTTTTATCTTTTTAATCATTTTATTGGGGGCTCGTACAACTCTTACCACAATCCACACATCCATCTTTTGTGTCAAGCACATTTGTATATTTGTTGCCATAATCACTTTCAAAACATTTTCTTTCTACTTGAGTCCTTGGTGTCAGCTCCTCATTTTTCCCCTTCCTCCCTCATGAACCCTTGATAATTTATAAATTGTTATTATTTTTTCATGTCTTACACTGACTGATGTCTCCCTTCACCCACTTTACTGTTGTCCATCCTACAGGGAGGGGGTTCTTTGTAGATGATTGTGATCAGTTCCCCCTTTCTCCCCACACCTTTCCCTTACTCTCCCGGTATCACTACTTTCATTGTTGGTCCTGAAGGATTTATCTGTCTGGGATTCCCTGTGTCTCCAGCTCTTATCTGTACCTGTGTACATGCTCTAGTCTACCTGGATTTGAAAGGTAGAATTGGGATTCATGATAGTAGTGGGGGAGCGGGGAGCATTAAAGAACTAGAGGAAAATTGTATGTTTCATTGGTGCTATACTGAACCCTGACTGGCTTCTCTCTTCCTCGTGAGCTTTCTGTAAGGGGATGTCCAATTTTCTACAGATGGGCTTTGGGTCTCCACTCTGGACTCCTCCTCATTCACAATAATAAGATTTTTTGTTCTGGGTTTTTGATGCCTGATACCTGATCCTATCAACACCTCATGATCACACAGGCTAGCCTAGTGTGCTTCTCCCATGTGGACTTTGTTGCTTCTCAGCTAGATGACCGCTTGTTTGTCTTCAAGCCTTTAAGACACCAGAAGTTATATCTTTTGATAGCTGGGTACCATTAGCTTTCTTCACCATATTTACTTATGCACCCACTTTGTCTTCAGCAATCGTGTCGGCAAGGTGAACACCACAGAATACCAGGCTATTAGAACAAAGTGTTCTTGTATTGAGGGAGTACTTGAGTAGAGGTCCAATGTCCATCTGCAATCTTACTACTTAACATATAAATATAAGTACATAGATCTAGTTCCCTATCATTATATATAAATATATTTACATATGTACATGCCTGTGTTTATACCTCTATGAATGTCTTTTGCCTCCTTGTTCTTTCCTTTATTTCATTTTACTTTCTTCTTGTCCCACTATCATGTTTGACCTTCATTTGGGTTTCAGTAATTCCTCTCAATTACATTGCCCTTGATCAAGCCCTACCAGGCACCCTACCCCCTCCTCGCAATCGATTTTAAATCACTTGTTGTTCCCTTGACGTGTGTTTGTTAACACGCTCATCCTTTCCTGGCCTCTCCTTTCCCATGTCCATCTGGAACCGCTGTTTTCTCCTCCAGATTGTTGAGCCACCTATCTTATCTAGGTATACATGTGGAGACAATAATAAGTACAAAAACAAGGCAGAGCAACACAAAGTAACAAGAGAAAAACAAAAACCAACAACAACAAAAAGAAAAGCCTATAAATAGTCCCAGGTCTGTTTGTTGACCTTTAGGAGCGTTTTCCAGTTGAGTAAAATGCAACCTTCAGCTATTAATGTAAAAGTCTCAAAATGTAGAGAGAAACAAATTCAAAAAGTTATAAAAATGGGGGGAAAACAATGGCTGATTTAAAAGAAAACCAAATCCTATGTGTCATATAGTCAAACTGTTTGACATAAAGGGAAGAGTGTAATTAGGCTATCTAAAAGTTGCCACCAGCAATTCTACTCTGTTCCTAAGGGTGACTATGAACCCCACAGGGATGGATTTCATAGGCCCAAACTCCCATAGACTTACTAGGTGCTGCCTCCTATTCCTACCTTCAGTCATGTTTGTAGCTGCCTTGCCCTGGCAGAGTTCCATACTGCATATCAGAAATGCTAAAAATGAAACAAAATTCCCAAGAACTCTGTGAATTCTCCAGCAAGGTCAGGCTAAGGACATCAGCAGCTCCCTTTAGTTTTTGTTTGGTGATATAAAATTCAGGAAGTCTTATAGCAAAACATACCATTCCATTTTCTCTACCTTTAATTCCCCACCCACATGACTGAAATGATCATACTAAGGAGGCGTTGAATTTTAGATATAGTTATACAATTACAATTGCCTCTTCATAGCTCTGCAAGTTTCTGGCTTAGATTTAAAAAGAAAAAATATATCGTACAACTTTATGAACCTGATAATTATACATGCAAGATACAGTATAGCATGCCTGCTTTTCAAGATGGAATCCTGAAATCCAATCTCTTCAAACGGGAGCCCGACTCCAGAGTAAGACCCAAAGCTTACTTGCCAGTCTAGAGTTGTCACTGGGCATTCCAGAATATGAATCCAAGACCGACTAGAAGGGAATTCAGCCCTTTCATGCAATTGAAATTCTGATGTACGTCATAGCCTGGAGCCCTTGCAGGGGCTCTAAGTTTTCAGCACTGTTCTTTTGTTAAATGGTTTACTCCTGCCTCTGATTGCCAGGTGCAAAAATATGAATCTTAGCACTTGTGAGTCATCGCATTTAACCAAGCTGTGGCTTTACCCTCAGAGAGTTTCCTAGGTGTGAAGCTAACTGTGCCCTGGACCTACAAAAACATTTTAGTCAAGGTTTCCAGGGTAAATTCTAGCCCACCCTTGTCAAAACCACATAGACCCCCCACTTCCCACCCTCTACACAGAATTACTCCTACAACTCCTCGAGACTCATCACTAAAGAGAACCTTTCATTCAAAGTGGGGGTTTGAAGGGCGTGATTTGCCCTTCAGGAGGCTCTCTGCTTTGTCACTCTTCCTGGCAGTATGAGTACCACCCTAGGAATCTGAATAAGTTGAGCAAAAATGAAAGAGAGAAAGTAGAAACCAAGGTTTTCCCCAGGTCATTTAGGTTACTCTAAAAGAGGACAAGTTCCCTCCATTGACAAGAATTTATTGAGCACCTACTAGGTTCATGGAATGACAAGAGGCTTTACATTCTGATCTTTTCTGTCTTTCTTTCTTTTTGGCATTAACAAACATATTTATTCAGGAGGCTAACAATCAGAATTCCAGGTATATGCTCTAGAAGACATTCTTGATGTGTTGGATCATAATTTAAGGGGGGGCAGGGTGAAATCCTGATCTTTTTCTGTATCTGTGAGCATCTTGCTATCAATCTGCTCCTGGTTCTAGGACTTTCCTAGCTCAGGTACCTTGGGTCCAAAGGATGTACTTCACCATTGTCTTTTCCTTCTTGGTGGTATTGAGGTCCACCATGATCTTGAGATAGAAGATTTGGGGTGACACAGGTGGAAGAGGGAGGGCATTGGAGTCAGCGGACTCTGAGGTTATATCTTGATTCTGTTACCAATTTGGCTATAAGGCCTTAGGCAAGTTAACTCCTGACCACTCTGAGCCTCAATGTTCTTATACAGGGCTTTGAAACAATTCAGAATCAAATGGCATGTATTAAGTGCCTGGCATCTATTATTAAAAAAAAAGGTTCATTGTTTCCCTGCCTCATGAAATTTCAACTTGAATTAAAAATACAAAATGGGGAGTTTATTATTTACAACCTTTGAACCACACTGCCTGGTTTGCTTTTACTGTGGACTTAGATGACATCTCCCTTAGAAGACTGCTTGTTTTAAGACAAATCTTTAAGATTCCAGATACTATTCTTTCTGAAAGACAGGCTCCATCTGAATTCTTCTTTCACTTGGCTATGGCACCCCTATCTCCCGTCATCTCTTCATGAAGACAAGTATCTAGCAGGACCCGTCACAGGAATTAAAGGGTCTTAGATTAGGGCTACAATTTAGAGGGAACCAAAAATCCATTCATATATCTATGGTTTAAATATGTCTGTGGCTCACTCCAGAGACATCATCATCATTTGATTGGAGAGTATCATAAACAATCCCCATGGGGCATAAAGTAATTCCATGGATAGGATCATTAATTTAGCCAATTTTAAATTTAAAACCCAAATCTGGAGAAGGAAACTATATGAGAGCTTAAATTCTGAACATCCAGTTGGGAGATGGCAATGGATGACAGTAGAAGCCCAAAATCTATCTGCAGGGTCCCCACATGTGTTAAGCCTCTGATGAATCCTCTCCCTCCATAGTGTGAGGATGTGAATAGACTTGCTATCCGTCAGGAACCCTGTAAGCCAATTATGTCAGGGCACTTATATTAAAATATAACACCTTATTATGTGATCTTTCAGCCCCACTTTTAAATTGTTGTGGTTTAAATATTTTCTGCTTTGTTTTTCTCTCTTTTGTCATTGCTGTTGGGGTTTTTTCTTGTTTCTTGTTGTTTTGTAAGGTTTCCTGTAGATGAAATCTTGGATAGGTAGATCTGTAGAGACAACAACTGAATCAATCTTGACCTAAGGGCAGGGCAGGGGACTAAGGCAGAGCCAGAGTCAATGCCTACTCATAGCAACCCGATAGGACAGGGGAAAGCTGCCACTATGGGTCTCCAAGACTGTAACTTTTTACGGGAGTAGAAAGCCCCGTATTTCTCTCAAGGGCATGGCAGGAGAGGTCGGGGGGGGGGGGGCGGAATGCAGAGGGTAGTGACAATGAGGATGAGAAAGAACAAGTGTTGTGAAATTGATGAGACAACTCTTCTTAAAGTGGTTGGACTATCGAATATATGTGAATCATATGCCACTAAATTTGTTTTGTTTTTAAATATAAAACGTGAATCCATGAAACTATCAAAAGGATGATGGAAATATAGGAAACAGACACCTCACGGATACATCTTTAGTTTTAGGTAGGTAGACATTTCTTTCCCTGTGTTGTTAAAATTGCAAAGATGCAGAATGTGGAGGAAAATGTATATTTTAAAAACAAATTTTAAACGGCCAGTGACTAGGTGTCGGGAATTTCTTGCAGACAAATTGGACCAAAATGAGGTGCTATTTGCTGGCTAGTAGACTGACAAAGTCACCTTTGTATTGTTCCCTCCTCTTGTTTTTTCACCAACTTTTGTTTAAATCTTGGTGCAAGCAACCACCCGCTGCTTTGTAAGACTCTCTGAAAGCATTAGAGAGTACGTTCGGAGACATGGCAGTAGGTGGAGTGATGCTCTAGCTCACAAAACCAACTTTACCCTTGGCTTTGGTGATAACAGCCCATCACACTAAAGAAACAAACTAAAAGAAGCTAACAGTGGACTCTGATTTGTAGTTTGTCACACCCTTGGGCAAAAGTACACATGTGTAAATGCATTGCCAAAATCGATTCCCACCTAATAAACTTATTGTTGAAGGGAAGCATAAGGCTACAGAACTACTTGAGATTCATTTTTCCCTTCATCCAACATGTTATTGGCATGGGCATACTCCAATCCAGGCCAGCGTTCCTTGAAATGATTCAGCGTCAAACTGTGCCCCACATACTTTCTTTTCTTTTTTACTTTTTAAGTATTATTTTATTCTTTCTTAATGCATAATTCAGACCACCTTTCCTTTAAAAATATTTTATTGAGGGCTCATACAATTCTTATCACAATCCATACATCCATTGTGTAAAGCACATTTGTATATTTGTTGCCATCATCATTCTCAAAACATTTACTTTCTACTTGAGCTCTTAATATCAGCTCTTCGCTTCCCCCCTCCCTCCTTACTCCCCCTCATGAACCCTTGATAATTAATAAATTATTATTTTGTCATATCTTACACTGTCCGATGTCTCCCTTCACCCACTTTTCTGTTGTCCATCCTTCAGGGAGGAGGTTATATGTAGATCCTTGTCATGAGTCCCCCTTTCTACCCCGACTTTCCCTCCACCCTCCAGGTATCACTCTCAACACTGGTCCTGAAGGGGTCATCTGTTCTGGATTCCCTGTGTTTCCAGTTCCTATCTGTACCAATGTACATCCTCTGGTCTAGCCAGATTTCTAAGGTAGAATTGGGATCATGATAGTGGGGAGAGGATGTATTTAAGAACTAGAGGAAAATTGTATGTTTCATCGTTGCTACCCTGGCAACCTGACTGGCTGGTCTCCTCCCCGCAATTCTTCATTCAGTAAGGGGGTGTCCAAATGTCTACAGATGGGCTTTGAGTCTCCACTCTGAACTCACCCTTATGTATAATGATATGATTTTTTGTTTTTTTTTTTGATCCCTGATACCTGATCCTATTGACACTTCATGATCACACAGGTTGGTGTGCTTCTTCCATGTGGACTTTGTTGCTTCTGAGCTACATGGCCGCTTGTTTATCTTCAAGCCTTTAAGACCCCAGACATTATATCTTTTGATAGCTGAGCACCATCAGCTTTCTTCACCACATTTGCTTATGCACACATTTGTCTTCAGTGATCATATCGGGAAGGTGGCCACCCACTAATATGATTTTTTGTTCTTTGATGTCTGATTCCTGGTCCCTTCTACACCTCGTGGTCACACAGACTGGTGTGCTTCTTCGCCCAACATGGTTTTCAATGGCTGCTTTTTCCAAGTTAGATCAGCAGGCCATTCTCACCAGGTGCCTCTGATGAACCTGAATTTTTCAGTTAGTAGTTGTATATGTTAACTGTTTGCACCAACCAGGAGCTCTATATTCAGACATATTTTGTTGTGTGCCATTGAATCTATTGTGATTCATAGCAACCCTATGTGACAGCAGAAGTGTCATCTGTATATAAACTGATCTGCCAGGTATTTTTCTCCCGAAGAGTAGCTCATGGGGTTCAAACCATCAACCTTTTGATTGGTAGCTGAAACACTTAACCATTACACCACTAAGGTAAGGAGTAGTTGGACACATGCAATCTTCAGGATCAGACCCAAGTTATTGGCTGGTTTTGTTGTTGCGGTTGCTTTTTAAGTTTATGAAGTCTACCCTGCTCTTGAAGGACTAACAAAATGTGCAAGGACAGAAAAGAGGATGCTATTTCCTCCAAATGTAAGAATTGCCTTTGGCTTTGGTCTAGGAGGCATCCATGCCAAGTTATTTGAAAATGTTACATATGACAAGAATCACAGTCGTTGCTGAATTATGATCAATATTAAGCATGGCATGCAACCTTATTTCCTTTTTTGTTTCTTAAAGACATAACAACAAAATAATAATGTGTTAAACATAGGTAAACAGAAAATAATTTCTTTCATAGTTGCTGAAATCTGGATCCCAATTAGTTTTCTTTCAACAAGTTTCAACAATTGTCCTTTCTGATTTGGATTACTGGGGCAGCTAAGAGATTACTGGGGTTTTCTTTGATGCTTGTAAGAAAGAAGATATATGAATCCTTTAGGGTTCCATGAAGGTCGATCCAACATCCAGAGATGTACCATGGAATAAGAGGCAAAGGTTTGAGCTGAAGGCTCCTAGAAGACATTTTGAAGCCTGTAGGAGCTGAGGACCCATTTCCTGCCCTGTCTACCTGCACATCTGCAAATTTGGAGAAATGTTAACTTTCCATGGTTGGACTTTATTTGGTAGCATCTCGTATCTCTTGAGTTCTCAACCTCTACCATTGTGTTAAGTTGTGTTATCTAGAGAAGCAAAAACCAGTGAGACTTGTATGCGTGCATATATAGAAAGAGATTTATATAGAGAATGGCTTGCACAGTTGTAGTATGTAAGTCCAGTCTGGTTCAAGTCAGGCTTCTCCTGAATCATCTACCATGGAAGCTGAGAAACAGCAATCATGGAGGGGCCACAGGCTGGTGGATGCAGAAGTCAATGAATTCAAGGTCAGCCAATGAATTCACTATCAATAGCCCACTGGTGGCTACTGTGATCCCCAGGTAATGCAATAGGAAAGTAACCAACCAGATGCAGGATCCAGTTCCAGCAGAAGGTGAAGGACCAAAGAGAATGCTCATTCTCTCTTATACAGAAGGCCACACCCCCCGCCCCCCCCCAAGTTGGTATCAGGTTGTGACTTGATGGATAGGTTGAGCTCCACCCCTACACACAGCCAGGAGTGTCTAATTGACAGAATCCCTAATCATCACAGATCACACCTTATCAGCTTGATGCCTGGACAAAACTCTTTAACCATACAATCACTAAAGACAATAAGGAAACCACACTGTGCCTAGCGTGATACAGCTAACACGTGTACAATGAAAATCTCACTCATTCCATTTTCACCTTATATTTGATAAGTGAACAAAGCAAAATGATTTGGTGCATTCCTACCAGTAGGTTTTATTCATAATAATTTCAGTCCTCATTTCTGCAGCTGGTCACGTGGATATAGCTGGTACTTAGAAGTACCTTCTTTCACTACCCATTCCTTATTACCTTGCCTGAAGAGGTGACCCCAACCTTCAGGACTAAGGAGTCTTGGCTGTCACCACCCCCAGATGGTTTCTGTAGTGAACAGCGAGACGAAGGTCATTGGAAATGCATCCTGCATTTGGATCTTAATAGATTTTACTTTTGGACTCATTTGGATCTTTTAAGTTTTTAATGAGAAGCAGGGCCAGCTTTTGTGATTGAAAATAAAAAGGAGAAATTGAGGAATTTTTCCATAATTAAAATTATTTTTCTGAAGCAGATTGCTGTCCAATGGTCTTATAAAAGTATGAGTGCTTCACAGCGGAGAATGGCTGCTGTAAAAGGCAAGGAGAACCATCTTCTTGTGCTAATATGAGGAGCTCTCCAAGGGGTTCTGTTATGTGAAGAATAACACCGTTCAGATTTGTGCATATAGTATCCTAAGTTTTGTGAAAGGAAATGATAGAAGGCATGTATTTGTGCTTGATCCTGTTTCTTAAAGACCTAACAGCAAAATAATGAACTCCTACGGGGGTTCTTTCTAAATCAGGTTGAAGTGGAAGATCAGAGGGAAGGGGCAGGCATGGGGACTTCTCTTCAATATGCCTTTTCGTGTCGGTTTTAATTTTTTACAGGATATTATACAGAGCATAAACATTCACAATTGCACCATTCTAAAGTGTGCAATTCAATGGCATCAATTACATTCATCATGTTGTACAACCGTCACCAGGATCTAGGTCCAGAACCTTTTCATCAATCCAAATGGTAACCTATACAAATTAGTTGCTACCTGCTCCCACTTTTCACTAGCTCATAGAAACCACAAATCTGCTTTGAACAAATGTTCATACATGTTGTCATATGTATTAGTACTAAATCCATTTTATAGCTGAATAATATTCTATTGTGCATACATAGCATATTTTGTTTATACATTAATTTCACAGATAGATATTTGAGTTGTTTCCCTCTTTGTGGCTATTGTGATAGTGTTGCTATGATCATTCACATATAGTCATTTTTTTTCTTTAAACATCTGTTTACAATTATTTTGCAGATATGCCCAAATGTGGAATTGCTGTATCATATGATAATTCTGTTTTTAACTTGCTAAGAAACTGCCAGACTCTTTTTCCATAACAACTGCACCATTTTGCATTCCCACCAGCGATCAGATGGCAAAGGACCAGACAGTGTTCCCTTCGGTTGTATATGGAATTGTAAAAGTCAGAACTGCCTCTATGGCACATACCATCAATCACATATAAATGTTCCTACTTATCCACATCCTCACCAACACTCAGTTTCCATTATTTTACTATAGCTATTCTAGTGGGTGTGACATGGTATCTCAATGAGGTTTTCATTTGTATTTTTCTAATCACGAATGATGTTGAGCTTCTTTTCATGTGCTTGTTGACCTTTGTATATCTTTTTTTGGAGATATGTCTAGTGACGTATCCATTATTTAATTGGCTTATTTGTCTTTTTGTTGTTGAGTTGTGGGAGTTATTTGTACATATAGAACACTTTAACTCTGGTGGCCTGTCACATAAGCACTGCACTGCTAACCACAAAGTCAAAGGTTCAAATTTACCAGCTGTTCATCAGGCAGAAGATGAGGCTACCTGCTTCCCGATAAGAGCTACAGCTTCTGAAACCCTCATAGAATTGCTATGAGTCAGAATCGACTCAATGGCAGTTGGTATGGATGGACCTCTATTGGATAAAAATTTTGCAAATGTATCTATTCACCTGTAGGATGACTTCTTACATCAAAATAAATTTTTGAGCATAAAAAATTATTTTGATGAAGTTAAATTTATTTATTTTTTATTTTGTTGCTCATGGTGTTGTTATATCTAAAACACCATTGTCAAATCCAAGGTCATAAGTTAGCCCTCTGTTTCTTACAAGAGTTTTAAGATTTTATTGCTTTTTTTAAAAAGAGCATTTATTTGAAATGTATTTGTCTACTCTCTTAGTGCAGACAAAAGGCACAAAATTAGTATTACTACAGAGAAGCAGTCATGCTACTAATATTTATAATATTATTGGGATGGTACAGTTAAAAATGTAAGCACTGAGCAAAATGCAATACTTCATTTTTCCTTGTTTTATTTTCTAGTCAGATCTTCACCTCAGTTGTAAAGGCTGAGCATGGACGTTCAGCTGAAGCCACGGAACACTTAGGCAGGCTTTTGTTGTCTTAACCAGAGAGGTGAATTTTTAAAAATAAACTAAAATCCACAGGAAATTCTTTTCTCCTTTTCCAAACTAAATAACAGATTAAGACCATGGTAAATGTTCGTAACTGTATTCTCCTGTTTGTTCAACTGCTAAACCCCTTTGAATAGCGTCACAAAAGTAGTCAATCAGCATGTGACTATTTCTGTAATTTTTAAAAAAACCAGCTTTTGAAAAACGTGCTTTAAGTGTGAGATATTGTCAGAAAACTTTGGGGGCAAGTCTGCTGGAGGGGAAGAAAATTCCAGGTGGTGCCTGGCTCTAGGTTCTCAGAGCAGTTTTATTCTGTCCTGGAAGACTATCAAGCACCTCCAACAATGTCCTGCTCACCCCCCCCCCCCCTCACACACACACACAAACCCCACCCCCACCAGCAGGAAATCCAGCGTATCTTTCTTGGGTGCAGGCAAAGCATTGAGGTAGGGGTATGTGGAGTGGAGGTGGAACCAACTCTTTTGAAAAGGGAGCCGCTCACAGTTGTCTGTGGATATCAACTGAGCCATGCCAACTTACCTTTCTTTTGACAGGAGTTGAGAATACCTTTGTGAGTGGAAAGTAGCAAACCACAAACCTCACTGATAAAATGGAGCTAATAATTACCCACTTAGATACATGTATAGCAATACCCAGAACACAGTACAGTAGAACCCTGGTACTTGACCGCATCCGTACTTGACATACCTGGATTTTGATGTGAAACGGCAAGAAAATTTTGCATCGGAGCTCAAACAAAACATTGGAATCTGACCCTACGCAGGTGATTCTTTTTTTTTTTTTAATATGGAATGCTTCACGAATAGCAGGTGATTCTTGTAGACAAAAGTAGTTCGTGTTTGGGTCACTGGGAGTTAGTTGGTGTTGCTAGTATGTGGTGTTTAAACCTTTTGTGGCTGTGTTCTGCGCATTTTGCTATAATTTTCTTAGTTTTGTGCCTTTTTGTGCGGTTTTTAGCTAAAGAAAATTGGGTCCTACTTAAGAGTTTTTGAAAAGAATCATCATGATAAGGAACTGCTTAACCATGTTATCAATATTGTTGGTGATAATTTAGTAAACCTTTAAAAAATTAAGGAAATGCCTACCGTAGGCATTAAACAGATTTTTTTTTTTTTTGAGAAAGCCAGCCACGTCCTAGTGAAAAAAGGCAAAGAAGGGAAAATACTCCTGAAAAGCAGCTACCAGTTGATTTTATGGAAGGGGATTTCCCTTCCGAACAATGACTCTCCCTCCATCCCTCCTCTCCACATCCGTGTCCACAGATCCAGATCCTCATCAGTCTCAAGGTACGGGTCACACTGTCATTGTTAAAAACCTTAATGTTAGGGTTCTTATTTATATTGTTTAACTCTGAAGTTCTAGACTTTGAGATTTCTGTGTGAAGTTTTGTATAAAAATGCAAGGTTAGGGTAAAAACTTGGTGGTTGAGAATGGATGAATCCATTTTCAGTTCTTCTGGGAAAAATGGATTCGGAACTCGGCTGCGTCACATCTCAATGCTCCTTCTAGAACACAGTAGCGTCGAAGTCTGGGGTTCTACTGTACCCGATTTTTCAACCACTCTGTGGACTGTAGCTTGGACCCATGCCATCCCAGATGGTGTGGAGGCCCATGGCTTGTGTCCAGATTGACTTCCCTGGTGCACAGTCTGCTGGAGTAAACTGAGGCACTCCCCCAGGCAGCTGAGGATGACAGCAGAGGTAGCTTTCACGAACAGCAGATCCTGGTCTAAGGCAGCGAGGGGACCAGAACCTGGGAGGAACTTGATTACATGTAGGAGTTTCTTCTTCTGTCCTCCCACCTGGTTCATTATCTCTCTGACTTCATGTAGCTGGCTGGAAATCTGATGTTTGGTTCTTCCGGGAGCTGCATGATTGTGACAACACTGAGGGGCCCATCAATAAGGTCTGGTTGGCTCCAAGGAGACACAGAACTGGGTGCTCTGTTGGGGGGCAAAGTGAGACTTCAGCTTCAGGATCTTGGAGCACTTTTAGAATTTGTTCCCATGCGGTAGAAGTCCTGGTGCTGTCATGGTTACATGTTGGGCTGCCAACTTCAAGGTCAACAGTTTGAAACCACCAGCTCCTCCTTGACAGAAAGATGGAGCTTTCTATTCCCATAAAGAGTTACAGTTTCAGCAACCCACAGGGAAGTTCTGCCCCGCCGTATAGAGTCAACGTGAGTCAGAAACAACTCAATGACAATGAGTTTCGTTTGGTTTTCCATGTGGTGTTTGGCACAAGTTTAAAGCCGGGTCACCCGACAGTGTTTCTCTTTTGCCTCAGCAGTCCTCGGTTTGTGCATCTGTCTGTTGGCATGTTACATCGTCAGCATGTGGGCCCAAGATGGCCCCAGCTAAAACCAGTAGTCTTCATGGCTTCTGGTGTTTGCTTTACTCCTTCACAAAACACTGGATTATGCCACCTTCAAAGTCCAGCACAGAGGGTGCTAATTCCACTGGCAGCCTTGCTTTGCCTGGCGCCACCTTCTTAACTGTTGGCCTAACTCTCACTCAGCAACCTTAGGGATAGTCCTGGGCCAACTGTGCGACTCTTCTTGAGACTCAACTGTTCTGAAGACAGCGCGTATGGTGGATGCAGCCCCTGTGCTCTGAGCAGGATTTCCACCACTGCTCCCAGTGCTGCAGCACTAAAGCGTGTTGTATTTCCTGGCCTCTTCTTCTTAGACTGCTCAGCAGCCACTTCTCCATTCCCAAGAGCCAGCTTCTACTTTCTCTCAGCTTCTTCCTTTGTCTCTCCCACTTCTGTCTTTCACCAGGTGCAGGGTTTTCACTGTCACTGCTGCCAGTCTTCCAATCTCTTATACCCAGAGTTTATGCCTTCACCTGACCTGGGACGAGCAGACAAGGTATTCTTCGGAGCTTCTATGCTCCCCCATGGGGTGTGTTCACCCCTTCTCTAAAAGCTGAATGTCCATCCTCGTTAGCCTAGGAAGCGCTAAGATTTTTATTCTTATATTTAGATGTTTGGTCAATTTTTGCATAGGTTGTGATGTCAGGCTCAAACTTCGTTCATTTATATATATAGATACAACTGCCTAAGTGTCACTTTCAGGAGCTGTGGTGGTATAGTGGGCAACTTGTTGGGCTACTAACCACAAAGTCCGCAGTTCAAACCTATCCATCACTCTGTGGGAGAAAGATGAGGCTTTCTTCTCCCAGAAAGATTGACAGCCTCAGAAACCCACAGCCGTGGTGTTCTGGTGTTCTGTAAGGGGACGATGAGTTGAAATGGACTCATTGGCAGTGAATTGGTGTTTGATTTTGCACATGGGGGGAGGTATGAGTCCTGTTTCATTCTCTGCAGATGGAGATCCAATTTTGCCAGCACCATTGTTGAAGAGACTCTTTCCTACTTACTTTTTTTCTTTTTGTCAAAAACCAGCTGCCTATAGGTGGACCACCTTATTTCTGGGTTTTCTTTTCTGCTCCATTGGTCCAGGTACCAGATCCAGGGTTTTTGACTACTGGGCTGTGCAACAGGTTGCAGGTTGAGTCGTATGACGCCTCCTACTTGACACAGTCTTCTTAAATAATACTTCGAACTGCTCCAGGAGCACAACCAATTAGTGTGTAGTATTTATAAGGAGTTATTTTCTTATTCCAGGACTCTTCCCTCTCCATATGAACCTGATAATTAGTTTTTCCTTTTCTTTAAAGAAGGAAGTTAGAATTAGAATCATAATTGAATTGTGTTGATACATTAGGTTGATACATTACATTGTTTGGGGGAGGTATTGATGTTTATACAATGGTAAGTCTTCCAATCCATGAACATGGAATGTTCTTCCATTTGTATAGGTTTCTTTTTATTTTTTGTGTTATTAATCTGTAGTTTTCTTTTTATAAGATTTTTGTTGCCTTAGTTAGGTTTATTTCCTAAATGTTCCATGTTTTGTATAGCTATTGTTCAAAGCATTGTTTTCTTGACAATGTCAATGAGTTGTTTTTGTCTGGATGCACCATTCATGAAGAGATTGCTCTTGATTCCACTGTATAGTCCCCTGTTGTATAGCCCACAATTGATTGTAAATGTATTAATTCATTTCTAGAGTCTCAATTATATATCATTGATCAATGTGTCTCTCCAATGCCAGTTGTTTGATTGCTACACTGTTTTGATTACCTGAACTTTGTCTTAAATTTAGAAATTAGGAAGTAGGTCCCCTCAATTCTGTTTTTATCTTGTTCTTTCTCAAGGTTGTTTTGCCTCTTCAGGAACATTGGCAGTTCCTTATAAATTTGAGGATCGGCTTTTACATTTCTGAAAAGTAGTCCATGGTTTGAATTGCACTGATTCTGTACATTGCTTCGAGGAGTATTGTCACTTTCATAATACTAAATTTTTCAATCCATAAACACAGCATATATTTACATTTATTTTGGTCTTTATTTTCTTTCAGCAGTGTAGTTTTCAAGGGGGCACTTCCTTGGTTAATTTATTTGAGTATTTGATACTTTTATCCTGTCACCATATTTATTCAATCTGTATGTGAAGAATATGTGTGAGAAACTGAAATATCTGAAGAAGAACACAGCATCAAGATTTGAGAAGGCAGCAAGGGCAGTGAATCATTTAGTGTGAAAAAAATTTTTAATTAAAAAAATTATTTAGTGTAGCTTTTCTAGCCAAAGTTTCTCCCACCAAACAACCTTTCTATCCATGGGTCTGGTAAGAAGGTGGGGAAAGACACTGAGAGGATTCACCTGTGATTAATTGCAAATAGGATGCCCTGGAGTGCCATCGTGCTGTGTCTCAAATGAGCCCGCGGAGAAGCAGGAGGGGGGATCTCGTTACCAGCAGATTTGGGAGTGGAGCATGCCCTCTGAAACTGTGACCCTGCACAGTGACCCACCTGGGTCCAGGAGAGACATCTGTGCTATCAGAGGAGCCGCAGCAGAACCCAGAGTCAGAGCATGGGATGAAGTGATGGACTTCCAAACCCTGGGAGCAACTAAAGCTGAATGCAATGGAGCAGGAGGCTGGCTTGCAGAGTGGGACACCTTTGGGCTGTTTGCTGACCCACATACCTTAAGCCTTATGCCTTCAGGCTGAGGTTTATAGCAGAATGTTATGCCCCTTGGGCATTGGTTGGCAGACTTGACAAAACTTTGTCACATGCCCTGACAAACAACTCAACCCTGAGATTTCTCACTGGCATGGCAACTTGTTAGCGTCCTTAATAATCCCTTTCATCAGTGAATTCTGTATGAGAGTTCTGTGTAGCCATTGCAATGGATATTAAAACCCAGAGAGTTAAAATAGACAACACTAACTAAGATCTTGAGAAGGCTCGTTGTTAATCAGCAATATGTAGACGATAGAGCCTTTCTGCTCTCAACAACGGACTGGAAGCACTTACTGATGAAGTTAAAAGACTACTGCCTATAGCATGAATTTTAACTTAATGTAAAGAAAATGAAAACTTTCCAAATTAGACCAATAAGCAACATCCCAAGAAGCAGAGAAAAGATTAGAGTTGTGGAGGATTTAATTTCATGTGGATCCAGAGTCAACCCCATGCAAGGAACCATCAGGAAGTCAAATGATGTACTGCACTGGGCAAATCCACTTCAAAAGATCTCTTCAAAATGGTAAAATGCAAAGCTGTCATTTTGAAAACTAAGATGTCCCTGGCTCACACCATGTATATTCAATTATCTCAAATGCATGCAAAAGTTGAACAACGAATAAGGAAGATGGGAAAAGAATTGATGTCTTTAAATCATGGCATTTTCAAAGAATATTAAATATACAATGGAGTGCCAGGAGAATTAAAAAAATATATATGTGTTGGAAGAAATACTGCCAGAATGTTCTTTAGTATCAAGAATGGCAAGGATTTGTTTCAAGTACCTTGAACATATAATCAAGAGAAACCAATCCCTGGAGAAGGACATCATGCTTGGTAAAACAGAGTCATAGAAAAAGAAGACACTCAATAAAATGGATTGATGCAGGACCCAGCAGTATTTAATTTTGTTGTGCATACGGGGCTTATGAATTGGAACTTACTCGATAGTACATAACAACAATATCCTTTCTTGTTTTCCCCCCAATAATTTCAGTAAGATATATATCACATATAGTACACCTCCATAGTTCAGTCATATTTAAAGAGTTGTGTGCACATTACCAGTCAGGTCTACAGCATCCTCCCCTGCTAGTATCCGTTCGTTATTAACTCCTCATTTCCCTCCAGCATGCCTCACCACCATCCCTGATAATCTACACACCAATTAGTGTCTCCCATGCTGTGCTTCATATCCTGGAAAACATATTGAAACAAAAGTGAAAATAGCAAAGACATTTTTTTAAAGATCCAGGACAATATTAAAATAAACTCAAAAACCTCTGTCAAGAAAATAGCAGGAAATATTGGAAACTAGAACAAATCCAAAATGGGTCAAGAGAGATCTAATGAGTAGATACCACATTGTAATCTAGTTCCATTTGCCATTAACAAGTTTGCAGTAGTCTCTGTCTGATAGCGCGGCTATTCATGTCCCTCACCTGGAGCCAGCAGGGATCCACCAGAGGCCTGAGTTGTGCTGGCTTCCTGCAAATGGATTTGGGGCACCCACTGCTATCCAAAGCCTTTTGGCAATTGAGTGCTCACAATTTGTTTTGGGATGCCTTGCCCTCCTTCAGATTTGGATTTCGTTAATCATCCTTGGATCACCTAGGCTGGTGTTTTTCTTCCATGTGGACTTAGTAAAGCAATATCTTTTTTGATGTCTTGTAAGTGAGATGGTTTTCTTAATTTTATCTTCAGATTATTGTCTATAAGTATGGATATGCAGCGTATGTTTGCATTTTAATTTTATAGCTTGCAACTTTCCTGAATTTGTTAATTAGCTCCAGTAAGTCTCTGTGAATTATCCGATGTTTTACATCTAATATCAGATGATGTGCAAACAAAGAGGATTTTATTTCCCTTTTGATTTGTATGTGTCTTGATTTCTCTTTCCGATCTAACTGCTTTAACTAAAACATGCTGCGCAATGTTGAAGAGGCCTAAGGGTGTGTCCTTGTTTGTTTCCGATGTAGCACCCTGAGTCCTCAGCTATCTATGGGTATTGCATATAATCTCTGGGTCACGTTAAGGACATTATCCTCTATGTTAAAAAAGTAAAGCAATGCTCCTCTATTCCTAAGTTATGCTTTTATCATTAAATGGTTTTAGGTTTAGTCAAAAGCTTTTTCTGCATTAATTCATCTATTAATATACTGTATTGCAATCCTTTATTATCCTTTGTTGAAATGCCATTGCATAATTTTGGATAAATTTCACTTGGTTGTGGTATATAATCCTTTTAGTAGTGTGGATGCTTTGGTTGTTTGTTCTTAAGAATGTGGTCATTTCCTACAGATGATCTCATTTGCTGTCATGCAATTGTTCATCCTATCCTCTTATAAACTTTATATTTCTATAAGGCCACTGGTAATGGCCTCACTCTTACTTTTTATTTCAGTCATTTGAGTCTTCATTCATTTTTCTTAGTCAGTTTAGATAACATTTGTCAGGTTTGTTAATCGTTTTAATATGCTGTCTGGATTTAGTTTGCTAGTGTTCTATTGATGATTTTTACATCTATATTGTTGAGACATTGATCTGAATTTTTTTTCTCTTATGATGTGTTTGCCTGGCTTTGGTGAAAGATTTATATGCAGGATCATATATTCAGAAAATGTTTCCTCCTCTTCTGTTTTTGAAAGAGTAAGAGGTATTGGGGTTAATTCTGCTTTATATATTTGATAGAATTCACTAGTAAATGCATCTAGTTCTGGGCACTTCTTTGTTGGGAGGTTTTTTATACTGATTCAATTATTTTAATTTTGGTAAGTATACTCAGAGTGTCTTTTTCTCTTGAGTCTGTTTTTCTGGCTTATCTGTTTCTAAGAATTTGACTATTTCATGGAAACTAGATAATTTGTTGGCATAAAATTGTGCATCGTATCCTATTACAAACTATATTTGTATCTGTAAGGTCAGTAGTAATCATCTCACTTTTTTTGACAATACAAAGTCATTTTTATTAAGTAGAGGGGAATAAAAAACAGCCGCATAGACAAAGGTAGATATAATCTCACAAAACCCCTCCTCATCTGTGCTGGGGGTCTGTTGCAGTACCAGGGCCAAGGGAGCTACCTTGCAGCTGTCACACCCAGGATGTCTGGCCTGTCCCAGTAGGTGAGGGCAAAGGACAAGACAGTTCTCGAAGAAAAACTTTAAGATAAACTCCAGCTGACACTCGGGGGTCTCTTGCGCCACTTATTGGAAAAGATTTGCGCAGAGAGGAGGGCAGAGGGTTCTGTAAGCAGTGATGTGTGGTTAATGGAATGTCCCGGTGGCTGGGAAACATCTGCCTAGGCATTTTAAGAAGAGAACGACATGTTGCCACTGTGTAGCTGAATTGTCCTGGTTTGGCTAAGAGTTTGTAAGTATGAGCCCCAAAGTAGTCCCGCTGAGTCTGGATGAGGTTGGCGGGCAGCATCTCGTGTCGGCAGTCATTGTAGAAGGAGAGCGCGGTGGTGAAGCAGGGCATGGGGATGCCTAGTCATTTGAAGAACTGCTTGATTTTTCTTAGTCTAGCTGAAGTTTGTCAGTTTTGTTGTTGTTGTTAGTGGCCATCGAGTCAGATCTAACTCACAGCGATGACTCTATGAAGGACAACACAATGCTTTGCCCGTCCTACACCATCCTCCCTACCACTGCCTTGTTGGAGGCTGTGGTTGAAATCACTGTGGCAATGTAACTCTTTTCAACTAAGCCTCTACTTTACCGAGCATGATGTTCTTTTCCTGGTATTGACCCCTCCTGAAAACAAGGCCACAGATACAATCTCTCCATCCTCGCTTCAACAGGACCATTCTAGAGGCACTTCTTTCAACATCGGTTTGTTCGATCTTCTGGCAAGCCATGGTACATTCAATATTTTTCACCAATACCATAAATCTGATGTATAAATTGTCTTTGCCCTTTCTTGTTCATTAGCCAGCTTTCACGTGCACATGAGGTAATTGAATACATATATCATGGCTTGTGTCAGGCACACCTTAGTCCTCAAAGTGACAATTTTGGCTTTTAGCACCTTAAAGAGGTCTTTGACACAGACCTTGCAACAATATATCATTTGATGAATTTTACTGCTGCTTCAATGGTGTTGATGAAGGATGAAAGTAAAATGAAATCCTTGCAGCATACCCATTCAAATGACTGCGTATTGGGATGTGTAGATTCTGCATGAACACAATTAATTTTTCTGGAATCCCATTCTTCACAATGGTACCCATACTTTGTTATGATGCACATGCCCAATTGCCTTTGAAAAGTCAATAAAAAACTAGTAAAAATACTTCTGGTACTTTCAATTAAAATGCCCCTAAAATCAGCAATAATAACCCTTGTTCTACATCCTCTAGATCTGGCTTGAATTTCGGGCAGCTCCCTGTCAATGTACGTCCCCACCTGTTTGAAATATCTTCAGCAAAATTTTATTTGCATGTGACATCGTTTGCTAATTGCCACATTCTATTGGATTACCTTTCTTTGGAATGGAAACAAATATGAACATCTTGCTGTTGGTTACTCAGGTAGCTGTCTCCCAATTTTCTTGAAATAGATGAATAAGCACTTTCAGAATTGAATCTATTGAAACATCACACTTAGTGTTTCAACAATTCCTGGAGCCTTGTTTTTTGTCAATACCTTCAGTACAGCTTGGATTTCTTCCTTCATGCTCAGATACTACTTCCTGAAGTAGTTGGATATCTACCAATTCTTTCTGGAAAATGACTCGCTGTATTCCTTCCATCCTCCTTTGATGTTTCCTGTCTTGCTCAAAGCAAGATCAAACCAAACCTACTGCCAAAATGTCAATTTCCACTCACAGTGACCCTATAGGTCTTCTGAGACTAAGCTTTACGGTAGCCAGCAGTCTGCCTCCTCTTTCTTCTGCAGAACAACTAGTAGATGTGAACCACCAGCCCTGCAGGCAGAAGCCAAATGCCTAACCCAAAGCATCTCCACAGTTCCTTATCTTGCCCATGGAATCTTTTAATATTGCAACTTGAGGTTTGAATTTTTTTTTTTTACAATTCTTTAAGCTTGAGAAATGTTCAGTTTGTGCTTCCCTTGTAAGTGTCTTACGCTGGATCTCAGCATATTTCCATACAATAATTTACTTTGTTTTCCTAAACAGCTGTTTGAAATCTGTTCAGCGGTTCCTTTTTTGTTTTGTTTTAAATCATTTTATTGGGGACTAATACAACTCTTATCACAATTCATACATCCATCCATGTGTCAAGCACATTTGTACATATGTTGCCATCATCATTTTCAAAGCATATTCCACTTGAGCCCTTGGTATCAGCTCCTTTTCCTCCCTCCCTCTTGAGCCCTTGATAATTTATTTTTTAAATTTCCATTTCTTACACTGACAGTTACTTCCCTTCACCCACTTTTCTATTTTCCATCCCCTTGGGAAGGGGTTATATGTAGATCATTGTGGTCGGTTTCCCCTTTCTCCCCCATCTCCCCCTTCCCCTCCTGGTAACACTACTCTATTGATCCTGAGGAGCTTATCTGCCCTGGATTCCCAGTGCTTCCAGCTCTTATCTGTACCAGATTCTCTAGTACAGATGGATTTGTAAGGTCGAATTGGGGTCATGATAGGTCTAGATGGATTTGTAAGGTCTCTGGTCTAGATGGATTTGTAAGGTCTCTGGTCTAGATGGATTTGTAAGGTCTCTGGTCTAGATGGATTTGTAAGGTAGAATTGGAGTCATGATAGGTGGGGGGAACATTAATGAACTTGAGGAAAGTTGTGTGTTTCATCAGTGCTATACCGCACACTGACTGGCTCGTCTCTTCCTTGTGATCCTTTTGTAAGGGGATGTCCAATTGTCTACTGATGGGCTTTGGGTCTTCACTCTGCCCTCCCCCTCATTCACCGTGATATATTTTTTTGTTCTGGGTCTTTGATACCTGATACCTAATCCCACCAACACCTCATGATCACACAGGCTGATATGCTTCTTCCATGTGTGCTTTGTTGCTTCTCAGCTAGATGGCTGCTTGTTTATCTTCAAGCCTTTAAGACCTCAGATGCTATATCTTTTAATAGCTGGGTACCATCAGCTTTCTTCACCACATTCGCTTATATACCCATTTTGTCTTCAGTGATCGTCGTGCTGGGAAGGTGAGCATCACAGAATGCCAGGTTATTAGAACTAAGTGTTCTTGTGTTGATAAAGCATTTGAGTAGAGGCCCAATGTCCATCCGCTATCTTAATACTTAACATATAAATATATGTACATAGCCCTCTTTCCCGATTGTTATTTACATATGTACATGCATGCCTGTATTTAGACCTCTATAAATGCCCTTTGTCTCTTAGTTCTTTCCTCTATTTCCTTTTCCTTTCCTCTTGTCCCACTAGCATGTTGGGCCTTCATGCAGGTTTCAGTAATTCCTCTGGGCTACATTGCCCTTGATCAAGCCCCACCAGGCATCCCCTCCTTGCCATCAATTCTAGTTCACTTGTTGCTCCCTTGTCCCTGGTTTGGTTGACACCCCCCCCCCCCGGTTCCCCCTATCCCATGTCCCCCTGGAACTGTATGTTCCATCGTTTTCTCCTTCAGATTGTTTATTCCACCTGTCTTTTCCTGATAGACGTGCAGAGACAATAATAAGCACAAACACAAGACATAGCAAAACAAAACAAAAGAAAACCAAACAACAACAAAAACCAATGACATAAAAAAAAAAAAAAGGAAAGCCTAAAACTAGTTCCAGGTCTGTTTGTTGACCTTTAGGAGTGCTTTCCAGTAGAGTATGATGGGGTGCCATGCTCAGCTCCAAAGTCTATTTTTGGTGTTCCCCAGGTACTTCATTGCTTTGCTCCACTTGCTGCTCTGTTGCATGCCCTTAGTGTCTCGCCCCAGTGTCATAGGGTCAGATCCAACTCAATTCCCACACCGTGTCTCCAGTGTCATCCCCTGTAGTGCTATGGGTCAGTGAGGGATGCCATGTCTCATGGTGGAGACGGCCCCATGATCCTCTCTGTGCATTGGCTGCTCTTAGCAGGAATATCATCCTCAGGGTTTGGTGGGCCAGGATGTGTTCCACTCTCTCTCCTTCCCTTTTCATTTGCTCCTATGTGCACTGATCAGACATGCTCCTCTCCCTGAGCTGTACCTTCAAGTGCTGTCCTCTGAAGTGCGTTTTTTGGGGGGAAGGGAAGGGGGTCTCTTCAGCAGTTTTAAGTAATCATTTCAGTACTCATTTTATTATTGTATTTGTTTATTATTGTAAATAATTTTACTGGGGTCTCTTACAGCTCTTATAACAATCCATATATCAATTGTATCAAGTACATTTATACATGTTACCATCATCATTTCCAAAACATTTTCTTTCTACTTGAGCCCTTTGTACTAGGTCCTCTTTTTTCCCTCCCTCCCCAACCCTCCCACATTTGTGAACACTTGATAATTTATAAACTATTTTTATTTTCATATTTTCACCATCCGCTGTCTTCCTTCACCCACGTTTCTGCTGTTTGTCCCTGTTTGGGGGGTGGGGAGTATGTCGATCATTGTGTACCCCCTTATCCTTTCTCCCCCACGTCCTTCCCCCTTCCCCCTTTCCTCATAGTATTGATGCTGCCATTACTGTTCTTGGGGGACTTTATCTGTCCTGAATTCTGTGTGTTGAGAGAGCTTATCTGTACCAGTGTACATACCCTGTTCTCGTCAGACTTATAGAACTGGGGTCATGATAGTGGTAGGGAGGGAGCATTAAGAAAACTAGAGGAATGTTGTGTGTCTTGTTGGTGGTACACTGCACCCTGAGTGGCTTGTCCCTTCCCTGTGACCCTTCTGTGAGGGGATCTCCAATTGTCTACAGATGGGCTTTGAGTCTCCATTCCAACCCCCCTGATTCACATCAGAATGTTTTTTTGTTTTGGGTTTTCTGGTGCCTGATACCTGATCCTGCTGATACCTCATGATAACACTGGTTGGTAATATTCTTCCACGTGGCTTTGTTGCTTCCCTGCTAGATGGCCGCTTGTTTAACTTCAAGCCTTTAAGACCCCAAACACTGTATCTTGTATTAGATGGGCACCATCAGCTTTCTTCACCACCTTAGCTTATTCAGCCATTTTGTCTTCTTTGCTCCTCATTTTAAGGAAGCACATTTTGATTTTGCTGACTGCATTTTTCTCCTTCCATTTGCTAGCACTTGGCTTAAGTTTGTTCTTCTTTTTGTCATTTTTCAAGGTATAAAGTTAACTACTGAAGTGAGATCTTTCATCTTTCTAATGTAGGCAATTTAGAGCTGTGAATTTGCCTCTGAACTTGCTTTCATTTTATCTCAAAAATTTTATATGGTGTTTTTCTTTTCAGTTTTTCTAAATATTTTCTAATTCCATTTATAATCTCTATTTGACCTATGAAATGCTTCAGAGAGTGTTGTTTAGTTCTCTCATGTTTGAAAATTTCAAGCTTTCCTCTCTAATTTCATTCAATTCTGACCAGTGAAGCTACTTTGATGAATTGAATCTTTTAAAATTTAATGACATTTGTTTTATGATCTAATATATGTTTAACTGCTAACTGAAAGGTCAGTGGCTAAAGTCCGTCGGTCACTCCTTATGAGAAAACGGAGTCTATCTGCTTCCATAAAGAGTTATAGCCTCAGAGATCCATCATAGGATAGCTATCAGTCTGAATTGACTTGATGGCAGTGTTCTGTATTCACTTCAGAAGAATGTGTATTCAGCTGTTATGCCTTATTTTACATTCTTATCTAGGATAGCTGATTTAAAGTTTTTTTGTACTAAGCCTAATTTCTTTTTGTTTTTCAGTAAGCCACATCTTCTTGTTTATCTGAATGCCTTAAGTATTTTGTGAAAAACTGACCTTTTTGATGTGATAACTCAAATCAGGTTCTTACCCACTCCCTAGGGGGGTTTGACTGTGGCTCAATCAGGGTCGTAATTGGTTTTTTTCAGTAGATTTTCTAAATTTCTTTTTTGTAAAGCCAAAATCTTTAGAAAAGCCCAAATCATGTTAAAACAGACAAAGACAAACCTGGGAACAAGGTCCACTCTGCTTCTTCTGGAACCAAGTACCCAAGCCTAGAACACAGACTGCCATCCTTAAGATCTCCTTGCACAAAAAATTGGGATGAGAGATTAAGATGAATAGAAACAGAAAAATATCAAACGATGTTTCCGTGGCCTTTTCTTTCTGAAGAGTTTTCTTTGTTCCTAAAACATCTGACTATCATCCAGAGTTCCAATCAAGTTTAATCTGACTTTTTTTGCCAGGGTTTTTAGTGTTTCTGGGGGAGAGTGACATCCCAGAATTTCCTACTCTACCATTTTCACTAAAGAACTAAAGAGAAAATCCAATCCTTAAGTTGAAAGATGCAGAAATTCTCTGGGAAAAAGATAGTGAATGATGTAGGAAGTATCCAAAGAAGATGGTAAGAATACACAGAGTCACTGTACCAAACAGAACTCATCATCACTCAACCACTTCAAGAAGTAGAATATGGACAAGAATCTGTGGTACTGAAAGAAGAAGTCCAAGCTGCACTGAAAGCATTAACCAGAAGGAAGACTCCAGGAATTTATGGAATACCAAATGAAAAGTTTCAAAGAGCCGATGAAGCACTGGAAGCATTTACCTATGCCAGGAAATTTGAAAGACAGCTACTTGGCCATCTGACAGGAAGAGATCGACATTTGTACTCATTCCAATGAAAATTGTGATTGGAATGTTCAAATTGTAGATTAATATCATTGATATTCCATGGAACTAAAATGGAGCTGAAGCTCATCCAACAATGGTTGAAGTAGTGTGTTGACAGGGAGCTGCCAGAGGTTCAGACTGCATTCATAAGAGGACTCAAACAAACGCTACAATTGCTGATGCCGACTGTGCCTTGGCTGAAAGCAGAGAACACCAGAAAGACGTTTGCTTGTTCTACCGACTACCTAAAGGCATCCAACAGTGTGGATCCTAGCAAACTCTGGGTAGCCTTAAGAAGAATGAGAGTGGCAAACACTCCATTGTCCTCCTGCGGACACAGATCAAGAGGCAGTTGTGCAAACAGAACAAGGACACACTAGATGGTTAAAATCAAGAAAGGTGTGCATCTGGGTGGTGTCCTCTCATCATACTTATTCACTCTGTAGGCAGAGCAAATCATCAGACTAGCTGGACTACATGACGAATAATGCAGTATCAGGATCAGAGGAAGGCTATCAACAAGCTAAAATATGCAGCTGCCACAACCTTGCTTGCTGAAAGTGAGGAGAACTTGAACATCAATGATAGAAGCCTTCAGTATGGATTACAACTCAGTGTAACAAGTAAACAAATAGATAATCCTCACAACTGGACCAATATGGTAACATTATGACAAACAGAAAAAAGATTGAAGTTGTCAAAGATTTTGTCTGACTTGAATCCACATTCAATGTTCATGGAAGCAGCAATCAAGTGATCAAATGATGTATTGCATTATCAAATGTGTTGCACAAGATCTCCTTAGAATGTTGAAAAGTCAGGATGTTACTTGGAATACTCAGATGCACCTGACTGAAGCCTTGCTCTCATTCATCTCCTGTGCATGTGAAAGCTGGATGCTTATTAAGATAGGCCGTAAGCAAATTGGGGCATTTGAAATGTGGTGCTGAGGAAGACTGTTGAAAATATCATGGATGCTAAAAAGACAAACTGATCTGTGTTGGAAGAAGTAAGGCCAGAGTGCTCCTGAAAAGCAAGAACGGGGATCCTTGGTCTTACATACTTTGAATATGTTATCAGGAGAGACCGGTCCCTGGAGAAAGACATCATGTTTGGTAAAGTAGAGGGGTAGTAAAGGAAAGGCCTTCAAGGAGATGGATCGACACCGTGGCTGCAACAATGGGCTCAAGCGTGGGAGAAACTGTGAGGATGGTGCGGGACGGGGCTGTAGTTCTTTCTGTTGTGCATAAGGTCGCTATGAATCGGAGCTGACTCAATAGCACCAAACAATAGCAGCTAAAGTCTGTGAATTCTATAATGGATTTTAACAGGTTGCATTCCATAATTTGTCTTAGCTCCCTGATATTCCAAGATGAAGTAGTAAACAGGTGTCAGGCCATTCACAGACATGAATGGCGGGTCCTGGCTTGTATCTATAGAGTAGGATCTGAGTGGTGCAACCTTGGCCTCACTTAGCTTGGCGAGGAAACAAAGACAGAGACTGGTGCAAAGTGAAAGGGGGAGACTTTATTTGGGTTGGTCACGTAAGGAGCCAGGCAGGGTTAGAGTTGGCAAGGCAAAGTCCTGAATCAAACAGATATTTGTAGTTTTAAACGTGTACACCATGAGATAAATTGATTATTCATATGAAACAGAGTTCAGAGAAATGGTCATGAATATGCATTGGGGCAATGTTATGATTCTCGACCAAGAAATGGCTTGTGAGACCTCTCGCTTCTAAAGGTTGCCTAAGTAGTGTAGTGACATCCTTCTGGTGACCATTTTGTTCCTAGACAAAAACTTTTTCCTTCCACAGTCGACTGTAAGTTGTGAAGGTCCTTTGTGTGTATGTTCGTTCTGTTGGCCCGATCTAGTTGTAAGCAACATTTTCTTGCTGTGGTGGAAGGGAAAGGGTTCCAAAGAAACAGGCTAGCAAGACAGCAAGTATGGGTTAATTATGGGCAGTGGATGAGGTATATATGTATTTCAACCTCCTGTGACAGTATCGCTAATGTCCTCATGGTAGGCTCCTTGGACAAGCTACTGGTTACAGTGTCATTACAGGGCTAAGCAGTTTGGGGAGCAGTCGTTAGAGAGTCAGGGTATATGTCCAGATAAGGCAAGTGTAGACTTTAAATTAAGTTTTCTCTATATGGTCTTAGTGGATGGTTAATGTTTTCTTCAAACCTAAAATAAAATGCTATTAGGTGGACTCTAATTCAGGACAACTCCTTGTTTGTAGAATTTGAACTGCTCTTTAGAGTTTTCACAAATGGGACTGTTCAGAAGCAGATCACCTGCTCCAAAACCCTTTCTTCTTCGGCGCCTCTGGGTAAGTTTGAACCTTGTAGTTAGTAAGCAGTCACCAGCTTAAGAGCTTGCATGCCCAGGCACTCTGCTTCTTCAAAGGATTCTGGCTGACGTTGGTAGGCACAGTCCCATAAGGTTACCAGTCTGGTTTGCAATTAACCTGCAAAACTAAGCCCACCACACAAGTGCGCATTTTATCAGTCAACAGCTTCATTTCTTTCTTTTCTCAAATGTCAGAATCTGTCATCTATGCCTGTCCTGTGACATTGCATTTTCTAAAGTCTGCAGTATTTTATTTGTGCCTCTGAATGATTACTTGGGGGAGTGACTTCAGGATCAGAGAAACCTAGGCTTTAAACACTGGCAGTGTGGCCTTACATTTATAATGGTATTGCACTGAGCCTCAGTTTCCCCATCTATTAAAAAACAACAACACAGCAACCATTTGCCTGGCTGCTTTGAGCGCCAGAGGGGAAATACGTAAACTCCCCAGTGCCTGGCACATCAGCCCTCAACAAATGGAATTAGAGTTCTGCTGCTTCCTCTGCCCCTCTGGTTTTAAGGCACTTTATCCTTTTTCAAAGCGTCTGTACCTTCATTATCTCATGTAATCTTCCCCACAAGGGAGATAAGGTAGGAATTATTATCTCTGGGTCACAGGAGAGGAAGCTGACGTGCCAGACAGTTAATGGGCTAGGTTAACGGGAGAGACAATTATGCATTCTCTTCATAAAACATCCTTACTTTGAAAGGGAAAGAGCGTAGGCAGCAGTTTCATTGAAGGGGCATTTTAAAAACCCAGGGCCAAGCGGAGGCCTCCACTTGGGTAGCTCTGGAAAGGCAGAGCATCGTGAGGAGGCAGCAGGCGGGGCGAGCGCATGCATCTGCCGTCGGAAACGCTGGCACTGCCAAACGGAGCTGCCTGGGGCATTTGGGGGCAGGAAGCACGGTGACTCGGCTTTGCCTTTTCTCAGCTTTCAGAAGTTTTATCTTCAGGTCTTATCTATTTCATTAGTGAATAAGCTTGTGAAACCAGAAATCAGATGTCATCTGTGTGTGAGCATATCTTTGCATAAGGATACTCCCATAAACCGTTACAGGTCTCAAAAACTCACAGGGCAAGCTCTACCGTATCCTGGAGTGTCGCTAGGGGTCTGCGTAGACTCCACAGCGGTGAGTTTGGTTTGAGTTGTTGTTTTCACCTAGTTTTGTATGTGAAAGTAAGCCGAATGCGATGGTCTTGCTTCTAAATGGCTGTTGCAAACTATCCCTGGTTTGGGCATTCCCCGTGGACCTTAAGCAAGAGTGGGGACTTCAAGTTGATCTTGGTGACTCACTTTCCCATAATGCAGAAGACTAGAGGGACCGGCGTGCTGCTCCTGGTTTGGGGAGATGCCAATGCTCTCGATGCTCAGTTCTCTCCCCAAACCAATGAAACCAGGGTCCCTAGGGACTCAATTCAAACGCAAAACCCGCCAAACGCACTCCTATGGAGTCCATGGTGACGCATAGCGACCTGTCACACAGGGTAGAGCTGCCCCGGTGAGTTTCCAAGACTGTGACTCTATGAGTGTCTCCCTCAGGGATGACACTCAGGTGTCAGCGTTTTTCCCCCAAACAGTTTTACCAGCATGTCATTCAGATAGCATGCAATTCAATAGTTTAATCACATCAAGAAAAATTGTACAATCATCACCGCAATCTGTGTCAGAACATTTTCTTCATTCTTGTACTCACCCTTAGTAGCTCCCCATTCCCCCCAACTGTCCCGGCCACACCCACAAGTACCATTCCTCCCATTACTGTCTCTGTAGATTTGCCCACCCTGGATTTCAGCTACAGAAAGCATGAAAAACAAACAAAAAAAACCTAACGAGAATCACAAAGCAAAACAGAAAAACGTCAATAGAAAGAAAGCAGAAGATATTTAAAAACTAGAACAAATTGAAGAGGAGCATAAGTGGATTGTTGGAGTACAGTTAAGTTGAAATTTTGCACTCTATCATTTGATCTCCCTTGTGATCAGTATATATATATTTAAGTTTTCGAAGTCATTCCAAGAGTGCAGAGAAATGGGAGAAGCAGTGCTTCTGGCTCAATAGTTCTGGGAAGGGGCCCGATTCTGCATTTCTAATAAGCCTGCTTTCCAGGGCTGCTAATGCCACCGGTGTGGTCTGGGGATCACAGCACCATATGCTAATTTTCATAGTGTGCCCACATGAATTAGAAAGTCATTTAAGGAGCAGCTTTACTCGTCATAAAATCGAGGATTTGGCTTGGTCACCTTGGAGTTGACAGTGCCACTCCAAAATGGCATGTTTTATTGCCAGCCAGGTCAGGAGTCACGTGTGTTCCTTAAGGGACCAGATCATGGTCACCTCCACTTATTAAGGATGGAACTGTCAGGCTGTGGGGAAGCGCTAGAGAAGGAGCCTGCTTTTCCCGGGGGAAGAACTGCTCAACCTGTTCTGTGTGTGCAACAGAACTGGACAGGCTGTTTACTTAAAATGCCAGAGGGCCCCCCACCTTCAGTGGTCCCAAGTGGGGTCATTGGGAGTATGAAGCAGTTGCCGCTCAGTCATTGAAACCCTTTGGGGGTCAGGGTGGAACTGCACTCCGTGGGGTTTTCTATGGCTGCTTTTTGGAAGCAGATTACCAGACCTTTCTTCCAAGGTGCCTCTGGGTAGACTTTCCGTTAGTAACTATCTTATCTTACCTGTGTGCACCACCCAGAGACTCCAGTCATATTGAATGTTTGCTATGGGCCAGGCATTGCAGCACATGCTTTGGACATGTGGTCAGGAGAGACCAGACCCTGCGGAAGGGCATCGTGCTCGCTAAAGCAGAGGGGCAGCGAAAAAGAGGAAGCGACTCAGCGAGATGGATGGACATGGTGGCTGCAACAGTGGTTCAAGCATCGGAACAATTGTGAGGATAGTGCAGGACCAGACAGTGTTTCATCCTTTCATCCATAAGGCTGACTTGTGGTCTCCTAACAACCACCACCCCAACCGCAACCCCAACAAGAGACAGTGTGCTGGTGATCTCATACTGAGGAATTCACTTCATCTTCACATTGATCCAATTTACAGATGAGAAAACGTAAAGGTCATTGCACCAAAGTCACCGATTACAAAATTAGAACTAGGGGTTCTAGTATGAGGAAATTCAAGAGTTATCTATGGAAGCCCCTATTCAAAGATCTTATTAGGAAAAGGAAATGGGGAAGCAGCCACAGGGATAGTGGTCAGGGAAGTCAAGATTCACAGCTAGAGAGGCTGCCTCCACATCGCAGACGTCAAACCAATTCATTCTGATGAAGTGGACTAACTCCAAGACGACCAGGAATCCACACCCAGGGGACTGGAGCCCAGCTCTGGGAAAGGCTTTTGGGGTTCCTCTTGGGACAGAAATAGTACAGCCTAAATGATGACTTGCTTGCTGGAACTAGATCAGGGTTCCTCAATGCCTGGGGATATTTTCAGTTGTCATGCATTGGGGATGGGTGTGCTGCTGGCATCTGGTGGGTGGAGCCTAGGGATGCTGCTCAACATCTCATGATGCACAGGGCAACACCCACAAAAAATAATTATCTCATACAGAATCTCGATATTGCCAGCCTGAGGCTGAGAAAGATAGGTAATCATCTCATATTCATGTGGTCATGAACAAAGTCAGTGATGAGAGGGAAGGAGATTCACACAGTATGGGGGAGGGACCCCAGAAAGAAATCATATACACTGCAAAAGAGGACACTCAGAAGAATCGATGTGTGCTCTGCTCCGTCTCCAGAGAATGGCTCTCCTTAGAGGCAATGATCCATTCTCCTTGCTCTCTGCCCCAAAGGGTGTGGAATGCAGGGTCCTCTCTTTTCAAGGTCCTGCTAGCCGGGGATGCAGGATGCGAGCCATTCTGGGAGCTGGGGGAAGTCTGTTTGAAGATGTTTTATTCTGGGAAATGAAAGGGGGGAGACAATGGCAAAGAAAAGAGACAAATTGTTCTTTTGATTCCAAATAAATGCTTGTTTTCTGACGCTGCCTGAATTTAAATGGTCTTCAGCTTGACTGTGAAATTAACACCTCTTGGAGGTTCATTGTGGGGGTGGGGTGTCATTCACACCACTTCCAAGCTATTGTCTGTCTGGAATGCAGAGCCACAGGGGCACCTGGCCTGCCCCTTACCAGTGCTTCCTTCTGCATCTCTTTCCCAAGAGTCAGACCCAGCTCTCAACTGAGGCCTGTTTCCCACACCTTTCTCTCATCCATAAAGTAATTTGGCTGTCTCTTTGACCTTGAGCCATAACCCTGTAGGTTTCTCAGCCTCATTTTCTTCCTCTCTAAAATGGGGGCACCTAAGAAAATCTTTAAACTTTGAAACAAATTCTCCCCTGAAGTTTTCTTAAAACCTAACAATCATTTGGCTTACCCAGTAAAGAATGTCTGGATTGTGCTCTTTCTGAACTAGCTATCTGGCACCCAGCTGACAATAGCAACTCAACAGATTAGATAGGAACCTCAGGGGGCAGTGAATTGATTAGTAGGAAGGAAGAAGAGGGTCACATTGGTTCCACAATTTGAAGAATGTAATCAAGATCACTGAGTTGTACATAGAGAAGCTGTTGAATTGGTGGGTGTTCTGCTGTGCATATTCTCATCAACAAGGTTTTTTTTTTAATTGTAGCATTAAATTAGCCTCTTAAGGTCCTTCCCAGGATGTTTTTCCATTTATACCTTGACCGACAACTTGACTGTAGCCCCTAAATGTTTTCCTTGGAAGCTGTGTAATTATTGTGAGCATGAGGCATGTATCGCTCATAGTTAAAGAGTATCTCCTGCAAACCTGGTTCTCTAGTTACTTGCTCGGGTGGGCTGGGGGGTGGGGGTGGGGGGCTTTAGAAAATCTTATAGACCATCCAGGGTCATCTAGACTTGTATCATTTTATTAATCCTTGAATCGGTGACATAAAATTGGGAGGGAATTTGAATTCTACCTTGTAATGAAGCTGCCCTGAAATTAGATTTTAAAAGAATAGTTAGCAAAAGTTCTTGAGAGAGAGAGAGATTTCTATGCAGATCCCCCTTTCTCGCTTTGGAAAGTAAACACTCCTTCTGGACGGTTCTTACAAGTTATCAGAAATCTTTTTGTAAATACTGAATCAATTGTAAGTGCCATCATGAATGTGTACAAATGATTGTTTTTTTTCTTCCTCATCCTAAAAACCAAATAGAATTTGATTTTATCATTGGAATAGTATTGATTAGTTTACCACAGTAGCTAATGCTCTAAGGGGCGGGTGGGGGAGGACTTTCATTGGTGTCAAGTTTTCAGTTACTTCAATTTTACTCTCTTCAAATTGTTAAGGAGGGCATCCCCTGTTATCATATTTATTTTTTATGCAAGATCATTTGGAAATTTCGAATGCTGATAGAAGCTCTTAGTAAATTAAGCTTCTTGACTTAACAACATGAACAACTCACTTCCATCGAATTGATGCCAAGGCATAGCAAGCCTGTAGGGCAGGGTAGACCAGCCCTTGTGGGTTTCCAAGACTAACTCTTCACTGGAATAGAAAGCCTTGTCTACCATTCTTTATTCCTAACTTTTCACTTTGAGAGAAAAGCATACATTTTCACAGCACTTGTAAATAAGTCAGTGAAATAGACTATTCTGAGAGTCTCTGTAATTTTTTTTAATGTTAGAACACTACAAGATAAGCTGTATTATACAACTGTTACTGATGGCAAGGCATAAAGCAGGGTAAACATTTATGGCTAAAAATCTTCCTAAACAGCAACTTTTAAAAGAACATTTTATCAAACCAAGTCACTGCACTTGGTCATTCAACAGCAAGATGGGCTAGTAGCTTATAACAATTCTTACTTCTGATTTTAACTGCTTGTGGAATTCTGCTCAGACATCTCAAGCTTAAATATAAGAATAGAATAAGATGCTTCCCAAAGAGCTCTTCCCCTGTAGGAGGACATCACAAGGAGCAACCAACTGATTGGTTGGTAGTTGTTGGCCAGAGTGAAGTTTCAAGGATAGGGTCTTGAAAAAATGAATAGACGTATATGATAACATATATCCACATTAATTATTTTTACAGAGGGAGTCACTGGTTAGGCTCAAACCCACTCAATAACTCCACAGAAGCACAGCCGGGCAAATTGCGCCAGAAAGAACAGACTAGGGGGTAGGTTCGTTTTGTCACGCGGGGTCTCCATGACTCCTGGTTGAATCCACTCACTAACAGCAAAGAAAGCATTTCATCTCTTATTACCAGAGAAGCCTATTGAATCTATTTCTCCACAGGTCTTTACTAGGAGCACAAATTCCCTGGCTGCATTAAAGGAATACCTGCAGGAGGTTTCATCTTCAAAATGTTACCACAACCCAAGCAAACAAAATCCTGGCCTGCTTTTCTTTAATCATGTTGGTTACAAATCTAACGCATGGCCAATGCATCAAAACTGAAAGTATAGATGGACACACCCAATGGAAGAAAAAAGAAACCACTTATAATTTTACATCTCAGAAAGAAGCCACCAACTGTCATCCCCCTGCCATCCCTACAGTCCTTACATGGATTCCGAGTCATAGAGCCACCTATGTAGAAGGAGACTGTAAATCTTAACAAGAGCAGACAGCCTCAACTGTCTCCTGTGGAATGATTGGAAGGATTGAACCATCAGCCTTGAAGTCAGCAGCCCCAAGCCTACCCACAGAGCCACCAGCCTCCTTTCCCAGAAATAATTACTGGTAGTTCTTTGGTTATATCTGCAAATCTTAAATTACTTCCTTACTGTCCATTTCTAGATGTGGTACGATTAGACCAAAAGGGGATGCTCCCTCTGAGGCCCTGGGCAATGATAACTGGCACACCTAGAAAAGCCTCAAGATCTTTCACTCTGCAGACCCAGGTGATGCGCCACTCGCCTGATGAGCCTTTCTAGCCCAGAAAGTCTTTGGGAACACAGGAATGTATAGGAAGTGAGTGGGGGTGGTTCCATTGCTGAATGGCCCACAAACCAGCACCGAGTTTCAAAGGTGACATTTGCAGGAGTGCTTTCATCACTGCACCGGATGACTTTTGCTAAAGAAGTGGGTGGCCAGCAAAACAGAAAGGGCTTTCCTTTGAGAAGGGAAAGCAAAAACCTGACACAATGGCAAGTAGAGCTTTAACTCGGTCAGCCTAAAAGTACTACGACATGTAGACTCCCTTAGCTAAAAGGAAATCCAGTGAAGTTGAAAATTTATGATACCCTGCCACCTCAAACTTCTGTTCATAAATACATACACAAGGCTCCTTTAACTAGCAAGTGAGAAAATTCCATTATCTTCTCATGTTATTTTTCCTCAAACTTGTTGAAGCCCCTCATATTAAAAGAGCTCTTGGTAGGAAAAATAAATTGGAAATAATTCAAATGTCTATGGATAGAAAGATGGGCAATTAATTATAGTGTACTCATTCAGTGAAATGTGATAAGCAAATAAAATAAATATAGTACCTTCTAAATAAAACAACAAGATTCCTGGTGGTGTAGCAACTACATGTTAGGTAGCTAACCTCGAGGTCAGCAGTTTGAAGCCACCAGAGGATCCCTGGGAGAAAGACAAAGCTTTCTACTCCTGTAAAAAGTTAGCGTCTTGGAAACCCATAGAGATCATTCTCCCCCTACCCTATGGGGTCGCTATGAGTCAGAATCGTCTTGATGGGAGAGAGTTTGATATTTTTGTTTATGTTATATTCCATTATATATGTTTTGTTAAAGATATAATAATAGATTTCCCAGGTGGCTGCTGAAGATGGCGGAGGGGCAGGTCGTGGCCATCTCCTGGGCCGGCTGGCGGCCATTGTGGCCAAGCAAGTGCTGCTGGGCCACAAAGTGGTGGTGGTGGTGGTGCGCTGTGAGGGCATCAACAGAAACAAGATGAAGTACCTGGCCTTCCTCCGGAAGCGGAAGCACATGAAAACCAACCCCTCCCGAGGCCCCTACCACTTCTGGGCCTCCCCCTAGCTGCATCTTCTGTCGAACCATGCGAGGCATGCTGCCCCACAAGACCAAGTGGGGCCAGGCCTCCCTGGACCAGCTCAAAGTGTTTGATGGGATTGCACCCACCTATGATAAGAAAAAGCAGATGGTGGTTCCTTCTGCCCTCAAGGTGGTGCGACCGAAGCCCACACACAAGTTTGCCTACCTGGACCGCCTAACCCATGAGGTGGGCTGGAAGTACCAGGCAGTGACAGCAACCCTCGAGGAGAAGAGGAAGGAAAAGGCCAAAATCCATGACAGGAAGCAGCAGCAGCTCATGAGGCTGGGGAAACAGGCCGAGAAGAACTAGGAGACAAAGATCAACAAGCACACAGAGGTTCTAAAAACCCATGAACTCCTGGTCTGAGCCCAATAAAGACTTAGTCCTTCACTGGCCTAGCTTGCCCTTCCCCCATCACCATCCTGGGACATGGGGACCCCCTCAGTCACAGCCAGGGCCCAGGTGGCACAGAAAGTGCCCAGATCAAGCTCAGGCCCACAGTGCCCATCTGTGAGGCCTTTCCATGAAGTTTACAGCTACTGGCTGGTTAGCTTTTACACAAACAGCCAGCATCTGCCAGGAACTGAGCTAGAAGACAGGGAGAGAACAAACACACGTGTTGGGCATTGGCTGTAAATACAGGTTCATCACTGTCCTCTGCAGCCAGCGAAACAGGCCTGGAGCTTGTGCAGTGCCAGGTGCTCCTGGGGCAGAGAGGAGTGGGATTCACATGTGCAGGGCCCTCACTGCTTTCCTGGTCTGTAACTCAAAACTAATAAGTTACCTGGTGAACCAAAAAAAAGATAATAATATATGGATTTATATAACATATTTATTTATATAATATATGTGATCATATAATATATAAAATATTATATATACACACATATCTTAGAAATGCTATAGAAGTTTGAGTTGGAATCTACTCAATGGCAGGGGCATTGGGGTTTGGGCACAATACATAAAACATTTCAAATGTATGCAGTCTTATAACAAATACACTGCTTTAGAGTGTTAGCTACCTTGAGGTGGATGCTTTGCAAATGTACTGAAATGACTTGAAGGTGGGAGGCACATCCTTGAAGCTGTATAACTCGAGATGTGACTTGTTCATGACTTACATATTTCATGTCCATTTAAGAGATACGTGTTCACTAAACTGAAGCATGCCCAGTTTCAAAGAACCTTCTCCCCAAACTGAATCCTTAGTTCACTAGTCCAGGTGCCAGGAGTTCGATGCTGCAGACTTAGTTAGGCATGCAGCTTCCCAACCCATACGTCTTTGTCGGAAGCTATGATGGCTTGTTATAAGCTTATTCAAATTGCTACATATTCCCTGGGAGAAGAAGTAAACTTAAAATACCCTTACTCATCATCTCATGAAGAGCTAGCAGATTGAGACCATGTCAGCTCCTTGATTCAATCCTACATCACTGACGTAGCTCATAATATGGATGCTAACTTACCTGCAAACCTGTATCATCACTGTTTTAGTGGGTTATGCGTTGGCCTGCTAACTGCAAGACCAGCAGTTTGAAACCACCAGCTGCTCCACAAGGGAGCTAGGAAGCTTCCTATTTCCAGAAAATGTTACCATCCCAGAAGCTCACAGGGCTGCAGACCTGTCCTGTACGGTAACTGTGAGATGGGAGCAACCTATTGACAGTGAGTTTTGTTTATAAACCCTTCTCTGAAACATAATCAGAAGTGGAACAGACATAGGCCAGGAGTTAGTGAATGTTGTCTGATAAAATACAGTATTCCTAGTTAAATTAAAAATTCAGATACAGGGTCCCTTTTAGTATGGATGTTTCCCAAATATTGCATTAGACATATTTATACTAAGAAAAAATGATTTACTGTTTACTGGAAATTCACATTTAACTGTATTTTAAATTTTTTAAGTAAGGTAATCCTACACAGAGTATGAGGGTGGTTCTATAATAAAATTCTAGTCTTTCATGAGGGAGACCCAGGTTCAGTTCTTAGCTGACGCATCTCATTCAGAATCACCTCCCATGTGAAGCTTGTGTGTTGCTTGGATGTCGAACAGGTTTTAGGAGAACTTACCGACTAAAACAGACCAGGAAGAAAGGCCTAGAAACCTTTTCCCCCAAATCAGCCAGTGGATCGCAATGGGCAGGTCCGTAACTGATTGTGGGAATTGTGCAGGCTTAGGCAAGACGTGGTGCCATTGTCCGTGTGATTATCCTGAGTCTGGGGCCAATCCACAACAGCTCACTTCAGCCTGGAGAAGAGGAAATCTGAGGACAAGTACAGGGTACAGCAGGGCTGGGGGCTCCAGGGAGTATAAAAAATAAAGAATGAATTGGAAGAGGTTGTTGAGAAGAAAAAAAAAAACACCACCAGTAGCTTCCTTGCAGGAGGATTTACTCGACTTACGCATCGATTGTACTTTCTATTTTGTATTTGTGTGGCGAGTTCCATGATAAAGTATTCACATTTAGGACCATTGGGCAATAATGAGGCCTCAAGAGCTGGCCATCAGTTTGTCACTTCTTAAGCTTTGTGTCCCCACGGGTCTTGCCAGATGCCGCAGAATAAAACAACAGAGGCCTCTTCCAGGAGACCGGGGCTCACGCACAGACAGGTTTAAGGAACGCCTTCTCAGCCTTGGACAGTGCAGTTACTCTCCCTGCCACTGGCAAGGAGAAGAATCTTGAGAAACGTCTTTGCTGTTTGTTCTCAACCCTGGATTAGGATGTGCATGCCGTGTGAACACGGGCTCCCTCAACCACAGTGCAGGGGAAATGGGAACCTCCCGGACTCTGGTTCATTCAGCTCCCCCTTTGATGCGATGGAGATCCTGAAGCCCTGGCCCCGAGTCAAAGCTACCTTCTGAGGCAAGTTCTAAGTCTCCCAGCTTCTAGAAGACAGGCAGGCCCTGAGCACTCAAAAACATTTTTAAAATGTACACCCTTCCTGTTCTTCTCTAAGCCACAAAAATAGAAGGAAGTGGGGTGGAGACAGAAAGAGAGGTGTCAAGCAGACATTCCCAGTGTCTGAGGGAAGCAGCAGACTCCACAGCGTCTCACACCTTCCCCGGGTTTGTGGAGAGAACTGTGGCTGCTTACATGCCGGCTGCCTGCACGGAGGGCTGAAGAGGTTTGAATAGCGTCTTCTTCCCAGTTGGGTTTTGCTTGCAATAGTTGTTGAGCTAAGAATTTCGTTTCGGGGCTTTTGTCACCTTGTGATATCCCCCCCTCCCCCTGTTTAAGGGGTTTAAAGTTACTTTCACTTTTGTGAAAGTGCCAAGGGCCCCCAGTAAAGCAGGCCTTGGGAGAAGGCCTCTCCAGGGTGCTTGCAGTTTTCAGAGCTGTCAGTCTCAGGAGCTCGAGAAGTGTTGGCGTCTGGCCACTGCTGGTTTTTTGTTGGTGGTGGCGGTTTTCTTTTCCGATTTGCCTCAATCCACGTCTCCCTCACAGTGGTGCAGTGAGAGGAAGTGGTACCCTCCCCATTTTACAGAGGTGGAAACTGAGGCTGGGATGGGCAGCAAGGGGGCCAGAATTAGAAATAAAGATGTATCCTCTGGGCATCTCTACATTTAAGAGGCAATGACCTTACCAAGGACACCCTCGGTGACACAAATGATTAAGTGCACGGCTACTAATCAGGAAGGAGAGGAGTCTCTTCCGAAAGATCACAGCCATTGACATGCATATAGAAGGCCCTTCTCTTCTGAACACATGGGCTTGCCGTGAGTCAAAATCAACATGACAGCAACTGTTCTTGTTTGCTTGCTTGTTTCGGAACACCATTAGAAAGGTAATAGGATGGAGAAAGCACCGTTTCCCAAACCAGCTTTTAGAAAAAGCCCTACATGTAGATGACAGGGTTGCTTTGATAAGCTGTTTAAGGAAGGAAGGGCAAGAAAGAGGGGTGAGATTCCCCCAGGAGTTTGCAATCGATAGTAGGTAAGCCACCTTCTGCAGACAGTGGCAGTTCCATGGGAGGATTCTCACCTTTCATTCAAGAGACCTGGGTTCAACTCCTGGCTAAAGAGTCCCATGCGCAGTCACCGCCACCTAACAGTGGAGGTTTTGAGTTGCTGTGATATTAAACAGGTTTCCACAGAGCTTCCAGACTAAGATGGATTAGGAAGAAAGAACTAGCAACCCGCTTCTGAAAATCTGCCAATAAAAACCTTCCACTATCGTGACCCCTGTCCTGCATGTCACTGCAGGCTAGACTGGAGCATGCACACAGGTACAGATAAGAGATAAGAACTCACAACATACAGAATCCAGGAAATGAAATGGGAGTAGTGATACCAGGAAGGCAGGGGGAAGGTGGGGAAGAAGGGGAAGAAAGGGGAACCGATTGACACATGACCACACACACACACACACACACACACACACGGGGATGAACAACAGATACCCTGCAGGAAGGTAGACAGCAGTTGGTATAAGATAAGAGAATAATTATAATTTATCTAGGGGTCAAAAGGGGGGAGGGGGACAGGTGGAAGAGGAAGTGATACCAAGGGCTCAAATAGAAAGCAAATGTTTAGAAAATGATGATGGCAACATATGTACAAATATGCTTGATACAATTGATGTATGGATTGTTATAAGAGCTGTGAGTGCCCCCAATAAAATGATCTTTTAATAAAAGCAAACAAACAAAACCCTATGGATCACAACACTCTGACCTGCAACAGTCCTGGGAAAGGTGCTAGACCGGGCAGTATTTTGTTCTGTTGTCCTTGGGTCCCTATGCATTGGGAGCTGACTTGAAGACAGCTACAAACAAGGCTGCTTTTAAAGAAAGCTAAAGAGAGAAGAACACTGGCTACTGGCCCCAGTAAGGTTTGCAAATTTGAGGGCAAAGCCAAGTTGTTGTGGAAAGTTGAGCAAAACTAATCTTCATCCTGGCCCCCTAATCACATTGCTTTTTAGCCTCTGCTCTAAATAGCAAATAGCAACAATGATCTTCTCTCATTGACAGATTCTCTTTTTTGAGACAGCCTCTCAGTTTTGACAGCGATAAAATTATAGAAGCTGGAAATGAGAATTTAAAAAACACTCTGCCATAAGTCAATGCCGACTCATAAGGGCCCCTATAGGACAGGGTAGAACTGCCCCTGTGAGTTTCGGAGACTGTAACTTTTTACAGGAGTAGAAAGCACTGGTTCTTTCTGGAGAAGTGGCTGCTGATTTCGAACTACTCACCTTGTGGTTAGCAGCCCAAAACAGAGCCACTATGCCACCAGAGCTCCCTAGGAACTGGCAAGCATAACAAACAATGACTGACTTAGTTGACCCAAGGAAGCTGGATATGAATCAGCAGACATCTTGAGAACACTACAGCATGCAAAATAAAAATCTAAGTAAGAAACTGAAAAATATATTTTTAATCATGAATATTCTCTGAAAGAAAAACCAAGTGCATAAATGAAATAGAAAACAGAATGTGGTTCAAAAGACAGAAAATAAACATCCAAAACTAGAAATTAACATCTCAATAGATGAACTACTTACTATATAGTTTTGGGGAAATCCCTAAAAATATAGAACAAAAAGACTAAATACAGGCATTTAAAAATTATAATAACAGAGAAGAGCTTTGCAAACTGGAGAGCACCCAGAAGATACAATATCCAAATAAGATAAATTCTAGAAAGAACAGAAAATAATCGATGAAATAACTAAATTCCCTAGAATTAAAGAAGTCTCGTTGAGGCTCACTGCAATAGATGGAAGGGAAAAAATCATCACCAAGAAAAAGACCAAGACTTAGAACAGCTTCATATTTCTCAATAAAATGGTGACTACTAAAAAAAAGTAGAGAAATGTCTTTAAAATGCTGAAGGAAAATGGCTTCAAATTTCACCAGGATGAAATATTAATTAAATCCCAAGTAGACGAAAGACCATTTTAGATCTGCAAGGTTTTTTCTCCTATGTATTTCTATGTTGGGAATTAATTAGAGATAGTGGCACCAAAACTGGAGATTAAACCAAGAAAAGGACAGGGGACCCAACGCAAGACACCTAAACAGAAAAGTTGACCCACGCGACCAAGCCGAGACAGAAGACAGGACCATTGGCTAAAGTTTAGTTAGTGTTCCTACTCTTTCATTCTTCCTTCCTTCCTTCCTTCCTTCCTTCCTTCCTTCCTTCCTTCCTCCCTCCCTCCCTTCCTCCCTTTCTTCCTTCCTTTATTTCTATCAAATTACCAGGCACATAATTAATCACACAGTTCAAAGATTTGTCAGGAAAATGATCAGCCTCCTAAGCCATCTCCCTGTCCTTATGACTTCCTACTTCCCAGAAGTAGCCATTTTCACCTCTTTTTTTTTTTTTTTTGCCATTTCTTTTGTTGTTTGCCTTCACATCTCTAAATAACATATAGATAGCCGTAATTCTTAAATAAGCCCTTTCAGGCATTTCCTATGTATTCTCCATGCGCAGTTTCTTTCCTTTGGCCATCAGCATGCCCAGCCACTGCACACCTTACGCTTTCCCCCTCGTGTTCTCCCTTTGTGGGATGGCTCTGCTGATCCGGAAAGGTGGTTTGGGCTTTGACTGCCACACTACGATAAAGGCCTTTGTTTCCTCCCTCAAGAGATTTTTTTTTGAGTCGTGTGTGCATGTGCGCATGTGTGTGCATGTGTACGTGTGCGCACACACGTGCATCAGATCAGATGATTGAATCAATGGGTTTGAAATAAAGCAAAGACAGGAAAGCCGTGGGAATAAAAAAAATTCTATCATCAAGACAGGCACACAAACGTGTGAATAAGATTTTCAACAGAAACATAACAGAGACCATGTAGGATGTAGGGCAAGATAGAGAAAGTGATAATAAGTAGATTTATCAGCGCAGCACATGTGAGAAATAAAATTAAGTTCAAGATCAAAGAACACACTCAGCCTTCTTACTTTAGATACAAATTGGCAATTAGCCTCGCTCACCCTACACAGTGACCACAGAAGGGCCACGCATCCAAACAGGAAGCGTCAGTCGGCCTCCAAAATCAAAAAGACCCTGATGCAGACTTCTGCTCTGACCTGCCCTGTGCCCCTCTTGTGGGCACAGACCAGGGTAACCATGGGATTCTGGTGGGGACTGCTTGTCTTAAACCTCCTCTCTTTGATATGCGTTGATTGACCTAGAGGTGGACGTGCCACCCCAAACCACGTAGATTAGAATCCTTCCCTGGGATTAAAAACCTCTACATGTTACACAGGAAAGGTCTTTCTTCTTAATACTATGTACCACTTGAAAGTCAAAACTCCTGAAGTGTAATAAGGAAAAGTGGACGCTGAGGCCCCACTAACAGCCTTACCACAATTGCTTACTAAGACAAGGTAAGATGATATTGTCACTGGAATTTTCACAAAGAATAACTGGGAGACTTTCGGCAGTTATTTGCTTACTGTTTGTTCTTTTGCATGCAGATTTTTGACTGACAAATGAGGGAGCCAAAGAACAAACAAACAAAAGCAGAAAGGATGTTGGAAGGAAGGGAGCATGTAGGAAGTAGAAACAGTGAGCCTTGTTTGCATGTGTTTGGTTAAAGTGATTAGTTGACAGCTAGTTAAGAAGTTAGCATGGACATTTTGTTCTACAGTAAGCCTATTAGGGGTATCAAAGGGAACCATTTCCGGTGTTTATGGATAGTGGGGAGTATGTGAAATGGGTTATTGTGTCCTTCCCTGGTGATTTCACTTGCCGCGTTCTCATTTCTCAGCTCCATCAGTCATGCTTCCCGGTGGTTCAAAGTACTCGTTGATCAAAGTTTTACTAAGGAAACCTGGAGTGAGTGTTTTTCACCTGGAAAACAATACTCCTGAATGCCATGGACAGGAAGTGTCCCTCTCACTCTTGGGCATTCTACTGTCCATTAAGTCAGTGCAGGGAGCGCTGTAGGGGTGGCCTACTGACTTGTACACCAGGACACCAGGTGACTTGGAGGAATCTAGAAAGCTCCAGAACTAGTGAACCATGTAGACAGCCATTGATCATTTTTACTTCCTTTGTGTTTACATCTCAGAATGTCTAAGCGGGTCAACCCAGGAACTCTAGTCTACCAGCCAAAGGTAACCATTCTTGTGTTAGGCCCTAAAGGCACCTGCTCTTCCTAGTAGCAGTATTCCAGAGTGACTGTGTCAGATCTCTGCTTGGAACACCAGCATAGACTTCCCAGCCCTGGGAAACAATTCCTCAAACTTTGATGCTCTTAGTGTCTTTATCCAAGCAGAATCTTCAGACTGCTTCCAAAACCGCCTTTTGCTTGATTCTCAGGCCCAACCCCAGACCAATTCAACTCACGTCTTTGAAGGTAGGGCCCAGGCTTAGGCATATTTACAAGGTTCTAAAGTGATTCTAACGTTCATCTGAGGCGAAGGAAAAACAAAACAAAACAAGAAACAACCCTGGCAGCAAAACAATGAGCAGGCTTTTTGGTCAACATGTTATCATAATACACATCTTCTTGTTGCTTGTGAGATCTGTGCAGTAGAGGAGGCTACTTGGCCTTCTCTAACTGAGAAAAAGGTTAACAGTTGTTTATTTGCAGTTCAAATGATCTTTCAAAACCAAGGGTCCAGTTGGCAGTCCCTAGGTAACATTTCACTCTCCTGGTCTCTGGATCAAAAAAGCCCTATGACAGCTCTTGGACCGTCTCAGCTGCCCTGCGAACCTCTTCCATTTCCTGACACTTACCTTTCTCTCTTCACTCCTCATTGTCTTTTAATGCTTAGCCTTTCTGTGTGTCTTCCCAACCTCCCTCTGTCACCATACCTGCCCATCTCGTATCCCCTATAATTAAGTCCTAAGCCCCTCAGTCTTAAGTGTGCATCACAAACCAGTGACTTTTCTCCTCCCTTCCATTGCTGTTGGCCTGCATAACTCACGGGGCTCCTATCATCCGACCTTGAGCAAGTCCTTTCATTTCCAAGGTGGTTGCTTTATAAAATGAAAGATCTGGAGAACGTGATGCCTAAGGGCAGCAGTTCATGAACAACGTTTCTAATCGCAGCAACATCAGGACCTGGGCCTTTGGAAGGGGCCAAGAACTTGAAGCTGCTTCATCTTTCTCGGTATATCTTCAGTCTGTCGTTTCTCTCTCCATCTCTGCCACCACATGACTATCTTCTTGAGGCTGGACAATTGTAGTAGCTTCCTCATGAATGGCCCCATCTCAACTGTGACTTTGTCCAAACGATTAGGAGTAAACGGACATGGGGAACCTGAATATGTCGATGCTACTTCTGAAAAATTAAACCCTTAACCTGATTTTAGGTCTGCATAATATAACAAACAAAGCCTGGCGCAGTGGCTTTAGCAAAGGCCTCGGGCACAGGAACACATATGAGGAAGGTGCAGGATGAGGCAGTGGGTCACTCTGTTGTTAGGAGGTTGTTATAGGTCGGGACCAACTAGATGGCTTGTAACAACAACAACAACATATGACCCTTTTCCAGGGTTCAGGCTCATCTTATACCATGCTTCTTGTCCTACAGGCTCCAGTTCTGCTTTTAATCTTCCAAAATAAAAAAGCCACCTTGCCTTTGCACAAGCACTTCCTTTGGCTTCTAGCTTTCCATCTCTTTGCCTGGCTACTTTTCTCATTGTGACGATGTTGGCTAATACATTCCATATTCAAGTATGTTTTCTCTGACCTTCCAGATAAGCCAGATAGATTCCTACTTAATACTCCCCATACTTCACTTAGAGTCCTTATTACAGTGATTAATTATCAATGTAATCATATGTTCATTTGGTAGGCGAGTATTTCTCCTACTGTTTGCTCATCAAGACTTTGAACTGGTTCTAACCAGTCATCATGCAAGACACAGTGCAGTTGGAACAGCCTTGAAGTTGAGGATTCTGGAATACCCTGGATATTCCAGAAGAACTGGGATGAAACCATCATGAGTGGAAGCCCCGGGAGGGGAGACTCCAAAGAGGCATAGGAGCCTGATCATAAAATCGGACTGTTGTGAAGACTGTGAAGAGCAATATACATTCACAATATATGGTAGGGCACCCTCTTCGAGCCAGGCACTGTTGTTTCCAACTCTGTCAGTCAAGAAATTTTGTTACTGTGCAACTAATATGCTCCCTTGATTTCTTAAGAGGAAGAGGAAGTTTCCAGCAGGGAGTCGACCCTTAATTTTTCCCCATTCAGTTCCTACAAATTTGGGTCTGCCACTTCTCAGCCATGACTGAGGAAAGACTGGCCTGAAGATCTGCTGCTCACCAGTGATGCTCCACTGTCATCCATCGCAGTTTCTAACAGAGTGGCGGGTAGTCAAAACATGTGTTGTGAAAATGAGTGAAAGAGTGGAATTGGAAGGTGTACCGGCATCTTGCCTTTCTCTCTTGCTCTGTTGTCTCTAGGTGGAATCCTCAGCAACACCCAAGTATCAGCTATCTACTTTGACCAACTTCCTCCTAGTCCTTGCAAAACACACGCTTAGAAAAATATAGAGTAGATTAAAATAGACCCACCCATCAATAATTCCTGGAGGTCTATTGTTGCAGGTCGATTGATTTTTATATAATAAGGACTAAGGTTCGTGGTTAGCCTGGGCCCAAATAATGTGAATGTCTTACCAGAAGTTCAAGGCACAGCTTCTGATTGTAAAATCATGTTTTTGCTGGTCCTTGATCCTGTCAAACACACATTATCTTTCATATTACAGGGTTTCATCTACTGGGCCATCGTTAAGAGGTTACACATGACATTCTCTCTCCTCTTCCAGCCTACTAAAGAATTCATTCCCCAAACATTAGGAACCATTGCTCTGTTCCATGTGAGTGCTTAGTTCACTGTAGTCTCCTGCCAACTCAAGAGACATAATGACATGGCATCCGATGACTTTTATTAGTATCATAGAATCACAAAGTATTTGAGCCAGAGGCTCCCGCAAGTCTATCCAAATGGGCAAGAGATGATCTGTCCCCTTCAATGCCTTGTGTGATCAGCTCTGCTCTGGTCAAAAGGGTCAGAACATAAACCTGGCCTGGGTCCAATGTGAAGTGAGATAACACATATGAGTTATTACTCTTGGAAGTTCAGTGACATCCAAGCACCTCGTCCAGCTTTGTAGAAGTAGGCACCGTAGTGACTAAGGCTGCTAGGCTTGAAGTCAGGCAGAGGTGGGTTAGCACCTGTCTGTCCCTGTGAACTTGGGCAAGTGACATCCTTAAATTCATCACCTATAAAATGAGGAGAACAATGCCTAACTCCTGCAGGAAGACTCATCAGAGAATCTCTGGAGCAAAGGTGGGGGTCAGCAAGGAATAGCTTGGAAGCAGCAGAGATCCGGAGGATGATAGAAAGCCAAGGATTAAGAGAATAAATGTTTGTTTATTCGGTCAAAGCAATATAACAATACACTGTCTACTTCAAGGTAATAGTTCTGCCTTCAGTTTGCTCTGTCTCCATAGAATATGCTGACCCACTCCGTGCTTTGATCGACCCATCCTTTAAATCTTTCTTTCCTAAGATATTTGTAATACAAAGAACTTTTTAGAAGAATAGATAAGTAAAACCAAACATTAGTCCATCTAACTGTTCCTAGGATATTTTTCCTAGATAAGTGAGCCTGCCAACCCCTTGTTTCTCCTTTCTCTGGGAGTTTGAAAGGCTATAACAATCTCAGTCTCATTTATTCATTCAGCACAGTGTATTTTAAGCAAGGGTAATTTTGACCTCAGGGTACATTTACAATATCTGTTGACATGTGTGGTTGTCACAATTGGTGAAGATGCTAGTGGCATCTGACATATAGAAGCCAAAGGTGCTGTTAAGTCGGACGGTGCCCAGGACAGCCGCCCACAACAAAGGATCCCCTGGCCCCACATGTCAATATGCTGAGACTGAAGAACCCTGACTTGGAGTAGGGCGTTTGGCTTGTCAGAGTCAAGACAAACTTCACTTGAATTTGGTAGCTCAGCAGCCTCTCCTCCAAGACAAGCACCTCCCCTTAAACTTCCTTGGTCCCCCCACCCCACCCCACCCCGCCCTCTGACAAACAGCTGCTTCAAAATAGTAACATGCAAAGTCTACCTTCAACACGTGGAGTCAAGAAATTCAGAGCTAAGGTTTAAAAATTCGAGACTGGCACTCTGTTGTTAAAAAAAGACAACGCCTGAAGGTGCCAGGGTGTGAGTAGGAGACAAAGCGTCAAGCCAAGCTTTCCACTCCAACCTTGCGACTTTTGGCTTTTGTGGGTTTAAGTCAGATCCTCTCTGCGACCCTGGGCGGTACTTCTGTGGTTTCCTTCTGAGTTCTATAGAACTTGAAGAAACAAGCGTTGGCAATATTCAGAGCAGATCTCAAGAGATGGGACATGAGCTATAAATGGTGTGTGGAGTCTAGTTCTCGAAATAATATTCCTTAAAATAAAATCACTGAGGGGTGCACTGTATGTTCAAGACTCTTAACACTGGAAGCACAGCTATTGTTCCGTATCGCTTAATTGTTCAGCACATCCATAGTTATGTGGCGTCAACCTAGAGAGGCACAGCCCCAAAGCATGGCATTTAGAAGACACCCAAAGAGGATTTCAGCCCTACTTCTATTTATTTACATTTTGAGCAAACGTAAGCAGACCTTGGAAATATTATGGGTTAGGGTTACAGACGACCACAATAAGGCAAATATCACCATACAGCGAATCTCACAAATGTTCTGGTTTCCCAGTGATGTTTACGTTATACGGTGTGGTTCAAGTCCTCTTCATTTTTAGCAAGCAAGGTGGTACCATCTGCAATCCCCAGACTGTTAATAAGCTTTCCTCTGATCCTGAGACTACATGAGTCTTCCTATCATCCAATCTCTCAGATCATTTGCTCAGCATACAGTTTGAACACGAACACACCTTTCCTGGTTTTAAACCACTCACTCGATCCCCTTGTTCTGTGCAAACGGCTGGTGTGTATACAGGTTATGCATGAGCACAGCAAAGTGTTCTGGAAGTCCCCATTCTCCACAAGGTCACCCAGAGTTTGTGTTATACACATGGTCAAATGTCTGCCTGCTCGGTAAACACAAGTAAAAATCTTTCTAGTGTGCTCCGCTTTCAGCCAAGATCCATCTGACATTACCAGTGATATCCTGTATTCCACATTCTCTTCTGAATCTGGCTTGACTTTCTGCTGATTTTCTACTGAGGAAGTGCTGCAACCATATTTTAATTATCTTCAGCAAAATGTTACTTGCATATGATATTGTTCTCTAATTTCCACACTCCAGTGGATCACCTTTCTTTGGAACCGGCAAAAATGTGAACCTCTTCTGTCGATTATAGTTGTGTCTCAAAATTCATAGCGTGAATGAACAAGTACTTGCAAGATTGCATCCGTTTGTTGAAATATTTACATGAGTATGCTATCAATTCTTGGAGCAATCCCTTTGGTGTAGCGTGGACTTCTTTCAATACCATCAGTTCTTGACCATGTGCTACCTCCTGAAATGTTTGAACATTAACCAGGTATTTTTGGAACAGTGGATCTCTATATTCCTTCTATCACCTTTTGATGTTTCCTGCATCGTTCAGTATTTCACCCATAGAATCTTTCAGTTTTTCAACTCAAGGCTTGAGATTTTCCTTCAGTCGTTCAGCTTAAGATATGCTGAGCTTATTTTTCCCGTTTGGTTTTCTAACTTCAGTTGTTCTTTGACATTTCTCTTCAGTTCTTATACTCCATCATTTCTTCCAGTTGCTTCAGCTTTTCTAAGTTCAAGAGCAAGTTGAGAGCCTTTGATAACATCTACTTTGGTCTTTTCTTTCTTTTATTTTTAGTGACCTCTTGCTTTATTTATATATCATGTCCCAAAATCATCCCACAGCATCTCTGGGAGTTGGTCATTAGTGTTCAATACGTTTCTGGATAATCTTTAAATTTAGATAGTCTCTAAATTCATATAGGGTACATAAAAAATCATGCTTTAGCTCTTATAGCTTTGTCTTGATTTTCTTTAGTTTCAACCTGAAATTGCACCTGGTCAGTTGGTAGTCTTATCCACATTGGACCCCTGACCTTGTTTTGACCGTTGATATCAAACCTCTCCAGAGTATCTGTACACCTATGTTGTCAATTTGATTCCTGTGTATTATATCTTAAGAAGGCCATACAGATACTCTCAAAACTCCCTGACATCCAGTCGATGCTGTGCCGTGGTGACCCAGAGGACAGAGTAAAACTGCCCCTGTTAGCTTCTGAGACAATAAGTCTTTGTGGGAATATAGAAAAGCCCACCTCTCTCCTGACCATGTGTGTGTTCGTCTGGGTAGATTAAAGACACAAATTCGGAGACACTCATATGTGTATAATAAAGAGCTTTATATACCTGAGCAGCTGAATGTTACAAAAACATCCCAGCCCAGTCCAAATCAAGGCCAAAAGTCCGATATTAGCCCCTAAATCCAATATCAATCTATAAAATCCTCTTTAGACTCATAAAGAACATGCAATGATGCTGACTGCAGGAAGATCACAGGCCAGTCAGTGGGTGGGAAGTCTTGTGGATCCAGTGACACTGTAAGCATCTCAGGACCAGGAGAGGTCGTCACGTGGCTCCTCCAGCTCTGAGGCTCTGGCTGCCATCAGCCTGTCTCCATTTGGCCTGTCAACAAGAATGTCTCTGAGGGGCTGAGCATGTGTCTGGCCTCCATTGAGGTATTTATCTCCTTTGCACCTCCAAATGAGGTTATCAAGCTATGGTCTGATTGACAGACTAAACTCCACCTCTTCACTCTAAGTTTCAAATTGACAACAGATTATGTAACTACCACAATATATACAGTCATCACTTATGTTATTGATAAAAGATATTTGCAACAAATAAGTCATTGGTTTTGCAAAATTCTATCATGAAATCTCCAAATGTCATTTCTATCATCAAATCTATAGTGTCTACCAAATCTTCCTCTTTGTTATCAACTTTTACATACCAATCACCAGTGGACCATAATAATCAATGTACCATGTGAATGCAAGTTTAACCAATTTTAGGCTTCAGAAGTTGGTAAATATCTTCATTTCTTCATCATTGGCTTCAGTCATGTGTGTGTGAATTTTAAGTTAGCGACACAGTCTTCCTTGTAGGCATATGAATATTATCATGTCATAGGCAGACCTTGAAATGTTTTATTTTCAGATGAATATGATGTCATACCTCTTAAACTTGTCATCCCAGCATAATAAGCCTTATTATTATTTACTTCAAACAGGCCAACACCAGTCTACTTTAGGTGTGCCTCGGAGCAGTGGTAGCACACTGGGTCATGCCTTCAGCTAATATCACAAGGTTCAAAACTACTGACCAGTTTGAAGCCATTCCACAGTTGAATGATGTTTACTATTCCATAAAGATTTACAGTCTCAGAAACCCACACAGGCCGTTCTGTTCTATCCTACATGGTCACTGTGAGTCAAAATATACTGGATCGAAGTGAGTTTTGAGTTTGAATATATCAATACCTAGAATATCAATCTTTATGCATTCTCTATGTTTTGCTGATGACTTGCAATTTTTCAACAGTCATACATTGTACAGTCCATGTTGTGATTATTAATGGATATAAGCAGCTGGGATTTTTTCTTTCTTAGTCTGAGTGGGTCCATATTAGCACATAAAGCTCCTGAAAACTTTGCTGCAGTCATACCATTAGGTTCAACTTGACTTTGAAGAGGCAGCTCTTCCCAGCTTTATTTAGAGGCCCTTCCAGCTCAAGAGGCTCACTGGGGGCCTATATAAGACAATTTTCCTGCTGCTACTCACAGGATTTTCCATGACTAATTTTTAAGCGACCCACCCGTTCCTTCTTCCTACTCTATCTCCTTCTAGAAGCTTTGCTGAAACCTTGATGATTTGTAAATATAGGTGGCAAAGCTTCCAGCGTCATAGCAATATACAAGCCATCCCCATAGGAATATATAAATATATATACTTCATATATATATATATATATATATATATATATATACACATACATACATATACACCACTGCCAAATGTGCCTTAAAAGAAAGGCTTGACAATCTACTTCTGAATGTTTACTGCCCTGACAAACCTACTCTGTGACATGACCTTGCCATTAGGCAGAGTTGACTTGGTGGCAACTAACAGAAAATAATGAAAAAGTTGGAGGGTTAAATCCAACCAATGGCACCACCAAAGAAAGGTCTGGTGATACCCTTCCTTAAGATTGCAGCCATTTAAAACCCTCGGAGTGCAGTTCTCCTGTGAAACGCAGAGGGCTGCTACTCAGTTGGAATTAACCAGATGACAATGGGTTTTATATGTGTTTTTTAATGAGACAGAAAGAAGGGCTAGAAGAGCAAAAGTGGAAAGTCGTGAGCATATTCAGGGAGTCTCCGGTTTTCAAAACTGGATAAACTAGAGCATATGGATGAAGGAGCCCTGGTGGCACGATCAATTAGCAATGGACTACTAACTACAAGGTTGGTGGTTTAAAACCACTAACCACTGCTCTAAGACTCACTGCAATCAAGGTGATTCCAACTCATAGCGACCCTATAGGACAGAGTAGAACTGCCCCCATGGGTTCCTGATACTGTAATTCTACAAGAGTAGAAAACCTCATCTTTCTCCCACAAAGCGGCTGATGATTTTAAACTGCTGACCTTGTGGTGAGCTGCCCAACTTGTAACCCACTGTGCTGCCAGGGCTTCTGCTGGGGAGAGAGATCTGCAAAGCCTCAGAAACACTACACAGTAATGATATGAATCAGAATTAACTCATTGGCAGTGGTTTGGGGTTTATATCATCTGTAAAAGGATGTAGTCAAAATGGAACAGTCTGAAGCTGTATTAGTTGGCTCTCATGACAACAGTGATGTAAACTAACTCAGAGTCCAGTGCCTACACATCAAGAAGCATTTATTCTCGTCCTTATGAGGCTGCAGATCAGCTGAGGCTTGTTTGAGATACCATGGGCTTGGCTGGGTATCTGTGAGGCCACTAATTGGCTGGGTTGGCAGCTTGGATCTAGGCTGCGAATTGACCTCAGGTTTTCTTCAGGTGTGTGCACGCTAGAGCCTCGGGTAAGGTAAAGGGGAATCAAGGATATGTTCTTCTAGTGACAAATGCTAGACATAAGAACTGAGCCAAACCATAAAAAACCATATGGGGCATCTGCTCATACTCCAATGCCAAAGTATATTAAAAAGGATAGCAAAATACTCTTCATCCATCAGGACATAGCAAAGTTACATACCAAAAGGGTATAAACTTATAATCCTATTACAAAGGAGTGAAGAATTGGGATCAGCAAACCAATCAATCACAAATCCCTACGAGTAGAGATCTTGAATATAGAAGCAACTGAATGATTTTTGATATTGGCCTTGAGGCCCACTCCTAGTGACCCTACAAAACCGAGTAGGTCACACACATACACACCCATGTCCTCAGGCATATCTAGGTGCTGGCAACTATGGCATGCACCCTGGGTGCCATTTTAGTGGAGAGGCGCAGTGCCAGTGGGCAATTTCTGTTCACCATTGTGGATTACATTGCCAGCTATGAAAGAGAATTCTGCAATTTAAAATGAATTGCTAATGAAAAATATGTCCACATAGCAAAAGACAAAATAGGTGACTAGGACCTTCTGAAAAAAAGAAGTTGGGTGCATTAAACGCTTTTGCCATAAGAGGAAAAAGAGAACGCACAGACTAGGAAGAAAATGTCGACAAGGGCATCGCAGACAAGGGACTGATGTTGAAAATCTATAGAACAGTTCAGCACCCCAACGAGAAAAAGACCAGGGACTCAGTTTAAAAATGGTCAGAGGACATGAACAGACAGCTCACTAAAAGAATTATATTGGTTTGCCAAGAAATACGTGAAGAAAATGTTCACAATCACATCCAAGAGATGCAAACCAATATAATGGTGAGATACCACCTCACCCCAGAATTGATGACAAAGTTCAAAAGGGCAGAAAGCAAAAGAAAGAAAAAAATGCTGAAGAGGATACGAAGAGACTGGCATCCCCATACACTGCTGTTGGGGTTGTAACACTCTGCAACCACTGTGAGAAGCAGGATGGCACACTTCCTGTGAGCAGAAATGCCCAGCAACCACTCTGCTCAGTAGACATCCGCCGGAAATAAGGAGCAGGGCACGGCCTGCCATCTGCACATCCATGCTCCCTGCAGCACTGTTTACAATAGCAACAAAAAAAACAACAACCCAAGACAAACAAGAACCCCAAATTCATTGCTATCCACACTGCTTGCTGTAGTTATGTCTCTTCCCGTGTGGCTTCCCAGGCTATAATATTAAGAGTGCCTATTATCAGGTCTTTGTCCTCTGGAGCAGCTGTTGGGTTCACAGGACCGACCTGTCAGCTAGCAGTAGACCTTTCACCATGGCACTAACAGGGCTCTTTGAGAAGAACCGATACCATTGGTAGACTAGAGGTCAAAGGATCTTGTAACTGAGAAACTGAAGACCAGAGAGAGGCCTGTGGGCATGGCTGAGAAAAGGCGATACCAACCAAAGGGCTGTTATCCTGAGCATCTCTGATCCTGAATTATAACCTTTTAACTTTCCTAATAAGCCCACAATTGTGGGTATTGTCTGTTTGTTTGGTGTGGCTTTTGCAATGCAGCAAAGAAGTAGAAGGTACTGTGGGAGGGACGGTGGTGTCAGAATTAGAAAAGAAAGCTGGAAGGTAGAGGCATGTCTGACCCTTGCCTCAGAGAAGTCAGCTTTAGGCTGATGTTGAGTTCGTGTCTCCTCACCCTTTGGAAAGTCAGCAAGAGTCAGGCATCACCCACATGCCATTCTGCCAACATATATGCATGGATGCAGGAGAGCATACCCGGGGAACATTCTGAAAACTTCTTTGCCATTACCCAACACCTTGAGGGCAAGAATCACTGAATTTGGAAGCTTATGACCACAGTCTCAGGGAACATGTAGAGCAGTGGTTCTCAACCTTCCTAATGTCATGACCCTTTAATACAGTTTCTCATGTTGTGATGACCCCCAACCATAAAATTATTTTCATTGCTTCATAGCTGTCATTTTACTACTGTTATGAATCAGGCGATCCCTGTGAAATGGTTGTTTGACCCCCAAAGGGGTCACGACTCACAGGTTGAGAACCGCTGCTCTAGATAAATTGGCTTAGCATAGTTCACAAAGGAAATGTTCTATGTCCTACTGTGATACGTAAGAACTGGGGTCTTAACAACATGCATGCAGCTGTAAAGGATGCAACTATGGGTCTATGTCTAGGAAAGACTAGGAGAGCAAGGACTAGGAGAGAAATTTTCAAAACTCATTGCCATCAAGTTGATTCCAACTCATTGTGATCCTTGAGGAAAGAGTAGAACTTCCTGTTGGGTTCCAAGACTGAAAATCTTTAAAATAATAGAAAACTTTCTCTTTTTCTCGTGGAGTTGCTGGTGGTTTCCAAAGGCTGACCTGGCAGTTACAGGCACAGTGAGTAACCCACTCACCAAATCAAAGATACAAGAAAGCCATTAGTCCAAAAGATTAATGGACCTGACCACAACCTTCACTAGCTAAGAAAAACTAGATGGTTGCCAAAGATGACTACTGACCACTCAGATGAGTATCACAGAAGAAAGTCCTAGACAGAATGGGAAGAAAACAAACAAAATAAAATGTAAAACAGAATTCAAAATCATAAAAATGACCAGACTTACTAGTCTAACAGAGACTGATGGGATCTTCAAAGATTCTGCCCTTAGACATCCATCAAGCCTGGAACTGAATCCACCCTGGAGATCAACTTTCAGCCAAGCAATAGACAGGCCTAGGTAGCAAACAATAACACCAGGGAGAAGCATGCTTTTTAGAACAAGCAACCATACAAGACCGAAGGGCATCATAGGGCCCAAAACAGAGCTCAGAAGGCAAGAAGGAAACAGGAAACTGAAAGGAGGAAGTGGAAAGAGTGCGGTTCCATTATGGGGTAAGTAATGCTGCTTTGGACTTCCCCCTAGCCTATCAGCCTGTGAAGTCCAAATAAAAAGAGAGAATTGCCCGTGGAAATAAACATGCCACCTCGCTTCAAATATCCTTCAACAGAGGCTCCAATCTGAGCAGCCATCCCCTGGCTACCTCCCTGAAGCTTCTCCCAGACCCTGAACAAGGTCTAATGGCACAAGGTCACTGAGGGCCTCTCGGTGCCTGCCCAGTCAAATTATTATCTCCGAGTCACTATTGACCTCACCACAGCCACCACTTGGCAGTTTGGGGTAGGAAGCTTTCCCACTTTGAAAGATTCTCAGTCTCCAGGCAAATTATCAGCCCCACAGTGATTTCAGCTCCTTTCATTGCTTCACAAATGTTGGCAAATCATTGATTTGTGTTGACTTTCTGCTTGGAACAGAAGACAGAAAAGTGGGGAAGGCTTATTAAATATCCCTTTAATTACTCTACCAAAAAAAAAAAAAACCAAAACCAACTGGTTCTAAATCCAGAACTGTTACTTAAATTTTCCCCTCTAAAGAGGGTTCCAGATTTTGGTTTGTTTGCTTGTTTTTTAGTTAAAGGAGAAGAAATTCAGGATCCTGGAAGAGAATGTTTCGGACACAATATTGAAAGTGTTATCTCTCCATTTAAGTGAAAGCTATACAAATGCAAATAAAAGAGTTCCTGCTACTATAAAAAATAAAAATAAACACAGCGCCTACTCATAGCGATCTTGTATAGGGCTTCAGAGATTGTAACTCTCTACCAGAGCAAACAGCGCCGTCTTTCTCCCCTGGAGGGGCTGGTGGGTTTGAACCACTGGCTTTGGGGTTAGCACCCTGATGCCTAATCCACAGCACCTTCAGGACTCCCACCTGATTGCTATAGGAAAGGAAAACAGAGGGACATTTTTATGTTCTTCCTGAGAATTCTTGAAGCTTCCACTGTGTTGTCCTTGAAGAAGTCTACCCCTGTGAGATAGTTAAAGTTTATTATGCCAACCTGGCCGATAAACACATGTGGGGTTCATTGAAGGGTGGAGAGATAAATGGCTCGGTGAGCCTCGCCTTTCTAGTTTCTCTGGTCTCTTGCTTTCTGATGTCGGACCAGGGTACAGCTGCCTTAACCAGTTCCTTGCTTCAACTAGCAAGCTCACTTCCTGCAAGACATCCTTGAGGAGAAGCCACATAGACCTACCCTGATGCAGCCCTTGGTGCTGGAGCAGCTGCATGGAGAGCCCTGCCAGCGCTGAGATGCTTACATGTTCACTGATTCAGCTTTCCTCCTACAGTCGGCATCATTGCGTGTGTTTTGTGAGATGGAGGAGGACTTTGTAGATCGGTGTCAGACATATGGGCTAATGTTGGACTTATGGGCTTGGGCAGCACTGGGTTGGGATGCTTTCTTAATGTACACTTACCCTTTATATAAAACTCTCTCTTATACATATGAGTTTCTGTGGATTTGTTTCCCTAGTTTACCCAGACTAACACACCCTGTCTTAAGCAGACAAGCAGATACCAAAAGTCAATCTTACCCAGACAACATCTGACAGGTAGCCCACCAGCACCTTTTTTCCCTTGTTAATTTCTTTTTATTGGGAGTTAGTAAATATATCATATTATTCCATAGTTCGATGACATCAAGCAGTACTGTACAACTGCTCCCATAATCCATTTCCAAACATTCTTTTCCATCTTGGACTCCTTGACATTGGTTCCCTTGTACTACCCCCCTTCCCCCCACTGTACCCCCCTCAGTAACCCTTACTCTACTTGCTATTGCTATAGGTTCATCAGTCCTGGGTTTCCTATGCTGAAAACAGAAAAACATATAACACAAATTCAAGACGGTGACCCCCAATGACATAACACATCTGAGATAAGCTCCAAGAAGAACAAACAAACAAAACCAGATCAGGCCTGATGTGCCTCAGAGGGGGATAACCTGACAGAGTTCTAACCGTTCAACTCAAGTTTTTCCCTTTGATCTTCCGTAGTCATTTCTCCAGTGCACGCTGGTGACCACTTTCCTCCCTTCCCTCCCTTAGGGACAGAGGGAAATCGCCAGAGGCGTGTTTCCTATGCAGATGCCACAAATGAATCTTGGGCTCCCTGTCACCCAGAGCCTTCTGCAAACCGGGTTCTCACAGTTTAGGTTCTCATACTACGCCCTCCTTCGACTTCTGATGACATGGTTGACAATCCGTCGGTGGCTGGGGTGGTGTGCTTCTTCCATGTGGACTTAGTTGACATCCCGCCTAGCAGGCGGCACCCAGCGTTTCTGACAACCACAAACCTCACTTAGTTCCAAAGCAAGTTTTTTGTTTTTCTAATATACTGCCAATTTAAAAGGTGACTTTTTAAAATGTTGGTTCTTTTTAAAAATAATCTTCTTGCCCTTTGTGAAAGAAAGCTGGGTGGGGCCGGTAAAGATGGGAGTTTGTTTGTCATTTTTGAAAGTGATCTCACTTTGCTACCAAGAAAGTCAATAAAGTATTTGATTAGAGACGGACGCCACTTTAGCTCAGGGTTGCCTTGGAGAGAGAGCCCATAACAATATGGGAAGCATATGCAGGTAGAGAAATGACTCATGAAATGGAAAACTAGTGGTTGTGAAGTCAACTTGGATGAATGGAGACGCTCTATGTGCCAGAGCCGAACTGTGCTCTGCAGACTTTTCACTGGCTGCGTTTTCAGACAGAGATTGGCAGACCAATCTTCGGATGCATCTCTGTGTATACTAGAAAGTCTAGCCTTTCTGCGACCTGTTCACACCACTCAAACTCAAAAACTCAGTGCCATTGAATCGAGGTCTACTCACACTGACCCCTAGGGCAGGGTAGAACTGCCCCTGTGTGTCGCCCAGCCCATAACTCTTTATGGGGCTTGCCCAGACTTGCTCACTGGGGCAACTGGTGGATTTCATCGGCTGGCCTTGCAGATCGTACCCCAAAGCATGTCAACTATGCACTAGGGCTCCTCTCACACCATTCAAGGACTCCTGAATTTGAAAATGTGATGGTAAAAGTGTCAGTGTGGTCATAATGGCATTTCCAAGAATGACTTATGGGATGGTGCGGTGGATTTTAATAAGCAATCCACTCTGATGGGAGAGTCCAGACTAGTTCAGGCGAGGCCTTCATCCTCCTTGTGCCTCAGTCCCTACCGTGTCAAACATGGGTAGTAATGATTACCCTCTTCATTTCACAATGTTAAATTTGAATTTTCCAAATGTGTTTTTTAAGCTGTGCAGTGTACTAACAAAAACCATTCTTCTGTAACACTATTAAAAATTGCCTCAGAACACTCGGTTCCATGTAAAATTATAATAATTGACATCATGTACTTTGTTCAGAAAATGTAATTTAGTTGACAAAATTTGGTAGAAAGAACAGTAGCCTTCGAGTTAGAGCACCTCGGTTTAGGTATATGTTTTTCCACGTGTGTCACTAAGGGAACTACTTCCCCACTTTGGCTGAAAATGAAACCAGTGCATCCTCTATCAGCCTTTTACGATGTTGTGACAGAAAAGCCTGGAGGGGGAGACTCTGGAAAGGATCAAGTTCCATAAGAGTGCCAGGCATGTGCATGATTACCTTTATGTTGTGAACATCAATACCTGTGAAGCTGGCTGGCCAAATGGTTACTAAAATGCTAACCAGAAGCACCAATACTGTAACACTGTTACTAATAGTAGAATGGAAAACATTCAGTACATCGGATCTTATAAAATAGAAATGCTGCTGGTGTAGGGGTTATGGGATGGGCTGCTACCTGCAAAGTCAGTGGTTCAAAACCACCAGCCACTGTGTGGGAGAAAGATGAGGCTTTCTATTCTCATTACAATCTCAGAAATCACAGGGACAGTTCTACCCTGTCCCATAGGGTCACTTTGAGTTTGGTTTTTGAATCCTATAAAATGTTATTCTCAGAAGATAAGGTAACACATGCTGACTGACACCTTCTCCCCACTCCTCTCTTTACCAGCATCTACTAAGAAGCTCTGATGGGTTGCCTGTCGGGCACTTTGAGGACGGGTGAGGCTTTCTTCTCTCATAAAATGTTGCAGTCTCAGAAACCCAGGAGGCCAGTTCCATTCTTTAAGGTCACTATGAGTTGGAATCAACTCAATGGCAGTGAGTTTGAGTTCAACTGATGCGTAAACAAGATTCCTTAAAATCCCTTCCCTGCACACTCAGGGAGGTGCTCACCGAGGGGCAGTCACTATGCAACAACATCTACAGACAGCCTTTTCCTCTCCCCTCCTGTTGCTGGCCACCATCACACCCCCTGGGCACTTCTGTTGAGTACAGTGGGTCCTCTGGCCACAGTTCTGGGTAGCACTGCCCCATCTGGGGAACCATCTGTTCACTGAGTTTGAGTTTTCTGCTGCTACTCATGGACTGGCTTTTAGGATCCAGAGTTCTGGATGTCATGTTGTGAATTGGGATGGGATTCAGTCTCTCGCTTTTATGTTTATATATTTACTTTTATAAACAATTTTATTGAGACATAGTCAAAATAGCATACAATTCGCTGTTTCACTCATATCAAGAAGAATTTTACAATGAGTACCGTCATCAGTTTTAGAACATTTTCCTCTTTCTTTTGTTCCTTGTTATTAGCTCTCCATTCCCCCCAGCCCCCTCTGCTAGCCACCAAAGGAACCATTAATCCAGTTACTGTCACTACGGATTCCCCCATCCTGGAATTCATACACTGAAAAACATAAAAAACAAAGAATCAAAAAGCTGATAACAATAACAAAATAAAATAGAGGGGGAAAGACAGTTGAAAAGAAAAGAGAAAATAATAAAAACTAGAACAACTGTAAAATGGGTCAAAAGGGAGACCAAAGGATAAGGTGTGAGATTTTTCACCTGCCTGCGCTTGTCATACTCCACTTCCAGAGCGCTCTGTCTGATAGCGTGGCTATTCACATCCCTGGTCGATGTTCAGAGGGGATTCGCTGAAATACAGAACCCACATTTATTTCCTTTTCATTTTTTTAGGTTGATGTAATTTTTAAATGGGTCAAAAATGGATAGTCTCTCATTTGTAGATGTCACCCAAGGAGTAGAACTTGCAGAAATCCACCCTAATAGAATCTTGATTACATGAGTCTTTCTAATTCCTTGTGACTAAGTTTATACTGAGACACAGCTGAAGCAGGATGTCTTACACTAGTCTCAGGATGATGTGCCCAGAAAACTAAGATTCTGCTGCCCTGCAGAGATCTCTCTGTTCTAACAGAAAAAGGCTGACTCATCAAAGAGGTCAAGGCAGCCTAAAGGAAACTCGCTTCAAGTTTTCGGAGGACATTATTGCACTAAGACTTCATTCCATCTCTGTAGTTCCTCTGAGGTAAAGTCTTATATTTTATCCTCTCTGTTTTAGTTCTGCTTTGGAAAGCTAGCACTAAATCTCCACTGGTTCTATAAAGCAAACCATGACAGACAGCCAAAGTGTGAAAGTCAAAACCATGTGAAAAACTGCCTCAAAAGATGAGAAGCCCCTAGAGGGGGGAAATACGTGGGCTGCTAGTGGGAGTTTCTCACAACTGAGTTTTTTACACAGGCTCTTGCAAAGGGAAAAGGTTAAGAGGGGGTACAGTGTAGAGATCTAACTAAGATCTCTTGACAATGTTTTAGACGTTAGATTGTTATTAATCTATGGAAATATCACTTGCAAATACTTAAAAATCCCCTCAAAAATAACCTCTAATTCAATCTTGTCAGAAAGCATGACATACAAAACAAACAAAATAGTCAGTGGCATTAAGAAAAGAGAGAGGGCCTTTATGGTCTGAACAGTAGCAAGAAAGAAAAGGATAAAGATGTTTGAACAGAAGAGAGAAGGAAGTGGAGTGAATTTTGTCTCTCATATGTCCACTATGTTGTAGAGCTCAAAAACCATGAGGGAGCACACCCAAAAAACTGGTGCTCATTTGTGTTTTTGATGTAAGGGGGATAGCACATTTAGACTTTGTTCCACCAGGTCATATTGCTAACCAAGCTTTGTATTTAGAGGCTCTGAACAGATGGCACAACAATGTGTAACAAACAGTCCTGAATTGTGGCAGACAGGGGACTGGTTGTGCCACTATGAAAATGCACCTGCTCACACAGCCATCGCGGTGCACTAGTTTTTTGGGGGAAAAAATAAGAAAAGAAAAACCTACAGCATGCCTCTTTTGCCCCAAGCGCCTTACTCAACTGGCCTTGCTCTGTGCGACTTCTTTTTGTTTCCATGAATGCAGAGAAGCATGAAAGGACAGAGATTTGACAACATGGAAGAGGTGAGGAAAAAATGAGGGAGGTGCTGTCTTCCATCCAAACAGACGAATTTGAAAAATGTTTCCAAGAATAGAATCGCAGATTTGACAAATTAATTAAGTGAAATGGAGAGTGCTTTCAAGGTGATAAGGTGGTTTTGTAAAAAAAAAAAAAAAAAGTTTGTTTTTAACAAAGCTTCCAAAAACTCTGGTTTTGAGGGGTATGCCCTCATATGTAGTCCTGAACCACCATTTATTGGGTACCCCAAGGCAAGAGGTATGAGTCAAAGTCCACAGGCCACCAGGTCAATGCCCTTAGCATAGCAGACATCTGTGTTTTCACACACTGTGAAAGTTCAGCCTACACCTGAGTTTGAGGCAGAACTCCTTTCACTTAGTGGGAAGACATGATATTTTTAATCACCTCATGTGGATACAAAAGCTGGATGAGGAGTCAAGAAGACAAAAAAAATGGGTGCTTCTGAATTATGAGACTGGAAAATAATATTAAATGTACCCTGGGTTCTAGGAAGAATGAACAAACTTGTGTTGAAAAGAGAACAACCTGAATGTTCCCTAAACGTAAAGCTGGCAAGTCTTCAGCTTACACACTTTACATGCGTTGTCAAGAAAGACCATCCCCAAAGAAGGATCACACTGGATAAGGAAAGAGTGAGTGCAGAGGAGGGAGACTCAGTGAGATGGACTGACACCCAAAATGGGGTGAAGCATGGCCATGACTCTGAGACTGGGATAGGGCTAGAGAGTGTTTGGTTCTGAGGTGCCTAGACCCATTATAAGTTAGATCCAACTTAACCACACCTGACAACTGTAGCACTATCCCTTCAGGTTCTATAATTTGTAAGGATGACTCTCAGAACTTTAAAAATCACTATATTTATGATTACACTTTTATTGTAGCTACAGAACAAACGTTAGAAACCACTGAAAGAAACAGGCCATGGGGCAAAGCCAGATCTAGGAGGGTCCCAAACAGAGTGCATGGATTGCATTCTCTGTACAGGATCAGGCTCTGTCACTCACCTAGGACACTGACATATGGCAAAACACGGAATATTGCCAACCTAAGCTTCAATGTGCAAAATTATTATTAGAGTTTCATTAGATAGGCGTGATTGATGGAATCATTAGGCACATGATTGGATTCATTCTTCAGCTTCCCTCCCCTCTCTGGAACTCAAAACTACAATTCTGTCATCACATGGCCAGTCTTGCTAGATCCCCTTCTGGGCCATGTTCTTGCAGAAGTTATTTAGGGACCTACCATGAGTCACCTCACTAATATAAATGACCAGATGTGGTCTAAAATTCCCATCATGACTATCAGGAATACTCCTATCACTTGAGAAATCCCAAGGACATAAAATTTACCTTCCAGGAACCTGGGACAATGTCCAGCCAAATTCTTTAGTACGCACATGGCAAGGATTATATTCCACAAACACATATGCTTAAGTATGCAAAAGGATGGACCACAAGGCTGTCCCTTCCAGCATTTCTTTTTTGATAGGCAAATATGACAAATAACTCAAATGCCCAATCTTTGGGGATGGGCTAAATCAGTGGTTCTCACCCTTCCTAATGCGCAACCCTTTCATACAGTTCCTCATGTTGTGGTGACCCCCAACCATAACATTATTTCATTGCTACTTCATAACTGTAATTTTGCTACTGTTATGAATCTGGCAACCCCTGTGAAAGGGTTGTTCGACCCCTAAAGGGGTCGCGACCCACAGGTTGAGAACTGGTGGGCTAAATAATCATGGTGCATCCATATGCAACAATCAAATAAGATGAAAAACAATTTTATAGAAAATCATAAAGCTACCGATCTGATAGAGACTAGAGAAACCCCAGCGACTATTGCCCAGAATCACCCTCCTAACTTGGAACTGAAAGTACTCCCAGCGGCCACTACTCAACCAAATAATAGACCGGCCTATTTTTTTTAAAAAATCAGCACCATTAAGGTGTTCCCTGTAGCAATCAACTCCTGAGGAAGGTGGTTCCCTGAGACCAAAAGGGTAACATTTGCCCAAAAACCAAAGATGGAAAGTCAAAGAGGGGCAGAAAAAGCAGACAAATAGAAATGGAGCATCTGGGATGGAAACATGGACTGTCCTGACACATTGTGGGTTTGTCGATTAGTGTCATGGAACAATCAGTTTGTGGACTAGTGAATGGAAAACTGATTTGCTATCTAAACTTTGACGTACAACCCCGTGAAAAGTTTTACAAGAGGGTCTTAAAGGCTTGAAGGTGAACAAGCGGCCATCGAGCTCAGAAGCAACAGAGCCCACATGGAGGAAGCACACCAGCCTGTGTGATCACGAGGGGTCGAAGGGATCAGGTATCAGACATCAAAGAACAAAAAATCATACCATTATGGGCTCACCTTCCCAATACAATCACTGAAGACAAAGCAGGTGCATAAGCAAAAGTGGTGACGAACGCTGATGGTGCCCAGCTATCAAAAGATATAGTGTCTGGGGTCTTAAAAGCTTGAAGGTAAACAAGCGGCCATCTAGCTCAGAAGCAACAAAGCCCACATGGAAGAAGCAAACCAGTCTGTGTGAGCACGAGGTATCAAAGGGTATTAGGCATCAAAGAACAAAAAAATCAAATCATTGTGAATGAGGGGGAGTGCAGATTGGGGACCCAAATCCCATCTTGAGGCATCTGGACATCCCTTACAGAAGGGTCTCGAAGGAGAGGCGCCAGTCAGAGTGCAGTGTAGCAACGATGAAATGTAGAAATTTCCTCTAGTTCTTAAATGCTTCTTCCCCCCACCCCCTACCCCCCACTATCATGATCCCAATTCTACCTTAAAAATCCAGCTTGACCAGAGGATGTACACTGGTACAGATAGGAACTGGAAACACAGGGAATCCAGGACAGATGATCCCTTCAGGACCAGTGGAGAGAGTGGCGATACCAGGAGAGTGGAGCAAGGGTGGGGTGGAAAGGGGAAACCAATTACAAGGATCTACATATAACTTCCTCACTGAGGGATGGGCAACAGAAAAGTGGTTGAAGGGAGACATCGAATGGTGTACGATATGACAAAATAATAATAATTTATAAATTATCAAGGATTCATGAGGGAGGGGGGAGTGGGGAGGAAGGGGAAAATGGGGAGCTGATATCAAGGGCTCAAGCAGAAAGCAAATGTTTTAAGAATGATGATGGCAACAAATGTACAAATGTGCTTGACACAATGGATGGATGTATGGATTGTGCTAAGAGTTGTACAAGCCCCCAATAAAATGATTTTTTTTAATAAAAGCTTTAGAAAGATGAGAAAGAATTTTCATGAGCAAATATGGAGAAAAGCTACGTTAATTGAAATTGATTTTATGATAGTCAAATTTGAAGGGAGAGTGAAAAAGGTGTGACCAGCATATAGTAGATAATCAATATTTACTGTATGATTAAATCTTGGATATATCAAAAAGCTTGATGAAGAATACCCAAGAACACTTTTCTGTCTCATTGTTAGGAGTCCTTGGTGGCACAAAGGGTTATGCATGCAGGTTCCAGCCAAACACTTGGCAGTTCGAATCTACTCAAAAGTGTCTGGCAACTTGCTTCCCAAAAGTCCCAGCCAGGAAACAACCTGTGGAACAATCTCTATTCCGCACACATGGGGTCCTCATGAGTCAAAATCGACTTGGTTTGGTGTTTTGTTTTTAAAATGTGATTGGTTTCATTTTTCACCAAGTATATGAGGGGACTGTCTTTTCAAATTGAAGGTCAAAAGGTGACTTCTCAAATCTCTTCCTGAATGGAGCCAACTCACTCACCAGGAATGTTATTTCTAGGACCTGCTAGACAATTACTAAGAAATGAAAAATTGAGTGATCTTTAGAGATTATGCCTAAAAATAGCAACATCTCTTTCGTGGTCTTGAAAGAACAACACTATCAGAAAACCCAGTTTACTTAATTTAACTCAGTGACCCAAAGCCTATCTGTCTGGAACATGTAAAGGATTCGGTAACAATGGCTTTATTACATCTGGGTGGTTGGTGGGACATGGTTCTTCTCAGTAGGTGGGGTGATCCTCCCTGGATGATGATAGAGACTCTGCCGTAGGTTGAGTTTAGGAAAAACAGATCCTGAGCTGAGAATACAGGTGCAAGTGATTTATTGGTGAAGGATTTTCAGGGGAGGGGGGGATAAAAGCACCAGGTAGCCAGGGGAGGGCGAGATGACAGAGGTTAGAACTGGAAAGGAAGCCAAGCAGTGGTGTGAGCACCCAAAGAAGGGAGCCTGAGGACCAATGGTTTATATGTGAAACCTCAGAATTACACCTGCCCAAGGCAGGAAAGGGTGCATTTCCATAGACCCATTTCACTCAGCCTGTGGCTGCAGAAGGAAGAAGTTCTGAATCTCCTTGGTGAAGATAAAGGGGTTCTAGTAATCTGAAGGCAGCCTCTTGAAGAGCTGAAGGCTGCTGGAAGTGAACATTCATAGCAGCCTTTATCCGAAGTACTATGAAACCAAAAACAATTAAAAGGACTCAAGGGAATCTGGGAGCAGCACTGACATTACCTGCTACAAATGTTACCTGAAAAACAGATATTAGAATTGAAGTGCCCCCTCATGTTAGAATAAAAAATTAGATGAAAAGAATAGAAGAGAGTCCAATAAGATAAAAAATAGTTCATATGTGTTTGAATGTTTATTATAAGATATCTGAAATCAGTGAGGATGGATAAATTATCCAACAGTCACAATAATCGTAGGTAAATAGGCTAACAGTTGGTGGGGAAGGGAAGGGGAGGGGGGACATCATCTGACTCTAAAACATTAACAGAACTAAATTTCAGCTATTTTAAAGACTCAAACGTTTATTGTGAGAATGGCATTGCATATCTATGGCTGTAATGCAATCCCAACAGAAATTCCATCATCATTCCATAGAGATGAAAAAGCAAATCACCAACTACACGTGGAAAAAAGACACCAGACAAATCATTACTGAAGAAGAGCAACAGGGTCGAAAGCCACACACTCCCTGATTTTAAAACCTACTATGTAGCTACACAAGTCAAAAATAGCCTGGTACTGCTGGTAGCAGGGCAGACACGTACACCAAGGAGCAGAATTAGAAGTGCTGGAGCAACTTGCAGGTGGATATGAATTCTGCTTGTCAATTACAAGCTAGCTGAAAATGTTCTCATGTCTGAAGTGACGCTTTTTAATACAAAAGTAAGCAAAATGTGTTCAAAGTCTAAAGTCCACTCTATGCTAAAACCAAGTCACTGAAGAATCAAGCAAGAAGGATGGGGAGGGGAGGGGCCTGTATGCATGGGGGAAAGTGCCAGTGGCCTCTTACGGGAAAATTTACAACCACAATTGGAAAGTATTTTTTTAAAAAGTAAACATTTTGAATAGAACAGGAGAGAAAATGGGTATAGGAAGGGCCACCATTCTCATCCTGGTGATGGTCTCAGGCCCTCAGTCAGGGGAAGTTTTCAGTCGGGTTGCTCTCTTCACTGTCTATGTACCCAAGAATGCTGGCATAAGATCCACTTTTTCCTCTCTTTTCTTTTGTTGTTTTATTTTTTTCCTCAATTTTTCCTCTTAGCTATATTCGCAACTCATGTTTCTCTCCCCTCTCTGACCTTAGAGGACTCCTGTGGTTGTTAGGTACCTTCAAGTTGGTTCTGAGTCATGGTGACCCCACATACAGCAGAACGAAACATTGCCCAGACCCGTGCCATCCTCAAAACCATGGTTTGAGCACTTGTTCCAGCCACTGTGCCAATCCCTCTCATTGAAGGTCTTCCTCTTATTCAGGGACCTCACCTTTTATCTTCTCAAGTATGATATGCTTTTCTAGGACTGGTCCCTTCTGATAATATGTCCAAGGTATGGTACCAGTCTCCCTAGCCTTGATTCTAAGACGCATTCTGGCTGTATTTCTTCCAACATAGATTTGTCCTAGTGTCTAGGTTTCTCAATACTATTGACTTACCTCTCACAGCACCATTTACTTAATTAGTCTCCTAACTATACATTCAGAATCATAGGATAACAGACTAGGATGGGGCCTCAAAGATCATAACATCTAAGCCTCATTTCACAAAGGAAGATGCTAACACCAGAGAAGCAATGATTATTCCAGTCACATGCCTGGTTATCGGTGCACCTAACACTGGTTTTATTTTCAGGTTTTGCCCATGACCTTTTGTAGTTGCTGAGACAGCTGTCCTTACTCTTTGTCTTTTTGATACTATTTCAAATGTAACACCAATTGGAAGGTATATACTTTTGATTAAATTTTGTAAAGAAATGAAGTGGTGCCAATAATCAACATCAGGTATCTATTCCAAATTCGTTGACATCTTAGGGACCCGTGCTTTCGCCTAAAGTCTTCTTTAAAAACAATGCACTAGCGTTATGAGCTCTGATGATCACAAGACCACACTTGGAAACTCTCTGGGAGGCTAGACTACTAGGTGACTCAAACTCTCAGGAAATGCTGTTTCCCAGCTGATCTCCCACTCCCTGTACTATACTCCGTAGCCCCTTGTGACATGATTCCTTTGGCCACTGTGCTCCATCCCATGTCGATAAGATCATCATCGTTTTTCTTTCCTGTCCTACATTACATCCTCTCTTTAATGGTAAAAATGCATCGTTGATAAAGCAGATGAGTAGGCAGGACTTTACAGGGCCTGGGCAGCTGTAAACCATAGTGGTGGTTTAGCAACAAACCACATCAGTCAGAAATCTTAGTCTGTTTTTGCCCCGACCAATAAGATAGAGGAGAACGAGGCTGGCTTGGTGACTCCGGTCCCCGTTCAATTAGGCATCAAGTATTTGTTGAGTATTCACTAATTTCTTCTCCTCTCTGTCCCCTCCTACTTTGATATCATTGATCCCTTTTTCTTCTACATATGTTTTTTACCATCTGTTCCATGCTGGGCACAATTAAAGGCACCAGGACCCCAAAAGTAAATTCTGTGCCCTTAAGGGGCTTCCAATATTAAAAAAAAAACCACTTATATTATGGTACTGTGTTAGTCTGGGATAAATAAAGGTACAAATACAGAGACACTCATGTGTATATAAAAAAGCTTTATATACAAGAGCAATTGAATATTGAGAAAACATCCCAGCCCAGTCTAGATCAGGTCCATGCATCTGATATTAACCCATATGTCTGATATATATTCCTCTTCAGACTCATGAAATAAATGCAATGGCGACAAGTGCAGGAAGATCACAGGCCAGTGGGTGGAAAGTCTTGTGCATCAGTGGCGGTAGAATGATCTCCGCACTGGCAGGGGTCTCTAGGAGGCTCCTCCAGCTCCAGGACTCTAGTGTAGCTCCCTGTGTCATGTCAACAGGAATGTCTCACAGGGAGTGTCTATGTGTGTCCTACCTCCAGCGAGCTATTTATCTCCTTAGCACCTCCAAATAAGGTCATCAAGCTGTGACCTGATTGACAGGCTAAACTCCACCCCTTCACTTTTAAGTCTCAAGTTGACAACAGATTATGTAACTCCCACAGGTACAATCCCAATACCCTGCCACTGCATATAGTTAATGGCAAAATGCCCCTGTGGGAACTGAACTCTTTCAGATGCAATTACCACAAGTGTCACTAGAAGAATATCTACTGGATAGTAGCTAACAAGGCAAAGATTTAAATGATTCTCCTCTGGGGGTAGAACTGTATAGTTTAACTTTTTGCTGATTCTATGAATCTCGGGATTGCAGCCAAGCCTATTCCTTTTACTTTCCACTTCTTGCCTATATTCTACCAATACTGAACCACTTGACTCTATAGCTCATAAAGATTAAAATGAAACCACCACCAGGGATCAACTCTATTTTGAATCATGGTGACCCTATAGAACAGAGTGGCAATTGCTCACATGCCATCTCAAGCAGAAGCTGGAAAACATTAAAACAAATGCACAGCTGCCAAAGTACCACTTTGAACAACCTACCTGAAGTTAGAGACCATCTCAAGAATAGATTTGATGGTAAAGATACTAAAGATACATTGTAGAATGATATCAAAAACATCATCCATGAAAAAAGCAAAAGTCATTAAAAAGACAAGAAAGAAAGAAAAGACCAATTTGGGTGTCAGAAGCAGACTCTGAAATTTGTTCTTGAATACAGTGTAGCTAAAGCAAATGTAAAAAAAAATTATAAAGTAAAAGAACTGAAGACTTCTTAGTCTTGAGAATACAAAGTAATATAATAATATGTGAAACACAGTAAAATGTGCAAAGACCTGGAGTTAGAAAACCAAATAGGAAGAATATGCCCAGCATTTCTCAAGTTGAAAGAATTGGAGGAAATTTTTAAGTCTCAATTTGCCAAATTGAAGGATTTCAATGGGTTATGTGTTAGGCTGCTAACTTCAAGCTCAGGAGTTCAAATCCACGAGCCACTCCATGGAAGAAAGATGAGGCTCTCTGTTTCTATAGTGATTTATAGTCTCATAAACCCTAGGGAGCAGTTCCACTCAGCCCTATAAGGTCACTATGAATCTGAATTGACTTGATGGAAGTGGACGGATGGGTTAAATATTGAACAATGCAAAAAACATCAAAAGAAGATGAAATAGCAGAGCAAATCACTGTACCAAAAAGAAGTGGTTGATGTTCAACTATTTCAAGAGGTACCATATGATGAAGAATGGATGATACAGAAGCAAGAAGTCCAAACTACAGTAGAGGTATTGGTGAAAAGCAAGGGTCCTGAAACTGATGCGATCTCTGTTATTATATGGAAGTGTTCACTCAGCTATGCCAAGGGATTTGGAAAATGGAATTATATCTTCAATTATATAGTTGCCCAGGCAACTGACAGGAAGAGATTCATATTTGTGCCCATTTCAAATGAAGATTATCCAACAGTGTACAGGAATTATTAAACACTATCAATAATATTAGATTCAAGTAACATTTTACTGAAGGTCATTTTAAAATTATTCCAGCAGTACACCACCAAGGAACTCCCAGAAATTCAAGCTGACTTCAAAAGAAGATGAGGGATATCATTGCTATGCCAGAGGGATCTTGGCTGAGAGTAGAAAACACCAGAAAGTTGTGTTCTTCACTATGCAAAGCTGCTCAACTGCACGGGTCAGAACAAGTTGTGGGTAGTGAGAAGAGTGGAAGGGAAAGAACATGAGCTACTAACGTGGTTAGGAGGGAAAGAGGCGCGTATGTCAGCACTGCGGGGTGCATGGAAAGGGAAGAGATTGTACTTAACTGAGAGCCTAGCACCGGGGCCAAGATCTCATCTTCATGAGAAAGGTAGCTCTTTCCATACCCAGATCTCTCCCGTTCTATTCAAAGAGCTTGCTTTTTTTATACTCTCCAGTATGGTTGTGGGGTCCAGCCCCAGAGGTAATTGGCCCTTCCCGCATGTACACTGATCTCCTTCCCTCCCATCCCTTCTGGCTTGATTGTTCAAAGGATCTACTTTTAGGATAGAAGAGTGGACTTTAGACTTTGAACACATTTTGCTTACTTTGTGTATTAAAACAGTGTTGCTTCAGATATGAGAAAATTTTCGACTAGCTTGTAACTGACAAGTGGAGCACACACTAACCTGTCGAGCCGCTTCTCGTTGTCATTTATAGATTTCCAAGTACTTCATAGCAGAGATTAAATAGGGAGTGATTTGGTACACACAACGCATTTGTGTCTGCCACTTCATTTTTAGACATTTTATTGAGATCTCTGGTGCCTCTACTTCACTTTTCTCTAGAATTACCAAAATGTTCTTCTCAAGCTCTTAAGTGCTAGACCAAGATTTGTCTAATTGACATCTGAGGGTGACACCCACTGCTCCTCCTTCTCACTCTTGGGTATTTTGATGGCTACAGACT